>NW_026555285.1:32397500-37197500 GCF_021234165.1 Pteronotus mesoamericanus | reverse complement strand
AGGATTCTGTATACTGTTTGAGAAGTCTCATTTTGTTTCATAATGTTGAAAAATTGTTGCTACTCCTCTCTTTACAGACTTTGATCTTTTTTATCTGGATGGAAAAATTCAAGCTTCTTATTTGGAGAACATAAATGGAAACTGGGAGTTTGGGGACTATGACAAAAATAGGGAGACTCCCTTATCATAAGCGTATTAGGTAATGAATGCTGACTCCCAGCGTTCTTCACCTTCTTTGGCTCCCAAAGTGCCAGCATGTTTAACTGTCTGCTACACCTGAGAACAGAATGGTTTTTCTGCTGAATCTGACAAGTCCAAGAGGAAAGAGGTAAAAGTATTGTCATCAGAATTTACCAAATTTTCTCTCCCATTTTAAAAATTTAATTATTCTATAAAGGTACAAAAGTTTCCTCTGTACAAAGTTGTTGGTTTTTTTTTTCAGTAAAACCAGTGCACATTATGAGCCAAATCCAAGGTTTTCTAAAATGAGAAGGAAAAATAAAGCAGAGAAAAATAAGTGAGAAAATGAAGTAACAACAGAAGAAAATTTCTGTTGTTGAATAAATTTCATGGAAGGGTTGATGAAAATTTCAGGGAAGTGTTGATGAAAGTATGTATACCATGGTAGATCACTGTGAAATTTTAGAACACTAAAAATAAAAGGACTTAGGCAGGGGAAAGCTGTGGCAGGAAAATGGAGACAAATGTATTTGAACAATAAACAAATTAAAAAATAATTAAAAATAAAACAAAAAATAAAAATAAAAGGATTTTAATAATGTTTTGGGAACTTGAGTTAGGGTAGGCATTTAGGATTGGAAAGAGTCATACTCATGAACTAAAATAGTGTCAAACTTCTAAACTGCAACACAATAAATAATAAGACAACCCTATTAGGAAGAGAAATCTCATTCAAATTATAATTTTATATTTATTTTTTCAATAAGTATTGGAGATTTGCTTCACCAAAATGGGAAGTACATACTCACTCACAAAAAATCAGGAAGGACAAACAAAGGGAATGTTTGAAAAGGGAACTTCCAGAATAACAGCTCTAAATTAATTTTTAATTGAGTTATAATTTTAGATAGAGAGAGGAAGAAAGAAATATCAATTTGTTGTTCCACTTATTTATGTATCAGTTGGTTTTCTTGTATGTGACCTGACCTGGGATCAAACCTGCAACCTTGGTATATCAGGTTGATGCTCTGACCAGCTGAGCTACCCAGCCAAGGCAGGATAGCAGCTATAAATAGGACATAGAGATTACTCATTTCAGGTTAAAATAGTCATTAAAAGACAAGCATACTGAGGAGTAATACCAGTAAATCCCACTACACCTCTATGCTTATGATGTAGGACAGAATGTCTATGTAAGTCTTGACTAGATTTTTATCTCTCCTTGCTTGTCCCCTCCATATGAAATTATTTTCTAGGTTTCTTTCTGTGGTGCCTATTATCATCTAAGGCAACAATGTCATTAAAAAAAAATGTTTTACTTTGGCTTAAACCTCAGAGTTGGAGGTGTCCCATAGGGGACTTAGAACCACAGAGACAATTCCCTTGAATCTTATTTACCTTGTATGTCTAGTCCTGGTCCATATATATAATATATTAATGCCTAGTATTTAATTATCTTAACAAGCAATTCATATGAACACTTTTCTCATATAATAATTTTTATCCATTAAATAATTTCATTTCTAAACAAACTAAAACTTAATATGACAAATACAGTGATATAGCTTGAACATGTTAATGTAATGTGATTATATTTATTTTCACTTTTCAGTCCAAAAAGCAAATGTTACCTCTCAGTTAAAATGGTTTATACCATAATTTAATTAATTTACCCATTTTCAGATACAATTTAAAAGACATTCATTTCATGTGTTACTTATTGTTAATCATGTATTACTTATATGTTGCTAAAGTTTCAATACACCCATGATTATTGACAATTTATTATATCTACTAAAATATATACAGATTATAATGTATGTAGAATATTTCATCCTGAAATTAAATACAATTAGAACTTATTTATTTAATGATCTAATGTATTAGAACTCAAGTATTCTGGTTATATTAATATTTGTTTAGTCTGCATTTCAAATATGTTGAAATTTTTATTGCATACTTACTTATTTACAGAACATTATTTACAGTATTGCATGAAATAGTAAGAACTATAATGTACATTTACTTATAGCACATTATTTTTACTTACAACTCTTAGAATTGAGGGATCTGTGACTGTTGCTCCAATTACATTAATAAAATTGCCAATATCAAGCAACAGGGTTGATAGTGTATGTTAATACTTAGCATGTTCATTACAAAATCTAAGTTCTACCTCTATGAACTCAACCAGTTTGTGTTCACTACTCAGTATTAGAACTCAGTATTAGAATTAACAGGCCAAGATTTTAAAATTATTACTGATTTTTTTTTTTTTGCCTTGCTGGAATAGAATATTTTTGGTCTGCTTTAGGTAAATTCCAGCCATGTCTTGTTTGAAATAATATGACATTCAATAATTATGCCTGTGACCTTATCCTCTGATAGTTATATGTTGATATTTATGCATGTTATAACAACTGTGATATAATTCACCCATTTAAAGCACACAGTTTTAGTATAGCCACAAAGGTGAACAACCATCACCACGATAAATCTTGGAACATTATTGTCAACCACATGCCCACTAGTAGTCACTTTCCAATCCCCTATAACACTCTCACCACCTGGCTCTAAGAAAATAATCCACATTGTTTTTCTGTATTTTTTCCTACAATTTGCTTATTTTAGACATTTCATATATTTCTTTAACTTTAGGAGTTCTTTTGTTTGTTTTAAAATCTTTTTGACTACTGCAGCTTTATTATGCTTGTACTTTGCATGATATTTGTTTCCTATCCTTTCACTTTCAAACTATCTGTTTCATTGAATTTAAAGTGTCAGCAATAGAGAGCATATAGTTGGTATTTAAAAAATTTCTGACAATTCTGTTCATTCATGCATTTGAATTTTCATTTAATTCACATTGAATATCATGATTGATATAGTTGGATTTAAGTCTGTCAAGTTTTCTACATCCTTCAAGTCTTTTGGTTCTTTATCCACTTCCAGTGCTTTCTTTTGTATAAAGTGATCATTTTCTAGTTTAACATTTTAATTTTCTAAAGGATTTTCACTATATTTCTAAGATATTTTCTTAAATGATTGTTCTATTTCTTGCCATATACAATTTCACTTCATGACAATCTATTTCAGGTGTATACTAACTATATTCAGATAGATATATAAAAATTATTTATATTGCTATATCCTATTCTTCTTTTGAACATTTAAAAAATAATATTGTATTTAAACATATTACAAATCCACCAATATATTGCTATAATTATAAATTTATAAAATTTTATGTGTTAGCTCAAATGAAAGAAGAAAATAGAGCATACATATTCTGTGAAATTTGTTGTATTAACTTTCTGCTTTACCATTTCTACTCCATATTTGTTCCTATGAGTTTGAGCGACTATCTTGTATTATTTTTTTGTTCTACATCAACTTTGTTCCGACTTGCTTCCTTTGTGCCTTATTTTTTTATTATCAATGATGTTATATTTCTATATGTTATAGGACCGAAATTCAATTATATTAATATTGTTTATAAAATCTTTTTTAACTCAATAGAAAAAGGAAGGATATGAATTTGTGCTGTCTTTTAAGATTATTTTTCTTTATCATTGCTGTGTGTGTGTGTGTGTGTGTGTGTGTGTGTGTGTGTGTGTGTGTGTGTGTTTATATCACTATCTGGAGTCACTCATTTTCAATTAGAAGACCTTATTTTTATATTTTTTGTAAAGTGGGTCTACCAGCAATGTATAATCTTTGTTTTTGTTTATCTGTGAGCATCTTTATCTTTTCATATTTTCATCTTTATCTTTTCATATTTGAACAATATTTGGCTGAATATAAAATTCTTGGTTGAGAGTCATTTTGTGTTTGTTTAATTTTCCTTTTTAACACTTTGGATATGTTATCCCACTGCCTTCAGATAAGGAGTCAGAAAAACAGAAAAACAGAAAAAAGGAGTTTCCTTTTTTCTCTCCTGTGACCTTCTTATCAGAAAAAAGGAGTTTCCTTTTTTCTGATAAGAAGTCAGCTCTTTTTCTTACTAGAGTTTCATTGCATGTGATAAGGCACTTTTCTTTTGGTGTTTCAGGATTTGTCTTTGTCTTTGCCTTTGATCATTTAAATATAATGTGTCTGGGAGTGGATCAATTTGCGTTTATCTAGTTTTTTAGGTTACTGAGTTTCTTGTTAGATTAGAATAATGTTTTTCATCTGATTTGGGTAATTTTCAGCAGTTCTTCAATTATTTTTCTGTACCTTTCTCTTTCTTATCACCTGACTCTCTATTCATATGTTGATGTATTAACAATGCCCCTTTTTTCTCAGTGTCTCTTCATCTTTTGTCATTTGTTCCCTCTCTTTATTTAAATTGCATAATACTAACAATCTTTCATCAAGTTCATGGACTCTTCTCCTTCAACTCTACTTTTGACCCCTCTTTTAATAATTTCTCTTTATTAATCTTCAATTTTAGAGCTTTATTCATACCTACTTCTTAATGCATGGTTTCATTTTCTTCTTCGAACATATTTATATAGTTTCTTTCAAGCTGTAGTCGTCTAAGTTCTACATACCAACCTTTTCACAGGTCATTTGTTTTGCCTGCTCTTTCATATCAATGGTCACTTTCCTCTCTTTTCCGATCCTGTAATTTGTTGTTGTTTTTGGTATTGAAAACTGGACAAGTTCAATAATATATCATATCTAGATACTGATCTCCCCTTTCTGTGGCTTTTTATTGTCATTTTATTTATTTGTAGCCACTGGCCTCCTTGACTTGTCTCTTTTGGCATTGGACCCTCCACCCTGAGTGTGAACAGAAGCAATAAAAACTAGGGCAACAATATGTTTGGACTGTTCTACCTTAGCTAAATCCTCAGCCCTATGAACTGGAACTGGGTAGAATAAGGAAGCTCCCAACCCCTTGCTGCGCCCTTCTGGAATTAGACCCTGATGCACAGAGCTGAGGTTCAGAGAAATCATAGTGGTCACTCCTCTGCCCTTTGGGAGATTGTAACCCTTGACGATGCTAAGGCAGGAAGATAAGCCACATTTTCTTAGCCACATCCTGCCTGAGTTCAGTTTTACTCATACTAATCTGGGAGTCAGTGTAGACCATAAGCTGAGTGCCACAGACATTCACTGTTCTCATCAAACCTATTATATTTGAATGAAAAAGTATTTCTTTGAAACTGGAAAAAACAGCGTTCATGCTGCCTGTCACCTACCAGACTCAGTAAGCAGACTGGGACTGAATCTTTATGGGCGGTTTATTCAGATGGTTGGCGATCTGAGAAGACAGTGGGTTTGTATCCTAACGGAATGTCTTAAATTCCATTTTAAACGGACCCTTTTTATAAGGAGAAGAAAAGTGTAGGTAAAGGGTTTGGTATTCAGGGAAAAAGTTAATCAGATAAAAGCTGCAGCATTTTTTCGTGGGGACGCGGGGGGAGGGACAGGTGAAGGTCTTTATCTTGGAGCACAACGGCTCAGATACCATCTTGATTGCTTGCAGTCCTCCTGGGGCACAAAGGTGGAACTGCTTCTTGTCTCCTGGAGTCAGGGTGGGTCATACCTTCAGGTCCCGAAACAATAGCTTTATACATGCATTGATTGCTAAGCTTATTAGCTATCACTTGAAACTAAAATTTTTCCAGCATTTGAGTCTGCCATCACCTTCATTTGCTATATGTTCTTGGGGCAATTTCAAAAATGTTTAAATGGTTTTCTTTTTCTTTTTTAGTAATTTTCACTGTTTACGGTTGATCTCTGAGAGTAGGTCTATGGAGTGTATCAACTGCCATTCAGAAAGTAACCCCAACTAACAAATCTTTCTCTATTTTTCCTGAAATGGTTTAGAAATGCTAATGAAATAAAATGGTTTAAAACTAACAAATATTAAATTGAGTACTGTGCTATTAAAAGATCATTTTCAGTATTTAAAATATGCATATTATATTTTTTAACATAATTTTAAATATCACTTTTCTTTATGTTATAGTAAAAAATGTTTTAGTTCACTTTAAATTACTACATAGGCAGGAAATGTTTAAATATATATTTCATATAGGCTAGAAAGTTAAAAAAATCATCTTACCAAAGAAATTAAATATGCTGCATTAAAGATAAGCTGTGTAACTTTCATCTTTACAGAACTTCCAGGCACTTTTTTTTAAATCAATTACTGTAGCTTATCAATGCAGCTGCTTGAATTCACAGTCATTTTAATTAAAAGCAATTGCTTTGAAGTACAATCCTGGCAATTTCTATGCAATTCCATGCTAATAGAGGATAGTACACTGGTCAGTTGCCAAACAAAGCAAACCAAAAACTAGAAACCAAAAACCTGAAAACTTGCATTTGGCTGTATTTTGAAGGTGATAATATAACCTTCAGGCAAATATTTCCAAGAGGCAAAAATTATTTAATTAGCTCAATTTTCCTTGGATTTTATTGTGAAAAAGGAAAAACATTGTTATGGTGTCTTGTTTAGCAGGTGATTTATACTTTTTGTTAGGTTAGAGCTCCCCTATGTGGCTATTGTGTTGAGAAACACAATATATTTCAACAATTACATATAAAACTCATATATTCCAATAAAAATATATTGTCATAATATCTGTAAATGATGTTAATATTCATATAAAGTATTACTTTCTCTCTGTCAATAGATTTCCAATAATTTTAATAGAATAAAATTCAGAGAAAGAAATTATAGTTAAGCATTTTACAGTGTTGATATCTAAATAACATGTAAATTGGTATGTTCCAGTTCCTCACACATGACAGGCCACTTAAATTTGAAATAATTTATTTCCAAATAATTAGGAGTACTTTTTTGTTCATTTGAGTTTACCAAATTAATATATGTACTTCTGAACATATGGGAACAAATGAATGGTAACGTTGTCTTCAATATCCTGAAAATTTAACAGGGACTACAATCCGTGTCAGCAATTGTCAAAGAATAAGCTAAGTACAATATAAACAGTAATTCAGGCATGTCTTCGTGAAAGCAGCAGAATGTGGGCTCATTTTGTAGCGTGGTGCAATATGTTAGTCCAAGAACAAATTGCAGTTTGGGTAAGTGCAAAAGTAAAAGCAAAAATTACATTTTTCAAGACTTGTCTGGGGAAGCACAATCTACAGCTTATATGGGACATTGGATTTGGGAAGAGGACAGCTATGCCTCATGAATAACATTCACATTTTAAATTTACTTCTTAACACATCTAACATTTAAGTAGAAATATATGAAGGTGAGAGATTTAGTCTTGGAAATTCAGAATTAGGTTAATATCATCTTAATTTTTTTCTAGAATTTTGATTGTAATGGAAATTCTTATTCAGCGGTTTAATTTTTTAATTGTGCTATTATATGCTCTGTTAAGAATATGGAAGGCATTTTATGTGACAGTGTTACGAGTAGCTTTCAAACTATCTGAATAACAATCACATGGAATTATTAGTGCTGCACAATATTAAAATGTAAAAGCAGAGGAGACATTCCTAAAATAAAGAAGATATTAGACAATAAGTGAAATTTAGTTTACAGAAGATTTACCAGCTACCATTGGCCTGCCCCTTAATAACCTTTCAATAAATATGGTGTGTGATTGAATGAATGACTGATCTCATTGAAAAGGGAAAATGTAGTTTATGCTGAGCGGCTCCGTCACAAATCCCTAACTAGATTATGCTTTGTAGATAACTGCCAGACCAAACTATTCCCTCTGAAATCCCTACTGACATAATTACCAATGAATAGTTCAGGACGAATGAATTTTCAATCCCTGAGGGCCTTGCTAAAAAAATTAGTTGACGGGTGAATTTTAAAGTAGCCTAAGTCCTTTAGAATAAACCTAAAAAGAATGAGTCTACTAAGGAAATAGTTTCTTGTATTCAGCAAAAAGATATCTTGTGATATTGAAATCAGTCCAGAATTTTAATCTCGTTTGGTCACTAACTTAAAAATAAGATAGAAGGAAAATAACCTAACAAACCTAAGCACTGTACATCAGTGTTTGCATCACAGAATGATTTGTTTCTGATCAAGTTTTGATTTATGAAAAACCTTGTTGTTTTTGTTCTGCAGATCTAAAACCTGACAGTACCCTCACAGCTAACACCGGTTCAAAACGCCCAGATCATTCACTGCCATGGTTTATCTGAAAAAGCTAGAGCCAAAAAGACACACTATTTTCTACACAATCCCAAAATGACCAGTTGAAGTATCACATTTTTTTTTCAGTTATGGAAATTCAAAATATTAAGTCAATAGATAAAAAATATATGTGGAGCAGGTGAATATTCTTAAGAATAAAAAAAGTCTATAAAATGTTGCAGTCACTGAAGCTGCAATGCTAGTGCTTATTCTTAGCGGCTTTGCTATGAACTCCACATGCCTTCTGGCAAGAAGACATAATGCCAAGTAAAGGAATGTGGAAGGCATCTTTTTTGAAAGAATTGTTAGTAGATTACAAACAAGCTGAACACAACATAAGGAAATACTAGCACTATACATGAATCAAATCAAAAAAAGAGAAAAAAGAGGGTAGCCCTGGCTGGTGTGGCTGAGTGGATTGAGCCACTGCCTGCTAACCAAAGGGCCGCTGGTTCGATTCCCAGTGTAGGGCACAGGCTTGGGTTGCAGACTAGGTCCCCAGAAGGGGCATGCGAGATGCAACCACACATTGATGTTTCTCTCCTTCTCTTTCTCCTTCCCTTCCCTTCTCTAAAAATAAAAATAAAATAAAATCTTAAAAAAAATAACTTAAAAAAAAGGTTATTTAAAATAACTTCAATTTGGACATTTGATTCCTGAAATATTTTATTTCTATACCAGATAAAGACTCTGCTATCATATGTAACAAGGGGGATGTGGCCAAATTGCTATGCTGAGGGGAGCCTGGATCCTCGAGATGGCGCAAGAGCCTGCTTTCCCTGGAAAAGGGAGGGGACACAGGAGGAGGCTGCCCAAGGCAGTAATAAACAAGCTAGCACTGTTTGCCAGCAGGCATTGCCCCAGCAACTGAGCAGCCAGAGGGGACACAGCAGAAGGAAATTGCAAGGAGTACGCACAAGGCTAGTGAAATGTTCGGGTAGAAGAACGAACCCTCCAATCTACTTCAGGAGAAACCTATCTACTGCAGAGGTGCATGTCGGCTGACGTGCATGATGGACGTTAGCCTGAATTGACTAACGAGTTAGACACTCCCACAGCACGTAGGATTTGGGGGGCAAAAAATTTAAATGGAGGATGTGGAAAGACTCATCCATTTTTGTGTTCTCGTTTGCCCAGTTGGGAACCAGCTTGTAGAGGCTGAGTACTACATATGGGATGCGCGTCATCAGGGGTGGACCCATGGGATGCTGTGGCTCCACGCTGCGTGTCCTAGCAAATGTGCCCCTCTCTCGCTCTGAGAGCAGTGCACAGACATGCAGACTGGGAATGTTCCCTGGCCCAGGGTATGCAAGCAGCCTTGGACGCCAGGGCTCCACGGACGAAGCCGCCTGCATGAGTCGCTAAGGTGATCTGGCAGGGCGCCCGGCCCCCGGAGAGGAAGGAAGCTACAGCGAGGCAGTGAAGTTGCTGGCCCGACACGTGTGCACTCCAGACGAGAGAGCCTGGAGCTGGACAGAGAGCCTTCGGCCCCAGGAAGCCAGAGGAGAATGGAGCAAGGTGCCTGGACACAGAGACTGCTCCTGGGGTGGCTGGTTTCTTTCTGTTTTGCAGAAGAGAATGACTTGGAGCTGGAGCGTCCACAGCTCCTCCAAATTAGGCAACATTTTAACAATAAAAACCTTTTTCTTTCACCACCATTTATCGTATTATGCTTGTGCACTGTGCCAGGTGGCCGAATCCCATTTTGTTGGGTAACTATATGAGCATAAAATGTGTGAACTTACAGGTAAATCATTTTGAAATTTGAATGTTTCATAAATAAATACATGTAAATAATGAAGTTACTGGCTTAGAAAATTAAAAGCATTTCAAAATATTTGTGGTTTTCAAATTTTGGGAGAGTTCAGGCACCAAAAAATGCATCTAAGGTAATGTTTGTTTAAACTGAGAGTTACTCACATCACTTGTTTGATTTTTCTGCTACATTTTTATTCAGTATTCTTGCTTCATCAAACCATATCAGCTATTGATTATTCCATAACTTAATTCTTCTCTCAGTGACATATAACCCAGAAATTGGAAGAAAGAAAAAGTTGATTTTTAGTAACTACAATTGACTCAACAAAAATTATTAAATAAAAGCATGTTTAGTTTTAAAATATAAATGATACATAAAAGGAATTGTGTCCCCTTCAATATGTCTCGTTTCAACAGTGCTAATGATTCATTAAAATTTCTTCCATATAATTTTACTTATACAAATAAATATGTTATCTATAGGGTAATTATATATTTACATTCATAAATATGAATTGTGTCTATGCATAATTTGTTAATTTATATCAATAAAAATAATGATAACATTCCTAGTCCTGCATCCATGCAGATAATGAATTTACAGGCATAAATATCCAAACAACAGGCTGCTAGATGGCTCTGAATCCCAGCAGAGAGCAAAAGCGAATGATCCTGTAAAAACAATGGATTTTTTTTTCTTTCATTCCATGGAGTTATACTGGATTAGAATAGCAAAAAAACGGGTAGATAACTAATGCATAACTAATGGATTTATTAAGACTGAAGCAAAAAGGGGAAATAACAGCTCCTCCATACCTGGGAGTTACTTTTTCAACCACCAGCTCAAGTTAATTCTTTCTTACACATCATAGAATTACCCTTTATGACATCATATTTGTGAAACAAATCAGTCCTCAGCTTCTCCTTAGATCTTAAGTCAATCTGCTCAGAGGTGAAAATTAAATTGTATAAAAACACTTTCAACATCTAGAACTGTCCTAATTAGTTCCTAATTAGTGTTTACCTCATTCGCATGAGTTATTACCATAAAGAGAGAGCCTTGTTATCAGGAAGTTTGGAAGCATAATATATGAAGAACAGCTATAATCGACATATTAAAATTTTGCTATCAATTTTTTTATCACCACCTGTTTAAAATATAAAGCATTCTCAAAGATGTTTGTGTTCTGTCTTTTGATTTGTCTTCTTTCTTCAAAAGAACAGGCTGAAATAAAATTTATAAGTTTATTGTCAATACCATCAACATGTATAACTAAATCCAATTCACTTACCTTTCTCATATATTCAGATTTACTTTTGATCAATATTTCTTCTTGATATTACTCTGTTTCCCATGTATTTTCCTACAGATATATTTCTTTGGCATAGTGTAGTCTATTAAAAATAGTCTTTATTCCTTATTTTATGTTCTCTTATTTTTTCTATCAGATTGTACCAAGAAAAACAAAAACTTTTGTAATTAAAATTAAACAATAAATACAGTAAAATGGCACTGTTTTTGTTTGTTTGTTTTTAGTAATGCCCTTAAGGGGATCTGACTTCTACTGGGAGGAAGTAATAATTTTTTACTACAAGTAAGTGTTGAACATATTTTTTCACCCTATTAAATAGTCATATATTGCCACTACTATTTCTCAAAAACAATATTACCTGTTTTCTTTCTTTAACTTTACATCTTCTTGCCATTTTGTAGCTTAAAGCATACTCTTGCTCTCACAATTTTCTCAGTGTACTATTTGTCCTGTCTAAATTATGTCATGTATGAGAAGATGAAGGAAGGATTTATACTATTGGATAAGAAGAGAAGTCACCAGATGATTGGATAGTTTGAATTTCCATGGTTTCTAAAATGAATTGTTTACACTGATCAAACAATAGAAAATAACACATATTGTTTTCTTGATACCACATCTGTGTGTGTGTGTGTACACGCGTGTGTGTGTATAATTAGTTGTCACTTCAAATTCCTGTGAAGTTAGACTTCTGCTCTAGAACACAGGCATACCAGAATTTTCATATATCTACAATGACTGTTTCGTTTTATATTTTATATATATATACCTGATTTCCCAGACTGAATACAAACATTGTTGTATATTTAGTATCTTTATTTTCCTTTCTTCAAAGAAAAGGAAATCAAACCACAGATCATAAAAATTGCACAGAGAATAATGTGCATCTTGCTCTAATGTTATTATTCTCGTGAACTTTTGCTTTCTTCTTTATAGCAATAGTTTGAAATACTATTCACATTGCAAGGTGCATCAATTTAAAGTTTAACATGTAACCCAGCTGATTAAGTATGCTCACAAAGTTGTGCAGTCATCTTCACTGTCTTATTTTGAAGACTTCTCTCACTCTCAAAAGATATCCCATACCCATCGGCCTTTATTATATTTTCCCATTCTTCTTAATAATATTTTATTACATTGTACTAACATAGGTTATTCACACCTGTAGAGAATTTTATTAGATCTTACTTGAGCCAAACTGACGACAGGGCTGGAAAGCAAGATCTCAAATGCTCCCGAGAATGGTAGTTTGGCAGTTTCCGTTCTACACTCGGAGAAAAGAGTGGGGATAAGGAAGGTTACGCGAAGGTGGGAGGCAGCACAGTGGGGACTGGATTACAGGATGTTGAATAAGGTGTGTCCTCTTTTCAGGGTCGTTAAACTGAAAGAAGCCAGGCTTAAGATACAACATAATATATAATTTTGCGTGTAAAATGGTCTGAAAAATGCAAATCTATAGAGATAAAAATAAATCAGTGCTTGTTTGAGCAGTTGTGGCAATGAGGAGCAAACGGGTATGAGAGATTAGAGTGAGGGGATGGAAATGCTATAAAACTGAGTTTTGCTTTGTAAAATGGCAAATTTGTTTGAAACCATTGAATGGTACCTTTTAAATTTTTTGAGTCTATGCTATGCTTCAATAAATTGTAAAAAAAATACTTTGGTATATCAGTAACTAACTGATATAATCATCATTGTGCTAAGGATTATTTATTTTGCTTAAATTTAGATAATTTAAATTTTAACTAAGCAAACTGACCTTCTTGAGAGCACCAATCATCTTTAAAACTTTGTTTTTATTTTAAATTATATTATTATTATGATGTTTACAAATATAACTCTGGGCAGGGCCCAAGTAAGTCTCACAGGTGTCAGCTTTTTGTGTTTGCATTTTACTCAGAAATATACACTGTGAAAGTAGTGCATAAAAATATGTTCCATGGAGGTTAAAAGAAACAATGTTTTCAAAATGAGAGAACTATTAGTGGTGAGGGAGAGAGCAACTTTAATGTCATATTTATTTTAAACAGCTCTCACTCACTGAAACATAACTGTACATTTCAGGAGAGCAAGCTACATAAGAAATATGCACACAAACATACATCATTTTTCAACAGTTTTCACAAGTAAAAGGTTTGGTAGCACATTATTAATCTTTTTCTAAGGTAGAGTTTTTGATGACAAATGCAATTTTCAGAAAAGAGAGATGTATTTTTGTTGTTAGCTAAAACCACATAATAATGTTATAATTGAAATAATAATGTTATAAAGTTTAAATAAAAGGCTGTTAATTTTGTGATTTATAGTATAACGCCTAATGTTGTAGACCTACTTATGAGCTATTTTTCATTAGTTTTAACTTAATTTATAAGGAAAGCATATACTGAAAACAATAACAGCATCATACTTCTAAAACTAGTTAAAATACTTTAATGTGTAAATAATATAGCATAATATTTGATCAAAAGGAAAAAAAGATCTTTTCTTAATGATTTTCCTTATTTATTTGTTCCAATTTTTATATAAGAGCTTTCTGCCCCCGTCATTGACTAAAAAATTACTAGAATTTAGAGGACTTGATACCTACTTTACTTTGATTATCATAGATATATATATGAGAAAAGTACATATTTATGTGTACTTTTTGCTTTTAAAATAAACTTTCTGGAGGCATAGTTTATGCACAATAAAATGCATGTACAGTTCAATGAATTTTGATGAATATATGCATTGGTGTCACTACTACAACACTCAAGATATACAACAGTTAGCCCCAGCTGGTGTGGCTCAGTGGGTTGAGTGCCAGCTTGCAAACTGAAGGGTTGCTGGATCAGTTCCCAGTCAAAGCACATGCCAGGGTTGTAGGCCAGGTCCCCAGTAGGGGACACTCAAGAGGCAACCACACATTGATGTTTCTCTCCCTCCCTTTCTCCCTCCTTTCCCCTCTCTCAGATAAGTAAGTAAGTAAGTAAATAAATAAAGTCTTTTACAAAAAGATATACAACATTTATATCACCTGAAAAGATTCCCTTGTATCTCTTTATAGTCAATATTCAACTCCTGTCTCTAGCCCCAGCAACCATTGGTCTGCCTTCTATCGCTGCAGATTAGCTTTGTTTTTGTTCCAGCTTTATATAATCAAAGCATGCAGTATATACTCTTTAGCATCTGGCTTATTTTGTCCAGCAAAATTTTTTGAGAATTATCCATGTTTTGTACATCATTGTCTGTCCTTTTTTCATTGCTCAATATCAGTAGATTGCATGGATACTCTACTATCTATTTATTTATTTGTCTACTGGAAATTTGGATTCTATTTTATAACTACTGAGAACAAAGTCCTCATGATCACGCTATCTCCCCTGCTGGTTAAGTACATGACTGTCTAACTTCTGTATTGTACACCTGAAACTAATATGAAATAATATTGAATGTAAACAGTAATTAAAAAGTAGAATTTGAAAGAAAATGAAGCCATCATGAGCATTTGTGCCTAAATGTTTGTGTAAATATATGCTTGTATTGCTCATGGGATGAATCCCTAATTGTAGATGGTGGGGTCTCTTAACTTTAAGAGATAGTGAAAGCTGTCCTGTAAAGTGGTTGTGTGTGCAGTTCTGGTTATCCACATCTTGCAACACTTGTTATTGACAGTCTTTCTTTTAACTAAAAAAATAAACTTTATTAAAGCATAAATGCCTAGGGGTTCAATTTCTGGATCATATGGTAAGTGAATATGTAACATTTAAGACACAGCCAAAACTTTTCCCAAGTGTCGTATCCATTTTATGCTCCCACTAACAATAATGGCACCATTTTATACTCCCACCAAAAATATGAGAGCACTGGCTGCTCCACATCTTCACCTATATTTGGTGGTGAAGATCTTTTTAATTTTATCCACTATCATGAGTGTGCGGTGGTATTTTATTCGAATGCAGGTCTGGCTGCCACCATAAAAGCCAAACTCGTGAGACAGGTACTGGTGAAAAGGAAAGTGGCTTGTTCACATGCCAGCAACCGGGGAAGATAGGGCCCTTGTCTCATAGCTCATCTTAATGTTTCTGTGCAGGCAGAGGCTTCTGTAGAGAAGGAGAGGGAAGGCAGAACAAAGAGAAGAAGGAGAGGAGTTTGAAAAGTTCTCTATGTGCAGGCCAATATGGTCCATTCTGAGAAGGACATCCAAACGGGTTAAACTATGGTCTGGCACGTGTTACCCTGGTTTTACATTTGGAGGTCAGCAAATCATCCAGAGTTATAATGGCTGACCATAGGAGTTGTGTCTTTTGAAATTAGTTCCTAGGATTCTCATACAAACTCACTGTTTATCTATAAGCTACATATTTAGAGTCGGCATTTACAGAAATGATGTCAAAAGAATGGTGGGGTGGGTTCCAATTCTCCACTGTCACAATTCCCCACCATTACAGTATTTCATTGTGGTTTCAGTTTGCATTTTTTGAAAATGAATAATAGTAAACATCAATTCATGTGTTTACTACCCTTTCTTATATCTTCTTTTGTAGTATATATTCTGACCATCTTAGCTACATTTTCATATCATTTGCCCATTTTTAAACTGGGTTATCTTACGATTTATAACATTTTTTATATATACTCTATGCAAATCTTTTGTCAGAATATATGCATGGCAAATATTTTCTTTCAGTCTGTGACTTGTATTATTTTTTATTTTGTTTGAAGTATCTTTCAAGGAGCTTTTCAGTTCAATGGAAAATAAATTGCTCTAAACTCCTTCAGTACAAGGTCTTTTGACTTAATGCTGTGCCCCAATGTAAATTAAATATTATAGTCTTGTGAAATATAAGATCTCTTCATTTTTTAATAAATTTTGCAGAAAATGATACAATTATAGGGTAGTTTAAAATCATTAGGTTACCCACGTATGTTTTCCTTTGACTTTTTCTTTTCAATGTGCTTGGCAACTCTTTTTAAAATCACTCCATCACCTACCACCTACTTTTTACGAATGTTGTTTCTATACTTAGAGTATGGTAAAAAAATCACTTAGCAGAATTCTTTTTTTATATTAAGGATGTTCCTAATGTTAAACAATGTTGACACAGAGTGGAAGAGTCTTCACGATGTTCTATATGGTTCAGTTATCAATGCAGCAGCCATAATGATATAATAAGTCATAGCTCAAAGCCAAAAAGGAAAAAAAAGTGAATCTTTCTTATTAAACCTCTTTAATACTTTTATTATAAAATTATGATATGTATAAATGACAAGAAATTTACCTTTTAAAACTAGGTATAATTATTGTGAAATTTTAAGGCATTAGTGCTAAAATGGTCATGTAGATAATTGCAATTTGCAAAATTGAGTATATTGGTGAGCAAATATAACAGAATATTATTATGGGTTATGAATTTAAGTATAAACTTCATTGGTATTGTTAGGCAATGTAAAATTGCTTTTTGAATAATTGCACTAACTTATATTCTTGTAAGTTTGCTATACTTCTAAGGAACTGATAAGTAGTTATATTTTAAATTATTATCATTTACAATATTTACTAGCAATGGACTAGGGTTCCACTTTTTCCACATTCTTGCCAACACTTACTATTTTCTTCATCTTTTGTTTATAGCTGCAACTGTTATCCGCTATCTGAAGCAGCTGCAATGTTAATTGTCTTTAATTACTTTCGATCAGCATCCCCAGAGAAAAGATTCTTCCCACTGGGTGAACTTGGAGTCAAAAAGAGGCAGCATTCCTAGAGAAAGTGAGCCGATTCTGGGAACCACCAGACTGGTCAGATAATGACATTTGCCTGGTAATAAGTAAACATGGAGCTCCAGCCTAGTTTTGCCACCTTCAGTGGCTGCCAGGTGCTGGTTTTTCCTGCAAACACAGCTGGATTGGAGGCAACTGTAGATACAGAGAGGGGTGGATAGAAATTAGTTAAAACACAATGAAGCTATTCAGATAAAGACTGATTTTTTTTCTTGAACAAACTTGGATTGTTGCAAATCTTTGGTTTATTTCTAGAATTCTAAAACAGTAAATTCTGACACATTTCACCCCTTTTCTTGTTGCTCTTACAGTACAGTACATTTTCAGCAGCACTTTATGGTTTTTTGCTGACCCTCCTGGATCTTAACCTTGTTTGAACTTAATCTTGTTTGGATTTCGTCTTCTGTTCTTTACACCCCCTGAGAAACACAGACCTCAAATCTTCCTGTTGGTACCAATGTTGTCGGATAAAAGTGACTTTTACTTCTCACGTTTTGGTCTACTGTGTCCATTCTGTCTTGTCTGCACTTGAACCCTATGAAGAAGACATACTTACACGTGTTTTTTACAGTATGGTTATTTAAATTCAATTCTACGTTTTGCTCAAATGTATAGAGAGCAATCTAACAGAAATAAAAGTCTGAATGATAACTATATAATTTAAGATAGAAAAACATGAACATGATTATGCTTAAGAGGAAAGTCTTTGGGAAGATAATGATTGAAAACACTTGAAATCAAGTATAAGTAATAAAGCATTTGACTAGGATGATTGCATTGAAAGTGGAAGATTATCCTTAGGAAAGAAGACTTACTTCTTACCTTTTCTTGATTAATTCACAAATGCTATTTGTAAAAATTTCTCTTTAAAAGACAGCACCAGAGGAGAAGCTAGTGTAACACCTCCAATCTCAGATTTCTGGAGGGAGTCCTAAATAACTCAGTCTTTTGCTTTTTACATAACAAGAAGTTTTTGAGCCATAGTAACGTACTCATCATGCAAATTTATTTCTCTTATTACAGGAGATAAATGCTTAAGTATCTGAGAAAGCTGTAATAGTAAGATTCTTGGTGATTGAATTCTGTTTTCCAGCTCTGGTCTTTTTGGACATATATTAACTAGAACTCTTTAGCAATTATATTTTGATTTTAAGTCACCAAACACACTTAAACTATTTCAAGGCAAAAAAATGGGGTGGTGAAGCATAAAGGAAAGAAAAAAAAGAAATGAAGAAAATGGTATTGGTTTATGTAAATGAAAATAAATATTCTGTCTTTAGACATAGATAGATCCAGGTGTTCAAGTCACATTCTGATTCTGCCTCCCTATTATTTTTTCTTGTTTTTTTGCATGATCTTTCAGACTCCAGAAATCCCTCCTCACATGAGAGAAAATATTTACAGCGGAAACTTCACATGTAGGGCTCTTAAACTGCTCCTAGTATCATATGGAATGCCTGATTGTCTCTCTTCCAGTCTCAACATTAATTCTTTTAAAATATTTATGGGTCTACATGAGCCACATTTCACTACTTGGTTAAAAAAAATATACATATGTTCAGGAAATTGGATACTTTTCCTGACAAGCAATATCATAATCTCAACCGTGTATGGGAGTATGGGAGCTCATGACTGAAAATGTTCTCAGAGCTAGAGAGAATGGGAAGAGAAGTAAGGGGCGCCTACCAGCTGCTTCGTTACAAACCAACAACGGTTGATCGTGAATTAATGAACTTCCGTGCGCTCACCCACTGCCCCTCCTCTATTTAGCCATCAGTGGCTATATATCAATACCTGAATTCCAGATCCCAATAACTACAACCGTTAACGTATAACCATTGTGTATTGATTTTAAACAACAGAAATGACCACGACTTGTATAAGCAAAATAAACATTAATGGAGGTTACTGTGTACATCACAGAATCAAGGAGATATTTGAAAAATAAGTCCTTGAAAATATAGGAACCTAGTTGTTATGGTTGCTATGTACTCACAGCAGCCAATTATCAATCATTTGGGAAATTTGAAAATATTGTGCATTCGAATGTATGGACTTGGGGTGACTGGGAAAGGCTAAAGTTCAGTTTGCTCACTATCATCTAAGCACTGCTGCAGTGATCTTACGGAAAGAAACAAATGAACATTCTGGACAACTTAATATTTAAAATATATAATCATGTTTGTTTATTATCATCATCAGTGGCAACATATTGAACACTTAACATGTCCCCGTATATTTGTAAAAATGTTTTAAATAAAATTTGGTTTTTAAAACTATGTGAAACATTTACGGCTTACAAAGTTAAAATTACAAAATAAGATTAATTTAAAAACTTTAGATTTCTCCCTGTCCTTCTTCTATGCTCACTTTCCTCAATTGCAGACACATGTTTTATTAGTTTTTAAAAAAATAAAAACATTTATTTGTATTCTTCAAATTTATGTCATATTAATATACTATGCATAATAAATTGTGCTTTTTATACTTAAAATCATCCTATTGTTATTTGTAATATATATTAGTTAAAATATACATATGTACCCATATTTGTGTATGTATATAGACATTTTTAATATCATGTAATTATATATTATGGTTTAAGATCCATTTACTATTTAATTTTTCTTGCAATCTAATGTAATGGGAACAATTATTATTTTTATTTTATAAATGGGAAAACAATCACTAAGTTCTAGAAACTTGTATGAAATCACAGAGGTTGTAAGTAGTAGACCTGGTACATATACCCAATATAGATCCAAAGCAGATGTTATTAAACGATTCACTACAAAGTTCAATGAATAAAGAAATAAATAGAAAGTGTTCCCCATGGATTACTTTTGTCTATATCTAAGTGCATAGTTATATAAATCTGGATAATTTTGAATTATTCAAGTTTCAAGTTTTTAAAATGTGAATTCTAATTTTTTAAGGACCTCTTGGTGGTAACAGATTTTTGATTATATCTTAGCAAAATTGTGGTTGAATTCAATACCACAGGAAGCAAGTGCCGTGTGTACTATAAGCCAAGGGAGATAATAATATTGTTTGGCCAAAAAGTTTATTTTTTTCCATAAAATGGCTCCAGTAGCACTTAGTTATCTTTAACTTCTGCTGAAACAATTTTGTTTGATTGTATTGTGATAGCTGTGCTATTGGTGAAAATGAAAAAAATGTGTCTTTAATTTTACAGAAAAAACTATACAGACTTTTTGGCCAACCTAACATAAAAATTGATATATACCTATCTTTTATCTAGTTGTCTTATATTTATACCTATACGTGTATATGTACATTTAATGAGAATATGCCTATCTTCCTATAACCACAGTTCAGAATTAAGGGTATATTGTGTCCTACTATTTCTGACTTACTTTATATGTTTTGAAAGATGCATAACCTGAGTGCTATAGCATTCGGCATTCTGTGTGTCAAGATTTATGGGGTTTGCTTGGCCTTCCCTGCTGTAGTCACCGCTCTAGAACTAAATTACTGTAGGGCCTGCCCCACAGTTTACAGTTGAATAGACCTGTCATTTCTTTTTGAAAACAAACCTTCCCCTCAATAATCTATGGCATCTGACTGGCCAGCTTTCTCTTATTTCAATTTATTCCTCGGCCTAATAACTCTTTGATTTGAAATTTTGTGAATTACTATTACATTGAATACAACTCTGATTTCGATAGGGACATTGGGAGGAAAAAATCATGTTACATTCAAAGAATGAATCAAAGTCATAAGAAAGGAATTAGAGAAGACATCAAAAGCATTTTCAGGAGTAATCTTGTTCAGTAGCTATCTGGAGAAAGTATAAAACTTGATCTCTTTCTATCTTTAGACCTTTCTGTGTTTAATAACTAGATTGTAAAGCGGAAAGCATTTTTAGCTGGTTGGAGAAAAGAAAGATGTGTTAAATTCATTATAATAAATATACCCCATCCCCCCAAAAAACCAGAAATCAAAATAATGTAGCAATTGAGCTGAACTTCTGGGGTTTTTCTAGTGTTTCTATCCTACACCCAGGCAACACATTCTAAGCCACCTTGTATATGCATTTATCAATTATGCTTGTAAGTGTTTGATGTTTACAAATCTCATTGGTCATAAACCAAATATCAAATGATATTTCTCTGAACTAACTGGAATATCAAAATAATTGAGAATCTGTGAAATATTTAAAATTTGCTTCTCAAGAGGCAATATATATTTCATTCAAAAACATTTGTTAATAAAGTAAACAGAATGATAGTTTAGTGTTTTGTCTCAAAATTCTTTTACTTTTGGAAATGCTCATTCAATAGCTCTCTCTTTCATCCCAAATTATTATTAGAGTACTTTTATATACACGATAGACAGCAAGAAAATCAACTTTATTTGAGAAAGTTCAAAGGCTGATTTATCAGCTTCACACCAACAATATTAAAATAAAGACATGAAAAGTATGCAAAATCAAAATCTGATGTTGTGGTAATTTAAATGTATTTACTGAACTAAAGAAAAATTTACTATGCATAAATATCAAGCACAATTGTGTGACTCAAGTTTTTAAAATTGGATATGCTGAGAATATATGCATAAAACCAATGTCTACACATTTCTCTTTGCTGCAATACCACTCAGGAGAGATATGGTTAGGCAGTAGGTTTCCATTAGGATGTTTAATAATTTAATAAGCCTGAACCTTTGTACTCCTACTGAAGACTCTGGGGACAATGGTAATCGAAAGAAAAATTGTATGTTGGTGCTGAATATACTGAGCTACTCTTCTTAATTGTGAGTGAATCATATTGCACTGCTTTTTGTTTGTTCAAATTGGTTAATTTCCATGGAGAAATGTAGAGCTCGGCAAGTTGGGCAGCATGATTTTTAATAAAATGAGAAGCCGAGTTTTCACACTAAAGGAAACTCCTTGATCCATAACACAACACATTAGTGTTTTGAAGTTTTAACTGTTTTGCTAAAATGCATTCTCTTGAGAGCCTGTATATATTGATATTGTAGCATAAGTTTAATATTACAGTCACTAAATATTCATTTTTGTTTCTATTTTAGAAGTAACGGTTTTATTTTGAATTTCCTGTGGTATCACCATCACATCTATCAACCAGTATGAACCGCTTGATCAGAAATCATTGGTCCTTCAATTGTTTCACCTTTTCTTACAATCAACATTTCCCTCCTTGTTAAATTATTCTCATCCGCATCCAAGTGTGCTACCATCTCTGCCCAATTTAATAAAGAGAGAGAAAAAACTTAACTTTATCTCAACTCTTCCTATAACCCCAATTATTTCTTGAATAGCAAAAGTTCTCAAGACATATTTGTCTTACAAATTAAAGATTCTATACATAGTAAGACCCAGCACAATCGCGCTGATTCCATTTGGATAGATGAAAGGTAAAACTCTTTGTTTCTTGCAGTTTTAAAGAAGAGAAAGCACAAGACCCCGAAGGGATTTGCACTTCAGCGTAGAGAGAGGGTATCAAGTAAGTTGGAGCTCTAAACACAGGTTGTGTATGGCGAGAGAGACAGGGTCACTTAGGTCTCATGGGCCTGAGAGTTGGCTAATTTGAATAATTCTGTGGGTTCTGGGGAATAGCAGCTTTCCCTCTTTATCCAGCACCTGGCCTTACTGTGATTAAATGCATAATGGTCCCAGAATGAGAGAGGAGATAAGAGAAATTCTTGGGCATGGATTTACTCAGCTGACAAAGAGGGTAATTGATGGATCTCCAGCAGGTGCCTCAAAACTTGGCCAAAGCATCATTAAATAAAGAAAAAGAAAAAGAAAATTACTTTAATATACTAGCTATAGTTGAAATCACCAGTATTTCTCATATTATTTCTTGTTACCACTCCAGTCAGAATTTTCTTCACATCTCACCCCGAATGGTTTGTAACTGAGGTGAGTGATGACATCCACATTGACAAACTCAAAGGCTGACCTTCAGTCCTGATCTGTGAGTAGCATTGGAAATTGTCTGTCCACCTCCTTCTTTAAACATATTGTTCACTTGATTACCATCCCAGAACTGTATCGCTAGTAATCACCTCAGTTTCTTGACTTATTAATATTTAAAAATTGTACCAAAGTCAGCTTTTTGAAATGAAAAGAAAATCACTATTCATGTCTACATGTGTGCACTTGCACAGTCTCCTCATCCATACCAGGCTGTTAAATTCCATATTTCAACTGATGATTAACAGATTTGCCTTTCAATTTCAGAACTTCACTTTGAGTTTACATACAAATCTTACTTAATATTATATCCAACTTATACTCACATCTTTTTAACTCTTTTCATTGTCATTTTTTTCTCACCACATCCTGTAAAGTTTCTATGCTTTTAAGGGCCCCATAATCAGACCTGATTCTACCTGATAACGAAGAGGTTATTAGCCTCCAATTAGTAATAAAGATTCTAAAAATATTATTGCAGTTAAGATTTTTTAGGTAATTAGACTTAGGTCTCTCAAATATGTCATACCTTGATCCCCATGAGCCAAAGGTAAATATTATCTTATTTCAATTGCCATCTGAAATAGAGGGAGCTAATGATTTTAAGAAAAACAAAGACACATACTTGTTTTTAAAGAGTAGGAAAGACTACTTTTTCAAATTGTGTCCTTTGGCACTTTAATAGGACAACAGTTGACCTTACATGTGGGGGTTTACTTCTGGCCTCTCTAATCTGCTGTTTCATTGGTCTATATAGATGCGTTTATGCAGTATTGATACAAAGAGCTCTGAACATATCACTTGGGCAGGAGTGAGGGAGTGGCCATTGGAGGAAGTTGCCAGAAGTGTGTAACAGATCCCCCCCCCCCCCGCCGCGGCCCCGTTCAGTCTGAGGCGTGGAGGGGGAGGTGCAGATCTGCTAGTCTAAGATGGGATTGGCTAGCAAGATGGACACCGCTCAGTGCACGAAATTAGGAGGCAGAAGGATGGTTGACACTCACTGCTCTTCCTCAGGGGCGCCTGGCTGATCATGCTGCAGCCACCTGTGTTTCCCAAGGGATGGTACTTTAAATGGGAGAAGGAACTCTGGGTGCAGCTTAAGATTGGTCTGGCCTGGCAAAGGGTGGCATGGTACTTTTTCTTTGGGTGTTCTAGAGGAGACTGGCTCTGAGACAGAAGTCTGCCGTAATTCCAAAATTGTGTAGGTTTTGTATCTTATTTTGTTCTAGTTTGCCACCTAACCTTATATAAATAAAACAATTAAATGCTAATGAGGGGAATTACAAGCTAACAGGGGGAACTCAATAATTAAAGATTTTAGCCATAATTAATAGGCTTAGGTGATTGAAGCTGGAACTCAAGAGTTCAAGTTTTAGCCTTAATTCACAGTTTTAAGTGACTAACGCATGTGGGAAGCTGTAATTCCAAAACTGTGTAGCTTTTGAGTAAAGATTCCTTTCCTTTTTCACTAAATGTCTGCCTCCCATAATTTTGCCTAGAGGGTGGCAATGGGCAGCAGGACCCCACTTGCTGTTCAGTAGCAGTATCATACTGTTTCAATAACTGCAGCATTGCTACACACACACACACACACACACGCACACACATGCACGCACACACATAAAAATCAGGACTATGGTTCTACAGCTTTGCTCTTTCCAGATTGTTTTGGCTCTTAGGAGTCTTTTGTGGTTACACATGAATTTTAGATTTTTTAAAAAATTTATGTTAAAGTGCCACTGAGATTTGGAATAGGGATTGCATTGACTCTAGATTTTCTTGGGTAGTATAGGTCTTTGAAGATATTTCAGCTAGATTATCTTTTGTTTATGTCTTCTTTAATTCCTTTTATCCTTGTCTTGTAGTTTTCAGAGTATAAGTCTTTTACATGCTCAGTTAAGTTTATTTCTAATTATTTTATTATTTTAGATGTCATAAATGGAATTATTTTCTTAATTTCCTTTTCAGATAATTTATTGCTAGTATACAGAAACACAACTAAATTTTCTATGTTGCTTTTATATATTGCAACTATACTGCATCTGTTTGTTTATTTAGTTCTAACAGTTTTTGGTGTGAAATTTTAAGTTTTTCTATATACAAGATTTTGCGCTCTACAAACAAGGACAGGTTTACCTCCTCCTTTCTGATGTGGATGCAAGAAACTTTCTTTGCTCTCCCGGGTTAATATTAGTTCCAAGTGTGAAAAGGACCAGGTGCTTTTTCAGAATAACCAATTAACTTCTTAAATTTTTGTGCTTTTGGGGAGGCCCACCTCCCAAAGGATCCCTTCTTCCCTCGGAGACACTGACATGCTCCTTTGGTTCAGCGCCTCCCCCTGCTGCCGTTTTCAAGTCTATTGCATATGTGCTTGTCTTCCCTTAGTCTTTCGTCCTCCCCCAATCTGGTACCAAAGTGGGTAGGAGGGCTTTTTCCCTCTCATTCAAATGCAGTAAGAACTTCCTCCTGCTACCATTTTGACAGGAGTCGGGGAAATGCTACTCCCTCGGCTCCACGCCTCCCATGACTTCGTTGCAGAATGAAGCAAGTTGTCCACACTGAGGCCCCACCAGCAGAGAGCAACCAAACCAAACGCCTAAGTAAAAAGGCCCTGGAAACCCCACGCTGCCTCTTAGCACCGAGGATGACCGCTCCGGCAGTGAGTGGTGAGGGCAGCCCAGCGGGAGGGGCGGGACCTCCACACCAGGCAGAGCATCCACAAGACCTGAGCTCAATTCAACGCGTCCTCACAGTCTCATGGAAGTGCTGCAAAACTCAAGGTCTTTGCCATGGCCCCGGGTGGTTTGCGATAGCATTATCTAGCTGCCCCCGAAACCTTCAGCGCCTCGAGAAGCATGGCTCAGGGCAGAAGCGACTCCCAGGTTCTATCTCCTCAGAGTGACCCTACCTATTTTTCACCCTCAGCCTGCTCCCAGCAGTCTAGACAGGTCTTCTCTGTGTAACAATATTTCTTTGTACCTAATCTGTAGTTTTCCTTGACGTCTTCAACGGTCTTAAGTATCACTACTGTTTTAGTTACAGGCAGACACATTCTTTTCTTTTTTTCTTTCTGTGAACTACTCCAGGCAGTTTTTCAGTGGAGCCAGTCCAAATGCCCACAGAGTGGCAAACAGTGTTAGCAAAGTTAGCAAACAGTGTTACTTTAGGGCTCATCATGAAGCAATAGCCAGGAGTGTAATGTTCCATCATGCATTTCTTCCTGTCTGTTCCTGTCTTGCATCCTTATTGCCTTGTTCTTGCATGTGTAGTATTGTATTTTTTTTTTTTCAAATAATGTCTGGACATGTAAGACACATATGAGATTTTTTTGTTATTGATTTTTTCTTTTCCTTTTTTGGAATCTAGGCTCAGAAAAGTGCTAGCAGGGGTTGTTTCAGAAAACAAGCCAACAGGATCAGATTTCAGAATTGGATTCCCGCTAGACTTAAGATGATAATAAACCCACTGACGATGGTGTTTGAGATGATACTCGCTTCTCTAAATCGTCACATCATAGTTACTTAAGATTGTACCAATTATTAACTGAGATAAAGTGAAGAAGAGGAAAACATTAGGGAATTAATGAAATCTGTAGTTAGTATGATACAACAATAAAGATAATTCTGGAAAAA
Source organism: Pteronotus mesoamericanus (assembly GCF_021234165.1). Lineage (NCBI taxonomy): Eukaryota > Metazoa > Chordata > Mammalia > Chiroptera > Mormoopidae > Pteronotus > Pteronotus mesoamericanus. The sequence goes on along the minus strand of NW_026555285.1, from coordinate 37,170,770 downwards.
GAATGTAACATGCTCAGAGCTGTTATGTGCCAATGTAGTGAATAGTTTTAAGACAGAAGACCTCCATGGCAACTTTATTTTATTTTTTAAAGAAAATTTCCTTAATTTTTAAAAAGATTTTTTTAAATTTATTTTTAGACAGAGGGGAAGGGAGGGAGAAAGAGAGGGAGAGAAACATCAATGTGTGGTTGCCTCTCACACACTCCCTACTGGGCACCTGCCCCATAACCCAGGCATGTGCCCTGACTGGGAATTGAACCAGAGACCCTTTGGTTCCCAGGCTGGCACTGAATCCATTGAGCCATACCAGCCAGGGACATGGCAACTTTAAATTAGTTTGACCTCTAGCAGTCGCGTTGTTGACAGTACTGAAAAGTACACCCCTGGGTCCTGCAAGAGCTCCAAAGGAATGCTGAATGTGCAATAGTACATAGCTTTCTACTGCCTAATAAGGGACTGATAAGTAAGGTGGACATGAGCAAATGTATTTATAATCTTAAATCAACAAGCCACTGCCAAGACAGAAGTTGTAGTTCTTAGTTATTGTAATGAATATAACACAAAGAAATTATACAATTTATAAAAAAATCAGCATTAACTTACTTTTCCAAGTACAGGGTTATTTTTCTAAGTGGCACATAACTGTTAAGAGAAGTTAGAATAATGACTTATAACAGGCGCTTGTAATGCTAATAGTATAGCTTTTACTCGAGAGCATTCTCTGGACCGATATAGGATATGAATTGATTCAGATTAAAAGTTAAGCCAAGGGTAGAGAGTTTGTATTGTGATGACTAAAATAAGAGCACTTTTTACCAAGCCTATGGAATGTTATTTTTAATTATATGTATAATTATAAATCTTGTACCACATTATATCTACCACAGGAACCAATGGATAATTAACTACTACCAACTTGTCTTAGAGATCATTCTATTTTGATTAGAGACAAGACCTAGATACTGTGAAGGTTACCTCTGGTGTTTTAGTGCTGGTACTAGAATTCTGCAACACCAGCATCTTCTCATCCATATTGAAACAAGCAGAGCATTTCATTGACAGCATATATCATCCGCATCTCTGATCTTTAAGAAACATTCAAAAGAGTATTTTTATAAGATGCTTGATCTCCCTTTAATAATTTCTCAATGTCTGTTAAAATGATTGATTTTTTTGTCTCATCAAGAAAGATAAATAAATGGTAGATGAGCACAGCAGGCAATATAAATCTAGTCTAACATTTCTATCTTCAGTAGACTTGGAATCTTATCTCATTATTTTGGCAAGGAATTTCTGACATCTCAATTTCACTTTGTGTGGATCCCCACTGAGTCAGGTTGCTGTCAACTTTTACTGAGCAATCAATTATTACAACGTTTGTGGGAGCACATCAAATTTAAAAAATATATATAGTAAATGAGCTCATTTATAAATTCAGTATATAAAAATTATGTTTTTTATTTCCTTTTCTAGCACTAGAGTTAAATTTTTACATATATATGTAAGTTTTGTCTTAGGTATAATTTCAAAGATTTTTTTTTTTTGCCTTGTGAATTTCCTTGTCACAAATTTGCTTTTACAATTAGCTTTATGGAGTGTGAGGTCATTCAGTATTTATGGACAATAAATGGTAGTTGGGATAGGGTATGAAGAGAATGCTCATGTCATCATTAAGCAACTTTCTCAGCCAACAAAGTCTTTAAACTCCAATAAGTAGAAGAGGAGCTGCTTGGGTTAGTGAACAATTTTCTGTGGTTTGGTGTTTCCCCAATTTCCAGGCCATCTTTGTTTCCAGTTAATAACAAGAATTTCACACAAAAGAGATTGAAACCTAAAAATTCACTCAATTTTATAATTCAGGAATTTTGAATATCAGAGGATGCATTTGATTATTTCTTTTACCAGTACTCTGGCTGTGTTTTAAATGAAGAATTAAAAACTCGGGTGTTGTATTTTATTATTAAAAATTTTGACTCAATCTTAAATAGCCCATAGTTTGTCAAAGCCTTGCCTTCCGTAGGCACTATGACTCAAGTGAGCAAATGTGAGAATTTGAATAATATTCATCACTGGACTCTCTTGATTGTTAATGCCCTGTCCTGTGTGGCTGGATTTGCACCAGGTCCAATACGCAATCCAAGATCCACTCATCCTTGAACCTTGATTAATTACAACAGTTTCTTAAATTATTATTATTTTTTGTATAAATACTTGCATGTATTAAAATGTATTCTTGATCAAGAAAAATTATTTTATTAATGGATATTAAGCAGCTTACAGAATCTCCCAGATAGCCAAAGAATCAAATAGTGAAGCTATACAGTGTAAGAACCAATGTAAAAAAGCATTGTCCTCATATTTATCTTCTAGTCATTAAATAATAGGAAATTACCATGAATAGTTCTAAATAACAGAACACCTCTGCCACCGTGATTGCCGGAAAATCATTTTCCTTGAACTTAGAGACATCGTATTTCATGCATCAGAAAATAAGCCTGAGATTTATAGGTTGGTGTAATGTACACAAGTTTCCACCCCAGTGAGTAAGACAGAGTAAGGATTTACAGGCCATATACTATTAAGCCAGACCTCACAATATCACTGAAATTTTCAAAATGTGGGTATCATCTTCAATCATCTTGAGTATCCTCAATTACATATATTTTAAGAGTCTTCACTGTTCATTCCATAATATTTTCTCCCTTTTATCATTATTGATACTTTTGATTGGAAAATAAATGATTGTAGTAATTCTACTGTCTTTAATCATTATCTTCCATTACATGAAAAGTGGGAGAATATGAATACTTAAATGTGGAGATAAAGTTTATACTGTTAGATGAATATTTACTGTCAGATAAATATAACTTCAATGGTCTAAGTTAATATGCACTGTTTTTAGAAGGATGCAGAGAATTCTGATTGAAATTAACTACAGAAATATTGTTATATTAAATTTTCAATAAAGGGCTTCTAAATATGTTATTGATATAGTAATCTAGTAAATATGTCAAGAAATGTAGTTATTTCTAATGATATTGGCACACTGTTAGTGAAATTTAAGTTCTCCTTCACAGTGATAGTGTTCAGCTACTTGCAAATTCTTAAGGTAAATTTAGCTTTAAATGGATATAAAGAATAACTCACATTTTAATGATGTTAATACTTCATATTCATGAATATGGTGTGTGCTTGCACTTATCTGTATCTTCTTCAATTTCTTTCTTCAGTGTCTTACAATTTTTTGAGCATAGGTCTTTCACATCCTTTGTTAGGTTTATTCGTAGGTTTTTTATTCTTTTTGTATCAATTGTGAATGGGATTTGTTCCTTAATTTCCCTTTCTATTAGTTCATTATTGGCATATAAAAATGCAACTGATTTTGGGGTATTAATTTTGTATCCTGCTAATTTGCTGAATTCAGTTATCAGTTCTAGTAGATTCTTGGTGGAATCTTTGGTGTTCTCTATGTACGGTATCATTTCATCTGCAAATAATGACAGTCTTACTTTCATCCAATCAAAAATTTGGATGTCTTTTGTTTCTTCTTCTTGTCTGATTACTGTGGAGGACTCCCAGCACTGCGTTGAATTAGAGGGGTGAAAGTGGGCATCCCTGTCTTGTTCCCAATCTTAAGGGGAAACCTTGTAGTTTTTGCCCATTGAGTATGATGGTGGCAGTGGGTTTCTCATATATGGTCTTTATTATGTACAGGTATGTTCCTTCTAATCTCACTTTGCTGAGAGTTTTTATCACAAATGAGTGTTGGATTTTATCAAATGCTTTTTATTTATTTGATCATGTGGTTGATATGATCATGTGTGTTTTGTCCTTCATTTTGTTTACGTGGTGAATCATCTTTATTGATTTGTGAATGTTTTACCAACCTTGTGTTCCCAGAATAAACCCCACTTAATCATGTTGAGTGATCTTTTTGATGCGTTGCTGTATTTGGATTGCTGATATTTTGTTGAGGATTTTAGTGCCTATGTTCATCAGGGTTATTAGCCTATAATTTTATTTCTTTGCAGTGTCTTTATGTGGTTTTGGAATAAATATAATACTGGCTCCTTAAAATGAGTTTGGAAACCTTCCCTCCTCTTGAATTCTTTGAAATAGTTTGAGAACCAGAAGTGTTATTTCTTCTTGGAATGTTCGGTAAAATTCACCAGTGAAGCCATCTGTTCCAGGGCTTTTGTTTGTTGGGAGTTTTTTGATTACTGCTTCAGTTTCACTAGATGTAATCTGTGTATTCAGATTCTCTGATTCTCCCTAATTTAGTTTTGAGAGATTGTATGTTTCTAGGAATTTATCCATTTTGTCCAGGTTGTCCAGCTTGTTGGCTTATTTGTTCAAAATATTTTCTTACAATCCTTTGTATTTATTTGGTGTCAGTTGTTATTTCTCTACTTCCGTTTCTGATTTTGTTTATTTGGGTCCTCCCTCTTTTTTTTCTCGATAAACCTGGTTAAAGATGTGTCAATCTTGTTTATCTTTTGAAAGAACGAACTCTTGGAATAATTGATCTTTTGTATCATTTTTTAGACTCTAAAATATCCATACTATGCTAAGCAAGCTATAGAATCAAAGCAATCCTTATCAAGATTCCAATAATGTGTTTTACAGAACTAGAATAAAAATTTCAAAGATTTATATAGAACCACAAAAGGACCCCACATAGCAACAGTGACTCTGAGAAAGAAATACTTTTTTGGAGGAATCACAATACCTGATATCAAAATAAACTATAGTACGTAATAATCAAAACAACATGATACTGTCATAAAAATAGATGCATAGATCAATGGAACAGAATAGAGAAACCATAAATAACTCTACACCTTTATAGTCAATTAATATTTGACAGAGGAAGCAAGCACACACAATGGACTAAAGATAGCTTATTCAATGAGTGGTGTTTGGAAAATTGGACAGATAAGTGCAGAAAAATGAAACTAGACCACTTTCTTACTCCACACACAAGAATACATTGAAAAATGGATCAAAGACTTAAATGTTAGACCAAAACCATAAATTTCCTAGAAGAAAACTTAGACAGTAAAATCTTGGACATTGCTCATAGCAACATTTTATCTAAAATAGCTCCCCAGGCAAGGAAAACAAGAGAAAAATAAATAAATAAATAAATAAATAAATAAATAAATAGGACTACATCAAACTAAAAAGTTTTTGCATAACAAAGGAAATCATTGACAAATAAAAAGACAATCCACAGAATTGGAAAACACACTTGATATATCTGATTAGGGGTAAATACCCAAAATTCATACAGAACTTATAAAACTCAACATCAAAAAAAAAAGCCCAATTAAAAAATAGGCAAAGGACTTGAATAGACATTTCTCCAAAGAAAACATGCAGATAGCCAATAGACATGAAAAGATGCTCAACGTCACTAATCATCAGAGAAATGCAAATTAAATACACAATGAGATTATCACCTCACACCTTTTGGAATGGTTATCATCAATAAATCAACAAATAATTGTTGACAAAAATGTGGAAAAAAGGAGCTTTTTACACTGTTGGTGGAAATGCAGATTTTTGCAGCACCTGGGGAAAGTAGTACAGAGATACTTCAAAAGATTAAAAATAGATCTTCCTTTTGAGCCAGTGATTCCACTCCTGGAAATATATCTGAAGGAACACAAAACATTAATTTGAAAGAACATAGTCATCCCTATGTTCATTGCAGCATTATTTACAATTGCCAAGATATGAAAGCAGCCCAAGTGTCCATCAGTAGAATGAGTGGGTAAAACAACTAGGGGACATTTACACAATGGAATACCACTCAATCATAACAGAAGAGGACATTTTTATGCTTTGTAACAGTATAAAGGACCGAGGGAACATTCTGCTAAGTGAAATAAGCCAGTTAGAGAGGGATGATTTCACTCATATGTCGAATAACAGATGATTTCACTCATACGTTGACTCTAATGAACAAACAACTAACAAGGAAAATGGGGGTGGTTTCATAGATGACAGCAGATGAAAGCTAATTTTGGGGAGAGCTGTTAGGGGATGAAGAGATTGAGAAAAAAGGAAAAAGGACTCATGGACATGGACAACAGTGTGGTGATTGCTGGAGTGAGTGTGGTATAAGGGGACTAAATGGTAATGGGGAAAATGCAATAATGATGAAAAAAACTCATATTCTAATTTCTTCACAATGATAGGCTGGTATCTGTACTCACCTAAAGGCAATGTAGGAAGTTTGGAAGATATTAAAGCATTATAAGAATCTTATTGACATTTCTAAGTATTTCTATAGTTTAATGCAATCAATAATTGAAATTTATGCATCTTGTAAGTCTCACGTTGAAATCATTGTTTTTATTGCACTTAAAATCCTCTTAATGCACATGCATTTCTTTGATTTTTAATTTTAAACAACTACTTAAAAAGTATCTCCTCACTTCCATAAATTATATATACACAGACATGCATACATGCAAACATCCATGTACATATATTCATATGTAGCCAAAATATACATAAATAACATAATGTCTGTAGTCCTACTTTAACACTGAGTGGTTAGAGAATAAACAGAATTACACTATGACCAGGAATAAGAGATACCAAAATTAACAGTAATGCTCATAAAAGTAATCATCATGATATAAATCGAATAAAAACACCTAAAACAAAAAAGTTTTTCCCTGAGGAGCTTATGTAATGCTCCATTACAAAGACACTAGTAGTATAACATAATCTTTACCTGCCATAAATGAGAGAAGCAAATTAGACAAAAGGTAATATTACATATTCATATTTTTGTTTTTTATATATATAATTTAAATGTGGCTCTAAGGAGAACATACATTAAAAAAACATGATAACTATGTTTGAAAATAAAAATGAACTTAGTGTTTGAGATACTTTACTCTGAAAATAATATAAAGGATATATTAAAGCTATGTCCTCAATCTAAAATATGCATACAGAATATATTTGATAAAATGTTTTAAGATATATATGACATCATATTTTGAATGTGAATAAAATATTCCATTCCAAAATCCAAACTGATTAAACAGTGTGTTATATATTGCACAAAAGAAAAAAATCCTGATTGTAAATTATCTTTAATTTTAATTCAAAACTGAACAGTCACATAATTAGGCCTATAGAGCTTAGCATTAGAATTGTATTACTCCTTGGTATACCTTTCATTCTAATGTCTATTTTGCTTTGAAATGAACAGATGAATCTATTCCTTCCCTTGGTTTAAGCCTCATTGGCTCTGATGGAAAACTTCAGCTTCCAATGCATGTACTCTGAAGCAAACATATTTTCTCTAGTCTTTAGAGAAAATAAGCAAACATAAATTAAGGGCAGAGACTGTGTCTTTGCAGTGCCCTTTTTTTTTTCTTTCCTGTGGTGTCAAACCTATTATGAGATCCTTGATGAATATTAAATCATGGTGATGACAAAAATCCCAAACTGGCTCACTCTTTAAATCACCAAACTATGCAATTTCATCATTTACACAGATGTTAAAAATAACTGGGAAAAACATCAGAAAACCTTTTATATTTCCTTAGGTCATTTTGAAAAAGCAAAACATGACAGCCTCCCATCTATCTGTGCATTTAATAAAGTCAAATGTGATGAAGAGTGATGTACCATGCCGCTGTTTGCAGAATTTCGTTAATGTATTTTCAAGACTATCATAACTCACTCACCTCTGTTGAGTTTATGAGCCACGGGTCTCGCTCCAGCACATAAAATCAGCTTGCCTAACACAATGCGGAGACTAATAATATCAAAGATGACACTTTCTCACATTTTGAAACAAGGTGACTCATTTATTTTCCCTTTCCTAGTGTAGGAGGACAATGGAGTCATTTTAAATTAGCACTGAAATTAAGAACTTATTCAAAGTCACTAAGTGATAGTAACTTGTCTTTTGTAATGAAAATCTGTTATTTTTTAATTACAAAATTTAGAGTGCTACAGCAAAACAATACAACTTATCAGCTTAATATCCATAAAATCTTGTTGTGTAAATTATTATCCATTCATACTGTTGTATAAGTATTTTTTAAATCTTCAAACAGCTTTAATAACATGCTAATGATAAATTGACACAAGTACCCATTTATTATACCTCAAATGATAATATAAGCAGAATTTAAGAAAGAAATTTATCAGCTATAGAGTATTCATTTGTTATTATTATATTGAACCAAACACACAACTAAAGAGTATTTTCATAGGTTGTATATTTCACTCTAGCCCCCCACTTTTGGTGATTCAATAGATTTGTATTACTGCTGTTCTCATAAGAAAATGCAATCATCAAGTGTATTTATAGCAGTATACCAATTAAGTAGAAAAGCAAACACATAAACTAAAAGGTAATGTCTACAGGATCTGGTTTCTGTCTCTTTGTTTTCTTATAATAATAACACTTGCCTCTACCCCTAACTATACCCCATTTCTCCTGCCTCACTGGCCTTTCTCTTTCTTTCATTATATCAAATTCATTCTCTCTCCGATCAAATGTCCTCTCCTATGCCGTTCGGCAAGTTCAAATGCAGTTCTTGCATGGCTGCCTTCTAGTGATCAAACAGGTCTGAGTTCATTTTATTCTGATTATAGGTGGGAGAGAAGGAATACTTCACCCACACTCAAATATTTGAATTAAGTCAGTGAATTTCCATGGGTTTTAGCTCAAATAACATGAAATAGTGGAAGAATTTTTTTTTAAATTTATGTAGCAGCAGCTCAAATGTTATTTGAGTACTTTTAATGGTATAATATTATAATATTAGATAAGTCACTGAATCAGTCAAACCCTTTATATCGTTTATAAATATGTAATGCTCATACCTACACTATCCAACACAAAGGATTGGACAAATATCTGATATCATATGTCTGAATTTTCAGAGATGTTCAGTCCAGGATTTACCTTCCCCTTCAATATCCATAGTGGTCTCCAAAGGTGCTCACATTGTCAAAAGGCAGGGTGGAATAGAAGATGCCTTCATCCATATAGGCAAGCGGTCCAGCTACTTGCAAAATGCAAAAGCAGTAGAGACTTTCCTAAAATTATCATATTTAAAATTACAATGATATATTAATTTGGTTTAAATTTATTAACTGCATTCACTCTATAATATTCCAGCAAATTCAAACATAAATTTTTTTTCCTGTAATTAGTTTACCTATAAGTGCTCAGGAAAAAAGAATATAACAAATGCATCAGTATGAACAATGTAGGTAATTGTTAGAAAACTAAATAGAGTCCCCCCAAAAAGGAGGGAAAAGATCATTTAAAAAAACAACAATAGATATTTTTCTTAGACCTATATATATCGTTTACTCAAATTATCTAGTGAAGATATAGTATGGTTAGTTACAAATTGGATTTGGTTAGTATACGTACATTAATTGTGAAGTTAACTGAATATGGTTCAACACAATTCATTAGTTTTTATTTTTAAATTGGCACTTTCCTCTCTTGTTTAACATTTTAATTTAAAATAATTTCTTTTACATTTTTAAGGCCATCACACAATGCATAAGATCATAAATAGGAATGATAAATTAAAATACATAAAATAGCATTATAATTTAAAATAATGTACAAATAAATCAATAAAAATGGAATAATATGGGCAGCAACACCTGCAGCCAAAATACCAATTTTCCTAAATATATTAAGAACTGTTAAAAGTCAGTAAAAAGAACAAAGCTGGTCAAAAGTGAGAAGAAAATTAACAGGTAGTTATAGCAAGAGACAGACAGAAAGGAAATATGTTCAAATACCTCATAATTTGATGAAATATAATTTAAAGTAATAATGTGTTTCTACTTGCCAATTTCCAAAGAAAAGACATGTTTTATAATACAAAATATAGATAAATGTGACATGAAAACAGGCACTTCTATACAGCTGAAGTTTGCATATTGAGAGACTACTTTAAAAGTTAATTTGACAATATTACACAGTTTCAGTTAAGAAAGATTTTTAAGTATTTCTTAGTTTCATACAATGTTCTAAACCAAGAAATTATATCAGAAACAAATATAGCCCTGACTGGTGTGGTTCAGTGTGCTGGGTAACAAGCTTTGTTGTTGGACCAAAGTCTGGAAAACTAAAAATTCATATCTTTTCAGTAAGTGTAAATCTTTTAATAATCTCAGCCAGGTACATCTAACTTAGTGTGAACTTGGTGCATGCATTACTAAATCAGAATTACATAGGATTTAATCTACAAATCCTACTAATAACATTTAACAGTTGTTTGATTTTTCACATATTTCACTTCACATTACTCTGATGTTTATAAGCCTAAAAGAGAGTCATACAAAACACTGGCATACTCAGAATCTAATCTCATATCTTCTAAATTTCTCTGTAGGTTTTGTTCAGAAAGGAAAAAACCCTAAAATAAATTGGACATAAAATGAGTGAATTAATGAATTAATGGAATGCCATAAAATGGTACAACAACAAAAATTTTAGTTAGAGAAACAAGTAAGACTTGAGAAGTAGGTAATGCTCATACGCTTAGGAACTATAGAGCAGGTGACTAGATCAACTTTTTAAAAATAAATGCATCCCTGCTGTCACTATTGTAAATTGGGCTCACTGGTTCAATGAGTATCATTATTGTCCTGAGTATGAAAAGAGATACCATCCACACAGAACTCTTCCCATTCAATGATTTGTAACCTCAGTGTGTCAGAATAGAAGTTAAGCCTTGTTTGCCTCAGTACATTTTAATTATTTTCCTTAGTAGGGAAGCATCCTTTGATCCTGGTCAGATTTACATTAGTGATAGGAAGCTTTGAAATTATTATTATTTTGTTTGTGATTAAAAATGATTTGCACATATTTTACATTTCAAAATAATATAAGACCAAGTTCTTTTCTAGGCATAAAACTCACCCTCAAGAAGAGAAAATCTTTGGCTGACAACCCACACCACAACTTGCTCCTTACCCCTTGTTTCCTCATCAATGTGGTGGCCTCTAAGCATTAAGACTCTTGTGTACATAGTCTCATAGGATTTGATGGATTTTTTTTGGTTGTTTATTTTCAGTATTCTAAAATTTTATATTATTTTAATCTCTCTCTCTGTACTTATCTCTCTTCAAAGTTCTTGCACCATCAACTACCTTGTGTTTAGTACATCCAAAAGTTTTCTTTTCCTTTTACTAAAGCACTTCATCATATTTTGACTTAATATAACACGACTTTTGCTGATACATACAGCATGTGCATATTAACATTTGCAAATTCAACAGCTGTACCATGCCAAATTTATTGTATACTTCCAATTAATTTTCATCTTGATTGGCATATCATAACATACAGCCCTATTGCTGATCTGTTATTCTTATGGTACTTTTTTGCTTCCCTTTTTGTCTTATACTGCACCACTGTTTCTTGATTTCATAATCCCTTTCTAAATGTCCCTTCTCATCTCCTTTACGTAAAATGCTATTTATCCACCACACATAAATAAATGTTTCTTATAATTCAGTGTGAATAGTAACTATACTTGGTACTCATTAAGACGCTCTCTGAATCAGAACTGGTAGGACTTCGAGCACACTTTAAAATCAGTATGTTTCAGGAGAATGATGTCATCAAGATGGTAACATAAGTTGTTTCCAGCTTTAGTCCCCCTCAGTGAAACGCCTACTAGCAACTCTCCATAGACAGAGCACCATTCAGTAAACCTTAAAACCCAGGGGTGAAGCAGAAGTAGCCCCCTGACAACAGAGCCCAAGAAGGATTACAGGAGAAGAGAAAGAGAACGGGCTGCACTTTGACCATACGCCTTTCCGGAAAGCCAGCACAGCGCTGCGACAAAAAGGCTCCCCTGCGCTTATGGTTTCTTCAGTGGGAAAATGTGGGCGTGTGGACATCCAGCCTCCCCAGCCTTGAAGGATGCCTCCCAGCAGGCCCAATAGGATCTCTCCTCACAGGGATCACTAGGAGAATCTGTGGAGCTTGAATGATGAGAATCAGAAAGAAACGGAGAAGGGGTGTGGAACTTGGAGCAAAGAGCCCCTGATTTTGGCAGACGCTGTTCCTGCTTGGAGCAAAGCTAGCTGGATCAGAAATCCCAGCCAGTGGCTCTGCCCACCTGTAAATCCGAGTCTGTGTAGCCATCGTGCTCAGCTGGCAGTTCTGTCTGATTTGCATCCCCAGCCAAAAGAACATAGTGGCCATTGAGCACTTTCTGTGGGTTTGGGAAGGAAAGCAAATTTTCATTCCCATTCAAGTGCCGAGGCGGCCTCCGCTCCTGAGCCACCCCTTGGGAAGGCTTAATCACAGAGGTCTGGCGTCCTCAAGCACGCCCTGCTCTCCCAGGGGGACAAGGCAGCAACGCTGGCCAACCGCCCAGCGCAGCCTCTGCCCTGCATAGCCAGGGGGCCTGGACAGGGACCTAAGCTGCTTGGGGGCCCAGGCTAAGTCACTTCCCAGACGCAGAGCCCGGCTCCAAACCTCACCCAGCAGTAGACAGAAGGCCCTAGTTCATTGTTTGAACAAAACCTGTGAGCTTACCCAGCTGTCAGCCCAGGAAACAGCACCACCCAGCTGCAGAGCATCCACCATGGAACCCACTTTAACATGGAGTCCAGACGGTGGCATTGAAAGAATAATGAATGCTGATCTTTCTCACATTCTTCTATAAAATTGAAGACAAAAGAACATTTCCAAACTCATTTTACAAGGATTCACCTAATACCACCCAGATAAGGACATCACAAGAAAAAAATCAAACCAATATTTCTGGTGAACATAAATGCAAAAATTATCAAGAAAATACTAGAAGGCCACATTCAAAAGCACATTAAAAAATAATACACTATGATCAAGTGGGATTTATTCCTGGGATACAATGATGTTTCAACATATACAAATCAATAAATGCGATACACTCCATTAATAGAATAAAATATAAAAATCCTATGTTCACCTCAAGAGAAAGCATTTGACAAAACTCAGCAGTTTTTTCATGATAAAAACTCTCAACAAACAGGGTGTAAAGGGAATGTGCCTTGACATAGTACAGGTCATACATGACAAGCTTGCAGCTAATGTAATGTACTCAATGGTCAAAGGTTGAAAACTTTTCTTCCAAGGTCAACACAAGGATGCCCACTCTCATCATTATAATTCAACATATCACTGAAAATCCTAACCTGAGCAATTAGAGAATAAATAAATAGAAAAATAATATTTAAATTGAAAGGAAGAAGTAAAATTACCTCTGCAGATGAAAAAACTTAGGTATAAAACCCTATGATTCTACCAGAAACATTGTTAGAACTAATAAACACATTCAGTAGATGTGTGGGATACAAAGTTACCATACATTGAATTTTGTTTGCTCTTCTTTTTCTAGTTCCTTTAGGTGTAGAATTAGATTGCGTATTTTTGGATTTTCCCTGTTTCTTGAGGTAAGCCCACTTATCTACGGACTTTCCTTCTAGAACTACTTTGGCCGCATTTTATAACTTTGAAAAATTGTGTTTTCACTCTCATTTGTTTCAAGATACCTACATCTATATCTATCTATAGATATAGATATATATTTCTTTCTTTCATATTTGATTTCCTCTTTGATTTATTGATCATTTAGAAGCATGTTTAGTATACACATAATTTTTTTTTCAATTTTCTTCCTTTAATTGATTCTTGCTTTCCTGCTATTGTGACCACAAAAGATATTGGACATTATTTCAATGTTCAATGTAGAAATTATTGGGGCTTCCATTGTGGCCTAGATTGTGATCTATTCTGGAGATTATTCCATGTGCACTTGAAAAAATGTATATTCTGCAGTTTTTGGGTGAAAAGCTCTAAAATGTCTTTTAATTTGATCTCATCTAATGTGACATTTGAGAACATTATTTCATAACTAATTTTCTGTCTGGATGATCTTTTCAAATTGGAAAGAAGGAAGTAAATGTATCATTATTTGTAGATGACATGGTAATACATAAAGAAAACCTTAAAAACTCTGCCAAAAAACTATTAGAATTAATAAATGAGTTAAGTTGCAATATACATATTCAATATACAGATATTAGGTACATTTCTATACACCAATAACAACCAGAAGAAGAAATTAAGAAAACAATCCTACTTACAATGGAATAAAAAAACATAAAATACCTAATTTAATCAAAAAGGTGAAAGACTTGTTTTCTGAAAACTATAAGAATATACCTTGCTCATATGTTAGAAAGATTAATATTTTTACATAATTCTTACTACCTAGAGTAATATAGAGACTCAGTGGCATCTTTATTAAAATACCATTTGTATCTTTCTCAGAATTAGAACTGCTAATCCTAAAATATATATGGAGCCACAGAAGACTCCAAATAGCCAAAGCAATCTTGAGAAAAAACCAAATAGGAAGTATGTGCTCCCTAATACCAAACAATACTACAGCTACAATAACCATTGAGTGTGGTACTGGCATGAAAACCAGATATCGAGATCAATGGATTAGAATAGTGGGTTGAGAAGTAAATCCCCACTTAGAGAGTCAATTATCTGCAACAAAGAAGGCAAAGATATACAATAGGATAAAGACAAACTTTTGAATAAGTGGTGTTGGCAAAACTGGATAGTTAACATGCAAAAAATTAAAATTGGACCATTTCTCTATACTGTATATAAAAATAAACTAAAAATGGTTTAAAAACTTGAATGTTAGACCTAAAATTATAAAACCCCTGGAAGAAACTTACACAGTAAACTCTTTGACATCACTCTTAGCAATATCTTTTTTGGAAATATTTTCTTGAGTGAGGACAAAAGAAAAATAAACAAATGGAACTATTAAAAAAAGGTTTTACAGCAAAGGAAACCATCAACCAAACAAAAATACATCCTACTGAATGAGAGCAGATAAGGGGTCAATATCCAAAATATATAGAGAGCTCATACAAGTTAAACCCCCTTCAGGAATTAACTATCTAAAAAATGAGCAGAGAACCTGAATAGACACTTCTCCCAAGAAGGTATGAAGATGGTTAACAGACATATCAAAGATGCTCAATATCACTAATCATCAGGGAAATGCAAATTAAAACCACAATAAGACATTACCTCACCCCTGTCAGAATGGTTGTCCTCAGTAAATCAACAAACAGCAAATGCTGGTGAGGATGTGGAAAAAAGTGAAACCTAGAGTAATGTTGGTGGGATTTTAAGTTAGTGCCACCACTAAAGAAAGCAATATAGAAACATAAAAAATTTAAAAACAGAAGTGTCCTATGATTCAGCAATTCCATTTCTGGATGTTTATCTGAAGAACACTGATTTGAAAAGATAATGGCGCTCGCGCACACACACACACACACATACACACACACACACACCCCACCCCCGGCAGAATATTATTCATTAATAAAAAAGAAGAAAATCTTGCCACTTGTGACAACATCGATGAATCTAGAAGTTATTATGTTGAGTGAAATAACACAGAGGAAGACAAGATATCATAACATATGATCTTACTTATATGTGGAATCTAAAAATACCAAATAAATGAATAAAAAACAATACAGAAACAGGCTATTAGAGATGGAGAGCATGTTGCTTGTTGCCTAAAGGGAGGGGAAGGGAGCAATGGAAATTAAAAATCAACTTACAAAAGTCAGTTGTGCTTCTATACACTAACAAGAAACTACTTAAAAAAAATGATGAAAACAATCCCATTTGCAGTAGCATCAAAAACAACAAAAAAATACTTACCAATAACTTTAATCAAAGAGGTAAAAAGGTTTTCCTGAACAATAACTTGGGGGAGAAAAATTTAAATTTTTGTAAAAACATATGGCCTTGTCTAAGCATATAAGCATATAGATTACAATAAGATGCGGGAAATAATGATAAATAACATTAGTACAAATACAACTTGAGTATCATGTTTGTTCTGAAGTGAATGTGGATTTTTTTCATTAAGGAAGTATGTAGACAAGATGTTAGGCACTTATCCCTTTTAGAAAACCGAAGTGCTCTGCTTCAATAGAATGTTTTAGATGAATGTGATTAGAATTAATTATTTTTATTTTACTATATAACTATAATTGTTGAACATGAGAACTTTCAAACTGCAATTCTGAGATAAAATAAAATGCTCTCAATTCATTCTATCATTAATATGCTATAAGAATTGTTACTGGAACATTTGCTCCCCAATCAACAGAGGACAAAAAAATTTCCTGTGACTTTTCAGTTTGAATTAGGAATTAAATTGAATTAATTTCTCTAGCCATTAACCTTCCACATGAACTTACTGAGCTTTAGTGGATCTTTGATTGGTAGCCATTAAAATAGGATATAATTAGCAACATTCTAATTATATCCAACTCTTTTCAAGTAATAATTTCCCTGTTCTTTCCATCCCATAAAGACAAAGTAAAATTACGTATGTTTATTTGGTCAATTAAAAAAAACTACAACAAGAGTAAAAATGTTCTTCCTTGTGGTTTAATTAAGTAGTAGATATAATTTATTGTCTTTTTAATAATGCCTTAGGTCACTTTCATATAGGTAATATCTAATTTTGTGATTTTAATTATGGAAACAAAAACAGTAAAAATTATGTATATACACATATATAATGTAATATAAATATATATGTAAGTTACACAGGGAAAATTGGTAATTTAATTGATAAAATAAACAATAATCACACATAGTAATAATTTACATTAGTTTTAATTATTAAAAGTCAAATAAATAATAAATCTTTTATAGCTTTGTGCAGGGAGAAATTACTAAAATTAACAGATTTTTTTCATTCTAATCTGAATTTGAGATAGACTTTACAAACTGAATGGGTGAGACGGGTTTGCTTATTGTATTAATTTATTTTTATTAAAGTAGAGTTGGCATACGATACTTTGTTAAGTTCAGGTATACAACAGTGATGCAACATTTATACATCATCTGATGTGAACATCACATGAAGTCTAGCAAACATCTGTCACCATGTAAAGTTGTCATGCTATTATTGACAACATCGTCCTGCACCTTTCTTACTCATCTCTCCATCCCCTGCCCCTCTAGCAACCACCATGTGCTCTTTTTTCCTATGAGTCTGTTTATGTTTTGTTTGCTTTCATTTTTTAAAATCCCACACAAAAGGGAAACCGTGCAGTATTTCTCTTTGTCTGACTCCACATGGAATTTAGAGGAAACAATTCTAGGTAGGTAAGTTGAGCAAAGCCAGGCACAGTAGTGATACTATATAAAGATATTTTTTAAAAATCAGTGACTATATTTTTTTAATTTCTCCTCCTTCAATATCATGGGAGTATGTGGTAGGAAAGTGCTGTCAAATAGAAATAGTTTAGATAAAGCTAAAAAAATGTGTTTCATACTGATTATAAAATTTTTGGTGGTGGGAAAATGGAGACAACTCTACTTGAACAACAATAAAAAATTTTTTTTAAAAATTATGATGTAACCTAAGATTTCAACTTTATTCACAGAACTATTATTACTATACTGATGTTGGCAAAAAATAATTATTGATGGTATAAGCAATTTTCTATGCACCTAAAATGCAATCTTATATAAAGATATTTGCTCTCGGGAAGTCAACATTTCAGCAAGAGATGTTAGATAATCATTAAGAAACATAAGAAATAGAAAACAAAATGTTATCTTACAAATAAAAAGGTGGCATTAGAGAAAAAAATGAATCTTTATTAAAGATATTCTATTCCTTATATTACTTATAACATTTATTAGTTTTTACAGTAGATTCAATGAGAAGATATTGAAGGAAATGAGAAGTTAATTATGTGGATAATAGGAGGAGCATATAGTTCTGAAAAATTAGGTTATGCAACTGTTCAAAGTTGGGTACATCACTGATGTATTTGGGAGAAGAAAAGGGACTAGTAGGGCTGAGACCATCAGAGAGATGAAAACAGAATGAGATCAGAGAAGTAACAGGATCAGAACTTGAAGGAATTTGTAGGCCATTTAAGGACTGTACAAGGGCCTTCAAGACGAATTTGTGTAATTTCCCATAATTAACTGATTAATAAACTGAGGCTCAGACAGAATAAGCAAATGTGTAAAGATCTTAAACACTTTTCTCTCCCAACACAGCTCATAGCAATGTAATTCATTTATTAATTCAACAAGCATCCATGTATCATCTACACTGTATCAGTAGATACTGAAATAAAGTGAGGGAGAGAACCATGATATTAGGCAACTATGATTTAATTTTGTAAGTTGTTTAATAATAGTGCATGCATTGTAGTGGAGAAACAAAGCGAGTGCCCAGTCCAGAGTAAGTAATGAGGGACTGGTTGGAAAGGGAAGAGCGGTTCCTGGTGAACATGGAATGCTTGGGAACGCCTAACGCGGAAGGACACAAGGTACACAGACAAAAATGTGAGAGTGGGTGTTTTATTGCTAATGGAGCCACAAAAAGGTTCATGAGTAGAGCACAGAGGGAAAAAAAAACTTATAGCTATAAAATCGCAGTATATAGACAAAACAGGGAAGAAAGTAGAAGAAGAATGCAATAATGTTAGAGAAATGAGAAGAGATGCGACTGTGAACAATGTTATGTGTCTGTTAAAGGTAAGGGACTTACCTACGGTAACAGAAAGCCATGAAATACAAGGAAAGAGGAAAACCATGGAAGTCTTTTTTTTTTCCCTCCAGATTTACATAAGATGGCCAAGCAAAGAATTGTAGAGGAGGAATCCAACCTGAAGAAGGCAAGTTAGGATATTATTGAAATAACAGATGAAAGGAAATAAACTTAGCGAATGGAAAAGAGGCAGTAGAATCCGGGAACATTTGCCAAGAAGTAAGAATACAATATGGTGGATTACTAAATAGTGTGAGTGAAAAAAGATGGCAAAGAACAGTTTATGAACAATTGGAAGGCCTGTGCCTTCGCTAAAGAAACAGGAGAGCATCATGCTAAGCGAAATAAGCCAGGGGGCGAAAGACAAATACCATATGATCTCACCTATAAGCGGAACCTAACCAACAATGCAAAGAAGCAAGGCAAATATGA
The DNA here is from genome assembly GCF_021234165.1 of Pteronotus mesoamericanus. Lineage (NCBI taxonomy): Eukaryota > Metazoa > Chordata > Mammalia > Chiroptera > Mormoopidae > Pteronotus > Pteronotus mesoamericanus. The sequence continues at coordinate 37,151,697 of NW_026555285.1, read as the reverse complement.
CCAGCAACACTGAAAGGAAAAGAAATCAACAGAGACAAGAGGGAAGGGGGGGGCAGGGAAAGGGAAGGGAAGGGGAAAGTCAAGGAACATATAGCAAGGACTCATGGACAAAACCAAAGGGGAAGAGCTGAGGGAGGGAAGGTGGGAGGGGGCAAGGGAAAGGGGGGGGGAAGGCAGAGACAAATGTATTTAAAAAGTAAATAAATTAATTAAAAAAAAAAAAGATTAAATTAAAAAAAGGAAAGAATCACTGCATAATCTGATAGAGGTGTTAATGAATGATGTAACAGCAATCACATTACAATGTATAAATTTATCCAATTAATATGTACATCTTAAATTTACATGATGTTATATGTCAAATATATTTTAATAAAAAAACAAGTAAACAAACAAAAAAAAAAAAGAAAAAGAAACAATGCAACAATGGGGATTTGTCTGCTTCTTGCAGGTTTCAGAGGCCCATCAGTCCCCACTTGTTACGAATAATGGATATCTACTCTAAATAACTATGAGGGTGTGTTGTAGTCTCCCTAGGCTGGGCAGGTCTACTCGAGACTCAGGTAGATGGAAGACGATGCGTGGAGCCATGGGGATGCTTGACATGCCTTTATTTGGGGGAGTCCCACAGGCCACAGGCCCATGTCTAGGTTGGTGCACCCTAAGAAACCCCTAAGTTCTTAAATACTAAGAGGAACAAAACAGACTACAAGCCAAATAGTGAGATAACTTAGCAGTTGAGTAGGCATGTGAGCCTACTCAAGGCTAAGGGGCAGTTTATCCCACTCAGGCTCAAGGCTATGAGAACACTCCTTTATCAGACCCCTTCAAGGTCATGGGAAGCTGCTCTCCCTTGTTATCCAAGCACCTGGGTGGGGAAGCCAAACTGCCTCCACTTGCCCTACAGAGGGTTTCACCTCTGTCATATTGGAATTTAAGTTTAAGACAGCTTCTGCTTCAATTATTTATTTCTCTGTGTTTGCTTTCAAGATTTATTTAATAAATGAGACATTTTTCTTACACCTGAGCCAGGGTCTCCATGTGTTTCTGTCTGTGTGGTGGGGGCGGGGGCGGTGCAAGTGGGAGCTCAGGTCAACACACTGACCAGACATGCCATCCCTCACCAATGCACACTGTCTTCAGAAAAATTTACAAAACGGTCTTCTTGCAAAAGACACTGTCATTGTTTCAAACTAAAATAAGGACAATGGGGAAAAAAAGAAATACAGAAATCAGAAAAAGTGAATAGATTCATCAATAGGACTAGTATATATCTTCTGTATTACCATTTTACCATTTACTCAGCTAGATAAAAGATAGAAGGCATGTTGTCAGCTAGAGAAGAAAAATGATATTATGACATATTTTAATAAAATAACAGCAAATTTCAAATGCCATTGGGCTAGGGATACTTGGAGCTTCTTTGGGTTTACACTAACATCTTTGTGAAAACAAAGAAAACTAGTCAAAACACTTGTGAAGCTAAAGACTGTTGCATAACATGCACTGAATTCTAAGAATTCTCTTTGCTAACTTATTTTAACAAGGTTAGCTGAATTTATCTAGTTTTTTTCCAAGTCATTTTATAACTGAGCTTTAAATCTGGAAACTGGCTACTTGATTTCTCTCCAAAGGAAAATGTCTGCATTTCTGTGCTACTATGTAGATGTTTTATATTATTATAGCATTTATTTTATTCTGTTCAGCAATAGAATGAATTTGGTTAGTATCTTTCTCATTAATGAACACCTTGAAATTGAGGAAGCATATATTACTCATCTCTGCATTTTCTGCAGTATGCCTAAGGCACTTAAAATGACTTAAAATGATTGTTGAATTATTAAATAAAATTTTGTTATCAGAATGGCATTGTAAAAGAGAGCAATTAAGAATATTTTGTTGTATGTTGCCTTTGTGATTCGGGAGCTCTTTATGTAATAGAATAAAATATAATAGGCATGATTTTAAACTACATTTTAGTTAACTTGGTAGTTCATTATCTTGACATTTTGAAGCCAGTGTTTATAAATATTTGTATACAGCTCTCTCAACTTATAACTTATCACATACTACTTAGCCGTAGCTTCAAAGAAGGATGTACTTCTCTCCACATTTAATGCACATTAAGGGATAAAAAAATGTTTCTTAGCTATTTAATTATGATAATTCTAGAGTATAGGGTATCTCCATAATTATTCTTCTATTAAGTACATTATGTAGTATTCAGTTAGAATACTAATTCTTGTAAAATAGAAAATTCACATATACAGGACGGAAAGTATTCATTTGCATGCCATGATCTTTACTTCAACATCTTTAATTTAAAATTAACTTGAAATACCTAAGCCAAATATATATTAGCATTTTGCAGGATATTTGATTAATTTTAATATAATCTTAATATAAATACATATTTAGTACATTGATAAAAAGATCCGTAAAATATAGGGTTAACATGTCACTTATATTTCTAAAGTTTTATTTTCAAAGGAAATATAAAAAAATATTTTAATCAAGGAATTTCTAGTGAATAATAAACTTGCCCTGGCTGGTGTGGCTCAGTGTATTGAGTACCAGCTTGTGAACCAAGGGTTGCCAGTTCGGTTCCCTATCAGGGCACATGCCTGGATTGCAGGCCAGGCCCCCCTGCAATATGAGAAACAACCATGCATTGATGTTTCTCTCCCTCTCTTTCTACCTCCTTTCCCCTCTCTCTAAAAATAAGTAAATAAAATCTTTAAAAAATAATAAACTAAATAAGTATAAGTATTTAAACTATAAGAAATATTTTAAAAGAACCAACCAGACTTCTGGTCAAGATGGTGTCATAGGTAAACATGGCTCACCTTTGCACACAACCACAACAAACTTACAACTAAAATAAAGAACAAGACTACCATCACTCAGAAACATCAAAAATAAAGTTGAATGGAAGTCCTACAACTATGGAATTGAAGAAACCACATCCATACAGGCTGGTAGGAGGGGTGAGGGTGTGGAATGGGTTGGCTCCACATGCATGTGTGGTAGATAGAAATTTTGGAGGGATAGCTCAGGAGCAAGGAGTCCCATCCCTGCACCAGTCTCCCGAGAGCTGGGTTCCAGTGCCAAGAAGAGGAGTCCTCATCACTTCTGGCTGCAAAACCAACAGGGACTGACTGGGTAAAGAAACTTCTGAAGTTCCAAGAAGTTCCTCTTAAAGGACCCACACATGGACTTATTCAGACTCACTCCCTCTGAACTCCAGCACTGGCGTGTCAGCTGGAAAGGCACCAGTGGCCTCCTGGGAGAGAGTGAAGTGTCTGGCATCAAGGTGAAAGCTAGGGGACAGCTTTCTCCCGGACAGTAAAATGAGCACAGGCCACTGTCCCTTTTCTGAACCCTGCCCCCACAGAGCCACAGAACCAGCAGATGGGTGCCATATCTGAGACTCTGTCAATAGGGCTAATACTGTTTGCCTTGCCCTGGAGATCCCCTGAGTCTCCATCCTACCCAATTTACAATCCCACCCAAGCTGATAAGAGACCTTTCCATATGAATGGCTGGTCTTGGCTCCTGCTTTACAACTTCCTAAATCCTATCAAATAAGCAACAGCTGCCCTCAGTGAGTCTGCAGCCCCTGTGCCTCTTGCTAAGTGGCTCCATGATGATGTACTGATGTATGATAGACTTGTACACACGAAATGAATGCAATTTTATTGAGCTGTGTCACCCCAGTAAATTCAATAATTTTTTAAAAATAAAATTGCTTTAGAATGGGCAAGTGTATTTATCATTTTAGGTATAAGTGACTTGTATATAGGTTATGATCCTCAGTTGGGGAGTTTCTGGTTTTATTCTTTTGCAAGCTGACTAGGTTTGGGGACCAATGCATTGTACTATGTCATGGGATTCAATCCTTATTGTGTTCTATGTGTATAATGCCACCTGGGCTTTCACAGTGTGTAGCCTGTGTAACTAGCATCAGGTATGATAGGTGGAGTGTCTTATAATGATCATGCAAGTGTTGGTGTATGAATTACATAGGATTTATAACAATTGATATTTTGTATTAGGCACTGAATACCACAATACAATTACCATTAAATATTGCTAAGATATATATTAAACACAATATGCCACAAACTGAGATAATCTTACATTTTACACTTTAATTCTCATAACAGCCTTATAAAATAAGTACTTTTATTTTTCTCATTTTTTCAGGTAAGAAAATTGAGCACTTTATAGTTTAAGTATCTTTTCTAACATCACAGTTAATAACAGAGATAAGGCTAGAGCTTGTAAATATCAATTACAATATCACATCATTGCTTTCAAATCATTACTGTTAATCATCACTCATTCTAGAATATTTCAGAAATGTAAGTAGGAAAAAACAAGAGTGATAAATATGTCAAAAGAGTAGGAACTAAAATATAAAATACATATGTTGACTATTAAAATGAGAAATAAAAATAATGAACAACCAAAAAAGCCAAAGGATGTTAATGTGAGCAGTATTAGCACCAATTTTGACAATGTTGGTTTCTATAAAGTTTGAAATGTGAAATGAGAGTCCAGAAGGAGCCAATGAAGTGTCCTCAATCCAAATGTAATTGTATTCAGTATGAACCAAACTATTTATGTTCTCACTGCCTTTTGTAATCTATGTGATTGCAGGGGAATGAGTGATAGAAAGAGAAACATTTACAATTTTTTAAAAAAATAATAAGGCATATACTAACAATAATAGGGAAACGTTAAAGTATTATGTGTGTGTGTGTGTATAAATATGTTTTCAGTTTCAGATAATTCTAAAACACTTTTGAAATAACTACTAAAGCAAACAACTTTTAAACATTTATGATTTTAAGGAGGATTGCTTTTGAGGCATTGTAGTCCTTTTTTTTTTGTATTGGTTTCAGGTGCACAGTTTAGAGTTTTGACAATCATATACATTACATAATATTCCACTCGAGGTGTAATTTTAACTTCGAATCTTTTCTTTATCATTTCCTAGTTACATTACAGTGAGGAAGTTAATTAATTAACCTCTTGAGATTTCAATTTTCCCAGCTGTTAAATATGAATTAATAATCTCTATTTGGCTGGTCATTTTGAGGTTGAAGGTCGATAATATATAACAGTCATCTAGCTGGCTGGCTGCTTGTCACATACCAGGCATACTTTTTTCTTCTTAATAGAAAAAAGCACTCTGAAAAAAATACTTGAATTTCTATTTATGTTCAGTGTCTTTTGTCTTTTATCTTATTCCACATGTAATGTGCATTCACAAATGATCTTTGCGATCCATATTCTCTGGGAAAACTTTAATTTATTAACTTTAACTGGCTCCTTGCAACAGAATGTGGTTTCTTGACATGGAGAAAAACTTGTATAAAATTTCTTCAAAAGCATCACCACAGAGAATTATGCACAAAAGAATAAAAAATCAGAAACAGTGAACTCTTCTTTCAGACCACTAATCTGTGACAAAATGGCACCAATCCATGCAGCATAAGAAATTCTTAGCAATATACTATCTGTCTTAGCTTATTTGGTTGTGTCTTTATATTGTTAGCTACCTTGTTTGATAATATTTTTTTCTAATTTCAATATTTTTTTAAAATTTCAATATTATAAAGATGAAATTATTCCAAGTGAGTTTTCCACATACCTTCTAATATTATATAATGGAAAAATAAAAACAGAAAAATACCCCTAATATGTAAACTCCAAATGTTTTATATTTTGTGAGACAGAAGTGTTAATTGGGGCGAAACACAGAGCTGCATGCCTAATAAATCTATGCAAATCCACTGTAAAAACTCACCACTAAGGAGTGGGAAAGGCAAAATTTCAGAATAAAACCATTCTAAATTATGGCACCTTAACTAAATGAAAAAAAAATTACTACATTGGCAGTAGCTTTCTCATTAAGTTGCATTAAAAAAAAAAGAAAATCTTTACCACACTGGCAGCAGCTCTTGAATCTTACTATTCCAAAAGACCAAATTGTACACTGTACAAATCAGTAACAAATCAGCAAACAGCAAGTGCTGGCGAGGCTGTGGAGACAAGGGAACCCTAGTGCATTGTGGGCAGGAATGCAGATTGGGGCAGCCACTGTGGGAACCAGGACGGAATGTCCTAAAAAAAATGAAAATGGAACTGACTCTTGACCCATTGATTCCACTGCTGGGAAAATACCCTAAGATCCTGAAACACCAATTTAAAAGAACTTATGTGCTTCTATGTTCAAAACAGCAGTACTTACAGTAGGCAAATCCTGGAAACAGCCTAAGTGTCCATCAGTAGATGAGTGGATCAAAAACCTATGGAACACTTATACCATGAAATGATACAGAGCAGAGAGAAAGAATGGACTCTTACCTTTTGCAACAGCATGGATGGGACTGGAGAATATTATGCTAAATGAAATAAGCTAGTCAATGAAAGACAAATATCACATGATTTCATTTATAAGAGGAATCTAATGACAAAAATAAACTAATGAGCAAAATAGAAGCAGAGACACGGAAACATGGAGCAGACTGTCAGCAGAGAGAGGGGAGGATGGAGGGGGATAATGGTGGATGAAGGGGAAGGGACTAGAAAAAGAGCATGTATGAATGACCCACGGACGTGGACACCAGCGTGGGGGTTGACTGTGGGAGTGGGGTGCGGGATGGACGGAGGAGGGCAAAGGGGGGAAATTGGGACAACGGTAATAGAATAGCAATAAACAAAGCAAATTAGTTATATTAAATACTGTTCAACTTCCTTACAGGTTTACTAATTTTTTTTTAGCGTATAATATCTGCTTATATAATCTGGAAATGAAACATCGTGAGCATAGTCTTTACTATCAAAATGACCGTGGCTTCTATTTTGGAAACAACTTTTTTAGAGCAATACTGTGTTTCGATTGTTTAATGGAAATGTCCTTTGGATTCCCATCGACCTAGGATTTCTATAGCTGCAATCTTAGGCAAAGTCAGTGTACTCAATTGATCCATTTTACTTGTACTGGCATAATTATAATAACGTTCATATTTAAATATGTATTTTAAATGAAAAAAGAAGGTGACTTGGAGCACTCCAGGGGAAAAATCCAACAGGAAATTTAAATGCACACACACACACACACACACACAGATTGGCTCACATGATTATAGAAACCAGCAAATTGAAACCTGAAGGGCGGCCTGCTGGCCTGAGGCCCAGGGAGTCCGCGGCACCGTCGCAGTCTGAGGGTAGCCAGCAGCCCAGCGGCCTAGTTTCAGTCTGAAGGCCGTGTCCCCCTTGTTTAGGGAGGCCTTTTATTTTGTCCTATTGAGGCCCTTGGCTGAATGGATGAGGCTTGCTCACATCATGGAGAGTAACCTGGTTCACTAGTCACTAAAATTGACTAGTTTAAACATTAATCTTATCCAAAAGCACCTTCCAAGTTGAGACACAGAATTAACCAACACAAAATGTAAAGATTTGAAGTGGAGGACAGTAACATGACGATGTGATTTATGATGATATAACCATGAGAATTTAATTACTTCCAATTATATAATTGCACAAAGTAGATTCACTTAGTTACTTTTTAAAAAATAAACTTTATTATATGGATCATGATTGAAATTTTGGTCATGATAAAAAAATTGTTTATTTTGTTACTCAAATCCCTACCAGAGCCTGGGGTAGTAAATGCAGAGAGGGTAAAAGTTGAATTCACCAACAGCTATTTTTGAACAACTGTGCATTCGGGAAAGAAGGTTGACGTTACTGGCTAAAGTAAGATTTAGGTGTCATGGTAGACTTCACATTGATTTTACTTTAATAACCTTAAGAATCATTTGTAAAAAGCATTTAATTTTTGTGTGTTCAGCTTTAGATTAAACACTGTATATTTTAAAACTAACTTGCAAAATTAGTCAGTTAGTGACATACTGATTATCAATATATTTTAGGTGGATAAACAGGTGATTTAAAGAGGCTGGTAGACTGGTGTCTGACTTCACATGTGCAGGTAACTCCTGGATGAATATACTGCTAAAATACAAAAAAGATGTCAGGGCATTTTGGGAAAGTGAACAGAGAGTGAAGGAACAATGGGTCTCTCTCTCAATGCAGCCTCCATATTTCAAGATGAGGCAGATGTATTTCTTATAATAGTAGGAAAAAATCCATTTCTCTTACTCTATCATCATAATAATAGTTTTTCTTATTTCTAACTATTTAAACCATTATTTGTAATAGTGCTATGGGCTTGTGATATTTTTTTAATTTTCTAAGATAAGACATATTTAAAAGATAAAAATTTCAAATAAAGTTAAGCAAATTATGTTCCTCTATAAGCTTTTCTTTCATGTGAGAAATGAAGATGATCCAACTCTAAAATTTATCAAAAATATTATTTATATTGTTTTCCAATCATCAAAAAGTGAGAAGACTACTTCATTTAACATTTATCAAACTTTATTACCAAGGGGTAAGAAATCATTTTTCATATGAATGAAATATTTATGTTTGTTTAAAATATTTATTTAATATATACAATATATTATGTAAAGTATGTAATGCTAGATTTCTATATTTAAAAAAAATGTACAAAACTTGCCCTCAGAAAGCTTAAATCTAGCAGGAACCATAAATTTTAATGAAATATTTATTTTTTAAAAAGTAGAAGGTATTGAATTGTTTAATATTTAAAGAAGACATTCTCAAAGAAGTTAAGGTAGCCAAGAGAAAATCAAAATGAGAAGAGTGTTCTCTTCAGAGAAAATTGTACATAAGTGCATAAAGGTAAAGATACCATGATATAATAGAAAAAAATGTTTGTTCAGGACAGCTAAATATAGAAAGATAGAGATGGGGATGAGGAGAAGGTGTGTATAAATGAAACAATGAGACACCTATGTTTATTTAGATTCAAGTTTTATATCATATTCACAGTAAAATACACTAAAAAAGAAACCTTTATAACAATGCTTAAATTGAATACATTATGCTTAATCTTTTTTTTATTATTTAAAATATTTTTAATTTTGGATAAATGCTGTAGATATATTTTCAAGTTTATGTTACTTCATGTCATTATTTTCCCTGATAAATAATAGAGGAAACTGAGACACAAAAAGCTCAATCAATAATTTTAAAACTTGAATTTTTTTAGTTGTAATTTTTTTAATTTAATCTTTATAATATTTTTTTCCATTACCATTCAGTCCCCTTATATCGTCTTCCCCCAACAATTGCCACACTGTTGTCTTTGAGTCCTTTTTGCTCAAACCCTCCACCTCTAACCACTCTCCCACTAACCGTCATCTGCTCTCCGTCTATAAGCCTGTCTCTGTTTTGCTTGTTAGTTCAGTTTGTTCATTAAAACCCATGTAATAGGATTCAAAATAACACACTGTTAACCAATGTGCAAACTGAGATTGCATGGAGTTTAATTCAAATAATGCTCCTGTTACTTAGATGGTCTTTCTCATCTATCTTTCCATTGAATAATTTTTCATGAAACATCTCATTTCTTTCCATGGGATCATTAAAGAATATTTGAAAGAAAGCTTGATATGTCACATACACTGTGTAAAATCTGAGGATTCAGAGATGCATGACAAAAATTCTAAGCTTTCAACAATTTACAGAAAAGCTGAGACAGAAATAAGCAATCAACAAGGAAAAGTGGAGATTTAAGAGGAGTGGTAAAAAAATGACAGAGGAACATCACTTATTCTTTGTTGATTATCAGGAGATACTTTTCCAAGAAAATTAGGCTTGAATTGACATCTGAAGAATAAATATCAGTGAAACCAGGAAAATAAGGTTGTGATGTGAATCACAGACAAGGGGAAAAACACATGACAAGATTTACAATTGTGACAAAGCGTTTTGAAAACAGGAGACACAAAGAATTATTTGCAATGAAATTAGACAAATAATTGTTCATTAGAAGTTTATTAGTCAGAATTCTTCAAAGAAATCTAACAAATACAGTGTGTGTTTATGTGTTATATGTGTGTATATGTGTGTATAAACATGTATATATGTGCTGGTATATATATACACACATGCACATCATATATGTGTGTGTGTATATACATACACACACATACATACACACACACCCACACACTTATGATGGTCTGACAAATTCAAAATCTGATGGATGAGACTGGCCAACTGAAGGCTTAGGTATTGGTTGTAATTCAAGTTCAAAGGCAGTGTGCGGAAGAATGAGGAAGAGCCAATATTACAGATCAAGCCTGAAGGCATTCTGTTCACAGAATTTCCTCTTGCTCAGGGGATGTCATTCTTTTGTTATATTCAGGACTTCAGCTGGTTGATTGAGACCCAGCCACACTATGAAGAGCGATCTGCTTTACTCAAAGTTCACAGAGTTAAATTAAATCCCATCCAATAACATGCTCACAGAAACAGCCAGAATATTGTTTGAGCAAATATCTGAGCACCAAGGCCAAGCTAGGTTGGGACTTAAAGAATCATAGAAATAAAATACATCATATAACCAATTGTTTCTTGTTTTTGAAGTAGAAATTGCAAAAATTCCAGGCACATTTCTCAGTTAGCAGGGATAGCCACATGACAAATAAAATAAGTCTTTTTGTAAAATTCCTTACTTGTTATTTTTTAAAAAGTAGACATAAAATCTGTCCCTGATAACAATTGTCTCCCTAGCAAGGAGTACATGGTAGTGATCTTAAATTTTCCATATTACCAGAATATTTTCCTTTTTTCATTGTTTTACTTATTTTTTCTTCTTTTATTTTTCCATTACCATTTAGTCCCTTTATATGCCCTTTTCGCCAATCACCACACTGTTTGTTATCCATGTCCATGAGTCCTTTTTCCCTTTTGCTCACTCTGCCCCTAACTGCCCCCAATCCCTTAGCTGCCATCCTGCTCTCCATCTATGAGTCTGTCTCTATTTTGCTTGTAAGTTCAGTTTGTTGATTAGATTCCACATATGAATGAGATCATATGGTATTTGTCTTTCTCTGACTGGCTTATTTTACTTAGCATAATATTCTTCAGGTCCATCCATGCTGTCACAGAATATTTTATTTTTTAATGATAAATAATAATAATAATAATAATAAATATTTTTAAAATCAAGCTTACTTGCAGGTGTAAAACTTTCAAAATTTCATGATCATCCCTCTCTGTACTCAACGTGAATTGTTCTCTGAGAACTAATGTTCGATCTAATGTTGGCTTCTTAGGTACTCAAATTGACAATTACATTCCAACAAGTTCATTGTATTAATCTATTGTATTTTCACTATAATGGCTTAATTTGATTCTTTGACCATTTAAAGAAATATTCACAAATAAAGAAATATTTCTAGATCCATTTCTGAAATAAATCAATTTATTTTTATAATTCTTTTGGATGCTGCATACTTTACAATCAGACTAAATCTTATTCATGGTAAATGATAAATAGTTCTCTTGCTTGGACCTTTCTCCTTAACATATTTTTCCTTTTTTTGTGAACTTGAAAGCTTATTATTAAATAGTATTACAGAAAATTTTAAAGACTTGTGGTAGCCTTAAACCATTAATCTATTCTTGTCATATTTATTATAGTAAGTTGCATTTGGAAGCTTTTCCATCTATCTCATTTTATTAAAAACAATAAAATAACTTTAAACTCACTTGCATTAATATGTCCAACATAAAGAGTATGTATGTATGTATGTATAAAATTCACTTATTCTATTTTTCCTAGGTCTTACTTTGAGAGAAAAGTTTTGGCAACTGACAGTAAAGTTAATTCAGAGAAGAGAAATTAGGATAAAAATTGGCAACAAAATCTCTATGACTATAAATGTGAGATGAATTAGTTTATGAGAAGAAAATTCTCAAGAAAGAAACATATCTCTCATTTTGTAGAAATTCTAGAACCTAAGAAAATTATTCATAAAAATATTAAAAAGAGTAAAAGCCATATGATCTCACCTATAAGTGAAGCCTAATGAACAAAACAAACGAACGGGCAAAATAGAACAAGAGGCATGGAAACAAGGAACGGACTTACAGGGACCAGAGGGGAGAAGGGAGGGGGATAAGGGAGGAGAGAATGGGAAAGACCTAGTTAAGAACAAGTATAAATGACCCACGAACATGGACCAGAGGGTGGGGATTGACTGTTGGAGTGTGAAGTGGGTGGGGCAGGGGTGAGCAACGGCGGGGGGGGGGGATTGGTACAACTGTAAATTAACAACAATAAAAAAAGTAAATAGAAGGTGGGACAAAAGTAGGTTTACAGTTGTATGAAAAACAGTTTATTCCTGTATTATTATTTATTAATTATTGTATTATTTACCATACAAGCAACTGTAAAACTACTTTTACCTCATCATATATATATATATATGAAAATGAAATGCCTTTTCAATACATATCTTGTCATTGCATTATTCAAATAGTTATATTTTATTAATGTCTAATAAATAAACATTTAAATAATTCAATGAGTTATTAACAATTGTCTCTAGAGCTCTTCTAAGAATCAGTCTCTTTGATGTTAGAAGCAAATGGGAACATACATACTGACTCATGTATAATTTTTCCAATTATGGATCTGCTAAATAATATAAACATACACAAAGTACATATAGATTTAACATAATTGAATTATGCAATATCTAGAACTTTTCCCCATTTAATAATATATAATAAATTTTTTTTTTAGTTTATTGCTTCTTCAGTAGCCAATGCATCATGGCAGATTAAAAAGCAAAAACTCTGTTCTGGCCAAGATGGCAGCTAGATAAATGCAGTACTCACATCTTCCCAAAACTACATCAAAATTACAACTAAATTACAAAACAACCTTAATGGAGGACCACCTGAATTCTAGCTGATCAGAAGTCCTACAAATAATGATATAAAGAAGAGGCTACCTTGTGACTGGTAGGTGGGGTGGAGGAATGAAACAAGCTGGTCCACACTCACATGTGGTGGTCAAAAATCTGGAAGGATATAATCCCTTGGGGAGAGAGGAGTCCCAACCCTGGCACTAATGGTAACCAACCTTGGTTTACAGGTTTGGCTCACCTGGACACCACCAAACCCAGCTTTAATTAGCAGCCATTTGCAGATCACTTTTTTTTATAGCTCATGCCAGGTTGATCCCAGGCAAGATGCACAGGTGGCAGCTGATCATGACCTGCACCTCAGAGAAGCCCCGCGGCCAGCACATCCAGTGGTCTCAGACCACACCAGATAACACCCAACTACCTCCTCCAGAGTTACATTAAAGGGGCAGATTCATTGATTACCAGAGCCCTGCTGAAGTGAGGCTTGTTCTACGGGATGGGTCCTTGCACAGCAGCTCCTCTGCTGCGGTCAGAGCTAGTCTTCACAACTTAGGGATAAATCCCTTCCATTGATGTGTCAACAGCAATCAAGGCTCAACTACAATAGGAGGGTACATAATACACACGTGGGATATAGAGCTGGACCACTCAGATCATGTAACAGGAAAGGCTGCAAAACTGAGCCATGCAAAACACCTAGTATGTAAGGCCACTCTCTCAAGACTGGGAGACAAAACAGCTTAAACACAAGGAGGCAGCCAAAATGATGAGACAAAGAAATGTCCCAAATGAAAGAACAGAACAAACAATAACAACAAAAACTGAGACAAGCAATTTACCAGGTACATAGTTCAAAACATTTGTTATAAGGATACTTCAATGATCTCAGTGAGACCTTTAACAAAGGGATAAGAAAAATAATAATTCAGTTGAAAAAACATAAAAAATAACTAGTCAAAAATGAAGAATACATGGCAGGGAATTAGCAGTTGAGCAGGTGAAGCCAAAAATCAAATCAGTGTTTTGGAAGGTAAAGAAGCAGAAAACACCCAATCAGAACAACAAAAAGAAAAATAAATAAAAATAATAAGGATAATTTAAGGAGCCTCTGGGACAACTTCAAGTTTACCAACATTTGTATCATTAAGGTGACAGAAGGTGACAGAAGGAGAGTAAGGAACTGAAAACTTATTTGAAAAAAATAATGACAGAAAACTTGCCTATCCTGGTGAAGAAAATAGACATACAAGTCCAAGAAGCACAGAAAGTTCCAAATAAAGTGAACCCAAAGAAGCCCACACCAAGACACATATTAATTAAAATGCCAAAGTGTAAAGGCAAAGAAAGACTCTTAAAAGTAACAAGACAAAAGCAGTTTGTTACCTATCAGGGAGATCACATGAAAATTCCAGCTGAGTTTTCAATGGCACAAAAGAGTTAAAGATGAAAAGCAAGAACCTACAACTAAGATTACTCTACTCAGCAAAGTTACCATTTAGAATCAAAGGACAGAAAAAGAGCTTTCCAGATAAGAAAAAGCTAAAGTAGAACATCATCATCAACTAGTATTACAAGAAATGTTAAAGGGTCTTCTTTAAGAAGAAGAAAACAACAAGATTAAAAATATGAGTGATAAAGCAGCAATGCATACATATGTGTATGTGTGTGTATCAACAATTACTTTAAATGCAAATGATTAAATGTTACAGTTAAAAGACATATGGAGGCTGAAGCAAAACAAGAACATTACATATGCTTTCTGTAAAACACTCATTTCACATCAAAAGACACATGCAGAATAAAGGAAAGGTATGGGAAAAATATGTCATGAAAATGTGAAAACAAAACAAAACACTGTGGTAGCAATACTTAGACAAAATAAAATTTATTTTAAAAAAGATTTTATTTATTTATTTTTAGAGAGAGGGCAAAGGAGGGAGAAAGAGGAGAGAAACATTAATGTGTGGTTGCCTCTCCAGTGCCCCTTACTGGGGACAGGGCCTGCAATCCACGACACGTGCCCTGACTGGGAATCAAACTGGCAATGTTTTGATTCATAGGCCAGCACTCAATAGACTGAGCCACACCAGCCAGGGCCAAAGTAGACTTTAAAACAAAGACAAAAGATAAAGATCATCCCAGCAACTCAGCTTCTGGATATTGATCCAAAGAAACTCAAAATACTAAATTAAAAAGACATATACATGCATATGTTTATTGTAGCATTATTTACAATAGCCAAAATATGGAAGCCACATAAGTGTGCTTCATGAGATGAATGGATAAAGAAGTGGTGCATACATACAATGCGACATGACTCAACTCTAAAGAAGAGAATGAAATCTTGCCATCTGCAATAACATGAATGAACACAGAGGATATTGTGCTGAGTGAATAAGCCAGAGAAAGACAAATGCCAGATGATTTTACTTATATGGAGGATCTAAAACAAAATAAACATACAATCAGAACAGAAACAGATTCATAAAAAGAACATTTTGTTAGATGCCCGATGGGAGGAGGATTGGGAAGATGGGTAACGAAGGTGAGGGGATTTAAAGTACAAATTGGTGTTACAGGATAATTACGAGCATTTAAAGTACAGCACAGGGAATATAGTCAATCGTATTTTAATAACTACATATAATGTATCAGGGGCTATTAAAATTATTGGGGTGATCACTTTGTAAGATATATAATGTCTAAATACTATGTTGTATACCTGACACAAATATAATATTGTACATCAACTGTAATTAAAAAAACAAAAATACTATTTTAGAAACACAAACAAAAATCATTTGTATCTAAAATCAGACAAAACTAAATTTATCTGTGTTTTGAGACACTTTTATAGATTTTTATTATTGATATAAAAAAATCTCATTTTTATATCATAATTACATGTTTAGGTTTCTGACTCACTAAAATGTGAGCAAATTGAAGACAATGATGATGATTATCTTTGTATCTTCATACCTAAAATAACAGAAAATGTAGGTTCTCAAACATCTTGAGAAACAATTAATTAAATTGAATTGAGTCCACTCTAAATTATAAAATAGTTTAATAAAACACAAGCTGTCATAATTTCATTGGTATCAGAAATCCACATGATGTAGAATTTGAATCAATTTATATTATGAAGAGACAAACATAAGCAATTTTATTTGGAGGGTAAATTTTCCTCTATCTAGCAAAAATGGCTTTCATGATTTCCCAAGAAAATTGTTTTTAGGGATATAGATTGATGATATATTCTCTATTCTTATCATCCCTAAAATGATATGACTGTGATTACTTCTATAACTATCATCATTGAAAACAAAATGAAGACAGTCATTAAAACAGCATCTTTTTTCTTATTTGTAACTGCTAAATTTTCAGTGCATTTAAATTTTTTTTCACTCATTTAACTTTTCCCAGAAAGTAAAAACTATCAATAGATGCTAAAACAGGTAGAAAAACTTAGTTTTTTTCTCAGTTTAATTTTTGATCTCTCCTCTACTGCTGTTAATATCGATTGGATAATTCATCTATAATATTGCTAAAAAAATGACATGGTTGAACTGAAAGAATGAAGTATGTATGTCAAAAGCACCACAAAAATCACATGGATTGATGCACAGGAGAGAATTAAACTTCACAGAAATTACCTTCACAGTGGAGGTAACTATTATTTTGCTAGATGTCTCCATTTCTTTTCTATCATATTTTGTTCTTTTGTCCTGTCTGGAAAACAACCTTTCAATTTGACTGTTATTGCCTCAAAAGTTCTGTCTCATTACCAAGGCTTCTGGTTCCACTAAGAAACGTTTTTCCATCTTTTTTACATAAAAATAAAAAAGAATATCACAAAACACTGCTTACCTTGCAAATGAAAAAATCAGATGGCACTTCAATTATACTCCAACAGTTTAAGGATGTTACCTAGTCCTCCTTTGTGATATGCTTCAAATCAGCCATCTGGATTTCAACAAAATTTAGACCCAGAGCTTTGGGAGGGGAATTCAGCATTTCCATAGCAGCTCTCCCAGTGCCCAACCCACATGCCCATTCTCCTTTGCAGCATGTATTGCATTGTGTTATGTCCCATGCGGAAAATATGTCTTTACTAAACGGATAGTGAAATCATTTATCAGTATCATATCAGGCTATTATGTCCCCTACTGAAACAGACATTACTCCTTCAAGCATTGCTGTCATAAGCAAACAGATTGTATTTCTTTGCTTCTGACTTTCAGCCAGAGGTCTGATCTAGGCAGCAGGATAAATAGGTGTTGAGTTATGTTAGTGCTTTGCTATGATTCAGGTCCCTGATTGAATACATATTAATCACATTTATCTTCCTATTTGGAATTAAATGCATTAACAGATGCTAGCTATACATTTCAATCCCAAGCTTTAAAAGATGAAATTAAATTCAATGAATAATTCTTGAGCATTTATTTACTTGTAAATATAGACTAAAAATGTCCTTAAGAAAATGCCTCCTCTATTAATATATATTTTGTATTTGTTAGAGTGAGGTGCTATTTAATGAAACGATTGATGTAGAAAATAGAATAGGAATGTTAAAGTAGCCAATAATCATAAATTCAATTAACATATAATATTTATGTTTTCATTAAATTTAGAACAAAATGTCTACTTTTTAAAATTAAGAACCACTTTTGTTTTGTGTGTGTGTCTGTGCCACCGGATTTATTTTAGCGAAAAAAATACTTCTTAACATAGCCTCTGAGGTAAATCTGATCTTTCTTGTGCGTACTTTTTCTGATTCATCTTCTATGTTTTTACTTTATTCATTGTTCTTAATATAAGTGCCCCACAGCCATTTTTAATGCCAATTGCATTTTCACCTCAATTATTCTGGGGTTACTGCTCCCTCTTTGTGAAAGTTTCTCCTCAATCTCTTACTCCTGAATCCTTTTCACTTGTGTTGTTCACTCTAGTGTCCCATTCCTTGAGTGTTTCCCCAAAATCATAATAAACTCAGTCAAATTCTTTCCTATTACCTTGTTCTATTCCCCTCATAATTCCACTCTACAACATTTTCTTCACTCCCTCATTCTGATTTTCTTCCTACCTTCTTTTCTCTGTCTCTACATTTGTCTCTACCTGTCTCTTCATTCACGTTCTCCAACCTCATTATTTTACTTTTATGTTGTTTTATTGTTCATTATATCTTTCTCTCTCTCTGAAGAGGTACTTCAAGAAAAACAGAAACCACACCAGGTACTTCAGCATATAATTCAATGTAAGGAATTGTTTTCTCGGGTATTACGGAGTTAGAAAAGCAGACAACACTGAAGTAACTTGGACCTTGCAACTGCAGCTGCTAACCCCTGCAGCTGACAGGGAAAATAAGTGAGGCAGAGAGTGTAAAAACCTACAAACACACAGAATGTGCCTTGCAATGATAGGTTCAAAATTCTGAGAAAGGCACTAACGGGCTATTGGTAGTGCTTTAAGAACTTGAAAAAGTGGATCCCGTGGAAATTGGACTTAGTCTGCTAAGCACAGGATGTTATCTGGCTGATGTTAAAGGACCTGCAGAGCAAACCATGTTCTGCAGCAGAGAGACAATAGTTAAATAATCAACATATCCATTTGGAACATTGTATCCACATATATTCTTATTATAATAAACTTTCAGCCATGGCTGGTGTGGCTTGGTGGATTGAGTGCCAGCCTGCAAACCAGATGGCCACTGGTTCAATTCCTAGTCAGGGCATATACCTAGGTCACAGGCCAGATCCCCAGTAAGGGACACTTGAGAGACAACCACACATTGATGTTTCTCCCCCTTCTTTCCCCCTCTCAAAAAATAAAATAAAACATTTAAAATTTAAAAAAAACCCTGCATACAGTAATTATTATAACTTTACCCTTTTGTTTGACAGGATGGTATCATTTTTTAGGCAGACATGTTATACGCTTTCTCCAAATGAGAGCACAAGATGCTAATACTCATTTTTATCTAACTCTAGGCAAATATCATATTATCCATCTCTGCTTTGTTTTAATTAGTCCACTGATGTGTTCTACTCCACTATACATGAATAGAGTGCAATTTAAAGGCTACATATATAGGCAATCTCTAATTGACAATTTCCTGTTTATAAAGTAATAAATATAAAGTAGGAGATAGGAACAAAGGAATTAGATAGTACATCTACCAGTGTGTGTGTATAACAAGTGGAGAAGGGAATGTATATACCTGTTAAAATCTCTTTTTTTTCTCTAAACATATCCATAGTAGATATTTTAAAATTCTTTTTCTGAACTACCATCTCATTACTTTAAGCAGATTGGTGTTCTTTACCTTAAGGGTTAATCTTAACTTTTTTATTCATTCATTCATTCATTTACGTATTTATTTATTTATTTATTTTTGAAAGGTTTAACGGTTTGGCAGTTTGGCCTTAATTAGTTTTTGTAGTTTTCCATTAATGTTTACATATTGTTAGGGAAGTACTAAATGACACCTTCAATAAATCAACGGGTTCTAAGCCCACTCCTTCCTATTTGTAATGTGCATCGGCAACACACTTACCTCATAGTTATTATAATCAATAACATCAGCCCATAACTATACCATTTGTTGTCCATTCAGTGAAATAAGGAAATCAAAATGACTAAGTGATGAGGTCAACCTCCAATTCAATGGGCCGGGTTTCTGGGCTCTGGTAGAAAGAGAGAACTGATTTTTTTTGGTGTAGAAAGTGGTTTCTAAGGAATTATTAATTATAAGAGTATGGTAGGCACAAAAATCCATCTAGGTACTTCTGTGAATGGATTTTGGTGATGTAATTAAGGTTACTAGTCAGCTGACCTTAAGATGACATTATTTTGGATTACCCCGATGGGCTCAGTGCATTCATAGGAGCCACTAAAAACAGAAAATAAGGGCAGAGGATCATTTGGACAGGTGCAGTTGATGAAAAATTAAATAGTAGGGAGAAATGAAGCAGAACTGCATGTCAGAAAGATGTGATGAATGAGAATACAATGCACCATTACTGGTGTTGAGGTGGAGGGTGAATACCATTAGAGAGGGCTCCGCAATGACCTGCAGAAGATAAAGAGAAACTCTGGCTGACCGCAGCGAGAAATGGGGACCTTAGTCACCCCATCACATGGAGCTGGATTCTCACAGAAAAGGCTGCACGAGCTAGGAAGCATATTTGGCTCCAAAACCTCCAGGAAAATTTCAACGGCTGACACTGATTGCCGTCTGCTTAGATGCTAAGCCAAGAAACCATCCAAGCCCATCAGACTTCTGACCAACAGAATGCTGAGGCAATACATCTGTGCTGTTTTAGTGAATGAGTTTGTGACAGTTTGTGACGGCAGCAATAGGAAACTAAAGCAATAATAATGTTATCCTTCCTCATTTCACTCCTTGATTCCAATATATATAGTTTTAGCTTTGGAAACACATAGCCCATATTCTGATACTAACCTTAAAGCATAGAATACTTTCTGTACGATAAAACAAGAAACATTCATGGTATTATTTCTCAACTAGCGTAATAGCTGAGCCTAGAGTAGGTCATTTCTCTTTTCTGTCAAGGCCGCTGCTTGGGATGATAAGGTGTGTGGAAAAAGCTGTGGATTTTATGGCACATGACCAGTTCTACATTTATTTGCTGCAAAATAATTCCCTATTCAGAGGCAGTAAGTCCAGAGATGGTGGTGCTAATACAAATATTATGTGCAGGAAAGGCAAATAAGTAAAGTATCTTTCTATATCTGTGAAAACAAATAACTTTCCTTCCCATGAGATGGGATCCAATAAAATAATCCCTATGAATGGTGCTGCAACAGGGCCTCAGAACTGTTATCTGATGTTGTAACATTAAGAACTTAGCAATGAGGACAGCAAAATGAGTCTTAGAGGGGAAATTCCACACTGTTTAGACCATGCAGAGCCCCTATCCTGTTAAGCATAACTAATTTGTAACTGAGTCTACTGAGCCAGCATCAAGGTAGCTGGAGAAGAAAGCTGACTGATACCTGAAAGAGAGGTTGTCATATTATCCAGTTGATTATGAAAAGCATCCTCTGAATTAAATGAACTTTGTAAGGTAAGCATTCGTTGAAAGACAAGTATCTTTGTCCTCTTCTCATCTCAAAGGTCTATTGATATATTCCTCTAAACTCAGTGACACCCATTTTCGAATTCTGTTGTCAACTCATTTCCCAGTTTCCGATTATATAGTCAAACAATTAGCTACTTCCTGTAATTAGTATAGATCTATATGTCTATCTATATCTAGATACAAAGTAAATACAAAATAGCCCTGGCTGGTGTGGTTCAATAGATTGAGTGCTGGCCTGTAAACCAAAGGGTCACCTGTTCGATTCCCAATCAGGATACATGCCTGGGTTACGGGCCAACACCCAGGTAGGGGGTACCTGAGAAGCAACCATACACTGATATTTCTCTCCCTCTCTTCCTCCTTCATCCCCCTCTCTCAAAAAATAAATATGTAAAATCTTTAAAAAACATAAATACAAAATATATTATATATTGATACTCTACCACTGAGATGATTTCCATTCTTCATTGTCTTTCAAGGACACATTCCTGACTGAGGCTCCCTACTGCAGTAGTCTGTATATGATTGGATACATTATGCAAAACAAGTCCTGAGATATTTACTCTTGAGTCAGCTAATCATAAGGGACTCTGAAAGAGGCTATGAGAGGAGCAGTGGTGAGTTTTTGAGAGACAATATCAAAGGAGTCTGAGCCACCTGCTCATCCTTCTTCCTGGGACCTCATTTACGGACCTGAACTTGATCTCATGCATCATTTATATAGGACGATTGATGGCTTCTGTGCCTGCCCTACCTTATGATTTGGTGGGTCAGAGGACACCCAGTCCAAATTGTCAGGTCAAGTTGCATGATCCCTTGATGTCTTGTGATCATTTTCAATTTATATGAGACCTAGTAGCAAGCCAGAAAGGATTTCTCATCACGAAATGAAAAAATGCCATATGCAGGAGAGGGCAAGATGCTACTTCAAAAACACACTTAGGAGTCCTAAATGTCTTATTGTGCCTTGCTGAACATTTCATAAAGAGCGTCCCTTTTTGCCACAGACAGCTTACCTACCAATAAAACTGCGGTGCAGAAAGCCCAAGACTTCTGAAGGATGGATTTCCTAAAGAGTGTTCTCTTGCTCTCAGCCTCCCTTACTCAACACTGGCAGTCTTATTTGTTATAAACATAATATGTTTAAAGTATTTTTGAAATAAACGATGCAAAGTGCCATTGGAGGGGATCTTTACTTACTCTAGACCAATGGACATCTAAAATACTTATTTAAATGGCAAGACAGTTTTTGTGGGGTTTGATTCGAATCTCTGGTTTACACTTTTCTTTCTGATCATTTTATGGCCAATGCTACTTGCTGCTCATGACACTGAATAAGCAAGGTCTCACCAATATAGGTGAACAGTGTAAATTATTCTCTGGTTTGTCAACACTGTCAAGGTTCTTGCAGGCTAGATTATGGCGAAAGTAAGAAAATTGAAATAACCTTAAAAACAGACAATAAAGGTGGATAGTTGTACCTTCCAGGCAATAGCAATCTGCTTCTAGTGGACTTTCTATGTTGAGAAAAGTAATAAAGTATTTTCTTGATTAACATTTACACAGATATCCTGTTGTAAAGGTACATAGAAAATAACTAAACTTCATAATCTTTTTCAAAGATCCTCCTGCCTCTGTAAGGCCAAACAAGTGAGTTTAAATTGAGAGGTTGTATGGTTACCAATCCATAATTTTTTAAAATTTAACCTTTATTGTATTTTTTCCACTACCATTTAATCCTTTTATACTCCCCTCCCCCCAGCAATATCCTATCTACACTGACAGGTAATGTGCTTATCTCTCTGAAATATACCTATTTTATTTATTTATTTTTGTCCTAGAAGATACACTGAAAAGTTGGGATGAATTTACACAGAAACAAGTAGACCTTTGCAAGTCAACTGCCCAGGATGAGACTAATAAAGGGTCTTTAAGGAAGATAAAACTTATTTCCTTAGATCTTGGAGAAAATGAAACAAGATTGGTTCTGAGTGCTAAAGAAAACTGGAAAACAGCCAAATGTTTCCGAGGTGAAGCTGCAATGATGTAGAACACCAACTTGTCCATGGCCATGAGTTCTTTTACTTGATGGTAGCAGTAATATTTTTAATCCCCTTAGAGATGCTATATTACCTTTTGCTGTTAAATGTCTTTACCAATTTTTCCTTACTACTCATTAAGAACATTGTATCACCTTACCTCTTGCTTTTAAGTACTGCCACTCAGCCTCATTTTTCTGACATACCATCTCTCTGATGCTACTGAAATTCTGAAGCCCATTTTGAAGACAACACCTCCCTCCACCATACCCAGCCTTCAGAGAACATCTCCTACAGAGACTTTGCCTTTGTGAAGATAGTGTCACTAGGCTCACTCCTTTGATTGGAGCATGAAGAATGAATGGGTGGACTTAGCATATGATAAATACATTGAACTCCCAAATGCTTTGAATCCTTTTTTCTTGTAGCAGAAGAGTGCTGACCTCCCAGACTCATTATGTGTAGGCCACCAGGAAGTCCAAGTCCCAGTTACACACTCAAGCAAATTCTCATGGCCAATCCTTCTGTGCAAACTAGCATCTTAAATCCATATAGGATAAGTTCATTTATATAAACTTGGCTTACTAGAGAGTTTTACTCCATTCCTCTTATTCTACCATTATTAGAATTCCCAAATACATTCACATGTGTTTTATGATGTAAAGTAGGCCAGTACTGGAATTATTTTGCAGGATATCCTATCTACACTGACAGGTAATGTGCTTATCTCTCTGAAATATACCTATTTTATTTATTTATTTTTGTGTTGTCCTAGAAGATATACTGAAAAGTTGGGATGAATTTACACAGAAACAAGTAGACCTTTGCAAGTCAACTGCCCAGGATGAGACTAATAAAGGGTCTTTAAGGAAGGTAAAACTTATTTCCTTAGATCTTGGAGGGCATTGGTATTCTTAGGGCAAATATCTCTCTGGAGACAAGGGCAGCTCAGGGAAATGTAGGAATTGAATATCCTCAGTTTCATTTTATTTTATCTATGTGCCTGTAATCTTAGGGTCTTTCTGTTTCAAAATCAAAGCTTCACCCAAGAGACTGGATAAGCCTACTCATGAAACACATGTTGCAATTTTGAAAGCTATATAAATTACATTTTGGATTTGATATTCTGTGAGTTCTGCCCTACTCACAGTGTGAGAAGTGTGAGTGGTTAAGTGGTTTTTTTTAAATCTGCTATAGAAGCTCTCTGGTTCTCTATTATGTGAGTTGAAAATGAAGAGTTGTAAGCTTGTAATTTTCTCTACCTGAGCTCTTTGGGGGCATTCACAATCAAATGTTCTCCTCTCTAACCTCTAGCCATCGTTATAAACATAACAGTCATGAACATCCTCTTGCCCCTGCCACAGTGCACCTGTTTCAGGAACCGTGATTTCATAGTCAATAACAGGTATTAATTTAATACATTTTATCATCAGGAAATCTACTAATATTTCATTGTGAAGGAACTCGTTACTGTCCTTAAGACAAAACGTAACCAAACAACCCATAGTCACATGTTCATGGTTTTGTTTTCTTGAGATCCTTTCTATTCAATAATATCAAGTGCTGAATCTAGTATCAGGGAAAGTGAAACTGTGTTAAGTAGAGAGATTTTAATATAGAATATTGTTTACATAGTTGTGGGGTGTTTGGAAGGGCAAAATAAATGTACTCAAGAAAAACAAATAATATTTGAAAGATTCTCTGTCTACTTGGGGTCAGACCTCAAGGAGGGGCGCGTCTTGGTGGATGCTGGCAACTCAGGAGTGGTCAGCAGGGGCCTTGCAGAGCTGGGCTCTGTGCAAGGATCACTGGAGAGCAAAGAGAGTTCTGAGAAAATAGAACAAGACTGGTTCTGAGTGCTAAAGAAAACTGGAAAACAGCCAAATGTTTCCGAGGTGAAGCTGCAATGATGTAGAACACCAACTGGAATAGCAATCAGAGGGAAAGGAAAAAGTACGCCTATCTTCTTCTTTTCCTACCTTCTACATAGTATAATCATTCAGCAGAATATACAAAAAAGTCAGCTAAAAAAAATGTGGTTTGAAAAACTTGGCCCAAGCATTGTAGAGCATAATACAAAGAGGTAGATCTGAGGCTCCATGACAAGAGCTAAACTGACAGAATTCTGAACGAGAATACGTGCTGCTGTATAATAGTGAGGTTTTGTCAGTCAAGGGTATCCAGACTTTTGGCCTCTCTGGGACACACTGGAAGAAGAGTTGTCTTGGGCCACACATTCAATACATTGCAACATGTAATCATAAGAAATCTCACAGTGTTTTAAGTAAATTTACAATTTTGTGTTGGACTACATTTACAGCCATCCTAGGGTATAGGTTGGACACACCTGGAAGTTCATTATGTTCCTAAAACTTTGGTATTTTAAACAAAAGGACCTCAGTACTTATTTGTTGAGGAAGGCATTTGTTAATGAAAAACACCTTGATATATGTGAAAGGTGATACTATACACCAGTGTGTACCACCTTAAGTCATTGTATTGGAAAATGATGAATAATAACAAAATTAAAATAATAATAAAATGTGTATTAGCATATATTTAAATGTTCTAAATAAATACTATGTCATTATTTGTGTTATACTTTATATTAGTTATACTTTAGTTCATATGAAAAAGTAAATGTAAATCCCTGTTACTTAATTTCAAAATAAAACACCAAAAGTGGTCAGCACACAATATAATATACAGATGATATAGAATAGAATTGTACACTTGAAATCTATATCATTTTATTAACCAATGTTACCCCAATAAATTAATAAAAATGCAATAGTTGAAATGAATGTTTCACTGGAGTGTTTCACACTGAAGAGAATATATTTGTATTTTTGTAATAATTATACATTGAAATAAACTCACTGGATATGTCATTAAAAAACAAACAAACAAAAAAAAAACCTTTGAATCCCAGAGATGAATGCTCACTAGCCTATGTATTCCCTTCAAACTTCTTTTCAATATTTCTAAGTGATTTACTTATTTTATAGAAATTGTTTGAATTAGTGTTCTTCTAAATGTCATTCACATAATAATGATGTTAAAAGAAAGTATATATGAGTTCCACAAGCATATGGATTCAATCTTCTCATTAATTAATTAGTTAATAGATAATTCACTCATGAGTCACTAAAATAGTTTAAAACCTAGTGTTTAAGAAAAGAAATAAACACAGACTTTGTGATAAAATTTGCTAAGAGCTATTATTTTCACTTGTACAAAGTGTTAAAGGAGCATGAAAAAGTGAGTATCTTACTCTGGCTGGGTGAATTGAGGAGAACTTTTAAGAATTCCAAAGCATTTGTCACAACATAACTTTACTTTTCACTGGAATTATTTTTCCTTCTAAGCGACATTCTGTACGCAATTTGTAACATTTAATCAGGTGGCAAGGTTATTTTGGCTAGCTTGCCAACTGCATCCTCTCCCAGGAGTTATTCTTCCCTTGATATGCGAGCATGTCACTTTTGATTTTGTGTCTCTTTGTTTAGCAAGGTATATGATACAAACTACATTTATTTCAATTCATTTCAGTCCCTGATTTGCTCACAGATCATATTTAGTGCCTTTTTTGTACAGCTTTTCAGGTTCTCCAATATTTCAAAATACAGTATGGCGGTCCCTCCTGGGCCATGTTGATGCTTCTTGCCAAGATTGTGTCTTATTAAAAATTGTAGGTAAGAGCTAGCAGGTAAAAGACTCAATTAGTAGTAGTAGACATTGATCCTACCTTCTGTAAAATCTTTGTCTAACAGGTTGTTTTGAATGATATATCATATAGTTTAGAAAATGGTGTGTGGTCTTTCTCTCCTCCGTAATTCACATTTGTTTACTTCACATAGATTGTTATTTTTGGTTATAGTTTAATTTATCTTAATCCTAGTTATATTCCAGTACTTGCTTCAGCATCTCTTTCTATAGGAATATTTCCTTGAATCATAGTAGACTTGGTTTGATTCGTCAAAACTTCTGGATTTACTTCCAGCAAATAACACAAATTATAGGTAAAATTTTATGTTTTTGCATCTTACCCAGGACTGCAATACTTTGTGTTAGCAAAACTACATCCTGATTTTTGTTCCATATTCACTCAGAGATGGAACTGGGGATAAACTATAAATTCTCCATATTTGAACCAAGTATGTAAATGAATGATTAGGTAGTTATATTGAATCTTGTAGGTTGTAGACAAGAAGAATTAGCAGTTGAAAAAATCTAAATGTTAACTTCATCAACTGTAGCAAGATGTTTTCTGTGGCTGCAATGTGAATTGAGGTAGTTTATAAATAATGGCTTTGTTGTGCATTTGTTCATGCATCATTTCTTTTCGGCCTCTCTTTTCTGCGTGTGGATGTCCTAAGCCAATTTTAAGTGCCACTATTTTAGTTAAGCTTTCACCATCTCCAGTTAAAAATAATTGACACTTTCTGCTACATTATTTTTCTATTTGTTTTACATCAGTTTCTCTCATGGTGACTTCATATTTTCACAAAGTAGAACATAGTGGCTCAGAGGTAATAAAACATGATCTTTACTCAGTGCTTCTCCGAAGTGACGCTGAACACTGTGAACCTCGTTAAGGTTAGTGATCACCTACGACACTGCAGACAATTTACTGAACTGCCAAGTTCCCCAGGTGAAAAGTGAGGACAACAATAGCTACCTTATTGGGTTATTGTAAGGAGTAAAAGTTACACTATTTACAAAACATTTAGAGCATTACCAAACATATTGTGACCTCTGACAATATGTTAAATATGAGGTGAGGTGAAAGTACAATAGGTTTACAATTGTTAATATGGAAAATAATAAAATAATAAACTGTTTCCTGTACTCACAATGGTAAAACTACTTTTGCTTCATCCTGTAGTATCATGTATTTATTCTCTCCTTTGAATAGCAAATTCTTTAAGGTCATCAGTAGATTTTTATTCAGCTTTATGTGCTGCAAGTAAATACTACAAAGTCTATCACAATTTTTTCTCTTTGTTGTAGTTTGTACCATTTGATCTTGAAATATATTATTTCACTTGCAAAGTCATATTTTCTTTCTCATTCTTTTTCTGAAATTATTTTGTTTTCCCTTTCATAATACCCAGAAGTTAAAAAATAAAAACTCAGTACCCCCACCTTTTCTGCGTATTGCTTTTTAAACTGGTCACACTAATCCCTCTCAGTAATAACTGTGTTGCCTTATAACTCTGTCTACATTATGTTCTTGTGACTAAACTCTTGACTATTGTATGCTGGCATTTCAATGATTTATAAGGAAACAAAATAACAGGTCATTAACTTTCACCAGAACTGTTCTGAAAGCTTTGAATCTCAGGGTTATTCACTGAAACTCTGACAATCAACCCACCCAGTTCCATTCATTCTTCATCTTTGTATTCGCTCTCACTGAGAGGAACGGTCCAAATAGGGACAGAGCACTCAAAAGAATAATACACCGGATTAGATTCCAGGAGACTGGGGACCAGGTCCTGGCTTTGCTGTTAATTACCTGTGTGAAAAAAGCAAAGAGGTTTAACGTCTCTTGACCCTAATAGCTTCCGCTACTAAAGGAGAAGGCTTGGCTAAGTCAGTAGTTTTCATTTTTTGGAACGCATGAATAATATAGAATAAGCATAAGCTTTCTTTTTAAGTTAGTAAGCTTTATTGAATGCCTATAGAAATAGAAACATGTTCAACACAAATGTACTTTTTTTGATTCCAAATCCTTTTTGTTGTTGTTGTTTGCTTAGTGGAAGCAAATATAAATGTAATAATTACTACATCAAATATTTCAAAGGTTCTTTCCCATATTTTATGTTAAAAATCAAAGCAATTTTAGTTTTAGTCATTCATTCATTTGATGCATTCATTTACTTATTCATTAGCTGCATAATTAATAAAAATGTATTAGTTAATGTTAGGAACTGAAAAGTGAATAAAACATGGCTCCCCAATTTGGAATGCTCTGGAAATAATCATGAGTTAAGATACATCACAGTGCACAGAAGGAGAACAAGATGTTCCTTTATACCTTATCTGGAGCTGTGTGTTACAACACATTACATAATGTAATAGTTTACATCACATCTCCCTTCAAAGCTCCCTAAAGCAAGGGCCGTGACTATTTAATCTATAATAAGAGTAAAAGGAGTAAATTTGTTCCAAGTTATGTTCAAGAAGTTATTGAGTGTAAAGCTGTTGTCAGACAATTCTGATCTAAAAATTTACAAATTTCTTGAATACATCAAAGAAAGTACCCTTAAAGAAAGGCAAACTGACCCTGATGCCTTTAGTGCTTTACTGGTATTTCAGAAAGCCTAAAACAAGTAATGAAACACGGCTTCTGTTTTTCACACTTTGGTTTATTATGTGCAAGTTATTTCTTAAGTTTTCTTACAAACCAATGTCAACACCTTGAAGGAGTAAAATGGGTATTTTCAATCGTGATTCAAAAGAATCAATCAAAAATTTTCTTTGAAATTAGACATGTTTAAAGATATTATCTCTACATGTCACAAAGACAATCATCAGAGTTACATAGGCCAGTTCATAGCTTAGCTTTTATTTACAAAATTAGAAGCAAACCCATTATCTTATAAATTACATTTGACCTACAGAGATTTAATTTTTAATCACAGTTGTCCATTTTGATTGCAAAAATCCTCAGAGACAAATAGATGTTTAACATCTGTTTCGAGCCATTTGGTATTGTTTGATTAGGAAAATAAATCACTGTACAGTTGTCTTCTTTCCTTTTAAACACATGTAAAAAATTCTTATTTCATTTCTTTTAGTAAATGAAAATGTATCAAACAATGTGGTGAAGACAAATCTTTTAGCAGCGGAAGGATGTTTGCTTCCTATAAAGTGAGAACAAAGTGCTTCATAGCACTATTTGAAGCTTGTTAATAAAACACAAATGTAATGGGCTCCACTGCATTTAACTTCAGAAAAAGTGCCAGTATCTTTAAAGGCGAACCTCGGATTACTGCATCTGCAATTTATTTAAAAAGCCAATGCACCACGACTTGTTTCCAGCCTGCAAATTGCTTTCGTTAGTGGGAAGGAGCAAACAATAAAGCCAGATTTCCTGGCTCTTTATTGAATTATGATCAAGTAAATGCTGTAATTCTTTTGTCTTCTTTCAATGACACTCTCAAATACTCTAAATGTTTTCAAAATAATAACTGTAAGTAGCAGTTTTTATTTTTTAGGATTTGGGTTTTTTCTTTCTGTAAAGTGTTTTATGATTTTATTTTCAAATTACCTGTATTCATAAGAATTATAGCACTACTGTAAAAATGAGTATTGATTTCTCTCAATGTAAAAGATTGTGCCTTAATATCAATGCATTGACATCCCTGCTTCATGATTATATTATATTCTGATAGAAGTAAACTGTTGCAATTTCTTGTAGATATTAATTTCAAAAGTCGTGATAGCATGTTTATTCAGTTGCATTTTCCATTACTGTGTACTTATATAGTCTGAAGAGCATATCTGGCATGCAACGTATTACTTGTAATTAATGTAATTAATTCCCTTAGCATTTTTGATTTGATAATATCTGCTCATTTAATATGACTTAACAGATAAACATATACTTTAATGGTTCTTATTTATTAAGTAAAAAATAAAATATTTGAACATCAAGATTATTATAAAAGTATAGGACAAATACGTTTACAACAAACTTCAAGTTGCAGAAATGTTTGATTTATTTTTAAAAATAATAATTTAGAGCTTTTTAAAAATAATTATTTATTTATTTTTAGAGGGAGGGGAAAGGAGGAAGAAAGAAAGGGAGAGAAACATCAATGTATGGTTGCCTCTCGTTCGCCCCCACCCCCCCCGGGGTCCTGTCCCAGCAACCCAGGCTTGTGCCTTAGACCAGGAATCAAAAAAGTGACCCTTTGGTTTGCAGGCCGGCACTCAATCCACTGAACAATACCAACTAGTGCAGAATTTTCTTCATATACATATATAAATCATTGATATAGTCATTTTAATTTACCTGTGAAAATATTAAAATTAATGTTACTGGCACTGAATACATCTTGTTTTAAACCAATCATTGCTCTTTAAAAACAAACATATAAAATGCACATATTTTAAATAGATAATTGTATCACTTGGTATTAACACTATACCTGAGGACAGCCTGTGATGCCTGAATTCTATCAGCCTCCAGCTTTATTGGAAACTTGGAGGCAGTACCCTGGTAAAATATCAGCCTTCACTAATTAAGAAACAGGGATTAAATTTCAAATCCCATGAAAATTTTGAGTTGGGATATGAAAAGTTTATCCACAAATCAAAGATAGAAACAGATCTGAAATTTAGTAGATAAAAAGGAACTGGAAACTGGGCAAAATGTAAATGTCCCTTACGTGAGCATATTGACACAAATTAGTGTTTGTGATAAATGTTGCTAATCCCTAACATTTTTAATGTGCTTACGTGAGCATTATTACTTCTGTGTGCTCTGACTTCCACCTAAAGTAAACCCTAAAGGATCAGTATAAAATTGATCATAAAGTCAAAATCTTTGTTGTCAAATATGTTACATAGAAAATGCCAGAGTTCTGAAGAGTAAGCTGTAAACCACATTACTTAAAATACCCTAATAAAGAGAGTGAAACTGATTGTTAATGTAGATGCCTATATCCAATTGGAAGGCTTTTAGTTCAAAGACATATAGAAGAAACTTAAAAAGAAATCCATTCCTTTTTTAGATAAGTGCAAAATGAAATTGCTACTGGTCTTTGAAACCAAATGGTGCTGAGAGTGTACTGAAGACCCTGAAATCAATATACAGACTTTATATTGACATGTAACCCATAGGACTCCAAAATCAACATAGATGACAAATTTATCTTAAATCTAAAATGGATAATTTAGGTGGATTTCAAACAGATGCAGAGAATAAGGAATTAAGCTGAATTTGCAGATGCACTCTATATCCCAAAGGGTGCCTTTCTCTTGAGAAATGTTCTACAGTTGTTATCATGAAATCATGTTTATTTTTGTGAGTATATATACATATACATATACATATATATTCTAATGTCTATAAATGTATGTGTACAAATAATCAAGTGAATAAATTGGAAAATAATGAATGAGAAATTGAATATTAATTATATATACATGTCTTATCTAGCATGTATTATTTTCTAACATATACTGAATGAGCAGCTGCTATCTAACTAGGACAATAGATATACATAATCATGGACAAAAGACAGATAAGATGCCTCTGATATGGAACTTATCTTCTAGCATGAGGTAAATTATAAAGCTACTTGTCATGTCAAGAGATTATAGAAACTTCTTTTATTAACAAAAGAACAAGGTCTAAAAATCCCAAATAATAAAAACATATAAACAGAAAATATAAAATTGGAACAGTCCTATTTTTTCATTCCTATTTCTCAACTCTTTGAGCATCACTTCCTAACAGCATGAACTTTGAACAGCGACAGCAAATTAGAGATCACCTAGAATAATATAAACAGTATTTAGGCATATGTTGTGATTAATAAATTAAAGGTTATATGCTTGTGATAAAACATGTCTGTTCAGGTAAAGATGATGTCAGCAGATGTCATCTCCCAGCTAACATTTGGTGTTACTATCAGGAATTCACAATTGGTTGAAGTCTAGCTTCAAGGGTTATTGGCTTCAAGACTTGAATTTTATAATACATCAGCAATGACTATGTCACCTATGCATGACCCCCCACTAACAACCTCAAAAATAATTTATCTATTAACCAGAATTCAATATTATTTATCATGAGAAATATAATGATAGAGCATAACCTTATCTAATTCATTTTTGCCATGAAAGCAGACTATAACACTATGTGTATGGACTATCCATACACTCTCATCTCCTTAATAGATACATACTTCATACAAGAAATAGTAAAAATATTTAGCTGTCTTATCTTTATAAATGTAGATGGACACATAAAATAAGATGCAGGGTATCCTTTATGTGCCTCATACTAAATAATCCTTCATCAACTAACTTTTCTCATAATCTTTCTTCAATCATTGGTTAGAGAGTCATTCTGTGTTTTTCAGAAAATTTGGCATACATTGTGGTGATTTTTTAAAACCTCCAGTCTTCTCTGAGAAGAAAATCTTATTTCTAAGTTCTAGGAGAACAGACAAAAAGTCCAAGTGAATTAAGTTACTTTTCTGTGGTTCTTTCATAAAGCAATAATTATTTTTAACGTTTAAGTGTTTGACATCGTATTTTGCCTTGTATAATGCACTCTTGTGCATAATGCACACCCATGGATTTGGCTTAAATTTGCAGAAAAAAATTTTTTAATTCAATTTTTAATTTATTTCTATTTAGATAATTGTTTTTTGTATTATAAAGAATTTTGACATTTATTTTTCAACATATTATGGTATAAGAAATTTTATGTAACAAATAATTACAAACCTTAAGAATGGATACAAGGTATTCCAGGAACTCCTCATATATAATGTGCATCCTTATCTTTCCCTTAAAAATTTGAGCAAAAAAGTGCACATTATACACAACAAAATACAGTATGTTTTACAAAAACATATTTGTAATTTTTGAACATTTAGAGAATATGTTAACACCATTGTATATATTTGTATGATGTACTATGAGTCAACACAATGCAATCATATCACTTGTGGCCCTCCTGCTATTACGAATGAGGGGTTTTGTAAGTAAATTAAGGGTCTTATTATGGGGGGATTACACTGGAGGTTCAGGTGAGCTCAGTGTGACCATAGGTCCTAATTAGATGAAATCTGGAGAGTTAAAGTCAGAGAAGAAGATGGGACAACAGAAACAGAGGTACAAGTGATAGAACTGTTGGCTTTTAGGCAGAGGATGGACGCATGGACCAAGGACTGCAGTCTGCCTCTATAAGTCTGCAACAGCTAAGGAACAGACTCTCCACAAAGACTCTCAAAGGAGCACAGCCTTAGATTTTTAGAACAATGTAAACCATTTAACAGTTTTGTCTTCTAAAACTATAAGGTAAAAGTGGAGGAAAATATAAATTTACATTATTTAAACCACTACATTTGTTTTTTTTTTTTTAATTTATTTTTTTATTTATTTATTTATTTATTTTTTTTATTAATTTATTTACTTTTTAAATACATTTGTCTCTGCCTTACATTTGTGATAATATTTTACAGCAGCAATAAATAACTAATGCATATAATTAACCAAAATAAGGCCTTGTAAGTGTAATAAAGAAATTTATAAATACTTTTTTATCTAAAATGAAAACATAAAAAGCCTCACTCCAAACAATAACTATTGTATTGGCCAAAAAAGTCCACTATGTTTTTTTCTGTAAAATAAACAATATATATTTTTTTCATTTTCACAAATAACTGTATTGATTGGGATATTTTGAGTATGTTGACAATCTCCTGCTTTTGGCTAGTGGGTGAAGGCCAGAGGTGCTGCTAAACATCTTTCAATGTATAAGAAAGCCCACAGTACTATTTGGCCAAAATATCAGTAGTACCAAGAAATCTTGAAAACCATTTTTGACATGTTCAGTCAGTTATATCACCTTCTCTATACACTGCCCAATCTTTTTTTTTGTTTGTTTGTTTGTTTCACTTATGGTTTTACCTGTCTTAAGATAATAAAGCATAAAATGCTGAAAATGTTGCATATTTTCTTCCATCTTTAATATTAAAATGGCTGGACAAAATTCACTTATTTTTATAAGTTTTTTTAATGCTCACTGATATGACAGCTGTCACAATATGATCTAACCAAATTGTTTCAAGTGAAGTTAAAGACAACTAAGTATTACTAGAGCCATGGTACAGGAGAAAAAAACAAACTAAATAAACCCTTTGGCCAATGCAATGCATTAAACAAAAATAGGCCTCTATTTACTCAACACTAAACAACAATATATTAAGTAATGTTTAATTATGTTGACACATTGTTTCTGAATCTCAGCCTTGCTAAATCCAGTTATACGACCTTAGACAAGCTACTTACCAACAGTATGCTTGAGATATTCTTTTCTAAAATACTTATGAAAAAGTTGGCTTAGAACAATGTCTGGCATGTCATAATCAACAAATATTGTTCATGTATTTGTTCATTGGTATTATTTCTAGTTATTATTAAGTACCTTGCAAATAAGAGCTATGTTAATAAAAATTACTATTACTAAGTATGACAAATTTTCACATCACTGTTCATTTTATAGACTGAAAATTTCTAAATTCTATGAGCACAATACACTATAATGTTTAGTTATTTTATGGCACAGGATTAATCTCTTAATTAACAGGGAACTACATAATTACATATATCAACAGTAGAAAAACACAACTTCACAAATTAAAAAGAAGAAATAGAAGAATGCACTACTTATTCTAAATAAATTGCCTTTTCTTAGTATACACAGAATGTCAAGACTAAATAACAACAAAATCTAAGATCCTATTTAATGGTCTCTGGATACATGCAATCGCCTTCATCTCCTGCCTTAATAGAAATCAGATGTAGGAATGGTGTTAGACTACAAACTGAAAATCCAGAAACCTAAAATAGAGGAATAAATTTCTTTTTAACATATGCTACCATCAGAATAGTCAATAATAATTGTTTGCAGAAAATTGCTTAGCCTTTCCTCAGCTATGGCTTAGAAAGTAATTTCATCTGAAAGTATTGTTTTTTTAGCTTAAACAAAGAAACTGCCTTAGAGAGTCCTATTAAATTCTTATGTACTGTGGAATTGTACTCTAGAATAATTTACACACTATATGTGTGATAGGCGATTAAAATTATCTTCAAAGACCAGTTTTTGTTGATAAGGATTCTCTGCCTATTCAAAGAGGGAATGAACAATCGGGAAGGCGATAAACTATTTTTATGTGTTTTTACACACTGGTGCTCAGTAGATTTCTTCTGAAGATAACCATGGTCAATTCAGTTAGTACCTACATAGATACCTGTTTAGTTAAAAGTTTTACTGTGGTCATCACTAGTGTTATCGTTATTATTTTACTTTGTCTCAACAATGGGAAGTAACTCTTTTCTTCATTTTATTCCTTTTTTATCAAATATAAAATGGAAATATATTTCAGATAGTGAAGTAATTTAATACGCTGTTTTAAAGTAACCAAAGAAATTAATTTAGGCACAATCAGATATAAATATCATAATATATAAAGTAATATATTATAAAATATTATAAATAAATATTATAAATATAACACTTCTGTAGCATAAGTAGATAAACTTTCAACATTATAAGGTAACAGTTAAGAGTATGACACCTATAATAAAATGTAAGTAGATATGTCTTTTAGTTATTTGATTGTAGGCCAGTTATGTAGTTTTTTATAAGCCTTAGCATAGATCCTGGCATACAGAAGATAATCTATATGTCTCTCTCTCTCCATATATATATATACTGCATAAATACTTGTATATATAATGTCTATGAATGCATACATATATATATCTATTTATAGACAGATGTATGCATATTTATATAATATATAGTATTTCATGTATAAATATATATATTATTCATACATACTTTAGTTTAACAAATAAATGAACATATTCCAACTTTCTTTAGAATATTCTGCCTTGGTGATGGTACTTTCCTTTTTGTTAGCAATTTTTCTAATCTCCATCTATAAGACCACCGTCAACAAAGTGAAGTTGAAACAAATATTAAGAACAGCGATATTAAAAGAAATAGCTACAGAAAAAGGTATCGTGAAGCAAAAGGCCATTCCACAGTTTATTTAGGAGGTGGCCTACTGGTTAGAGTTGCGAGGCCCCTGCAGCCCAGGACGTTTGGGGCCGAGCAGTGCTACACGGAGCCAAGGGAACGGCCGCTGACTGCTGGGCTGACTGAGGAGCCAGCCTGACAAGACTGGGGGACAGAGAAGGGTTGAGAGCGAAAGTAAACATTTTGAACCAAAATGAAGTGACGTTTCTTACTTGCTGGAGAAGGAAGTTATAAGGAGTAGAAGGGTCAAAGGCAAAACAAACTGTATGATATTAGGACAAAATAGGCTTCTTGGTGTGAACAGTTATATATATTATATACATATACATATAGAGAGAGAGAAAGATGAAAATAAACATGTGTGTGTGTCTGTGTGTGTGTATACACATATACATATACGCACATTCATGTATTGCCTTGGTCTACCCTCTGAGATACTCCAGTAACAATGAGCAAACCTAGTACTCAGATCTTGCATTTCTAAATATTTAGAAATGTTTCTAAGTATCTTTGAAATCAAAAAAGCAAGTTCAGCTCCCTGCCCCAACAAAAGTCAAACTCTCGAGAGAGGTGCTGGTGCAAGATGGAAGGGGCTTTTATTAAGGTGCCATGACCTGGGAG
The DNA here is from genome assembly GCF_021234165.1 of Pteronotus mesoamericanus. Taxonomy (NCBI): domain Eukaryota; kingdom Metazoa; phylum Chordata; class Mammalia; order Chiroptera; family Mormoopidae; genus Pteronotus; species Pteronotus mesoamericanus. The sequence continues at coordinate 37,114,304 of NW_026555285.1, read as the reverse complement.
AATGGTGGACTCCTGTCTCAAAGACCATCTCCTCTTCCTGCTCAAGCCCACAATTCTTACCGGGAGGGATAGGGACGGGGGAACTTTTTTTTCTATCCAATTATCTTGCTACCATTTGGGATGCTGAGACCCTACCCATTTATCTTTCTAGCCTTTGGCCCACTCAGTATAAGAACCTCTCCCTGTGCCGTCTTGACCAATGACGGGGATTCCCCAGGGCTTTCTAACTGTCTGCCGGTCAGAGTCAGTGGCAGGAGAGGAGGGAAATGAAGGGCCAAAGGACCTGCTGTCAGGAAGCCTGGAGATGCTGCATCCCTCCGCCCACCTTCCAACACTGGGAATGCATACCTGAGGCAGCTTGGAGTCCCCAGGGTACCCCTGGCCCAGTGAGCTAGCATCCTCTGCAGAGCCCTAAGGCACCGGCCCCTCCAACTGACTGTCTACACTGACAGTAACATCTTTCTCTACCATCAGTACTGCAAATTTTTTGGAGAAATGATCAATTCAACCCTGGGTGGGGGGGGGGGAGAACAATATGATGAACCTGAGTTATTTTATTGTTTCAAAAGAAAAGTCAGCAAGTTTTCCAAGAATGAGAAAGACATGCCAAAAAAGCGAGGAGTTCTAATTTTAAGGGGCTCCCACTGGACAGATTTTTGGGGGAAAAAAAGCTAACACATATGTAAACAGATTTTTCCCATTGATTAAATAAGACTCCATAAGTCCATACCAATATAAATATAAATATGTAAATATAAATAAAAGAAAACTCTACTTTACATTAAGTACCAATTAATTAACACAGAAGAAATTATGGAATTAAAAAAATCACCATTTGTATTTCTCCTTGTAGCTGGTAGAAACAAGTATCAATGGATGCTAAACGTAATGCATGAAATGCGAAAATGAGGAAAAATTTGCATAGGCACCAAGTATCATTTTGCAAGATACTCATAATTTAAAAAAAAAAGCCTGAAGAAATATGCTGGATTAAAAAATTTAGTATTCCAAGTTAACACAATCCACAGTAGGACACATTTTATCACGTGCTAACTGACATCATGGATGAGAAGAATACATATTGCATCTTTAATATTCCTGTTTAAAGAGCTAAACAGAAAGAAATTATGGTGAACTATCAGGTTAACTTAAATTGAAGCACCATTTTATGAAATAACTCCTGGTAGTACTAAAAAAAATGGTCACAAAAATAAAAACTACAAAAGTTTTCCACAATGAATGTGAGTGAAGTGAGCCGACAAGTAAATATAACATGTGATGTAATATTGGAGGGCATGATTGGAACTGAGGAAACTTAAATGGGATCCATGGGCTGTCCCTGGTCGTGTAGAACTGTTAATTTCTCAGTTGTGATGTCTGTACACTTGTTTTAGGTGATACCCTTGTTCACAGGTAACAGACGCTAACTTATCTAGGCTAATGACACATCATGCCTGTAAACTATTTTAAATGATAAAAAAGTATAGATATTTGATAGATCTACAGATATAGTGATAAAAATAAAAACATAGAGAGATAAAAATAGATGTTAAGAGATATAGAGATAGAGAGACAGAGCAACAGAAAGACTGTAACCACTGACAAAACAAGTGAGATGTCAAGAGCTGGGTAATCTGAGTTTAGGATAAAATGAAATTATCACTTTTGCACACCCACCCACAAGCAGATCTGTTATTCAAGACTCATTGTGATGTAGCTTATTTTGTTTTTTAATTTTCAGGTATGTGCTATTGCTATCTTTTCTTCTCTGGTATAAAGCCTTGATATTTTGTTCAGTCATTCAAGGATATATGTTTTGGTGACCAGTGCTATAGGAAGGAGATGTGCATACTCACCTTTTTTTTTTTGATATTTTGTTATCAGTTATCACAAATCTTGTTTTGGAAGGTGATCACAATATCTATTAATAAGAAATTACCCTAATGAGAACATGAATCTTCTATCAAAGATGATTAAGTCTGTTTTTCTCTCATCTTTACTTCTGCTAATTTTTTCATAAACTCAAACCTTCTTCAGGCAAATACAGATAATGTAAGGAGAATATTTTGCATGCAAATTTAGGGTTTAGCTCTGTTACTTTGTAACAGATCGTATAATGATATACACTTTATCCACCAATAAACTAAGAACATTATAGACTTTATCAACATGATTAGGAAAAGAAGCCAATAAATAAACCTAGTCAGAAGTAGCAAACAAATTGTGTATGTATATATATACACACACAAATATATCTCTCCCATGATTATATATGAATACATATATAAGTATATATATATTTCCCACTGATATATATATATGAATACAACAGCTAATATCTCTATCAGTCATTGAGAGCAGGGTATTTGTTTATTCATCTCATCAACCTGAAAGTCATTTCTTACATATAAAAATATAGAAAATAATAATACCTTACATAAATTGCCTCACATAACTCACCAATTCGAAATAATTTACAAGTCCTTTATGAGAGCAAAATATTTTGATATAATGGGAATGACCTCAAAAATATCTAAAATTTCTTACAGTCAATGTGTTTCTATAATAGTACTTAGGTTTTAGTTGTTTTTGCTTTGATCCTTTACTACCTTTATGTTAGCTCATGGATTATCTCCTGTTTGAGAAAAAAACATGTTTGTCTTACTACAGCAGTTGGAAGTTTTCCTTGTGTGGTCCTCCTAGTCTCTTTGGAACAACAGGGAACAAATGAAATCTTAAATGCATATATGTGTTTGTAGCACACAGCCCCGGTGAAAAGCATCTCTGTACTTTGCTTCAGAGTGGCCTTGCATGACTAAAAGGAATGGGATTTTCTGTACCCACACTGCTTAGAAAGTGATCGAGTTTCAGAGCTGGATAAAACCTTGTAGTGAAAACTCTAATATAGCAGATTAAAAAAACATATTTGTAAAGGTTAAATAACAAATACAACTTAAAAGTTATATATTTAACTGATCTCAGATTTAGAACTAAAACCTGTGTGTGTGTGTGTATGTGCGTATTCCAGTTCAATTGCACAAGTTTCCCTAAGATTCAAATAAAATTTACTTTGTAAAATCCCTCCCATTTCATTTGAAATTTACACAACTAAGTAAATACATGCTTCTAGACTCTTGCTGGATAATAGTATCACAAGACACTTAAGAAAAACAAAGTTTTCAACTGCCAAAAATGTATCAGAATCATTTTAAAAAGCAAATTAAGATATATTGTTTATATGCAAGAACTAAAGCTCTGGATTTTAGGAAAAGAAATCAAGACAGTGAACAGTCTTATGCCGGCTTATGCAGAAAGATAAACCAACATCATTGTCATAAATATCTTGTGATGCACTTAAAAAAACCGTTTAATTGACTCCCTGATATCTATTACATTTTACTTGATTGGTCGAAAAGAGTTATAATTATTTAGCATGACTGTCACCTAAGTAAAATATCAACCAAGGAGAAACAGATAAAGTCTGACTAAGGCTTCTGAGAATAGAGCATTTTTAGTTCTCAAAGGAAATGTACAAGAACTCAAAATCTCTTAATTTTGCTGAATAATAATGAATTGTCATAGCCCCAGGTGTCCATGGCAGTCATTTTATACGTGAATAAGAAGCTGGTCTGAGGACGTGGTCAATACGCACTGCAGCCAGCAAAGCAGAGATTGAAAGAAGCTGTGATTTTGATGACATTGTTGAAATTGTTGAGTTATTGAATTACCTCCCCTGATGTCTTTGCTCCTTTCGTTGTACATGAGCAGACATAAATAACAAAAAAAAAAAGGTTACTTTACAAAAACCTAGAGAAAAGCCTTACAAGACAAAAGTAATTACAGAGATAGGAAGGTTATTGAACATTCTTTACTTAAATTACAATTAAATTAAACAGATGTGTTCATGCATTGATCTACATTATGTGGCAAATATTCACTTCCTTGTAATGATTGATACCAGAATGCTGAAATCTTCCCTTTAATAAAAGCTGAAATAATCTCTATTATTCTAGGATAAAAAGAATATTCCTGCAATCCATTTACAGAGACAATGGATCTGCTCTATTACATTTACTAGTAGTTTCAGTCAGAGTTGGAAGACACCTTAGAAATGTATATATACTATATGTATGTATACATGAGACTATGTGTGTGTGTGTGTGTGTGTGTGTGTGTGTATGTGTAAAGAGAATGAGGACCAGGGCATCGTGTGCAAGATGTGTGTGCAAGTAGATGTTTGAAGATTAGAGTTACATCTTCTGGCCCATTTAGCCTAATACACTAAACTCGCTACTTTCATCAAAGGAAATGATTCCTACAAAAATGTATAGATGGGAAAAGCCCACATAAGAAATAAGTTCCAGTAATATGTATAAGTGGAAAAATGGATTTAAAAAATATATTACCTAAAAGTTAACCAAGTAAAATTAAATATATGTCTACAGTAGTATAAAATATTCTGTTTTGCAGGTACACTACTCAGAAATTGAAGGATAATTTCAAATACAATAAAAATATTTTTGGAGAATTAAATAAATGTGGAAGCCTAAAAAAATCAATAGCTTATGTTTGACACAGAGGAAACTGTACAAAAGATACTGATTATTATTATTTTTATCACTATTATTTTGAGTATTTAGAATATGTCTGCAAGTCATAGATCCCCATATTTTTGTAGGTTTAACAAAAATATTAGAATCCTTAAATGTTTCAAGTGTTACATAGTGACCAAAAAGATGGATAATAACTCATTTAGTTTCCTCCAGTTTGTAAAAGTTGCAACATAGAGCCAGGTTATGTGGAGATGCCATTTGCCGATGGCAATTGCAGAAACACAATGATGTATCACACAGATTAGAATAGAACAGCCAAAATTCAGACTCACAAAGGGTTAGATTACTCTAATTTGAGAAATATCATAAAAGCTTTTCAAGCTGACCTTCTATTCTTCAAACAGACCCAAATGATAATTTTGAAAATATTCTCCAGATGCATAAAAATAAGACTGTAAAAAAAAATTTAAAAAGCACAAAAGGCACTCATGAAGTAGTTTCAGATGGCCAATAAGATTTATAATGAAGTCTACATTTTGAGTACTTGCTAGGCAAAAATAAAATGGCATATACTTGTAATGGTCCACATGGTTAATGGTTAAAGGTACAAATATCCCCACAGACTTACCACCAGAGGTTGGCTTTGCTTTCCTCTGTGTCATCAGAGCTCAACAAAGGAAGCTGCTGTTTTCCAGATGGAGTGCGAAATCTATTTCCCAGCCATACTTCTCCCAAATTATGAGCAGTGAATCAGTCACTTTATCTTTAATTGTAGTACTGTATGTATATTCATATGCCTATTGCAAATAAAATATTTTAGTGGTGCCAAATACTTTCTGAGAGTACCACTTAGACATATGGTACAATATGTTTGTACCTATTGCAGACCATCTGCTGTCTAGGCTCAATTGCACGTTTATTTTACTTTTAATTCACAAAGAAAATGGAAAATAGAACTGGCCCATGCACCATAATTTGGCTGAGCTTTAAGCAGGTGCAAATTCAATAAGAAAACGTATTTGAAGCTATAAAAACCCCACTTATTCAGTACCCATGCGGAATTGTATTCTTTCTAAACCAATACAAATGTTTCAGTTATTTTTGCTTAGATTTGTTGTGGCAAGTTTGTAATGGGGTCAGGTGGGATAAGACTGATTTAGAAACTAGAGAAATATATATCCTTTTGCTAAAGAGGAAACAATGCATATAATACTTGCAATACACTTTTATTGGTGTCACACAGGTTTTATATTTATACAAAAAATAACAATTTTGAAGTCTTTGTCTTTTTAAATAATTTTGAATTTATTATATATATTTTACAGATAATAAGAATTTAATGTAAACTTTTCATAGGCACTGTCATCTTTCTTATTAAAAAATGTGAATATTTATCAGAAATTAAACCACAGATATGCAGCCACAAAAAAAAAAGAAGAGAGAGAAAGAAGAGAGAAAGCAAGAGAGAGAGAGAGAGAGATGAGATAATATCCTCATAGCATTTAAGGAATATATACACATTTGCAAGCTCTTTAATTACTAACTCTGATATAAAAATATTTTTAATGATATTTCTTTCCAAAAACAGCTCAGATTTTCTTCCAATTAATTTTAAGTAAATTTTAAATGAGTAATGTTCTAATGTTTTGGCTAAATTTTAGTATAATGTAACCTTTTAAATTGAATGATCATAAGTCTAAGCCTATTTTTAACAAAAAATTTCCAATATTTAAATTTGACTCTCTTTAACTTAAAATATTCTTTATTGTATGGGATAATTAGGTAGGAATGTTTAATGACTTTTTCATATAGTTCATAAATTAACAGGAAAACTCCTTTCAAGTGTTCCTACATCATTCATTCAGTATAAGTATACATTTTTTTCTATAAAAGACACTTGGTATATAAATTACATGTTATATATTTATTATACATGATTTAATATTTTATAAAATTATGTACAATATATAATTTCATTATATACATTATATAAACATATTATAATAACAATATATAATAAATTTTATACAATAAATTTATTATGAGTTTCAGTCAAGATGGCAGAGTTGGCAAACATTGTGTTTACCTCCTCCCAAGATCACATAAATATTACAACTAAATTATAGAAAAAATGAACTCACAGAACCATGTGAAGAATAGCTGAATTGAAATCTTTTAACTAAGGGTATAAAGAAGAAGCTACATAGATACTGGTAGCCACTGAGGTGGCCCCATTGCCACAGGTGGCAGTTGAGAATTGGGAGGCATGTCTCAGCTGCTGAGGTCCTTCCTGAGGAACAATGGGTCCCAACTCACACAGAGGTCTCCATCCCAGAGTACCAGTGTCTAAGTGAAACCCCCCAAGACAGCTGGCTGTAAAAATCAGTAAGGATTCCATGCATCTGGGTGGAAGGGAAGGCTGCTAGCAACTCAGGTATTCTCTTAAATTGCCCACACACAGATTCACTCGCTCTCAAGCATTTCTCCTGGGCTCTCGTAGAGGAACAGTGGCTTGGAAGACACCAAGGACATGCGGAGACAAAATGAGTTGTGTGGCTTCAGGGGTTGAGTTGTGACTGGAGGGGCAGCTGCCATTCTCCTTGTGTTGAACTCTTCTCCCACACAGCCATCAGGCAAGCACCAGCTTTCTTGTACTGAGCCCCACTCTCACATGGCAAAATCTGAATCTGCATTAGCCTGGTGATTACCGCTCACTCCAACCTGATGACTTCCTGCAACCCCATTGCACCTAACTTGGTATAGCACGAGGCTCTTTAGCAGGTGAACCTTAGGAGCAGCTGGCAGAGACACAGGGGTCAGGATGCCCTGTGCTTTTTGTTGAGAGGCTCCAGGCTGGGACTGGAGGCAGCCGTTCTTGATTTGCAGCCTCCTCCACAAGTTTTCAGATCCAGCATAGGCGGTTACCACCTCAGATAGTTTTATAGCTTCTATCAGGTAGCCATGGGCCAGTCACAGGCAACAGCTGTCCTTGGCTGGCACCAAAGTCCACTTCTCACCCCAAGAAACCACATAACCAAAACACCAGGTAACCAGGTGCAGATCACAAAAAAGCACAACACAATTGGTTCCAAAGCCAGCAAAATCAAAGCGTGATTGCAGAAGGACCATGTCTCACTAGGGCAAATTCTACTTGGTGGGGTCAGCACCTGCACAATAGCTCACATGCTGTGATTGTGGCCAGTCCTCACAGTCAGTCATCCTGAAGGTGAATCCCATCTACTGATATGCTGGCAGCAATCAAGACTCAACCACAACAGAAGGACACATACAACCCACACAAGGAGCACTCTTGGAGCCGCACAGGATACCTGCTATATAAGGTCACTGTGCCAAGACTTAGAGATATAGAAGATCTATTCAATAAATAGAAACATGTCCCAAAAGAAAAAACAGAAAAAAACTCTGGAAAGCGCCAGAAGTGCTGAGAGCCCTAATCAAGATGAATGAAAAGAAGCCCACAGCAACATATAATTATGACACACAAGATGTCATATTAAAATGGCAAAGGTTAAAGGCAAAGAATCTTAAAAGTAGCAAAACAAAGACTTTTAGTTAACTACAACAGAGCGCTCAAAAAACTGTCAGCTGATTTCTCAACAGAAACACTTCAGGCCAAAAAATCTTGACATGAAATGTTCCAAATGATAAAAAGCAAGAAAGTACAACCAAGATTACTCTACATACTAAGGCCATCATTTAAAATTAAAGAGGAAATATCTCCTCACTCCCCCCCAAAATGCTAAAGGCATTCATGACCACCAAACCAATGTTACAAAAAATGGTAAAGGGATTTTTTTAAGAAGAAAAGGGAAATGGAAGAGGAGGAGAAAGAGAAAAAGAATAGGGGAAAAAAAGAACAAATATAAATAATAAAATAACAATAGCTACTTACCCTCAATAGTTACTCTAAAAGTAAATGGATTAAATATTTAAATCAAAAGACACAGGATAGCAGAATGAGTAAGAAAACAAGACCATACATATACACTCTACAAAAGACCCACCTCAGAACAAAAAATACACACAAGCTAAAAGTTAAGAGAAGGAGATATTTCATGTAAATGAAAAACAAACAAACAAGCTAGTGTAGCTATATTTTTATCAGACAAAATAGACTTTAAAACAAAGGCTATCATAAGGGACAAAGAATGATATTACATACTAATAAAAGGAGCAATCCAATACGAAGATATAACCTTTGTAAACATTTAAGCACCCAGCATAGGAGTGCCTAAATATATAAAGCAAATACTGAGGAACATAAAGAGAGAAATCAACAGTAATACAGTCATTGTAGGGGATTTTAACACACCTTTGACATCAATGGACAGGTCTTCCAGACAGAAATTTAATAAGGAAACAGCAGCTCTCAATGACATATTAGACCATATCAATTTAATTGATATTTTTAGAGCATTTTACTCCAAAGCAGCAAAGTATACATTATTATCAAGTGCACATAAAAGCATTTTCCAGGATAAACAATATGTTAGGCCACTAAAGTCTCAATAAATGTAAAAACATTGAAATAATATCAAGCATTTTCCCTACAATAATATGAAACTAGAAATCAATTCTAGGAAACAAATTTAAAGAAACACAAAAACATATGGAGGCTAAATAATATGCTACTAAACAATGTTCTGGTTAACAATGAGGAAAAGGAAGAAACCAATATATAATTTGAGATGAATGGAAATAAAAACACAACAACCCAAAATCTGTGGAACACACTGAAAAGAGTTCTAAAAGAGGGAAATTCATAACAATTCAGGCTTACCTCAAGAAATAAATAAAATCTCAAATAAAGAATCTAAATTACACCCAAAGGAACTCATAAAAGAACAACAAAGCTCAAATTGAGTAGAAGAGAAGAACTAATAAAGATTAGAACAAAAATAAACAAATATGAGATTAATGAAACCAAAACCTAGTTTTTTTGAAAAAAAATAAACAAAATTGTTAAACTTTTAAGCAGACTCATCAAGACAAAAAGAAATGATGCAAATAAATAAAAGATGAAAGAGAAGTGACAACTGACACAACAGACATACAAAGGATTATAAGAAATACAATTATATGGCAACAAATGGACAACCTGGCAGAGATGGATTAAATCCTAGAAACACATAACCTTCTAAGCCTAAATCAAGAAGAAACAGAAAATCTTAAAAACCTGACTATTCATATCAAAACCAAATCAGTAATCAAAAATTCCCATCTGCAAAAGCTCTGGACTGGATGGTTACACAGATGAATTTTACCAACATTTAAAAATTAACAGCTCATATACAAACACACACACACATAAACACACACACACATACACATATATGGAGAAGTATATATATACATGTGTATGTGTGTTTATATATATATATATATAGAGAGAGAGAGAGAGAGAGAGAGAGAGAGAGAGAGGGAAACCTTCTAGGCTTATTATATGAGGCCACCACTATACTGATTCCAGAACAGGACAAAACAGGACAAAAACATTGCTAAAGAAAAAATAAGCCAATATCCCTGATAAACATAGATCCAAAAACTTTCAAAAATTACTAGCAGACAGAATTCAGCAATATATTAAAAAGAATACACCGTGGTCAAATTGAATTTATTCCTGAGATGCAAGGTTAGTTTAATATCTAAAAATTTAACTAACAAGTAAACAAAATAAAGTATAAAATTATAGCATCATATCAATAAATGCAGAAAAAACATTTGACAAAATTCAGCACCTATTTATGATTTTTAAAAAAACCCTCAGGAAAGTATGGTTAGCTGAAACATACTTCAACATGATAAAAGCCATAAATGTCAAACTACAGTTGACATCATAGTCAATAGAAAAAAAGCTAAAAGTGTTTTCCTTAAGATAAAAAATGAGACAAGAATGTCTACTTTTACCACTTTTATTCAACATAATATTGGAAGTCCTAGCCACAGCAATCAGACAAGAAAAAATATGAAAGGCATACAAATTGAAAAGGAAGAAGGAAAACTGTCATTATTGCAGACGACATGACTAAATAGAGAGAACCACAAACATTCCACCAAAAAATATCTATTAGAACTGATAAATAAATTCAATAAATTACCAGGATTCAAAATTAGTATTTAGAAATTGGTTGCCTTTTCACACAGCAATAATAAAGTATCAGAAAGAGAAGCTAAGGAATCAATCCAGTTCACAATTGCTCCAACAAAAATAAATACCTAGGGATAAATTTAACCAAGAGGGTAAAACACCTGTACTCAGAAAAATATAAGGCACTGAAGAAAACTGAAGAAGATATAAATAATTGGAAGAATATGCTGTGCTCATGGATAAGAAAAATTACCATCATTAAAATGTCCATACTGTACAAAGCAACCTATAGAATACTCAGATGCAAAACAATGAAAATTATGCAATGGTAGTAATAAAAAAAAAGGAGCACAAAATGAACAAGCCTAATGCAATTTAATGAGAGCTATAGGAGAGAAGATGGGACAGAAACAATATTAGAAGACACAATGACTATGAGTTTCCAGAAAGGTTAAAAACAACATAACAACTCACAGCCCACTGACGTTCAATAAACCATCAGTATCAACTTTAGAAAGTCAGGTACTTTCTTCTGAAGTATTGATCTTTCCCCTTGGCCTGGGGCATTTCTTCAATATATGTGCAGTGTGCAGACTCCACTTTGGCCTGAAAATTGGAATTTTAGGACAAGTTTATCACCCATAAGAACCCTGGTCAGTTATTGAAGTTGACCTAAGTGCCCTCAATAATCCACTGTTATAAATGATCACTTCAGCTAAAGAACAGATTTTATAACATCTTTTCTAATTATCTGGCTCCATTTTAAAGGATACCGAAAGCTCTTTCTTTAATATTAGGAAAGAAAAGAATACCTCCCTTTGAGGTATCTATTCAACAGGGTAAGTTCTAGCCAGAAAAATTAGAAGGAAAAAGAAGTAAAAGTCATCTAATTTGTAAAGGAAGAACATTGCTTTCACAGATGATCTATAGAAAGCCCTAAAGATTCCACAAATTCAGAAGAGTGGCAATAAACAAAGCCAACACACAAAAATCAGTTTTATATCTATATAACAATAATAATCTTAAAGGATATAATGAGAATGCCATTTATAATAACCTCAAAAAAATAAAATACTTAAGAGTTCATTTAACCAAGAATGTGGAAGACTTGTACAATGAAAACCACAACATTTCTGAAACAAATTAGAAAATATGTTGCTAAATGAAAAGACATCTTTATTAATGAATTGGAAGACAATTTTGTTAAAATATCAATATATCCAAAGTGATCTACAGATTCAATGTTATTCCTATCATAATGTGCAGAGGACTCCTAAAACTCAGTAACAAATAAACAACAAACCAATGTAAAGATGGCCAAAGGATTTGAATAGATATTTTTTTGAAAAAATGGAAAATATATATAAACAGCCAATAATCACATTAAAAGATGTTCAAAATGACTCATTATTAAGGAACTACAAATAAAATACATGGATATATCACCTCACACATATTAGATGTTTTTTTTTAAAAAGAAAATAAGTGTTGAAGAACGTGTGGAGAAATCAGAACTCTTATTCTCTATGGTGGGAATGTAAAATGGTATAGCACATTGGGAAAACTGTATGGCAGCTCCTCAAGAATTAAAAATAAAATTATCATATTACACAGCAGCTCTGCTTCTGGGCATATTCACCAAAGATACTCAAAAGAAGGTCTTTAGAGATATTTGTACATATATGTTCATAGGAACATTATTCACAGTAGCTAAAGCATGGAATCAACCTATATGTCCATTTATATATGAATGGACAGTCAAATGTATTATATACATACAGTGGAATATTATTCAGCCTTGAAAACGATGGGATTTCTGACATATGCCACATTACTGATAAATCTTGAAAGAATGATGTTAAGTGACATAAGCTAGTTACAAAAGAACAAATACCGCAAGTTTCCACTTATATTTTCCTATACTTGGTCCTTCATATGAGTACTTAGACTACTCATATACTTAGGGCCATCAAAATCATAGAAACAGAAAGTAGAATAGTGGTTACTAGTGAATGGGGACAGTAGAAAATGGTGAGTTATTATTTAATGGGTTTAAAGTTTTAGTGTTGCAAGATGGAAAAAAAGTCCTAGAGGTTAATGGTGAAAATGGTCACACAAAACTATGAATGTACTTACTACCACTGAATTGTGCACTTAGAAATGCTTAAAATGGTACATTTTATGTTATGTGTACATTACAACAAAATAAGTACTACTGTAAATCTTCAAGAGAAACACTGTCAATACAATAGGAAAGTAGGGAGAAAACGGAATCAGGATTTTTATAATAAAAAAAATTCCAATAACTATCTGAAGGTACTAAAATCACATTAGTAATCGGACAAATACAAGCCAAAACATGAGACTGCTTTGCATACACATTAATGTGGTAAAAATTTTAAAAGACTGACAAGTCCAGAAATGGTAGAAAGAGGAAATATTTCAACATATATGCACTGTTGGTGGATGTGTACATTGAAAAACAGTTTGGCTTTAATATGGGAAGGGTGAAAATATGCATTCCCTGAGACCAAACTATTCCATTTCTCAAAATAAACTTTGCAGAATCAAGGGTACCAGAATGCATGCACAAGAATGAATATGGCAAAATTCTCCAAAGTAGAGAAAGTATTGGTCGATGGAATAACTAAATGAATTGTGATTAATTCATAAATGTTGAGGTCATTAAAAACAAGAAAGCAAGACCATATTTTAATAAAAATAAACTACAGTTACATAAAACAACTAGAAGAAGAAACATATTAGGTTTCTTCTTAAAAAAAAAGCTTCCTATACTATGAATTCTGTATATAAAATGTTCAATAGCAAACAATACTAAACTATACTGCTCTAAGTATATATATGCCATCAGGAAAACTAGATACAAGTAAGAAAAAGAAGGAAATGAACATCACAAGACTCAATACAGTGCTGACTTCTGGAACATAAGTAAGCCCGTGATTGAAAAAAATTAGGTGAGAGAAGAGTACTATGAGTTGCTGGTAATATTTTATTATTTTTTCACTGAAGTGGTATTTACACAGATGGTTACATGATTATTTATTAAAATATAGGTCATTGTTTTGTTATGTGTATGAAGCATCATTAAAAATGTGATCCTGGTTAATACTTTTTTTTCTTTACTCTTACTGTTTTCTTTAAATACTGATGTTTCTTAAGTATCTCATGAGTTGTATTACCTTTACATGTGTTTTAGCTATAATTCAAAAAGGGTAACAAAGCATAAAATTTATATAGGGTCTTTGCAGAGAACCAAGACCCAAAAGCAAAAACCAAAACAAAAAACAAAAGACAGCGTGACCTATATTTCCAAGTAGTAATGAAAAAAATAGTGACTTTGAAACATATGTCACTTATATTTTAGGAACTGAGAAAAATACAGATGGTGAATACATATGTATGAAAGTGATACTATTAAAATTTCTTCATGTAAACTTAAAACATATTCTAAATTAACAAGAAAAAAAAACTTTAAACCCAAATGAAAATTTACATTTATTTTTAAAGAGCAGTTTGAGCAAGAACGGATAAAGCTATCTTCTCTGAATATGATTAATTTGTTACTTAAAATTCCAGATGTAGGATATAATGAAATATCCTTAAAATGGAAAAAAAAATGTATTTTTCTGTTTAGACACCAAACTATTTTCCTCTATTGCTTCAAAGGTTTTTTACAGTGAGAATAAGTCTGCAGGAAAAAGACATAATAAGCAGCTTAAAACTGGTATCACAAAAGGCACATTTCAGGGTGGGAAAACTTTGGTCCCCTTTACCATTTCATAATGATGAAACTAATTCAGGTGAGTTATCCACTTACCAACTGAGACCTCAAAGCTCATAAGTGTACTTGTAGAATTGAATCAAAGGCTGATGGTTGTGTAATATGCACACGATGAAGAGAGTGCTTTGATTTAAGGCTGAAATATTCCTTAAAATCAAGTACATTTACAAATAAATCGGATTATTTTTCCAGGTAAACTATATACTGAATTAAATTATATGCAGCACTCAGGAAATAAGTAGCTAATAAGATTTGTTTTAAAGGAAAGAAAGGAAGAGATGAAACAGCTCTAAGCAGCAGATACCAGCTAAAGCATCGCAGGAAGTCATTAAATTTGAATAAAGGAAGTAAATGCGTAGAAGGTCCTGAAGCTAACTAAATACGGTGAATTTCTTGGAGGAAGAAAAGAAAAGCGAAGTGATAGAAATGGAAATAGATTTTCCAACTTTACAACTGCATGTGTGGCAAAGAATTTCTCACACACACACACACACACACACACACACACACACACTCACTCTCAAACACAGTAGGGGCACGTGATTCATGGCCATGTTCCGAACAACTCCTTTCTAACTCATGATGGTGCGGGGATAAGGCTGGATTTGCAATTTACCTCAGAATCCCAATAAATATTGTCTGAACTATGAGGACTACTTTACTTTGATCTCATTGTTTTCCTCCACAAAAGAGGTAAGCCCCTTTGCAAAGGGAAAGGACTGCCACCAGCCATGATTCTGGTATACTTTTTTTCTGACTTTGCTAGCTACCAAATTTGAAGTGTAGAAAACTGTCAGTTCATTGAAACACTATCCGTAGTGCATGTACATCACCTTCCCTTAAACTATCCTTTTCCAATATATTTCTGATCCGTCATACACTGTTTCCAAAATTATTTTTTATAATAGAACTTAGTTAAGATATATTATTTTCAAAAGTTTAGTGTTTTCTGATTGCTTAGGGGAAAAAATCATAATCCTCACATTACTTTATCATTTTTATGATATAGATGTAAACATATCTATGGTAAGAATTTCATTAACCATTACATAACATTCTCTCTTTGTTTCAACCTTTACATTTTTAACATACATTCTGCCACCCTGCACCAAACAAACTCAAGCCTCTCATCTAAGTTAGCTATAATGAACCCCAATTACGCATCGTACTCTCTTATATTTGCTTATGTAGTATTTATGTTTGATTTCCTCACTAAAATTAAAGAAGCAGAATGTGCTTTTTAGATTTGCTTATTTTTAGGCTATGTAATTTGGAAAATTGATAATGGAACATATGTCTAGCCCTATACATCATATTCTTGTTTCTTGTTTGTTTTTCTATTTTGCTCCTGGTGAGTACCCCAATGACCCCATACATATCGTGGAAGGAGAAAAAGCAAGCCAAGTCATTAGCTCAAGCTTATATAAAAGTGTTGCTAAATGAGACCAACTTTAACAAATGTTAGGAAGTGAAGCAAGATGCTTAAATATACTTTATGACAGATGGAAGAAGATCAGTCAACATTTAGTTTTGTTCCAAGAATGTTCACTATGGAAATTCTCAGTATTTGTAGAAACTTATGTTACATTAATTACAAGAAAAGATGGTAAAACAGCAAAATGGTGGTTGTATTTTAAGAGCTATCCTTCGATCGGCTTAAGTTTAGGAAAATTGTGGTGAAAAAGAATAATTGGAGGCAAGTTTTTCAAAAGTCATTGTGAAACATTTTTAATCTTTCAGTGACTTTCACAGTCATTCTTCTTTACCAGCATTTACCTCAGGGAAAAGATCCTTATGCTGAATGTCAGAGTCCAGGTTTTTGCCTCTATCCAGGTTTCCAAGTCTGAAAAACAAGTGAAGTCCATGATCATAGGGAATGTTTGAGGTTCCATTTTTATCAACTTGCTGTGTGATTTTTTTTTTCTGTTGAATTCATTCATCAGATAATGCTACATAAGAGCACTATGACTCTGGACAAGGTGCAATATAGAATTATGATGTTAAGGGGCATAAGAAGTGACTCGTTAACATACCTTGAAGTACTTCCTTTAGTGACACTTCCTTTACTTTTCTTAGTCATAGCCTGGAAAAAAAACAAAAAACAAAAAACTAAATCTGAATTTCTGAATTTGGAAAGTGGCACAATGTCTGCGTTTCCAAGTTTTCTTAGTTTCCTGTTTAGTTCTTTATCTATCAGTCACATGCTGTCAAATACCAAGGATTAGCTATTGAAAAAATATATTAGAAATGGAGGGAAAAATGTAAATTTTCCATATTTGAAAATTAAAAATATAATTGAAAATACAACAAAGATAAGATGAGTTAAAGATAATTATTTTTTAAAAGAGGTGAAAAGGACAAGAATCAGTAGCTCCTTGAGTTTAAAGTCTGGATCTAAAAATCTCAGCAGTTTGAAAGTTAGCTATGTGATCCAAGATTTTTGGAAAAAAAATGAATTCTTTATGATGCTGTCTGCTTGTAGAGAATCCCAAAAGAATCTTAGTTTTAATTTCCAAGCACTGAGGGTGTCCAAATCATGGGAATGTGATGCATTCTGAGTTTGGAAATGTGGATCCAGGAGTCTCTGCTAGTGGAATTTCATATGGTCTTTTCTAATGAGGTTCAAGAGCATTCATGTCATTTTTGAAGTTTTTCTTTGGTAAAGCTGCCTATACCTATCGGTTATAACATTTTGTATATTTCAATGGCATTTTAAAAGATGACACTCAGTTATTGAACATGTAATTGGTATCTCAACAGGTGAGACTTAAGAGAATGAAAATCTATATTTCTGGTCAGTGAATTTTTGATAGCCAATGAAGTTAAAAACAATGTCTTTGGTCATAGAAGTTAATCCTGCAAATACTTGTTCAAGCTTTATTTGTTCTTTTATTTTTCACTACTGATAGAGAATGATAGACACAACAGGGTTTCTGGAGGATGAATGGTACCATGTGCAACTCACTATATGATTATAATCCTTATAAGACAGATGCTTCTGTTTCTAGAAAAAATACATCAGGTTGAAATATAATGTCTAGGAGGCTGATAGGTGTTTGCCTGGTTTGTTTCAATTTGCTTGTTTTCTATTTGTTAACGCAGTTGCCATTTGACAGAGAAAATTTAATGGCCACCTGAAAAACAGATGGATAATATAATAAAATATATTCATATCCATTTGTAGGAGACAATTGCATAAACTCTGTTTTAAATATCCAACTAGACCTCAAAGCTTTGGTTCTCACTATTGCCTACCTTTTATAGGTTTGTCCGAATTATAAACTTGGCAGATGCGACATGTTCCAGAAACACACTAAGCAGTTTTTTTATATTACCTATAGTGAGTAAAATTATATTACCTATAGTGAGTTTAAGATTTCAACCAATGTGTCTTCTTATGGTAATCAAATTGAAGTTATTTTAAGAAATTATGATAATTATGTTAATAATGATAATCCTTTTAGTACACATTAAATGATGTCGATATGGACATACCACTATAGCAGTTTTATTTCCATTAAAAACCTAATTCTGATTGTCATTGACCTTTACCTGATAGTTAGCTATCTTGAAATATAGAAAAAAAATCACTTGGTAGTTATTATGTAAACCTTTCTGCTTGTGCACAAATACATATTAATCTGATGACTTCAAATATCTTTTGAGGGGCAAATTCAACTCCCAATAGCCCATCTTCTGCCCTCCCTAAAATTCATGTTTTCCCATATGCAAAATGCATTCACCCATCTTCCTATGTCCTAAAGTTTTAACCCATTCCAGGGTCAACTGCAAGTCTAAATCTGGTATAAATACAATCAGCTCGAAGTCACCTAAGTCAGTTATGGGAGAGACTATGGGTATGATCCATCCATGGAGAAAATTTTTGCCATGTATGCACTTATGCAAATAGAAAAAAGGTAATACTGTTTTTAAATACAATGTCAGGAAATTAATAGGACATACATTTCCATTCCAAAAGTAGGAATAAATGGGGTCTCAGATCTTAAGCAAGCCTGCAAACAAGCAGGATAGATTTCATTCGATTCCAAGGCTGAGAGTAATTCTTGGAGCTCATTGCACTGTCCCCTGGTCTGCACCTCTCAGTCTGAGTACCAGTTACCCACTCTGCACTGCGAGTCACTCCCAGCTCTGGCATTTCTATCCATGGCCTTGACCTGAGAGTCATTCTTCACTCATTTCATCCTGTCTAGGCCATTTCATTCAGGCCAGGTTAGCAGTGTTTCTGCTGGCATAATTCTCAAAAAACAGTTCAGTCACCTGAGCGTGAGAGTCCAAACCATGACACAGGAAGGTCCTTTCCCATCTTTCCTGGAAAATCACATCGCTATTGCTGGATCCCCTGAGATCCTCTCAGATCAGCAAGTCACGTATGCAGTTTCATTACTAAATGATTGTTTGCCCACATTCTTTGCCTTGTTTTATGAGCATTCTGTTTGGATGAGATAGCAGTTTTCTAAATCATCGAGTGCTGCTGCTTAATAGTTCATTCCTCTCTTTATCTCTTTCTTGCATTTTACGATAAGCAGCAAGGAGAGACTAGGTCACACCTTCCACATCTTGCTATGAAATATCCTCAGCTAAATATCCCATTTTACCACTTACAAAATTTCCACCAACTAATACAACATGACGGAATGCTCTTTGCCATTCACGGCTGAAACACCACCAGAAGTACCCTTAGTAAGTTTAGCTGAATCCATGGCCAAGTACTTAGACTTTCCTGAGAGCTTCCACAGCAATTAGTCTTGGTCCTCCAAAGCTCTCTGCACTTGATTCTCTCACAACAGTCACTTTGCCTCTAAATAAGCCTATGTGAGTATCTATCTGTCTAATCTATCCAACTACTGGGACCTATCTATCTATCCAGATATCTATCTAGATATGAGGCTTTGGACGGACAATGGAATTAATTTATTTATAAGTTAAATTTATTGTGGTAATCTTGGTTAATAACGTTAAATAAATTTCATGTACACTGTTTTATAATACATGAACTGTATATTGCATTGTGTAATATTTTATGGAATTGAGTTTTCCAAATATTTATACTAAGGAAAAGTTTGCAGTATATAAAGACAAATACACTGGTTAAGAGAGAGAAGTTAAAAACAATAACAAAACCCCAAATATCTCAATCATTCAACAAAGAATGTTATATAGAAGGAGTAAAATAGAATTAGAAAAAGGCAAAAACAGAAAATGGAAATAGTAAGATGATAAAAATTCCTCTGAGTATTTGAGTAGCCACTGTAAATGTAAAAATGCAGAAATACAAGTAGGTACATTTTGGGTTTCTGTTTTGCATTTATATTTTTTAAAACATTACACAAAATTTTTCCAAATGCTTGAATTTTATCAGAAACAGGCATTTTAAACATATTTTGTCTCCAAAGTAAAACAAAATGTATTTACAATATATTTTTTAATAGTTAGTGCTGGAATATTGGCCTAAAAAGGATAATTTGACAACCCACAGATTCACCAGCTGAAAAAGTGAATTTGACATTTCAGTGAGCATTCCGAGACATGGAGAAAAGAAAGTAGTCCAAATAAACTGGGCCAACTGTAGCTAAGAAAGGAAAATATGACAAAGACCATCTTTCTCTCAGCTTTATGTTAATCATTTGACTCATTGTGACTTATACTGCAGAAATATTTGAATAATGCTATGTCTCAGTTAAAATATGGCGCTATTCTGAAACCAATCATCCTGATTTTAAATAAAAAATACTGCAGTGTTTTAAAGTTAAACATAATGAGCTTTTAAAAGACAAAAGCCATTTGCTAAAGTCATAGGGTTTCTTATAGTGTAATTTTTTTCTATTTCATTGGTTGATTGAGTGTACACAATAGCTGAGAGATTAAAAAGCCTATCACAGATGACATTGACGAATGCCTTCCAGATGAAAAGTTAGTAAAGAAATCATGTCAGTGTACTTTTCACTGATAGAGTAAATTTTCAAATTAATTCAGCTGAGAACATGAGAACTGAGTTAAGCGTTTTGTCTCAAGGGTTGTCCTTTTGACTTACAAATTGGAAAATATACAGAACACGGCTGGCTATAATTGCTGTTTGCTTGAATTGGTCTAGAATAAGTATAAACTAAACATCATAAAAGATTACAAGGTATGCAAAGTGCTGAATACTCGTTAATATGTTCATTCTTTTATCCTGAAATAATTGTATGGACATTTGCATGGTTGGTGTAAAGCAGTAAGTAAAACTTCTGTTGTCTCAGCACGTATCAAGGTAGAAACAGCAAACCACACCAGTAGTCACTTTTCTTCACCACGACACACTTCCAGTTTAAAAAAAGGAAAGGTTTCAGTTTCAAACAAGCATTAGAAATGTAAAAATTTATATTCATCTCTATGAGCTTAGTATTGCCCTTGGACTTTTAGGTTTTCTGATAAGATAGATGAAGATGTTAACAATTATAAATTATTCTTTTATTATTGGAACAACTGTTTTCCAAATGATCAATATATGATGATATAAAATCATACATAAGTAAAATATACATTCAAAGAGAAATTAATGATTTTTATAATATTAAGTCATGAAAGATTTGTTGATATGTCTTCACATTCTACATTATGACTAATCTTTAAAAACACTACCATTAGTCAAGTGGTATATAGAATGAAAATAACCCACAACTGTCTCTAAAAGGCTACTAAAATACTTCTCACTTTTCCAACATCATTTCTGTATGAGGCTAAGTTTTCTTTGCAATCTTCATACAAAAAGAGTATTTTAACATATTGAATACAGAAATGAGAACTGAACACTATTCTATTAATATGTAGAACCATGGTACTCTTCTCTAATTGTTTTGCATAATATTATTTTCAATCAAATGTATTAAGATAAAAAATTATTATAAAAATTGATAAGGAAATGTTTTTGAAATTTCTTAATTTTTATTTCAAGTAGAGTAAATATTGATAAATACAGACATTAGAACAAAATCTTTTGGAAATTCTTAATTTTTAAAATTGTAAAGACATCTTGAGATCCAAATGTGTGGCACATTTTGCTTTCACCAGAATGGATGAACAAAAATGTTCCAAAAACAATTTTGATTGTTTTAATAGCCTATAAACAATTAAATATTTTAAATAATGGATGGATAAAGAAATTGTGTTGTATTGATTTATGGTATTTATTTTACCTTATGACCATTAACAGCAACATTTGAATTTAAAAAATCTTGATAATTATAGTTACAATGCAAATCCTCTAACATGAGCTCATTATGAAACATTTATCTCTGTATGGTTACAAGGAAGACTTTTTTTTTCTGCAAAACCCTATGTATTTCTCTGTTATATTCATTAGTTCTATGTTACAAAAATATCACTACAATAAATTTAAGAAAAAAAGAAAAAATAAAACTACAAATATTTTGATTGCATTAAATGTGATTACATGGGACTAATGATATAATAATAAGCATTTATTATAATGAGAATTCTGGAAAAATTGAGAAAATATGATTGAATCCACTTAAATTCTGGAATGTATATAAGTAATAAAGAGTAAACTTTCTAAAAAGCTTTGTAATATACACATTTTCTAGATTTTATTTAATTGAATTGCACTGATAAAAATGCAATATGATGAAAAATATACTTTAGTCATATACCAAAAATGAGATTTCCTCCTTTAATTTTCAATCCTTTTTTTTGAAATTGATACATTTCAATTTAGAGTGCAAAGACACTCTCTATGTTCTCAGTTGCTGTTGTCAAGATTTGATGCTCTCCTGCAGTTGCAAACTTAGGTATTAAAGAATTTCAGACTGCCCCACTGAGATTTGGACAAAGTGTTCCTTGCTACCACTTAATAGCTGAGAATGGCTTTTCTTCATTTTCATTGCAGTGGAGGAATAAAAGTAACTATAACAATTTCAGAGACCTTGTAGAGTATATACATATTCCAAGTTTCACTCAGTCATTCATAAACACACACACACACACACACACACACACACACACACACAAGACTATATAAGTCACCTAAAATATAGAGGTGATTGAGCGAAATATAAAAATCCCTTTCTAAATTGTTGAGATATCTTGTCATTCTGTTATATACTTTGTCATCTTGGGGACATTATTTAAGTTACAGTTTTAAAGATTTTGCTTTTCACAGGCCCTTAAATTGTTATAAAATGCAAAGGCAATTCCATATGCTGCATTTGGAAAGGGCCTATAATTAAGTATATTGTATGCCGATTGACTTAAATATAAACAATATCCTAATTTCAGAAACATTTATTTCTTTTTTTAATCATATACATTTTATTGGCAAATACAATATATATTTTCCGGAATTTGATCTCTAAATAAGAATCCAAATATTAACAAGTCACTGGGTTGAGCTGTAAAGTTACAGAGTAAAATGTTGAAAATGAATTATTAACACAAACATTGATAAATTTTTTTAGATTTATAATTTTTGAATATGTAATATTGCATAGAATATGTGTCCATTCTTTGTATATGATATTTCTCTATAAAAATAAAGTTTAGTACAATATATAATAACAATGAAGGTTGGAAAGAAATATAAAGGATATTGAATCTGATTTTGTTTAATTGGTACAGACTATGTTAACGAAATTCAATCAAGTATTTTTGCATTCTGGTGACCCCATTTTAAAATCAAATATCAACAGACATAGATACACACCCAAACATTTTTCTATAAATTTGTTTTTAAAATCAGCAAGGCATTATCCATATCTATTCAGAAATGAATTATACAATTTATTTTTTAATTATATTAAAACTACACATGACTTTTAAGCTTTGATCTTGTGACCCGAAGTTCACATTTATATGACAGCTACAACTTTTTAGATATAGAGAGAAGAGAACACAAAGCTTCAGGGAAAACACAGTTTGCAACTTTAACCAAAGAATAAGTTTTCACATAAGTAGCAATGGTTCCTCTCACACATGCCCCGCCCACAGCTCCTTGATATAATACCCCAGACACTGTTCTCTGCTGTCAACTTCAGACTCTAATAATGTTACTAACCATGGTGCTGCCTTGATAATCGGTTTTGAAAAGTCTTCATCTTTTACCCCAAATGTCTACATATTAATTTTTCTTTTTTAACCTTCTCTTTAATTAAGCAAACATTACTCAACAACCTTCTAAAAATTGTGTTTTGGCTTTCCTATTTTAAAAGTAATGTGTGTTCACAATAGAAATACATATTATAATTCATGAAAGGAGAAACCCAAGTGAATTAATCAGGTATAAAATAGAAGGTTTAAGATGAGTAGTTCTGGAGCTTAATTCCCTGATTTCAAACCCTGTCTCTGCCGGTTTTAATGTGCCTTTGGAAGCAAGGTAATCAAGCTTTCTTTGATTGAATTTCCAGGGAAATCGAGTAGTATTGGCCTCATAGGGCTGATGTGAGATTTAAAATAATTAATACTTTGTTAGTGATAGTGACGTCATTTGCCTGAATATAAGTTTAAGTTTAGTTAATCATTTGTGAAGATAAAATAAACCTCAAAATACTATTTAACATCCAATAGGCATTTACATCAGCAATTTAAACAGTGTAATTTTGACATTTTAATGTCATTTTGGCTACTGCTGTTTCAATAAGCATTACTATTTCCCTATATTTCTAAGTATCACTATTTTTAATAAATCTCTATTATTGTACTCTATGAAGAAATCATAATTTATTCAAACAATCTGATATTTTAGAGTATGCATAGTTTCCATTTTTCAGTTTTGGTAGAAAGTCAGACTTAGCTAATTTTTAGATATAATTTATGGAAACCCTGTTTTATACCTTAGGATGATTTTCTAGTATCAAAAAAGAAATAGGGGTATCCATTCATTCTTTCAAAAAATATTTAGTGCATGTCTCTGTTGAGACTGACATTCATTGTAGCTTACTGGAAAATACTGCGAGGATTTTTGTCCCCATAGACAATATATCCCATAAAGGATAATTTATGCCTTGATACACGTAGTCAAGATTTCTTAGACAAAGCTTGTCCTACACTGTCTTCTCATTAACAATGTATGAAATACTATTCCTTAAATTTCAGCCCAATAGCAGCTATTCTAAATAAGCAAGCAACAGAGAAGCAAGCCACAATATTGACAACAAGAGTGGAAACTGCACAATTTAATAAGAGAAAATATTTTTCTTTATTTCTATCAAGATTTATTTTTAATACATATTTTAATTAAGTATTCATACTTCATAGCTCTTGAATCTACCTCTGTCTGTTTGTGTATCTATCTATTTCTCTCTATCTCCTCTGCGCACTTTGCATTTGCACTATTTATCAGAGAGTATTAGTTGTCAATGTGGCCACATGGAAAAATATGCATTTCATATTCACTTGCATATGTTGTAGTTCTGGGTAATAAAATATAAACTGATTTGAACTTCAAGTGAAAAATGTTGTTACTTTTGTATTTTAGATGATCAAACATAGTTCTTAATGAGAGGGTATACACACACACACACACACAGACACATACATATATATGTAGATATTCTTTTTATATTCCATTTTATTCCAAGTTCAAACATCATTTTGTCAGTTGTTTTAGTCTGTGAAGTATATATCGATACACAAAAAAAGCACTTTTCATGTGTTAAAATGCACTGATACAAATTTTGTAGCAATGCTGATAAAAAGCACAATGATGTTTAAAGTAAGAGCAACTGATTCTTATCCTGACTAGCATTTATTTACTATGTAACCTTGGTCAAGTTATTGAACATTTTGAATTCTTCATCTGTGAATAATGATCATATCTATTTTACATGTCAATATGCAAACAGAAAGTGTATGTTGAATCTTAAAAATAGTGCCTTAATAATTTATTTTATGATTGTTGTAACTATTTTTATTACTATTTTAAGTGGAATATAAGATTATGACCACAAAATAAGGCTGCATATCCTTTTTATTTGCCCAATTATAGTGGTCTTGAGAACTTTATTGTTGGGAAATAGATATCCTTTAAAAATGTTCTCCTAGTTCTCATGGATATTCACAATGAAGAGTCTTATAGTCTTAAAAAGCTTGCCTGTCACTTTCATTAACCTTAGTGTCTGTTTTCTTTCTCCCTTCTGATTTTGGTTCTATCTATTTGTGTCTACTGCTCACAAAGTTAAGGGAACTCTTTGTCTCCACTTTCCATTATTGACATACTACCTTTGGTGCACAGTCTACTTTTTAATGATGCTGCTAAAATGTCTAAGTATTCTTGGTAATACAAAATTAATAATTTCTATTGAGAAGTAGGAAGAATGGCTTTATCTCTCATCATAATTTTATCAGCTACAAGCCATCATGTCTTAATCAGAATCTCCTCAATATTATTCTATTTATATTTCCCTTTAAACATAGGAATCAACTATAAATATAAGCAGATAAAAAATACAATACTAATAAAACAGTCCTTGTCATCTGGTGTTATAGAGCTCCTTCTCCCCACCAAAAACAATTAGTATAAAGCAACCAAAATACCCCATACATTAGTATTATTATTGTTATTATTCAATGTTTTCTACGACTATAATGCACCTAAGTCAAAAATCGTGAAGTATAAAAATATGATTCATTAATATTCAAAATAAATGTTACACCACTGGAATATAAGTTAAAATGTATGAAGTTGGGAAGGCTGAAACATTGATTGATACTGTACCTAAAATATGTTACTTTTCCTTGAATAGTGAGAAATGCTATCAAGTAAAACTATACTTGAGATTCACCTTTTGAAGAAGTGAGATTTAAAATGCCCTTCATGATATCTAATATATAGAAGCCTATAGGTCATCAAAGATCCAGGAAGATCAAAATGAAAACCACCAAATCCATAAGTAGTGTTTAGTAAGAGTTCATTGTGTGCATAAGAGCAGTTTGTGAATGGGTAGCTTCAAAAAATAAAAACTAACATAAAGCTCAGGGACATGAAGTTACAGGATGGCTTCTAAAGTAAGAATGAGGAAGTTGTTAACTTTTATTTGTGTGTGTTTTAAATTAAATTTGCTGGGGCAACTTTGGTTAACAAGAATATATAGTTTTCACATGTACAATTCTATGGTACATCATATTTATATTACGTTGTATGCCCACCATCCAAAGTCAAGTTGTTATCCTTTAAAATGGTTGGTTATTATAATGGGGATTTCCAGAAAACCAGAGATTAGTTAAGGTTAAAAGTGATTTTCCCATACCGTTTTTAGGAAGATAAGTTGTTTTTTTTTTTTATGATTGTCAGAGATATTTATAAGACTTAACCGAAGTTAAGTTTTGTTATCTTCATGAAATAAACTACATATAATTTTGCTTAAGAGGTTTCAATGTTTTTGTCCACTCAGAATTCTCAGGTAGGGTCTTTATTTTGTAGTTAATTTTAACAGAGTAAAGTAATATTTTTATAGTGACTAGAAATATTCTTAAACTTGTTAATAGAAAAAAAAGTCATTATATGTAGACATGGAAGTTAAAGACATATATTGTAAATAAAAGCTTTAAAGTATTAAGTGTGTGTTAATAATACTAGATAACCATTTTCTATTCTATGGCCTTATTTTTATGATTACTATATTGTGAGCAATGTCTTACTCACAGAATATTTGAATGAGTCTTAATTTAGAGCACAAGTCAAACAACAGCATTTGTGTAATTCTGTTAAAAAATAAAAACAATTTGAAATGAAAATAAGTATGAAAATATCTTTCACTTCTTTATTTTAAAATTTGCAAAACACATTTCCTCATATCATTATCACAATTGTTGCTTAAAAAGACCTACTATTGATAAGGCAATAATTACTTTCATTTTACAGTAAGAAAAATGAGGAGATTAAAATGCAATTTTAATGGTTTTCTTAAAGTTATACAAGGTCTGTCTAGTAAAAGCTCAGACATTGTTATGGTAATGAGAATGGTTTGTACAATACCAATGTGACCTGGCAGCCAAGGGGAGAGGACTAGAATGCACATGTGTGAACAATGACTACTGCACTGTACTAGTCAGTGGGGCTGTAGACACCACTGAGTGAGCATGTGTGTTGCGTGGCTGTTGCATTAAAAATGACTGAATGAGTAGGGCAATGAATCTGCATCTAATTTGCATTAAGCCTGATCATTCTTCTGTGGAAACTGCAGTGGTGGTCTAAAAGATACATGACACAGATATCATACATAACTCAGAGAAAGATGCAGTTCAAAGTGAAAGTCTCTCTTACATTGAATTTCAATGATCTGTGATGTGTCGAAATATATTTAATTTTTCAAGCTAAATTTTCTTAGTAAAACTCAGATATTATAAAGTCTTATTATTTAATAAGAAAAAGTACATAAAATTTTATTCAAGTTCTTAACACATGGTGTAAATGTTTAATCAATAGTCTTCATTTGCCATTTTATTTCCATTAACCACAATCACATTTATAGCAATCATTTCTCCCAGCCCTGCCCAAGTATACACACAGATCAGTCATTTGATCTCCTTTTAAATATCACATGAACAATTGAGGTTCTCAGAATGCTGTCTTTGTTTATATATAGCTTTATTTTCTGATTCTTTAAGAAAGATTTTCAAACTATTAAGTCAAACTTATATCTATGTTTTTATTTAAAATAAGTGGACATGTCTACTATGTAAAGAATAAATGCATATGTTTTCTTTCCTACTTTCTAACCTAATCGATACTTAACAATGGAGAGATATTTTAAATACTCTTAATGGTTGCTTTTTTTTCAGCCCAGAGTTGAAATGAGACTTTTTATGTTTTTAGAGCAGCCCCAAATCTTTAAATTATTCTTAAGGACTACCACTAGAAGAGAATTGCACTTTTTTTGTTACTTTATGAAGGAAAACATGAGTAAAAGGATAAATAAGGGTTCAGTTGATAATGATTTAAGTAACTTCTTCACAAGTAATAACTCCACATTGCTTTTACTTTATTTCTAATACCTACTAAATGTGTTAAAAGCCTGTCATCATTAGTTCAGAATTTATCTTAAGTATCTATTTATGAATTTTATACTGACTGTGTAGACACTCAATCTTTGAAAATCTAGGGGGAACTTATTTTTCTAAGGACAATAAATTAGCCATAGGTACTACATAGCAAAAAGGAGGACTTCTAAGACCAAGGAATGGTTAAGCTCGACATCTCAATTGCCCTTTGTTCCGTAAATGATTCTAAGTACAAATAAAAGTGTCTCATCAAGATAACATAGAAGATTGTACATTTACTGACCAACATCTATTTTTTCTTTAAATAAACAGAGGGCTTTATTTTCTTTGCTCTCTCCTGGTCTCCTTTTCACAGGCCTAAATTACCTAAATTGGGAGCAGGTGTTAAATGTCTGCACTGCAAGAGTCTAAAAGTACTGGCAGTTTGCCATACTGAAGATCTAACTACCACGGGCCTTGTATTTATTTAAACATTCCTCCCCATGAAGATATTGGCAATATAGAGAACGGGGATGTTGTGTTATTCCCTGCCACAGTTTATGTTCATTGGAAAAAAAATCAATATCTTTACAAAGTCTTGTGTTTTTATCTTTATTATATTTTTCCATTACCATTTAGTTTCCTTATACCCCTTCCCCCCAGCAATCACCATACTGTTGTCCATGTCCATGAGTCCTTTCTCCTTTCTTTCAATCTGTCCATCCCCTAACCTCCTCCCTGCAAATAGTTTAAGTTTGTCTCTGTTTTGCTTGTTAGTTCAACTTGTTCATTAGATTCCACACATGAGCGAAACCATATGAAATTTGTCTTTCTCTGACTGTCTTATTTCACTTAGCATAATGTTCTCCAGGTCCATCCATGTTGTTGCAAAGAGGAAGATTTTCTTCTTTTTTATGGCTGAGTAGAATTCCACTGCGTAAATGTCCCAGAGTTGTGGTTTTAATTTCTTCTCATCCTGACTTTTACTAAAGTAATCCTTGGAATGGCAACTTGCACAGTTCTAGTTACTATGGAAACGGACCTCTGAGGATGTTGTTCCTTTCCTGTATTTTCTGCACTACCTCCAGAGAATTAGGAACATGGGATTAAAAATAGGCAGTAGAGACCAGAAAACTAATGGCAAGGAGTACAGTGAAATACAAAGATAGTGCCATCTTCTACCTGACTAATATTGTATTCATGTCTGGTCACACATTTCTGTTGAAAGGGAATCACTGAAGCATATGTTAATGCATATTAGATTTGTGACTTTTATTTAAAGAACATGCAAGCTTATTTTTGCTTCTTTTTATTTCAAATATAAAGGTAAAATGAGTTAAGTATATAGAGTGCGTGAGTAGCTGCTAGAACATAGTAAGCACTCAATATATTTCCTGACATTTTCATGGCCCAAGTGCTCTTAGTTATGTTGCCCTTGACAAACGCCTTCTGATCTAAGCAAAATTTTTGTCAGGTTTCTTTGTATGGGAATTCTCTAGTGATTATATCATGTCCCAATACTGACTGTAGCAAAAGGTATCAAAGTGCAGTTTTCTTTTTTTCTTCTTTATAGTTGCATACAATTTGATAAATGTTTATTTAAAGAATATAAGTAACACTAGTAAAATATTTATAAATAATTTTGTATAGGGGGAAATACTACTTTGAGTGACTATTACTCAGTTCCTAATTTTCCAAAAACTTGCACCGATGTGAAAGTGCAATTTTAAATTGTGTGAGCCCAAAATGTCAGTCAAAGCACAAAAGATACCGCAGAAATAAAAGAGAGGTATTTGTAGTACAAGGTAAATAAGAAGGAGAAAAGTATTTTCTGCTTGAAGTAACAGGGTCAAGCTTATAGCTTTCATCATTGTGTCTGAAGAGTCCAGTTAAAAAATTTATGTTCTGGCTTGTGGGGCTCAGTTGGCTGAAGCGTCTTCCAATAATTCAAAGGTTGTGGGTTCGATTCCATCAGAGCTCATACCTAGGCTGCGGGTTTGATTCCTGGTCTGGCACCTACAATCCCCAGTCCAGCGTGTACAGGAAACAACCAATCAATTCTTCTTTCTTGCATTGATGTTTGTCTCTGTACCTTCCTCTTGGGTGAGGATAAAAAAAGAAAAGATTCAAAATAATGTATTTAGCTTTAACGTATAAAGTATAGTGTAGCAACACTATATTATTTCCTTATTTAGAAACAGCTGCCTAGTGAAACAAATAACATTAGTTTAAAGATTTCAGCTGATGCTTTGCAAATGTCATGACATTAGATTCATTCGAAATGATTAGAAAATGTTGAAATATTAAACATATCAGCCATTCTACCTAATTTAACATTCACTAACACATTATATATGCATAATGTATTATGTAATTACATACTTTTACTATTTTTTAATCCTCACCAGAAAATATGTTTTATATTGATTTTAGAAAGAGAGGAAGGGAGAGAGAGAAAGAAAGATCAATGTGAGAGAGAAGCATCGGTCCATTGTCTCCTGTATGCACCTAGACCGGGGATTGAACCCGCAACCAAGGTATGGGCCCTGAGGGGGGATCAAATCCACAAACTTTTGTTGTACAGGATAATGCTCCAAGCCACTGAGCCACTTGGCCAAATAATCTGTAAGTATATATTATTATTGTCATTTTATGTATATACATATATGTATGTATGTAATATTTGTGTGTGTGTATACATACATACATATATATATATGTGTCGGTCTAGAAAAATCCAGCCATTGTTAATACAACAAAAACAATTTGTGTGACATCGATGTAACATGGCAACCAAGGAGAGTGGGCTGGAATGCACATGCATGAGTAATGATGACTTCACTGTACTAG
Organism: Pteronotus mesoamericanus; assembly: GCF_021234165.1. Classification (NCBI taxonomy): domain Eukaryota; kingdom Metazoa; phylum Chordata; class Mammalia; order Chiroptera; family Mormoopidae; genus Pteronotus; species Pteronotus mesoamericanus. Next base: position 37,082,998 of record NW_026555285.1, on the reverse strand, counting down.
GGGGTGGGAGCAGTAGATGTCATCAAGTGAGCACGTGTACTGTGTGGCTGTTGCATTCAAAATGACTGAGAGAACAGAGCAACAGATCTGCATCAAATTTTGCATTAAGCTTGAGCATTCCTCCACAGAAACTATTCAGATGATTCAGAAGGCCGCAGATATGGGCAACTAGTGATTGGCAGCTTCATCACAACAATACGCCCACTCATGCATCACATCTCATGCAGAGTGAGTTTTTGGTGAGACAACAAATCACGCAGGTGACTCAGCCCCCACTACAGCCCAGATTTGGCACCATGTGACTTCTGGCTTTTCCCAAAACTAAAATCACCTTTGAAAGGGAACAGATTTCAGACCATTGATAAGACTCAGGAAAATATGATGGGGCAGCTGATGGCAATAGGGAGAACTGTGTGAGGTCCCAAGGTGCCTACCTTGAAGAGGACTGAGGTGTCATTGTTCTATGTACAGTGTTTTTGTTATCTTGTATCTTCTTCAATGAATATCTCTATTTCTCATATTACATGGCAGGATACCTCCTCGACAGGCTATCTAAATATATTTTATATTTTATATATATATATATATATATATATATATATCAGTTTAGTCTAGCAGCAGCTCACAAATCAAGTTTTGAATAGGATATATATTTCTCAAAAATATACATAAAACAAAATATAATTTCTGAGAAATCTTTTTGGTGAAAATCCAGCTTTCTGAAAGCCAGAACATCTCTGTGTATTCAGTCATAAAGTTTACTAGTTTTGCTACCCCAAATTAGGGCACCATCTGCTAAGTTGCAGTAAACCAGCATCCAAGTCTTACACAGAAATTAAAATCTTCACTAGCTCTGGTCAGAAAATTAAGCATTTAATAAAATTTAAAATTATAATAACAGCATAAAAGTACAAATTCCCCATTTGTTCATTAGAAGCACAAGCTCTCTCCCAAAAGTCTTACATCTTTTATCCATTCCCTCCAATGTAATAATCCCAAAGCTCTGTTTTTATCTTCTTTAATAAAAGATTTTAGAAAATTTAAGTCATCCCTTTACAAATTTGTGAAGTTAATTTTGGATTAAGGAGATTGTATGTCTAAAGAAATTTGTTTGAATACCTTATTATTTGTTTTCAGCTTTCCAATTTATAAAGGTACGCATTTCTGAATTTTTATTATGATTTGTAAAAATATTTTTTTCAGTGAACATTCTGGAAATCAGCTTCACATATAAATGCTTTTTTATCAGCCAATTTATCAGTTTAACTTATTCTTACATGATTATAAACGCCTTGGTCATTCATTTATAAACTTCAAAATATTTTATATTTTGTTTGAATATCTAATTCCTCAATATCTAAAGTATACCAAAACAACCAAATATTCATGTTGACTCTATCTGGAATCACTAATAATAAGCATTATCTTAAGAATGTTAATATACCCCATAATGCATTGTGAAGAAGTGCTTTAAAAATAAGTAGAATATTCTCATCAGTATAAGCTCATTTACAATAAACAAAGAATGAAATGACTTTTAATATATAATTGGCTCTACAATAGTGTCAAATTAGTGTTATATAGGGCAGTAAGTAAAGGTTATCTTTAATGGAGCATTTGTTAGCATCCTCATTGTATTAACTCTTATATTAACTTAATCACATAACCTTGTATACTGTCCACAACATTTGGCAGTCCTTGCTGTTCTTGCATTTTTATCCTGAGCTCTTTAGATTGGCATGTCCTTTTCCTTTCTTTCTTTTCATCCAAGCCATATTTGTTCTTCAAGGCTTAGCTCAAAGTACACAATGTACTAAACTCTAAACTCTAGCCCATATCTATTCAGCTACATGTCAATATGTCAAGCGATGTCAGTGTACGAGCATTCAAACCTGTAGAAAATTTTACGAAAGTGTATTAGAACTCGTTTGAACCAAACAGAGGATATAATTGGAAGTATGACCTTAACAGACTGAAAAAAAAAACGCTTCCCAGAATGATAATTTGCATTTGCCATTTATGCATTTGGAATTGGGGGGTGGAGAGTGAGAAAGAGTACATGAAAGTGGAAGAAAGTAAGACCAAGTTTGGATTACAGGACAGTTAACAAGATTCTGTGCTTTCATGATTGTGATTACTCTTCCTAGGGGGTCTGAAAATCAAACATTTCAAAGATGCCTTAACCTAGGGGCACAGAAAAAATGGACAGGGTTTTCTTCAGGCAAAGGTAAACATTTTACTAAAAAAGTTATAGGTCTGGTTGATTACCATGCCCTGACAATTACGAATTTATGATCCGACCACCCTGTGATGCTGAAACCACAGCCCAGCTCATGAGACAGGTGCTGGTGAGAAGGAAAGAGGTTAATTCAAGTGTGAGCAAGTTGTGAAAGGGGGACTTATGCCCTCAAAAACCTATCATTATCATCTCAGTTCAGGGAAATGTTTTTATTTAAAGAGAGAGTGAAAGCAGAACAAAGAAATCAGGGGAAGAAGTTGTGGACCGGGGGAGAGAGTTGGCAGGCAGTGTCTTGCTGGTCCTGCTATGGATCTTTAAGGTCAGCATCCTGGAACTGGTCAGCACCACTCAAGTTCCAGCAGATGGGCAATCTGTGTCAGCCAAAGCTGTGGTCAAGGCCATTTCTTGTACAAGCAGAAACTGCAACTGTTGATGCTTACAACATGCTTATAATAAAACTGTCAGAATGTGAGATGTTTTTTTTAATTTTTATCATTTTTTTAGTACATTTTATGCTAATTCTATATCATGGTCAATCGGAGTGATATAAAAAATTTTTATTCCCTGTTACAGAATGACTGTATCACTCTACCGTTGCATCAACCCCGTAAGTTCTATCTCCTGAAAAGGTTATAATACTTTTGTTTGCCCTGATTTTCATGGTTTTTTCTCTTTTTTTAAATTTTAATTGAGCTGTACCACAGAAACTGTATGGTATTAGACAAACTCCTAAATATCTCTGTGACAGTTAATTTTATTGGTCAACTTGACTGGTCAGAGTGTTCCCAGATATTTAGTAAACATTGCTCTGGGTATGTTCCTGTGGATGTTTGTGGATGAGATTAGTGTTTAAATTGGTAGACCTAGCAAAACTGGTTTTACTCCTTAAAGTGGGTGGGCTTTATCCAATCAATCGTAGGCCTGCATAGAAAAAAAATGTTGATTAAGAGAATTTCTTCTGTCTGCATAACTGACTTTGAGCTAGGATATTGTTTTTTGTTTGTTTGTTTGCTTGTTTTGTTTTTTTCCCCTTGCATTTAGACTTGTACAGAAACATTGGCTCTTTCTGTTTCAAACCTACTTGCTGTCCGGCTGGAACTATATCATTTTCTCCCCTGGGCATCAAGCCTCCTGACTAAAGATCTTGGGACTTGTTGTCCTTCATAATCATGTGAGTCAGTTAAAATCTCTTGATACACAGAGAGCTTGATGGCAAGATAGATAGAACGATAGATGATAGATAGTAATATGGCTAGATAAATAAATATATATCTTCTATTGGTTGTGTTTCTGGAGAAAGCTCTGACTAATATAGTCCCCAATCTTCATTTTGTCCTTTTTATAATAAAAAATAATGATAATACATACCTTTAGGGTATATTCAATGACCCTATACAAAAAAAAAAAAAAAACTTTCAGCATGTTCCCTGGCTCAAAGTCTGTCAATTTTTAATGAAATTTATTCAAGCTCTCATAAATTTTATCTTAAAGTATTATGAGACTCTTGACTAGTATTTCTGCCTAAAATACACTCCCTTCCAAAAACAGTTTCCACACAATCATAACAGATTAAACATTCAGTTCTATAAAATGCTATCAATTAAAGTGCTTTATAGGATCTCATCACCATGTCCAATAATCAAATAATTTTTTCATTACATCCTAAATCGTCTGACCTCTTTCCTCATGCTCGGCATCACTTCTTGCATTGCATAAATAGTAACTAACTGCCGTTCTTTTTGCCTAAATCATTTATATTAGGAATAACATCTAACATGTGTCAGGTTCTTTTCTGTCTTTATATCAATTACACTACTATTATTATCTTAATATTCACCTTAACAATTAAGTATGAAGAAATAAATAATTTGGCCAAGGTTACATGGCTATTGAGAGACAAACCTATAACTTGAACCTAGGCAGGTTGGCTGCAGTGTCTTTATTTTTAATTTCTCCACTCCATGTTCCCTCAACTCTATACTAACATGTAAATTACATTCCCTGTCTATACCACATGGAATACCCCTTTGGAAAAAATTAACTGAATTGACTGAAACTATGTTTTATTTGCAGATTTATAGCTCAGTTTATGATGACTGTAGGTTTGAGTTTCTAAGACTTAGAAACAGAATACTTAATGGTAGAGAGTTCAGTTGTTTTATCAAATAGTTAAAGTAGCCTACAATAGTGTCAGGCACATAGAAGACACTCAGCAACATGTGATTATTGAACTAATCAATAAGTGAATAATAAATCAGTGAATAATTGTAAATTGAGCTAATCTAACATTAAGAGAGATTTCTTAACTTCAAAATATATCACAGAGGAATATAAAAGTTTTATGGAGTTATATCAGCCTTGTATTAAATATAACACTCTTGAATATTTTGGGCTGGACCTTGTTCATTATTTGCTTTCATTTACTATACCATTCACCAAGTTACCATTACAGAAATAGATAGGGGAAAAAGGACCTTTTTTTTCCTAATCCTGTTTTTCTAAATTTAACATGGATAGATTTGTCTATAATAAAAATATTAAATAAATAATTGTTACTCTCATCAAATGCAGTTCAGTTTCCAAACTCATTCTAAGTAAGCTCTTTATAAATGGATATAAACTTTATCATGTTGGATGATTCTGTGCTGGAAAGAGCTGTCAGCAAACCCTCTAATATGCTGGACCTCAAATATCAAATAATAAGCTTCTGGCACATAAAGATGTGACGAGAAGGCATTATCCCTTAAAATGTTATCGGGAGTTTAGAAATGTGGTTTTATTATATATCTTTTGAGTTTTCTAGATAGATGGGGCAAAGTGTGCTGGTAGAAAGGAAACCTGACTGGGAAGACAAATTGACTCTAGTTTAAATCACTTTTACTCTGTGACCTTGGCAATAAAAAGACAGGCTTGGATGATGTAATGTTTAAAGTTTCCTCCTTCGCAGCTCAAGTCTTCTATGAATTAAATAAAATCCCAGCTTTTAAGCAACAGAAAATCATTAGATATCTTACATTTGTGACTGATTTGTGTGCCTGTGTACATGCATAAGTTTAGATAGCAAGTGGATTAGTTTTGACTCTAGGGTTCTTCTTTTTTCTGTAATTTATTTTTACTGCCAAAAACCAGAAAGATATTTAATGTATTTCCAAGTAAGATATTGATTTTTCCAAACTTCTGATTAACACTTTTGTTCAGCATAAATAATAACCAATATTGCCTATATTTTTTACTCTGCATTTCATTGTTACTATTTGTATTCATTTGTGAACCAAATTGTCACAATTCAAATGTAATATTTATTATATCACTATGACTCAAATAATCCTGCCTTTGTTCTCTCTCTCTCTTTTTTTTTTTTGGCAAGAGAATAAAAAATACTTTAATAAATAAGGTGTTCATTCAAAGAACAAGAGAACAAAGCAGGATTACCTGGTTAGCAAAATTCAACACCTGATTTTTAACTTTCTTTTCTCAGAGAATGGAGGCAAAAAAGCAAAGACTAAATATTTTACAGTGTAAGAAGAATTTGAATGTAAATTTAGACTCAGTCAACAGTTGATCAATATGCAAATAAACAGTCAAATTAGGCAGCATTGTGTAATATCAAATATAGGAAGGTCATGCAATGTATCCACCATTGAAATGATTCTATACCGAAAATTGCTATTAATCAATATAAGCACATAATATTTTTCATGAAGTTACCAGGGTATACACCAAGGCCAAGTCTGCTCTAGGCATCCCAAAGATTTGGAGACATTTAGCAAATAGTAATATCAGCAATAACTTGTTCATCAGTCCATCATGCTTCGCCTAAGTTTTTCTTACGGGCTCCCATGGGTTTACCTATTAAGTCCTAATTTTACAAATATTAATTTAACTTCTCAACCACTTACAATGTATATCCAGCTATCTATTACTGTTTATAAACTTCATAACATTTTTCTGAATATATTCACATTGCAAAATAGTAATTATCTAAAACAATAACCAGCAAGAAAGCAAAACCAAAATTCATCAAACTTAACCAAGAATAAAAATAAAACAAATGCCCTACTATGACAAAAAATTTATATGATAACCCATATTTTAATATCTCTGTTTTTCTGAGGTAAAATTTCTCAGTAATGGCTCAAACCTTGATTTTCATATACATATTTCCAAGTATATCTATAACTAAATCTATATTCATCTATCTACCTATCAACTCTTGCTATAGATAATTTTTCTATTCAATGTACTTTTCTCAAAGAGAAGGCCTTATGAAAAAGCTTAACAAAGACATAAAGTGTTGTACAAACATGGACACAAAAAAATAGAATGATGGGACACAAAACATTAGTGTTAGTTTTACAAGTACAATAGCCTTCTTTAGTGTATCTCTACTTTTGAGCGTCTATGCCAAAGTAACCATGATGTCCGAACGCAACAGTTGGGTATGTTATAAGAGTTAAAGGAATTTCCCCACTGTAAAATTCTGTTGACCATATAAGGCATTTGGCTTTCTGTTAATTCTGTGACTTTTCTTTTTATCACCTCTTCACTACTGTGAAGTGAGATGAGGTGTGTGTGTGTATTTATAAGTATAGATATCAAACCTTAGTTCACTTTCTAATACTTTACTTACCTCCCACACCCGACTAAGGACCTAGCTTCATCCAACTTAGGCATTTTGACATTGCTGTTTTCATTCTGGAATAAATTGTTAGACAAGTCCCATTTATGCTGCAAGTTAGAACATCTAGAGACACTGCTGATATCACAGCCAAAATCTGAGTCACCAATTAAGGAGTTTTAAATCTAAAAAAGATAAATTATAAAACCCAGATTATGTGCTTTTGCTCAGCCACTTTAAAACCTTCCAATAAAAAAAAGAAAAAGAAAAAGAAAAAAGATTGTTACAGTAACAAAAAGTAAAGCCCTGGCTGGTGTGGCTCAATTGGTTAGAACATCATCTTAATAGGCCAGGATTGTGGGTTTGATGCCAATCAGGACAAATATAAGAGGCAATCAATGAATACATAAGTAGAATGACAAATCTCTCTCTCTCTCTCTCTCTCTCTCTCTTTCTCTCTCTCTCTCCCCCTTCCAGTCTCTCTAAGATAAATAAATAAATAAATAAAATGAATAAAAGTGGTATAAAAAAAAGATTCCACAAATTTACCTTGGACTTCCACTATATGAAGGTTCAGGGCAAAGGCTCTGGCTGTGAACCAGTAAAAGGGCCCTCATCTGATTACCTTGGAACTCTTATTTTGGACTTTTCAGGCTCCAGGGCTGTGAGAAATTTCTGATGTTTAGCAGCCTGAATGGACTAAGACAAAGAGAAAGATGATTTTTAAGGTTTCTTGTAGACTTTTAAATAGACATGTGTCCTCTAAGTAGCCACATACTTATTATTTTTATTTAAAAGAAATAAAACATTACCAGTACATCTGTATATTTTATCTCTCTCCTGAACTCTTGTGCCATTAATGTATCTGGTTTTCTCGAGGATACCTCCTTATAGCTAGACTACTTGTGTCTCAAAATGATTATAATTGTAACCAAATGTATATTTCCCTATGGTCAGCCAAATTTTGAATAAAAAAATGCCACTCCATCCTTCCAAATAAACTTGGAAAGTTTTTATAAATCGATAAAGACCCTTTTACAGAAAAAAAAAAACAGTTGATTACCAAATATCTTTATTCCCATCCTCTGAAAATTATGCTGTTGCTCCATTTTCAATCTTATGAGTAAACCACAATATAAGTATTATCATCTTCTCTGGATATTTGTCTTAAACCATTTAATTCTGTCTAAATTTTTTTCATCTATAGCAAATTTACCTTTTAAAAACACAAAGAAGATAATATTCTGTTCCCATACCATTGATGTAACTAGTTAAAACAGATTTAGTTCAAAATCTTAGCATAAATTTAAGCAGTTCATATTCTGTCACATTTTCAACATCCATAGCACTGAAATATCCTAGTCATCTTTGAAGACAGATCAAATGCTTTCTGTTATTTCTGTGGGAGACTGAATATCCCCCTAAATATGCCCATAACCTAATCCCTGTAACATGAAAAAAATGGCCTTACATGGCAAAGAGGCTTTGCAAATGTAATTAAGTTTACAGACCTTAAAATGGTAGGATTATTCTGGATTATCTGGGTGGGTGCACTATAATCACATGTGCCTTTACAAATTAAGCATATTCCACCTGGAATTAAATATGGCACAAGAATAAGTGAGAGGATTGGAAACATAACAAAGGCTCCTCTCTGAGTGTCTGAAGTAGTGATTTAGGATGAAGAAAGAGTGAGTGCAGCCTCTAGGAGGAAAAACTGGCTTCAACCATAGCCAGCAAGGAAACAGGGACTTCAGTCCTATACCTACAAAGAACTGAATTCAACCAACGCCCTCGATGATCTTTCCCCAGCATGTAAGAAGGAGCCCCGACCTGTGGTCACCTTGGCATTGGTCTTTTAAGACCTAGAACCAGCTAAGAACCGGCTAAACCCACTAGGACTTCTGACTGGAAGATCTGTGATATAAAAAGTTAACTGTGTTATAGACCTCTAAGTTTGTGGGAATTTGTTACAACAGCAATAAAAAACTGATATAAGGCCTCCCTTAGAAATAAACATTTCATTCTGTTTCTTCTTACACAACATGTTATATGCATGTATTGCATTACAAGCATTAGCATGTTTTTTTTTTTTTTTTAACTCTTGCTACAGAAGTTCTTTGAGCTGGTTAGTATTCCAATCTTCCTAAACTTCCCATTATAGGACATATTGGCAGATTTGTTTCCAAAGATAAACACAACATCCCTCATTCCATATACAGTATTATAGTGTGTTTTGCTACTCCCTCAGCAAGAGGTGAAGTTTACTTCTCTACCCAGTTAAAACTGGGTAGACTTTGGGACTGCCTGATGACTAAGCAGAAAAGAGACAGACACACACACAGAGGTGATGCTGTGTTGTTTCTAGATGTACTCCTTGACTGAACTGTTAGCTTCTACTTCCTGCCTCTTGGAAATCAGACACCGTGAAAGAAATTTAACTACCCTGGGACCATCAAGTTGTGAGAAAATTTAGAAATCTTAGTCACATGTAAAAACTCTGGAAAATAAGACATGGAATTGTGGGATTGAATGTGGAGAGAGAAAAAATAGAGAGAAAAAGGGAGGCAAATGAACACAGGCAACAGATACGTGAATGGAGAACCCATCATTAGGGCATCCTCCAGTCAGAACTACTCCAGCTGAAACAAAAAGGATCAAACCAAATTCCTTACCTTCAAATTGTGAGCAAATTAAAATGGCTGTTTAAGCCACCAGATTTTGGGGTTGTTTGTTATACAGCCATAGATAATAGATAACTGAAATAGGTTGATTTAAAAACAAAAACCCTCTGGCCATTAAAAACAACAACAAACACAACAACTACTTCTAGTGTTAAAGCAGATACAGAGATATATTCCTGGTCTTGTGAGTATGTTTTGAGAACTGGAGCTCCTGGTCCAAAATTCTGCCTGTGATTTTTCAGGCCTGACTGTGGACAATTACAAAGTCTTTACCTGGCAGCCTGGTAGGGGACAGCTGCCCTCCCCACACCAGGCTTGGAGCTCACCCCTTGGGCATGCACTGCAGTCTCTGAAGGGAGTTGCTGTCAGGGCCTCAGGCCCCCTACCCTGCTATACTCCCTGCATGTCTGCATTCTGAACCCAACTGCCTCAATCACAGGCCTCTGTCCGGGGCCTTTAATCAGGATGTGTCTGCGGAAATCTTCCAAGAGGAGAAAAGAGAGGAAATACTTGAAGACACTTTTTTCCACTGGACTCACTAGTCAGTATTTTTCCACTGCTAGTCATTCCCTCTGCCTTGCCTTTGACTCTTGGGTTCCTAAAACTGAGGAGAATTTTGTTCAAAGCTCTGTCAATAATGATATCATCCCCATAACTAAGCCTCTGCAACTGACCTTTGACAGAGAAAACTGGAACGGGGTTAGTCAGCACTTCCTCTGGCTTAACCTCTTGCTTAAACTATCATGGCAGAGATTAAAGCCTTGTCATTTTGGCTTGTATTAATTGACAGCTGACAGCTCAGCCCTTTCCCTCAACCTCAGTTGCACCCCTGACATAGGCTAATAGTGAAAATAGTTGACTGTGTTTGTCAGGATATGTTGTGCTATGATATTTTATATTGAAATACCTATCCCCAAATATCATTAGCCAAAACAACAAACACTTCTTCACTCAGTTAGCATATTGTTCAAGAAGTGTCAAGGATTACTGCTGAAGACAGCCCCTAAGGGACCAGTAGTGACAAAACAGCTACCATTTGGCTTTGCTGGTTACTATCTGAGAGAGAGAGAGAATGTCCAGGAGGATCTTAGGTTAACTATTAATTGTTGTGGCCCAAAAGTAGCATCTGTATCTTTTGTTCACACTCAATCTTACTCACACACAAGGCCCCATTCAACTCTAAAGGGGCTAAGGTGTACAATCATATCATATTTCGGAAGGCCTGGGCATCAGAAATATTTGGCAGCCACTACTAATAAGACTACCTCTCTGAAAATCGCTGTCTTGTTAATACCTATTTTGTTCCCTTAGGTATACTGCCTATTTCCAGGCATGCCACAGATTATTCAGAATGAGATTTCTTGGGTTCGAGTTATTTTTTCTGATTAAACATGAGATATAAATTATCATCCCTGTGTCTCAGACCTCATGCTAGCACTGTGAGTTAGAAAGGAGTCATGATAATGCAGTTGAGAAAGAAAGCTTGCTCAGAATCTCTTGCTTGGGATGATAAAAACTCTAAGTATTTCCTTTTTCTGTCCAGATTACACCCTAAGAATTTAGATCCTTAGCTAGGCCATCTGATTGACTAAACATTACTTGTAGCCTGGGAGTAGAGAGGAAGGTTGAGGGAAAATTGATTGAATTGAGGGAGCTTCTAGTGGCTCCCTTAAGATTCTGTCCTGTAGGATAAGGGCCTAGACTTGTTACTCTACCAAGGCAATACAAAGTGGGAAAGAGTGATGTTCCAAAAAGAGAATACTGTTAGAAATGAAAATTAAAAATCAACAAATGTCAACTATTGCTAGGGAATAATAAATTTGCTCTGGGCCATGTTTTACTGACAAGTGCAAAGTTATCCCTAATTCTCTTACAGAAAACAATGCATTCTAAGACAAAACATGTTTAGCATGGCCTTCCTTTTTCCTTGTCTCAAGGTGAAATGAACAAAATAATACTCTACAGAAAAGTCTCCATATCCTTGAATGCAGAAACTGCCTTGCTCATTTTGTAATGTCCCTTGTGACTTGCTCACTGACTCAATGCATGAGCCGAAGTCACTTCCTACAATGACAGCAAGTTATTGGCAAATCTCCAGAGAAATATCATCACACTGAGGTTGATACTAAATTAGAACAATGCTTTTTTGGCTTGATAGGAGTTGAAGCCATTTTTCTGGCATATAACAGATCTCTTATCTTCAAGGAATTGCCCCGAAAGCATCAACTGTATTATTCTTCCAGAAACTTGGTCAGATAAAGGAACTCTTTAAAAATGAAAAAGAAGCATATTCTTTCATTTAAGGCAAAGTGTGAATCCCATATTATTTTTAAATGTTAATTTGATTAAGGAAAATGCCTCCTTGCAGTAGACAAAATCCACGAATAAGCATATTTGGAAAGCATTAAAATCAGTGAATGTGACAGAATATTGATTTAAGACACAGCTACTAGGTCAAATGGGATTCAGGAGGCACAGAATCCCTAAGACTCACAGAAATACTCTGAAACTTGCTGCTTTTTTCACCATATAATAACAAGAGTAATTTTAAAGGGAGGGCACTGATTACTTGAGGACCCTGCAGCTTGAAGGAGAATCACTCTTGATGCTTTCCTGGGTGGCTTACATGCATTTTTGTTTCTGTGGTTGGTTCCTTGATTTTTATTTAGAGCAAAAGAATATTTTCATTGCCAATAGACAAATATCACAATTAAGCAATGTGAGATGAGCCAGACCACAGTGAATGGATTTAAAATCTAATTTAACCTGGTAAAGCAGGTCTGAAGTGGACACCTGGTTGAAAATTGTCACTTTTGTTTGTTTTTCCCAGATGCTTTGGTAAGTTGCCAAAATCCGGTAAAAAGTAAATAATAAACTCAGCATCCAAATGTATATAATCTGGAATCTAATTCAGACCTCTAAATAAGTATAACTTGCAATACTATATTGGTGCAACTGTTTTGTAAAAAAAAAAAAAAATTATGGTATAGAGTGTGAGGATGAAACATCTGAGCAGGTTACTTAACCTAAGTCTTGGTTGCTCTCCTACTAACCTGAGCTTTGTGGTGTGAAAAGGAACGGAGACACAGGGGTTAGAACATCAGCTACAAGCACTCGCACACAGCAGAACATCACCGAATTCTCTCTCCTTTCCAGCCTTTCCCTGTTCTCTCTTCCCTGATCTTTCTTTCATTCTTATTTCCCCTTTCTTCTTTACCTTTTCTTTGCCAACCATCTTTATGTATGTTCCTTCCTTTCCTTTTCATGAATTATTTTATTTAATTTCAATGATGCAATGTGCAGTTTAATACTCTAGAAAAAAATCAATCACTAATAATAGGAGGAAATAAATCTGGAAAATTTTATAAAAGAGGAGTTTTAGTTTTAAAACTGTGTTGTTATTCTTTTATATTGACATTTTGAGACATTTTTCTTTATTTGTTCTCTGATTTAAGCTATCAACAAACATTTATTGGGGACCATTTTTGTACCAAAGAGACCCTGAATATGGTCAGTTAGTGTTAACTGAAAATATTTTAATACAATACCAGTGTGTCTTATTTGGTTCTTAATCTACATGAAAATATATTTTGTTAATAACAGAAATATTGCATGAGTTGTAAATATTTTTCAAGTTCAAAATGTCTTATAATTTAAAGAAAGTTTATTAAAATGTCTTCTTGTCTATTGGGTTCATCTTGATTATTCTAAGTCATATTGCCCAACTTAACAAAGAAACCTACATTGAAGTTAACATACAAACATTAATATTTCTTGAATTTTACAACTAATGGAACTTTATTTAACACTAGATGGCGCTCTAAATTTAGGTTCTGATTTGTTTCTTCCACTGAAAGTACATTACTTGTTTTATAAAGTAGAATTCATTATATGATATAAACAAATAATCCACTTCTTCCCCATATACAAAGTTGAGATTTTACCTACTAATGGTAATAACTAAGAAAAGCTATAATACTTAGTAGAAAAAATATTTTTAAATGATTACCAATACAATAGGATAAAAAGACTGGGCTAATAAAATATGATGATATTTTAAATATTTCTATTTAAATTTTAAATGTTAAGACTTAATTTATATATACAATAATATAGGAAATTTTAAAGTATCTTTATTTCTGTCAGTCTGTAAACATAAAATTACAGACTTATTGATCTTTAAAAATCTGACTTGCTTCTTAAAAAATTACATTTTTATTCATAAATAGGTATACAAATGGGATGGATACAATAAAATAATTGTACATCTCTTAAAATATGTCCTTATAATTAAATATAGTTGTATGTGGACTGCCTCAAATAAAAGATAACTTGTATGATTCCTCTTTTCCCAGTGAAAAGTTCATCATATTCCTTCTCTACCAATTTTTAACTTAACAAAAAGGCTAAGCGCTTTGTCTTACTCTTACATGTAAGGGATGGCATGCTGTATAAAATGGTAGGAATGAACTTTTGGAAACGTGGTCTTCATCATTAGAATAACCAGCCAATGATCTTATGACACGGGTATAATCGAAACCGTCAATGGTTCTCTGCGCAGGGGCAGTGCCTGGTGCCAGAATGGAATAGTTAGCATAAGGCAATGCGGCCGCTGGACCTCACATTTAGACTGTCAATTAGACCACATTAGCGAACACTTCTGGCAGGGCTAGTGCTGCTGCTAGAGAGAAGCAGGCATTTAAAGACAACGATACTTACTTAGAAAAAGTCTGTGTTAGAAGCCAGTGTTTTCCATGGATGAAAGTCATATTTATCTCTCATTCTATGCTAAGTTCATGACTCCAATTATTATGTAAAAACAGGTGAACCTGAATGGTTCTGACTTTGCTGATGACTACAGCTTTTTTCTTGCTCTGACTGCACACTAAAGATCAACTCTTTAATTCTCCAGTTCAGATATGCAAGGAAATGACTATTATATTCTACCTGTCCACATCAGAGAATTAGGTCTTTGCATAAACTCTTCTGTGGACAAATAAAAAAACATGTAGAGTCATGTTGCATTGCAGCACAGTTTCGTTTTCACTGCATAAATCTCTTTACAATGCAAGATGAAGGGAAAAATCCATCACTATTAACATTGGTAAATAGATAAAATTTTAGCATTTATATTTCTGATTTAGTTAATGTTAATGCAATATAAAATAAGGTGAACTATTATTGTACTTTCAGACGTTTAGAATATATGTTGCATATAGATAATAAAATATTCTTAGAAAATATTTTAATTTTCTTTAAAAGCTCCAAAAATGTTCTTACCACATTAGTAACATAAAGAAAATAAATTTATTTCAAGGTTTATTATGTTTGAAATTAGAAGTTTCTTTTTCAATATTATCATTTATAGATAGCAAAAAAGAAGGCCAAAATTCAGGGAAATTTATTGTTATACATTGCTTGTGAGGACAAAATTTAAAATTAATATTTACTTATGAATATTAAATTTATAAAGATTTGATTCAGAATAAAAGAAAGTGCCATAAAATTAAAATGTACTGGTAAATAATAAACTATATTATACAACTGGGTCACAGTCAGACAATAGAATTTTAAGAAGAACACCTAAAACAAGCACAAACTTTTGCCCCAGATTCCTTGTGGAAATCAGATTGGAAAATATAAATGCCTAATTTAAGACATCACTGCATCAGAATTATTTTCAATAACTTCAGGTATATTTGTTAAAAGGATAAGGAATTGGGCATTAGCCAACCTGCATTTGAATTCTGACTTTGTTCTTGATAGTTTTGGGAACTTGGACAAATGAGTTAATTACTTTGAGCCTAGGTTTCCTACTCCTAAAATAAGAGGAACTAATGCCCAAACAATTCTACTGTCAATTGCTTATTTGGCAGAAGACCTAACATTGAAATCTCTGGAATACATGAGCAAGCATTCATTATATAGATTAACTCCAGCTTCTTTTGGGACATAATTGCTTATTTTTATGATCCTTCCTCAAATTCCAACTCAGCTGTATCACTGACTATTCCAGATTCTGTGAATTAGTAAGGTTCAAAACACCACCAGAGCTTTTCTTTAAATAGAATGGAAACATGTATTTGAATTACTTAAAAGTGCAGCAAGTAACCCTATTTATTAAATAATATTCCAAAATGCATTTGATGCATCTGTCCGTATCTTTTACTCCAAAATAAACTTGGCTGTGTGCTTCTGACTTGTTGGTTTACCTACCATTAACTTTAGCAGAATTACATAGGAAATTACTGATTTAGGCCACATTTTATTTCTAATCAGGGATTATAAAATCTAAAAAGATGTGTAAATTATTAAAAATAATACGGTAATAAAATAAGAATATGCATATTCTAAGGATTTGAATGGAGAAGTACTGGGGATCAGAGTAATCCGATTCCACCTCTTGATGTTATGTCCTAAAGCTTATTGATCGAAATGTTGGTTCTCAGACCTACAGCATCTACACCCCATGGGAATTTGTGAGAAATTAGGTCCCAAACCAGGTGTTGCTCCGGTTGATTAATGTATACACAGGATTAAGAAGCACTGTTATTTATATAATTTCCATAGGTTTGCAAACTGAAAAACTATCCCTCCATTATTTTACCCCCTTGTCATATTTTCATAGAAACCTTGTGGAGCAGGAACCTGTTGATCAAAGTCTTTTCTGCCAGAGTAACTTTGGGCAACTTTTCTTCACAAGTAGAACAATGGAGTTTCTGTAGTTCTCATTTTTTATGGGATAATAATCAACTGAATAAGTCAAAAAAAAAAAACAAAAAAAAAACAAAAACCTCCTTCTCTACAGAGAGGGGAAAATAAAAGTTTCAACTACTGGTTTTTCTGAAATGAAAATGTGTTCAATATATCCAAGATAACATCTTTATATATAGATCTGTTTCTTCCTGAGCCAGTGTGGTTTCTGACTATACATAAGAACAATCATCTTTTCTCTATTACTTTTTAACTTCTTTTCTTTTTATCCTCCAACATACACATATACACATCCTGGTCAAGGAACCATAATGGATAAAGAGAATTACCTCCCAAAAATGTTTAATTTCTTTCTAGATCAAAGCCATCTTTGGTTTACACCTAGGCCAAATAACATAATCATTATTACTGCAAACAATTGGATTTAAAGTAAAATGACCTTTTTCAATGAACTCCTCCCTTGGCTACTTTTGGTATACAGCTCTTCTCCCAGCATTTTGATGCTCATCTTCTGTGCCCCTTATAGGAAAAATTACATTCTTATGTTAAACTTAAATTTGCTTTGGATTAAACAGCACCCTGGGTTGATAACAATAGCATGGCTTTTAAGAACACTTTTTAAAATAATTATTAAATATTAGGCATGTATTAATCAATTTGCTCTCCATAATACTATGAAATAGTTACGATTATTTTTCTCTTTTATAAGTGAGAAAACATAGTTTTAGAGATGTTAAGCTACTTCCCTAAAACTTGAACCTTCTTAGCTCTAACTCTAAAATCCATTTCTAAAATGTGCTGTAATTATGCTTTACCTCAACTATAAAATTCAAATCTTAAAAGGAAAAAAAAATATTTTTTTCTATGTTTCTCTCAGGCTCAATATAGAGAACATAAGACAACTATTTGGGATTCTTCAAAAGGCTTTGCTTCAAAATATATAGGCTTGAAATTTATGTCAATTAAAAAACTTAAGTAATTAATTATTTATAGTAAATATAAATAAATGAACATGGATGGAATTGTTAGATAAATGAATGGTACATAAATTTTATAAACTCCCTGTATGCACTAGTCTTTTTTTCAAATATTTGTTTTCTGTGGCAATTCAAGTTTCCAAACAATCATTTATCCTTCTGCAAGCAGTGAACTAATCCTTCTCTTTAGTCAATTTTGTATAACACAACATAGAGAACCAAGAACAAATAGATGGTTAATATAAACTAATTAACAAAATAAATCTTGACTAGCTTATCTAAGATTGCACTAGTTTTGCATGTTTAATGTTTCATAGTAGACTTGTCCTAAATATTGTGTTCCACCAGCAGAACCAGAAGGGAATATATTACCTTATTTCTATTACCTTCTTCAACTATGATCTCCAGAGGGGGCATTGATAAGCCAGTTCTCTCATGGATGTATAGTTTGAGAATTATTCTTTTAAATGTAGTTTTTATTACTTCAATATTTTTGTTAAGGTTTTATTATAAATGCAGTATACATAAATAACTCATCAATATCACAGGACAAATCATATACATGAGAATATATTCAATAGCTAAATTTGCAAGAAAAAAGTTAAAAGGTATTTACAAATTATTACCTATATTATGTTCGTAGTAAACTACACTTATGCTTGCCTGTATTTTATAGTATAAGACAATCTACAACAGATGACAATAAAACTATCTTTTTAGTACAATTGTCTACTACTCTCTTTAGAAAAGAATCAATTGAATATTGAGGAAATAACATTAGATGTTAGCATTAAACACAACTGGAAATTCAGAGTGATCCTTGTCTCTAGCTCTCAATAGAAATATTATAGAATAATAAAATATTATTGTATATTCTAGTAAAATAATATTCCTTGCAACTGTATAAAATATAGTCTAGAATTTTTAAAACCATAAAGTCTTGATTATTTTAACATGCTTTCCAATAAAAGCTAATATTGAAGACATTGATACATAAGAATGCATTTTAAGAAAAACTTAAATATAAAATTAATATTTTAGAATTACACACATACATTTTGAGATGGAATTACATTATGGAAATTAGAAGGGATATATTATTTCACAGATAAATAAACAGGCTGAGAAATGCTAAGTAATATATAAAGTTGCATAATTTATTTTTCTTAATGCTTGTGTGCAAACCACAAATACCTACACCAACCATTTCATACACAAATTATTCACCATGAATTTGTTCCCACAAGAACATAAGTTTCATAAGGGTAAAATCCCCACTGTCTTCCCACATTCTAGTGCCCCTTGTGTTCATCATTTGTTTTATATTACTTCATTTACTCCATGGCATTACCATGTGTGTGTATACACACACACACACACACACACACACATACACTCACGCATACACACAAATTTGTGTCTACCCTTACTAAGATGTATGTACTCCATTTGATTTGAACAGAACATGTAACATATATTACTTGTTACAGTCTCAGTGCCCAGAATTCATACTATGAATTAGAGAAATATTTGTTGAATGAAAGAAAGAAAGAAAGAAAGAAAGAAAGAAAAGAAGAAAAGAAAAAGAAAGAAAGAAAGAAAGAAAGAAAAGAAAAGAAAAAGAAAGAAAAAGAAAGGAAAGAAAGAAAGAAAGAAAAAGAAAGAAAGACAAAAGAAGGAAAGAAGGAAGGAGGGAAGGAAGGGAGGGAGGAAGGGAGGAAAAGGAAGGAAGAAAGAAAGAAAAAGAAAGAAAGAAAGAAAGAAAGAGAGGGGGAGGGAGGGAAAAAGAAAGGAAAGGAGGGATGGAGAGAGAAAAAAAAGTTGAAATGAAAGAAGGAAGGAATGAAGGAAGGGAAGGATGGAAGGTATTTTATAAATTATTAATGTTTACATCAGGCAGCAGAGACCCTGTAACAAAATTGATGAATAATTCTCTGTTTTTTTCCTCCTATGAACTACTTAGGCAATATTTGGGAACTAATTTAGTCTATTATTACTTTATTTTAATACTGTGTCAGTTAAAGAGATTGGTTACATGATACATTTATGTATATTTAATACCAATAATCATATACTTTTTGTATCTAGTGTAGCCACATCTGTCAAAAAGACATAAAGAAATCAATGCCAAAAATAGAATATGGATTATACTAAACATGACAAAACATTGAAAAGTTAGAGACTGAACTGATTTAATAGATACAACAGTAAAATTATGGAGAGTTATATCCTGTTGGGAACCATCCCGCCTGGTTTCCGGGACTTAATCAAGGAGGCCTTGGGAAAACAGGCCACTGAGGAGACAAAACCTGTCCCCCAGGCAGAGGTGCAACCCCTTTCTCCCTCACATCACCCTGCTTGACCCTGTGATGGTCGGTTGTTGACAATCGGTGAGTTTTCTTGCAAGGAGAGATGACCTAAGCCAGACATTGGCCAGTATGGGCAGTGGGACAAGGACTTTGGGGGACATGGAGAAAGGTCAGAAAGGCCCACGCCCCTTGGCTGGGCTTGGACATGGCTGGAGTCCTCATTCTATCTGAAAGAAATATGATCTCTTAGAGGTTCTGCGCCCCACCTTACCCTCCCTGTCTGGCTTAAGCTTGAATCAATACTAAAGACAGGTACAGCCCTAAACTGGATCCGGTGGTTCCTGAGGACAATCAAGCCTAGAAGTAAGTTCCTCTAAACATGCTTTGTTCTTCTCTCAAAAAGATGATAACTGGCTCATAGTGAGAAGGAGATTTACATTTTTCATAGACCCTGACCTGAGGCAGATCTCTTGTGTTCCTCCAATTGTTATCTATGATCTCTATCTGTTTTCTGTACCCATAGCCTTTTGATGTTGATTGATGAGCTCTGCATCCATACCCCTGTGCAGATTGTTCTCAATAAAAGCCTTTAAACGTGGGGGTTCGGGGCCTTCTCCATTAGAGGGAAGAGCTAGTCCCCTCTCTTGGCAAACACAGAAGTGTTTGTGATGACTCGTGTTTATTCCCCCCATTCATGGCAACCCTGGGGTGGGCTCTGCGGGAATCAGAGCCCCGCTCCCTCCTCAGCTGGCTCTGGGCAGTAACCCTCAGGTCCGGGAGCGCCCTGTGCGGTGCTCCCTGTGGCAATATTCCAGTTGAGAATTTTTAAAGTAATCATGTTTAACTTTCAGAAATGTAATAATATCTAATTTAATTAATTAAGGCACAAAACTTTTGAAAGCCACATGTCTGCAGAAAAGAAAAATGCTATGATTGAACAAAGGAGTACAATATATTACAGCCCAACAGCTAGTTACAAAGAACTCTTTAAAAAAAAAACATTTCAACAGCTTTATTTATTTATACTTAATCTATGTGGTCCCATTTAGTATGAAGACAGCTGCAATAGAATGGCACATTTACGCAATGGAACACTCCACAGAAGAAAGATAGAAGGAACTGCTACCCTCACAGCAGCATGGATGGAACTGGAACGTGTTATGCTAAGTGAAATAAGCCAAGCGGTGAAAGACAAATACCATATGATCTCATCTATAAGTAGAACCTAATCAATAACACAAAGAACGAGCGAAGTAGAACCAGAGACATGGAAATAAAGAACAAACTGACAGTGACTAGAAGGGAGGGTCAGTGGGATTACTGGGAAAATTAGGGGAAGGGTCGTCAAGGAACACTTGTAAAGGACCCACGGACAAAGACAACCGGGAAGCGGGGAAGATTGAATGTGGGAGGTGGGGGTGGGTGGGGCAGGGAGAGAGTCATGGGCGAAAAATGGGGACAACTGTAATTGAAGAACAAAAAAAAATGTATTTTCTAAAAGTGACTGTACTTCCCATCCCACATGTCCTTTAAAGATCTTGCCATCCTTCTATCAAAGAGAAGAATCTATGTCTTATGAATCCCAGTGGACCGTCGTGATTTCCATGAAGAGATCTTCAAAGGTTATACAGAAGTTGGGTCCATTTTCTTATAAAAGTAACAGGAAGATTTTAATTTTGGAAAAAAATGAAATGGACAGGGAGATCAGATTATATGATAAATGATACAGTGGAAATGGCGATATATTACCAGATCACACTAAATTAATATGTATATTTTAAGAGTAAGAATAGCAACTTGAAAACAAGAAAATATAAATAAAATCCTTGTTGTGAAATTTCAATGGTGTAAAATATAAAACATATTAATAAGAATTTCTTTCAAAATAATTTGAAACAAAAAATTAACATGTAAAATAGTTTTGAATAAATAGTACCAAAAGTCATGGCCATATTTTCTTATTTTTTTATCTCTTATTTTTAATTACTGTTTATAAATTATGCATATTATAACTAATACTAAGATTAGAAGTATTTCACATTTTTATTCCTTTCTTTATAAGTAACAATATAGACATTTGTTCTTGCAAACAATTCAGAAAATATTATGACTGATCTTCATTTAAACAAAATTTAGTTTGCATTAGCTTGTTTTATTACATAAAAATATATATTTTTGAAAAAATCAGAATCTTAATGTTTTATTGTATAAGTAGCATTGAGCATGGAAAAAATAGTAAACATAATATTACCAAACAGTTAAGTAATAGTCCAGGATTATGAAGAATCATACAGCTTCCTGAAAAGTATGCAACATAAATTTAAATGCAGAACACTGCACATGTATTTTGTGTGTATCTATTATAAAGAAAATTAAGATTTATTTTTCAATACAGGTCACATTTTTAATACTATAATAATGTCTGCTTTTGAAAGCAAAGAATAAGAGAAGTTCAACTTGAAGTACATGTTTTTCATGACACTATGTAATACGTGAAATTGTCTGGGGTCATTTGGTTTTTCATTATACCACTAAGCTTCTCAACATGTTATTCTCTACTTTGGAGAACAAGCTTGATACCTCATGATCTGTGGAAGCAATTGAGCTGACTTGCCTCTTACCATTGTCACTAAACACAACTAAAGCTCAGTTTCCAAATATTTAAGATGAATATAAGTTTAGCTGAGGTTCCTTCAAGATTAAATTGAGAAAAAGAATTGCAATAGTTCCTGTAAGATGTCACTAACATAAATAATCACCGTATTCTCTCTACCTGGGAAAAATAAACAAACAAGCTAATCACTGCCAGTGGGAATGGGCCTTTCAATATACATCTCTTATGCTTGTTTGGGGGGTTGATGAATCTTATGGTACTGTGTGTTTTTCATTTGCACTGACTTTAGTTTGAAAGAAGCAGGGACTGAGACATAGGAAATAAACTATGAAATGCCTCGATAAAAAACTAAATTTTCAAATTTAACTAATATTGTAGTTAACTTTTCATGAACATATTATTTAAACTAATTTTATTTTGACCAGCTCTTTCTAGTCTTTTAGAGTGAAATATAACTGCCATTTGTTTAGCTTCTATCAGTGTGAGCATAGGGCTCCCTCCAGGTAATTGCAGATACTGGCAATCTCCCTGATGCAAGATAGGAGTCTTTACAGAGTGTAGGCAAACATCTGGAGAACCTGGGTAGTCATCATCAAAGACACAATTAATTCTGTACTTGACATCCAGGTTCAACAAAATAAACATCATTCTGGAGGCTGGGATAAATCAAACGGGTAACATATACAATGTGGTATGTTACAGATATGTAGCTGTGCACATATTAAGATTTTTAAATGGCCTCAAAATAGCATGTTCAAGATGTTCACATTTCTTATGCACAATAATAAAAAGATGGAAGAAAGGATGATTTTTAATTGCATATTTAAAGCAAAAAGCAATTTCAATTATCTGGGTATGGTATAATAAAGACTGGTTTATATACAGCAAAACAAAGAAAGTATCAAGAAAAAAACAACATTATAAAAATAATCAGCAAAATCTGATGGATACTGGGAGATAGAGAGAAAGAATAGAGCATGAGGGAAAAAGAATGTAGAAGAGAACACAGTGAATAAATAAGTTCCTAATATCCTTATTTAGTCATTGATTTGAACTGGAATTTTCCTCATTCATATTCTGCTGTTCTTTTTCTTTCCTTTTCAATAAGGTATGCTTCCCTTTTCTAAACTCTATTACAATTGATAGGATGTGCTGATTTTGGAACTGGGAGAATCCATGGTCTAAGATTTCTAATCTTGGCTAGTACATTTAAACCTAAGTTTACCTATGCTGAGTTTTGAAAAAATGCTAACTGTAGTGAATGTTCATTATTCCCAGCAGTTATGTTTTATAAAGTCTCTGGAAAAAAAGAACTGAATTAGCAGAGCAATGGGGGTAGGCAGAAGAGGGTATGAGGTGGCAAGCGGTGATGAAAGAGAATGCTTGGCTTGGGGTGGTAAACAAATAATACAATATACAGATAATGTGTTATAAAATTGTACACCTGAAACTATATAATTTTATTAACCGATGTCACCACAATAAATTCAATAGAAGAAACAAACAACAACAGCAAAAAAATGAATTAGCCAACACCAAACTATTGTTTCTTTGAGAAATACAGAATAAAGCTCCTGCAAGCTTCTGGTCATAATATTTTTGTCAACAAAGCAGCACATAACTTTGTTTTCTGTGTCTTTCTTTTAAAAGCACCTTATTTAATATATATTGATTTATTACCATTGAACTAACAGACAACAATACTATAACTCAAGCATGTATAAAGCTTATCTAACGTGTATTTTCTCCACAAGGCACATAAGAGCCTTTTTGCACTTAAAAAACCACTAGACAACACTTGAAGACTATGCTTGGGACCACTTTATACAGCAAAATCATCAACATAAATCACAAAAGTGGGAAAACTCTGGTACTAAAAAGACACCAAGAAGTCATTTTATAGTATGAGAAGTAAAACAGGAAGGCGGGACATCGGTTGTTTGACATCAGCTGGGACCACGTGTTTCAGGCAATTCACATTTTTTACCTTCGAGTACATATCCCCAGATGGCCAGAAGAGCACCACAAGTATTGATCTGGGAGGTCAAACAGAAATTTTAGTGAAAAAGGAAATTCTCAAATACAAAATGTATAAAAATGAGCTTCTACCCCTACCTGTTTTACTTGTTATTCTTAGATTAACTTCGTGTTTCCTTAGAAATTGAATTCTATTTTAATCAAATGTTTTCTTTTCTGTGCATATTTCTGTATGTGTACTTCTTTTGGAGAATAAGAAAAAGATTTTTAAATGAGATTTTAATAAGAAGAGTCAGTTTCTCATTTTTGTCTAAGCTGAGAAAGGTACTTCGTTGGAAAGAACAGCATCACTTCTCAAAATCGCCACTAAGCATCTGTTTTTCATTGAGTTTTGGAGCTCAGAAAATGTTCTCACATAGTCATTTCCTGCTTGGGATTGTCAACTTAAGAAATACTCAAACTTGTAAAGAATTTTTGAAAGAGTTTATTTGAGCCCAAAGTGATGACAATGCGCAGAAGCAAAATCTAAGATGTTCCGGAGAAGGACAGTTAGGCAGTTTCTTTTATGAATTTAAAATTAAAAATGACATGTAAGGGAGATGATATAAAGGATGAAGGAAGAAAAGCAGGGATTGGATTACAGGATAGTGAACATGACATTGTGCTCTCTTGAGGGCGGCCATGCCTTTGAGAGGTATTATTTCTAGTATTACAAAGGTGTGTTAACTTAGATGCACAAGAATAATGGGCAAGGCTTAAAAATCTTTCACTACAAACTTACAGTCTTGGGGCATGACTATCCACCGTAAGCTGCCCATTTAGAAATTTATGATCAAATCACCCTGTGAAACTACTTTCCAAAGAAACTCTTTTTGATCCACAGTATTATATATTGCACCACAGTAATAATAATATGTCAAGAATATAATATAATTTTGGCAATTACATAAACTTGAAAACAATTTATCCCTGATATTACGAACTTCATGATTTTGGACAATTGGCTTACATATTCAATATTTCAAATTTCTAATTATTAACTAAGCCTCATGTATTACAATTATGTCCTTAGGATTTAATGAGAATATATATTTAAAATCATTCATGGTCTCTGCTGTAGAGCAGGCAGTAAATACTTACTGTACTTTCTCCTATATAGTCAAAAATGTATAATGTCTATGAAAAAGCACAAAACAAAAAATCAATCTTTACAACAGGAAATAAAGTATATTTTGCTAAAGATTAAAAACTTATAAGATAATTGATTTAGATTTCTATAATATAAATTTACCAAAAAAGAAAAAAAAGGAAATAAACATCCTATTGTATAGCAGCAGAGGTCTGGCCAGATCGCTGGGCCCAGTGGAGGGATCCCGGAGGCAGCGGGAAAGGCTCACTGCCCAAAGTGGGGGAGGGGTGCCTGAACCCCAAGGCGGTGCAGTGAAGCTGCTGCCAGGTCTTGACAGATCTCCTCACAACCACCACCCCTACCCCTGGCAAGGATAAAAGGTTAGTGCAGCTTGTGACGCAGCCGGAGGAAGCTTGCACAGAATACGTACTGCTGAAAAGGTCACAACACACGTGCATCATGGAGGTGACATGACAATGCCCAGCCCCGGCTTTAAGAGTGACTAGAAAACCCTCCTACTGACTTCCGGATCGTAGCAGCAGGAGAAGGAACATAGAGGCTGTGCAGGCTGTTGCACACGATGGATGTTAGCCTGGGTTGGCTAGCAAGATGGACAACGCTCTCACAGTGTGCCAGATTTGGGGGCAGAGTATTTAAACAGTGCAAGCACAGAAACTCATTCTCTTTCCTTCCCTTTGAAGCCTATTCAGGGGTCAGGACCCCAAGCATTTCTGGGCCTGTGGCCCTGGAGACCGCGTGGCAGGTGACAAGCCCAGTGCTGTTCCCCCCGCTAGAAGCGGTGGCAGGGCTGTCAACACGCACTACTAACCCTTAGGTTCCTTCCCAGTCAGGCAACGCGTAGACTTCAGAGAGATGCCAGAAGCCGGACTATGACTGGGAATCAGCTAAGCCGCTTGGGTAATCATGCTACAGCCACCTGAATATCCCAAAGGATGGTAATTTTAAACGGCAAAAGAATTCCAGGAGCATCTATGAGTTGAGGTGGTAAAGGGTCGAGGGTTCATTTTCCTTTGGGTATTTTAAAGGGAATGAGCTTTGAGGCAGAAGCCCATTAGTCTTCCAAAATTTTGAAGCTTTTAAATAAAAGACTCCTTTCCCTTTTCACCAAACCTCTGCCTCGAGAATTTATGGGTGGCAGACAGCAGAACCCTATGTGACTGTACAATAGCAGTATGATTTGTGTTTCCAAATGCAATAATTTGAAGAGTGCAAGTCACATGTTCATCTGGAAAGCACAAAATTTTTGCTTGATAACATCTGAAATACATCAACTGATCTACCACGGTTTTTTTTTGTTTGTTTAGTTTTTTTACTCTAAACAAAAATAAACTTAACAGGAGTTTGCTTTAAAAAGTGTAAGAGGTTTAACGAGCTTCAACTGAACTTGGCAAGGCATTTTGAAACAGCACCATAAAGAGAAATGTTGCTAAAGAATCAGTTGGCAGGTATGGCAAAACAACTTACTGGAAGTGGGAATATATGTCCTTGGGCAAACCATCTTGACACAGAAAATTTCAAAAGCATCAAACACAACATGAACATTTTTCACCTTGTAGAATCACTTTGTTCAGTTACCTTATCCAAGGAGTACTATTTGGAAATAACGAGAGTCACTGTGCCTAAAGCCATAAAAGAACAAGTCACAGAAACATAAAAAACAATCACCAATAGCAACAAAATGAAGGAAAACCCGAAGGGGAAACATGGCATTTCCCCTTTTATCTAATGATCATTAATGAATTGTAAAGTAGAGAAATTTTTTATTCCCATTGTAGTTTTACTGAAATTCTTTCTGAGAGCAAGGCATTTTTCCTGATCATAATGAAAATTTGAAATGAACTTTTCCAAGACATCATTGTAATGTATTACAAAATAAACATGTTAACAGAAGAAAATTAATAATTGATTGATTTAAAACCATGAATTTTCTTTCCTAATTTCTCAAAAGGGAATGGAACTGGTATTCATAATTCTAGCCTAGCACATTTTATTAACCAGGAAAAAACACCCAGAAAGTTTAAGATGTTTTGAAATATAACTTGTACTACTCTAGCAAAAATGTAAGGAATATTGGAATTTATGCAAAATTTATGAAAGAGACTGTGGGGGAAGAAAAACAAATTTTCCTCCCACCTTTCTAAGTTTCTCTATATGGATTAATAATTAAATCAATGTGAGACACGTTAGCAAGAAGAAATTACCAGAATTTATCACATACACAGGGTGGACACAAAGTAGGTTTACAGTCGTGAGTACACAAAACACAGTTTATTCTTGTATTATTATTTATTAATTATTGTATCATTTATTTGTATTACAACTGTAAACCTGCTTTGCCGACTCATGTAATGCATGTGTCGGCTCCACAGAACTATGAGGCACGAGAACAAACTGGGCAGTTGAGGTTGATATGCCATCCTGGGCTAAGGCGAAAGGGAATGGGTATGGTTTGTGGTCTGGAACTTCAAGGACAGGAAGGCTATTCACATGGAGATAGAAAAACAAATATTTGATAAATAAATTTTTGCTGAGCTATCTTTAACAATGTGGCACATAGCAGACTTTGAACAAAGAGGCCTTTGTAGGTCCCTCCCTTGTCTATCACATTCAGTTCATATTGAACTATAGTTTTCTATGAGGGGGGACCCCCCAAACTGGATTTATTAATTAAAAAGTGTGTATGTATTCTTCCATGTTTGAACTGGTCACCTTCACAGTACTCTCCCTTTAATGCAATACACCTATCGAGACTTTTTTTCCACTGCTCAAAACGGTTTTTGAACTCATCAATTTTGATGTCTTTTAGTGTTTTTGCCATTTTTTGTTTCACTTCCTCCACATCAGCAAAACATTTCCTTTTGAGGACTTTTTTCACTCAGGGAGGGAAAAAAAAGTCACTCGGAGGAGGACTGGGTGAATAGGGAGGGTGCGGCACAGGGTTCCTGCTATTTCTGGTCAAAAACTGCTGAACACTCATTGCAGTGTGGGCAAGTGCACTTATAAATCACCCATCATGAAATGGGCAAATACATAGAGAGTCTTTTAAAAAAATTCGGTGCAACTGCACACAGCCTTTCACAACAACGGCAGCTGGTGCACTGATACAGATGGGTTCCTAGAACACTCATAGTTTCGGGGAAGCCCGTACTACAAGGGGCCCACCATCCAGAAGATAATTCCATATTTTGGGGGGTCCTCTTATATGATGATAGTTCTTTTTCTGGAGCAGACTATTTACTTAATTTTTAAAAATGCAATTAGGGTGTAGGTAAAAGGTTTCCTAAGTGTTTTGTTTCTAAAAATCAACCAGCTTAAAATAATCAGCATCTCAAAGAGTTATATCTGCTCCCCATCAAAACACTTGCAGTTGTAGCCTTGGCAATGAGAGTCTTTAAATTAGGAACGAGAGTTATTTTTAACTGATCCTTGACTTCAACAAATTTTTTCCTCCATTAAAAAAAATAAATAAATTGATCTTGAAGGTAAATGATTTGACTAAATCAATGCAAACACTGGTTTCAATAATTTGCATTGTTCAGGTAAGAAAAATGGTGAGAACGGAGGAGGAGTTTTGGAAAACCATAATTCACATACACGTATATGTGAAAAGATGGCAAGGAAAAAGAGAAAGTGGATAGAAATAAGGCAACGCCAGTAAAACAAAGGCTCCTCTCTCTCCCTCTCTAATCAAAAGCAGTGAATTTCAGGAGTAACCAAATGTGAACTTGTTTAAATGATTTATATTGTACAAACCATTAAATAATCAAGACAGCAGCAATGATTCCATTTTAATCTCACATGGAAG
Source organism: Pteronotus mesoamericanus (assembly GCF_021234165.1). NCBI lineage: Eukaryota > Metazoa > Chordata > Mammalia > Chiroptera > Mormoopidae > Pteronotus > Pteronotus mesoamericanus. The sequence goes on along the minus strand of NW_026555285.1, from coordinate 37,053,911 downwards.
GGTTTTCCCTCTACCTGTTTGTGTTTCCAATGCAGTGTGGAGGATGACCTCCAACCCTTGTTCATCCTTTTTAAATCCACCTAAAAAATGAAGTTTTATAAAATTTTGCCTGTTCTCTCTTTCGAAGTTTTACTTTTTCAAGAGTGTTTCACAGACTCTACTGCATTTATGTCAGGTAGCTTGGGGCCAGGAAAAAAATAAAATAAAGAAAGAAAGAAACTACTGATGGAAGTGTTGAGCTAAGTGAAACATTTTTTCACTGAGTCTCTGAGGGCCATATTGGCCCACATATGAGTGGTTGTTTTTTTTTCCTCAGCCTATCTTGGATTGGCTTTATTGAGGCTCTTACTTTCTGTTTGTTTATTTGCTCTCCTCTCCTTGACTCAGAACTATTTTTCACCCAGACGATAGAAAGTATTTTGGAGCAAAGCAAGGGCTTCAGTAAAATGGAAATGGTTTCTGTCCTTGGTGCTCTTTTCTGAGCCTCCCTAATAACTCACATTACAAAGTTCCACCATTTGGTGACTCTTCAAGCCTTTGGAGCTAGTCAAGTGCATTAGGCTAAATGCTTCTGTTAAAACCAGTGTCCTGTATTGTCCTCAATTTCCTTCTGAGCCATAGCTATTTGGTAAAGGGATTTGTCAACAGGAGAAATACACAACAATCGGAACCCAAGGCTGGGCTGCTTCTTTTTGATCTTAAGGGAGCTGCTTTTACTTCAGAAAATGTGACTGACTCAAGGTTCAGCCTCTTTTGGAGCCTGGGTGTGTCACTGTTACCAGAGATATTAAAAAATTAAGAATGCAAATACATTTAGTCACTAGATTATCAGGAAATTGCTTTTGTCATCTTTTTTACGCTACTCCAGAATGGCAATAATGCAGATGTTTGGAGGAGAAAAATAAAACTTACAGTATATGGTTCAATTAAATCTTTAAAACCACTATATTTAAATTTTACCATTTTTGACACATCAAAATAATTCCTGTTTTAAATGCTTAACATGCTGGTGAGTAAAGCTTATGTAATTAAAAACCAAGTTGGTAATCATGTAAATATGAATATTTAGCAACCTGGGGAATATTCGAGGTTTAAAAAGCATAGCTGATCCTTCATCTATAACAAACTAAAAGTTACGGGATATCTGCAGGAAAATATGTAATAAGGGTCTTCAATATGTTACTGAAAACCCTTGGCCTAAACAATTAGTTTTAACTTAATACAACTTTAGCCATATTTTTCTCATATAATCTTGGGCTAATTATTCATTTTCATGAGCCTAAAATTATCTTTCTATAAACTAGTATACATTCTAAATATTATGCCAACTATAGAGTCTTGTTTTAAAGACAAATAAAAGTGACGCCATGTCAGTGAACCCTGAATTGAGCTTACTATGCTGTGGACATATAAAACCTTGTATAAACTATGAAGGTATTTTTTTTCTTCCTTCTTTACCTGCTTCTTTCTTTATTTCTTTCATTGTTCATGATGCTGTTAATGCAACATAGACCACATATAGTAAGCTGGACATATAGTAAACATGTATGGTAAACAGAAAATGCAAATTGGCACTTATGTGATACAGAAGTAAGGGAACATAATTTTTCCTGATGTCTTTGACATGTAACTTCATAATAATCACTAACAGCATTTCGATTTTGTTTAGAATAAAACATTTTACATAGCTACATAGGACCTTCACTAAAAATTGTTCCCAGTAATAAAGAAAAGCATTTGCCAAATTAGGTTTAACACAGTCAGAACGTTTGGCTCTGAATAAAAATTTTGAATTCTGCCTAGTCATTAATGCATGAATGGGACTGATTCCCAAAATTAAAACCAATCTACAAAAAAGACACACGACGTAAGGTAGTATCATACTGAGTGCGCTATAAAGTGGGATTTAATTTCGCACCCTGGGTAAGAAGGAAGAAAATCACATGAGAATGTACAATGAAGGCCCATGTTTCCTATTTGGAGAACAAGTAAAAAATGATTTTCAAGATTTCTTTAAACTGTCAGCTTCTGTTTATTTCATAACATATTAGTTACACTAAATCAGACTTATGTTCTTGTTTGTATGCTTTATTGATTTTGTTGTTGTTTTATCTTAACTAAAGTATAAAACATTTATATTAACTATCATAATGCCTGAAAAAAAGAGGATAGTGGCATTTGTCTAAATACAAACAGTATCTATTAATATGCAAATTTAATTCTTTAAACTCACATTCTGAAATATAACTATCAACTACCTTAACTTTCTTTGTATGACCACTGTTTGGTTTTGGGTATGGGTGAAAAATTTTGTCTCCTGACTATAAGTAATATAAACTATTGGTAAACATAGCTGATTACTACATAAGTTTTGTCTACTGTCTCTTGTAATTCCAAGAATGTAACAGAAAGGAGAAAAAAGTGAAGGGGAAGCATTGGGAGTCAAAATTCACAAGGTCAAAGAGACAAGAGAAAATGAAACATAAACAAAATGCTGCAAGCTGGTGATAAGTGCACAAGCGGTAACTGATTTATCAGACAAAAAAGCTGAGACTAAAGCTGGCAGGGGGAAAAAAATACCTAGGAACAAACCCAACTGCATAACAGTACCCCAGAAATCCACAGGAGTTTTGGCACTGTGGATCTCGACAGTGTGTATATAGCTGCAGCTGAAATGTCCTTGTTTGGTGCATTCAGGCTGGAGGTTTACCCTCTGGAGAGTCTGAGAAGGCATCCTGTTGGAGGTAATAAAACACAGCTGACTGCAGGCAGTACCTGAGCTCTGCAAGCTGGAGGCCCCAGCATCTGTGTGCTCAGCTCTTCACAGGAGGTTAAGACACCCTCATCCTTGCCCAGAGAAAGACCAATGAAGATTTTCTCTTTAAGAAATTAATAAGGTAATGATTTGCAGGTATTTTTAGTCATGGGCCCACCAGATTAGTCTATAGAAATGTTCCTATCCAAAGCCTTGTCTACCCTTACAGAGATACTGGTGGATTTTTGGGTTCTCTACTCAACTATGGACAAAGAATCAGGAATCACTAGACAACTGAGGAAATCAAATATGCAAGACTAACACAACAAGGGTACACTGTGAAAACAATGTGTGGAGTCGAAAAGATCTTTTAAATAAGGACAACTAGCCCTGGCTGGTGTGTCCCAGTGCAATGAGCACTGGCCTGTGAACCACAGGGTTGCTGGTTTGATTCCCAGTCAGGGCACATGCTTGGTTTGCAAGCCAGGCTCTCAGGAGGGGGCAAGGGAGAGGCAACCACACATTGATGTTTCTCTACCTCTCTTTCTCCATTCCTTCCCCTCTCTCTAAAAATAAATAAACAAAATCTTAAAAAAAGGGACAACTAGACTCAATAGCCTTAAACAAAATTTTAAATGGGATGAAAGGTTGCAAGAGGCACAGGCTTGTGGAGCCAGTAGGATCTAAATTAAAAAAAAAGTGTTGTATAAATTGTCTGATCATGATTAAAGAGACTATGACAAGAATGTCTTCATAAATGTAGATTCAAAATACAAACGTTCTGATTTTAGATATAAACCTGGAAGTCATAATCATGTACATCATAGCTAAAGATGAGGAAAGTACATAACAATTGCATAGGGAATGAGCATAGAGAGAAAAAAGATTTGAGGACCAAGCTGAGCTACATACTTATGCATCATGGAGATGAACCAGATGCAGAGACGGACATCTCAAGGAATGACCAGAAAAGTAATAGAAAAACTAGATTAGAAGAATGTAATAAGGACAAGCGAATAAAGTATTTCAGTAAGAGAGTGATCCTCTGTGTCAAATGCCACTGTTAATCAAAGAGAGAGAGATTGAAGTAAGTTTGTTGCATTTGACAACAAGAAGTCATTGTTGATTTGATAAAAGGGAGTTTATCAAATGGTAAACTTGAAGCACTAGGCACAGAAACTTAATTGGACAGGTTTCAAAAGAGAATAGGCTGATGTAAACAAATTTTAAAAATATATAAGGAAGTTTTGTTGTAAAGAGTAGAATAAAAATGAGATCGTAGCTGAAAGAAGAGTGAGATCAGGACAATTTTTCTTTCAGATTGTAGAAATATTACCATGTTTGGATGCTGCCAAAAACAGTCCAGAAGACAGAGAAAGAAAAATGATGATGATAAAGGAAAGTGAGAAGAATTGATGGAACAATATCTTTAAGAATTAGAGATGGAATGGAATTTAAGACATATTAGGCAATTATGGAGAATTTAACCATTGTTTGGAACACAGATGAAGCATCTTTGATAACAGGAGTAGTCAATGGTGTGAGGTGATATTCAGGTTGACATAGTATTAAAGAGTATTCCTGAAGGTTTTTTTCTTATTGTTTCAATCTCCTTCATAATGTATAAATCAAGGTTGTGATTACATGAGAGTAGGGATAGATTAATGGAAAGAAAGAGAATAAAATGTGAAATAATGTAAGAAGAATCTTAAAGACAAAGGCAGACTTTTCCAGATATTTGTGTACCAAAGAGTTTTTCTTCTTTGCCCATTTTATCAGAAACACACTGGATATAAGCTCTACTAACATGAGGCAATTAAACAAAATAAGGAACATGAAAGTCAAATACAGATGAGAAGCAATGAAAATCTCAACATATATCTCACAATAGCAGTTCTGTATTTATCAGCCAACAAGCTATGCTGGATAAAGAATAGCATAGGAAAGGTTTTACCAAAAAAAAAAAAAAATGAAACTTTTGTTTGACCTAATGCATTAAAATATTTTAGGTGTTATTATGGCAGAGAGTTGGAGGGAAAAAAATCATTGATGAGTACATAGAAGCCAATAAAATACATTTAAAAATGGTTTAACTACAAGTGATAATTTGTTGAAGAAAATATATTGGTAGATATTAGCTGAGCTATAGATTATGTATTTACACCACAAATACAGTAACCTTTAATTATTAACCTGTTTAAAAATATTATAAATTGATAACAGGTATATGTGAATGGCTATGGGGTAGAATTTTTAAAATTAAATAATTTATTCCAATGTGGTTATTCAAAAATATTATGCAAATTTTCAAAAAATATAATATGTAGCATATAAATATAAATAAATTAAAAAGTTAAAAAGGAAAAGATACAGAGAAAGAATTAAAAGGATCTCTGAGGAGGAATAAGAAGTGAAAGGGGTGCAGCAGAGGATTTAATTTTTGGAAAAAATTGATTTTTTAAGCTTTTAAATAAGCATAATTAGATTTTTAAAAATTAAATAATTAATTGTATAAAGTAATATGCAGTTATTGTAGAGGTGAGAAATTCAACTACATACACTTGATCATAATTCTACTATTAAAAGCATTTACTATGCTCTTCTGGACAACTTAATTTTTTTCTACCTAATTATTTTTAAAATATTATAGGAAGAAATAAAATTGTTCCAAAAGTTTTTCAGGTGATTCTTAATAAGTCCCATCTATATTTTACCAATTTGACATATCATCCCTTTCATTTGAATTTACCTTTGCCCTTTTGTGGATACATGTATTATTCATTCCTGTGCGAAATTCATCCCTGTACTTGATACCATATTACATTGGGTACAGAGGCACATATTCTCTCTGTAGTCAGATCAGTAAACATGCATTTTAGACCCCCTTAGAGAAGGAACTAGGGGGCCGGAAAATAGCCTCACATGATGCCTGTACAAGTCCTTATACAACCACTCCCTTAAAATAAACCCCTAAGACAGGTTCTGACCCATATCAAATGATCTTACAAACAAAGCCTTGGGTCTATTGACCACAGAAACAGAGTTTAGGTCAAACTAGAGATGACATGTAGGCCTTAGTTGTGTTTCACCACCAAGCCCAGAAAAGCGGCAAAACCAGATGAAGTCAGTCATAGCTGACATCAGCACCAGTTACAATGACTGATGACCCCTGACTTCGTGCCACCACTCGGCAGAGGTGAGGATGAAGACTCTGAAAGGACACACCTGGGAAGCTGATAAATAGTCTCTTGAGGTCTCTCTTTAGATCTCTCCTAAAGTTTCTGCCTTTGGAAGACAGATATACCCTTTAAGAGGAAGGACCCAGCTCTCTCTCTCTCTCTGTCCCCCACTCTCTCTCCCTTCTTCACTACCTTCTTTCCTCAGGGGTGCTCTTTCTGGAGTGCACCACCGCTTCCCCGCTCTTCTTCCTTCAGGCACATGTACTTTTCCTTCCCTCTCCTAAGTGCCAAAGGCCCTTCTTTTCTTCTCTAACTTGTTCCTTGAGTCCATGTAGCCTAACTGACTCACTTCTATTACCTCTGTGATTTTCTAAATAAAATGCTTGCATCAGAGTTCTTGCCTTTCTTGGCCAGCCGCAAGAATAGAGGCCTAACTCCTGACTCCACCATTAACAATGAGAATACTGAATCTTCATGTTGTGTATTGACTGTGTTGATAGCTTTGGCCAGTGACACAAATGAGGTGAACCCAGGGGAGAAAAAAAAAGATTGGCCATTTTCAATTAGAAATTTTAAAAAATAGATTTTTTGTAACACTATATTTGTAGAATGCAATTTTTTCCTGGAACAAATTATAGTGGTGCCTAAGTACTTAGTACTCATCAGCTTCAAAACTTGTCAAATCCAGTACTTGTTGTATTTTGATGAGAAAAAAATGTTTCAGCACTTGGAGCTTGCTCGCCACTCATTGCACTTGCTCGAACTTGTATGAGTCATGATGCTGTCCCACAAGGGAAAATGCTTCATCAGCCACTGGTCAGAGTGAGTACTGAGATACCACTGTATTTAGAAACTGATTTAAATGATTTAATTGCGGCAATGCTAAAAAAAAATCCTATGTGTTCTATTAATTCTTTGAACTTTTTGAATCGAGTGAACTAAAAGCCTAGGCACCAAATTAATTCAATTTGTGATATCCTATAGGAAGTACAATTTGGGGGTAAGAAACACAGAGGCAAAAGCTCTTCAATGATCTCTAACTCTGTGAGTTTTGAAAATCTCAAATTAATCTGTATAAGAAATTGGGATGATTTCAATTTTCTTTTTGAATTTTGACAAAGAAATGCAAGATAGACTTATATCAGACTTTATTTTTCATTTAATATTCTTGAACTTTAACCTATAAGACAACTTTGTTTTTCATACGTTTATTTTTTTCTCCAAGAAATGTTTTAATACATAGCATGACTATGTGACTTTTTTTTAAATTCAGTACTTCTCATGATGCATTTTGTTTCATTACAGAATTTATAACAAGCCTTATAGAACAATTTAACCGCAAATAACTTGAGTAGCTTTCAATCTTTAGTAATGTATGATTTTGGTGTGAATTTAATTAATTGAATTACTTTTCTTAACCATTAAGAGAATTCTGTCTCTAAGTTTTATATCACTTACCAGAAGATTCTGGTTTCTTCCTTTTTTCCCATCCATTTCTCCAGGTATACAAAGCAATTAATTGTCATCTTGAGAGACGGGATGGCAGTAACTGGTTCATTTTTCTAAAATGAGCTAATTGAAGAATGCACATAGGCACAGAAAATTTAGTCCATTCTCTTCTTTTTGCTCAAATAAAGAGACACAAAACATAGAAGTGTATTTTTTGCAGAGCCTGCATTTCCCCTGGATGGGTGATTGTGCATAGACTTTGGTATAATTAGGGAGACCTCAGGCTCGTTTGACACTTAAATCAAGCTGCATCTTTCGATGTAGCTTTACCAGTCATAAAAAATATCTCTTGGTGTTTTGGCTGCTGAATCTGCTATTTTCTTTCTCAATGTATTCAAAACTTGAATAGAAAAAGGAATGCTATTTACTGACCTCTCAAAAAACAGTACACATGTGAACTTTAGGTAATCATGTAAATCCTCTACCATGAGACAAAATCTTTAGGCTGATGATTCCGATTTATGTTTTTCTTGCCATTCTCTCTCCTCTAAGGTCTAACTGCATTTCTATAAGAATTTATGGGACACACTCTACCCAGATGTCTCATAAAAGCTCAATTTTAATCCACTTAAAATTAAATTTATTATTTAATATTTATTCTATCATGCCTCTTTTTTTTCCCCCCATAATGTTCAAAACATCTAACCCAGAGATTATAAAGGACATTGAATTCTAATGGAACCAGGACTGTTACAGGCATAGCCATTCATAACACTAGAAACTTTTAGAATTTCAAAGGCATGCAAATTCCTAAATTATGTAAGAGAAACTGACATAACCTTGTGTGGCAATTAATGGAATGGAAGGGATTTTCTTATGAATAAATGCCTTCCTCAATCTTTTCCAATAAGAATGAGTCCCAAGGCAGAAAGGAGGCTACTTTTAGAATTAAGACATACTCGGGCCTCTCATTGTAGGAAGCTGATGCTTTTGGTAAGGAATGAAATTAAGGGTAGAAATTAAGAGGACCAAAGCAAGAGTGTAGTAGAAGAGTAAAGAATATAGACATTGATGCAGGGTGAAGAAATGAGGGGATAAGGGGGGCTAGAATATATTTCCCATAACATGGCAAATTCTGGATTTAACACGGACACATCAGTTCCAGTACTTTAATACACAGTGTCATTGGCTGGACTGTGGCTTATCATTTTAATAAATGATCAAAATATATTTAATCCATTAAAAAAAGAGCACAATATTCAAATCCTTAATTACCCCTTAACAGGAATTTGAATGCAATTTGTCTTTCCATAATATGCCAATCGTTTAGTTTTGTTTTGGAGGAAACAATAAAAGTTATATTCAGTTACAGATTCTGTCTTTGCCAGCAAAGCATTTAGCACAGGTTTGCAGTGGGAATTACAATTTCACAAACCGATAGCATGCAGGATGGTATCTCTTAATATGCCAAATAAAGAAATAACATCCTTCAAACAAAAAATGAGAGCCCAATCACACTATTCTTCGAAGCAAGGAGAGATGAAGGAATAAAGTCCAAATTTAAGATGAGGTGTATCTTTTCCTGTGAGGAGGTGCACAGAGGAGAGGAAAACCAATGGAGAGCTGCTTTCCAGCTGCCGGAGCAGAAGTCGGTCTCCTTTTGCTGAAGCCCGTTGCTAGAGCTCAATTAACACTGGTGTGGCCCGGCAAGCTGCCTTCCTTCCTGGGGCAGCTGTGCAGCTGTTTGCCACTGCAGATAATAGAGTATCCATGCCAAGTCAGGAGCTAACACAGCAAGGGTTTTTTTGAGAGTTTTTAGATTAGAGTGGGAAGAATCACCTAGCCCAAACCAAACAAATACTAGCCATGCACTCTCAGTATTTATAATTTAAACGTTCCTTTGCCATAGTTATTTTTCCACAGGCTTTTTATCAGCCGGGCCCCCTTCCACAGATGAACTGCTGAGGGCTTATCAGCAACCACAGAGGTAGAATGAAGACATCCTGACACAACTTAATTCTTACTCATATCTGAGCACCTTTGTCTTTGTTATAAACAACTGGACTGAAACAACTTTACTTCAGTCATCAACAAGTGGATTTAATATTAAACCAATACACAGCACCAGTATTTTACCTACATCCTCAAAAGAGTAACACCTCTGACCCTGGCTGGTGTGGATCAGTGGATTGAGTGCTGGCCGGCTAATCAAAGGGTCGCTGGTTCAATTCCCAGTCAGGGCACATGCCTGGGTTATGAGCCAGGTTCTCAGTTGGGGGCACGCAAGAGGAAACCATATATTGGCGTCTCTCTCCACCTTTCGCCCTCCCTTCCCTTCTCTCAAAAAATAAATAAATAAAATCTTAGACTTAAAAAAAAAAAGAGTAGCACCTCTGCCAAGTATCCGCTCTAAAACGTAAGCCGAGAGTCGTAGGCAGAGGTTTCTCTAATTGGTCCGAGAATCTTCCCCCGCATTGTAAAATACATCATATTCACCTTCATTTATTTCGATTTTCTCCTTCTCCAATATGCTTTTTTGACTGTTTAGAATGCGTGTTATTCTGTTGAAGTGGCCCTCCCGTTCCAGACATCACAGTTCAGGTTAGCACTGTCAGAGCTCGATTTAGATAAACAAGGTAATGCTTTTTCAGTAGCATCAAAGCTTCCATTTAGCTCTCAAGGGTCCTCTGCTTTCCACAAAGGCTGCAGAGAATTAATGATCTTGCCATCTACCTTTGAAAATGTATTTTTGAAAGGAATATTCCTTCTTCATTGAAAGGCTATATGACATAACTGGAAGGAGTACCGGCTCTAAACCCAGATGCTTGAGTTCAAACCTGACTCTTCAACTCACTAGACATTTGTCTCTGAGGACACTTTTTAAACACTTCTTTCCTTTAGAAGGGGAAAATACACATTTCTCAGGAAAGTTGTGCTGACAGTCTCACTGGGCCAATTGCAGGTTTAAGGATGCCACCTTCCTTATTATACCTATATTTGTCAATCCTCAATGATACCACTATCAGGTTAGGACAACCTCTACAGTTAGTCACATTATTGCTGGAACACTTCAGGACATTCAAAAATAAAAGGCTATTTTTCTTCAGGAAGGGGGCAGAAACATAGGAAACTGATCAGTAGATTCAAAGCTCCTTGGTAAAACATTAATTTTATATTACAACTCATGGGAAATTCGCTAGTAAGCATTACAAATTTGTTTTCAAGTTCAGGTTATTAATGCTATTAAAACTATTAAACAAAACATACTAATAGTATTGACTAGAAACTTGTTTTCCTTTATTGGAAAAGCCGGTTGATTATACAATGAAATTGCTCAGATTTACTATTGGCTTTTTCATTTGAACATTGAATTAGCTTGTGAATAATGCATAAATGATTCACAAAAAATACAAAGAAGGACCTAAATTCCATCCCACTACCATCAGTCTTGAGAGTATAAATGTCATTTGCAATTGGCATAGTCTTGCCTGAAATAAATCTCTAGGTTTTCTTTGTAAATTTTAAAACTTGTTGTCTTCATAAGCACAGAGGGAAGAATAATATTCAAAATTTATTTTTAGAACAGAGAGTGACAAACTAGATAAATCACCAGTGTTATTCCAAATGACTAGTCTATATTCCCAAGTAACAAGGTAATAGTTGAAGTTCTTGCATTCTCACTAAGAAAAATAAAAAATAGTTAAAGGGACAGCCTAAAGTGTTTATTATTCTGGAACAATGAGTCAAAATATTAATGTAACACAATTCACAAACAAGATTTTTAAGCTATTTTATACTCTTACAGTTCTATTTTTATTTATAATATCTTTTGAAATGTTTTACATTATATTTCAACATATGGTGAAGAATTAATTATATAGTTATGTTGTTAAGACTTTCATTCAAAATGTGCTATATAATTCAATAAAATTATAACCTTGAGCATATAAATATAATCAGAATTTCAAATCACTGAAATTTTACTTTTTAAATTTATTTGCAATTTCCTGCATATAACAATATTATTGTGTACTTGTATCAATATACTTAATAAAATTCAAAAGTACAACCCACAAATAGTAAAATAACTACAAAAGAATATAAAAATTGCAATGCAATGTTTTATTTATTTTTTTCTTATTGGACTGTATATCCTGGTTTCTTAGTATGTATAGCACTCTCTTACTATTTTTACTTGTCTTACACAATTATTTATATTATTGCACCACAACTTATTAAGTAGGAGTGTACATAAAATTAATATTATCTTTTCTGATATATAAATGGAAATATGGACAAAAGAGAGTGAAAATGTCACACAGGAACTACATAGACTGATCATAAGTGTGCTGGATTATCTCTCGATCTGTAGAGTGCACTGCCTTCAAAGAAGAAAAAAAAAAGAAGAGTGAAGCCATTATTTTTTTTGTTCTTTTGTTGGTTAAAATGTAGCTGTCAAGTAAACTTGTCCACAGTGATCACTGTGAGTTCAGGTAGTTTGATCTATATTGTCAATAAACAAAAGTACTTCCTTCTGACAAGAGAAAAAATATGGAGGAGAAGAGATAAAGGATGAATGATTAGTAAAGAAGATAAACAGTTTTGCCTACTTCAAAGATTGAACTTTAAAAGTTCTAAGGGAGCAGGATATATCACATTGATATTTTTTAGTCTTCTCTGAAACTTCTACCATATGCTGTCTTCACGTTGTCATCAAAAAGCCATGATTTCTTTCTAGTTCAGTCCTATTGTCAGCACCTCCATCAGTTTGGTTCCTCCACTGGTCCCCTCATTCTGCAAAGAATACCGAAAGTCCCTTTTAGACTATCAGTAACCTATCAGAGTGCTCAGTAACTTCGCAATGATTTTTTTCTTGTTTGCATGAAAAAGTGGAAAACAGTAACATCAAATAAAGAGATGCAGTTTTCTTGCTAAATTCTTCATTGGAAATGCAGAGTTGTGTATTTCACTTGCACATCTAATCAATAGTTATACTGATTGGGTGTATAGAGTATTGACATTTTGAGTAGATTAATATAGTGAAATTTCTGCATCTTTCAATGGAAAGCACCCGACATGTTCAGAGAGGTGGTCCTTGACAGCCATAGTGCTGACCTGTCTTCCTTACAATGGCTGATGGATAAAAGGATGCGCATCGGACCTAAGGTAGACCAATGTGATTTTGTTTTCTAACAACTTGGAGATTGAGAAGATAAACAATCATTAATCTCTACATGTGATTGAAATATTAGTGAGTTGTAGCCCTGGCTGGTGTGGCTTAGTGGACTGAGCGCCGGACTATGAAGCAAAGTGTCATTGGTTCAATTCCCAGTCGGGGCACATGCCTAGGTTGTGGGGCCAGGTCCCCAGTGGGAGGTGCGAGAGGAGCAATTACACACTGATGTTTCTTTCTCTCTCTTTCTCCCTCTCTTCCCCTGCCTAAAAATAAAATAAATAAAAATCTTAAGAATAGAAATATTAGTGGGTTTTAACAAATTTGCCCCTACTTCAAAAGAAAAATGCCTTGTAATTAACCACAATTTTAATTGGCCCAAAACTGGGCGGGGGGGAGGTACTGAACAAAAGAAAATAGAATGAAAAATAAAACAAACCATTATCAAAACCAATAAAACTCCAAACACTCACTCAAAGCAAGATAAAAATAGTAACCACATCTCACCCTACAAGTTTGTTCACACATACACACACAGAATTTATTCTGAATTACTTTTTTGTTGGTAGCCTTAAAAAAGATCTAGGTCAGGGAGATCATCCAAATGGGAAATATATTATGGCAGCCAGAATACCAGTCCAAGGGAGTCAAATAGATACCCTTGCTATTATTGATGCTATCATGCACATTATTTTTCATCTAAAACAGGATATATTATATTATATTTCATCTAAAACAGGATCTATTAGACTATTGGCAAATCTACAATATGAAATTTATTTCTCTGCACCTTCTCAATTCTAAAAGGAAGCTAAGTTTTAGTATTTTAAAGATTATATTAGAATTATTGAATGTGTCCAAATTCTGAAGAATAAAAATGTTACACTTTTATAAAATGAGAATGCAATAATGGAGATGTGAAAATAACCTTAGTGTCATGTCAAAGAAGAGAGTCTTCATATTATGGCTTGTGAATGTAACAGCTTATTCAGATTTTGAAGGACCTCACAAGAATGGATGGTATGTTCTTGACATTTTACTGAAAATAGTGACATTTTGATAATTTTTTATCATCATCAGAATTGCATGTTTGGAAAAAAATATACGTGTACTGGCTCAAGGGATGGACTATAATGAAACCTCATATAAGACTAGGTTATATTTCTCTGGAAACTTCCTCCTTAACACAAGAAATATTTCCTCAGGAGTAATATCCGCACTCCATGATCTTCATTCCCTGATGGCTGAATGACTGAATGTTTATGAGAAGTATATTTAATTTAATCCCCAAATGAGCAAATTTGAGAACTTAATATGGAATTGTCAGAAAGTAATGGGCTCAGAAAATACTAGAAACTCTAATGTACATGGTTATAGAAGGCAATAATATTTTCCCAAATTACAATGAACACAGAGAGAAAAAAACTAGTTTAGGGGAAAGATCTTAAACAAATCTTACTCAGTAGTAGTGTTATAAATAAGTCACAAGAAATAATGTATTTTACTTCATTTTCTCTAGAGCTACCATTTTTTTCACTTTCTTACTTTACCATTGAGAAATTCACAACTATTTTTCTATATTTTCCTAAATTATAACATAAGGAAAATATTAACTATTATATGCATTTATTTGTACATAATAGAGGAAATAACATTTAAAACTCAATATGTTATAATATTTATTCTAGTTTATAAAGCAACTATTTTGTTATACAAACTAACTATAGCAGATATTTGAGGCGATGTAATAAGTGTGAATCATAAGTTATGCCTTGCTTACTAATGTAGAATTATCAGATAAACTTAAAGAACAATTATCTGTCACAATAAAAACCTAACAAAAACCTGACCGTGATAAAGAATGATTTTATACTTGGAAAAAACAAGTGAAGTTATATAATGTTGTAATTATCAGATTAATATTTATTGTCTGTCATTTTTATTGATGCCCAAATTTGCTGTGCATGACCTTCACATGTCATTGAATTTCTTTAAGGTCTTTTTTTTAATTTGTAAAAGTTAACAATAAAATCTACTGCATAGCACAAGTTATAAGTTTAAATTTGATTAGATAGAAAAAAGCAATTAACTTACAAGTTCATAGTTAAATCCTCAATAGCTGTAAATTAAGAAAGAAAAATGTGACTTTATATCACTTGTTATCACCATCCCCATGACGCCCCGGGAGATAATGAGGCACCTGGACATTTACCAGGTGTTTTATTTTTGCCAGTTCAACAGTTCAGAAATCATTTACTGAGCACTAGGATTTCATAAATAAATTTCATATTGGTGTCCAGCAGTTAGTTCAGTTGGTTAAGGATGACAACTAAAATGACAACAACAAAGGTACTATGTACCATATTTGAGTTGACATAGTGTCTTTGCATGTGTTTTTGTCCATTTGCAGCATCTTTCTTCCCCACTTTCAAACAATACTTCTGTCTTCCCCATGTTGAATGTTGGATAGTCAAGTTCTTTTTAATTTTTTAAAATTTTTTTAATCTTGACTGTATTTTTTTCCGTTACCATTAGTCCTCTTATATCCCCTCACCCTAGCAATCACCACATTGTTGTCCATGCCCATGAGTCCTGTCCTTTTTCCTTCTTGCTCAGCCCCTCTACCCCTTCACCTCCTCCTCCCACCACTAGCTGTCATCCTGCTCAAGTTCTTACCATTCTGTGTTAGTTTTAGCGTCTTTGTTTCACTTATCCCTGCATTCTCGAGGCCAGAATTTATGTCCTTTTTCCTCTCAGTCTCCAGTCTCAGAACAAAACAAGTTCTAATTAATGAACAATATAATAGAAAAAAAAACCCCAAGATTATAATGAAATATAAAGAATTTTTAAAAGCATAGTTTAGCACACAATAAAAATACTTTTTATAAAATAGAGCAAAACATAACATAGAATTATCAGTAAATTATTCAGATAAAATAAGAAGAAATAAATATAAAACCACCAAAACTGCAATATATTTAAAAAAAATGACTAAATGGTAATAGAAAAAAATATAATAAATATTAAATTAAAAAAAAAGTGAAAAGCAATATAACTCATTAGCTCATAAATTTTTCTGATAACAAAAAGTTTCAATCATTATTTAAAACATGAATATGATATCTTTTCTACATTACAACAGAAAATTTGAATTTAGAACATTTCTTTGATAAAAGGACTCCACGAAATTTATCTTTGCTTCAACAGAATAATCTCTATGGTCATCACACTGGCTGCAGAGTTAGTTTCCTATGTTAGATTTGTACATCTCTTCAGAGAAATGGATTCTGAAAGCTTTCCTCCATTATGTCTATGAAATATCAATGACCTTGCTCTAGCAGCCCTTAGCTGTTTTGCACATAGCAGAAACAAACAAAAAATCTTTCTTCCAACCATGGAACTCAAATTAGTATTTGGCTCCCAAATATACTAGACACTGTGCTATGTCCTGAGATTATCAAGACAAAATACTATAGTCTCTGCTTATGGGGGGAAAAAAGTCTAATTTCTGTTCTTCCAAAGGGAAATTAATAAACAAATAAATAAAAAATATCTTTAAAAAATCACCTGATGAAAAAAGATGTGTACATGCAGCAGTTATATTCTCATAGCCATTGTTTATCTTCTGTAATAAAATATCTTGTCCCTACATAATCTTCCTCCAATTATATTATTATGCGCTCTTATCAATTTATGTATTTTTAACATTAATATAAATGTTTATTAGAAACATTTTTATATAATTATTATTACATGTGATGATTTAGTTCTAATTCCTCTCCACAAACCTTATTTGGTCCATAATGTTCCTGATGTATTTTATTGTCTTCATAAAAACATAAAGCCAAATAATCTTACTCTCCAATAATTCTTTGAATAAGTGCATTCAGAGTCTAACCCAGAACTCTATAAATAACAATCTTTAATGCAATGCAAACATTCAAGATCATGGGCTGTTTCATATGCAATTATTAGCTATGTTAAAACTGTAGGTTGAAGAAAGAGACTGGAAACAGGGTACAAATAGACACCTGAAATAAAGAGAACTGTTAGTCATGGACAGTGGCAGAGACAGATAACTGTGGGGCACCTAAGTTTTGTGGGGCTGCCTGTAGAGCAGTTGATGGGCAGCTTCTGTGTCTTTACAATTACTACGACCAGCCCTGGACAACAAAATGCCATGTTAAATGGAGCAGGTAACAGTGACTCTCCCTTGGACTCTGTGTATCTTCTCTTGAGCTATCTGAGCCCATGTGTCAAAGATGGTTATATCACAAGATGGAAAGAGTCTGAATCATTTTTTGGAGTACAGCCATGAGCTCCTCGACCAAGAACATCAAAAATGAACTTTGTATAAGTGAGAAATAAACTTTTATTGCATTAAGACAATCTTGAGATTTTTGACTTATTTATTACAAACCCTGCATGAATTCCTCTAACTAATACAAGGGTCAAGAAGAAGACGTGACAGTGAATTGGCGAGCAGGGACTGGGAGTAATCCAATCCTACTCTGCTCCACATTCGTCCTCCTACACTTTACGCTATTTCTACATTTGTTATCCTTACCTCCTTAAAAATGTATTCTCAGGAGAGCTTGATAGGACTGAAATAGAGTGCAGAATGTGTGTAAGCTAATAAAAATAAGCTAATAAACTTTTTCTCTTCTTTTCAGAAAAGAGAGGATTTTTTTTCTTCTTTTCACTTTTTCTCATGCTTCAACATTTCGTATGGGCACATGGGAGTAAAATGGTTGTTTTGTGTGATTAAAAATAATAATTAAATCTGTTTTCCCATTACTTCTTTCTCTGTCCATATTTGGCTCTTCAGTTACCAACAAGAATCAAAGTTGTGAGGGGATCCCTGGAATAGTCCAACAATGCAAGCATGTTCCTTTGGCTGCCCTTCTCCGAGGGTAAGGAGGAAGAGCTTCGGAGTGTTGGTATCTGAATTGAAGAAATGCAGGTACTATTTAAGCCATTCTCACAGATATTGCGCATAATGACTTCTTATCTTAACATTAAATCTTATAAAATTTTCTAAAAATGATATAAACCTTTCTTGTTTAATAAAATATGGACTGTAAACACATCACTATATCTTCAGTGAAGAAGACTGAGATAATCAAAAGTCGTTTTCATGGTGTATTGTTACTACTGGTACATTCAGGTTTCTTCTTAGTTCATATATCTCTTCCCTGTTAGCACCATATTTTCCACTCCTTCTTTCCTCAAGACAACTAATATATTCCCCGAATTTTTGTTTTCTTTTTATTTGTATGAATTTCTTTAGGGATTTTATGAGTTTACCTTTGGTAGTATAATGGATTTTTCCAGATACAAAAAGAAACAATTAAAATATTCATAAAATAGTAACTTATGCAGACTAATATTGATACACTATACTATCTCAAATGAAAATACTCAAGCAACGTTCTTATGAACATTTGAGTATTGGACCATCATGCTACCAAATTAAGGTTTGGTCACAATGTCTCAAAACTTGCAAACAATATGCAAATATGTATGAATTACTTATTCAGACTCCTCTGAAAAAGCACCGCAGACTCTGTGGCTTAAACAACATAATATTATTTTCTCACAATTCTAGTGGCTGGAAAATCCAGGCTCACCTGGAAGATCCAGGTTCATCAGGGTTTGATTTCTGGTGAGGGCTCTCTTGTTTACAGTGGCTGCCTCCTGGCTGTGTCCTCATCTGGTGGAGAGATAGTGCTATCTTTCTCTCTTAGAATGCCACTAATCCTGTCAGATTAAGGGCCTTCTCTTGTAACATCATTTAGCTTTAAATATCTCCTAAAAGTCCTGTCTCCAAATATATTCACATTGGGTATTAGGACTTTGACATACAAATTTCAGGTGGGCACAATTAAGTTCATAAAGACATGTTTCACACATAAAAGCATACAATATGGAGAGTAATTTCTCGGTTATTTTAAGGTTGTAAATCAAAGTTTCTTATGGTGTCTGTTCTTATGTCTATAGATACTGTGGTATCTAAAGTTACTAATCTATTCATTCATTTAGCAAATAATTAGTTGAAAATATAATGTCAGAGGCATTGCTGTAAGTACATAAAATTTGTCAGAAGTAAAAAATTTCTGCCTCCTATAGCTTGCATTATAGTAGGTGAAGACACACAACAAAAAATCAACATCAAAAGATAATTACTCAATGCCCTGACTGTGTAGCTCGTTTGGTTAGAGCATCAACCTGATACCCTAAGTTGACAGGTTTGATCGCAGGTCAGGGCACATACAAGAAGCAAGCAATGGATGCATAAATAAGTGAAACAATAAATTGATGTCTCTCTCTCTCTCTCTCTCTCTTTCTCTCTCTCTCTTTTCCCCTCCCTCTCCCTTCCTCTCTCTCTCTAAAAAATCAATAAATAAAATTTAAAAAAAGAAAAAAATAATTACCCGATATGTTAGAAGTTGTAAGCTTCTATGAACTGAATAGAGAGAGTTAATAGGGATAAGAAACGATGAAAAAGAGTCAGTATGGCTTAGAAGAAGGCAACATTTGGGCAAAATTTGAAGGAGGTTAGGCAATTAGTGATGCACCTATCTGAGGGAAGATTTTCGGCAAGGAAATGTGAGGCTAAGTGTCTACGGAGAGAATATTTAAAACAACAAGACAGTCTGGCTAGAGCAGAAAAGTAGGAGTGAGAGAAGTGGAAATGAGATCAGAAGCCAGATTGCATAGAATTGCATAGGCATTTAGTTGTAAACTCTTTGGCTTAAACTCTCAGTGAAAATGGAAATCATCAGGACATTTGAACAGACGAGCACTGTAACCTAGTTTAAGCTTTAAAAGAATTAATCTTGTTACTATGTTGAGAACTAGGAAGAAGTTCAGCAAACATGGAGTCAGAGAGCAGGTAGGTGGTTACTAGAATAATATGGACAAGAGAAGCCATGTTTCTGAGAAGCCTGATAGCCTTGGACTTGGTAGTAAATATGGGGATTCTGGGTGCACTTTGAAAGTACTGTTCGAAAAGATTTATAGGTGGTGTGTAGGCAGGTGACTTGGCATAGATGTGCAAACTTGATTTATATGTATTATATTATTATCACTCTCTTCTGCTGCTAAAAGCAAGAGGACTTTTCTCAGGTCACGGACCTAGTTATAAAACCAATTATCTTATTAAGTAAAAATATTCCAATGAAAGTAGGCTGTGGGTTGATTCAACATACACTACCTGACCATACCTAGTGCATTAGAAATCATCGGTGTTCTAGTGAAAAGGTAAACATAGATTAAGTAAAATGGTCAACTATTTGTCAAGTGGGTAATTTATACAAATACATAGTATTACTTTTCTTAAGGTGTGATAACAAGTTAATGTTTTCAAACACAGCCAGTCATCTGTAGGTTATGATATGATATATTCTCTTGCTTCAAAGTACCTTAAAATTTTATTATCGATTCCCATTTGTTCTTGGGCTCAAGAGTACCTCTGAAGGCCTCACTGGGGAACCTTAACCCTGGGTAAGTCTCTTTTTGAGCCACATTCTGGCTTGAGGATGCCACTGCAGTTGCAAGGGCCTCGATGGACTAGCAGCCTCTCTTGTTATGTGCCAGTGATTTCTCATCCATTTCTGCTCTTATCTTTAGAGAACGGCTTCTGGCTACAGGAGTGGGATTATCTTTGTATCCAAAGCGAAGTTTGAATATGCCTCAGTTGGGATGTGAACAGCCCAAGGGTGATGCGGTCACTGAGAATTACATGTTTTCCTTGTCCTGGGCTCCTGGGAGATCAGTTCCTAGTTCTGATATGTGGTGTTCATTGGAGGTAAACAGCCCCAGGGGGCTCAGGCTAGTGTTGTTGGCTTCCACTTGCCAACGCGTGGGATTCTCTGTTTCTAATATTTTTCTATGCTACTACAGTATAATGTTTTTACCCTAAAATAAAATAATAATTACTCTAACAGTCTTTTTCCAGATATACAAATGTAGAAATAATTTTGTGGGTTTTTTTTATTTTTACAAAAATAGAAAAATATATAATACAATGCAAAACAAAACTTCTGTGAGTAAATGCTAAGGGAAAAGCTCTTCTCTAGCTTGCAGACGTACGTCCTGCTGGCGGGAGGTCTGCAAGGGCTCTGCCATGCGAGAGCTCAAAGCTTTGTCCTGCCATACAGATGCATTGGGTCCCAGCTGTTTATTTCTGAAAACTTAGTCTACAAGGAAAAAAAATGGCTAAGGAATCAATTTTTAAAAGACAGCACAGACAATAGAACTTCTTAGCATATGACTCTGAATATCTCCCCCTCCAATTTACAGGTTATGTCCCAAGATTTTGCCTACAAGCAGAGAACCTTGATATAGATCAGGTCCCCGGACAGTGTCCTAAGTAATGCAAGCGCTTTTGAGGGTATCAACACTGGAAGGATCACAGGAAGGAAAGCAGAGACTGACCTCAGGGTGCAGGGCGGAAGGAGTGGGAACGTCCTGAGCATCTTTCCCAATTAGCTAGAGATCACGGTGTCAAGGCTGTGGGTGGGGATAATGAGACATAAGGCTGGAAGCATATCTGCCTTATCATATTACAAAATACTGTTTTGTATTTATAAGCAATACTAATGTCAGCTCTTTCATCTTTTGGGAGTATCTGTATCATGAAGTGCAGAAAAAGCAAAGCGGTGTGAGGCTGAGGACAAGCGCACATGGACTCTCTAAATAAGCTGTTTCATAGTTTTCTGTTTTACAGTGAGCTTTTTCAAAATGAGAAGTGTGGCTTGATCTCTGTCTTAGTCCATTTGGCTGCTAAAAAAAAAAAAAATAGCACAGATTGGGGTAGCTTATAAGTAGCAAATATTTATTTCTGACAGTCCTGGAGGCTGAAAGTCCAAGATCAAAGTGCCAGGTTTGTAGCTAGAGCCTTCTCAAACGGCGACCCATGATGGGAGGGGTGAGGGAGCTCTGCGGGGTCTCTGGCGTAAGAACACAAATGCTAGTCATAAAGGCTCCCATCTCGTAACCTAAGCGCCTCCCAAAGGCCCTACTTCCTAATACTATCATCTTTGGGGGTTAGAATTTCAACATATGAATTTGGAAGATCACATACATTCAGACTATACCAATCACCATCTTTTTCCACAATATGATTACTGGTGCTATTAGAAATAGACTACAAGTCTTGATATACTCTTGTCCAGTTTACTGAAATACATCCTTGATTCTTTTTCTCTCCAAACTGTAGAGTCGTCAGGTCACAAGACTGTGGGTAGCTCTGTCATACATTTACTTCTACTCAACTTTAGTAGTAAGTGACAAACTCTTCCTAATACTGCCTTTGGCTTTTATCCTTAAATGTTACTAAACATTATCTGTTCAAGATTATTTGTTTCATTATTAAGATAGTCAAGGAGTGGATCTTCAATGTATTAACATACTCCCAACAAAAAACCTAGCCTTTTTAATTGATAGAATTGTATGTTATAGTGTGCTCTTAAAACAAGTCCAAATAAAATACAAAGAAACATAAAAGAAAACCTAATACAGATTCCCAAACACTTACAATGGGATAAAGAATGTTCTGTCTGCTAACAAGGGTTTTAAGGAAGCCAGATGATTTTTGGTAAGTTTAAATGAGGTAAAATTTGCTCCAATTCAGTAACAAAAGTGAGCTGGGAAAAAACAATTAATCAGAGTAAAAAGGTTTCATTACGGTTTGCGGTGAGGTGAAAAGTATGTTACTATGATAATCTGATTACCATTAATATGTCCTTCAGTCCATTGTGTTTGTGTATATTTTCATTACTTGATATAGAGATGATTAAAATTGGCAAAGAATAAATCAGTGAGTTAGGTGACAGAATAGACTTTGATCTAGGCTTCATAGTTAGAGTTTAATTTGTATTTTATTATGAGGAATAAAATTTATTTTAATGGGAAATTGACATTTAATTGTATATTTGGAAAAACAGGTCATGAATCTAAAGAAAATTTGCAAGATTTAGGAACTTTAATCACACAGAAGCAAAATATCAAAATTTATGTGGGAAGTTGTAGGAGTAAAATAAATCATATTCTCTCTGAGAACTTTGTGTAAAATAGATAAAAAAAATTACTGGAGATCTTTTTAACATCAGTTCAGAAAACTAAATTCATTTTGTCATTTTTAATTTTATGTCTCTAATTGATCTTCTGAATGCTGAGTCAGCAGAAAATAATACACCTGATATTGGCCAAGAAAACAATTGGCAGTGGATGCAATTCATCTGGAACTCTTATTTTGCTAATGTCTTTTGGCTCTAGAAGTAGTCAGGACAGCTCCCATGCTTATTCTATAAAATTATCTATTGATATCACCTATCCTCTATTTGGTAAAAATAGCACTATGAAGAGAAGAAGAAATTGCTTAACATTTTGACAACCTTATCTTTTAATAGTGCATTTGCTATTTCATTTATTGAGAACTGTAATGTATTTTAATTTACTTGGCCTATACATATATAACTGAAATCATTTTACATAGTTACCATTATATATTATATATAGTTATATAGATAGAATCACACAGTATAACTAACAGATTAGTCTAATCATGAGTATTGTCACATCAACATTTCCAAAATACTTCTAAATAAGAGCAGTTATTATATAATTTGATTAAGTGTTTTCTGATTTTAAAAGTAGTCTCATTAGAGAGCTGTCATTACACCACCATTTTGGTTTGTATTAAAAATGTAAAACTTTCTGTTTTTCTGTTAGGGTGATAATTCTTAGTACCTACATACATATTTATAATGCCTGGGTAGTATTACACCATTTCTCCTTAATAGTAATATGTTTAATTACTAAAGAATGAATTAAGAACAAAAAAATGCATGATTAGGATTAACTTATGTGGCTAGAATGTCTGTGGCTAGAAATAAATATGGGGAAGGAGTGAGTTGAGGCTGAGAAGAAATAATGGAAAAGGAACAGAAGCAAATATTAATGTCCCAAAACGCAAGAACTTGGTGGGGGGAAGAGGACAATAAAAAACAGGAATTAGTAAGGAAAAAAGAGAGAATAAAAAAGAATGTAGTCTTAAGGATTGGGAGGACTGGTATTTAAAGATATAGAAGAGATAAGGAAGGGATATTTAAAGAAAGACATAAAAGAAATTGAGAAAATAATGCATCTATGTTTCCTAATGTATGACTGTATAACCTAGTTTGCTTGAAATCTACAGCTCATTAAAGAGCATCAAGTGCACAGCAAGGCTCATGTTTGATGAAAAACAGAACAGTTTCTTGTTCAAATATGTAATTCCCCAAAAATCGCATGATGCTGCTCTTTTTTTTAAAGTATAAATTTATGTTAATTGCATGGTGCTTAGATGTGGTTTTGCATATTTACTCTCAGCAGCTCACTTTTATAGTTACATTTATTTTCCTACAAATGAGTCTTTCAATTCTTCAATAAATGTTCTTTCAATATTTGATATGGTAGAATATATGTGGTTGCTGTCTTATCCTAAATTAAATGTTTATTGGAGATACTTCATTTAAAGTGTTTTCATTTTCTGCTCATTTTAGTTGGAAAAGCAATCATGCAGTCTCATTCAGGCTATCTTTTCCTCTGGTATTATTGTTTTTTATAGTGATGAAGTAACCTGAAAAAGAGGGGGAAAAATCAAAATGAAAAAGACATGCAAACAAATTGTAGCTCCCAGTCTTCACAATGGTTGCACTGCAAACACAGAAAAAGGTTTAGCAGTAATCTCTGGCTGTGCCAACTCG
Organism: Pteronotus mesoamericanus; assembly: GCF_021234165.1. Taxonomy (NCBI): domain Eukaryota; kingdom Metazoa; phylum Chordata; class Mammalia; order Chiroptera; family Mormoopidae; genus Pteronotus; species Pteronotus mesoamericanus. Next base: position 37,029,602 of record NW_026555285.1, on the reverse strand, counting down.
GTACACAAAGACCAATTTGTTCATTTATAACAAACAAAAAAACAAAGAGACATCCACTGGGGAAAACTTCCTTACTTAATAGCCACATTGATGGCATGTGAATTTTCATTTTCATGCATTAGAATATGGGACCCATGTGATTTTATGAGAAATAAAGAAGCTATGGTTCTTGTGAGAGAAAAGAGCTGGGTAGCAGAAAAATATTTTTCCTGTTTAAGATTGCAAAAAAATGTTGTCATGGGGTCTATGTACGAAGGTGTACATTTCCATTCATTGCTCTATTGGCTAATGATGTTCACTATATTATTTTACACTTCCACTATTCCCAATATTCACACCTCAGTCGTAATTTTACTGCTCTTTCACATGTTAAGGATAAAACCTCTGATTCCTTTCCTCTTTATTTCCAATGTGGTATGTAAGAATAGTGGAAGATACTTATACAAAGGTGTATTCAAAAATCCTGAACAAGTATATTTATTTCAGCTTGATATAAAAACAACAACAACAACATGCAATTGAAGCAATTGAAGTATAAGGTCCTAGAGACTTCAGGAGAAAAGATGCCAGAATTTAGCTAATAAAAATACAAAGTGTCCAGTTAAGTTTGAATTTGAGATAAACATCAAATAAGTTTTTCATTGTATATACTCTATACAATATGTGAGACATACACTATGAATGTAATTGTTGCTTATCTGAAATTCAAATTTAACTAAATCTTCTTTAACCTCTTCAGGAAAGATGATCTTGGCCATAGAGTTTTGTATGCTAAATTGCTCTGTAACATTTCAGCAGGAAAAAAACCCCTAAATTATATCATCTCTCCTTATTATTAAGTTTAATTATTAAATATGAAAATAATACAAAAGTTACATGATTAAAATTTACCATATTAATCTTTGTATTAAACTAACAAAAGGTTAACCCATTCGCTTTATGTTTCTTAAGTGAATCTGACTGAAACCATAATTATTCTGTAATCAATAATATTTTATTCCATATCATTAGAAAAGTTTGTTACATTTTGTGCATTTTAAGTCATAGAATATTTTCCTAAAACACTATATATGTATATATGCACGCACGCATATGTTTATGTATGTATATGTTTATATATAGTGTATATATATACACACACGCACACGTGCATAGCATTTGTTTTATACTCTAGTAAGAAAACTATTTTGTGGATGTGTGCGCATATAAGAAACATTGCTGCCTGAGTCTTTTCTGTGAGTTGCCTTTAGCAGCATCTGGGATAAGAAGAAACTAAAGGCAATGAAAAAGAAAACAACAGGCTTCCTTCTGGATAACATTTCATTTAAAGAAACATCACTTTTTCACAATATTTAAAGACAACGATCCTAGATCTCAAATACTCATATTCCTTTAAACAAATGGCCTGTTTATTCCTTAGACATCTCTTCTTTTTAATAGAAGTAATAAAGCAGAACAGCAAATGCAGAAGAAGCCTTTCTGTTAAGGTGGCTGACTTTAGCCTTGGCCGGATGGCTTTGTTGGATAGAGTATTGTCCCATACACGAAACAGTTGCAGGTTTGATCCCTCATCAGGGCAAGTACCTAGGTTGTGGGTTTCAGCCCAGACTGGGGTGTCTATGGGAGGCGTCCAAGCAATGTCTGTCTCTCTGTCTCTGTCCCTGTCTCTATCTCTCTCTTTCCCCCTTTTCCTCCCTGTCTGAAATCAATTTTAAAAATATCCTCAGGTGATGATTTAAAAGAAAAGGATGGCTGACATTACCTATGGTACCTAAAACTACCATACTAGGGGGACCCCCAAAAAACCACAGAATTGTCTCATGGAGGGCAGGCCCCTTGTAGTACAAGCTACCCCTACTAGCTGAGTGTCTTAGGAACCCATCTGTATCAGTGTGCCAGCTGGTGTAGTTGTGAGGGGCTCTGCCAGTTTCAGAAAAATTTTTTAAAGAATTTCCTTTGCCCATTTCATGAGGGGTGATTTACAAGTGCACCTGCCTACTCTATGCTGCCCTGCTGAGTGTTCAGCAGTTTTGGACCAAAAGCAGCGAGACCCTCTTGCACCACCCTCCCTATTCACCTGATCTTGCCCGGGGTGCTTTTTTGTTTGTTTGTTTCCTTGGATGAAAAAAAGGTTCTCAAAAGGAAACGTTTTGCCAAATGGAAAAAATAAAAGCAAATATGGCAGAAGCACTAAAAAGCATCAAAATCTATGAGTCCAAAAACTGTTTTTGAGTAGTGGAAGAAACATCCCAGTAGGCATATTGCATCAAATGGAGAGTATTTTGAAGGTACTGAAGTCCAAACATGTAAGAATAAGTACACATTTTTTATAACTAAATTCCAGGGTTTTTTTTTCCATCCCCCTTCATATGCATTTATGGGTTAAATGTACCTAAGTAAAAGAGATCCAAAAGTTTGCTTTGTTAATACCAGCTTTTCTTTTTATCTAAATATTTTCCTATTAAACTAATTAGCAGAATAAAGGGGTCCATTCAACTGCACACAAAGAAGTCTAATCAAATGCAAAAGGTAGTTTGCCACAACGAAAGTAGAGATTTATTAGGTGAGGAACCTGTGTCAAGCCAGGAATCATAGAAAAACTAGCGTTGAAAGATCTGGTTCCCAGATGGCTTACAGGGAATGAGTTACAAAGGGGAAGAATTACTACTCCTGGTGGCTAAAGGAGTTGGGGTCATGGACTCTCCTGATGGGTTGGAGCCAGGGCAGGGAGCAGCAGGGTACTGTGGCAGGTGCCGAAGTCAGCCATGGTGTTGTTCTGGCCGGTTTCCTGCAGGTGTACTTTGTAGGGACCGTCCACTATCCTGAGCCTTGGGTAGAAGCACAACTGAAGTCAAGATGTCATCTTTAGTTCCGGGAAACTTTCTGTTTTCAACAGACATGAGGCTTTGTTCTTAAGACAATTTGACCAGAATCTGATGTCCTAAGAGCTAGATGGGAAAAGACAAACAGAAAGGAGAAAGGGTCACACTGAAGAAATGGAGCTTCCGCTCTGTTACAAAACCACAACTATCTTCTTAGTATCTTTTCATCTTTGTTCATTGCACATGTATTTTAATTATAGAATATATCTTGTATCAATATTTTTTCAACTGATTAACAAAGTTTTTTTTTTTCTTTGCTGTTTACCAATTACAAACATATTAATCTCTGTGCTTGGATTTAAATGCTGTCTAGGATCATGAAATCCTTCCTTTCATCCTATAGAATCAGGTTCTTCTGAACCCCCTATATAAGAAACTTTATGTCACCTTGGTTTAATGAACCCCTTCTACTTCTGTTGTTGTTTGGCTCCATGTCTGGAGCGGGCAGCAGTATTGTTTTGTTATTGCAAGCGCTTCAAAACACTCTTTTATTTTAAATCATCAAGTGTAAAGATCTTTGGAATTTATTGGCTTTGCCTTCTTGAATTTTAGAAATCTTAGATTTGTGCAAAGGACAATAATAATAATCATAAAAATATTAATAGATGTTACAGTATAACTATATCAAGCTCAACTGCTTAGATAATCACACTATAGAAAATAAAAGATTTAATTAAGAGAAGAATTTCTTGGGAAGACCTAGGTGGGTGGTTATTAAGATTCTACTGAGGCAGCCTTCTGTACAGTAAACTCCAATTAGGGCAGGAAAGACAAAATCTGTATTGTTTTCCTGTATGTCTGTGGCCATAATACAATGTTTGCTTCATGTAGGTGTGCACAGAAGATTCGTTGAAGGATGAATGTATCCTCCTTAAAGTATATTTACCTGTTAAAGTCTGCTGGATCATCCAAAAATCATAGCATAGCACATTATAATATCAGCAGGGGAATTAGAGATCCATGCATTTTACACCGAGTGAACATTTAAGATACTTTCTGAAGTTTTTGGTTGATGCCACAAGATTTAATTATATTAGTAAATGAATGTGTTAATTTTGAAACACAATTAAAAACACTTCAAACTATTCCCTTATTCATGAGATATCACTCATGGGATAAGACATATCATGAGTTACCCCCACAGTAACAGCATTTCAAATGCAGTCTGGAAAATGGGGACTTTCACAATAGCATCATTTATTAGGCTTGTGGCATAACCTCCAAATAATTTATGTGAACATATTTGTGGGGTGCGATATCTATTACTGTCAGTATTACTATAAATAGGAGCAGCTGTTTGCATATTTTCTTTACACCTGAGCCTTTTTCTTGCTTGCAGGTGTTTAGTGTTTCATATTCCAAAAATTGGGACACATAAATACTTAAAAAAATTTCACCTAAGTACACAAATTACTTTTAATGGGTAAGCAAGTTCATTTAAGTAAATAAAACTTTTAAAATAGTTATTTTAAAATACTACTTACATTAATTCTTCTTAAACTGAAGTATTTTAAATATCATTTACTTGTATGCAACCAAACGATGTTCTTGTTCTGGTTGAATTAACTGCTTTCTACCAATCATTTTACTCTGTATTCTCCAAATCTCCGCAATTGCCAGTTTGAGATTGGCCAGATGTGAAACACAGGAGATGTGAATTCTAGAACCAAATACGACAACACTGAAAGCATCTTGTCTCCTGAAGGAAATGCAAAAAGTTGTCTCTCCCAGGTTACAGGAAAATGAAGTTTGTCTTATTAAAACAAAATATCATTGGAAAAACCCTAAACATGACCTATATTACCTGAATGAATAATTTAGAGAATTCTTTGTACCTTTTTATGTTTTCAAAAATATATTTTATGACATATATTTGTCTTTTGGAAAAATATAATAAATAAGTTCTCAAAACAACCTCATGTTTATACAATGTGTAGATAGGTCCAGTTTATATGCCACTTGCAGAAAAACTTACAAGATATTTAACATGTCCAGTCCTTAGTCATTTCTCTATGAAGGAAAGGAATTATACTAAAATTCTGCATAATGTTTAAAGTTCTAAAACTCTATAACGTGACAATTCAAAGACATTTTTAAATATCTTTCTTATTTAACAAAATGACAAGACTATATAACCCTTAATATTTTTAATATTCTCAAAATATAATTTTGTGAACATTTTGAAGTTAGCATCTAGTGACTAATGTATACAAATCTCTTCCTGATATGAAAAATAAATTTATAATGGATTCCAAATTTTAGTCAGAGATATCATCATTAAGAAAGATTGGTCACAGATTACATATATCAGTCAATTTTATGTCAATGTCAGATGTACCTTAAGTTTAGAAATGCAACTTTCTTTTTTTACATGATAAAATTTGATTCAGTAATTTGATTTTCCATGAGATTCCTCAGTGATAAGGTTTGGAAGGAAGATAAAGCATAGAGAATACAAGAGAGGAGGAGACAGATTTAAAAAAAAGAATGAGAAAATAAAACTTGTTTGCTTGGTGATGTTGGGGCCTGGAGCAAACTCATTGCAGTAGGCTGAATTGAAAACTTCCTTTTGCAGTATAAACATTGAGATGAGATTAAAATCCTAGGAGATTTATACTGACTATTTTGAATTAACATAATTATGTAAATATACAGCATGGCTAACATGTAGAGAATTTAAGTATTTTGATTTTTTAACATTACAAATCTGATTGCAATTCTTATTAGTTTTATAAATATTTAGTTTTTATTAGCATCAGTAGTGGCATTGTTTAATTTTTTTTATGTTTTCTTGTTTTACAGACCATTACATTCAACCAAGTTATTTTAGCTTCTATAAAGATTCTGGGAATATGGAAGACAGGAACAATAATACTTTAGTGAATATAACTCTGACAATAACCTGTGCAGCTTGTCGTATAGGATACGGGTGGGAGAAGGATTTAAGGAGAAAATAATTCATTAGATTGTAGGTTGATTTTATAAAAAATAAATAATTAAAACCTGAACAAATGTATAAAAACAAGCAGGATATTAACAAATAGGAAAGCAAAAATATGGCAGGGGAGAATATATGATTTTTTTCTGGGTCTTGAAAAGTAGGTTTTATCCAGATTGTATGCATTGACAAAGTAAAGGTAACTTGTAAAATTAAATGTGAAAATGTTGGATGGCATTAAAGTTTTAAATACACTACTGCAAAAAATTCTTCCTGAAATAGACTGCAATCTGCAACATGGTCTGTTGCTTTCAAACCTAATTTACATATATTTCATCTAAGGCATTTCTTTTCCTTTCTCTTTTAAAACATTTAATTGACTTTTTTGTGAATTACTGTTAACACATATCTGCTTTTGTTTATAGACAAGGAATCTGGGTTAAGGGTGCTGTGAGAAATAGCTTCCTATTGCCAACAAATGAGATGCCTTTAAGCAGCACTAAGGGAGACATTTTCCCAAAATTTATGTTCTAAATGTGCATGGAGATTGCTGTTTGTTAAAAATTAATATACCCACATACCCCTCTAAAATATATAGTACATTAATATTGTAAGTAAAATTTACAGTTTTAACATAAAATTCAGCCAGTCACTTCCAAATGCAGATTATTATACATGCATTTTACTAGGACAATGAAACAGATGCTAAACCAGATTTCATTCTCACACAAACACACAATAATATTGATTCATCTAGCAACAATGTGTTCAATATTCCAGACATAGTTCTAGGTTCTGGGCTTATTGTTAAAAACATAATGGACAAGGCACTTATCTTACTCATACTTAGAATGTTGGTTGAGCTGGATGTGGTGAAGCTATATTGAGTCAGGTTCATAAGTGAATGAACTCCTACATGGTTAGTATGGATCTGTGTTCACTTTCTTCTTGGTAGTTCAAAGAAATAAAAGGAAATTTAATGTAGTATGATGAAGGCATTTATGCCCCTGAATTTTTGGTATTTTTCTTTCTTTAAGAAGAACACTTTCACTAAAGCTCTTAAGAAGAAAAAAATTATTACAAGTAAAAGGTAGGTAGAGTTAGTGCCCAGCACTGCAAACCATTTAAGAGAGACCCTGACAATCTTATTTCAAAGAAAGTATCTTTTTAATCCTTTACCAAAATATTATGTGGTAGCCAGATCAAAGAATACCCATCTTTTCACAAACGGGACACTTGAATCATGCTTCTGAGTTCCTTTCTAGGATTTTTTTTGAGACTTTCAGTACTCTTGGTTAAGCCGATTGTTCAAAAATTAAACCAGCGTTAATTTCCCATCACACATGTAATAAAAAGTTAAGATTAATCTTGTCATTGATATTTGAGCTCACTCTCTAAAATGGAAGTTTCCACCTCTGTCCATATTCAGTTTATCTAACAGCGTAGGTCAGACCAGAGATCCTGGAGGATGTGGGAGACCCCAGTCCAGACGAACCCCAATCCGGCACAGGAGGCCGCTTCCCCTCCTGCCAGGAGAAGACACTGGGCGGGGAGAGCAGCGGAGGCTCAGTCTGAAGCAGCCTGTCTTCTCCAAAGAAGGGACTATGAGATCAGGAAGACTGCTGGAGGCTGACTGTAAATAAAGGAAACTATCACCACAAACAAGTCAGCCTGCATTGCCAGAGGCAGCCGAGCTGCTCCTGACTCACCAGAAGGGAGCTTGTACAAAGCATGCGTGACTGGACGCTTAGCCCCCTAATGGAATATGGCAGGTAGAAGAGGGGCAAAAGCAAGCATGGGCAGCATTGATTTTCTTTGGTTGAAAAGCAGGACACTCCCACTCGCTTCTGGAGTGCATGGAATTCTGGAGGAAGACTTTTAAACAGCAGCAGAGCAGGAGCTCACTCTCTTGCTCTTTTGGTTTCTTGGCTTCCTGGGCTCTTGCTTTGCCTCATACAAATGGGAGTGCTGGTGGGGCTGGCAAATTCCAGGCCCAGCTGAGACTTAGGCCCTGCACCATCGGAAGCCCGCTCATGGAGGCGGGGCGCCAGGCTGCGATGCTGCCTCACTGGGCTCCAGCCAGCGCAGCATCGCCCGTGGGTCCTGGACTGCTTGCCCTGAGAGCAGCACATGGAGGCATGAGCTAAGTTCCTTGTGGATGGAACTTCCTCTGCTCTATGGTCTGGAAAAATACCCCAGCCACGGAGAGAAAGAGAGTGAGAGAGCTGCTGCTGGACAATGGCAACTCTGAATCCCGCAAGTGCATACCCCAGAGAGGATGGAAACCTGTTTGCATGGTCGGCTTAAGCTCCAAAAGGACAGATAAGCAATACTGGGGAACTTCTGGGCATGGCTTTGGTTTATAATCTTTTGGGGAGCAAAGGAGGTTCTGAGTCTTGTGTAAAAGAAGGGTTCACAGTAGGAATGCTCCTTGCTCCCCTGAAAATTGGGAACCCTGTTAAAAATAACCTATGTCCTTCGAAATAAAGCTCGATGTTCTGTGTACACACAGTGACAAGCGGCCAGACCCCCGGCTGCCCCGCTGCATTTAAGCGGAACTCCTCCCCGTTCAGCTCTGCAATACAAAAGTGAAAAAGTCAGACTGACTGCAGATAGAATGTTTTTCATTAAATAAAAGGACAAAGAGGGACATAACCAGTGTATGCACAGAACCTCCTTCTAAATGAATAAATCAGAAAAACCACTCATATTCTCCTGTGGGAGCTCCATGGGGCACAGAGCAGAAAAGGCAGCAAGGAGCCAGGATCTCCCTCAACAGAAAATACCAAGAGTAAAAGAAGCTCCCATCCTGCACCAACAACACACATTTTTGCCCACAGGAGGTCGGGCTGATTTGAATCCTTATTATTCAGCCCCTCAAGCCACACTGAACTTCTGACACTTGCTTCAATCCTCTAAGCCAGTGATTTTCAAACTTTTTCATCTCATGGCACATACAAACTAATTAGTAACATTCTTTGGCACACCAAAAAGTATATTTTTTGCCTATAGTAAAGTCACCTTTGGTATCAATATATGTTCTTTTTTACTAAAGATAAAATGTTGATCTCAGGATATATGGAACTTTTCCTGCTTACAATCTTAAATAAAAGGAGAAGAAAATGTTGACACAAACAGTGTTTCCATTCACATATCTTCTCTTGTTGCAGACCAGCATAACAAGATGTTAAATAAAACAGTCACTAAAAAGAGTACATTTTTCTAGAATTCTGTGGGGAAAGTAAATGAAAACATTAATAAATAAAGGAAATATTTTAAATTCTGTTAATTAACTATCTTAAAATGCAAGTCTTTTTAATAAAGAAAAATTACTACTTGATTAATACTTAAATTTCTGACCTCTGTCTACCTTGACCACTCTAAGAAGACTTGTTCATTCTCAATTTATTAATCTCTACCTCAGCATCTTCTACTTTTAAGCAAGTACCTTATACTAATTTTTAATTACAGCCATTTTTGTTGATTTACGTTCTTTTTTTATTCATTTCTCCATCCTGAGTTCTAACATGCTAAATGTTACAAGGGGACAGACTATGCCTGTGTTTTTCCCTAATATATGTACACTTTAGGACATAATGCCAAATATATAGTAAGTTCTTGAATGTTATCTGTTAAATAAACAAAGTTGTGGCATTTCTTGTTTTTCTGTGTCATCCAAAAATAATGCCTTCTCAGCAGTTTTGTTGTAAAGTCAACCTCTCTGCTTAAGACAAAACTAATCCTAATTATGCTAGATTTTTAAATTTATTTATTTATTTTTAGAGAGAAGAGAAGAGAGGGAGAGAAACCCCTCTCTCCCATTGTGTGGTTGCCTGTTGCGCACCCCCTACCTTAGGACCTGGGCATGTGGTCTGACTGGGAATTAAACTAGTGACCCTTTCGTTTGCAGGCCGGCACTGAATCCACTGAGCCATACCAGCCAGGGCTATGCTGGGTATTTTATTAAAATAGTACTTTGGTATAATTTCTGTTATAGTCTTCTAAAGAATTAATTTCAAATAAAATCCATTCAGATATTAACCGAGGAGACAATACAACTTTTAAGCTATATGTTATATGTCTAATCCTATCTTGCCTTCTTAAAAGTATATTGCCCTAATTTAATATTAATTCTTTTTTAATAAAGTGAATATATTTTCAAAATGCTCATAATGTAGCCAAATTTGTCACATATAATTTACTTGTATAATTGCATTAGATCTTTATGACATTTCACTGGGGTAGAAATTATCGTCTCTATTTTATCAAGGATAACATTGAGGGATGAAGAAGACAATGACTTGCCAAAGAATAAAGACATAGACATAGGCAAAGAATAAAGATTTGTACCATTAGGATTTAAAATCATATTTTTACACTAAAGAGTTAACTGAAATCTTCATAGAAATTTATTATACATTTAGTTTTATTTTTAACTTTAGAGAAAATTTGTAAGTTACTTCAAATCATATAAGCATACTAAAACAAAAACTTCTGAAGGTTAGAGTTTTTTTTAAACAGAGCCTCAAAACTTATTTTATTGCTGGAGGCACCATGCTTGTGAGAAAAGGGTTATTTTTATAGAATAAAATGCTCTTTATTTTTCTTAATGGCAGAAAAATATTCTACCAAGTTACACACACAAAAAATGAGGACTAAAGAAGATACAGAACTGAAAAATAACCCCAAATAAGAGAACAAACAAAGTACAGAGAACAAAATACCTCTTTTTATAAAAGTCACTCAAGGTGTATGCTATCTGGAAAAAATAGCTTGCATGCCATACTTCATTTTTCATTTGGTTTTGTTTCTTAGTTCAAGGTTAGAAATGTGAAATCCAATAGATTATAACTTACAATGTACTCAGCCTTCATGACAAGCACAAAATATTGCCTTAATCCCTTCTTCTCTCTTTACTACTGTATCCTGATTTCAAAACATATGTCTGATTAAGAAATATGGAAATGATTCAAAATCATCACTGTGACTTCAGTAGAGAACTTTTAATGTTTGCTGATTATGAGAGGAGAGTACACAATATACTTAACTCAATTATGGTTTTCTTCATACTTGTGATTCTTTAGATTCTTCAATCTCATATAAAAATCTATAAAATTATGGGAAATGAAATAAATTTTCAGGATTTAACTTTAATATAAGGTAAAATTTCTCTTCCGAACTTAACTGGCACACAAAAGAGAGAGAAATCTTCGAAATTCATGCAAGCTGAACCCATCAGCAGAGGGCAGAAGAGATGACAATGTCAATGAGCAATATGAGTCTGTAAAAATACAAGTGGTTTTAGTTAAATAAAATTATGGATGTTTTAAGCCTTGGATTATTTTAAGCAATGACTAGTCTAACACAAATACAAAAAGAGTGTTGTCAGTAAGGTAGAAAACTCACCAAAAATTCATAGTGACAGAAACAATGAGTATATTTTCCTATTTCAGAGAGACAAAAATCTAGATAACTATGTTATACACGAGCCATCAGCAAGTCCAAGGAAAGCTGAGTTAGTCATTAACTCCATAGACAAGAAAACTTTCTAGATCTCCATAAGCACACACAAACTCAGCAGAGTGCTTGTGTATAAATGGTGTTATAGTTTTTCTTTGTTCTTTTTTTTTAGTTTAAAATTTTTTTCTTTTAATTTTTATTTTTTGTTCAAATACATTTGTCTCCACCTTCCTGTCACCACTTTCCCCTGCCTCCCTCCCTCAATCCTTCTCCACTTTGGCTTTGTCCATGGGTCCTTTATACATGTTCCTTGACTTTGACCCTTCCCTTCCTTTTCCCCACCTCCCCTTCCCTTTTCTTTCTTTTTTCTTTCAGTTTGAAAGAAAAGTTACATTTTCCTTGCTTGTTTGTTTTGTTGTTCAGGTTCCACTTATAGGTGAGATCATATGGTATTTGTCTTCACCCCCTTGCGTATTTCACTTAGCACAATGCTCTCTAGTTCCATACATGCTGTCACGAAGGGTAGTAGCTATTTTTTTTTTCTGCTGTGTAGTATTCCATTGTGTAAATGTACCATAGTTTTTTTGATCCACTCATTTACTGATGGGCACTTAGCTTGCTTCCAACACTTGGCTATTGTAAATTGTGCTGCTATGAACATTGGGGTGCATAAGTTCTTTTGAATTGGTGTTTTGGGATTCTTAGTATATAATCCCAGCAGTGGAATTGCTGGGTCAAAAAGCAGTTCCATTTTTAGCTTTTTGAGGAAATTCCAAACTGTTTTCCACAGTGGCTGCACGAGTCTGCATTCCCACCAATGGTGTACTAGGGTTCCTTTTTCTCCACAGCCTCGCCAGCGCCCGTGGTTTGTTGATCTGTTTATGATGGACATTCTGACGGGTGTGAAGTGGTATCTCATTGTGGTTTTAATTTGCATGTCTCTGATGGCTAGTGATGCTGAGCATCCTTTCATATGTCTCTGGGCCCTCTGTATCTCTTCCTTGGAGAAGTGGCTGTTCAGGTCCTTTGCCCATTTTTTAAATTGGATTGTTTGTCTTCTTGGAGTGGAGTCGTGTGAGTTTTTAATATATTTTGGAGATCAAACCTCTATCTGTTGTATCATTGGCAAATATATTTTCCCATACAGTTATTTCCCTTTTTGTTTTGCAGATATTTTCTTTAGCCATGCAGAAGCTTCTTATTTTGATGAGGTCCCACTTCTTTATTCTTTCCTTTATGTCCCTTGCTTTAGGAGACATATCGGTGAAAATATTGCTGCATGGCATATCTAAGAGTTTCCTGCCTGTGTTCTCCTCTAGGACTTTTATGGTGTCAAGACTTATATTTAAGTCTTTTATCCATCTTGAGTTTATTTTTGTGTATGGTGTCTGTGATTGAATTTCAATTTTTTCATGTAGCTGTCCAGCTCTCCCAACACCATTTGTTGAAGAGGCTATTTTTACTCCATTTTATGCTTCTGTCCCCTTTGTCAAATATTAACTGACCATAGAAACATGGGCTTATTTCTGGGCTTTCTATTCTGTTCCACTGGTCTATGGGTCTGTTCTTGTGCTAGTATCATATTGTTTTGAGTATAGTGGCTTTGTAATATGTCCTGTATTGTGATCCCTCCTACTTTATTTTTCTTTTTCAAAATTGCTGCAGCTATTCGGGGTGTTTTATGGTTCCATATAAATTTTTGCAATGTCTGTTCTATGTCTGTGATATACATCATTGGTATTTTAATAGGAATTGCATTGAATCTATAAATTGCTTTGGGTAGTATGGACATTTTGGTGATCTTAATTCTTCCAGTCCATGAACACGATATATGCTTCCATTTATCTGTGTCTTCCTTAATTTCTTTCTTCAGCGTTGTATAGTTTTCTGCATACTGGTCTTTTACCTACTTGGTTAAATTTATCCCTAGGTACGTTATTTTCCTTGCTGCTATTGCAAATCGTATTTTTTTTTCCTGATTTCTGCTTCTGCTGTTTCATATTGTTGGTGTACACAAATGCCTTCAATTTCTGAATATGGGCTTTGTATCCTGCTGTTTTGCCAAATTCACTTATTAGTTGAGGTAGTTTTTTGGTGGAGTCTATGGGATTTTCTATGTACACTATCATGTCATCTACAAACAATGATAATCTTACTTCCTCCTTTCCCATTTGGATGCCTTTTATTTCTTTTTCTTGTCTGCCCACTGTAGCTAGTACTTTCAATACTATGTTGAATAGAAGTGGTGAAAGCAGACATCCTTGTCTTGTTCCCTGTCTTAGTGGGAAAGCTTTTAGTTTTTGCCCATTGAGTATGATGTTGGCTGTAGGTGTTTCATATAAGGCCTTTATTATGTTGATGTATGTCCCCTTTATTGCCATTTTGCTGAGTGTTTTGATCATAAATGGGTACTGTACCTTATCGAATGCTTTTTCTGCATCTATAGATGATGGTCATGCGGTTTTTGTCTTTCCTTTTGTTTATGTGATGTATTATATTTATTGATTTGCATATATTAAACCATCCTTGCATTCCTGGGATGAATTCCACTTGATCATGATGGATGATCTTTTTAATGTATTGCTGGATGCGATTGGCCAGTATTTTGTTGAGGATTTTAGCGTCTATGTTCATCCGCAAAAATGGCCTGTAGTTTTCTTTTTTTGTAGTGTCTTTATCTGGTTTTGGGATTAGGGTGATGCTGGCCTCATAAAAAGAGTTTGGGAGTCTTCCCTCATCTTGGATTTTTTGGAATAGTCTGAGAAGGACAGGGGTTAGCTCTTCCTTAAATGTTTTGTAAAATTCTCCTGTGAAATCATCTGGCCCAGGGCTTTTGTGTGCTGGGAGTTTTTTGATTACTACTTCAATTTCCACAGCTGTTACCAGTCTGTTCAGGCTTTCTGCTTCTTCATTCAGTGTTGGAAGATTATACTTTTCCAATGTTTTCCATTTCATTGAGGTTTTCAAATCTCCTGGCATATAATTGCTCTGTTCCTTCTTTTCTAAACTTATCAACTGAAGAAACCATGTGAGATTCAGACACACATAGTCAAATGCTTTTTGTAGTCTTCTGTCTCTTTTGTTCTGCACTGAGAAACATAGTTATTTAGCACATTATCTAATGTCGTTTATATTGACTTCAAATAATTTACAAAGGAGTTTCTAGGTTTGCAATCAGTTGTTTTTTTTATTGGCTAGCAGACAAATCACATATATCTCTAGCTCTTATTATATTTTTCTGCTCCCATTTAGAGCAAATTCCCACAAAAGGTTTTCATACTGCTGTCCTTCTTTCTTGAATTAATATAATGTTGAGTGTGAAGATTATCACTGAAAAGTTATCAAATCAAAGGATGAATGCATCAGTTAACATTTTTGTATTTTTCCCCCATTTTCTTACATTAGTTTTGTATCACACCAACTAGTCACACCAACTGGTTTCTCCTCCTCCATTACTGGATGTCACTAGGAGCCCTAAATTCCCAGATTAACTCCTATTACCACTTATCTGAGCTTCAGACACCTACTAGCAAGGAGTCAATAAGAGGTTCTAGGACTAAGGGCTCCTTTGGTAAGACTCAGTATCACTCAGTACCATTACATTTACAACTTATCAAATATTTCAGCTTTGAGAACACCAGATATCATGATTTTGTCCTTTATTTTGGATTATGTAAGCACCACGCGAAGTCTGACATTCTCCAGTCCCCCCTCACCTAATGCACTCAAACACCCATTAAGGTTAGCATTCCATTCCTTCTTTATGACCATCTCTCCCTTTTCTCTTACATTGAAATCTTTACATTACGTCTATTGAAACTAATAATAAGTTATCTGCAAAGTCATCTGTGTTATGAAATTGTACTAAATGCCTTTTTTGCCTTCTCGATCTAACCAAAATATGACTCTCTCCTGGGTACATGGATTCTCTTGTTTTCAAAACTCTTAACTACTTTCTCTCTACACTTTTCAAATGATTAAGTCAATGCATCACATCTTCCTTGCTGTTTTCAAATCAGTGTTTTCTCTTTCTTTGTTAAGCACTCCCATTGTTAGTCATGTATCAGCTGGTCATAGTACTCCATATACCTGATTATTCTAGGCACCTATAGACTCCCTAGTTAATTGTCCTCATTTAGTCCTAGCTCTGTGCTTGCTAACATCATTCTTATCATATACCTGGTTGATGCCAATATCCTCTTCTAATACTGTTGACTTTCCACTTCTTGAATTCATCATTCAATAATTTTTTTTTATCTAACATTAGGTACTCATTCCCATAGTTGAATATAAAATTGAAAATCACTTCAACATTTCCATTATTTCAATTTCAATATCTTTCTACCTTCTCCACAGAATACTACAAATGAAATAATCCTTAGATTTCTTCTCCAAATGAAAACCTACTTTTTTTAATCTCACAACTTTTCACTAATTTAACCCTTCTTATTTCTACACTTTAATTTTTATGTAGCTTATATCCCTTGTTAATATTTTATAATCAGTCATTTGTATGTAGTTTCAAATTAAGTGCCTTCTATTTCTAGTGTCTCAGGAAAAGATTTTGCTTAAATACACGTCTCTTCTTACTCTGCCTCTATACTTACATAGGGATAAGAGATATAAAAAGAGTAACTGGCTTCACTTTACTTCCACTGCCATTGATTTCAGATGAGTCCAACACTAATATGGTGACCAGTAAACATATTAGTATTCCAAAATCTATTTTTTATCCATATTCTGGAAGAACTCCTCTCTCCCTAAGTTTGTTAAATATCTCCCACAATCTTCATTTCTCTGGGTGACCACATTTCTTTTTATACTGAGTAGCATTCTCTGTTTATTTGTTTATTGAGAAAAAAAAATTCCACTAATTTGCCAACTATCAATAACCTTATTCTCATCCTTTCTTCTCATAACTAGAGAAAATTCATCTCTTTTCCTACTTTTGGCCATCCTTTCTTCTTGTCACAGACCTATTTTCTCTTGTATAGTCATGTCCCTAATAATTTAATTTCTCAATGTCTGTCTGTCTCAATTTTTCAAATTCAGCTGTATCATTTCCTTCACCATTCAACTGAAGTTATTTCTTTCATGTTAAGACACATTCACACATGCATGCACACATGAGCACTTTGTTGACAATAACCTACAACTTGCTAAACCTAAAGGTCAGTTCTTAGCCCTCATCTTACCTGACCACAGCATTACTTTTTTGTCTTTTACATTTTTGAAAAGATTTTATTTAATTATTTTTAGAGAGAGGGAAAGAGAGGGGGGAAAACATCAATGCATGTTTGTCTCTCATGTGCTCCCTTCCAGGGACCTGGCCCACAACCCAGGCATGTGCTCTGTCTGGGAATCAAACCAGCGACCCTGTGGTTAACAGGCAGGTGTTCCATCCACTGAGCCACATCAGCCAGGAAAACACTTTCTTCATTTAATTGCATTTTTTTCATTGAATTACATTTTTAATATAAAATATGTGATTTTCATGATCATGTTCTGTCCTATGATGCCAGTAAAATGTGACAGAACAAACTGTTAATTCAAAACATGACTTCAGGGAGTATCTGTTCAGGGTTTAGAAAAGGAAACTGTGGTCACTAAGGACCTGTCGAAGCCAGAAGGAGCAAGGCTTCTGATAGCAACACACAAAAAAGTTCAATAATATTTAAAAATTGAAAGAAAAGAGGGGAAGGAAGGAAGAATGAAAGAAAGAAACGAGGGAAGGAGGGAAAGAAAGAAAGAAGAGAGGTAGAGAAGGAAGAAATAATAAATCTTTAGATGACTGTTAATTATTAGGACATTTCCTGATATTCAAATTCTTTCTTCAACATAAATTAGAAATCTATTTATAGTATGGTCCAGAGAGTTCAGTAATTTAAAAAAAATGTGTTTTGTCGTTTTCTTTTTTTAAACCCCATCCTATTATTCACAGTATACAGTTCTGGTTTTTGAAACATCAACACCATTCACGTGACATCAACATCCACATCCAGGGTCCACACGATGTGACAGTACACTGATAAACAGGGGCCCAAGCACACAGCAGAGGCGAGTTCAGCTGAAAATAGACATGCAGATCATGGCACATGAACATGCCACAGAAGCTCTCAGACCTCCCTCATATTTCATACTGAAGTCACTGTTTTATAAGCTGTCCTAAAAAATCCAGGAAATTTTGGTAATTGTGTTAATACTAATGCTCTCCACCTTCTACCAGAAAGATGATGAGGCATGGGAGAAGCTAAATTAAAAACATTACAAAAATAATACAGATAGGAATGTTCTTTGTTATTGTTAAGAACAGCATTCAAAATGACCCCTAAATTATGAGTGCAGGCGATTGTGAGCGAGCAACCCCTAGTTCAGTTTGTTTAGTCAGTGCCTACAATTTCTTAGTGAACATTTATAACCATTGTCAGGTAGCATCTAAAAACAGTACAATAATCTTAGTAATTTCCATTTAAAATAAATGCTTATTTTTAACTCATTAGCTTATTAGCAAAGTGCTTTGTTTAGCTTCAATAATGGGCAATGAATTTCTGTTTTTAAATAGATTCCAGATGTTTTAATGAAACAGGCTATTTTTAAATATAAAGATAAAAGTAGTCTTTAGAATGTGTATGGAATGCCATAATCAATTACTTTCTAGTGCAATTTTATCATTGTAACAAATTGTTAGCTACCAAACATATACAAATTTGATATGTTTGGATGGATTATGAAGATCTAGATTACCCAGAATACCTTATAAAATAACTACAGAATTGCCTGGAGATAAAGGTAAATTAATTATCTAAGACAAGTATTAACTATGTAAATTATACATTCCTTAAGTTTCTCTAGAATCAACTTATATTATCAACCAGCTGTTTTTTACCTCTTTTATCTTCTTTCTCTTCTAAAAACACATTTGGAGGGTACAGGGGAATAAATGATAAAGGAAGTAGACTTGACTTAGGTGATGAACACATGATACAGTGCACAGATGATGTGATGTGGAATTGTGCACCTGAAACCTGTATAGTTTTGTTAATCAGTGTTACCCCAATAAAAAGGAAAAATTAAAAAAAAATTTTGATTTGAGGAAAGAAAAGGTTATAGGTTTTGACTATGTTTTTAAACAAGGAATATTCTTACTTAAATTCTCTTGGGTTGACCAAAAAGCCAATGTTTTTTCTATACAATGGCTCTAGTAGCACTTAGTTGTCTTTAACATAATTTGAAAGTTTTCTTAGAGTGTATTTTGACAGATGTCATATCAACCTGCATTTAAAAAATAATTATCAAAATTGATGGATTTTTGTGCAGCCATTTTAGTATTGAAAATGGAAGAAAATATGCAACAATATTGTTGTATTATGCTTTATTATTTCAAGAAAGGTAAAAACACAACTGAAACACAAAAAAAGATTTGCACAGTGTATGGAGAAGGTGATATGACAGATCAAATATGTCAAAAGTGGTTTGTGAAGTTTCATGTTACTGTTGACATTTTGGCCACATAATTCTTTGCTGTGAGACTATCATATGCATTGGGAGATGTTTTGTACCACCCCTACCCACTAAAAACCAATAACAGCAGAGAGCTGACATACTCAAGGTACCCAAACCATAAAGTTATTGGTGAAAATGAAAAATGTTTGTTTTATTTTATAGAAAAAACATAATGGACATTTCGGCCAACCCAATAATAAAAACTAATTTTTTATCATGTATGGATAACTGTTTCCATGAAATGCATGTTTTATTCCTATTAGCAAATTACTTTAGTTGAATAAATTAAGAAAATTGAGAGAAAAGTTGTACTTAGATTACACAGTACATTTCTCATTCAGACATAGTCTTTTTAAAATAAAATAATACAAAAGTAACATAAAATCTCCTTGAAAAAGGTAATTTATATAAACAGAATTGTAATAGGTTTTATGTGCATTATGTTTATGGAATATTGAGAATGCATAACTTTTTCTATATAGATAAATACATTCAGAACACCTAAGGCAATTGTCACTGCCTTTTGGAATAAATATAAAATAAATACCTCACTTGAAAATGAAGGATAAAAATGTCATAAAAGTCAAGAAATTGGTACACTGTAGGCAAAATATATTCCTTAATATTTCTTAGCATCCACTCATGCATATCAAAAGAAACCTCTTATATATTAATATTTAGAGTTATCTTGGTAAAATCACTTCTAAAACTTGCTGGAAAAAGATTCTTTGCTAATGCTTTAAAATTCAATCATAAATACATGCAATATACTCAGGATATTCCTATAACGCACGGTGAAAATTGTGGCATATCATTTTTTAGATCTTGTTAACTCTGATTCATAAAATGTGACATTTCTTATGCCATTTGCAAAGCAGTTAATTTATCCAGTAAATCTCATGATATTCTCTACACTCGAAAAGCTTTACTATTTAGTAATAAACACTGTTTTTGAAGAGGTAGAAATGATGTAGATGTATTATGTGACAAGTATTAGATTGTGTTATTAACTGTAAAGTAATCACTCTAGAATGTTGAAACATCAGTTTCCAGATCAGCAAGTTCACAAAAGAGTAAAATGTTCACTATCAATTTTGTGTAGTATATAGTTTTAAAATTATTTTTTGTATTGTTCAAATACATTTGTCTCCATTTTCCTGCCACCACGTTCCCCTGCCTCACCCACCTCCGCATCCCACCCTCAATCCTTCCCCACTTTGGTTTTGTCCATGGGTCCTTTATGCATGTTCTTTGATGTGATCCTTTCCCTTCCTTTCCCCGTTACCTCCCTCCCTCCTCCCCTCTCAATACTATTGGTTTGTTTTTTTCTTTCAATGTTGCTGGTTATATTTTTCTTGCTTGTTTGTTTTGTTGATTAACTTCCACTTATAAGCAAGATCATATGGTATTTCTCTTTTACCTCTTGGCTTATTTCGCTTAGCATAATGTTCTCCAGTTCCATCCATGCTGTTGCAAAGGGTAGTAGCTCTTTCTTCCTTTCTGCTGCATAGCATTCCATTGGGTAAATGTACCATAGTTTTCTGATTAACTTGCTATTTTTTAGCAACTTGCTAAACTTACATATTTTATGTAGCTACAACAAAGTTTTAATGAAGAAATCTAACCTTTTCATTGTATATACTTCTCTGTATAGCATCTTTGCAGGAAATTAAGATATTAGTAATAATAACATGAGCAAAGTACATATGACTATTTGTCTATAGTTTTTACTCTAATTAGAGTTAAATCAAAATACATTAATTACTCATTCATCAAAACATCAAGTATGCTTTTTAAAGATTAAATGTTGAACCCCTCAGCAAATCTAAAATATAGGGAAACATAATGATTCATAACTTTTTAACATTATTGAACTAATCTTGCTTCTAATTAACTCATATTTGCAAAATAATGAATAATATATGTAAGATTCTGTAGTGTAGAAAACCAATAAATGTAAAAAAAAAAAAGGAAATATTACCAGCCAATTACATAATACAACTATATGTCATTAAATTATATAGTCAATCAGTTACACACTTAAATTTTGACTTCCCCTCTTTAAAAAATCTTTTCAAAAATCACTTTTGTTATTTTCCTTTTAAAATAATGATAATTTTATAAGTAAAAGCATAGTATAACTAAATTTCATAGTATTTAAGGGATTCTAATACCTCTAGAAAGTGATAGATGGGCACATTTCAGATGTGTCTTTCCATTGCCTATGAGCTAGAGACTCATAAGTGGTGACTGTTTTTAAAAATATGAATAATAAAAATTCCACTGGATGTCCTTCGGTATGTAAATGGATAAATAAACTGTGGTACAGCCAGACAATGGAATATGATTCAGTAATAAAAAGAAATGGGCTATATTAAATACATACATACTTTGTTAAGTGCATATAACTAAGCAAAAGAGCCAATATGAGAAGACTAGTTATTGTCAAGTTCCAACTACAGGCAAAACTATGGAGTCAGTAGAAAGATCAGTGGTGGCCAAGGGCTAAGGTGGTGGCCAGGAGATAAACTGATGGAGCACAGAGAATTTTTAGGGCAGTGATAATACCATGCATGCTACCATAATGGTTTATATATTTACATATTTGTTAAAACCAATCATATGTACATCACCAAGAGTGAACCCTAATTTAAACTATGGACTTTGACGATTATGATGTGTTAATGTAGGCTCACTGATTATAAGAAATGTATCACACTGGTGGGAAATGCTGATTTTGGTGTATGTTTTAGATGAGATTAACATGTAAATTAGCAGGCTTTTTGTAAAGCACATTATCTTCCATGATGTGGTGAGCCTCACTAAAGTAGTTGAAGGTCTTAAAAAAAAGAATGACTAATTTCCCCAACACCACTTATTGAATAAACTCTCTTTAGCTCATTGTATGTGCTTGCCTCCTCTGTCAAATAATTGACTATAAAGGTGTGGGTTTATTTCTAGGCTCTCTATTCTGTTTGATTCAGCTACTTGTCTGTTAATTCTTATGCAAGTATCATACTGTTTTGATTACGCTGGCCTTATAATATAGTTTGATATTAAGTAGCATAATTACTCCAACTTTGTTCTTCTTTCTCGGGATTACTGTTGCTATGCTTGTGACAGCATGGATGGACCTGGAGAACATTATGCGGAGTGAAATAAGAGGAAGACAGATACCATATGATTTCATTCATATGTGGAATCTAATAAACTAACTGAATTAACAAGCAAAATAGAGACAGACTCATAGATAGAGTGCAGGTTGATAGCTATGAGGCGTTAGAGGGCAGAGGAATTGAACAATAAAGAAAAAACCTCGTAGATGTGGACAACAGTGTGATGACTGTGGGGTGGGGGTAGGTATATGGGGGATATGTAATAATCGAAAAAATAAAAGACTGAGATCTCCTGAGGAAAGAGCAGTTATACACACAGACTGCCTTCACATTTGAACAGGAACGTATATTCTTCCCTGGCTGTCCAGTCTGCTGATCTGTTCCGCAGATTTTGACTATACCAGTTCCCATAATCACACGTATTAATTCCTTAAAACAACAATCTCTTTCTCTTGTCTCCCTCCCTCTGCCATCCCCTCCTGCCCACCCGCCTTCCTCCTCTCTCTCCTATTGGTTTTCATATCTGAAGAGTCCTAAATAATACATAAATCATGTAGTTGTAATAATTTAAAACAATAGAAAAGATTGTGGAGGGTTAAATAATAGACCCCTGAATATATGATTACATTCTAGTCCACAGAACCTGTGAGCATGCTCTTATTTTGAAAAAAAAAAAGGATATTTTTCAAGTGTAACTCAGCCAAGATTAGTGTCTGAAACTTTTTTAAAGGAATAAGTTTTTATGGCATTTGAAGCTAAATTTTTTTGTGAAAAATTTTAAATTTTCTTACTTAGATTTGCTTAAGTTCTTTTTAAATCTTTGTAAGCCAATAGAGGTTTTTAAAATTTTAGAGACTCTATAAATCTAAATGATTTTTTTAAATAAGCAAAGATATACCAATTTGTTTGTTTAGAAAATATTTTGTACTCACACAACAGAAGGAACCTTATTAAACTTTCAAAGCTGAGGCAAGTGACAAGATTTTATAGATGGGTTGCTCCCTACCTTGTAATTCGATGTTATCTCTTAATAGATTTCCAGTCACATTGAGTATTGAGCTGGGACTAACTTTAACATATTTTATCATCTTGCGGGTAACATGAGAAGATTTTTTTCTATATTGACATTGACATTTGTGTACACTTTATAAAAATTCCCTAATACTTTCTTAACAGCAAAGAGAAATTTCATTTCTTAGAACCACATCAGGATTTTAAGGAGGCTTAAGGTTACAGACAAATCATAAAGCATCTTTCTCATTCTATCTTCATACCCATTTCAAGAGTTAATGTTCATGTACACAATTGTAATCAAAGCAAGTATAGTTCTTTGTGATTAAGCCAACATCACTATTTGCTCATTTGTATTTGATATTCCTATTGTGCATACAAATGACAGTTTTTTTGTATATTTAAAAATGACTTTCACAGATGCAAAAGAACCACTACAACCATAAATAGAACATTATAAACTGCTAAGTACTTTCCTTTCCTAAGGGGATTTTTAAAATTTAATTTACAACATTGAGGAAAAAAGGAGTAACAAAATCAAATGCATAGCACAATATAAAAAATACCGAGTATTCTATTGAATAAATCATTGGTGTCTCAGATGCCTGGAGATATGTGAATCCTCAAGACAAATAAATATCTAAAGATAATCAGATTTAATAGCCACTACTATTTCAAGGAGTTGTAGCTTCTGCTATGTGATAGAAACCAAGTGACCATGAAAACTAACATATCAGTGTTTTTATTTGCAGTGGGGGCAAAGAGAAACAAACTAGATTTATGCAAGTAGAATTATGAATTTGTCATTTATTATATTAGGTAAAATTGAAAGAGAATTTTGGGAGAGCAGAGAGGGACAGTGTATCAGGTTTAAGTTGAGATGCTTAGAGATATCCAAAAAACAGATTCTGGTAGGAACTTTGATCAATGAGCCTGTAATTCAAGGGAAGTTTAGTAGACATATGAAGTGGGAAACAGTTAATTTATAGACAGTGTTTAAAGCTTTGAGATTAGATGAGAAAAGAGGGGAGGTTTTAGGACTATGCTTTAAAATACTCTAATACTTAGAGGTCATAGAGGTAATGAGAATCTAGCAAAGAAACTGGAAAGTACTAACCAGTGAATTAGAAAAAACAGAGTATAATGTCCTAGAAACTAGGCAAAAACATAAGGTTTTAGGAAGGAAAGTGTTATCAGTTGTATCAAATACTGCTCATAGGTGAAATTATATGAGGAGTGAGAATTAACCATTAGCTGTAATAATTTCCAGGTGAATGGTATCCTTGACAAAGTCCTATTCAATCAACTTCTCTGTACAAAGGGTTTTTTGGAGTGATTCCAGATTTAACCAAAAAAAAAAAAAAAAAAAAAGAAGAAGAAGAGAGGAAAAATAATTAGGGACTTCTCTTTCAAGGATTTTGCTATAGTACAGCAATATAGCTTAATTGCTAGAGGGGACTCTATAATTGATGTGGTTTTATTTATTTTTAAGGTAAATAAATTGTAGCTTAATGATGCTGTAGATAATAAAGCAAAACACTGAAACAATGCCCATGCAGTTATCATCACAATTCCTGTAAGATCATTAGCAAATCTTAACAATTTGGTTATAATGTTCTTTTTTAAGAGTAAAGCTTTAGAAAGTTTTCAAGATGGCTAAGGGATAAAAGCTGGCCTTACAGAAATAAAAACTTTTAAGAAATGGTACAATATTGACAATGCTGGAGTTGAGAGAACAGAAACAACATACCAGTGGATTAAAAAAATCTAAAAAGATATACCTCCATGTGTATGTGTATAAGAGTGTATATGTGCATGCAAGCGTATGCCCTTACCTGTGTGGGAGAAAAAGAGTAAAAGATATGGCAGATGTACCAGTAGTAGAGTCTGCATAATTGGGTAGCCAGATAAATACAAGCAAAATTATATCATTGCCTTGTATAATCAATTTTAAAAATTCCAGTAAGGTTAAAATTATCTTCAGATTTTCAAATTTTTCCAAAAATGCTGGGTGAACAATTTTAGCACATTGTTTTAAATTCATAATTCCTTGATGATTAGAGGGATTCTTCATTTTTAATAGTTTCTTGTAGACTGTGTTGTCAGCTATATGGATTGTAAATATCTTTTTTAAAAATATTGATTGATTTGAGAGAGAGAGAGAGAGAGGAAAAAGGGGACGGGAGAGAGAAACTGACTTGCTGTTCCACTTAGTTATGCACCCATTTAGATAATTCCTGTATGTGCCTTGACTAGGTATCAAACCCTGCAACTTTGACATATGGGGACAACTCTCTAACCATCTAAGCTAACAGGCCAGGTCAAAAATGTCTTTTAAAAAGAAATACAATGTGTGCCTTGTCTATTAACTTTGTTTAAATTCTTACAGAATTTGTGTATTTTAATGTGGCCAAATTAATTAATTTCACTTTATGCTTTATTTTTTTTTTGAAGCCTTGTTTAAGAGATCACATGCTGTTGTGACTTTCTGAAGATCTTCCAATCTATTGTTTTATATAAATTGTTTGACATTATGCTTTTCTCAATTAATTTTTAATTTATATCGGAATCAGCTCTTAGACTCACAACAGTAAAACAAATAGTTGACTTTCACCTAGGTAGTTTTTTTTTCTCTATATCACAATACAGCCCATTTCTGCATAAATCCTATTATTTAATTTAAAGAAAGTTTTATTCATACAACAAAGATAAATATTTATACAAAATATATTTTAAAACCTGTTCTTTTTTCTACTACTAATAATGAGAATTAGACACATGATATCCCTCTCTTCATAAAAGTAGAGACTCACACACACAATCTACATGTTAAAAAAATTCACACATTTAGGTAATTTTATATGGTTTTACTGCTTTTGTGTGTCATAAAATATGAAAACTCAGTGAAATGCATACGCAAAGTTTAACAACTGCAAAGTTGTTGGGGGGGGTTGTTTGTTTTGTTACATTTGGGAAGAAAAGAAAATGTTTCCTTACAAATGTGGCTATATTTCTATTAACCAGATGGTTATGTATGATGAACTGTTCATGTTACATAAAAAAAATGACCTCAGTAATCTTATTGTGACATAAATCAACACATGTGGCTCTTCACTGTGGCTTTTCATTACTTAATATAAGCAATTCGATGAGCTTCTAATAAATGTATTTTAACAATGGCAAAGTTAATTCTAGATATTTAAGATATTTTAGACATCATTGAGTGGGTTATGACCATTTTGTATGTTGAGTTCAGAGAGAGTAAATAACCTTTAAAGGGGTCACAGATTATTGGTAGAATTAGAAGTCTGATTGTATCTTTCTAAAGGAATGCTTTAATTATATCATTTAAACTTTGAGCTGATCAATTAATTTTAAACAATTACAAATTTATACAATTTGTTACATTGTTATTTACTTTTATAATGAATGTGAACTTTGTTATAAAAGGAGAACACAATGAATATTTCTAAAAGAATCGACAGCCCATTTTTAGAATTTGAAAAATAGTCTGATCTTGACACAATGACATCACATGCACAGAGTACAAATTTTAAGCCAGTCACCCAACACTTTTGCAAACATCCTAAAAGCCAACACTCTCTCTAGTGAAGATTATCTTTCATATATTAAAATTCCAAATAATATTTTAAGAAACTGAAATAACGTTATTCTACCATCTCAAACTGTGACTCGATTTAATTAATTACCAGCACTATTTCTTAGAGACATTTAATAATACAACATCTGCATTGCAATGTTTATTTTTATTTTTCATGCAGTGTCTTTTCAAGTTAAATGTAGTATAATGCTAGCTCAGTGATCAAAATTTTAAATAAAGGGTTATAAAGAAAACATAAGTGTACATCTGGCACTTCAGCGGGTTTTCAGTGGGGAGACTAATCAAAAGCAATGAATCAATTTCAATATCTGCAAAGCAGAGCTTTTCTCCTAATGAGTGGGAAATTTGGTGTTGTAAAACATGTTCCTGGCATTAGGGTCCTTGGTTTCCCAAGATACAAATCAAGACAAAACCCCAGAGGAATTTCCAGACAGATTTTATTAAGCTTATGCACAAGTGAGGTAACACAGACGAAAAGAAGTTCCTCGGAGCTGCCGGTGGGTGGGGGTGGGGTGGGGGTTCTGATTGGCTGCTTTTATAAGCTGGGGACAAAGTGGGCTTGTGCAAGCCTTTTTGAAAAAAAAAACCGTGAGTTTATGAAAAAGGCAGGCTTGTGGAATTTTCCACTTCAGGGTTGTGTTGCCTGGTAACTGTGTTTGGCCTGCACGTAAGGAGGCAAGGCGGTGGACTCCTCATTACCCCCGCCCTGCCAAGGTCGTACGGCGGTCAGCCTTGATCACCTGTGCACGCGGGGCAGTAACGCAAGGCAGAAGGGAGAGAAAATAAGTTAACTCTGTTTTATTGAGTAGTGTGGAGTGGTGGTAGTATTTTTGTGGTCAGCTTAATTCCGTGTTCCTTCTGACGACCTGGTCTTAATTTAGCTCACTGGCCACCTGGTATTTTAATTCCAGGCCCGAGACTCTGTGCTGTTTCCTAAGAATAGACATCAATTGTTATGGTTCAATATCAATTGCAATAGCATCTCACATTGCTACCATCTCAAATCCTAATAGGTTGATTTTTTTCTGACAGTCGATTTAATCTGAAAATCAGAGGCTTTGTCACTTAATTTAATGTCCTTAAACTGACTTCTTACTTTTTTTCCATCTTCAGTTTGTTAAATAATTTTGTATATTGTGTTGAATATATATGTATTCAATATATTGTGTATATATTCAATATATTGTATATTATTGAATACATATTTTCTATATGTATATGTAGGATATACATATAGAATATATATTCCATATACATGTGTATGAATATATATATGCATTTGTTCTATAAACGAGGTCAGACATGCATTCATGCATATATAGTCACACACACATATATATATACACATGCACATATGTCTAGATCATGTGTGCTTCTTACCCACATTTACATTGTCATTTCGAACCGCCTGTGTGTTCAGCTTCAGTGAAAGGCATGGATGTCAAGTGGGACCTTTTTTAAAAATTTGTGATCGATGTTGTCGTTTGCAGAAACTGATACTGTGGCTGCCTATTAAGACGCAGGTCAGCTCAAAACCTAAGCTGAACAAACTACCTTCTCTGCTTGCTGCTCTGCAATATGACCCATGCAATGTTCTTGCTCGTCACTGCTTTGTTGGGTGGTTGGAATAAGTTTTAAAAACTTTTTTTTGCTTGTTGATTTAATACTCCTTTGTTTCAGAGGGGTGATTGGTGTCTATGGTGCAGCAGTGCATCGTTGTCCAAAGAACTGTGGTTGCCAATACCCTTGAATGAAATACTGTGACTGGGCCATAAGTGTCTTAGGATATACTGGTCACACATTTGATTCATATGTATGCACATGTATATGCAGTTTGTTATAATACATTTCTTTTGTCCCCCTCCTACATTGTTCACTTATTCTATAACCGAGGTCAGAAATACATATTTTTATTTCATTTACCAGAATTGAAATGAATCCAGTAGCTGGAGTCTTCAGCACTGCTAGGGTGGCTGCATTGAAAAGTTTGCTTTGTGTGGTGGGCAATCACATAACTTCATTGTGCCCGGTCCTCAATCTGTCAAATGGGTGAAATAGTAATGTCAATATTAAATAATGGTATCTTTAAAATGGTAAAGAATTCTCATTCAGCTTATTTTATCTAATGATTTTATTTGAATGTTTTCATAATCTATTTATAACTATGTAGTTACATGTTTGAATGTATTCATACTGAAGTGAAAATTTTAATTTATAAAACTGACATTCAAAATAATTAATAGGAGGTGATTATTGTTTGCAACATGAGCTAGCCATGCTATTATTTAGAAACGATGTTTCATTAGTGCATTTAGGACAACAGTTGGTTTACAAAGTTAAATTTGTGTAAATTGTGAAAGCTTATTAAAACAAACACAAAATTAATATGTTTTTGGAAACAATATACATACTAATTTAATTTAGGCAATTTTTGGCACCGTTTATTGAAACATTGGCAAATATAGAAGTCTTATTAATTAATCTTTAAGTATACATGGTATATAACTCACTAGAACTATTGCAGAAAAAATAAAAATAAAATATTTCTGACATTTGACCAGTGTCATGTATACAATGGCAACATTATTTCATCATATAAGTAGTTGTGAAATTGTGCTACATTTGATTGCCACAACCAAAATAACACCAAAGTCTACACGAGGATACAAAATTTAAGGAATTGCACTGAGTTTATAAATATATTCAAATTGTGGTATTTTAAAATTTATTTTTATTGCATTTATTGGAGTGACTGACTCACAAAACCACACAGGTTTCAAGAGTCTGACTCAATAAAACACCATCTGCACACTGCGTCTTGCACCCATGGTCCCAAGCTCAGTCTCCTTCCGTCCCCAATTTCCCCCTTTGCTCACCTTTACCTCTCCCCACACCCCTTCCTTTTAGCTGTTGTCTGTGTTTATGTGTTACATGTATGTTTTTGGCCAAATCCCTTCACCTTTTTTCATCAAGTGCCCCAACGCCCCTCACCTCTGACAGCTGTCTCTTCCATGTATCTATGTCTCTGTGATCGTTGATGTATAAATATTTTCTCTTCTCATAATAAACATTTCCAACTTATAAAGACCATTGCAATTTCTGTATTGTTATGCATGAAACACGAAGAAAACTAAAACAATTCAAATTCGTCAAGTGTGATCAAAGCATATGTTGTGTCACGTTATCATCCATTGCCCTATGCTAAGTACCGTGAAAACAAGTAGAGCTGACGCAGCATATGCTGTCTAGTGCACCCTTTCTAGTTCAGGTACTCATGGCACATAGCAAAATGGGAGAATGCCGACATGGAATGAATATTAAATGAATGCTATTATTTTTTGAATTTCCAGTTATACCATGTTTAAGCCACCGATCTCCTGAATTATTTCAACTAAACTGATAGCACTGAGAATTTTGCACATTTCAGTCAGCTTTGTTTGCACATTTTTTTTCTACTTCAAGAGTGATTATTGTCGAGATGACTAGCCACTTAGAGTCTGTGTCCATGAAAGGGGCTTTCAATGCTAATACGCACTTACCGTAGGATTAGGCAGCTGCGTGACTGGCGGGAATCTAACAGTATGTCGAGTGAGCCACAAGGCCTAGATGCTCTTAGGAAACAAGTTTATATGTCAATATCTGACAATGTTCTCAGGACTGGTAGAAGAGAGCAGCAAGGTGAATGTTTTTTACAATTCACTTGTTTCTTGGCTGCTGTGACCTCATATTGCACCTTGTCAACATTTCCTAAATAAATAGTTCTAAAATTAGTATCTAGTCTTTCTTCTGTAGCATAGAGATACAGGATATTGTTGTTTAAGAAAAGGAGAGGAACAGAGCTAGAGCAGGCCTTACAGAATAGCTTGTGTAGCTGAGGAAACGTACAAATGAAAATCTGAAACAAAAACCTTAAAGTAAGTCCTAGAAGCCTGGCTGTTGGTTAGACAGACAAGAAGTGAAACTAAATTGCTTTTCACCTGCACTATCAGCAAATGATAGAGTGCTCATTCTTTCTCTGCTCTTTGTTTGCTCTTGCCAAGAATTAGAAAATAAATTCTGAAAAGATTACATTGTTGAATTTGCAAGATTTAACAGGGATTGTTTTAAAGTCTGTCCTACCCAAAGTTTATGTGAATTCCCATGGTGTAAATTGTTTTATTTTAGAAGATTTTGTAAGGCATATCAATTTGTGTGACGTATTTTATGTATTTGTACATTTTCCTGTAGCATATGAATAGTTTTGATAACATTTTCAAGAGAAAAATGGCCTGAGTTTAAGATTCATACTTTTCGGTGAAACAAAGCACTCAGACACATAAAAAATGATACATACTTATAGGCAGACAGAATGATAAATATAAAAAATTACCCAAATTGCCTAACTCTTAATAAACATACATGGTAAGATTATATACATCCATTAAAGTGAAGACATATTTTAGTTACCTACTCAATTTTTATGACTATAAATTCCTTATTAAAAAAATGGTTCATTAATCAGAGGTCACAGTACAAATGACTTAGCTTACAATGCAAGCTCCCACCTGAATTAGCCATTACCAACTGTTTTTCCCCTAAGCCTGCTGTAACAAATTAGAACATTATTGCAAGAATACTAGATATTTGTTATCTTACAATTTTGGAAGGCAGAAATGCAAGCTCAGTTCCCCTTGGCTTAAATCAAGGTGACAGACAGCAGAGCTGCGTCGCCTCTGGAAGCTCCCGAGGACCCGTTCCTTGCTGCGTCCGCCCCTGGTGCTACTGCCATTCCCTGGGGCTCCTGGCTTCATTCTTTTATATCCTTCAGTCTAATAAAGGTTAAAACAAACACACAAACCAAAACCAAATAGCAACAGCAAATAATTCTCAGACTATGTTAGGACTAACCTATGACCCTTGTTCCCTGTGCATGTTCCCATCATAACCATGTATTTCAGGTGTTTATTTTTTCTTCCCGAAGCATAAAAATGTAGCTTTTACTTTCGTATTTGGTAGTTATCTTATTGCCTGACATATAATAGGAGATCAATATGTTTATTGATTGCATTATTGTGTGAATAGTGTTGACTTCATTAGCAGGAATGGTAATTTACTTTAAAATAGTGTTCTGTCACTTGGGAAATAAGCTGAATTGCAATAAGAAAACTGGGATCACTAAGTTATTTATAAAATAGAAATTGGATTTTCTGTTATTACGATGGGTATTAATAGCAAACATTTCTAAAATTAAAAAAATAGAAAATTGAAATTTTTTTTTATTTTTGAATCAGCATTTTCTAGCTTATAAAAAGTCATTAATGCCTTATTATTAAGCTGACTATTTAAAATGAAAAGTGTATTATATTTTAAAAAGGAATATACTTTTCATACACGGTCTAAAAAGGAGTTTCCAAACATTTCTTAACATATGAGAAGCAACAACTCAGAATGCTCTTCTACAGCACTTCATTTTAAAACAGCAGATGAGTCATACGTTTACTCAGTTCAATTTACAGTAAAGAAAGGTGTTCAGAGCTAAATAGTAAACTGGGAAGGGAAGATAAAGAGTAGAGTGAGATGTAGTTCTTTTTCCCAAGGAAATCTTAACATGAAAGGGAAGATAAACAAGTTAATACAATAAATAAACTACTTAGGTAAGTGATATATAAGTTCAAGTATGCAATAGAAACACAGATTAGAGAGCAAAACTGTACTATGCAGACACACATGTAGCTGGTGAATGATAAAGGTTGGTGGGAAACTGGACTGTAGCTTTCGTGCTTTACCCAAAAGAAAGGCTAGAAATCTGGCAGGCAGTCTAAGTTGCACAAAGATAACAAAGATGGTAGAACAGTAAGGAGTCGGATCAGTCCAGAGATATGCAAGTTGGATTATCCAGAGCAATGATTCTCAAATTTGAATGATATAAGAAACTGGCAAACTGAGAAAGAAATCTTGCAGAGCTCTGAGTTATTCCAAACTGTATTTTTACCTAATATCTATAGGCATGAGACATGCCTTTAAAATATCTTAGTTATAAATTTATTATGAAACTATCAATAGCGTGTAATGAAAACTATAAAATTAATAGGAATAAAATTAACATTAAATATATTGTCATGCTAATATCTGGATCTGTATTAAATTTAAGTTTTTAACTTCAGTTTTACTAATGAGAAAACATCTGTTCTCAGAAAAACTAGAAATGCATGGAAAAACATCAAGACTTATTTTTGGCTGGATCAGAATGAGCCGTCCTTCATCTTAATCATATTTATTGCTCATAAATGTTACTTGAATGCCAATTTTAAGTATATCATATTTGAAGACCATGTTTAAGTTGTGGCAATATTTTACTTGACCCAAATGATAAGTCAATGCCATTATTGCTGAAACTGGAAAAAAAAACCATTACCGCCTAGACTCAGAGTGGCAACTGAACAAATCTGATTCATATCATTTTGAAAATAACCAATTTCTATCTTGAAATTTTAAACCAAAGCAAGAAGAGACAGAACAGTCAGCAAGAGCTAAACATACTCTCTTTATTTTCAGTAACAACAGCAACAACAACAAAAAAATGAATTGGGAAACAAGGTTTGGGCCTGAGGCCTAATTTACTGCCTTACTAATAATACATTCTTATAAGCATAGTCACTGTGAGCTGCACATAAAGACTGTAGAACTGACAATTACCATCAGCTAAATTAACGTTCATCTTAGTCTGTGGTATAACCCAATCAGAACAGAGAGTGAGAAAAAGGCACTCAAGGATAGTAATTTATGAATCAATAGAACACATCATATTAACAGAATAGAAGGCAAAAACCCATGAAATCATCTCAATAGACACAGGAAAACTACTTGGCAAAGTCTGGTGACTTTTTACTATAAAAACATTCAACAAACTAGTACTAGAATGGAATTTGCTCAAACTAAGTAAGGGCATTATGAAAACTCCACAGCTAACATCATAGTAAATGGTGAAAGATTGAAAACTTTCCTCCTAAATCGGGAACAAGACAAGTGTGCCCATTTTCACTATTTCTATTCAACATTTTGCTGAAGTTTCTATCTTGCATGATTAAGCAAAAAGAGGAAAGTAAATGCATCTAGATTGGAAACAAAGAAGCAAAATGATCTCTATTTGTAGATGACATAATCTGACATACAGGAAACCATAGTGAATCCACAAAATAACTGTTAGAAATTGAGTTCAGTAGCATTGCAAGAGAAAAGATTAATATAAAAAATGAAATATATTTCTAGATAACAGCAAATAATCTTAAAATGAATAATATGAAAGTAAAATTAAGATGACAGTCCCATTTACAGACATTCAAAACATCAAAATGATAAAATATTCAAAAATAAATTTTACAAAAAAAATCACAAAACTTATACAATGAAAACTACTAAATATCTTAAAACAACATTTAGAAAGATCTAAATAAATGGAAAGACATCTCAAGGTCATGGATTAAAAGACTTAATATTGTTACATTGTTATACTGCTCAGATTGATCTATTGATTCAATGCATTTCTCATCAGAAACCCAGGTGGCCTTCTTGCAAAAATTAATAAACTGATGCTGGAGTTCCTCAGAAAATTCTAAAGATCAAAACTATATTTAAAAATAACAAAGTTAGAGGATATTGTTCCTCATTTTAAAACTTACTAAAAAACAACAGTAATTAAGATAGTGTGGTATTAACATAAGGACTGGCATGTAGATCAATATGATAATAAATCATATCTAATAAACCTTTATATTCATGGTCAGGTGACTTTCAGTGAGAGTGCCAAGACAATTAAAAGAAGAAAGAATTTTTTTTCAACAGAATGATGCTGAGACAACTGGATATGCACACAAAAAATAAGGTTGCTCCCCTACCTCATACTATATACAAATTTAAAATGAATAAAGACCTAAATATAATAACAAAAACTGTAAAACTCTTGGAAGAAAACATAGAAGCATGTTGCATTATACAGTGACTTCTTATATGACACCAAAAGCACAAGTGACAATAAAAATAGATAAAAAAATCTTTAAAGATCACTCACCAGAAAAGATATGTAGATGACAAGTAAGCATATGAAAACATACTCCACACCACATGTCACCAGGGAAATGCAAATTCAAACAACAATAAAATACAACTGCACATATACTACTATTTGAGTGGCCATAATCCAGAACACTGACAACACCAAATGCTGGTGAGGATGTACAATAAAAATGTATTCTAATTCATGTTGGTAGAAATAAAAAATAAAACAGCCACTTTGGAAGACTGATGGTGGTTAATTATAAAATTAAACATACAATACTCTGACCATGTAATTCAGCATATGCTCTGTGGTCCTCAGGAGTTGAAAACTGATATTCTACACACACACACACACACACACACACACACACACACACACACACGATAGCACATGAATGTTTACAGCAGCTTTTTTGCAAAAAATAGAAAATAAGTTGTTCTTCATTAGGTGAATGGCTAAATTGTGGTATTTTCACACACTGGAGTATTATTCAGTGGTAAAAATAAATGCGCTGTCAATAGCCATGAAATGACATAGAGCTACCTTAAATACATATTACAAAATGATAGAAGCCAGTTTGAAAAGGGTACACACTGTATGCTTCCAACTACATGACATTCTGGAAAAAACAAAACTGTGGAGACAAGAATTAGATAGAAGAGAAGGGTGACTAGCACAGATGATTTTTTTAGGGTAGTGAAATTACTCTGCATGATACTATAATGGAGATTACATGTCATTATATGTTTATAAAAACCAATAGAATGTATCACACCAACAGTGAATCCATAAACTATGGACTTTGATGATTATGATCTGTCAGTGTAGGTTCATCAGTTTTAACAAATGCACCAGCCTGGTGTGAGATGCTAATAATGGAAGAGCTTATGTCTGTGTGAGGACAGGGAATACATGGGAAATCTCTGTGCCTTCCTCTATATTTTTCTGTGAAATTAAAACCTCTCTAACATAAGTCTTTAATTAAAAAAATATGTTTATTGATTTTAAAGAGAGAAGAATGGAGACAGAGAGAAACATTAATGTGAGAGAGAAACATTGATTGGCTGCCTCCCATATGGGCCCTGATTGGTGATCGAACCTGCAAACTAGGTATGTGCCCTGTCTGGGAATCAAACCCCCAACCTTACGGTGTACAGGATGGTGCTCCAACAAACTGAGCCACACTGGCCAGGACTAAAATAAGTTCTTTAAAAAAACATTCACTCTATATATCATTTAGTACTTTATTTTTTTCATCTCTAAATCATTTTTATTTATCAATTATAGTTCACAAACATTATTATATTAGTTTCAGGTGTATACCCTAGTCATTTGACATTGCATAATTAACTAAGTGATCATCCCAATAAATCTGGCATCATGTGTAGTTACCAGGATATTACTATGTTCCTTATGCTGTACTTTACATCCCCATGACTCAATGTAACAACCATTTGTGCTTCTTAATCCCTTCACCTTTTTCACTCACCTCCTCAATCCCCTTCTCATCTGGCAATCCTCAAAATGTTTTCTGTATCTATGAGTCTGTTTCCGTTCTGCTTTTTGTTTTATTTA
This sequence comes from Pteronotus mesoamericanus, assembly GCF_021234165.1. Classification (NCBI taxonomy): domain Eukaryota; kingdom Metazoa; phylum Chordata; class Mammalia; order Chiroptera; family Mormoopidae; genus Pteronotus; species Pteronotus mesoamericanus. The sequence continues at coordinate 36,993,460 of NW_026555285.1, read as the reverse complement.
TTTATTTTTTTAGATTAAACTATTGATAGACTTGTATTTATTGTAATGTATTTATTGTTCAAATTATTTGCCTTTTTTTCCCTTCCTCTTCTTAAAGAAGACACTTTAACATTCATATTAATACTGGTTTGGGGATAATGCGCTCCTTCAGCTTTTTATTTTATTTTATTTTTTTGTCTAAGAAGCTCTTTATCTGTCCTTTCATTCTAAATGATAGCTTTACAGGGTAGAGTAATCTTGGTTGTAGGTCCTTGCTTTTCATCACTTTGACTATTTCTTGCCAATCCCTTCTGGGTTGCAAAGTTTCTATTGAAAAATCAACTGACAGTCTTATGGGAGATCTCTTGTAGGTAACTAATTGCTTTTCTCTTGCTGTTTTTAAGATTCTCTTTTTGTTTCTGACCTTTTGCATTTTGATAATGATGTGTCTGGATGGGGCTTCTTTGGGTTTATCTTTTTTGGGGACTTTCTGTGTTTCCTGGACTTGCACGTCTATTTCCTTCACCAAGTTAGGAAAATTTTTTGTCGTTATTTTTTCAACTAGGTTTTCAATTTCTTGTTCTCTTCTCCTCCTCTGGCATTCCCATGATGCAAATGTTGATATTCTTGAAGTCGTTTCAGAGGTATTGTAAGACAATTTTCTCTTTTATTTTTTGATTTTTTGTTCTTTTTTTTCTGTTCTGATTAGGTATTTTTTTCCTTCCTTACATTCCAAATTGCTGATTTGATTCTTACTTCATCTAATCTACTGTTGATTCCCTGTACATTATTCTTCATTTCACTTAGTGTATCCTTCATGTCTGACTAGTCTCTTTTTATGCTTCTTTTGGGTCTCACTAAATTAATTGAGCATTCTTATAACCAGTGTTTTGAACTCTGCATCTAGTAGATTGCTTATCTCTATTTTGTTTAGTTCTTTTTCTGAAGTTTCTTCTGTTCTTTCATTTGGGCCATATTTCTTTGTCTCATCATTTTGGCAGCCTCCTCATGATTGTGTCTATGTATTAGGTAGAGCTACTCTGTCTCCCAGGTTTCATAGAGTAGCTTAATGTAAGAGGTCCAGTGTCATCTTACACAGCCTCCACAATGCCCCAAGCTGGACACTCTTGGTAGGTCCTCTGAGTGAGCTTTGTGTACATTCTCCTTTTGTAGTTGAGCCTTGGTTGCTATTGGCATGTCAATGGGAAGGAGTTATTGCCAGGACAATAAGCCGCAAGGACAGGAGACAACTACTGACCACCAATCTCTGACCACTATGGAGGATCAGCTGTGCTGGAGCCTACCCCACAGGGCAGGCCTTACATCAGCTGGGCTCTGGCGTCTGCTAAGTCCACCCCTTGAGAATGTCACTTGAGGAGGTGGTTGGGTGGTGGTGCTTCCATGTGGTCTGAAGTGATCTACTGGTTGTGCTGGCTTTAGGGCTTCTTGAGCAGTACTGGCCAAGGTCAGCCATTACCTGCATTTTGTGCAAGGTCACCTGACATGAGCTACAGAGCAATCTGCAGATGGCTGCTACTCGTGCTGGGCGTGGATGTGCCCAGATGATGCCAAGCTATGAACGAAGGCTGACTCTTACTAGTGTAGGAGCACTAAACGGGAGGAATGGGTCATGATGAGGCCAGATGCTGCTTGTTTAAGAGATTTTAGAAAAATCTGGAGCATGAGCTAAGAAGCTCATTTTTATGGAAAAGCCACTGGAAACAGCTTGGGTGGGCCTGAGAGTTGGATGGAGTGGGGCTTCAGGAAATCACCAGGGCAGGGCAAACAGTGTGAGCCAGATTGATGAAGACACAGGCATGGTACCTGCCTGCCTGCCTGCCTGCTCTGTGGGGAAGGATTCAGCAAAGAACAATAGCTTCTGCCAGCCCTTCTGTCTGGGAGAAAGCTGTGCCCTGAGAACTTGCCCTGATGCTGAACAATTCAGTTCCTCCTCATCTATCTCTGGCACCTTTCAAATTGCTTCTCCAGTGCTGGAGCTCAGAGGAAGTGAGTCTTCGTAAGTCTGTGTCTGACTCCATAATAGGAGCTGCCTCAGACTTTAGAAGGTCTGCATCTCCCTCAACCCCAATCCCTGCTGGTTTTTACAGCTGGAAGTGATAGGGACTTCTTTTCCTGGCACTGGAACTCTGGGCCAGGGGTTCTGCTATGGGGCTGGGAACCCTCACTCCTCAAGGAGAACCTCTGCAGCCAAGATATCCTTCCCAATTTGTATCCACCACACGTGTATATAGGACTAGCTCATTCTATATTCCCACCTCTTCTACCAGTCTTGATGGGGCTTCTTTGTTAATTCCCTAGTTGTAGGACTTCCCATTCAGCCAGATTTCAGGGGGTATTGAATGATGGTTTTCTGTAGTTTGGTTGTAATTTTGATGAAGTTGTGGGAAGAGGAGAGTACTGCATTTACCTGTGCCATTGTTTTGCCCCTCTGCTATCATTTGAAATAGAAATACTAATTAAGTTAAATTCTCAAGCCAAAAAAAAATTCTTAAAGGAGAATGCTATTTCAATGTCATATGCATTTCAGGAGAAGGATTGACTAGAGTAGACTCTATAGCAGAGAGAGAGAGAACTGAGGTTTGGGAACTACAGAAAAACTGAGAAAACTTGGTGATAGTTTGGGAAAATATGTCTGCATGCATTTAAAAAGCCTCATATACAAAAGTCTCTTACCTTAATATGTCCACTTCTGAGGCATGCTACTAGAACTAAAGATTTTATTTAACATTGGTAAAAGTTATACCAGAAAATATACAATAATTCAATTCATATTTTTGAAGAGCATCATGTTCTTAGAGAAAAATATGTTCATACATACATAAAATATGACCACTATAATAAAGTGAGGGAAAGGAATGAGTTTTAAATAAGAGAATGCAAAAAGTAATATTTTTTGAAAAACAAATGCAGTTTAATTTCATCCTTGCCTAGTTGGTAAATAAGATGTAACCAAGTAGAAGTCCTGCTGGAGTTAATAGAGACAAAGGAATACTTGTAGTTAAAATTTATTTGTTCATATGCAATAAAGCCCTCAAAACTACTGCTTTCTTTCGAATTAAATCCTATAAGAAATGTTGTTTATACCATTAATGTGCTTGGAAAGCATTTATGTAGTGAAACATAGGTTTCATTATATTATAAATTATTCATTTGTGGCTCTAATTGTATATGTTCTTTTTTTTGGTTTTCCTATAGGAGATTGAAGCTGACATATTAAGAGCATTTTAAATAAGGTTTTTCAAGGAAATGTTAATGCTGTAAGTTCAGGAATGTCGTCAGAATGATCCATTTTGCTATAAAAGTGAAAGGAAAAGAATAAAATGTAGTAGAACTAATTATTATTCTTGTTAACACAGTGTATTTCTTAATTTAAATTTTACTAATTTCATTAAATGCAAATTTTCACTTGTAACAGCCACAATGAATTAAGGACTTTTTTGTTCTCTTATACTGTGAACTCACATAGGATCTCTGCAAAAAAAAATTTCTTGCCTGCTCACTGCCTTAAGCATTGATATGTTTCTCCACACACTCAGAATTTGCTTTTAGTTTCATTAGGAAAATAAACATCATATATTTCAATATTTTCTATCAAATACACTGAGCCCTTATTTTAACAACTCATTTAAACCTAATAAGCATTTGAGTAATATATTTCAGTGTGAGGTATACAACATTTCTAATATGCTTATACTCTACTGTAACTGAAGTTGATAAATTTCCCCCATTTCTTGAAAAGATGAAAATCTGTTTTCCCTTTGGAGTTTAAATACAACAGGGTAGCGTTAGAGAGGATAAAATCCAGGCTACAAACTCACATTTGGCCATATTCAGACAGCACAAGTTTTTCTTATTTACTCCTTTGTTTGCTTGTGTTCATTTCTCTTTAAAATCCTCCAAGTTATGGATCATCTATCTCTTCTTTGGGGAGACTATTCCACCATCTAATACAGTTCACTAGCTATGTCAAAGTCCAACTTTACAGGGTGGGAATCAGAGGAGAGCGAAATTTCCTTCTAACAGAGGGGCCATTTGACTCATTTTATTATTTTTATTGCTGAACATCACAGTGAACTAGCCAGTTGACTGTGTGTTCAAAGACATGGGCTTGCCCTAAGGACTCACATCTCAGCCAATGATCCCTTTCCTCTGCCTGACTTGCCCAGCAAAGGACAGAGAACGCAATCATCTTGATCAATGAACCTCAGTAAAAGCAGAGCAGGCAGGACACTAATCAAATAAGTGGATCTGCTGAGGCTAATCCTTCAACCCTAAACTTTGTTTCTTGAGGGCGCACTGGAGAGAAGCAGAGAAAAGAATGCTAGACAATATGCTGTACTTGCATGCCTCAATTCGGTGCTCTGCAGTTATTTTTCCATTTAGTCACCTTGATGATACAATGTACTGTCAGAGGCCTAGAAATGCAGATTCTGCTTCAGATGCACTTTCATATAGTACTTTGCTATTGCCTACACTACAGCCTTTAGGTTATATCACACTTGTAATTACAAGCATCATCACAAGAAAAGAAACAGATAAAAAACCCATTTGAAAAAAGTCTTTATAGGGTTCTAATATTTTTCATAGATTATTAACATTTAAAACACCCTGAGAAAAGAATAGAGGTCAAGATTTGAAATGTGGTGCTAAAAGCTATGCCATTTTGGGAAAACTGTTTTACCTACCAGCACTTCAAATGGATCTGTAAAATATTAACTTCAATAGATTGTAGTGAAGTGTATTTGAAAAATTGGACTTCAAAACACCAATCATAGATACAATGAACATATGTTGTATTAAAATTTGTTTTGTTAAAAATTGCTAACATGCCAATCTTGACAGAAAAATGTTATGCACTCTACATAGAGTTCGGGACTAAAAAAATAAGAAGTGTAACACTTTGTAAATATGATATATACCTTGGTGAAGTCATTTTTGTGACTATCTAGAGCAGACAAATTATTTAATGGAAATTATTTAAAGGGGAAATATTATACCAGATAGTATAAATATTTATTTTATATATTAAATTATAAATATTATTATGAAAGCAATGATTTGATATTGCTTTCGACGACTAGTCTAAACCTCCTTTGTCAAATTCTTCTTTTCACTTGTACCAGGTTATTGGCTTTATAACAAAAGTTTCTTAAAAAATATTTTGTAAAATCACTAGCATATGAAATATTTAATATGGTGTTTTATGTATTTAAATTTAGAGAATATTTGTTTTTTATGGGTCGAGTTTACACTGGGGACGAGAGCTGATGAATGGACTTCAATGACAGTGCAGAATGAGGGATATTTGAGGAGCAAGGTGATGTCAGGGGGAGGGAGAGTTTGAGAAACTGAGCCACATTTAGATCTCCTATAACAGAGTATGTGGCTGACGCACCATGAAGTTATGTCTAAGAAACACACACACACACACACACACACACACACACACACACACACCTTACATGAGATTCAGCATTGGGTGTGTGTGCAGACAGTAAATATGAGTATCAACCACATAGTTCTGACACCCAAGGTTGAAGGAGGATACACCCAAGGTCAGAGGAGGATACACCCAAGGTCAAAGGAGGATACAAAAAGTCAGTAACGTAAGGAAACATCTGTCTCCAGTCTCTCTCCTCTTGCCACACTGATGCACTGAAACAGCCATGCCTTTAGAAGAAAAGAAAAATGTGTCTTAGAGTGTCCACCATCAACTCCAAATACCAGGTATATATGAGGTGACTGAGGCACTCACATCAGGTACAGAATTTAAGAAGGGGGTCAAAAGCTTAGTATTCAACATTAATGGTATTTTCATGTACTTTTAAATATGCATTAATGCAAAAAAATAATCTATGATGAAGAATATATGAAAATTTTAAAGAAAGACAAATTCAGTGAGGTCCCAACTTCAAATCTGTGATGCTGGGATGGGAGTTTGATCATATCTAGACTATCCAAAGATATAAGCACACTTATAACTACATTAACAAATAGTTAACACTAACACTTAAACCCTAAAGAAACACTGTCAGATGAAAATACTTTAAGATAGACAAGGTTTACTTTAAAGCCTTACAATTCAATCACCTACAGGACATTTGGGCAAAGAGAGAGTTAAGCCCGGCTGATCCTTTTGTCCTATTGTAGCAGCTTCAATTTTGTAGTTGATCCATAAGATTTCCTTCAATCTCATAAATGAGAGTTACTTCCCACTCTATTCTATACTGTCATTTGTCATTTTTATTACTAGTGTAATAATGTTTGAGAGGCTATCCAAAACATTTTTAAAAGAAAAACTCCCTGCCCTGGTGGGGTGGCTAAGTCCAGTACACCGAAAGATTGCAGGTTTGCTCCCTAATCAGGGCATACACCTAGGTTGTGTGTTTGATTCCTGGTCAGGGACACACAAGAGCTAACCAAACTGATTTTTTCTCTCACATCGATCTCTCTCTCGCCCCACCTCTCTCCCCTTCTCTCTCTCTTCCCTCCCCTTCCTCTCCTTGTAAAATCAATTTGAAAAAAAGGTCTTAGGTGAGGAAAGGAAGGAATGGAGGGAGGGAGAGAGAGAGGAAGGGAAAGAGAGAAAGAAATAGGCCCCCTTTTGGCTAACCCAACACTCAGGCATAATTATATTGTGTTTATTTGATAACAACTTTGAAAGAGAGCTAATTCAACTGCTTTTTCCTACATACTTTATCCCAACTGATATCTGCTAAAATTTATTGGTTTTATTAATTATATCTTGGACATCATGAAAATCTTTGGAGTCACAAGAAAGCTTGATTTTCTTGGGAACTCTCGTAAGCACAAGTAATTATTATTTGATGTGCGTGTAAGTACACATATATATAACTAATATATACTATGTAACTATGTAATTACATATGTGGTTTTTAAAATTGTAAAACATGGTTTATACCAAAGGCTGAGGTTTTCTTCTTCATTCTAACCTGTGTCTTGCAGAACATTTGAAATGTGCTAGCAGGCTCTACAAAAGACAGGAGAAGCTAAGCTATTTTATGAACTCCTAACACATGACTCAGTGAAGTCTGTTGTAAATAAGCCACCCTTCAATTAATCACAAAGTCCGAGAGTGCTCTAACATCTAACAAATTACTTCCCGGCCTGCCAACTGTAAAGACAACCCTGGAGGGCAATTCCTTTCCTCTCTTTCAATTCTTCTGAAGCCCTGACAAAAAAGTAGGTGATAGATGCAAAGGCCTTTCAAGGTAATGCGCTCGCCGCTCTGATTTCTGTCATAACAAACTATTTTTCTATGACTATCAATTTACTTAGATGGATAAATACTTAATTATTTCGGAATTAAAAGCGTGAACATATCTTCCTTCCCTTGGGGAAAAATGGTTTTTTTCTTCAATGCGACAAGTTGTGTATATTGCATTTCTCTGACTTCTACTACCAAGATGAACTAAATCTCTGGATATGCTCCCAATTGAATAAGCAAAAGCACGATTTTAAGTCATCCTCTTCTCTGAAAGGAAGTTTTCTATTCAATTAACAGTCCTATTTAACTGTGAAGATCCAAAATAGAGGTAAGCTGTTGAAGTGTCATTGCAGTCGCCCTATTGTACTCAAATCTTGGCCTGACCTATATCTATGAAAAAGCATAAGAATTAACTATATTTTTTGTTTTGAGGAAGAAAGTTGCAGCTGTGTTAATTTTAATGGTGACCTTCTACAGCTAAATTTCCTCAAAGATCTATAAAATTTATCATAATTAATTATATTAAATAGCTCACTGATAGCATTTATACTTAACTATATCTTATATTTACTTTATTTGGGAAATAAATTTTGTGCACTTCACTTTTCCTAAGGCTATTTATGAACCAAGTGTGGATAACTGAAAAAAACAAAACAAAATATTACGCAAGCTAATCATTTCTATCATTTCTACAAAAATATATCTTTAAAATAATCCTAAACTCTCTTTTGAATTACTAAAGTTAATAAATATAAAAACGAAAGCAAAACATTTTTAAATTAACATACCGATAAAATTAAGGAGCATTCTTATACAAAGACTAGAATTAACCACTGTTTAACTTACTTTGTCTTACTTTAGTATCTCAAAGTTTTCCAGAAGTAGTCAATAAAGCCAGAAAATTATTTGATTTATTAAACATAGACAACTTATTTGATAACATTTATGAGAACTATTACATTAAGTGAATAAAGACCTATTTTTACATATTGCATATGATTTATGTGTCAGAGAAGATGGAATAGATCTACTTTTCCTTATTCCTTCCACTAAGTGTTACTAAAAACTCTGGACATTGCACATAAAACAATCATAAAAAGGCTTTGAAATGTCAAGAGAAAAAATAGACCATTCAGGGACCTTGAGACCCAATGGATGGCATGATGATGTGTTCCTGCTTCCTTTCCTTGGGGAAAAAATAATTTTTCCTCAGCACAACAAGCTGTGTATGTTGCATCTCTCTGATTTCTGATTTCTTTTTACTCATACTCCAGGCATGGGGCTGAAGAAACTGATGGCCCGGCAATGCCGATCGGTATGCACAAGAAAAGCCTGCATTTTCAAAACAAAGGACTAGGGGAAGGAAAACAATAACAACAACAACAACAACAACAACAACAACACGAGTTTAGCAAGGAAGAAAATTTTTAGAAACGTGCTCTTTGGCAGCCAAAACAATAAGCAAAAACCTTAGCCACTTACACCAGCGTAGGCTAAGTGTGAAACCTAGACTTCCTAGGCTATGCGGCCTCCCAACGCCAGGGCGGTGTCAGAAAGAGCAGTTGGGAGTGTGAGGTTTCCATCCCTCACATCCTGTGGTATCGAAGGAGACTACACGGAGAGCCTGAATTGCCACCCTTCCTGGGCACTGATAATTCACACCCTCCCTGCACGGTGAGGTGGGGGCAGAAGTGGCGGGGTGAAGAATCAGAGCTTTCACCAAGTCCTGTGATAGAAAAGCCACCCCCACTTTAGTGCCACTGAAAACCACAGAGGAACCCAGGGGGCCCGCCGCCATCCATCCTCAAGGTGGGGCAGCCTACCTTAAGGCTGTCAGTGAAGCAACCCGAGTAACCTGGCCTTCTCCCTTCTCCCGTCATTAATGAGGCGGTGTCCATCCCCTTCCCTTGCTTAGTGGTGACAGAGGCAACCAGTTGAAACTAAAGGTTTAAATAAAATTTAGAGACTTATAATACAAAAACATTTCGATGTCAATCAACAATCTTTTGTCTTACCAAGAATAGAGAAGATCTTGAATGAAATGAAAAATTAAAAAAGAATAATCAATAGATTCCATGACTGATAGAGTAGAGATGTTAAAATTATGTGACACAACATCAAAAAGACAAACAATCCAATTAAAAAGTGAGCAAAGGATCTGAATAGACAGTTCTTCAGAGAGGGTATACAGAGGGCCTGTAGACATGTGAAAAAATGCTCAACATCACTAATCATCACAGACATGCAAATTAAAACCACAGTGAGGTATCACTTCACACTTAACAGAATGGGTGTCATCAATAAATCACCAAACATCAAGTGTTGAGGAGATTAGGGAGAAAGGCGGCCCTTCTCATCTGTTGGAGGGAATGCAGACCGGCGCCACTGTTGTGGAAGATAGTGTGGAGTTTCTTCAAAAAATTACAAGTGGAACTGCCTTTTGATCCAGTGATCCCACTTCTGGAAATTAGCCTAAGAATCCCAAAACACCAATCTGTAACAAAACAAGTGCACTCCTTTGTTCATAGCAGTGGTATTTACAATAGCCACGACATGGAAATAGCCCAGATGAGTGAATACAAAGCTCTGCTACATTTACACAGTGGAGTAATGCACAGCTGTATAAAAAGGAACTCTTATTTTTCAACAGCATGGGTGGACCTGGAGGTTATTATGTTAAATAAATACCTTAGTTGGTGAAAGACAAATACCTTATGTTCTCACTTAAATGTTGAATCTAACGAACAAAGCAAACTGACGAACAAAATAGAAAGACGTGGACACATGCAACAGGCTGACACAGGTCAGACGGGAGTGGGGAGGCGGGGACTGAATGAAAGAAGGTGAAGGGATCAGCCAATGAACATACGTGCATAACCCACAGACACAGGCAGCAGTGTGGCCAGAGGGAAGGGCAGGGAGAAGGAGGGCAGAGTGGGTAAATGGGAACATCTGCAATAATGTAAACAATAAAAATAAAGAAAAAGGTTAAACATAAGAAAACTTATGTGACATAGATTTTAAAGCAGCCATGATAGAAATGTTTCAAAAAGCAATTATGGACATGCTTGAAATAAATACAAACATAGGAAGACCCAGCAGAATAAAGGGAGACAAGGAGATGAAACAAATGGAAACTTTAAAAATTAAAAAATAAATAAATAAATTAAAAAAAAATTCTATGAATGGACTTAACAGCAACACAGCAAAATGGTGGACAGAGAAGAAACACACAGTGCACTTGAACATGGTAACAATGGAAATTACTCAATCTGAGTGACAGTGAACCAAGAGACTGGAAAGGGTATCAGGGACTTAGGACAAAAGGTTGGAAATTGTGTCATGAAGCTTCATGCCTCGCAATTTTACTCAATTTTGGGTATCTTTACACCCTAGTACCAAGAGAATCTTTGATTAGATTCACCAAGGTCTCAAAACTCCTGCAAACTACTTTTGAAGCATCTTGTCTCTAACCCTGAAATTTGGCTGAGAAACAACATTAGTTTAGGTTTACACTTTGCCAAGACACATATTTTGCTTCCTGGTCTAAGAATTTCCCATGAATCCAACAAATCTATCCTGGTAAGAATACTTTGCTCCATTTAGTATAAACAAAGTCTTTATCAATTACCTGCAAGAGGCCAGGCCTCTGTATTTCACATGCTGTTCTCCCTACTTGGAATGGACTGCTTTATTTATTTATCTGTTAATTTCTATTTTTATTGTATTTTTTCTATTGCCATTTAGCCCCTTTATAACCCCTTCCCCCCTCACAATCACCACACTGTTGTCCATGTCCATGAGCCTTTTTATGTTTTTGCTTGATCTTTCTTCCCCCTAAACTACCCTCCCCAAAGCTGCCATCCTGCTTTCTATTGATGAGTCTGTCTCATTTTATTTGTTGGTTCAGTTTGGACCCCTTTAATTTGGCCCACCTGGCAAATTCACATTCTTCCATCTAACTACAATCTGTATGGAGTTTATCAAAAAGAATGTGAGTTCCTTCAGCTTTATTTATAATTTAGTTGGCAATGCATCTCTATTGTACTTAATACACCATACATTGATTGTTGTTCTAAACAAATTGCATGATCTCAGAGACTTAGGACTCACTCCTTTAATCTTTGCTAATTCAACTGCCTTGAAATCTCTCCTGCTGCAAAATGTTTCATAATTAGCTGTTGCATAAGTAAAATGATTTAATATATTCAGCTATGCACTAGATATTTTTTAATGCTGGCTGACTACTAGGCATACTAATAGACCCAGGTAGGCATACATAGTGAATGGATGATGTTTCTCATTGATCTGAAGAATTCAAAGTTTAGCAGAGGAGATAATACCATTAGCATTAAGAACTAAGTATAGTAGAAGGCAATGAGTTATACACAACTTTGATGCTGTTGGAAAATTTTAAGAATGTCATGATCTTGTGTCTTAATATCCTAGGAGTGCACATATGGCCCACAGTACCTCCATGCACATAGTATTTTATAGGGTTAGAAAAATAGAGACTAAAATACTTTTGCTATGATAATAACAGAACTGCTGATACCACCATTCAACTGAAAGCCCAACTCACATTTTAACTACTTGGCTAGATCACTTGCTGGCACATGTCATCAGCCCCTGTTAAAGGAATGGTTGGTCTAAATTAGTGGTCTCTAGGCTTTTAAGTTGTGATAATCCTTCCAGGACACTTGTGTATTTTAAGTTTACAATACACTTTTCCTACAACAATAATACAGTCATTACCTTTAAAATATGCAAAAAAAGAATAAAAGATTCGGGCAAAGATGTAATAAATAAAGTTTACATAGTAAATTATAAATATTTATTATTATTAATAACTAAATAATTGAAGTGTCTGCTTCTCAACCTAAACTTAAAATATCTTTTAGACGTATATTAGGTTATAAGCTTTAAGAAACATTGCCTTACATGAATAAGTTTTATTTTCTCTTGTTTTAAGAAATACATAGCTAGGAAGTCCAGAGCTCTTGCGTCTATCTGTTCAAGGATATTTTCAAAGACTACTGTCCTTATAGCTTCCTATTCTGTTATTTCCAGCATATGACTTTGATATTCATGTTCACTTTCTATTGATGAGTCTGTCTCATTTTGTTTGTTGGTTCAGTTTGGACCCCTTTAATTTGGCCCACCTGCATCTTTCGGTGCAGAAACAGCTGCTGCATCTTTCACATTATATCTATCTAGGCAAGAGGTAAAATCAGGGAAAGGGGAACCAAAAGGCAAATGCTGAAAAGGCACCTTCTTAAAATTCTTTTCGGCACAGCTACTATTTGTGTTTCGATGGTTAGAATTGGGTCACAAGTCAACCGCAAGCTACAAGTTAAACTGGGAAAATATTTTTGCTTAATAGAGAAATGAAGTGAGAAGCCTGTACTAAATGCTTTTGTCCAAATATTCCATTGTATTTGATTTGTGGATCATAACCGAAAACAGTAATCACAAATGAAGGGGGTGAATAGTTTGAAGTCAGAGAAATAAACGATTTGCAATAATTTGTTAACCATGGAAGAAAATTGTCATCTTCCCTGAGAGTTGTTCTTCTGAAAACTATTTGGAAGGCATGAAGGTATAATTTTAAAAAATCATGATATGGGTTTAAAACCAACTGGAACTTTTATTTCAAAAATATGAAACAAGAGAAAAATGTTACTAATTTTACTATTCAGGTAACATGAGAGTTTGTATACATAAAAGTTTCTGTAACAAACTCATATAAGCACGCGAACATGTCCAAACCTTTGACTTATCAATGGCCTTTTCATAGTATATTGCACTGAACATGAACAAAGACTTGTATGCCATTACTTTCAAACCCTCTAGGTTGTAAACTACCACTGTTTCCTCGGGACAGTTAACTTACTGGAGTTTGCATGTAAATGAGCGAGCAAGGCGTCATGAATTTATGTTAAATGTCAGAAAAAATAATTTTCTTATATTTGGTAAAGTCGTGTATAAATATGTTCATTAGTAGATTCTTGTTGCAAGTCAATTGTAAAATTCTTAAATTTAAAATTTTCATAGACATTCTTTAGTGAGTACTATAATAGAGAGTGTTTTATCTGTAGATTGTCAACGTACTTTTATTATAGAACATCTCAAGAGACAAAATTTATTTGAAATTTTATTGAAGGTGAAATTAAATCTATTGGTTTTCAGATTCAGAATCTGGTACCAAGGCCCAATTCTTTTCTAATATCACTTTTCTTTTTTACTATTCTGTTTCATAGTTTTCTATATAACTCTATTATAATTCAAAGAAAATATTTAAATTTTCTGACTTAGAGAAAGGCTACTTTGAATAGACCAGTGTCAGGCTAGGTTTATGTTACAATATGTTTCTGCAGGGTACATTTTGAGTGCAATTTTAGTACCAAATATATTCAGCTCATGTTTACCTTTCCAAATAGAGGAGATTAAGTTTTACATCCTCTGGATTTTAGAGTTACAATGGAATGATTTTTCTTTCTAAATAATTTCTATTTTTGTAGGTTTTTTTCACCTAGAATGTTAAATTACATTTCTATATACACAATGAACGAATATACATACAAATTTTTTTTAATTAAAGGCAAAGATCACTAATTACACTTTTTTTCATAAACCTCTATATTCGTTTTTGTTAATGGAATTTCCTGTTCAAAGATGAATCTAACTTTGTAACATTCCTCACTTCTCATATTAGCACATTTTTAGAATTATTACCTTGATTACTAGTTGTAATTTCTGCTTTTCAGATATAAGTGGAACAGAATAATAACCACAGAAATAGTCACAGAAATATATGTCATTTTTTTCTCAGAAGAATATAGCATGAGTCTTGAGACCTTAATGACTCCATTCTTTGAGAGGATCATGTGTTCACTTGTTTTCCTGCAACAATGCCTAACACAGTTTTAGCCATGCAGTAATTATCTATACTTACTGAATTGAACTAAATTTACATTTAATCTTATAAAATTAATTTTATATTTCATTGACCATTTTACTTTATATATGCTTTGTGTAATAATTATAAGTTTCATACATTCCGTATATTTTGATGTAATAATATTAATGTAATTTAAAGAAATAAGCAATACATAAATAAAAATGATCTATCAGAGAACAATGATTTTAATATACCTTTCCTTTAACATATACGGTTTCAGCCCTGGCTGGTGTGGCTCAGTGAATTGAGTGCCAGCCTGCAAACCAAAGAGTCGCTGGTTCGATCCTCAGTCAGGGCACATGCCTGGATTGCAGGCCAGGTCCTCAGCAGGAGGCACATAAGAAGCAACCAGACATTGATGTTTCTCTCTCTCTCTCTCCCTCCCTTCCCCTCTCTCTAAAAATAAATAAATAAATAAAAATCTTATAAATAAGTAAATGTATGGTTTCGTCTTTAAAAGTACTTTTTTTGAAAAATAAGTTTATAAATCTTCCAACATAAGTTCAATAGCAATGTTTATGATTTTAGAAGTGTGACCTTGCAAAGACTTTGTAAACGACCCTCTGTGGGCTTTTCTGTTCTTCATAAATCGTAGGTTCAACTTGGTTTGTGTAGTCATTGAGATGATTCTTATGCAATTAAAACAAATATGTTATTGATTCATATTAGAGCTTAGTTAGTGATAAATCATCTCTGCTAGTTATTTACACACGCTCAAGGTTAGTACTACAAATCACCCTTGCATTTACACTGCGTGGAACACTTCCTCTAAGAGAAGAAAAACAGGCAATTGTAAATTATTTGTGCCTTACTTAGTTGCTAGATATTAAGGACCGAAAAGAGAATATGAACACTCAGTTCTCAAATCCTTATACTGTGTCTCATTGGCTCCTACCCACATTTCTGCATCCTCAACTATGTTCTGGCACATAAATTCATTCTCTCATGTCACAAGTAATTCTCTTTTAATGACCAAACATTCCAAATTACTTCCTCATCCACTTTCTTATTATTAGGGGACATTGCTATTTATCAGACACTAACAGATATTAGTTATATGCTTTACATACATTAGTATTTAATCCAAAGAAAAACTCTATGGAGTGAATCTTCCTGTTATCCACTTTTAATAAATGATGATACTGTGACTCTGATGGACGAAGAACCTTAAACAAGGTCCCACAACAAGTATCATTCTCTGCAATCCCATGGGCAGTGTTCTGACCTGAAGGCCGAATTCCTAGTCACTGAGGCAAAACATTTTATTAATATTTCTATTATTTTAAGTAAAATTGTTTAAATCAAATCTCTCCCCAGATTGTTATCTCTAAGCATGGGATAAAGAACCAGCTATTTTTCCATTGCCTACAACATTTATGCATTACCTAATTTCCAACTATATAATTCAGTTTAGTTCTTGAGACTGATCTTGTGTGACAGGTATCACTATCTGACTCAAAAACTTCAGGATTTTTTTCCCCAGAATCACACAGTTGATAAGTGTCTGAGTTAAAATTTCAGCTTCCCCGTTTTAATGTTAATTTCTTCTGTTCCTTCCATGGCCCAAGTACAGTTTTCACAAATGTTGGTGAAATATGGGAAATATGTCACTTTATTAGGCATATAACTTGACTTATTCTAACAATGTACATAAAAAAACTTGGCAAAGGGATAAGAAATAAAAGAGGAATAACTGTGGTAATTATACTTTATCCGACACCAGGACAAAATTAAAGTGGAATAAGAGAGTGGCAGAACAAGTTAGTGAATTTCTTAAGGCACCTGACTTCACAGCATACGGTAAAACAGGTATAGTCCCCGCCTTGCCAACGTACTGTGGTTTCAGTTACTCATGCTCAACCAAGGCCTGCGAAGAGTAAACGGAAATTCCAGACACGATCAAGTCATAAGTTTTAAATTGTGTGTCATTCTGAGCAACATAATGAACTCTCCTACCATCTAGCTCCGTCCAGCCTGTGATGTTAATCATCCCTTTGTTTAGCGTATCTTTGCTGTACACACGCCCAACCTATCAGTCGCTTAATACCTATCTCTGGTATCAGACAGACTGTTTGGTGTGAAAGTGTTGGTGTTCAAGTAATTTTATTTTGCTTATAATAGCACCAAAGCACAAGAGTAGTGATGATAACAATTTGATATGCCTAAGAGAAATGGTAAAGGGCTTTCTTTAAGGAAAAAGGTGAAAATCTTCAAATTAATGTGGACAGAAAGAATTATATGCTGAAGCTGTTCACATCTATGGTAAGAACAAACCTTCTTTTTGTGAAATTGTCTAATTTATAAATTAAAGTTTATCATAGGTATGTATGCATAGAAGAAAATATTACAAGATATGTATTCTCCATGGCTTCAGGCACTCACTGGAGGTCTAGAGGTGTTTTCTCCATGAATAAGGGGGCTGCTGTATTTAAATGGACCTACTTCTATAGAAAAAGCTCTCACAAAAGCATCCATAAACTCATTGTTAGGAGCCACAAGCTAGAACCAGATACTTTGTTAAAATCTTTGCTTAAGAAATTGCTTACTCTTTTCCAAGCTCCATAGGTTGTATGATGGCAAAGTAAATAAAAAACAGGAATCTTTCTATATCAAAATCCTGAAAAATAGAGTTTCTGATTGAGGTAGAAAAGGAAAATAATAAATTTTGTTATTTGATAACACTTAGCATGGTAAATGAAATAAAACATAATTTGTTTCCTTCCCCTCTAGATTTCTTGCACGCTTTGTTTCCTACTGCATGTTCTTCAGGCACAAAGACATTCTCACTGCCTTAAATATTCCCTTTACATAGCATTGCAATTTTGTACACATTTTCCCCGTACCTGAATATGCATTCCATGCTTCACATATTTTTTAAATTAGCATACTTTATTTCTTCGTGAATATCTAGATCTGGTTTTCCCATCTATGAGTACTGTCCCAATTGTAGCAATATAATTTGTCCCTACAGCACTCTGTTTATACTCATATACCTGGTGTGCATTTATCTCTACTGAAGTGTAAGGGGGGAAAAACTATTTCCCTCTACCCTTAGAGATTCTTTGACTGGTTTAATAATTAAATTGACATAAGACAGATTAATAGGAAAGTAACAAACTTAATTTTTATGCATGAGACCCCCAAAAATATGTGACTCAAAGAAGGAACAAAACCAAGGGGCTCTTGCACATTTTAGACCAAAAAAACCCAATAAATTTACAAAGAATTGACAAGACAAAAAGCTTTGAGCTTGGGGGATTAAGTTGGTGAAGAAGTAACAATTTTTGTTTATAAAGACTTCTGGATCTTATTTCCTTATCTCTAGTGATAAGGATGATTTCTACCCTGAAATATAGAGAGGATACCTTTTACATGAGAGGTTTATCTCCTGCTTTCAGGAGATAAAGGTGAGTCAGACAGTTCTTCTTCCACTGGCTGTTTCTCAAGTATCCTTAGTTTAAAATAATCAATATGTCAAAATAGCATGTTTTGGGATGACATATCCTGAACCCCTAGCAACAGAGGAACCACTTCTTGTTCTGTTAATGGGAAGTTAGACCACTGTGTTGAGTTTAGCTAAAAAAGAATTTAGAGCCAAGAACTCTGGTGCAAGGTGTCTAATTAGAAATTCATAGTGAAGATGGCAGCATAGGTAAACATGGCTCCTCTTCTTGCACAACCACATCAAAATCACAAATAAATATATAACCATCACTCAGAACCACCAGGACTTGAGTTGAATGGAAGTCTGACAACTATGGAATTATAGAAACTGCATCAATCCAGGCTGGTAGGAGGAGTGGAAACAAGGAATGGGCTGGTCCCACAGCCATGTGTGTTGGATGAAAATTCAGGAGGGGTATCTCAAGACCGAGGTGTCCCAGTCACATACCAGGCCTCCCAGCCCAGGGTTCCAGTGCCAGGAAGATAAGTCCCCAAAACTTCTGACTGCAAAAGCCAGTTGGTATTGAATCAGTGGAAGGAACTTCTGGAGCCCCAAGCAGTTCTGCTTAAAGAACCACACACAGACTTAGACTCACTTCCTCTGTGTTTCAGCACTGGGGGAACAACTTAAAAGTCACCATAGGCATATGGGGAAGAACTTAAGTGTCTGGTGTCAAGGCAGGAGTTGGGGGACAGCTTTTTCCAGACAGAAAGGAGGGCAGAGGTCATTGTCTCTTTCCTGAGTCCTCCTCCATCAAGCTTCATAGTTAGCAGGCAGGGGCCATATCTGAGATTCAATCAACCTGGCTAACATAGCTGATTCTCCACAGAGGGCAGAGGTTGGTGGTCAGTGGTCACAGCCAGTCCTTGTAGCTGACTGGCCTGGGTAAATCCTGCCCATTGATCTGCCAACAGAAATCAAGCCTCAACTACAAAAGAGGAGGGTGTATTCAGCACACACAAAGGACGCACCTGGAGTACTCAGCTTGGGTGATAAGGAAGGCTGTGCTTTTGGGTCCTATAGGACTCTTATTAAACTAGGCCATGCTACCAAGACAGGGAGTCATAGCAGCTCTACCAAATACATAGAAACAAACACAGGGAGGCTGTCAAAATGAGGAGACAAAGTCACATGGCCCAAATAAAAGAACAGATCAAACCAGAAAAAGAACTAAACAGAATGGAGATAAACAATCTATCACATGCAGAGTTTACAGGGAAATAACAGTAGAGTGGATGGAGCCAAAAATCAATTCAATGATTTAGAACACAAGGAAGCAAAACAAAACAAAACAAGAAAACAGAACAAGAAAAAAAAAGGATGGAGAAAAACAAGGATGTTGTAAGTAGTCTCTGGGACAACTTCAAGCATTCCAACGATGACATTGTGGGGTACCAGAAAGAAAAGAGAAAGAACAAGAAATTGGAAATCTATTTGAAAAAATAATGAAAGAAAATTTCTCTAATTTGGTGAAGGAAACAGA
Organism: Pteronotus mesoamericanus; assembly: GCF_021234165.1. NCBI lineage: Eukaryota > Metazoa > Chordata > Mammalia > Chiroptera > Mormoopidae > Pteronotus > Pteronotus mesoamericanus. Next base: position 36,974,343 of record NW_026555285.1, on the reverse strand, counting down.
CATACAAGTCCAGGAAGCACAGAGAGTCCCAAACAAGATGGGTGCAAAGAGACCCACTCTGAGACACATCATAATTAGAATGCCAAAGTTTCAAGATAAAGACAGAATCTTAAAAGCAGCAAAAGTGATTGGTCACCTATAGGGGAGTCCCCATAAGACTGTTCGCTCATTTCTCAAAAGAAACTTTTCAGGCTATATGAGCTTGGCAAGAAATTGGCAAAGTCATCAAAAGCAGGGACCTATAGCTAAGATTGCTTTACCCAGCAAATATATCATTTAGAATTGAAGGGCAGGTAAAGAGCTTCCCAGATAGGAGAAAACTAAAGGAGTTTGTCACCAAACCATTATTATAAAAAAAGTTAAAGGGAGTTACTTAAGAAAATGAAGAAGATCAAAACTATGAACAATAAAAAAGCAATGACTATGTATCAGAAATTGAATCTAAAAAATAAGCAAATGAGAATAATGGAGTCAGTATAGAAAATGGAGTAGCCAAATGTCTGACCCGTGGACATCAACAATGGTGTGGGGATGGCCTGAGGGAGTGGGGGTATTGGGTTAAGGGTGGCAAAGGGGGAAATACTTGACCCCTTGATTAATCAAAAATATTGATTAACATAATCAATAAAATATAATTAAAGAATAAAATAAAAACATTGCCATAAAAGAAAAAAAAAAAAAGAGGAAGTCACAGAGCTAGAAGTGAGCCACCTGAGCTGGATGAACTCAAGAAACAGGTTACAGTTCTGATTGGTGCAGATCTAGTAGCTGGGTGCCGTCCCACAATGCAAAAGGTTGCTAGTTTGCTTCCAGGTCAGGGCACATGCCTGGGTTGCAGGTTCAGTCCCCAGATGGGACACATACAAGAGGCAACTGACTAATGTTTCTCTCTCACATCAATGTTTCTCTCCCTCCCTCCCCCGCTTCTAAAAGTAAATTGATAAAATCTTACAAAGAAAAAATGAAACAGGTTATGTAGGCAAAAGAAGGGCCTTTGGAGCTTAGGAGAGAAATAGCAAAGATAATGCATTTGAGGGAAGAAGAGGAGGGGAAGGGGTTGTTGTGATCGAGAGAGAAAAAGAGAGACCAAGACAGGGACAGGGAGAAAGTAATAGAGGGCTAGGTCCTTCATCTTAAGGGGTTTAACCTGCTTTCCAAAGGCAGGGATTTTTTTAGAGGAGGTCTCAGGTGGGGACCTCAACGGAATATTCATCAGCTTCCTAGGTGTGGCATTTCAGGGTCACGGTTTTTACTGATTGGTCGGTGCTAAGGTAGTGGGGTCATTAGTCATTGCATCTGGTTCTGATAACAGCCATGGCATCACTGCATCTGGTTTTGCTGCTTTTCTGGGCCGGGAGCTGAAACGCAACTGAGGTCTAGATGTTATTTCTAGTTTGACCAAAACTCTGTCTTGGCTTTGTTCCTAAGGCCATTTGATGCGGGTCAGAACCTCACTGTGCTAAGGGATTCAGGCTTAGGGGGGCAGTTGTGCGAGCACTTAGTATGGGTGTCATACGAGGCAATTCTCTGACCTCTTGTTCTTCTTGTAAATGGGTCTAAACCTTAGGACTAATGATGTGCTAAAGGAGGAAAGGGGGTAAAGTCATAGACTGGAGTATGTGTTTTCTCTAACTTTGCTAGTTGGTAGGTACCCAGGGCTCTTCACCCTGGTGACAATTTGTACCTGGTCTATTGTTCCTGCTCTACTCATGCGTAACTGCCAGTTTTATTAATTCCACCAAAAATGGTGAAATTCTTGAGAGGAAACTTATTAGCCTCAGACACACACAAGACTAATGATTGTTAAAGGCTGGATGAATTTATAACATGAACTTTCAAAATAAAAAATCAGAGTGTTTCTTGTTAGGTAAGTGAAGAAAGCATAGTATTTCCATTTGGTCTTAGATGAAAGGAAATCCCAATAGCTTCTTGTTACTTTCTGATAGCAACTAGGTATGGCTCTCTCCTTCTGTAATTTATAATCAAGTCTACAAGGAACTTACATCTATTTATGATGCAGCATCATAAAATTATATATATTTAATGTGGCAATCAAATTTATTATAATAGTAAAATCTCTTCCTTAGATATTTAATAGCGCAGTTATCACCTTCCACCTGAAAAAATAGTGGGAACCTAACATTCAGTAAAGAAGTGCCACCTGGAAAAAGGATACACATAATAGTCTTCATGTCTATGAAACATCCCGGTACAAGTTCAAGTAGTCTTTATCTGATTCTAAAGACAAAAAAATAACCCCTAGGCCATTGACTTCCAAACTCTAATGTACAGATGAATCACCTGGGAATCTGGATAAAATGCTGATTTGAATTCAGTAAGTCTGAGCTGGGGCCTGAGTACCTGCCTTTCTAAGAAGCTGACTGGATTATTCAAATGCACATGGATGTTCAGACACACATTGAATGGATATTTGCATTTGTCTCTAACAACTTAAAAAAATCAAAATTGAAATGTTGAGTAGAATTCCTTTCTCCTACTTACCTCAGTGCCTGTTTTGATCAAGACATTTAAATTTCAAAGAGGCTAAGAAGTGTCTTTGAAATTACCTGGAATAACAATAGTGTTCAGACCTAAAAAGGACGTCAGGTAGTCACATGCAGAGGGCGCACTTTTGGGGTCAAAAATCGAGGGCAAGTTCTGGGCTCTGGAAAACAGTTCATCGGAAGCAAGAAAGTGGTGAACTAGTTCACTAGAACGATGTACCAATATAGCCTGAGGGCAGAGGAGGCTGCCACGGGCTCTTACTGGAACCACTGGTTACAACTGCCATAACTTGAATGTACCCCTCCAAAGCCATCCTGGTGAAGTGTGTAGTCTGAAGGAAAATGTTTTAAAGTAAACACAAAATTATAAAACACAGCTTCTGAAAATCTGTGCTGTCACTTTCAATCAACTAAGTAGCAATTGAGAGCTTCAAATAGGCAATTAACCAGAGTAGTGAATAGAGCTTCAACATTTAGCAGATACAAAGGGAGACTCGACTACCTGCTCCCTGAGGTGAACGTGGGTATTTAAGGAACAGATTTTTAAAAAATTGTGCTCACTTCTGTGATTTTGGCACAAACAAGTATTTTAACAGCTAAACAATATAATAGATAATATAAAATATAGTAGCATTATTATCATTCGGAGAGTTTGTAACATTCTGAATTTTAAAGGTGTTAGGTATTTTGAGAGATTTTGTTTTTAATATGTTAACCATAATGTCAGCTCTTTGCTAGGATAGCTGTAACAATCAGATTTAAGTATGCTAAAATTTTCTATTTGAAATTTTAATGGGATAAGTAATTATTATAAAATATGTTGATTTGTCATTGTCAGTGAAAATTACAATGCAGCACACAGTAAGATTTTGACTGGGTGAAAATAGTTTTCATAGTGTCAGTTTATAGCATACCATAAGTAATTGTCTAGGCAACCAGTCATATTTTTATCAAGGACACATATGGTAAAACAACAAAAATATTCATGTAAAATTTTGCACTGCTTCTTTTATTTCATGGTTTGTGATTTATTTATATATTAGTACTGCGGAGTTCAATTTTATTGCTATAGTCAGTTCCAAATAAGAACAATTTTAACTTTCAATTATGAATATAAAGTAATTATATTGACTTCATAATCCAACATGCAAAACTCTATAATTTTTTAACAGTTTTTATTGTACTCTCAAATTTATATTGTAGAATATAAGAGCACGTTGAAATTACACAAATTACGTGAAACATGAAAATGAGGTAAAAGCACAGATTACAAAACATACCTGATAAAACTGCATGAAGCTTGCAAGGGAAGTAGGCGGGCATCTAGTCTTTTCCAGTGATTATAGTTAATATTTCTATAATACAAATTTTAAAATCTTGTCTTTTTATATTATATTTATGCTTCTGTCTCATGATTTCTCCAAGCTGTTATATTAGTCGTAACCAATAGTATATACATTGAGCCTCATTTTTCATCCCTTGAAAACAGGAAAAAAAAATCCACTAAACAATAAACTTGGCTAGACCTTGTTTTGGGAATTTTACAAAACACAATTAGCAATTAGATTTCTTTTCTACACTGAAAACATAAACGGCTTTCTTCCTTCTTTTTGATCAGCTATTGATTTATTATCTGTTATAATCTAAAGTATTCCTATGATCTGTGTAAGCCCTGAATGAGCTTTCTTTATTCAATAAAATTAAACCTTTTGACCTCTTAAAAAAAAATTCATGGTACGTTAGGCTGCAAAGTGACTTAGAAATCCAAGGCCTGGGAGGTGACTGTGTTCCTTCAGCCACAGGCCAGTCCTTGTCGTGTGGACTGGTCATAGGGAAAAGTCTGGCCTGAGCTCGCCCATAGCTCGGTCACTCTGTGTGCCATTGCTTTCATCCTCAGATATTCTCGACCTCACTTGGCATGCTGCCCCTCCGCCAACGCCACTGGGTCCTCCAACCATTGGCCATGTCCTCCTGGACAATCCCGAACAATCCAGCACAATGGTCTGCTAGCCTGTGACCAAATGAGTTCATTGATTATATTTGAAATTTAAGAATATACTCAGTATATAGAATAAGTGGGATGTGTGTGTGTGTGTGTGTGTGTGTGTGTGTGTGTGTGTGTGTGTGTGAGTGAGAGAGAGAGAGAGAGAAGGAGAGGGAGAGGGAGATGATATTAATATACACCTTGGGATGGTTAGATAACATTTGTAGGACCTTGATTAGAAATTCACAATTCAGAGGTGGTTAATAAACATTTGAAACCCTTAATCAAGGATTCATGTTTCAGAGCTCCTATATAAGCTTATTGTATAGTACATTACTAAAAATATGAAACAGAAGGCTTATAGTTGACATGGTCAACATTAAAATGTTTTACTTGTGGAAAGTAAGTAATGTTCACGATATGTAACTGTCTATGAAGATCATATAGTATATCCATCACATCTCTCTCTCATTCTTAATCAAAGATTCTGATTCCTTCTCCAAGTAGAAGGCTGGCTGATCTTGCCGTCAGTTTATCACTTTAGCTGCCTTAAGAGTGAACTGAAAGTTTCAAGGTGCTTGCATGAGTGCCTAGAGAGAATAAATATCAACGTTGTGGAAGAAGTTACATAATTATTTTTGTACCTGATATTAATAATAGTATGTTTATCAGAATCTAGCTTGAAGCTTACTTTCATTGTAACCTGTTCCACGGTGGGGAGGTTGGGAAGGGGTTGTATACATGCACTGTCTTAGTAGTTAGAAACCAGAGATATTTACTAAAAGAACCTGAGGATGGTTGACTGCAAACGTTTTCTTAGGTTAATTTGAGGCTGCAACTACTTTGATATCCATTACCATGAGTATCATTGAAATATTTCAGTGACAAATGGAACATTCATTTTATACATTTCAGCAATGAAAGTTCTTATATCAAACACTAAAAATAGAATGTATATTTAAAGTTAAGCAATATAATGTAACAACGTCTACAGAAGTCCTGGGCCTTTAATTAGGAATTTGAAGTATAATAAGCACAGAAATCTGAATTTTACTTTTAGAAACATCACTTTATTCAAAATATTAGAATATTAAATAGTACATTAGTATGTATGTAACCAACTACTATTCGATATTGATTAACACTACCTGATAATCATAAAGCTTTAAATAGATTTGCAATTCTGTGATTATGCAGAATATTTCATGTATCTTTTTTTTTGGTATCCTCGTAATTTCAAAATGTATACACATTTATTGAGGCTGATCCTGTTAGTTGCTTATTCAATATTGACATTCTTATTACCAAAGTGTTTTGTTTAAGGTAACAGAAGTGTCCAATTGGAAAACTACATTTCCCAGCCTCTTTGTGGGTTATTCCTGTCCTGACAGAGTTATAGGCAATGAATTTTCTGCTGGGATTTCTGGGAAAATAAACATCATCTAATTCATCTCTCTCTCTCTCTCTCTCTCTCTGTTTATTTATTTTAGTATTCATCCTGGCATGTATTGCAAACAGTAAGCCGTAAGTATAGCACTATTTTGGAACCGTAAGGTGACTTGCTCAGGAAGGTGAAGTAGGAAGGCAGAAGGAGCCTGAAACATCACTGATACTCCAGAGCCTCTATTGTAGCTCTGAGATGTTTACCTTTGTGAGGATGTTTCCTTATGTGAGGAAGCAATGGGGATCACATTTCTATTACACGCAGCAAAACACAATCCCAAATTGCTCTCAATTGTGATAATGAACTGCTTTGCTAATCTGCTTATCAAAAACAAGACCAATAGTTAATCAGTATTCATTAGAAGAGATGTCCAATAAATTGAATTTTACATATATTTGTTTTAGATTTTTATAGGGGAAAAAAAAAGCTTCCATTAGTATGCAGACAGATTTCAAAAGGTAACTGTTCAAATTTCATTTCATGACAATCTTTTAACAATTTTCAGTAAATTTACGTTTCCTTGATGGAGAAGAAATCAATCATACCTAATTAGTCTCACTTTATACTTTGAACATCTGTGTTTATTTTGAATGAATAGTCCAACTATGAATAATACTGATGATGATGACAAATAAAAGCATACCTAATATTTGCAAACGTAGATATTGAATACATAGTGTTTTGACATGTTACATAACTTCACTTTTATAATAATACAATTTTTATTACTGCAATTTTTAAATTAAAGTAATTGAGGTTAAGAGAAGTCAATGCCTTGCTAAGTATGGTTAATATGTTTAGTGGTCAGATTTCATATACTACTCATTATTTTAAATTAATCTCAATTTTAAAGTTAGACTATGCTTTTACTTACCTTTGTTATGGTTCTGGGAAGATTATGAAAGTATAGGTCATATGAACTGATATTAATTAAGGTAAAACTAGGTTATAATGTGAAGATAGCAAATAGAGTTAATTTACCATTAGGTGTCCAAGGCTTTCACCTTCACTCTGTTGCAGAAACCTATTTTCATCAATATTTTGATGGATCTGGTCACCTCCTCTGACTGATCCACCTCTAAAAATGTAAACTTAAATATCCCACCTTCTCACTTCATTTTATTTATGAAAATAAATTGACCCTTGCCCTCATTAAGATCATTAATGATATAACCAAATTATTTTTATGCCAGGCTATCAGTTCTCTCTTACCATTACTCCCTTACCAAGGCCAAAGACCTCAGGACACTCTTGGAAAGATCCTCAATGTTTTATCCCTTTCTGACATTTGAGCCTTAAAAATTCCAGTTGCTGCTCAGTACAAACCGCACACCCTTTCCTCTTCTATACACCACCATGTTCACTGACACATTGAGAAAGGAGTTTAACAATCAGCACACAAGCTTCTTGAAACCAGTTCTATTTTATGGTTTTAAGGAATATCTGAAATTTGAAATGTCAACTGGATACATGTTATGGTTTCTGATTATTGCTGTCTTGGACTAACTTAGAGTAAGCCATTTCTCAATATTTCTATCATCTTAGATTCTGAATACCTCCTTGTGCCACTACGTCTCTGCCTCCATGACTTTCAGCCAATTATTTTGTTCATATTTAAAATAAAAATAGAGAAATAGAGATCTAATCAGCTTTCTTGCTCCACAATTACCTATGTGCATTCCTTCCCATCCTTGCCCAGTTTTACTTCTCTCAATGGTAATGGCAATTCCTTCTTCAGAATCCTGGACCCATTTCTACATATGGCCTCATGAGCCCCACTCTCTTAATGTTTATCAGAATCAAATCTGTTCAAATCAAGTGGAGTAAATATACCTTAATGGGGGTAGACACAAATTTGATCTGTCTGGAAAAAGTCCACCCAATGTTAGTATAATGAGAGTGTCCTGCATGACATCAGTGTAACCTGGCAACCAAGGATAGTGGACTGGAATATGCCTGCGTGAACAATGACAACTTCACTGTACTAGTCAGTGGGGGTGGTAGACAGCTTTGAGTGAGCATGTGTACTGTGTGATCATCACATTCAAAATGTCTGAGTGGATAGAGCAACGAATCTGCATCAGGTTTTCTGTTAAGCTTGAACATTCCTCCATGGAAACTATTCAGATGATTCAGAAGTCTGCAGCCATGGGCAACTGGTGATCGGCAGCTTCATCATGCCAATGTGTCAGCTCATGCATTGTATCTCATGCAGTGTTTTGTTGGTGTAACCTCAAATCACTCAGGTGACTCAGCCCCCCTTACAGTCCAGATTTGGTGCCGTGCGACTTCTGGCTTTTCCCAAAACTAAAATCCCCTTTGAAAGCGAAGAGATTTCAGACTGTTGATGGGGTTCAGACAAATATGATGGAGCAGCTGATGGTGACTGGGAGAACTGCGTGACATCCCAAGATGCCTGCTCTGCAGGGGACTGAGGCATCATGTCCCGTGCACAATGTTTCCTGTATATTTGTATCTTCTTCAATAAATATCTATATTTTTTCATATTACTTGGCTAGATAACTTCAAATGAGACTATACACGCACACATATTTGAGGAGACCCCCAAAACGCAGAATTATCTTCTGGAGGGTGGGCCCCTTGCAGTACAGGCTTCCACCACTAGGTGAGCATCTAGGAACCCTTCTGTATCAGTGCACCTATCAACTGGCATTGTTGTGAGCGGCTGCATGAGGCTTAAGTGAATTTTTTTGAAGATTCTTTCAATCTCATTTTACTCCTTTTATGAGAGTTCACCAGTTTTAAACGAAACAAATCTGACCTCCATGCCCCACCCTCCCTATTAACCTGATCTCTCCCTGAACAACATTTTATTTCTCAGGATGAAAAAATCTCTCAAAACAAAACACTTTGCTGATGTGGAAGAGGTGAAATGAAAAATAGCATAAGCATTAACACACATAAAAATTTATGAGTTCAAAAACTATTATGAGCAATGGAAAAAAGTGTCCTGATAAGTGTATTGCATTACATGGAGAGTACTTTGAAGGTGACTAAAGTTTAAACATGTAGGAATAAGTACACAATATTTTATAAAAAGTTTCTTTTGGAGGACCCCTTTATATGTCATATACACACACACACACGCACACACACACACACTCAGATTACCACTTCCCATTATATTTAAAGTAATGGAGTATTTCGGATAAGAACACCTCACTGGATCGTCTCTAAGAGAGGTTATTAACACTGTCACACCTTCAGAATTTTATAAACCAGTTTCAATTTGCTCTATCATTTTTCTTTGACACTCAGTACACTAATGCATAGCTAATAACTTTTTTGCTCTTGACACTCTCTGTTTTCCATGGTTGTAGGATGCCATACTTTACTAGTCCCCTTCATCTTTGGTTGATTTAGAGTTGGGAAAAATAACCTGCTCCTCTGCTCTTCCTTGGTAAGTCATTATTTTGCCATAGCTACTCCTGCAACTAATACTGTTTCCAAAATCTCCTTCATATATATTCCTTTCACTCCAATGCATTTTTCCACATAAGAATGGCCCTGCCATTCTTATCAAGAATCTTTTAAAAACATCTAAAATTATTGCCCTAATACTTCTATTCTTGATATCCATTTTCCCCAATACCATGCACCATTTTTCTACAAAGTGATATCTTGTATGTATAGGTAGAATAATAAAAGCTATGGTCAAAAATCTTAACTTGAAATAGTCCTTTCTGACTGGGTCATGAGAAATATTTTCTAGCATCATTTACAGAAGCTTTCCCAGTGAAACTTTGGCTTCAGCGTAGCATAATGACTTGCAATTTTCAAAATGGGTTATTCCCTGGCACACATATTTTGTAGCAAACACTCTTTCTTCCTGGACTGCTTGTCTTCTGCTCTGCCAATCAGGTGAAAATTCTGATTCTTTCTTCAATAGCTAGCTCAAAAGCTATTTTTCCCAGGATGGTTCATTCTAAAAGAAAATTAAGCCATCCTTCATAGTTCATAGAGCTTGATACTACTAATATTGTATCAGTTAATCACACTGTAATGTAATTTTCTAACAATATTAATAAAAGCTAACATTTAGGTGTTATTCCATGCAAACATCCATTTGTCCATTTTTTCCTAATAACAACCCTGAGATATAGGTTTGTTAATATCCCAGTATTACAAATAAAAAAAAAGTAGCACAAAAAGGGTTAAGCAAGTTGCACAAGGTCTCATATCTACTACATGGCAGAGGCAGAATACTGCATGTATGAAATTTATTTCATTTTCATGTTGTCATTTAGAAACCCAACACTCAGCATTTTTTTTTTGTTTTGTTTGTTTTTTTGTTTTGTTCTGTGGGGGGAAAAGATTTTTTTTTTTTTTTTTACCTTGCTTAATTGTATAAGGAAGAGTTGAGCCCTCTCTAAATAAGAAATTTAGAGAGGGCCAATGTAGTCACAAGCTGAAGCTCTATTATTTCCCTTCTAGAATTCTTTATAATTTCTTTAACTTCTTATTTTTGTGATTGTGCAACCCTTAATCATTTTAATGCTTTGGGTAGACACTTTAGTGCATGATCATAAATCACTGTGCAGAGGGTAAAGCCAGAAGGCTCTGTTTGTAAGTTTGTTCTCTCCAGTGTCATTTTTAATGAGAAGATTCTTTTGTTTGTTTGATGTGACAACAGAGATTCTGAGGGAATGAATCATAAGCAACCTTAGTTTCATTTCAGTTATTCTACATCAAAAATAATATGCATTAGATAAGGAATATTTTAATCTACTTTTAAAAATATTTTAAAATAAGTTTTATATTTAAAACTTTAAAACTGCTATCAGCTTTTATAAACTTTGATTGTTTTAAGAAGAGACACGTTGTTTTTCTTGTTTCCTCTTCAAGTCCTCACACTCAAATGTTCATTGATGGCTTTACTTGGCTTCTCCATTTTTTGGAATACTTATGTAATACTTCCTATAGCTCTGTGTCTTGTTTTGTGAATTGTTATTGTGCAACTACTACAAACCAAGCATGCTGGGACTAAACATAGGTGAGCAATGTCAGTTAATCAGTCCAAATCAAGAGAAACCACATTCTGACCAGATGTGGAGACCATGGTAAGGTTCTAAACTTTGGAGCTGATGCCATCACTAAATGGGCCTTTTGAGTTGTTCACCAAAAGAAGAGTTAAGTATCATTTGTGCTTACAGGAGGAAACTGAATGCCTGAGGACAGAGTCTCTTCGATGGTATCATCAAAGATTCCCTTCTCCCTTAGACCAGCTTTATCCTTGTAGGAGAATTATATCCTATTGAACTCAGGCTGGTCATGAAATTTGCTTTTACCAACGGGATATGGGTGTGGATGACATGTGCCACTTCTGAGCAGTAGATGTACAAGCTACCCCCATTTTCTTCACATGTCATGTGTCTGGATAATCACAGAGGTTGCTTCTTCAAATGGGTTCAAAAATAAAGACTTGGAACAAGCCCAAATTTGATCTTCAAGGAACATTAACATGAATAAAAAATAGTTGTTTTTATCCTGATGAGATTTTGGGTTGTTTGTCACTGCATTAGTCTAAGACAGGTGATAAAACAAAATACATTGTGTCACCATGAAACTTATAGTCTGTTAACACAGAATGCTCTTAATTTAATATCACTGAGACATATAAGAAGTTGCAACTGAGAAAAGTATTACAATGAAAAATATAGTAGAAGATTTTATTAAAGGAATTTGCACTAGTAATGGGTCACAGGAAGTCCTCCTGAGCAGGATTTCCCTTAAGTCCTGCTCAGGTACCATGCCTCAGGCACCCCGGGATTTTGAATGCTTTCCTCAACAACGTCCAAGTCCCACTCTGACGCCTCGGACAAGCTGAGGCTGGTGCTGCTGTCTGAATGAGCACTTCCAGTCTGAAGTAGGAGAACATGGGCCTCCGACCCTTTTCATCCTTCTGAAGGGCTTCCATAACTTGATGAGAAGGAAAATTGCATAACCAGAATAATTATGTGCATAAGATTGTACATCTTTCAAAGCTCCTCATCTAATTGAGCTGCACCTTCTATTTCATGTTTTTATATGCTAGAAAATCATTGGAGGTGACCTCCATCTATATCAAAATTGTCATTGTAAGTACAGAATACTATATGTACATAAGGAATTACTACAAAGAGGCCAAAAAATAAAGTTAATTTATGTATGTAAAAATGGATAGATTTCAGAAATCCAATGTTGAATGAAAAAAATCATGAACAGAACAAGATTTTAGCCCAAGAAGAAGGGAAAGGGTCTAGTTAAGGAACATATATAAAGGAAACACGGACATGGCCAACAGGGTGGGGACTGACTGTGGGAGCAGGGGGTGGGCACGGGGGGGAGAGCAATGGGGGAAAAATTGGGACAACTATAATTGACCGACAACAGCAAAAAAAAAAATTTAAAATTGATGTTCTTCAACACATCCTGGTAAGCTGACATCAAGAAACAGCATTTTACTGTGGTAATGCACACACAGGACTCTCATTCTACAGCAATGTTGGGGAAGGCTTTGTAATGAGCCAGTAATATTGAAGAATAGAAGCAATAATTGATATTTTTTGGTACATGTTGGAATATGCAAAATTTTGGTACGTACACTACAGTTTACAAAATAGTCTAATATTTTACTTTAATCTCAAAATTTGTCACATGATTAAGATTAAATTGTCAATACATATATAAAACAAGTATTGGCTAAAATGTTAAGCTTTAAAAACAAGTTCTCTGAGTTAGACTTGCTAAAGCTCTGCATTTTTACCTTTTTTTTCCTGGCCCCAAAAGCAGTTTGTGATAATTCCCACATGTTTCATAAGGGCAAATTTAATCCACTCATCTATCCCAAATATTTTTGCAATAACAAGAGTGGAGGCCTATAGGGTAGAGAGGAAGGGGATAGGAGACAAAAGAATTGGAGGGCATTATGCTAAGTGAAATAAGCCAGTCAGAGAAAGAAAAGTACTGCATGATTTCACTCATTTGTGGAATCTAATGAACAAAATGAACTAATATGCAAAATAGAGACCGACTGACAGCTGTTGCTTCAGGGTTGCTGAGTGGAGGATGGAGGGATTGAACAAAAATTAAAAATGAAAGAACTCAAGGACAGGGACAGGACAGTGGCGTGGTGATTGTGGGGCGTGATGGGGCGTGGGAAGGGGTGGAGGGGGGTATAGGTGGGGTAAATGGGGATGGACGAGACTTGACTTGGGGTGACGAACACACAGCACAGTGTACAGGTGATGTTAGAGAATTGTGCATCTGAAACACGTATAATTTTCTTAATCTGTGTCACCCCAATACATTCAATAAAAAAGAAAAATTAGAAGATATGAAAATGAACAGAAAATGATAACATAACTGGACTATGAATGAATTGAAAAGTTTGATTTAAATTCAAAGCTATCAACATTAACTATTTTTTTCTTCTTAATGAGCTCAGTAATTCCATGCATTCCCAATGTTTGTTTACCTCTAACATTTTTTTTCTCTTTTTCATTTTTAAATAGACCTAAAGCATTAAATTAATTAAAACCAATTACTTCCAGGAACTTTTGTTCATGCTTCCAATCTAGTTTATAATTACTACCACCTAATGCGGATGAACTACTCCTCAAATTCACTAATATACTAATATTAAGTATAAACTGATGCTTTAACCCTCTTGGAATATTTAAAACTGATATCATAATGTTAACTACAGGCAAACAAATGCATTTCACCTACTTATGTTCATAAATTCTGCGCCTGCCTGATTTAAAGTAAGTTGTAGAAGAAAGTTGTTTTCATATTTTTTCTTAAAAATCAAATATCTGCCACAACAAATTTAAGAGCTGCTATATCAAAATGAGACACATTGTCTTCCAATGTGGGATACTGATCATAACTCTAAAAAGTAATTTCTTTGCATTAACCATATGAGGCCTATGCCCATGTTTAAGGTCTTTACTAACTAGTGTGTAACACAAGTTACACCTTGAATGTGAAAGAGAAATGCTGTAACTCAGAAAGGCTGTATTCATCTGCCTTAGTGAGAAAACCAGGGTCATGATGAAGGCTTTGGCATTAAAGACTTAAGTATAGGAATTGCACCTCCCACAAAAGTGGAGAAGGCTGAGGAAGTAAAGGTCTGGGAAGAGGAAATCAGAAGATCAGAGTCAGAGCCATTAAAGATTCTGCCTGAAGGACTGACAAGTGAAAATGTGAGCATTTTCAGAGTTAATAGGAAAAAAAAAATTTAAAGAAGCCCATCTTCCTAGGGAGGCTCATGAGAGAGAAGCCCTAGAAGAGGATCTTCTGTGGAGTGAGCCCCTCTGTAGCTCCACGCCGAGGGCTGGAGTGACTAACAGTCGACTGCACCGGCAGCTGGGAAGACGAGCTGAACATAGAACAGCGAACGCCTGGGGCTCAGCTCTGTCTCTCATCATGTCTGAGCATAATGGCCTTCATGGCACAATGGCCACTGTTTTGGCCTTGTCTTCCAAATCTCATGCAAAAGTCTCATTGGGTCATTTTTAACTTGGACTCAGAGAGGGAGACGAAGTCTGGGAAATCTAGTTTTCATCTTAACCAATTAGAATAATCCAGGATACCAATCATGCATTAAATTTGCAAAAAGGCTTAGACTCCCCTATCGCTTTAGTTATAGTATTGCTGAAATGTCAACATTTTCTAGACTTCTCTTCCTTAACTTGATGAGGACAATTTCATAATAGCACTAGGATAATTATGCCAACAAGATTATATCCCTCTCAAGGCTCCTCATCTAATACAATTGTAACTTACATTTCCATATTTAAAATCAAAGAAATTAAATTTAATAATTTAGGTATCCAAAGCAGAACTTTAAGCATACATTTCACGTTTAATAGCCTCTGAATATAACCTTTAACTGTGAAGTTTTTTTTTATTTAACCATGAAGTTTTGATGACCATCAAATTAGTAAACTTCATTTGTCATCAGAATTTATATATATTTTTTATTTGAGTATAACATAGTTAGTATGAAAATGTACTCGATCTGTAAATTAACTTAGCAGACTTGTATAGTTACTCATCTGGGCAGAAATTGCTTTCTATGGCTGCATTAAGAATAATAATAATAAAATAGTCTCTGACAAAATAGATTCAAACCCAAGGAAAAGTTTAATTTTTTTTTTTCCTTACTGGTTTCACTTAGAATTCATGGCAACAGCCTTCAAATAGGAACTTGATGCTGCCTAGAAATCTAATATATCACTCCAGTATAATCATTTCCCAGTCAGAAGACTGTTTTATACCCTTAGCTCTTTCCTCAATATCCAGCTGCTATACTTCTTACCTCTCAGCCAAACATCTTGTCTCAGAGTGCTTGAGAAAATAAAAGCATACATGGAGGAACACTCTCAAATTCTTTTCTCTAAATAACAAAGCCAACTTTTGTCTTAAATTATAATCTTAGTCCTCCTGTTAAATTGGAGGGTTAGTCCAGCTTCTTCAAAGTCCCAACACTCCACTTACCTTCTGGACTTAACTCTCGTAACTGCCTATTTTATCTTACTTGTCATCTAAAATTGAACTTGACTTCAATAGAACAAATGATTCTCCTCACTTAGGTTCATTAATCGGCCAGTGCTTCTTGTTCTGAAATTAATACCATTGCCTCGATTGTTCAAGCCCCGAACTCACAAATCATCTGTGAATTCTCCCTGTTGTTCATCCAGCCTACCAGTAGATTCAGACAGAACTCAACAAATATATGCCAAGTTCATCAGTTTATCTCGACACTCATTGTCGCTACCCTAACCAAATCTCAGTCCTCTCTTTCCTCAAATTCTGCCATCATTTTCTGATCGATCTTTCTCAGTTCACCCTGCCTGGGTTATTACTCATGGCTCAAGCTTTGCTAATTTACTTCATGATTTAGCAAAGCCAAGGAATATGCAGAGTTATGTAACATGCTCTCCGAAGAACCAGGAACCCCAGTGTGGAATGACATGACCTCGTTGTGTTTAAGGCACACTCCGTGGACCCTTTAAGCCCTTCTGGTAGCTGTGCTCCTAAAAACCTCTTACTTTCTGATATTTCTATAACCAGAGTGGCTACAAAGTCTATGATAAAATGTATCTACAAATAATGGGACACATGTCAAGTATTCCACCCTTCTACACTATAATGTAAGAAAGCCAAAGATTAATATACTGGAATCTTAGGTTGTGAGCAAACTCTCCCAAGAATGTTCTCGAACGTGGATTTTGTAGTTGAATAAACATGTGCTGGAAAATGATACACTGGTCTTCTCTTTTTGTAAGAACGAACCATATGTATAGGTGGTTCTCTAAGAGACCTTTTACTTGATACAATGGAAGAAAGAACTCTTCTCACCTTTGAGTTCTCCAAGAGACCTTTTACTTGATACAATGGAAGAAAGAACTCTTCTCACCTTTGAGTTCTCCACTTAGAGACTAATAGTATTTAGTTGCTTTCTGGTATTTTTCCACATAACTATCAGGCAGTTAGCTGGGTGACTCAAGTACTGGTATACTAGCAGCTATATGAACTACAAATTGTATTTATTTGAAAGTCTAGTCCCTGTTTATATTTATTAGCTCACACGCTGGAATGACAGAAACCTTTCTAAACACATCCTGTTACTTTTATTGATATAAATGTCCTGACTGTATGTTGTTGTTTATAAAAATTGCAAATGTTATAAAGTCAGGGATGATATCTGTGTTGTCTAGCAGGTGTTTCTCATTTAAAAAAAACCCAGTAAATAGAAACATTTGCTAAATGAATAATTGTTAAATGAATGAAAGAATGAATGAGATACATAATAAACTACACTAATAAACTGTGAGTTAGTGAATGGGTGAGATTCTGTCTGCCAGGTTACCAATTTTCTTCTCAGTGTGTGCATTACACATCTAACAGGCATTACTCAGATTTAGTTTGAATTATAGAGGAAACACATTGACTTGGCAATTACAAGCCTATGAGGTATATTTATATGAACCTGTTTATTATCCAGGGAAGGTATGTAAAAGAATAAGAGGGCAAAAATAAAAATCTCAAATTTATACTGGAAGGAGCTAATATTTATTGGGCATTTACTCTGTGTCAGGAAATGTAATAAGCAATTTTCATGAATGACCTCATTTATTCTTAAGTTTTACAGGTGAAAAAATAAAGATTAAAGAGGTTAAGTATCATCTCAGAGTCGATATTTCTGTTTCCAGAAGCCAAAATTAGACTACAGGAAGCCTGCATTTATAGAGCTCACTCTATTGCCTGAAGCACTCTTCTGCTTTTCTCAAAAAACAAAACAAAACAAAACAAAACAAAAAAAACAAAAAAACCCACAAACTGGGGAAAGGAGGATCCACTTAACAGTATAAAAACAGTAAAACAATATGGCATTAAAAGACTTGCTCCTTTCCATATTTTGTATAATTATATTCAGTAATTTTGCCAGGTTCCTTATTCCCTAATAGTGAAATATGGCTCTGAAAGTTATACAGCAGTTGGGTGCTAACATCTTCATGTATATTTGACAGGTTTTTTCACTGGAAATTTCTCCCATAATCTAGTGAAAATTATTTCTTCTTAATATTCATAGATTATGAATCTATATAATAAACTGATGCCTGAGTAATGACCTGATAACAAACCTCAAAGCTAGCCATTTCCAGAATTATTAACCAAACCTATCCATCCTCTTCTGGTGTGTACCTACGGTATTGCCCAGGCAGTCAAGTTCTAGAAAGCGCCCTCCTCCTTTACCTACTTGATCGCAGCTGTTCCTGCATAATTGATAATGGAGTAAGACTACAACTCCTATTCTGTTCACAGGAGCTGAGGCAGCCAATTGCATGGATCAGTTTCTTCCTGGTAATATTGCAAAACAGAACCAGAGAAGAAATCCAGTATTTCTCAGGATAGCTGAAACCCATACATAGGAAACCAAGTAACTGTCAGTATCCAGGTTAGTCTAAGTGAAACAGAAATAAAAAATGTTTTATTTTGAAAAGACAAGCAGAGACCAGAGAAGGAATGAGAAATCTGCTGACATATGAATCCTTGACTCCAACTCTTCTGTGAGTTCTAGAAGGATGCCTGTTGTTGAGTTCTATACGATGCTCAGTAGCTTTCCACAAATTCCTCTTTACACGGAGACTCCCCTGACTTACTTTCTACTACTTATATTTGGAAGAATGTTATAATAGGTTCCTTAGATATTCCCTGAATTGCATTTCTGGAGTCCAACTCTGCAGTTTCTTTTGTTCCTGGGCACAATTTGGGTCTCATATCAGACTAAAATAAATTTTCCTTCCTTGCTTGCTCTGTGTTTTAGCAAAAAAGGAAATCATTTCTTATACTGAAGTCTATTGCACTATTTATCATGGTGGTTATATCTCAGTCACTTACGTGTGTATATCTCTTGCAAGACTCTCAGTCTCTTTCCTGGAGGACTAGGCAGTATTTTATTCCTCATTCTAAAGCAGCTAATATCCAGGGTGGTGTTTGGCACACGGGTGGGTTAAAATAAAATATTTATTAAATTATTAAGTATGCTTTTAGAATATCATTTTAATTATACATATATTAAGTGGTTAGAGTGTTGATGTTACCTCATCAAAGCCAAACAAATTTGTAGTATATTCAATGAACAATATAACTGCAATTTATGATTTTAAAAAATTTGAGTGTGCCTTTAACTACAGGCTAAGTTCCAAGTCTCACTGTGAGAAAGTGATTCATACATGTTATGTATTGTAATAACTTTCTTCAATTATTGAATGACTCTGTTTTACAGTTTATCATGTGACCAGGCAGTTCATAAACTCTAGTTACTGGAAAATTTTTAAAACTATGTAGTAATTCAAAATATTTCCATAATATGAGGATATTTAAAATATAAATTATTTAAAATCATTTAAATTGTATTTTCACCAATTTGGAGTAGTAATTAAACCATATTCAGCTCACAGATTAATGTGATTTTTTTTTACAGGTTTTCAGCCCTTAGATTATTAGTGCTAGCACAATTTTGACAGCAAAATATATCATCAGCTTAAATGACAAAGAATGCTTGACAGTAATCTAAGGTATTCAGCAATTTGAATTGAAAGAGAAATGAGAAGTTAGGGTTCAGTGAGATGTGAATGAAATGAACAAAGATACCAAGAGTAAAAAAAAAATCTAGTAAATAATAGCAAATAATTATAATCATATTAACCCAGCCCAAAGTTCATTCTAATTTTCAGCACCCTGTAGGAAAACATAAGAAAAACATTAGAAAACAAAACAAGGTGAATTATCAGAATACAAGGAAATAATTAGAAATCAGACTCTCACATCAAAATAGTAGACCATCTGAGTACTGTTTTTCATTTTGCTCTTCAAATCTCACCTGTGGCAGAGTCAAAAAGCAAAATACATACACATATACATACATACGTATATACATACACAAATGTGACAATAAAATAAACCTGTTATAAAAAAGGAAAACAGGAGACAGGAGTCATCAGCAATAAGGATGCTTTGGTGCCTCATGGAACATGGATAGCTGCTGATAGTGTCTTGTGTATCTATTTACCCTAATTATATACCATGGTCTACTAAGAGGAAATAACAAAGAGAACATTACTGTATCAAACTCAATTCAACGGGAGACTGAGGCTGATCTCTGATTTGTCACCTAGCTATGTTAACAGCAGTCTCTTTCTTCCAGTACTTTTCTTTTCTTTCATGACTGTTCTACTTTAGCAACCTCAGGAAAAGAGACTAAGTAGTATCCAATTTTAAAAATTTTAATTCATAAACACATTCTCAAAAAATCTGTCTATAATTTTTAAAAGAGCTTAAATTCTGCTCATTTGGTCATTCATCTTAATTTGTCCTCTAATATTTTGTCTTTCTAGTTATTTTTTCTTTAGTGTATATTTTTACCTTAATTGCTGATTTATTGGTGTCCTTCCTTGTTTCTCAAACACTGGTCCTCAAAACTAGAAATCTTGCCAAATCCCTCTATCATCAGCATGTTGCCAGGGACGGGTGGCGGGGGTGGCGGGGAGGAGTGGTGGGGAGGGAGAGAGAGAAAGGAAGGGAGGGGAAAGGAAGGAAGAGGAATTACTGCTCTTTTGCAGCTTGGCAGCTTGGTTTCTTTGGAAGGATTTTGATACTAAAGTTTGGAGCTGTCACTGAAGATGGCCATTT
The DNA here is from genome assembly GCF_021234165.1 of Pteronotus mesoamericanus. Lineage (NCBI taxonomy): Eukaryota > Metazoa > Chordata > Mammalia > Chiroptera > Mormoopidae > Pteronotus > Pteronotus mesoamericanus. Next base: position 36,954,206 of record NW_026555285.1, on the reverse strand, counting down.
AAAATAGACAAGAATTGTATGCAGAGTATTTCTTACAATTTAAGCTTAATTTTTAAATTGTCAGCAAGAAGGAGAGAGACACTTGCCTATGGAGAGACTAGTTGCAATCACTATAAGCAAGAATAACAACAATTATTTCTGAGAAAGGAATAGATTGTGGTAAGGAGTTGATTTTAAGTTTAATTTTATGTTTATCAGATCAGTTTGACTGTTCAAGACAATAAATCCTCCAATAAAAGTAAAGACACAGAATCAGAAGAGATGAGACGGCATCTGTTCTTGCCTAGGAAGACATTTGTAGACAACCTAGTTTGCCCAAAGACTTTTATGTGGCCATGACTAAGACAGAAGTGATACTATCGTTCACAAATTGAAGCAAAATTCAAAGAGCTAGTTTGATGTGACAAAAGGAAATACGTTCCAACAAGTTGTTATGGAAAATTCGGGTGATATTATGTACTTTCACAGCAACTGGAAGGACATTGTCTCAGTTTCATATGTTGAATACTTATATCTAATCATAAAACGATGTGTTTCACTTGTCTTCAAATGTAAATGTTGTCTCCACTACACATTGTCTATGACCTGGGGCATGTTGCTTAATCTTTTTTTGTTTTTTTAATATCTCCCCTGTCCCGCCCACTCCCACCTCCCACCCTCAATCCTTCCTCACTTTGGCTTTGTCCATGAGTCCTTTATACATGTTCTTTGATATGACCCTTCTTGTTCTTTAGTGCCAGTTATTCATTAGAAAAATCAGAATAAGAACAGCACTTAGCTTATACATTAAATTAAATATTTTATGTTTATTACCAAGGATGTACATATATTCCACAATTTTTTAAAAAAATCTTTAAGAAGAATTAAAACGCCACTTAAATATTAACTCAGATACACTACCAAGTAAAATGAGTATGTAGAAAAATGTCAAACTTCTGATGAATCATTTTGTGATACAAATTCCAATACACATTCACTCTTCTCTGTAAAGTGTTAATTTAAGAAAATGCTGTAGAAGCAGTGAACTCAGTGCATTCTCTACCAAGCGGTTTCACATCCAGCATTTGATTTGCAGAACACAAAACTGTGCTATTTTTGAAATAAGGAAAATGAAAATCAGAGCAGTATTATCACCCAGTTAATAATTAGAAAGTCATGAATTAAAGCAAGTTGCTTCTAATTCTTAACTCATGATTCCTTCCTATCAATTATAGTGATTCTAAAACTGCACAGTCTCTTAACAGGGAACAGGAATTGGGAAGAGAGAGGTAACCATTTTGACCTTCAACTCTACTCTCATTTATCCCTATTCATCCTAAATTAATTAGCCCCTAAATTAAGGTCCCCCAATTTAATATTAAATATGCCTTCCAGGTAATTAGGGGACATTTTTTTTGTGTGCCTTCTGGTTCTTTAGAATTTGTGTGTAGTTTCGAAGTTGGTCTCCTTAGTATGCTTTACTGCTTATGCTAAATCATCTGCTCTCTGGTCCCCATTTGCAATGAATATAAATGTGGCAGTCACATTGCCACAGAACACCACACTGCTTTCCTAGCATTCATGCTCATATATACAATATCTTACAAGCACACATTTGCATTTTTTGGAAAAAATAGGTCTCAATGTAGAAGAGGAAGTTAATCATGAATATATAATGGTGTATCAATAAGAATTGTTTGAAAAGACTGTCTTTTTAAAGACTGCAGTCTGTTGCAGTAAAGGATGCAGTGGTTTAGATGTTATTCCAGTTATTTTCTTTACATTAAAAATTGAGAACATGTTCAATGACAATTAATTCAAAACACCAATTTTGAAACACACGAAGAACAATGTTTTATTTCAAAGTTCATTACCAAATTATTTAATAAACCTTACTCCCTTTTTTAAACTCATAGACATTTGGTAGCATTTTACATTTTAAACTATAGCTATTTATTGCTTTCTGATTGAATCATTAGCATCTTTTGACAATTAAGATTATTTTAGGTTTTAAAATTACTTATATTTATCTTCTAAATCATGAACATAACTTAATAGTTTTGCTACAATTTTAAAAATATTTTGATCAAGATTTTATTTCTGTAAAAACAGTATTTATTATCTAAAAATATTCTACCAGAATGTTGCTGAAGATGCATTAGAAAGCAGATACATTGTACAATTTAAAATTTTAATATGACTTGTATATAAAACTTTAAATGATGAGAATCTATTATGTGTTTATGTGTATCTGTGTTAAAATATAAACCTAAAGTTGCTTTTGAAATATGCTAAATAATATAATTATGAATGTCATGGAAAGACTAATATATTAGTGTGGGAATATAATTTTGTTTATAAAGGCATCATTAGTTACATGTATTTTCTGCATGCCATTTCCTTTTTATTTGTCTAAATTGGATAATGTTTGTACTTCTGCTTTGATGTAGAAAATTAAAATCTTTTTTTCCTAAAATATTACTTTGAAAATGCAGTTATGCTAAAATAAAAAAGAGCTAAATACTTTTTGGAACAAAACATGAAAAGAAAAACATGAAGCAAAACCAAAAAATATATTAAATCAACAAAAAGTCTTTATAATACAACTGCACAAAATTTTTTTCTTAGCTAATTTATTTTTGCAACTTGCTGAATATTCCGCAAGCCCACTTTATAACAGAAACAAAACAAAGCTGATAAACTATGTTAAACTTAGTTGTTGATATTCAAGTATATTTAAAACTAAATGTTTAGTAGACAAATAAACATTTGTTAACAGAAATGAAAACCAATAAAATTGTATAATGTAGATCTTTTAGGTTAGTAGAGATTACACTACATTTCCTTAGTGAAACAAAACAGACCATAGAGAATTAACCTATGTGAAAGATTTATATAAAAATACTGTACTGTAGCCCTGGCTGGTGTGGTTCAGGGGATTGAGTGCTGGCCTGTGAACCAAAGGGTTGTTGCTTCTACTCCTAGTCAGGGTGCCTGCCTGAGTTGAGGGCCTGGTCCCCAGTTGGGGGCTCATGAAAGGCAACTACACATTGATGTTTCTCTCCCTCTTTTTCTCCCTCCCTTCCCCTCTCCTTAAAAAAAATAATTAATAAAATCTTAAAAAAAATACTGTACTGTAAAGAAATTTCAACAGTTCTAGGCCACATAAAGGAAGGGAGAAGATATGTGGTTTAGTGTGTCTACACTCACACATAACTGTTACTTCTGTGGACAACAATGAGATAAAAGAGAAAAAAAGTGATTATTCTGTGCCAAAACTGACTCCTGTGGAGAATATTTCATAAATTCTGTAGTATTTCATTGTGTACAGTTGAGGTGAAATTTACAAGCTAGCAGATGGCAGCTTGATGAAGAATGTTTTTATTAATCTATAAAAATACTCCAAAGAATCCCTGCTGAGTGTCACAATAAAATTAAATTAAATTAAATACTATAAATTATGACATACATCATAATAGGAAGATAGATGTGTGTATGTATAGGGTAGGCAATGACATAATTATGATGACTAGTGTTACATTGTAAAAAATATAAAAATTAAGAAAAATAATACTTTATGTTTAAATATCCTATGGGCAAACAATGGTCATTCAAATAGCCCACTGATAAAAGAGTGACAGCATAAAATGAAAAATAACACGACATATTAAAAAATAAATTATCTAATCAATTTCATGTTAAATTATAAATTATGTGATTCCCTATTGAATAAACCAAAATATCATTTTTTAAAAATGTGTGGTATAAGTAAACACTTGGAAGTATTCTGCTTAAAACAATAACCTGTTTTAAATGTACTCTCATGCTGGAATTGCCCCTTAAACCGATTAGGTTCCCTTGTGTGTGTGGGTTTGCATAAGTGTGTATAAAAATTAATTACATAATAATGAAAAAATCCAAAATAATGCAAACAGTGTTATGGCATTTGTATAAATTGTTTAAAAACCACAAACCTTTCTACATACATGCAAATATGCACCCACATGGATAGACAAGACAGTATAAACAATAACTTGGTAAGAAAAATTATCAGTTTACTTTTAAATACAACTTGAGACTTTAATTTTCTGTAGACTTTTACATTATTAAAGTTATTTCCTTGAAAGGAAAAAATAGTTTTAAATCACTGCATTTTTATCCTTCTTGCCTCTAAGCTAATTGATAACACAGGTAGTTCTGATGACTCAAGATTCATAGGTATTATGGGCTAAAATAGTATCTACAATAATCAAGGCTTACTCAAAAGCTTTTTCAAATTCTTATTTAGAAAGCTTCCTTGCATACTTCTGATATGTGAACTTTCATCCTCTCCTGTTAGATTTCAAATGTAATATAGGTATCAGATAAAATAGAATATGTTTTACTATGAGTGTTTGCCACTCGGAAAGAACATAGGCTTAGGATACTTCCCCAAAAAATATCAATTAAAAAATTGATATTAAAAATATGCATACATTTATAGCTTGACTTACTCTTTAATGTTCAAGTTTTGCTAGATAAATTAAAAAATATATGAATATATTTTACACAATAAAAATTAAAATTAATGTATGGTTAATTTAGGGTATCAAAAAGAAACCCAATTAAACTACTAAGAATATTAGAAGTTATATAATATTTTATTTAAAAATATTTTAGTCATCCTTATTTATTTGTTAAACCATGTACCAATTTCTTGACTATTATATAAGTTTACCTTTTGCCATTCCTCAAATACTGCAATTCTAAACTAAATAGTAATCAGAATTCACCTAGAGAGCTCTATTTAACCTATGCTCACTACTCAGACAATTGCTTTCATTGGAAATTAATTCTAGAAGCAGAACCAAGAGAATGAGGTTAAAAGTCTATCTAAAATAATTTTTGTACTTGACCACGAAACTAATATTTTGCTTAAAAATCACTTCTATTTGGAGCAGAACATAAGGTAGTTTGAATAGTTGGTGCAGTTGACAAGATCTGTGTGATGGCTTTTTTCAGTATACCTCTAAAATGTTTCTGAGAGCTGCTTATTAATTGTAATATTATTTTAAGAAATTATCATGCCATCCCACTAATAATGAAATGAGAAGACTCATAAATTTACCTGTTACAAGTTGTTGGTAAGAGGCTGATCATCAGAAAAAGCAGAAAGTAAAAATTCTGGGGAACTTTTCAGCATATTTATAATAAAATCACAGTAAATGGGAAAGAGAAAAAGGTCAACAGAAGGATCCAAGGAGTCACCTGATCTGGGAGATGTTAGTGACTGAGGATTCCCTTCCATTCTCCACTAGAGCTATGATTACCTTAGAAAACCCTGTGTTTTAAGTAGCAATAAGATGAACGAGTCTAACAAAAAAACAAAAGAATCATGACAAATTTAGTTGAACATAATGTCAGATACTACAGAGACAGGTAATACCACACCTTAAGTGGTATCAGGGAAAGAAACTTTCACACTTTGTAAAATATTCTACAGCAGTGCATTCTAATACTGTAATGTGAATATTAATCTCTTGAGGGATCTTATTAAAACACAGATTCTGATTTAGAAATCTAGGGTGGGGTCTGAGATTTCACATTCCTAACGAGATCTTATAACAATTATGTTGTATACTGTGAATTGCATGTTTCTTCAATACCTTCCTGGTTTCCTTTCTCTGAACATTATAAAAATAAATATTTTACTATAAATTGGAAGACAAAAAAGTATTTGAGATTTGTATTTCCACTGACTTCCAGAAAACAGTGTCAAAAATATTTTATATTGGAAAAGTAAGGGAGGAGAATTATTAGAGAGAATAATCCTGGGAAACAAAAAAGGAATTAAGAAAGAGAGCTGATTGTAAATTTTCTTACTTTAATCACTTCAACACTGTTCTCTTTCAGTACCATGTTTTACCATCATTCAATCTGATTCTGCCTGAGAATCAGACTGGAGCAATCATGTTTGGCATTTCACACACATGATCTCATTTAATTTCATATACCCTGCAAGAGTATGATAGAGGAGAAAAAAGCAGTTCAGAGAGGTTCAGTTACTTGAGCAAGCTAAAAATGGAAAGAATGGAAAGCCATCCTTGGGGCTTGAAAACATGCATGCTATCTCGATGGTTCCATTCTGGAGGATGAGGTGGCCGATGCCTCCAAAATAAACATCTCTCAGACTAGACCAGTGTACTTCTCCTTGGAACTTCAAAAACAAAACTTTTAGCTTTGGCAGGTGTGGCTCAGTTGGTTGGGTGTTACTTAGTAAATTGAAGGGATGCAAGTTTGATTCCAGATCAGTTCGCATGCTTGGGTTGCTGGTTTGGTCTCCAGTCATGGTGCACGCAAGAGGCAACCAATGGATGTTTCTCTCTCACATTGATGCTTCTCTTTCTCTCTTTCTCCCTTCCTCTCCCTCTCTCTAAAAATAAATTAATACAATTTTAAAAAAATAACATGAAATTTTCCTGGCAGCCCTAGGCTTAATTCACCTGTTTTAGAAAGAAGTAGCTATACAAACAGCACAAACACAAGTGAATGTCTATTTGAGTGTAATGAAAGGGATTCTCCCTCTGGAGGTCTCACATAAGCTTTAAGAAGGGGAAAATAAAGGGAGAAATTCGCTAGGCTGTAATGGGGACAGACTGGCCAGATAACCATCTTTTGTTTAATTTTCTGTTAAAAGTATGATTGTTAATGGAAGAGAATTGTGATGGAGTAGAATTATGTTGATGTCAATTATTTTCTATAGAATGGACAGGAGTAAATTGATATAATGCTTAACTAAGTGTTGGAGGTACCATTAAGACTTTTATGATGGTTAATTTTATGTGTTAATAGGGCACATAATCACAGTGTGCCCAGATATTTGATTAAACATGATTCTGGGTCTGCCTGTGAGGGTGTCTCTAGAAGAGATTAATATTTGAATCCACAGGCTGAATAAAGCAGATCACCCGCTCCAATGTGGGGGCTACCTCTAATCCTTTAGAGGCCTATGAAGAACAAAAAAAAAGCTGAGTTACGGGGAATTGGCTCTCTCTGCCTGTGTTTGAGCTTGAACATCAATCTTTTCCTGCCTTTGGACTTAGACTGGAGTTTATACCAATGGCTCTCTGGGTTCTCAAGCCAACTGCACATTAGTCCTTCCTCCTGGTTTTGGTTTTCTAGAGAACCCAGACTAATACAGCTTGTTTCTATACCTAGGAATTCAGTGCAATGTTTGTGTGAAAGTGTGCGCATGAGAATTTATGCTGATTTCATTTTACTTCTCTCACATTAGTTAATTCTTCAGGTCTTGAGGAGCTTGGAATATTTTTACAAGTGTCAAAGGCTTGCTTGAAAATGAAGGATTAAAGAAAGTATGGCTTTAAGAATGCAGAGCATTTATATACACAATAGCATGTACGCTTCCATTAATAGTTACTTGGGCAACTCTTTTCCTTACTTTCATTTAATAGTTGTCAAGTCCTGTGGACACTCCATGTATCCAAGGTTAGGGACCAAAAGAGTTCACACCTTCTTAGAAGTTGTGATGGATGTCACGAGGACTGAAGGCATTATGGAAATAAATTGCACACCATCTGTGTAGCCTAATTAAAAATGAGTAGTGAGGGCAAAATGTGAGAAGGAAAAAAACCTTTTCTCCCCTTTTCATATTTTAAAGGCTATTTCTAGTTTAAATGTCTTGTCACCATCTAGTCTGCTTTGATAACATTTTAGGTGACTGTATCAGGGAACATGGGAGGGGCCGGTGAGCCAATAAAGACTGCTATTCCCAGTTTGAGCTTATTATTTTATTCTTAGAAAATTGTAATATCCTAAGAGATTGAGCCTTTCTCATGAGCACTGAATGGCTGTCAAAAAGTGTCCAGGCTTTACTCCTACAAACTTTGCATACTACTTGTAGAAAAAAAAATGAAGGTTAGGTATTCTAAAATAGGAAAAAAAAGCACAAATAAATTGATGAAGAAATGCATGCTCAATCGAAGAAAAAGGAGTTTGTCTAAATTTAAATAAATATTTTAAACTACTCATTAAATATATGTTACCTGGAAAAAAAATTTGTTGTATTTAATATTGCTTTCTCTCTCTCTCGCGCGCGCTCTCTCTCTCTCTCTCTCTCTCTCTCTCTCTCTCTCTTTTAAAGGGGCATCAATGCTAGAAATTACCAATGAAAGTGTTTTGTGTCCAACTGGCCCCTTAATTTCTTATACTTTCTCTGATTATCTAATCATTCTCACATGACCTTTGTAGAAAATTCAGTCTGTGGAATTCTATTTCTAGGAAGACAAGAAGAGGTTGGTTGGGTCAGAAGGCAATCTCAATGGCAGATCTACGGGTCTGCTATCCCACTGTTTCATGTTTGGACAACTACCTCTATTTAAAGGTACAAGGAAGGGAAGTGGTTTTGTAATGGGGTGCAGAGTAAGGGGTCACCTGAAAATAGGAGAAAACTCCCACAACCTTGATTGGGGGAAGGGGGAAGCGGATGATACAGTGTTTAAGATATTTCACATAACAATGCCAAGTTAGTTATCTGTGCCTTTCTTGAAGAATGAGGGCTGCTGCTCCGGGAGAAAGGTGTATGTGACTCTGAGAGCTCTCGGGGACCCGTGCCATAGCCGGGGTGAGGAGGCAGGGAGCTCACACAATGCCTTCGTGAGAGGCAAGGGGAAGATTTCCACCCCGGAAGTCACTGGGAACTCTGGCGCTGACTAAAGACGGCAGCTGAAAGAAGGTAAAAGATATGGGGGAACTGGCAAAAATGTACATCATAGGGCGGGCCAGATAAGAGGTCATATAGTTAGTTCTGGGCTGAGCATTTAAAATAAGGGTGGGCTGAAAGAGAAGGGGTCTGGGCCACCACAAGAAGAAGCCACATAGTCTGAAATGGTATAGATGGGAGTGGCTATGAGGTCTGGCATTTAGGGGGAAATCCACATGGTTTGGAGTAAGAAGGAGAAGACAGCACAAGTGGCAGAGCTGATGGAGCTGTGCAGGGACCTGCCTAACCAAGCACAGGTTTGTGGGAGCTGCCTGGAGCTGAACTGTGACCGGGAGTGTTGAGCTGCAGACTTCTACTTCTCTGAAGGACACACTGCAAAGCCATTATCTTGGGATGCGTGGGTCCCTGGACTCCACCATGACCCAGTGTAACAAGGCACATATTTTTTTGAACCATCACATGGAGACTGAGAACAACTTACCTGAGACCCTGAAGAGAGAGCTGCTGAGAGATGACAGCGACTCTGAAACCCGTGAGTGCTCATTCCAGAGAGGATGGAGATCTGTTTGCACAGCTGGCTTAGGAACAGATAAGGATATGGGGACCTTCTGGCCATGGTTTTAACATATAAACTTTTGGGGAGCAAGGGGAGTGTTGGGTCTCATGGGAGAGGAAAGCTCTAGATTAGGGTAATGAAATCTTCTTTAAACCATTAAATACCTTCAGAAAGCTAAAAATATGTAGGCTTCAGTGAAGTAATTAAAAAAAGAATAACCTAAGTATATGACTTAAATGCATAAGACACTGGACTGCGAAGCCAATTCATCTGAAAGATACAGACTTGGAATTAACTGATGTTTAGGGGGGAAAAAAGGAAACAAAGAGAAAAACAACAACAACAAGTGGGCCTTTCTCTAGCATACATATAATTTACTGTGAGATTATAGTCATCAAAGTCTTCATCTTCTATGTTGTCCCAAATCCCACTAACTAACAATAAATCACTTACTAAGTAAACTTAAGTTACTGGAGATTAATCTTTTTCAAACTTTTTTTGTTTTTGTTTTTGCTTTTTGTTTTCTGTTTTCCAAATATGGTCAGATTTAGAATTAAAAATAAAGGTGATTAAATTAACCCAGTTTATTACATGAACACCTCTGTCTAATGTCTGGAAACAATCACTGTCTGGTTGCAATTTAGAGAGAGTGTTTAAGATATTTGTAAGCACTGGAATATTACAAATATTACTATTTTTCTTTCATACACTCTCATTAATGTATTACTTCTAGGAGATTTTTAAATATTTGGAAGATTGCTTGTTGTGTTATTAAAATCCTTTGTCGAGTACTTGAAGTTATTGAAAATATAGTTAAAAGCATTAAACTTATAACTGCATTTAAATAGCTGATGGTTTAAAGATAATCTATTAAATTTGAGGTAAACAATACAAATTTTTCTAATAAAGGTTGTATTGTTCTATGTGAAATTTATATATGTACAAATTAGAAAATAAGAATTAAAGAAGAGAAGGTTTTTGGAAGTTTTGATTTCAGTGAAGAAATTTGAAAAACTCAAGTAATTCTAAATAGTATTTTTTGCATATAAACTTTTCTCAGAAACAAAAACGTCTCACATTCTCAAAAAGTAAATTTTTACATTTAACCAGGAGGATATGAAGTATAAAAGCCACTATTAGTATATTAAATGAAATAATAATAATAGTAATAATAATAATGTGCTTAAAAACCATTGGACTAGAAGATTGGATATTAAGACATTATCGCAGGCTTTTGAATTACCATTGCAGCTGAAATCCAGATTTAGAGAAATGCCACTACTTTGGCCATCAACACTGAGCAACTACAGGGCACTGCACCCACAAAACTGAAGGCCAAGTGGTCCTGCCACTGCCAGCCTGCTCTCCTGCCAAAATCTGCTGGTTCCTCCAAGATGTGGTACTCTGAACCATGAAAACTTACCTGAAAGTTACAACCGAGTTCATTCTCAGAGCTCTGATATCAAAGAAAGACAGGACATACGGATTTTCATCTTCTTTCTTTCCGGTAGAGGTAGCGGGGCACGAAGCTTGAGAAGGCCAAGTCATCGTCTTGCACATACATGGGCAGGAAGTCCAAGAGAGTATAGGAGGATATAAAAATTTTTAAGTGCCTAACCAAAATGTGTTTGACATTGAAACTCTCAAAGAATAATTGAGATGGAGTTGTTTTGAAACTATTAATTTGTGACAGAGCTACTTTTAAGAGGACCATTTGTTTTAGCAGTTTTATAAGTTTTATAGGCAGCATAAAATGCAAAACCATTTGCATTCAATAATTCTTATCTTCAAGTATCATAAGGAACAGATATTCTTATTCTAAGTCTGAGTACTATACCATACAAAAACCTCATTCCACTATAGTCCTTACAGCATTTAACTAATGTGACTAAATTGAAAAAGGACATGTCAGTATGTCATCTTTCAAAGCAATGGTGTCAGATAACATCATCAGTCATCTTTACGTATTTTGTTTCAATGTTGAACAATATTGTGGTGTAATAAAAAGAAGGAACAGAGAAGGGAGGCAAAACTGAAAATTAAAAAAAAAGTATTTCCACCCTGAGTAAAATGTAAATATGTGCACATAAATTGTGTAGATAGGCTAATGCATATTAATTCAAACTGCTCCCCATTTTTGTATTATTTCATATGCAAATGGCAGACAAGATCTCATAGGAGAATGGATTGTACTTAGTTGAATATCCAGAATAGAACAGATATATATTGACAGTAAGTATACATTTTAGTGTCAACAATATTTGATTTATTTCAGTATTCAAAGTAGAAGATTTCAAATAAAAGAAGAAAATGCTGTATACTCCAGAAATATTAAATCCTCAGACTTGGGGTCTGAGGAGCAGTGCTTTGAAGTCTCGATTTTAGTCTCTTAAAATTTGACCTACTCTCAAATGTATGCAAATAACCTGTGCATACAGACACTTTTATCATAAGACCCTTTGATGAATTAAGAATATTTCATCTTTGTTGCCATAAATGTTTCAAGTATCTCCAGTAGTTATATATGTCAGATTATTTTATCATTTCGGTTGATTTGGAAAAGTATACATTTCTATGTGTTTGAAAATATAAACCTTTCTTTTACAGAATTACATGCAAAAATGTTTTTCTCATTATGAGTTTACATTTAAAGTGATCTGCTTTAAAATTTATAGTTTCATTTTTATATTTACATTTTACTCTATCTTGAACTTATTTGTATGCAGGTCGTGACGTACCAGTCTGATTTAGATGTGATTGCCCTGAATTGAACTTTGGTTTCTGAGCTCTGCCATCACATTTTTTAAAGATAATTTTCCATGACATGATTGCACAAAGATTATATTTTTACACTGTATCATGGATGCAAAGCTAAGGTTATCTGAATATTTTTTTTCAGTTTTCTATAAAATAAACAGTTATTTTACTTTTAGGCTTCAGAGTGTATTTCTTTCCCTTTACATTTCAGGGATTTTTAAAAACTCTCTTATTTTTCCTCTGATTTCCCCTGATAGACCTTAGAGCTCCTCAAACATCCACTTCTCCGTATCACATTGTGTTCTTTCAAATCACAGGGAGTGGAGGTAACTCTGGATTGGGTTGAGGTATAAACTGTAACGGTTGGCAAGTGAGGTGAACGCATCATTCTCTGGTGAGAGAAGGCACCAAATATTTAAGCTGAACATAGTGAGGAAAAGTGTTTTCACTAGTTCATGGAAGGTGATGACCATTTATTTCAGGGTGAACTGTCTTTTTATATATATGTAGTTTCCCCTTTAATAAGTAAATTTTAACTGGAGTATCTTTAAGTTTGTCCAGAGACATTTAAGTCATAATGGGAAAAGAAAGGTCATGACTTTTAACAAAATGTGATTTAAAAGTGAAAGATGTATTTTTTCAATATTTCCCATTGAAATGAATAACATTCCTCAACAGTGATCAGCTCAGCATAGAGTAACAGAGAGAAAACACAATCTTGTTCTATGTACCATACAGTGACTAAGTCAGAAGATGCAGCCTTAGATAATTTTGCCCCATTCACATTTTCAAACTATTGCATGTTATACTAATTTATTATACTTACACAAACTTACTTATTTAGAGATAATGCAATGGGTTCCAGATTTATGCTACTCATTGATACTGCTTCAGAAAAAAATGAGAGAAGAAATTTGATTAAGAGAAGATTAAATTTTGGGAGTAGTCTAGTATCAGATATCAAAGAGCCACTTATTATGAAGGAGTTCAGTGATAAAAAATCAATTTTGGGTCTATAGAGAGAATATAATACAGTACCTGAAAAGCTACAGTAAGGGGCACAGAATAAAGTTACTTGGGGAAAAATGACATGTTTTATATTTTGATATAATGTCTCAAATATACTTTTAAAATAAGTATTTCAAAATTCAACATGTAAGATGTGATTATAATTTTGGAGCAAAATGAAAGTATTACCACACTCAAAATGTAATAAAATTATTCACATTTTAAAATCTAAAAGACTCTAAAATACAATAAAAGTAAATAAAAATATATTATAAAATAACATCCCTTTCTGCCCCCAATGAAATAAATAAATGTCACTGAAAATACATAACACATTTCACTTACAAACACTGGTGCACAAAAACAGAAACTATAACCATGTTATTTAAAATTAGTTTAGTTCTATATTTACTTTCTAATATAATTGACTTTAAGTGGTTAGATTACATCACCTGATAAAAATTTTTAAAATAATGTGAAGCTAAAATAAACAAAATTTAATTATCTCTTTTAACATATGATTGTTAAAACTGAAAGGGTTGTTTTTGTCATTGAGGAATGTATTTTGGTAAAATATTTTCCAAAACTTATAAAAACTTTTTTACTGCCTTTTTTCTTCATTAAAAGCTTTATTGTAGTATAATTCATGCTTGTAAAATTCACCCATTTAAGAGTACAATTTCGTGGCTTTAGGACATTTTCATTACTCCTCCAAAAATCCCTGTGTCCATTAGCAGTCACTCCATTGTCTCCTGCTGCAGACAATGACGACCATAATGTATTTCTGTCTTTAGAGATTTGCCTATTATAAGCATTTCATATAAATATATGAAATATATATAACTGGTTGCTTGCACTCAGTATGCAGTTGTAATTGACTGCTTGTACTTACTGTAGTGTTTTCAAGGTTTTCCCATGTCAAAGCATCTATCAGCTACTTCATTTCTTTGTATTTTAAAATAGTATTCAATGGTATGCAGGTATCACACATTTTAATCCATTCATCAGCTGATGGACATGTAAGTCATTTCCACATTTCCACTTCTGGCTGTTATGAATAGTGCTACTGTGAATACTTAAGCACAATTTTCGGCATTCACGGATATTTTCCATTCTCTTCATTTATACGTAGGAATGAAATTGCTGTGTTACACGCTATTTCTATGTTTAACAATTTAAGTGTTTTCCAAAGTACCTGCAATATTTTATATTCCAAGAGTTCCAATTTCTCCATAGGCTCAACAACACTTGTTATTGTCTAACCCTGTTATAGCCACCCAGGTGGGTGTATAGAAGTGCAAGCAAATTTGCATTTTAATTTGCTATTCCTTGATGGTTAATTATATTGAACATCTTTGGATGTGCTTCTTTGCCATTTGATATCTTCTTTGAAGAATTGTCTATTCAAATCTTTGTCTATTCTTTAATTTGTGTATTTGTCTTTTTTTTTGAGTTTTCAGTTTTTTTCTATATTCTGGATAATAATTCTTTATCAGATGTAGAAATTGCAAGCATTTTCCCACATGCTTTGTGTAAAAAAGTTATTGTTTGACTCAATGTTATTCTTAAGACATGTGAGGAGATAGTTATGAGCTAATCCAAATATTTTATCTGACTCTATCTTCAAGTAATCTATCCTGTCATTGATACTTTAAAGAACTGCTTGTTTTTTGTTTATGTTTTGCAGCAACTGCAATACTTGTCATAGTTCACTGTAGTCTTTGTTTCAAAGAAATCATTTCTATGCTTTATTTTCTCACATTCCATTTTGTAGGTGTCATATACAATGCAGAAGTTACCTGTATCAATTTCAATATTGTTATATTTCATATTCTACTTTTGACCTAGACCAGGAATTCTTGAAATAAAAGCTTTGACTTATTTATTGTTTTCATTTCCTTCTTGAGAATTATAAATACATAGAAAAAAGTTTTTACAAAATTTGATGTGGCCTTAGGCTCTCTAGGTCAAGAGAAATTCTACTGAGTAATACTTTATAACAAAAATTGAATAAATGACCTCTTGGTACAAACATCAGTATATAAATAATATCTATTTCAGATCATTTAAGGTACTGAAACAAATGTATAATAAAAATCTGCTGAAGGATTATCCTCATCAATTCCACTGCTTTCTTTCACTTTTGTCCTATTCAACAAACATAGACCATTAAAATTGGAAAATTATAAATTCGTTCCGACTAGGGATGAGGATATTCAGAAACATGGAATAATGAAGAAAGCTGGGAAAGTTTTGGTAGGCCTATGGTGAGCTTTAGGAATTGTTTAGGTAATGGGAGAGGGAATAAAAGGAAAGGTAAGGAATGGGCAAAAGAGCAAAGAACGAGTCTCTGGGATAAAGTATTATTTGAAATACTAAAAAAAATGGATACCACCATCACCATGTTGAACCAAAGCTGATGACCTACAGGTCAGAAAATAATTTAAAATAAATTTTCTAAGAAAGTTTTTCTGAAGTTGCAGTAAAGTTATAAAAGAACAGAATGTTTCCATACATTTATATCATAGCAATCATACATCAGATGTTGCTACAGTAAAGAAAGTATACTGTATATAAGCTCATTTAATTCAATAGCTAGTTGTAGTCATAAACTGTGCTCTAAAAGGTAAGATTAAATTCAACAAAATATATCAACCTCCACTGATGTTTTCAAATGATTTAAGTGTATGATTAACTGCAAATTCAACATATATCAAATTTTTAGTATTTATCATAATTGCTAATAGTACAACTAAAAAATTCTCTATTAGTTACAATATACTTTCATTCACCCTCTAAGAAAGCTTAAAATACATTAATAGATAACTGTCTCCTTTAATCACCTGTTATTTTCAGTGGTTGGAGAAAATAGTTATGTATACAATTATATTAAAGAGATAATTAAAGTTAAAGGCCGGTATAATTGATCTGATTTGAAACACATTGGTTCAAAATAAATGTCTATGATTTGGAAAACCTGAATAATTTACCAGTACTTTATTAAGGTATTAAATTTAGCCAGTATACGTTGTATATAATAAATTACTATATGCATCAACTTCCCTTGCTATGTGAGTGTCCTGAGAACCCATCTGTATCAGCATAGCAGCTGGTGGTGTTGGGAGAGGCTAAGTTTGGCTTCGGTGAATTGATGACTGCACCTGCCCACATGGTGCTTAGTGTTCAGCAGTAATTGACCAAAAATGTCATGGCCTTTGGTTCCACCCATCCTATTTACCCCATCTCACCCCAAGCAACTTTCTTGTGTTTCCCCAGATTTAAAAAAAAAAGTCCCCAAAGAGAAACAGGTTGCTGGTGTAGCATCAAAATGGGCGAGTTGAAAAACTGCTTTGAGCAGTTGGAAATAGTCCCCATAGGTTGTATGGCAACAAAGAGAGAGTACTTTGAAGTGGACTGAAGTTTACACATGTAAGAATAAGTACACAATTTTTTTATAAATAAATTTCACTTTGGGGGTGTCCTCCCTTATATTTCAACTAAATTAACATATTATGGCTCAAATATTTTCACCCATTTATTCCGGTATTTTTGGGGTTTTTTTTTTGGTGTTCCTTCTGCCATTAATTTCACGTAATTTATCTAGTTGTTCAGTCCAAAAACTGATGATCACTCTCAACTTTCCTTATGTGTTCCATCCATATAAGATGCCACTCATTTCTGACAAATTTCCTCTTTTGATAACTCTAGAATATTTTCACTAATATCCTTCTCCACTAACACCATTTCAATCATAATTATCCTCATGATTCCTTTAAGTGACTGCAATCAATTAACAGACACCAGCGTCCATACCTCCCTCCTTCCTCCAATTCATTCTCATCTGTAGGTGAAATTAATTTTCAAAATGTAATTCTGATTTTGTAACCTACACCATTCCTTCAATTATTTACAGTTATCTTTTTTAATATAGTCCTAGCTCTTTAACCTTACTTCAAAAGTCCATTCATACTTCTCTTTTCCTTATCTCTCCTACTAGCCTTGTTTATGTGTGCTTCTTCCAATTTCTCCAAATGTCAGGGTACTTTTACCATTAGATATTACTTGCTCACTGCTTCTGGAGCACTCTTTGCCTTCCTCTTCACTTAATTAAATCTCTCAGCTTCAAATGTCACTTTTTCAGGAAAGCTTTTAAAAGACACTCGTTACTGAGACAAATATTGCATATATGTCCACATATAACACTACTAGACTTGTACTTTTCCATTTAACTGCAGTTATTCCTGTATCCTTTCCTCAAAGGAGCATCGAACATGCCTGTTTTATTCACCATACTACCTGGCACTTTCCCTAGCATTTTCACATATAAGAGACCCATACTTTTTGAATGAATGAGTGAAAAAATGAATGTGTACAATTTGAGCTAGGGAATATGTTTACATAGATCCATACCACTCTAACTGTATGTTTGCATGTATGTGTGTATACGTGACACTTTAGCCCACATTCAACAAACTCCTAATTCTGTGGATTTACCAAACTCTCACCCTTACAATTTGAAATAATGTAACTAATAGATGATTTATCAGTTGTTTTTATAGTATTACTTGAGGTAAAAGAACACATTGCACTTTTCTTAGTTTACCATGTAATAATATGTAATGTCTATAAAACATTTAACTAAATGTTTATACTATGTAAAAACAGCTTTAGATGAATATATGAGTATTCAGCCATTTCTCTCATTATTATAAAATGTCATTAAAAAGACACTAAGCTCAGCTCCAGAATTCAGAATTACTAATCTTTTTTTGTCAGACATCTATGTAGAGGGAAAAATCATTGAGATATGAAAAAACTAATAAGAACTTATTTTCACTTTATTATGCAAATGAGATATCAAAATTTTAAATTGCAACCTATTCTCTGACAGTAAGTACTAAATTAGAATATGTCAACTCTTTTGAAATATATTTATTGCTCATCTCCTTTTGTTCTTCATTGGTATCAAAATATACACAATTGATAAATCAGTTGTCAATGTTAGATAATTAGTTCCATTTTCCCATATTTAAGTATTAAAGTTTAATATATCCATTACAAAATCACAGAATTGTAAGGATATTATGAAAATTGATTCCCATAAATATAGTGTATTACTAAAAGTTATAATTAAATTTTTGAGAATAATTCAAGACACCTGAAAAATCCCGAATGCTTTGGCTTTAAAGATTTTGATAATTGTTCACACATTTCAGACACTTTAAAAGAAATTATAATAAATTATTTTAAAAGTTGTTTTTATATAAGATATATACAAATTGTCTCCATATTAAGGTATATCTTATTTCATGAAAACAAATTTTCAATTAAATACTTTTCAATCTGTTTTTAGAACAATGGATTAGTTACATTGAAATAAAGCACTACGCAAATAAAAAATAAACATTTTTCACAAAGTTATTGAATGGATTTTTAAAAATCTAAACAAGGTTGTTTCTCTTGTATACTTTTTCTTTCAATTATAATATTTAAAAGTAAATTTTCAGTATATTTTTGTTTTCTTCAGTTCCTTGACTTCTCTATATATCTTGATCTTTCTTTACAAACATCAAAAAAGCTACCAAAGATGGACTGTGCTGTTATGGGTACTGAATTTAAACCCTACCTCTTTGTTTTGTTAGCCACGTGACCCTTGGTGATCTGTTTAACCTCTCTGTTCTTCATTGGTCTCATCTGTGAACTGGGACAAATAATAGTACCTATCAACTGAGCTGTTAATAGTAAATAATTTAATGGAAATAGCAGTGCTTACAATGTAATGAACACCCAATTCTTAGCATTTATTGCTGCTTTTATTTTACTATGTTGCAGCAGAAAATGAAAAATACAATAAATAGGAAAAGATAGAAGATTAATTAATCAATTTGTAAATAACTTTTAACTGTTAAGCTGTAGCTCAGTATTGGATACTCATTCTTCATTAGCCATAAAAATAATAAATGCATAATCAACTACATTGAATAGTCGTATTAATGGTTTATGAAACATGAGTAAGACCATAGTTTTCATCTAAAAATACATTAAACATTTTTAAATACCATTATTATAAAAACCAAGTATTAGTTTGGTAAAAAATAGGAAAGAGGTATATGATTTGGTATTAAATAGGAAAAAAAGCACAGGCAAGTAGTCCAGAGTGTTACTTCTGAAATCAAGTGCTTGGGCTCAGCTTCCCATTTATGTCACTTACTAGTTGTACAATGTTGGCTTGTTAACTCTAAATAAACAGAGTCACTACTTCACATGTTGCTGGTAAGACGGTATGTTTTGGTAGTAAGCACTAACGTGATGCTCAAAGTTATTCAACAATTGCTATGTTAGTGACAAGAGCCACAAGGTGGATATCACTGCAATAGGCCACCAAAATATAATGGTTTTGATTTCTAAGTTAAAGTGTATGTTGAATTCTAGAGTTTAACATGTTTAACATAAACACATAAAGTAAGCATAATAGATAAAATAATTCAATTGTTAAGTGTTCTTACCATAAAAGTAAGCAGATACACACAAAGGGAAAGGAGAAAATATTTGGAAGTTTGGATATGTTTGTTACATTTATTGTCATGATGGGTTTACACATGTACACATATCTCTGAACTCATCAAATTGTATTAAACAAATAGGTTCAGTTCTGTAATCAATTATACTTCAATAAACTGTTTTCAAGTAAGGAATAGAATTCTTTAATTTGATAGTATTACTTAAATAATTATATATTTTTCATTTTGCTTGAGTGTGTATCTTCACATACTATAAAAGTGTGAAGGAATGCTTCTTTATTACAAGTTGTTTTTTACTTTGATAAAATTTTGGATTCTAAAAGAAAGATGTTAAACAGTCCTAATAGCATTATAGAACGCATTGCATGAATTTGAATTGTCCAGCATACAACTGAAAACAAATACATTAGAAAAATTACCTGGCACCTAACTTAATTAATTACATTCCATTAAAGGAATTAATACTGAACTGACTCTAAATTCTCCAAATATAAACAGATAGTTGATTGAGATTAATGAATTTAGAAGAAATTTGCATTATCACTGTAACCATGTAAAATGGGTTTCAGCTGTTTGGTACCTTTTTATATGACTCAACAATTTGTGTCAAAGGAAATAGGTTTTTACTAACAGGTCTCTAACTTTGGGAGGCTGAGAGCCCTCCACTCAAAGCCCTTTTCTCCCATGAGATCTTTGCTCCTCAAAAGGCTGTAAGCCATAACCATGCCTGTAAGTTACCCATTTTCTTATCTGTCCATAAGCTGGTCACACAAACAGATCTCCATCTTCTCTGGAAGGTGCACTCATGGGTTTCAGAGTCACTGTCTTCTCGCAACACCTTTCTCGTTCAGGATCTGAGGTATGTTGTTCTCAGTCTCCACATGATGGTTCAGGAAACCATGTGCCCTGTTACACTGGCTCATGGTGTCTCAGATGCTGTAGTCCATGGAGGTATGTATGCATCCCTGCATGGGAACCTACATCCAGGAGTGTGCTCCCATCCATGCCGGGATCAAGCCCTTAGTGGGCCCTGCGTCTCCTAGTCCCATGGACACTCCTGTATATGTGGGGAGCAGGGCCAGAGGCCCAGAATACCCATATGCTAAAAGCCCAGAGAGAGAGCTTGCACCAAGCTCCAAAGTCCCATGTCAAGATCCCCAGTACCAAGAGAGTGACTTCTCCATACCAGACATGTGAGAGAGAGACGCAGTGAGAGAACATGAACCTTTCTTCCATTAAATCCTGCTCCCTCTAAAAACACCCCAAAACAAATAGCCCTACCTCCCTCTGCCAAGCCAGACCAGTTTCAGAACATGCCATTCAGAAGTACTGTCCTAAGAAATAGCAAAGTCTGCAGCTCAGAGTTCCCGGCCACACTTCCCTTCCAAGCATTTCTCACGAGTCTGTGTGCACTGGCCTGAGTCCTACTCACAGCATTTGTTTCTCTCCTCCAGGGCTGCCTTTACTGAGGCCATCAGCTCATCAGTGTGTCAGTGTGTATGGCCAGGCGGGTCCCCCTCAGCTCTACCAGGACTGTTGCTGCCTGTGTGGAGGGTGCTGAGGATGTTTCCAATGGGCTTCCAGACCTCTAGGTCTGCAGACAGAACCATGGCCAGCCTTACGGGCAGACGTCATGTTTCTCGGCATGCTCCAGTTTCAAAGGCTTGGCTCAGAACTTCCTGCATGCTGAACAGTTGGCGCTTTCTCTGGTGTGGTAGTGCCTGCTATCTTTGTCAGCTGCCCAGTGATTTTGCTCCTCTTTCAGCTGCCTTTTTCAGTAAGGGCAAAGGTTTCCCAGCCACGTGCAGGCACACACCATCTATCTTTCCTGGATAGAGAATCCAGCTCTTACAGCTAATGCAGACCCTGTGTGATTGTTTCCTTAGCTATGTCAGAAGTCATTTTGCCAAGTCCCTCTGCTGGCACACACCCTCACAGTGACATAGACAATTTGTCCCAGGTAGCAGCCTTCTTCTGCAGCTTCTCCCTTCAGGAAGACACAGGCTGTTATTCTGTGAATTTGTTATGCAATGAGCCTCAAAAGTTGCGCTTTCCATTTTGTGGGCATTCTTTCCTGCCATCTTCCCTTCTCTGCAGGATTGAGGGGTTCTCTTTTCTGAGAACCTAAGCTCTGTACCTAGTTATAACATGGTTGTAAATTAGAATTTATAGGAAATAATCTTTAATTGTTGAAAGATACTAACTTTGCTTCTCTAGAAACAATTTTTACTATTAAGAAAAGTAGGACTTTTTGTTGATCATTGCTTTCAGACGAGTGCACTTCAGATAGAGTATGGCATCTACACAAGGAAAACAGTCACAAAACTACTGCCCTTATGAACTACATTTGTTGCTATATTGGTGACCACTTGGCCTCTTAGTCAACATAAAGACCTACAGAACAACATGGACATGGTCCCCTACAAAATGTACCAACACCTGCTGCTTCTGGGTTTTGTTACTTACTTCCTTTAAGGAAGTTTATTGTCAAAATTAGGAGCAACAATTAAGTCCAGGCTAATAGAAAGAGATAATTTCTTAAAATATAGCACTATTAGTCATAGCATTCCTCTGAAGTCAACCTTATTACCAAGCAGATGGGAAAACTGAAGTACCAAGAGGTTAATTGTCTGGCACATGCACTCACTAGCTGAAGAGGAAAGGAGACCATGAACACCCAACTTGCTAGTTCTCAAGGCCAATGAATTAAAAGGAAACTACTGAGTGCTGTTGCTATTTGACATATGTATTGCAACTAATTAGCACTAATTAGCACTATTCTTCTACTTTGCAAGACTTAAGGCATTTTTGAAAGACTTGTCACTTAGAAAATTATTTAGTACTTGGTATTATTTGAAGATATAGCCTCTAGGAAAATCAGGACAAAATATGCCTCTTCAAATTACCCTTCTTCTTCTTCTTGCAGTTACCAATGAGCTATATATACAAGGGAAAATAGTATAATAGAATAAAAATACTTTTCTAGCCCCTCCCCAAGGACCCTTTAGCTTCCAGCACACAGCTCTGATAAAAGCCTGGTTGGTGTATATGCTTCAAGCTTAAGGAAAACTTTTTATCTACACACAAATACACATTGTAATTCCAATGGATAATATTGACAATGAAAGAAAACTTACCAATGTAAGAATATAGGTTTAGATCAGCTCACCTACCCTGCTATATTGAGAAGAGAAAAATATTTGCTAGTCAGATTTTTCTAGACTCACTTACCACATGGAGTAAGAGAATACTCAGAAAGCAAAAGAGAAGAGAGAAATCACTATAGGATAAATTGTGAATTTAAAGTTGAGGGTTATGCTACTTTAGCAGTGACATAGAAAAAGAATCCATCAATATTCAGATCTTGTTATTTGAGGAGTCCCTAAGATCATTCAGATACTCAATAGATGATCCAAAATCAGAAGACTTGAAAAAGCTGTAGTATCTTGGTTATGGTTTATAAATAATAAAAATTGAAAGAATAAAGGAAAGAGGTACAGGGGGTGAAGCCCAATAAAAACCAGGTACAAGCTCTGCAGTGTTCTCACCCAGTGAAGTCACACAGACATGCTCAATTTTGTGTGTGGCAAAATATATGAAATAGTGCCAACCAGGTAAGGTCACCTTAGCCTTGTTGTCCATTTTTCTTTTTTAGGCCAGTCATGTAATTTACTGAAATTAACTGCAATTTAGACTTAATCCTACCCCTGGAATTTTCATGCCATCCAGTAGTGGCCAGAGTCCCAAAATTGTTGCAGCAGACATTGTTGCCTATGTGGGTAGAAATACTTTTGATGCTCCCTACTCGGCTGTCTTCCCAACATTCTTTATCCTATTAGTTTCACTTCCTACAGATTTGACTTTTCCTGTTACATGTATTTGTTGTCATGTTAGTAGCTTTTTGAAATGATGAGAATATATCAAGAGGGTTTTATTCTTTAGAGTTAATTTTCCCTGTTCATTCTTTATAACTATATATACTTTTTAAAAAAATTACCTTATTTATTATGCTAGAGAGGCTGCTACAGTGTTTGAACTTATTGAAGTAAAACACAATAGAGTCATAAGCAGTGACACACCAAAGTTGTCAGACAGTACGTCAAAAGCCAAAGTTAAGGAAATACAGACTGAGGGGGAAAAAAGTTTGAACCAGCTTCAGAAACATCCCCCCCCAAAAAAAGAGAGAGAACAAAATCAAAAAGTGGAGAACAATGTTTTTGCTCTTGCTGTTGAAAATGTGATCAACTTCACACAAACTCTCAATTAGCAGAGTGATGACAGCAGCTGAAGGGCGTCTAAGTATAGAAATAGAAACTGGAGTTCTGTGTGTTCGGTGTAATAAACTCTTTGGAGTTTTAAAATAATATTTCAAAGATAAGAGAGTTACCAGAAAAATCAAATTATGCAAATAAGGCTTAGTTTCTCAGTTTGAATATGTTTTAAGTTTTTTTTTCTGTTTTGAAACTCTCAATGTACCTTAATCTTCATTTTTGCACATGAAGAAAGTTATTTTAAAGGGAAAGGTAATATTATCTTATGATAGTTCACATATTTGACAGTCATTTACTTTAAAGCATATAAAACACCAGTCAATAGGTAAAATTATAGAATTTTTCTTGAAGTTGAATGATACAGGAAAAGGCATATTATGAAGTTTTAAATAAGAATCTTTTTATCCATATATCATACACAGGGTGAGGCAAAAGTAGGTTTGCAGTTGCTTATATAGAAAATAATATACTAATTGATATATAATAATAAAAGTAAACTCTACTCATGAACTCCCAAATGTAAACCAGAATGTTTATATACATATTCTTAGTGGATAATATGAACTACAGGACACATGGCTTTAGAAACTGATAGGCCTTTGTTAAAATCTTACTTGTAAGACTAACAGGTGTATGACATTTGATGATCAATTAAGTGTTAATCTTCTGTGTCCTCTCTGAAAAATAGGAGAAAATAATGCCAACCTTTCAAAGTTGTTAAGAGGATAAAAATAGATAATCTATGTAAAGTAGTTATTAAAGTACCTCGCTTATAGGAGGTTCTCAAAAACTGGTAGATGTGATAATAGAACACATTTACTGACCCCGTACTATATGCTAAAAAGTATTCTAAGCAATTCATAGAAATTTCCTCAATCATGAGAATAAGAGGCAACTGCTGACACTTCACTGTGTTCTTAATGTACCTTAAATAAAAATAAAAGCCACCAACTTTTGCACAAAATCAGGGGTGTTCAAATACTTCAATCATCTAGTCAATAATCATTTAATTAGACCTTAGTAAGAGAGGCAGGTATAGGTTCTGAAACCAGTAAGCTTCAGTTCAATTTCTGGTATTGATAATCGCTCAATAAAGAAGCTTAAGCAGTTTATGTAACCTCCACTTGTTTCATATATTATGTGTAATGGAGCAATGAGTTAGTGTAGTTACAGTTCTTAAATATTGCCTAATGCATTGCAGGTACTTAATAAATGGTATTGATTGCTGTAACTATTATTAGTAGTAGAAGTTTTGACCAGAGTTCATTTAGCAGCATATTAGCATAAGTGTATCCAATGTGGTGGGGCAAGATAAGTAATTAGCAGATAAACATACAATAAGCTGTTATGGAAAAGGCCATGTGAGATATGAGAGAGAAAGGTAAGAGAATGAAAAGTTTTTCTGAATGTCCTGGGTTAGAAGTTAAGATATCAGGAAAATTAAACAGGCAAGAAAAATTAAAGTTTGACAGAATCTGAAGTGACTGGTGAACTTTACGTAGTTGGGAATAACAAAACAAGAGCATTTGGCAAGATATGGAAATGGAGACACAGGCAAGAGCTAGATCATGGGGATCCCTATAGGGTATAGTGAAGGTTGTATCCTTATAAGCATTTTTGTCTCATTGCTTTGTTTTTAAGTAAGAGATTACATACACAATCCATATTTATCTTTTTAAAAATGTATATCTTGAGTAAAGAAGATATATTTCTAGAGAGGAGAATGGAGGAACAGTAATAATAGGGGCAGGAAAAAGTTTGGCTAAGAGAAAAGGTCCTGGAATTGCCTAGTGAAACTGGTAATACAAAAGATGGCAACTATTTTTAAAATGGTGTGCAAGTAGAGTCCAAAGTATTAGGTCAACAATCAGTGTTTTTGTTCTAGTGAAGAGTTCTCTAAGATCAACCCCAAATTTCTGATGTGGATGGATGAGAGCAGGTTGTATCCCACACTGCCTGAGAATTTTGGAGAAGCTGGTTAGAAGGTAAATACATGCCTAAACATACAGGTGTGGAAGTAGCTGGTTACGATGGGCTGTGTGCCTGTAGCTCAGGGAAGCAGGCTGGCCTGCAAACGCAGGTTTGTGAGCCACCTGCAAATGTAAAAGCAAAGCTAGTACAAAATATAATTGAGGAAAAAGGGTGTAATGTCCTTAGGTATAGACTGAAGAAAGGGAAGATAATTTACAGTAATTGTGTGATGCTGAGATGGTGCTAAAATGCCATTGAAAGTTTATCTAAACCTAAATCTTCTGAATAAAGAATGTCCTCTCTTACGCTCTTGTATTGTGCCTTTCTGAAATCTACCTGGTCTATGAAAAAACAGCTCTTTGGGAAAAAAATAAATGAAATAGTTTTATTTTTCAATTTGCCACGTGTACTTAACATGTTGGCTTTAAATATGAACTTTATATAGGAAATGTTTCTCGAAAATCAGACACATTTTCCTAATATAATCCCCAAGTACATTTTTAACAGTTAGGTATATCTAAAGAGCACGTGTAACACAGCTGACCAACATGTTTGATTTGAACTTCAAATAGAGAGGCTTAACTATTGGAATTATGAAATTAATGCAGAAGAAAACTTGGAAAGATTTAAATAATCTAGAAATAAACTAAAAACAAGTGAAGAAGAACAGTCTGCTTGCTTCCATTTTAAATCCAGTTTAAATGAAAATGCTGAGGTTAGGTTTATTTCCCTACAGGGAATGATGAACTATTTTGGGGAAACTTCTCATGACTTAGTCATATTTTTATTGCATTCATGTTCACAATTGCTAGGGCACTGATTGCTTTTGCATATACAGCAATAAAGTTAATATTTTCAGATCCTGAATGTGTATATCTGCTGTAGGTCACAAATGGCTCCTACGATACAAATTGTTTTTCATTTAAACAAGTATCTTAGAATTTCATGAATATCCTATTATAGTGATGATGATATATATAATTCCTTCAAAACATCTATCTGCCATACTCTTGCTGCTACAAATAAAGCTTTCTATGTTTCTGACAATTTTATTGTACATTTATGTTTTCCATAACCCTCTATAATGGATAGTATTGAAATGAAAATAAGGGACAAGAGACATTCTATTTCTGGGTCACTTGACTCAACAAGTGAACCATACATATGTAAGTATAATGTAAGTAGATGAAATTCTATTTATAATTTCATATTTTGACACAGTAATTAATATATTTTAATGCTGTATATTTGTACAAATAATACTCTAGTTCTCCACCCATCAATGCAGATTAGGTATTATTTCAATAAGAAAGTAGTACAGACCTAGAACACTACACTTTTATTCCCAGTTTGAAAATATAAGACTTAATACCATTACATACATAAGCACTTGGATTTCAGAGCTTTCTTTCTATTTGCCAAAGTTACACTCTAGGTTTGGAAAAAAATGTCATGGAGCTTTTTAACACTTGATGTTACAATATCAAGGACAAGTTAATGACGGATTAACAAACTTCATGCAGCTACACAATGATCAGGGATGTTTTGACTATGCACATAACACCAAGGTCCAGGCTTTACAGGCAAAACAACACCAAATATAGCTAAAGGAAAAAAAAAGAGCACTTCCTGGACTGGACTGATGGAAGAAGTTTGAGAAAGAGGATATAAAAAGTTAGATGTTAGTTTGAAACCACTCTCTACAGTGCCTAGGTTTGAGGTGAAAGAAGGTAGAATGTAGAAATATGGACATTTTAAGAGCTTTCTAAGAGAAATCAGGAGACTTTTGTCTGATATCTTCATCTCTCCATTTTTCAAAGAAATTGTAGGGATAGAGTTGTATTTGAGTGTTTAAAACTGGAAAGACGATGCCTTTACTCTCACAGTATAAAATTTTAAAATTAATTCAGTTGAATGAATATCAAGTAATAAAACATCAACAAAACAATCCTGGGAAACTTTGTTCTTTAAAAGAATAAATCCTTGAAATATTTTGCTGTCTTAAGTCACAACATAAACCACAAGCCCAGAAAAAATTGGCTGATAAGAATGCTGACGCATCTTTCTCTGGTCCATAGGTCAGTCATAATTATTCCTGCTTCTTTTACAGCCAATCACCATTCTCAGTTTCTATGTTCTGTAATGTTTTGGGTTGGTCAAGAAGTCTGTTATTTTTTTTCCATAAAATAAAACATTTTTCATTTTCACCATTAACTTCATTGGTTTGGATATTTTGAGTGTGACAGCTATCTCCCTCTATGGCTTCTAGTGGGCAGAGGCCAGGGGTGCTGCTAAACATCTCCCAATACCAAGACAGCCTCACAGCAAAGAATTATTTGGCCAAATGTCAGTAGTACAAAGAACTGTGGCAAACCACTTTTGACACATTCAATCACTCACTGCACCTGCACCACGCTGCACAAATCTTTTTTTCTTTTCATTTCAGTTGTGTTTTGTCTTTCTTGAAATAATAAAGCACAATAGGCCAAAAATGTTGCATATTTCTTCCATGTTCAGTATTAAAATGGCTGCACAAAAATTCACCAATTTTGATAATTTTTAAAATGCATGCTGATATGATGGCTGTCACAATACAATCTAACGAAATTGTTTTCAAATGAAGTTAAAGGCAGCCAACTGCTACTAGAGCCATTGTACGGTAAAAACATAACAGGCTTTTTGATCAACCCAATATTTAAGACCAGTTTCCACACTGGAAGAGACAGTGTTTTCAAAAACAAGTCCCTTGCCCAGCAAGTTTAATAAAAGTTTTTTTTTTGCTTTAATTTGTTTCATTATCTTGAAACCTTTTTCTCTCTTCCTTCCTTCCTTCCTTCCTTCCTTCCTTCCTTCCTTCCTTCCTTCCTTCCTTCCTTCCTTCCTTCCTTTCTTTCTTTCCCATTTCTGACTCAAGAAAACTCAATCATGCATTTCTCTGACGTGGTTACATTTTTAAAATGCATCCATTATAGTTACTATATAGTAATTATAATGTAACTACTATATTATGATTAAATATTAAATGTTTGAGTGTTTGTTTACCCTAAAATAACATTATCATGCATATTGTTGTGCATTTATATCAAACATATTTCTAGGCACACTAATACATTAATTTATGTGGAAACATACTTGTTTTCATAATAAAGTATTGCAAGGGAAAAAAGGGAACTGATAATTTTGGGGGAGAGTCTCAAATTAGAGGAAAGGTAAGGTAAGCAAAATCAAAGGGAGAAAACACAACATGCTTTCAGTTAAATGATGGAAAGACACAATGGTCTAATACCATCAAAGTCAAGGAAACAGATGGTGCCAGGAACTTTGTAGCCAACCATGCCAGTAGGTCTAAAGAAAAGTCAGATAAGATGAAGACCATCTGGTTTGCGAAACTTGGTAATTTTGAGGAAGTGTTACCTGTAGAGTCATTTGGGAGAAGAAGTAACACAAATGAAAGAAGAGTGGATAGTCTAAGGTTTTTTTTAGGGGGGGAGGGTGGGATAAATGTGTTAGAGAAGGAAGGGACATAAAGAAAAACATAAAGAAAAGCATAAAGAATCTATTTTTACTGAAAGACAGAACTTTTTAATAGAGGGGAAATCTAGTACAGAGGCTACTAGAATCAATTTCAATCAGGAAAATCATTTCTTCAGAAAGAAACAAGCAGAAGCAGAAGCAGCCTTCTTCATGGAAACTGTGGCCAAGTGAGCAACTTCTGGCTAACGGGGGAAAAATCCAAAGAGGGACACTGAGGATGTTTCCTTGGAAAGGCAAGGCCATAAAACATCCCCTTCTTTCCTGTGGATAATTGAGGTTCTGTCACAACGGACACAGGTACTCACTCCAAAATCTATATCTTTGCTCTTCATGTATTTGTGTGTGTGTGTGTGTGTGTGTGTGTGTGTACTGTGTGTGTGTATGTGTGGGTGTGTGTGTGCTTCCGACAAAAGGAACTCGCTGATAATACCAACTGAACCAAGGGAATCGTTTCTCCAATCCTCTCTCAGGCCAAACTTGGCCAACCTGGGTGTCATGCAATGCACCCTGAGGTATAGGTGTGTGATGTGGTACACTCAGTGATCAGCAGCTAATAAACTAAAAATCATCTCTCATCATGGACCCAATATATAAATTTAGAAAATAAAAATAATAATTATTAAAGACATTTTACTTTGGAACAAAGATTTGGAAAATCACCAGTAGTTGTGGTTCAAGCAGGGACACTATCCTGCTAAGAGAGGACGCAACACGAGAGTGAGGCACTTAGCCTATCCTGCAGTCTCTGAGTCAGTTTTCAGAAGGACTTCCTTCTCCCTGTGTTTTAATTCTGGCTTTGCCTTCCTGGAAGTTATTTCTTGACTGCTGTCCTCTGTGATCTTATCCTAAGTAGTTTGGGAAGTATACACTTCCTGGACATACAGGTTTGGGCAGTCTAGACTTTGCTTTGTGAGTTGTGCCAGCTCTACACAAATCCCTTTGTCAATGCAGTTTCCTTGTTACCTCAAAAGCACAAAAGAGTTCTTTTCCATTGGCTTTAATCACTTCCATTAGAAAACTGCCACAACCGAAGACTTGAAGCTTGAATACTCTTGTCTTTTAAATGCTGTCTATGTGCTCTTCTTACCACCATTCCATTCAACTAGGTGGCCCCTTTCATAAAGCAAGCACACACTCACCAGCAAAATACAACTGTGCCTATAGTCTTGACTTCCACTTAGGTACAGTTCTCCAGCACCTTTCCCTTACTGCTTTGGTACTTTAGAGTACATCTGCAATTGGCCATTATGTTCCACAAAACTTTTGGGCAATTTAGGTTGCAGTTTTCAGGACTTTTGTAGCTGTGGACTGTGCCATTTCTGTGTAAGACAAAATATCCCAAATTTTCTTTGAAATGTTCCTTTCTTTGAGATATTTCTAAGAGCCACAGGAAACAGCCTGAACATACCAATATTATTATTTATTTTTCAATTTCCTTAACAGCCTAAGCACACGGTCTGCTTTCCAACTTACAGCAGGAAACAGTTTGGCTATTTTGCCCCCTCATATTGTGCATCAGACATTTTCCAGTCACCAATATCTGAGCCCTGCTGTCACCTCCTGCTTACCTCCACCAGGCCAAAGCATTTTACTTTTCACTTTTTATTTTATCTATTTATTTAATTATTTGGTTGGTTGAAACTTTAATGAGCACACAGATCATATGGGAAACCTGTCAAAATGCACGTTCTGTATCAGACTGTCTGATGTGGGGCCTGAGATATACCAGTTCTAACAAACTCCCAGCTGATACCAAAGCTGCTGGTACAGAACACACTTCGATTAACAAGATTAGTGTACCAAGATACTTCCACCTACTGATGATTATCTTTATCAGTATTCAAAATTTAATATAAGCAAATTTACTCTGGGTAGTTTAAATAAAAAAGGAATTGATGGTTGAGGCACACTTCCAGGAGGTGCTGCGGGCCTGAGTCAACATACAATAGTGGGAAGCTCCAAGAACAACTGTCCAAGCCATCCATAGCACTTGGCCATTGAAATAGTTGCTGCCCTTACCAAGATCAGGCAAAATGTTAAATTTGCCACTATAAACACTGCTCCCAAGCCCTGTGCCTCTTCAAAAGATAGGAGAGTGCTGCCTTAGCTCTTGGCTTCTACACAATGTTAGCTCTGCCATAATCTATGACAGCAAAATGGGTTTTCCACTCCCTGTGCCTCTCAGCACATAACTAATGAGAAATCTATGTTCCATGAGACTGCAACCAATTGGCAAAACCTAAATAGCTTATCCCCTAAATAGTTTCAGCCTTCATTGCAAAAACGTATGAAATATAGTTTTTACCCTTCTACCTTCTTCCCGCCAGGAAATTGGCATGAGGGTGTGCTATACAGTCCACAGTATTCATCTATCATAGTCAAGTTTTCCAGGAGATAGATGATGTTCTATTACTGCTTTAATGGCTTAAAAGGAAAGAAACAGGAAAAATTCAAGCAAATTGATATGCAAATATTTCATGGGTTTATGCAAAAGAATAGGAAGTTTTTACCCTGCTGGTGTGGTTCGATGGATTGCTTGCAGGCCTGTGAGCCGTAGGATCATGAGCCCGATTCCCAGTATTTACTGGAAGTTGCTCCAGAGTTAACATAACTTGAGAGATAAGTGAGAGTTTTGTAAGATAGTTTTTAAAGTTAAATGGAAACACTTGTGTTTATAAGACAGAAGACAAAAGAACAGTTAAATCCTTTCACTGAAGAAAGCATTTAATTCAAAAGGAGCAGTAAATAGTTTTCTCATCTAAATATATCAAGATAAAGTATTTTCAATGAGAGCATATCGCCAGTTAAAGTTTTATAACTGTATATTATTAATTCAATCTCTAGACTTATAATTTTTATAAGCTTGGGTTAAATAAATGATTTAGTTTCAAATCTTGTGAACTCTGAAAAATATCAAATTGATTTATTTCACATATCTGACATTAACAGCTAAAATTTGCATGTCTTTGCTCAAAGAAGGGGAGCCATGAAAAGACAATAGTTTGTTTTATGACAGCTAGTCACAGGCGTATGTCATTTTAGGCTTTTTGCCCAAGAAGATTATACACAGAACAAAACTATATCTTAAAATTTAACACTTTAGATTGCTTTATTCTTATTTTTCTTTTTTTGTTTCGGTTTTATGTTTTACAAATATACATTGCTTCATTTGATAAAGGAGATGTCATTAAAACTGAATGTAGTAAAACCCAACAAACTGTTAATTGCTCTGACTTGCTGATTAACATATTTATCAAATAATACAGTTGAGGAAAATTTGGACAGCAGTTTTGAGATTTAAACATTTTGTAAATTATCTTTATGTCATAATCATATTTTATTTTTATAGAACCAGCTGCATACTGTTTACTACATAAGCTGGATACTTCAAATGTTAGTTTTGTGCATATTTTACTGATTGAAATGAATATATTAGTAGTTATATTTGCATACTCTGATTGCCCTGAATATTATACAAATACATACCGTATGTTGTTAAGTACAAAAAATGTCTAAACAGCTATTTCTATTAAAGATATTTAAACCCCAAGACATGATAACAACTAGCCAAGGAGATTAGGTGACATTCCTAGTCACTGTTCTCTTAATCTGTTATCATTATGAAAGATTGTTTTGTTGAGTCTTTGAGTGAGATTATTGATCACTTTGAATAAAACTGTTCTTTTGATTATCTGGTGTTCTTATTTTGTGATGCGTGTCTGATTGTTTATAATAAAAAAATAAAAGAACAAACGCATTAACAATACATCTTCTTTTGTGATTAACACATAATGGAACTATAATGGAGATATAGGTCTACTACTTTATATCTTTATATCTAAATTGAATACTATAATTTCATTGAGATTTTTATTGCTGTAATTTCTATGAGCATACAACTTGGAAGAATGGGAATACTAGTAATTGGGTATCTGTTATGTGCCAGGTGATTTAAAAACATACTTTCCTTCAATTTTCTCAGTGGCTGCCATCATTTCATAGATAAGGATACATATTCAGAGATGTTTAAAGTCCCTAAATGTTACACACCATGTAAGAAGTATAGCTTGGACTCTAATGTGGAACCATTCAATTTCAAATCCTCCAATGTCTACTCTTTCATTCATGACCTAGGCTAACAGAGTCTTTATAAAGTGTCAGATCTTGGTCACTTACTAGATTTATGTGTTTGAACAGATCACTTACTTCTGTGTCAAATTCTGAAAATAAGATAATACCTTTCACACCTCAATTTTTTAAGAGGTGGGAAATAAAACAAATTTAGGCTTTTTGAAAATCGTAAAGCACTCGATTATTTTAAAGTACCTTGAATACATTTACTGGTCAATTGATTTATGTAATAATGTAAAAACATATTTTTAGTGAAGAAATACCTATTAACAATGAGTAGAACTTACCATGTTCTACAGGAACCATTGTATAATTTAAGAACAGGGAAGCGATGGTTTGCTTGCAACATGATGTTCTTGTATTTGCTACAACCTTTGGCATCATTGTCTTCACATGTGCTGTTTTCTTTATTTGGAAGGTCCTGTTTCTCGTGTGCCGTGTACATTCCAATTGTTCTCTGCTTATGCCTCTTAACATCTGAAAAGACTGTTCTGATCAATCCTCAGCCTGCTTTATATCCTTATCCCTGCTCCTGAAGCTTTGTGTGCCTATCCCATCGTGGCATTTATTAAACTATGCGTGATTGCACTTCTTTATATAACTCTTGACAGTATGAGTATGTCTGACAGAGTGAATGCCCCAAAGTATTTCATGAGTGAGTGAGTGTTACTATTTCCATTGTGATGTAGTTACAATCAGATGGTGTTTATTCTTTGTTTCCCTTTAATGTTATTTTTTATTATGGAAAAAAAAACACCTAACATGAGATTCATCATCTTAATAAAATTTTAAATGTTCAGTACAGTGTTTTTAACTATAAGTACAATATTGCAGAGCAGATATGTAGAACTTTTTCATTATGCATAACTAAAAACTTATACCCTAAACCATTTTGTGAGGAAAATAATTTATGAGTAAGGAAATAGAGTATAACATTAGACGACTCAGATTTATTTATTTTTCCTTTCAAGAAACACTTTGGTATAATATTATCCAATATCATAACTGAGTGTATATCACAAATCAATTATATGTATATATACATAAATATATACTCATATAGTTAGTAAATAAAATAGATAATTCATACATACTATCAATTATCTATTTCATACATAGTATGCATGGATTATATATTTCATTTCCATAGAAAAGACACATTTTATAATATGTTGAGAATTTTAAACATGTATTTGGGTGCTAGCCAGTATGGCTCAATTGTTTGGAGTCTTGTCTCATAACTGAAGCATTGTGTGTTAAATTCCTTGTCAGGGCACACACCTTGGTTGTGGGTTCATTTCCTGGTCTGGTCCAAGCCCATATGATTCTTAGTCCAGGCGTGTATGGAAGACAACCAATCCAGACTTCTCTCTCACATTGGTGTTTTTCTCTCTCCCTCTCCCTTTCTTCTCTCTCTAAAATCAATAAACATATCCTCTGGTAAGAATTAAATATATATATATCAAATAATGATAAAATCATTTTACTTTACAAATTAATTTTATTTATAGTATATGTTATATTTATAACTAGAAAATAATTCTATTTTACAGAGTAGTTAATATAGTTAATACCAGGTATATAATGAATTGGGCACTAAAAATTCCTTCTAAAATTTATGTTAACTTAAAATGTGAAGCAATGGGATTATAAAATGAGACTATCAATAACTAAACATTCAATTTCTGTCAATAATGACTAAGGCATGATTAATAAATTGTACTACATTTAAAGTTCAATTATTAAAGCAGGTAATAACCTAATCAGAAAATCAAGCTATACAACCTGTAGTGCAGCTGAAAACTCAGCAATTGTAACTTCCAAGTGTTTGGCTGTATCAGTGGAGTTGGCAGTTGAATCATCAAATGTGCAATGTAATTAGTTGAATATGAAAATCCCACAGTGTTACAATATGAAAATGAATCAGCAAAGCTTCCTGGTGATTGCTAAACACCTGACTACTTATTGAGTAACTAGAATTCTTGAATAATTCCCTAAGTAAATATGGAAATGAAGTTAATGAAAAGAAATAGTGAACATGTGTTAGTATTTGTTAAACTTGGTAAAATCCATATAACTTGAAAGTAACTGATTTTTTTTTTTTACTTATTTCCACTGATTTACAGGGCCAACTGTTATTTAGGGTATATCATTATTATTCTTTTAATTTTTTTTTCATTAAATGTCTCCCACCAGAAGTTAACTCAAAGGTAAAATTCCTTCTTCTGGAAGAAACAACCTATAGGAGTGAAATATTTGCATTCTCCATCTCAGCAGTGATTAACGACACCCTCCCCGACCATTACCCCCAAAACAATAGAAACATTATATGATCTTCCTATATGAAGAACTAACCAGTTGACTTGTTACAGAAATTCTTAAAGAATTCCTGAAGATGGGAAGTCCTAGACATAGAAAGTTTTGTTAGTGTGGAAGTTTGGAAGAATATAACGTTGTTTCTAAAATTTTAGATAGGAAATGTAGAGGAACTGCATTTGTGGAAATTCAAAAATCTATACATTATGAATGATGTTTTCTTTCACTTCAAAAATTTATGTTTGCAAGCCTAAGTTCTTCACTTGAATAAAATGTTACCAATATATTTAATCTTCAGAGTATGTAGCTATCAGATGTCAGTGTTCTCTCAGTTGACATTCCAGGTCTTAAGAAAGATCATATACATGATATATAAAATTGTCTTTACATGACCAAGTTATAGAAAGTACACTTTTAATTTTTTTAGAAATCTAACATTTTGAAATCGTTTATTATTTGATGTTGTTACCACAAACTGTATTTTCAAAGTACATATGAAAATTTGGAGTCAAAAAGGCTTTTAGGTCTTCCCCCTAAACCTATCTTTATACTAGAGACAACAAATTTAATTTTCTATGAGATACAGACAGGTCATATAAAAGAGTGAGATTTAAAGATGCAAATGAGAACTGAAGAGATTTCTGAAAAATTATAGATCTGATCAAAAGGGGCAAATGCCCCTACTCCAGCTGAGTGTTGCCCTTATCCCAATAGAACAGATTGATCCAGTGCTGCTATCTTTGAAGACAAAACAGAAAATGTTATTTTTTTAAATTTTAAAATCAGAAATTGTTTAAGTATTACTTACTTTTTTTAAAGAAGTAATCATACATTCCAAATACATTACATCTAATGTCTATCAGTATAAAAACATTCAATGGAATTCCACAATAGATGTCATCTTCTGTTGAGGCAGTTAGAAGGATGGGGCAGTGATTACCTGGTGAGGCAGTTCCCTTAATAAATGGCCAGCTCTGTTAGAAGTTTTTCCTTACCAAGAACTAAGAGTTCTAAAGCAGAAAGATGGTTTAATTCATTCTTTAATTTTAAATGGGAAAACAGAGATCCAAGTTCAAATCATGCAACTATTCTCAAAGATATCCATAAAAGAAGGCAAATAAAATGCATTAAACCCCTGCTTTGTGAGAAATCCCAGAGTGGATGGCCTCATTTTTGTTATAATACTTACTCTTCAAACAATTATTGCCATATTTTTCAAATGAATAAACAACTTCAGGACAATAGCCCATTTTTCACAGCTATTAATAGGTTAATGATTGAAACCATGGTTTTTAATTTCTATGCCAGGTTTTTTATATTATGCTACCTCTTGTTGCATTTTAGAAAAGGTAATGACTCATCCCATGAGGAATAAAGTCTCTTTGGAGGAAAGATCTTTATACTATTTCCCCTTCAGTATCACATCTATTATTTCTTATCAGAGACACAGCTGGTGTGATGGCGTAAATCATGGAGGGCTTTTGTATAATTTAATCTCGATCTGACGGAGGGCTGGCTGTAGGACCGGTCTTTGGTTAAATCCGAAGAGACACCTGCTGTTTTCTCTTGGGCACTGAGGAGCAAAGTAGTCATTTAAACCTCATTTCTCCAGAACTGTTAGGCCTCAGTGTGTATAGCTGCCAAATGTCATTTTCGTCAGTACAGAACACCCTAGCTGGGTGGCCCGCCAGCGAGCCTAAGCTGACAGCAGACATGCAGTGGGACCGTGCTTACCAGGGCAGAGCCAGCGATTGTCCCTACATCCAGCAATCATTCACTGATATGACAGAAGACGCCCAAGGTGAAGTGTTTTTCACTGTTCTTAGGGTTACAATCCTTTGGGCTAAAATTAATAAACATCGGGAGTTAGTATCTTTTCAGTAATAGTGCCTATTGCCCAAATGAAGTAGCTACAAGGTGGAACCAAAATAAATATAATGGAAGTAGCATTAAAATGTATTTATTACCCTCAGATTTATGACATACTTAGAATAAGAGTTAAGAATACAATTAATATGCAAGTGGTATACAATGCTCTGAAATTTACTTTTAATACATTATAATAGATATGGTTATGAAAAAATCTAAAAATGGCCACCCTACCTACTTTACCACACCTCATTATTTATTTCCTTCCTTAGATATAATAATTTGTAATATTTTATTTTAACACATATAAATAGTATCTCTTTTTATATTGTGTCTAAACAGAAGACAGAAGTTCTGATTTGTTAATCATGAATCTTGTCATAAAGTTTAATAAAAAATAATGAATTTATTAATGATAGAAAATGAAACATGAAGTTGCAAGGGAGAAAGGAATATTAAATAATCATTCTTAATCAGAAGAGAGTTTAGATAGTCATAAATATATAAAATTAATATGAAATTATAGTTACCCACTAAAAGAAACAAAATAATATTTATATTTTCAAATGATTGAAGAAAAAATATGAACAATTAAACAAAGTGAAAGAGAAGAGAAAAAACAGGCAAACTTGCTATGAAATTAGTTTATTTAAAACATAAGTAGCTGGAGTGATGGGAAGAACAAAGAGAAAATATTCTCTGTATGCTCAATTGAGAGAGAGTAATTGGAAATTAGAAACAAGTCATGGTAATGATAATTAGGCATACGAGACTAATGGTTTATATTTAAGACACTTAATGTCCCATCTATTATGGGTCTAAAAATAATTTAACAATCAAAAACAATAAATCATGTTTTCGACAGTCTAGGTGAGAAGAAATTTCAATTTTTTTTCTTTAAGACCAGCAAATATATGTACATAAATTTCAGATTGTAACCTCTCTTTTTACAAGTCTAAATGATCACATCTTCTGCCAATAACTATAACAGCTGCCTCCTTAAAATCTTCAGGTACATTCTAGGCAGTGGTTTAATTCCAAGATCCATATACTTCACTGCAAAAGCTCTTTAGCTAGTGTAATACAATTTCTTCTCCAGTGTTCTCTAGCTTAGTTTTCTCCGTCATTCTTCCAAGGTGATCTTATGAAAAAAATTTCTTTTAAATAGGAACAAAATCAGTTTGCACCATCATGCTGCCATCCTAGTTTGCTGTTTTTATTTCCCTCACAATGACCTAATGGTTGTTTTTGGATCCAGACCCTTCAGATACACCATCAACATGTTGCGCCTGAACACGTTAGTCTTCATCAGGTCTACCCCAAGCTACTCCATCGAATCAACATCAGTTCATCCTTTGAGAGAACTAAAACCTCCTTTATCTAAAAGCCATTTGGTTGAGGCAGGAATCCAGCTCGATACAGGGCTTTCGTGAACTTTGGTTCTTAAGAAGACTAGTATAAACTCCTGTAAGCAAGTTCATATGCACCGTTCCTTTATAAAGACATGCCTAAAAAAATTAAATAAAAACAATAAAGCATCCAAACTATAGCAATTGAATTAAAGACAAATAATCATATACATGTACAGAGTGAGTGACAAGGTAACAACAGATAAGAGATGTCAACAAAAACTTTAGAAATTACAAAGCATTTGGGATAATGGTAAATTAGTTAACAGAGTGAAGTAAACTGTGAAGTTTCTGAAGTAATACTAATGAAAAGCAATCATTTTACTTTTAGGTTTTGTGTTTATAATACAGAGTTGATAATACAATCTATGTATTTACGTTATTTTTAGTACGAGGTGAGCTAATGCATGTCAGTTTCTTTAGCTCACAATAAATATTTGATAAATATTAACTGCTATTAAACTATTATTACAATCAATTTTTAAAACATCTAGTTTCCCATCCAGAATAAATGACAAATAAATAAAATATATGAAGTCTCACAAAATGATGAAGGAAGCACCAGAGAAGTAGAAGGTGTGCACATTCTTGGAAAACCAAGAACTCAACAATGCAATGATTTAAAGTTTGGTATTTTTGAAAACTTTCTCTCTAGATCTATTTATCTTCATCTGTATATCTAAATATAGATCTATTTCAATTGTGTAACAAACAGAATTATAAAAATAACTATAAAACAGTAAAATATTTATTTTTTACACATGAATTATTTTCAGTAACCAAGAAAAAACCTAAGAGCTACTACTTCTTTTAGAGAGGAGCTTGTAAGGTTGAACGTGATCAGTTGCTGCCCATAAAAGCATGTGGTGAAATTTTCAACTTTTCTCATCAGCACAGTGTTTTACATGCAGGTACAGGAAGTCTTTCCTTTTCTCTGCCTGTCTTTACCCCAGCCCTTTTCCAAAATTGTTATTCTTGATACCCATAGATTATCTTTATTTTGTCATTACCTTTATTCATTACAATGCAATTGATTCCTTAGGAAAGTTTCAGAATTGATCTCCTAGATTTAGAGGACAAGAAAAGGGAATTAGTAACTAGCCCATGAAGACAAGAAGAGGTCATGAGCTCTCTCGGGTGGTACACCGATGGGGAGAGAGGGCCTCAAGCAACACTGTAGCTACAGCACTCATGACCAGGACCAACTTTAAGTTCTCATTCAGGCTCAAGTGAACTGGAAAGTATAAAAACACAAAATATTTCCTAAGTTTATAAATTATTACCTTATAAATAACCCTTTCTGAAAGTATGCATAGTAATAAAAACAGAACTGGTATGTTTTCTAATGAGAAGGAAAAACAGTGGCTGTCATTAGCGACCTATGGCCTGTGCCCAATTTTTTTATTGCAATAAATACGCCTGTGTTAGCAGAAGCAGCTAGTTAGGCATTAACAAAAGAGAAGGGAGAAAGTTGGCTAAACTGAATTATGTCTGGAAATAACAGCTTCCCAGACACCCCCGGGGACAACTGCATCCTCCAAAGGGCAAAGGGAGGTAGTCTCCCAGCAGGCAGAAAAGACCTGCTTTCCAGTATCTCTGGTCAACAACCAGTTTGAGGGGTGAGGGATAAATGGTAAGAGAGGGATTTCTTTGCTGGGTGTACACTCTGGAAAAGCCAGATGATGAGGCAGAAGTATGAGGCATGAACAGTAGAGGCCAAAATGGCGACCATAAAGGGCAGGAGTATGGCCTAGGAAGATCTGTGAACAGGACCAAAGAATTTAAGAGCATGTAGCCCCAGAAGAGCCAGGAAAAGGATTGGATAGGGGGAAAGTTCATCATAGCTCTGGGAAAACCCTGGAAACAGCCTGGGCACTTCAAAAGACAGCCTGATTGTTCTCAAAACCAGGAAAATATATGGAGGATTAGCCAGGACTTCTGAGCAGCTTCTACTAGACCCTGCCCACTCTCTACATTCCTGAGGGCGTAATTTTCATTTTCATACCAATAAATCTTGCCAGTACACTTAAACTTCTCCTGTGCGTGACACCTTGAAAATCTTTTCTTGTGACTTTGCAAGAGCCAATTTTCTCTGGTGAGAGCTCCTGTAAATTTTCAGAGTAAAAATGTCTACTTCTCAATTGTAATAAACCAAATGGTTACAGTGGGGTGTCCAAACTGTGGCCCCCACGGGCAAGAAGAGGTCATGAGCTCTCTCGGGTGGTACACCGATGGGGAACGCATGCCAGGATGGCCATGAATACAGCCCAACACAAAGTTGTAAGTTTACTTAAAACATTATGAGTTTTTTTGTGATTACGTGTTGCACTGTATTTAATGTATGGCCCGGAGATGCCACAAGTTTGGACACCCTTAGCACTCAAAATCGAACTTT
The DNA here is from genome assembly GCF_021234165.1 of Pteronotus mesoamericanus. Lineage (NCBI taxonomy): Eukaryota > Metazoa > Chordata > Mammalia > Chiroptera > Mormoopidae > Pteronotus > Pteronotus mesoamericanus. The sequence continues at coordinate 36,912,770 of NW_026555285.1, read as the reverse complement.
TTCTAATTCATCTAATCAAACTTCTTCTTGGTTTATAACCTGGATTTGTGGATTGCTGGTCTCGCCAGAAGTCTTCATAAAGCTTCTAAACCATTCTTTTACTCTCTCTTCCCACATAGTGAGACACAAAGTACTATTATTCCCAGTTTCATGGTTCCAGTTCATTCTCTTTTTCACTTTCTGGCTCCTCATGAGCACTAGAACGCACCAAAACAGCTGTGCTGGTGTTTGCTTCTAAGACCATACACAGACCACAATAAAATTTAATTTTACTTAATTTATTTATTGGGAGATTTGAGAGCTAATAAGCTGGACAGACTTTGAAAAACCATCTATCTCATTGTTTTACACACACATATCAAGCATTAATCTTGGCAAATACTTAATATTCAATAAATTTTAAGTGAGCAAACTAACAAATTTAATTGATCTTCCTTACTTTAACTTCTATCCTCCTATGTGTAATCTGTATTACTGTCCAGTTTCTAAAACATAATCATAACTATGGCTCTTTATTGCTTAATTGCATTCATAAACTCCATCATCATATACTAACCTGTTCCTGAAAAAATGGTATGTCTTAAAATAACCTGTAACTCCTCGTAAAAAAAAGTCATAATTGTGGTTTTTAACTAGTCCTGCTAAATCAGGATTTTTGGGTTATGATTTCCAGAATTTACATTTTTAACAGACTCTCTAAGATTACGTTTGAATGCTGAATTAAGAGAGCCACTGACAGGAAAAACAAAAGCTAGTTAACATGTTATGTGTCATGCTATCGTTTAGCCCTTAAATCTCTAGTTTGAATTCCCACAGTGATGACCTCCCTTACTGATTTTACGCCAATATCACTCTCCAGGTTTTATTTAAGGTTAATAAGGGAAAGTTATGTGTTTGTTTATTTATCTGTGCTTGTAAACTCTTAATAGAAAGCATTTCCAACTCCCCTTTACAGGGAAAACATGCCAAGTGTCTTAGCATTTTAAGTACCAAATTAGCACCTGCTTTAAGAATTTAGGAGGCACTAATTGACCTGAAAACAGCCCAACATGAGCAGCAGGCATGGGGCTATGTTTGCTTCAAAATCTTAGTCTGGTTGCCAACGTTTACCTAATGTAAGTATAAGACAAGCAAATTGAATGGTACTGTGGCTTGTGTGCTAAAGCCATCTCTCACTGAGCCAAATACTCCCTGGAGCATGCCATACCTTGGAACCTAGATAAGCATCCAGTGAGATGGATTAACACTTTGAAGTCACTAGGGTATCATCAAGACTTTTTTGTTGATAATACTGTGTCTTTGGCACTGGAGAAAATCTGGCTCATCTTGTTAGTAGCAGAAAAAATGTAATTTCAGTGAGCTGCCAGGATAATTAGAGCAGGTGAACAGTAGATGGAAATAATGCCCTGAAGAGATGACAGAAAATGCTTAGATTCTTTTCCACTTTATTTCAGTGCTACAAAATGCTATTGGTATCTATTTGCCTCTGTGTCTCTGTCAATCCTGAGTAGCAAATTAGGCATTTAGGGAAACATTAACTCTTCCAAGCCACTTGGAGACTACTTAGTGTATATCTGAGCAGAGCTAATTGACAGAATTGTAAATGAAAACATCACAAAAATGTGGTATTTATCTATGCTGATTTAAGAATGTTTGAAATTCACAGGGGAATGACTCATTGTTACATTTTTTTAAAGAAATACAATTCCAGGTTCTTATCAGGGTTTAATTATATGAGTCAGTAGCTTTATACAGTTGGGGAATTTAGACTCAGTATATCCTAAAGGTTTTAGAGAGTAAGGAGTTTACTTCCCCAAACTTTAATAGCTCTGGAATTCATAAGAATAATTTTTAAAAGGAATTTGGTTGGTTTTTTAAGGTAATTAGACTACAATCTATTTGATCAGTATTATTTTCAATAAAATCCTTCTGTGTAAAATGAAAATAAAGCTTCACAAAATTTAGCCTATAAACTCCTCCTTTACTTTTTTCTATTTATGCCCCTGTACATATATGTGTATATTATTGTCCTTATTGGAATGTTTCCTCTTTCTTAACAAAAATTTAATTGTCCACTTTCTCTTATATTATCTCATGGTGACTAGACAACAAATAATTTGGACAATGAAACACAGGAAATACTTTAGGGTAATTAAACTATTTCGTATTACACAGTAATGGTGAATAAATGAGGTCATGTATTTGCTAAAGTCCATAAACTTTACAACAAAAAAAGTAAAATTTAATACATGCAAAGAAAATAAATAGGAAACTCGGAGATCCTCCTCAGAATGTTACAAAATAATTTACCTCCATTTTAACTGTATGAAACAACCACATTGAAGAGGTAGGGCCAAAGTGAGGGGGAAATGGCAATTTGCTGCTTAACAGTGATTAAATTTCAGTTCAAAAGAAATAAGATCTAGAGATTTTCTGTATAACAGTGCAAATAATTAATGCTGTACTGAACACTGAAATTTTGTTTTAGGAGGCTGGATCTTAAGTCTTCTTAACACACACATACGAACCAATGGGCAGGAGGAAACTTTTGGAGATGAGAAATATGTTTATTACCTTGATTGTCATGATGGTTTCATGATTGAATGCATATGTTCATATCCATCAAGTTTTATACATTAAATATGTGTAGTTTTGTGTAACAATTATATTTCGATAAAGCTGTTAAAAATGAGGAATGAGCTCATAACTGAGCATCTTTCATTGAAACTTCATAACATAAAAAAAGAAAACTTCTACAATATTACTGAAAGAATGGCACTTTTCATACAAAAGAACTAAGTTTAGGTTGACAAATGACTTCCACATCATCAATGACAAGCGGAGAAACACTTTGAAATAAAATCTTCAATGTACTAAGTGAACTAAACATCAAACCTACACTTTATATCTCATAGAAGTCTCATTTAATTGAAAGAGGAAATTATTATGAAAAATGCTGTCTCATAATGTTTGATTCATTATTCTTTTTGAAAATTCTTATATAGGATAATCATATAATTTATCATCCAAGCTATGATGTGACACTTTGCAGCATAAAATTTTAATAAATTACAAATAATTGTGAATTAACCAATTAATATTTATAATAGTACCAGAGAAAGGGCAAACTAGGTTTGTCTCATGCAAACTCAGACAAAAGATCAGCCTACTGTTCTTGAAATGCATACTCCTTCAAGGGGGGAAAATCAAGATTAGAGTCTAGAATAAGAAAAACAATAGGTAAGTAGCTTAGTGAAATACCATTTTCTATAAGAGTCTAAGTTCTTAAATAATGTATTATATTCTACAATTGAAATTCCAGAGAATAATATTGCAACAACAATTATGATACAGAGAAAATGAGCAAACAAGGAAAAAAATAAAGGATGCTATATACAATAATAAATGTTTATTGTCATCCCGACTGGCGTGGCTCAGTAGGTTGTGCATTGCTCCCTCAAACCAAAAGGTACCCGGTCGTTTCCATTCCTGGCCAGGGCACATGCGTAAGTTGCCAGGAGCTTGTGAGAGACAACTGGCTGACGTTTCTGACTCACATCAATGTTTCTTTTCCTCACTTTCTCCCTGCCTTCCTCTCTCTCTCTCTCAAAATAAATTAATAAAATCTTAAAAGAAAAAGTTGACTGCCATGCATACATGCACACTCACACACACACACCGTGTCTCAGATGTATCAGACAACTGCCAGAACTATAAGATAAATAGTAATAGAAATATGTAAGTAGTAGTTGAAAAATGTTAACAAATTCTCAGAAATATCAAACGAGATACAAAAATTATTAAAAAATTGAATAGCTGAATTAATACAATTAAATAGAAATATTTTCAAGACCTTTACAACTAAGAGAAGAAAATATGTTAGAATACACTTAAAATATTCTCAATAAAAATAATATACCCTCAGCCACAAAATGTTTTAATATCTCAGTTGAATTAAACTTATGCATTAAAAATTTCCAGAACCTAAAGCAATAAAACTTTGCCAATAAGAAAGTAATTGTTAGGTAGAGAGCTATATTTCTACAAATTCATAGTTCAAATGTCAGTTAGTGGCTTTTAATTAAAAAAAAAAACTATAATCAAAAGCTATTATAAAAGAAATCATAAAAGTCCTAGAGGAGAACATAGGCAGAAAACTCTCAAATATCCCACACAGCAATATTTTCACTGATATGTCCCCTAAAGCAAGGGGCATAAAAGAAAGAATAAACAAGTAGGACCTCATCAAAATAAGAAGTTTCTGCATGGCTAAAGAAAACATCAACAAAATGAACAGGGAAACAACTGTACGGGAAAATATATTTGCCAATGATACAACAGATAGGGGTTTGATCTCCAAAAGAACTCACACGACTCCTCTCCAAGAAGACAAACAATCCAATTAAACAATGGGCAAAGGACCTGAACAGACACTTCTCCAAGGAAGAGACACAGAGGACCCAGAGACATATGAAAGGATACTCAGCATCAGTAGCCATCAGATACATGCAAATTAAAACCACAAGGAGATACCACTTCACACCAGTCAGAATGTCCATCACAAACAGATCAATAAACAACGGGTGCTCGTGAGGCTGTGGAGAAAAGGGAACCCTAGTACACTGTTGGTGGGAATGCAGACTTGTGCAGCCACTGTGGAAAACAGTTTAGAATTTCCTCAAAAAGCTAAAAACGGAACTGCCTTTTGACCCGGTGATTCCACTGCTGGGATTATATCCTAAGAATCCCAAAACACCAGTTCAAAAGAACCTATGCACCCCAATGTTCATAGCAGCACAATTTACAATAGACAAGTGCTAGAAGCAACCTAAGTGCCCATCAGTAAATGAGTGGATTAAAAAACTATGGTACATTTACACAATGGAATACTGCACAGCAGAAAGAAAGAGCGAGCTACTACCCTTTGTGACAGCATGGATGGAACTGGAGAGTATTCTGCTAAGCAAAATAAACCAAGGGGTGAAAGAAGATACCATATGATATCACCTATAAGTGGAACCTAATCAACATAACAAACAAATAAGGAAAATATAACTAGCAACATTGAAAGAAAAAAAAAAAAAACCAACAGAATCAAGAGGGAAGGGGGGGTGGGCGGGGAAAGAGAAGGGAAGGGTCAAGTCAAGGAACATGTATAAAGGACCCTTGGACAAAGCCAAAGTGGGAAAGGATTGAGGGAGGGAGTTAGGGGAGGGGGGCAGGAGAAAGTGGTGACAGGAAGGTGGAGACAAATGTATTTGAACAAAAAATAAAAATTAAAAGAAAATAAAAAAATAAAAAAGCATCCCAAAAAATCATATATTACATTGATATATACATTTGTTTCTAGAATGCTCATTTTATTTCATTGATCTACTTGATTATTTCTGTGTTGGTGTCATGTAGTTTTAATTGCTCAGATGTTATAATGGATTTAAAATTTTTAATATTTTATAATGGATCTTGACATTTAAAAAAATAAAATCAATCTGCATTTAAAAAAATTAAAGAAATCAGTTGTTGTTCAAAAATTACTAGTCTGATATAATATTGTGATTAAAATAATATCCTTTTATTGAAAATTAAGTAGCCTGCTATTTTTTGTATAGTAGAAATAACTGAAAACCAGAATTTCTGAATTTTTTCCTTGATAATATCCTTAAAGAAATAACTGGGTAATTGTCTATGAACTGGTGTTTTCATATAATTTTATATGTTTTTATAAGATTTCTGTAACAAAATAGCTTATAACAATTTATACTTCTTTCATGATTGCATCTTATCAGCCTTATCAATGATCTTTTTATTGTCAAATACAACAGCCATTTTGCATTCTTCATTTGAATTCTCAGAATATTTTAAACAATTGATTATAGAAATATGATCTTCATTGCTACTGTGATTTTACATGATCTTACTTTTTCTCAAAGAATAAAGGTGATTATTCTTTTTCCACTTTCCTGAATGTTTTCCACCCCACTTATCACCTAAATAGTGAATGTCCTCTGTGCTTTCTTCTCCTCTCCATCATCCTCTGTGTGTTAAATGTTTATAAATCTTTTTTTTTTAATTAATTTATTTACTTTTTAAATACATTTGTCTCTGCCTTCCCCCCACCTCTTTCCCTTGCTCCCTCCCACCTTCCCTCCCTCAGCTCTTCCCCTTTGGTTTTGTCCATGAGTCCTTGCTATATGTTCCTTGACTTTCCCCTTCCCTTCCCTTTCCCTGACCCCCCCCTTCCCCCCTTGTCTCTGTTGATTTCTTTTCCTTTCAGTGTTGCTGGTCATATTTTCCTTGCTTCTTTGCATTGTTGGTTAGGTTCCGCTTATAGGTGAGATCATATGGTATTTGTCTTTCGCCCCCTGGCTTATTTCGCTTAGCATGATGCTCTCCAGTTCCATCCATGCTGTCGCAAAGTTTAGTACTTCTTTTTTTCTTTCTGCTGCGTAGTATTCCATTGTGTATATGTACCATAATTTTTTGATCCAATCATCTACTGTTTATAAATCTTAAATGCACTCCTTCTTTCAGACCAATCCTGTGAATTCCAAATTCACAATCCAAGTTTACCTGATTTAAGTACTTTGATATCTCTGAACTATTGCAAATACAAAACCTTCATAATGAAGTTCTCATCTTTAACTCAAACTGATTCTTACCAGTTCTTCCTTAGTGAACTAGAATCCACCCAAATACCAAACTCAGGCAAAACAGACAGGCTTAACTCCACGGTCTGGCCCTCCCATCTGACTGAAAGGCAAATCTTATCCTTTCTGATTCCACAATACAGTCTGACAGATTCTGCTTCTCTCTTTGCTGATACCACTCTTGTTCAAGCCACATCGAAACTTGGACTATTGCCATCACCTCTTAACTGCTTTCTCCAGTGTCTTTCCAATAGATTCTTAGCTAGAGAATGCTTTTCAAAAAAATGTAATTTACATCATGTTAGTCATTTACCTAAAATCTTATAATAGCTTTCCATTAGATTTTGGATTCAATCCGAATTACTGATCATGGCCTAGTGACCCAGCTCCAGCCTTTGTCTCAGGCTTCATCCCTGGCAGCCAATCCTTCCTTTCTCAGCCTACTGCTGCCACAATGCTCACGGGCAGTCTCCAGAACCTGCCAATCCACACCCAGCACCAAGGTCTGGTCCTGGGTAGCATCCCCTTTACCTGGAATAGGCTTCTGGGTTTTGGCCTACTTTCTCCCTACATTTTGGAGATAACCTAAATAACCCCAGTGACGTCATACCTTCCTTTTACTCAGGCATCTTCGTAGCACCGACTTCCATTTTACTTCATACAATTTGCAATTTGTCTATCTAGTTTTCTGCTTGTCTTATTTTGTCTTGTCTTTTAATTTGCTCAATGTTTGCTTTTACTTTTCCTATGGCACAAGGCTGTGAGAGTAGGATTTTATCTACCTCACTTTTGCCCTTTTCCTTGTTCCACAAATACTCACGAACAAATATTTACTATTTACTACGGTGCATGGGAGAAAGTACATGCTTAAATCATTAAACACAACAACTATGTGACAGATATTAACCAACAATATATATTTTTAAAATATTTGTCTTATAAATTCCATTGCAAAAATCCTTTTAAGTTATTAAGTAGGATGAGGGGAATAAACATACCTGCTGAATTTGTGTTTTTTTACTCCAATTGTGCTTGAACATTTTCAATATATTTTTAAAAGATTTGTATGGCTTTACTTAGATACAATTAATAAGTAAAATTGTAAGATATTTAAAGTGTACCTTGGGATAATTTGGTATATGAGGTCTTACTGGAGAAAGGCCAGCCATTGTTAATATAACAAGAACGGTTTGCACAACATATATGTAACCTGGCAGCCAAGGAGAGTGGACTGGAATGCAAATGAGTGAACAATAACTATTTTATTGTACTAGTCAGTGGGGGAAGTAGGAGCCATTGAGTCAGCATGTGTACTGTGTGGTCATAGCATTCAAAATGACTGAGCGAGTAGAACAATGAATCTGCATCAAATTTTTTGTTAAGCTTGAGCATTCCTCCACGGAAACTATTTGGATGATTCGGAAGGCTTTCAAGGACAATGCAATGAGTGGAGCCCAAATAAAATTGTGGCACAAATGCTTCAAAGATGGTCAAGAATCTGTTGAAAGTGATCCACACTATGGAAGGCCTGCAACAAGCAGAACACCTGAGAATGCTGAGCGTGGATGGGCTGCAATCAACAAAGATCAGCAACTGACAGTGTGAGAACTAGAAGCAGATCTGGGGATTGCAAAAACTACTGTGTCCAAGATATTGACAGAGGATCTTGGCATGAAATGTGTCATGGTAAAATTTGTTCCATGGTTTCTGCTCCAGAGCAGAAGGAACCTTATGCTGCATTTGCTAATGACTCAATTCAAACTGCTACCAATGAACCAGACTTCCTCAAGAAGATCACAGCCAAAGATTAATGGTGGGTCTATGGCTATGATCTAGAAATGAAAACTCAGTCATCCCAATGAAAGTCATCTGGTTCTCCAGGCCTAAAGAAGACACAATAAAGTCACAGCAAGATCAAGACCATATTAACTGTTTTTTCTGATTGGGAAGGTGTTTTTCCATCATGGGTATGCCCCTCCAAACCAAATAATAAGAAGCATAACCTCAATGTTCTTTGTCTGTTGAGTGAAGCAATATGACAAAAACAGCAACAGCTATGGGCACCTGGTGATTGGCACCTTTATCATGACAACACACCTGCTCATACATCATGCCTCATGTAGAGTTTTTTGGAGAAACATCAAAATCACCCAGGTGACTCGGCCTCCCTATAGCCCAGATTTGGCACCCTGTGACTTCTATTTTTTCCCCAAAACTAAAATCACCTTTGAAAGGGAAGAGATTTCAGATGATCAATGAGAGCCAGGAAAATATGACAGGGCAGCTGATGGCAATTGGGAGAACTAAGGGAGGTCCCAAGTGCCTATTTTGAAAGGGACTGAGGTGTCAGTGTCCTATGTACAATGTTTCTTGTATCTTGTATCTTCTTCAGTAAATGTCTCTATTTTTCATATTACATGACTGGATACCTTCTGGACAGACTTCATATGTACACATTTGTAAAGGGTTCCCCATTAGTAAATTAACACATCCATTCATTCATCCTCACCTTACATATTCATGTGTGTGTATGAGAACACTTAAGTTCTACTCTTTAATCATTCCTACCATACAATGGTATTGTTAACTACAGTCATCATGTTATATGTTAGGATCTCAGACCTTACCAGTCTCTTACTATTTCTCCCACACACCAGCCCCAGGAAACCACTTTCATATACTTTTTTACTCTTCATTTATATGAGTTTGACATTTTTTTCCTTTTTATATTCCACATATAAATTATACTATGCAGTATTTGTCATTCTTTGTCTAACTCATTCCACTTAGCGTAATACCCTCAAGGAACATCCATGTTGCCAAAGATGGCAGGGTTTCCTTCTTTCTCATAGCTGAACAATATCTCATTGTGTGTGTGTGTATTTTCTACACAATCTTAATTTAGTTATCTGTTGACAGGTACTTAGGTTATTTCTATATCTTAACTATTGTGAGTAATGCGGCAATAAGCATAAGACTACAGATATCTCTTAGGGTTACTGTTTTCAGTTTTGAGGGACATATATCCAGAATTGGAATTTATGATCAAATAGAAGTTCTGTTTTCCATAGTGACTGTACTAATCTGCACTGGTTCACAGTCCCACCAACAATGCATGTTTATTCCAATTTTTATTTAATGGCATAGTTTTCAGTGTATGGATCTTTCATTCCCTTGGTTAAATTTATTGTAAAGTGCTTCATTGTTTTTTTATGCTATTGTAAATTGGATTTTTTTCTTAATTTCTCTTTCTGATAGTTTGTTGTTAGTGTAGAAAAATGCAACTGATTGTGTTTATTGATGTTGTATTCTTTAATTTAATGAATTTGTTTATTACTTTTGAGAGGCTTTTTTTTATGAAGTCCTTAGGGTTTTCTGTGTATATAATATCTGTCATCTGCAATAAAGACAATTTTAATTCTTCTTTTCCAATTTAGATGCATTTCATTTCTTCTTCTTGACTTACTGCTCTGACTAGACTTGCAGTGCACAGTTGAATAAAAGTGGTGAGAATGGGCATCTTTGTGTTGCCTCTCAGCTTAGAGAAAAGTTCTCAGCTTTTCACCATTCACTATAATATTATCAATGGGCTTGACATAAATAGCCTTTATTATGCAGAGGTACATTCTCTCTATACCCAGTTTGTTTAGAATTTTTAAACACTATTATTGGATTTTATTGCTTTTTTTTCGCTTTTATTGATATGATCATATGATTTGTATTGTTCATTTTGTTAATGTGATATATCACATTAATTGTTTGTGGTTGATGAACCATGCTTGCATTACATGGATTAATACCTCTTGATCATGGAGCATGATACACTAAGTGTACCATTGAATGTGGTTCAGTAATATTTTGTTGAGAATTTTTGCATCCTTTATTATGAAGGATATTGTCCTGTTATTCTATTTTTAAGAATGGCTACACCAGTTTATACTCCCAACACCTGTGCACAAAAGTTTTCTTTTTTTTCACATCATTGATAATACTTGTTATTTGTTTTCTTTTTGACAGTAACATTCTGACAGGTTTGAGGTGATATTATGGCTTTGATTTGAATATTCCTGGTGATTTATGATACTAAGCATTTTTTTGCCCTCATTTTTTACATTGGATAAATTTAAATTTTGATGTAAATATATCACTAGTTATTTAACTAGTTTTTAAAAGCTGTCTGATTCTTGAAAGTTTCTTTTTTCAAAGATTAGTATTGCTGTATATGTCTGTGGCATCATGTCCTTATTTATGGTCACAAAAGAAAGTTTATTTTTGCTGTATACCAAGATTTGATTTGATCTCACTGACTAATATTGGGTTTCTGGATTCATAACCTCTAGGTCACAGAGATTCTATTAAACTTTGGTTGATTATATATACATTCTATCTCAGAATTTTAGAAACCTTTAAGAAATTGGGTGAGATACAGAACTATAGTTAATGGCAGTAGGAAATTGTTCCTGACTCTTGAAGAGTTTAAGTCCCATTTAATATAGATCATGTTAAATATCTGCTTCCCCTTTGAACTATGTAATGTGATCCTACACTCAGAGAATTTTCAGGAACCAAATAAATAGATGGGTGAATTATTGACACAAAGTAGTAATGAGAGGAGTCTGTAGCAGAATGTGGCCTAGACTATAGATGACAATGCAAATTATCCAAAAAAAAAGTTGGTATTTTAGAATAAATCAGAAGTACTCTTAGTAATTAAGCTGTTTCAATAGCTTGAACTATATCTTCAACCAGAGGAAGAAAACCTGGAAGAACATGAGTCTCAATTGACTCAAATTTCCCCAAATTGATTAGTTTATATGAATAGGTAAGATAAATCCAGTTTAAATAGAATGTCAAAATAGCAATTAGGTTCAGTTACAGAAAAATAAATTGGTTTAATCATCTCAGGAACTTTTATATTATATCCATCATGTTTCATATGGTACCTATAAATGAATTAGGACAGTGCTCTCATTGTTTTTTTATGGTGAAATAAGTTATTTTTGCTCTCAGCTTTCTGCCTCATATGTAAAGCTGGATCCATTGCAGGACAATAATGGCTGCTACTACAATTTCAGAGATGATGATAAATTGTATCCCCTTGCTTCCAATCTTTGCTCCTTGGACTTGGAACAAAATTAGTAAAGGTGTGGTGGAGTGAATGCCTTCTACCTAATTCTCAAGAAATCTCATTTTAGTTATAGACAGTGGTTGGTCCACTGGGTTTTCACTTAATACCAATAGCTGTTCTATATCTGGGAAAATTTTTCAAAAGTTCAGCTGCAGGCCTCAGTTTATTTTGCCAATGTAATGCTAATTTCTTCTTCAGCTTTATTTACATTTTTATATTTAGCTCAGATTCTAAAAGAAGAGCAAATTGCACTAATCATTTCTCTTTACAACCCAGAAGTCCTCACAAATTCTTCTTGAAAAAATATTTCAAATCAAATGAAACATTATTGAGTTTCTCAGTCTCCTTCATCGATACAAAGGAAATTAGCCAGACAGGAGCACACAGGGGACAGGAAAATACATTTAGAAATAGGCAGGGGGCATGAACAGACACTTCTCCCAAGAAGACACACAAATGGCCAACAGATAGATGAAAAGATGCTCAACACCACTAAGCTATTTGGGAAATGCAATTCAAAACTACAGTGAGATACCATGTCACACATTTAGAATAGCTATTATCAAAAGACAATTAATATCAAGTGTTGGAGATATGGTGGAGAAAAGGGAACTGTCATTCACTGCCAGTGGGAGTATAAACTGGCATAGCTGCTATGGAAAATGGTATGGAGGTTCCTCAAAAATTTAAGAATAGAGTAACCATATGACCCAGGACTCCCTCTTCTGGGTATCTATCCAAAAATTTTGAAAACATTTATTTACAAAGATATATGCATCCCTATGTTCATTGTAGCATTATTCATGGTGGCCAAGACATGGAAACAACCAAAATGTTCTTCAATAGATTATTGGATAGAGAAGACCTGGTACATATATACGATGGAATACTACTCAGCCACAAGAAAGGATGAAACGTTGCCATTTCTTATGTATAGACCTTGAGAATATCATGATAAGTGAAATTGAAAAAGAAACCAACAACCATATGATTTCACTCATATGTGGGATATAAAACTGAAACTCATAGACAGACAAATCAGTATGGTGGTTATCAGAGAAAAGGTGGGTAGTAAAGGGTAAAAGGAGTCAAATATATGGCGCCAGAAGATTATTTGACTTTGGGTGGTGGGCACATGATGCAATATACAAATCATGTATCGTAGAAGTGTACACTTGAATCCTAATATAATCTTATTAACTAATCTCACCCCCTTAAAAATAAAATAAATAAAAGTGACAAAAAAGAAGTCGATTCTACAAGGAAAAAGGATACAAAGATGTAATGGGCATGGCTATATTAGTTTATCTGAGCCATATTTTTCTTAAGTTGTTTTATCTGACCACCTTGGATTCTAGACAGATTTTATGATGATGTTTCCCCAGCATTTACTTATAGAGGCCTTGGTGAACTGCCATACTGAATTTTAGTGAAACTCTCTTGAATACAACTGGGTACATAAAGGCAGTTAGGAAAAAAGTGACAGATTTCTTCTATGTGTAAAGAAATGCATTCCATATTAAACATATTTTATAGTAATATTGTGATACATTTTATCACATCAGGGGGTATAATGATTTCAAATGTAAAAGAATATATTCAAATTAAAATACATTTAATACTACATTAGGAAGGTCTGTCTGATACAGTCAAGAAATCTATATTGAAACGGAATGCTTGCAGGAATTATGAGCTTGGATATTAAGTGCTAAGAACAATTCTGTTTAATAAGTAGAAGAATTTTTTTCACTAAAAGGATAAATTCAAGCCAATAACCACAATATACTTTAGATCTGAGCAAAAATAATTATTTTCTTGAAGAAAAATTAAAATTGATCTTTTATTTTATCTTATTGTCGTTCAATTACTGTTGTTCCCATTCTCCCCGCCCCTTGCTTTCCCCTGCCCCGCCCACCCCCTGCTCCCACAGCCAACCCCCACCTTGTTGTCCTTGTCTGTTGGTCCTTTATACAAGTTCCTTGACTTGACCCTTCCCCTTCTTTCTCCCATTATCCTCTTCCCCCTTCCCCTCTGGTCACTGTGAGTTTCTTATTTCTGTTTTGCTGGTTCTTTTGCTCATTTGTTTGTTTTGTTTATCTGCATTCGTTTTGTTTTGTTTTTTAAATCACACGTGGATTTTTAAACATCTTCCCAAAGTAGTATACAAATTACTTTTTATAAAGCTATAACTCAGATACTTACATTAACCATTATTCCTGCCAATACATTCATTCAGCAAACTGTATGAAATTTTTCTGCCCATATTTCAGAAAATGTCTTCTTTTGGAACTTTTTAAACTTTTCAATCAGAAAATGCCTTACATTTTATTTCTTCATAGATAATAATTCAGAAATGGAAACTATCTCTGAGTAACAACCCTCTATCTTTGTAAGGTTATAGCTGTTTTTTGTTAGGTACCATTCTGTGAAATATGTTATCCACAAGATATAAAATATCAAATTATAAATTTAACTGTTCAAGGAGATGGTACAAGTCATAATTTGGTGATCATAAGTTTGCAACATGGTGCTTAGATATAGCAAGGACTACTTTGTTTGAACAATTTCCCTCAGGTGTGCACCAAAGTGCAAGGGGACCTCAAGAAATTGCATCAGACGATGCTAGAAAAAACACATTTTCCTATACTATATAATTTATAATTTATTTATTATAGTATTTCCTATACTATATAATTTATAATTAATTTATTTATAATTTATTGTTTTTACATTACTAGGCAATACAAAATATCTGCTTTTTTTCCTTTATCTTGGATTTATTGGGGTGACACTGCCTAACAAAATGATACAGGATTCAGGTGTGCAATTCTATAACACGTCATCTGTACGCTGTATTGTGCGTTCACCACCCCAAGTCAAGCCTCCTCCGTCGCCATTTATCTCCCTAACCCTCCTGCGCCTCCCGCCACACCCACAGCCCTGCCAGTCACCACACTGTTGCCCTTAGCCATGAATTCCTTCTCCGTTTTTCTTTTTAACTCAATACTTTCACCCCCAAAACTACCCTCTCCACCTCCAACCACTGTCAATCTTCATTATTTTGCTTATTAGTTCATTTTGTTCTTTAGATTTCACATATGAGAGAAGTCATATAGTTCTTGTTTTTCTGTGACTGGATTATTTCATGTAGCATAATGTTCTCCAGGTGCATCCATGCTGCCATAAAAAAGTAAATTTTCCTTGGATTTTTGGTGTTTTTTTTTTTTTTTTACAACTGAGTAGTGTTCCATTGTGTAAATGTACCACAGCCTTTTTGAGCTACTCTTCTACTGATGGACACTTGGGCTGCTCCCAAATCTCAGTTCTCGTAAATGATGCTGCAGTCAGCATAGGGGTGCTTATATGTATTCTTTCAAATTAGTGTTTGGGTTTCTCCAGATAGATTCCCAGGAGTAAAATTACTAAGTCATCAGGTAGTTTCATTTTGAATTTTTTTAAAGGACACTCCATACTGCTGGTCAGTCTACATTTCCACCTGCAGTGCACCAGGGTTCCCTTTTCTCACATCCTCACCAACACTTGCTGATTTGTTGATGATAGCCATTCTGACAGGTGTGGGGTGACATCTCACTATGATTTTAATTTGCATTTCTCTGATATTTAGTGATATTCAGCATTTTTTTCGTACATGAGTTGGCAATCTGTATGTACTCTCCACAGAAGCATTGACTCACATCCCTTGACCATTTTTTAATTGGCTTGTTTGTTCTTTTGTCTTGAGTTTTTTAAGTTCTTTATACACTTGGGTATTAACCCCTTATCATGTGTATCAGTGAATATGTTCCCCCATTCGGTGGGTTTTCTTTTCATTTGACTGATGGTTTCCTTTGCTGTGCCAGAATATTTTAGTTTGAACTAGCCCCATTTATTTTTATTCTTTCATTTCCCTTGCCCAAGGAAATATATCAGAAACAATACTGCTGCAAAAAATGTCTGAGATATTACTGATTATGCTGTCTTCTAGAATTTTTATGGTTTCAAATCTAACATTTAAGTCTTTAATCCATTTTTAACTTATTTTGTGTATGGTGTAAGAAAATGGTCTAGTTTCAAATTTTTGTACCTATCTGTCCACTGACTGCAAATAAACTCAGTCAGTAGCGGTATGTGAGTTTCTCTAAAGGGAGAAAAACTGGACCAAAGAAGACAAATTTGAAGCTTGTTAGGGACTGATGATTCTCTGTTGATCAGAACACAATATGATGTCACAATTTACATAAGTTCCTGCTTAGAATATAACCACGTGATCCCACACTTTAGTAACTTGAGGACACAACAGCTGAACCTAATGCCAGGTATGTCCTTGTTATACCAATTCCTTATATCCTCCAAGTCTTAAAGGTCTTTAAATGTAGGGTTTAACTTTTCCTGTTTTTCTTTGTGCTTATTCAAAGCTCAGGTGGTATTTATTGTCTTACCCGGACATATCTGAACCCATTAAAGCTAATAGGACACTCATTCAACTTAATGGGATGCACATTTAGATAACATGATATACACCAGCCTAGCAGAATGCCTCTGTAACTTATTTATACTTCTTGATGACTTTCCTGGTGTGAATTCCCACTACAGAGGCGTATGCTCTGATAGTAGCATAGAGCAGTAATGTGAGTGAAATGAAAGCAATGGGAATTGGAAGTTTGGAACAAATTCAGTTGGTGTTGCTGGTATAATTGAGGGGAAAAACTGAGTATGAACAATGTTAGTATAGGAATCATCTGAGACTTTCAGCTTGAATGACTAAGAGGATATACCCATTATCACCAAAGTATGCTAGTCATTAATACATCCAATGTTATTTGGTTCTGTCTTTTGTTGTACTCAAAACTCTACTTTGTGCTAACATGAAAACCCTGTGGTACTGAAAAATAACTATAAGATTGCTTATTTTGTTGTAAAGTAGATGAGATGTAATGAGGCAACAAATGTGCTAAAAAGAACAAATCATGAAAAAAAGAGAAAAGGTGGATTTAATTTTGTTTTTTAATTACCTTCTGTATAATTTGGGGACAGCATCTTAGCTGAGACAATTTCTTTAAGTATATATTTATAAATACTTCTCATCATTTCACATGATATTTTTATAATAACATCAAAATTATAAACATATATGCATTAATGTATATTTCATTGTACATATATAAAATCTTGCAATCGCCATCTATGTAGTATTTGTCATTATTTTTACTGAAGAAATTTTAAAATTAATGTTGATCTTCCTTCTATACACAGGGGGGCTCTAAATGTTTCTTACTGATTTCCTTTGTCTTTTGACTAAAGCAATTTAGAATCATTAATGTACAAACTGTAAAAGTAGAAAAATTATATATTTTTGAATAATATTTATCTACTATATTCATAGTATTATATTAAAAGTCTGGTCTCTTTATTATATAAAAAGTGATGCATACATAGAAGCAAAAAAAATAAAGCTCAGCAATTCTGGACTAATTAATATTATACACAAATCATACGTCCTTTTAATGCATGATTATTAATTGATAGATTTTTAAGATCACAGAATATCTTAAAATGTTATACTTGGAGACCTTAGTTTATTTAATAGAAGATTAAACAGCATCAGTCTTTAGGAACAAAATCCAGCACATCCTATTTGGTAGATGCATTCTTAGCATATAAAAGATATCAGTCTCAAATCTTTTTTTATCTTGAGATTGCATTCATGGATCACGCCCAGAGAAAGTGAAGAAGAAAAAAAGCATAATTCTGGGGTGGTGGTATTTTGCACACAAATTATTTTAAACTGGATTCTTCAACAAAACTTGCTGTGGAAGAGAAAAGGACAGGAAAAGAAAGTGTTTTTTTTTTCTCTCAAACAACAGAAGCATCTCAAAAATAGAAATGAGAATAAAAGAAAAAGTATGTTGAATACAAGGAGGGGGGTTTGGTTATATTTGTACAAGTCAGATTATGTCGCTTAATTTTATCCACTGTAATAACAAAGGATTTGGTTTAGAACATTAGATCCCTCTCATTCTTGTTTTTTCTTCAGTAGATGCTTTTACAATATATTCCCTTCTTAAAGTTATCACTTTTTTATACCTGCTCTGCCTGCCACTTTTAATGATTGATATGTGGACATACGGGGAAAGAGCAGATAAGATACCTCAGATTCCAAACAACAATAACATTTGTCAACGGCCTATCTTTTCCCTTGGATTGCTGAGCCATGAAAACTGGGGGCATGGGTCAGGTTAGATATTTAATCCTTGGTGGTGTAATATTAATCTTTCCATCATATGCACACATGGCCACTTTTAAAACCACTTGCATTGACTAGCTATCCATTGAGAGGTACCCTTCCTTATGTTCATGATACTCTAAGGCAGAGTTGATGAGTGCCTTCAAAGTTAGTTAAATCCATTTTAAGACACAGCAAAAGTGAATCTGAAATATGGACAGTAGTCAGTTCAAAATACAAAATTTGTCATTCACCTTTTAAATCATATTTGTTTTATTAATTAATATATAGTTTTCAGCTTTTTTATATATAAGATAAAACCCCTAAATCAATGGCTTAGTGTCACAGTTTAACTATAAAGATGCTAAGTCACCATATGCTAAAAGATTTGTAGTAACGTTATTCTAATTTTTTATTAAGAATATTTGACACACAATATTATATTGCTTTCAGGCGAACAACATTGCGATTTGACATTTATATTTCTTAGAATATGATCACCATGATAAGTCTAGTAACCACCTGTCACCATACAGAATTATTGGATAATATTGACTACTTTCCCTGTGCTGTGCGTTGCATTACATCCCAATGACATTTTATCTCTTACTGGCGGTGTGTACTTCTTTCCCATGACTTCTTTGTTTATTTACTCCTCTATTTATCTGTTTATTTATATCAGGATGTCTGTACCTCTTATTTTCCTTCACCCTTTTTATCCCATTTCCAAGTCCTTCTCTCTGGCAACCATCAGGTTGTTCTCTGTATTTATGCCTGTTTCTGTTCCTGTTTCATTTATTTTTTTTCTAATAATTTTCCACATACAAGTGACATCATATGGTACTTGTCTTTGACTTATTTTACTCAATATAAACCATGTAGGTTCATTCAGGTTGTTGCAAATGGTGAGAGTTCATTCTTTCTTACGGCTGGGTAGTATTCCATTGTACATGTGCATCACAGCTTCTCTAGCTAATCATCTGTTAATGGGCATCTAGGTTGCTTCCATATCTAGCTATTGAACATAATGCTGCAATGAACGTAGGGGTGAATACATCTCTTTCAATGAGTGTTTTCACTTTCTTTGGATAGATGCCCAAAAGTGGAATTGCTGAGTTGTATGGTAGTTACATTTATAATTTTTTGAGAAACTTCCATATTCTTTCTATAGTGGCTGCATCAATTTATAGTCTCACCAACAGTGAATGAGGCTTTCCTTTCTGCACATCCTCATTTTATTGTTGTTATTTTTTCGATAATAGCCATTTTGACAGGTATGAGGTGAATTTCTTTGTGATTTTGATTTGCTTTTCCTTGATGATTAGTGATATTAGACTTCTTTCCACAGGTCTGTTTTCTATCTCTATGTCTTTTTTGGGAAAATATCCTTCCAGGTACTCTGCCCATTTTTTAATTGTATTGTTTTTTATGTTCAGTTGTATGAGTCCATTATATATTTTAGATATTAACCCTTTTTATCAGATATATCATCGGCAAATATCTTCATTCATTCAGTAGGTTGTCTTTTAATTTTGGTGATAGTTTTCATCACCACACAAAAGCTTTTTTTTAGTTTGATATAGTTCCATTTATTTATTTTTGTCTTTGTTACCCTTGCCCGAGGAGACAGATCCAGAAAATTATTGCTAAAACTGATGTCAGATAGTTTATTACCTATGCTTTCTTCTAATAGTTTTATGGTTTCAATACTTACATTTAAGCCTTTACTTCATTTTGAGTTTATTTTTGTATATGGTAAGTGGTCCAACTTTATTTTTTTTACAGGTACCTCTCCAGCTTTTCCAACACCATTTATTGAAAAAACTGTCTTTACCCCATTGTATATTCCTGCCACCTTTGTTGTAGATTAATTAACCATGTAACCATGGGTTAATTTCTGGGTTTTCTATTCATTTTTTCTTTTTTTAAGGAAAAGAAGAGTTAAGGCAACCAATATTGCCTTTTCCTTTTTTTTTAAATTTACTTTTTTTTAGAGAGAGGGGAGGGGAGGGAGAAAGGGAGAAAAATATCGATGTGTTCGGTTGCCTCCGGCATGCACACCTCCTCCTGGAGACCTGGCCAACACCCAAGCATGTGGTCTGACCTGGAATGAAAGTGGGAACCCTCGGGTTTGTGGGACAACGTCCAACCAAATGAGCCACACCAGTCAGGGC
Organism: Pteronotus mesoamericanus; assembly: GCF_021234165.1. Lineage (NCBI taxonomy): Eukaryota > Metazoa > Chordata > Mammalia > Chiroptera > Mormoopidae > Pteronotus > Pteronotus mesoamericanus. Next base: position 36,892,598 of record NW_026555285.1, on the reverse strand, counting down.
TGGTTTTCTTTTTCTGTTCTTCTTCTTGTCTCTTCTTGTGCAGTGCCATACTGTAGCTTTGTAGCATTGTTTGAAATCAGGGAGCATGTTATTATACCTTCAGTTTTTTTCTTTCTCAATATTGCTTTGTCTAATCAGGGTTATTTGTGGTTTCATATAAATTTTAGGATTTATATAATGTAATGCCCACATTACATATAAGATAATATAAAATTAGTGAATGAATAACATACACCATGACTTACTCTGAATGAGAGGAACTGGGTCAGTTTAGGAGAATGAAATTTTATTTTCTTTATATATACTAACATAGGTTGCAAAAGCTAGTTAAATACATTCTACTGATTTTTTCCTATACTTTTATTTAGGCAAAAATCTTAGTTAATATGTACTCAGTTAATAATTTTTCTTTTTTAAAAAAATATTGTACATATTTATTTTTAGAGAGAGGGGAAGGTAGAGAGAAAGAGAGGGGGAGAAACATCAATGTGTGGTTGCCTCTCACATGCCCCCCACTGGGAATCTGGTCTGCAATCCAGGCACGTGCCCTGATTAGGGATTGAACCTGCAGGCGTTTAGTTCACAGGCGCATGCTCAATCCACTGAGCCACACCAGCCAGGTTTGTTTGTGTTTGTTTTTGTTTTTGTTTTTAATTTTTCACATACATCTTTTACATTCTGTTCTTAAAAGTTAAAACTTTTGACTAAGAATGAAAATAAAACAGGTCATCCATTTTTTATTATCTCTGCTTTGGAAAGGCATTATGAAAACTGAGTAAAGTGAATGAGATACAAAAAAAATCTATGTGACAAGATTCTCTACATAATTGCCATTTAAAATGCATAACAAAGTAGTATATAGTTAATTATAAAAATATAACTAACTATAGTATACAAAGTATATACCTTCAGAGGCTTGCTTCATGGCAAAGGAAATGTGTTAAAAATGTGAGACTAATTTCTTAGTTAAGCCTAGGGATGTAACCAAAACAAAAGAGAAATTAAAAAACAAAAAAAAGATGGATTATCTAGGGTAAGCTTGAAAAGACAGGTAAAATACCTTCTTAATTGTTGGCATGCTAAAAATTCATGTGTGTCTTAAGTTAATTATTGGTAAGCAATTACTGAAAACTATTTGTTGTTTTATGGTAAGGTAGGTTAGCTATTTAGCACAAAATGATTCCAAACCCCTGTTTACAATCCCTCTTATCCTCCTTTCCTTCTTCCTCCTCCTTATTATCTCTTTTTCTTCCCTCCCTTTCTTACACTGTCTGTCTATCATCCAAAAATACCACCTCCTGCCTGTTGGGATCCTGCAATGTGATCCTTCTATATAGGGTGTCTAGTCAGCCAAGAAAATTTTTATAGAATAGGCAGGTCTCACTTTTAAAAAGTTATCTTCTCCCAGGAGACTATCTTAACTCCTCATACCAGGTTAGGCACAAAGCTAAAAATAGTATGTGTGCTTAATCATCCTGAATTTCCCCTATCCTAGCACTTACAGACCTGACTGTTGTTTCATACTTAACAGTTTGTCTTCCTTAGCAAGCTGATGTACTATTAAGTTGGCTACTGCTTATACACAGAGTCAATCTGTCACTCAGTCACTTGAGACCTCTCTAGAGAGGCTATACAGAAACCATGACTAGAAGAGTCTGTTGGAGATAAAAAGAGAAACCAATTTTCTCTTCAGGTTTCCTGTTTAGTATATGTATTCTTAGCCTATAAGAACATTAGTCTCAAATCGTTTTAGCTTGAGAGTGTGTTCATGGCTCATGCCCAGTAAAAATGAAGGGAAAAGAAAACATAATTCTGGTTTCTCCAATTCCTCATGTCATTGACTCAAAGTATGTCTGTAAGGATCAACTCCTCCTTCTTTCATGGTTTGCATATCCCTGCTTTTTTGGCGGTCTGATGCTTCATTTGAAGCCTCCGGTGGTGGCAGGAAATTGTAGCATGTTTCAGGGCTTTGCCGTGAGTGTCTGGGGGACAAGTACGCTCCAGAGGATCTTGGGAGGAGAAAAGATGAGTAAGGACAGAAAAGCCAAAGTAGCGCTCTTATCTAATCCTCAATTGCTTCTCATAGAAGCCTTCTAAAATGCTTAATATAAAGAAGATGATTTTCATTTTTGAAATGAGTTGACATGTATAGTGATTAAATTATTTAAAAGTTTATTAAACTGTTGATAAGCTTAGTGCTGAAACTCAGTTCTCCTTATACCCTGTTGCCTCTTTATTTTCTAGACAAAAAATTATGGTGGTTTCAGTTTGAGACTACTGCTATTGAAAGATAAATTGTCTTATACTTTAGTTCTAACTATCTGCATTTGTTGATTATATAAATTGTTTTATTAAAAATCTAAGCATTTTATTTAGAAAAACTTTCAAATATGTTCCTTCCTTTCTTGATACCCTTTAAAAAAAGCCTCTTTTCTAGCTTGATAGATTGTGTTTTCTTTTTCTTTTTTTTCATCAAATGAATGAGGCTACCACATTTATGGACACATAATGTTTTTGAGACCACTGTAGATAGTCTTGAAAATATGAAATGGTAATTGAAAAATAGACTGTTTTTTAACTCCTTCTGACTAAATGTTTATGAAATATCAAAAGTCTGTTCTATCTGAAGAGTATAAATTTTCCAATAAAACACTATAACCCTATGATATTACTGCTAACACAAAACAAACTCTTTAATTGTATAGGAAGATTTACTCTGATAGTTCAGATTAAACAATAATTTACTTCGGTACCACAAGCTATTAATTAAAACAAATACATCACAAAAGTAAAATTCCATTCTATTTGAAATAACTGATTTGAAGCATGATACTATAGTTCCACATAGACAAGGAGAGTGCACAGAAAGACAGAGGACTTAATGGAGTATATGTTGGAAGAGATGATAGGGAGTTTTGTGTTCTTTAAAAACACCATTTAAGAAAAGGCAGGGCTTCCATCTCTAATCTCTTCTTATTTCATTTTTACAGACCCCAAAGCCCTGTTGTAATATATTAGAGTACAATGTAACTAATTATGCAGATGGAGCTTGTAATATGATAAATGTCTCTTATTTTCACTCTGCAAGCAGTCTGTTTGCTGAAAGAAGTAGACGAAAGTTAAAATTATCAAAGGGTTTCCCCTCAATTTAAAGTAATTGCGATGAGGATGTGGAAGAAATCAGAGCCAGTTCCAGGTTGCAGAGATGAACTCAGAGCTCTTTATTGAAATACTTTTGCTGATTTGGAATAACTGAGGAGATAAAAAGGGGAAAAAAGTGACAATTCCATTGAGATGAAGTCTTCTCTAAAAACAATAGTGACCTCAGGGTCTTCCCTGCATACCCACCCAACATCCGTACTGGTTTTGCTCATATTTCAGAAACTATGTAAAGATCTATATTAATTCCTCTAAAATTATGATGATAAGAGCCAATTTACTTACATATTCAAGAGCCTGTCCTTCCTCTGATGTTTAGATTTATATTTTTTGATGAGGTAGATGCATTAACTACCATTTATGTACCAATATATAAGGAATAGATTTATTTTATTTTTATCCCACATTGTTGTTGTTGTTCTGTGGATTTTATATGGATTGATTTTTCTATGTAGAAATGGGAAATCTGATCAGTTTCTAATCAGAAATGGGAATCACCTTTTAATATATACTGATTATAAGGCTTAGAGTAGAATGGGAAAAGTGAATCAGATTTAGGGAAAAGTGAATCAGATTAATATGTTTATTAAGTTAATGGCATTTAATACATTGTTTGCAAACTATAAAAATCTGTATATGTAGAAGCACAATTCTAATAAGATTTAACTCCTAAGTATAATATAATTCTGTGTCTTCTCCTTTTGTACCATAATAAAACATATTGTGGAAGGAAACAAGGAAGAAAAATATAAATATGGTTATCCTAATTACTTTGAGGTCAATATGGGCAGTAACATTTTATGAATCAGTATGGAGGACATGCGAGTAACTCACAAAGCCTTTTAGGAAGCCTATTAGGATTGGTGCTTCCTATTAAAGGAAAGAATATCAAAATTTCATGAAGCTACTCACTTCAGTATTCATTTGGGGCAATGGCCTTACTTAGATTGTGAAACATGTGAAAAGCATCACAAATTCAGATAAATAATTTTGCTTGGTTACATTGGGGTAATTGCTTAAATTTTGTTTTATTGTAGTAAAATACATATAACATACAATTTTTCCATTTTTGCTTACCTTATTTTTCTTAGTAAAATATCTTGAGGGTTAGTCTATGCTGTAGTATATCAGAGTTTCATTCCTATTCATGGTTGAATAATATTCCTTTGTATGCATATAACACATCCTACTTAACCACTTAGCCACTGATGGACATTGGGTTGTTTCTACCCTTGGCTACTGTGACTAAGTTGTTATGAAAATGGTATGCAATTCTCTGAGTCCTTGCTTTCAAAATTTTGAGTATATACACAGAAGTAGAATTACTAAATAAAAAATAACTTTTAATTTTCTGAGTAACCGCTGTATCTGATAATAAAATTATCTCATTTTCTAATCTGGAACAATTTTTTTTTTAACTTCACCTGAGGACATGCTCATTGATTTAGCAATAAGGGAAGGATGGAGAAAGAGATGGAGAGAAACATCAATGTGAGAGAGAAACATCAATCAGTTGCCTCTCATATGTGCTTTGACTAAGGACCAAACCCACAACCTAGGCATGTACCTTGAATGGGAATCGAACTTGTGACCTTTTGGTTTATGGGATGACACTCCAACTAACTGAACCACACACTGGCCAGGGAAGAAGGAAAATTTATTATCAGTTATTTTAATAATTTTTATCATATGTTAGTTATATAATTAACATAGATGAATACATATAAGTAAATAGTTCTATAATTAATATAGTTATATAGTCAAATTTTGACTACATATTAATCTGTTAAAAGGAGAGAAAGTTGAACTTCTTCATAGCTACTATGTATGTATACCAGGCCAAACTGGGCATACTATTATCTATGTGTGTTAATTTCATAATGATACAGTGAAAATGATTACTCCTTAGCTCCTGCAATGTATGGAGGTTGGTTAGATGTTTGCAGTGGCCTGGGAGAAGACTAACTCTTCACTTTTTAAACTGGTTTGGAAATTGAGATTACATACATGAAGAGGGTTTAAAAAGCTCTACTCGTGTAAAAAGATTTCCTGGGGAGTGCAGGACTTGTACCCAAACCAGTCTGGAATGTCTTGAGCACGGAGATAGGGTGTTTACTGTGCTCAGCAGGTGAAAATGGGCAAGGTTTCATCTCTTGGGCCAGGGTTTGCGTAATTGGTTTTTCTATCATTGCATGGGAGGACGAGGGACTTTCTTATCACCTTGCCCATACATGAGTCTAAAGGTCAAGGGACATAGATGGAAACTAAAAGACATCAGCAGTTAAACATCAAAAATGAGTCAGACTCTATTACACTACAATGCGTGATTAGAATATATAGTACCTGTTTTCTCCTCCTAATTTTAAAAGATACTGGCTATGTGATGACAAAAAGTCCACTAACCAACCAAATTGTGATAATTAAGAAGGTTTTAGAAAGAGGGGAAGGGTGGAGAAAGAGAGGGAGAGAAACATCAATGTGACAAAGAAACATGAATCAGTTGCCTGTCATATGCACCCTGAATAGGGACCAAATCCACTACCTCGGCATGTGCCCTGACTGGGAATCAAACCCAGACTGTATTACAGTAAAACGTGTGATTAGACTGTATAGTACCTGTTTTTTCCTCCTAGTTCTAAAATGTATTGACTATGTGATGATAAAAAGCCCATGAACCAACCTAATAGTGATAATTAAGAAAGTTTTAAGAGGAAATTTCAAGGTAAAAATCTTAGAACCTTTTGAGGCATTACAATAGTTGATCTCAGGCAGTCTGTGACCGAGAATGTGGATGCTTATGTTTGCTGCCTTGTGACAGTGCCCTGCTTAGACGCATGGAAGCCAGGGGCCAGCACCCACGCCATCCCCTTCTGCATGATTTTGAGCAGCACCTGGAACCTCTCAGTTCCTCAGACTCCATATCATAAAAATGAGAACAGCCAGACCCTGCCTCATGGAGTTACTGTGGAGATTAGTTTCATGTACAACACTTAGCACAGTCCCTCACATATAGGAAGCACTTGACATGTCATAGATATTTATTTGAAGAGTGATGAAGAAAAACATGCAGTGTCCATTTTTATGAAGATACTTTCTTAGGCACAAAGTGAATATGCATGTTTGTGGTCCCTGAGAAAAGCAGTTCTATAGTTCAGTTCTATCTATATTTTCTTAATCTTATTTTATAATGCATTTAAGTACATTCAACTCAGAATAAAAATGAAGAACATCATCTAAAAACTTAGAGCATCTTTTCATTTTGAAAATAAATAATTCATCACAGGAATTCTATTGATTCTCTTCATAATTATCATTTCTTATTCCACCCCCTGTTGTTCTGAAGTTGTCAGCAGGTTTTTTAAACCTAGCAAATTTGTGTCAAAGTAATAATTACAGGAAAACTGCTTCAATAGTACTTTCAACATATGGGAGTCATGGGCCCACTTTTTTAAATGTGAATAACAGATACTTGCCTTGGAGTGACCTAAATTGATAACACAATTAGATTTATCACCCTAGTGTTATTGAGGCAAAGCCCTGATTTTCACATCAAACCACTCACACACATTTTCACACCGTAACAATCAACACAGGTTTCCTACAAGCTTTTGATTTTGCCTTTGGTAGATGGTTTTCACTCTGTATTTGTGACTTCCTTTTCTTCCATCGATATTTACATAGCACTAAGGTGTATCTTTGCCTGGGTTTATGAATGCAAAGGAGGTACAACAGAGCTCTGAGCTCTCAAAGGGCACATTTATGCTTGTTTTTTATAATTACAATTGCACACCAATTTCTTCATGAGCTCATGAAAATCCTCACTGACAAATGTCATGTGATATGATGTCTCTGTTGAGTATCCTTCAAAATTTCAGCCCCTGTTCATTCTTTAAAAATTTCTCCACGATAAAGCTGTAATCTTGGAGATATTCTTCAAGGCTCCTTTCAGACTCCTCATTTTTAAACTGGTAAACTTGTTTTTAAACTAGTTCAGTCCACAAAAAGTCAGTTAGAAACCTCTTGAGATGTAATGCAACCTAAAATGTGAGAGGAGATAAGCTATCTGGGCAGATACTATGAGTAGCTGGTACATGATTGCCCATATTCTCTATCTGTGGTCATGATGGTGAGCAACATTACACATGATGAAAAATCTATCATGGGTGGCTGAGAGAGTGCCGTCTACAGAAAACTTACTTACCTGAGATTGGCTGCTAGCATGATAAATAAGTTGTAGTTGTGAAGCTACTGAGAATGTTCAGATTTTATGCACTATAACTTCATTTAACCTGATGGACAGAGCTATTTTTTTAAGTATTTAAAGAAAATTACAATGTTTCTTCCTCTTTTTCTGAGGTTAGATATTTCTAATACCTTCAAAATTTACCTGTTTGAAAATTATCTAAACTGATAATATTCTCTAACCTAGTGGCGTTAAAACCTTTGAATCATCAATAATTCCTGGCTGGCTTTTCTACCACATTCAAAATCTTATTCTGTGGATTTCTTCCGATTATTTACAGGCCATGTTTAAATTTGGTGCTTTTATTTATGATCACATTTACATGGAGGCCAAAAAAAGATTCATAAAATTAAACTGTCAACAAAGGTGATTTTTTTCCCTTGAATGAATGTCCATAAACTCACTTATATATTATTGTTTTACAGATTTTAAGGATTAATCATTTCATCAGTAAATGCATTTATCTTGAAACAAATAAAAACATGAACTATTTGAAACTTTGAATACTTTCCATAATAAAATTTCATTTTATTTTCTGCAACTTGAGTCATCACTATGAATATAAAATACATTAAATTAAATACTAAGAGGCTCGTGCAGTAACTGAGTGATGGGTTCACAAATGAGACAGACTGGACTCATTTCAACAATTTTCATAATAATAACATTGAAGTAGGTCCTTGATGTTTTTAAGTTAAAATTATTAAAAATTAAAAAGTGACCCATAGTTGAATTTTGAAACTTGGCCATTTCAATGAACTTTCAGTAAGCTTTCGAAAGGCAGCCTGATTTTCCTCTGAAGAGACTAAACAGAATGAGTCTCCACTCTAGACTTGAAAAGGACATGAATAAAATGAAAAATATTTCAGGAGTATTTTCTCATCATGTAAAGAAAGTGAGTACTTGATCATTCAGTCCAGTTTTTACTAGAAATGTGCCAATGAGACCAGATGATCTCTATGAACCTCACAAACATAAAAATTAATGAATACAGGGTAATGTGTTGAATATATTTTCTAAAATCAATTGCCATGGAGTTTAGAGTGAAAATATAGTACCTTGCCCAACAGATTCAAACAGAAACATTTTACTGTTTCCAATTCTAAAGACAGGTGGGGTATGGAGAATCAATGTGTTTTCTATGAGTATAGAACAAAGACAAAAGATGGTGAGTGCTTGTATTCTGGATATTAAAAAATAAAAAAAGAAATCACAAATATTTCCAGTAAGTTATCCTTCAGTTATTGTTCAGAAGAGAATGAGCGCTACACATTAGAATATCTGTTCCTGGTCATATTTTCCTTGCTTCTTTGCATTGTTGGTTAGGTTCCACTTATAGGTGAGATCATATGGTATTTGTCCAGCAACACTGAAAGGAAAAGAAATCAACAGAGACAAGAGGGAAGGGGGTGGGGGGACAGGGAAAGGGAAGGGAAGGGGAAAGTCAAGGAACATATAGCAAGGACTCATGGAGAAAACCAAAGGGGAAGAGCTGAGGGAGGGAAGGTGGGAGGGGGCAAGGGAAAGAGGTGGGGGGGGAGGCAGAGACAAATGTATTTAAAAAGTAAATAAATTAATTAAAAAAAAAAAAAGAATATCTGTTCCCGCATGTGATGGAGCCAGCTGAATTCTTTATTATTTTCTCAAACATAACTTGTCCTAACTTTGTCTGAAGGAAGTAAAATCAAACCATTCCCTAAAGAATAGAATTTTAGTCTAATATTTAGTCTAATATAAAAGATTATGCTTCTCAATAAATGCAGTTTAGTATCTGATTAACTTCCTTTCCCTTCCCTTTCCCAGCTACTTGCTCCCAACTAATGGGGAATCAAACCTTGTAAGTTACAAAGTGAGGATACATGATTATTCTATATCCTCTGATTCCAGAACTAAGTACATAGGCAATGCCACCATGTTGCTATTGCCTACCACCATGGGACCGTAGGACAGGCGAGCAGAGCATAGGGTAACAAAAAAGGTACAAATATTAATATATATATTTAGTTAACAAAAGTTATACATTTTAAAAAATCATTGTTCCTTTATACCCACATGTAAATTTACATGATATACATTATTTTGCTGGTTTAATTTAATTGCTGAACATCAGTCTAAGTGATGGGGTAAAATGTTTTCTTATCAGGTGGTTGAAATTTCTTCATAATAATTTTTTTTTATTTTCCAAAAAGTATAAAGAAGTAAGCCAGTACTTCATTAAAATACACAAAAAGAATGAGACTAACATAGGAAATAATGGGGAATTTATTTTTTGAAAATAAAAATGAAGATAAATAGCCAATGAAATGATTGTGCATTTATATCTATTCTTTCAGTATACTTTAACATTTTTTATTGTTTAATTTTGGATTTAAAGAAATGTAGTTATTAGATCTCTGATACGTGATTTTCTGTTTTCTTCTCTTTTTTTTTAAATTTGGGAATTTTTAAAATTATGACAGCAGTATTAGTCAGGTGATCAATATGTAAGGTCAAAAGATTAGGTCATTTTGTCTTTTATTTCTTTTGGATAATTCTTCACAAATAAAATAGCAGATCACAAGGGAATAAATTGTTTGTAGGACATCTGTCCTAGGGCGATAAATTGTGGAAATGTGAGCTAAACATGAGCCATCTGTGAGGCTGTCTGCTCAGTGGAATCAGTAATATTGCATGTGATAAAATTCTAATAGCTTTGGGCGGTTCTCTTCGAAGATACGGTATTTTCAAAGATTGCCAAATTGCTATAGTTCTAAGATTCTGCTTTGACATCACTTGTACTATTATGAATCATTATTTTACATATTATATAAAAAATGATTTGGTGATTTATCGTATTAGAAACATCTGTTTATCCACAGACAGTAGCACAAGGTTAGCGCACAATGGATGATATGTTTATTAGTTTAATAAATAACAATAAGCCATGCCAGATTCCTGTCCTGCTGAAACAGTGCCACACACACGCAAAGCAACAACTAAAATATGCATAAGATAAGAAAATTTTCTTTTTGAGAATACTTCCCCAAAATACCAAATTTTCTCTGCTGAATTTTATTAATTTTTATCAATATAATTACTATCTATTTAAATATATTGTGTATGAAAGATGATCATATCTAAAATGACAGCTTTGGAATTTTGCATCCAATTTAATCTTATTGCATATCTTAATAAATTACAAATGGGTAAAATATATTTATATATAACAATTTTGCAGATAAAAAATATAGCTATTTGATTTTATAACATCTTTGACCAAACAAGTTGCTGGATTATTACCAATATACAAAAGTGTATCTCAAGTACTATATTTTATTTTGAAATAATTTCAAACATACAATTTACAAAAATAGTAAAGAGTTCACATATACTCTTTCCCCATCTTCCTGTAATGCTAATAATTTACATAATCATGGTATAATTCTCAAGTCTAACAAATTAACATTGGTACAGTAATATTAAATGTCACAGAGCTTATTTAATTTTATGAGCTTTCCTTCTAATTACCTTTTCCTGTTTCAGAGGCCAATAAAGTATTTCCTGTTGACTTTACTTACTTCTAGGTTTCCTGTAACTTGTGAAAAATTTCTTATTCTCCCTTGTCATTCATGATTTTCCTTGAAACTTTTCATGACAATTAGAGAGTTATTCTGTGGAATGTCTCTCAATATGAATTTCCCTGATGGTTTTTCTTTTCTATAATTAGACTCATGTTATGTATGTTTGGCAAGAATACTATGGAATTGCTATTGTATCATTCTCACACATTTGGGTATTCAAGATGTCAGTATGTCTTCCTACTTATGGTATTATCCTTGATACATGATTAAGCTGAAGTCTGCCAGGTTTCTCTACTGCAATGTTACTGTATATAATTTTTTTTTCAATTGATAAAAATCTTGGGGAAAATGTTGAAATTATGTTAACTTCTTTATACTCAAATTTTGCCAACTTATTTAGTTTTTTAGATTAATTTTTAAATTTTAATATTAAATAAAAATTGTGTATACTTAAGGTATACAACATAATGATTTGACAAATATAGTGAAATAATTATTCTAATTAATCGAATTAACAAATCTTCTCATAGGGTATTTTTACCTTTTTTTTCCTTTTTATATATATATATTTTTTTTGTATGTAAGATGAGAACACCTGAATTCTATTCTTCCAGAAAATGTCTAGTATTCAATAGGGATTTTTAAAAATATTATTGTCATCATGCTGTACTTGAGATCTCTAGACTTATTTATCCCCACTGATTTTAGCATCCATTGGTTGGCTGCTCTTGAAAAAATTGTTACTGTTGTTTTTCCTACTGGTGATTTGTGACATCATTAATTCCTTCTACACATTAGTTCAAATTTTTATTTAATGAAAATATATCTCCTTTCCTGCATATATTTACCGATTTAATTATCATATTCAAATATATTCATGAATATTTATGTTGTTTTCTAATCTAACACTATAATTTAATTTTTTGGCTCAAGATCTACCTGTTTTGACTGTAGAATACTTCTTGTAATCAACTCCTGTTTCTTTTTGATCTCTCCCCATCTTGTTACTTTTTTATTTCCTTGAACCATGAAATATTTCAGGTTCATCTTACATTTAAAGCAGTTTTAAATGTTCTAAAATAATAGGGAGAAGAGATAAGCTACTCAATATTAATTTTTGATCGATATAGTAACATGGCAAACAGAAGTTTTGTCTTCTTGGTGTGTAAGTGTTAACTGGATATGGTTAACATCTACGAGGTTATATATATAATGAAAGATTCAGAGAGTTGGGTACACTAGTGGAATAATACTTAATTCAGAGAACTAAAGTAGAAAATAGGTATTCAACTCATATAGTAATAACTTGGTGTTATATTCTCATTCCTATGCCAATAGTGTGTTAATTCAGTTATATAGACCTGTATGATTCACATTTTATAATGTAAAATATTGTACTAGATGCTCTTCTTTATCAAAGAGCTTATGATCATGTCCAGCATAATAACTGTATGTATATATTTTGTGTATCTGTAATATAGATCTATCTATATCTATATCTATCATCTATATCTATATATAACATATATCTATATGCATTATTATTAATAATAAATTTTATATCTATATACATTAATATTGGTAGTAATGTATATATCTATAATACCAATGTATGATGTCTTATTCTTAGATACAGATAGTGGTAAGGGCTTGTTTATTATTTCAAAAACAATAGTGAATGTCTGTTATATCAATTACTATACTAACCGCTGAGGCCCAAAGATGAATGAAAAATACATAAACTCATAATTGTAGTAATACATGAAATTATTATTTCAGAAGAAAACATAATATCATGGGGAAAAAATGAATTTTCAAGTGCATGTAACAAAACAATTATTTTAAAAGACACTCTATAATTAATGCTATAAGAGAATTACAAAGTCATATGAGAGTTCAGATAAAGTAGAGTTCTATGACCCCCCTGCAAATGGGAGGGATCAGGGATGGCAATTAAGGCAGGTAACATTATGAATGACAGTGTAGTTCTTCATAATGCAATGGCTAATGTGATTGGGAAAATAGTGGTAAGCTATGCTAAGAAGTTTGCAAAAACTAAGAAGTTTTTGGGGGGAGACCATTTCTACCCCAGGCTTTTATATCCCAGTTTGATAGGAAAGATTTTAAAAATCCAACTGTGATGTTTGAATTTTGCTTAGTATGCAACAGGGAAATGTTGAATGTTTTTCAGCACTAAATAACATGATTGAAGTTTGCTTTACAGAAACTCAAGCATTGATGTGAGAGATGAACTTTTTAAATGTTAGGGATTCTGAGAAGATGTCAAAATGAGCGAAAAGTAAGAGCTTTCCTGTTTCCATTTCTTTAAGAAATATTTCTTGATCATCCACTAAGTCATAAAAAAAACTAATATGAAAATATGACATCATCTGCATCTTCAAGGAATTTAGTGTAAGAGACAAAAAGTCTTACACTTTAGTGTAAGAGACAGACACAGGTTATGATAATAGAGTGTGCTGAGAATGCTGTATTGTACCATGAAAATAGGGCGAGAATGCCTGACCCAAGTTAGGAGGGAGTTGAGAGCAAGGCATATTGCATTAACATTTGGGCAATTGATAGTGATTTTGGAGTTGAAGTGGACAATGCAGGGCGATTGTATTCTCTACAGAAAGAAAAAGGTGGAAAAAGGCAATAAAGTAAGATTTTAACATATACAAAGCTCTGTCCAGAAAATATCCATCCACGTTGTTGGGACCCGTCCCACCTGGTTTCAGGAACTGCATGCAGCCTTGCTGGCAGGCAAGAGGGTCTGATGGCTGGAGCTGAGCAAGGCCTTGGGAAAATAGGCGACTGAAGAGAAGGAGAGACAAAAGCTGTCTCCCTGGCAGGGGCGCACACCCTGCCTCCTTCACATCAACCCTGCTTGGCCCCAGAAGATGGCTGGTTAGTCAATGACAGGTAAGACCCCCTAGATGGCAGGGGCAACCTAAGACAGGCCCAGTTGCATGGGGGCCATTAGGGAAGGACTTGGGGAACAAGGAGAAGGGGCAAAGACCCTCACCCCTCAGCTTTGTCATGGCCAGAGTCCTCATTCCATCTGAGAGTTGTCTCCTTATCTCTTGGCTGCTCTGCCTGGCTGCCTGACCAGGTCAGTGAAACAATACTAAAGACAGATACAGCCCTAAACTGGATGAGGGAGTTCCTGGGAACAATTAAGCCTGGAAAAGGATTGTATTAAACCCTATGAAACTTTGCTAAGAATGCCCTTGAGTTAAGGAGTCCTGATGTTTGGGGTTGAGCATGAATGTGATCAGTTTCCCAGGTTTCAGGGTGGAATGCACACCACCCTCTCTACCAGACCCTGACCTGAGGCAAATCTCTGTGTTCCTCCAATTGTTATCTATGATCTCTATCTGTTTTCTGTAAACATAACCTTTTGACAGTGATTGATGAGCTTTGTGTACTGGCCGTATACCCTTGTCCATATAGTTCTCAGTAAAAGCCACTTCCAAAAAAGGGCTCAGGGCGTTCTCCACTAGAGGCAATCACCACCCCCTCTGGCAGACGGAGAGTGTCTGGAACACTTACTTTATTTTCACCATGCACAGTGACCCGGGGGGACTCTGAGGTAACAGAGTACCCCTATCACATGTAATATGCAAAATAGAGATATTTATTGAAGAAGATACAAGAAAAATTGTACATAGGACAATAACGCCTCAATCCCCTTCAAAGTAGTCACCTGGGGACCTCACATGGTTCTCCCATTTGCCATCAGCTGTCCGGTCCTATTTTCCTGAATCTCATCCGTGATCTGAAATCTTTTCCCTTCCAAAGGTGATTTTAGTTTTGGGAAAAGCCTGAAGTCACAAGGAACCAAATCTGGGTTGTTGGGGGACTGAGTCACCTGGATGATTTGATGTTTTGCCAAAAAACTCTGCATGAGGCGTGATGCATGAGCAGGAGCATTGTTGGGATGAAGATGCCAACCACCAGTTGCCCATAGCTGTGGCCTTCGGAATCATCCAAATAGTTTCCAGGAAGGAGTATTCAAACAACATAAAACTTGATGCAGATTCATTGCTCTACTGGCTCAATCATTTTGAATGCGACGGCCACACAGTACACATGCTTACTCATCCACTGCCCCTCCCCCACCCGACTCTTACAGTGAAATAATCATTGTTCACACATGCATATTCCAGTCTACTCTTCTTGGCTGCCAGGTTACATTGATGTCACACAAACCATTCTCATCACATTAACAATCACTGGACTTTCCTTGGACACACCTAATCTATTGGATAACTGCAATTTGATGTCTATGGCTAGAGTTTAGAAGACAAAAGGCAGGAAATAAATTTACAGTTAGCAAAGAACATGGGGAATCTTAAGAAGCATATATTGTTTACTGTGGACCATTTGAAAAATGTTTAGGGGAACACGCTTGAGTCCACTAGGAGGTACGTCTGCAGACGAGAGGCAGGGTCGCTTATCCTTTAGCTGCTTCAGCCACAGCAGTTTTCGGAATTTATTTACTTTTACCATCAAGGCATACAATTTTCTTTGCAGAAATTATTTTTGCTGCAGAAAAACAGCTTCTAAACTACGGCACAACAATGATGGACTACGGGGAGTGAGAATAAGGGTTAAAGAGTTAGGGTAAAATAACTGATTAATCTATTTTCACTGGAACACCTAAACAGAAAGTAGAAACTGAGAGAGAAAAAAATTGCTTGACCTGGCCACTTACATTACTATTCAGGGAAATAACAATTAAAGAAACAAACTGCTTTTTCTATTGAATTAATAAAAATGAAAAAGTAATAATATTGACTGTCATATAAGTGGAACAATATTATATGTTTCTAGAAATAATATATATCCTACATGCATTCTAAAAAGCAGAACATCGGTTACTCAATTGTTATAAAAATGAAACTCTGACACAGTAATTCTATATTTAAATATCTATTCATAGGCAAATATTAGAAATGTGAATCTATGATACTAGATATGCTGACTATAGTGCCTTTATGTGTTAGAGAAGTTAACTTGAAATTTAAAAATAAGGGTCTATTAAATATAATTTTTCGCAAATACAGAAGAATACTGTGAACCACTAAAATTCAATAATATCACCCTCCCGATAATATCATGACACTGAGACCTTCCTCAGCAAAGATGACATAGAACAGCCTGTCCCCAGGCCCACTGCCATCTTTCCCCTTGCCATAATTTTACTTATTTTGCATTCTGTTTTGGTATATTATTTTCTTTATTGTTAATTGGCTGTCACTCAAGCACTATAAAATGAGCTCTTTGAGAGCAGAAAATTTGTTTCATCAATGTCAAGAACAAAGCCTGGCATACTCTAAGAGCTAACCTAGTACTGGCAGAATAAATAGTGTATAATTATAATCATCAGATATTAATTATGTAAAATATTGTATAATACTAAAGAAATATACAATGTGCCAGAGCTATGCCAAAATTCTGATATTTTTAGCATTTTTTTGTTTACATTATCTTCAGATATAACAAGATTTTTTATAAGAAGAGCAATTGTCTTTGGAGGAAAAAAGTATCAAAAGTTACTACTAAATATTATTTTAATTTAGTGTGATTAGGAGACTTGGGTCCATTATGTTAGCCTTTGTGGTAAGTCTAATTGAAAAAAGTTAAGTACGATGTAAGGAAGAGCAGAGGTAAAAAGGAGGATGAAAATATAGTTTGTCTTGTTAAAATATCTATGATATCATCTAAACCCATTGTTTAGGTTACTGCTGTCTCCTTAGGCTTCCCAGATTTCAACCATATTTCATATCAAAGTCTTAGCTTGCAAAATGTACATATTAATATCAGGTCATTTCTTGTGAGGGGGATTTAATTTATTGGTGTAAAAGATACAGAGTAAGTAGTGGATAAAGCTTATTCATAGATACAGAAAGGAGTAAGAGCTTGTTTATTCTTTCAACAATTGCATTATTTATGCCTACATTATGTGACAAGAATAGGTTGTACAAAGTTTCGAGTCACGAAACTGGGCACATTTGGAGAAAAGTTGAAAGTCATGGGAAAAAAACAAAACAAAACACTGCATTGACCAACACCCAGTAGCCATGTCATAATTTATCTAAAACTAGGCATAATTATAATAAGCCCCATCCTTAATTTATACATAAATATTAGCATATTTTAATAAGGTAATTAGGTTAATATGAAAATCTACTCATTTAATTTAAGTTTTTAACCAGTAAATGATTATATAAAACTATTAAAATTTTGACTTGAAAACTATGGTCTTCATTCGCATGATGCTGGCTCAAGATTACTGTAGCTAAAAAATACAAAGAGTTGTAGTGTACTAGCACATTGGATTATTCTTACAGAAATCTTGAGAGGTAAAAAATTATTTTCCTTCGCATAATACAACCTTCAACTTCATGACAATGTTAAACTTATCTTTAAATGATTAAGATGGAAATGACTCATGTGAAGGTTGCACCACCTGAAGATATTGGTTACCGCTTTGAACACATCTCTGTTTGAGTGTCTTATTAGAGTCATATCTGACAGATACGTGCCCACAAATGAAATGTTAGTGTGAAATGTTAGGAACCTCATATCCATTACTTGGATGTTCTTAAAACAAAGAAGGAAAAGAGGACTGTCAGCACAGCCATCACTTTCAGAGAATAAAATATTTAAATGAAGCAAATATGCTAGCAGGAGTACAAAAATTCCTGAGGTGCACCAGAGTAGGGAAATCTTTTCTTCTGAAGAGTTCAGTAACTTGCACTGCAAACTAATATATTTCAATACTGGGAATATTTTACTTTCAAATATAATTGATATGGCTCATGGTTTACTGCCAGCTACACTTTCATTATGTCATAGCTGCTGCTTATAATGACATTCTGCAAGGATACCACTGACACCAGTACTTTGTCTTCCATTACAGCACTTGGGGGCATATTTTTAACACCAAATGAGTCAGGGAATCACACTCAAATGTGAGAATGTAATGCTAAAAATTGATTCTACTGAGTTCTAACCAGATGTTTTCTCACTCATAATGTAGAATAATTTATTAAAAGAAGTCATTCGCATTTATAAACTGATTATTATTTATGTTGAATCATAAATTAACATGGTTATATAACATGGGCAAACTTAGAAAGATATGTCGTTCTTTCATATTCTCCAAGAGATTAGATTTAAAGCCAAAATATTAATGCAGAGATAAGACATGCAATTATCTGGAGCAATTAGAGAGGAGATACATATCAGGTAATATATGCATACATGCAAACAAAACAAAACAAAACAAAACAAAGCAAAACTTAAAATTAGGGGAAAACTTCTCCCATGAAAGATCCTGGCGTGATTAAGTTTGACTATACTGCATTGAATATATGAGACAACCAAGTTCTTGATTTTGCAAAGGAGTATAAAAAATCAATTCAACATGAATGAGGCAGCAGGGTGCCAGAACATCTAAAGAATTTCTATTTTTGTATAAATTTGGAATGTTAAAATAGCAATTTAATGTCATGAGCAAATTTGAAGTATAATATTTAGCTACAGGCTAATCTCAGGATGCATAGTTTGTGATAAATTAGATATCCATTCATTAAAAAAATACTCACAATACACCTGCAAGCTGCCAAGCACGTGACTAGGCACTTGAATACATCAGCAAAAAACAAGGCCATATCTAATGTTATGTAGTTGAACTTCAAGAGCATCAATTTTAGTGGAGACAGACAAAAGGTAATTAAAATACAATAGGTATCATGGCACTTTGGAGGGTAATATGTCCTATGAAGAAAAGACAGATAAGGATCAAAAGTATGCAACTAGTCAAGAGGGAAGAGCTATGGGGGAGGGGTATGGGAATGTGTCATTATTACACAGGGCAGTCAGGTACACATCCTTGAGAAAAGAAAGGAGGTGGGGCTGTTGAGCACATGCAGGGGGGATAGCTAAGGCCAGGTCTGCAGGGCAGTCTCAGGCTTGGTGTGTGCCAGGGATTTCAAGGAAACCTATGTGTGTGCACCTGAGAGAGGGATGGAGTAGGTGGGAAGAGAGCAGGGACTTTGTTGGGCAAGGCCCTGTCAGCATTATAACTCTGAAATTAAATGAGGAGCCACTTCAGGATTTTGAGCAAAAGAGTGACATGCCATGGCTTGCATTTCAAAAGATCATGTGACTGGCTTATAAAGAATAAAGTTAGGAGCAATGGTAGAAGCAAGGAAGCCTCTTTGAAAGCTATTTCAGTGATCCATATGGAAACTTAGTAGTAGCAGTGGAAGTGCTGAAAATGTCAGTTCTTGTTTACAGAGAATTTTAAAGTTTGAACAAGCTTTTCTTTCTTTCCTTTTTTTTTCCTACTACTGAATGTGCTGTGTGAAAGAGAGAAAGGAGTCACAGAGGGATACTAATTTCAGCCTAAGCAACCGTTTAAGTGCTACCATTGCCTGAAATGAGACATATGAAAAGTGGAAAAAGTTTAGCAAGGAAAGCTCCAGGAGTTCAGATTGAGTACACAGAGTCTGAGATATCCAATGGGGATGTGAGGAGAGAACAGTGAGTGTGACCCTTCAATTTAAGTCTGTGTTTTGGGAGCAAAACTGGAACTAATGATATAAATTAAAGTGTCATCAGCACATGGGTTAATTCTTGCATTTCATTCCAGGAGATGGAATGAGATTGTCAAGGGAGAGGGACAAACGGTGATAGAAGACAAATGCCCAATTGCATTGCAGGAATATTTCTACACCAATTGCCATTTCATCTCTTTTTGCAGTAGAAGTCACTAAGAAATCCAGGCGAATGTGGACGGAGAGATGCTACCTGTTTATACTAAAAAAAAAAAAAAAAAGAAAAAAAAATCCCTGATATTGAATAAACAATGTCAGCATTCCACATGGAAAGCATTGTAAAAAAGTCAAGTTCTAGCACTAAAATCCATGATTCAAAAACCATAATATTAATGAGGTTAACTAAAAAGAATCAGAGTCCAGCTAGATCATTTTAGGAGTGTAATATAGTTTGACTTTGTTGGAGCAGAATGTTGCTATAAATTAAAAAAAAAAAACCAAACAATTTAGAAGATGAGAACTCCTTAGAACTATGGTTAGAATTATTTAAAATGAAAATTAATCATTGTATTACAGCAAAATAATAAATATAATGATAGTAAATGCTAACAATATTACATGGAAGAATGAGCTCTCATTTCCATATTCCATTCACAATAAAAAAAACTAGAAATAACAACAAATGTGCAAATAAAATAAAACTTGAATGTTAACTGAATCAATATCAAACTGTGTCAGGTAGCTTTTACATTTAAGCAAAAATTCTATCAAATAGTCAATAGCTTTCTCCTAAATGGGGAGAGACTAGGGAAACATCTGTCCAGAACTTAGCCTTCTGTACTTGACTTACAAAGCTGAATGCTTGTACTAACTGAATGTTTAATGCTGTGTCTGGCATACATGCTGATTGAAGAATTCACTTCTCTAAGTATCTACTCGCCTAGAAATTTGTTTCAGTGCTCTCCACTATTTAAGCAACACCCAAGTGAATTGCCACCAATGGACAATAGGACAAAAGACTTCATTTTAATCAAGGTTATGTCCAGAATATAAAAAGAATTGAGCTCTGAAATATTCTGGTTCCTGTGAGCTTCCTTGTTAGCTAGGAAAGATTGTATTCATGTTTTAATATTACTTTTGACCTTCTGAAGAATTTAATCGATTTTGTAACCCCAAATTCTTAGACAAACCTTTAGTATTTTACTCTACTACTGAAACTATTGATGTAGAAATGACTTGAATTTATTTATCTGAGAAACATTGATTTCTCTCCTAATAAGAATGGTGTCTTATCCTATTAGCAATTATAAAGGTATATTTGCTATAAGTCACAAGAATTTTTATGGAAATACACGTGGTGTGAAACCAGGTGCAGAATAAACATCAGCCATGACTGTCAAGTAATATAAAATAGAAGAACAATTAGCTATTACAAGAGACCTTTAGGGAAACTTTCCAAATAAAAACCTAGTGCCTGAATAGCTTAATTAACTTCCTGTGGGATCAAATCCATCATTGCTAAGCACCTGTCACATATAAGCATTGCCTATAGTGAGGCTCAATAAATGTTTTGTATTAATGCCAAAATTATTTATGTCTCTATATTACAATATCTAGAGAAATAAAACATATTTGCTATATTAAACAGGAGCTTTTATAATTGAACTAGCACTACTGTGATATTAAAAGAAAACTAACATTGTAAATGAACAATGGGAGATGTATTGAATAGTTTACTAGGGGTTAGAAACATAAGGACTTTTTCTATGATACTGTTGTTATTCTTATATATCACTATGATGTGGAATATTCTGTTGCACTACATAAATGCCTACACAATCATCTTATGATTATGCTTGAAGCTGTACTTGAAGAAAACATAAAGAAAAGCTGTTTCACAGTTATTCATGAAATACATTCATTTATTTATTCACTAAGAATTGGATTTCTGTCATGTCCTCAAGTTACATGACCAGGTAGGTGCCACTACCCTGTCTTTCATAATGAAGAGCATCAATTTAGTTTTTCAAAGCTAAAGAGATACAATGCATTAAAATAATAATACAAATCCAGGTTTTATGATTTAAAACTCCACACTCTTAAAGACTTCATTTTAATGAGAATAAAACATGAAAAACAATGATTTTGTATTCTGGGGATATATTCAAGTCTGCTCTAACAGCTGATTTCTTATGTTGGTGAGTTAATACAGAGCCAAAGAGACCTTTGACAATGATAGAATCCAAATTTAGGTATTATAAGATAGTCACTCTGGCAGTGATCCACCATAGAACCCATTTTTTTAACTGTACTTAAAACAATAACTTGACACAAGATGAGAAATGTTGGCAAAGTTGCGCTGATAAGAGACATACCTGCCATTTCTGCAGTCCTTTGAAAAAGGGATATCCTATGTTCATACACAGAGAAGTATGAGGCTCTCTGCACATATGTGTATAATCATTAGTTGCATATGTCATGCATTTTGTAGTTTGTGTTTTTATTGTTATTTCAATAATTTTACAAGCAGTAAATCATTAAACAATATTTACAACTCACATTTTTCAGCACTCAAAATATGCCTGTTTTATGCCTCTTTCAATTAATATGCACAATATATCTAGGCATCTTTATTTCAATATTAACTAAAAGAGCAGAACTTAAAGTTTATTTAAATTGCTCAAGACCATATCTATGCTCAGTGGTACAAAGTCAAAATTTTATTTCTGTAACTCAAAAACAAATATTTATTCTATTCAATAGGAGGAGTTACTGAATTTTGCTTCCCTAAATTTGATCTGAATCTATGATTAAAAAAAAAAAAAAAACAGAAGAAGCAGAACTATAGGGGAGGTTCAATATGGCAGAAGATTAGGTGGAAGCTACATTAACTTCCTCCCAGAAACAAACTGGAATTACAACTAAATTATAGAAAAATCATCCGGAATAACCAACAGAAGACTAGCTGGAGAACAGCCTTATAACCAAGGATTCACAGCAGAAGCCACAGAGAGACTGGTAGGAAGTACAGATGCCTGAGAGGGCTGGCTGGATTCCCACCGGTGGCAGCTGAAGTTCTGGAAGCATGTCTTAGTGCGGGGTGTTCCCCTGAGAAATGTGGTGTCTCAACTCCAGCTGCGCTCCCCTGAATTGGTAAAGGAGCCCACATCACATCAGGCTATGAAAAGCAGCAGGGTTTCTGCCCACCAGGGAACAACAGCTGGAGGTGCAGCTGCCCTCTTAAAGGGCCAACACACAAAATTTTGATTGTAACCACTTAGCCTAAGCTCTGGTGGAGGAAGGGCAGAGCAGACCAGAGCTGTGTAAGGGGAGTTTGGGACTGGTGGCTCTGGGGAAAAAGCTGAAGGGTTAGCCACCAGTATCTCTGTGTTCAGTTATCCCCAACTACAGCAGAAGCTATCTTTGTGGGCAGAGCATTCCCTTATATGAAACCTCAGCCAGGAGGTACGCAATAGCTCCTTGGGCAGGAGTCCCTCCTGCTGCACTCTGTGTAGCTTAAGCCCTGCTAAGATGTATAGCTGGACGCTCTTTCAGTGAGTAAACCTAACACGTAGCTTGCAGGTAGAGGTGGATCTATAGGTGCTCTGAGACTTTAGCTGAGCTGCCCCTGGAACCTAGGGCTGGTAAAAGCTGGCTTTGGTGTGCATCTTGGTCCTTTTCACCCTGCAGAGGGAACCAGAAGAGGTGGATTGCTGATAGCTCCAACAGGTGGTCGGGGGCCAGCACTGTCTGACATAGGCCTGCACCAGTCTTTGCACATCTACCTAATACATAGGGACTAAAGGCAGTCAAAATGGGGAGACAAAGAAACAGGCCCGAAATGGAAAAACAAAATTCTCCAGAAAAAAAAGAGCTAAATGAAAGGAGGCAAACAACCGATCAGATATAGAGTTCAAAGTAATGATTCAAAGAATGCTCAACAGCATGAAAAAGAACATAGAAACCAAAATACGACCAGGCAGGAATCAAAAATGCAATAATGAAATAAATAATACACTGGAAAGAATAAACAGTAGGTTAGATGAAGCTGAGGACTGAATCAGTGACTTGAAAGACAAGTTAGTAGAAAATACCCAATCAGAGCAACAAAAAGAAAAAATAATTTTAAAAAATGAGGATAGTTTGAAGGATCTTTAGGACAACATGAAATGTAAAGACAGCTGCAACATAGGTGTACCAAAATGAGAAGAGAGAGAACAAGGGATTGAGAACATTTCTGAAGAAATGATAACTAAAAACTTCCCTAACCTGGTGAAGGAAAAAGACACTAGACTAGGAAATGCAAAGTCCCAAACAAGATGAATCCAAAGAGACTCACACCAGAACACATCTTAAAAAAAATGGCAAAGTTTAAAGACAAGGAGAGAATTGTAGAAGCTGCAAGAGAAAGGCAGCTACCTATAAAAGAGGCTGTCATCTGATTTCTCAACAGAAACATTTCAGGTCAGAAGGGATTGGCATGAAATATTTATGTGACAAAAAGAAAGGACCTATAACCAAAGCATTTTACCCAGCAAACCCATTATTTAAAATTAAAGGAGAAATAAAGAGCTTCCCAGACAAGAAAAAGTTAAAGGAGTTTGATACCAACAAAACAGTATCACAATGAATGCTTAAGGATTTGTTTCAGAAAGACAAAGGAGAAGAAGAGTAAGGGGAAGGTGAAAGGGAAGAAGGAGAAGGAGAAGGAGAGGGAGAGGGAGGGGGAGAGGGAGGGGGAGAGGAAGGGGAAGGGGGGAGGGGAAGGGAGAAAAGAACAAGAACAAGAACAGAAAGATTAAAACAACAGAGGAACACAGTTAAAAAATAAAATGTCCATAAATATCTATCGAAAATCACTTTACATGTAGATGCTTAAATGCTCCTGTCAAAAGTCATAGGGTACCTGAATGGATAGGAAAACAAGACTCACATGTATGCTGTTTTCAAGAGATGCTTCAGAACAAAAGATACATACAGACAAAAAGTAAAAGGAACTAAAGTGATATTTCATGCGAATGGAAAAGAAAAAAAAAAGCTGGGGTAGCAATTTCCGTATCTGACAGGATAAACTTTAAAACAAAGGATAAAGAGACAAAGAAGGACAAAATGCAACAATAAAGGAAACAATCCAATAAGTGGCTATAATCTTTGTAACCTATTTATGTGCCTAACATAGGAGCACGTAATTATGTGAAGCAAATCATGATGGACATAAAGGGAGAATAATATAGTCATTGTAAGAGTTTTATCCATTTTATCCATTTATCCATTTATCCATTGACATAAATGGATAGATCTTCCAGACAGAAAATCAACTTGGAGACAACAGCCTTGATTGGATTTAATTGGTATCTTTAGAGCATTTCATTCCAAAGCAGCCAAAAATACATTTTTTCAAGTGTTCATGGAATGTTTTCTAGAATAAACCACTTGTTAAGATGTGACATAAGTCTCAATACATTTAAGAAGATTAAAATCATATCAAGTATATACTCTGTCTATAATGCTATGAAACTAAAAATCAATCACAAGAAGATAAAAACAGAAAAACACACAGACGTAGATTTTAAATAACATGCGACTAAACAATGAATGGGTAACAATAAGATCAAGGAATAAATCAAAAGATACCTCTAAACAGATGAAAATTAGAACAACAATAACACAAAATCTGTGGGGCAGAAGAAAACATCCCTAAGAGGAAAAATCGTAACATTACAGGCCTACCTAAAGAAACAAGGAAAAGCTCAAGTATGCAATCTAACTTTATACCTAAAGGAATTTGGAAGAGAATGACAAAGACCAAAGTGTGTAAAAGGAAGGAAATAATAAAGATCAAAGCAGAAATAAACAAACTAGAGCCTAAAATACAATACAGGAGACCAATGGATCCAAGAGCTGTTTTTTTGAAAAGATATTATAAGACAAAAAATTTTAACCAGAATCATCAAGAAAAAAAGATAAAGGACCCCCAAAATAAAATAAGAAATGAAAGAAGAGAAGTAACAACTAATACCAAAGAAAAACAAAGGTCTGTAGGAAAATAACATTAACAATAATATGCCAACAAGTTGGACAATATGGGTGAAATACATCAATTCTTACAAACATATAATCTTCAAAAACTAAAGCTGGAGAATCTGAATAGTCAGATTACAACTAGTAAAATTGAAGCAATAATAAAAATCACAAAAAACAAAAGCTCTATTCTTGATGACTTCACTGGTGAATTTTTCCAAACATTCAGAGAACTGCTATTATCTTTCCCAAACTATTCTTAAAAATTCAAGAGGAGAAGACTCCCAAACTCATTTTATGAGACTAGAATTATCCTAAATATAAAACCAGATAAAGACACTACAAATAAAATTATAGGCCAATATCTCTGACGAACATGCTAAAGTCATCATCAAAATGTTAGCAAATCAAATCCAGCAATACATTAAAAAGATCATACACCATTATCAAGTGAGATTTATTCTGGAGGTGCAAGGATGTTACCATATCTGCAAATAAATAAACATGACATACCAGAAACAAAATGAAGGACAAAAACCACATAATCATATCAATAGGTTCAGAAAAAGCATTTGATAAAATCCAGCACTGATTTATGATGAAAACTCTCAGCAAAATGGAAATAGAGGGAACATACTTCAAAGTAATGAAGGTCATACATGATAAACACATGGCTAACAACATACTCAATGGACAAATATTACAAGTTTCTTTTTAAGATCAGAAACAAAACAGGGATATCTACTTTCACCACCCTTATTCAGCATAGTACTGGAAGACCTAGATCAATGTAGAGGAAGGAATAAAAGGCATCCAAGTTGAAAAGTAAGAAGTAAAACTGTCATTTTTGCAAGTGACATAATACTGTATATAGAGACTCCTAAAGATTCCACTGGAAAGCTATTAGAAGTAGGAAATTAATTCAGAAAGTAGCAGGATACAAAATTAATATCTAAAAGCAGTCACATTTTTATACACAAATAATGAACTGTCAGAAAAGCAAATTGAGAAAACAATTCCACTCACAATTGCTTCAAAAAGAATAAAATACCTAGGAATATTTTTAACCAAGGATGTAAAAAAACTCTACTCAGAAAATTATAAGACATTAAAGAAATCAAAGATACAAATAAGTGGAAACATATACCATGTTCATGGATGGGAAGAATTAACATCACTAAAATATCCATGCTACCCAAAGCAATCTACAGATTCAATGCAATTCCTATCAAGATATCAAAATACCAACAGCATATTTCACATAACTTGAACAAATATTCCAGAAATTTATATAAAAGAATGAAAGACCCCAAATCTAAACAGTGACCTTGAGAAAAAAATAACAAATTTTGAAGAATCATGCTACCTAATATCAAACTATACTACAAGGACATAGTAATCAAAACAGCATCATACTGGCATAAAACCATACATATAAATCAATGGAACAGAAAACAGAGCTCAGAAATAAACCTATACCTTTATAGGCAATTGATATTTCACAAGAAAGCAAAGAGCATAAAATGGGCTAAAAATAATTTGTTAAATAATTGGTTTGGAAAAATTAGTTGAACATGTGCCAAACAAATAAATATACATATATATATGTATAAATCCATTCATCTGTTGATGAAAACTTAAGTTGTTTTTTTGGTCATTTTTGAATGTCTGCAGTAAACGTAAGGGGCACATATCTTTTCAAGTTAATGTTTTTGGTTTTTTAGAACAAATATTCACAAGTGGAATTGCTGAATCATAGAGTAACTCTATTTTTATATTCTTAAGGAACCTCCATATTATTTTTCATAGTGGCCTCACCAATAACCTATTCCCACAAACTGTGCACAACTGTTCCCTTTTTCCATTTCCTCACTAACATTTATCTCTCATCTTCTTTTATTAAGCATTCTAACAGGTGGGAGGTAATATCACATTGTGGTTTGACATGCATAACCCTGATAATTACTTATGTTAAGCACCTCTCGGTCATCTGTATGTATTTTAGGGAAAACATCTATTTAGATCTCCTGTCCATTTTTTGAATAGATTATTATTATTGCTATTGAGTTGTATGAGTTATGTATATATTTTGAATATTAATCCCTTATAGATGAATCATTTGCAAGTATTTTCTCACATTCAGTAGGTGGTTCTTTCATTTTGTTGATGGAATCCACCTGTACAGAAAGTTTTTGTTTTAGCCCCACTTGTTTCTTTTGTTGCTTTAACTTTTTGTGTTAGATTTTAGAAATCTTTGCTGAGGTTGATATCAGGAGCTTAATGTCTATATTTTCTTCTAGGAGTTTTATAGTTTCAGATCTTAACACTCATGTATTTCATCCATTTTGAGTTATTGTGTGTGTGTGTGTGTGTGTGTGTGTTTGTTGTAAGATAATGGTTAAGTTTTTTTTTTTTCTTTTGCATGTGGCTGTCCAGTTTTTCCAACACCATTAATTGAAGAGGCTCTTATCCTATTGCATATTCTTGGCTCTTGTCGTAAATTAATTGAGTATATATGAGTGGGTTCATTTTTGCTCTCTACTCTTTTATTAATCTGTGTGTCTGTTTTTATGCCAATACCATACTATTTAGGTTACTATAGATTTGTGATAGAGTTTGAAATCAGGGAGTAGGATACCTCCACCTTTCTTCTTTTTTTTTCCCTCTCAAGATTGCTCTGTCCTTTGTGGTCACGTAAATATTTTAAGATTGCCTTGTTTCTGTGACTTGCCATTGTAATTTTAATAGGGAATCCTTTGAATTTATAGATTGTTTGGGCTGGTATGAACAATTTATCTATATTAATTCTTCCAGTCTATGAACATAATTTATCTTTTAATTTATTTTTGTCTTCTATTATTTTTATTAATAGCTTATAGTTTCTACCTCCTAGGTTAAATTGATTTATAGGTATTTGTATGCTTTTGATGCAATTGTAAATGGGATTCTTCTCTTAATTTTTATTTTCTAATTGTTGTTAGTGTATAAAAAAGCAACAGATTTTTGCATAATGATTTTTGTATCCTGCAACTTTACTGAATTCTCTTATTAGTTCTAGTATCTTTTTAGTGGAATATTTAGAGAATTCTAAATATGGTATCATGTCATCTGCAAATAGCGACAATTTTTCCTCTTTTTTCCCAACTTGGATGCCTTTCATTTCCTTTTTCCACCTAATGGCACTGTCTAGAATAGTCAATACTATATGGATAAAGTTGGTGAGAGGGGGTGGGCATCCAAACCTTTCTCCTGAACTTAGAGGAAAAGGTTTCAGCTTTTTACTGCAAAGATTGTTTAAAGAAATATTTTCTTGCATAAAAACAGTATCTGTGAATAGATTAGATGACTACAAAAATCCTTCGACATACATAATTTTGCATGCCATAGGGTATTTGCATCTGAAAATCTACCACTAATCCAAAACAATATGAAAAATGGAAGCATTTCACAAAAATAGTTTTTTATAAATCCATTTTAAGAGTAAATTTGTGTGCTTGTGTGTATATGTGAAGGCACACAAATTCATTTAATCTTTACATACATATAGGTATATGTATATATATTTTTCCCTCTGCTATTGTGGTATGAACACAATTTGATTACTAGAACACAAGTTTTTAAAAGAAAAGAAACCATTGGCAAAACTATTTCAATAATTAAAACAAAGTGGAGAACAGAAAAAGGGAAATAAATTATTTTGTGTCACTGAATATAATTTTTTCTACATTATCTTTTTGTTTATTCTGACCTTCCCCCAGCTAAGACAACGTTTTCCAAGAATGTTTAATCTTTGGACATTCTTTTACATAACGTTTCATCCTGGAAGAGAGGGATGAAAAGAAGCAAAGCGTCAGCAATGAGATTTTATACAAGCTTATAATAATTTGAAGGGGTCTTGTTAAATATTCAACTGAATTTCTGATAAGCTATCAGCTATTTTTTTTACTTATATTCAAACAGAATATAGAGTGTTTGAGGCTCTGAAAAGAACATTATTATTAACTTGATATAGTATGTTAAATAACTTTTCTAAGATATTTAAACTGTCAGAAACTGTTTTCTCATGAGTAAAATGGAAATATGAATACCTGTATCATGATGTCGCTGAATTGAAATTATTAAAAAATCCTTGTGAGGACCATCATAAGCTTTCAATATTGTTAGCACAGTGAAAAAATGGTAGAAATTTATCACACCACAGTCAAAACTTAATTTTGAACCAATCAAACATAAAGTGGTGAGGAACGTATTAGCTGTGTTCTTAGTGAGTCTGAGTTAGAAACTAAAGCAGCAAAAATATTTAACATACTGCATAACTTAAAGCCACTTCTACCTCCAGGTCTTGACATTTTGGGTCACCTGTGAGGACAGTGAGGTCTGCCAAATTAGACCTTGGACAAAGGGCTAACCAAGTATGCTTGTGACCTCTAACATATTATGACAAAGGGATACTAACACATTTTTTTCAATATTAATGAAATTAACTATTCTTCTTCCTGTAGGGAGTATATAGGAGCATGCAGAGGAAACAAATTTTTGTTAGTACTTTAAAGATATTCTTAATTTCTAGGCAAGAAGAAAGTAAGAACAAGGTAGCATAGTGCAGCGGTTAAGTGGTCTCAGAAGCCTCATTGACTGGGTTCAACCACAGCTCTGCCACATATTGCTAGGTGGCATCAAACAGTCCCAAGTTCAATTCACATAAGAAACAACAAAATTTATATGTGTATAGCACTCAAAACAGTGTGGAAAGTGATCTTACCTAAAACTAATCCCCTTTAGTTTTTACCTCAGTGTGGTAGAGTTTACATATAGTTTTAGAATGGAAATATGAATAATATAGAAGAATTTACTTCACTTAAAGGGAGAAATAAATGGCAAGTTTTGGTTACATTCACAATCTGTGAATAGGAACAAAATAAAAAAGAAAACTTGTTGATAAACCAAAAGTTTTACTACTTATATTTAAGCATAAGTTTTTTAATATTCTACTGGATAATTTTAATTAGAAGTTAACTTGTGTAATACATTTAAAATTTTAATAAGGGCTTGTTCAGTTTGTGTCTTAGTTACTTCTATAAGAAAAAAATAAAGATGTTTCAACTTTTCGGGTGACCTAGTGGCATGCATCAGTCTGTATGAAAAAACTGTAGCTTACCTGGAAAGGATACATTCTAAGAGGAAAATCAGGGAAATAAAAACAAGTCAATTTTCATTAGATTCCACATGTGGTACTTGTGGTTCTCTGACTGGCTCATTTCACTTAGCAGAATGCTGTCTGGGTTGACCCATGCAGTCTCAAAGGGTAAGATTTTCTTCTTTTTTACAAAGAAGCATTCCATTGTGTAAAGCTACCACAGATTTTTATCCACTTTTCTGTTGATAGTCACTTGAGTTGCTTCCACACCTTAGCTATTGTAAATAATGCTGCAATGAACACTGAAGTGCATGTATTATTTCAAATTGTGTTTAGGGTTTCTTCGGATATATTCCTAGAAGTGGAATTGCTGGGTCATAAGACAGTTCGGGTTTTAATTGTTTGACGTACTCTGTACCGCATCTCCACCAACGGTACACGAGGGTTCCCTTTTCTCCATGTCCTCACCAACACTGGTTTGTTGCTTTATTTACAATAGTTATTCTGACAGGTTAGAAACAGATTCATAGGTAGAAAATAGACCAACGGCCATCACAGGGAAAGGAGGTTGCTGGGCTGGGTGAAAAAAGCGAAGGGATTAAGCAAAAACCAAACAAACCCATAGATACAGACAAGAGTGTGGTGATTACTGGATGGAAAGGGGAATGGGGAAAGTAGGAGAGGGTAAAAGAAGGATACATGGTGATAGAAGGAGATTTGACTTGGAGTGATGAACACTCAGTACAATATTCAGATGAAGTGTTATAGAATTGTACACCTGAAACCTTTATAATTTTATTAACCAATGTCAACCCAATAAATTCAATGAAAAATAAAAAAAGTCAATATCTTAACTTTTAGGAGGATTCGCATTGTGATTTTTGGAGCAGTAATTACCTATAATTTGCGTTTATGTATGTCTCAAGCTTTGACAGACTTATGTCTGTGACCCAGAGAATAAGGGGATGACTATTAAAAAAAAATTTTTTTTCCAGTAAAACCTCTTTAAGGTATCTAAGCTCTACTGCTCTGGTAATCCTCCAAGGGTGTTTAACTAAAAAAGGGTTTATGCATCCTGTCTGGATGAACAAAAATATCTTTGGGCCCTCACCAGATTCCTCCTCCAGCTTTATGATTGCCTATAGCACTTAAAACAGTGATCTCAAGATACAGCAATAGTCAGTGAAAAGTGAGCCATGCCTGGGAGACTCAGTGGGAAATGATTTTACAAAAAATGAGAGACAAAGTTTTAAAGCATATAAATCACGGACATGACTCAACATGCAATTTTTGATTCCTGCATTTCTAATACACCCAATTGCCAAATACACAGACTGTCTACATATTTTCTTCATTGTTATTATAGACAAGGTAGGGGAAAATGTCAAATAAATAAATTAGAGAGATCTCTGACTGAAACAGGGACCGTATAAAAAATTAATTTGGATCAGTGATACTGGAAGGTGAGTTAATTATTTATGTGTATCACAAACAAAAGTAAAATATAGACCCACAGCCCTGGCAGTATATATCACAAAAAATTTCCAAGCAGACGTGAAAAAAATCTTTAGGGATATACTTGTATGTCCATCAGAAAAGCCTCTGAACATCTTCTGTTATCAGGTTATGAGGTAAAATAAATAAGTCAATAAATCCAGAATTGTAGCATAGATAATATCAAGTAGTTTCATGGGAAAGCTTGCAATTTACTATACTCTGTCTGGCTCTCTCCAATGTTTATACTGATAGAATAATTGCAAATTTCTCCTATGAATAATATGTTTTAGTGATATTTTATATTAATGTACTTGCCTATTATTTTCAGGTATTAATGCATGCTCATAAAAATATTTTGAAAATACCTATTTAAAAGTAATAGAATTAGAAATATTAAATAAACTATAAAAATAAAAAATACCAAATAACTGAATTTTCAATTTTGGTATTTTAACTTTTGAAGTATTTTATCATGTGTTTCAGCAGCTTATGGGCATTTCACTAAGATTTTCTTAATGTAAAAACTTTCATGACCTAGAAATAATTTATCAACATCAAGATTCGAATAAACTTTAGCATGCCACATTCGGTTAGCTTTCCTTTTTCTATCATATTTTAGCCCCTTTGTTCCCGAACAGAAACAAGGTCCTGCTGCCCGCTGCCACCCTCTAGGCAAGTTCCCGAGGCAGAGGTTTGGTGAAGAAGGAAAGAGGTCGTTTGCTCACAAGCTAGGCAATGGGGAAGAATGGCAGACCTCTGCTGCCATCAGGGCACCCAAAGAAAAATCCCACCGCCCTCTGCCAGATCTGTGCAAGGCTGCCTGGTGTTTATTCTCCAATTTTAAATCACCACCTTTGCTCAGCTCCTTTCCCCATCACTGTAGGGTCTCAGGCCCCTTTCTGGAGTCTGCATGAGTGAACCACGTCTCCAGCCACTGAGGCGACCTATTCCTGCACATGGGGCCCAGGGCCTATTGCCTGGCCACATGGCTTGCAGGGACCGCAGGCCCACAGGCAGATGCCGGAGAAAGAGAAAGGGCAGTCTCTGCCTTCCCCCCATTTGAATCCCTCCATGCGAGCTCCTTGGCCAGTCCTCTCCTTTTTCCAGGCTAGCCTGGCAGGACTCACTCCACCATGCACCAAGAGGGAGCAGGAGGGTTTTTCCTCTGTTAGTCACTCCCTCCAGCTGTGTGCAGACTTCGGTGCAAGGCTTCCTCCTGTGCACTTCTGCCCAGGGGTGGGGAAATCTGCCCTCACACACCATATTAGCTTGTTTATTGCTGCCTGGGGCAGCCTCCTCCTCCAGCCCTCCCTTTCAAAGTTTATTTGAATCTGATGATGATAAATTATTTCTAGGTCATGAAAGTTTTTACATTAAGAAAATCTTAGTGAAATGCCCATAAGCTGCTGAAACACAACAAATGATAAAAATAAATAAAAGTATTTGCTTATAAAAATGTTAACTAAATATATATGTGTAGAAAGAAAGATCTATTAGAGCAGGGGATTTTTAGTGATTGGTGACCTGTCAACTGTATATATTTTGAGTCAACCATGAGTTGGATTGAGTTTTTCACTAGAAAATAAAATCTGCAGTGTCTTAATACAAAAATTGAAGAACTTGTTTAAAAATACTTAGTGAGTCATAAAATCGTTGTTTGTCTATGAATGCAACCTAGTGAAAAATTTCATAATTGTAATATATAGTGTTTAAAACAAATCAAGATACAACCAATTAGAGAGAATACCATATCTATATATCAATAAGATATTACTATTAAGTGTTTTTTTTTAAGTTGAATTGGAACAACATAAAATTTCTTGTGCATACGCCTTATGTAGGTCCAATGGAAGCCTGAAGTCGAGTCATGAACGGCTCTTCCTCCTCCTGCTTAGTGTGGTGAGGAAAATTTCACTGAACTCATGCTAAAATTTAAACCCCTCAGGCATTGCCCCTTCTGCTGTTTTTTGGTTGTTTCTTTTTATTTCTGCATTGTGAGCCTAAATAGTGGTGTTCTTTTTCTTTTCCCTCTATTTTTTTGTTTAAAACCTGATTCCTTTCCTGTGTTCTTTATTTTGTGTCCTTCAGCTACATTGATTTGCCTTTAGACTCTGAATGCTCTTTCTGTGTTCTTGCTGATTTGAGACTGATTATTTTATTTGATAAGTTATTTTTAAGCAACAAACCATGACATACAATTTTTAAAAAAATGTGTGATTTTTTTTGCTTTTAATAATTGTATTTGTTTCAATTAATGATGATTTATGATATGCTTAACTTTGATGCTGTCAGTGATTCAAATTAACTGGCCAAGCCTTAACATTTCCCCTAGATTGATTAAATTTTACACGTACATCTTACTGACTCTAGGCTTGGACCACCCGTTTCTTAGAGCATTTCCTATGGAAAACTTGTAACTGCAAATTCTTTTTGGAGGTAATGCGTGCACACACACACACACACACACACACACACTCACACACATTGCAGGCTCTTGGTTGTTTTGCAGTCCAGGGATATCTTCTTCAAGGACCTTGGACACATTCTTTGAATTATAATCATTTAAGGAGATTGTGCCCCTTTATCTAGGTCTTTATAGGATGGTGGGAGTCTAATAAGTGACAAGTAGCAAGCACAGATAACCTAGTCATATTGACCAACCTTATCACTAACGTGCTCTAGTATTCTTCCACTAATGTCCTCTAGTATTGTTCCACTAGCTTACCCAAGCTTTTTCAATGGAGTTGAGTTTAATCTCTCTCAATTTTTACTTTGTCAACTTAACTTTTTCACAAATCTTCTTTAACAGTTTTGGTGTCATAACTTGGTCAGCATTCATCATTGGACCCCCTTGCTTCTCACCCAGGACATTTGGTTTAGAACTTCAACTTTGGTCTTCACTCATGATTGACTGATTGCTCAAGGAAACTTTTGGTGAATCTTCTGATTCAGCACTTCTGGCATCCCACCGTTAAAGCATGGGAGGAGATTGACTTTAATTCTAGAAGAGTATTCTTATTGGTAACATCTCATTTGATTGAGCTTCAGTGTTTTGGTATTTGGAGTACTTATTCTGTGTTGAGATGGCAGGGTATGTTGAGACCTTCCCTGTGCTGAGATCTTGTTTGATCTTTAGTCTGTTCCTTTGGTGTCTTTTCCCTCATGGAAAAATTTAACTCTTCTGATTTTCCTTCTTTAAAAATTCCTGCTGACTATGCTCTGCCACTATAGTGTTAATTTGGTCCATGTCCTTCCTCTTTGACATAATTTTACTAAGGATAGTTTGGAATTTCAATGGCCTTTATGGAAAACTTGAAATCTCACAAAGAGATCTTGACTCATCCAAGACCTCTCCTATCCCATCACTTCTGCTCCTCCTTTCTCCTTTATCACCTTTGATTTTCTCCTTCAGCTCCCTTAAATCCTTTGATATGTCCCTCTTCAAAGCCCTTATCCCCTTTAACCTATTTTCCTCTCCAGACATTTCCCTTCTCACTCCATCCCTTCAAGTCCCTAGAGTCACTTGAACATTAAATCTTTTGACCCGCCTAGGAGTCAAGGAGTCCCAAGGCAACCACCTGAGACTAAAAAAGGTTAAAAAATACAGACTGGATGTTTTAGTCTTTCAGATAAAGAGACACCCAGGCATTCACTTGGTGTACCTTTTGTCCTATACCTAAACTTTAGCCGAAAATCTCCATAAGATTTTATATTGGGGCAAAAGTCAATATTAGAAGATTCCTACACACATACTGATGTTTATCCCTCAAATTGAACATGCTTTCTCAACTTGATTCATCTGCTAGAAACAAAAATTTTTTTAAAGATTTTATTATTTATTTATTTTTAGAGAGTGGGGATGACAGGAGAAAGAGAAGGAGAGAAACATCAATGTGTGATTGCCTTTCACGTGCCCCCTACTGGGGACCTGGCCTGAAACCCAAGCATGTACCCTGACTAGGACTCAAACCAGTGATCCTTTGGCTCGCAGGCTGGCACTCAATCCATTGAGCCACACCAGCCAGGGCTAGAAATGCAATTCTGATAAATGTATAAAATAAAGTCAAGCGCCAAATCATTTATATAAATTAGTTTGTTTGGTAATATTATATTTATATTCAAAACATGACTATAATTTTAGAGCAAAAGCTTTAAGATCTGTGTTTGTGAGATCCACATGTTTCTATGTATATGTTATGTGTATGTGTGTGTGCGCATGTGTATGATATTTTCCTATCTCTGGATAAAATTACCAAATTATAATATCTGTTAAAGGAGTTCCACTATAATGGGTTACAGATAAAGTTTATATAAACATTTCTTAACTTTTCAAATTAAAAACACAGCTTCTATTCTTATAATATGAAAATATATTGTTATAAAAATTAATTCCAATATTTTAAAACTCAAGTTCACATAAATTAGGTAAATCTTTGACATTCATACTTTGATATTATTTAATAAAAATATTACTATATCTTTGGAGTTATCAGTATTAAGTGTAATAAAAATACATTTTAATTCTACTTGGGATTACTAGTCAAAGAAGTTAATATTTATTAAACACTTAAGAATACAAAATTTATAAATCTGATTTTCGTCAAATTAAGAAATTATTTTGAAAATTTTACTTTAACCATAATAATGTTTTCTATCTCTGCTTGAAAATAGTGCCCAATATATTTTTTGTATCATACAAAAATGTGTAGATCATATGGTATTTGTCTTTCTCTGACTGGCTTACTTCACTTTGCATAATAATCTCCAAATCTATCCATGCTGTCCCAAAAGATATAGTTTACTATTTTTTTAAAATGACCAATTAGTATTCAACTGTAAATGTACCAAAGCTTTTTTTATCCACTAGTCTACTGATGGGTACTTGGGCTATTTCGAGTTCTTGGCTTTTGTAAATAATGCTACAATGTACATAGGGGTGTATATATTTGTTTGAATTAATATTTCATGTTTCTTCGGTTATAGTCCCAAAAGTGGGATCGCTTATATGTGGAATGTAATGAACAAAATAAACTGATGAACAAAATAGAATCAGGAGCATGGGTACATGGAAATTTCCGACAGCTGTCAGGTGGAGGGGGAGTTGGCGGACTGGATGGAAGAAGGTGAAGGGATTGAGCAAAAGACATATACATGTAACACATAGACACAGGCAACAGTGTGGTGACAGCCAGAGGGACAGTGAGGTGAGAGGTAGGTGGAGGTGGGCAAAGAGAGGGAAAATGAGGATAGAAAGAGACATTTCTTGGGGTGACGGGGGCACCATGCGGTGTGCAGGTGATATTTTACTTAGCTGTACTCTTGAAACGTGTATGGTTTTGCAAACCACTGTCACTCCAATAAATTCAATTAAAAATAAGAATCTCCAGTATTACATGAAACAAAATATTTCTATTAAGATGGGGGGAAATATATCAAATATATAAATTAACCTCTTTTTTAAAAAAATAAAAATACATATCTAGATTATTTCTAAGGTAATCTACTGAAACATTCATTATAAGGCATAAGTTTGTTTACATATTCTTATCTTCTTATTTTCATCATACAGAAAGATTAACTATATTTGGTCTGTTAATATGTTCTTGTTGCCATAGTGAGAAATTGCACTATAAGAAAGCATATTAAACATCGTGATGGGATATTCATAAACTTTACTAGTCTGCTACAAAGTACTGATATACCACTCTCCATGATTATCTACTTTTTGTCTGCAAAATATAAACCATGAGTGTTTAAAATTATAATCAATATATCCAAATGAAACTACTAGAAATAATTAGGGCAGAGAGAAACAACTTTGTATGCAAAATATATGAAGAGCATAGAATGTGTTTTCCTTAAGGTAAAAATAGTTATTTTATCCTAAAGTTACTGTGAGGGAGAGGTAGGAAAGGATCAAAGGGGTATATATAGTGATGGGAAGAGACTTGACCTGGGATAGTAAACACACTATACAATATACAGAAGTTGTAGAATTGTATACTTGAAACCAATATAATTTTAAAAAGTCACACCAGTAAATTCAATAAAAAATAAATTAAAAAAATAAACATACTGGTTATTTCTGAATGAGGAAAAAGAAAATTTAATACAAAATCTGAATGGATAGGGATACAAATAGGTCTGCGGTAATGGAATTTTATTTTGTGTATCCAAAACTAGTTAAGATTAAATAGATTAATTTATTTTTTAAAATGTCATTTAGTATCACTGCTCTACTGATGCAAAACTAAAGTTTGGTTTTCCTTCTGTTAAAATGACAACATTTCCTTGGATTATTAATTTGCTCTTTATGATAGATCATAAAAAATATATTTCTTTTCCTTCTGAGTAATTTTTTCAAGGATATAGACTATATGATTTTACCAGAATAACTTCCTGTGTTTTTTTAACTTTATCATGTATTTTATTATTTAATACATGATAATAAACCTTCTCACCTTCAGAAGAGCTACAGTTGTTGTTTCAATCAAATACCACCCACATATGCTTCTAAAATGTTTTGACACTTTGGCTAAATTGATAGCCAAGTATTATTTCTTAGTGACCAATGATCATTTTCAGCTGTGTCCAAATCTTTTGACCTTTTTGATAACTTCTGATATTTTGCCTTCTCAAAATAGAATGCTAAGTGAAATTTTCTACCTCAGTCTGAGGAATTCTCAGGAGGGACCCTAAGAAATAACAACAACAACAGCAAAATGTTATTTTACCTTGTAAAAAGAGAGGTACTAAAATATTTAGGTTTACTTGATATATTGAGTTGCATTGAAAGTGCTAGTAGATAACCAGGGACTCCCTGGTTATCTGTGTGGATAAAATATTATTGATATAAATATTTTAGGAATTTTAAGATTCCTAGAAATGTGTCAATGCCCTTGCTGTCCCTGATATCTTCTGGTTCTGCTTTGCTGGTATTAGACATGTTATTAGTCATCATTTATAAATTATTCAGTGAGAAATCTTTAATACTACCCTCCAAACTCCATGGGAGGTAGGCGCCTAACTTCGGTTAAGTGCCAATTAACAAATACAGATGACCTGATAACATTGACCGACCTCCTCTATCTTATCCTAATGAAAACACTCCTGTCTTTAGTTGCAGTAGAATTGAATTCAACCTCTTTTTCCTGTTTGATAGTATTAAATTCTTCCTTGTCTGTTTAACTTTGGTACAATTGGTCTTTGGCAAAACCGTAACAAAAATATAGTATAGTTAATACACATTGTTTTTCCTGCCCGATTGCTAGATGCTTTACATATATTATCTAATTTAATTCTCCTGGTCATTTTCAAGAAATGTTTTACTCTATTCACTTCACAGTTAAGAAAACAGGTTTAGATTCATCAAGAAAATCATCCTACATCATTCAGCTAAAATTGAAGTCTCCTCTCATATTTAACTTCTTTGGAGGTCTTATTCTCATTTTTGTATTTATGGTCCTGTATTCTCTGTCTTAAAAGATAAGTTTCCAGATTATGTGAGGCCTCACAGAACCTGGGCCTGCCCCTTCAAAGCAGATGGAAATGAAATTCAGAACTTGAACCTGGGAATAGCTGATTTCAATGCCTGTGTGCTTCTTTCATTATAATTATTTTCCAGACTTGTTTTTGCATCCCTGAGTGTTCAGTTGAACTAGCTTCGCAGAACTGTGAAAACTGAGAAAAACTGAATTCTGGGATTTCCGCTCTAGTTACAAGCAGACCAGCTCTCCATCTCTCTCTCCATTCACCTATTTATCTGTCATAGGAATTAAATGTAGTTTTAAGAACTGATCCTGTGGCTAAAGTGGTTTGAAAATAATGGTGTAATACTATATTGTCAGGACCCTTTTCACTGAATACATGATGTAGGGTAGTAACTGTGAAAAGTTAATTATAAAATTTATTTAATATATTTTGAACTGAAAAAGCTTTTAAAGAAGGGAAAAATGAGTCACAGAAAAGTAATTTACCTAAGGTCAAAGACTGGTTCAGGATAGAATTGCAATTATTAAACTCTTATCATGCATTATGTCACTCACGGGCTTATTTCAAGGATACTTTAAGGAATTGCCTAATGGAACTTGTTATGATATTGACTGTAGTGATGTTTTAGAGGCCATTGTTCACTACACACTGCTTTGTTCTTTCTATGAGTGAGCACAAAAAATAATTAACTTCAGTCAGAATCCAAGTCAGTACTGAGCAGTTTCTGTTTTTGTTTCCCTTTTATAAAAAACATCAAATATATAAGTGATTGGATTTCCTTCTTTGGTTAGTTTCTAGAACCTCACTAACACACTTGATACTATGAACTGAGAGTTTTTGTCCCATCCCCAAATCATATGCTTAAGCCCTTATCCCCAATGTGATGGTTTTTGGAGGTGAGGTCCTTGGGCAGTAATTAGGGTGAGATTAGGTCACAGAGTGGTGACCTTATGATGGAGTTAAGATCTTTATAAAAAGAAGAGACATGAGTTCTTTCTCTTCCCATGAGCTTACAACACAGAAAGGCCATGTGAACACATAGGAAAAAATATTTGTTTACAAGCCGGTAAAAGAGCCCCCAACCAAGAACTGAATCTGTTGATATGTGGACCTTGGACTACAGCTTCTAAAACTGAGAAATAAATGTCTGTTCTTTAAGCTGTATAGCCTATAATATTTTGTTACCACAACCTGAGGTAAGACGTTTCAAGTACATCCATATAAAGGACACATTTTTAGTTCATAACCTCTATACCAAGCTTACTCCTGCTTCTTCTTATTGTTCATTATTTTTCAACTGTTTTAAAATTCTTC
Organism: Pteronotus mesoamericanus; assembly: GCF_021234165.1. Taxonomy (NCBI): domain Eukaryota; kingdom Metazoa; phylum Chordata; class Mammalia; order Chiroptera; family Mormoopidae; genus Pteronotus; species Pteronotus mesoamericanus. Next base: position 36,851,606 of record NW_026555285.1, on the reverse strand, counting down.
ACTTTACATTGTTAGCCTGATATACAATGTGGTAAACTGTCATAGTTCATTTGAACTGAATTGAGACATTAAGACAGGATAAAATAATACACAAATCTTCATGGTGTACGGTCCCTACCTTAGTTGAGTACAAGATTTCTCTCTCTAGTTTGCAACACCGTGTCATGTACATTAAAGACATCCGATAAATACGGAGTGAATGCATAAAGGAAGGAAGACAGGGTGTAGAAAGTACACGTGAATGCCAAAATTCTAAGAGCAATGACCAAAACCAGAATTGAGTATCTTAATTCTCAGATTAATTAAGATAAAAAAGCAAAACATCATTTATTCAGTTCTTACGGTGTTTTAGTCTCTGTGCAGTATACTTTTTACAATTTAATAACCATATCTGGTCAGATTATAAACCTTAGTTCAAAGATGAGGAAATGAAAACTCAGGGAGGCCAAGAGTAAGTTTACATTTCCAGAAGGCTGAAGGATGAGAATCTGGGTTTTTAAATCACATTCCTTTTTTTAATATCATAGAAGTTACTATATTTCCTATTAAATTTATAAAGTGTTATATTAGTCTAAAGCAGAGAAAGATGACTTAAGTGTGATGAATTATGATGTAGCATTTAAATTATAAGTTAAAATGTGGATAGAATTTGAATTGTAGTGAGGGAGAGAAAAGCAAATAAATATAATTGGGTACATTAACAATCTCTGAGATGAGATTGGTTCATGGCTATAAATATTGGACCATAATTAAAACAAGCTAAGGATCCTTTTGATATCATTCTCAAAGTAAACAGGTAAGCAAGCTTTGTCGGCTTTCTTTCCAATTATGGACATTAACTGAAGTCTGTATTATATAAAACAATAATTAATAAGAATGGATCTAGAGCATGAATGCCAGTTTGAATCTCAGACCTACCATTTATTCACTTGAACAATTTACTTATTCTCCGTGTACCTGAGTTGCCCTAAAACATGGAGCTGCTATTTCCTGTAGCACATGATTACTGTATTGTCATATAATCCTTGAAAATCCTGTGGGATAATTCCTTAATCATTTAAACTATTTCTTCTGTTTGTTATAAATTACTTTGAAAATCTTATTTCTTGATATTTTATAAATAACTATTTGTATCAATAAAAGCATTTCCTTCCAAGGTCCTCTGAATAAAAACGATAGGTAATTTCTTTAAATTTTCTTAGCCTTAAAATTCATGGTGCCTGATTGGTTTATAATTGATTTCCATGTTCATTTCAGTTTTGAGCCTACCGATCATATAGATAGACATGAATCTTCAGTCCTATTCAATTCAGTTTAGCACACTATCCAATATCAATGAAGTAAAGTACTATTACTGGTAGGATCTGTTTCTACTCAATCATCTTTTTGTCTTTGCTTGAGGATACAATAAAAGATTAAGAAACCATCAAAGAATGTTTTTCAAATTCCTTAGGAAAATTTTACAATTCAAAGAGTTAACCACTATCAAAGTCTTTGAAATGGAAAACAGAAACTGGTGAATATTAACGACTGTGCTTTTGAACATTTTATGCAATAAAATATGCAAAATTAAACTAGGACTAGTGTTCCCAGTCAGTTCAGTGCTGGTTATGTTTAAGAGAATAGTGAAGCCACTCACAACCTGGAGAAGTACACATAAAAAATAATTTAGCAGGTGTGAAGTGGTATCTCATTGTATTTTTGACTTACATTTCCCTAATAGCTAGTGAAGTTGAACATCTTTTCATGAATCTTTTGACTGTTTGTCTTCTTGCGAGAAGTGACTGTTACAGTCTTCTGCTCATCTTTTAATTGGATTGTTTGTTTGATGGTGAGTTGTAGAAGGACTTTATAAATTTTGGATATTAACCTCTTGTCTGAACTATTGCTTGCAAATAATATCTCCCATTTGGTTGGTTGTTTTTATCATTTTGTTGGCTATTGGCTTTTTTTTTGATGTCCAGAAGTTTATTAGTTTTATATAGTCTCATTCATTTATTTTTGCCTTTACTTCCTTTGTATTTAGGGTTAGATTTATAAAATGTTCTCTACTACCAAGGTTTATTATCAACAGGGCAGGTCATCGCAAGTGTTGGAGAGGTTGCAGAGAAAAAGGCACCCTCATTCACTGCTGGTGGAAATATAAACTGGCCCAGCCACTGTGGAAACCAATATGGAAGTTACTCAAAAAACTAAAAACAGAGTTGCCATGTGACCCAGCAATCTCTCCTCTGAGTATCTACCCAAAGAACTCAGAAACATTTATTCTCAAAGATACATGCACCTCTGTGTCCATTGCAGAATTCTCTACAGCCGCCAGGACATAGTAAAGAAAATAAGTCAGTCAGAAAAAGCTAAGAACCATGCGATTTCACTCATGTAGGACGTAACACTGAAACTCAGCGACCCAGACAGACAGCAGCGTGGTGGTCACCGGAGGAGAGCGGGAGGGAGGACACAGAGGGTAAAGGGGCCAAATACATGGTGATGGAAGATGGTTTCACTGTGGGCGGTGGGCACACAGTGCAACGCACAGCTCAAGTATCACGGTAATGTACACTTGGAACCAAAATGACCTTATGAACCAATTCACCCATATAAACTTAATTAAAATATATTTTAATCATCAATTTCTTTACTAAAAATCACTTTAACAGAGCCTGATATTGCTGGAAGTTTTACACTGGGTCTCTCCTCTAAATAATTTCTTAATTCAGAATAAGTTTCCCAAATGCCTATTTAATAGGCAGAGTAGGCCAGATATTGTGCTAGGTGTAAAGTTATAAATCACCATAAAGCATTATTCAGACTTTCAAATTAATTATAATCTCACAAAAGAGAATCCAAAAAGGAAAGGTGTTAGTTACCTCTACCCATCTCTACAGCTTTCTGTTTCACTCAGTCTGGAGTTTTTAACTAGATATTTTTCCATTTATCTAATAATTATTATCAAACAGTCTCATTTTCTATACAAACAGTGAATATTCACCTATGTAGCCATAGGCCATTTCCCTTAACAGAAAGATTGTCATAGCCTTAACACATGCTCTTAAAGTGTCATTTTTTAAATGGCAAATAGAGGCATGTCAGACAAACAGTACGGTTTAAACAACAGCATATAGTTGTGATATATAAGGTGTGCTTATTAAACTTCAAGTAAATAGGTAAACAAGGAAGAGTGGCAAATTTAAAAAAATAACTTCCAGTCCATAAAGGGTATTAATGGAAATGGAGACTGAAATTTTCACTACAATTTTTAGAGAGCTAATGAAAAATTTTAAGAAGAGGAACACAATTATATGTAGATATCAATCTATATATACATCTTTTAGTTAAAACAACCATGAGCATTCTCAAAAATAGTCAAGAGCAGAAGCAGTAGAAAGTTTTCACTCATATATCTATAAGACAAATGTAACAACTATCAAAGCACTTAAAATTAACAGTACTTATTTGTTGCTGTTTCATATCTAAATCATAATTAAGTGTCCCTGATTGTCATAGGAATGATTATATATCAGTTTCCTTAAATCAGGATCCATATAAAGAAATCACATTATATTTGGTCATTCTACACAAGATAAGTCTCTTGATTTGGAAAAGTAATGCCTTTTTGTTCTTTCTTTATACTGTTGATTATTGCCAAGCGAGGTTAATGTCTTTTAGAATGTCCCGAATTTTATATTTATATATTTTTTTGTTTCTGTTGTCATTAAATATTTCCTCTACCTTGTTAATTCATGTTAACCCTAGAGGCTTGACAATTTCAGATCTAACTTTTCAAAGAGTAACTCAGAATTAGTTTCATAAAAAGCACAGCTGCATATATTCATGTATGATATAAGTTCATTAATAATAACTGAACAAGGGCAAAATAGAGTTTATAAACCATTCTGTGGAACCCTGAGATTTTTTTTCCCTTATGCATTTGTTTTAATTTCTTGTTCTTGGGCAAGCTGACTGAAAGTCATAAAGGATGATAACCTTCTCTAAAGTAGATTAACACAGTTATTAGGGAAAACAATTTCAATTATCTGTGGGTGTTCCTTAAACATATTATTTCAGCTGTAAAATGTGCATGTTCTGTTCACCTCTTGGCAAGTGATACTAGCATCCACCTGTTAGCATTTCCACTAGTTAAGCAAGGATGACGCCATTCCCCTAATACTAATTCTTGTTTTTTTCTTAAGGTCAAACTCAGTTTCCCGAGGGGTTAAAACAACTGTGAAGACCGCTGTCTCTTTTTGACACACCATCAGCTGGATGATTGCTCAGAATTAGCAATGAAAATTTATGTGTAAGCAACCATATATCAGATAACAGAGGGAGACAATACTTACTTATATAATCAAAACCAACTGAAGTACCATTAGGGAAATTCTCATTTAGCTTTTTGTTTGTTTGTTGTGATGTGGCCTAAAACAGCCTAAAAGAATTACTTTTATAGATTAGTCTGGCCAGATTTTGATAACCAAAAATCCTTTTTTCCTAGGTGAATACTCTATTGATTGATTTTCCAAAGTACTTACCGAACTTTTTATTGTACTGACTTATTGTTGAGCATGCAAGACTTGAGGTGTTTCATTTGATAATTGCGCAATAATAAAAAATAAACCATAAAGCACATGTTTTAGTCTAACCTAGAAAGCCTTCCAGAGATTAATGAGTTCCAATGGTAAATTACCACATTAAGTTCTTAAAAGCAATAGCATATGAATAAATAGGGAATTTGTTTAAATTCTTGAAAAGCAAGAAGGCCATGTAAAGTGTGTGTCATGTTTTGATTAGGTAAGCATGTTAAGGCCATTGAGTCACACACGAAATTATAATCTCAAGGACTATAATGAAGTGTAAACACGAAATAAAATTGGTTCAAATTACTCTCTAAACACATCAGTCTTACTATAAAAGACAAATTAACTTCCTTAGTAAAATTAAATTAACGGTTTGATAAAAAATAATTTTGGTCATAGCTTATCTTATTAACCTAGGGTTCAATTCTCTAATGCCCCCTGAGTGTCTTTGATGATATGAAAAAATTAGTCCTGACAGTTATTTTCAGGGGCCTTGAATTCACCCAATTACTATCAGAGAGTTGTGGATACAGTCCACAGTTGGAAAGTATGGCAGCTATTACAATTGCTTGAGAATGGTGGACCAGAGAGATCAAAAATTTAAAGAGGTAAAAAGTTGAAGAAAAAGGGGAAAACAATTATAGATGTAATTTTTCAGTCTAGTGACTAGAAATAATAAAAGAGAAATGATATGTCAAGGGTAAGGAAAGGAAAAGAGACAAATGAAAACGTATAGATAACATGCAATAATCAATTAAAGATCTTGGAGGGAAAATGGCTGGAACCTAAGGTCACATTCTGGATTCGTAATTTTTTCGTAATTGGTGTCTTCTGGAAATTTGTTGCTTTTGGAGGTAGTTTAATGAATCACAGGGTACGTGTTTTGTGTAAATGGATGTCCAAGTTGTAAATTTGTTAGCACGTTTACCTAGAGTAACATTAATCCTTGGGGTTCCGTTCTGGATTATAAGGGAAGGACAGGGTTAAAAGTAACTGGAATTGTCTTTTTCAAGGCAATTATAAAGATTGCCTTTATTGTCCTTTTCTTTTTTTTTTTTTTTTTACAATAAATTAATCTTCCCATTGTAGAGCATGTATATCTGGTAAATCTCTATTGAAAATGCTTCTGTTGTCTATGTGTATGTGTATATGAGAAACTTATTTAGAATGTAACAGAGTGACAATAGCAGAAGCAATCTAAGCCTGGTGGGACATCTTCCCATATTATATCATTAAAATTCACAGTATTTAAATATAACATTTTAGAGCTAAGGATAGACATTTAGGTTAAGAGTAAATTCTGTGATACATTTGAACAATTTTGATTTTAACGTACATTAGTTTAACATATTGAAAACTTTGGGATGAAAGAGCAGAGAAGTTTATCTTTTAATAAGAAACTTACAAAATTTCTTGGTTATTAAATTCATAAAGTAAGTTTCTCTCACACTAAAGTGTATTGAAAATATTTCCTAAGGATGAAAAACAAAATTAATGAGCCATTTTGTAAGTTTCAGATAAGGAAAAGCATTAGTCTAACAGGAGAATTTGTATACTGTTACCAAAACATACTGATAGCCTCATGATTAGGATAACTGGTTAAAATTCATTTATAAATTCAAATGGTCCCTGGATGATTGTTCTGAATCTTTCCCTACTTCATAGTTTTCCTGAGATATAATTGCAGATAAATCAAATTTTGATTATCTTTTGAGTTTCCCAGGTAAATTCTCAACCAATAACTTTTTAAAGCTTGGATTAATTTGATTAACTTGATATTGTGAGTGCTTTATATAGCATGAGCTCTCAAAATCTTGATTTTCCAAGCAGCCACTTTAGACAAGCAAAATATGCAGAAGATGATGAAATAGTTATGAGAAAATAGATACCTAACTTTTTTATAGAGGCAGAATGTTATATTTGAATACATCCTTTTGGATTCATAAATATCAGATTTAGTAACTGCCTATAAAATATTAGCAGCGGTAAAATCAGAAAGATCTGTTAATTTTACATAGTAGTCAGATAGGGATTTATATCTACATTTTCAATTAAGGCTTAATTCTAATAAGGTGTATAGAGTGACAAATTTCTGTTTAAAAATATTTTTCATATTTAATACAATATCTCTTAAAATTGAATGTACTCCATTAAAAATCAACTCCATTAAAAATTCAAATTCCTAGACCACACTGCCAAAGAACCTGATTAGCTAATTCTGAGGTAGCACCTGAAAATATACATTTTAATAAGAATTTCTCAAATTGAAATTCATGATATCAAGCTTGCTGTATTGTCAGAAGAGTAAAGTGAATGGATTGGACAATATTTTCATTCACTTGAAGATCCTTACTAGGTAACTTGTATTTTTCAAGAACTGAATAAATTGATCAAACCATTTATAAAATACCTCAGCTCAATCAAAATAATGAAAACATTAAAAGCCTGTACTAGTTTTATAACTTACTAGTAGTTTGATGTTCTACAAGGTGTTTAACCCTCATAAATACAGTTCTAAATTTGAAATAGATACAGTGCATTGGAAGCACTGAGTAAATGAATTTTTTTGCTCAGGGTGGTGAGAAAAAGTTAAATGCAGAGGTTATAACACAAAATCTTGCTTATGGTAACTACTCAAATATTAACTCATTTATTACATGAAACACCTGCCACACTGTAACAGGCAGTAAATAGACACTACTTTCTATTCTATTATTTTGCTTCAAGTTACCTAGATTTATCTCCAGTTGAATTTCAAATCGAAGAGAAGCAACCTCTGTTTTAATGACAACCTTAAAATGTTAATCAATTTTCATACATAATTTTGTATAAAATGCACTTATATTTGTCTACATGATAAAATTTTCAGAAAAGAAGTTCACTTTCACTAGTGATTAATATTTGATAGTTTTGGATGATTATACCTTTATAAATAACTAAAAATTTAGAAAAATATGAAAATGAAGTCAACCTGTGTGAGATTTTAGACAGCTATGAGAGTAGAAATGACGCAGGAGACAGGGATCGCTGTGAGGAGGGGACCCCAGGGACATGACTTGGCAGTTTTCATCATTTTCATTTTTCATTTGGAGGCATTTGCTAATGAAAGATTGGCAGCTGACAGACTCAGAAGCTAAATCAAATGCTTGGTAGACACCAGATCCAGAAGGCAACAATTAGGCATCACACATGGCAAGTTTGAGATGCTTCTCCACATACTATATTCTGGAGTTGTGATGTCTATAGAGCTACACAGGGGAAGTGAAAATGACAGGGACGCAGTATGGTTTTCACAGGTTCTAAAAGTCAGCAACACATCAGCATTTGAATAAGCCAATCTTCTTACCATAATTTCTTTCAGTAAATTTTCTATGTAGGAAGGATGTAGAATGTAGTACTTCAAATTATCTCTAGAATTCTTAATAGCAAATGTCCTATACTTATTTAAAAATTAAAAAAAAAAACCAAAAAGGAAATAATTAGGTAATATCAGATTAATAGTGTCCAAGATATTGGCTATATCCGAAAAATACTTTGGAACAACTAGCTAATACTATCAAGAACTTAAAAGACAAGCTGAAAAATTTCAGGAGAGAACTAGAAATTTGATAAAACAATCAGGTGATGTTAATAAGTAAAAAAATAAAATACCTGAAATTAAGTAATTACTGGATAGGTTTAATTATTGAATATTAATTATAAGGAAATTAATGAACTAAACAAAGAAGAAAATATGAAGATTAAAATTCACAAGCAATATATGTAAAGCAAAACTAAAAACATATAATTCATATTCATCATATTTTAATATAGCTATCTAACAAGTAATAGAAAAAGAATATAATGATTAAGAAAACATGGTAAATGAAATTAAACTAAGTGCTAAGTCACTACATACAAACAGTATCCAAAACTGCTGAATTGGTTTTGTAAAAAGTTCTAGTCATAAAACCAGTTTCAATAAATTTCAATAAAACAGAAAGACAGTCTTATCACAGGGGAATTAATCTATCTGATTTATATTTGAAAAGATAACTACAACAAAATCTTTAAGCATTTGGCAATTAAAATATATGCATCTAAAATCACATTGGCACAATAAATTAAATTTAAATATTCTGAACATGTCTGATAAAATACAACTTTTAAAATGTGCATTGCAAATAAAGCTAAATTTAATGGAGACATATGTATATTTAACAGTCTAAAATCAGTGATTTTGTATTCAGGAATGAGAAATAAGATGTCACTATAGACTTCACAGATGTTAAAAGGTTAATATATGAAATTATAAAACATTTTATCCCACAACATTTTAAAATTTAGATAAAATTGAGCAATTTATAGAAAAATGCAAAGAATCACACTGCCAGACATTGTAATAAAAATATTTGCAATGCAAATGATTGAGCAACATATGTTACATCCAACCAAACCAAACTGGTACAGTTGATTACATATTAGTGATATAAAAAAATTAATTAATCATATGATCATTTTAATACACTTAAGAACAAAACATAAAATTCAAGATGAATTTTAATATCAAGAAAATTTCTGTAGCTAATATGTGTATTTTTGTAAAAAAAATAGAAGCTTTCTATTAACATTGGAAAGAAGATAAATACTGCCACCTTCAATTCTTCTATGGAGCTGAATGAAGGTCCTTGCCACTGCCAATAAAAATAATAATAATAATAAAAATAAATAAAATGTATGTATTTCATCCATCTGGAGTTTATTCTAGTGTATGGTGTAAGTTGATGGTCTTTTTTTTTTTTTTTGCATATATCTGTCTAATTCTCCCAACACCATTTATTGAAGAGGCTATCTTTACTCCATTGTATGCTCATACCCCCTTTGTCAAATATTAAGTAATCGTAAAGACATGGGTTTATTTCTGAGCTCTCTATTCTGTTCCATTGATCTATGTGTCTGTTTTTATACCAGTACCAGACTGTTCTGATTACAATGGTCTTGTGGTAAAATTTGATATCAGGTATTGTGATCCCTCCTACTTTGTTCTTCTTTCTCAAGATTGTTGAGGCTATCTGAGGTCTCTTTTGGTTCCATATAAATTTTTAAAATATTTGTCCTAGATCTGTGAAATATGCCATTGGTATTTTGATAGGAATTGTGTTGAATCTATAGATTGCTTTGGGTAGTATGGACATTTTAGTAATGTTAATTCCTCCAATCCATGAACATGGCATATGTTTCCATTTATTTGTGTCTTCCTTTATTTTTTTCTTCAGTGTTTCTATAGTTTTCTGAGTACAGTTCTTTTACTTCCTTGGTTAAATTTATTCCTAGGTACTTTATTTTTTCTTGTCGCTATAGTAAATGGGACTTAAATATAAGTTATGATGCCATAAAAGTCCTAGAGAAAAATATAGGTGGGAAAATTTCTGATATCCCATGTAGCAGTATTTTTATTGATATATCTTCTAGAGCACGGTTAATAAAGGAAAAAATTAACAAATGGGACTACGTCAACTAAAAAGCTCTTCACAAAACTATCAGCAAAATAAAAAGGAAACTGACTGCATGGGAGAACATATTTGCCAATGATACTTTGGACAAGGATTTGACCTCCAAAATCATTAGAGGTCTCACATGACTCAGCACCAAGAAGACAAGCAATCCAATTAAAATATGGACAAAGGATCTGAATAGACACTTCTCTCAAGAGGACATACAGATGGCCCATAGGCATATGAAAAGGAGCTCAACATCACTGACCTTCAGAGAGAGGCAAATTAAAACCACAATGAGATATCACCTCATACCTGTCAGAAAGACCATGCTTAATAAATCAACAAACAACAAATGCGGTTGAGGGTGTGGAGAAAAGGGAACCATAGTGCACTGTTGGTGGGAATACAGACTGGTATAACCACTCTGGAAAACAGTTTGGAATTTCCTCACAAAATCAATAATGAAACTGCCTTTTGACCTAATAATTCCACTGTTGGGAATATATCCTAAGAATCATGAATCACCAATCCAAAAGAGCTTACACACCTCGATGTTCACAGCAGTGTTTTTGACAATAGTCAAGTGCTGGAAACAGCCTAAGTGCCCCTCAGTAAATGAGTGTATCAAAAAACTGTGGAACATTTACACAATGGAATACTATGCAGCAGAAGGAAAGAAGGAGCTCCTACCTTTTGTGACAGCTTGGATGGAACTGGAGAGCATTATGCTAAGTGAAATAAGCCAGTTGGTGAAATACAAACACCATATGATCTCACCTGTAAGAGGAATCTAATGAACAAAATTAACTAACAACAAAATAGAACCACAAGCATGGAATTGTGGAATCAACTGAAAGTGACTAGAGGGGAGATAGAGAGAGGGATGATAGTGGAAAGAAGGGGAAGGGACTAATCAAAGAACATGTATGAATGACCAATGAACATGGACAACAGCGTGGGGATTGACTGTGGGAGTGGGGGGTGGAATGGGCAGTGGAGGGCACAGGGGAGAAAATTGGGACAACGGTAATAGAATAACAGTAAAAATGATTTAATAAAAAATTAAATAAAATATACAGGGATTGTAAAGAACAAAAAAATCATTAACTGCAAATGACATGATTTGATTGTGCATGATGAAAATATAAAATAATATTGTATAAAGGTAAGCTATTAACCTTAGTAAGTATGTTTGCAAGGCTTCTTTCTTCAGTATAGCTGTGTGGATTTCAGCAAAAGCAAATAGAGAATAAAATGTAAAAAAAAATAAATGATTTATCATTAAAAATCAAATATGTAGGTATTCATTTCCTAGCAAAGTATTTTGAGACCTTAACAAATAAATCAATATTCATAGTTATTCAAAAATTTTACATAAGTAGAATATATTATATTCCTGGAAAGAAGGGTAATATCTTTTTCTCCAATTCATATATACACACAGTAAAATTTTTGCCAAAATTATAGTTGTTTTTGAGAGTTGGTATGGTTGTTGTTGAAGACGTACTATAAAATGTATACAAAAATTCTAAGTTTAAAAAATAGCCAATCTAAAGAAAAGGAGAAGGAAAACAGAACAAGAAGGTAACTTTAGGTAGCCTGAGTTTACAATACTATTAAGTTGTAGAGGGTAATGAGAAGTTATTGGACTAAAGTTATATTTTAAACATCAAGTTTAGAAGATTTGCTGATAGTTTGTATGTGGGACAAGAAAGAAAGAAAATACTCTAACATCTTTGCCTTGAACAACAGAATAAATGAAATTGCTATATTCTGAAATAGGAATATTCAGTTGCAGCCTATATCTAGGAAAACAATTTGCTGGGATATTTTAAGTTCAAGAAGGCTATTACCATAAAACTTAGAGTCTGTATTAGCAAGGAAGATGTTGTGGCAAGAAATGTACATTTAATTGCTATCAGTCTATATAAAGTGACCTGGACAAAGTTTATATAGAGCGTGAAGATGCAGAGTAGGCTCAGAATCTTGGGTATCCTCAGCACAAGGTGGAAGTCTTGTGAACATTATATTTTCATTGTATACTTACAGTGATACCTGATCATAGGGTTTTTGTAAAGATTGAATGGGACAGCAATGTGTGTTAAGACTAGGCTGCAACTGGAGGTTCAGATTTAAGCACTTGACAAATGCTAACTTTAATTCAGCTAATACAAACTTGATATTCTTCAGTATCTCCAAAAGTATCTTCCAACATGTTGGCCTGACAAATCTATGACCAAAAAATAATGGGACTAGAGGAAAAAAATAAAAACAAGAAACGACTGATTAAAAATTCTATTTCTAACTACTAATACTTAAAATTTCACCTGTAAAAGTGTAATCAAAACAGGAGAGCTAGCTAAAGAGTGTTTCCAGAGCTACGCTCTCAGGAAAAGACTAGATCCTGTTCTTGTGTTAGCAGGAAGAAGGAGGAATAAAGACAGACATGGTGACACATTGTTCGGAGACCATGTTACTGACAGGGACTTAAGCACTGGAAACACATATAGCCATATATTGTAACATTTCTAAAGTCTTGTTCACATGAATTACATAATACATGGGGAAACACTGCCCAGTATTAGAAAAATTATTGCAATTACTCTTAAGCACATTAGAACAAAATCTCTTATATTGTTGACAGGGAGGGTACAAGAGAGATGGATATATGTTAAACTTTTTATCTAATTAATACACTTTATATCTAATTAAACCTTATATGTAATTAATACTATAAGTAATAATTAGATAAATATTATTTACAAATATAAATGACATTTAATAACTATATTTCTAACATATTTGAAATAGATACAATGTATATACATTAAATATTATCAGAAATTTTTCATACTCTGAATATTAAATTTTAAAAACAGTTTTCTTTTCATCTATAATAATTCTTATTCCCCTGTCCTTTTCCTCTGATCTTACTTTCCATTCATCCAAGAATATTATGATGCTATCCCCTCATACAACCAGCTGTTGTGTTGTGCAGTGAAATATTTGAGGGATAGATACACACCAGATGGAAATCACAGACAACAGTGCCAAAAAATGTGTTAAAAAAGCATGCTTCTTCTTTCATATTCCAGTGAAGTATATTAATACTTTTAAGAACTTAGTTAGGAAAATAAATCTGTGCATGATTTTGGGAGCTGGGTTGCTCAGGAAGAAGGTAAAAACACCAAGAAAGGTAATGTTACATGGCGGAGCAGATTGTATCATGCAAAATTAAAGGAACGCAACAGCAGGAGCTGGGATAAAATTTCTATAGAGATAGAATATAAGGGTAATATTCTTCTAACACTGTTTACTAAAGTACCCAAAAGCCCATGTATAATAATGAAAATAATAATGAAATTTGTGAAAGTTTGAGTGCTATAAAAGACTACCAATATTTTGGCTTGATCTCTTATTTTCAAAATCAGAGGATCTTATAAATGTGTGTATTTTGCTTCTGACATTTCTCATAAACTAAAATAAACTATAGGATACAGGAACCCATATTCTGGAGGTAATTATGATAGCTGTTTATGTGAAACTGAAAATAAAACATTGGAAAGAGTAGCCATGTTGAAGATTGCGTGCATTTTGTGATAATGGCAAAATGTGGACACTCTAGGTTAGAAGTTTATGTAGACTCAGCAGCAGACAAGAATTGTAAGTGAAAGTCTAAGAAGTGCACAAAGCAAATGGAAAATTAGGAGGCAGTTAACTTTTAGGAAGGATACTGTAGAGTAATGATGTGTAAACATTAAGAACACTATTGCAAGAACAGATAATGGCTTTCAGAACTGTGGGTACCTAATAATGGATAATCTTTTGCAATCTAGGGCCGGTTTTCTCTTTTATAGTCTTAATAGAGGGGGTTTAAGATACTTAAATTTGTTTCCGAGAAGAAACTAGTGTCTGTTTATTTTTAATATTAATTTTCTTCTTCTGTTGTACTTTCCCCATCACGATTTATCCCTTTATACCTTCCTCCATCTCCACGCCCCACCCCTCAATACCCACACTGTGGTCCATGAGCCCTTTTTCTTTTCTTGCTGGAGCCCTCCCCCGGCTAGCCCCCCACCGCTCCAGGGCTGTCAGCCTGCTCTCTGTCTATGAGTCTGTCTCTACTTGCTTGATCTCAGAGGATCTTGGAAATCTTTGGGAAATACTTATCTTTTAAAAAATCCCATTGTTTACTTTAATGACAACAGTGTCATCTTATAATAATAATTAAACAGTCTTCATTATAATACTATATACATCTATCTCCTCATAAATAACCCAAAATATATATACTTTTGGGGAATACTGGAATGTGTGTGAAAATTCCTATCATTTTCCACAACTAAATATCACATTTCTGTGATAAAAACCAATGCCTTTTAGTGAATGCTTATTTGTCTAATCTTGTGTAATATGACCACTCTACTTAATCTATGCTGGAGCCCTCCACCCCTTATCTCAAAAGAGATAGGTGATAGGAAGTTATATAGATAGATGGTAGATAGATAGACGATAGACAGGCTAACAAATAAATAATGGTTTCTTAAGTGAATTGACTGAATTCTTTCCAAACCATGCGGCATACAAATTAATTGCCTTTTTCTCTGGTTAATAAACAGGATATTCTGAACAGAAAAATAATTTGTTTGGTTGGAGTTTTTGTTTCTTATATGACCATTGACTAGCAAATATAGAATTGAAACAATTAGGAGCTTGGTATTCATATGAGTAGCTATTTATACCAAAACATTTCTATTTCAGAATTTCAACTGGGTAAAGATTACACCATGTATTTAAAGTTAATATTTTAATGTTGTGCTACCTTGTCCCACTTAGAAGCTGAAGAAATAAGAAATAAAGCTTTTTCTAGGTATTTCTTTAACCTGTTATATTATCACCAGAAATTATAACATTTTAAAACAATTTATGAAAATAAGTGATTAAATGAAAGGAATAAAATATATATAGTAGTTTGTAGTTAGAACATTTAATTTTTAAAGTGAATAAAATTACATATATTTCTCTGATTACATTATATAATTTAAGTATTGAATATACTGAGAATTTGCTGTTATTACTATTAGTTTGTGATTTGGTTATATTGTTTCTCTGATATCCAGAAACTACTCTCTTATCATACACATTTGCTTAAATATTAAATAGAAAATAAGGGTATAAATTTTATTTGACTACTTTAAAATAGATAGAATTTATATACTCTATATGTAGCTAGGAAAACAAAATTGTGCATTGCAAAAACCATAGATACTTTTTTGTTATAATACACATTGCAGAACAACTCACTGTAAGTTAATGTTGCCCTAGAAGAATTCATATATAATTCATACACAACCAGCTTGTATAGTAGCCTTTCATGACCTGTACACAAGAACATTTTCTTATTCTCACAAAGTCTAATAGATTTATGACAGCTATTTAAGTAGAGAAAACAAATGTTTGCTGTTTTTTAATCACAAACATATTATAGAGATTGAGAAGTGCCCTAAAAATGTATTATTTAAAATCACCTGAATACAAAAATACTGATTAGAAAATTGAAAGGAAAATTACAAAGAAACCCAACATTTTAAAACATATTTGGAAAATTAATTCAAATAATTAAGTTTTATAATGAATATAACTAAAAACAATGTAAATTTTAAGTACAAAGTTTTAAACATTTGACCTTTTATTTAGAATTTATAAAACATATTATTTTTTATTTCAAATTGTTTGATTGGATATAAAATTTGTTTATCTAAAGTAAGAATAGATACAACTAATATTCAGGAAAATATGCTATATACACTTAAAATATATTTAGAAATGTAATAGATCAATTACTTGTAACAACCCACACTGACAATTTAAAGTGAGAGTGATTTGGTACCAATATAATTGCATTGCTTTTTTGTGTATTAAAATAATTTTATTATGCTAGAAACAAAATATATAAATTAATCCATCTTAAATTTTAAAAAATCAGAGAATGTATTTTTAAAAAATTATAAAGTCATAACCAAATATAGTTTAATAGTCCAATCAACCTGAGAAATTCCTATAGGTGCAGTATAATAAAATTTAGATTTATTTAAATATTTATAAAATAGAATTCAAAGAAACCCACAAGGGCATCTAAAAGTAAAACTGATTTCTAACAGTTACCCCAGAGCGAACATTAAAAATAAGTTTAGGCAAATCATATGTTATACAAAGTAGGAGATACCTTATATACAGAGTATAAATATATACATGTATTCCCTCCCTCTTACCTCTTAGATAATGCAGTGTTTCCAAACTGAAAGATAAATTGTCTTACTTCAAATTTTATTTTGATAGAAACTGTAGTATTGAAAAAAAAATTGCATGATAAAATTGTTCCCAATGTTTTAATCAAATTTATTACCATATACCTTCCCACAGATATAAATAGCCATTTGACAAAAGTTAAACATTAAATGACAAACTGGGAAAAAAAATCCCTCTCTAAAATTGTCTTTGTTCATTCTGATAACATCCACCTCCCAGTTACTAAACTCTTAAACCTTAATAATTATAGATATACAATGAAATGTAATAGGGTGTACAATGTGATGTTTTATATATAATATAATATAATATAATATAATATAATATGTATTTTATGTATATACAATGTGATGATTTTATATATGCAATATATAAAATATTATGTATATATTTTGTGTATATATATTTAAATAATATATGTTTATATATAGTGAAATCAGGTTAGCATCCATCATCTAAAATGCATTTGTTGTTCCTATGGAACCACAAATACCCCAAATAACCAAGGTGACCTTGAGAAAGAAGAACAAAGCTGGAGGCATCACACTTTCTGATTTAAAGTTATTTTACAAAGCTATGAGAATAAAAACAGTATGGTGCTTGCCTGAAAACAGACACATAGACCAAGAAAGAAAATAGAGACCCCAGAAATAAACCCACACATATGCAATCAATTAACCTTTGGCAAAGTGCCAAGAATACACAGTGGAGAAAGGATAATTTCTTCAGTAAGTGGTGTTGGAAAAACTAGATATCCACATGCAAACATATAAAATTGAGCCTTTATTATACATCATACACAAAATTAATTTGTAATTTATTACATATTTAAATATAAGATCTGAAACCACTCTATAACTCTTCTTAATATTAATCAGTTTTGATGTCCTGTCATTATATGATGATCTCTGAAGTCATTTCACACCTTTGTATTCCCATCATCATTCATATATTAGTGCCTAGAAAATACTTTTAGTACATTTTATTGAATGTATAAGAAAGAATAAACAATCTCACATGTAAATTATTAAAATATTATTTATTTGTCTCCCTCTCTGTTTTCCTCTTAGAATTAATTATCCTCAAATATTAATTAATATTTAAAAATACCCAAGGATCTTGGTCACCTTATGTAATTTTATTCATCATTAACTTTTACAGCCAGCAGAGCTGTAGGCTAACTATATTTTCGAGGGGAAGGAGACCCTTGGGATGCACTTTTAGTATAAAGACACTAGTCTAGATTTAACTTATCACTGACCAGTTAGATATAAGTTGTGTTCATTATAATACCTCATAGAAATAGAATATAGTACCTGTACACAAACCACTTCTGTTTAATTGATTTAATTTGTGGTCCATGAGTATAAAATTGTATTGACAAGAATAATTGACAAAATTAGGGTCACTTTATGTAATATAACTGTGATTTTTCTTTAAAATGGGGTATATGGGAAATCTCTGTACCTTCTGCTCAATTTTTCTGTGTGCCTAAAACTGGTCTTAAAAATAGTTTGTTAAAAATTATATGCAAGTAGTAGTTTAGACAAATGCTTAAGATTGTTTTCTATATATTAATTTGAATTGGTAGTGCAGAGTAAAGTATTACTTAATACAGACTGACTGCTCTAATAATCCAAATATGTAAAATGTCTCAAATAAAATTACTTTTATTGTTCACAAAAAAAGCATTTGCCCATTGAATGTATTGATGTGGTATTCTAATATGCAATCATTCAGCGATAATAGTCTGTTGAGACTCTGCCATTTTAAAGAGACATTTCCAAGATTGAATTGGATCTATAGATACTCAGCAAATGAAGAGAACATGGATTGTTATGTGAATGTAGCACTATCAGCCAAATTCTGTGATTCTGTGTAACAGATGTCAACTCACAATCTCTTCTTACCTTAATCATCTCCTAAGATTTAGTGCTTCTACTTAGCATTAACTCTTTTTGCCACCTCTCAACTGAGACTGAATCAGGATGCTATATTTAACCTGGCTACCTTCTTAATTATTTCTCTTAGTGTTGTACCTTTTAATAAGTCACATTATTGTGGTGGAATTTTTTAAAAGTAAAATGTATTTTTTGCAATATCTAAAATTGAAACAAAAGCATTATATGAGCATCATATCAATTATATTCCCTATGACTTTATGAAGCCAACTGTGTAAAGATTGAGAATATAAAATTTAATTAATAATTATAGGATTTATATAGCTTAAATTTCAACTCTCACTTATGATAATATAATTTTAAAGCATCCCATTTCTATTCCAAATTATTGAAATCCAAGATAAAATATAAAATAAAAATGCAAGAGTCAACTCTCCAAAATGAGGTCTTTGAGAATCAAAACCAAAACTGAAACAGAGAGGAGAAAGCAGGGTTGGAACCACAGCCTCTGGTCCTCTTGACCAGGAAGCAGGTGGGAGTTTCCAGAAGTTTTGCCCTTACACAGTAACCATGAGAAAAAAATATTCCTCCATTCAAAATTTGAAAATGACTGGTGTTAGACCCAAGGATAGAAACTTGAGGTCAAGTGTTTAGTTCATATTCTCCCCCCAACTTCAGACAGAGGGCTTCATAAAGCTGACAGTGACCTTTGCCCAGAACTAGAGCTTTTATAAAACCATAGTCTAGGAGGTTGGAAAGAGAAATTCACAAATCCTTGACAGGAGAGTAAGCCAAGCCACCTGCTGTTTTGAAGAATAGATTTTCTATATCCCTAAAATAAGCACATGGCGTCAGCCCAAACAAAGATTAAAGACCTCTATTTTGGACAGGAGGCCACAATGGATGAGCTAACTGAAGAAAAAAATGTTGAATGAAAAAGGTATAGAAAGGATAAGAGAATAGTGGAAAACTGATCAAATGCAATTTCACACAAAGAAATCCAACAGTAGCTGGTATATAAAGATATGTAAGGTAAAGCTAGGCAGAAATAAAATAAACAGAATATATATGCTCCCATATGAATTTCAAATATAAGATTAGTCTAAAATAGACTTTAAAGTGACTATTTTGATTTATTAAAAGAGATAAATAAAGGAATAGCAGAAATAGAAGTCAACACCTACAAAAAAGATAGAGGCACAGATATCAGTTGACTATAAACAATAACAATTAAAATGTTCCAAATAAGGAGATGATGCTGAGAAATTAAGATACAATACAGAAGAAGGTAAATGTTAAACAAATAAAAGCTCAGTTAAAACCGTGATGCTAGGAAGAGGTTTGTTTTAAATGTTTAATAGAAATTTCTAAAGAGATCACAGAAATTTGGTAACTTAGGTTTTCAATATGAGATACACTTCAAGCACTAAGCAAGAAAAATAAATTCTAATCTAGGTACAAGAGACTGAAATGAGACTCATAATGAAATGATAAAATGAATATGTTAAAACTTAGTGCAGGCAAAATACAGGATATATACAGAGAATGGCAATTATCCTGATAGAAGTTTTTTAATAAAAATTAAATGCCAACAGGCAATAAAAATTAATAAAAAAGTGATACATGAAAATAATTATCGGTCTTGAATTCTAAATTAAGGTACATTATTATTTACCATTACAGAAAAGATAAAGAGACTTTTAGACACAGATATTTGCTGAAAGATGTAATAAAACAGGCTTTCACAAGAAAAAAAATGCATATGAAGGAAGAAATGAGATTTAAAAAACTAAGCTCTGATTATGACAAAAACATTGGCGAATTTAATTCATGTCTGTAAAATAAAAAATATTTTAAATAAATGTTAATATTATGGCTAACTCTTGTACCCTAGAAAAGCTGAAACTGAAGGTTAGACAACTCTAACTAATAAAATGAAAAGGAGAAATGGAAAGACAGATGTGTCCACAAGTTAACTGCTGTTTGTCATATTCCAAGGTGGACTCTCATTCATCTCCCTTGAAAATGTCCTGGTTTTAATGACTTGCTTGACCAAGAAGGTATCATCAAGTGATGCTAGACAGTTATTACCTAGTCTTTAAGAGCACTAACACTCTCTGTGTTTATTCTTTTTGGTCCTTTAACTGCCATGTAAAATGTCCAGCTACCCTGAGACCACCATGATCTGAAGAAGCCCAAGACACATAAAGAATCAAGTAAAGGTGTTCCAGTGGAACTTCAACTTTTTAATTATCCCTCCCAAGGCCCCAGAATGTCAATGTGATCATCCAGTTTGGGTTCAGTTCGATTCATCCACCAGCTGAACACCACAAAATGGTGTCTGTTGACAGCACCTGGAGGAATAAAATCAGTCAACAGAATAGTCCGCAAATACTTGACCTAAAAAATGTTGAAATATAACAAAATGTTTCTTGTTTAATCTTCTGGGTTATTTTGTTATAGAACAATATATAACTGGAACAAGCATTGTTTTTTAAAAAATGTATCAGATGATTTTTTTTACAAACTAAAAAATCAGTATTAGAAAATTTGTTACTATAGTCTACCACATTAAGAGATTAAAGCAAGACATTATTTTTTTCACCTGAATAGATAACAATTCAATAAAATTTACCTTTAATGTATAACTGAATAAATTGATATGTTCAACGTATACATAGAACAAACCCATATTTAATGTAACATTTTAACAAAATGAATTTAATATAACCTTTTGTAGAAAAAAATGTTTTCATTGTTAATGTCAATATTTTTTGTAGTTTGAGGGTTTTTTTCGAAGTTTTGGTATCCAAGGAAACTTCCTCATAATGATCCCAAACATCTAATGAAATAAAGGACAAATGAATAAATAAATAAATGCAATTCAGATTCTGTCACTAAAGGGACAAAATTAGTTAAATATTCTAATCATCTTACATAAACAGATGGCTTCTATTCAAGCAAACCAAAGCAATAATTATACACATCTGTACAATACCAATAAAATCCAATATATCCAGAAGCTATTGGCTACCATTTCAGACCACAGTCTCTGAGAATAACATTTGTGTAATCATTTAGTCATTTCTCAAAAAAGCTATAATGTCATCCAAATAACTTTTATCATGTAAATCGCAAGGGATGTGTCATCAATTTATTTTTTCTAAAAAATGCTGTAGACTGTTTATTAATAGCATATCAAGCTCATTAATCTTAGGGTCTCTTTGCCACTTTTTATACCTTTGTGTGACATTAAGAATTTGCTTCTGTTGGTAAATAAAGCTCATGTTTCCTCAGTTGTTTAAAGAAACTTGTATATTCCTACCATCAAAGATATGATAAATATTACACCTCTGAAACATAGACTAAAAATATTGATCACAAAAAAAGCTGAATACAGTTCTTTGAATTTTAATCATTTCTTCTCAATTTTCATACACAGGCAGAAATGCCATCACCTAAAGCAGGGCGCTGCAGCTCCACATAAAGGAACAGCAGCCTAGCCATCTGGAGAGACACTTTAAAGGTTTTTATTGTTCAATTGGTTGTACTCATTTTGTGTGGCAGCCTGTAGACACCCACACTTTCTGTCCAGAAGTGCAAATAAATTGTTTTTTTTCCTGGCAGTTCATGTAAAGTACTGCGCTCCAGATAGCCAGATTGAAATGCTTCTGGCAACCAAAATTCAAAATAATTCCATTAGCACAGTTAGAAGGGTATGAATAAGATTCAGATTATATTCTGTAAAATCCATTCTCATTGCTAACCTTAATGAGGCCAATATGTTTTTTAATACAAAATGGTGATGAGGTTAGCTTCTTCTAGGATCAAATGAAAATTCATATTTGTGAATGTCGTGGGTACTATAAAGTCTACTATTCTAAAAGTATTTCTAATTTAGTAATCTTAAGAGAAATGGAAGTCGTGAAAGGGAACAAAGAACTGTTAAGAGAAATTTAATATTCAATTCAGTTATTTCTGTATTCCAAATTTTTTCTCACTTCAATTAAATCTTTATTGATACTTGAGTGAATAAGATATATAATTTTAAACAGAAAAGGTTAATCTAATAAGAATAATTTAACCAAGAATTCAACAAACAAATAAAAAGGAAGGAAAATATAGAAGAGTAAAGAAGCATGGAGGGGAAAAAATGGAATATTCATCATCAGTCTAATTTGATTGCCAGAAGTATAGATAACATAGAATTATATTGTAGAAGTCAGCCAGTGAGAAAATCACTGAGGCATTTTTACAATTGGTGTATGTCATTAATTTTCAAATTCAGAAAACACACTGAAACCTAGGTAGATTCCATAAAAAGAAGTTTACAACAAAGTATATCCCTAAACTTCCCAAAATGTATTAAAACAAATATATATTTATAAACAACCAGGGAAGCTTTGGTCAGGTGATTGGGTTGGTTGAAACATCATCCCATACACCAAAATGTTGCGGGTTTGATTCCCAATAAAGGAACATACTTAGTTTGCAGGTTTGATCTCTCGTCAGGGAGCCTTTAGGAGGCAACTGATCAATGTTGCTCTCCCTCTCTTTCAAATCAATAAAAAACATATCCTCAGGTGTGAATTAAAACAACAATAACAACAGCCAGGGAAAATTAATAGATTATGTAAAAATGAACAATAATTTAGCTAACATTAGAATTTGTAACTTCAATAGAAAACACTGAAACAAAATCTTCAAAGTATCCAGAGAAAATAACTATAAACTTAACCCTCAAAAGCTAGTTTTAGAAAAACAAACATTAAGGTAAAAGGGAAGGCAAAGATCTTTTCAGCATTAATAAATTAACTAAAATCATATATCATCAATAGACTGAGTTAGAACACAGGGAATTGATCCCTTAAATATGAGTAAAAAAAAACTGTTTCTGTGGTATTGATAATGTTATTTTCTTCTTTTACATGTTTGATGTAAAATAGATGTTAACCACCCTTTTTATATTCCTTTAAGTATGTTCATGTGGTTTTTACACTTCATGTTTGTGTGTTTTACTTTAAATTTTTATACTTAAAGTATATCTGAAACAAAAGTTGATGGAAACACAAGTGAGAATCCATAATACCTGCAATCTTAGTAGGGATTTTAAAAATATGTCTCTGAATAATTGACAGGTATAATGAATACAAAGCCAGTAAGTACAAAGAAGAGATGTACAATAAAATAAAAAACTTGGTTTGAAAGGTATATAGAGTACAATGCATACTATATTGATATAGTTCACATTCGGGTTAGACATACAGCTTAAATTATAAGAATTGATTATCTACTAAGCAAGTGTCAATACATTTTAAAGAACCAGATTCTATTCTCTCACTGTAATATGATTAAAGAGAATCAGTAATAACAACAATAACAAACGTAGAAGCAAAACATATTAAGAAATATACAGATCCACTTTTAAATAACTAGTGGGTCAAAAAAGAAATGATAAGTAATAATAGAGATTTCTTAAATATTTAAGAAAAATCATAATGCAATAACATAGTAGTTTAAAGTGTATTCATCAAAATTACCAAGCATGAGAAGTTTTACAGTAATATCAAACATAAAAGATGTGATGCATATTGTGTCAGGAGATTGAAATCATTGACATGTTATTACAATTCCAAAAAGATAAAATCAATAAGCTAAGCATTAAAATTTTAAATTAAGGCTTTTCTTTTTGTTGCTTTTATTTCATAATAAAAGTAAAATGGAGAAAAGTAATAAAATAATTTTTATGTAATGTAACATGGGAGGATATTTGGTCCTGTTCGAAATGTCCATGGAGACGTTAGGTCCACGTCAAAATGTCCTTGAGTTTTGGTTCTATCTCAAAACGGCCACAGAGCCATTTGGTCTATGATCCCTTACAGAACAAAAACACTGAACCGTGTCAAATCGTATGTACATTATTTTTTTTTCTTGTAATTCATGAGGGATGCTGGATTTCACATTGATTCTTGTTTTTCTTCCTCATGAAGTTTATTAGGGTTACTCTAAAATCAGTGAGCAATTGCTCTTAAGTATATATTGACATGATTATTGGCTTGATAGTGTTCTCTCTGTGAAATGTTTCAATGGTACAAATTTGATTTTGTCAGTGTTATGGTGAGGTTGGCAGCTGTATTTGAGTGTGACCATCAAGAACCTGGGTGATAATTTGTTCATGGCTCTGCTGTTCCCCTTATCTCACTTCAGGAGCCTTTTGATGTGGACCAAATGTTTGCTAATCTAATCTAACTCAAAGATAAAATAAAAAGCTTTAATATAATAGTTGTATCATGGAAAGAAAACTGATTAAATGGATAAACTGTCAGCACTGCTGATGAAGAAAAATTGATACAATACACTAGTATTAGTAATGACAATAGTAATAATAATACTAATGAGATAGAGAACATAACTTTATATAACAGAGATATTAAAAATAATCAGTGAATTAATATATTTGAAAAAAGAAAACATTAACATAATTATTTAATAGCATTCAATATAAAATAGAAACCATGAATTGTCTTATGACACACACAAATTTAATCAACAGCTTAAAATTCATCTATCAAATTCACTAAGTACATATGGTTTTGAAAAATGTTTATCAAATGTTCAAGGAACTAATAACTCCAATTATTTTTAAATTCATTTTAAGAAATTAAGACAAGTGATAAGCCACAAGGTACTTGTATATATTTATAAATCTAGAGTATATTTTTAAACATATTAGAAAAATGAGTAAAACTAAGGTAAATTAGCATGTAATATAAATTACAAGCTTAGAAAAGGAATCCTAAATATAAGCAAACTGAAAAACACAGCTATATGTAGTGAGGATTTCAGTAATGCAAGAAAATCTATTAATATAATTAAAACCTGCACATGTGATTTATCAAAATAGTGTTTTAATGGAAAAAAATCTATATGATCATCTCACTGTAATATTTCTACATAAATTAATCTTCTGTATTGATTTTTAAATATTCTTAATAAACCAAGAGTAGATTGAAAATTAATATACCTGATAAAGAATATGTGTCATTTGTGTGTGTTTTCATGCAGTATTTCATGCATACACACACACATAGACTTTAATGTTTAATGATGATGTTTCAATTTTACTATGGAAACCAGAAATGAAACATAACACTATTCTCTATCCCATTCTTAATTTACTAAAAGTTGCAGCCACTATAACAATAAAAACATAATTAAAAGTCACTAATTGAATGCTTTAAGGTTGTCTATGTAGGAGTTAAAGAAAGATTAGCTAGGTTTCTGGACACAGAATAAATAAATAAATAAATAAAACCTTAGTGTTATACAGTAGCAAGACTTAGAATATTATATAACCAGATATTATTTATCACATAAAATAAGTTATTTAGTAATAAATATAACAAAAGATAAGCATTCAATTTATGGGAAAATGTAATTGTGTTGAAAGACATGAAAGAATACTCAAACAAATGGAGAGATATATTCATGACTAGGGAAGCTTAATATACTCTGTTGGAGACAAAAATTTAAACTCATCTTTAACTCAGTGATTGTACAGAGGGATAGCTACAGAAACAAACATAGACACATGCTCATACACGATACACATGATTCTAGACATGTCTGCTGAGAGGACTGAGAAGCAACTCAGTGGCAATGAGCACAGTCCCTGATCAGCTTTTTTATTTCTAAACGCTATTTCCCAATCAAATGGATTAGAGCATCTTGGAGAAATAGCTGAACCCAGTACTGAGGTAAGGAAAATACACTATGACACCTTGGAGTATCCTGTAGGATCAGAAAGTAATCAAGTGTTTAAAAATAATAAGGACGAGGCACATCTAAGAGACCCAGGCACCAACCTAAGCAAGTTCTCGATGGCTAAAGCTGAAATAACTTTCACAAAAGAAAAATAGGAAAAATAGTTTTGAATTATAACACAAAGTGAGAAATAAGTGTGCATGTTTATAATGATATAAATGAATAATTGAATTAATAAATGGGTGAGAAAGATAGCTTATTCTTACCTAATATAAATTTCTAGTAATACGTGCATACACTGCCCTTTGCATGAGATGAAACTCAAGGCTGACTTCCTCTTCCTCCTTGACAGGGGTTAAATCAATGCCCTTCTATGTAGAAGGAGGAAAAATACAATAATTTTGCAGTGCCAAAGCCTGGCGAATACCTTGATTGAGTGATGAATGTTAACAGTTATGTCATGGGATATTATGAACACCTTGTAAGATGTGATGAGAAGGGCAATCCATCTCTTTCCAAAATTCCATAATGTAGCCTAATGGCAAGGTAAAGAGCAGGGAGTCCAGCAGGGAGTGACATTCTAAATACCTAATTAGTACTTCTTAAGATTGTTAAAATCGTAAAGCAAAAGGAAAGACTAAGAAACTGTCACAGTCAGGGGAGACTGGGAAGATATGACAAATGTAAAGTGATATTCTGGATTGGATCTTGAAACAGAAAGAAGGGATGAATGAAAACGCTGGCGAAATCCAAATAACAAACGATAGTGTATCAATGTCAGTTTTAGTTTGACAAATACACCATAAATGTGTAAGATGGTAATACTGGGTTCATTGCACGAGGGGTATAAAGTACTTCTTTACGACCTTTGCAACTTTTCTGTAAATGTACACTTATTGAACAATAGAAAGTTTTTTATAAAAAAATAAATCTTGGTAACACTTAAAAAGTGACAAAAGATTAATATATAGTGAGCATAAATAACTGCACCATAACACCAGGGGAAAAAGCTCAAATAGAAAGGACAAAAGTTATAAACACTAATATACAGACAGCAAAACATCAAAGGTTTATATTATGAAAAATGATAAGATGTTGAATCTCATTACCAATCATAGAATTGCAAATTCAAATCACTGTGAGATATATTTTCATACTTATGATGACAGAAAATATCAGGTGATAGACAATATCAGGTGATGGTGAGAATGCAAAACAGTAGCCATATTCATTTGTGGTTAGAGCACCCAATGGAATTACACATCAGAAGATGACTGGAAAAGTGGAGTAAATCAAAGATGTGAATAAGCAATAGGCCAGCCATTCTGCTCCTGGTATGTACACTAGAGAAAAGCAAAGTACACGGAATCCATGCACACCGGTGTTCATAGCGTTGTTCGTAATAGCAAAAAGGGCGAGGGCTACCTATGTATCTATTGAAGGGATAATAAGTGAAGTAAATTCCCATGATGGGATACTGCAAATAAGTGAACACAAACGTAATAGCACAACACATATTGTTTATGAACTTCACAGACCTATTTTTTTCTTGGAAAAATAAGTCGAGGAAAATCCTAAGTGCAACTTATCCAAAGTTGAAAATTCACAAAATAATATCACAGTAACTTCTTTGATTTTTTTAAATTTTTAGCAATTATTATTATTTTTATTTGAAACTTGAGCAAAAACAATAAAGGAAAAAGTAAAGAAGAGGGATTACATCAAATGAAAAGCTTCTGCACAACAAAAGAAAACATTAACTTATTTTCTTAAAGATTGTATTTTATTTTATTTGTCATTTTTTAAAATTGTTTTTCTATTACGGCTTTCCCAATTTTTCCCCCTTGTCCTCCTCCACCCCCCACACCCCACTCCCAGTCAATTCCCACTCTGCTGTCCATGTCCCTGGGTCATTCATACATGCTCTTTGACTAGTCCCTTCCCCTTCTTCCCACCATTATCCCCTCCTCCCCTCTGGTCAGTTTCAGTCTGTGCCATGTTTCCATGTCTATGGCTCTATTTTGTTCGTTAGTTTATTTAGTTCATGGGATTTCTTATAGGTGAGATCCTATGGTACTTGTCTTTCACCTACAGGCTTATTTCACTTAGCATAATGCTCTCCAGTTCCGTCCAAGCTGTCACAAAAGGTGGGAGTTCGTTCTTTCTGCTGTGTGATATTCCATCATATAAATGTACCAGAGTTTTTTGATCCACTCATTTACTGATGGGCACTTACTTGTTTCTAGTACTTGGCTATTGCAAAAAGTGCTGCTATGAACATAGGGGTGCATAAATTCTTTTCAGTTGGTGATTTGGGATTATTAGGTTTATATTCCCAGCAGCAGAATTGCTGGATCAAAAGGCAATTCAATTTTTAGTTTTTTGAGGAAATTCCATGCTGTTTTCCACAGTGGTTGTGCCAGTCTGCATTCCCAACAACAGTGCACTAGGGTTCCCTTTTCTCTGCATCCTCACCAGCACTTGTTGTTTGTTGATGTATTAATGATGACCATTCTGAAAGGAGGGAGGTGATATCTCATTGTGGTTTTAATTTGTACCTCTCTGATGGCTAGTGATGCTGAGCATCTTTTCATATGTCTATGGGCCATCTCTATGTCCTCTTAGAGAGGTGTCTATTCAGGTCTTTTTTCCATTTTTTAATTGGATTGTTTGTCTTCCTGATGTTGAGTCATGTAAGAACTTTATAGATTTTGGAGATCAAACCCTTATTCAATGTATCATTGGCAAAAGTGTTCTCTTATATGGTCAGTTCCCTTTTCATTTTGATGATCGTTGTTTAGCTATGCAGAAGCTTATTATTTTGATGTAGTCTTATTTATTTTTTCCTTTATTTCCCTTGACCTGGGAGATATACTGGCAAAAAATTATTGCTATGTGGGATATCTGAAATTTTCCTACCTGTGTTTTCCTCTAGGACTTTTATAGTGCTACAAATTATATTTAAGTCTTTTATCAATTTTGAGTTTATTCTGGTGTACAGTGTAAGTTGGTCTAGTTTCTTCTTTCTTTTTTTCTTTCTTTTTCTTTCCCATGTACCTGTCTGGTTCTCCCAACACCATTTATTGAATAGATTATTTTTCCCCATTGCATGTCCCTATCCCCTTCATCAAATATTAATTGGCCATAGAGAAATGGGTTTATTTTCTGTACTCTCTATTCTGTTCCATTGATCTACATGTCTGTTCTTATGCCAGCACTAGACTGCTTTCATTGCAGTGGCCTTGTAGCATGGTTTGATATTGGGTATTGTGATCCCTCCTACTTTGTTCTTCTTTCTCAGGATTGCTGAGAATATTTGGTGTATTTTTTAGTACCATATACATTTTTGAAATATTTGTTCTAGATCTGTGAAATACACCCTTGAGATTTTAATAGTAATTGTGATGAATCTATAGATTGCTTTGGATAGCATGGACATTTTAGTGATGTTAATTCTTGCAGTCCATGGATATAGTATATGCTTCCATTTATTTGTGTCCTGCTTAATTTCTTGCTTCTGTGTTCTACATCACAGTATCTTTATAAATGTATTTATATATAGCGAAGTTACAGAAGTTGAATCAGAATGATACACATAAAATTCAGGATAGAAGATACTCTTGTGAAGATCCTAAGGAAAATAAATTGGGGAGAGTGCTTTAATAGTATTGAAATGCTAAATAACCTAAGTAATAGTATACAGGTGTATATTGCTTTAGTCCTTAAATATTTTGCATGTACTTAATGTTTTATAACAATGTATTCTCACTGTATATATTAAATTTATTTTACCACCGTAATTGTTCTTTTTTTAGTGGGATTTTATTTAATGTCTTAAAATATTTTACCAGACCCACATATTACAATACAGCTTTTAAGAACATAGTCTATTATATTCCTTTATCTGTATATTGATTATGTGTATATTAATGTTGTTAAAAGTACAATAGTTTTTTTTCTTTTCATGTTGAGTGTTACTGTTTTACTGATCTTGTCATCAAAGAATCTTTAAACATATCCATGTGCATTGAAGTGGCTTACTGTCACTATTTTTTGTAGTTCATTCTGAGTACATGTGAGAAGTCAAAATAAATTAGAACAAATGCTGACCTTGAGTACTAAAATAGTTATGCTGAGTGGCGTGTCTCCTGGGAATGGCCAGGGGTTATCCTTGAAAAGGCCTCTCATTATGGTGCTCATGAATTTACGTTGGTTCAGGATCTAACCCTCATATTTGCAGGGTCAGAAAACTGATTCTATAATTAATCCCTGAATAGACTCACATCTCACTTATGAAATAACTTAATCAAGCTTTTAGAATTGACCTATGATGCTGGAACAACAATTTACTTATTCAAAACAAAAAATAACTCCTAAAAAGATGAGGATCTTTGACTCAGTATTAGCAGTTTATTCTTTCCCTGTAGCCAAACCTTGGGGAAAGCAATAGCATTAACAGAAGATTGTTTAAGAACATTTTATGAGGACAGCATAGTTAGATGAATCTCATTTATTGGTATCATGATAACAAATTAATATGTTTATCCACAATATTAATAATTACCACTTTGCTAATGACATATGAATACTTGAAACCTATTGACTAAGATTCTACTCTCCCTGACAAGGGATGAGATTGGCAACAGCCAATGTTTGCCTCTGTGGCTCTCCTTTTTCTATATTTCCATGATGGACACTTCATACTTTTGACTGACAGATTGTTTTTTGAAGTAGAATAATGTAGTCAAATTACAGCTAAGTCTTTGAAACCTGGGACCTTGCCAGCCTCTGAGGTAACTTTGTATAAATCTGCTTTGTTACAATGTGTTGATTTTCAGAGGTAACTCTCTCAGGGCATCTGATATCCTTTGTTTCTTATTTGCATCTGATGTCTGTCTTCAAAATAATAGTTATCACTTCCAGTTTTGTGTTGTCTGCAATTTTAATCATCCAAGCCATTGATAAAAATATAAAATGGAGCAAGGGCAAAAACTGCTCTTGCATGCTACTAGAATTTGTTTATCTCTTGACAGAGTTTTCAGTAATTATAGCTCTTCCTGAAAAATGATCAGTCATTGACAGCTCTGCCCAAATGCTCTGCCTTGCAACAAAATGACTTCTTGTTCCCAAGGACATCATGTGTAACCTTGAAAATGCCTTTCTAAAATCCAGAGATACTCATCTAATAAACTACCCGAACTAATAACTCAGTAAATTTTCACTAAAATGTAGCTGGTTAGTACTTTTTAAATTTTAACAGCATAACATTTATTTTTTGAAACTTTATAGCATGTCTTTTTTCATAGTTGTTAACATAGTAAGATCCACATCTTTGCAAAGGGCTCCTTGCTTGTGCAAGCAGAAGACTTGGGTTTTTAATCCTGCTACTAAATCTGAGGTACATCCATTCCATCCATGTCTACTGCCTACATGTCACCATACACTCTGTTTTCAGGGGGAAAAAATCTAACAGATGTTATGAACTGAATTGCATCCCCCAAAATTAATAGGCTGAAGCTCTAACACCAAGAAGACTGTATTTGGTGAAAGGGCATTTAAGGAGGTAATGAAGGTCCTAAGAGATAATAAAAGCAGGGTTGTAACCTTAATGCATCAGTTCTGGTGTCATTAGAAGAGGAAGAGAAACTAGGAGAGCTTACACACACACAGAGAACAGGCCATGCGCAGAGGAGGCAAGAAGGCAACCACCTGCAAGCTAAGGAGAGCAGACTCTCCAGAGAAACCCAAACTGCCTGCACCTGCTCAAAGCCTACAGATGTGGGGAAATAAGTTGTGTTCTGTAAGCCATCCAGTCTGCAGTCTTTTTTTTAGGGCAGCACAAGCTGACTAATATGATAAGAATCTATGTTTGGACTAACATGTATAAAGCCATTACCTGTAATAATCGCATCTTTGAAAATTGCTTATCTCCCATTAATTCAGGATTTTGGCTCCCCACAGATTGCTTGTATAAGTATACTTTTATATATTTCTATGTAGTATATCATGATTTCTATTTTTGGTAAAGACTGATTAAATATATTACATCAGTGTGTTCTTGGAATGCACACAATTTTTAGATAGATGTCTTATTTGTTCTTCATAAAAAAAGTCTTTGCTGGCATATAATCAGTTTTTATTCAAAAATACTTTAAATTTAGACTTTTTTCACTATTATTCAAGCAAAAATAATTTTCCTCTCTATTAAATTGTGACATTAGTTTGTGGTTCTTTTAATCATGACATCCATGAATATAATCATTGGAATATATTTATTTATTTTTCTTACCTTTCTCCCTTCATTACAAATTCCTTGAGCACAGAGAGTTGGTGTTACTCCTTTTCTTTTCTTTTCAATGTTTATCACATTTCTGTTAAACTAATAAAGATGAATATTGTGTTAAATTTAACAAACATTATTTTAACATATTTGGAATATTCTCTTTTTATCATGCCATGTCATTATTTAATATTTTCTAATTTTCAACAAGACATGTTTTCTGAACTGTCTGCATTCTGAAGAATGCATAGCAGTGGTAGAGGTTGAAAGGATTTTCTATGGGAAGAATTTCTTTTGTGAATGAAATGAGTATAGAGGATTGAAGTAAAAGGTGATTCAAGTACTGTCACGTAAGTCAGTAAAGGGAATAAGTGTGGCAGGAAAATGTTTTGAAATATTAATCACAGTTCTCCTCTGCAGTTTCTCATAACATGTGTCGTCCCACATTTACTCATGTTTGTCTTTAGGATTTTTTTATTGTTTTCTTCATTCTAATTTTTGGGGGGTCAGCTTGTTCTATTTCTGACATCTTGACTAAATTAGTTCTCATTAAACTTGTATTCAAGGGTTATAGCCTGTGAGTCCAAATGTGAGATGTTAGTAGAAGTAGGTATAGACACCTGGAGATGCCAGAACAGGAAGGAAGCAGAAGACCGAAGGCATTAAATCAGAATGAGCTGGACCCGTTTTCAATGCCAGTGTCAAAACAACACAAAGATTCATCAGTGTGGTGGAGAAAAGGTAGGGTTTATTCCTTTTGACTGACTAAATTAAAAAAAAAATATTGAATAAATTATGGTAGCAATAGTAGATTTTCTATTATTAAGAGTAGGTACTTAGCAATTAATTACAAAAGGAAAGAGCAGTGACCATCTTTATTTCTACCTGGACCAGGTGGCCCACATCCTGTCAGCCAGATCACTGACATCAGTGCTGCAGAGCACCCTTTGCCAGATCAGAGGGTGATAGTCTGGTTAGAGGACCCTGGCTGTGGTGAGAACCGCCAGCATCACTAAAAATGGAAAACATCTCATTTTCCTCTACTATGTGGCTATTCAAATGGGCACTGCAGTGATACAAGTGAGACAAATTTTAAAAAGTTAAGCCAAAACCCCAGAGATTTTCATCATTCTAACAAGCTTCCTTTCCTAGGATTTCTTTATTCCTTATACTGGTTATTTTTGTATGCATATGATTAAAAAATTATGATGACAGCTAGATAAAATTATGTGTGTTTCCCTAACAAATGGGAAAACAAAATACTTCACATGATATGACATGATATTAGAGACATAATATTTTTGAAAACTTGGTGACTGAAGAAAGTTCCTCTAACAGTGAGTGAGAAGGATTAGTTAAAAAAAAAAAAAAGCCACGGGAGTTTTAGACACAGTGAGAGGAGTAATGGAATTTCAGTTATCAAAATAGATTTAACTGAAGTATTTCCAAATAATGATGGTTAAATTAATATGGAAGTGCCAGTTCTCAGGTGATACTAAAACATCTAATTATCCAGTTTGGAAACATCAGACAGGAAATGTCCTGTCCATCCATGTATTGCTTCACATCTCGGAAAAGGCAGTACATTAGGGGCGGGGGAGGTCCACATTGTGGAAGAGTGGAAATGCCAGTCTCTGACATAAAGATGACGATTTTATACAAATAGGCAAACTGCTCAAATAAGGCCCTGATGCCTGGACGCTTCTTAAACTTCCAGCCAGTGACCAGCGACTACTCCGGATGCAGCAGGGCGCTGGTGAGCTCCAAGACAGGTGTGTAGGGAGGCTGGTAGTATGGCTCCCACAGAGGGTCTGGGAAAGGCAGGGGCTGGGACCAGGGGTCAGTGAACATCTGTCTATAATCTCTGGAATGTTTGCATGTCTGGCAAAGCTGCTGCATCAAAATTGGATCACTGTCGTATTCAACAGGAATCTTGGCCCCATTTTCATCCACAGAGTTGCTTCTGAAGATGGAGTCAGCACTCGCAGTCCTGGTAGCCCCAAGCAGCCCAGCAAGCCAGAGCATGATTTATGTATGTATGTATGTATGTATGTATGTATGTACATTTATATTGTTAATGCAATTACAGTTGTCCTAATTTCCCCTCCTTTGCCCCCACTCCACTTGCCCACCCCACACATCCATAGTCATTCCTCACCCCGTTGTCTAAGTCCATAGGCCCTTCACACATTCTTTGATTAATCCCTTCACCTTCTTTCAAACAGTCCCCAAATCCTTCCTTCCCTCTTAGAATCTATTCCATGATTCTATGTCCCTGCTTCTGTTTTGCTCATTAGTTTATATTGTTCATTAGATTTCTCTTATGAGATCATCTCATAATTGTCTTTCACTAACTGGTTTATTTCACTTAGCACAGTAGTCTCCAGTTCTACCCATACCGTCACAAAAGTAGGGATTCTTTCTTTTTTCTGCTGCATAGCATTATATTTTATAAATACATCATAGTTTTTAAATCCACTCATCTACTGATGGGAACTTAGGCCATTTCCAGATATTAACTATTGGAAATAACACTGCTGTGAACATAGGGGTGCATAAATTCTTTTGAATTGGTGTTTCAGGATTCTTAGGGTATATTACAAGCAGTGGAATCCTTGGGTCAAAAGGCAGTTTCATTTATAAATTTTTTAGGAAACTTCATACTAATTTCCACAGTGGCTGCACCAGTCTGCATTTCCACTAACAGTGCATTTGGGTTCCCTTTTCTCCACATCCTCACCAGCAAGTGTTATTTGTTAATTTATTAATTATACCCATTCTGGCAGGTGTGAGGTGATACGTCATTGAGGTTTTAATTTGCATATCTCTTATTGTTAGTGATGTTGAGAATTTTTTCATATGTCTATGGGCCATCTGCATGTCCTCCTTGGAGAAGTGTCTATTCAAGGTCTTTGCCATTTTTTTAATTGGACTGTTTGTCTTCCTGCTGTTGAGTTGTATGAGTTCTTTGTATATTGGGTTGGTCAAAATGTCTGTATGTTTTTTTCCATAAAATAAAACACACATTTTATTTTCACCAATAACTTTATGGATAGGGATATTTTGAGTATGTCGACTATCTTCTGTGTGGTATAATGTTAATTGTTCTAAATTAATGTCTCAATTTGACCTCTATCAACTTCACTTGATCCACCCAACCATGGAGCGTCATCCAGCAAGAAATCTCCAGTATGAAATTTTGCAAACCACTTTTGACATGTTCAATCAGTCACAGTGCCTTCTACATGCATTGCACAAATATATTTGTGTGTGTTTCAGTTGTGTTTTTATTTTTCTTGAAATTAAAAAAAAACATACTATACCAAAAATGTTAGCAAGCTGAATCCAGCAATACATTAAAAAGATCATACAACATAATCAAGCAGGATTAATTCCGAGGATGCAAGGATAGCACAATATTTGCAAATCAATAAAGATAATATGTCACATAAACAAAATGAAAGACAAAAATCACATAATCATATCTATAGATGCAGAGAATGCATTTGATGAAATCCAGCACCCATTTATGATAAAAGCACTCAGCAAAGTGAGAATAGAGAGAACCTACCTCAACATAATAAAAGCCATATATGAAAACCTGCTGTCAACATCATACTCAATGGGCAAAAACTAAAAGCTTTTCCCTTAAGATCAGGAACAGGACAAAGGTGTCCACCTTCACCGCCCTTATTCAACATAGTCTTAGAAGTCAGAGTGCGACTTGATAGTAGCAGAGCTGGGACCTTCAGTGCCGTGCTGCTGCTGCTGGTGTTGCTGCTGCTGGTGTTGCTGCTGCTGAGGGTGCTGCTGTGACTCCTGAGCTGGGATAGTTTCCAATCTCCCACACCGCGTGGTCCTGGAAGGGTGGAGAGGGGTGGAGGTGTGGCCAGCCTAGCTCACAACCTCAGTATGTCCAGCCGCAGCAGCTCCACAAGCGCAGGGTATGAGCTTGTGTCCTGCACCCATACCACGTGGCTCTTGATGCAAAATTTAAATGGTGTAGATACAAATAAAACATCAGATATAGAGAAGACTTGTGTGGGGGAGTGCGTGATTGGATTTGGGGAGAAGACTAAAATATAAAGTTCGATACCCTGGTGCTAGTCCTGACTACTTGTATTTGATGGTTTAACACTGGTTAAGTGATGGACACATTGGATTTAATTTATGTACTAGGTCACATCTAAATTCCTCTTTAGCCTTCAGATTCAGCAGTGAAATATTGATGCATTATTGCTTTGACTTACAAAAGCTTTAACATAGAAGCAGTCCACTCTCATTCTTTATCATAAGGTGTTATTTCTTGGCATTTCACTCGTGCTCAAATCTAATGTTAACATGATTTATTATTTTCATGACAGATGTATTTATAATTCATTAGTCAATCAGCTTTAAAACTTAAATGTTCTCAACTCAATGTGTGTTATTTATTATATATGCTAAATTTCAATTATTCGACTCAAAAGGTAATGTTTAACACAAATAATCCATTCTGATTCATCTCTTACAATTTAAGGAACACTGTATAGTGTGAAAGAATGCAAGATTCTTGCTTCCGTCCTAATAAAGCATTTAGACAAAGTTTATTTTGTTTGAGCACATGCTGAGTGATTTGGCCTGTAGAGAAAGCAGTTCAGAAGAACCTCAGAAGAGGATAATGTCTGTTGACAATAACTAAAGCTGGCCTCCATGGAAATGCTAATTTGGTAGCGGCCTCTGTCCATCAGCTGCCTTGAGTTATTGTTCCAGCCCGCTAAACGGAATGCTCCTTGATGGCTGACGGAAACCCCCACTGCAGTAATTAGACTGTTTGAAAGAAGAAGAAAAAATTGTTAACAAAGACTAAAGGGAACAGGCCCGAGCAGGAAAAATTTAATAAATAGTTTAAAGTGATTTGAACAAAGGAAGGGTTCAGAAAATGTTTGATGGTCTCATTTTTATTAAAAAAAAAAAAAAAAAAGGAGGTACATACGTTGAGCAATTCAGCCTATCATTTGATGCATATTAAATGGATTCATCCTGGTTGTATATGTACCATAGTTACAAAATTAAATGACAATTGCATATAGATTGAAATCATATGCATTTTAATATAGTAAGAGTGTGGGGCATTAAAGTTTTACTTCTCTTATGCTAGAAAAACATCTGTAGAAGTGGGCTTGTCAGTGGAATACAAATATATCCTAATTATTTTTGACTGAACTAATTAAGGAATACAGCTTTCATATCAGGAGAAACTTTTAGAAGATGACAGTTAAATAATGTTAAAAAACAAAAACATACCTAAAATACTAAAAAAAAAACAACATACCCCAAACTTTCTAATTCAATGACTTCAGGAGCATATAAAATTGATTTGCAGCTCATAAACCATTTCTGAACCCTTTAAGAAGTAGAATAGGTTGGCCTATTTTCAATGTCAAACATGATTTTAAAAACAAAGAAAAATTAATTAAAAAATTCTTGAGTAGCAATGTTAATGTGATAAAATAGATTATTTGGAAATATTTCAAATTCATGAAGTTTGATGTAGGATTCCTCAAATCTAGTACTATTATTGAGGACTTAAACTTTGTGAAGCTGATAAATTTACTATTTGTAAATATATATATATATTTTTTTTCTATAATTTGCCTTACTGTGGTATAATTGGCTGTACATTGTTAATGTGCATAATTTAAGTTTGATGTTTGTATACACCTATAAAACCATGAGCATGAACAAATAGCGTATTCCTTACTCCCAAAGTTTCCACATGCCTATTTGTAACTCCTCTTTCTGCAAGGTTCTCATGCCCCTCTTCTCAAACACCTGACATAATTTCTGTCACAATAGATTAATTTGCAATCCCTAGTAGTTTATTAACTTAAATAACACATATGTACTCTTTTTTGTGGGAGAGAGTCTGGATTAATAATTTTGAGTTTCATCTAAGATGCATGTATATCACAGTTTATATCTTTTTATATCTAGGTAGCATTCTATTTTATGGATATATCATATTTTATTTACTTATTTATCCTTTGAAGGACTAATGCCAATTGTGGATTTATAGGGATTAATTTCAGTTGTTGGATATTACAAATAAAGCTACTGTGGGTATTCTTATACAGGTTTATATGAATATATGCTGCCATTTTTTAAAAATAAAAATCTATGGATAAAATGGCTGTATTAAATGGTAAGTACATATTTATCTTTTTACAAAAATGTAAAGCTTTACCAAAATATTTATAACATTTAATATTCCCAAAAGAAATGTATAAGAGTTCTAATTTCTTCATGTGTTCACCAGTACTTAGTGTGGCCAGTCCTTTCAATTTTAACTATTATAACAGATGTGTCCGATTTCTCTAATGACTAATAGTGTTGTGTATATTTTCATGAACTTATTTTCCATATATCCATCTATTTTCATGTCTATTTAAATTATTTGTCCACTTAAAAAATATATTTTGTTTTTAATAAGTTTTGATACTTCTTTATATGTTCTAAACACGAGTTTTTAGTTAGAGAGGATATTTTATTTATTTGGGTTTTTTTAGAGATTTTATTTATTTATTTTTAGAGAGAGAGGAACGGAGAGAGAAAGAGAGAGAGAGAAACATTGATGTGTGAGAGAAACATGAATTGGTTGCCTCTTGCATGCTCCCTACCCAGGACCTGGCCTGCAACCCAGGCATGTGCCCTGACCAACAATCTAACCAGTGACCTTCTGGTTTGAGGGAATGACACCCAACTCCCTGAGTCACACCAGTGACATCTATTTACTTATTTTTAAATATTATCTCCTAGCCTGTGGCTTTCCTTTTCATGCTCCAAAAGAGTGTCTTTTAAGAGAATTCATTTTTGAATTTCAACTTAAAATGTTCTTTTTAAATTTTTAAAAAAACAACTATTTTTGAATGGGTATATAATTGTGTGCTGACATTTTTTCAATACCTCAAAGATATTGTTTCACTCTATTTTCCTTTACAGTGTTCCCAATAAAAATTCTGTTTTAAACCTTCCCATTTTTTCTTTGTACACAAGGAATTTTGTATTCTGGTAGCTTTTTTATGACTGAATATTTTGAAATTATTGTAGATTTATATGTTATTGTAAGAAATTATATAAAAATAGCTCACTTACCTTGTATTATTTCCCCTAATGATGACAACTTACAAGCCTGTAAGACGTTAACCCATTAAGGATATTTACATTGGTTTATTTCACTGATCTTGTTCAGATTTTTCCCAGGTTAGTTCATTTCCTTTTTCAATTTTCTCTTTTCAGCTGTTTTTGTAACTGTGACTTGTAGTTTTTTAATCACTTTGGTGCTTGTTTTTATTGTTGTTTGTTTGTTTGTTTTTTGAGTTCCATGGATCTATGTGTTTAAGTTTTCTACAACTTTGGAGAATTTTTGGCCATACTTTCCTCAAATGTATTTTTCTCTTATGTCTTCCTTTCTTCCTTTTGACGGTTCCAATTACACATATGGTTGGTTTCTTGTTATTGTTTCATGGCTAGTTAATTCTTTGTTCGTTTTATTATTCTTTTTATTTTGTTATTTGATTTTGAATATTTTTCATTGCTATGTATTCAAGTTCAATTATCTTTTGTTTTGTAATGCCTAGTCTGCTTTCAATATGTTCCAGTGTATCTTTCACCTTAGATCTTATGATTTTTTATCTCTGGGATTTGTAGATCAGGCTCTTTCATTTCTTCTGACTCTATTTTTCAATATATAAAATATAGGTAAAAATAACCATTCAAAAATCTGTGCCTCCTAATTCTAACACCTATGTCATTTTGGGTTTAGTTTTAATTGATGAAATTTCATTTTTCTTATTATTGGTTACAAGCTTCTTCTTTGTACTTTGAATGCCTGCTGAGCTCTTACTGGATGCTAGATATTGTGAAATTTACCATGTTGGGAGATGAGTATTTTGTTTTCTTAGGGCTATTCCTGAACATTCCTTTGTGAAACAGCTAGTTACTTAAAAAATAGCTTTATCTTCTGAAGTCTTAGGTGGGGCCAGAACATGTGCTCAGTCCAGTTTCCCTGTTCTCTACCTCCGAGGCAGAGCCCTCCAGTAGCCTCTTCACCAGCGAAATATGAAGTTTTCATTCTAAATGTTGGGCATAAACACTATCCTGGCACCGGCACTATTATCTCTAACTTGAAAGGGTGGTTCTTCCCCTGCCCCCATGCCTATGTTGATGAATGCTCATGCAAACACGTGAGAGGGCGTACCTGTAGATCTCTAGACTTCACACTGCGGGTGTGTCTCTTCACTCTCTCCAGTATTCTGAGCATAGAGTTCCTTCCCAGGACACTTGACTTTGCTTCTTTATCGCATAGAGTCTACAGGTCCTGCCTGAATTCTCTTTTTCTACGCTAGCGCCTGAAAACTCTTAAGTTTGAACAGTAATGAAAACAGTGTTCACTTCGTTTGGTTTTTACCACTCAGACAGCATTATCTGTCATTGTCTTGTTTGATATTTTGAAATTGGGGACAAAACAAAAAAAAAGTGTATATGTTCCTCTAGAGTCAAGCTGAGATTTAGGTTACCAATCTGTTAACTAATTATCAGGGCTTTAATTCTGAGTTATATGACTCAGGTCTTCTAGATACTGAAGATATTCTGGTGAGTGCAAACGTAACCTAGTTCATACCATCAGGTCAAGCATCCTATCGCTCTTTGTATTCTGTAGAAACTCTTAGTTCTAGGAAAATAATTTGTGAATGTTTTCAACTGTTTCACATTTCCATCATTATTACTAGCTTCTGAAAGTTTGTGATTATAAGAACTAAAAAACAACTGCTCTCTGTCTATGTTAACTAAGATTATCAGAAATACAGGCATTAGCATGATAAATGTTTATACTAGATTATCAACAAGGGCTAAAAGACTTTAGCAGCAAGTACTTATGTTTAGTATTCCAACTAGTTTCCAGAAATTAAAAATATAGTTTAAAACTATACTAAGGGAACATACAAATAATAAAACATTTATGGGCACTTATCCTCATACATCAAATTAATATATTTGTTTAAAACAATTATATATTTGTCTTAACCATAATTATAATTATTGTATTAATATATATTGTTATAATGATACATATGCTTCTATTTTCATTTTGTAAGTATTTTTACATTTGCCTAAGTGTCAAAAATAATAATGTTAGGGATAATGTTATTATTTTTAGAATTTTTTCTGCCTCAAGTATCCAGAATAATTATGGTATTCAAGCCATCTAAGAGTTTAACTGCACAAAACAAGTATTTCAGTATGCGCACACATTGCATGGATGAAGAATTTATTGCAGAGGAGATGACTTGTCTCTTCGCCTTATGTCTGTACATCAATTACAAATGCTCAAAAGCTCGGCTTACTAGATGGGTAGAGCCTGAAATCATCTTCTTCACTCACATGACTACCAGCTAGTGTAGAGTGATTGGAATGCTGAGTTTAACTGTGGCTGCCAAAAGCATGTCTAAATGTGTCCTGTCCATGTGGATTGGCTTCACTGTAGCCAGTCTTCCCAGTTCACATCTCAGGCAAGAGCAGTCAAGAGAACAAGGCCGAAGTTACATCACTTTTATGACCCCGTATTGAAATTCATATAAAGTCGCTTCCACCATAGTCTATTCGTCAAAGCAGTCACAAGGCTGTCTAGATTGAAGGAGAAGGAACAGTAACCCAGCCACCTGAAGGCAGTAATATCAAAGAATCGTATGGCATACTTATAGATACTCTAAAGATAGTCATGGTATTAAGTCTTATCATAGAAGAACATTTTGTCCAAATTCAACTTTCCTCTAACGACAGCTGCTTCACTGTTTTTACTTTGTTATTTTATTTTCCCAGGCTGAAGAGCTCTAATTTAAAAAGAGTATAGCAAAAGTACTGCCAAATATGATCTCTGTCAGGAAAAATGAGATTTCTTAGTTTAGTTAGGCATCTAGAACCCAGGCAAAAACATTTTATCATTGGTTACAATAATATCTTAATTTATAAATTTGTAAATATCATTGTCATGGTGCTGTGATTTGATATACTTGTATGACTCATCAGTACCAGTTCATACCACCAGTATTTAAAAATATTAGAAAAGTTATGCTTTCAATAAGCTTCTTAAATGGTTTAAAAAGAAATGGCATTCAGTGAAGTTGGAAAGCGTAAAGAATAACAACTCGTGACACCTTTCAGAATTTATAAATTTTTTTTGTATTGGATTAATAAGCAGAATTATCAAAGGTAAAAAACAAAACAAAACAAATAAACAAAAACAAATTTAAAAAAAAACAGCCCAGCATACTTGCAGCCATGATTTGTGGTCTCATCTAACTTGGTGATAACAATATATTATTTCTGGCTCATAGAGTTATGAATACATGTGAAGATAAAGCAGAGAAAACTGTAAGAAACAAAATAAAATGAATACTAATACTTAATACTAACATATGCCCTATGTCTATGAGATTATGTTTATGCATTTTTATCTATGCTTGACAGTAATCCCAAATATATATCATAATTTCATTATTTTTACAAAAGTGTTTATGGTACCTGGTTAAGTATGACTTTGCAATGTAGCAGACTTGATTAGTTGGTAGCATAACTTATTGTACTGTATATTCTAAAGTTTACTTGCTACATCCATTTTTTCTCCAAAGAAAATGTTAACTATCTTCGTTGTTTGCTATGGAAATAGTCAACAAACAGGATACTAGACACATGAGCAATGTAAACACAACATACCTATACAAATTATAAATACAGTTTAATCAGTTTAAAGGTTTCGTTAGGAGAAATAGCTACAAAAATGTGCCCTGAAGAAGTCATTTTTGTTGCCTAGAAAAAGAAACTCTTATAGTAATCAGGTTAATTGAAATATTTAATTTTAAATTATTAATATTAGAATTTTAGATGTTCAACCTGGAACATCGAATACAATCACCTGTTTATAAACAACAAGAGAACGACCAAGTTAAAACTAGTTATCTAAAATCAAAAGTTAAATGATTCAAACAGCAGGAGCTAGAGAAGAGGTCCTCTATCTTGCGGGTTATCATAATCATTGAGGGAAAGTTTTAAAACTACAGACGCCAGGCTCCACCTTCCGCAGGTCTACTTCAGAAACCTCTCTCTTAACTCTCACCACTTTCTCAGGATTTAGAAAGTAGTCCAGTGATTTCAACACCATGCTATGGAGGTGCTATTATTCCAAAAACATTTATTCAGCGCTGAGGTTTGGGATTTGGAGGGAGTTCAAATAATGAGCGTTAAGCTTGCTGTCCTCGAGGAACCCAGTGCACTGAAGGAAGCAGAGAAGTAGACAAATGTCTGCAATTTAATACGGTAAGTGCTATGACCATGTACCAGGAGAGTACTTAAACTAAATTGAGGACGAGAAGGGTATAGCATGCTCTTGAAGGAAAGATACTGACCTGATTCTTGAAGGATGCTGGAAAGGGGAAGGCATTTAATAAAGCTGGAGGGAAAATGAGCCTAAGAAAATGAACGGGAGAAAGGACTCTTGGACATGGATAGCAGTGTAGCAATTATGGGGGCGGGGAGAGGGGGAGAGGGTGGGTGGGATGGAATAAGGTACAAGGGGCATAAAGGGTAATGGAAAAAATACAATACAAAAACTGGGAAAAAACAAAAAATGAACAGGCATCAGTAACCTAAAGACTTTCTGCACTCTCCTATGGAAACTGGCTTTTATCTTAAAGGATACAGGAGGAAATGTAAAGTATCTCTGCAGGACATTAATAAGATCATTTTTTAAATTGGAAATATTGATCTGAATACATCATGGAAATCCCATCAGAAAAGCTTAAGCTAGAGTTTAATCATAGGAAGCTTTCATTTGGCATAAAGTGAACTACATTGCAAGGCTTTCTTTATGTTCTTACTGTAGGTTGGTTATGGTGTTAATCACGTCTCATAACCTGGATTCCTGACAAATGAAAAA
This sequence comes from Pteronotus mesoamericanus, assembly GCF_021234165.1. Classification (NCBI taxonomy): domain Eukaryota; kingdom Metazoa; phylum Chordata; class Mammalia; order Chiroptera; family Mormoopidae; genus Pteronotus; species Pteronotus mesoamericanus. The sequence continues at coordinate 36,807,327 of NW_026555285.1, read as the reverse complement.
CAAATGAAAAGTTCAACTGTAGATCAACCTATAGCATCTGTTTGATTTTAATTAATAGATAAAATTTAAAGTCTTAGCAGAATTTCCTATTTCTTTTTCCTTAAGCCTGACCTTTGGTGCCTTTCCAATTCCAAACTACTACACCCAATTTCTGACTGAGAAATGGGAACTAGGTGAACAGATTCATGGCTGAGGCTTCTGCTGAGCAGTTTACATGTTAATATGTTGCATATCTGAACACAGAATCCATGAAGCAAGGTTTGCATTTTGGTTTTCAGGGCTGACATTTCAATGCAGAGATTGTATACTTCCTGATTGACTCAGCGCCTACCATTCGGGCAGAGGAAAAGAAAAGCTCAAACATTCCTTCGATATTTTAATCTCTTGAGAATTAGATCAGAAGCTCTTAAGGCACCATAAGAACAAGGCTATTTGCCAGCATTCTCCAATTTTTATTCTCTTAAGATTTGTACATGAAGAACAAGCCTGTAGTCAACCAATGATGTGATTTTTCCTGTGGGGTAAAACAGCAACAGAAAATAAGGCCAGTCTGGATCCCTGAAGTTTTTCTATTCAAACCAACTCTACTTCTTTGTATTCTTTGAGACCAGCTAAATTGGAATGAGTATAGTTTCTTTAGCATTTGCAAAGCTGTACTAATACGACCAGAATTCTCTCAAGTATCCTCTCTTATAAAGATTACAAGGAACAACCGGGCACCACAGTGTGAGGATCACCACAATATCCCAAAGTTAGAAAACAATGAAGACACAAGCCCGTCCCCTGTCATTGCAATAATTATAACCATAAAACTGTGTTCTCAAATGCCATATATAATAGATATCAAGACTTAAGGATTTGAGATTTGACCTAACGTGCGAGCTAACAAATTAGCCTGCCATGGTTTCATGGGTTCAGGCAGAAAAAAAGATGCCTAGGTCAGGAGAATATGTTCACAGCAATGGCAGTAGCCAGAACGTGAATGTTTTTGTTCCAGTTTTACCGACCCTAATTCCCACAGCACGACATAAAGAAATCCAGGTGATACCTAGATATGTGAGTTGAGGATAATGGTAAGCACGCCTGCCCATTGGTCCTGGAGGAGATACTTTCTCTTTTTCATGGCTTTGAATAAGTATGTCCTTGGTTTATGAGGGAGGTTATATGTTTTAATTTTATTTGCTATACAATCTTCAAAAGAAAGTTTGATACAAAGAACAATCACATGTCTACAACATGTGCAGAAATATGAAATCCTCATAAGGAACTGTCTCCCAAAATACAGACACATAGACACATAGATAGATAGAATGTTTTAGAGGCAGAGCAGCGCATTTTTCTTAAAGCATAACATTAAATTATCCTTGTTGTAAACAAATTTACAATGTGAACTCCTAATTTTTTATTCTGATTGGGATTTTCGTTTTCTGTGTGTGGCCAACAATGTCTAAACCCACTACATTTTCAGTTTTCTTTGATTCCTGTATTTCTGGCATTCCAATGATGCATATGTGTAATAACAACCAGGGAACCCAGGTGAAATATTTTGCTTACCTTTTTAAAAGGCACAAGCACTTAACCAACCTCCATATTGTTCCATCACGAATAAGAACTCTGAAGGCTATTTTGGTAATATATTCTAACGGCTGCTATAATTTCCTGCTGCGGTATTTTGTGGGACTGCAGGCCGTTGCTTCCTAAAGAAGGCATCGTTGTTGTCCACACTTTCATTTTCCTTGAAAAATCCATCTGAGCATGTTTTAAACAGAAAGCTTTTGCTGATAATTCCATAATCATTGTTCTAGTATCCCTCCAAAACTTATATGTACTCATATACAGAATGAATATGTACGCGGGCAATGGGTTTCTCAGCACCTTGTTTTTCCTTCATTTGTCATCGTCTGTGAGAAACTTGTGCCATTTCGACGGAAGCATATTTTGACTTTATTGCCCCGCAGTTTTTCCTGTAGAAGTAGAATATACGTCCGTTGTACTACGGTCCTCGATTATCTCCCCTCTTTTCAAAAGAGAACCCTAGTAAGATTCCATAATCGTAATCTAATTTTTAAGTTGATTTCTTCAATTCCATTTATAGGGACAAAATTGGATACTTTTTTGATCTGTAATTTGGCTCCCAGACATTTGTTTTCTGAACACATTCTACTACATTCTGTCCTGTTACATTCTTTTTGTTCAGTTGATTATTTCAGTTGGTTGCGAACCTCTATCTTGTTTTCACCACAGTGTGGATACACAGTTGAAAAACATTGCAGTATATCATGGATACTAAAGTAATTATAGTGTATAAAGGGAAATAGATGTGAGTCCATTGAAACACAATTTTGAATATAAAAATACTCTGGAAAAATCCTGTATCTCTGCATCAATAGTTATAACAATTTTTAAAATTATATTTGTGCTACAAGAATATGATTTTAGATTCTTATTGTAAATAAAGCTAAGAATTTACAGACTTCCAATGTCTCACTGAATGTTTTCAGAGAACCTCAGTACCAGAATAGAATAGGGCTCAGAAAAACCTGATGGCTGTTCAGATAAATCAAATGGCTGCTCCTACCATATGTATTAAACACCAGAGCAGGGAGTCTCTTGATAAAGGTAGCCATAGATACTCTAAAGAAAAAGGATCTTGGAAAAAATAACCTACATAAACTAAGAGAATGAAGGGAAAAATCAAATAATCAGTGTTAGGAGATTTCTCCATATACTAAAGAACAAATGAGCAAAATTTTAATAGATATGGGTGCTTTAATATTGACCTTAGCCTTATAGTCATATGAACTTATCCTGGGCTCAGCAAACTACTCTGGTGACAGCGATCTCCAGTAGTCATCAGACATTCCCTGTATCCTGGCCTATATCATTCACAGTCACATCTTGACCGGGGACCTTTCCTTTTCCTTATGTCACACTCATTAACTTTACAGGAAACAACTTACTTTGTCAGTGGGATTGCCCTATTAAATACTACCCTCATGATCTCTTCCTTGGCATCCTTGAGGGTTGCTTTGTTCATAATGTGGTTATATCTCACTTGGATGTTAACTTACAGGTACCCTGTGTACAAAGCCCAGACTGAATGTCTCAAGAAGGTGTTGGGTGACTTGTAGACAATAATTTTCTGTTATAGACCATATTACTGGAGCTGAACTCATGAAGGTTCATATGGACCTTACAAAGCCGCTACTAAAATGTTCACAGTGCACTTTAAAACCAGAAACTAAATAAACTGCTATACTCTTAAATACCAGGAGCTAAGAAAAGATTTAAAATCAGTAGTCAAAGCCTGATAGGCACTCATACCATTTATCAATTCTTCTATTACTATTCTCCCATGCAAAAACAAACAAATGAACAAGCCCACCAAAAAAGCAGACGCAAAAAGCTTTCAGACTTACTAGAAATCCCTTTAGTAAAATTAAAACAGAACATTATTTGTAGATGGGTTATACCTTACAAATAAAACAACAGAGAATATAGTAGGATATGCTCTAATCCCTTATAAGAAAAATTCTGCCAAGGTGACAGAAATAAATCAGGCTCACTAGGTTATTCATTAGTTAGAGATAAGAATAATATTATATACGTTGATAGTGGATATTCTTTTGGGATCATGCATGATTTTAGAAAGTTTTGGAAACAAAGTTTTCTAACCTCAGCAACACAATTAAAAATGATGAAGAGATTAAAGAAATGCTGAGTGCTCTAATGGACTTTATGGTGGTGGCTTTTATAATTATAGAAGCTTATACAAAAAAGCATAGACATGGAAGCAAAAGGAAATTCCCTGGCTGATCATTTTCCCAAACAGACTACTACTATAATAAAAGCCTGGCTCTTATCATATACCAAGAGGCCAAATCTTTGGAGACATTTAGAGAGACAATTTTAGACTATCATAATTGTCTCTCGATTCAAAAGGAATAGTCATAAACTCTAAATGCCAAGCAGAAGAATAACCTTTGGCACCCTAGGATTGGAGATTAATTAGCTCCAGGGGACCTCAAGTGGAGCCTTGTAAAAATGGAGACAGTGAGAACAATTGGCCACTATACTCAAAGAGCACTGGTGAGAAAAGTTCCGTTAAAACTGTTGAGTTTGTCTCTGATGTATCTTCCACTACCATAGTCCTGGTAAATGTTAAAGATGTGACATACAGAAGCTCAAAACTAAGGATGCCTTTGAACATCTTCAAATGAAATTCATATAGTTAACCCCTGATGGACGTGCTGGTCAGGTAGCCTTTCCTTGCCAAAAGGCTATGTCACAAATGGCAGTAAAAAAAAAAATTACTTGCTATTGTATTCCCAAGGTGGTGAATTCCATGCTAGCTCTTTAGTGACAGGGAGACCCATATGGCTGAGATTATTATCATAGAGAGTTGTAAAGCCTTATCACTATTCAGAAACATTATAGTTCATATAACCTCCAGTCTTCAGAAAATGTATAAAGAACATATACCATATGATCTCTTTCATATATAGAATCCAATGAACAAAATGAACGGCAAAACAAAATAAAAACAGGCATGCATACATGGAACAAGCTGATAAAGCTCGGAGTGGAGGGGTGTGGAGGAACTGGAAGAGATTAGCCAGAGAATATACATGCATATAGGCATAGCCCATAGACACAGAGCACAATGTGGTGAAGACCAGGGGTTAGAGACTGAGTGGAGGGGGGGAAAGAAGGGAAAAATTGGGAATATCTGTAACAGTGTCAACAATTTTTAAAGAAGATAAATAATAAATGTTTTAAAAAATATGGAATTTGGCAAATCAAAGTAGTCATTCTCTCAGACCCTGAAACTTCTGTGGCCTATTACTTTGGTTTTAATTAAACTCCTAATGGGATGCTTTAAATTTCCCATTAAGAATTAATAGCAGGTCAGCTACATATCTAATAATATAATCTTCTATTTTATACCTCACGTTCTGGCAAGTAGACATGACCAAATATTTTAGGAGACCCAGTGCACCTATTCTTATAAACGGGTGCAGGCAGCTTTTCCTCAATGTCCTCCTCGACCATCTTTTAATGACCAAAAACCTGGAGAAGCAGAGGAGAACCTAGAGGATAACAGTTTTCAAACACTGATAGAAAATTCTAGGAACTGATACTTAGATTTATGTACCTCACTGAAGAAGACAAAACCATCCTCAAATTACTGGAAGGTGGTTCCTGCTTAAAGTTTTGAGATGAGAACAATCAAAAACCACCTAGAATAAATTTTCTTTAGGAGACAATTTCTACCCAAGATTTTTTAAACAAACAGTTAGCCCTATGAGATGTATACAACTTCTACCCTAAATATATGGCATGAAAGTTGTCACTCCTTAATCTTTCTTAAAATCACTTTTTCCATTTTTACTCACTCCTTGATATGGACACAATTTATTTGTGACCTGGTTAAAGTACACAATAAAATGGACTGTTAAGTTCGTAAACATTTTCCATTGCAAGTCACTGGGCTTTCTTTGGTAAAGAGTGTGTGTGTGTGTGTGTGTGTGTGTGCATGCATGTGCATTGGTGGTGAATTACTTGGTTTTCGTTGGTTTTCTGTGTAACTGACTCAACCATTAGGTAAATTTTTAAAATGGCATAGACTCCAACTGGCCACATAGCCAGAATTTTAAAATTCTGTTTCACTTCATTATTAGAAAAGGAGGTTCCTGGCTCCATCAGAACAATACTTCAGAACCTTTCATTAGAGCTGGCTTTTAAAAAATAGTTAATATATTTTCATAGAAATAAAACTTGGAAGAGAATTATAGAACAGATGGTGTACATTTGGAGACTATCTCCCTTTTACTCATCTTATGAGCAAGAACCACTGCTTCTGTTCTGCTTCATGTCTATCTATTTATCTTGATTCTGAAAATGTGATTTCCTGGGATCATAGAGTTCCTGATGGGCAGCGTCATGGTGCTGGGCCTCTGGTTCAGGAGAGGGACCCTATCCCCTCAAGCTGAATTCTGGTTCATTTCCTTCTTTCTTCGAACATTTTCACTCTGTGCTTTACAAACTGCCCCAAGAAGTGGTGAAAGCCTATGTGCACGAGCCAGAGAAGAGAAGGTGTCCCAGGCAGTAATTCAGAATAGAGCCTGTTTAGGCAGCCTCTTTAAGGAGAACAAGTGCTGTTTAGTGGGAAAATGGTCTGCTTATATCTATGCAGATATATCTAGGGTCTCTAATACTAATAAAAAGGTTAGAGGAAAAACAAGAAAACTTAATTAGATAAGTTGGCCAGTGTAACAGTACCTGGCTCCAAAGACACTTTGGATTAGGAATTAGATGTATTCCCTAGGTTTACATGTAGGCACTATTGGCTATTGGCTTAGGAGCAAACTGTGAACTCTGATAATAATTCCTCTTACTTTTTGTCTGTTATGCTTTATGTGTGTGACCTCTGTTGTTGTAAGAGCTTCTGTGTAGCTTCTGTACCATCAACTCTTCTAAGAAATAATCATCACAAAGAAAGACAGAAAAACGTGACAGAGAAGAAAAACAGCCACCCGTTCCCCAATTTGGTAGACCACTGAGACACCTTAAATAATGGTGAAGAGTAAGATTGATAATATCCCCAGATATTAATGGCCTATCCTGGTCAGGCTTTTGAGTGATTACAAAGGGTGAGGAGGGCACCAAGCACTAAAACCCCCTCGAAACTCTCAAAATTCCTGCCTAGCTTAATGTGACTTTACTATTTGCTTGCCTTCACTAACATGATTTTATGAACTGCTATATTCTGTGACATAACTTTACTAACTCCTAAACATGTTGCAAATAACCTTTATTATTTATTTCAGAAAATATTTGAAACCTTATTAAATGAACATGACAATTTCCATCTTTTCTATATATTACATCAAATAACTGTTTACTTTTTAATCTATTTCATACCAGCAGCTCAAAATCTTTGCCTTACTGAGTCTATCATTTCTAAACTATTATGTAATTATGCACAGCCACTTTTTAACTGGAATTGCTTCATCAGCATTTAAGATACATAGAATTCCTCGGCATGCCACCCAAGATCCGCCTCCTGCTCACTTTCACAGGCTTGTATTTCATGGATCCAGCATCCCAACATTCCAAATTACTTTATGGCGCAACCTATACTAGTTGTCAATTTCATGACCAACCATTCACCGCCTCTTTTCCAAGAAATTTCTTCTTGCTGTTTGTTGGTAGTACCTCCTTAATGGTACTTTCCCTGAAGCCTCTGGATTATTATCATAATATACACTGAGGTTGTATTTACACATCTTCGTTTCCTACTATGTTTATACGTATAGATTACTTGTAAATACTCTACTAGAAAGTTTGGCAGCCGTGCTTGAGAGAATTAAGACCGTAAACAATATTGCCCACAAGTTAGTAATAATATAACAAAATCTCTGCAATATAACAATGTCTCAGAGTGTCTATAAAAGAATCCACAGTTGCGACACTATTTAATGTTTGCCTTTCAATATCATGCTTCTTTTAGGGATGTTTTCTGCCCTAAATAAGCTCTAGGTTCTCATGAGACCAAGTTTTTGCATGTTCCAGGGAACACTTTCTTTGATATTCACTTAATTTTATGCTTCTTCCCTTACCTCTGACACAAAGCAAGTTGTACTTTGCTCCGCAAACACTGTAGCATTCAGCCTGACAGATGTGACCGTAAAAATAGGTGTATAGAGTTCAAAATTAAAACACATGTTATACATCCATCAAAACTGGGCACACAGTTGGAAAGGGTTTAGGAAACACCATTATGTTGTGTCATGCTTTGTCCCACTGGTCACAAACCATGGTGTACGAATCAAGTTAATACTGTTATATGATGTTTTATTTTTATATTTACAGGGCTTACTATAGTATTTGGCATATCAGCACATTGAATTGGATCAAATTCAGTGTGCCTCACCTGTCTTTTCTAGCTGCATCTTCAATAAATACTTTAATAAATAGTTACTTGTTTCTCCACAGTGGCTTTTTGACCAGCGAGCTATGAACATGTGGCTGCATTGGGTAACAGGAGGCTTCTGAAAACTCCCTTGGTACCTTCAGATGTGTACCAGGACTCCCACCTCACTGAGATTCAATTGGGGTGCAAAAGAGAGCCCAGGGAAATGTAATTGAATTTTGCAACCAATGACTGAGACTGCCTAGGTCTTGGTATTACCCGTGTTTGCTATTTGTTGTACAGAACTTGAGACTTTCAGGATAAACTCTGCAGTTCACGAGACTCTCTTCCATCTTTTTGCCCGAAGATCTAATTACAGAAGTTGTGTTATGCTAACGTCTTCATCGTTCAGCTTTACAACAAATATTTACTGTCGTGTACATGTTACTCCATAAAATATATGGCCGGTGTGTCTAAGGAACTGAGTGTTCAATTGCATTTAATTTTCAATGATTTAAGTTTATGTAGTTTTATGAGGGCTGTGACTGGACAGTGAAAGTTGAGATAATAATCCCTACTATATAGAATTTATTTGTAACCCTTTCAATTTAGAGCTGCTATGATTCACAGTCAATGATAATCTATATTTGAAATCATGCCTCCAAATTATAATATGTGCTCATGATTTTTCAGCATTTTTAAATAAGTTAAACATGTACATAAATTTCATTTCTTAGATCAATTTTAGAATAAACATAATTAAAATTAAGCATATTAGTATTCTATTAGTCAGACTTATTTTTATAGAATTCGTTTCCAATTATATTCACAGTATAAACCTTACTAAACATGACTTATTTAAAGGTAAATTTTTATGAACAAGGAGTAGAAGAACATTGTGACAGAGCTTGGTACAAATTCTATATTCATTAACTTTGTAAAATATTTTTAAAATATCAAAAGACGATCAAGCAGCAACTATTGTATATTAAAATAAATTATCCTTATCGTATCTACTAATCACAATTATATTCTAGTCATGGGAATATTTTTTTTTATCAAGAATATTTAGACTCCATGTGATTTAATACTTTTGGTATTCATCAGGTCAGGCAATTTTTCAGGTTTGCCCACCATTATTTTACTTCTTTGTGTCCTTTTCCCTTTTTTCATGACCCTTTCGCTCATTCTTGTTTTATTTGTTCCTCTTATGGCTTGTTGTTCCTGGTCCTTTTTTCCTGTTGTATTTTTTCTTCTCTTGCTATTTTTCTTGTTATTCTTGTCATTCCCCCTGTCACATTTCTTCTTGTTTGTATTCTTCTGTTAACTCTTTTTCTCATAGTTCTTTTTTATCTTATTTTTTAACATTCTCTTTTTGTTCTTTCTCTCTCTTTCTCATTCTTTCTCTCTTTTACTTTTGGTTTAAATCTGTTTGTAAACAAGTTCATTAATTTTATTTTATTAAATAAATGTTGATTGCATACTGCATGGTCTCTCTAAGAAACAGAAATCCTCCCTCCAAATTCAAGATAGGCTTGTTGATAGAACATAATATGTGTTAATTCCATTCCCTTAACACTTCTAGGATTTTCCTAGAGTTTGCTTCAACTATATAGAAAAAGTATAAACAGATTAGCATACCATATAGTCTCTGGTTCCTCGGTCATATTAAAAGTGATGGCTAAAAATTAAAAATGTGAGATGTGTGTGTGTGTGTGTATGTGTGTGTATGTATACACACATTCCAATTTCAACTTTGGAGAAATTGAATTCCTTGTCTAATATGAGCTTAGGTTCAAAAATGATTCTGAGAGTATTCATTGTTCTAATTTAATAATGGGTATTTCACAGTTTTATTTCAAAAATACATACTGAATATGTAATTTATTTCATGCATTTCACCCATTAAGAATACACATTTACTCCAAAATTGATTTTTAGGAAAGAAAATAAGTATGACATAATATATAAGCATTTTTAAAAAATATTTCTCATTTAATCTAATTAACCTTGCTTCATCTCTGCCTTGACACTTATTTTTCACTTTTAAAAAGAATTCTGACAGGAACAGGGAATATGGACAAATCTAGTTTAAATGACCAATCAGCAGGAACCATGGAATGTCTATATAATTTAATCTGCTCTGATCAGTCAATTACTCTTTTCCATATCATCCACAAAGACTAAACAGATTCCCTAAAAATTAACAGAACTAATACAATCATGCAGTAAAAGCTTGTTTAGAGCTGTTTTCATTACCAGAAGCTAAATATTCTTAGGCATTTTATAATTATCCAGACTGTAGTCTTTATTTAAAGCATAGGTATCTAATTCCCTACCTTTGGCTGTCATTCAAAATGTTCCCCTCATTAGAACACATTTCATCATCTTCAATATTTTGCATATTCCTGACTTCTTCTATGTGTTTTCTTGTCACTTTCTTTTATAAAAAAATTTAAATTATATTTTAGTGTTTGTGCTACTACAGTTCTCAGTGTTTCCCCTTTTGCCCCCTCTGCTCCGATTCCCCAATCCCTCAGGCAATCCCCACACCATTGTCCATGTCTATGAATCATGCATATATAATTTCTTTGGTTTCTATATTCCCTGTGCTGTACTTTACATCCCCATGACTACTGTGTAACAACCAATCTGTACTTCTTAACTCCTTCACATTTTTTGCCTGTCTCCCCAGCCCCACTCCCATCTGGCAGCCATCAAGACATTCTCTGTATCTATGATTCTGTTTCTGTTCTGCTTGTTTTTTATTTTTTTAGATTCAATTATTGATAGATATGTATTCATTAAAATTTTACTGGTCATATTTTTTATCTTCTTCTTTCTAAAGAACACCCATCTAACTAACCTAGCTAACATCATTATCAGTAACTGAGCAGTCTCTACAATATGCCCATCAATCCTGACTTCTACTTTATCTCCTACTTTTCCAAGCTGCTGCTGAATCTATTACTACTTCTCCAAAATGTTTTCAGTATCATAGAGAATGCTAGACCTTTGACCACATCACTCATTGTTTTGTTACCTATCACCCTCGACTCATGTCCTCATTTATCTCCTCATGTTCTCTTCCCCAAAACACAAATTTCATACACACACATACAAACACAAATAATAAAGTAATAAAGGGAAGGAAAAAAGTAAAGTTGTGGATTCAATAAAGCTTTCACACAAGTTAATTTAAATTTAAGGATGATAAAAGGGGATGTCTATGACCTGGCTGATGTGGCTCACTTGTTTGGAGCATCATCCTATAACCAGAGGTGTCCAACTCTTGGCCCGCAGGCCATACGAGGTTCAGGATGGCTGTGAATGCAGCGCAATGCAAAATTGTAAATTTACTTAAAACCTTTTTTTCTTTTTTTTTGTTCATCAGCTTTCGTTTGTGTATTTAATGTGTGGCCCAAGACAACTTTTCTTCTTTGAGTGTGGCCCAGAGACACCAAAAGGTAGGGCACACCTGCAACCGCAAGGTCTCAGGTTCGCCTTCCTGTCAGGGCCTGCGCCTAGGTTGTGGATTGGTCCCGGTCAGGCACATATGAAGGGCAACCAATGATGTTTCTCACATCGATGTTTCTCTTCCTCCTTTCCTCTGTCTTTAAAATCAATGAACACATCCTAGGGCAAGGATAAAAAAGCGGAGTTCTATGGAAAGTAACTTCCAAGAATGATCTGAATACAAATTGCTAACTGGGCAGGTCATGGGGAGTAGTCACTCCACAGGCATATAACTTTTCAGTAGAAGGTTTGTTGTTGCCTTAAGCAATCCCTATCTATTATTTCTGTGCATTTAGGAAACACACCTTTTTAAATCTGCCTTAACTACCTTCAAGAGTACACAGAACCTTGTTACCTGCCCTGTAATCCGGTCCCCACCTTGCTTCCTCCCACCTCCATGTAATCTTCCTGAATTGCTTCCTTAATCTCAAATGCAGAAAAGAAGCTGAAAAATTGTTACATTGGGGAGCATTTAGGACTTTACTCCCTAGCATATGTCAACATTTTGGCTCAAATAAACTCTCATTAAAAAAAAATATCCAGAAGAATGGAACGTTAGTGGGAGAAGAGCCTTGGAGCCGCGGACAGTGGATTCGACTCTCACACATCCCAAAGGGTGAGAAGTGCAGTAGAGGCTCGAGAGGGTGGGCTGGGCGCCCACGGGCACTGGCACCAGAGGGACATTGAAATGGCCAGTTAGCTCCCCCCGAGAAGAACGGGGTCTGAATCATAAACAGGGACCCCTAAACTACAGCAGCTAAAACCAAGAAAATACAGACAAAAAGCAACCCCGAAAAGCATAAGGGCGCTCTCTGCCAGAGACAGGTGGCTCGGGATGCAAAGAGACATTTAAAGGGCCAATGCAAAAATTGCAGTGGCAGCCACCCTCCTTGATCGCTGGGTAGAGGCGGCAGCAGGGTGGGCTGGTGCCTGGGAAAAGACTGGTGAGGAAAACTTTGTGAAGAGAAATGACACCGCAGCCAGTGGAGCCCCGTGATAACGCACCTCCCACTCTGCAGCTACCACCTCGCTCAGGCATAAGGGAATCAGTTAACCTGCCTTTTGTGCGCTCCGCACACAGCTTGTGCGCGTGTGACCTACGGGGCTGAGTGCAGACTGGCTGGGAGAGCCTTGAGGAGAGACTGCCAGTGATTGAAACGCAGCCCGCACAGGGGGTGGATCCTTGGCAGAAGGGGTCACGGAACTGCCCAGAGGCCCCTGAGGAGAGACTGGAAACGGAGGCATTGGGGAAAGAACGGGAGGAGGAACCGGGGAGTCCCGACTCCTTCTCCTCGCTGTAGTCCCCATTGTGCGGGAAGACACCACACCCCCAAAGAGCCAAAAGCCGAAAAGCACACATAGACACCCCAAAACCACCCAGGGCAGGCGCACACACTTGAGGTGTGACCCACGCGGGCTGGCAAACGCTTGTCACGCCGGCAAGGCCTCACACAGACTGGCACCCATACGGCCTGCGAGGGAGTGCACAGAGGGGCAAGGGCAGGCGTAAATTGACCCACCCGTCTGCGATTGCGGAGCGGCCCACAAAATTAGTAGAGCTGCCCAGAGTCCCTGGAGGAGAGACCAGAAACAGGATTAACCGGAGAGTCCTGGAGCTGACTTCCTCCCATTTCCGTAGTCCCCATTTGGCAAGGGCAAGCAATGCACCCAAAGAGCCAAAAGCGGGGAAAATACACAATAGAAGACCCTAAACTGACCAGTGCCGCGGAGCTCACCGGCCAGGGGGCCAGATGAGTACCCGAGGTCGCGAATAAGCCCCCTGGTCTGGGGCAAGCACATGCAAGCCCAGGCAGGTGGGGGACCTTGCCGCGCTGGGAGCGCGCTCAAGGAGCCAGCGTGAGAGTGCAGAGCAATCCGGAAAAATAGTCCATCCCTGACCGAAGAGGTCACAGAGCTGCCCCAAGCAGGAGTCAGACACAGAGTGTAGACTCCTGGAAGGCTCAGACAAACAACAAGACACATCATCATTAAAATGACAAATGTCAAAGACAAAGAGAGAATCCTCAAGGCAGCAAGGGAGAAGGAGAAAGTAACATACAAGGGGGCTTCGATATGCCTAGGAGCTGACTTCTCAACAGAAACACTACAAGCCAGAAGGGAATGGCAACAAATATTCCAAGCCATGAAAAGCAAGGGCCTACAGCCAAGGCTGCTCTACCCAGCAAGGCTCTCAATTAAAATAGAAGGGGAAATAGAGTTTCCCAGACAAGAGAAGGCTAAAAGAATCCATCTCTACCAAACCAGCACTCCAAGATATGGTAAGGGGACTGGTTTAAAAAGATGAAGGAAAAGAATGAGAGAGAGAGGAACACAGGTACAAAGAGAAAAGATGAGTAAGTTTCTATCAGTAATATCTCTCAATGTGAATGGACTAAATGCCCCAATCAAAAGACACAGGGTAGCTGAATGGATAAGAAAACATGACCCACACATATGCTGCCTACAAGAGACCCCCCTCAAAGCAAAAGACCTACACAGATTGAAAGTAAAGGGATGGAAAATAATATTCCAAGCAAATGGACATGAGAAAAAGGCTGGCGTTGCCATACTTGTATCAGACAAAGTCGATTTCAAAGCAAAGGCCATAAAGAGAGACCCAGAGGGGCACTTTATCATACTTAAAGGAAGAATCTATCAAGAAGACATCAACATTGTAAACTTATATGCTCCCAATATAGGAGCCCCCAAGTTTATAAGGAAATTGTTGGATGACTTCAAAAAAGATATAGACAGCAACACACTGATAGTAGGGGATTTCAACACCCCACTGTCAAAAATGGACAGATCTTCCAAACAAAACCTTAATAAACATATCGTGGCGCTGAATGACACAGTGAATCAAAGAGACTTAACTGACATATATAGAACCTTACATCCCAAAGAAGAAAAATACACATTCATTTCAAATGCTCATGGCAGTTTTTCAAAGATAGACCACATGATAGGACACAAAGCAAGCCTCAACAAATTCAGGAAAATTGAAATAATACCAAACTTTTTCTCAGACCACAAGACCTTGAAACTCGAAATCAACCTCAAAGAGAAACTTGAAAAACTTGGAAACTCATGGAGATTGAACAGTACACTATTAAACAATGAATGGGTCAATAATGAGATAAGAGAAGAAATCAAAAATTTCTGGAAACAAATGAAAACAAACAGACAACAGTCCAAAACCTTTGGGACACAGCAAAGGCGGTCCTGAGAGGGAAGTTTATAGCAATACAGGCTTACTTAAAAAAGATAGAAACATTTCAAATAAAAGACCTAACACTACAACTTCAAGAACTGGAGAAACAACAACAAATAAATCCCAGAGCAAGTAGAAGGAAGGAAATAGTCAAGATTAGAGCAGAACTGAATGACATAGAGAGGAAAAGAACAATTCAAAGGATCAACCAATCCAGAAGCTGGTTCTTTGAAAAGATAAATAAAATTGACAAGCCATTAAGCAGACTCATCAAGAAAAAAAGGGAGAGGACCCAAATTAATAATATCAGAAATGAAAGAGGAGAAATAACAACTGATACCGCAGAAATACAAATGATCATCAGAAACTACTATGAACAATTATATGCCAAGAAATTTGAAAATCTTGATGAAATGGACAAATTTTTAGAAAAGTATAATCTTCCAACACTGAAGGAGGAAGAAACAGAAAGCTTGAACAGACCGACAACAGCTGGGGAAATTGAAGCAGGAATCAAGAAACTCCCAGCACACAAAAGCCCAGGGCCGGACGGTTTCCCAGGAGAATTTTACAAAACATTTAAGGAAGAGCTAACCCCTGTCCTTCTCAGACTATTCCAAGAAATCCAAGAGGAGGGAAGACTCCCAGACTCTTTCTATGAGGCCAGCATCACCCTGATCCCAAAACCAGCTAAAGACCCTACAAAGAAAGAAAACTACAGGCCAATTTTGCTGATGAACATAGATGCTAAAATCCTCAACAAAATATTGGCAAACCGCATCCAGCAATACATTCAAAAGATTATCCATCACGATCAAGTGGGATTCATCCCAGGGATGCAGGGATGGTTCAATATACGCAAATCAGTAAACGTGATACACCACATAAATAAAAGACAAGACAAAAACCACATGATCATCTCGATAGACGCAGAAAAAGCATTCGATAAGGTACAACACCCATTTATGATCAAAACACTCAGCAAAATGGGAATAAATGGGGCATTCCTCAATGTAATAAAGGCCATATATGAAAAACCTACAGCCAACATCATACTCAATGGGCAAAAACTGAAAGCTTTCCCACTAAGATCAGGAACACAACAAGGATGTCCGCTCTCACCGCTTCTTTTCAACATCGTATTGGAAGTCCTAGCCACAGCGGTCAGACAAGAGAAAGAGATAAAAGGCATCCAAATAGGAAAGGAGGAAGTAAAACTATCATTGTTTGCAGATGATATGATAGTGTACATAGAGAACCCTGTAGACTTTACCAAAAATTCCTCAACCTAATAAGTGAATTTGGCAAAACAGCAGGATACAAAGTCAACATTCAGAAATCAAAGGCAATTTTGCACACCAGCAATGAAATAGAAGAAGAAGAAATCAGAAAAAAAAAATACCATTCGATATAGCAAGAAGGAAAAATAAAGTACCTAGGAATAAATATAACCAAAGAGGTAAAAGACCTGTATGCAGAAAACTATAGAACATTGAGGAAAGAAATTAAGGAAGACACAAATAAATGGAAGCATATACTGTGCTCATGGATTGGAAGAATTAGTATCATCAAAATGCCAATACTACCTAAAGCAATTTATAGATTCAACGCAATCCCTATTAAGATACAAATGACATATTTCACAGAAATAGAACAGACATTTCAAAAATTTATATGGAACCATAAACGACCCCGAATAGCCGCAGCAATTTTGAGAAAGAAAAACAAAGGAGGAGGGATCACAATACCGGACATCAAACTCTACTACAAAGCCACTATACTCAAAACAATCTGGTACTGGCACAAGAACAGATCCATAGACAAGTGGAACAGAATAGAGAGCCCAGAAATAAGCCCAGGTCTATATGGGCATCTAATATTTGACAAAGGGGGCAGAAGCATAAAATGGAGCAATAATAACCTCTTCAACAAATGGTGTTGGGAGAGCTGGACCACTACATGCAAAAAATTGAAATTGGATCATCAGCTGACACCATACACAAAAATAAACTCAAGATGGATCAAAGACTTAAATATAGGTTGCAACACCATCAAAGTCCTAGAGGAGAACATTGGCAGGAAACTCTCAGATATTCCATTTTTTCACTGATATGTCTCCTAAAGCAAGGGACATAAAGGAAAGAATAAACAAGTGGGACCTCATCAAAATAAGAAGCTTCTGCACGGCTAAAGAAAACATCAGCAAAATGAAAAGGGAGACAACCGTATGGGAAAATATATTTGCTAATGATACATCAGATAGAGGTTTGATTTCCAAGATATATAAAGAACTCACTCGACTCCACTTCAAGAAGACAAACGATCCAATCAAAAAATGGGCAAAGGACCTGGGCAGACACTTTTCCAAGGAGGAGATACAGAGGGCCCAGAGACATTTGAAAGGATGGATGCTCAGCATCACTAGCCATCAGAGAAATGCAGATCAAAACCACCATGAGGTGTCACCTCACACCGGTCAGAATGGCCATCATAAACAGATCCACAAACAACAGGTGCTTGCGAGGCTGTGGAGAAAAGGGAACTCTAGTCCACTGTTGGTGGGAATGCAGACTGGTGCAGCCACTGTGGAAAGCAGTGTGGAATTGCCTCAAAAAGCTGAAAATGGAACTGCCTTTTGATCCAGTGATTCCCCTGCTGGAACTATATCCTAAGAATCACAAAACGCCAATACAAAAGAACCTATGCACCCCAATGTTCATAGCAGCACAGTTTACAATAGCCAAGTGTTGGAAGCAACCTAAATGCCCATCCGTAGATGATTGGATCAAAAAGTAATGGTGCATATACACAATGGAATACTACGCAGCAGAAAGAAAAAAAGAACTACTAAACTTCGCGACAGCATGGATGGAACTGGAGAGCATTATGCTAAGCGAAATAAGCCAGGGGGCGAGAGACAAATACCATGTGATCTCACCTATAAGTGGAACCTAACCAACAATACAAAGATGCAAGGAAAATAAGACCAGCAACACTGAAAGGAAGAGAAATCAACAGAGACAAGAGGGAAGGAGGGAGCGGGGGCAGGGAAAAGGAAGGGAAGGGGAATGTCAAGGAACAATAGCAAGGACTCATGGACAAAACCAAAGGGGAAGAGCTGAGGGAGGGAAGGAGGAAGGGGGCAAGGGAAAGTGGTGGGGGGTAGGCAGAGACAAATGTATTTGAAAAAAAAAATAAAGGAAGCAATGATTAATTTGAGATTAAAAAAATAAAAATAAAATATTTTTAAAAAATCCACGGTTTTGGATGTTTCTTACAATGACAATTTCTACATTTAATATGCTCCTACATTCAAAGTAATAAAAATATAAAATCTTTTAACAACCAAAACGATGACTAATTTAGGTTTCATCTGCCTAGTATGACATGTATACCCAATATGTGCCCAACATGTTAATTTGAATTTCAATTTAATTTTATATTTAAGATTATAACTGACAAAGCTTTATAAAAGAACTCCTTGAATCATCACAATTATTCA
Organism: Pteronotus mesoamericanus; assembly: GCF_021234165.1. Classification (NCBI taxonomy): domain Eukaryota; kingdom Metazoa; phylum Chordata; class Mammalia; order Chiroptera; family Mormoopidae; genus Pteronotus; species Pteronotus mesoamericanus. The sequence goes on along the minus strand of NW_026555285.1, from coordinate 36,789,183 downwards.
TCGTTTTCTAAAATGGATAATTGATTCCACTTTTAGTATGTTACCACAGGTGGAGTAATTTTCCTATCAGTTATTGGTGTAGGGTAATGAATAGTTGTATCCAAGTAAAATTTTTAAAAAGTATTTAAAATATGTAGCTTTTTTCTTCTCTAAAATCCTTAAGAATATCACAATTTTAGTGTTTAAGATATGAAATGTGAATCTATCATAATATTTCACATATTCTATTAAAGTTTCATTTTCCTTATTAACTTACTCACTTTTCTTAACAACAAGCAAGGATTAGGAAGCATGAATACTGTGGTGTTACCTGAAACAGAGGACTTTTATCTCCATGGTAGCATTTTTCTGACTGAGAACCAAAGCCTCATAATTCAAATTTATTGATTACAAAACCTTTTTAATATTTTAAAATCTATTTTCCACCAATATGCCAAAAGCCCTTAACCAAGGTTCTCACTATTTTCAAACTTATATGATGTGCTTATCTAGGTGGAGCCTGCTTAGTACACAGAAAGGAACTGATGATTTTATTTGTTTTCAACATTATAAATAAAACAAGAGCTAACATTTTTCTTTTGAAAATATTTGAAAATATTGAATTTATTGGTGTGATATTAGTTAATAAAATTATATAGGTTTTATGCCCTGGCTGCATGGCTCAGTTGTTTGGAATGTTGTCTTGTATACCAAAAGCTTGTGAATTTGGTGGCCAGTCAGGCCACGTACTTAGGTTGCAGGTTCAATCCCTTGTCAGGGCTCTTATGGGAGGCAACCAAACGATGTTTCTCTCTCACATCAATGTTTCTCTCTCTCCCTTCTTCTCTCTTTAATGTCAATAAATATACCCTCAGGTGAGGAATTTAAAAATAATTTAAAAAATCATGTGGGTTTCACATATTCAATTCTACAATAGATCATCCATGTTAAAGCTGTTAACTACCAAAGTCAAATTTCCTCCCATAAATTTTGACCCCCTTTAACTTTTATTATGCCCCCCTCTTTTTCCTCTGGTATCCATTGTACTGTTGTTATCTGTGTCTGAGTTTTGGTTTGTTTGTCTGTCTTGTTTGATTTGTTGTTTGTTTGTTTTTTTCTATTTGACAAATGAGTGAAATCATATGGTCCTTGACTTTTTTCATCTGAATTATTTTGCTTAATATGATATTTTCAAAATCCACCTATGTTGACACAAATGGCAGTATTTCATGTGTTCCTATGGTAAACATGTTCCATATATTCTTTATCTAATCATCTATCACAGGGCACTTTGATTGTTTTCATATCTTGGCCACCCTAAATAATGCTGCAATGAACATAAGGGTGTATATATTTTTGCAAATAAATGTTTTTGAACTTTGGAGGTGGGGGGTAGATAACCAGAAGAGGGATTGCTGGGTTATATTGTAACTTTATTTTTAAACTTTCTAGGAACTCCCATACTATTTTCCATGGTGACTGTACCAATTTACATTCTCACCAGCAGTGAATGAGGGTTCCTTTTTCTCCACAATTTCTTCAGCACTTATTACTTGTCTTGTTGATAGCAGCCTCTTTAACATGTGTGAGGTGGTATTTAGCTGTACTTTTGATTTGCATTTCCCTAATAGCTAGTGAAGTTGAGCATCTTTTTATATATCTGTGGCCATTTATATGTCTTCTTGGAGAAGTGTCTGTTCAGGTCCTCTGCCCATTTTTTTAATTATATTGATTGTTCTTTTGTCATTGAGTTCTATGAGTTCTTTGTTTTATTTTGGATCTTACTCCCTTATCAAAGGTGTTTGCAAAGATCTCTCATTTGGTTGGTTGTCTTCTTATATTGTTGACAGCTTCTTTTGCCATGCAGAAGCTTTATAGTTTGATATAGTCCCATTCTCTTATTTTTGCTTTACATTTCTTTCCTTTGAGGTCAAATTCATAAAATCCTCTCTAAGGACAAGGTCCATAAGTTGAGGACTTATGTTTTCTTTTCTAGACTTATTGAAATTTTAATTAACATCCCAATGGCATTTGTATTTCTAAGAAATAGAAAAAAAAATGTAGAAAATATTTTGCCAGAAAGAAATATAGGATGCTCAGTTAAATTTAGAATCCAGAAATAAATTCAGATGTATATGGGGAAATAATATTTGGCAAAGAAGCCAAAAATGTACAATGGAGAACAGAAGGCCTCTTCAGTAAATGATGCTGGGACAACTGGAAGTCTCATGAAAAATAACAAAACTAGATTGCTATTTGTCACCACATGCAGAATTCATTTGATTCAAAGACCTAAATATAAGACATGAAACAATAAATCAGATAGAAGAAAACATAAGTACTAAAGTTATGGACCTTACTCTTAGAGAGGATTTAAAGAATTTGACCTCAAAGGCAAGGAAAGTAGAAGCAGAAAATAAATGAATGGAATTATATTAAATTAAAAGTTTCTGCATAACATTTTTAAAGGTAGAACTACATTAAGGCTTTTATTTGGCTAGTTAAAAAAATCCACTCAAGCACTGATCAATAGACTATGAATATACAGATAACTGTGCAAAACTATTTTTAAATGTATCAGCATGATTGACCAAATTCCCTACTTCACTTTGCTACAAATGGTTTCATAAAACTATGTATTAATATGAATTTGGAAATCTTTATATAATTATTATTATTAAGTAACATGATTCATATATCTGTTTCTTTGTAGGTTTTTCCAATACCTGGGAACTACCTAGAAAACGGAAAAGTAAAGTTAAACTTAGAAGATAAACTTGGAAAAGATACTGCAGTCGGGTCTGAGCCAAGGCTGAGCTTCCTCAGAGTCCACTTTTTCTTAGCTTTCTGCCTTCTCTTTCATCCTCACTCTTACCTGACAGTACATTTCATTTGCTTTTTATCAAAATATATATATATATATATATATATATATATATATATATATATATATATATCAGCTATGTTTCCAGCTTTAACAAATTATGATGTGTTTACCACAACTTTCTGTTTTTTACCTGAAAAAAGTTATCAGCTTTAATTTTGAATCACATTTAGAAGCAGAGGAAAAAAAACAGAAACAGTTTTATCTGGAATCCATAATAGAATCCAAAAGGCTGTCCATTAGGTTTTTCCTGAACTTTTGATGTATCCGGTCACAAGGAAAAATGCAATTGAAGGGCTCCAAGGAAATCATGATGCACCTAGTAAAAATGTGCCCCAATGGATAGAACTGAAAGAGATATCGTCCTTTTTCTTACATGCTGGAAAAAAGCAATACCATTGCAACAACTCAAGAAAATGTGTTTACTGTATCAATTGCTGGCATCAGAATTATTATTATGGAGAATATCAAACTATCTTGTTTTTGGAAGGATGCCTCAGTAAGTGATCAAGACTTTGATGTCTGGGTAATCAGCTGTGGCAAAGCTTTGGCAAAGGTATCAAAACTGCTTAGTTTGGGAATTTACTCTATAAGGGAGGGACATTCTTGGCTGTTGGGAAATGTTGAGAATACAGAAGAGAGGAAAACATACATTAAGAAGGTAAACTAGACCCAGGGATTGTAGCAGAGGGCCATGGGGAATCACTGGCGGTAGGTGACTGAAAGGACACTAAAGAAAAGAGGAATAAAATCCTGCTTTGAGCTGTTTACAAGATTGTACCTTATGGGATTGCTACCTTCAACTCTCAGCCTTCCCATGAAATCTCTCGATCTGATAATGTCTTTCTCTCTCTGTCTCCCTCTCTCTTTATCTATCTCTATGAAATATTCAGAAGTGAGTTTTCAAGGAGAGAGAATGATTTTGGAGGCAAAGGTGAAAACAGAATTTCCTTCCCACAGCCCTGGTAATTTACAGAGATCTTTTGGTAGTCACGTAGACTTATTTTCTTTTCTTTGTTTTTAATTGTTGTTCAGTTACAGTTGGCCTACGTTTTCTCCCATTGATCTCCCCTGCCCCATCTTGGTGTACAAGATTACACCGAGGAAATAAACATACTCCCTCTGATAAAATCTAGATATCAGCTGAAGACAGCTGGTTCATTAAGATGTAGAAAATATTTTGCCAGAAAGAAATATAGGATGCTCAGTTAAATTTAGATAAACAGCAGGTACTTTGTATTGTATGTCCCAAACACTGCATTCGGTATACTTTCGTAGCAATGAATACTTTCATAGGGGCTTCCCAGATACCCAAGGCAACTAGCTTCCACATTGAATTTGGGCCTCAATCTTAGTAAACAATATAATTTCTTGGAAAATACACTGGATTCTCAGCAGAAGCTATGATTTCATGGAACATATCTTTTTCCCTTCTGTCTGCTCTTCCTTCCTCATTCTTTCCCCTACAATTACTTCCCATAATTGGGTTGCACCACAGGAAGAAATTGAAAGGCAGCGTGCAAATGCCTCCTCCCACTCTGTAAAGAGAGTGTAACAATGCTCATTTATGGGGCGTACAGGTAGGATTTCTTGATAACTAGTCATTTTGATAAGGTTGTACAATTTTAATCTCTCCAAATCATCTTCAAATATTAATAGAACATTGCAAGGAAACTATTGCTTGAGGTAAAAGGAAATTTATCTGAATTCCCAAATGTCAAATCATTCTAAGTCTCAAAGTAAGTATTAAAAATAATGATTTCCAAATAAGAATACAAATTATATTTATACTTTAATTATGTCAACATTTATACTCCCACAATATAAATTATATTAGTTTAAATATTTCTGTGAAAATAAAATAACTAATATAAAGATGTAATTTTAAATAATGATTAAACTTGGCACAAAGTAAAATATTTGTAACATATACATTTCAATTGTTTTTGGTCTTCACAGCAATGTTTGAAGATGTTGCATTTAGTTGTCAGTTAAGAAAACCTTAAGATGGCATAATTGTGGTGTCTTTTTATTGATGATAAAACCATATAGTTGACTAATCATATTAAAAGATCAGATAGAAATAATTAGGGGGGGGTGTGTGTGTGTGTATATCTGAAATATAAATTGGGTATCTATGTAAATTCTTATATTTTGACATTTTAAAAATGCATTTCAGGAAATCCACTGTAATATTGACTCTTAATTTGAGTCCATGTAAACAGGGAAATATCTATAACAGATTTGTAATTTGAATGTTTCTCTGAGTGCACTTAGGTGAGAAAATATCTAAAATGTGAACCATATACATGACTTGGATTAAACATACTTAAATATTAAATATTTTAATGTATGATGAATTAGTAAGTTTTTTCTTACCACTGGAATTACTCTCTGTTTGAAATTAATGCGTTTATAAGCACTTTAAGTCTACATTCACAAATAAATCGTAAGAGTGCATGTAAGTTTAAAAGCATGGTTCAGGGGTGAAGGGATTGAACAGAAAAGGAAAAAAAGACCCATAGACATGGACAACAGTGTGGTTATTGCAGGGTGGAGGGAGTATAAAGGGATTAAATGGTACTCCAAAAAATACAATATATTTAAAAAATAAAAAATAGAAGTATGGTAACAGAAAAAATCCATAATGAGACTGTCCTGTCCAATAAACAGCATATTAACATCTGAGACCTGTCACGATGAAAACAAGAGCAATTATGTCTTAAACACCTACATTTTGATTGTATTTTAAATGAACTATAGTATGTGATATATATTTGGCATAAGTTTACATCAAAGTCTATAGGTATATTACAGAAATGGCATGTCTTATGTTCAACACTACATTAGTTATGCAGATTCTTTAAAAATTATTTTCCACTTGTGTGTGTATAGATGTATCTATGTGTGTGTGTGTGTGTGCACAGTCAAGTGGACAGAAGCTTCATCCATTTCCTGAACTTCAAGACTACTTTTCCTGATGATCTGCACTAAAGATAGCAGATTTGCCTAACTCGAGCATACAATTACAGAAGCCACTTCCTTGCAGTAGATAAATAGATAGTTAGGTAGATAGATATAAATATAGATACATACAGGTATAAATATACACATATACACATATAAGATTTTGTACATTTAAAGTGTACATGTTGATTTGATCCATTTATCTACTACAATATAATTACCATAGTAGCAATAGCTAACACTATTATCATATCACAAAATTATCATTTCTTTTTTTAAAAAAGATTTTATTTATTTTTTTCTAGAGGGAAAGAGAGGGAGAAAGAGAGGAAGGAACCATCAATGTGTGGTTGCTTATTGAGCGTCCTCTACTGGGGATCTGACCCCTAACCCAGGCATATGCCCTGACTGGGAATCAAATCAGCGACCCTTTGCTTTGCAGGCCGGTGTGCAAACCACTGAACCACACTAGCCAAGACATCATTTATTTCTTTTGTTATGAGACAGTTAAGGTGTAGTTTCTTAGAAACTTCGAAGTTTATAATACAGTAATGACTGTGAACACTATGTTAGGCAGTCAACCTCTAGGATTAATTTATCTACTGGCTGCAAGATTGTACCCTTAATTATCTCTTCAATTTTCTTACCCACCCTCCAAACCCTGGTAACCACTAGTGGAAGATTTAAAATACATTTTTTAGCCATATTACTAGAAACAGAAATAAAATTAATGTGTGAAAATAATGGCCTAAGGATTATAAAATAGATTCGGTACAATAAAATATGTAAAAGCAATAAATGTCTGTATCAAACTCCCTGAGATTGATAAAAAGTAATGACTGTTATATGTGACTTTATTAGTAAATTCATACATACTTAATAAATTCACACATACTTCAAACTTACTTTTTCCTAACTTCAAAGAAAAGATTTATTATCTCTTCTCTCCTTGTATCAGAAAGCATCTAGAAAGGATTATTCTACATATCTTATAGATCAAAGTAGTCACAAGATTGTAAGAGTGATTCAATACATCCTAAACAGTATTTTTAATATGGTAAAAATTAAAATAAGATAAAATGAAATAAAATTGAAAATATCAAAATATATTCCATAAAGCAAGTATAAAAATCGTGTGATACATTTGTTATACATGGATACAAAGTGCATACTGGGACTTGTAAAAGTAGTTTCACACTCTGGATCAAAAAGTTTGAAAGTTAGTGCAATAGACTGAAAGAACAGGGCAAAAAATATAAAATATGTTCCACGTATCTTGAAGGAAGAAGACAGTTATATCATTTAAAACTAAAGAGTGAACTAATCTGCATTTATAGTATAATAAGACTATGATAACTTTCTATTTAAGATCATTTTAATAAAATTGAATATACCATGGTGTTTTTAAATTTCAAGAAATCAGTAATCAGGATTTAGATTTTGAATGTTTTGATAACTTTTGCTGTCTATTTTTTCTTGATTTTCCATCTCCATCACTAGATAAGCATTAGGAGGAAAGTTATGAAAAAACTTAAATATCTAAATTTATTATATCAAAGGAAACTAAACCAAACAAAGTAAACCTTTATCTTTGATAAAAATAAAAAACAGATAAACTCAACAGATTTTTGTACTCTTTGTGAATTTTACTTAAGCAAATATCATTTATGCTGTTACTACAGGAAAATGAATAATTATTATAATTGATAAGCTCATTACTATACCTGAAATTTTTGTCAGAAAATTGCTTAATTTGTATATAAATTAGTTTTAGGGTAGGAAGGAACAAAGATGATTGTATCTTCATAGTGACAGATATATACTATGTGTATTTCATATCAGTTGTCTAAAAACTGCTAGGAAGAGCAATTTTCAGTTCATTCAATATATGTAATGACTTTTACTGATTGTTCTGCATCCCTCCAATGCTCTGAACTACATTATATTTGTATAGCATGTATAAGCACAGTTTATAATTTGTCAGCAGAAACACACCTTGCAATTAGTTTGCATGCAGAGCTGACCTCATCAGTATTACCTGGAGAATGCCATCTAACACTGACAGCGTTTTCTTAGGAAGAGATAGGAAGCTGTCAGGATTTCCATTAAATTTATATTCCCAAAGGTTTGTAAGTCTGCTTCTAAAAATGCCACAGGCATAAACTAAGCATCAAGGTGTTCACAAGGTAGTTTATTTTAAAAGGAAAGATGTTTGTAAAACTGTAAAAATGTCCTTCAAGTTTAAAAAGGCAACCAGGCAGTATACATGTCTGCATAAGAAAACATCCGTATTAATGCCATCTCAGTGTTCCTAGCAATCCTGCTGATGTTAAAACCAGGAGAGGACACAATATAACTATACTCGACTAGAAATGTCATAATGTTTAGTCAATCATTTTTGTGTCCTCAGCTGTCCAAGCATGTATTCAGTAAGCTATGTATTTTTACATTGTAAGATATCCCAAATCAGGATGTCACAGCAGTATTTCAAAATCCAAGATAGAATGTAGCTGTTAAGAAAGAATGGCCCATGATTCACAGAAGCAGAGAGTAGAAAGTATAATGAAGTTTGCCAAGGAGAGTGGGGAGAATGGAAGGTATTAGTCAAAGGTTACAGACTTTCAGTTATAAGATGAATAAATTCTTGAGGTCTAATACACAGCATAATCACTATAGTTAATAATATTGTATTGTATACTTCAAATTTGCTAAGAGAGTAGATCTTAATTGTGTTAAATAAAAAGAAAGTGACTGTGGAAAAAAATAGAAAAGAATGTCATGGCTTTGAATCCTTCAATCCTAGCTCTAACACTTACTGTCAAATGGTGGAAATCAAATTAATAACATTAACTACTCAAGCTCTAAAGCAAGAATAATCAAAATGTCATGCTAAAAATATGTGTACTGAGTTCTGAAAAATAAGGCATGTAAAAATGACAAACTGAAAAGTGCACTGTTAATTTTATGACTCAGGGTTTTTCAAGCAAAGTGCCTCAACATAGATTTCTATTGCCTAAGTGGTAGGTTGGCTCAGGCACTAATGGAGTTCAGCAGTATCTATTGTGAGTAACGCAAGGCTTTTCCCCTGTTCTGTCATTGACTATTCTAAGAAAGAGAGATTTGGTCTACAGGTGAGTGTTTCAATCAGAACAACTAACATCCACACTCAACCTTTCAACCAATAAAGTCACTTGGAGCATATGGCCAAAACAGAGAAACAGTGATTAGATTCAGCCCTCAATGACTGAAACATCTCAAACCAAAACACACAACAATGGTTTTCAAGATAATGAATGTAAATAAATCAATAGAGGAGACTGATTGCCCAGAGGATGAAAATAAACAAGGAGAGCTAAGCCACTGGCCCAATTTACTAACTTAAAAGAGTTTTCCGGCTGTGATGCAGAAAGGAGGAACAAAGGCAGAGCTCAGCAGTCTCCATGAGGACAGGCCATTAAACTAAGGGTCTGCAAGAAACAAGTTACAGTCTGCAATGCAGATTATGGGAAATAAGAGACCAACATTGGGAGAAAACCCCAGAGATCTAAGAGGATCTCTAATAAGTATTGAGAAGAATATTGATTCACACATTTGTACAACAAAACTGCATTGGAGAACCACCAAAAAGATTCTGAGGAACAATACTCAGAGCTCACTGTGGCCAAGATAATTATCTATCCCTACTACCCAGACTAAATATCTTAAAATTCTCACAGTATCCAGTAGAATACTCAAAAGCATCTTGTCTCTGTAGTGGGAAATAGTTTAGCTCTAGAGTAAAAACTGTTCATAACTACCCTATAATTTTTTTAAAAAACAAAACCCAAAAGGATCAGTTTCCAAGTAACCTAACTGTATCATATAGTAGTACTTAAAAATATCTATCACCAAACACAAATATATAACCCTTAACCAAAATTACAAGACATAAGAATGCCAGAAAATATAACCTGTAATTAAAAAAGTCAATCAAAATTGACTCAGAACTTTTACAGATGTTAGAATTAGCAGGCGAAGAATAAAGGAGTTATTACAGTTTAATTATATTTTACATACTTACAAACAAGTATAAAGCATGGAAGACATAAAACAAATTCACTAATTACTAAAGATGCAAATGCCAATATCTAAGATGCAAATGAAATGGGTAGAATTAATGGAATATTAATCATTGCAAAAGAAAATATTAATAAATTTGAAAACCTAACAAGAGAAACTTGCTAAAAACTAAAATAACATGTAAAAAATCAGTCAAATTGAAAAGGGCCTAAGTATAATAAAATCCTTGAAGAAGAGAAGAAAGATTGATAGGAAAAAATTATTTGAAGGGATAAATGTAAGTTTTTTTCCAAATTTGATGAATAATATAAACCACAGATACAGGAAGTTCCGTGAATCTCAAGCAGCATAAATTTAAAAGTAAATTGCAGCCTCATAGTAAAATTGCACAAAACAAATGATAAATAAAAAGTCTGAAAAATAGCCAAAGAGCCCTGGCTGGTGTGGCTCAGTTGGTTGGTCATTCTTCCACAAACCAAAAGTTCACTGGGTTGATTCCCAGTTGGGGCACATGCCTGGGTTGTCCGGCCGGCGCCTGGTAGGGGATATGTGAGAGGCAACTGATCGATGCTTCTCTCTCACATCAATGTTTCTTTCCCTTTCTTTCTCACTCATTTCTCTCTCTAAAAATAAATAAATTAAATTTTTTTTTATAATGCCAAAGAATGATACATTATATAGTGAGAAACAAAGGGAAAAAGAAGGCAGATTTCTTACCAGTACCATTGTAATTAAACAGATACTGAACAGACATCTTTCAATTACTGTAAAAGGAGAAAATTATCAACAGATTTCTATAGATATCTATAATGTGTTTAATAATGAAAGTAAAAAAGTCATTTTCAGACATAGAAAAGTTGAATGAATCATTCCCTGTCAGGCATGCTCTATAAGAAATGTTAAAGAAGTCCTTTGGTTAGAAGAAAAATATAACAGATGTAAATATGGATTCCCAAGAAGAAAAATATAGCAAGAGAAATGATTATGGTGTATAGTTGCCAGCTAGTTACATATAACTTAATTATCTCTAAAAGATGAATTATTATTTAACAACAACAATAAAAAAACACATTCTGGGGTAAATATATATGTGTGAGTAAAATGTATGTAAGCAATAACATAAAAATGGGAAAGGGGGAAATGGAATAATATTGTTCAAATGTTCTTATGCTGTGTATCTGATTAAATATCACATGTGTGATATGAGACATTAAAGTTATATACTATAAATTATATAGTGCTGTTGCAATAAATAAAGAACTATAGAGCTAATAAACTGACAATAGAAAAAAATAAAATCATAAAAAGTGCTCAATCCACAAGACAGCAAGAGAAAAAAAAAAACAACATATATTTGGAGTGGATGAAAGAAGGTAAAGGGATTGGCCAAAGAACACATATGCATGACCCATAGACACAGACCACAGTGTGGTGATGGCCAGGGGGAAGGGTGGGTAAGGGCTGCATGGAGGTGAGCAAAGGGCGGAAAATGAGGACATCTGTAACAGTGTAAACAATAAAAATAAAGTTGGAACATTATTTGGAACAAATACAAAAAAAAGGAAGCTGATAGACTTCTCATAATCACATCAATAACAACATTAAATGTAATTGGTCTAAAACCCCCAGTTAGAAGGAAAAGATTGTCAGGCTGAATGAAAAATCAAGGACAGACTCTATGCCATTTTCAACACCTCAGATATAAAGACATATATAGATTAAAAATAGAAACATTAAAAATATTATAATATGATTTAACAAATCAAAAAAAATGGAATAGCTGTATTATAATCAGAAAAAATAGATTTCAGAGCAAATGATATTACCATGGACAAAGGACATCATTTTAAAATGAAAAAAATGTATAAATAAAATTTAAAATCCTGAATGTCTATGCACCTAATAATAGACTTTCAGGATTCATGAAGCAAAACCTAATAGAACTGTTAGAAAAAAATTGAAAATTTCAAATTTATAGCTGGAGATTTCTATACCCTCTTTCCAATACTGGTAGAACAAGTAGACAGGATGTCAGTGAAATTATAGGTTACTTGAAGACACTATTGGTCAAATTTTCCTACTTGACATTTATTCAAAACTCCATACAATAGCAGAAGAAATCCTTCTTGTCTCTCAAGTGCAAATGGAACATTCACCAGCATAATAAATATACCCTGGGTCAGAGGATAAATCTCAACTGAAAAAGGATCCTGTTGAAGTATTCTATAAAATATTCTATGAAATATTTTTGGTGACCATGTGGAATTAAATTAATAATCATCCACAAACATGTCTTTGAGTTATCTACCTTAAATATTTGAAGATAACAGTAATACAGTTTAAATAAGCCAGTGTTCAATTTAGAAAATATTTTTAACTGAATGAAAATCTGTTGTGGTGAAACCATGCTTTAGGAAAAATTTATAGTACTAAACACATAGTATAAATGCACATACAGATGCAAGGTCTTACATTAACATCAATTGTGCATTAGAAAACTAGAAAATAAAGTGCAAATCTAACCTAAAATAAACAGCAGAATAGAAATAATAAAAACCCAAGGAGAAATCAATAAAATAGAATTTGGGAAAAGGAAATTGTATACCTTTGAAAAAATTGCAATGATTGACTTTTAGCTAAACTAACAAGAAAAAAGCAGGAAGATAAAAATTACCAACATTAAAAATGAAAGATATGGCATCCTTATATACACAACAATCGAAAGAAGATAAGTAATTATTATGAAAAATATGGTCAATTATTTCAAACTTCAAGAAAAATATATCAATTAGACATAAAATCTTTCAGAAATTTGCAGAGTATTTCTCAATTTTTTGTAAAATTTACCCTATACCAAAGTCATTGCAATGAATTAGATGAAGAGGTACAAATTACTATTACTTGAAAGAAACATACATTTAAATAATGCAGACAATATTTTAGACAATTGAATCTAACAATAGAAAAGAAAAGATGATATAGCATAACCAAGTATGTTTTATCTCAGGAATGAAGTTTTAATAATCAAAATCAATATAATTTATTATATTAATAAACTAAACAAAAAATATGATTATTTTAAGAGACACAGAAAAAAATTGCCAAAACTAATATTTAGTCTTACTAAAAGATACCAGCTACTTATAAATAGAAAAAGAACATTCTCATTCTGATAAGCATATCTATGAAAACCTTACAGCTAATTACTACTTAATGGTGAAAGAGTTACTGCTCTTCCTCCAAGATCTGAAGGAAGAGCATGTGATTTTTGTCTTTCTTTTTGTTTATGTGATATATTATGTTTATTGATTTGTGAATATTGTACCATCCTTACACCCCTGAGGTAAATCCCACTGATGATGTAGTATGATCGTTTTAATGTATTGCTGGTTGCAGTTTGCCAATATTTTGTTGAGAATTTTAGTGTCTGTCTTCATCAGTCATATTGGCCTTTAGTTTTCTTTCTTTGTTCTGTCTGTATCTGGTTTTGGGATTAGGATCATGCTGACCTCATAAAAAGTAATGATGCTTCCCTCTTCTTGTTTTTTTGTTTTGTTTTGTTTTGTTTTTTTTGGAATAGTTTGAGAAAGATAGGGGTTAGCTCTTCCTTGAATGTTTTGTAAAATTCTCCTGTGAAATCATCTAGTTCCACTGCTGGGAGTATACCCTAAGAATCCTAAAACACCAATTCAGAAGAACTTATGCACCTCAGTGTTCACAGCAGCACAACTTACAATAGCCAAATGCTGGAAACAGCCTAAGTGCCCATCATCAGTAAATTAGTGGATCAAAAAACTGTAATACATTTACACAATGGAATACAATGCAGCAGAAAGAAAGACGGAACTTCCACATTTCACAATAGCATCGATGGAACTGAAGAGCATTATGCTAAGCAAAATAAGCCAGGCAGTGAAAGACAAATACCATATGATCTCTCCTGTAAGTGAAACCTAATCAACAAAACAAGCAAGTGAGCAAAATAGAACCAGAGACAAGGCTATAAAGAACAAACTGACAGCACCAGAGATGAGGAGAGAGGGGGATAATGGGACAAAGAAGGGACAGGGTCAAATCAAGGACCGTGTATGAAGGGCCCAGGGACAAAGACAATGGTGGAGGGAGGACCGGTTGTGGGAGGTGGACGTGGGCAGGGCAGGGGAGAGTAATGGGGGGGAAACCGAGACAACTGTTATCAAACAACAATTACAAAAAAAGAAGGAAGACAGGTATTTCCTCTCTCCGCTTTCAGTCAATATTCTATTGGAGTTTGTACTTGAAGAGAAAAATGTCTTACCTAATAGAAAGGAAGGAATAAACTGTCATTACTCATAGATTACTTGAGCATCAATGTAGTAATCCAATGGATTAATTAAAAAAGTACTACTAAGTCTATTTAACAAGGTAGTGGTATCAATATTTAAAAAATTAAGAATTTTCTGTATAGTATTAAGGAGAAAATCCCAAACCAAATTAAAAGTGTTACCATTTACAACAAAAATATATGACACTTGGGAATAAATATGATGAAATATGTACTAAACCTGTACACTCAAAAGTACAAAACACTGCTGAGAGAAATTAAGAGGGCCCGAATGAATATGGAGTAGTTCTCACTCATTCTCAGAAGACAGTTCTAAGGTACCCAGTGGATGACTAAAACTGCAGATGGCAATGAGCCCTGGATGTGCTACGTGTTTTTCCTATACATGAATACATATATACATATCTATGAAGGAGTTTTTAATTTATAAATTAGGCACAGTAAAAGATTAACAACAATAGTAGATAATAAAATAGGGTAATTGTAATGAGATACTGTAATAAAAGTTATGTGAACGCAGTCACTCACTTTAGGGCACCCCTCACTGCAGTTTCTACGCAGGCTCCATGTTTTCTGGTGCAACACATTACAGTCAATCAGCGCTTATTTTCTGTCCACATCTCCCACCCACAAATTTAATGCCTTTTCCTTCTTAACTAAACGCTTGTCCTACATTGTTGCCACCACTTTCGTAGTTTGAGGTGTGACAGCTAAACTAGAACAAATTACTTTTTCCTTCTTCACAGTTTCACAAATAGAATAGTCATTCTTGCCTTAGATCGTAACAACCTCAGCCTTTAATGTTTTTTCTTTCCTTAAGTTGAGAGCGTTTACCTTTTCCTTTGAAGGCGGCTTTCGAAGGCTTCCCTTTGGCACATCTGAATTGCCAGCATCACCACTCTATCACCTTGGAGCCAACATCGAATCAAATGTGGTTCACTGGCACATAGGTACTGTGATATTAGAACAGTTGAGGTAAGAGCTTAGATGGCTACCAAGTGGTTAATGGGTGGGATACATATACAGTGTGGATCCACTGGACAAAGGGGTGCTTCCTCTCTGGTGGGGATGAACTGGGACCACGTAAGCCGTCATGAAGCCATGTAGAAAAGCATATAATTTAAAACTTAGGAATTGTTTAGTAAATTGCTTCTTTCTGGAATTTTCCATTTTCTATTAGATCATGGTTGGCTGGGTAACTGAAACGAAGAAAAGTAAAGCGATACGGGGGATAACTGTAATTGTGTTCATGAGGCTGAAGATTCTGTATTGTTAAGATATTAACTCTCCTTAAATTGGCCTATAGTAAATCCTGATCAAAAACCTAGCAGGTTGCCCAAAAAGCATATGAAAAGATACTTAACATCTCTAATTATAGGAGAAATGCAAATCAAAACCACAGGGAGATCTCACCTCAAACCCATTACTTTAGCAACTATCAAAAGAACAGCAAATCACAAGTGTTGGAGAGGATGTAAAGAAATGAGTACCCTCATACACTATTGGTGAGAGTGTAAAATGGTGCAGCCATTATGGAAAAAAAAGTATGAAGATTTCTCAAAAAATTAAAAATAGAATTGCCATATGATCAAGCAATCCCAAGTTAGAGTATATATCTAAAGGAACTCAAAGCAAGATCTCAAAGAGATATTTGCATAATCATGTCCATTGCAGCATCATTTACAATATCCAAGAGGTAGAAGCAGATCAAAATGTCCTCAGTGGGTGAATTAGTAAAGAAAACATGGTGTACTCATACAATAGCCTATTATGCAGTTATAAAAAAGAAGAAAACCTGTTACATGTTACAACATGGAGTAACCTTGAAGACATTATTCTATGTGAAATACGCTGGGAACAAAAGGACTAATGTTGTATAATGCCATTCATATGACATATCTAAAATAGGAAAGAGAATGAAGGAACATGTGTAAAGGGCACAGAGACAAAGCCAAGAGGTGGTAGGATCCAGGGTGGGAGGTGGGGATGGGAGGGGTGGGGGGAGTGGTGATGGGGGAAATGGACAAAACTGTATTGAACAACAATGTTTTTTTTAAGTTTAAAAAAATAAAGTAATCAAAATCATAAAAACAGAAAAAATAAAGATTGTTGCCAAAATGTGGGGGAGGGCGATGGTGATACAATTAGCGTTTAAACAGGTATAGAGTGTCAGTTTCAAAATGAAAAGTTTTAAATATCAGTTACACAAAAATGTGAATATGTTTAACATTACTGAACTGTGCGCTCAAAAAGTTATAATAAATTTATTGTTACATTTTTTATCACCTTAAAATATTCTAACATGCATTTTTGTAGAACTTGACAAAGTTATTACAAAAATTGATATGGAAATACAAAGCACATATTTTTTAGAATAGCAAAATCAATGTGAGGAAAGAATAAAGTTGAAGAACAAGAAAGATCCCTGATTTCAAGGTGAAAGCTACCTGATTTCAAAACTTATGAAAAAGCTGTAGTAATCATGACAATGATTTTTAAACCAAGATAAGTATGGAATAGATAGAGAGTCCAGAAATAGATACATATATACAAGGTAGAGCAAAAGTAGTTTTATGGTTCTGAGCAGGTGAAACACAGAGTTTATTCTTGTGTTATTATATATTAATTATTGTATTATTTTCCACACGTTCAACTGTAAACCTACTTTTGCTATACCCTGTATATGGAAAACTGATTTTGGATAAAAGTACAGTTCAGTGGAAATAGAATAGTTTTGTTTTCAACAAATGGTGCTGGAGTAATGGAATGTCCATAAAAAACAAATTAAAAATTATTTTTCATTAGAAAAGTAGAACTAAATGGAAAACTAAAAATTATATTTCCGGAAGAAACACAAAAGAGGTAATCTCTGTGACTTTCGATTCATTAATGTTAAAAATGTTGGCTTATAAATTGAGGTTAAATATATGGTGACAGAAGATAATTTAACTTTGGGTGGTGGGCCCACAATGAAATATATAGATCATGTATCATACATATGTACTGTTGAAACTTATTAATCTTATGAATCAATATCACTCCAATAATTGTTTTAAAAGTCATTGTTAAAAATAATGAGGAAAAAAATCAACAGAGTGAGAGAAAATATTTTACAAGTATACGTGCCAAAGGACTTGACTAACATCTTTAATACATAAATAAATCTCAGAACTCAATAATAAGAAAATAACCCAATACAAAGTTCAAAATATTTGAATACACACATCACCAAAGAAGATATACAGATGTGTCTATTCAGATATTGGGACACATTATGGTATATACATACAATGGAATACTACTGAGCCACAAAGAAGAATGAACTATCGATACATGTTACTGCACTGGATGGATATCGAGGTAATTATGATGAGGGAATGATGTCAGACAAAAAATAGAATGCATACTCAAGGATTTTATTGACACAAAAATTCTAAAACATGCTAATTAACCTCAAGTGGCAGAGAAAAGATTTGTAGCTACCTGAATATGAGCAGTGAGTGTTGGATGGGCAGGAGAAAAAGATTATATAGGGTCATGAGGAAGCATTTTGGGGTGAGAGTTTTATTGTCTTGATTGTATGATTGTTTCATTGGAGTATACATGTGCAAAATATATCAACTTACATGTTTCATCTATATGCATTTACTTATTTTGTTAATTATACCTTAAATAAACAAACAAAAAAAATAAAATAACAAAACTCCTCTTATCTCAAAATATAGATATTTACTCAGGAGGAAAATAAAATTTTACTTGGGATAAAAGTTTATGTAAGTGTCACATATGGCTGACAGTTTGGATTTATTTTATTATTGCTGATAGTTATTAGTGATATTTTTCCTTTGTACTGAATTTATTGGAGTGCCGCTGGTTAACAAAAATATATAGGTTTCAAGGGCACAATTCTACAGCACACCATCTGTACACTGTATTGTGTATTCACCATGCCAAGTCAAGTCTCAGTCCATCACCGCTTATCCCTCCTACACCCTCCTCCACTACCCTCTCCCCTTCTCTTCCGAGCAATCGCCACATTGTTGTCCATGTCCATGAGTTCTTTTCCCCTTTTTTGCTCAACCCCTCTGCACTCCACCCAGCCCCCAAACCCCAGTCATCTCTCAGCCTGCTCTTTACCTATGAGTCTGTCAGTATTTTGCTTGTTAGTTCATCTTGTTCATTAGATTTCATATATGAATGAAATCACATGGTACTTTCCTTTTTCTGGCTGACTCATTTCACTTAGTATAATGCTCTCCAGGTCCATCCATGCTTTGGCAAAGGGTAAGATTTCTTTCTTTTTTATGGCCAAGCAGTATTCCATTGCGTAAAAAATACCGTAACTGTTTCATCTACTCTTCTATTCATGAACACTGGGACTGCTTCCAAAACTTGGCTATTGTAAATAACACTGCAATGAACATCGGGGTACATATATTCTTTCAAATTAATATTTCAGATTTCTTCAGATATATTCCTGGAAGTGGAATCACTGGGTCATAAGGCATTTTTAATTTTTGAGGTAAGCTCTCCACAGTGGCTGTACCAATCTGCATTCCCATCAACAGTGCACAAGTGTTCTTTTTTCCCCACATCTTAGTCAACACTTGTTTGCTGATTTATTGCTGTAGCCATTCTGACAGAGGTAAAGTGAAATTTCATTGTAGTTTTAATTTGCATTTCTCTGATGATTAGTGACATTGAACATCTTTCACTATGTCCATTGGCCATCAGTACATCCTCCCTGGAGAAGCGTCTATTCAGCTCCTTTGCTCATGCTTTTGTTAGATTGTTTGTTTTTGGTGTTGACTTTTAAAAGTTTTTTATAAATTTTAGAAATTAACTCCTTATCAGATGTATTGGTGGTATATTTTTATTTCTTCAGTGGCAGACTATAAACTGACAGATCCATGTGTTACTTTTTTGTTTGCGCACTATAACTGGTGTGTGTGTGTGTGTGTGTGTGTGTGTGTTTATGTCTGCATTTTTCCCCTTGTGAACAGGGAATATCATTTCAGGAAACCAGAATAAAATATAGGAATAGAGAAGGGAATGGGGAAAAAAAGAGTAGTGTTTGCTAAATATTTATATTTGACATAGCTAAATGATTGAAGATTCTTTGTTTTTTTAAAGATTTTATTTAGAGAGAGGGAAAGGGAGGGAGAAAGATAGAGACACATCAGTGCATGAGAAGTAACACTGATCAACTGCCTCGTGCACCCCCAACCAAGGACCTGACCCACAACCCACACATGTGCCCTGACTGGGAGTCAAATAAGCAACCTCTTGGCTTGCTGGCCAGCACTCAATCCACTGAGCCACACCGGCCAGGACTGATGATTTTTTTAATTTAATTGCAACCTACTGAAGACCATATTCTTCTCTATTCAAGAAAGGTCAGTTTGTTTTTACTTCAATTGTGGTAAAAGAGATACAACATAAAATTATTGTTTTAATAATATTTAATATAAATGTGGTATATATCACAGTTTACTTTATCATTCATCATCAATGGACATTTGGTTTTTATACACTTTTTCTTTTATTTTTTAAAATAATTCTGCTATGCATATTGGTGTACAAATATCTGTTTGAGTCTTCATTTTTTATTACTCTGGCTCTGTACATGCAAGTGGATGATGAATTACATAACAATTCTATCATTAATTTTTTTAGGAACCACCATACTGATTTTCATAGCAGCTGCATCATTTACATTTCCACCAGTAATGCAGAAATGTTCCAATTTCTGCATGTGCATCCTTGCCAACGTGTCTTTTTTTTCTGATTTTTTTTTTCCTTAATGGTCATCCTAATAGCTGTGAAGTGGTATTTCACCGTGAATTTGATTTGCATTATCCTAATGGTTAGTGAGGTCAGCTTCTCTTCATGTGCTGATTAAGTATAGCTTCTTTGGAAAATGTATATTCAGTTCTTTGTACATTTTTAAATTTCTGTTAGGTTGCTGAGTTTTAGTTCTTTTACATTCTGTATATTAATCACTTATCAGATATGTGATTTGCAAATATTTTTTTCCTATTCTGTCCTGACTCTTTCTTAGAATTTATTTACTTATTTATTTTTAAGAAGACAGGAAGGGAGGGAGAGAAACATCAGTTGGTTGCCTCTCACACCCACCCAACTGGGATTGGACCTACAACCCAAGCACATGTCCTGACCAGGAATTGAACTGGCCACCTTGCATTTTGCAACCTGACACTCCATCAACTGAGCCATACTGGTCAGGGTGCTCATCTGTTTCTTAATGACTGGCTCACTTACAGACTTAATGTAAATGTACCTATTATTTTTCTCTACAAACATAGTCTCCTCTTCTGTGGTATTTATGGCCATTATGCTTTTCTTCATGAATATTGTTTTGAGTATAGAATGGATTAATTTAGTTCAGATTCAAAGAGGAGGTGAGATTTTGCCATTCTTTGTGTCACCTGATCACACAGCAATAACTTTGGACAGTGTACTTTCTGTAAAAGAGGAACACATAAGTCAAATTTCTCTGTAAATGTTACAAAGCTCAGAGTTATCTATTAGAACAATCTCATTTATTTTCTTCAAAATGTGTTTTATCATTGTACTATCCTTTCTAATGCATAAAATTTATTAGTCCATTTACTTGCATGCTCCATATCATCAAGCTGTTTTATAACAATTTTGATAAAATTTTCTTTTGCTTTCAGAGATTTTCTTAAGCTGAACTATCCAAAACGTTTTTTCAGAACCTATTGTTGAGCCATTTTTACAGGCTAAGAATCTTGCTAGGTATGCATAATTGAATAGAGATAAACTGTAGTCTGCATTCTTTAGAAGCTAAGGGCTATAATCAAACAAGACAATAATAACAAGCAATTTGAAGATAAGGAAAAAAGTGGAATCAGTGTACACTGCTGGTGGAAATATAAAATGGTGCAGCCACCTTGGAAAGCAGTTTGGTAATTTCTCAAAATGTTTAATGTAGGCCACCCACCTACCACATGACCTAGCAATTCCTACGCATATACTCTAGAGAAATGAAAATTATTCACACAAGAGCATTTTCTCAATCCGTTGAGATTTTGCTTCCCAGCAACTGTCGTCAGTTTGGCTCAAACTCATAACAATTGTTTTAAAAAAAGAAAATTATATCACACAAAAACATGTATATGAGTGCTTGGCATTATTCATAATAGCTGAAGGTAGAAACAACTTAAATTTCCATCAAATGATAAATGGATAAACGAAAGGTAGTGTATTTATAGAGTGGAATATTATTTGACCTTAAAAAGGAATTAAGAATGGATAAATACTAATTACAACATACATTAACCTTAAAAACATTATGCTAAGTGAAAGAAATCTGTCACAAAAGACTACATATTCAATATTATATGAATCCATTCATATGAAATGTACAGAGCAGGAAAACATAATGACATAGGAAGTAGATTAGGGGTTGCCGACAACTTGGCAGGGAGGCTGGAAGAGTAGAGGATGATAGTTAAAGGGCACAGAATTTCCTTCTGAGGTGATAAATACGTTTTAAAATTGATTATGGTAATTGTTGCACATATCTGTGAATATACTAAAAACTAGTATTATATACTTTAAATAAGTGAATCATTATTTATGAATGAAGCTTAAAGAAAACTGACACTGCATATTCAAAGTTTAAATGGAAAAAAAGAAAGAAGCTATTGGTCTGAAACAAATTAGGGAACCATAAAACAGATATAGACTAAAGCAAATGACATTTTCCAATGCCTACTGGTACACACAATATGATGTACAACAAGGAGGGTGGAATTTTATGGGGGACTGATCTACAGTAACATACCTGACATTATCACTTATAATATAAATGTCCTTGGCACGGAATACCTCTCTGACTTTTACTGTTTTCCTCTATAAATAATAGGGTTTTCCAATGAGTTTTGGTTATTATTACAGGGAAAATTATAATGCACTTCATCTAGCATATGTAAGGCATTCGTTAATGATACCATATGCCACTACTGTCTCAGTAATCATGTTGAGTGGTTTCATTTCATTCTTTAAATATTGACTTAATTGCACTTTATTAGAAGCTTCTCCACACAAGTCAGAATCTTGCACCAGTTTGATGAAGCCAAGGTAATGTTTTTATTTTTATCACATTATGTTATAATTTTCAATACATTTAAATACCTAGTTATTAAAATTTAATATTCTTTTCTCCAATATATCACCTTTAGAATATTATATAGATATCGAGTGTATTATGAAAGTTATATGTTCCCTTTTTTAAATGAGAAATAGAATAAAACATTGACAATTTTGTATTAGTACATTTTTTCTCTTATAAAATCTCATCAATAAGTTTAAGTAATGTGACCTTGTGGTTAAATGTCCATGTATCATTGAGAAATAGATATGTAATATTAGGTGTATTATCAGATATTTAGTAGATGAAATTTCTTTTGCCTGCAATGTTCTTTTTTAAATTTATCATTATTAATGATGCTAATTTATTTAAATTCCTATAGGTCATATAACAGTGTGAAATTTTTATTAGTCTGAAATATAATATTGGTACATATTCCATATTGGAATATTCCATTGCTATAAAGATGTCAGGCTTGAAATCTTTTTTATCGTTATGTCTAAACTATTTTTATTATGAGAAGATGTCTAACTTGACTAAATATGCTTTTCCTGCTGGAATTGTATTAGCAATTGTTCTTCCAGACATAGCTATAGAAAAGGCAGGGAATCAGTCCAGCAGGTTTGACAAATTCTGTTTATTCTTCACAGTAAGAGAGAAGTGAATTATCAGAGTAGAATTAGAATATAACTCTTAATCCAAATGTGCCATTCACCAAATAAAAATGTTTTTCTTCTGGATTAACATAAGAATTGAATGAACATTTCCTTAAAAAATTCAATCCTGTTCCCAAAATTCTTCACACATTATTGTCACTTTATGGAATAATTCAGCATTTCTGGCTGCACATTTTTAGTCTATATACTCTATATTTACACAAAAAGCATTCTATGTGTTAATATTATTGCACTGTCATTGTATCTGTTTTAATATAGTGTCAGGTAATCATTCCTGGCTCAAAATAACCTTCAGAAATCTATGAGCTTTTTGTTTCTCCATACTTATCTATTTTTAATATTTCACTTTGACCAAAAAATAAAAGGTTAGCAACATGGAAATAAAGCCCACTATTATTAAAATTATACTTAGTTGACAATGCTATAGACCAGACCAGAGAAATCCAGACTGTGAAGTTCAGCCTCACGATCTTAGTCAGAGAGTAATGCTAATGACAGGTTGGGTCTCCTCTTCAAGGATAGGATGACTGCCAGATTTGAAATAATAAGATTGTTATTTGTTGTTCCAAAAATGCTGGGCTTCTTCAGCTCTCAGACACCATTCTTCTTATCTGATATCACTTATCACTAGCTAATCTAGTCCATTTCCAGTTTTGATTCATGTTTGTCAGTTAATTCATGATGAATTATTGCATGCAACATGAATTTACCTGAACTTCTGCATTCTACCTCAGCCAGCTTCATGTATCAGCCAGCTACTGAACACATTTACAGATTACTTCCTGCCTTATCTCCCCGGATTTTGCAGATGTCTGTGTTTTCACAATAAATTTATAAATGCATTCATTATTTATTCCCCATAACATGTAAAATTGGTAATATTTACTAAGACCACAAAATTCTGGTATGTAACTAACATAAATGAATTACAATACCATGCAGACACATGTGCTCACACACACACACACACACACACATTTTGACCCCTTTGATAAAGTTTCTGTCCCTACTCTCCTGTATCTCTCTGGTGCCTGGCTCCTGGCGGGGTTTTCTTTGCTCCTTTGAGTAGTTTTTCATCATCTTTCTCCTCCACAGGGTCAACTCTTTCAATTCAAACCTCATAGTCCACCTGTCAAATCCTCTCAGGCTGTCATAACAAAATAACATAGACTGAGTGGCTAAAACAATAGATATTAATTTCCTCACGCTTCTGGAGGCTGAATGTCCAAGCACAGTCACTTTCTGGAGAGGGTTACCTTCCTGGCTTACAGACTGCCACATTCTTCCTGTTGTCACAGGGGTAGGAAACAGGAGGAGGGCACTCTGGCGTCTCTCCTACGAGAGCACTAATCCCATCATGAATGGCCCATCCACATTAATGTTACCTAAATCTAATTAGCCCCCCAAATCTTCAAAATCAATTACATTGAGGGTATGAGTTTCAACAAGTTTTTTTTGGGGGGGCGGGGTTGGCACAATTTAGTCCACAGCACTCTCTGTAAATCCCTTCCTTCCAGAATGAAAGTTGGAATAACTGTTCTTAGGAAAAGAGCTCTCCTCCTTAGCCATTCTTTTAATTTGACCATCTTCTCCCCTTAACCTTCACCACTGCAACCAGAGTTATCAATTAAGATATATTTATCCTTCTCTTTAGTCCTATTTGCAGAGTCTGAGGTATTCAGCATGCAACGCCGCCATCAGTTGAGTTTTATATAGTGTCTTGCCCATTAGAATCTCATCAGGTATTGTCCAGTGGATATCACAACTTTTCTCTAGGAAACTTTTGATAAAACACATAAATTGTAGGGATAAAAATCATTGTATACCAAAGAAAATGTTTTCTCTTATTTTGCAGAACAGTTTAAGTGCTTGTTGTCTTAAAACTCTGGTTTTCACTTTAAAATCTTCAGTCTATCTTTGAAGAGCAAAGAGACACATTAGAATGAGTTTTGTAAAAATAATATCATCATTTATTATAATGGAAATAGAGGTCTCCATTAGAAAAACAGAAAGATAACTCAAAGCTTAATCTTAGTTCCCACTCTTTTCCAGGTTTTATGTTTTCTAATGATGGTGCCCATTTTTAGAGACCTACTAAATCCAATGAACAGAATTTTTCTTTAATTAAACATATGCATTAATGTGTTTTTTTTTCCTAGTAACAAAGTGGTGCAAGACTATATGCAATTTAGCATTTAGTATAAATAGGTAGTAAGATAAAGTTTTCTTATTTCCTCATGATTTCTCTTCCACTGAACATGCTCTCAACTGCCCTTTTTAGGCACATGGTTTCTTCCCTTTCTTGGTTTGGTACCTGGAACCAGGAAAGGAATTGGTAAGGAATATAAACAAGATGTCTAATATCCATCATGGATATTGTGCTGTAATAACAATATTATACAAATAATTGTTCTCAATTGTATCATTCAGAGAGAGGAGTGGGAGGGGGAGCATTCCCTTAGGAGCCCGGAAATGATTTTCCTAGAGTGACACAAACCAACCAGAGGGGATGGCTCCTGAACAAAAAGAACCTGCAAACCATTTTTCAGTCAAAGACTTTGGGAGGTGAGAAAAACTCAGCTGCCTTATGAGATTAAGCAGAAATAAAACTGTAATAATCTTTGTGCTATAGCAGAGCCCCAAAATAACAGATATGTCTCAAATCTTCAAGTATAGAACAGCGGGTTACACTTGAAGGAACCTCATGGAGAAGAAGGGACAATGCCTCAGCAATTGCCAGTTCAATTGAACCACTTACCAAGGACCAGAAGGAATAGGGACTTTGCAACCTAGAATGAAGAACAAAGAGACAGACAGATGACTCCCTCCAGAGATAGTCCCATAGTCTTGTTATCATGTGAAACCACACAGCATGGAGATGCAACGCAGGAGAGAAAGGGGTTAAAAAAAACCCACTGAGGATAAATTTCAGGCACCTTAGTCGAAATTTTTAATTTTAAGTAAAAATTAATGGAGATGTATTTATTCGGTAAATATTTGAGAGCCTACTGTGAAATAAAATCTTTACAAAAGAAACAAAATGCATCTTCTCTAGATGTTTATAGTCTATCGAGAGAAATAGATATTAAATAATCACAAAAATTATAATGGCATTATATGATTAGAAGAAGAAAGCGCTATGAAAGATGGAAATTATGGGAAAAATAGTAGATTTGACTGACTTAGCAAAGATGGGCTGAGGATGATGTTTCTGGGGAAATGATATCTGAGCTTAGAAAAGAGAGATAATTAGAAATTAGTCAGTTAAGGTGTTGCTAACCAGACTGTGGATGCGTTTTGAAGGTAGGGTTTGAGTAACTACAAGGACGTTAAGATGAGCTAGACCTGGAGCCCAAAATCAATTAGGGGGAGAGAAGGATGGGTAATCAGTGGTCAGATGATACAAGGAGACCTTATAGATCATTTTCCAGAATTCAGGAACTATGAAAATAGCAATGAGAAGGTACAAAAGGAGTTTATATGTGAGTATGACATGACCAGATATCTATTTGAAAAAGTATAACATGTTGTCCCTACATTCTATTAACAGTAGAGTGCAGAGCAGTAAAGTAGCTAGTGTTCAAAGAGCACATTACAAGGTTGCTGCAGTCATTCAGGCAGGAAATACCATAGTTTGTACAGGAGGGTAACAGTGAATGGAAGAAAAAAACAAGGGCAGAAAGTAAAAATGACAAGACTTTGATGAATGTCTGGATATTGGGAGTTAAAAGGAAGGTATTTTCAAAGGTGGCTCTTAAGTTCTTCCACACAGAATGGCATGCGCGGCGAAGGGGGAGGTGATGCAGGTAGAACGTTTATGAGTGTGCCAGCAAGGGCCGCCCGGGGGCTGCGGGCCTTGTGCTCAAGATGTCGCTTTTCCCTCAGAATGATAGCAAAGACACTCTAAGTACTGAGTAGAGGACAGGCATTATATGATTTAGGTTTTAATGTGATCATGCTCGCCAGGTATTGAAAGTAGATTTGAAAAACATTCAAAGCAAAAATTTTACTGGACAAATTAAACAGGTGTCTTAGTCCATTTGGGCTGGATCAACAAATTTTTAGTGATTTGTAAACAGTAGAAATTCATTTCTCACAATACTAAAGGTTGAGAAGGGAACTTCAAGGTGCTAGTGGACTCAGTGTCTAGTGAGGACCCGTTTCCTGGTTCATAAAAAGTCATCTCCCTGTCTTCGTGCTATGCCCTCATTTGGCTGAAGAGGTGCGAGAGCTCTTTGGAGTCTTATAATGGAACTACCCCTGTGCATGATGGTTCCACCTTCATAATGGAACATCTCTTAAAAGCCCCACTTTCAAATACTTATCCACCTGGGGTTTAGGTTCAGTGTAGGAACTGGGCAGGGGGGAACACAAACGTTTAGTCTATAGCAACAGGCAAGGAAGACTTTATTTAAGGCAATAAAATAGAGAGAGGCCACAACTCAGTTTCATCTTTACTCCACTAAAACAAAAGGTTGGATAGTTTTAAGTCCTGGAGTGTGGTGAATAGAGGATGAGGGTGAGGGGAAAGCATAATCCACCTGTGTTTACTTATTGACCTTAATGAGGAGAAAAGTAACCACTCTCATATCTTCATGACAGGAGAAAGTTTTACAACTTGGAACAACATGCTCCCCACAGTCAAAAGCTAGGCTTTTCCCCTCTCATAGAACCTAGGAGAAGGGGGCGCTCTCCCCCTTGAAGATAGATGGGGTCAAACGCATGGTGATAGATGAAGATTTGACTTTGGGTAGTAAAGTACACAATGCAATATAGAGATAATGCATCATAGAACTGAAATCTATATAATTTTATTAACCAATGTCACTCCAATAAATTTAATTTTTAAGAGGGAAATAGATTACATTTAAATGGATGGCTCCCAAGTCCTTTGCGGGGGAAAAAAACTTTCATGGGTTGTAAAGGTGGTACTATGTTATTACTATATTAATATCTCAAAGTGGCAGAGAAAGAATTTAAATTAAAAATTCTCTAAAGTAAATATTATTGAAAGAGAAAGGTCAGGCTCCTAGGTTCAAAAAGAATTTATCTAAAGTTTAGTCAAGCTAAGATATTGTTAAGCTCCTCTGGGTCAAAGGCAAGGATGGACACAGGCGCACTTTTAAGAATACAGCATTTCCTTCCTCACTCAGTATTTATCCTGCTGTGTCAGATTATTGATTCATTACAATGAATAAAGTTATTCAGAGTTTCATCTCTTGGGATAAAAGATCATATGTGCATACTTCCTTCTATGGAAACAGTTTTCTTTTATACCTCCTTGCAATATATTTGACTAGTATTCTTTTATACTAGATTTCACATGAACCACCCACTTCAGAGCAGCTTTTATTTTTAAATAAAATATTTGCTGTTTGTTTGTAATATCTGGAGTGTTGAGGTCTCTGTATCTACTTTTTCTTTCTTACACAAATAGATATAAACCTACACTGGTATAAACATATGACAAGGTCTGCCCAGAAAAAGTCCAGCCATTGTTAGTATAACAAGAACTGTTTGCACAATATCAATGCAACCTGGCAGCCAAAGAGAGTGCACTGGGATGCACATGCATGAACAATAATGCCTTCACTCTTCTAGTCATGGGCGTGGTAGATGCCATTGAGTGAGCATGTGTACTGTGTGGCTGTTGCATTCAAAATGACTGAACAAGTAGAGCAACTGATCTACATCCAATTTTGCTTTAAGCTTGAACAATCCTCTGCAGAAACTATTCGATTGATTCAGAAAGCCACGGCTAAGGGCAGCTGGTGATTGGCAGCTTCATCATGACAACACACCCACTCATGCATCATGTCTTATGCAGAATTTTTTGGTGAAACATCAAATCACCCAGGTGACTTAGCCCTTCTACAGCCCATATTTGGTGCCCTGCAACTTCTGGCTTTTCCCAAAACTAAAATTACCTTTCAAAGGGGAGAGATTTCAGACCATTGATGAGATTCAGGGAAATATGATGGGGCAGTTGACGGTGATTGAGAGAGCTGTGTGAGGTCCCAAGGTATCTACCTTGAGAGGGACTGAGGCATCATTGTCTTATGTGTAATGATTCTGTGTCTTCTTGAATAAATGTTTCTATTTTTTTCATATTGCATGTCTGGATAAACACATGAAAAAATATATGTTCATAATTGCGAGGCATCCACACTTTCATAACTATAAATCAGCATACATTTCATAAATAAAAGAGAGCACTCATTTCATATAGGTCAATGAAAGGCATATTGGATGTTCCAATCAACGACAATAATGAAGAAAAAGCTAGAACTGTAGCAATCAATACAAACTTAAGTTGTATAATGTTAGATGTAATCATCCACAAGGTAGTATTTATTTTCTAACTCAAAGGGGGAAATCAATTATGAGTTGATATCAGGAAAATAAAAGTCACATTTTTTGCACACTGTAAATATTCTTAAGAAGACCAAGGATTTCAACACAAAGTTATTAGTATTATGTCAAATGTTCAATAGCCACCTTTGGTTGGTGATGAGTCTGTTGGATTGTGGAATCCAACAAATATGGAATATTTCCATCACAAAAACAAGTTTTGTTAGGCAGGATTGATATAGAAAGTCATATAAACACATACAAAATAAACTTAGAAAAACAAGCAGAAAATCACTTGTAGTTTATTTGCATTAGTATTGTGACAGTGATAACTGTCAAATAATTAAATCGCAAAGTACTAATTGGATTACATAAAGCTGTAAAACCTGCACAGAGTGAAAAGTAACTTAAAAAATAAAAATAGGTTTGGAAAAACAACTGATATAATTACGTTTAACCTTTTATATATGTCTATAGCATTTATAATAAGAATAATATAAATGTTTTGTGAAAATTTCAAAAAATAAATAAATTCCTGTAAAATGAACAAAGCTAGTACTTACAAAAAATGTTAATCAAAACACACAATGGAGGGAGGAATTCAGCAATGCTATTCCTCTCACAGTGAGAAAACAAACATTATATTTTTAAAGACACAAGTTCTACTCTTAGCAATTTACCTTTAGAATACAATTTCCAAAGTCGTATATGTGTAGACATGTTTATAAAAGTCTTTTTTTTTCTTTTTTCCTACAACGAATAAAATTATCCTGTCCATAGGACAACTGGAAACTTGGAGGTAAGTTGTTTCTTCAATAATTTATAAAGAATGGAAAACAACATAAATAAAAGGAAACCAATACAAAAGGTTTTCTCTGCTGTGTTTACAACTGTGTACCATTATGGAACTACATAAACAACAATAGTGAGAGGACAGTGGAAAAAAATAGGTTTTTGTAAGTTAGGGTGATTTTACAAAGTAGATGATAATGATGATTAATCGTGATTATACTTAGTTCAACAATATTTATTGAATGTTTAGTTTACTTCATGGTAGGCATAGTGCTAATCACTTTATATTCATTACCATAATTAATCCTTCTAACAACCCAGGGAAGGAGCTATTACCACTGTTCATTTTACAAATGAGAAATGCATCTTAGAAAGGTTCTGCATTTTGTCCAATGTCATTCAGTCGTTAATAGCAGAGCTCAGTGTCTATGCAGGTTTCCATTGCTAAAATGCCGATTGTATAATATAAACAGACAACACTTAGATACAATGAAAAATTCTCTATTGCAAGAACTTTGTTTTGAGCATATGTATAAGCCTTATAGATTCTTTATACTACATTAATAAAGTGTTGTTTATTTCCCATATATTGTACTTGTAACACATTATTCTTTGTGTTCTGTAAAACTTATTGGTAAATATAACTGTTAATACAAAGTTTCATGATTTGTATGTCTAAAAATTTAAGTATCATCAGGTTTCTCATATCTTCTCTAAGTACAGTACAAATTTCAGGGAATATTTTGAAATTATTAAATGTTTCCCAGAAAGAATAACATAAAAATTCATTGCATATGAGAACACTACTTTTATGATCTCAGAAGGATATTACATAATCTCAGGAAATGAACTCCCTGACACAGAAATGAATCTGATAGAGGTCAAATTATAGTTTATACATTTTCCCTAAGAAATAATCAACTGTTTCTGATAACATCAGCTAGTCTTTATTATCCACAATTTTTTATTGGTGAAACAATTCTCAACTAGGTCATATTTTTCTTAGGTGCAAGAATAAAAGTAACTACATTAGTCTTCTTCTGTTGCCATAATAAATCACCAGGCACTTAGCAGCTGAGAACAACACAAATTTATTATTTCACCATGTGCGTAGGTCAGAAGTCCATGTGGACTCAGCAAGTACGCCAAGACCAGGTTATTTACTGGAGCCATGGAGGCAAGTAATTGAGATCGTTATCAAATTCAGTTCCTTGCAAAACTCTAGGCCTGAGGAACCCACTTTTTTCTTTCTGACTCTTGGTCAGGGTTCACTTTCAGCTTTTACAGGCCACCTGCATGATAGTTGGTGCCCTCAGAGCCACCAATTATGCATCGAATCCTTTCCAAGCCTCAAAAATATCACACCTGTCCTTCTCTCTTTTGCTTCTCTCTCCTTGGGAATATTTTCTACCTCCATTCTCATCTTTAAGGTTTCATTGGACTCGCTGGATTATTCCCTACAAACTTCTTACCTAAAATCAGCTACTTAGGAACCTTGATTCCATCTGTAAAGTACCTATACAGCAGTACCTAGATTTGTGTTTGATTTGATTTCCAAGGGATAGAAATCTTGGAGTATCATCTTTAGAATTCAGCCTACTACAGTAACCTAAAAAACATTCACCCTGGCTACTTTTTGGGTTAATAAATCAAAGTTATACATTTTTATGACAACTAAGTTACAACAGTTAATCTTTGAAATGTATTATCAGAAATTTTAATATTCAAGCATACTTAAGCATGAATCTAGAAACCTTTGAATTACTAAGTGGTCAATATTCTTTGAATAAAAACTTTTGGTCACTTATATTTGGAGTTATAATTGCATTTGTATCTGCCATTATTCTTCAGTCATACAGCTTTGTTTTTTTTCCATTAATCTTTAAGTCAACAGTAGAGGCATCTCAAATTAAATATTTTGCTAGAAGACCTTGGTTATCTTAATTGAAAAGATATTACAAAATTAGGTGAACATTTCATTTAATAATGTAATTTCCTTTCTCTCAACATAGATAGTTACCTGACTTTAGATGTATTTAATATAATCAAAATGGCTACTTACATCTTCAGCAGCGTCTAAGGTGTGCTCTGAACTGCGAGTGTTGATTTGGGAGCATTGGGATACCTCATCCTTGGAGAGAACACGTTGTCGCTTCGCAGGGACACAGCCAGGGAGACTAAGTATTTTTGCTTAAAATAGCTGCCTGTTCTGTTGCCTGTCCTTAGCGTTAATTGAAACCCTTGGTTTGAATTCCAAAGTGAGGCAGAAATCCCGAGAAAACTGAAATCAATTTTACAATGTACTATCAGCCATAACGTTCATTTTTGTTTGGTTCATTACAGTTCACCCCCTACATCCTCCCCTGCCTTGGGAAAGGCCAGGCAAGACTGATGGCCTTTAATCATTATATTTTAACTGTAGCCTGGGCCTTTTCTTAAAAGAATGATTAGAAGGCAAAATGTAATTCTCTTCCTCTAAGACTATTATTAGTTACACTAGTATACTGTAATTTGGTATCATTTTAAAAATTGCATTCTCCCATGTTCAATCGTTAATGAATTCTAGAAAAACTGAGCTAAATTCATCAGCCTTGTGAATCCACTAAAATCTTCTAAGATAGGCAGGACCACAGTTCTGAACACTTCACTTACCTTTTAATGGAAATATATTCTCAAGCCATAGATCTCATTTGTAAAGTTTAAAATGAATGTCTCCTTTAGAATCAAGACAATTGGCAAGGATGTGACTTTTTGACACAATCACGTTTGAAGCTGGAAACTTTGCCCTTGCCTCAAATTACTTTTTCAGCTGCATCTCTTGCTACTTTAATCTATTCAGCAGATATGCCTGGGGTACAAAGCTCTGTGCTAGGCAATAGAGATAAGAAGAAGTAAAACACAGCCCTCGTTCGCAGAGTGCTCAGCATGGAGAGGAGCTGGGGCGATGCGGGTGCAGCCCTTTGGGACTGTGACCGATGTGTACTCCCAGCCTCCTGGGAGCATAGAAAAGAGGCAGGAGTGTCCCAGCCTCAGCAGTCACCTTGTCCTTCTCCAAACACACCATGCACATTCCTGCCTCTGTGCCTTTTCATCACATAGCATCCTATTCTACGATGTGTTTTCCATCATTGTATACTCCAGGAAATTGTTCCCATCTCTAATGCAATTTAAAAGCTGAATTGTCTTTGATTCCACCTCCCATCCCAATACAGGTACAAGCACACCTCCCAAAAATGGAATAAAGTTCCAGGTCTTCTGCATCTAGAGTATATGGTCTGTAAATGTAAATATGATGTAGGATTAGTTGTAACTCCAAATATGATTTACAATTCCATGTGTAATTTACTGCACAGGTAAAAATAAGAATATAGTACCTCCCTCACTATGTGTTTATGGTAATTAAATATGGTTATTTAGATAAAAGAAAACACCATGTAAACTGTACTGGGCTATTTAAATGTAATATAACTATTTTAGTACATTCATTAGAAGTCTCTCTTCCCACTTGATTGAAGTAATTTAGGACTGTAATTGTGCCAGTCCTGTTCATTTATCCCCTAACATCTGAAGGACTTTGCTTTTGCATTTTCCTTCCACTCCTTTATTACCTATAGTACATTGCCTGTACAGACACCCAGAAATTGATTACATACATGCTTATTTTCTTATCTTAAAAAAAAAGAATGCTGTTTCACTTATTTTTAGCTACAACCATTTTCTTTATCCTTACCATGATATTTCTTGGAAAATTTGTCTAAATTTAATTGATTTAACTTTCTATTATTGACTCTTTTGTGGTTTCCTCAACATATTTTTTTATTCCCCGAATTCCACATACCTAATTTTCCATTTGTTACACCAAGCATTTTCTTAAGTGGAACAGCTAATTTCTACCCTTATTATCCTCTAAAACAATAACATTTGACCCACATAAATACTTTTTTAAAACTTGTTCTCTTTTACTGCCATAAAACTACTTTTTTAATTCTCCTTAAATATAATTAACTCAACAAATTACTTGAGTACCACTATGCCAATTAGACCTTATGCCTGCAATGTACCTTGGGTCATTTCTTTGTCATTTGTTCATGTTTTGTGTTATTTTTTTCTTTGATGAACCAACTTTCTCTAATGTGCTCTGTATATGTATAATACCAGCTATTGTTTCAAATGCATTCAGTATATGAATAAATACAGAGAAGGCAGACTGTCCCTTATAGCAGAATGTTAACTAATAAATATAGAAAGAGTAATGTAAAACTGTAGGTGGACGATAAAACCACTGGATAAAAGCTTGAAGGTGGTCGAGACAGTTATAATACTTCAGGCTATACCACCACACATCACTTGTACATTACAAAAAAGAAATTGTTAACGACAATGGAGAAAACCAGCAGACTTCATCTTAACCAAATAATCATAATTAACACCAGTGATAATGGGACACATTGTCATCAAGTGTCTCCTAATGCATTTTAGTAAATATGACTTACCCTTTATGTGGTACTTCTCATGAAAATGCAAAATCTGAATAGAATCTGGTGGAAAAGTTGATAAACCCAAACAGGAAAATTATACAAAAATATCATCCTTTTCTTTTCAACACATCTATTTATAACAGTTTTAAAGTGAAACTAGAAATGCATCAGGCAACAAAATGCAATGCATTTTTATATCAAGAATGTTAAAATTGCTGCAAAGTTCATTACTGAGAAAAATAATAGCATATAATGTTGAATATACTGGATTCTTCTTTGCACTTGCTTATAGTGATAAAGATCTTTCGGAAGAGATACACACTGAAGGGGTAAGATTAATGATGCCTATAATTTGCTGTAAAAAACTTCTAAGAATTTTGCTTGTGTCCATGCACTTTCACAGAAAGACAGAAAGCAATGTTGCAAAATATCAAACCTGATGAATCTGGGTAAAGGGAGTATATAGGAGTTTTCTATATGATTCTTGCAACTTTTCTTCAAGTTTAAATTTATATATCTATATATGTATATATAGATATATATATATATATATGGCAAATTATAGGAAAAGAGTAGTGAAAATAGGAGATAATGATTCTGCCCTAACAGAGCTTACATACTGAGAGCAAAAATATATATGAAATATATATATATGATAAATTCTATGGAGGAAATAAATTATGCGATGTGAAAGAACACTCTTAGAAAGTGAAATCAGGAATTCTTTCTTCAGAGATTTCACCTGAGTTGACATGGAGTGAGTATAACCGAGACACGTGAGGAACTTGTAGATGAGCATCCTAAAAAAAAAAAAATCACATGTTTTGCCTATTCAATCCCTGCCCCTCCTCTCTTTTTACTGCCACTGTAGTTTTACTTTTCCCAGGTTGTCATGTAATTGAAATCCTATAGTATGTAGGTTTTCCTGACTGGCTTCATTCACTAAGAAATATAAATTTGTGATTCACTCACACTTTTTCAAGGCTTGATAAATTGTTTATTTTTAGTGCTAAATAATATTTCATTATATGAATATAACACAGATTGTTCATCCATGTACCTATTGAATAAAATCTTGGTTTCTTCCAGCTTTCAACAATTATGAATAAAACTGCTATGAACATTCACATGCAGATGGACATAATTTTTCAAACCAATTAAGTAAATACCTAAGAACATGACAACTGGACTATATGTTAAGACTATATTTAGTTCTATCAGAATCTGCCAAATTATTTTCTAAATGGGCTGTACCATTTGCAATGAATGAATTTCAGTTACTTTTCAAAGATAGCACTTGATATTATCAGTTTTTAAAAAATTTTTATTTGCACCATTCTAATAGATGTATAGTGATATCTCATTATTTTAAACTGCTTTTAAATAAAGTTTTACTGTAACCTAGTTGTACCATTAATTTATGTTTTGCCTGTGGCTGTTTTCATGCTACAGTGGTAGATGTTAACTGTGACAGAGTTGCATAGGACCTACAGAGACTATAATATATATTATCTGGCTCTTTATGACAGAGTTTGAGAAAATTTTATTAAACTGTTAAAAAAGATATTGCAGAACATTATGCTAAGTGAAATAAGCCAGCCAGAGAAAGACAAATACCATATGATTTCACTCATATATAGAATCTAATGAACAAACAGAACAAACAAGCAAAATAGAGACAGACTCTCAGGAGCAGGCTGAGAGCTCTGGGGAGTGTTGTGGGGATGGAGGGATTAAACAAAAATGAAAAAAGAGAAAGAACTCATGGACAGGAACAACAGTGTAGTGATTACATGGGGGAGGGCCGTGGGTGGAGGTGGAAGAGGGTATGAGGGTGTGAGTGATAATGGAAAAATACAATAAAAATGATAGTGTATAACAACAAAAATTTATATAAATTTCTAAAATTATTTAAATTTTTTCAACCTAAATTTTTTATTCTATCTTTACACTTAATTGATATTTAAGCTGGGTATAGAATTCTTGGTTGAAATCATTTTTATTCAACAGTGTTTAAATTTTTTAATGACACATTCTAATAGTTTTTGATAAAATTAATTAAAATTATGCAAGCAAACTTTTATTTGCTTAAATTAGTTTATCCGGGTAACTTTGGTTAACATTACATATATTTTAGGTGTACACTTTGTAATATAACATCAATATACTCCCCTGTGTGCCCATCACTTGAAATCTAGTTGCCTTTCATTATCACATATTTGACTTTTTAGGAAAAATTCCAAGCAGCTATAATGTATTACTGGGAACTTTCATAGAAAATATTCTGAAGATAAAATAAATTTTTTGTTTTGATATGTTTCAGTATATTTTGAAAATAGAAAATTAAGTTAATAAAAATCTTAGAAGGGATGTAGCATGAAGCACTTAAAAGAAAAAGAGAAATGTAAAAAACTAATGTAATTTAATTGTATGATGACATAAACTAGAAATTTTATGTAATATATAAATTTATTTTAAAAAACAATTCCAGTTAGTACACTATACTAAATGTGGAAAATATCACAAAATTTTCTTAATGTATAGATAAGTAAATGGAAAACCCAAGTTTTGAAACTATTTCTAAAGGATCACAATGTTTTTGTATTTTATGTGCTGTTATATATAAAATATCATATGGGAAAAAGAAAATCTATAATCTAAGTCCTTCTTTTTCAGCAATTAGTTTAGGGCACTCTTAACTGATATGAATCTATCAAGGGCACTATCTTATCAAAGTTTTGGGTGACTTTGAGGAATGATTCTTTCCCCTTATATAGCCCGTATTTATAGTAACTGTGATACAAAAATAGATATTTGATACATCTGACATATTTGGAAAAGCAGATTTCCCAAGTGGCTGACATGCAGTAAGACAGTATGCTGCAACCACAGAGACTATAATAATTATTTTAAAATTCAAAGGATACCTTCTATAAAAATATGAGGAGCATATCTTGGTCATGCACACCTAAAACGTGCAGAAACAAGTCTTATATCTAGCACTGAATAATTTGGGATTTATCTTGAGAAAAAATTTTGACAGACTGGATTTTAAAACCATACTTGAAAATAGCTCTATTTTTTATATAGCAAATTTGTCCTTAAATGGTCATCAAGATTTAGAGTAGCACAAATATTTAATTGCTTCTACTGTCACACTTGCCATTTAAAATGCATATTAAACTTGGGTGGAATAAACCAGAAATATGGGCAGCAGCAATCTTTCTTAACAAAAGATTAGCTTAACTGGGGCTGCCACCAACATACCATCTGTTCTGCATGTTTTCTTAGATTAAAACAACATACTTTAGCATATGGGACTAGGTTGTGAACATTAAAGGATTTAGAACATTAGCCTTCTTTTTCTGATTTCTGTTTTCTTTTGCTTTTGTTTGTTGTGATTTGCTTTGTTTTTCAACAATGTATGTTTTTATGCCTCTAGGCTTAATTTAAATATCATCCTGATTGAAAGACACATGGAACCATATGCTTTTTGAAGGATATTTTGTTTCCTAGTTTGAGATTGGGCAACACATGAGAGAGGTAACTAAAAATTTTAAGAACATTTTCCCTGCCCCCAGCTCTTCAGAGTTTGCTTTACTATGTTGACAACCTCTGCTGTTATAATAGCAAAAGTTGCTGTCATTGTTTTGCATCCCTTTCTTTATTCCCTTTGCCTTCTGAGAGGTCATAGGTGCAAGTGAACAGATGATTTCTTACATTGCCATACTGTGTTGTCCTTCATGCAATTAAATAGCAGTAATAATGAAAATACTATCTAATATTAATCCTGTGTTATTCATGTATCACATCACTAATTTTCATAAGAACATATGTTAGGCATTATTATTATAAGCATACCATTATAGAAATGATGAATCAGAAGAGCAATAGACAGTAAATGTTTGAGCATGATAATTGAAAGATACCTTAATTTACTGAAACAGAACATATCATTCTCATGTCAAAAGAGTCTAAGATCAAAACAGACCTTTAAGACAACTTGAATAATGATATGTTGAACCCGTATATCAAGACATACATAAGTTATTGTTTTATTTTCATGTGTAAAATTGTATTCTGATTTTAAGTCAAGAATGCCATAGTACTTGAATTGGTATTTAACTATTACACCTTCTTTCTGTTCCTTATTTAGCTAGACATTTGTATCCAAATGAAGCAGCTTACTCTATAGATCTGTTTAAAAAGAAAGGCTGAGATGGGGTTCATCACTGCATTGTTTCAGCCAGTCCAGGCAGGAAAAATCAGCATTTTGATTACTGAATTGTTCCCTTCACATCATTTTACCATCAGAAACAAATAACTGATTCTAAAGTATTCTTTTCAGTGGTTTTCAGTTATTTCTGATGTAAATCTAGTCATGCTTCTTCCTTGCTATTAGTTTGTACGTCTGCTTACATTGACAACTTTTGCAAAGTAGGTTCTCCCTGTCGGTCAAAAAGGACAAGAGAAAGACAAATTTCTGAAGAACAAGAACAGAAGAAGAGAGAATGGGAAAATGAAAAAGACATGCAACCTC
Organism: Pteronotus mesoamericanus; assembly: GCF_021234165.1. Taxonomy (NCBI): domain Eukaryota; kingdom Metazoa; phylum Chordata; class Mammalia; order Chiroptera; family Mormoopidae; genus Pteronotus; species Pteronotus mesoamericanus. The sequence continues at coordinate 36,749,995 of NW_026555285.1, read as the reverse complement.
AAAATCAAAATATGTGGAAAGCTTTCTTGTTCATAACATCAATTCTTGTCTGTCAGGTTTACTAGTGTCTCTGCCTAAAACACCTACGATGTAGGAGACCAGCCAGTAAGATGGAAAAGGAAATAGTGTTAAAGCATGAGAATTTATATCACTCTACAGAATTTAAGAAAAAAAAATACCCTCAAACTTCAGACTGATTGGACTTAGAGTTCAGCTTTCACACTTTTTAAATTTTGCTACTAAAAAACAAGATTTTTTCAAACATCTGTCCTTTGGTTTCTGAATCTGAAAAAGGAAAAGGGTATTTATGTGTGCCACAAAAAATTTTCCATGTAGATTAAATTAGTTAATGCAAGAAAATACCTAACATATTTTCTTACACTTAATACAGGCTCAATAAATACCACTTATCAACAATATTAGTATTTTTGTAGTTAAATTCAGTACTTTTGTAAGAAATAATAAGTTGTGAGAATTTGTAAAAAACTCAATAATAAACGAGGTGTTTGAGTAAAAGAAATGTGGTGTCTAAATTTAATGTTTTAATGTTAGGCAATTTAGAAAATAAAAATTGTTTTGGGTTTAGAATGATCATGAATTAAGGATTTTGAATGGACTAGCATTTACATGAAGTACAACTAAAATTTTTAATTGAATGAAAAATTCTTATTGTGCTACCATTACCAATTTAGTGGACTGAACTAATTAACATAGAAAAGATAATTTTGACTCAAAAGAATTTAAATAGAAGTCTTCTCTGTTGGTAACATTAAAGTAACAAAAAGATGTATCAGTTATCCAAAATACATGATTTTGGGGCCACCATAATTTTTCATATTCCTGCATATCTTATTTCTTTTGGCTTCCACAAAGAAAATCCGCATGAACATAATTCAAAGAGATTCTAAGTAAATGGTAACAGCTGTTATGTGCTAGTAAATGTTATTTAAGGGAGAAGCTAATAGAGTATCTTTGCAAAGTCCTACAGAAACAAAACTTGAGTACTTAAGTTTTTTCTGATTATAGAAACAAATTAAAATGTTAACATAATTTTAAAATTTGAACTAAAAGACAAGAAAAAACTGATTATTGTGAAGATTAATATTCTTATTATGAAACTTACATCAATCCTGACTAATATTCAGGTTCAAATAAATATACTTATATCAATAAAAATATGCCACTTCTAATCATTATTTTAGGTAAAATATAAAAAGAGAATACTAAATTCTGTGAGACTGAGGGGAATCCAGCAAGCTTATAATCTGTTAAGGAGAATTGTATATATATATGTCTGCAATTTGACAAGTTTAGACTTGAATACACATTTTTCCAGAGAAGAAATGCAAATAATCCATGGGTATATAAAAATGTGATGAACATTACTAATTATTAGAGAAATGCAAATCAAACCTGCAGTGAGACATTACCTTACACCTATTAGAATGGCTATTCAAAAATTAAAGATACTAAGTGATGGTGAGGATATAAGGAAATTGAGAACTTCGTACAGTGGTGCTGGGGATGTAAAATGGTACAAACACAACATGTAACTATTATGGGAATTACTTTAAAATTAAAGATAGAACTACTATCTTTAATTAGTAGATAGAACTACTATGACCGACTCTTGATTATATATGCCAAAAAATTAAAATCAGGATTTTGAAGAGATATCTGCCCTCTGACATTTATTGTAGCATTATTCACAATAGCCAAGATACAGAAACAATCCAAATGTCTATCTAGATAGATAGACAAAGAAAATGTGGTATATACATACAATGAGATATCATTCAGTCTTAAAAAGAGTGTTAACATTTGTGATAACATGCATAAATGTAGAGAACATTGTGCTTAATGACATAAATCTGTCACAAAAGGACTAATATAAGGCATAATATCAGAGATATACAAACCCTATAATACAGCCCTGTTAAATAAACAATTGTGAACAATTTTCCAAATTTAGGTCTCATGAACAATTAAAGCAGCATTATATTATGATGTTGGGAAGCAGAAACAAAAGAGGATAGGTTAGCATGAAAAAATGACCCATTTAATTTCACTACCTTGTCTATGGATAGAACACAAATAAAAGACTAAATCTGCCCAATACTGTGTATCCCAAACATCCCTTTCATTCTTTTGCCCATAGTTCTTCCTATGAAGAAATCTCAGGAATCACATTCTAAATCGCATGATTAAGTCAAAATTCTAAATTCAAAGAAAAAACATTCAGAATATAAATAAAATATAAATCCTTCACTATCTAAATAGCAAAACTATACTTAGATTCATGCTCTCTAAAATTCTGCCTCACATTTTTTTCGTCTCATTTCATAAAAAGTCATTAACTCACATTTTACTCCAGTGCACAATGTTTGCTGTTCATCTTAGTCATTTCTTACTCATGCTGACTCCCTTTGGTCAGACTAGACCTAGAGGACTTCTCACATCTCTTGTCTTCCATGAAATATTTAGTTACTACTGTTCTGATCTAATTTCTCTTACAATAATTCTTACCAGTCAAACAAAACATCTTATAAAGGCTCATAGGCTTTTTAAAGTAATTATTATGGGTAGTATTTCATTCAGGCTGCTTGTTTTTTATAGAGTTAAATAACTGTTGGCTTCAAAAAGTACAAAAAGAGGTGTTTTGCCTAAGGCATTGTCTTTTCTCACAAACAATACCCCAAAATATAGATGGTTTATTTCTGAATCAATGATGAGAAGCAGGACTAAAATAGTGGCTTTAGGTTTTGGCAAAAAAATGAACATAATATACCAAATCTGAAACTGGCCTGACACTGTGTGTTTGAAATATTCTTTTCCCAAATTGCTACAAATCTGGGGTAAGTTATTATAATTGTTTGCATTATTAGGTTGAAGTAAAACTAACATAAAAAAAGAAGAAAAAAAAAACCAAAGACTACAAATCCAAAGAAGGTAGTTTAAAATGTTCTTGTGAATGGACGTAATCTAACATTCCTCATAATTAAACAATTATCCTTCATTATTTAATATAATAGATTTTTTTCTGTTAAACTTTTGATTCCACCTCCCTTGCTCTTGTAGGACATTTTTACATGGGGAAGACTTAATTTGTGGGAGCCAATTTTTAAATTGGCTTATACATAAAATTATATCTTCTTTCTGTGATTAATAAATATCTGGTGCCAAGGAACAGAACTCTTTACAAATAAATTCTGTGAACCAAACATGATGAAGGGGGCTTATTAATAAAGAAAAAAGATAATCTCAGAGTACTCTAGAAGTTCTGAATGTCTTAGTGGTGGCTCAGAAAGGAGGAGAAAGGTGAGTAAAAATCGATTATTTAAGCCCTGGTCAGGTGGCTCAGTTTAAATACACTAAAAGATCTCAAGTTCAATTTCTGGTTAAGGTACATACTTAGGTTGTGGATTTTATCCTCCATCAGGGATTATGTAGGAGACAACTGATGGATGTTTCTCTTTCACACTGATATTTCTCTCTCTCATTAATAAACATATCCTGGCATATAATATCTACTCAGTAAATGGTTACGGTAAGTCTTGGATATGTGATGTTTAACTGATTTGTCTAACAAGACATAGAAGTGATCAAATATTCCTTATGACCCAGTCAGGATTGACCTTGATTCATAAATTAGAATCAACCTCTGTTCTGGAGAAGGCTCACTGCCCTTTTTTTGTGGGAGGGAGGTGCAGGTATCCTACAGAACATATTCTGTTGAATAAGAAGATTTTGCGTTACTCTGTTTTCCTCAGATACTTAATAGTACATGTACTTGCCTCTGTGGATCCCACACTTCCTAAGCATTGATCACACATATTTACTGGGAATATACCAAACAAGGCAAGAATTTTCCCAGATCCTGGGCTTTGCTAGCTCTGTCTTTTCAAGGCTGTATTTCCCCTCACACAGCCAGTCTCTACCCTTCCTGCTCTTTACCTCACAAAATCCTGCCAGCCTCACACAAATGTCTCTTTTTGCAAAAACTATTTCTAGTGGATCTAAATCTAAACTACTTACTTTTCAAATGATTCAAAACCGTATAATAATAGTGAATTGGAATGCCAGGTGAAGATAACTGAACAGCTTATTTTGGTAATGAAAGAAGCAAACATTTACAAGTTTATAGACATATGTGCCTAGAATAAAAGTTCTAGGGGTAATTATGTCCCCTGGGGAAAAGTTGACAATCTTAAGTCATTCTGCTTCCCATTCTCAAAGAGAGGGAAGGTGCTACTGACATCTAGTGGATGGAGGCCAGAGAAGCTGCTGAACATCCTGTAAGTCACATGGAGAGGGGAACTCAAGAGTTGAAGATTTTAGCTTCCATCCTAGTTGACAGGCTTAGGTTATTAATGCACATGGAGGGCTGTTATTCCAGGGACTGGAATATGTGACCTATGTGACTCCAGGGGGTCGGAAGGCAAGTCAACCTCTGTGCCCCAGGGGGTCTGCAAGAGATGGAGATGGTATCCAAGCCTTTGTGTTCCAGGGAGGGAATCTCTGTGATGCAGATCAAGAATTGTTGTTCAGCAGATAAATATTAAGAAAATAGTCACAGAACTGCAACTCTTATCTGATTAACCATTTTTTTTCCAAACACCTTACCTACCCTTTCTTCTCCTTATAAAAAGGTTGGCTTGAGATGAGATGTTAAGACAGTTTTTGAGGGTACACAAAGAACCATCTTTTCAGATCACCAGCCTCTGAATAAAGCGCCTGTAAAGATTCAGTCTTCATCTCCAGTTATTGGTTCGGGTAGCGACAAACTGCATGAAAGCCCACTTTTCCAGTTTCAACATTACAGTCTCCCCACAACAAAAAAGGATCCTGTCAAAATGTCAGAGGTGCTGAGGTTGAGAAACCCTGGTCTGGAGCAGGATATTGAGACCTCATTTTGCTTTCTCACTGATAACGGACCGAGCCTACAGATGTGCTGTGGGAACTGCGTTGCTCCTTCTTATAGTAGCTGATCCCAGGTTGTGTGAGAACCCCTGTGTCCTCAGGGGAAGTGTAGGCACCACAGCAGAACAAAGTCTCTGCTGCTGAACACTTTCTATTTTATTTTCCTGAGCCTATAGAGAAGCATCCACGGACATAAACATATTATGGGAGAGGGCTAATCTTTGCCAAAGCAATTTATGGCTGTCATTTTAAAACTTTAAAAAAAAACCTGATACCATTTTTTTGTGACATTATAATAAAACTGGATGCAATCGTTATAACAATAACTATTTCTGAGTATCCACCATTTGTCAGGGAGTTTTTGGATTTAATCTTCATAAGAACCCTGTGAAGTAGGCACTATTATCTGCATTTTATAATACTCTGTTTATTCTCATTTTAAACTTACTGTTTTTCCTTTTGTCCCAGAATAAACATGTGGTTATCTGTTCTTAAGGGAAAAGATTTATTTATATGTCAATCTTTGGGCTTTGTGCAGTAATAATAGTACTAATAATAGAACGATGGTGATGGTGATAATGATGATAAGGAGGATGATGCTAACAACGAGCCTCCCTCAGCGCCTTCCGCAGCTTGGAGTGCATTGAATCTCTTTGCAGTATAATTTCTTATTCTAAGTGTTTCACCGCTAACAACTTAATCTTCCCATAATGCTATGGAAAAAATATTTAAAGATTAGAATGATAATTTATAAAACCATGCAGAAACGTCCCATGTCCCCCAATTGCTGACACATTGGGCTAAGTGAGCAGCAAGCAGGAGGTCCGGAGCCTCTAGTCGGAATCACTCTGTCATAGGAGACAGGCTTTATCAGTGTTTATCAGTGTTGATTAAATAAATCATTTATGATTGTTCTGCTTGGAGAACATTCAAGAAAAGTTGTTTGGAGCATTCAGTTATACCTGAGGGCGACTGGCTGGCTGCCCAGAAAAGCCTCCCCTTTAAGCCTTAACTTAAACCTTTAACCGCAGTACAGAATTCTTATGAGGCTAAGGCTGGCTAATTGTAAACATCAAGGGTCTCTAATTCTCTGAGATAGTTGCAGATAAACCAAGCTTGTTATAATTAACAAAAATAGCAATACAATTAGCTTATAGTGAAAAATAAAATAGGAAAGGATTCAATGCATAATCTCTTCCTGAAGGCACTGAGTAGAAAAGGCCAGACTTCACATTTGGAAGATTTCTTGGTGAGCAGAAAATTAAATTATGAGCGTTAATAATAGGAATTCAATTTTTAATGTTATCATTTTAAATTAGCCTCAGAGATGTATCATCATTGTAGGTTATGAGAAAATCTCATGGCCCGGAATCCACTCTGTGTGTAAAGTAATCTGTAAGGTAACTCCATTCTGATACATTAGTATTAAAGTTAAATCTTATCACTGAAGCCTCTGTCGTTGTACAGATTTTCAAGTTAAGATGAGAGAGAATGGTCCAGCCCACTGTGTGAGGTAACTCTGAGGGACCGTCAGAACTAATAGGGGGAGACCTTTATTAATAGAGCATCAGGGTTCAAAGTCACTTCCTGTGTTCGCTCACTCTGTGACACGTGCTCCTTAGAGAACTCCCCAGGACACTTTCTCTTCATGTGACTTGATATCAGAGTTTGTTTCTTGGGAATCCAATTTTAAGATAGTGTGGCTTTGTTTACTTCCTTGTGTGGAATGAGTAAGAGAAAAAAAATTAAATAAACTATATGTGGAGGGCATTTGGAGAGACTTAAAACACACGGTGTCCTATAATTTGCAGGAGAGACTTTGGAATACCCCAGACCACTGGACTCTTAAAATCGTCTCTAATGTAGCAGGCTATTGAATTTTCAGAGTGCTTATCTTGCAGCTTCTAAAGTGCTTGTTCATTACAAGTCTTCTTATGAGTCCATGTCTACTTGCTTCTCTATTCTGATTAACATAATATTATCAAAACTGCAAACTGATGGGAATTCCTGGGGAATATTTAAGAGGGTCAGGTCCCTTGAAAATACATCATGACTGACAGAGGAAGAGGGATTTAATTTTGCTCTGGGTCTGATCTGTGAATATATACTATTTTGGCCCTCCTTCATGATGCAGATGATAAAGAACACCTTCACCTAGCAGTTGCTACAGATATATTCCTGAGGCCTTGTTAATTGCTCTAATAAGGATACCACATCTAGCACAGCGGCTGCAATTGAGGCTACTATATGCTTTTGACTACTTTGCAGTAATACGTTATAATCCTTCAGAATCCTGATTTTTATAAGTGCCAGGTAGATCCTTTTATAAATGATAAATTAAATCAGGAATAAGGAATAAGAGTCACTCCCCCTGCATATTTGAGACATTTAAAGGTGCCAGTCATTTCTGCCTTAGAATGAGATTTTTTTTCAATGTATATTTACCCTGTTAGCTGGGTGGATACAGATGTTTTGCTTGACCTCTCCTGTATGATAGCTGTTACCCACAGGGCAAGGGACACAGAGGGGGAGTTTGGGCAATGACTGTGTATCCTTATCCCAACCATATCTACTGGCGAAATAACTTTTGACTGCGTTCATGGACTCACTAGAAGCAGATACTCAGGACATGGCTGGATTCTATTTGTCATTTGTTCTAATAGGCTTCTACTCTGAGGGGTGCCATAATGCCACTTGATGACACTTTGAGTCCATGGGTGTCGATGCTGATTTAGCCTCTGTTGAAATATCTGTATTCTCACTTCTCTAGCATATGTTTGGCCAAATGAATGTCCATAGGTCTCTTTTGTAGGAGGATGGTGAGTCATAACTATATGCACTTGTTGTGGTAGTACAGGTTCCTTCCTCTTGGACACTTGGTCATTTAATTAGTCAGTGCTATACCAGGTCTTAAACGAGCTCAAACACAGAATCTGAGAAAGGATAATTGATTTTTATTGCATTGGCTTTTCCCCAGCCTCAGATCTTCCATAATTTACTATTTTGAGTATAAATTGGGAAATAGTATTGATGGCTCTCTCTATGATGCCTTGATTTTAGTAACCATCTTCATGTCTCTTCACATGCCTGTCCCCACTGGCTGCTACTATGCCATCTCTGTTCTTATTATGATTGTCCTGTCTCCCTCTCACACTTTCGGGGAGTCAGCATCCGGAGGCAGTAGTACTCTTTTACAACTGCAGAGCACAGAAGGCATTCGCTATTGAGGTTCTCAAAATTGCTGGTGCCCCTTTCATCAGGATATTCTTTGTCACCCTCATAAAGAGTGACGTTCAGTTCCTCCTAAAGAACAGAGTTTGGTAGTGGCTCTTCTGATCTTCATAGTATATGCACCATAGCTTGTCATTTCTCTGAACCATTTTATTTCTATCTGCGCCATTTCATGGTAATTCTTGCATTCTTTGTATTGGAAAGACCATTGCCTTTTCCAAGTTTTTAGGAATCAAATTAACTATTTATTAGCATTATCTCCTAGGGACATGCAAGGTGTTAAATTCTATGATAAGAGAGTAATTCTATGTCAATAATTACCCAAATTTATAATCCATTCTCTGTATTCTAGCTACCAAGATTTTTTTCACATATACTCTCCCAGCTTCTACCAGTATGCATTGGCTGGGTCGTATAGGTACTTCAATTTACAATTTCTTTCTTAGCTTAATAGGCCCAGTACTTCCTTGGCTTAGCTACACTGTGACTTGACTTTAGCTGTGCTGATAGCTGTGCAGTGTTTAAGATGGTTTTTAATCTAGAGAGGAATGCCACCTGTCTTGCAAGGCAGAAATAAGCTTCTGCAGTATCATTAAGCAAGAGAATATGCTCATCTTATTAGGAAAAAAAAAAAAAAAAAGAAGTCTATGTCTACTGGCCTGGAAGGTTTAGGAAATCTGAATTTTCACGTTATTGAGCACATCAGTATTTATGGTCACATCTCAAGTCTTTAAATATACTTCCTACTCAACTGGGTCCATAATCTTGACAAAACCAATATTCGAGGTTCTGGAATTTAACATTGTATGAAGTCTAATAAAGTCTAGACACAGATTTCTGTTACTTACAGATACAGAGATGAATATCAGTTTATATACCACCAGTGGAGCCATTAAAATAGTCACATTTTGCCTCATTTTTTTTTTTTTTTTGGAAGAAAATGAAACTGGAAATGCAAGCATTCACCCAGTAAGCAGACAGGGATTGAATCTTTGTGGGTGCTTTATGTAGATGGTCAGTAATCTGAGAAGACTAGGGATTTGTACCCTAACAAACTGTCTTAAATTCCATTTTAAACTGACCCTTTTTATAAAAGGGGAAGAAAAGTGTAGGTAAAGGGTTTGGTATTCAGGGGAAAAGCTAATCAGATAAAAGCTGCAGCATTCTTTCATCTGTGTCCTGGGGTGTGGCCTTTATCTGTGCTCTGGGTGGTGGACATCTCACCCTGGAGCATAATGACTCAGATACCATCTTGATTACTTGCAGTCCTCCTGAGGCACAAAGGTGGAATTGCTTTTGGTCTCCTGGAGTCAAGGTAGGTCATACCTTCAGTTCTTGAAACAATAAATTTTTACATACATTGATTGCTAAGATTATCAGTTATTACCTGAAATTAAAGTGTTTTCCAACTCTTGCATCCCCCATCAAAGGGGGGCCACATATTAACCTGACAAGCTCAAGGAAGGCTTGCAAGGCAAGCTTACAAACTCAGAGACCTAAAGTAACCACAAAAGATGGCTTAAAATAAAAGCTTACTAACTAAAAGCAGTTCATGGGGGATAGTCATGTCCACAGCCAGTACTTTTCCCTAACAAAGGTCAATTTTTACCTTAACTGAGCCTGTCTATTGTCTTTTTGTATCTATGGTAACACCCCTTTGGAATGTCAAGGTAACTTCCCTTTTTTCCCAATCCCCTTGGCCACAAACTGAGACCACAGATCCCCTCATTGTTATTGTTAATTGTTGATTGTTAACTGTCCTTTACCCACCTATGTAAAAGGAGTATGTGCTTATCATTTTACCTTTTATCCAAGCCCATAGGTCTCCCCACTTTGCTTTCTCCTGCCTCCCTAATCTATCACCAATGGATTTCATGTAACTCCCTTACAGCTCCTCCTTTTATTCTTACGTATAAAATCTTTCCTAAGGTGCTAAAGTGCTGTTCTTCGGAGCATTTCTCAATCTTTTGAGATGTTGCTTCCCAGCAATTGTCATTAGTGTGGCTCAAATAAACTCACCAACAATTCTCAAATAATTACCCCCACTGATCAAAGTCTTTGTCTATTGTACTGATGGGTACTAGGTGAGTCATGTGATTTTACAGAATTTAAATTAAAATGTACCTCTTCCCTAAACTATCAAATATCTGAGCTATTACACCCACCAGTATATTGCTTTTCACCTACACTCCATACTAGACACTACTTGGGAAAGTTTTTACAATCCCACTGATACAACATTCAGGGGTTTCCCATACACAACTGTTACTAATGATAGAAATCTCATTGCCATCTGACCAATTTTGATGGAGTTCTAAGGTCCCATTTTAAAGTCTACATCCTAAAATCACTTCTCAACATTTTAGGTCAGAGTACCCAAGATAAAAAAACCTTAAAAGATGATGTCTTTACAGGGAAATTAGAGAGTGCTCTCAGAAACAACACCAATGAGGGAGCACAGGAAGCAAGACTGGACTAGGGAGAAGTTGAACCATTATGTAGTTATAACTGAAGCTGAGATAACACTTCAGAGTTGACTAAAATTGAATGGAGAAATCCAGGTCTGTGTACCCCATGCAAAAGCCAGTCATTGGGTGTGTGCAGTCCGCAGTGAGGAGGTATAAACTTAAATGATACAGTCCTGTTGCTGGAGAGTCTCCATGGTGGGGGGAGAAGATAAGTATTTGAAAGTGTGCTTACAAAAACAAAACAAAAAAATTGCATTGCAGAAGAAACAACAGTAGTAATAAAAGTAAAGAGATACTTCAGCTATGAGTTATTCTGAGGCAGGAGATAGTCAGGAAGGAGGAAACTCCAGAGGTGCCCCAGGAGATAAAGAACATGGATAAAGGGCTGAGACCCTGTCCTAAGTCTGGTAGTTTCTGCATCTGGAGAAGCATTGAATCCTAGTGAATCAGGACTGCCCCTGTGCAGAAGATGCTACCTGACCCCTGGTTCATTATAATGAATTAGCATTGTGGGACCCTCCTCCTAGTAGCCAATCAAGGACAGGAAGGCCCACCCTAAGGAATAAAAGTCCTCTAGCCCCTGAGTTCCGCCCTTTTTCTTGCCCTGCTCCAGCTGCTCCAGCTGCCCCTGCTGCTGCGCTGCTGCTGCTGCTGTCAGGCTCTTCTCCTTTCTTCTCTGATCCACTCTGCTCAGAGTTGGCCGGTTCCCAAGTTCTGTGTGGCTTAATAAATCTGCTTCTCGCTTTCTGCTATAAACTCTGTGTGTTCGGTTCCATTTTTTGTCTGCGATCACCAAGAACCTGGTTACCTGTGCCCACCTGTGACAGTTCCACCAAGAGAAGGGCCACTGCTTTGATGCTGGTTGGAGCACATGCTGGGTTACAGGCTCAGTCCAGGTTGGAGGTACATTAGGGGTGGAGGAGGGACTGGGGGGTGCGGCTGATGGAGGTTTCTCTCTGGCAGCGATGTTTCTCTCCCTCTGTTTTTTCCTCCCTTCCCTTCTCTCTAAAAAAAGTAAATAAATCAAATTTATTTTTTAAACTAAAGATATACTGGAAATATAAGTTATGGTACCCTCAAAACTATACATATAAATTAATTTGAATATACATATAATTTGGGTATATTTGACATTATTAAAGAGATAATCGAAGACAGGCACATTATAATTAAAGAATAACACATTATAAACAATCAAAATTTAAAAAGATATAAGCTATCTAGATGTGGAAAAATATAGTTATTGGATTTAAAAACTCAACTGGTAGAATAAACAGCTGAGTAGCAAATTGGTGGCTTAGAAATACACTTAAAGAAATTGTCTCCAATTCAGTACGAGGAACAAGAAATCGAGATGTCTTTAGTCCATAAAATAAAATTGCATCTTCTCTCAGATATTGTTTTGAAAAGCTAGAACACCAAAGGCAAAAAGAAAATGTTAAAAACAATCAGAGAGAAAAGCTATACAACAGCAATGACAGACTGATAACTGATCTCTCGTCATCCACAGCAGAGCCCGCAGAAAAGCAGAGCCTGGTCATGAGACTTCTGAGGTGATATGAGACACTGAAAATTATATGCTCAGCTAAAATGATGAAAGTGTGATAGAAAAGTTTAAAACATTTTCAAAAACAAAGAGTAAAGCCTTTACTACTGATGGGGCACTGCAGGACAGGAACCCCAGAAAAAGGAAATTGAAGTCAGGAGTATGAACAGCAATGTTGAATAAGACATAACGGTAAACATCTAGTTACACATAAATATTGACTATGTAATAGTGACAAATCAGGAATTTCTTAAAACTGGAACTTAGGAATGGAAAACAGTATAAGATTATATAATTTTAAGGTATTTGTTTTTTAGGGAGGATAATAAAATATTAATTTTGTTCATTTGTCTTGAATCTAATGTACATGTTTAAAAATTTAAAGATTATCACTTAGGAATTACATAGAGAATATAAATGCCCGAAGCAGTAAAGAAGCTGACGGAGACACACACACAGACACACACACACTCAATACCATGGAAAAAAGCAAGTGAAATTGAGGCAAAGGAAAACATGGTAAAATAATTACAAATTATATAGTCAAGATTATATCAAACGGATCAGGAATATAGCAGTAGCAGTAAAACAAAACAAAACAAAAAAACCCCCAAAAAACGACTTGCTGTTTTTATACAGAAATTTCGGGTTACATTTTTTTAATAACTAAAACAAAAGAATTCAGAAATGCAGCTAAAATATGACTGAGAAAGACTGAAGTAATCTTTCAAGATTAATGATTCAAAAAGGGTAGTCTAGGCTAATGAAAAAAAGAAAGTTGTTACAAGAATGTGATCTAGCTATGAGTATAAAAACTGTTACTTAATGGTAGATTAAGCATTTTATATACCTAATCCATGTCTGTCTGTGTGTGTGTGTATAACTGTGATTGAGTTGAGTGTATTATGTGTATCCTAATATGCATGATGAATATGGGAGGATAAAAACTAACCAGAAGCTTGAGCCTTTATTAAATACTACAATGTGAGAGCAGAGATAGAAAATATCCTGAAGGGAGGAAATGGAATAGGTTGAGGAATGCCATTAAAAAGTCAAACTTTTCCTAAACTCTTTCACTACTCACACCTTCAGAAGTTATGAAGACACATAGTCTTCATTTGCTCCAGTTTAGGGCATAAGGGAAGCAGCAAGAATTGACTGCCCTCTAAACCTATTAGCAAGACAATATGTGTTTAGCAAAAGGAGAAATAGTTGGAGACTAATACCCTGCAAAATTTATAATAGAAAAAAATAATACTTTGATATATTTCCTATTGAGATATTTTTCATCAAAATTAAAATAAGAAAAATAAGTTCAATTTTAAATATTATCTGATTTATAATATTTTATACTGAGTTCTTCTAAAAACAAAAATGAAGTGTTTTTCTATAATGGTTGGATTGAATATAGATATTATGCAAAATTTGACATTTATTTTTTTTCTAGAATTGTGTAATATTTTTTTCTTTTTATCTTTACAATGAAATAGAATATTTTTATTTTACCTGCAGCATCTTTGGTCTTTTTCAGATATCTCTGTGTGAGATTTATATGCATGTGTATGATTGTATATTTATAACCTCATTACAACTTGCTAATTTTGCAGCCAGGAGTGTAAATAATAGAATTCATAGCAATCTGAAGATTGTAATTTGCCCTTGATTGAAAGAGTTTGACTTATCTAGAATCCATATATATATTTCATATAATTCTATATTAAAAATTTTAAATAAGTAATTTGACTTCTATTTAAACAGATTCAAAATTGTGAATAAAGCTTATTGCTGTTTATATCTCATTAAAATCATTTAAAATTTATTGCATATTAAGTAAATACACTTAATACCTATAAAATGTTTTAATTTTACAGGTGGTTCTAACTCCACTTGTTATTTATTTGATCACACATACCTAAGTTTTTATTTTGCTACTTTTTGTCATAAATATGAATTATCTAATTTTAAAAATAAAGGGAGCAGGCTTAGCTACATATGTAACTCTAATAGCCAACCTTCAAGATGGCTCCAGGATCTTTACCTCCTGGTTTCCATATTGTAGTGTAATGTTTCCCTCTTCCATTATGGTTGATCTATGTGATCAACAGCATATGCTTAAAATATTGTATATATGTGATATATAATTTTATGACTATATCTTACATTTGAACTTAGGTTATAAAAGATTTTGGTTTCCATCTTGGGATCCTTCCCTCCCCCTTCCCCATTCTTCCCCCTTTTCCCCTTCCTCCATCTTTCTTTCCCTTCCTGGAAGAAGCACAGTTTCCTTGTTACAGGAAGACTTACAGAGAGGCTGAGAGGAAGGGGCACAGGACTTTCTGATACGTAGGCATGTAGGAACGTGCTGCCTAACAAACAGATAATTGAGTAAGCTTACAAAGAGCTTCTACTGGTTTCCGGACCGGCCTTGGGATGACAGCCGCCCTGGGGCATAGTTTGACTGAAATCCCACGAGAGACCCTGAGGCAGACTTTAGCTAACCCACTTCCACATTCCTGATCCTCGGAAACTGTGAGAATAAAATAATGAACAATAATAATAATAATAATAATAAAAGTGTTTATTGTTTTAAGATCCTAAATTGTGGGGTAATTTATTTTGCAGCAATGAAGGGATAGGCAGTGGGGGTAACTGGAAGAGATTAGCCGAAAAACATACATTCATTTATGCATAGCCCATGGACACGGACCACAATGTGGTGAAGGCCGGGGAGGAGGTGGTTGTGTGGAGAGGGCAGGGGGCGGTGGATGGAGGGCATTTGTAATAGTCTCAAAAAAAAAAAAAGAAAAAGAAAGTTGGAGCACTACTGATATTCCACATAAGAAAAATGGGAATATAGAAGTCAGCTCCTGCTCTAGCAAATACCCTCCAGAGTCAAATTTAAAACAGAGTGGGAATGGCGTCTCCTCTCTCCTTCACCCTGAGGGTTTCCAGTGCAGACAGGTCTTTCATTCTCACAGTAGCTTATCAGGATCCTAGAAGGGTATTTTTACCAACGGATACCATGAAAAGAAGAGATAGTCTTTAGTCATCTGCTTTTCTAATTATATGGAGGACAAAATTCTGTTTTTTTAATAACTATACTTAAATAGGCAAAATGAAAAAGAAGAAAAATGATTTCTTCCTTCCTTGTTCTATTGTATCCTTGGGGAGGGGAGAGCAATGGATCAAAACCCTTGGAATGGAATCATCATGTTACCTCACAAGAACAGAGATCAAGCATTTAGTAAATGGATGTACGTGCACCCACGGTAATGCATATTGCTAATTTTGTTTCCCACCCCTCTTTTATTCAAAGCACAGATAGTGTTCTCTATCCCAGCCAAGAACTCAGGAAGAGAATATTTATCCTCTAGTTTCAGCCTTGCATCCAAGTTCCAGGTGTCGCTGTTGAGATAATTAATTTAGAAAACTATCACTGCCCCATTTGCACCCATAAGCCTTCTCCACTTAAACACACAGATTTGAAATTCATATGATAATTTATAGGTAATTTTCTAAGAAAAAGAAAACAATTAAATCAGAAAATATAAAATAAGCCATGGTACTATTGTCAGAATGAAGTTTTCTAAGAGCGGAAACCTAAAAACTCATTTAAAGCATTCTGATTTTGACTCATTAGTAAAACTAGAGAGAAAAGGAAGATAAAGAGTTCTGCAGACATGATACAAAAACAAAACAGATATTTTGTGGTGAAATCCATGAAGTGGGTGGTATTACTTTTTAGATAGACAAATATAGAACTACATGGCTATAAACTATGCAAAATTAAGAAACGAGAGAGCAGGGTAGTTTAAAACATGTTTTATTGATTTGAGCTATGGAATTTATTATGAATTACTCTTGAAGGTTTGCTATGTATTTTAGAATGCAGAATGATCAAGCCAGGTAATTAGGGAACTAGCCAGAAATAGAAACTGGCTGCATATATTAAACATTATGTCTCTGTATTTTTAGGAAGCTCTCCAAAAAGCTCGTCAATCTTGCAGAACATGGAATCTTGAGCAGTGATTGTGTTAGACTGCCTTGCATGATATTCTTGGTAATAAATAGTTATGGGTTATTGGGCAGCTTGTCAACCACATATCATATATTTGTTCTTCTTCTGGAAAGGAAACTTACTTCTTAATGGAGAAATGAAATCTATGGCAGGGCCTTTTTTTGGAATGAAATAAAACACTGCAGGAGAAGATGTAAGCTTCTTATTTTCCCTTTGAGATGGCAGTCAGTTCCTTCACTGAATCGGTTAAGTTTGCTTCTTTTTAATTGTATAGTGTGTCTTATTTCTTATCTTCTGTACTCTAAATTAAACTGGAAAATTTCCTTTCTTTGTGTAGAGTAAGATTGAATTACTGTGAGCTGCCACAGAGTTGGTGGCTGAAATATGCCGGTATTCATGGGAAAGGAGTGTGAATGGGAACTCTGTGTTTTCCATTTTAGCCTTTGCTGTCTTGTTCACAGCAGCAGGGAGGTGAGGTGAGCAAAGCACAGCTGTTGACATAAGAAACCAGGTACGTGAGAACTGGAAAGGATACACAGTCCCCGTGTTTAACTAGACAGGTTAGAAAAGCAGAGCCATTCATGGCAATGTACTAAAAAATAATGTAGGAACCATTTGAACTGTAAAAAGGCTGAAGGCTCAGGAAAGCCTTTTTTGAAAATAATCTTGAAGGTACTTGAAGAACTATAACAAGAGTGAAATCACAGATTTTAAAATATAAGATAATATTTATATGTGAAAGGGTATTCAATACTCTTACATATTTCTACATTGTAATAGGAACATTATGTTAAACAGGCTACCTTGCTTTTAAGCAAGCTCAGCAATTAAAAATGTAATGACTCAATGTGGGATCGATGGCTCTGCATACCTCATATTGGCTTTCAAGTTATTCTCATATGTTCCTCCTTAAAAATCTTAGTAACTTCAGTACACCTGGGTGATTGCTTTACGGCTCCAGTTTATCGAACTCTCCTCTATCATTACCTTTGCCCTGCGTCTGCCTCTATCATGCCCTTGTCACTCTCAACAATTCAACTCTCCACTGTCCCTTTTCTATGCAGCTCTTTCTCTGATTAACATCTTCTTTGATCCCTGTGACCTTTCTCTACCAGGATGCCATGAACGTGGTCCCATCAGCTTTTGGCTGTCACACAACTCATTGATGTCCTTTCTTCTGTCTTTAATCAGTTCACACCCCATGATCAATCGTAAAATGATCTTACTTACACCCGAACTTCACGGCCTCTCTTATTTTCTGTCACGCTCACTTGACAAAACCACAGCCCTGTTTAAACCCTACTCTCTGCCTACCTCATCCTTGCACCATGCAGCTTACTGTGGCTGCGGGGAAACCTGCCCCCACAGGCACTCTTCCCACTTAAATTCATAATCATAAACCTCATGTTGACTTCTGGTTGTCCTGTAGTCGTTCTATATTCCCCTGTTCCAATTACTGGTCCCTTCTCCTAGATGACTCTGGCATCTGTTCCTGTAACAGTTCCTGTTCTATCCTCAACCATATTATGATTGTTCTTCACAAAATGAGTCAAGAGAGAACTTCCATAGCCTCTTACAAGGACATCTAACCACAAATGCACTTCCATCCTCTGTTTATTTCTTGCTGCAGATTAGCTGTTTACACTCCTATCAAAACTGATACACTTGTAATCTCGATCACACCTACTTAAAGGAGTTGCTCCAGCAATTCCTCTTCATCTCACTTATATTATTATTTTTTACTTCTCTACCAATCATTTCTTTCATTATATAGAGTGCTGTTATTTTTTGGTTCCCTTGATAGTATAATAGTTTGAAAAAATGTTTATATTTAGAGATTCTATTCTTTTTCTTCCAATTGTAGTTTGATGCTTTGCTATTCTGTCTTCTACTCTACTCTCATCTCTTGATTGAAATCACTTTTTCACTGTCACGAATGAACTCTCTGTCACTAAATTCAATGGATAGTACCCAATAGTCGTATTGACATTGTCGATAACCCTTTCCCCTTGACAAACTATCTTCCTAGGCTTCCAGGGCATCCATCGTTGGTGCCATCGTTGTCTGGTTTTCATCTTATTTAGTTGTTGCTATTACTCAGACTTCACAATTTCATAATGTACCTGGCTCAGTTTGGGGACCCATTTCACATCTCTTCATTTCAAAATGAATTGGTCAAATTTTCCCATTGGTTTTACTTTCAAATAAATCCTGACTCTAATGATTTCTTCCCACCTACACTATTACCATCCTGACCTAAACCACTATAGCTTTTTCACTTGGATTATGCAGTAGACTTTAATTTGTCTCTGTGGTTCCATGCCTGTGACTCTCAAAATGCTTCCATGTATTGGCATTGCTCTTTGAAAAACCTATTAAGACCTTACTGTATACTGAAAGTTCCTGCATTATTTACCTCCAATTAATTGTCTGTTTTGCACCTGGGCCCAGACTGATTTCTGTTTTTGTAATTCCTTAATATTGCACAAACTCCCGAGCTGGACCCTTTGTGCTGATTAATTCCTTTGCCTAAACATCCCCCTTAAATATATGTATGGCTTTATTTTGCTTATCCTGTACATCTTTGCTTAACAGCTCTCCTCTCAATGAATTCTAATATGGCTATGCTATTTAAAACTATAATCTTCCCCTTCCAAAATCCACATATATGGCTGTACTATTTTCATTGCATTTATCATAATCTAATGTTAACAAATCATTTATTTATTTATTTTGCTTCTTGCTTAATATTGTGATGCTCACAGAGTTAGGCTCCAGAAAGGCAGTATTTTGTGCCTGTCTTTGTTTGTAGATGTATCTCCAGTTCCTTGAACTGTGTCCACAAATATTGGATATTTAACATGTACTTGTCAGAAAAAAATTGATTTAGTGAATGGTAATAGGAAATAGGATCAGACCTTAACTTCCTTTATTCAATGCTGACTGTGTGAAGACGAAAGTTACTTTAATCTCTCTAAGCACGTAAAATGGAATAATAATATCTACCATATCAGGGAGTTGTCAGATTGACTAAATTTTTTAATCACTGTATAAGCACAGAGTAATAATACCATGAGAGCTCATTTAACACATGATAGCCATTTTTTTAAAAAATATTAAATTTGATAAACTCAAAGTATTTAGAATTTATCAAATAACTTGTAAAAGCAAATTTTTTCCAAACTATATAAAGCCATTCCAGTGCCAACAATCTGGACACTATATTGTATTTAGTTGCTGAAATGCAACTTTCAAAATCTAGGATTGCATATTTACCATCTTACTTTGGGGATTAATGCAGTGGGCACATAGTAGGTATTCAAACTATCCATTGGAATTGAATCAAATTGTCTCCAAAATAAGACTAGTGAATAGATCACTTTTTCAACGTTAATGGTCTTATGTAAAAAAGAAATTATTTTGGTACCTCTTTGCCTCCACTATAAACAAGGAAACCAATCTCTAACTTCACTATTCATTGACTACCAAGGAGATATAAATGATTTCATCACTTCTATCTAATTCCCAGTCAAGACTCAAAAGAATAAGTATCAGTTAGAACTACTTCTAGATTGTTACTGAATGTCTTGGTTGATGCAAATAACAAGGGTGGTTGAAATCAATTGAATTGGAGTGTAAGTACTAAAAGCAGCCATTTCTCCAGTAGAAATTTATCAATAGATTAAAGGGACTGCATGGAATAATTATATTTGTTAGAAACAAGATTTGCCTGTGGCTGCTAATTCTATTCTGCTATCTCTTAGAGGCCATTTGAGGAAAATTTAGGATCAGAGTGTGAAAACATTGTGATGTCAGTAATCAGGATGAAGATAGCTAAAAAGTGACCTGCTTGTCTGAAAGAATTTGTATCATTTTCTGTGTGTGGAGATCATTGCTTTCCTGCTACCTGTACATATTCTTTGAGTTTGATAGGTTTCTAAGTACTTAGTCATTGTTATTGCATCTGAGGTTGACCTGGACAGTCTGGCTTCAATCCTTTATGCTTACATGATTCCTCTTCCTCTTTGACAGCACCTATTCTTATGGATTTCAGTTATTTGGTTTCTGTCTCAGGCTATATATTTTAGATTTATGTCCAGTTACATACATAGACAAGGCTGCCAACACACCATTTCCCTCCTCAAGACCTCTAACAGATTTAGCTCATCCCTTAGATTCTCTTTTATTAATCCCATCCATAAGTTGTAAAATCAGTGAGCATTTGAAGGTCTTTTACAAACAATTATTAACTGACTGACCCTTTAGTTTTTTTCATATAGTTACAGTATTGCCATCCAATATTCAAGCATGAACTCTGGATAATCTATAGTGATTTCTATGAAAAGGATGATCTCTAACTATATAATAACACATTCCACTGTTATAATGGAAAAGGAATTAATATAAAATATAAGTAACTGCTTTTTTTTCATTGTTTTATTACAGAGGAGGATTCATTCACAATATGTCAACTAAATGTTATAAAATCTGTAATTTAATTTAAAATACATATGCCTAAACAGCACAATACAAAAAGTGCATCAATGTAAGCTACACTCAAAAGCCCACTCCACTTGCCTCACTTCCAAGCTGGTTACCTGGTAAAATGTATCTATCTTCAGACATGTCAATAAATATTACTAATTGGCTATAATTCTGATGAAATTTATAATAGTTGATATATGTAAAACTGCTAAAATATTTTATAGAGGTAGCGATTCTAAGATTGAGGAGCAGTACATGTATAATAAAATTTATAATCACATAAATAATCATAGTTTACATTTAAAAATTTGATTCATCCAATTGTAGATTTGATGAATGGAATCTTTTATTCAGTTGTTCAATTGTTTTTCAATTAATCCAATTTAGAATTAGATTAGAAAAATGTATTTTTTTGTCACTAGCTAGATTGAGAAAGCTAGATTCTTTCACTAAAGGATAAGAGCCTTGAATAAATGTTATAGATGTATACAATTAGAAATGTTAAGCTTAGTGTGCCATAATGACAAGAAAATGGAGTATTTGAAAGCCTGGTACATATTGCTCATTTATTTTCCCTAATCATAGGAGTCATTTGAAGGATAAGTCATCTGTTCTTCAGGCAAACGTCAGAAAATTGCTGCCTTGTTAAGATTTTTTTTTTTTTTTTTGCTACATTTTCAGAAACAGAGCAATCTATAAATCTGTCTTTAATAAGGAAAAAAGATCCTAAGAAAAAGGAATTAGTGGAAAATTATCTTCAGGAATTTTAAAAAGAAAGGATTCCTGAAAAGAAGTGGAAAATATAATGAGATCGATTTCCTGTATGCTTCCTTAAATGTGCTACACATTTTCACAGTAACAGATATTTCTTTTCTCTTTTTCTAAACTTCTTGAATTGATGGACAAAAATCCAAGGACTTCATGATTTGGTATCAAAGCAGTATTTTTTTATTTGATATGTCAATTTCAGTAATTCCTTGAAAAATAGATAAGTGAGCTAACCCAAGAAAGTGCAGCTATAATCAAAGCTTGAACAAAATGTGGGGAAGAATTGTGAGACTATTTTATGGTCTTTAAACCTACTGTGAGGAGTATCTGAGTTAAATATAACAGTCATTAGGAATGGTTAGAAAACAGAAAATAATATACTGACAAGCAAGTGCCTCTTATTTTATGTTAAGTTATACCAATTAAATCATAATATATGATATATAGTCACCATCCCTCCCAGAGTTTTGTTATACTTATGTCAAGGTAAAATATAATTATTATACCTTAGAATCATATTAAGAGAATTCCATCATACTCTGCAGTCATCATTCTATCTAATGCAGTTTCCATTTGTCCATCTGTTTTATCGTTACATTTTTAAATTTTCAAGCACCTGGCTGGTGTGGCTTGGTGTGGCTCGGTGTGGCTCGGTGTGGCTCGGTGGATTGAGCACCAGTTTGTGAACCAAAATGTTGCAAATTCAATTCCCAGTCAGGGCACATGCCTCGGTTGTGGGCCAGAAGCGCAGTAGGGGCCTCTTGCAAGAGGCAACCACACATTGATGCTTCTCTCCCTCCCTTTCTCGTTATCTAAAAATAAATAAATAAAATCTTTTTTAAAAAGTTTCAAGCAGATATTTTGGCTAATCATCTAGTTTTTATTTATTTTTTATTCTAGAAGGATTTCTACAAGTTAAATTTTAACAAAATTAATATATACTTATAAATAACTTTGTTTATGCTTTAAACTCACATGGATTTTCCAACCTCTGTATAATTGGTGGGTTTGATCCTGATTGCTTTTACCTAGAACTGATATTTCAAGTAAAAGAGTGAGTTTATTGTTTAACTCAACATTACGTCTTCTTTCAAATTAGAAAGTTTGCTTATTATGTCCTAAAGATGTGATCCAGTTTTACTTTGTACAAATTTTTAAAATAATTTTATAATTTCAAGATGTTCTTATATTTGTACTCAACCACATTACTCTTTTGATGTTATAAATTGAGGACCGCTGTGTGATCATAAAGTAAAATTCATATAACCTCTTAGAACCTCAGTTTCCTCACTTGAAATGTAGTGAAATTCATGATAGCCACAGTCTGTGCACTTTGGTCATAGTTTTGCATCTATGAAAAGAGTTCTATCTAGCCTTGTTTGAGTTCTTAGTAGGCTATGGACCTACTCTTTTACTTAGATTTTCTACCCACATTGTTAGTATACAACATGCTCTATCAGTGAGACTGATTTGAAATACAGAAAAGTAGATTAAAAGCTAAATGTCTATCTATTATCACATTTATGTTCTCGCCCATCACATTTATTTTGTGGATCTTATATATACAATGGATTGCCTTGTATTTCCAAAAATTTTGCCTTGCAAAAATTGTCTACATCGCAAATATTCTGTGGACATTAAGAAATATTTTATCTGCCCAGCCAGGTAGTTCAGTTAGTTGGAACATCGCCCCAGTATGTAAAGGGTGCAGGTTCAATATCTACTCAGGGCACCTACAAGAATCAACCAATAAGCCCTGAACAGTGTGGCTCAGTTGATTGGACATTGTCTGCAAAGTGAAAAGTCACTGGTTGATTTCTGGTCAAGGCATGTGCTTGGCTCCCAGTGCCGTCCCCAGTTGGGGCACAGAAGAGAGGTAACTGATCAATGTTTCTCTCTCACGTTGATGTTTCTCTTTCTCTTTTTCACCCTACCCCTCTCTCAAAAAATAAATTAAAAATCTTTAAAAAAAAGAATCAACCAATGAATTCATAAGTGAAGTGAAACAACAAATCAATGTTTCCCTCTCCGCCTGTGTCTCTCTCTTTTCCTCTGTCTCTCTCTCTAAAATCAATCAATAAATAAATGAAATATTTTACCTACAATTGAATATGTTACCATAATAATAGCACTTAAATAACATTTACTAAATGCCATACACTGTACTAAATTTATGTTTTAAATATGGAGAAAGTATAGTTATTATACCCATTTTTATATTTAAAAGAGCTGGAGCACCAAGAGATGATGTGAATTTCTCAGTTACCCAGTCTGGTAGTAACAGTGATGGGATTCACTTCTAGACTCTCTAGCTTTGGACTCCACCTTTTAAATAATAAATAAATTGTGAGTTCTGAAGGAGTGCAAAACAGCCTGAAATCGATAGAGGAAAAAAAAAAAAAAAAACTCTTCAGTACAGAGACAGTAAATTCAGCAATTAATTGGTCTATTATAACATATTCATAAAGTCATCTGAAAACATAACAAGAAACACTACTTCTCTAACTGTAGCTACATGGTGTCAAAATGAGAGAGCACTGTAGCCCTACTTTGCTGTTCTTCCCTTATCAACGTCAGTGTGATTCTCAGTTGTTGGCCTCCAATCACTCATGATAGAAATGAGTCCTGTGCTCCAGCTACTTCTCTTACTCCCACCTTAGAAACTGCAGTCAACCCAGAGCAGATTCTTCCTATCCTAACCTCTTAGGATCAATCGTGGCAAGCCCCACACTTACCAAAAATGCTTCTTGCCCTTGCTTCCTTACATGAGTTCATCATGGGCATGTGACATGCATTCTATGTTGAAAGCAATGTATCAAGTAATCATGTTTTGCTAGGCTTCAGATTTGCCCCTGGTGGTCTTTATTTAGATAGGTTTGAGCAGTCTGGAATGTATAACCTAATGACCCTTTCAACCTTCTCATAAATGTATTAGTTTTGCTTTATTTAGGTTTGTTTTATAGTTTTCTGCATCTCCCTGAGGCTTCATACAACTTGAATTCACTCTGGTTTCCTGATCCATACCTTAAACTTTATTTAGTATTCGTGTTAACTAAAAATCCATTGTGGTCCTTCCAGCCTATATTCCTCTATTGAGAAATGTGAGGGAGTTATTTAGTCTCATTAAGGTGCAATTGCTTATCTGTAAAAGAAGGGCAATAAGAACCCATTACTCAAAGGATTTTGTAAGAAATAAGTAGAAAAGTGCATTTAAATTGACAGAGCCTAAATTATGATAAGCAGTGAGAAAATGTTAATCATTATTATTTACATATAATCTTGTTTATTTTTAACTGGCATTGTTGCAACTAATTTGAAGTGGGACCGTTAAATATATACAAAAATAGGTTGATATATGTTTTGTGGATATATAAATAGGTAGGTATGTAAGTAGATAGATAATATTTAAAAAGAAAAATAAGGACATTTATCTTATTGCCCTAAGTTTAGCCAATAAGATGAATGCAGAAAAAATTTTGCACTCAAAAATGCATTTCATAAGATTATATACAATTGATTAAAAAGAGGGTTAAATATTCAACTGTTCTTTCACCTTACTTTTGCCTTACTTGTCATTTATTAAATTTGTTCAGAGTACTTCCAAATACTAACACAGAGAAAAGATGGTATATACTTTCAAATATTGTAATATACACACTCATTCATTTATTCACTCATCAAATCTTTACTGCATCTACATGTAAGCTGAGGCTAGCTGTGAAAGAGTATTTTTGGACTTTTTCCCACATTGACAAATATTGCATTTTTTAGGAAAGTTGTTTTTAAAGTAAGTAATTTGATAAACTTATAATTCTATTCCTGTGCAATAAATATTCTTGTGGCTTTCCATAGGCTAAAAGGATATTTGGCTGTACAGGCGGGGCTTTTGTTTCCCCCAGCACTTCAATTACAGCCTCCTTCTTTTCCTTTACATCACCAATTGAGAATCAAAGATAGTTTACTAACTGTGGTGCATCTAAATAAAATAAAAAATTAAAACCCTGAATTAGTATATGCATCACTATAATATCCGTAACATATTCAAAACGTATGACTTTGGAATAATTAAATGTATGATATATACTGAGGAATATACATGAGTATTAAAATTTTCCACAGAATGAAGTATTCATAATGGAAAAATTATATTTTTGTGAGAGCATAGACCAGATTAAATAGACATTTAATGCTGGCTATGGTTTAACTCATGAAAATTTCTAACTAGGCTTCCCCTTGGGCAAGCTCAAAGGTGTGTGTTCTTTCTCTTTTCTCTCACCCCCTCTCACTCTTCCTCCTCCTTTAACTGCATATTGTGTACAGATATTGAGTCAATATCAGCACCCTCTTAATGAGATATTTTGACCATTGATTCCTGTAAGACCCTTCTTGTGTTTGTTTTATTCTATTTGCAATTATCACTCTAAGTAAATGTCATTTTGTAAGAAGTTTTCTGCTATGCAGTTAGTGTCTTATTATATGTTCTTACAAAATGCATATTTTTATGTATTTAATTGTTTTACTCATGTAAATGTATAAATGCAATTGTATTATAAAGCTCATTTATTTTTATTTCTTTTTAAAATCTTGACATCGTATTTAAAAGACTCACTCCTTTTTGAATGCACATATCCAGTCACTTTCTTCTAATGTATATGAAGTATGTCTGGAAAAAATCCAGCTATTGTTAATGTAACAACAATGATTTGTGTAACATTGATGTAGCCTAGCAGTGAAGGAGAGTGGTCTGGAATATACATGCTGAACAATGATGACTTCACTGTACTAGTCAGTGGGGGTGGTAGGGGCCATTGGGTGAGTATGTGCACTGTATGGCCATCACATTCAAAATGATTGTGTGAACAGATAAATGAATCTGCATCAAATTTTGCTTTAAGCTTGACCATTCCTTCTTGGAAACTATTAGAAAGATTCAGAAGTCTTTTGGGGATGATGCAATGAGTACAGAGCAAATAAAAGTGTAGCACAAATGCTTCAAAGATGGTCAAGAATCTGTTGAAAGTGATCCACATTCTGGAATGCTTTCAACAAGCACAATGCCTGAGAATGTTGAATGAGTATGGGCTGCTATCAAAGAAGGTCAGCAACTGATACTGTGAGAACTGGAAGCTGACCTCAGGATTCCAAAAACTACTGTGTCAGAGATTTTGATACAGAATCTTGGCATGAAAGGTGTCATGTCAAAATTCATTCTACAGCTTCTGCTATCAGAGCAGAAGGAACATCATGCTGCAGTTACTAAAGACTTGATTCAAACCATTACCAATGAACCAGACTTCCTCAAGAAAGGTCATAACCGGAGATGAATCCTGGGTCTACAGTTATGATCTGGAAACAAAGACCCTGTTGTCCCAGTGGAAGTTGCCTGGTTTTCCATGCTCGAAGAATGCATGGCAAAGTCACAGCAAGATCAAGACCCTGTTAACTGTTTTTTGATGAGAAAGGTGTTGTCCATCACGACTATACCCCCTAGGTCTAACAATTAATAAGGAGGGCTATCTCAATGTTCTTCATTGGCTGAGAGATGCAATATGATGAAAAACATTGTCGCTATGGGCAACTGGTGATCAGCAACTTCATCACAACAATGCACATGCTCATGCATCACATCTCATTCAGAGATTTTTTGTGAAACATCAAATCACTGAGATGACTCGGTCCTCCTATATCCCAGATTTTGCGTGCTGTGACCTCTGCCTTTTCCTAGAATTAAAATCACCTTTGAGACGGAAGAGAGTTCAGAACATCAATAAGATTCAGGAAAAAAGGATTGGGCCAAGAAAGGGTTTTGCAGAGTGTTTTAAACAGTGGAAGTGATGCTGGCAGAATTGTGTGAGATCTCAAGGCACTTACTTTGAAGGAGACTGAGGCATAGTTGTCTTATGTACTACGTTTCTTGTATCTTGTATCTTCTTCAATAAATGCCTGTTTTGCATGGTGTGTGGCTGGATACTTTCTGGACAGACCTTGTAGTTCTCAGTGCGTATCCACCGCAATTTTGTCTCATTTTTCCTATGTTAGATGTACAAGAGAAATGCTAATGTTACAGTTGTGATGACTTTATATACTTTATCTAAACCCTTACAGTACTTTATAATCTGCTGAAGATAGCAAATGGTAACCTATATGAATTCAAAATTGGATGCTAGACAGGCAACAAATTAGAATCATCTTTCAGCTCTACTGCTTATTATCTGTGTGACCTTGAACTCATTCATTGAGCTTCAATACCCCCTTCTGTTAAAAAAGTGGGAAACCTACTTTCAGGGTTATTTGAGGAAAAAGGAAAATGGCTATGATTGATGATGGTTGTACATGACATTCTGTATGCTTAGTGTCAGATTTAAGAAAGTGAGAATCTTGAATGTTAAAGTTATATGTCATGTTAGCTTCCAAGTGTCCAGTATAATCAATTTAACAGAATATGAAATGGATAAATCTGATGACACAGTTAATGGAAATAGAGACTAGCATCTGGACTACTGAGTTGGTAAAATACTACAGAACATAAAAAGGCTGTTGGTATCAGAGATTACTTTAATTTAGTTAAAAAATATGTCAGGAGCATTCCCAACTGCTTTACATGAAGTATCTCATTTAATCTGCAATCCACCTCAACATGCTGTGGTGGATTCTATTATCACTTCTTTTTCACATCTGAGAAATCTATAACTTAGAAGGCAAACTAAATTCCCTCAAATTGTACTCTTTGTTATTCAAATTGAAGTTCTTGGAATAAGGAACTTATACTCTTCTCCACAGAAGTGCTGCCTGTGCTTTGATAAATTGTTCTTATCTAATGACATTGTCTGGTAGAAGGGAGGCTAACTTCAACGTATTCAATTGCACAAACTCACAATATCTGCATGCTTTTGGGTGGGCCAAAACTTTAATCTCAAACACATGCTTAGCCCAATACAGCTCTTACACAGGCATGAGGAAAGAATGGATTAAAGGCTTTACAGTTAGATCCAAAACCATAAAAATCTTAAAGCAGAGTAAAATCTCGGACATTGCTTGTAGCAATATTTTATCTGATATATCCCCTCAGGCTAGGGAAACAAAAAAAATATATAAACAAATGGGTTTACATCAAACTTAAAAGTTTTTGCACAGCAAAGGAAACCATCAGCAAAATTAAAAAAAAAAAAAACCAACAAACAGCTCACTGAATGAGAGAACATATTCACTGATAAACCTGATTATGGGTTAATACCCAAAATTTATAAAGAACTAATAAAACCTAACACCAAAAAAAAAAAACCCCAAAACAATCCAATTAAAAAATGGGCAAAAGACCTGGATAGTCACTTCTCCAAAGAGGACATACAGATGGCCAATAGACATGAAAAGATGCTCATTGTCACTTGTCATCAGAGAAATCCAAATAAAAACCACAATGAGAAACTACCTCATACCCGTCAGAATGGTTATCATCAATAAATGAACAGACAAGTGTTGGTGAAGATGTGGAGAAAGGGGAACCCTTATGCACTGTTGGTGGGAATGCAGGCTGGTGCAGCTACAAAGCTATATGGAGGTACCTCAAGAAACTAAAAATGGATCTGCCTTTTGATCCAGTGACCTCGCTTCTGGGAATATATCCAAAGCAATCTAAAATACTAATTTGAAAGAACATAAACAAACCTCTGTTCATTGAGGTGTTATTTATAATTGCCAAGATATGGAAGCAGCCCAAGTGTCCATCAGTAGATGAGTGGATAAAACAACTATGGGACATTTACACAATAGAATTCTACTCAGCCATAAAAAAGAAAAACATTTTATCCTTTGTGAAAGCATGAATGGACCTGGAGAACATTATACTAAGTGAAATAAGTCAGTCAGAAAAAGACAAATAACATATGATTTCACTCATATGTGGAATCTAATGAACAGATTGATCTAACAAGTAAAATAGAGTCAGACTCATAATTAGCAGGTTGACAGAGCTGTGGGGAGTTAGGGGTGGTTCTATTGAGGAAAAGGAGAATGGACCCATGGACAGGAGCAACAGTGTGGTGATTGGAGGGGGAAGCAGGTATAAGGGGGATAAATGGTAATGGAAAAAAATGTGATAAAAAAAAAAAGAAGAAGAAGAGAAGGAGTACCTTGGTGAGAGGCCACGCATGGGTATCCAGGTTTGGATTCTGTCTTGTTAATGGGAAGTCATTAAAGGTTTTAAGAAAAGGGTGCAATGATAAAAGCTGGCCTGTTCTTAGGTTTGTATATAGAATAAATTGAACAAGTAAGGACTGAATTTTGGATGTTCAGTCAGAAAGTTATTTCACAAATTCAGATAGGAAAATAAAGAAGTCATTGGTGTCAAGAAAAACTTATGAACAAGTTTTAGAGATGCATTTTATAATAAATATATTTTGTAAATAAGGTTGCTATCAAGTAAAATAGTCCATAAAGACAAAGAAGCTTTGAAGAAAATTAAATAAATACTACTATGAATACTTATAATGTGGTATCCTTCGAGAAGTTATCATGGGGAATTAGCTATATTTAAATTCAGTTAAGAGCAAAGTTCTGAAGAGATATTTCATTTTAGTACTCAAGTAGACATAGGCTGATAGAAAGTGTAGAGGTGGTTAGGGTCACTCTAAGAAAAAATAGAGTTTATGAGATTTTTAAACGGTGGCCTGACATCTACAGGGGTAATCATGAGGATCCTTGCATAACCTCGATATGTATCAGTCTCCCTACTGGATTCCTTCATATTACTTGAAAACTCTTCGAGTGTCTCCCCCCACCCCCAATTGTTGACTTACTTTTAGCAAAAAAAATTTATATTTTTGTAGATATTTTATTACAAGAGTAATACACATTCCCCATGTAAAAAAAACAAAAACACACAAAAAAAAAACAAAACAAAAAAACAGACAATGCAGAGTAGTATAAAGTACAACATATGACGTTCTCCTTTCTCTGTTCTGCAACCTTCCTCTGAATCGAATTCTTTAGGGATTAGTACTGCTAACAATCCGATGTAGAACCTTGTGCCTCTATTTTTCATATACTGTTTCTCTACGGACAAATTAAATTGTCATGAAATGCTATAGTAAAGATCAAAAACAGCATTACTCTTACCATCCCATAATATCTGGAATGCTTTTCCACTAGATTAAATAAAAATATAAGCTGTCATTTGGATTTTGGAGTCATTTTGATTGTAAACTTTTTATTTTTACATTGGACTTAGTTTTTTAAAAAAAGAAAGGAAAGATGGGTGGAAGAAATGAAGGAAAAGGGAAAGAAAGAGTTCATTTATTGAATTTAGTCACTTTGCAAAATATAATGCCATAAAGAAGCTGCAGCGATTCCCCTTTGGTTAGGGATTTGTCAATGGATGCATGCAGCCAGCAGTACTGAAGGAACCCTTTATAGCTGTCCATCTTGAAAACACATGTGAAAAATAAGCTCTATTTGAAAACGGCTGGATGCTAATTAAATCTTGGATTTGCCCCAGTCTTTGCCTTAAAACATTTTATAATTTGTATCACTCAGTCAAACTAAATATATATGCACCCACACACACGACACAGCAAAATTTGGTGAAGCTATTTGTTCTGAAAGTGGCCGAGTCAAGCTGTGGCTTGGCAGAAAGAAATACAATGAATGAAATGCCGTTTGACACATGACACCTTACCACCTAACATGCCCAAATTGCATCCATTCTGGGATTTTGAAACTAATCATAGAAAAATAGACTCCATGTTTTTCCTTTTCAAGATGCAGTTGGATAAGAATGCTCAAAATGCTTTTAGGTTTTTCTTTTTCCTTTCTGTTGAATGTATTGGGGTGACACTCAGTGGTTAACAAAATTATATACTTTCAGGTACACAGCTCTATAATACCTCATCAGTATGCTGTATTGTGTGCTCCGCACCCCGAGTCAAGTCTCTGTCCATCACCAGTTACTCCTCCTATACTTTTTCCCTCCCTCCCACATTATTGTCCATGTCCATGAGTTCTTTTCTCTTTATTTTTCTTTTTTGTTCAATCCCTCTACTCCTATCCCCCATCCCCAAGAGCTGAGAACCTGCTCTCTATCCATGAGTCTGTAACTATTTTGCTTATTAATTCATTTTGTTTATTAGTTTTCACCTATGAGTGAAATTATGTGGTACTTGTCTTTCTCTGACTGGCTCAAAATGCTCTTTATAGATAGCTCCTGGGCTTAAAAAAATTATGTATGTCTCATACCACTTTGTTAATTTAAAAAGTGTCAAGGGTTTGAATGAGTCAAATGAAGTGAAAGAGCACTTTGCATGTAGTTGGGTGCCTTTGATATTTAATGTATCTGATCCTGTGGCCATGGAGATGAAACTAGTACAACTCATCCTCATCGCTTGAAACATTTGTATATAATGTCATAAAATCTCAGTTTACGCTACTGGAATATGTCTTGTTTACTACTCTCAATGCCATAAGCTTCATTAGAGCCAAGATATTGAATTATCTTCTGTATTAACAATGTTGCTCTTTATAAAATGATAGCATAATGTGTCATTTTTATTTATGTGTAAAAAGTTCCTGGATTTCAAGAGTGAAAAAATTTTAAAAGAACTTGATTGAATTTCAAGTACAAGTGTTATCTTTTATTTTAAGAAGAAAATGAAATCTCTTGAAACATTTTGACCAGAAGGAGTGTTTATATGGCAAAGCTTAATTAGGAGAGGATTTACTTAGAGCAATGTGTTTCAAACTGTAACATGCAGCAGAATTACCTGGAGGGTATGTTAAACACAGATTTCTGGGTCCCACTCCCAGGGTTTCTGTTTCTGGGTGAAATCCAGGAATTACCACTTTGATAGTCAATGAGTTGGGCAATGCTTTCCTTACATGAATAATTTATTATTTATGTAAGACAGTGTTCAGGATTATGGATGGTGGTGATAAACTAAGCCCTTTTGACTGAAGTGGGTATACACCATGTTGGAGGGTGATACAGTCTGACGGACTGGCAGGCAGAACTGCAGACACCTGAACATGCTGTCCATATATTTTAGGCTCCATTAAAGTGAAAATGCAGAATTATCACAGAAACAGATAGAATTTTCCATTGGTGCCCTCACCATTGACCTGAAGACAAAGAGCAGCATGGCTTCAACATGAGCCTTGATGAATTCTAGAAACACTAGTAAGCTCACGCTGCAAGGTGAACTGAGAGGAACACCCTTGATTGCATTTGCTCCCCCAGTACATTTGTAAACCAGTGTTTCCTGCTGCATAGATAATAATGAGAAAGACTTTTCTAGTTAGCATAAAAAGAAGACGTGGATACTTCCATTGAACTCTTTATTCAGACCATAAAATACAATCTCATTGGAAGAATTTTGAGCAAAATTAAATTATAATTGTCGATTTTAACTTTCTGAGGTTTTTTTTTTTTATCAATTTATTGTTACTTTTTAATTTTAAGAAAAGGTTGTGAGAAAAACAAATCTTTAATAAACTCTTTGTTTGCATGTAGTAATAATCTATTTAAAACTTAGTACAGGCAACTTGAAGTATGAGCAGTTATATCCACTTTATTTTTTCAATACTCCTGTAATCTTTTCATTTCCCACAACGGCAACCAGGATAAATATCTGTCCTTGAATCTTGTCCGTTTCTTCCTACCTCAGAATGTTTTCACAAAATCTTCAGAGGCCCATGGCATCCAACTCCTACATGTCAGACAGATACAGAACTGCTCGCCCTGCTCTTTCTGAGGCGTCCCTCATGAGCTATGAGTCCCTCACGTCCCTGCATAGCCAGTCTGGTTACTCCTGAGGTTACACGTTTCTGTCCAGATCTTGGCATCTGATGCAGCGTTTCTTCATAAAATGATGATTCATCTTCCTCAGTGTTTTAGTTACCCCATGCAGGGACTCTTATAGGCATAGCCCTTAGCCGTCTCTGATTGCGGTTCCCCTGTTCCACTCAAGGCGGAAGACAGCAACAAAAGTGCTGCAGGAGACGGGGCTAACGATCTCCTTCTCAGGCATCAGAACTCTTTTCTGACCTTCCTGGGGGTAAAGTAGCGTAGCCACTCTTGCCTTAAAACATCACGGGGAAAAGAGTGGGGCAACTGTAACTGAACAATAATAAGAATAAATAAATAAGAATTTAAAAAA
This sequence comes from Pteronotus mesoamericanus, assembly GCF_021234165.1. Classification (NCBI taxonomy): domain Eukaryota; kingdom Metazoa; phylum Chordata; class Mammalia; order Chiroptera; family Mormoopidae; genus Pteronotus; species Pteronotus mesoamericanus. The sequence continues at coordinate 36,716,413 of NW_026555285.1, read as the reverse complement.
AATTATCTTACTTTTCTCCTTGGAAAATGAATAACCTCTATTTTCCCACCTAGTGTGGACAGGATGACTTTCCTCAAAGATTTCTATATAATGTCTTACCTTTTTAAAGGCTGTTACAGCAGCTGATGAAAAGTTGATTTTTATCCTGGTTTATTATTATATGGCACTTTATTAATTAAAAACACAAGAGAAAGTAAGTTATATGTAGTAGACAAATGTAAAGTCGATTTTTAAGTGCACGTGTTCCGGTGCGTTTTTTTAAAGGGGGTGCTCATATGTTATTTTCCACTGGTTTTCGGTGAGAACCATGGTCAGCACCAAATTCATAGCCCATTGTTAGGTCGATGTAACTTTAGGGATAGAACAAGCAATGGCAATCTTTAGCAAGAGCAGTCAGCACAAGAGGCAGCTAGGCTCTATCACAGACACAGGAGAAGAACAGAAGACGCCAGCATCGTGGAAGGCGGGGAAGGAGAGGGTTGGATGCTGCGGAGTCCATTAGACAAAGATCACTGTGACAGCTGCTGTTGGGGGCATTTCTGGAGTGCTGCTATTTAAGGTTGTCACTTTCAGTGTGAGTTACCTCTGGCAACATTGTCAGTGAGCACAGCCTCCAGGGAGACTTTCCAGCAGCAACGACAGTGGAGGGAGATGACAACTTAAAGGAAGCGGTGGGAGGTACAGAGACTCTCACTCACTTCCCCTGGCTAATAAATAATTGAGAACGCAGACCGACCATTCAGGCACACTTATCTGGCCTTATTCTGCCTTGTCCTTTCCACACACCCTCATTTATCAAGGGCTGCTACCACGCCACACCAGGGCTTCTTAGATTATTTGTGCTTTAAAAAGGGGTTAGGATTTTCCCTTCAAAATTTATTGTGCATGAATATTTTTATACAGTGCAATAAGAATAAATAGGCAGAAACATGAAATTAAAATACACATATAGAGTGCAAATATCATTTTTTTGTTACTAGAATTCCATAGTTTTCATAAGGAACACTTTCAGTGATAGACCATTCTTGAAAGAACACATTACAGAAATGGAGAACAAGTCAGCGGTGGCCAGAAGTTAAGCGGAGGGCAGGGGCAAGAGGGAAATGGGTATGGATATAAAAGAGCAACATATGGACGTGGGAACCTTGTGTGATGGATGTGTTCTCTATTTTGATTATAATTTCCACATTTTGTTTACAATATTGCCTGTAGATTTGCAAGTTATTGGGGGTTTTGAGTAAAGTATACATAGTATCTCTCTAAATCATGTCTAACAACTTCATATAAGTCTATAATTATCTCACATAAAAAGTTTATTTAGTATAAATAGACCTAAAATACTCTGTGAAATTGATGGAAATGTTTTCTATGTGCCTGGTTGCATTGAATGTGCAACACGCAATGGAAAGGCACTGGTTCACACACCACACACTTGGAGTAGCACAAACCGGAACTTTTTGTTTTTAATGTTTGAGTTCAACATTCAAAAATCAATGCCACAGCCTCCCTCTTACCGTTCTTCAGAAAACAAGCTGTTCTTTTATGCCATTCTAGCTTTTCAGCCTCATTACCTGCCTCTTTACCTCAAACCATCCTCAATATATGACTGACCTCTCCTTTTTCTCACATTTGCTTAACCATCACTCCTATTTAGACGCTTCTCCCCTAAATCACATCTGCTTTCCCAAATCCACTTTCCTCATACACACCAGGATGACGGTCTTTATCCATCAAGTTTTTCTAGATTCTACCATTCAGAATTAACGTCTCCCATTGCAGGGTTTGTGCTTTCCTTATCATCTATAACTATGTATTTATTTGTGTATGTATGTATTTATTATTTCAAAAATATTTTTGTCTGAGGATATGTTTTTGATCCTAGAGAGAGAAAAAGGGAGCAAGAAACACAGAGAAGAATATTGATGTGATCGAGAAACCTCCATCAGTTGCTGCCCACATGCTCTCTGTCTGCGAATGGAACCCACCACCTAGGCATGTGTCCTGACTGGCAATGCAACCTTTTGGTGTATGAGGTGACTGATACTCCAAGCAACTGAGCCACCTGACCAGGGCAACAAGTTACTTTAAAATAACGATTTATGCATTTTTCTTTCTCCTCGTTTTAATGAAAAGATACTAGGAACATTATGCCCAGGAGTTACATAGGAAGAGTTGGCTGAAATACTTGAAGCCAAATAGTAAGAGTTGCCAGCTTCTAGTCGGTGCCGGAGGAGGCTCCTGTCTGACTGAGTAGGTTCCCTAAAGTTGGCCTGGAAAGCAGTAGGCGATGACTTCAGCTCAGGGAATCTATGGAAGGTTTTATTTCAAGTTGAATCTCCCTTGATAGCACAGATGAGTATTACCTAAAGAGAAAATAGCAAATCTGCATGCAAGGTCATGGTGGAGTTGGGATTCGAGAAACTTAGATTTGAGTGGCTAGAACCACTAGTGACTTGATAGTAATCAAACACCTTAGTCAGCAGAATCCTGATTGAGAATATTACTTAGGAAAAACATGTCACATTAATCTAAGGAAGCTATAGAAAATAGAAGTTGGTGAGGAAAGCAATTGCAAGGAAAAATCCAAATACTGATTACATAGCTTGATTTCTTCTTTCCATTAGGTATACATACATATAATCAATATAATAATGGTAGTGATATAATTAAAAATAGTCTCACAATTACTACTTTAGCAAATGATTTAGCTACAAGTGATTCAGAAGCTTTTCAATTTTCATTACTTTTATGGAAAACTTTCACTTATTTATTTTGTATTTACAGAATATTTATTAAAAAATAGTTATCTGAAGGGTTAGAGCTTCAGAGGCAAAAACGTACTCCGACTTGGGTCCATTTTTGGTATTACATTTAACTGAGTTAAGATTTTCATTTTTGTGATTAGTGCACACTGCTAGACTAAAGACTGTGCAAATTGTACTTTATCTTCTACAATAAATTTAGCTCCCCATGAAGATACATAATTAAACCGGGCAGTGCAATCTGATTATCTGTCAAATATAAATGAGTCACCCTGCTACCTTCAAATACTAATTCTCCATGTCTACAATGAATTAAAACACTTCAATCTGGGATGCAAAAGTGATAATAAAATCTCCATTCAGTCAGCACATATTTATTGAATGCCTGCTGTGCATCAAGCAATCCTATATTTGAGGAGCAGTTTTCATATACATTTCACATAAGTTTTCAACTGATCCTCAGAATAGCTCTCTAATCATTGTAAGTGGAAATATTGGTCTCAGTTTACAGATGAGGAAACAGCGCTTCTGAGAGGGAATGTGATCACATGGGGATCACATGGTTTTAAAGGGCATTGTTATGAATAACACTTGCAACTTCTGACCCTTCACCATTTAGCCTTTTCGTAGAGCATGCTTTGCTTCCAATAATAAGGTGCTCTTTGCTTAATAATGGAGTTCTGGTATATTTTGGATAAGTTTCCTTATCATCAAACACTTTATAATTAAGAAGAATCTATTTTTCAGTCCAAAAGTATTGGCCTTGTGGGAGTCCAATGAGAGTCATACATCACAGATCTTTTAAATTAAATAAATAAAAGTTGCAAACATTTCTTCAGGGGATATCCCACTTGAGCCTATGACAAAGAATTTTTAATGGTAACAACAGTCATATTTTCACTGAATCAGTAGTGTCCCTCAATATTAGCTCAAAAGATAATATCTACTAAGATGAATTGTTGCATAGCTGTTAAGTGTGCACACATTGTTTTGTAATTAATCCTTCAAGTGTCACTCACGTAAGATTTTTCCATTTTATAGCTAAGAATATAAAATCTATTAAAAGATGTCAGGATGAACAGTGCCATGTGTTTATAAAACAGTAAAGGCTGGTAAACTCCAATGGAATGTAAGCTGCCCTAGGACAGGAATTTTGTTTCTTTTGTTCATTGCTGTTTTCCAATCTTGGAATAGTACCTGGCACATAATATACAGTCAATAAATATTTGTCAAATGTATGAAACACTGAAAAGAAATCTATTCTCTTCTTGACTCTTACCTAATTGTATACATGTCTGTGATGTTAGAGGTAGTTGTCGTGGACTGCTGATTTGTTTCAGTCTAATATGTGGCTAAGTGAAGCTAAAACAGCATGATAATAATCCCATGGTACCCAGATAGTTCACACAGTACCTCAGCCATGGTTAGCACCTGCTGTTCCAACAGTCATCTTTAAATGCAACAACAAACACCCACCAGGGGCATCAGTAGACTAGAGCATACATTCACATGTCAGGACTTGCACATACAATTAAAGATAGCTTGTATCACAGTCTCTAGCCTAGCAGTGGGCATAGATGATGTACAGTTTAGTGAATCTCCATTTGATTTTATGTCTCTGTAAACAAGAACTTGTATGTGTATAATATAATGTAGTCTTATCTAATTTACATGAAGGTAAAGCTAGAACTCCTACTGACTTCATATATGTACTTAATAATATTTAAGGGACCTCTTTAATATAGTTGTTAAGCTAATAGAATTTGGAGATAGGGTAACCTTGGCTCTGAGCTTGACTTTGTCAATTGCCAGCTTTCTAAATTTTGTCAAGTTGCTCTGCTCTTTCCAAGTTTAAATTTCCATTTCTTCAAAGTGAGAATAGTAACAGTAATAATTTGAGTTATCTGTGCTGGGAGGCAACAGGAATGCTGGGTCAATGAAAGGAGGATAGGTCCAAACTTGCAATGATGACTCAAGAGATTCTATTTATATAAGTATATAAATACTTTGTTCCTATATATATTCATTCATATATATATATATATATATATATATATATATATATATATATGAATGAATGACATTGGCTTAAATCCAAGTTCCACAATCAATAAAAATCTAAATTCCTCTTCAAGACTTTGAGGATTTTGAAGAATCACATTTTCATGGTGGCCTCTGTGTCTAGAGTACTGTTTCTATGTCCCTTATTATTTTTTGGACCAAATGTTTTTATTGACTGTGATGAGAAAGTGAGGCTTTTCCTAAAATTCCACCCACTTCCAAAAAATGCAAAGTCATACAGAATATTAATTAAAAGGTTTTACTGAAGATCTTGAGTCAAAGGAAAGGGATCACATTAAAATAACAAAACAAAGTCAAATTCTATATTACATAATTAAGTTTTTAGTTATTTTATTTTTATTGATTAATTTTTGGAAGAGTGGAGAGAGAGAGATCGATTTGTTATCCCATGTATGATGGATTCATTGGTTGATTCTTGCATGTGTCCCAAAGAGGGATCAAACTGACAACCTTGGTGTATCGGTGTGACCTTTAACCAACTGAGCCACCCAGCCAGAGCTTTTTATTTTTATTTTTTTTTACATTTTAGCTATCAAGCATCACTTTTGGCTTTTTGCACCACAGGACTACCTAGTCGCCCAAGATCTCATTTGTCCATTCTCGTCCCTTATGTATGCTCCTCTCTTCCATCCAACCCTTAACAAAATCTGAAGCAAACAGACATTATTGATCTATTCATTTCTACAAATATTTCTGTTTTAGTCATGATTTCAGGATCTCACATTTTACTCTCTGTAACTTGAGTTCTCCTCCCCCCACCATAAATAAAAGGCAGTTTTTTTACAGACTAATATTGTACAAATGTCACAATAATGATGTATTTCTCACATCATTACACTCAAGATTGTCAATGCCTCTTGTCATGAGAAGGGCCAGATGTCCCATATTTGCTTACTTATTACTTCTACTGCACTACATTTACTCCAGCTACTACCACTAGCTGACTGTATGAAATACTGACTCTCCGTCTTACAGTGGACCATTCTTGAAGACCAAAGTTGATTTCCACTAGTCACGATTATTTTTCTCTTCGTAAGCACAGGATAAATTTAAAACATGGGTTTGTTATGTGTGAGTGCACGTTCTTTTGAGGTATCTGCAGCAATCCTCATAGTGCTGTGAATGTTTCCCATGATCCACCCTTCCTAAAGGTACTCTCCACCTTCTCTAAGTGTCCTTGTTCTTTTAGGCATTGCAGGCCTCACCAGCTCCTATGTTCTTCTCCTTTTGGTATTATATTCTATATTTCTGGTAAATTTTTACTTTCTCTCAGGACTTTAATGTGCTCCTACTGTTGCTTTTTTCCATCCTGATTTTCCAAGAGCAATTTCCATGTGAACTTCGCATTTAGCAATCTGACACATTTCACATTCCCATGGTTAGTCTAAGGATAATTTTTTTTAAATCAAGCTCTACAGATTTTTTAAAATCATTAATGAAAATATTCCTTATTTTAACCATGTCCTATTACTTTGACCTATATATAGTTTAACTCTTCTAATCTACTCATTCATGAACTTGGGGTAATCAGTTAATCCTAAAACTTTTTAATATCCATTATCATTCCTCTAACTTCAGTTCCTTTCTCCCAGAAGAGTTTTTATGGCTTTATTTTTAATTACCCTTTGCCCTGGCTGGTGTAGCTCAGTGGATTGAGTACTGGCCTGCTGAACCAAAAAGTTTGCCAGTTTGATTCCCAGTCAGGGCACATGCCTGGGTTATGGGCCAGGTCCCCAGTGGGGACACGTGGGAGGCAACCATACATTGATGTTTCTTTTCCTCTCTTTCTCCATCCTTTTCCCTCTGTCTAAAAATAAATTAATAAAATCTTTAAAAATTTATAACTACTCTTAATAATACCTCAAACTTTATATTTTCCAATAAAATCCATATGATAAACACATTAGAATATGTCAGAATAGGCTATGACTATTGTAACTTTTGTATTACTTAAGATAGAACAATTTATGTTTGAAAACAATACCTTGTCTCAGTGGTTTATCACAATTATAATTTGTTACTCTCATCTCTGTGCAATTCAGTCAGCTGAAGGAAGGAGAATGAGTACCTTCCTTTATACTGTCATTTGGGGATTTATTGAACTCCTTCCATTCTGGTTGCTATGAGCATGTGTAGAGAAGGTGTATCTTTTCTTAACTGCTTTGGACTCAAAGTAATATATTACATCTTCCCACATTTAATTTGTAGGAAGTAGTTACATGGGCCCAAGTTGATGCAGAGACTCTAGAAAGTGCAGTTTATCTGTGTCCAGACAAAAATGTTTTTGCTCAGCAACAGAAGCCTATGCCACACTATCCATCTTTTCACCCAACAAGCTGAGTGCTAACAGTGAAAAACAAAGACAAAACAGCAGCAAAATCATCATCAACAACTGGTAAATATACACATAGTGCTACAGATATTTTGTTCTGCTCAGTTTTGCCATACTTCCCTAGTTAGCATGCTCTTCTTTCCTATTTTCCCTTTCTATTCTGATCTCTGGCTTCTTTTTACCCTTCCGTTCCTGCAATTGTCATAAAGGAAAAAAGAAACCTCCACATAGAAATTTTATCTATTTCTTGCTAGCATACCTAAAAACAGTGTGGTATTTGAATCTATCTTTTTCACTTGTGGTTCTTTTGCCTGGAAGGGATTGCCCATCTTCTGTTTCAAGGACAATCTTTCACTGTACAATATCCTGCACTATTATATCCCCTATAAAGAGACATTTCCCATTAACATTCGTTCATGCCTCTGACTCCCATCATGGAATTGCTTTGCACCGATTGTCCAATGTCCTCCTATTCTCTCATTACTCTTCTCCCCTCTGTGCTATAATGAAGTATCTTTAACGTGTTCTCGGTATTGCTATCTCTGCTTCTCGATACCTTATTAAATCCAATCACAACTTTTTATTTTACTTGTTATTTCACACTGATCAACTTTCAATAGACTTGAAAATTTAATCCCATTTTAAGTAGATTTTCCTTCACTCTTTCCACAATACAACCTTTGTTTTCCTCTTTATTTTCAGTTCCATTTTTTCTATTATTTATTTATTTATTTATTTATTCTCTTTTTTCATTATTATTTATCCCCTTTTACCCTCTTCTACCTCCACTCATCCCTCCCCTCCACAGTCACCACACTCCTGTCCCTGTGTGTGAGTCTTATTTCTTTTTTGGTAGATCGCCCACCCTCCTCAAGCGCAGTCACCTTGCTCTCTATCTACGGGTCTGTCTCTATTTTTTTTGTTAGTTGAGTTTGTTCATTAGATATAACGTAGGAGTAAAATACTATGGTACTTTTCTTTTTTCTAGCTGGTTTATTTCATTTAACATAATGTTCTCCAGGTCCATCTATGCTATCGCAGAGGGTAAAATTTTCTTTTTTTTTTATGGCTGAGTAGTATTCCACTGTGTAAATGTATGACATTTTATACATTCATCAGTTAATGGGAGCTTAGGTTGCTTCTAAATCTTAGCTATTATAAATAGTGTTGCAATGAACATAGGGGTACATGCATTCATTTTGGGTTCCTTTGTGTATATTACGAGAAGTGGAATTGCTGGGTCATAAGGCAGTTCCATTTTTATTTTTTTAAGATAACTCCATACTGCTTTTCACAATGGCCGCACCAATCTGCATTCACACCAGCCCAGCACAAGGGTACCCCTTTCTCCACTTCCTTGCCAGCACTTGTTGTTTGTTTCCTTATTGATGATAGCCATTCTAACAGGTGTGAGATGGTATTTCCCTGTGGTTTTATTTTGCATTTCTCTGATGATTAGTGGTATAGAGGATATTTTCATACATCTATTGGCCCTCTTTGTCTTCTTTAGAGAGGTATCTATCCAGGTCATTTGTCCATTTTTTAATTGGATTTTTTGTGCTTTTTTGTGTGTGTTAAGTTTTATAAGTTCTTTATAAATTTTGGATATTAACTCCTTATCACATATGTCGGTGAATATGTTCTCTCATTCAGTGGGTTGTCTTTCTATTTGGTCTATGGTTTCCTTTGCTGAGCAAAATCTTTTTAGTTTGACGTAGTCGAATTTGTTTTTTATTTATTTATTTTTTTGGTTTCCTTTGCTTGAGGAGATATATTAGATAAAATATTGCTTTCAGTAATGTCTGAGGTTTTACTATGTTTTCTTCTAGGATTTTTATGGACTCAAGTCTAACAATTAAGTCTTTAATCCATCTTGAGTTTATTCTTGTGACATAAGAAAGTGGTCTAGTTTAATTTTTCTACACATATCTGTCCAATTTTCCTAATACCATCTATTAACTACTTTTAGCCTGTTGTATGTGCTTGCTTCTTCTGTCAAATATTAATCGACTCTAAAGGTGTGGGTTTGTATCTGAGCTCTCTATTCTGTTCCATTGATGTATGTGCCTGTTTTTTTGCCACTACCATGTTGTTTTGATTACTATAGCCTTATAATATGGTTTGATATTAGATAGTGTGACTTCTCCAACTTTGTTCTTTCTCAAGATCAATGTTGCTATTGGGGGTCTTTTGTGGCTCCATATATATTTTTGAAATATTTGTTTTAGTTCTGTTTAATATGTTTCAGTTCCATTTTTAGATTTTTTTTTTTTTTGGCTGGAACTTAAAATATTTCAGCTTTTAAAGTTTACCTCTCATTCTTACCCTTCAAAGGCAACTCTAACTGCATATATCCAAAAGTAAATTTATGAGTTTCTTTTTTATTTCCAAATCTATACTTCCTGCTTATCCTCCTATCTTCATATCTTACTCAGAAATTCATATCAGAAATCTGGGAATCATGAAGAAATCTCTTCCTCATCAGCCACCAAATCAAATCAGTTATGAAGCCCTGCTTGCTCTAAAGTGATCCTTCTATTGTTTTTATCCTAATAGAAACCCACCACCATTTTCTCAACAACAATCTAAAAGTATAAAAATCTTAATTTATTTGAATCTATTGTTATTGCTATTTTTTTTTTTATTTCTCACCGATCAGATCTTGTCTTCTTAAACCCTGATTTATATTGAGTATGCCTATTTACCTTGGTCTACAAGGCCTTTCATTGTCTAGCCCTATCTTACTTATTTTTCCAATTTATGTTGGGCCATGTGCTCTTCCTATGTCATTACTTTATTCAAAATTCTCTTTATTTGGTGCTTCAAACATGCCCAGCTCCTGGTAGCCACGGGGAAATTTGGATCTTTCATTCTATTTGCTCCAACTTTCACCTTAAAAATTGACCCTGATATTCAGGTCTCACTTTTCCAAGGAAATGTATAGTGCACTTTATATTTATTAATTTATCTTTAAAACACTTTCTGAATAAGCATCATAAGTTACATTGAATCATATTTTAAAAACATGTGTATGTAATATGATCCAGAGCTCCTGAGTGCAGATACCTCATGTGAACATATTGTATTGTGTCCTCTCTGTCCATGGAAACTTTGCTGAAAAATAAGATTAGTAATACAGGAAAATTTTTATATGTGTGTCCATTTCTCATTTGTTATTCTTTTCTTTTCCTTTGTCAAATGCCATTATATTTTTCTTACTACTCTAGAATAAGGAAAAAAAAGATTTTCTTATCGAGGATTTACATTTATTAATTAGCAGTTTATATTGGTGTTGGAAATACATTTGCAGTATGACACTTTAAACTGCAATTATTTTATAAAATTTGATTTTTTTTTTCCTTTTAAAATTGTTTCTGTGAAATGGTGTTTGAAGAAAATGAAGTAAGACTACATTTAAGGTGTGATTTTCTCATGCGAAAAGACTTATCTTAAGAGAACAATTGGAAGTTCAGTAGCATTTTCTACAGATTATGTGATAGCAGTTATTTCTTTACTTCAAGCCCTTTTAGTGCATTTTGCCATCAATATCAGATAGAAATCTATTGAGTGCTCAGTCCTTTTAACATGTGGCTTTATTTCAGCTTAAAAGAACCTTAGGGATATGTACTTCTATTACCAGTCAATGAAGAAACTAATGGTTACAAAGAGTATCTACCTTGCTTTAAGTCACACGGCTAGTAAATAGGGCCGAGAAATGAAGCTAGAGTGTGTAGCAGCAGGGCCCTTCCTTCTAATCAATAAGCTATATAACATTTTGTTTTATTACATAGAATACTCAGATGATGTAATCTATATATTTATTCTGTAGAGGGAAAATCTGTCCAACTCTCTATGTAATTAGCTTAATCTTAATTATGAAATTCAGAGGAAGTTTAGACCCTATATATCTAAAGGTAAATTTGGAATACAAAAAATATAGACTTTATTGAAATTCCATAAGTTGATTCTCAAGAAACCAAGTATACAACATCTATTATATTATTTATGGGAGCATTTGAAAGTTTATAAATTTTCTTTTGATATCAGTCATCAAAATCCCCTCATTAAGAGCCTCTCTTGAGCTTGTCTCTGACTCACATATATCTATCTTGTCTACTCATTGTTTTTGTTGCTGTTCCCAGATAGTTAATTGATAATTGTCTGTCTCTGTAACCTGAAAATTCTGTAAAGACTCTCCAGGAGTTTAGGGTTCTTATAGGAAAGAAAGGGTGTTTGATATCTCTCCAGCAGAAAAAAAAAAAAGGTTCATGTTTAGTCTTAAAAACTAATACAAATTCCATATTCATGTATTGTCATTTGTCATTATCCATGTGTTAGTCTGATACTGTAATAGTCTCAAACTTTTCTTACCTCCTTGGCTAAGCCTTCCCTCATTCATTGATCCTTCACAGTTTTTGAGACCAGGAAGTGCAAGATCAAGACACTAGTAGATTTGATGTGTGGTGAGGGACAGCTTCCTGGTTCATTGACAGCCATCTGTCTTCTTCCTGTGTCCTCACTTGACAGGAAAGACAGGCCATGGAACTCTCTAAGATCTCTTTTATAAGGGCATTAATCTCATTTTTGAGGGCTTTATTTTCTTGACATAATTACTTCCCAAAGTCCCACTTCCAAATCATCATATTAAAGATTAAGTTTCAATATATGGACTTGGGAAGGACACATTTAATCTATCGCATTTTTTAGTCCTAGGACAGGTTCTTTCTTACTTAACCTAGTCTTGATAATGTGACTTGCTTTGGCTAATGAAAAAAGGAAAACTAGCAAATGTGGCATAGAGACTTGAAAAATGCTTGTATGTTTGGACTTGATTTGTCTTGTTGCTCTTGTAATTTTGAGTTGTCTGTGGGCAAGCCTAGGCTATCCTGCAGGATGGTACATGGCCCAGTTTCTTCTGTCTCTGCAGTTAATCATTGAGCAAAGAAGCTGAGCTACATTGTTGGATAGTTTCTGATGACAGGTACAGGGTTGAGCCCAAGAGAGACTAACAGAAGCTCTATTCCTTTAAGCCAAGCCCACTTGTTGATCTCCATAAAATTTTGAGCTAAGTAAGTGGATGTATTTTAAGCTTTTAAATTCTCATGTTTTGTTACACAATAAAAACTAACCGATACAAGCATTCTCCCAGCTAAATTCACTACAGAGTTTACTATTTAACCACTACTGATCATCCTGATAGTATTTGACTTCTACTCTATATTTTCAAATTAGTAATATTCATTTTTACAGGCATCATACCTGGAAGAGGAATAATGATCAGGCAGAAAGAAACAAACACACACATATAAACTTAAATTGAGAGCTCAGTCAGTGCCAAGCACTATATTATGTTTCTGTATGCATATTATAAAATCTATGTGTTTGAGATTGCTCAAATACCAGCAGAAATCCAAGTATTGATTATGTTGGTATGTGAAAAGAATGTACCTATCTCCTCGGTTCTTCAGTTAAGGGACTTACTACTGAGTGCTTATAATCTTTGGCCCATACAACACAATACATTTAGATGAAAAAGCAGAGAAGAAAAAGCTAGACATTTGCAATCATAATTATTAGGAAAATTGTGGAGTTATTATTCCTTAGTACTGAAATGGCACTGATTTGTAAGTATTGTACCAAAGAGTATGTAACATTTAAGTATTTATTTGGATTTTAAACACAAAGACTATAGGGTAATTGAATACAACCCAATGATTTGACTATAATTTCACAAATCTACTTTTATTCAAAATGCTCCCTTAAAATCATACATACCATAGGAAGTTTATCTTTCATTCATTACCGTATTATGGGAGGTTTTTCAACTATTGGTCAAATAGTACTCTAAGCATAAGGAATAGAAGCTAAAATAGATAAGTTGTTAGTGGTATTCATAAATAAATGGAATAGGCTTCTGGTCAAGATGGCAGCATAGGTAAACACAGCTCACCTCCTTGCACAACCACATTAAAGCTACAACTAAATTATAGAACAATCATCACTCAAAACTAGCAGAAATCAAGTTTAATGTAAGTCTGTCAACTACAGAATTAAAGAAACACATCCATCCAGACTGGTAGGAGGGGTAGAGATGCGGAACAGTCTGGTCCCACATCCGTGTGTGATCGCTACAAATTCAGGAGGGATGTCTCAGAAGTGAGGAATCTTATTCCCACACCAGGACCCCAGCTGAGGGTTCAAGTGCTAGAAAGATAAGTCCCCACAACTTCTGGCTGCAAAGCCCAGCAGGGATTGTGTCAGTGGAAGAAACTTCCAGAGTACTACGCAGTTTATCTTAAAGAATCCACACACAAACTCTTTCAAACTTCCTTCCTCTGAGCTCTAGCACTGGGATAGCAGCTTGAAAAGCACCAGTGACATACATGGAGGAAGTAAAGTGTCTATTATAAAGATACACTAATTGAAATAAAGAACAATTAAAAGGAAACAACAGTAAAGTGTATGAAGCCGACAATCCAATCAATGATTTGGAACATAAGGAACCAAAAAACAACCAATCAGAACAACAAGGAGAAAAAAGAATCCAAAAAGTAAGGATAGTATAAGCAGCCTCTGGGCCATTGTCAAGCATTCCAACATTCATATCATCAGTGCCAGAAGAAGAAGGGAAAGAGAGAAGTTGGAAAGCTATTTGAAAAAATAATGAAAGAAATTTCCCTAATTTGGTGAAAGAAATAGACATGCAAGTCCAGGAAGCATAGAGAGTTCCAAAAAAGATGGATGCAAAGAGGCCCACTCTAAGACATGTCATAATTAAAATGTCAAATGTTAAAGATAAAGAGAGAATCTTAAAAGCAACAAGAGAAAAGAAGTTGATTACCTACAGAGGAGTTCCCAAAAGACTGTCAGCTAATTTCTCAAAGGAAGCTTTGCAGGCTAGAAAAGATTGGCAAGATATATTCGAAGTCATGAAAAACAGGGACCTACAGCTAAGATTGCTCTACCCAGCAAAGATATCATTTAAAATCGAAGGGCAGATAAAGAACTTCCCAGACAAGAAAAAAACTAGAGGAATTCATCCTTACCAAATCATTACTGTATGAAATGTTAAAGGGATTTATTTAAGAGAAAGAAAAAGGTCAAAACTATCAACAATAAAATGGCGATAAATACATACCTATAAAAAATCAAATCTAAAAAAAACTAAGTAAGCAAACAAGAAGAACCGAAACAAAATCATGGATATTAAGATCATTTGGATGGTTGCCAGGTGGGAGAGAGGTTTATGGGAATGGGTGAAGAGGTGAGAGGTTTAAGAAGTGAAAATAAGTAGTTACAGAATAACCATGAGGATGTAAAGTACAGTATAAGAAATGGAGTAGCCAAAGAACTTATACGCTTGACCCGTGTACATGAACAATGGTGTGGGGATTACCTGAGGGAATGGGGGGTGTTGTATGGAGTTGGACAAAGGGGAAAAATTGGAACATCTGTAATAGCATAATCAATAAAATACAATTTAAAAAATTAAAAAAAATAAATGTAATAATAAATCTTTGTAGATTATAATAACCTCAGCCAAAAAGATGTCATGTTTTTGATATTTTGATCATATGTCCTCTTTTTTTAAAGCATGGTAAGTAATTTTACTTACCATTATAAAGCAATTGATTAAATGCCTACATTGAATAACTTTAAAGGAGTAAATCTAACAATATTAAATTATTTAAAAATGCTGAATTAGAATCTTAGGTTATATATTGGATATAAATGGAGAGTATGGGATCAGTTGGTAATTAATGTAAGAAATTGGGCCTTTCAAAATTTTTAATAGAGAATGAGAGTAACTAACTTCCAAATTGATGAAATTAAATTTGTTAATGTACCAGAAAGTATGAGAGAGTTTTTAGTCTATTAGCATAAATCAAAGATTGTCCTTTTAAAAATCTATGCAAAATATAACAACGTTAAACATACCTTTTAGCAAGTAGATATTTTAAATTGTTTAGCATCTGAATACAAAATATTACTGCATATTTTAAGTTAATTTTGAAGGCAGGTATTCTTTTATATTGCTTCTATTGCCTTGATTAGTTTTTTCTTTATTAAGATATTTAAACATTTTTTCAGGATTCATTATTTCTCCAGAAATTATGTTGTGTACACAAAATTATCTGACTTTCTTTATATCACCTACCCTATAGAAAGTTGCAAATTTGTCAGGGACAAAATTTTAATCACATAAACCTTGCATGTCAATATTCCTATACTGAAACATATTTTTCATTTGTTCAGTTTAAGTGAAGAAGTGAAACTATACTCCAAAATATATATCCTTCTGATGCCAGACTATTAAAATATAAATACAAATTAAAGTGTCAGTACTATTACTTATTTTAATAATTAGCAAAAGTGTTTAGCCTTGCATATAATTTTTTTGAAGTTTTTATGTAGCAAACCTAGATAGCTTTTCATTTCAAAATATGTAAGTATCAAGTTTAACAGTTATCTTACAGGAATTTAAATAACACCTGGCAAATCTACTGTTATAGAGTGAAAAAAACAAACTATGAAATATGGAAACATTTGAAGAGGAAACATTGAAGAATACTGTAGAGAAGGAGAAGAGCACAAAGAAGAGGAGGAGGAGAAGAAAATAGAGTCATGAAGATGTCAAGGGAGGAAAGAGACAATGACTGAGGAAATTTTTACCTCTTCTTAAGAAGTACAGTCAAATCGAAGCAAGAACTAAAACTGCTTGGGCTTAATAGAAAAAAACAAACATACAGAATGGAGAAGAAAGCTAGCAATCACTTGAAGAGACAGTTGTGACTTAGTCTGCCATTAGCTAGAGAAGAATTATCACTACTAATGCTGAAGCAGCAGTAATTTAGGATTAATGGATTCTCAGTCTTCCTATAGCATTGTTATTTAACATATGTAAAATAAACAAGATTGAAGTGTTAAATTTGCCTATAATTGAATTCAAGTGATGGCAAAGGCAGAAGTCTATTGCCCTAAAATAGAGGAGAAAGAATCAGGGAGTAATTAGGAAAGAATGCATATATCCTGGCTAGGACGAGTGCCAGAAATAAGTATTTCATGGACAGAGTGACAGTAGCAAAGTGAGAATTGTTGGAATGGAGAATTGGGAGAAAATAAATTTCATGACAGAAACTGTACAGCAATCTTCAGACCATGAAAGGAAATCTATTGGGGTGACCCAGTGGAGGAGAACAAGTTACATAATAGAAATGCATGCAAGCTGTGGAGATAGATAAAAACAGCAAAAATGAAAGAAATACTGCCTATACATAAGCACACATGTGTTGCTAAGTATAAACAACTATGTTAACATGCCCTTGCAGGCATTAAAATGCAAGTGTACACAAGAAGGACGTTTTCTGGGTTAAAGTTATTGAATACTAGAGACTTCTAGAGATTGCATGTGGTATTCACTACCATAGCTATTGTCTTATATCTATAAAGGTATTTTTCCAGTGATAAATCATTGCAATTGGAAGCTTGGATAACAAATACCACTAAATATACAACTTAAACTCATTATCTGTGGTGCCCATCACACATATCTGTACAAATATAAACATTACTTGGAAATACAACTAAATCAATTCTTATTCAATATTCTCACTATTGCTTCATTTGTGTGTGTGTGTGTGTGTGTGTGTGTGCACTCTACTTTGACAAACGTTATCTTCTAAAATCAAAACTATACAAATTTAGGTGGGATCCAAGACGGCAGCAGAGTAGGCAGAAGGTATATTCACCTACTCTCAGGACCAAATTGTAGTTACAAATAAAATACAGAACAATCAACCTGAGTAACAAACTGAAGACCAGCTGGACAGAGGTGTTACAACCAAGGACTTACAGAAAGCCACAGTGAGACTGAGAGGAAGGGCAGGGACATGAAAAGGGTTGGCCCTGCTCCTGTGAGTGTGCACTGGCTGAGACTCCAACGGTATGTCTCAGTTGCAATAGCCCTGCACTCCAGACTCCCTGTTGTCTCACCTTGCGAAACTCACACACTGTGTAAGAGTCTGCTTTCCGGGCCAGAGGGAAGATGTCAGCGACTGAACTGTGTGACTTTGGGGCAAAGACCATTCTTCCAATCTCCCCTTCCTGAAAGTGTCTCCCCTTCCTGACTGCTGAAGACCCTACCCTGACAAATTCCCGGGAATCCAGAAGGTCTAACCAGAACCTAAAACAGGCTGAGTTGACTGGTTCTGAGGAAGGGTTCCTTACCCCGACTTTCCCCAGAGCCTGACCAAAGTGCCCTCATCATAGGATGTCCATTAGCCTCACTCTCCAGATTCATAGCTGCCCCAATGTAGGAAGATCCAGCTCTCCAGGGGGTCCCAGCAAAATCTGGGAAAGCCTGAATAGTGGCTATAGGGCAAGGGCCATTTTTCCCTGGCACACCAACCAGTGCAGAACTCTCCCTTCACATGGACAAATCTTGATCTGTTTTGGCCCGATAAACCCTGCTGACCTCACCATAATGGCTTCCTAATACCCTACCACAAATGTCTGTGGGCACCAGCAGGTGGCCACCAGATTTGGATTACCCTGGGACTTCTGCTAAATGGCCTCAGACCCAGCACTTGTACAGAGTTTGAACCTGTATCAGTCTAGTGAACACCTCTCACCCCTACCTGGTGACTCACTGGTATTTGAGCACTGCCAGAGGCTCTTTCAGTGATGGAGCCAAACTGGCAGCTGGTAGGCAGAGGTAGATCTCAGGGTGCCTTGGGCCTTTTGCTGACCTGTTCCTGTTCTCAGTGTTGGTGGAAGCCAGCCTTGGTGCAGAGCTTTGTTCTTCCCAGGCACACTTAGGTTCAGCAGAAGCAGCCACAACTGTGGATTACTTTGTGAATCCCAACAGCTTGGCCGGGACCAGTCACAAGCAACATCTGACATTGACCTGTATCAGAGTCGCTCCCAAGAAGCCCCAGAAAGAGCCACATCCAGTGGCCAGCTTCAGACAACATCAGAACAGGATCCAAGAAACTTCATAGGCAGCATATCCAAAGGAATATCTTGGTAGGCAGCAGAATATGCTGAGACGAGTTCCACTCCGTGTGGCTAACAAATGCACAGCATGTCATGCACTGCATTCAGGATGGAGCTTCACAGTCAGCCTGCCGGAGGATTGACCCCACCCATGAAAAGCCGAAGGCAATCAAAACTTAGTTACAACAGACTCACATAACCCACAAAAAGGATATTCCTGGATCAGGTGATATTGGCTACTAGGTCCCACGGGACACTTACTATTTAAGGACACTCTACCAAAACTGGGAGACACTGTGGATCTACCTGAACTTTAAAAAAACAAACAAACAAACTCCACAAAGATGCATTCAAAATGAGGAGGCAAAGAAACATTCCCCAAATGAAAGATCAAGCAAAATCTCTAGACAAAAGAACTGAATGAAATAAAGGCAAGCAATCTACTAGATGTAGACTTCAAAGAAATGGTTTTAAGGATAGTAAGAAACTTAATGAAGCACCACAACAACATTAAAAAGAACATAGGACTATACATTTAAAAAGTCTAAAATGAAGAATGTGATATCTGAAATGAAAAATACAAGAGAGGAAATGAACAATAGGTTACTTGAAGCAGAGGGCTGAATCAATGAGTTGGAAGACCCATTCAGAAAAGAAAAAGAAAAAAAGAATTTAAAAACATGAGCATGTTAATAGAAGACTCATGGGTGGGGACTGACTGTGGGAGTGATGGTGGGAAGGGGCAGGGGGGCGAGCAGCAGGGGAAAAGACGGGACAACTATAACTGAACAACAACAACAAAAAATAAAGCCTAACCATACCACATTTAAAAAAAAAAGGAAAACTAACTTAGTAAAAACAAAATAAAGCTAACACTGATGATTAAAAAAAGAAATTATTCATTTTGTTTTCAGATAAACAAAGTAAAAGTGTATGTCTGAATGTCTTTAAACATATTTAGCTTTTAATTTCAAAAACTTTATAATGGGCCAACTGAAATAAATTAATAACTATAAGCGTAAGACTGATTGAGAGGTTATTTATCTCTCTACAACTCCTTTTACTATACAAACACAAACACACAGAAAATAGTGTAAATGGTTTTCCAAAATTTTTGCTTCTGTTGTTTACAACTGGTAAAGGTATCATTGATCTTTATGGTGTTATTTATAAAATTAAACATTTATTTCACACCAAAAACAAAGGGGGGATAGTTTCAGGGACCTCTGGGACATTAAGCATGACAACATCCACATCATAGGTTACCAGAAGAGGAAGAGAGAGAGCAATGTATCCAAAAAAAAAATAAATTTGTAGAAATAATGACTGAAAAGTTCCCTAACCTGGTGAAGGAAAAAGACACACAAGTCCAGGAAGCTCAGAGTCTCAAACAAGATGAACACAAGAAACCTACACTGAGGCACATCATAAGTAAAATGGCAATGTTTAAAGACAAAGAGAGAATCATGAAAGTAGCAAGAGAAAGGCAGTTATTTGTCTACAGGGGAGTTTCCATTAGACTGCAGCTGATTTCTCAACAGAAAATTTCAAGCAAGAAGGGATTGACATGAAATAGTCAAAGTGATGAAAAGCAAGGAACTGCAACCAAGGCTGTTTTACCCAGCAATGCTATCATTTAAAATTGAAGGAGAAATAAAGAGCTTCTCAAACAAGAAAAACCTAAAGGAATTCATTACTATGAAATCAGTATTATAAGAAAAGTTAAACGGTCTTCTATAAAAAGAGAACAAAGAAAAAAAAACAGGAATATAGTTACAAAAACTGGCAAAAACTACATGTATATCAATAATCACTTTAAATGTAAATGGCTTAAATGTTCCAATAAAAAGAAAATAGCATAGCTGAAGGAATAAGAAAACAAGACCCATATATATGCTGTCTACAAAAGGCCCACCTCAGAGCAAAAGACACACACGGACTAAAAATAAAGAGATAAAAAAAGATTTTTCATGCAAATGAAAATTTAAAAATGTTGGGGTATTAATATTTATGTACATTAAAACAGTATTTAATACATTTAAACAAAGGTTGTAATAAGAGACAAAGAAAGATAGCGCATAATGATAAAGGGAGCAATAAAGCAAGAGGATGTAACCCTTATAGACATTTATGCAACCAACATAGGAGCACCTAAATATATAAAGCAAATATTGATATAAGGGGAGAAATGGACAGTAATACAGACATAGTAGGGGATTTTAACACCCTATTGACATCAATAGATAAATCTTCCAGACAGAAAATCAACAAGAAAACAGCAGCCCTAAATGACACACTAAATCAGATGGATTTGATTGATATCTTCAGAGTATTTCATCTCAAAATAGCAGAATCTACCTTCTTTCCAAGCATACATGGAACAATGTCTAGGACAGACCATATGTAGGGACACAAAACAAGTCTCAATAAATTTAAAAAGATTGAAATCACATCAAGCATCCTCTCTGATCATAGCAATATGAAACCAGAAATTAATCACAAGAAAAAAAAACCCTGAAAAACACACAAAGACATGGAGGTTAAATAACATGTTACTAAACAACGAATGGGTTAACAGTAAGACCAAGGAAGGATCAAAACATACCTTGAAAAAAATGAAACTGAGAACACAACAACCCAAAATCTATGAGAAACAGCCAAAGTAGTCTTAAAGGGAAATCCATAACATTGCAGGCCTACCTCAGGAAACAAGAAAAATCTTAGTTAAATCTAACTTTATGCTTAGATGAACTAGAAAAAGATTAACAAAGCCCAAAATAAGAAAATGAAGGAAATAATAAAGATCAGAGCAGAAATAAGCCAAATAGAGTCTAAAAAATAAAAGAAAAGATCAATGATACTAAGAGCTGGTTCTTTGAAACAATAAGCATTATCAACAAACTATTAACCAGACTCATCAATAAAAAATGAGAGACAACCCAGATGAATAAAATCAGAAATGAAAGAAGTAACAACTGATACTGGAAAAGATACTGAATTTCGCTTTTCAAATTTCTCAGTGCAGAATAAGCTCAAAAATCATTATCACAAGCAGGGGGTTTCAGATTTTTCTTGCCAGTTGAAATGTTTCCTTGAACTCTTTAAGGCCACAGATACTTGATTTACATTAGAGTCAGAATCTTAAGAGACAAGCTCGTCCACTGAGGAGTATCCTGGTGCTTCTACTACAACATAAATAAAATGACCATTTTCTTACCATGTAGGAATTTATGAATACTGAATTAGGTACATATAAATAAGTGTAATGTGGTTAGAAAAAATGTTGTTGGATTATTTCTGGAATTCTCATGATTTGCTTAGAATTTAAGGTGAAATCCATGACTTTGACAATTACATAAATCCCACCATGCTCAGATGATGCAGAACATGGTTTAAAGCCATTTTCCAAAGGCTTTAGTTACTTTAAAGTGAACAGAGCCTCTATTTCACAGCATGACTTCCTTATTCAAGAATAAAATAGAACTTGCAGAGCAGCAATAAAAAATGATATCAAATAAAAGCTTGTGCTTTGTTGAGTGGGGTAAGAGCCCAGAGCAATATTTTAATTCAAGCAGAAAAGTAAAAGTTTCACACTATTGGCCCAACACACTACTTCATGCTCAAAGAAACACATCTCTCCTGTGATGAATATATGCATAGCAAAGGAGCATTTCTCTCATGCCCTTAGCCTCAGAGAAAAAAAAAAATTAAGATAGTGAAACTTTGAACTTATATAGGTTATCTACAAAAAGATATATAGAATTGAAAGAGATAAATTCTACAAACATCAAAATGATATTCTTATTACTCACCAGTAAATAAAATCATGGAGGCTCAGATATTAGGGTTTCTTCATAAGTTCAACTTCAACAGGCTTCTGATTCTGTTACATTATTGGCAGGTGGGGGTAGTCTGTTTACTTACAAATATTTATTTTTTTCTTGGGTATTGACAAGGAATTTTCTACGAGACTGGTATAATTTCATTCACGGGCACTAGAAAAGTTTCACTCATAGCTAGACTCCAGTTCTAAATAATTATCTGCAATGCAAAAAAAAAAAAAAAAGAGAGAGAGAGAGAAAAGATTTTGTTGGAATTAATAATTTAATATAAGGGGCAGCATTGCAATTCAAATATTAGAATAAATTTATCGTATGAGTTTTTTAAATATCAAAAAGTCTAAAGATAATATAGCTCAGTAAAAGCTTTTGTTGTCTGCGTTTTTTGTGCCAAACCTACCAAGATCAGTGTCATGAAGACTTTAAATATGCTTTTCTCTAGTAATTTTAGATTCAAGTTTTACATTTATTTCTTTAATATGCCTTATCAGGACTCTTTTTATAAAAAAAAAGTGTTGGTGAGCATGTGGGAAAATTGAAATTATTGATTTTTTTAATGTTATTGTTCCAAACTAAAATAGTCTAAGAGCAGTCAATGTGCAATTAATGTACATAAATAAATGTAGTTAGTTGTGTCTACAACCATGGATTTAAGAAATGTTGTAGCTAAGGCTGGGTTTTGTGTTTTTTCTTTTAATTTCTGAATTTATATTCTATTCTGAATTATAAAACCTGAGCAATTTAGGTAGAATGAAGAGACTATGGATGGTCGCAGATAAAGGCAAACTATCTGTATTATATAATGTTAATAAACATTTTGTGTCTGCATGTGTATTTTTATATATATTTTTCAATATATACCTTCATTAAATTATGGAATGTCATTATATATTAATACAGGTATAAAAATGTAGAGAAGAGAATGAATACTTGGCAAACAGATTTTAAAATGCAAAATAAAGCTGATATAAGCAAAAAAATGAAATATGAAAATATTTCCATCAAGAAGACATAACATTGTAAACATGTATGCACCCAACATAGGAGCTCCCAAATATATAAGGAAAATCTTGGAGGATTTCAAGAAAGATATAGACAGCAACACACTGATAAGGGGATTTTAACACCCCACTGTCAAAAATGGATAAATCTTCCAAACAAAACATAAACAAGGATATTGTGGAACTGAATGATGCATTAGATCAAATGAACTTAACTGATAAATATATATATAAATATACACAAACACACACACGTATATGAACTTAACATATATATACACACACACACACACACACACGCATATATATAACCTTTTATCCCAAAGAAGCAAATTACACATTCTTTTCAAATGTGCATAGAAGTTTTTCAAAGACAGACCACATGATAAAACACAAAACAGCCTCGATAAATTCAGGAAAATTGAAACAATAACAAGCGTTTTCATGGACCACAAGTGTTTGAGACTGGAAAGCAAGCTGAAGGAAAAACCATAAAAACATTCAAACTCATGGAGACTGAATAGCACACTATTAAACAATGAATGGGTCAACAATGACATAAGAGAAGAAACCAAAAAATTTCTGGAAACAAATGGAAATGAACACACAACAGTCTAAAACTTATGGGACAGAGTAAAGGCAGTCCTGAGAGGGAAGTTCATAGCAACACAGTCCTACCTAAAAAAGACAGAAGCATTTCAAATAAATGACCTAACCCTGCAACTTCAAGAATTGGAGAAAAAACAACAAACAAATCCCAGAGCGAGTAGAAGGAGGGAAATAATCAAGATCAGAGGAAAATTGGAAAAACCTACAGCCAACATCATACTAAACGGGCACAAACTAAAAGCGTTCCCACTAAGATAGGGAACACGACAAGGATGTCCGCTTTCGCCACTTTCATTTAACATAGTATTGGAAGTCCTAGCCACAGCAGTCAGACCAGAAAAAGAAATAAAAGGCATTCAGATTGGAAAGGAGGAAGTAAAACTATCATTGTTTGCAGATGACATGATAGTGTACATAGAAAACCCTCTAGACTCCACCAAAAAACTACTCAATCTAATAAGTGAATTCGGCAAAACAGCAGGATACAAAGTCAACATTCAGAAATTGAAGGAATTTTTGTACATCAACAATGAAATATCAGAAGCAGAAATCAGGAAAAAAAATCCCATTTGATATAGCAACAAGAAAAATTAAGTACCTAGGAATAAATTTAACCAAGGAGGTAAAAGACCAGTATGCAGAAAACTATACAACACTGAAGAAAGAAATTAAGGAAGGCACAAATAAATGGAAGCATATACTGTGTTCATGGATTCGAAGAATTAAGATCATCAAAATGTCCATACTATCCAAAACAATTTATAGATTCAATGCAATCCCTATTAAAATACCAATGACGTATTTCAAAGACATAGAATAGACATTTCAAAAATTGATATGGAACTATAAACAACCCTGAATAGCTGCAGCAATTTTGAGAAAGAAAAACAAAGTAGGAGGGATCACAATACCGGACATCAAACTATATTACAAGGCCACTGTAATCAAAACAATCTGGTACTGGCACAAAAACAGACTCATAGATCAGTGAAACAGAATAGAAAGCCCAGAAATAAACCCATGTCTCTATGATCAATTAATATTTGACAAAGGGGGCAGAAGCATAAATTGGAGTAAAAATAGCTTCTTCAACAAATTGTGTTGGGAGAGCTGGACAGCTACATGCAAAAAATTGAAATTTGACCACCAACTGACACCATACACAAAAATAAACTCAAGATGGATAAAAGACTTAAATATAAGTTGCAACACCATAAAAGTCCTAGAGGAGAACATAGGCAGGAAACTGTCAGATGTGCCACACAGCAATATTTTCACTGATATGTCTCCTATAGCAAGAGACATAAAGGAAAGAATAAACGAGTGGGACCTCATCAAAATAAGAAGTTTCTACATGGCTAAAGAAAACATCAGCAAAATGAAAAGGGAACCAACCATGTGGGAAAATATATTTGTCAATGATACCTTGGACTTGGGTTTGATCTCCAAAATATATAAAGAACTCACACAATTCCACTCCAAAAAAACAAATAATCCAATTAAAAAATGGGCAAAGGACCTGAACAGACACTTCTCCAAGGAAGAGATACAGAGGGCCCAGAGACATATGAAAGGATGTTCAGCATCACTAGCCGTCAGATAGATGCAAATTAGAACCACAGCGAGATACTACTACACGCTGATCAGAATGGCCATCATAAACAGATCAACAAACAACAGGTGCTGGCGAGGCTGTGGAGAAAAGGGAACCCTAGTGCACTGTTGGTGGGAATGCAGACTGGTACAGCCACTGTGGAAAACAGTTTGGAATTTCCTCAAAAAGCTGAAAATGGAACTGCCTTTTGACCCAGCAATTCCACTGCTGGAATTATACCTTAAGAATCCCAAAATGCCAATTCAAAAAAACCTATACACCTCAGTGTTCATAGCAGCACAATTTACAATAGCCAAATGCTGGAAGCAAGCTAAGTGCCCATCAGTAAATGAGTGGATTAAAAAACTATGGTACATTTACACAACGGAATACTATGCAGCAGAAAGAAAGAAAGAGCTACTACCCTTCGCGAGAGGATGGATGGAACTGGAGAGTATTATGCTAAGCGAAATAAGCCAGGAGACGAAAGACAAATAACATATGATCTCACCTATAAGTGGAACTTAACCAACAAAACAAACAAGCAAGGAAAATATAACCAGCAACATTGAAAGAAAAAAAGGAAACCAACCGAATCAAGGGAAGTGGGGGAGAGGAAAGGGACTGGGAGGGTCAAGTCCAGGAACATGTGTGGAGGACCCATGGACAAAGCCAAAGCGGGAAAGGATTGAGGGAGGGAAGGAGGGGAGAGGGCAGGGGAAAGTGGTGACGGGAAGGTGGAGACAAATGTATTTGAACAACAAAAAAATAAAAAAGAAAAAGAAAATAGAGTACAGAAAGAAAGTATAAAAATGTTATTCATTTATAATTTCTGAGCATGAGAATTAGGATTTTATCACACAAAATTCAAGCACGTAATTGCAAGGCATGGAAAGACAATAAAGCTTTTTAAAATTTTGCCATCTTCCTTATTTTTCATATTATTTTTCTATTTTTACTGTTACAGACACCTCAAATCTTTTTTCTCCAAATTTAAATATTTTCTATAATCTTTCAATCATTTTTATTGCTAATTATTCATTTCTAATGTAAACAGTTCTTCTATTGTTTCCTCAGAACACTTCTAATGTTTTTGTCTTTAATTTCCATCTCTTTCATCTATTAGGGTCTCACTCACTTATTCTCTCCATAATTGCCTGACAGAGAACATGGGTCTATAATTATTTATCATGGGAATTAATACTAAATGATAAACACAAATAGCCTCCTAATGCTTTCAGTAGTTCTTATCACACTGTTTTATTTTTAACAACCTGACAACAGGTTTAAAATAATCTCCTTAATGTTAGAGCTGCTCTTTGTCTCTAACATAGATCACATTTCTCTGTAAGAACTTGCAATTCACCTATTTTAATCTCATCCTTCTCTGTCATCCTTGAGTGATCCTCCATTCTACCATTTTAATGAAATAATCATTTTTATCCTCACTTAACCCGTGAGAAGGCAGGAGATTAGAGAGTCTCAATGCCTGTCACGGAGCTACTGCATCATAAGACTGGTGTTTAAACCCAGGTGAGTGAACCACACAGCTTCGCAATAACCGAATTACTAATAATGACAATAAATTAATAAGAGATACACTTTCTATATTCTAAGGCTCTATTTTGAATCAGGAAAAACATCCTCCAAAACAAAGAGAGAAACAAAATTGGACACTTCTAATACAGACAGCAGAGAGGAACATTTTCCACTACAAAAACCTAGAAATTCTGAACAAACTATAACAAGGAAATAATAATTCAACCAAGTGTACAAAAAAGAGAAAAAAATCTGTGACTAAAAGCAAAAAGAAAACTGAAAAGTATAGAATAAAGTCCCCAAGCTAATACCATATTTACTCTACCGAAGGGAAAAATAGTAACACATAGAAATAAATAGGTGATTGGATTTATTTTTTATTTTAGTTTTTTTTATAAATTTCACTTTTGGTATAAGCTAAATTTGTGGAAAAGTTGCAAAAAAAGTATATATTTTCTAATTGTTAACATTTTGGTTAATTTATTTATCATTTTCTATTTATCTATATATACATATGTAAATGTATAAAATAGATACATATATGTGCATTTCCTAGAGTATTTGAGAATAAGTTGCAATTTTCAGGCCCTTCTATGCTTAAATATTTTAGTGTACATGTCTTAGAAAGAGGATATTCTCTTTCATAACCACTGTATAATTATCAAAATCAGAAAAAATTAGCATTGATGACTTTGATAATAACAGCTTATAACTCAAATTCAAATGTTGCCAATTATCCTAATAATGCCCATGATAGAACTTTTTTCACTGTAAAAGGAACTAGTTAAAGATAATGCATCATATTAAACTTTACTGCCTTTCTAGACTTCTATAATCTGGAGTGATTCTTTATTCAGTCTTTTCTTTTATAATTTTGACTTTTTTAAGAGTACTGGAAGGTTCCTTTGTGGTTTGTGTCTTAATTTAGGTGTGTCTGATGTTTTCTTTTTATTATTTGAGTATACATTTTTTTAAAAATTGGACAAGAATATCACAGATGTGAATTGATCTCAGTGTACCATTAACAGGAAACATGATGTCAACTTGCTTAATTACTAGTGATACTCAATTCATTTAAGTTTATGGAAGCAATATTGCTTCTTTGTAAAGTTACTAATTTTTCCTTATAATTCACATATTAACAATAATTTGTGGGTGATATTTTTAAGACTCTGTAATGTAATAGAGAGAATAATAAGAGAGGTGTAAATGAGACTAGACCACAAAGAACCAGGTGTGAGGGAACGGGTAGCATGATCAGACAGTTGTTTATGTTGTTGCCAGCCAGTTCTCAGGAGGGAAGATTGAGAAACATCTTTATGCCGGATCAGGCTGAATATAGGTCAAAATTCAAGGGCCTAAAGGAAGGGAGGAAACTTAAAGTTTGGTCCAGTAAGATATTTTGTCCAGAATGGTCAGTGGATTAATCACTTGTGATACAAAGAATGGGAATTTGGAGGGTATGTGTTTGGCTTTGTCACAGGTGAAAAGGGGAAGGATCTTGAGTCTTGTCTAAATCATGGTGGGAATGCAGACTGGGGCAGCCACCGTAGAAAACAGGATAGGGTTTCCTCAAAAACAAAAAATGGTCTAAAAAAAACTAAAAAAAAACCTAAAAACTAAAACTGCCTTATGACCCAGCAATCCCACTTCTGGGAGCATATCCTAAGAATTCGGAAACACCAATTCAGAAAAATATACACACCCATATGATCATAGCAGCGTTATTTGCATATCCAATATCTGAAAACAGCTTAAGTACCCATCAGTAGATTAGCGGATAAAAATGCCGTGGTACATTTAAACAATGGAAAACTGCACAGCTGTAAAAAAGAAGAAACTTCTTACTTTTTGTGACAGTAGGGATGGACCAGGAAACTATTATATTAAGTGAAATAAGCCAGTCAGAGAAAGGCAAATAACATACAAGGAGGGGCTCACAAAAAAAAAATTGGAATTTATTTATAAAATAATTGTGTATTTATTCTTATATGTTTAAACTTCAGTCACAAGCTGACAGTGAGCAGAGGGGCGGGGGACAGGGACAGCGGGGGAAAGAAGGGGAAGGGTCTAGTCAAGGACCATGTGTGAAGGACCCGTGATGGTGGGCCGCAGGGAGAAGACTGACGGAGGAAGGGCGCGCGGGCAGGCCAGGGGAGAGCAATGCAGAAAATTGGGACGACTATAACTGAACAACAGTAACAAAATAACAAAATAAACTTCAGTCACCTTCCAAGTACTCTCCATTTGATCCAATACACCCATTGAGACTGTTTTTCCACTGCTCAAAACAGTTTTAGAACTTGTCCATTTTAACGCCTTTCCGTACTTCTGCCATTTACTGTTTCACCTCTTCCACATCAGCAAAATGTTTCCCTTTGAGGACTTTGTTCATCTGGGGAAAAAAAAACAAAACAAATCAAGAAAGTTGAGATCGGGTGAGTAGGGAGACTGGGGCATGGGGGTCGTGCCATTTTTGGTCAAACACTGCTGACCCCTCAGCACGGTGTGGGCTGGCACGCTTGTAAATCATCCATCGTGAAGTGGGCAAACACACTGGAAGAGTCTTCAAAAAAATTCACTGACGCCAAATGCAGCTTCTTACAACAACGCCAGTTGGTACGCCCATGCAGACGGGTTCCTAGAACACTCACGTAGCATACTATCCGGAAGATAATTCTGGCTTTTTTTAGGGGGGTGTGCCCCTCATAGGATCTCATTTATATGTGATATCTGATGAACAAAATAAGCTGATGAACAATATAGGAATCGAGCCATGCATTCAAGGAACAGACTGATAGATGTGAGAGGACAAGGGGACTGGATGAAAGAAGGTGAAGGGATTAGCCAAAGAACACATATGCATGGCACACAGACACAGACCACAGTGTGGTGGCGGCCAGGAGGAAGTGGATGTGGAAGCGGGGTGGAGTTGGGCAAAGTAGGGGGGAAACGGGGTCATCTGTAATAGGGTCAACAATAAAAATAAAGTTAAAATGTAAATAAACAAGTAAATAAATACATCTTACGGGAGCACCAAGGTGAGGGGGGCGTTTCTCTAATCATCACTCTTTTCCAGGATCACAGGACTCTGATAAAGTTCAATATTGTTGACTTTTAAATCAGCATAAGAAAAAACAAATAAAAAATGAGAACTATGCAGCAATTCATGCTTAAGTGCAGAGTGAGACAGACAGAACCTAATATAAAATTTTCTATTAAATAAACTTTTATCTAGCAGAAGTTATGTATTGGGTAGCGTTGAAAGTCCAAGAGTGAAATAAATAATGTCCATAACTTCAAATGGCATCCGATCTAATGTAAGGGATTTCTTTTTTTGAGGTCTTCCAGAATAACTCCTATAACTTAGATTTAAACTAAAAGCTTTTGTAGCCCAGAGGAAAAATAGATTCTTCTTAGGTGTAGGACACAGAAATACTTCCTGAACAAGGTATATTTTGAGTTGGCTAAATCTAATAAAGCATTGCTTTTTTCAGCTTGCTTTCACATATGGAATCTCACTTCAAAATCACAAAACATCATGAGTTACTCATAAAATAGACTGTTTTCTCCTTTTACAAATGGAAAAATACGGCCAATAAAATAGTGGAATTAATTCTGCAGACATCAGTTTGCTTGACTGCAAGTATGTACATTTTTTTTTCCTTCTCCTGTATTATACTTTAAGAACAGTCAAGGGTAGAGTTTGCAAAAAAGAAGTTGATACTTTTAGGAGGAAAAGAAAAGTTAAAGAGGAAAATGACAATAAAAATAATAGAAATAAAAGGAGAAATAGATACCATTGAGGCTAGAGTTTGGAAAGAAAACTAATGAAGGAATCAAGGATGATGGATGGGATTATTCTTTACATGGCATACTATATATGATCCTTATGCTATGGAATGTCTGAAGATGTCTGGCAACACTTACACAATGGCTTTCTTTTTTCTTAAATCTAGCTCCAAATCAATTTCTCTTTGGAAAGTTTGTATTTTCACCCTGGTTGATCCCCTGTATTTCTTTTTCAGTGCCTTTTTAAATTTGTTTTTTCTTTAATATAAATTTTATTCTTTTTTAATGTACTTGCATTTTATTTTTCTTTCCAGATTTATTGAGGTATAATTGACAAATAAAATTATATACTTAAGGTGTGAATAGATTTAATATACAAGGACTTTCCAGAAAATGTCCAACCATTGCTAATATAACGAGAATAGTTTGGGTGACATCAATGTAACTTGGGAGCAAAAGAGAGTGAACTGGAATGCACATGCATCAACAATGACAACGTCACTGAACTAGTCAGTTGGGGAGATAGAAGCTATTGAGTGAGCACTTGTACTGTGTGGCCATCTCATTCAAAGTGACTGAGAGTAGAGCAACAAATCTGCATCAAATTCTGTTAAGCTTGAACATTCCTCCACAAAAAATACTGGGATGATTCAGAAGGCTATAGCTATGGGCAATTGGTGGTTGGCAGCTTCATCACAAAATATGCCTGCTCATGCATCACATCTTGGGCAGAGCTTTTTTTGTGAAATGTCAGATCACCCAGGTGACTCAGCCCCCACTACAGCCCAGATCTGGTGCCCTGTGAATTTTGGCTTTTCCCAAAACTAAAATCACCTTTGAAAGGGAAGAGATTTCAGACTGTCAGCAAGATTCAGGAAAATACAATGGGGAAGCTGATGGTGATTGGGAGAACTATGTGAGGTCCCAAGGTATCTACTTTGAAAGGGACTGAAGCATCATTGTCTTATGTACAATATTTCTTGTATCTTGCATCTTCCTCAATAAATGTCTCTATTTCTCATGTTATGAAATAACATCCATGGCTGGATCCCTTCTGGACAGGCCTTATACATATATATTATAAAAAGATTATCCCAATCAAACTGATTGACCTATTCATGACTTTACATAGTTACTATATATATATATCTATATATGTTTTTTGCCTGTGAAGTGAGAATGCTTAAGATCTACTCTCTTAACAAATTTCAAATGCATAATACAATATTAACAACAGTCACCATGCTGCCCATTAAATTCCCAGAACTTATTCCTCTTATAACTGAAAGTATGTATCTTTTGACAAACAAATTCCCATTTCCAGCACCCACAGAGAGAAGTTGAGTATGATTTTGTGTGAGAATGTATGTAATATAATATAATAAACATATATTATGTGTATATTTGTATACACACATACCTACAGTGATTGATTATGCACAGAAATAATGGAAACAACCATGAATAGCCTACCGTTAATACTGAAGCATTTATACTGATTATTACACAGGTTTAATGGCTTATCAAAATAATCTATTAATAAAGGGAAATAAATATTAATGCAATATTATTGATATAAAACAAAACATAGCAGGCTTTACAGAGAATAAATCTTTTACCCTTTTTTAGAATTCCTAAGTCTCATCTGCTTAATGAAATGATTTTCAGTGAGGTGTAAAATACATTATTTAAGCTAGTGGTAAGAACATATCATTTACATGATTGCACCTTAAGTATACAGATGTGATTAATAACATTCAAGGCTAGGCAGTGTCATTAGATAAAAAAGAATCACCTTTGGAAAATTATATCTTCTAGATTATTTGAAGTTAGCAGAATATTCTCTATTTAAGATGGTAAGTTAGACATAAATTAATCATGCACTGATAAAAATAGACTTGCAGTAAAAAAATGAAATGTTCACTCACAAATGTTGCATTTTTTTTTCTAGCTAAATATCAAATTCACTACATTTCTTTTCACTCTAGCTTCAGCAACTGTGATAAAAGCGAGAAAAACTTAATAAAAATCTGTAGTGTCACATACAAAAAATTAAAACAATATGCATGATAAGTTTAGTCTTCACCATGTGAAAGAATTGAAGGAGCTATAATTGAAATGTCCTGAAAAAAAACAACTGTATTTTAATTTGCAATTGCTTGTGGCAGACACACTGGCTGGCAAAGATAGAACACCAGTATTAAAGAAGGCGCACAATGGGAAGATCCTAAGTGATCCAAGAAAAGGAGCTGCTGAAGTGAACCAGACACTTTATATAGTAAATGGAAAATCTTGGCAATTATTTCCCTACATAGTCACAGGCTTCTGCTATAAAACTGGGAAAATGAAATCCAAATGGTCAAATAGCAACATTTTCTGATTTTTCACAACACTATAATAACTTTGAAAATTGATAGCCTAATTTATAATATAAGCATATCATATAAAGGATAAATGCTAATTAATTTTAAATAAGTTAACAAATACTGATGAAACAATGTCTGTGTTCAATGCTTACTACTGAGATAATACCAAAAGGTATAGAATGTGGATCAATCTTCCTGCCCAAATCTTATAATCTATTGAAACTGAGAAGAAATAAATACATTAATGGTTAACAGCACTGCAAACAGTAAAGTGACATATATAGTTAGTGACTTTTATTGCTTTGTCCAGCTGCAATGCAATCTCTTTTGAAGTCTGTGTCTCTGTCCTTCACCTTTTGAGAGCCTGCTTCTACTGTCTGACCTCTATCATCTTTGGGAAATTACCTGTGTGCTGTCAAAGCATGTGACTCAGAGATGCCTAGAGCCAGAAGTGATTAGAGTTACATCCTTTATTCACTCCACCCTACTCCATTCCAGCCCAGAACAAGAGTTGCTTGGTGTTACTAAGCACTGAATCACCATTGTAGTGTTATAGAAATCCATCTCACTTGTCTGAAGATGGGAAACACACTGCTGTATATTTTTCATGCCAGGTATTCCCAGGGGATGCAAGTAAAACTAAGTTTTATCTCAGATAACACGTTTGCTTGACTTCTTTCATTTGCCCAGAAATCTTAAGCTGGTCTAAAGAAACAATTCTACGGCATATTGTTATTAGTAAATTACTAATTGGAAATAAGTAAAAATATATTTTGATGCCTTAGGAAAAAAAAGAGACATCATTGTGAGTTGAAATAGGCTAGTTTTTCTAATGGAGGAAGTCTTTGGTGCTTGAAAGAAGAATAGGTTTGGGCAGGAAGAGAAAATGAGCTGTTCTGGCACAGTAGACAATATAAGAAAGTGTTCAAGACAGAGTGCTCAAGTTTGTCCAGGGTTAGTAGAGCAATTCTGCAAGAATAAATGTCTTGATGATAAGTGATGATTTTCCTACAAACAGATTATGGAGGTCCATAAACAAGAAAAATAATCTTTGTTTACAGAGAGCGGCACTACATAACCTTGGTGTGCTCTCTAGAATTCAAGGGATTCTTTAATATTTAGGAATAGACAGGTAATATATAATTACAGTGGTGTTCTAAGATTCATCTAGTGGTGGTGTGCTATACAAAGGACAGAGACACCAGACAGACAGAACAATTTGGCATGTAGCTCAGATGTATAAATTTGATGTAACTAGTAGATCTAAATATAAAGGTTGGGGTAGGGGAAGGAATGCTAATAGGAATAGAAATAAAAGGGAGTAAGAATGATCAATGCTCTAAAAAGTTATTTAGAATCACTTACAAGCCTCTAGGACTGACTAGATGAGGGAGAGGTGTGCACAAGACTTTTTTGGTACATGTTTTAAAAGTACCTGGAGTATAAACATGAAGCAAATGATACAATTTGATTCTTAGAGACAAAACATTAGATAGTGCTATCATGAGAAATGGGCACTTGTACATTCAGAGTTCTAGCTGAAAGAACACAGAATGAGAATCCAGGAATCATACATTTTAGTGCTAAACTGTATTCAAACCTTCCATATAATCTTAAGCAAATCATAAACTTTTCTTGGCTTTAAAAATCCATCCTCAGATAATTCTACAGCCATATTAGTTGTCAAATTATCTTCTGATTTTTGTGATATCAGGAAGAACATTAATACTTTTAACTTGGAATTATTTCTCTAGAGAGGATGTTAAGGCATATATGTGGAACTATCTAGAAAGTGGTTGAAAGAAATGTGAAAGTGATTCTGAGAAGTGTTGATTAGGCAGAGATTTTGATAATGCCTGAAGACATTTTTGGTTGCCACAGCTGGGAGACTGCTACTAGTGTCCAGGGGACAGAGGCCAGGGATGCTGCTAAGCATCCTACCAACTACCCAGCAGCCTGCCCAACAAGGAGTTGTCTACACCAAAATGTCAATGGTGCTTAGGTTGAGAAGCCCTGGGTTAGGTGGCATCATCCTGGAGTTGTTGTGCACAGACAGGCCGAACGAATTTAAGTGGAGTAAAGGTTTCAAATCTGCTTCATGTGCTTTCTTATATTACATATCGCCTAAT
This sequence comes from Pteronotus mesoamericanus, assembly GCF_021234165.1. Lineage (NCBI taxonomy): Eukaryota > Metazoa > Chordata > Mammalia > Chiroptera > Mormoopidae > Pteronotus > Pteronotus mesoamericanus. Next base: position 36,681,373 of record NW_026555285.1, on the reverse strand, counting down.
TCTCTGCTTAATATTATTTTAAAAGTTGTGTATCACTATTCATGGCACACCAAAATAATCTTCACCACCATCTACTCGGTTCTTGGCACAGTGTCTAATCAATGTTGGACAATGAAAATAATAGTAGTGGAATAAGAAAAAGAATACTTTTTATTATGTCTAGTAATATGTTTCCTTTTTAACTCACTTCCAATGTGGTGTCCATGTTTTCAGGAATAAATATTAGTTATTTATGGGTTTCAAAATTAGATACTGATATGCTAATTAAATTTGAGGGGTGCCTGGAGCATATTGGACTGCTAATATATAATAGAATGAATACTTGCTTTGCAGAACAAGTAGGGTAGGAGTATAAAGGTGTAAAGGCATTATATTTTTTTATATCAGGATAAACACATTTAAAGCCTTTGAAAACAGAAAATAATTAGATATTATAATAACTTGTCATAAAATATTCTAATCCCAGTTTTGTTGTTACATTACATTTATTTGTATATTATGAGCTTTGGTAGAACATTGATGCCATGGTTAAAAATGAACTCACATAACCAGATATGTATTTAGTGTCACCACTAAAATATTTAACAAGCACCTATATTTTGGCATACCTAAAACAGAACCCTCGTGCCTCCAGTACGTCTCTTTCGGATTCTCAGCCATCTTGGGGCATGGCATTGTCCATTGTTCTCTGGAGCTTAAGCTCAAACCTGAAATGTTATTTGGCTTTTTCCCTCACCCTAAAATTCAAAGGAGGCTTAACTGTTTCTCTTTTATTCACTGTAAATTTTCTCTGTGTTCCTAAATACATCAAAGACCATTGCACATGTTGCTTCAACTTTCTATCACTCTATATACTGACCTTTATATTGCTATCTACTCATAATTTAATTCTCCAACAAAAAACTGCACCTGCAGAGAAAGTTCCCTGATGGCCATACCTTATATTCTTCTTTGTGTTCATTAGGCACTTTTCCATTACATTACTCTTTTTATCTCAACATTTGGAGTAGAATTTGGCGCATAGCGGATATCTATTATTTATTAAATAAGGTAACAAATTTGTATAAGAATTAGTTATTTGACTAGATGCCCTATTTTTATAAATGTATAATATCATTTATATTCTATTTAGTAACAATTGCTATTGTGCCAAGAAACTGTACCCCCTCACACCAATCACCTCTTCCAGGGTTGATTTCAATGTTTTCTCAAAACCTATCTTTATCTTAAATTTTTTTCTAGTCTCCAACTATTCCCCAAACTGACCAGAAGAAATATTTATTTTTTTGTATTGCCACTTCAGTCTGTTTACTTGTTCAAGAGATGAGGGAAAAAAAGCAATGCTGAAATGTATTGACACTGCCACAAAATTTTGATATAGAAGTTAATGAATTTTGAACAGGGGAAAAATAGAAATAACACCTTCTTGTACAAAATATTGTAGTAAAACAGGCATTTTTCTTAGCTATAGGATTATTCATTTCATTCAGCATGTAGGAAAACAAGCTTACTCCAAAGTAGTGGAGGGGGCAAATGATTATTCACTTCGCTATCACTGTTCAGTTGATTTTTTTTCCTTTTATTTCAGTTTCCTTAAGTTAATTAACTTAAGATTGAATACATAGCTCAGGTAGCACCAAAATAAATGAATATATAAATTGAAACCAGAAATCTTAGCAAATTTAAAGCCTGTGACTGCCACAGACTGCTGGGGGCAGGGGGGGAGGAGACCGTAGTCTGGCATACATCCTACACACTCATTTGCATTCATTCATTATAATAAATGCAAATAGTCCTAGACTCTATTGGATCTGCATGAGGAACATATCTCACCACTTAGCATTGTTTTATAATAATTGTCCTATTTATATAAGACTAGAAGTAAAGCCATTGCTATTTTTCCTGGATAAGACAAGACAAAGTAAATCAGCATCTGCAATCTTACTTCAGGTTTGTGAGGCTTTTTAGTTAGAGAACAAACAATGCTGCTAACATTCTCCAATTCTCTTCTCTGCAGCAAAAGGCACAATGATTTTTTTCACTCTACAAAATTAGTCACTATTAGCCTTCTCATATAAAAACCACTTAACACAATTGATTAGCTATTATGTCACTAAAAATACAAACAAAATAGCTATTTTCATGCCGGAATCAAACTGCAATGTGAATTTTTTTTAGCTTTTATTGTTGTGTACTCATTAAAGAAGGGTGGGATCAGGAGGAAATACACACACATATACACACACTAAATACTTCTAAAGAAATCAGGTGCCTAAAATCTTGGGTTCGTCAGCAAACAAGCAATGCCAACAGACAGTAGGAATCACATCTTATGTGCACTGCATAGGGAACTAGGCCTGCAGTTCCCAGGGACACCAGCAAATAGTGTGTGCTGGATTTTTGTGTGATTTTAAGTGACTTAGATATTTCCAAGTAAGCTGCTTTTGGGAAATTGAAAATAGTTATTAAGTGGTTAAAAGGGGAAAGGACATTGTCTTATGTCATTTCATAATAATCTAGTGTCAGGACCTTTGTTTCATAGAGTTTTTCTTTTATTTGTATTTTCACATTCAACATAATTATCGTAAATACTACAGTTATATGACCAAAAGAAAAAAATTTTTTTCTTTATGATACTAAGGAAATTTGAGGGATCTAAGTGCTTAGCGCATGAAAACTGTGTGATTTTTTTTTTTATAATTTGAAGTTTTGGAAAAAAATTATATGCTTTTAAAAAGTATTTTTATTTTTTTTAGTTGTCTGAAAATGGATGCCTATTTTAAAGAAAATAAAAGTAGCTAATACAAACTAATTGCTTATAACGCATTAGGAAATTTCACAATTGTGAAATATGGTATGTAATAGGCATATTTCCTCCATTTCACAGTTGAAGAATAAAGCTTACGGTGGTAGATGATTTATTTGCCTGTTCCTGGCTATGATTGGGCTGGGCCTGCTCTGACTTCAGAGCACCTGCTCAAGGAAAGCCTCCCCTGCTCTTTTCTCTCTTTGGAATCCAATTAGAGGCTTTGTAAATGTTCTGTCCCTTCATTCCCAAAATATCCTTGGACTAAAGGATATAAGACCAATGAAGATAATTATAAATTACAAAAAATAGTCATATGGAGATAAAGAATCCAACACAATGGTCAAAATGTAGCAATGAAGATTAAGAGGTTTTTGGTTTGTTTTTTTTAAAGACACATTAATGTTTTGGCATAGTATGTACTACACTTAAACATAATTTAGATATTAGGAGAGAGAGGGAGAGAAGAGGAGGGAGGGAGAGAGGAAACGGTCAGCTTCAGCCCTTTTGAAGCGGTGTAACCTGGGATTCACATGGCACTCATTAATTGTCCACTCTGAGCCTACAACACACTTAAATCACGGTAATCGGGTCTGATGTCACAGCCATGTCATCATAGTCCCACATGTGGTCTTTCCATGAAATGTTTTATATTTTTTAAAGCTCAATATTTTTTTCCTGGATATGTCTCTGACCCTTAGGGAAACTGTAAATACTGTATGACTCAGCACTGTAAGATACATAGAGTGAAGGGAGAATTCACTCAAGGTAACTCCATTATCATGTTCTTGATGAGATGTTAAATTGTATTAACAGCTTCATTGATCTTCATGAGAAGAACAGTTCTATGGTCCACCATGAAGTTATAAAATGCATGCACACAAACACAAACAAGATACATTATGTTTATCATTATTGTATTATACATTTAATGTATATTTAATATATAGTACATCTAAGGTATAATATTATACATTAGAGAATAGTTCAGATTTGGATTTCTTGATCCTGAATTTCTGGATTACAAGTGAAAATTCCTAAGAATACTAGAGAATATTTGCTTGTTTGGTTTAATTTTATAGACATTACAAATTGTGTAACTGATCATGTAGTCATCCAGGATTAGAAATGGTGTAGGACTTTTTCTACTTGACGACACATATTTCTCTGTAGCATCTGTTCCTTTACCTTTATAATTATGTATCTTTTTGTCTTAATAACTGTATACTCTCATCTCGTTCTAAAATTTGTTTTTGAAATGAGGAAGATAAAAAATACCTTAATATAACTTTTTGAAATGTATGCTTATTTACTGAACAATTTTTGGTAATCTGAATACCACATAAAGTATGTTACAGATTCCAAGTCATTTTATGATTCCAGGCTTACTATTGTAGCCTTGCCAATCAGACTGTAGTTTTGATTATGTCTATATTCATATTTACCAGAGTTTTTAAGTTAAATACGGGCCTATACCTTAAATTAACAGCAGACAACAAGAAAGGACCTAAAAAAATATGGCTGGTATATAGGGATATCTGAGGATGAAGAGAAAGACAAACTTTGTACAAGTCATTTAGTTGCTTGGAATCCACTCTGTTTAAAGACAACATCATTTATCATATACTTCAAGAATGAGATAATATAAAAACTTCTGCTGCAGTGTGAAAAAAACCTAGATTTTTTTAAAATGTAAAGCCTGTGATTGATATAGAAAGGTGTATTGAATAATGAGAATCTGAAACTTGGGAGGTTTTGTAAAAAAAAGATAATAAAGTGCATTTATATGAGCTATAAATAAAATGAAGATTCTGGAATTTTACATAAATAACCAAGCTATGAAAATAGTTTAAAAGGTATAAAAATTATAAAATATGTTTTTCTTCAGTGATCTTTCAGAACTGCTCTAAATAAAATTAAGAACCTGATATAAATAACTCTAAACTAAATCATATTTCAGAAAAATAGGGAAAAGGATTTCTCCAGAATTAAGTATGTTTGATAGAATATTAGAGTTTTTCAAAGTATAAAGGAATAATACTCCATACATTTTTCTAAGAATGTGACTCATTATATTTTAAATAGGATAATTAATTTAATATGTAAAATGTATAGGAATTTCATGCATATTTAGCATAAATAGTGTATGAATGATCTACATTAAACATAATAAGCAAAAATATATATGATTGAATATTATATTAGAAAAAGTAATTATAATTCTAGAATATTGAACTATTTCTTAATTTAACAAAGACATCCACTACCTTCTATATTGAGTGCTACATTTTGTCTGTTATTACTTAAAAGAACTTCATTACTTTTCAACTCTGATATGAGAACCAAAGTAGAAACAGACATAAAAGTAAAATGAAGTATATTATTTAAATAAATAAATCTTGTTTTTCTATTAGAGTTTGAAATGTATTCATATTAATGTTGCTGATATTCACAAAGTAAAATTTTACCTATTTTCATTTAATTTAGGTAAACAAAAATATACATATATAAAGATATTTTTATTTTGATACTTATTAAATTACCACATTTAATAACTTCTGCACTAAATTCTGAATTAAAAAAAATTATAAATAAGTTCACTAAAGGAGGTGGATGCCCACTCAGTAGGCAACACAACAGCAACAACAAAAAAACCCCACTTACCACAAATAAGTTAGAAAATGTAAAGTCTTTTAAGAGAAAAACAAAGATAACATTTCAAAAAGTTATGTTTAGCAATATAGAGAAAGATGAGACTTATATTAAAAGTATAAAAAGTACTTGTGTGGAATGCAAAGTAAGTCTTGCATACATTAAAAACAAAACAGTTCCTCGTGCTAAAGAGCTATAACAAACTGGAAATCGCGCCAGATAAAAATTGCTCAAGCAAAACATGGAGACATTTATTCAAACTGCATGAAGAATAATGCTATACTATCTGTTTCCTAAATGCTGTGATATACAATAGGAATAAACTATTTGTATCTTTAGAAATTGTCAGTTGTAAATGAAATATACTTTTTTAAGATGTGAAACATTCCTTTAGTTCTCATCAGGAAATATCTTAGAGTTATAAAACTTACATTCTTACTGAAGATGTTTTCATGTAAACCATTCATCATTTATGACGATATCATAATTTGAGCAAGAATTTGAATATAAAAAAATTTAAAACTTTCTCATGATTTTATCTATAATTTATTTCAACTATCAAAAATGCTACAATACTCAATAGTAAATTTTTAAAAACACCTATCTTTCTAGTAATTTTAAAAATACTGTATTTTTTCCATTGCCATTTCACCCCCTCCTACTCCGTGCTTGTCTGCAATTACCACGCTGTTTTCCCTGTCCCTGAGTCCTCTTCCCTCCGCCCCTAACCTCCCCTCCCCCCCCCTCCCCTCTAGCTGTTATCTGCTCTCAATCTATGAGTTTCTATTTTACTTGTTACTTCAGTTTGTTCATTAGATTCTACATATAAGTGAAATCATATGATATTTGTCTTTCTCTGACTGGCTTATTTCGTTTAGCATAATGCTCTCCCAGTCCATCCATACTGTTGCAGAGGGTAAAGTTTTCTTCTTTTTTACAGCCAGGTACTATTCCATTGTGTAAATGCCCCCCAAATCCACCCATCGACTGATCGACACTTGGGTTGCTTTCATATCTCGGTGATTGTAAATAACACTGCAATGAACACAGGGGTGCTTATGTTCTTTTGAATTAGTGTTCTGGGTTTCTTTAGATATGTTTCCAGAAGTGGGCTGGCTGGGTCAAATGGCAGGTTCATTTTTAATGTTTTGAGGTATCTCCACGCTGTTTTACACAGTGGCTGCACCAGTCTGCATTTTTATGTGCTTTAATGTAACAGAAAGAACGCTGGCCTGGGGATTGGGATACTCAATACTTGTCCCCACTCTCCTAATTCACTCAATGTCTCATTTTGAATAGATCTTTTTACTTATCCTAGAAAAATGGTTCAATATAAAATAAGTAATTTCTGTTTTTCTTCCAGGCCCCAAGATTGTATTCCACTGTATTTTGTTGTGGTGCTCACCACAGGAGCTAATTGCAGTTCACGTTAAGATCCTAAGTGAAATTCAGGAGAGGTCAAATATGTTTCTCATATGACAAATTTATGTTATGGATTTATCCCAATTAGGAATCAATTTTACTTTATATAGTGATAGAAAGTATACAGTGAAGAAATCTACAGTAACTCATTGGCTAGTTGCTGTGGATACATGATTTTGTTAAAGAACTATATTTCTTTATCACTTTTCTCTTATAAATATGTTTTATTTAAATTAGCATCAGTGGTGTTTAGAGTCTAGTAGATATTCATCTTTATGTCTAAAGGATATATGGTGGAAAAATTACAAAGTATGAATGGATTTATCTGACATGCTCCGCATCTGAGATGATCTTGTTCCAAAGGTTCTAAAGGTTTTAATCATGAATCCCTAACTACAAAAATATAAAAAGCTTCATATTTGTATATGTAGTTATGCATTTATTTATACACTAATTATTAACATACCATGTAGATTATAACCATAAAGAGTATGCATCCTTTACTTAGAATTTTAAATTATATTTATTTCTCACATTTTACTAAACTGTTTTCCACAAAATCTGGAATGCACATACCCCAGTTTAGAGATCACTGCTTCAAAGTGGTTATAATCACCCTATATTTATACATTCATTTATCAAATCAGTATATATTCCCTAAGAACCTATGAGCAAAGCACAGTGATAAAAACACCAATGACCCATATTCTTTTATACACTTTTGAGAATATTATCATATTTGTATATTATCATGTACTCTCTCTGATATTGTATGGTATGAATAAAAACAATGCATCTGGCACTCAAGGAAACTACTCAGACATACTGCTCTGTTTTTAAAACAAATGCAACAACCACACATAAAAGGCATGATGGCTTCAGGTCCAGATGTCCCTGGGATGGACATCTTGGTTACCCCATCAGATGGATATATAAAAACAATATTAAAATCAAGGTTTTTACCAGATGAAAAAACAAAAAATTAATAATTTGTCTCCAATTATATTGCAGTAAGCAGAAGTCATGGGAGATATAGTCAAACAATTGTATTCTGAAACATTTGTCCTTACCCCTGGCCTCTACAATATGACTTGATATCAGCCTGTAATACACAGTATATGTAACCACCCTGCTATTTAATTCCTAGAGTTCATTTCCTAATTTGAGTTCTATGTTTGGATTAATAAACCTGTATAGCAGTTTTACCAACAAACAAAAACAAAAATACAACTTCAAAAAAACCCAAATACTTTATATGTTATAACACTAAATAATGCCTAAGGGCACAGGTCTTCTTGAACACCCAGCCACGGACTTTTCCCTGGCTGCCCTAGTGGACTGTCAGGGCCCTGGGGCTGTCAACAATCTAATTTTCACTCTGAAAGAAAAACAGATTCTACCAAAGACAGTAGGAAAAGAACCACAATGATTCTGATCTATAAGGGAATTTCTATATGATTAGGACACATATTTTTAGAAACACTCACATATCATTAGATGAAGTAGGCTTTCTAAATAGAAGAAACACATCATTTTTCTCTAGGAGCAAATTGTATCCATGAAGATTATATTTCTATAATAAGAATAGAGTATATGGAGACTGGAGCATCAATTTGAGTGTTATTTACACCAAGACTTCCAGAATGCTTGGAGCTCCACTTTTGGTATGTATTGAATTTGAGCAAGGTGACGTATTGTACTTTGGGTAGAAAGCTTTACTGAAAGGGCAGATGTTCAGAATTCTCAGGAGGCATAGACCCAGGCATGCAGGGCACACTCTTGCTGGCAGTAAAGACCCATTGCCAATAAAACCAGCTGTCCCAGCATCTGTGTTGCTTCCAGGGAATGAAAAAGAAGGAATGACAGTGTTGAACTCAGATTTCATGGTTCTGCAGCAAACAATGCTAGAATTATGATTTTATACAATTTATTTTTGAATCTTGCTTTTTAATGCTTGCAACTAGAGGTCTTAGGAAATAACTGGGATATTTACAAAATTCTTTAAAACCCCTCCTGACCCAGATCTATAAGTCTTTTCTAAAGTATGAAGGTTGCTCTAAAGCCTAGGATGAAGTAATAGACCCTTTTTGTACCTATTGATCATGGCATACTTCTGAACTCAGTGTTATATAGTTCTAACTCCGAGTTTACCAGGCCTGGGGCAAACGAGAGGCTCTAGAGAGGACCCCTAATAAATCTTTGGTGCTCACAGTCATGGCATAGCACTGGGGAATATCTGAAATTCATCTATTTTTAATGTGCCTGCCAGTTTGTGCTTTCCAAATGACCAGGCTATCTCAAAATAAGCAAAACTATTTGATACAATGGAGTTTCCCACTGAGGTCAGTGATCGCTGATAAATGATCTTTGCCAATCACTAATTCACATCATCTACCACTGGCAAGTCTTTTATAGAACAAGGCTTTTGAAATAGGTTCTAGAAGCAAGAAAGTGGCGCTTACAATTTCAAGTTGGAACAGAATGGTGACCGGAACTCAAGAAAAAAATACATATATATATATTTACATATATATTTATACACATACATACATACATACATACCTAATAAAAATTCATGGGATCAGACTGTGGTTTTCAGCTGTAATTCTGGATAGTGACCTTGGTCCTAGGCTACAAAACAAATGAATATGATAGAGCATGATAAAGAAACCACAGTGATGCAAAAAGACTAAAAGTCACACATCTTTGAGGGAGGGGTTATAGCCCTACTTCACTCTAACTATGGTATAATTTTTTATTGCAGTAATTATTGTGTTAATTTGTGTTTGTGTTGTGTTGGAAAGGTACATTTTGACATTGATATTGACTTCTTCTTTCAATAAATATGCACTGAGCCCAAGTGTCCCAGTACTAGTAAGACAACACAGTTGTATGAGATATAATCAGAGTGTATGTTGTATACTGCCTCTGCATTTTTTTCGTATTTGTTCTATCTTCTTTGCATCAGGCTAAAATGTCATTGACATGCTTACTTTTGTATCCTTGAAAATGCAAGGTCAGTGACTTTCTCTATTGTCCACATATTTGCGTGGCTAAATAAATGAATGGTTAACTGTATAGATGATTAGCTAGAAGATAGATAGATAATAAATGCTACAAGTACAAATAATTTGTGTCACAGGATAAAACTTAATTAAAACAGGATGATTAATACAGGCACAGCTTAAGAACCCAATGTTAAAAAATCTAGCCAAGTCAACAGCTGCATGCAGTATTCTCAAGAGTTTTTCTCAGTTACAAGACTTATAATAATATTCTATTAAGACCAGTGTTTTGCTGCCCTGGCTTGTGTGGCTGAGTGGATTGAATGCCAGCCTGAGAACCAAACAGTCACCAGTTCGATTCCCAGTCAGGGCACATGCCTGGGTTTGAGAGCCAGGTCCCTAGACGGGGTTGAGTAAGAGGCAACCACACATTGATGTTTCTCGCCCCTTCTTTCTCCCTCCCTTCCCTTTGGTCTAAAAATAAATAAATAAATAAATAAGCTTTAAAAAATTTTTAAAATTAACTTAATGAATGACATAAAGGGATAAAATTAAAAAAAAAATTAAAAAAAAAATAAGACCAGTGTTTCTTTTCTCTTCAGCCACCTAGAACCATTTTATGGATTAAATCTCTGGATTGGTGGCCCTTGGACACTATGTTTTAATGAAATTTTCTACTCACATTGTAGTAACATGTGGGCCTGTAGCAGTCTAGGTTTTTATTGTATTTATTTATTTGTGTTTGAAAATATTATAAAGCATTTATTGTGATTTTAAAAATATTCCCAGTTCCACAAATGCTCATATATCAAATTGTCTGTTAATGTTATGTTACTACATTTTTCAAAACTATCCATGCAAAGTAGCTTCCTGGTTCTTGTTGGTACTCCAGAATAATTTAGCTATTACAGAAAATTATGGATGATTTATTTTCTACAAAAAAACTAAAGCCATCCACTTTGAAGAAAAAGCATAGAAAAATCATTACTTTTTTCAGAGAAAGATTTTTAAATGTAGGACACATTTGTGTTATTTATTAAATGTAGAATTACATAAAAAGAGGACCGCCTAAGAACACTTGATGCCTTGATACCATAGTTGTTTTTTATGCATCAATAAACATTATCAGTTCTCATACACTTTTAAAGTATTATTTTAAAAATGAAAGCAAATCTTTCTCCTAAGGACTGAAATAAAGACATTTTATTTCTGAAGTTAAAGCACATTAGGAAAGAAGTACAATAATGGTGATCAAGGTAAGGATTCTAGAGAGTGCCTACCTGGTTCAAGTCCCAGGCGGATCACTTTCTAGCCAGGTAACATTGTATAGTTGCTGTCTTTGTGCCTCAGTTTCTACATCTGGAAAATCTGGATCACAGTTGAGTTGTTTTGGGGATTAAACAAAGAACTATTATAAAGCCCTGTATTGGAAGGTTTAAAAATAATTCTTTTGAATGCTATAGAGCAAAAAGAATCTAAGCTATTGTTTATATGGGCATTGTTAAAAGTAATGCAAAATCACATACTATTGTGATGAAATTTAGTAAACAAACAGTGGATACTCAATATGTATAAGAGACTAGATTCGTGGTTAGGACACTATTCAGATTTTTTTTTCTTCTCCTTAAATGTTGGTTTACAATGCTAACAAGAAAGATGTCCTTTAAAATAAAGAGCCACCTTCAATATTAATACAAGCTACATTACTTCCATTTTCTTGACTCCATTAAGTATCAACTTCCTCATCTAAAAATGGAGATAGTAACACAATCTACTTTGTAGGGTTACTGTGAAGACTAAGTGACAGTACATCGAAAGCCCTGAACAGGGAACCTGTTACATGTAAATTTTCAAAATAAAACCTGCTTCTATTACGAGAGCACAATTACATAATGTGCTGCTTTCCTAAAAACATCTCTGAACATGGAATAAAACGACTGTAGGACAAGAGTTGTGTGACTTTCTAAAGGTCAGAGAACCTCTCTTTCTTATCAAAGTGCTATTACCTGGTACTTACTCTTGAACTCTAAATGGCTGTGACTATCGCGGATGTGCTGCCAAAGCTTTGACCTATCCATGAGGCCGGGATGTTAGTGTACCTTGCGTCTCTGAGAAAAGGGAAGGAATTGCTATCGATAACATAAATGATGCCTCAATGGCAAAATCTGTTCAGTTCAAGAATTTATATGCAGATACACATATAGACTTATATGTATGTCTATTTTATATTGCTTATTTAACGCATAAAGGACATTAGATGTTTCATATTATTATATAATTGTTTTCTTATGATTTAAATAGTAAATATAAGAATAATATTTGGGTTTTCCTTTATTTCCCCCTCTCAAAATAAACTTGTGTTAAAGGACAAAGATTTAACTGAACATATTTGGTGTTGTACCTTTGAGTGTTGGGCAACATGTAAATATCTGATTTTATATATTTTTAAGTTTTGTGCACCTTATATTTTATTTCTCTGGAGGCACTTCTATCATAAAATGAAGGAAAACTAAGTGTGTCACTCTTAACTTGACTTAAAGAGAAATATAGAATATAGAAATTTGCTTTTGTCCTTAAATAATTTCTACAGTAATATTTTGTTTGACAGCTTCTGTAATTGGTAATCAGAATCATAAATATACTTTTGATTCACACATAACTAAAACAAGAGAAATTGCTCATCTTTCCTTTTTAAACACAGATCTTAATAAATAATAAATTAAACTTTAGTGCTTCAAGATACACTATATTATTTGACACCTTGGGAAAATGGCTCTTTTGGATCCTCTCTCCATATCACATCTGGCTGGTTTAAGATATTAGTCAAAACCGATCCATATTTATTTAGATCACACTTAAAAGCACTCTGCTAAGAGATATAGAAAATACCATTCTTATTCTTTAGAATATATTAATAATATTCACATGCATCTCTACATTCTTGCAAGATTTTACTGATCTTCATGGCTTCTCTATAAGGTGGATATTGTGTAGAGTTAACAGATAAAGAAACTCTAGATCAGAGAGATGAAATAGCCTATTCAAGGTCACACAGTAGTCAAGAGGCAGTCAAAAGATATGAACTTGCATTTGTGTCCATTATCTCAGAATTCTGTATATTAAAGGAAACAGTATAAATTTATGGGGAGTAAACTGACTGGATTGCAGAAGAGGCTGTACTGATAGCCAAAGTTAATGTATAATAACCTATAATATAACTTATTTACTAAATATTGTGCTCATTTAAAGAAATACATTTTGCTAAGCCTATGGAAGGCATGTTAATAGTCAGAAATCTTCAACACTTAAACACATTTTTTCCTGTAAACAAATAAAAAAGGTGCCTTTGATTAGTGCAGGAGATTTAGATTAGGTAAGGGAAACCTAATTTAAAAAAATACATGTTTCATCAAAGGAGTTTGGAGAAAAAGAGTTTCATTTCAGTCCTCTCATACCAAGAACCAGCTTTGTAGAGAAAGTTCATTCTGTTTTTAAAAATCTCCTTTCATGTGTCCTTTGGATATAGAAAATATTTTGTTTAAAACTAATCTGTTTCTCTTAGAAAGAAAAAAATGTGCTGAATAAGAAAATTACCCTTCTCTTTGGATATAAATTCAAAAGTGATACTGCTTTTCAGGTGGAATGGAGGGAGGCCACAATTGTTTGCCTGAAGAAAGATCTTTGGAACTAATTAATTAAATTATACCTGTAAGTATACAATGCCACCAAACTCAGAGCGCCCTTCCCCAAAAAGCAGAGGGATAACTCAGGACAAAGCACAAAATCCTTCTTAGAAGCTCACAATTGGAAGAAAGTATAGTAAGGAAGCCATAGAACATATGGTTGACGTTTACATAAACCATGTTTGCAAGCACCTGTTTTGGATATCCACATACAACCACAAGTGTATCTTCCCTTAAGATCAGGAAAAAGAGAGGGATGTCTGTTTTCACCACTCTTATTCAACATAGTACTGGAATTCTTACCCACAGCAATCAGAAAAGAATAACATAAAAAAGACACTCAAATTGGAAAGGAAGAATCAAAACTGTAATTATTTGCAGATGACATGATGCTGTATGTAGAAAACCTTAAAGACCTCACCAAAAAAACTACTAGAACTGATAAGTGAATTTATTAAAGTAGTAGGATACATAAGAAATATCCAAAAATCAGTTGTATTTTTAAACACCAATAATGAACTATCAAAGAAAACTAAGAAAATGATCCCATTTACAATTGCTGCGGAAAATATACCTAGGATTAAATTTAATCAATGATATAAAAGACCAGTACTCCAAAATTTTGAGACACTGAAGAAAGAAATTGAAGAAGATATAAATAAGTAGAAACATACACTGTTTATGGATAAGAAGAATTAGCGTTATTAAAAGGTACACACAACCCAAGGCAATCTATTGATACAGTCGAATTTTTATCAAGATAGCAATGGAGTATTTCACAGAACTAAAGCAAATATTTCAACAATGTATACGGAACAACAAAAGACCCCAGATAGCCACAGAACTCTTGAGAGAGAAGAACAAAGTTGGAAGAATCATGCTACCTGATATCAAACTATATACCACAAGTTCATATTAGTCGAAACAACATGGTACTGGCATAAGAAACAGATATACAGATCAATGTAACAGAATAGAGAGCCAAGAAATACACCCACACCTGTATGGTTATTTAATATTTAACAAAGAAGGCAAAAACATACAGAAATATGCAAAAAATAAATAAAATGAGACCAACTTCTTACACCATTCAAAAGAATAAACTCAAAATAAATTAAACACTTAAATGTTAGAGTCAAAACCATAAAAACCCTAGAAAAATATACACAGTAAAATCCCAGACATTTCTGTAGTAATATTTATTCTGATATACTACCTCTGACAAGCAAAAACAAACAATAAAAGAAACAAAATGGGACGGATGGGACTACAAACTAGAAAGTGTTTGCACAAAAATGGAAACCATCAACAAATGAAAAGACAGCCTGCTGAATGGGAGAACATATTTTCCAATGTAACATGTGATAAGGGCTTAATACCCAAAATTTATAAGGAATTTATAAACATCAACACCAACAAAACAAACAGTCCAATTAAAAAATATGCAAAGGACCCTAACAGACACTTCTCCAAAGCAGACATACAGGTAGACAGTAGACATGTGAAAAGATGCATAATGCCATTAACCATCAGAGAAATGCAAATTAAAACTACAATAAGATATCACCTCATACTTATCAAAATGATTATCATCAAGAAATCAGCAAAACAAAAAAAAAAAAAAAGAAAGTGAGTGAAGATGTGGAGAAAAGGGAACCTTTGTGCCCTGTTAGTGGGAATGCAGATTGGTGCAGCCTCTGTAGAAAGCAGTGTGGAGTTAATTTAAAAAATTAAAAATGGAACTGCCTTATGTTGTAGAAATTCCACTTCAGGGAATATATCTGAAGAAATCCCAAATGCTAACTTTAAAGAATATATGTACCCCTATGTTCATTGCAGCATTATTTACACCAGCTAACCTTTGGGAGCAGCCTAAGCTTCCATCAAAAAATTAATGTATAAAGAGTGGTATATTTACATAAGGGAATACACTTGGCTGTAGAAAATAAGAAAATCTTACATTTTGCAGTAGGATGGATAGACATGGAGAGCATACGCTAAGTGAAATAAGCCAGTCACAGAAAAACAATGCCATGTAATTTCACTTTTTTTGTGGACGCTAATGAGCAAAATAAACTAACAAAGTGGAGAAAGACTCATGGATGCAAAGAACAGACTGACAACTTTCAGAGGGGAGAGGGGTGGGGCCGGGTGAGAATGGGATTAAGCAAAGAAATAAAAAGAAAGATTTATACACATGAACAATAGCGTGGTGACCGCCTGGGGGGAGGAGGGAGTGGTGGGAGGTGAAGGATGGTATGGAAGATGAATGGTGATGGAAAGAGACCTGGCTGGGGTGGTAAACAGGATAGGGAGAGATTCGACCAGAGTACTGGGAAGAGAAGGGGGCGCTATGGGAGGAGTTTGCCAAGGCCGTGGTAAACAGTCTAGGACAGGATTGGCTGAGGAGCTGATTGCCTCCAGTGCACATGGAATTATAGGCTGGAAGATTTAAACCAAAGGAAGGCAGAGACTGGCTCTCTCTTGCTCTTTCTCGAGAGTGTTTGGATGATTGTGCTGTAGTCACCTGCACTTCCCAAAGAAGAGTATTTTAAATGGGAAAAGGAACTCCAGGAACAGCTTGCAATTGGTCTGACCTGGCAGAGGGTGGGTGGGCTATTTTTCTTTGGGTATCCTTGAGGGGACAGGCTCTGAGGCAGAAGCTTGCCATGCTTCCAAAACGTGTAGCTTCTGTATTGTCTGTTGTTTTTAGTTTGTAAAGTAACCTTATAGAAATAAGATCAAAACTATCGGGGGAATGAGAGGGGAGCTCAAGAGTTAAAAATTTTAGCCTCAGCTGATAGAAGTAAGTGATTAAAGCTGGAAGTCAAGTGTTAAAAAGATTTCAGTCTTAGGTGATAGGATTAAATGTGAAAGCTGTTACCCCAAAATTGTGTAGCTTTTAAATAAAGGATATTTTCCTTTTTCATCAAACTTCTGCCTCCAAAATTTTGCCTAGAGGGTGGTAGCAGGCAGCAGGGCCTCACTTGCTGTTTGTTAACAAACACACAATGCAATAGCCATATGGTATGTTCTAAAATTATACACCTGAAAACCATATAATTTTATTTACCAGTGTTCCTCCAGTAATTTCAAATTAAAAAAAAGAAAGAGAAAAAGTGCATCAAACAAGTATTCTTTCTATGGCCATTTAGTGTTTTTTGATGAGTAAGTCTGAAACTCCAGGGAAGGACCAGCCACAAGCTTCCTGGAGTGCCTGAGTAGTTACTGAAGCCAAAACAAAAGGTAGATTAGGAAATCTTCTTTCCATTACAATGGCTTAATCAGAAAGCTGGTGTGACTTTATTGTGCCGGCATTTCTCTCTGCTACTCTGCAGGCAGGTAGATCATTAAATATTGATTCAGAAGCTTGTGCAAGAAAGAGAAAATCTCTATGATTCTCCATATTGACTATAAAGATGAAAGGAACGCTAGTTTATAAAAATTTAAGACAAACATCTATTTTGATCATAATTTATTTTAAATTGCTAAACATGAATCTATGAAAATATTATGTAATAAAAAATAAAACAGCATGAAGAAGTGTCTTACTTTTGAATGAAAGAGAAAACAAAATAACACTTAGATTATAAATGTTATAATAGAAATTAAAACAAAAACAGAATAAACATAAACAGAGGAACCTTGTAAAGCAAACTTGAACATCCTGATGCCCTCCAAGGGAAGACCGTCAGGAATACCCATGTAGTCATAGAAATTTGCCGCATTTACTTGTTGAAGCTCCGGAAACAGCACAACATGAAGAACCACATTAAGAAGGACTCATAGTCGATTTTGGTTTGTGTAGGGAATATAGGGTGAAGATATAAGGAAGTAGGTATTTGGTCTTATTTGCGTGCTTTGAGAAAGTTGGAACAATTCAGTAATTAAATGTTAATATATATCTTACCTAGGAAGCAAGAAAAATGGAGTGGGCTAACATATAACTGGTAAAGCAGTCATTCACATTTCCTGGCAAAAGGGGGATGTGGTGTGCACTGTGTTCTTGCTTTTGTATGTGCACGGCTCTGATTATGGGATGTTCTTCTTATGTACTTGATTCTAGGCACAGAGTGACCTTGCACAGAAACAACATGGCCTATCTGTGAGTACTTCTAGCTCTCCAGAGAGAGCGTTCAGGCTATTTTTTGCTTTCTTAAAACGTACTCCAAAATGGTAAACTATACAGAAAAAGTACAAAGAAATTAAGAAAAAAATAGGATGAAAGCATGGCTGTTATGGACTCAGAACAGAGACTTCTCTTCAAGTAGAAACAAATGGAATAAATACAATTACCAAACTTATGAGACAAAAACTGTGCTTCTGAAAAAATAACAAAATCAGCTCTAATAACAAAATTAACTCTAGGATTATACTTACAAATAAAAATTATTTAAAAGATACAACATAAAGTTTTATTTAAATAGATATTAGAATTAAAAAAAGATTTCTTTATAGCTGTAAAGGATGAAAAATATAGATGGCTTTCTTTATCTCCTTTGTAAAATAACAGTCAGACAAAAGAACCTAGGCACCAAAAATTAAGAATATATTCAATATGGTTTAAAATTAAGAATATAGTTCATATATAGTTCAAATTCAAAAAAATTATGGAAATTCCATAATAAGTAAGCCAGTACATATTTATGTCAGGCATTGCCAGACGAATGGGATAAAATAGAAAGACTGACTGCAAATTTGGTAATATACATGTATTTACTGTAGAATATCGGTGGCATTTTAATTGATGGTAACAAAAGAATGATATGTTAATGATAATGAGAAAATTACAGGACCTCCTTTTTCTGCAGGGCATCTGTTCCAAGACCGCCAGTTGATGACTGAAACCATGGTTAATACCAAGCCTTTTATATATACTATGTTTATTCTATACATACGTATAATAGTTTAATTTATAAATTAGACACATTAAAATATGAACAACTAACAGGATAATAGAACAGTTATAACAATAAACTGCAAAGTTATGTGAATGTAATCTGTCTCTTTCTCAGAATATCTTCTCATACTGTATTTATCTTTCCTTTTGTGATGATGTGTTGGCTGCAATTAACTAAAACCATGAAAAGCGAAACCTCAAGTAAGAGGAGACTTCTGTAGTTTAACCTTTCAGGGACATTATAATATATATGATTTCTGTACATCACTTACAAGAAAGTAAAATTCAGGTGAATTAAAAAGTAAATGTAAAAAAAGAAAATTAAAAAAATATTGATAAATGTATACCTGATGATGGTACACAGAGAACCTTTTTATGCATTAAAAAGTTGTGGAAACATATTTCAATCAAGTTTTTATTTTAGTTTCCACAACTTTTTAATTTTAATTTTAATTTTTTAGTGTATAAAATTTTTATACATTTTCATTTCAAAGAACACAGGGAAATGTTTTAAGACAGAATATTATTTAATGAAAGCATTTACAAAATATACTGGCAAACTGATGCAACTAACATTAAGTTACTTAATGTAAGTCATATTTTAAATTACTTGCATTATAAAATTGTAAAAATATAAAATCAAGTAGTACTCTCAAGTGTAATACAAGTATCACCTAATCACATGGGGAGATAAAAGCAACCTCATTGGGCATAAAGGAATACAAATTAAATCATTACCAAGAGATTATACAGTATTGATCTGAATGAAGAGAAATAGGCAGTCACAAACAGAGGCAATAGTAAGTGTACATGGGAATAATCTTCCTTTAGATCAGAATAACAACAGCTAAACATAGGTAGACTCATTCTACCTTTTCATGTCTTCAAATCTAAAGAAAGAATCAGAAATGTGCACAGATAATATATGTAGAAGGAAATCAAAGAAAAACTATTTATGATAGACAATGTAAAATACTGAAATTTCCAATAATTGATGATTATGGAAATAAACTTCCTCACATTGGGGCGATAAATTTAAAATTGAGTTGTATCAATATATAATTAAATCAGAGACCACTGTTATATAGATTTTTTTTAGAGGTGACATGGTACAAAAGAATATAATCTTAATGTAGTGAAACAGCCCATGCATAATATATTTGCAATAGAGACATATTTACCTTGATATGGAAGAATACTTAGTGAAATACGGCAAAATGTTCTTAAGAGTTTCACTGCAGCAGAATTTTAGGTGACTTTTAAATGATTTCTAAGTTAATTACACGTGCCTTCTGTGTTTTTAAACATTTGAAATATAACATGTATTTGTATAATTAGAATAGATAAAATAATTAGTTAAAACGTAAGACCATGCTACTATAACACAATGCTGCAGAATGGGCAGCTTATAAAAATAACAAAGATTTATTTCTCACAGTTCTGGAGGCTCAAAGTCTGAGATAAGGCTGCCTGAGAAGTCAGGGTCTGTGTCCTGCGAGAGCCTGCTTCCCAGTTCGCAAACTGTGACCTCCTCCCTGAGTTCTCAGATGGCAGAGGAGGCAGAACTTTCTCAGACCTCTTACAAGAGCACTAATCCCTTCACGAGGGCTTCTCCCTCGTGGCCTAATCAAATGCTGGTCCCCACTTCCCGAAACCATCGCACTGGGCTTTGCGTTTCAACATACACATTTTGAAGGAACACAAGCTTTCAAACCACAGCAAGCTGCTTCTGACTCTTGGAGACCGATTGAGGAAGAGAACTCCGCGTTTGCTCTTCGGATTAAAAACAATAAAAACAATGTTGTTTTTTCTATATGTTTATATCTAATAATAGTAACTTTAATGTAGAACACCATTTTAAAAGTAAATGTTACAAACAGTAGTGTTGAAATTGTCCCTGTAGTTCCCATTTTTCATTTAAGAAAATCATATTTCGCATTAACTGCTTTGTGGATATCTGCAAATTAATTACCACCAACCAAAAAACTAAAAGGGCTTTTGTGTTAACTCTGTGATAACGAAGAAAATTATTTTTAAAAAACTGCTCAGAGTCAAAGCAGTAGCCCCTAGGTAGCCATTTATAGCTCTGATCATAGACAGTACCTCTATCCTATTCAGTAACATCCAAATCCAAGTGTGCAGTTTATGGGGTGTTTTTTGCGTTTGTCTGGTTGGTGTTGTTTTGCTTTTTTCTTTTGTCATTACATGCTGTTTCGCTACTTTCTACACTGGCTTCTTATCCATCTTCATGTCTCTGGTGTGAAGAAAGCATCTTGCTTATTACAGGTTATGGAGTCAGGCTCTCCCCATCTCCCCGCGCCCCCTCTGACGCTCCTTCCAGGGAGGAGGCTGATGGCTTTTGTTTAGCTTGGCCGGACAGCCATCCTTCATCTTACGGCTCCACTACACATTTCTAAAGAGACCACTTGGTACCTACAATACAATTAAGTCTACTTTCTCTGATGTAATTTTTCCCTTCCCTGCCTATTTGTGTCTTAGCTTCTGCTGAGTGCTTTATTAACTTCCTGCTGTAAATCTTCTGAAGGCAGGAAGGAGATAATCTAAAATCCTGTTATGTGGCCTTGCAATGGGAAAGAAGGGAATACAAAATTGTCTATCTACAGTAGCTCAATGGTTTTTTCACCGACTCTTTTTCTCCACAGTAGACTACTGACTTCTAATTTTCTGTCTTTCTCAGGTTCATTTTTGAGCTTAACAAACTTAAAATCAGTATGAAATGCAATATAAATTTAAAAATAAGCTGAATAAGTATCTCTTAGAATTTTTAAGTCAAATTCCATGAATTACTATATAAAGTATTTTCTACTCATCACGTTTTATCAGGGCAATATAATACATGCAAATCTATAATGAGATATATAATAAGAATGCCAAATTAAAAATGAATAGGATTGTTATTTTTCCCGCATCTGTTATGAATTGTTTTGGAGATTTTGGGTATACCTAATGCTATTTGTTTCCTCCTTTTGTTTATAAAATGGGGTGGATGATACCCATCTGCAGGAAAGAATAACATGTCACCTTTGATTCATTTGTGGTTTGTACTTTTATGGGTAGGTTTTTGTTTTGTTTTGTTTTGTTTTTTGCTATGTTCTAGTCCCCTCATTAGTTCTTGGAGAAAAAAAAAAGACTACTTCTAGGAGATGACAATTCTGTTGAAGAAAAATAAGGTGATAAATTAAAGTAATAAGTGTAAGCATGATTATAAAGATCTTAATAAGGAACTTTTGAGCTGCACCTTAAAAGACCATTAGGGGTTTTGCCAGGTGAAGTAGATAAACAAAATATCTCAGACAGAGCAGAGACAATGTAAAAAGATAAAGGTAATAAAGCACATGGTGCGTTAAGGGAATAATGAGATGTTCAGTATGGTAAGAGTTTAGGGACAGGTTAAAAGACAATCTGAAGATAAAACCACAAAAATAGATGGATTATTTGGATTATTTTGTGGTTTATTATTTTGTGGATTATTTTGTGATTGAGCTGTTATGCTGAGCTACAGAAGGTTAATTTTATACAGCAGGCAATCTGTATTATGGGTATCAGATTATCAGCACTTTTAGGGAATGCAGTTTGGGAAGTAATATGCAAAACACACTGAAATCTTTGGCATGGAATCCAACAGAAAGTTATAATAGCTCAAGCAAAAGATAGTGGGGTCTAGAACTAAGGCGTTAAAACAACTATCAAGAAGCTATAGCAGATTATTCAATGACAATAATTAGAATTGATGAGATTTAAAAAAATCAACTCAGAAAAAGAGAGAATGATAAGAATACATTTTAAAAGGATTTTAAATTTAGTGTTTTAAGAGACAAGGTGATAATGCTAATGAAAACTAGGAACAGAGGTAGAGTATATGACATGAAAAAAGGCTGTGCCATTTGGGTGGACCATGTTGGGTGAAAAGGGTCTAGTGAGGCTTGTATTTGGATATGTCTGATTCTGGCAGAGAAGTAAGTTAGAGACTGAGGAGTCAGTGTTCTAGTGAACCTGAGATTGAACAGAGTAGAAGGTTTTAAGTGAGTTACTGATAGGAGATAAAAGAAAGCTAAATGCACTCTCAAGGAACGCTAGCAATCAAAGAAAGGGTGGATAGAAAAAGGAGGAAAAATATATGGAAAGATAATTTTCAGAAATAAAGGAAAATATTCATGAAATATTTTTGTAATTGGACACAAGAGAGAATTTAAGAATCTAGTGTGGTCAACAATATCTCAAAACTATCCTTGTGATATATGAATAAGTAATGATGTATGCTATTTCCCTTAAATTCAACTTGGAGTATTGGGTTCATGTACTAAGCATAGTGCTAGTGGCTGGAACTATAGGGGGAAAACAATATTTCTTATCTCAAGAAAATTAAATTCTAGTCTAAAATATGAGACAATTGATAGGTAAATAAATGCTAATGTATCTGATAAAATGTTAAGGAAAAAATGTGGGTATGGAAACAATGGAATTTGGGAGAATGTACTAATTTAGCTTGGGTGGGCAGGAAAGGGTTCTGCAATAAGATAACACTTGAGTGGACACCAGTGAAAAGTAATGACAGGAACCATGTGGTGTCAATGGCTGTAAGGAGAGGAGCGATTTGATCTGCTGAATATTTTAAACAGATCCTTCTGGCCACTGTGTGGTTACTTGATTAGGGGTGGGCAGCTAGAGAGGAAATATAAAGATCATTTAAAAAGATATTTTAGTAAAATAACAGGGAGAGTAAATGTGAGCTTGGTGCAGGTCAAGGTATATCAATCTAGGCTCCATTGTCATTTTAGATGGGATAAATTGTTCTTGTGAGTGACTGCATTTTGTAGGATGCTTATCAGAATCCCTAACCACTACCTACTGGATGCCAATAGCACCCCATGGTTTTAACAAACAAAAATATCTCCAAACAATTGTTTAGTATCCCTGAAGATCAAAATCATCCCCAGCTGAGAACCATTTGTCTCCGTAGACACAGTTGCAGGCATTGAATGTGTAAACAGATACATTTTAAAGATAAAGCTAAATGGATTTTCTTTTGAATTGGACAAGGGCTGCGAGACAAATAAAACCAAGTTTTCTAACTTGAACAGCTGGAGGTTCAATTTGACATTGCTGAGAGCTGGAAGAATAAAGGGACAATAGGAATCAGCGTTATCAGTTTTTGTCTTATTAAATTTGAAAAGCAGTTGGATATGAAACTGACATTCAGGCAGGAGCTCCAGTTGGGTCTGTACATTTGGTTGCTATACAAGTATGGATAGTATTTAAAACCAAGGGAATGAATGAATGTCTCTAAGGAATGAGTAAAGATAGCACAGGCATGATCCAGAGACTAAGCAGGGGTTTCTCCAAAGCTAAGAGTTAAGGAAGATGAGGAGGATGGGCAATGAAGACAGGAGACTGGCGTGTGTGTGTGGGGGCGGGGGGCACCTTTTCCTTCTTATCCCCCTTTCCTGAGTATAAGAGAATAAAGGTAGAAAAAACATCCACAATGCAGCTCCTTACATTAGAATCCTGCTCTTCTACAGAAAGTTTTAGGGACACAATACCCAATCAACTATGCCTGCAGAACATTTTTCTTCTTATAATAGCAACTCCTTCATTTGGAAAATTGCCTCTTCCTTCTCACCAAACCATGTAATTGGGTGATGGTGGTCAGTCATGATTTCCAACTCTTTGGTTACACTGAAGAGAAGCTGACCCAGTTATCAGGGCTCAGGAGTTACTTGGCAGCCATTGTAAGGGACTTGTGGCAAAATGCGGTGCATTACAAACTACAACCAATATATTTGTATAACAGAGAAGAGATGCAGCAAAAATCCAGATGGCCTCTGATACTCTGGTCTAGGATCCCTGATGACAAACATAGCTTTGATTCTCAGAAATTTTGTTCTGTAACTAAATATTTATCCTCTCCTACCTAACCTAAATTAAATTAAAATTCTCTCACTTGCCTGAAATAATGCAAAATTGAGTAAAAGATATGAAATGCCAATCAAGATACTTTAGTACTAGTGGACAAGGAAAAATCAAAATGTTTATTGTATCATTATAGTATAATGTTTGCATATAAATAATAATATGACTATTTCGTCTCTGAATCCAGGTTAAGGACATCCCAGAGAACTACAAAATTATCAAAGTCAAATTTTCTTAAAATCCTTATAAGTAGTCCCATGTATTGAAACTACGACTGTCTGAATGGGAAGTAACCAGCATTATTGTATTGGTTTTGTGACTTTATGTGTAAACACATTTCATATTATACGTGGATGTTTAAAATGTCTTTACAATAAAAATAAATCCTAACATTTGAAAATGTGGAGAACCATTGCATTAGATATAATTCACGGCGACATCCGTTCATTTAAAAGTGAATGGTAGGCCATGTCGCTACTTTTATCTTATAGGTAGACTTGGTAATACCTTGAATTTAGGGTTAAGAATGGGTTTTCAAAAAAGAAACAGATATGCTACGGTTTAACAATTCATAGAAAGTAATTCTAACAAGTGTAACTGATGTTGTGTTTTAATTACTGCTATGCTTTTCATCCTGTCTTCTTTCCATTTTGGGGGGTACCGCTATGTAGCTCATGAAACTGTCCACAATTCTTTGATTTTCAGATTGAGCTCTTTGCTGATTTTTATTACACAATTATTCATAATTACCATGGTTCATAATCTCATAGTGTTAGCCTTCTTTATTAATACTAGAATTACCTTTGCCACTTACCGTTTTTCATTCTTTCATTGAAATTGCAGAATAATGAAGCACACTGCCTAATTCCACCTCTAACACTTCCTTAAACTTCCACTGCCATTGACTCTCATCTATAAAATAAGAACAAGCAATAACACCAAACATGCACCTAAAATATATGAAAGTTAAATAAGTTCTTATTTGTAAATTGCTAAGCTCAGGACAGCTAAGAAAATGTTAGGCATTTATAAATACCTTAGAACATGGAGCTTATTCAGTTAATGTTTGCTAATATATGAAAGACTGATTTTATCTCAGAAATATAATTATGTCTTATGTAGTTGATGATTATTAGGTAATAAACACTACTTTTGAAGACTGTGTCTTAAGTTTTTTGTTTAGCCCTGTTTGCCAATATTTAGACATAATGCATGTTGCAAGTTGCTTCATCCATTTGGTTCAGTTTCTTCATTTCTGGGGTGCACCTACAGAGATATTATAATGAAAGAATCCTTGTGAAATTTGTTGAGAAATTTAAATGTGTGGTAAATAGGTACAACTTTTTAAAAACAAACTTTTTAATTTTTAGATAATATAAGATTGCATGCAATTGTAAGTGCTCATAAAGAAAAATAACACATATTTTTACTATTTTCCCACAGAGAGAACATCTTGTAAATACATAGTATAATGTTAAAACAAGGATATTGACATTGATGCCATCAACCGATATGGTTTATATTTCCCCAGTTACAAATACTCTTGTGTGTGTATGTGAGAGTGAGTGTGTGTGGGTTTATTCTGTGCAATTTTATCGCATGTGTAAGTGAGTTACATGGAAAGTCTTCCAAACTTCTCTGGTTATTGCTATGTCTCTTTGTACCATTCTCCCTTACGTTTGTTCTTCTCTTCAGCAGTCATATTTAAGAGTGCAGGAAACACCTAATCCTAAACGATTTAATACTTTTTTAAAAGAGTAATTCTGAGTGGTTTGAGGTGAGAGCTTTATGATAGTGAAGGAGAGGGCTCAACATGTACAGCTAAGTAAGCAAGACAGAGACTGATAATAAAGTAACCCACAGCAACAAAGTCGCCAAAGAAGAAATTACTAGAAACTAGATAGCAAATTTTATCATCATATGAGAAAATATGAGATCACAAAGACAGAACTTTAAAAAAAGGAAGGTAAAGCAACACCACTAGAAAGACTATTAAATTGATTTATATTTGAATGCCTTATACTCATCTGTTAGTCTATAATGATGAAGTAATTTGTATAATTCTAATACCTACTAAGAATTTATTATATAAATTCATCATAGACAATGCAGATATATGACCCAATATTCTCAAGGTATGTAAAATATAAAAAAAAGAAAAAGAAATACATGCATGCATATGCACTAGCTTTAAAATGAGTAGTTTAGACAATACATAGACAAGGAATCTAGAAGCACCAGAGAGCAGTAAAGCTAAGTGATATTCGATTAAGGACATAGGGAATTAATTATACTTTGGTGGTGGGATTGCTAGAGAAAATAGAAAAGGCAAAGATAAAGACAAAGAGCCCAGGGTATGAATTAAGAAAAAAAAAAAGCTTGCAGAAAGGTGGGTTGATTGAGTGAGGACTTATGTTAGGGGGTATGAGGAGATACTATTCAAAGGCTAAAGTGTGGGGCCATGTTGTTGTAAGCCTTGACAACAATTGTGAGATGCTGATATGGAATCACAAACCGAAGATCAGCACATCGATCTGGGGGAGAAGGCTGGCACGCACTTATTTGTTCCTTCCATTCCATGAGACATTGTAAGGTTTACAATCACAAGGCATAAATGAGCATGTTTGTAATCTACAAAATCTTTTATCAAATCTTAACCAAAGACTATTTTATTTTTACAGTTACGGCCAGTAACCCAAACAATCCATGAATACAGAGAATGTGGGTGTAACTGATAAAACTGCTTGCGCAGATACTGCTAAATTGCTGTGCAATCAGAATCTGATTGGGTCTGATGATGAAAGCTCTCTTTAATGAATACAAATGCTTGCTCGACTGTTAAAATTCCTTCTTATATTATTATGCATTCACTATATAATCTTCCTTTGTGAGGCACTGAAAAACTTCGTCTCTTCTCCTTTGAGTCTCATGTGCATAAAGGTTCAGTTAAAATGTTAAAAATAAATGATACTAATGAACTCAAAGTTAGCTTTAAAAATAATTAACTAGTAAGCTGGGGCATCAGTATAAAAGCAATTGGTTAGGATATATACTACCAAGTGTCTTCTTACCAAATAGCTTATGCAGCCTATTTATGCATATGTAGGCCAAATAATTCCCCACAAACAAAAGCTGGGCATGTTAATGCTGTTAGATTCCCTTTTTGTTCAAATGAGAAATGTAGTGCTTTAGGAATCTTCTTTCTAATATACCAACTATAGGTTGATGACACAGAACGTCTGGTAATACATCAAATGGAGATATATATGTGTCTGTGGTCATTAGGGTTGTAATCCTGGGGGTTCAAGTTGGTATTTCTCTGAAGAAGGAGTTCAGAAAGCTAGGCTCTTTTTCAAAACAAAGGTAATTCATAATACATCTTTACTATTACTGACTTTATATTTGCCAATTCAATGTACGGCCTTTTCTGTATAGCTTACCCATTCCATTACTCTTAGATTCCCATCTCCTCCAGACTTTTGAGGAACTTTTTCTCAAATTTTATACCCTCATTCTCTAGTATATTCTTCTCTAGGGAGCACTCATCCTCGCTTTCAAACATGCATGCGTCTCTCACGTCTTGATCGTACAACCCAGAATCTACCCAGATGTGTGATCTGTGCCCTAATACTTGTTTTCCACACTGCTCTGAGCCTCTGCTCTAAACTGGAACATTTTTCCTAGAATCAATATAACAATACCTAAAATATAAGTTGTTTATATAGTAAATAGGACAATGTATATTAAAGCACTTAGCCCTATCACAGACAAATAGAAAAAGCTCGCTGTACTTTAGTTTGCTTCTTTTCCCTTACTTTCAGCATCCAGACCTTACAAACATATGTCCAGAGCTATTGCATCATTTTTTTCATCATCAGTTTTAAATCTGCTTCACTATTTCATGCCCTACAAGAATAATTTTTCACAAATCACCAGTGACTTGCATATAGTCCCAGCCCATCTGTGCTAATTCTTTTCTCCCTGAGCTTTCAAAAGCAGTTCACACTCAATTATTGTCTCTTTCCTGGAAAGCTATCCTTCCTTGGTTTTGTGACTCTGTTTTTCTTTTCTTACTTTATATGTCTTGTGTGTTCTCACTGTCTTTAGAGAATTCATTGGGTAGTTAAACACAGTTTTGTAAAATGTAAGAGTTTTAAAGAAATTGAAAATAACAATGCAATTTTCTTGAATTACTTCACTTTTGTAACTTAAATTTTTATATATGTAAAATGGTTCATCCAGTATTACTGAGATCTAAAATTCTCTTAAAAGAAGTAATCAATTATGGAGAACAAGGTTGTTTTTAGTTTTAATTCAAAAATTGTCATTTAATTGTCAAGTAATTTCTGTAGAGAAATGGATCACGCCCTAGGACATTTGGCTAACAATATATGGAGAATATAAAAATGTTAAAGTAGCCCCGGCTGATGTGGCTCAGGAGATTGAGTGCTAGCCTGTGAACCAAACATTATCTGTTTTCCCTACAAGAATCTTCCATGTGTCTGTTTTGAACATCTCTCAGTGCACATTTATTCATAAAATCCTCATAACATAATGAACATCTTCTCTCCTGACTTTCCTTCCAGTCTCAACTTTCTCTTTTTAATGGTCGTCGCCAGTATTTCTCTCCAGCAGTCAACAATGTACTACTAGCTTATTAATTACAAATAATCATAAATGCCAATGCACTTAATTTACCTTTAAATACCTTCACTCAAAATTTTATATACACAAATTTTTGTAGAAGTACAATTTATTGATTGTTTCAAAAATTATTACTTACATTTGTGTGAATGGTTCTAAGCTTTGGCATATATGTAGAGTTTCTGGAGACTTTGTTAAAAATGCAGATCTCATGCTCTTCTGATTTGAATATCCATAATCTTCCCCCTCACCCCAGTAAAGCACCTCAGAGCCAACTTTAGCGTTCTATAAGGCTTTTGTTGTGTGATAAGGATGAACCAAACACAGTGACTTGGACATAGGTAAGTATAGTTAGCAGGATGTGAAAACAACTCTAACACTAAGAAATGGAGGGGCAAGGTCAGTAAACGTTCAATGGAAGAACAGCATTAAAGTTTAGGGAGGTACAGAGTATACTGAGAAAGTAACATTTGGGATATAACTTGGAGAAATTCTGAAAAGATTAAAGAGTTAGGTTCCAAAGTTTTGGATCTACCTAAGGAGCAGGACATACTCACGGAACCACAGTAGACGTCTAAAGAGGATAGTTCACTGTGGCTGCAGTAACTCTAATGTCATATAGCTTTTTCTTATTTTTTTCCCCTCTTTCACCACTATCAAAGCCTCAGTGAAAAGACCACTGATTATTTTTCCTAATGTGATAGAGTCTATTTACGTATTTTTATTTAATCTTCCCCAAACTTTTATATTTTTGCTGTCTCCATTTTATAGTTTGGGGGAAGCTAAAATGATTGATCGGCCAAGAATCAAATTGTGACCTTTCATTTTCAAAAAGTAAAAGACGAAAGATTTGTTTTTTCTGAAGAGAAACCAGAGTATGACCTTTCATTTTCAAAGACAATTCTAATTGCATTATTTTTATTTTACAACCATATAATTAGATGCATTCATCAATTTATATTTATTTATTATATTATTATTTATATTCATATATTTACTTATATATCTTCTCCTTTCTTACTGCCAATCACTTAGTCCAAGCCTTCACATTTTCATCATTTTTTTCTATAATTATCCACTTCAACTGATAAGATTTTATTTATTTATTTTTGTTCTTTTTTCACTGTATTTTTTCCATTACCATTTAGTCCCCTTACACCCCCCTTCACCCTGCAATCACCAAACTGTTGTCCATGTCCGTGAGTCCTTTTTCCTTTTTGCTTAATCCCTCTACCCCTAAATTCCTCCCCCAATTTAGCTGTCATCCTGCTCTCCATCTAGGAGTCTGTCTCTATTTTGCTTGTAGTTCAGTTTGTTCATTAGATTCCACATACAAGTGAAATCATATGGTATTTGTCTTTCTCTGACTGGCTTATTTCACTTAGCATAATGTCTCCAGGTCTATCCATTCTGTTGTCAAGGGTAAAATTCTCTTCCTTTATGGCCGAGTAGTATATGTAGAATTTCAGATCTAGAACAATCTATTTTATAGATCTACACAGATAAGTTCAGAAGTGAAATGATTCAACAAAATTGCCTAGATATATGGTCAAGAACCACAGGCACAAGGAGAAGCTCTTACATCTCTCCATTTTCCATTTTCCTTTACCATTTACTTTATCTCTGTCAGGTATAGCAGCCATTAACGTTCCCCCAAATTGCTTTTATCATGTTACTGTATGACTAAATTCCTCTTTATAGGCCTATTTTCTTATTGTAAAAGTAACAAAATCTTTAATGCAAGCCATCAGCCTTCCCTTCACATCCTGTTTTGTGCAATATACTCCAAGGGCCATTTCAACCACTCAGTTTTCATAGCAATTACAATTGAATCCATAAGATGAAAAAAAATCTCAGTGTCTCTACCCAAATTCAAACATAAATGTATGTTTCTAGCCTTTTCTCTTTCCAACGCTTACAATAGAATACATCTCCCTTCTTTATCTTTCCACTGTTGTTCTCAGTCCCACAATCTACCATTCTCTCTATTATTCCCCTTCTATTTTAAAAAAAGTATTTTAAACAGCTTCAAAGAGCACTCAACTGAAAGGGGAGGGAGAGAGCGCGCGCATTTGAGCAAGCATGGGAGTTTCTCCAACTACTAGTATATAATTTGCATCTCTTTTCCATCCAGTTTTCTCAGAGAAGATATTGACACCAGCTATTTTCATTTTCTCACCTCTCACTAACTCTTCATTCTGCCCTTATATGGACTCCAACATCATATTTCTACTAAAAATATGTGATACTGTAATGGCTTCCTCAGACTATTTTCAGCCCTCATTTTATTTCTGAAAATGGTAAAAATGACCATATTCTTGTTTCTGAAACACTGTTTCTTTAATCACCATATCACAACACTCTTCTATTTTTGCTTTTCAATTAATTGAACCCTTAACTAAGTCTCCATTTCCGGCAAGTCTTGTTGTGCTAAACCATTCGATGGTAGAATTTCTTGCAGCTCTATGCTCTTCCTCTGTTTCAATCGTTCAGTCACTTTTATATCTTCATCATCATCTGTATGCAACTTTTTAAAAATGTGCTCCAAATTTTATATCCTACTTCTCATTCTACTTGAATGCTCTATAGGTAACACAAATTAAACAGTTTTAAAATGTAATTTAATTTAGCTTTGTTTTTCCAAACACTTAACTACTGTCCCTTTTTTCTGAAAATAGCATTATTTTTCCTCTAGCATCTCTAAGACTGAAGCTGCATGACTATTCTTTGTACTTTCTTCTGCATCCCCTCATTCACTCAATCACCATGTCCTATCCATCCTAAATAATTTTAGACGCATCGTCTCCTCTCAATCACAGTTTCCCATACCAGAAAAAAGGTCTTAACATGATGAGGTTTTAACAAAAGTCACCCAAGCTGCTGAATTCCTATCCAGTTGCTTTTTACTCTCTCATCTTGAGACACTTCCTGTTCGTTTTCCTGGACTGCTTTTCTCATTGCTGAAGAAGTCATCATCTCAGCTTTCCAATCCCTTCATGCGTGCTCTTTTCTCTGGGTAAACCAATCCCCCCTGTTTCAACCTTGGCCTTCCACCTTCTCGCTCATCCTAAATACACCCTTGCAAAAGCGTGTCCAGTTAAATTTAATTTGAGATAAACAATGAATAGCATTTAATAAAATATGTCCTTAGTATTGTATGAAACATCATGCTGAGTAATTTTTCATTGCTTACCTAAAGTTCAAATTTAAATTTAGCTGTATCTTCTCCTCCCCCACTCCTAAATTGGCAGCTTCATGTCACGATGTATTACTTATGTTCTACTTTAGTGAATACTCCATGAAGACAGGGACTGTGTGTGGCTGTTCCAGTGCCACCAAATGTATGCATAAACATAAACACAATATACTTTGGCCAAATTCATAATTTATGTGATGGTCAAGGTCTCTGAAATTTAATACTAGATTTACCTATACATATCTGTCCCTTACTAAGGTTGCATTTTTGCTACTCACAGTCATTTTAACTCAGATGTGTTCTTTCAAACCCATTAGGGTACAAGAGGAAGGTGTAACCTTCTATTAAAGTCATATATGAGACCCATCTGTTGCAAGAAGCATTATTTTTAATACTTCTGGTTTTTCTGAATTCGGCTATCATACTGAAACTACAAAACTCTCAAAATTTACAGGAAAAAAAGTTTCATTTTTAAAGAAAAAACATTTCTTAAGTTCCTAAGTTAAAAACTGAAAACACAGATTTCTGTCTTTAAATTTACCGCCATGGGTCCTGCCAATCTCTGTGGAGTCTGCATTTATCTATTGCAGGTCCAAATTGGCCCGGGGGCATTAGGGGGTGTGTGTGTGTGTGTGTGTGTGTGTGTGTGTGTGTGTGTCTTATTTGGGGAGAGAAAATGGACTGATAATAGAAAAACTTGGCTCTCAGTTGGACATTGTACTGACCACAAACCATTGTGTGGTCAGGGTAGAACTTGATATTTTACATGCTAAACACATGTTCATATATTTAAAATTTTTCAATGCATTTAAACTAAAATTACTTCATTATCAAAGTA
Source organism: Pteronotus mesoamericanus (assembly GCF_021234165.1). Lineage (NCBI taxonomy): Eukaryota > Metazoa > Chordata > Mammalia > Chiroptera > Mormoopidae > Pteronotus > Pteronotus mesoamericanus. Next base: position 36,648,296 of record NW_026555285.1, on the reverse strand, counting down.
ATCCATTGCCATAAAGGTTTTGAACTTATATCTAATATAAACACAATAAATATTTTGGTAAGTAGTGTACCCTATCACTTATGAGACATCTTTCATACATTAATTAATGGGGATTCCAAGTTGTTAGACTATTTTGTCTATTTATGTCTTAAAATTATTTCTTGCACATGTAAATTTTTCTAAGTAAATATATTTCTTACTTTTAAATAAATTTGAAATGTTAAATAATAACCTTGGAAATACCTTTTCTTATAATTTTCTATACAGCAATCCAACAATTCTAAAGCATTAAGCGTTAAATAACTCAGACACTTTAATGAAGATTTAATGTGCCCTGTCAAGGTCACTTCACTCCTCATTTACCAGAACCTTTATTATCATAACTATACAGACTCTGCATTGCTGTCATTATTTGGGCTTTGTCAGTAGTAATTATAGACTATTCCTGAGAAATCTGTTCTTCGGTCTGCTCCTATCATTTTTAAGGTATCAGTAGAGTTTACATAATGCAAAAAACAGCACCTGATTTTAGATGGACTTAGTCATAGGTTATGACTCCAAACAGTAGAGTTTACATGTCCTAAAATGAGTAAAATTAGAATCTCTTCACCTAAGAGAAGGGCCCTGGGGGGATCAACAATATACAATTAGCACAGAGGAAATACAACAAGAATTTTTTTAACTTGGGTTATTTTGTCCAAAGCAAAAAAAAAAAAAAAAAAAAAAAAGCAATGTTAAAGAAAAGGCTGCACCTGAGTACAATGTTGATATTATTGCCAGCTCTGGGTGGTTTAAACAATTTAAGAATCATTATTTGTTATATTTATAATGTGAAAGTGAGTGGTGGGTCTGTGAGTTCTTATGTGAAGGGAGCGGAAGAATTTTTGGCAACTCTAGATACGCTTATTGTAAAAGAAAATTACTTGTCAGAGCAAATATCCATTATGGATGAAAACTTCTTATTCTGGAAAAAAAATTCCTGCAAGTACTTTTATCTCCCAGCAGTGTCCGACCTTTTGGCATCTCTGGGCCACACTGGAAGAAGAGGTGTCTTGAGCCACACATTAAATACACAAACAGTAACAAAAAAGGTTTCAAATAAATTTAAGATTTTGTGTTGAGTGGCATCCATAGCCATCCTGGGCTGCATGTGGCCCACTGGCCATGGGTTGGACACCCCTATAAGGGGGTCAAGACAATGCCAAGTTTCAAGCTTCTAGGGACAGGCTAAGAGTCTCAGTTGGGGACAATGTTGTGAGATACAAATAAAACCCTTTGCGATCTGGCACAGGGAGAACCCCAGAGTTTTCAAACACATCAATAAGGATGCAATGTCAGTGTACCATAGGAGCAATAAGAAGTCATGGATAACCCTGCTCCTCTTCCAAGATGCCCTCCTGAATTGTTATGTCAAGAAATGGAGAAGTACTGTCTGAAGGAAAACACACCTTCCAAGATTTTGCTTATTGTGGATAATGCTCCCGGACACCCTTCTTTTATTGGTTGTCTTTATCTCAACATCAAAGTAGTGTTTCTCCCTCAAAATGCCGCCTCTTTGATTGAACCAGTGGATCGAGGATTTATAGCAACCTTTAAAGCCAGCAACATGAAGAAGACCTTTGCCCAGCCAGTTGCCTGAGGAAGCCACTGGAAAGACATTGGTACAATTCTGGAAAGATTACAACATCTATGACTGCATCAAGAACCACACTTGTGTCTGGGGTGATTTTACCAAGGACTGTATGAATGACATTTGAAAGAAGATACTCCAGAGGTTTGTCCATGACTTCAAAGGATTTTTCAAGACTGAGGAGTTTGCAAAAATCAATAAGGCTATGGTTAAAATGGCAAACAATTTCAATCTGGTTGTTGATGAGAGTAATGAGAAGCTCTAGAGGTGGCTCCTAGGGACTGACTAATTAGGAGTAGTTGGAACAGGAAAAGGAACACATAGCTGAAGAAGGGGCAAGAAAAAAGAAAACTGGGAAAAGAAAATGAATAAGAACCCCCTTTCAAAAAATTCACAGTGAATGGACTAGCAGAAGGTTTTGCTTACCTCAAAAAGTTATTTCAAAGTTTGAAAACATGAGCCCCAATACTGAAGGGTTTCAATAGAGAGGAACACTCATGGTTTACTACCTCTGTACAGGAAACTTCTGATAAAAAAAATAAAAAAAAAAATAAAAAGAAAGAAAGAAACCAAACAAACTGCTATGAACATATTCTTGAAAAGAGTGACATATCCTCCAGAAGAGCCTGACACAGGTCATCAGGAGGGGTTCCAGAAGAAGGCATTGTTATTAAAGAAGGTGACAGGCCCACACTTACTATGGCTTCTGAAGATGGTCCAGTAAATCAAAACATGGGGGTGGAAGACAGTGTTCTTGATGAACTCTGCCTTGTGTAGGCCTTGCGGAATGTAGGTCTTTATGCATTAATTTTTAACAAAAAATATTAATTTTTTAATCAAATTTTTAAAAATAGTATAAAAACTCCTAGAATAAGGACATAAAGAAAATATTTTGTGTAGAGTATGATGTGTTGGTGTCTTTAGCTAAGTGTTATTACAAAAGTCAAAAGCTATAAGAAAATCAAAGTATATAGAATAAAATAGTTGCAGTAAGCTGTTTAATTTATTATTAAAGAATTAAAAATATTTTTACAGATTTACTGTAGCTCAGCTGCACAGTGATTATAGAGTCTATAATGGTGTACAGTGATGTCCTAGCCAGGCCTTCTCATTCACTGATTCACTCGGAGTAACTTCCCACCCTTCAAGTTCCATTCACATAAGTGCCCTACACAGGTGTACATTTTTAAAGATCCTTTATAATATATTTTCCTTACACTTTTTCTTTGTTTAGATGTATTCAAATGCACAAATACCATATGTCACAACTGCCTACATATTTACTACACTAAAATGATGTGCAGATTTGTAATCTAGAAGCAGTAGGTTATACCATAAAGCCTAAGTGTGTAGTAAGCAATACCATCCAGGTTTGTGTACACACACTCCATGATGTTATAATAAAATTGCCTAATAATGCACATCACAATGTATCTCCACCATTAAGTGAGGCATGCCTGATTCTATGTCCCTCAACTTATATTCATATCTGGTACCTAAGGGAATTCCTGCTATAGAAGAGCCAATGAATGTTATATCACCTTCCTTCCTTCTCCTCCTTTTCTTACCTTTACTGCTACTACTACTAACAGCAACACTATTACTATGAAAACAATATTATAATAATTTTTAAATGTTGAACACAGTGTTTTCCAGGCTGGTTTCTAAATTCTTTTCATTTAAAACTTGCAGGAGCCATATGGCTGTTATCTCCTTTTTTATGGAAGAGTCAAAAACACAGAAGCTAAATAGACTATATGAGAACACCGTGGATGGATGTTTCAGCCTCATGACAAATGGAGACAAAATGACTAAAGAGCCTGCAGTAGAAATGACCACTTTCTAAAACCAAAATTTTCCCCAGTGTGTATGCAGAAACACATAGAGTCATTTTCTTAGATTAATTTGCACTTCTTTTGCTCATTAACGTAGATTTGGTTAAATTATATTTGAGCTTTTTCAGCATTCTTTGTTTCTTCTATAAACTAGAGATGACACTGTTTTCATAGGATTGTGTTAAGTTTAAATAAAATTGAATATTAAGCATTTAATCATACTTTGCCCATTGTATATAATATAAATTATTTTTGTGTTATATGAATCGTTGTTTAAATTTATGAAAATGTAGAACTTGAAAATACAAGTAGGATATGTGTGTATGTGTGTGTATGTAAAAATCTTCGCTGATATGTGTGAGAAATTGATTTTTCTAAGAAAACTTCGGAATAGTATTTTGTTATATTCCTCTCTTATTTTGGAGAAGTGTATAGTATCTGAGTAAAGAAATAGCATACTTTAGAATAGTATTTTTATATTCTTTATCTTATATTTTAAAGAGGTATACCAGGATCTGAGTAAGAAGAAATAGCAAAAGCAAAAGTAATAGATCATAATTACCATAAAAAAACTGTATGGAAAAAAAATGTATGCTAGGGACCACAGGGCAAAAAATATATGTTAGGGCCACCCAAAATTCTACCTCTCAAATGAGCTGTGTAAGTTCTAAGTACAGTTCAAAGACAAGATTGCAAACAGAAATGAACAGTTTTCCTATCATGAAACCAGCTTCTTTGGAACTGTAAAATTATTCATGAGAAAATTTTAAATCCTTTTAGATATACTTCCAAAAATGTCATGTCATTTCAAGAAAGTTATAAAAAAAGTCGGCCAACTGTTACTACCTATCCTTCTTTGTTTATTAAACATTTTTACCTGAAGTGCCTTGAACAGAATAACCAGATTCAGAGCAATTTATAAGTCAATTTATTGCAAAAAACCAGGAAACCAAGATGATTAATGTGTATCTCTTAATGTATTCAAAGTGTCATGTGTACATACAAAATATTCTCTCTCAATTCTACATAAATATATGCCACAACACCTTGCCAAGAACAAAGATTGAATTTGAATCCTAATAAAGTACAAAATTTATCAGAGTAATATAAGAAAGCCTAGCTTTTCATAACAAGGAACTTCAAGGAACATGAACTTTATGAAATATTGTTTATTTTTCTTTACATTCAAATGTGTGTCACATAAGCTTGTAGAAACATGTGATATCTTATTAAGTGTAATTTTTCAGAACTGAAGTATAATTTTCTTCAGAGTTTATGTATAGTTGCCTTATTTTCTTACATTCTGTGCACTTTCAATAAAATATTTTAAAAGCCTCTGAATCTGAAAAAAGGGAGAAATAAAGACAAACTTAATGACCACCATCAACTATAGAGAACAAGTTCCAATTCATGTTTATGTATGCCTGAATTCTTTTATAGAACTAAAGTGCAAATGAGCAATTATAATAGGTTGTATAAAGAAATTGTTATTGTGGTACAAATCAATACTGTATTAATACATCAATTATGTATAGAATTTTTATTAAATGCAAACATACCCTTTTATTATTGCTATTCAGAACTATTATTTTTCTCCAGCACACTCCAAAGACCAGTTTACCATAGCTAAGTTGGAGGAGAAAACTAAGGAACTAATTGAAAACTTGTGAAAATAAATACATGTTCAGATTTGGAGAGACTGCCACTTCTTTCCCGGGTTCTTTTGAAAATATGTCATAGTCCTTTCCTCTTTTTGGTTTTTGAGGATTTAAATTAAGATCACAGTCCAATTAGCAAATAGAAATCTACCCTTGATTTAAAACTCAGATGAATAGATTCTGTTTGAATAAAGTCAGTTTTGATGTAACAGAAATTAGATCACTTGTGTCTGAGGTAGTGGGGAGGTGCTGATTGAGAAGGGGCAAAGGGAATGTTCTGGGTGATGGAAGTATTCTACATCTTCATTGGAATGGAGAGTGTACAAGAATGTGCATATGCCAAAACCCATCATATGTCAAAATTGGACACATAAAATAGATCTATTTATTGCATGTAAATTGTACATCAAAAAGGTGTAAAACAACAACAGCATCTCCACAAGTATTTGAGTGCAGTTATATGGCAAACCAGCATATAATTTCTCAATTCTAAATTTAGATGTAGTTTGGGAAATGGTTCAGTAGAGGAAATTGCCTTTCTGTAGTTTGGAGTTTTTCAGAACATGTGTATCTCTGTTTCACAGCAGCACTACTTTATGGGGAAGCCAAATCTGTCTCCAGCTCTCTTAATTTAGTTCTTTAGTGCTCATATGGGCAGAACACTCCACTAAGTTTTGGGAGAAGGCATAAAAGAAATCAAATCCACGGTACCTGCCTTCAAAGAGTTGACAGGTTAGTGGGAGATTAAAAAGATTTAACAACCTTTAAAAAGCAGCAAATAACTGAGAACAAATTAACATAGCACAGCCACCATGCAAGTCCTGAAGTGAAGTAAACAAAAAAAGCAATCAGAGTGAGTTGAGGTTAATCAGGAGCGATGCCACGGTGATTTGTGCTTTCAGCCAGGTAGTAAAAAACACTGAAATGCATTGGGAGAGAAAAGAAGGGAGGTTGTTTTTGGACAGATGGGTGCATTGGAAAGCAGTTCCTAGTGTAGTAAAGAGAGAGCTGTCCTTGCAGGGTCCAGGTGGCTCCATCCAGGGTCTTTGCCTCAGTATCATTCCTAACCCCATTAGGATTCAGTCCGCACAGGTTGAAGGACAAAAGGAGGTTCGTGGCCCCCAGGAGACTCTGTGCCCTCTTGTTCTGATGCAAAGCACTTCCATTAATTTTTACTTATTGCCACAGTGTACAATGACTTTGTACAACAATCATTAGTGTTTAAAATCCATGAGAAATGAGACAACGATAACAGATTCCAAAATATACTTAAAGGTTTTTTTTTTCTGAGTATAAATCTTTAATCATAGCACAATTTATTGATATAACTGTTTGAATAGTTAGAATGTCTTGTTTCCATCCTTGTCCGGACTGGAAAACCTCCAATCTGAATTATTTTCATGTTTGCTTGCAATTCAGATAAATTCACCAGGGCTCATACTCCTTACAGGTATCATGAGTTCAATTCTCCCCCTGACTGTATTCTCCAGGCATGTTCTTAACATCCACAGCCCCTCTCTTCCCAGTGTTGCCTTTCTCTTTGTCCTGTCTTTAGCTAGATCTCTTTGGATGCAAGAAATACAGAGCTACTCAAGCTTTTCAGAGAAAGGAGTGTTTATTGTAGTATGTATAATAGTACAAAGGGTGCGCTTTAAGTATTTAGCACACATGACGTGTATTTGTCCATATGTGTGTATGTAAATGTTGATAATATTGCACCTGTAATGTGTAACCAAGGGAAATGGTTCTGCTTCTCAAGTCAAATGACATAATAGCGGGAACTCAAAAAGGGAGGTTTTGGGTTGTGTTTAATGTCAGAGAATCGGCATTGCGCAAGAGAGACCTGGTCCTTGGATTCCATGCGAAGTCTAAGAGGGAAGATGGAAGAGAAGAATGGAGGAAAAGCATTAACCAAAGAAGTACATGTGCTATAAAAGTGCATGACAGCAGTTCCTAATGAATCTGAAAAATGTTTTTTATGAGAAATCACGTTTAAGCTGTGGACCAAGACTGGTTGGAAGTTAGCTAGTATCAAAGTGATTAGAGATTATTTTAAGGGCACTACAACTCTACAACAATTAGTTCTCCTGCAAACAATTACTTATTATTGCTATCATAATTTTTTTCTATGTGGATTTGTTTCACAGGATTTATAGAAAATCTCCAAGCATCCAAAACAAAGGCAACACCAAAAATCCAGCTCTGTTGTCACAAAACTTAATAAAGTTAAAAACTAAAGTAAACTCACTGACTCATTCGTTCAGTAAATAGTTATTATTCTAGGTGAAAGGAAATAAGAATAAATAACGAAGGTGACTAAACACCTTAGTTGCCAGGGATTGTCCCACTTAAAACACTGAATGTCCCGCATCCCGAGAAACCCCTAGTTTCACACAAACCAGGGCATTTGGTTACACCTTTAAAAGGTTGCACAACTTCCCTGCCTCATAGAACTCAAACTTCAGCTGAAGAAACAGAATGCAAACACACGCTTCCATATGTGTGAGGTGTTCACAAATGCCATCAAAGACAAAAGTGAAGCAGCAGAAAAGAAAATAACAGCGGCTAGATTTTTTTGTTATTCAGAGATGGCCTCTCTAAGAAAGCGATATTTAAGAAGAAACATCAAATTAGGGATCCAACCATGAAAATACATGACAAAGTTTCCTAGAGGGAGAAAGGGGAAGTTTTCTGAAGAAACAGAAGGCTTATGGTAGGCTCAAGAGAGTTGCTGAGGCGAGAGGTAGATGGCAGTCAACCCAGGCCAGGCATTGGCTGGGTATTGAATATATGTTGTGTGTGGTAGGGATCCATTGAAGGATCTTAACAAGACCTCAATCAGGAGCTAATTAGATATTCCTTTTAAAAGTTTATATTTTTTTTCCAAAAAAAGTGCATGAGGATCAAATGTTTTCTTATTTTAGCTTACCTTTATTTTTATTTTTGGGGGAGCATTATAACTGGTAAGTCAGCTCTTCACAACTTGTAGTTCGAGTTTTCAATTTTTTAGCATAATTTTTTGCTATTTTGATAAATGTCATGTATATTTAAAAAATTTTTGTTATAATGAGCAAAATAAACTGATGAAAAATATAGAACCAGAGACATGGATACACAGACAAACTGACAAATCCTGAAGGGAAGGGGCTGGAGGGGACTGGATAAAAGAAGATGGAGAGATTAGCCAAAGATCATATATGTAAAGCCCATATATGTAAAGCCCAAAGATCATACATGTAAAGTTTGGTGAAGATCAAAAATAGGGATGGTGGATACTGGGTGGAGTTGGGCAAAATGGAGGGAAATGGGGAACATCTGTGATAGTGTCAATAATAAAAAATAAAAAATAATAATAATCTAAAAACAAGTGCACATTAAAAAGTCATGTGCATTTGTGTGCACTGAATAATTTATAAAAAGTCAATTTTAAGCAATGAATAGTGATTACCTCAAGGACAGAAAGTGAGAATAGTAAAGGTAATAATGGTTACAATAATATAATATTTAATTTTATATAATTAAAGATGTACTTGTTATTCTACAATTTAATAAAATATATACATATTTTTGTTATAAAAACTTTTTAATGTATTATAATCATCTTTATTCCCATTCTTTCAGATATCATAACACATGACCAAGACTATATCATCAAAATGAAAAATGAAAATAAAACAAATTTTAAAATCCATACCTACCCAGGAAAAAAAAAATCACCAAATAAAATTAATGTCTTCAAAATTGACATTGAAAATATTCAACTTTTATATGAAGATAAATGTAATGTGATATCCTAAATCTTTTTTGTTTGATATCTTTTAATCCAGATATTATATTTGATTTTCATATGTATACAATATTGAACAATTCTTTTTATAACTTTTTTCCTTTAATTTTAATTTTTATTTATTTTTATTATTACTTTTTTGTGTTCAAATATATTTGTCTCCACCATCCCGCCACCACTTTCCCCTGACCCCCTGCCCCACCTACCTCTCTCAATCCTTCCCCACTTTGGCTTTGTCCATGGGTCCTTTATACATGTTCCTTGACTTGACCCTTCCCTTCCCTTTTCCCACCCCTCCTCCCTTCTTCCCTCTTGACTCTGTTGGTTTCTTTTTTCTTTCATTGTTGCTGGTTATATTTTCCTTGCCTGTTTGTTTTGTTGGTTAGGTTCCACTTATAGGTGAAATCATATAGTATATGTCTTTTGCCCCCTGGCTTATTTCACTTAGCATAATGTTCTCAAGTTCCATCGATGCTGCCGTGAAAGGTACTAGCTTTTTCTTCCTTTCTGCTGCATTGTATTCCATTGTGTAAATGTACCAGGGTTTTGTGATCCACTCATTTACTGATGGGCACTTAGGTTGCTTCTAGCACTTGGCTTTTGTAAATTGTGCTGCGATGAACATTGAGGTGTATAGGTTCTTTTGAATTGGCGTATTGGGATTCTTAGGGTTTAATCTCAGTAGTGCAATCACTTAATTCTAAGTTGTACGATATTTGAATTTGTTTAGTCTCCTACCTTGAATTATTTTTCAGAAGAAAAAATAAATTAAAAAAATATTTCATCTCCAATGAACTAATTGTTGACAAGAAAGTAAATAAAATGGATTACAAGATCTTTTCCATTTTGATATTTTGTGTTCCCTATACAGATTAAAATATCATGGTTATAAATATGTTTCTTTACTATAGATTTCAAGAGATTCTTTCACTTGTTTTATAAAATGTCATAAGCACTAAATCAGATCTCTGCATATGCACAATACCATAGAATGCTAGCAGGCATTTACTTATTTGTGGTATTGCATTCTTTAGTTATAGCCAGAAGCCACTTTTGGATAACAGTTATTTTCACACACACATATACACACATATTTTAAGTATTATGTCATCTTTTTTATGGATGCATATTGTCAGTCTTAAGCAGAAATTACTTCCAGGAGTCAATAACAGGGAATAAATATCTGTTTTTACACTGTAAGAAAACCACATATTATATAGAAATCATATTCCTTCTTTTAATGTATACTATAAAAAATTGCTATATAACAACATCATTCCAAAATAACTTGCATCATTTAAAAATTTTATATAATTAATAATTTCACCGACTGAACATTTTAATGTGGCTTTTTTAGAAATATATTTTTCATTGCACCACCATAATTGCTCAGATAAATGGAGGGTTTAAGCGTTCTTTTCTCAATTCCATTATACTGAAAGTTTGAGGATTTTGTATGGTCATTAGTCACACAATGACTTTTTTTTATTACACTGTCATTAACTTCCTCATATGGACTAATTGGGCTCACATTATCCTTGCATGGTAGAATAATTGTGGGAAAATAGAGTATAGAATTCTACATTTGAGCCAGTGTGTTCTGAACGTTTGGACTTTTGTTTGAAAAAAAGTTTCTGTGAATGTAAAGATAATGAAAGTCCCTTCTAATAATCAGAGAGAGGGGGAGAGAGGCAGAAAGGGAAGGAGAGAGAAAGAGAATTACAGGCTGAGCATAAAAGAAAAAAGGAAAACTGTTTCTATTTGCAATGTGACATAATGTTTTATATAGAAAATCCTAAGGACTACACAGACACACACACACACACACACACACACACTGTTAGGACGAATAAATGAATTCAGTAAAGTAAAATGAATTTAGGATACAAAATGGAGTCAGATGCATCTCTTTACACTAATAGCAAACTATCAGAAAGAGAAATTAAGAAAACATTCTCATTTAAAATTGCATTGAAGAGAAAAAAAAGACTTAGGAGTAAATTTGATAAAAAAAAATGAATGATCTGTACACTGAAAACTTCAACACATTGATTGTTAAAAGTAACTGAAGAAGACACAAATAAAAGGAAAGATTCTGCGCTCATGGTCTGCATGAATTAATATTACAAAAATGACCATACTACCCAAATTGATCTACAGAATCAGTGCAATTCCTATCAAAATGTGTGTGTGCGTGTGTGTGTGTGTGTTCAACTTATTCATGACAACAGATCTAAGAATATACAATGGGAAAAGGGTCATATATTCAGTAACTGGGGACAGCCACAGCTGGGGACTTGGAAAAAGTTGACAGCCACAGAATAAAACTAGACTCCTTTCTTACACCGCACCCAAAAATTAATTCAAAAATGAATTAGTGACTAGAATATAAGACCTGAAACCGTTAAACAGCTAGAAAAAAACATAGGCAGTAAGCTCCTTGTAATAGGCTTTGGCAGTAATTTATTAGGTTTGACACCAAAACAGAGGCAACAAAAGCAAAAATAAGCAAATGAAACTGCAACAAATTAAAAGCTTCTGCACAGCAAAGGAAATCATCAACAAAATGGCAGGGCAACCTATGAAATGAGCGAAAATATTTGCAAATCATATATCTGAGAAGGGTTGATATTCAAAATATGTCATACAACACAAGAGTAAAAAAAACTGATTAAAAATGAGCAGCAGAACTGAATTTTTCCAAAAAGACATACAAACGGCCAAGAGGTATATGAAAAGGTACTCAACAGCACTACTCATTAGGGAAATACAAATCAAAACTACAATGAGATATCACCTAATACTTGTTAGAATGGCTATAATAGATAAAATAGGAGGAGATAAGCATTGGCAAGGTTGTTGAGGAAAGGGAACCCTTTACCCTAATAAGAAAAAATATAAATTGTTGCACCCACTATGGAAAACAGTATGGAGGTTCATTAAAAAGAGAACTACTGTGTAATCTAGCCATCTCTCCTCTTGGTTTGTATCCAAAAGAAATGAAAACAGCATTGTGTGTGTGTATATATCTATATCTATATCTACGTGTGTGTGTATGAATGATACTATTCAGCCATGAAATAGAAATAAGACATCTTGCTGCTTGCCACATCATGGATGAAACTTGAAAGCATTAGGCTAATTCAGACAAGTCAGACAGTAAAAGACAAATACCAAAGAATATTAATCACTTATATGTGGAATTTAAAAAAGCCAAACTCATAGAAACAGAGAATATAATGGTGGTTATCGGGACCTGGATAGTATGAGAAAAGGGAGAGTTGGTCAAAGAGTATAAACTTACATTTATAAGTTCTAAGGATTCAATGCACAGCATACTAAATGTAGCTAATAATTCTGTATTATATACTTGAAAGTTGCTAAGAGAGTAGATATTAAATGTTCTTTTCACAAAAAGAAATGGTAATTATGTGAAGCGATGGCAGTGTTGGCTAACTCTATGGTAATAATCATTTATCAGGATATAAATGGATTAAATCAACAAGTTTCACATAATACTTACATAATCTTACTTATCAGTTATTTACAAAACTGGAAAAAACTCTATATTGTAAATGATTGTGTTGAAAATTAAATGAGATAATGTATAAAACATAAAGTTATAGAGATATAAAAAGTGTTAATATTGTAATGGTCTTCAACTGCCCAAAATAATTCCACAATTCTCTTTAATAACCTTTTGGACTTTTTTTATGGAAACAAAATATGATATTAATAGACATTTAAAAATAATCCAATTACCTGATTATAGAAAGCTAGTTTAATGTCAGTTTCAAAAATGGAAAGAATGACAAACTGGCTACCAAAGGGGCCAATAGTTAAAAAATTTTACTTGTGATTATAAGAAAAATATACAAACCCGGCTTTTTTCTATTTTGCTGACTGTATGAGAGGGATACTTGGTATACAGTCCTAGAAACTTAAAGGTATATACATCCTTTGTTGAAGGAACAATAAACCCCTATAAAAATAAAACCAAACTGAAGAAGATTTTCAGGACCTTATATGATAAGCGTTTGGTTTTAGCAATATATAAAGCATATCTGAGCACAATCTGAGAGATATTTGATAAAAATTAACTTTAAGAGTGCTATTTCTGTATAGTAATAGTTAGGGGGAAAATTATGTTTGGAAGCAGACATTTTAAGGATAAATTTATCTTATTATACTCAAATATGAGGAATTTTTTAATCTGACCCTAATTCTATTCAGAAAGAAGTCTTTTTTCTATGTCAATATCGCTCAACCAAACTCAAGTCTCAAAAGACTCCCTCTTCTACAATATATAAAATAAAGGAAGTATTATAGAGGAAGGAACATTAAAGCATCCCTTCTCAAATTTATTAATAAAAATTAGATAGCTTTCCTATAAACCTAGGGAAGTAAACAAAATGATGAAAAAAACATTTTTTCATGCAAAAAATTATGCCAACCTTGTCACATATGATATTGTTTATCCTCATAGTAATTGTTTTAGAAGTATTCATTTTATTGGTTACAATTTTTTTCTTACTGACAGATAAAATCATCACAAGACTCTTACATCTTACAATTTGTATTACAATTTTAATTTGTTTGAAATCAGTCAGTATGATACAAATGAAATTATAATTGAGCTTTCTAAACACTATGGAATTTAAGTTCAGAATCAGAGCCTCTTTGTGAACACAAATATCCTATCTTATGCCTACTGTCTTATCTCAGCTGAGAATTCGTGAGATGCAAGAGAGAAAGAAAAAGGAAAACACACAAACTGAGGTTAGCAATGGAATTGAACTAATGCACAATTCATATGGTTGGCTACTGATAAAGTAAAAAAAAAAAAAAAAAAAGATCTTTTTAACTGATGGCAACTTTCAAGCCTTCATAAGCCAGAAAATCGGGACCAGACACAAACTAGTATACATGAGTAGTTTTGGAATATTCGGAATATTTTGGAATACCAGCATTGTGAATATTTCCATCATTTTTTCTATTAATATACATTGCCAATACAATTGGAGGGAAAATATTGGATTGCTCTGCTACACAGAACACCAGGACTTGCTGAATAGAATTTTACTTAAATCCCAATACAGGATTACACTATGAATATGCAATGTAGAAAACTATTCACTTCTGTAAATTTGACAAGGTAGAATTTTAATGAAAGCCCTTTGGCCTGATTATAGACACAGGTCATGAGATTCACCCTGGGAACAACAGTTACAAGGCATATACCAGTAATGAATATCAGTTCTGTTCTTCTGTTTAGAATCAGTCGCAGCTGATTTGAGGTGAGAACTGGGCTTAGAGCTGCCAAATATCAGTGCCTGATAAATATAGGTATGTGTGTCGTTCATTGAGAATTATTTTTGGCATAGATACACTACACATTAAATGTTCATGAAAATATTTGAATAATGTTTAAATGACTTACTAAGTATTTGAATTAATGGGATGGGAAAAGCAGGAATACTTCTAATTAGTATTTACTTCTCTTTTTGATTCTGTATGAACATGTTGCATAGATAGTATAAAAAAAGAGAGAAAGAATGTCACAGGATAAAAAGTTGAACAGACAAAAAAATAATTGTGTTTTATGTGAATAATTAAACTTCTGAAGTGGGGTTTAGTGATCTGAAATAGGTGAGAGAGGAACCTTATTCCTAAATAAAAAAATTGACATTTTCTGGTAAATTGCAGGAATATCTCCTTATTTTTCCATGTCTAAGATAATTTTCAATTATAATAGTTATTGAACAAACAATATCAAACATGTCATCTTAGTAGAACAACTTGATTATTGAGCTATGAATTAAATTTAAGTTTACGTATCTCACTTTAATATAGAGTTAAAATTAATTTTTTTCTTTAGGTTTTAGTTAAAGTAGTAATTTGGTCATTGAACAGCATTTATTTGCCATATTTATCTACTTGGTTAAAAATATATTTGACTTACTGTTCATTTTTAGTATCTTGAAGACTCTAAAATATGCAAGTTGAAGGTATTTAATGTTTTTTTAAACAATGAAAAATGATTTTGGATTTTTTAAAGAAATTCAAACAGTTTTTTGTTTGTTTGTTTGTTTTACCATAACCACTAAATCCATTAGCTATTTCACAGAGGAAAAAAAAGTGAGTCTGGCTTTAGATCATTTGGACAGCAGATTAGGAGGAGAAAATCATTTATGTTTAGTGAACTATTAATCTTGATACTTCCTGGTGAAAACAACAATAACAGCGCAAATCCAAAACTGGCTTAGAGAACACAGGCGGAATTTTTATAGAATTCTAGAATCATATAAAAAACAAATCCTTTTCTTTCATTCATCATTATTCCCAAAGATTTTCAATAACAGAAAAATACCCTAGTTGTTTTCAAAGAGAGATTGCTTGAAATGCAGTAAATGATTTTTAGAATGCTATTAGCTGTTGAGAATATTTTAAAAGGAAATAACATACAACATAATTTATATATCATAGAATTATTGATTAGCTAAATAACTATTAAAGTAAAGCTATCTTGGACGTTTCATTTTGTTTTTTAATTTCAGTAAGTTAAAACCAGAGTTTAAATAGCTCAGAAAGGTTTACATAGCCCTGGCCAGCGTGCCTTAGTTGATTGAAGCATTGTCCGATAACTGAAAGGTTATGGGTTCGATTCCTAAGAGGGTACATGTCTAGGTTACAGATTCTATCTCTGTTCTTGGTGTGTATGATCCTTGGACTGACGGTGTGCAGGAGACAACCAGTGATGCTTCCCTCTCACCTTGATATTTCTCCCTTTCCCTTCCTCTGTATCTAAGTGCAATGAAAAAATATCCTCAAGTGAGGATTTAAAAAAAGTTTACACAGATAAATAGTAGTTATATTTGGATCAGTACCCATACTTCTAATTTATGATCTAAGTGAAAACTAGCCTAACACAAATAATTCCTGATCATTTAATTAAGTTTTGTGATAGCAAATTGAATTATAAATGCTATTTGGAGTAGGAAAATGGATAAAAATAAGGAGGAATGAAGTAGGGCTAAGATAATTCTTGGGATAAAAGGCATACTTATTAGCTCTTTTTTTTTACTTTGTAAAAGAGTCTTGACAAGTCTCAGGGAAAAGTACCTTTATGAGAAATTGCTGGACATCTTGGTAAAGAGCAAAGGTCCAGGGTTCCAAAGAAAGACTGTGGTCTTCTTAGGATTCACCACACTGATATCAGAAAACACAAAAGAGGTAATTCTGAATCCAAATTATAGGAGAGATGAAGGAATAAAGCAATTTATATTTGGTTAAGAGCAACAGAAAGTATTATTTTCTCCCATGTTTAAGAAAATAGAGCCTGAAACAACATATCTGAATGTTTTCTGGATTATCCAAGAAAATTAATAAAAAGATTAATTTTAGATACAATTATATGGGTCCTGACTAGACTCCAGATCTACTCTACTACACTTTAAATTTCAGTATTTTTAGTACAAAATTATTTTTGGAACTTTTTGAAAAAAATTGTATTCTGAAACATACAAACAACATAAAAATTGAAAATTGGTAAATGCAATGATATCACTGTATCACCTATATACACACATATCCCCATTTAGACTTAAAAAAGTTAAACCACTTTTCTTTTTTCCTTCATGTTAAAATACTACTTAATATAATCATCTTTCTAGAAAAGTTAGGAAAACAGTATGTCTCAGTAAAATTGTATAGTTACTTATCTTAAATAATGTATATTTAATAAATGTTTTTAAAATATTTGTGTGCCAATTATGCCATACTCTGTACATAACTCTAAATAACTGAATGCACATACATTTAATGTAAATATTATGCATAACCTATATATTATACATATGAATGTGTCTATAAAGATGTACATATATGTGTATATGTGTAAGTCGGCCATTGAGGGGAAAGCAATCAAGTGTGTCAGGTGGCCAACGTGTCCAATGAGTTTGGGAAATTATAAGTTCTGACATTGAAAATAGCAGACGATGAGGAGACTTTGATTAGACTGCAGGAACCTGGAGAGTAAAGTTAGAGGTGGAATATGGTTACATGGGGAATATACCCAGAGGACTATATTTGAAAAATACTGTGATTGCCTCTTTCCCATGAAGAAGTGTTGTTTTTATAGACATAGATGTGTAGAATTTTTTTTTTAACTTTTACTCCTAATAAGGCTGTTTCTATCAGAATGCTAGTGAAATACAAACATTTTGGCTTTTATAGGAATTTTTAGCTGTCCTATACAGAAAGATAATATTTCTCCTTCCTTTGTAAAATATATGATCCATTTCACAAAATTATTAGTAATATTTTTTCTTTAATATTCATGTACGTCTACTTAATTATATGTCATTAAACAGATTACAGCTTTTACAGAGGTGAATCCAAAGAGGTAGGTTTTGAAGTCAACAGTTTGTCTATAGTTTAAAAATAAATTGGTTCATTGAGTTGATCTCTATGACAACTACTAAGCATTAAGCTATGTCAGCACTCTTCAAGCTATTGGGTTAATGATAACTAGCTAATGTAATGGATTAGTTAATGGGATTCTTAGCCACCCTTATCTGACTTATGAATATATGGCTTTGTTATTTGAAATTACAATTAAGTATCTGACATAATTACTTTTTACCATACAAAATAAAGACAGCCAAAATTATATATCCAATGGCACTGCATCTTTAGTGAGCATGTTTTTATCATTAATTTTATAAAATAAATTTAATTTGGCATACAACCATGAAGAGTGGAAAAAAAAGAAAGGCATTTTAGCATATACAATAATGCACTTAACTACAAAGAGGTATGCAAATCAAATATGTAATGCCACACTGTTTGGGAGACACATGTCTTCAGTAATATAAACCCATTAGGAATGCCCTAAATACAATAATTTCATATGAAGCCTCTGTAGCTTATGACAGTTTTAAAACAAGGCAAAGATATATATCATGCATTCAAATATTTTAGAAAGATCTTTAAAAAAAGTGTGCTACTACATTCACAGTTAATGTCGAACATTAGATATTGTATGGAAATACATTACCTAATTTGTAGATACAGGCCAACTTTCTACAAGCTAACTATATGATACTGCTATGTTTTTGCTTAATAGATTTTCAGTGGATTAAATATATAAGACTAGAGCTGTAAAGGTAGAGTAAGTGTCTGAGTGATATGATAAAAATTCCCATAAAATATACACAAAAGAGCTCTGTTTCTGACAGCAAACTATTAACCACAAGAACTGAAGGATTATCATTATTAATTTTTATCCTTGAGGGCCTTCTTCAGTGCTGCTATTTGGAAGAAATAATTAATGGAGTCATCATTCAAGCACCCATTGTTTCTGTTATGTACACAGACCACATTCCTGCACAACTTTCAGCCTCACAGGGCTATCGTCTGGTCTATCCCTTGAAGCTCTCAGTTCTTTCTTTTGAGTTTCATATCTTCCTCAGGCTCCCCTTGCCTTAAAAGAAAAAAAAAAAGCCAGTTTCTCTACCTTTGACTCTTGCCACTCTCTTTGAGGCATTCCTGTCTCTTAAACACTTAGTCGCAGACAACAGGCACTCTTGCCTTGTACCAGTCCCAGCCATCCAAGGTACTTGGCTTAGCTCTACATAACCTCCCTTCTACATAGGTAATATGATAGCAAATAGATAAACAATTTAAACAGAGATAGTATTATACTTTTAGTAACAAGACAGAAAACAAAAAGAGTCAGATAGTAGAAAAGTAATACTTTATAATAAAATAGCATTTCATTGGGGAAATAAAACATGTAAACCCATAGCTGGACAACTGTTCCACCTAAAAATGCCTGGTGACTACTTAGACTTTATGTAAATTTAATCTATGTGGCCACATCAGTATGGGAATAAAAATGAGACTCTATTATCTGTAATATTTTTTTTCTCTAGTAGTCGTCCATTTGTTACAGAAAGAGATCTAGATAAAGTTAAACCATGTTCCAATGATTCATGTGCACCTTCAAGTAGATATTTCTCATTTGCTGATCAACAAGTTTCATCTGCATTATTTTATATTAATTCTACTAATAAGTGATGCTTCCTTCTGGTAGTATCTATTGACTAGTGTATTAGGCTTATTTACATAAAGTTGTGGATCTTATTGCCACCAAAGCTCCTTGCACACCCTAAACAATGATAGGGAGAAAGAGCTGTCATATTGAAGGCCTCAGTGTGCCAATACTAAACTATGTTTCAGTATCCTTCTTTACAGAGAAGCTTCTGTAAATTCAGAAAATGTTGTCTCTTCCATTCTTACTACTTTTCATTAAGTACCAAACTATATACTCTTTTTGTATCCCAGTTTTTTCAGAATAAGCTTATTAAACATACAAAGGAAACTGAACCATAGTGATGACAGACATAACCTTACCTTCTACCTCTGAATCTCCTCGTACTTCCAAGATCAATATATAAACTTACAAGAAGGAAGGTCAGAGAAGTTAAGTTAGCTTTTGAGCCTAGATCCTAGTCTCCAGCATTCAGTGTGTGATGCAGGAAACAGATGAGTGAAAAACAAACAATAAAAAAAAATCCAATTTTATTGTGATGAACACAGATTGAAATTTTTTTGGTATTCTTTAAAGAAAGTGAAAGGAAAATATTTCTACAATAAGAATATTTAACAATCAGAAAAAAATGCTGGAACTATATTGAATGTAACTAAATTTAAGAAGTAAATAATACCAACAAATATGACCTAAGAAATATAATTTTAATTTACTAAAGACAAATTGAACAATGCATTTAATTTCTTTAATTTTTGTATAATTTAGAAACAATTTTCAGCTGAAATAAGCTATAAAAATTTCACATAAAAAGAGAGGAAGTCTTAATGAAATTTACCTTTTTTCAAATAGCTTTAAAAAACCAAAATCTTAATTTAATTATATTATGGTTTCCCTTTGTGAAATGGATCTCGAAGCTTAGCAAACATTGCAATGACCAGAAGGGCTTGCCAAATGGTTGGCTTTGGAGGCTGCCCATAGAGTTTCTGATTTACGAGGCCTGGAGTAGAAACTGAGAATGCATATCTCTGACAGTCTTTTAAGACTAAAAAATTACTTTTGCAGACAGAATTTAAAATTTTCTAGAAATCACTCAGAAAAATATACAGTGACTGATTTATATCCACTATACTTAAATGAATGCTTCCTCTTAAAATACCTGGAAGTCTACAAAAATCAATTACTAACTTTGTGGAAAAAAATACTTCAGGGGTGAACTTGCTAAAGAGTGCTAAGGTCCATTTGAAAGATACAATGGTCAACGTTACTATTATCACAAGGGAACCTGCACATTGTTCTTGCTCTTCTGTGTAGATTGGAAACAGAGTGATGATAAAGATATGGATTCTAAACTTAAGTATTTTATGATGAAAAAATTACTAATGAAATAGTCACACTGATAAGTTTTTATAAAATAATGTGTAGATAAAACTACATCTTTATGTAGACAAAATTGTAAAAAATATTGTTTCAGTTTAAAGGCAATAACAACACAATTGTTATAAGTGTTAGTTAAGTGAAATACATTTACATACCCAGATTTCACTGCATTTTTCTCTTACTATACCTAATAAATTTTCTTTAATTTGCAACCTATTTTATTTATTCTCTGGGGATAATTTTTTCTAGAATAGAAAACTATGAGAATAATATAAAAACACTTTACCATACCTCAAAATCATGGATGATAGAGAGGAATTCATAATACTTTAAATAATTACAGAATATTTTCAAATATACAAACTGTTGTATCTTTGTATCTATTTGAATAATAACAAAATTAGATTTTAAATATAATGTATTGTTCAAACTTTCATGACTAATTGAAAGCTTTTCTCTATTTCCTACAATGTCTTTTAAATAATAGAAGATAAAAAATTATAAAGGACAAACAGAGTCAAAAATTTCAATCCAGTTCTATCAAAACTAATCATCCTTTTATATGTGATATTAATATGAATAATGTAAATATTTTTGCTTATATACAAAGTTCCCTAAGAGCAGGATATATATTATTCTTAGTTTTATGTTTGCTGATAGTTGTTCTTAATTATAGCATTCAGCTGTATTTTTTTTAATGAAAAACTATGATGTTAAGTAGCTCTTCAATTATCTTTTCATTTCTTTCTTCTCTTTATTGCAAAAGTGAATGAAATAGTTGTTTATACATTTTTCCCCATCTTTGTCTCTTTTTATTCTTCTTTTCACAATAATTAGATTTTCTGTTCACTCTTCCATTGAAACTGTTTTTACCTAGTTCATAACAGCTTTCCTAATCCAAATCCAATGGCTAACTCTAACCCCTCAATGTATTGGACGTTCAGCTACATTTGTCACAGTTCATCACCCCTGTCTTCTGATGTTAAATCTAGTTGGTGTGTGGGGCTCCATTAAACTCCTGCCTTCCAATGCCATCCCATTTGCTGGCCTCTCTTCTTCTCTACCTATACATTTAAGAGCTCTAGAGTTTGACTCTGATGCCTATTCTACAGGCCTAAGTTTTTTTCTGAACTCAAAACTTACTTAGCAAAGAGACTGAACAAAAAAGAAAAGGAACCATAGACATGAACTGCTGAGAGGCGGGACGGGGGGAGGTATGAGGAGAATAAATGTTCGTGGAAAAAGATACGATAAAAATGAAATTTAAAAAACTGTTTACTTCTTTTCATTATTTTAATATGCATCAGCATCAAAAACAGATTTTTACAAAATAAAACTTTGGATCTTCCCCTTTAAACTCTAAAAAGTAGGCTCAGTGAGGACAGGATCTTATTAAATATCGTATATAAAAAAGATTGACAATGGGAACTAGAATTTAGTTTTCAGAAAAAAACACTAAAGAAAATCAAAACTAAAAACAGGGATATGACAATTTAAATGCAGCGATGGATGGAATTTGAAATAACATGAAATCCCCACCAATAGCATCATGTGATGCAGAGCCAGAATTCAAATGAAGAAAATAATCCCAAAGGCAAGATATACTTGGCTAACAGTTTTCAGAATTCCTTATGTAGAAACTTATGAAATATTTGCAACATAAAACCTATTTAAATAATGTATCTATCAATCTATCTATTTATCTTCCTACCTTCAGCCCTTTTTTTTTTTTGTGATTTCAGCCTTTTTTTTGGTTTGTTTTTGAAAGTTAATAAGGTTTTTGTGATTGTTTTGATATTACTGGCAGTAGCAATGGACACTATGGATCCAGCTGCAGGTACTATTATGCTACCCATTTCGGGTGCCCCAATTAAGTAGCTTCTCTTTCAATGGCAGACATTGCAAAGACTTGTTCCGAAGTGTCTTTACACGGTGATCAGATCAGTGACCTAACAATTGACCCTCACAAGATAGGTGTTTGCATGAGCTGTTTCCAATTCATGTGTCAGATCTCTGTGCTTGAGTCTGCCACTGCCTTCTGCTCAAATAAGTTTATCTTCTAGACTAGATCATAGTAGAAAAATATAGAATGCATGCATACAGATACCTGTGTGCACACACAGTAGTGTGAAACTCTAAAAACACAAGTAAAATGCAATTTAATCTAGACTTGATATTGGACCTCTTCCAATTTCAATTCATCAAAGATTTAATAAGACATTAGTTGTTTTACTGTGAATATTCAGAAGAGAGTTTTAATTTTCTGAGCTATTAAATAAGATGGATGAATGCAGAAGAAAAAAATTTAAAGGAAACATAAAATAATCTGCTTCTATTTTTTCTCACCTCTGTTACAAACAAGAAATCATTATTTGATTTGGAAAGTATTACTTTTTAATAGCATTCTATGCTGATCTGTTTGTGAAGTTCATGGGGAAAAAATTAATGTTATCAAGTCATGGGCTTGTGATAAGAATGCAGCCATTTCTAATGTCAGTTCAGGAAGAAGCAACTACATTCACACCCTTTTAAATATTCAGAGCACCCTGAAATGAAGGTTGGTCACTGTGCAGTGTATTATTGGCTATTGTACTTTCTTTGCTATTCCATGAGGCTTAGGGTACATATTTCAAGATGTAGAAAGTTTAGTCCTTGCAGGTTTCAGGATATTAGCCCTCAGGCTGATAGAAATGAGTTCTCAAGTTTGAATATGTCTTTATGCATCAACATCTTTTGTATATAATTTCTTGCCATTTATTTCCCAACCACTCTGTGCATTTGATAGAGTAAGTAAGGTACAGGATTGTTGCAGTGATACACTGAACATTTTTGTCATTTTCTTGGCAGTTTTCCACTTGAAAATATCAAGCATATTTTGGGTTTAATCTCCAAAACCATTTTAGTTTTGTAATTATTGTCATCCTTAGCAAATTAATCCCACACATGCCTTTGTCTGTCATGTGAACCATGCAGAAATGTTGAATTATGTCATCTCTATAAATGGGAACCTTGGAAGAAGGATTAAATGCTAAGTGTGATCAGTCAGAGAAAGTGGCAACTCGTCTGGTTCAATGATTAAAGTCTGGACCTGAATATAAGAATTACTAGGTTCTATTTGTGGCTTTGCTATCAATTTGCTATATGACTTTTAGCAACTTTCACCAGGAATTAGTTTTCAGATACAGGCTTGTGCAAAAGAAAAAAAAGAAAAGAAAAAAATTTTAGACCTTCAAAACTTAAGGGGGGAAAATCTTTTATTTCTTAGAAATATTACCAATTTATTAGAAATGCCTTTTAGAGAGTTTAGGTAAATTTCAATAATATAAATGTTATATGTCAGTCTACCTGATAACCAAAACATTAGCTACAGAAATTTTACTTAGTTGTTGAATTCCCTCTCACAGACAGTGCAAATAGGCATTCTGTCAGTTTCAGTTTGGACACCATTGCATACAGGAAGAGTCTCCAAATAACTTTCACACATCATTCAAAAGTCAAATGCTGTTTGGGAAACAAGCTGACTCAAAAAAATGGCTTTCAGAAATAGATTGATTTTCCCTTTAATTCTCTAGTTCTATGCCAATGTTTGGACCCTGACATACATGTCCTTTCTCTTGCTGGCATTTCATTGTCAATTTCTCTGCCCTGCAGGGGGTCGCTGCACCTCCCAATTCACAGAACAGAGATTCTTTCCAGAAGCTTTGTTTGTTTTTGTTTTTGTGTTCCTTGTTGTTTTTCAAACCTTTTAAAAATATATTTAAATATTTTATTGGCATTTCTTTTAAACTGCAAAAGCCACATCTGCTTAATGATTTAAAATAGGCCATGCAAATATGTACAAAAGACAAAGTCCAAATCTATTTCTCGATTATTCAATTCCATATCCATCTCTCTACATATTTTTCTCTATGTATAAGAAATAAGTTTATGTATAAACAAAAACTTTTTTTTAACAAAAACAAAATTATAAAACCTAATTTTGGCAATTTGTTTTTCTACTTCTTAAGAAGATAACTTTATTAGGGTGTATTTTTCAGAGTTTTTCAGAGAAACAGAATCCAGAGAGAGAAAGAGAGAGAGAGAGTGTGTGTGTGCATGCATAAGAGAAAAAAAGAGAGAGATTTTAAGGATTTAATTCATGTTGAGGATGACAAGTCCAAAATTTGTAAGGCTGGCCAGTAGGCTGGAAACTCAAGGGAGAGTTATGGTTGGAATCCAACGGCAGTCTGCGGGCAGAAGTTTCTCTCTCTCCAGGCCAGTCAACCTTCCTACTATTAGGCCTTTGACTGATTAGATGAGGGTCACCCACATTGTGGAGGGTAATTTGGTAACCTGCTTACGCAAAGTTGACTTATTTAAATGCAAATCTCAACTAAAATAACATACCTTTAGGGAAACATCTAGAGTAATATTTGACTAAATGCTTGTGTCCCTTCACGTGGCCAAATTGACACATAAAATTAACCGTCACATAGGGTGTACTAAATTCCAATTTTTACTAAGCTCTTTACTGGAATTATTTCATTTAATAATAAAAACAGCCTTATGACTTAGGTATTATTATCCCCATTTCATTGATTAAGAAGGAAATTCAAGTACAGGGAAACATACTTTGACCAATGACAGAGCCAGTACAAGTCAGAGCTGAGACATAAATGAAAGCTCTATGGCTCCAGAACCCGTGTTTTTAATTATAACGTTCTATTGTTTCTTAGCATATTAGTCTGGACATCTCTCTATAATAATACACACAGAACCCACTAACTCTGGCTGGCAGGACTTGTATTCTAACCTGTGGAAGCAGACTGAGGTGTGCAATGTGAAAAGATCACTTTAGGCATGTCACTGTCTCCTGTGCTTTAGCGTTCTCTTCTATGCAATGGAAGTATTAATGAGTATCTACCAAAAAAAAAAAAAAGAGTGATAAGATTAATAAAAAGACAATGTAAGTGAAGTGCTTAACCAACAAGTGGTACACTGAAAGCACCCTAGTAATTTTTATTGCATTTTTAAAATATATTCAAACATCCCCTTTTTACCCTCGCACATGTTGTTATCAACTACTTGCCATGACATTTCAGTACTTTGCTAACCATTTTTTGCATTTGATGGTAGTTTTATTTCTGTACAATAGGCTCACAGATAAGAGTAATTCACCTTTTCAAATGGGTCAATTCAATGATTTTTAGAATGTTTACAAGATTGTACAATCATCATCACTATTTAATCCCAGATATTTTCATCTCCCTTAAAAGAAGCATCATATCCATTAGCAATCACTCCCCATTCCTTACATGCCCTGGCAACTAGTAATCTACTAGTAATAAAGTAGCAATCTACTTTCTATCTGTATAGATTTAAATTTCTCCTTGCTAGACATTTTGTAAAAATGAAATCATATAATATGTAGCCTTTTATGTCTGGCTTCTTTCACTTAGTATAAGGTTTCAAGTATCTCCTATGTTGTCCCATATATCAGTTACTTCATTTCTTTTCATGGCTGAATAATATTTCACTGTATGGATGTACTACTTTTGTTTATCTGTTCATAACTTGATGGGCATTTGAATTATTTGCACATTCAGCTATTATATGCAGTGACCTTATGTACAGTTATGCAAAAGATTTTGTGTGAACATCTTTTAAAATCCCTTGGAAGTATAAAGGGAGTAAAACTGTCATATTGTTTTACCAATTGTCAGAACTCACAGTCCCATCAGCTATATGTGAAAATTTTAGTTTTTGTTTTGTTTTGTTGATGATGTATTCATCACAAAAATTTAATATTTTTCCAAATTTTTGTCCTAAAGAATATAGTTAATGGAGATAGAGATTAACAATATTTATTAAATCAGAGAATAATGTACATATTTTATAACATTTCATGTTTATGACATCCCTGGGGATTTTATCAGATATGACTGTTTTATGATAAATATTCATTATCTGAATTACCAGAAGAGAAAATTAAGACCCAGAAGTAATTTATCCAATATCTTTTAGCTAATAAAAAATGATAACTGTATTTGAGAATAGATATAAATAACCCATGCAATCCCAGTTAATTTATTTTTTTAAATGTAACTAGGTAACTTGTCCACAGCAACACATTTTGTAAAGTGGTAAAGAAAGGGTTCAAATCCAATGCTTTTTAATGCCTAAGTGTCTCTTGCCTATAAATTGTGTGAATTTCCAAAGAAAACCTTTTTCCTCTTTTTCTGCATAGAAATGGTGGTCTTACATTCTGTATTTCTCCTTACAGGAATGTGTAACACAAGGTTAAACCTTTCATGATTTGGTGAGAACACTGTTAATTACAGCTAAACCCTTCTGTTGCTAGTATTCACATGCCGACACATTCTGTTATGTTGCACTTCCTTGTTTGCCAGTTTTTATTTCAATCTTTCCTTCATCTGATTTTAATGAACCATCTGATATTGTCTATATTTGTAAGTGATTTTTTTAAATCAACTCCTACTCTTACCTTCAGCATGCTTACCTGAACTGACATGCTGTGTGCTTAGATGTTAGCTGTGAATGGGAAGTTGTGAAGTAATACAGTTTAATTACAACAATTTAATTTTGACAGTATTTAAACTCCCTACTATATATAACAGTTGGGATTATCACTGCTCTTTAGGTTATGGTGGAAAATCATCTCTCCTTCTTCAACAATTGAAAACATTACTGACTTACAGTTTTGTTTCAATTGTTAAAAAATGCCCTCAGAAACCATTTACATTTTCCTACATGTTATGCGGGTATTTATTTTTAATAAAAAAATAAAATAAAATAAAACTATTAACATAGTTTTAAGAAGCTTATCTTGGCATGCCCAATTCTAAAGAGGGAGTTACCTCCTTCTACTTCCTTATACCTAGTGCTTCCTGTGAAATGAAGAATAATTGGTCTGTTCTGTGGATCCAGCACCAGTTGTTCGATACCATTACTTAATCTGGGAGCAGAAATACTAAGTCTGAAAGCAGTAAGCGTTCTCTGCTGAGGCTCTGGGGCTGAGCTGACCTCCTGTGCCCAGGCATGGTAGGCGAACCTCAGGCAGGGCTAGCTTTCTGAGGGTCTGTTCAATTCTGTTTGCCCTTTGCTCTAACTTTTCCATTTGCAGTTGGGACTGATGTAGAGGAAAGACTGCTCTCTCTTTGTGTACAATTTAGGAAGGAAAGATTCAGATGACACGTTGGTCTAATGTCCCTGTCTCACTCTCAAATTCATTTTAGCAGGGCATTCTGCAAACTATAAAATAAGCAGTGCATGAAACTTTATATCTCTAATAGACTTACTTGTTAATCTAATTTGACCACTAACCCATGCAGATTTAGAAACGAAATACAGCAACAAACACAAAAAATATAGAAAAATTTAATTACTCATGTTGCTTTTTTTCACTATGCTAAATAATCACATTCAATCGCAAGCTAGATAAATCATAATGTAGTTTTTGTTCAGCATTATTTTACATATGTAATATTAAAAAGTTTATCAATACAAAATCTGTTCTTAACTTTACTATTAAAAATATGTATCTAAGGAATCTAAAGGTTTTGACAAAAATCTAATAGAAATTTGTACCAAAAGATTAATTGACATTTTGGATGCAGCTTTTTCAAGAATGAAATAGAAGTAGCTCATCCTAGAGAAATGTAATGACTCCCCAGTTTGATAATGAAACTAATGAATTACATATTGTCAGATATGTTCAAGTAGGCAATGAGTATTTACTGTTTCCTAGGTTAAGGAATTAGTTCAATAAAGAAGGCTGGGAAAAGTTTTAGCTGCTTAGTTTGCCATTCTACCTCCTCCTCAGAGACTTGATTTGCAATCAACAGTTATGTAAATTTATCAGATTAGGCATTCAGAACTAAATTTTCAATAATATATGCAACCATTATCTGAATAAAACTGACAAAGTGTCAGAAAGAGGAACAAGGTAGAGTAATTATCAAAATGGTGGGGATCTGAAAGCAATTAAAATTGAAAAAGCTTTTATTTTCCCTAAGATTGTAATTTCCTAGCATACAAGCAGAAAGGAAGATTCTTATTGACCACTAGACTACTCCAGCTAGGTTGGAGAGAATGTTGGATAACATTTACATTCCACCTAATTGAAAAGTCCCTGATAACATAAAATGATGATTCATTTAGCTATATTTTGTGTTAAAAAGAAATGTAATATTATTTTTAGGATATTGCTTTGGGCTTTATAATTGTATCAATATCTAATCTTTTTATTAAATAAAACTCTTTTTATAGGTATAATAATGATAATTTTATTTTACCTTAATGCAAACCTAGTAAGTGACAACATATAGCCATTGGTGTCATGATTTTCTTATTGTGCTAAATCACTAATATAGTGCATTTACTAACTCAGCAGCAAGTCTAGTAGACTAGAATGTGTGTAGTTTGTTGTAAAATACTTGCCAATTTTAAAGTCTATAAATAAGGTTACCTGTGTGTATGTGTTTTATCTATGTCTATAAAATTACTGTGAAAAATTGTGAGTATATGACCATTTTAGTAAACCCTTTTCTATATTAAGGCATTTTTTTTCATATTTGATAAAAGATATTACCTTAACACAATTCACTTGCACAAGAAAATGCCAATTCCTCCTAAATGTATATTTTTGTCTTCTAGCTTAAAGACTAATAATTAAAAGAGAAATGAATGGAGAGAAACAAAACACTTCTTAATCTTTGCCCATTGCTACTCCTAGCTCCAATGTATATTGCATGGATCTTAAAGAGAGCCATGCTTTAATTTTTCCTTTGGAAAATGTGAAACATTTTAGATTTATCCCTTAATGATTTCTGTCCTTTCTGGTCTCCTCATATCTACCAAGTGCCAGTGACAGGATATTGTAAGCATTTTCCAAAATACTATGTGTCAGTTCTTATGCTGCCTCTAAAAATACAGAGATCAACAGAGAGCTTGCAAGGAAAAATACTACATGACTGCTATAATCATTTATTTAGTAGTTACTGGTATAGCCATCTGAAGGAGAAGTGCATGAAGAATGTTATGTGGTCAAGTGCTGAGGTTTAGAGACTTCCCTAAGAAGACACAGGTGGATTTGAGACTGGAGGTATGATAGGAATTAACCAGGCAAAGAAGAGGATGTGCAACTATAGGATACTCTAGGCTGAAAACACAGGACACGGGAAGACCCAAAATCAGGAAGGAATTGGAATGCTGTAAGGATTCAAAGAGATGTATATGAATAGAAAGAAGATCGAAAGGAAGGGGAGGCCAAAGGAGATGGAGAGGGTGGTGGGACACCAAGTGATAGTTAAGGGTTATAGATTGTATGCTGTGCACAATGGAACTGGAACAGGTAAACATCGTTCTAAAAAAATACTAGACTGTAATTCGTACCACTTTACTTTGTTGGTCTCTCAAACTTTTTAACTAAAAATAAAGAAATGACCTTATCAGATGTATTGGCGAATGTGTTACCCATTCGTAAACTGTCTTTTTATTTTGCTGATGGTATCATTTGCTGTGCTAAAACCTTTCACTTTCCTGTAGCCCCATTTGTTTATTATTTTCTTTTGTTTCTCTTGCCTGAGGAGATAGATCAGGCAAAATTTTGCTACAAAAAATGTCTGAAAGTTTATTGACTAAGTTTTCTTCTAGAATTTTTATGGTTTCAGGTCTAATATTTAAGTCTTTAACCTATTTTGAATATATTCTTATGTATGGTGTAAGAAAGTGGCTTAGTTTCATTTTTCTGCTCTTATCTGTCCAATTTTTCCAACACCATTTATTGAATAAACTAGCTTTGGCCCATTGCATGTGTTTGCTTACTCAGTTGAATATTAATTGATTATAAAGATGTGAGTTCATTTCTGGTCTCTCTCTTTTGTAACATTGATCTATGTGTCTGTTTTTATGCCAGTACCATGCTGTTTCAATTACTGTGGTCTTATATTATAGTTTGATATTAGGTAGTATGATTTCTCTAACTTTGTTCTTTTTCAGGATCACTGTTGCTATGCGGGGCTTTTGTGATATGAGGTTAATATCCAAAATTTATAAAAAAACTTACAAAAGTCAATACCAAAAAAATATAATTCAAAAATGAGCAAAAGACCTGAACATACACTCCCCCAAAGAAGACATACAGATGGGCAATAGACTTATAAAAAGGTATTCACCTAATTATCAGAGAAATGCAAATTATAATCACAAATTAACCTCAACACCTTTCAGAATAGCTATCAGTAAATCAACAAACAAGTGTTGGCAAGCATGTGGAGAAAAGGGAACCCTTTTGCACTGTTGGTGGGAATGCAGACTTATGCAGCCACTGTGGAAAGCAGTGTGGGGATACCTCAAAAATATAAAAATGGATTTGCCTTTTGACCAGTGATTACACTTCTGGGAATATATCCAAAGAAACCCGAAATGGTAATTCAAATAAGCACCTCTATGTTCATTGCAGTGTTATTTACAATTGCCAAGTTATGGAATCAGCCCAAGTGCCCATCAGTTAGTTGATGAATGGGAAAAACAACTCTGGGATACTTATGCAATGGAATACTACTCAGTTATAAGGAAAATTTTACCCTTTTTGACAGCATGGATGGACTTGGAGAACATTATGCTAAGTGAAATAAGCCAGTCAGAAGAAGACAAACACCATGTGATTTCACTTATATGTGGAATTTAATGGACAAACTGAACTAACAAGCAAAACGGAGCCAGACTCATAGATATAGAGCAGGATGACAGTTAAGGCTGGGGAGGAGATTAGAGGGATTGAGCAAAAAGGAAAAAGGACTCCTGGACATGGACAACAATGCGGTGATTACAGATAGGAGGGGGGTACAAGGAGGTTAAATAGTAATGGAAAAAATACAATAAAAATATTTTTAAAAATGCTTTCAATTACCATCATTGGGAAAACAGTTATATAGAAATAAGTTGATATCTTTATTTCCAAAATTTTTTGTTGCTTTTTTTTTTTAAAGGATTCATTTAACTCCATAGTGGTGTACAATGTCAGCATTCCCATAATCTGAAAAGGATTTATGGGAGATGGGAAAGATATTTTGGAGAGTAAAACCTCCTCTCAAGTTGTATTCTATAATTGTGCATAATATAATTAATAATTCATTTAAATTAGGCTCTTAATATAGTCAGTCCTTACTCATTATAATCATTTACATGCATTATCTTAATTAATTTTCACAATAATCCTATGGAATAGATTTTATTATTAGTTCCAATTTACTAATGAGACAATGAAAGAATGGACAGTAATGCTGATGGAATGCCAGACACAAAGAAACTATAGTTTCTGGCACTTTCTAGATTAAATAGTTATAACTTCTCCTTTCCCATTGATCTTTACCATATTGTTGAGTCATGATATTCCACTTGAGAAAGGAATGAATCTGTCCTAATTGCCTTATGTAGCTGAAGGGGTTTTTTTGTTTCGTTTTGTTTTTTCCCCCTTAAATTGCTCAGTACATCCAGATCACCTAAAGGTCTGGAATAAGTTATTTACACTCTCACCCCATATCAAGAAACCCTAGGTAGTTAATGCCTCCCAAAACGTTCGAACTGCCATACCACAGAGCATTTTAATTTAGCAGCAGAAAAATCAGTATATTTCAAAAGTACAGATGAGCAGTATTCTCAAAACTCTAGCCTTTTACATTCTTAAATACTTTCCCAAACTATACATTGAGAGATTAGAAACTCCTTCACATATTTTACTGTCACAAAAATTTTAGTCTGGTTTTACTCTTACAATATCAATTCAGTTGATTTGAATTGACCCTATAACCCCAATCATTCTTCTCACTATATTCATAATCTTGTTCAGTGGTGAATTTGAATATTTAACAAATTTAATTTACTTAAAGTGTTGTTACAGAGAAAATTATATGATGTATTATCATGCAGTAATAGTCATTTTTGTCATTATATTCAGGCAAAAATACAATTTTCTAAGAGGTCATTGATAATATAGATTATGTATTTATCATGAAATCTTGTACTAAAATTACTTACATACACAGCTAACAATTTAAAGATTTTATCATGATTGACATAGATAAAAATAAGCATAATAACAAGTAATTCAGACAAACTTTACTAAAACTTGATAGGACAGAACCTATTAGTGTGTGAAAAAGGTAAAGGAACTGTATCTTAACCCCAACCCCACATTAAGTATGTACCACTTATAGGGGAAATTTGTCCATTTGAGATATTGATTACTTAGAATTAAAGTTTCACAAGAAACAGGTGGTAGAAGGACACTATGATTCTCCTTTGTCCCTCTGAAAGTGGTAAATAAATCTTTCATGTGAAAAGTACCCTCCTTGCACCAGGATGTAGATAGTCTTAACACCAAAGAGAGGAAAATCAGGGCTGAAAAGCTTATAGAAACAAATTCTGT
The DNA here is from genome assembly GCF_021234165.1 of Pteronotus mesoamericanus. NCBI lineage: Eukaryota > Metazoa > Chordata > Mammalia > Chiroptera > Mormoopidae > Pteronotus > Pteronotus mesoamericanus. The sequence continues at coordinate 36,615,525 of NW_026555285.1, read as the reverse complement.
TTCTTCTTTAATAACTGACTACATTATGTCTGCTTAAATTCCTAATTAAACATCAGAGCCTAAGTGTCTTTGTCCTGTCAAATTCTCACAAATTTATTAATTAATTTATTTAATTTTTTTAAATCTAAGAAGTATAAAAGCTGCCTGTTCTGGCCATTTCTTTAGGTCCCATATCTCTGAAATCTCCATACATACAAAATTAAACTTGATTTGATCGCTCATTAATAAGTCTTAATTTTACAGTAGATTTTCTTTTTTTTAATATTTTATTGAATGTGTTGTTACAGTTGTCCCAATTTTTCCCCCTTTCTTCTCCCACCCAGCACCCCTCTACTCCCTTCAGGCAACCCCTCCACCTTTGTTCATGTCCATGGCTCATGCGTATAAGTTCTTTGGTTATTTCTTTATGGCTATTCAGTGACTACAATTTAACCTCTTAATCCCCTCACCACTTCACCCATCCCCCAAACTCCCCTCCCATCTGGTAACCATCAAACGTTCTTTGTATCTATGGTTCTGTTTGTTTAGTTTGTTTGTTTTTTTTAGATTCAGTTGTTGATATGCATTTATTGCCATTTTATTGTTCATAGTTTTGATCTTTTTCTTAAGTAAGTCCCTTTAACATCTCATATAATAAAGGTTTGGTGATGATGAACTCCTTAGTTTCTTTCTTTCTTTCTTTCTTTTTTTCCCCCCTGGTCTGGGAAGCTCTTTATCTGCCCTTCAATTCTAAATGATAGCTTTTCTGGGTAGAGCAATCTTAGTTGTAGACCCCTGCTTTTCATGACTGAATATTTCTTGCCAGTCACTTCTAGCCTGCAAAGTTTCTTTTGAGAAATCAGCTGACAACCTTATGGGAACTCCCCTGCAGGTAACTAACTGCTTCTCTCTTTCTGCTTTTATGATTCTCTCCTTATCTTTAACCTTTGGGTCTTCTGTTCAAGATGGAGTCGTAGGTACACATGGCTTGTCTCCTAGCACAACCACATCAAAATTACAACTACAGACCAATGATCACTCAGAAATCAAGTTGAATTGAAATCTGAAAACTACAGAACTAAAGAAACCACATCGATCCAGAAGGGTAGGAGACTAGGAGAGAGGAGATGCAGAATGGTTAGGTCCCACATCTATGTGTGGTGAATAAAATTTCAGGAAGGATATCTCAGGAGTGAGGGAAACCAGACCCACACCAGACCACCCAGCCCAGGGCACCAGTGCCAGGAAGATAATCCCCCATAATTTATGGCTGTAAAAACCAATGGGATTGGAGTCTGAAAAAGAACTATGAGACTCCTTGGCAGTTTCTCTTAAAGGGCCCATGATGATTTTAGGGAGATACACTCCCTCTGAGTTCCGGAACCACTGGGGTAGCAGCTTAAAAGGCATAGTGGCATACGGGGAGGAACTGAGTTGTCTGAACTGGGAGACAGCTTTCTCCCAGACAGAAAGACAGGTGGAGGACATTGTGCTTCTTCTGAGCTCTCCCCTCACAGAGCCACAGAGCTCACAGCGGGGAGCTATACCTGAGACTCCATCAACCTGGCTCACACTGTTTACCCTGCCCTGGTATTTACCTGAGACTCTGCCTTACCCAATTTACAGGCCTGCCCCCAGTTCCACACCTCTGGCTAAGTGGCCCCAGGCCTAGCACAAGTAGCAACCAGCACCAGATTGCTTTGTAGCTCATGCAGGGTGGTCCTGGGCAGAACACAGGTGGTGGCTGACCCTGGCCTGCACCACCCAGGAAACCTTAGAGCCTGTGCACCCAGTGGACAGCTGCAGTAGATTTTCTTGACCCACCATTTACCTATTTACACCTTTTCATTCTGATCTAGAAAAAATGGTAGCTGTACAATTAGTTCCCTAGAAAAATATACAAAAAATATACTATGTAGCAATAATCAGTACCTTTTTGTGAATAAATAATGTGCGCGTCAAACTATACCAACTGTACCAACTATACTCAACATATTTGAGACATGAATCCTTCATATACAGACACATTGGGAACCAAGACATGTTAACAATTATTCAAATAAGAGTTGGCAGTATATTATCAAGTGTGAAAACAAGGTAGAAGTTGGGAACAAGGCCAATAATGTTAAACCTACTGTAGTATATGATGAAATACCTCACAAAAAAGAAATTTCCTTGCCCTGGCTGGATGGTTGGGTGTCACCTGGTAGCTGAAAGTTTGTGAGTTTGATTCCTAGTCAGGGCACACACATAGTTTGTGAGTTCATTCCTGGGGCCAAGTGCATATAATCCCCAGTCTGGGTGCATACAGGAGGCAAAACAATAAATGCTTCTCTCGCATGGATGTTTCTCTCTTTCCTGTTTCCCTTCCATTTTCTCTAAAAGCAATGGAGAAAATGTCCTTGGGTGAGGATTAAAATATATATATATATATATAATATCCCAACTAATACCAGAAACTGTTTTCATTTAGATACACTGATATCTGACAATTTAGTGTTTATTGCTGAAACATGCATTCTTGATAGGTCAATGGCACTATGTGTTTTAATTTCATGATAGTTTCCTTATGTTATTTCTGAAGTAATATTCAGAACAATTTTGGAAAAAAAAACAAAACCTTGCAAAGGCTACAAAAAAAAATGAAGCCATATTATGAAAAAGAACCATAACTTTAATGATCTCCTACCTCCTTGAGAGGTATCATAAACAGCATCATTTCCAAAAGCCCTTCCCAACAAAACTCATTCCAAGGGACATAGTTGTGTTATCAAAATAAAGATTCAAAGACCAAGTAAATTTTGTGTTTCACAAAAGTAAATAGTATATATACATATATGTGTACTAAATAAATACATAGTATGCATGTTTGTAATTCTCAAAAATAGGAATAATTACATAACATTTCTCAATATTCCAGAAATGGTTTTCTGCAAGAAGTATCTTCAGAAATGGGGCTAGAGAAGATGTTTCTACTTAAATGTGTAAAAATTACATTCTCAACCCATTGGCTAGAAAATCAGGCTTGTATGATTTCCTTTTTAATTTTTGCCCTATAAGCTTTGCCGGCAAAGAGTGTGTTTAATTATCCATATGCAATTAAGCACTTAAGGGATTAATTAATTAGTTGGCATTTGTAACACTCTTAAAGATGAAATCACTGTTTAAGAATTATCATTATTAATATGAACAGATGCAAGGGATGAAAGCATCACTTATGCATGCATATGGCACACCCATCAGCTCTTAGCTTACACTTGATTATGAAGATGGATAAATACGCTGTTGGCTTTATCGCGGATGCAAAATCTGTTAGGGGCCTATTTAGAGATAGAATTGCTCTCTGAGCCAGCATGAGCAACAATTTCCAAATATTAACCCAATGAGTCTTCAGGAAAATTATGTCAAAAATTATACATGACAATATCTAATCCCAATTATAGAAAAAAGATGTTTTATACAGGCATATTTAAATGATAAGTAAATTTTGCCACCATTTTCAAAAGATTTATATTCATTTTTCTTACAAAACTGATGAAAATTAAAACTAAAAAAATAAATTTGAACAATCAGAACTTTTTTTTAGAAAAGTAAGGATAGGGCTTTAGTCATTCTTTTCTGTAATATCTAACGGCACATGATATGTCATACTATAATGTTATCTAATTTAAAACTTGTAATGCTAAATTTGAATATTCACTATAATTTTTATAATAATGTTATAACTCTTATCTTTCTTAAGTTAAAACGTATTCATTCAATAGAAAGATGATCTATATGAAGGCTTATTTTTACTTCTTTATCGTGTCGATTTAATAAAATAAGGATATTTTTGTACTATATTCATCTAAAGCCCAAACTCATTGATGGCAATAAAACTCACATAAGCTTTTGACTGATGCTTTCATATTAGTCTGATATAGTACACTAAAATTTACAATTTAATAAGTGATGTTCTCACACAATATAATAGTAATACAGAAATAACAGACTTTACAAGAGTCATTTAAATCAGTATCTTAAGTGACAGAAACTAGTTATCATAGCTCTGCATGCTATCAATTAAAATATATAATGTAAATATGCATTTTTATTTAGGTAGTTTTTGATGTTTAGTGTAAAGCTTTGTACTGGCATAAAAGAACCTATGCACCCCAACATTTATAGCAGCGCAATTTACAATAACCAAGTGTTGGAAGCAACTTAAATGCTCATCAGTAGATGATTGGATCAAAAAACTATGGTACATTTATACAATGGAATACTATGCAGCAGAAAGAAAAAAAAGAACTACTAAACTTTGTGACAGCATGGATGGAACTAGAGAGCATTATGCTAAGCAAAATAAGCCAGGTGGCGAAAGACAAATACCATATGATCTCACCTATAAGTGGAACCTAACCAACAAAACAAAGATGCAAGGAAAATAAGACCAACAACACTGAAAGAAAAAATAAACCAAAAGAGACAAGATGGAAGGAGGAAGGGGTGGGAGGGGAAAAGGAAGGGGAGGGGAAAGTCAAGGAACATATAGCAAGGACTCATGGACAACCCAAAGTGGGGAAGGATTGAGGGAGGGGGAGAGGGGACAGGGACAGGGACAGGGTGGGGGGTAGGTGGAGACAAATGTATTTAAATAAATAAGTAAATAAATAAAAGAGTAGAGTGAGGTTTAAATAGGAATGCTATACTGTAAAAATACAAATAAAATCAATTTCTTCTTTGATTTGGGTAATTTTTAAAGTTAAAATTCAGTAAATTATCATGCATATTAATTCATGTGAAGTAATTCACTTAATCTTGTCTTCCTGAAATTATTGTTTGCTTTTACAAAAGGATGGCTCACTATCTTCACACAGAAAGCTAAAAAAAATGAAGTAAATTTATTGAAAATTAAGTACTTATTGCTGATTCTTAGCAGGTTTTAATCAATATTTTGGGAATGTCAGTAAAATACTTAACATCCTCTTTTCATTTTCATACTTTCATAAATTTGTTCTAATATATTCAGTTAGGTAATGCCATGTTGATTGTAAATATATTTAAAATTAAAAATTATTTATATAATTTCATTTATAATTGATGATTCATTCCTTTGTATATTTAAAACCAGTAGTCAGCTGCTATGAAACAAGTGCTTATAAATTCAACTGTTCATTGGCACAATTATTTGTCTTAGAAATATACACGTATATTTCGTGTATATATATACAAAAATTGGAACTTGAAGTATATATAGTTGTTCAGATGTGAAAATAGATAATAATAGACCAGATTTGACCAGAAATCATAAGGAGAATAACTTGAGTAAAAACTAACTCGAGACATCTGTATTTGAATTACTGTATTACGTACTCCTGGGGGGAAAAAAAGAGAAATATATATATAAAGTAAATATGCGGTTTTTTATTTTTTATTTTTTTTATTTTTTCAAATACATTTGTCTCTGCCTTCTCCCCACCACTTTCCCTTGCCCCTCCCCCCCCTTAATCCTTCCCCACTTTGGCTTTGTCCATGAGTCCCTGCTATTTGTTCCTTGACTTTCCCCTTCCCTTCCTTTTCCCCGCCCCCGCCTTCCCTGTTGTCTCTGTTGGTTTCTTTTCCTTTCAATGTTGCTGGCTTTATTTTCCTTTAGATAATTTTTGATGCTTAGTATAAAGCTATATACTGGCACTTTTTCATTAAAGTAATATGTAGGTCTCCATAGTTATAAAGAAATGGTACTTCAATTTACAGCCCCTGTTCTCATGAATCTATGAGGATGAACGCTCTTTAGATTAAATTTTTAAGTACTTATATTCAAGATAGCACTTAATTGTGTTCTAAATTTAATAAATAATAATATATAAATAAATTATATATAAATATTTATTTAATAAATAATATATAAATTTTTATATATAAATATTTACTTTATTTATTTATATATAAAATATATAAATAAAATATTAATAAATAAATGAAATATCAACATGAAAATCAGGGTTAAACATGAAAAGAATAGTGGAATGAGAATGTAAAATTTCAATAGTCTAAATGGAAACAATTCTCTGAGGGTCTCAATATAACAGATTGTTTTCTCTTAAAATGACTCCATCAAGATTTATATATTTCAATTCCAGCTCTTTAATGTGTGTAACAGAAAATGATGATTAAATCCTATTGAAACAAACTAAAACATCCTATTTTTTCCCCCCTCAGGTTTTTTTTTAAATGAATGCAAACATATGCCTTGTTCAGGCATTACATGATATATCTTCTCCTTTTTTGTCTTAATCTACAACAACAATGATCATCCTATCTTTCTCTAAACCACAAAACGTTTACTTGATGTTTTCTTAGAAATCAAGCAGTCATTAATAGAAAAATTTTGTGCATTAAACTAAATAAAATCTTGGCCAAAAATATTCAGAGTTTAAAAATCTACATTTTTGTTGTTCCAAATCTCCCAACTTCTAAGTATATTTTCAACATTGTGCCTAAGCAATTTCATTGATTATTTTAAAAGATTAGGTATGATATTCTGGGGAAACAATTCTGCACATAATTGAAGGCAAATTTACAATGAACTTTCAGTTATTTTTTTCTTTTAACCCAAATGTTGAGTGTGGTTTGTTTGTTATTTATTTTTTTCCTTTTTTTTAATTGTTCAAGTACATTTATCTCTATTTTCCTACCACCACTTTCCCCTGCCCCGCCACTCCCACCTCCCACCCTCAATCCTTCCCCACTTTGGCTTTGTCCATGGGCCCTTTATTCATGTTCCTTGACCTGACCCTATCCCTACTTTTCTTTGTTACCCCTACACCTTCTCCCCTCTCATTACTGTCGGTTTGTTTTTTCTTTCAATGTTGCTGGTTATATTTTTCTTGTTTGTTTTGTTGATTAGGTTCCACTTACAGATGATGAAATTGAGGCTTTAGATTTGGAACAGTTATTCGCAGTGACAATGACTAGGAATATGATAGCAGATTGCTGAAGTGAAATGGAAAGCAAGAGCTTTGAAAATGTGGAGGGACAGAGATATTTAAATGATAAGAATATTAGAGGATGAAAAACAGTGAGCCAGCTGTTAAAATATTTAATTGATTTAGAGTAGTGGCCAGGATGGTTGAAGCATCTGAGGCAATAATATGTGCATCACAATTGCTGAATTTTTCAGGGAGAAACATGAAACAGTGGTATACAAATGGTAATGAAAAGTTACTCAACGATCTCTCTTTGCTACACATATGATACGAAAGTGATAATAGTACTTTCATCCTCCATTTTAGGCTTTACTTTTCATAGAAAGCTTCAAGAAATTCTGAAAGGAAGATGAGTGTTTAATGGTTTTTGGTGATGACAGACTATTAGTTCAAGCAAACATCACAGAAGAGTTTGTGTCGACTGGGTTAGGAAGTGTGGATGAGCCTAAATTCTGAAATATTACTTGGAATGCTGGCTGTAACCCTGGATACCAGGTGAACAAGAAAGTGAGACATAATTTAAATTTCATAGACAGCGCTAATCAGTCACTCTCTTCTTTCATTCTATACTGTTATGGTCCAAAATGTTGAGAAGGTGATAGTAGGAAGTATTTGCGTCCCTTAATACTGTTATGGGATGTTGAAAACAAGGAAGAACATTTTTTAGTAGAGTCATCTGATTAGTCCCAGTGGCCTGGATTTTTAATTGATGTGCTTCATTATAGGTTAATTCTCACTAATTGTCATGAAAACCAGATGCATTTTTTGAATAAAAAAAGTCTTTCCCTTCAGTTCTGAGAGTTAGCCTGTACCGTCTCTCTGACCACTAACTCCACCCATTTTTTCCCCATAAGTTTGAGTATTGAACCTAAATTGATTGTATAAATTTTTCTTCTCTTCACTCTTACTTTTACTTTCCTTTGTCTTTTCATTTTACTCACTGAAAACATCTTTAACTTCATCTTCAAATAAATGTTCTACTGTCATTATTATATTTTTACTTCCAAGTATATTTCTTGTTTATGAAATGTCCCTTTTTAAAGCAACTGGTACTTATTTGATGCATTTAACAAACTTTCTGATATTTCCAAGGATATTAACTATATTGATTTGTTTTCTTCTAGTCCCTCTTTATTGCATGTTTTCTCTAAGTTTATTTTATGTTTCTTGATTTTGGTTTATCTCATTCATGCAAAATTCTTTTCCCAAAGCTCTATTCATAATTAAGAATGTGGCCTTAAAAATAGCCTGGGATCTTTGTTTTAAGTGAGAAATAGAGGGAGTCTTTATTTTTTTTACAGTAATCCACACATAATGTAACAAGTATTTTTTTGTAGTTCTATGTATTATCTTCAGAGAAGAATATCCTTTTCTAATGAGTGAAAGGATAAAAGCAATGTGCCTATATGCTTTTGGTCTTGGGGCTTCCTTAGATAACAGAGATAGAGGTTCGTACTATTCTATGTTGTAAATTTGTCTAATTGCCCTTAGCCCTTGATTTTAGTAGGATACTTATGTCTGATGTTACAAGACAGAACCTTAATTTTTTTTCCATAGAATAAATTTCCCACTTACTTCTTGGGAAGGTGTAGCTATCAGATATAACTGTTTCTCTGGAATAAGGAGGACATATTGGGTTCTCACTTCTTATTCATATTTTTAATATTCAAATTTTGTTTTTAGTCCCATATCTTGCTCTCATCTTCAGAAATCTGTCCCACCAGCCAATGATGGTTCTGTCTTTCTATGTATGTGTGTTACAATTTTTCAACTATATTAAATATGTGTGAAGAAGACTTGATTCTCTTCCTGTTTATATCTTAAGAAAATGTATTTTATGGCATAATTCTTTTTGCAACATTTTCTTAGAGACAAAACAATGACTTTTTATTGGTCATGTTTTAGTGAACATCACTTTTTTTAGTGAACAAAATATTGTTCATGTTTTATCAAAACAATGACTTTTGTATTGTTCATGTTTTAGCTGCTGACAATTAATTCATTTCTTTACTTAACAGGCAGACAGATTTCAGCTGTTTAAAGTTAATCTCTATACACCTGTCCATCCACTTTCTACCTTCCAAAAACGTGCTTAAATCACTCACTTTGTGCCCTTGTTCTCTCCCATTTTCTTGACATTCCTTATGACCAATTTAATGATTTTGCCAGAAGTAGCAAAAATAAATATGTGCACACAATATGTTATGTTTAGTTTAATAGTCTCATATTTCATTCCTCTGATTATTTACACTAATTTCTTGATTATTTCTTTTTTTGAATTTTAAGCTAGAAAGTTGGTAATGTGTTTTGTCACTAAATTGTTTTAAGTAAAACTGAGTTCAGTTAAAATGAATAAGCACCAATATATTTTATTATTTATAGATCACTATTTCAATGCAAAGTTCTATATAATGGGCCAAGTTAAATATAATTACAAATGTGTATTGCTTCTTGTATGCATATCACAGTTGAATTTGACATGATATTTAGGGTTAACATTAATGTAGAAAACAGAGACCGCTGTTACAGAGAAAATTTTTATACAAACATTTATTTTCCCACAAGTATAGATATAATTTTATAGTGTTTGATGCAAGTTGAGTTTTCTTTATGGTGATCTGTAGCAGATACTCAATTATAATGCAAAAATACTCTCATATTAAAAGTCCTGTATTCCTTGTTAAACTTTCTCTGGTTCATCTTAAAATTCACAATGAACTTGTAGGACTTGATTAAAATCTTTGGCAATAAAAGGATAATACAAGTTATGATTTTATAATATAATGGTGTAATTCTCTATGGCCTTGTAAAAGTAAGCTGCAAACATCTGCTAAAAAATAGTCATTCTAAAACCCATGTATTTGAGATATTCCACAGTATTCTGCTACTTAGTAGCCAGACAAGAAATCAATTGCTCACTAAAACATGAACAATTCAAAAGTCATTGTTTTGCCTCTAAGAAAATGTTGCAAAAAAAATTATCCCATAAAATACATTTTCTTAAGATATAAACATTAAGAGAATGAAGTCTTCTTCAAACATATTTAATATAGTTGAAAAATTGTAATACACATATAAAGAAAGAACAACTTGTCTGGTCAAGTTGTTATGTTAATTCCTGTAGTACAGTTGTTCTGTGGAGTTTTAAACTAGAGATGCTTCATTATGTAAAATGTTTACAAAACTGTTTTGCTTTTTTTAAATTAGTATAATTTTTTCCTACAGAAAATCTCTTCTAAATATGCAAAATAAAGAAAAAATTTAACTTAAACATTTTGCAGTTAAAGGTGAGTTTTCCTTTTAAGTAAGAATTCTTCTAGAATTCCACATTTAAGACAACTTAGAAAGGCCATGACTCATAAAGAAAGCATTTCATTCAGAAGTGACCCAGTTTGATCAATTTGATTATATGTCTCACTCATGTATCTTGATGGTTTTTATATTTGGGTGATTTTAAATAAGGTTTTGATTTTACTGATCACGTTCACTACAAATGCTTAGCTAGACTATGTGGGTACAACTGAATGATTTAGAAATAGAGATCACGTGTACCAAAGGTTTACAATGAAGCTGAATGTCAGTTGTATACAATCATTCCTTGGAAGCAAATTGATAATGAAATTGGATAAAAATAATGAGCGATGTCTGATAACATGCATGTCCCATATTGGAGGTCTAATATCAGTACTCTGGAGCCACATTAAGACAAGGCATAAAGTCCTGCTCCTAATGCATATTTAATGCCAAAACATTTATCCAGAGAGCAAATCAATAAATAGAGAATTCATAGAAAAGTTTACTCTAAGGTCAACTATCCATGTCTGTTTACTTCCTTTACGATTTACTTTATGCAAGTACTATTGATTTAGAATAAATGTAAAATATTACCTTAGAAAAACACAGTCATTTGAGAGCCAAAGAATACATTCAGAATTGTATAGCAAGATAATTATGGTGATTTATTTTCAATATATCCAAATATTGAATCATTATACTGTGCACCTAAAGCTAATACATTACATGTCAATTGTACTTCAAGTTTAAAAAAAGAATACACACACACACACACACACACACATATATATATATATATATATAATTTTAAAAGGGTTAGGCTACACTTTCTCCTGCAAAACTTTTCTTATTTTTTTCAATAACATTCATTTATTTAAATCATTTTTAATTTTTCAATTACATTTTACATCAAATATTATTTTACATTAGCTTCAAAATAACAGCCTAGTAGAGGATTAATATAATTTCCAAAGTGATCCCTCCCTGAAGTTTACTAGCCATTTGACACCATTCCTGGTTACTACAATATGATTGACTATATTCCCCATGTTGTACTTTACATTCTGTGACTGTTTTGTAGCTATCAGTTAGTATCTTTTAATCTCTTCACTTTTCACCCAACACCACCAGCTCCCCTTTCTTCTTGCAACCATCAGTTTGTTAACTGTATCTACAAGTCTGTTTCTGTTTTGTTCTAATATATTTTGCAAGTTAGATTTTACATATAAATGAAATCATATGATATCTGTCTTTCTCTGTCAGACTTATTTTACTTAACATAGTATCCTCTAGGTCAGTCCATGTTGTTGCAAACAGTAAAACTTCATTCTTTCTTATGCCTAGTAGTATTCCATTGTATGTCTGTACCATTACTTCTTTATCCAATTGTCAATTGATGGACACATAAGTTGCTTTTATATCTTGGCTATTGTAAATAATGCTGAGATAGATATAGAGATGAATATATCTTTCAAATTAATATTGTGGATTTCTTTTTTTAACTATAAAAGATATACTTTATTGGTATTTTTTTTGACCTACAGAAAGGATTTATTTATTTTTTTAATTTATTTTCTTTATTTTTTCAAATACATTTGTCTCTGCCTTCCCCCCACCATCTTCTCCTGCCCCCTCCCCCCTCCCTCCTCCCTCCCTCAATCCTTTCCCTTTGGTTTTGTCCATGAGACCTTGCTACACGTTCCCCGACCTACCCATTCCCTTCCTTTTCCCCTGTCCCCCTCTCCCTCCATCCCTCTTGTCTCTGTTGGTTTCTTTTCCTTCCAGTGTTGTTGGTCTTATTTTCCTCGCATCTTTGTATTGTTGGTTAGGTTCCACTTACAGGTGAGATCATATGATATTTGTCTTTCATCCCCTGGCTTATTTCGCTTAGCATAATGCTCTCTAGTTCCATCCATGCTGTCCTGAAGTTTAGTAGTTCTTTTTTTCTTTCTGCTGCGTAGTATTCTTCAGATAGATACCCAGAAATGGAATTGCTGAGTCAAACTTTTCTTATTTTGATCAATTTTTATTTCGTGATTTTCACTTCTTTTAGTGACAGAGGAGTTCTATCTTATGTGTATAACTTGACATTGATAGTTTTTATAAAATTTATAAATATGTATCTAAAAGATTTTCTCTCAATTGAAAATGTAGTTATGCGGATTAATTTTTACCATCTTATAAAACAGGAGCTTCAACATCCTTGTTATTCCTGTCTATTCTCCCATATTTTGTTGAACTCATGTAGAACTCTAATTTCTGCATTGATTTTAAATTTATTGTCTACTTTACCTACATATTTTAAGATTTTCTTTTTAACAATCATTTTTAATTTCATTGCCATATGAGCAACTATCTAAATTTAATGAAAAGTTTTACTGCATACATCTCATTACTGCTTCTTATATCAAAGATCTTTTCCTTGAATTCATTTTTTTGGGTTTTTTTTTGAAACATTACATTAGATATTTTTCCAGGAAGTGCCTATGTGCCCGTATTGATTTTATTTTGTAGTTATATTTTGGTATAGAATTTTATGACCAAATCTTTTTATTACATTTTGGACATTGTACAGGGAAGCAGGCAAAAGAAGCAGGAAATGTGGAACATCTGCAATAGTGTCAAGAATAAAAAACTGGAAGAAACAAAACAAAATGAAAAATTAGACATTGCTTCATACTCCTTTCGCACCCAGTTAAACAAGTAAGGATTCACTTGTATGAATCTTTTCCATCTTAGATTATTTTTGAAGTTTGTTATTTAAAAAATATATATATATATATATAAGTATGAACTAAGAATCAAAATGAATGGGGATAAAAATAATAATAGTTGCCCTGGCTGGTATGGCTCAGTGGGTTGAGTGCTGGCCTGTGAACCAAAGGGTTCAATTCCCAGTCAGGGCACATGCCTAAGTTGAGGGCCAGGTCTCCAGTCGGGAGCACTCTAGAAGCAACCACACATTGATGTTTCTCTCCCTCTCTTTCTCCCTCCCTTCCCCTATCTCTAAAAATAAATAAAATTTTTAATTTTTAAAAAAACATAATAATAATAACAAATATTTAATGGGTGATTCTAAAACTTCCACCAGATATTAAAAAAAAATGTATTAAATTAACTCAATTAATCTTGATAATAGAATAATAAAATATGGTCTTTTCCTAATTCCCATGAACATGTGGAAATAAAGAAGCTGAGCAAGAGAACTTGTTATTTGTCTAAGGGCACCTGCCAGGTAACAGGAAATGCAGGATATCAACATTCAGTTACAGAGTCTGCATTCGTGAGTAAATGTGATGTTAACAAGCACTTTAGAATTTCATTGTAAATGGATGTGTGGGATCCTTAGTGACCAGTGTGCCAAGGCAAGATTTAATGAGAAAATAGTCTTCTACCTGAAAGCATACGAAGGAATGAATTTAAACATATGGTATATGAATCAAAACCAATAAATTTGCTGATCCATTAGAGTGGTGTTTACATTTTAGTGTACTAAAATCACCTGTAATTATTGTTTAAAATATAGAATATAAACTCCATGTTATAAAATAGGTCATAGAGATATAATATATAACATCAGGAATATTGTCAATAATATTATAACTTTATACAGTGTCAAATGGTTACTAGACGTTGTGGTGATAGTATCACAAGGTATATAAATGTTGACTCACTATGTTGTAAACCTGAGACTAATATAATATTGAATGTCAACTATGCTGTAATGAAAAAATACAGATTCCTGAGCTTTATTTCTTCATTTTTTGGGTTGTGTTGTTTTAAGAAGATGTTAAATACACCAGTGAATTTTTTATTTAAACAAGTTTTCTAAATTATTTTGATGCCCATAATCCAAGGAGGACACTATGAGAAATTTTACACTACTATTTTGAACTCAAATTGAATTTTTATTTCAAGGAAATGAGATAGTAAGGATCAGGACAAACATAACATAATTTATATCACTAGCAAATTATATCAATATAAAAAACAATGCAAAATACAATAGAAATCAGTTATTAGTTCATAGATTTTTGCATTTATTTCAATGTAAGCTCACAATGTAGATTTATGCAATAATATTTATGTATTTGCTATGTTTAGTGATTAATGTTATCTTACTAAATTCATTTGTCCTCATTTCTAACCATGCTTTGCATGTTTAATCCAACTTTCCAAAAGAATCGCAGTTCTTATCATAGATGTATATTTTAACATTTCAGTCAAGGATGTTTGATTTTTTTTTTTAAGTATAAGGATGTGTTTTAATGATTAATGCTAGTTCTCTTCTATTGTGAAAAGAGCATTTATCCTTCCTTAGTTTTTTCAAAAATCCTTTAGTGACACCATAAATCATTCAGTGAAATCACATGGACCAATGGCATTCTGAACCAATTATATCTACTGTATAATATAATTTGTTTTAACAGTATGGTCTTATAACTACACTTTTCATGAAAGTCAGGTGAAAAAAAGCAGTGACATAATATTGCTTTAAAAGTTTAAGACCATAGTTTGATTAACAATTGTAATTATTGTAGGCTGGGAAAAAAGATGTTCAACTTTATTGAAGTCATTGTGTCCTGCCCTGATTCCCTTGGCAGGATTAGTTTTGATTCTTTTCAGCTTGGAAAGCTGGTAATTGTATCTGTCATGCCAGTCATTATACTGCATGTAATATTTTTGTTTAGTGTTTGCTCCAAACTTGATTATATGCCCTTTGAGGCTTACTCCATTTATTTCTTTATTCATTCAGTCACTCACTCATCTATGCCATTAAAATGTGTTTAAGAATATTCATCTGAAATAATATACAAAATATATAATATAATAGAAGAAAAAATAAGAAAAACTAAAGAACTATGTTGTATGCTCTACCAATATAAACTATAGCAGTTTGAAGAGTCAATCTTTTTATCGTCCCTGATGAACAGCACCTTGGAAGGTACCTAGTAAGAATTCAGTAAATATTTCTTTAAGTAATTAGTTAGATGTCATGCCACATCCCCAGAATAAACTATTCTTTGCAAACGTCTATTTCAAAATATACTTTAAATCATTCTGAAGGAAAATAGTGGTCAGTGACATAAAATTTTTTAAAAAATAAAATAAAATATATTCAAGTTTTATTTGTGATTTTGTATATTAAAAATGGGATACCGTCATTACCAAACCTAGGTTTGCAGAAGAATAAACTGAGGAACATTTTAACATTGCACCAACAGTTAACATTGCATCAGATTCTCTGGTTTTGAACATCAAGTATAAGAACTATTAGTTGCATAGATGAGTAAGTAATTGCATATATTGCAAAATTTGTTTCAGATATTTTCAAGGAGTGGTATATTTTGGTTGATTAGTATTCCAAATTATGTTTATAATAGGTTACATATAATACAATTTCTTTTTTATTTTTATTTTTTATTATATATTTCCCATTACCATTTAGTCCCCTTATACTTCCCTTCCCTGTGCAGTCACCACACTGGTGTCCATGTCCATGAGCCCTTTTACATTTTTTTTATAATTTCAAGATGCTGACTTTCTAAAGCAGGTTAACACTAAATTTTATTCTTACAAATTTATAGTCTCAAAGACCAACCAAAATACAGTGTAGGTAAGCAAATTTGTATAAGAAATAGCAATAATTGGCAAATAACGTTTAATTGCATTTTTGTAATATATTATCTTCATTTATTCTCAAACTGTACCTACATGCATTTAAGAATGAATTTCCAGTACATAAATATTCTAAGCTAGCATGCCATTGTCTCTTTAGTCTTCTCTATCCTCTCATGGAACTTGAAAATAAAAATTCAACCCACAGATAGTTGTCAGAATAACACATCCACAGTTGTATCATATTGTATATTTCATATTATGTAATTTAAAATATAATGTTTGTTTAGAAAAAGCCTAAAATACAGATAGGCAAGATTACTGTACAGTAACAAAGAACTTTGACACCTCAGTGGCCTCATAATCAAACATTTAATTCTTCTACAAACTCCAAGTCCATGGAAAGCTGACAGCTAAGACTATGCTCTGTGTCACTTTCATAGCTACACCAGCAGAGACAGCTGGGGCAGCCACAGTATGGAATGTCGCCAGGTATTGGGGTGGAGGGAAAATAATACATGAAGAGAGAGGGCACATTTGACCTCAGAATTTTAAGTATTTCTGAAAAAAAGAACAAAAGAAAAGCAAAAGCAAAGCACCTTTTAAATGTGTAAGATGTAGACAGAATGGATGTCAAATTGTTATCATTATTAATCTTGTAATTAAAGAATTATTTTATTCTGAATCTCTATATTCAAGTTGGCCTAGGTTACAATATTTTAATTCAGAATTTTTATTATACTCTTTATTATTCAAGAAATGAAATTAATGGTATTGGGAAAGAGAAAACAATGTTATTACATTATTAATATTTATTATTTCCATGAATGTCATTGAAATTTTAGTTTATTTGTCCATGAAATAATTTCCTTTACACACATAGTATAACAATCGCAAACTTGTTTTCCACAGAACAATACATTGATTTAATTATTGATTAGGTTTTAAAAATTTTTTTCTAATTTGAAAAGCTAATATTTTATTATTTTTATTTTTATTTTTTTACAATTACAGTGACATACAATATCATACAAGTTTCAGATATTTATATAACTTACAAAGTAATTACCTCAATAAATTCATTCCACCTAAAGTTTGAATTGTTTGCATGCTCATTTATTTCTTGATGAAGATGGGAAATGATATTTTTAAGGCAACATAATGTATTCTCAGGTATAGAAGATTATGAAATATCTCTTATTAAATAACATTTTAAAAATTGATATAATTTAGTGTACCTTTACAGTGCAAACTAAGATCATGTTAGGGTGTAAATTTTTATATACTAAAATTGGGTTAATGGGCCTTAATAACAAACTACATCCATTAGAGTCCTGATTAAGTTCCTTGTAAATGGAGACATTTAATAAGCTTAAGTAAGATCTTGGGCATATTTTATGTCAAAAAATATTAGTGAGAAGGATTTCTGATAAAAATATGTTCCAAAAATCTGCATGGTTACATAACATGAAAACATTATTTATTGACGAATGATTATCAGTACTGGCTTCACTTTAAAAAAGAGAAGACACATGTACATACAAACAACAACAATAACAAAATGGCAGTTTGTAAATAATAGATATTCTTCATTATTGGATTTGTCAAATGTTTGTAGTTTAAAGGTATCATTTTTCCTTTGTACTTTTATTAAAACAAAAGCACATGAATGTATTTTCACATGAAATTTACCTCAGGGTACTGGAAAAAATATATATATATGTTTTAATTATATATTTAATTTAAATATATATTAAACTATATATTTAATATATATATATATAAACAGCAGAACAAGGCTTGCTTGAGTGTGACTGGTGGGGTATGTGAATGTCTTGCACAAGACAGACAGCAATTTGAACATTTCACTTAAAATGTTATATGGTATGCTTGACTGTGAAATTGTCATGTTACAGAATTGCATGTTTATGATTTTGTAATAAAATATTTTGTAATAAAAAAAGGGCTATTATTTGTGCTGGACCATGTGTGTGTGTGTGTGTGTGTGTGTGTGTGTGTAGATAGATAGGTAGATAGATGATAGATGATAGATAGATGATAGATAGATTGATAGATGATAGATGTTTTATGTTAGGAGATATTAACTTGTCTATAATATTTATGAAAAATACAGTGAAGTACTTTCTAACACCTGTCAGAAGTACATCAATCCTTAGGAATAAAGTAAAAAAATTATTTATAATTGAATAAAACATGGGTCTCCTGGTAGAATCTTGGTCAGACTGAGTTCTCAGGCCCTAGGATGAGGACCATTTTTTTCTCACATATCTGACCAGTCAGAGCCCTTCCATCAGGCAGCCAAATCTTGGTATGTATGAGCCTAATAAACTCTGCTGGCCTCACCCTAATGAATCCTGGAGACCTTTCTCCACTACAAAAGTCTGTGAGCATTCAGTGGATGGCACCTACATTTGTATACCCAATGACACTTGCTGAGTAGCCTCAGACACGGTGCTGGTAGTAAGTTTGAACCTGTATAAATTTGGTGAATACCACTCCCCCACACTGGATGACTCCTTGAGAACTGCATATTATAAAGCACTAAAGAAAGAAATTAAAGAAGATGCAAATAAATGTAAACATATATTGTGTTCATGGATAATAAGAATTAACATCATTAAAATGGTCATACTATCCAAAGCAATCTATAGATTCAATGAAATTCCTATCAAGATACTAATGGTATATTTCATAAAACTAAAACAAAAATTTTAAAACATATGTGGAATTATGAAAGACTACAAATAGCCACAGTAACACTGAGAAAGAAGAACAAAGTTGAAGGAATCATACTACCTGCTATCAGACTATACCATAAGGCCATAGCCATCAAGACACAATGGTACTGGCATAAAAACAGACATATAGATCACTGAAACAAAATAGGGAGCCCAGAAATAAACCCCCACCTTTGTGGTCAACTAATATTTGACAAAGGAGGCAAGAACATACAATGATGTAAAGATAGTCTTTTCAAAAATGGTGTTAGGAAAATTGGATATATATATGAAAAACAATAAAATTAGACCACCTTGTTATACCATACACTAAAATAAACTCAAAATCAATTAAAGACTTAAATGTAAAACTGAAAAACATAAAAATCTTAGAAAAAAACAAGAGCAGTACAATTTTGGACATTTCTCATAACAATATTTTTTTCTGGTATGTCTCTTTGGACAAGGGAAACAAAAGAAAAATAAACAAATAGGTCTACATCAAACTATAAAGTTTTTGCTACCAAAAGAAATCATGAACTAAATTAAAAGACAGCTAAACAGGAGGACATATTCACCAATGATGCATGTGATAAAGAGTTAATAGACAATATTTATAAAGAACTCATACAACTCAACACCAAATAAACAAAAAATCCAATTAAAAATACCTGAGACATTCCTCCTAAGAGGATATACAGATGGCCAACAGACATATGCAAAGATGCTCAATGTCACTAATCATCACAAGATGCAAATTAAAACCACAGTGAAATATCGTTTCAGAATAGCTATCATCAAATCAACAACCAAGTGTTGGCGAGAACGTGGAGAAAGGGGCGCCCTCATGCCATTTCAGTGGGAATGCAGATTGTTGTAGCCGCTGTGGGATCAGTTTGAAGTTTTCCAAAAAAATTAAAAATCAAACTGCCATTTGAACCAGTGGTCTCACTGCAGGGAATCTATCCATAGAAACAGGAAACACTGTTTTGAAAGAATATGAGCACCCCTATGTCCATTGCAGTGTTACTTATAATAGCAAAGATTTGGAAGCAGCCCCTGTGTCCATCAGTAGATGAGTGGATCAAAAAGTTGTAATACATTTACATAGTGGAATACTACTTGGCTTTAAAAAAAGGAAAATTTATTTTTTGTGACAATACAAATTAACTTAGAGAGTATTATAGTAAGTGAAATAAGCCAGTCAGACAAGGACAAATATCACATGATTTCACTTTTATGTGGATTCTTGAACAAAATAAGCAAACAAAATTGAAACACACTCATAATTACAGAAAATAGACTGATAGCTATTAAAGGAAGGGGGTTGAAGATTGGGTGATAAAAGTAAAGGTATTAAGCAAAAAAAAAAAAAGGAAGAAAGAAAGAAAGAAAGAAAAGAAACTTAATAGACACTGACATAAGTAAAGTGATTGTTAGTGGGAAAGAGGTGTGGGGGGAGGTGGAAGAGAGTAAAAAGGGAATAAATGGTGATGGAAGGAGGCTTTGGGTAGTGAACAAACAATACATTATACAGATGATGGGTTATAGAATTGTACAGCTGACGCTTACATGACTTAATTAACCAATGTGACCCCAATACGTTCAATAAAAAATTAAAAATAATTGAACGGGACAAAGTTTCTTTCAATATAATTATTATGAGGAACAACCATAAGCTATGCATCAATTTGCACAGAATTAATTCAGTTCAGATGAGAAATCACATAAAACATAACCATTTACTTCATGGTCTATTACTCCCCCAAGGTGAAGAAAGATCTTTATTTTTGTGTGGTAGTATGAAATATTTGAAACTTAAAAACCTGCATTTTATTTCAATTTATTGCAATATGATATAGTATTTATAATTATAAGCTAATGCAGTCTATTTTCTTCTTACTTTTATTTGATAAAGGAGCTTCCTACAGCTTTATTTTAAAATGCAGAGCCCCTCTTCAATCTTCCAGCTCAGCGTATCTACCAAGACAAATAAACCACTATTACATGTAAGGAGAACACTAAGAGACCATGGGAGATGTGTTCACTGAGCATTCGCAATGTGCTATGGCTTATGGTGGACATTTGACTTTCAATTTTCTGAGTGATCTAAGGTTGTAGAAATGATTATAGCAATTTTACAAATGAGTAAACAAACTCGAGACTGTTAAATAATTTCCTCAAGATCCCTTGACTGGTAAAAATCAAGAATGCTTTCTGTTTGTGTGTGATTCTGAAAGTTCCTATAGATTAAAAAAAAATGTGTTGCATATTTTACTATAGGTTATTTTTATTATCCATTTAGCAAAAACACTGTTTCTTCTTGAGTTACGCTTTATTGCTTTTGTCCCAAATAATTTGCTTCTCCTTCTACCTCTATTAATCTCTTCCTTTTGGCTACAGCATATTTTGTGTAGATAATGCACATTGACAATTGAGTGTACTTAATTAAGGACTTCTTACATGTCTTTGTATCAGCCTCTGTTCACTTCATATGAGTAACACTGGGCTCACCAGCAAAACTGTAAGTACCTTGAATGCAAAAGCAGTATTTCCGACATAATAAAAACCTCCTGAGGCAGAAACTACAATTTTTAAGATGCCTATTAAGTAATTTGAAATATGTCATGAAATACAGCTTCAGACCAAAATTAATTTGTTCAGCACTTACTCTAATTTCAATGGGCTTAAATTAGATCTTTACTCTCATAATACTAAAAAAAAAAGAGAGAAAAAGAAAACTTCATGCAAAATGCTACTGATAACGTTAGCTTTGACTCTACAGACTTTGTCCATTCAAGGAACCACTTAATATAAAAAATTAGGTCCTTGTAGCTCTGAGGTAGCAACTTCATCTTTGATAATATGTGCTTAGGGAATGTGAAAACAAGAATGATACTTTACCAGATAAAATTATATAAATAATATAGGTAGCCTTGGCTGGTGTGGCTCAGCGGATTGAGTGCCAGCCTGCAAACCAAAGTTTTGCTGGTTCGATTCCCAGTCAGGGCACAGGCCTGGGTTGTGGGCCAGGTCCCCAGTGGGAGGCCCATGGGAGACAACCATACATGTTTTTCTCTCTCTCTTCCTCTCTTCCCTTCTCTCTAAAAATAAATAAATAAAATCTCAAAAAAATAGTTGTTTCTCTTTAAGAACATATATATATATATATATATATATATATATGTAAGAAGTATTTTTGTTCGTTAGTTTTTAATTTTAAAAGATAAGGCTACCCTAAAATTTGAAATTCACACAGATTATTTTCAAAGAAACGGTTTAGTGGGCAATTTTAGAGGAGCAGTGATCACAGTGTATTTTTAAATACTCATATCCAAAATCACCAAATAGTTTAAATCTTATCAACTGGGGTCTTTAAGAAAAATAAACCAAAGCATAATCTGGAAGATATAAAATAAGGAAGATTGATTAAAACCATGTAATTAGTGATTAGTTGCAATTTTTTTTTTATTTCTACTTATTCTTTTTCTCACATTGTTCAAATTTAGCTTCTGATATCTTATACTGGATGTTATCTTGTGATCAAGAAATATTCCGGGGTTATGTGAGAAGTAATTGCCTGGAAACATCTCAGTGATTAATTATCAGTACTAACTAGTGTTGTTAATGCCAACCATCTTTATTTATCTGGGTTCAGTTCTACTAAGTTGGTTCTCTAAAAGACATCTTCAGCTGAAGTAGATATATTACAAGATTTGCATTTTTCCTTCATTTCTCAAGAATCTCAAAATAAACTTCATGGAGTGTGGGAAAGGAAAACTGTTTTCTTCCTTTCTAGGTTCTATGGTTGATCAAATAAATAAATTGACTTGAGACAGGTTAACAGGAGAAAAATAAATTTAATTTCATAGATATGGGAGCCCGATAACAATATGAGACTCAGAGAAGTGACCAAAACAGGAAGCCTTTATACTTTTAGAAAAATGAACAACAAAGTTATGAATAATTGACAAGAAAAAAAGATTTGGGCTTATAGTAGTAATGAGCAAAGAAGTAATAAGAGTTGTTTATATAGCTTTCTGGACCTTAAATTCCCTACCTCTGGTGATTGTGTGCTTTTTACCTTCCTGGAACAAAGGGGCACCTTCAACAAGGGAGCTTTCTTCCTGCTTTTAGGTGACAAAAAAAGAGTCAGAAGTATCCTTTCACTAGCTATTTTTTAAGTGACTTTATATTAAAATAATTAATAGGGCAAAGTGGTATATTTTTGACTGGCATATTCTGCTCCCTTAGAGACTTCAAAAAGTTAACCAGAGACATGGAAATAGGGAACAAACTGACAGTGAGCAGAGAGGAGGGGGAAGAGGGACAATGAGGGAAAGAAAGGGAAGGGTCAAGTCAAAGAACATTATAAAGGGCCCATGGACAAGGACAATGGGGGAAGGATTGAATGTGGGAGGTGGGGGTGGGCAGGGCAGGGGAGAGTAAGGGGGGGGAATGCAGACAACTGTAATTGAACAAAAATTTTAAAATTAAAAAAAAAAGTTTTGCAATCCAAAAGCTGAGTTGGCAGATTGCGTTATCATTTCATTGGATTAATATCTTAATATTGAAAATAGGTCAGTTTAGTTGAACAGTTGTGCCCCATTGCAGGAAGGGTGAAGCAGCTTTGCTTCGAAAGTTAGGCCTATATTTTGTAAGAACTCAGATATTTAATAAGGCATTTTCATAGGAACAAAAAAATGCTAATAATTAAATTATAAACCAGTTTCTGGACCCAGAGGGCAGCCATGTTAGCATAGGCAGCTAGTTTGATATTAGCAAAAGAGAAGGGAGCTAAACTGGCTAAGCCTCATGGACTAAAAAGCTATAGCTTCCAGACACTCCAGGGGACAGCCTCATAGTCCCACCAAGAAGACCCCTTCCCCATGGGTAGGGAAGGACCAGTTTCCCAGCCCTCCCTGGGAACAACTGATCTGTTCCTCCAGATTACTGGGTAGAAGGAGAATTGGTAAGGGGTAAATTCTTTTGCAGGGCACATGCATGGTGGAAGTCAAGATAGCACAGGAGAGGAGGGGAGTAAGCTCATGTGCAATAGAAGCCAGATGACAAAGCAGAACTTTGGGGCATGCCCAGTGAGAGCCAAAATGGTGACACGAAGGGGAGGAGTCTGTCCTGGAAAATCCTGGGAAAAGGCCATAAAGGATGAAGGCATGAAATCCTGGAAGATTCAGGAAAGAGATTGGATAGGGAAAGGCCCCAGCACAAGCTCACAAAGAATTAGAAAGATTGGTTAGTATGAAAGAGAGCTTACATCTTCCCAAACCCAAGGAGATATAATTAAAGCTTAACAAAGGCCCGGGCTTGTTGGCATGCACTCTTTCCATAGCAGCCCAGCTGGCCTGGCAGCTGCTCAGGCCGAAGTGCCAGCCCAAGCACAGAACTGGCCACAACCCAGGTGTTATCAGGCCTTGGTGACAGACATACAGATGGGAAATGAGATACAGAGAAGTTCTGCATTTCTCTCCAGAGGCTGAACTTCCTTAGCAAAATGGAGCTGAGCCACCTTCACGGATGAGGTATCAGACACTTGGGAGCAGCCCTTTGCTTTTGCTCCAATAAGTCTTGCCACTGTTGCTCACTTCCTCCCATACATGAGCCTCCAAAAGGCTTTTCTCACGACTCTATAAGAAAAACCTTATTTTCCCCAACAGCCAGTCAAGAAGATATCTAAATGTCAGGGTTGAAGCATCTTCTGTGGTTTGAATGTCTTTAATTATGTAATCAGGTGTGCAGGTAATCTTTCTGAGTAGCTCACACAACAGGCAAAAAGATTGGCTAAACATGAGTTACTAAGGCAATTTTTTTGAGGTTTATATCAAGTAGTTCACATTGAGTTTGCAGAGCTTTTGGGAAAAGGGCAGTTTTTGTTCTTAGTCATTCCATGTCAAAGGAGGGAGATAGTTGGAGATGTTACTTGGGGGAGGAGGGTACATAGTCACATATTGGAGGAAACTAGAAGAATTAACGATCCATTTAGTTTACAGGTAGAAAACAAAACCTCATAAATAATTAACATTAGACTCATATCCATAAAGGTATATTACCAAAATATAATTTTTCTCTCTAAAATCATTCTCATTTTAATTAAAGATAATCATAGTTAAGATTAATTTGTTTGCAATTGTCTCATTTTAATAAATGTCCTAATTATTTTTAAAATT
Organism: Pteronotus mesoamericanus; assembly: GCF_021234165.1. Taxonomy (NCBI): domain Eukaryota; kingdom Metazoa; phylum Chordata; class Mammalia; order Chiroptera; family Mormoopidae; genus Pteronotus; species Pteronotus mesoamericanus. The sequence continues at coordinate 36,590,742 of NW_026555285.1, read as the reverse complement.
TTGTATGGATTTTTAAAAATGTATTATTTATTTATTTTTAGAGAGAGGGGAAGGGAGAAAGAAAGAAAGGGAGAGAAATATCAATGTGTAGTTGCCTTTCCCATACTCCCCACCAAGGACTGGCCGGCAACCCAGGCATGTACCCTGACTGGGAAGCGAACCAGCAACCCTTTGCTTCACAGTCCAGTGCTCAATCCATTGAGCCACATCAGCCAGGACAAAATTTTGTATTGATTTTGAAAGAGAGAGAGAGAAACATTTATAGGCTGCCTACCGTATATACCCCGACCATCATTGACTTTTTCTTGCACGGGGCAATGCTCAACCAGCTAAGCCACCTGGCCAAGGCTTGGCCTGATTATTTACATAAACACAGCAGTACTTGGCCCAATAAACAGAAAAGTACCTCTGAGAAAAATACAGGAATGTAGGAATCTAGAGTGTGAAATAAAACATAAACACCAATGGCATGTATTTTCAATTAACATAATAAGCCAATGTTCATGTTTATAGCAAAATAAAAAGGGACACATACAAACTTTACTGAGTTCTTATTTTTAACATAAGGACAATGATGAATAATTAGAAGAGTATATCACTCATGTTAAAGAGCACCACGATAGCTGTGTTGAGCCCCAAATAGAGAAACTTGTTGGGGGATGATAAGGTCTATCCATAAAGTATCCGGCCAAGTAATATAAAAAATAGAGGCATTTATTTAAGAAGATACAAGAAACATTGTGAAAAGGACAATGGTGCCTCAGCTCCTTTCAAGTAGGCAGTTTGGGAACTCACACAGTTCTCCCAATTGCTATCAGCTACCATCATAGTTTGCTGTGTCTCATCGATGGTCTGAAACCTCTTTCCTTTTAAAGGCGGTCTTAGTTTAGGGAAAAGACAGAAGTTGCACGGTGCCAAATCTGGGCTGTAAGGAGGCTGATTCACCTAGGTGATTTGATGTTTCCCCAAAAGCTCTGCACAAGATGTGCTGCATGAGCAGTCATGTTGTGATGAAGCTGCCAAACACCATTTTCCCAGAGCTGCAGCCTTCTGAATCATCCAAATAGCTTCTGCAGAGGTGTTCAAACTTAATGCAAAATTTGATGCAGATTTGTTGCTCTATTTGCTCAATCATTTTCAATGTGACAGCCACATGGTACACAGGCTCACTTAAGAGTGTCTACTGCCTCCAGTGACTAGTACAGTGAAGTCATCATTGTTCACACATGTGCGCATATGATGTCTAACCTGTTTCTTAAAGAAAGTATAGCGGAAAGGACAAGTTGGAGGCTGCATATTAAAAAAGAAATGCATATCTATAGTCAAAAAAGCCATCCTCACTCTTTCTTATGCTAAATTTCTAATGAGACTATTTATTAATATACTTACCTAAAAAATATTTTAGAGGTCATTGGATATGAAATATGTGTGCTGTAGCATATATTTATTAGCTCTGTTGAACCTTGCACACTGTATTTTATCTCAATGGTGATTATAAATATTAGTTTTTGTTTTCATTTTATAATATACTATTTTTATCATTCACATTCAAAATAATCTTGTATATTTATTACATTTTTAGAAATGATTATTATTATAGATCAGCATATTTTGCTTAGTAGCACTGATTATGCAAATAGTTATTTTATTATAGGAACAAGACACATAAGAACAAGCCACACAAATTCTGAATAGCCGTTAATGTAATCACACTAATGACAATTCTCATCTTCTTTGATCTATTTTAATACCAACTCCTTTAACACTGATGGACAATAACACAGAGTAATGATGACAAGACAGTTAATAAGTTCCAATTCTTATTTCACTGTATTTTTTTATTAACATGCTTTGATCTTAGATGGAAAGACTATTTTAAAACTGTCATTTCTATCACAGATTAACCTGTATAATTAATGCAAATTCAGCATACACCTCAGTGCAATTTTCTGAATTGAAAGAATGTGATCCTGAATATCACCTACAAAAATAGATGTGTAATAGATAATGAAATATGATTTATAAAAGAAAAACAATGATGGGGACATGGATATCTTGCCATATGTATAAATATACCATAAACATTATTAATTTTAAAATATTCTACTGTGCAGCTATAGATTAAGAAAAAACTAAAATGAATGCATTTTCTAAAATTAGATAGAAATATATGGAGATTTAGCATATTTTAAATTATTTGAACTGATATTCATTTATTATCTAATATATTTTTGTCATTTTCAAGATTACTAACCATGAAGCAAAACAAGAATTTGAAATAGTTGGGGTAAGGGTTGATTGTAACTAGCTAAAAAGTTATAGAAAAAAGTAAACTTAGATCAATACAATATATATGCCCACACAATCAATTAAATTGTGTTCTTGTGTAACATAAAACTATTAAAATTTATAAGAGAAAGTCTAGAACTTTTTAAGATATCTTGTTGTAAGTAGATGTATTTAAGTATAATATGGCACTAAATTTTAAAGGAAATTATTTATTTTTTCTAAATAGATACATACAATGAAAGCCAAAAATGAACTGGAAAAATACTAGCAACAAATAGTGTGGATAAATCATTGAAAGCCATAAGGAATGCATATAATAGTTATCTATGGCTGTTATGATGTACCACCCCAAAATGTAGTATCTTAAAATAGAATAATCAGAAATGGGTCAGAAATCCAGGTTTGCCTTATTTCAATGGTTCTGGTTTAGGGTCTCTCATGAGATAGTAGTCAGAAGGTGTTTATGGATAGGGTCATCAAATTTCCCTTCATTCACCTGTCTGGGACCTAGTCTGTAAAAACTGGAAGAGTGGAAGCTAGAACATCTGTAGACTTGCAGGCATCATTCTCTGTTTCTAGCTGAACAGTCTGTCCAGCTTAGTAGCATCACAGTAGCAAAGCTCCTTACATGCAAGATCAAGGTCTCAAAGCCACGTGTGCTGAAAGTTACCCAGACAGAAGCTTTATCAATTTTATAATCTAGCCTTGAAAAAGTACATCACTCCTATTATATTGTGGTGGTCAGAGAAGACAGAGCCCTTCCCAAATTCAAGGGCAGGAGATATGAGACCGACCTCTTAATGAGAAAAGTTGAGTCTCATGGGAAGAACACCTAAAAAACACATTCTGCCACAGTACAGTGGATTGCGAATGATGAAGAAAATAGGCAAAAATATGCATGCGACCATTCCATTGTTCAAGAATATTTATTATATTAATATTTGCAATTTCAAAATAAAACATACTATTTTTATTTGTTATTAGAGGGTTGGTTAAATCAATTATAGTATATTCATACCATAGAATCCCATGACCATTAAAGATATGATATAAATATTTAAAACAACTGAAAGAGAAATCATGATATGTTGTTAGAATAAATGTAGAGTTCAACATAGAATGTATGATATCTATTCTTTATAGGCATTTATGAAAGTGAATATCCAACAGATTACATTAAACTGTTGTTTATATATAGTTATATAGTTATATATATGCATTTTTGGAGAAAAACATTACTATTAAAAAGGGCAATAATCAAAATAATGATTTAAGCTTTATTTAGTAGTAATAGGGGCAACGCAGAGGGGAAAGTTGACAATATGGACAGCAATAATAATGCCAAATTCTGAAGAATGTCAAGTGTTTTCTCTCTTAATAAAAAAATAAATCTGGACCCACAACATCTTTGTTAAGTAATATAGTTTTAAGATTCATAGCTAAACCTATCTGGTTTTAGTCATCATTCCTTTGTTGTACATGGCTCCAAAATTGCATTCAAGTTCAGAAATCCTAGTTTTTGAGATGCTCTTTATATGCAATCATTAAGAAGTTCCATGTAAAGACATGCTGTGTCTTTTCTCTGGCCCAGACCAAAGGAATGTATAAGGAAATGTTATTTCCTAAGTTATACTTCTGCATTTAAATATGTAGCATTTCAGATCTTTCTAAACAGCTTATTCATTGATAATAAACCTTCTTGTTCTTCCTCAGGAAACAGAAGGATAAATATGTTAGATAACATTAAATGAGTGGAAAGCCGCCTGGGCAAGGTGACCCAAATTCTATCCAGGCCATCTTAATTATTTGTCCTTCAACAAGTTATAACTTCATTGTGCTTGTTACCTTAACTGAAAAAAAAAAAAAAAAAACCTATTTCCTTGAGCTTCTTAGGTCTTTTTGATTCACAGACTAACACTTCCATTTCCCTTTCTCCTTTATAATGCATTTATTAATCAGTTCATAAAAATGATGTTGTTTTAAGCTTTTTTATTGTTTCTGATAGATTTTCTAATGTTAATGCTGTATACTCACAAAGTCATTGCTGCCATTCACTAATGAAAAACTGCAATTTAAATTATGAAACACATGCAAAGTTCTTCTTTCTCCCAGAACATTATAAGAGTTTACGGAAATTTAATCACTCATGCTTTTGGTTTATAGTAAAACCAGGAAGTGGAGGTAAAGGATCCCTCAGTCAAATACATAGATTTCTCTGCTGTGGATTAAAGCCTTACCATACAGACATTTGGAGTTCAGTTGGTGAAAGGAAATACAAAGGCAGAAGGGATTCAGGCGAGGCTCCCGCAGCCCTTTAGCTCATTCATTATTTTACAGAGATGTTAAAAGAAAATTGAGGAGTAAAATAGAGTAATGAGGCAGAGGAAAAGACTGAATATACCTCAGGAAAAAACCTTTTCATTCCTATTGGCCTTGAGACAGGACAGACGTTAGGGAGAACTCTGGACAAGTGGAATGGGGCAGTAGAAGTGGATATCATAGGCTGATAAGCTACTAAATCCTCTCCTCCCATGTGCGAGCCCCCCTACCTCCATGCATGATCAAAGGGAAACAGTGTTTGGCAGGAAACTCCTGTGATAGTCACAGAAGTCAACAACTACAAGGACTGGCTAAAACCAGATCAAACTAAGATGGAGGAAACCTTGACCAGAGAACAACTCCAAAACTCATTATACCATCGTTGTCATGAAAATTGACACCACAAGTAGAAGAAAGTAGAAGGAAAACAAGAGGAGTGGAATGCCATGACACTTTCAGAACAGACCAAATTAGGGACGAGGCCCCTCCTAACTAGAAGGTGGAGACGAAACTTTGCACCGCAAAGTTTAGAAACTACGAACACGTAAAACATCAGACAATGAATGACCTGCTGCACAACTCACTTGTGGTTCAGCCTTGTCTACTCAAAAGTGTACTTTCCCTTCCACATCAGTGGCCTGTGAAACTCGCAGTCAAGGGAGCAGCGGGCACCCCAGTCACCTGATCCTGTCTCCAGGAACCCGCATCCAGGCCTCTTTCTTTTCTCTCCCGAAAGATAAATTGCTTGTATTTTCACTCTGATTCTTGAATTCTTTCAGGCACAAGTCAAGAACCTGGGGATTCCAGACTGTGCCAGGACAGGGCCAGCCCCTGGCAAACAACCGCTCAGGTGACAGTCTGAAAGGAATCCAGAAGTCCCTTCAATCCCAGAATGTCAGGTGAAAACTTCAAATCACTACACTTAACAAAAAAAGGCTACGTAATTAAAATTTAATGCGTTCTATTGCCAAAGTCTGTTTGGGCTGCTAAAACAAACTACCATAGACTGAGTAGCTTATAAACAATAAAAACTTATTGCTCACAGGCCTGGAGGCTGGGAATTCCAAGATCAGGGTACGGGCATGGTCAGCTTCTGGAGAGAAGCTTCGTCTGGGTTGCAGACTGACTATATCTGGTTGTATCTGTGCATGGTGAAAAGCAGGCAAGAGTGCTCACTGGGCTCCCTTTAATAAGGACACTAATCCCATTTTGAGGGCTCCACAGGAATGAAGCTAATTACCTGCTAAAGGCCCTATCTTGTAATACCACATTAAGAATTTCAACATATGAATTCCAGGTGGAGTGATGGACAAACATTCAACTCTGCGTGCATAAAAAGAAGCAATGGGATTGTAGACCTTCCATTTTTTTCTTTTCTATATTTGAAGACAGAGGCTCTAAGACATAAAAACACATAAGCAGTTAGTTTATGGATAATACCGGAGACCTGGAAGAATGAGGTGTGTGAAAGACTTGGAAGCCTCTCTGTGAATATTCATGAACTCAGATTGTTCATTTGAGACACTAATTTTTCAATATTCATAAATCTCTGGGAATAAAGAGACTTTAGAGAGGTGCTGAGACATCAGGATACTTAATGGAGTTACTCTACAACATAGATTTTTTAATAAATACAAAAGAAACTATTAGTTTCTGCGTACTAAACTTATAATTATTCAGCAAAGGATTATTCCAATCATCATAAAAAGCGATTTAATAATAAAATTTACATAGGAAAACAAGCTTTTCAGATACTTTAGTGGTATGTATTCCCATGTAATTTGCATTATATCAATACAATTAAACTGAATGTGGAAATAGTTGAGAGCTAACATTAAAAGCTAAAAATGTTCTTTTGCAATGAATCAAAACCTATACTAATAGTATAGGTATCAATAGTATAGTATATAATCAATACTAATATTGATTAAGTATTTAGAAACTGTAGGTTAGAAGAATGTATCACCTCAAAACATGCCTCTTTGTCATAAGGATTATTTTGAGTTTATTATAAAGCGCTGGAGAAGGTTTGAAAACAGAACACAGGTTAACCCTCACGTAAAAGAAACTTACATTTCTAAGGGAAATCTCCATTTGTAAGGACTTCTCCTCCTCTGTACCAAGAAGAGAATGACTCTAAATCACAAGAGAATCTTATCAAAGTAGAAGGCTCTGATGTAAATCTACATAACACCCTTGCCCTTGTTTGCCACGCTTTTCTCGGGTTAACCACCTTTTAACTGGCCTCTCCCTTCTACTTTATTCTTTTTCCTTTAAATGAAAATGTTTTTTAAACCAGATTTCTAAGCCACCTTTGAGTGAAGCTTATTCTTTCCTAAGTATCCCCCCCATGTGCATGAGGCACTCTTAGAATGTACTGCAATTTGGAGGACCTGAGCCACCGTCTGTGCTGTAACAAAGAGGCTAGGAGTCACCTGATCACATCATGACGTTCCCTGTGATCAGAGGCCTGAGACGTTGCCGCTGGCAGCATGCTGAAAATTGGTTGAAACCCCTCTACCCCTTCTCTTGGGGCTGCAGTCTGTTCGCAATGTTTCCCTTCTAATAAAAACCTTTAATTGGACTTTTCTGGCTCCGGGTCCTTTCTTAGCCACCTCAGATACCTAACAGGTACACATGTTAATAAACTTCTGGGATGCTTCTCCTGTTAATCCATATTTTATTATGGAGGTCTCTGCCTAGAACGAAGGACAGAAGAAAAACTATTTTTGCTCCCATACAAATGTAATCCTATTCTACCTTCTAACACGCTGCCTTATTGATACTATTTTTTCCCATTCATTATTTTCCTCAAATTCTTCTATGAAAGTCATTAAATGCAGTTAATCATGAGATCCTGCTATTCTTTGCAATCCAACATTTTAGATTACTTGAATTTATATTTCTTTGCCTTCTAAGTGTCTGTAGTGCTCTTCTCTGATTATTTCTTTTTTTGAATAATTTCTTATAATTCTGTTTCTTAACAATATGTGTGGCCTATATTATGTTTAGTATTAAATGAAAAAATGAATAAAAACTATGTTTAGGAGGAGGAAATAAGTTTAACAAGAAGTGTCATAACATCTTAATTGTATTTCTCTTTTCACTTATGTGACAATTGGAAAATTACTGTTCTCTTATTAAAAAGAAAAAAGTAAATTTAAACATTCATTACCATACCACAGAAAGAAATATAAAGTAAAACACAGTGCATGTGTAACACAGAAATAGGAGAAAACGTGAATATAAAATACAGACAAATGCTTCAGGGTATAGGAGAGAGAGAGTAAAATCTATTCATAGGTATCAATTTACTAACCCTTGACATTTTGTAGATGATATTGGAGGTAAGGAAATATCTTAGGGGTACAATTAATAAGAAAAAAGACTCTGCTATTAAATATTTAACACATGTAAACATTCAATATCTGAAAATTTTCTATTTTTCCCAAAAGAGACTACTTCAGTACAAAGATACCAAAAAGTGTCAGTAGAATTTTGTCAAGGAGCGTATAGAGGGTTCAGCCCAAAAAAGGCCCTATTTTATTGCAAAATCTTCTATTACAAAATCATAACATGTAATTTTGTAACATAACAGTATCACGATCAAGGACAGCATATGACATTTTAGGTGAAATGTTCAAATTACAACTATAAATTATTAAACCCATATTATTACCCTACCAACCACAAGCAGGCTTCACTTCTGCTGGACTCTGTATGTTTGCTTCTTTCATTTCAAAATGAAAAAGTAAGTCATTTTAATGGAAAGTTGGTTTGTCGGGTTTTTTTGGTCTACATAATGCATAACATGAATAAATGCTTTAAGGTGTAAGGTATCTGACAATATTCAATGGTCATCTCCAAGTCAGCCCGCTGCCTTCCTGAAATGATGGTTTCTTTGGTTTAGGGTTTTTACACGATATACTGCTATTCTACATACATCTATCCTTAGAATCTTTGTATATTTCTCTTTTGAGAGGTCCCTACTTTACCAGAATTTCATGTCTACTATGCAAATGGCTTCCAAGCATCTAACTAAAACTGACCTAATGTGCTTTACGTTGATTTTTCCAGTTACTTGATCAACACCAACACCTGAATTTCCTCACTGGTACGTAAACACAGAACATCATCTTCTCGGGAGTTCTGTCATTTTACTATTCTAAATTTCTAATGGAAGAAAACTATTTTTACAGTTACCAGTGCACCATAGCAAAGACCTAGCACAGAAGTCTATTTTCCCTGTAAATTTCTCAGCTACATATAGTCAAAAAAATGTTTTTTTCTCCTCATCCGTTGCAACTGTATCCAGCAATTGTCAATAACACTTTCATTTTTTTTAATGCATTAGAGGTATTTGACCATTTGTCTTGACTGAAGTTAAGAACTCAATTTTCTGTAGCATTATGAAGCTTAGAGAGTTCATATTTGCAATCTTTTCTGAGTGTATCATGAATGAGTAGTTAAATGAATAAATTGAATGTGTATGAAATAAAAATGCTAATACCAAGTGAAAGAGCTATTATTCAATTACATATTTTGCATTCATATATATTTTAAATCCTTTTTTGCTTATGTGTCTTTTTAGGTTGCTTTTACTTTTTTACAATGTATAGGAAGATAAGTTTGAGCTATGTTAAATTCTATGTCTGAAAATTAGAAATGGATGAGAATACACTTGTTTATTCAATGAACGTCTCCAAATTTTAGAGATTCTAGTCATATCACGTTGCTTTCATATTTCCAGACCACAGTGTCAATTTTTAAAATACACTTTATATACACTTATGTCATCTATTTGCCTTTAATCATTTAGTGTGTTTTTCCTTTGATCTTTTCTAACTGCCTACTCTATATAAAATAATTTGATGCAATGCTTTGTCATAAACTAAGCATTATCATTGCCCTAGCTCTCTGGTTTTACATATAGAAACTTGTCTAGTTTTGCTTCCAAAATTTTCACATAATGCCCAAGATTATCTTGATTTATTAAAACATTTATTTAGGATAATGTCTTCAGGGAATAGAATACAGTAGCTTTAAACTCTCATCATGGAATATACATTTTATAGGAAGAAGAAATTTTTTCTACCCTTCTAGGTTCTCAGGGGTGGCCAAATAATTAAATCAACATGAAGCAGATTAATAAGAGAAAATAACCATATTTAATTACATTTGCTCATATAGGAACCCTACAAACATGAGAGTCAGAGACCCCACATACATGGGAGGTTCAGAGGCACAAAGGTAGAACTGTGTTTTGAGCTAAGGATAAGGTGAAGTGCCTGTGGGTTCAGAAGGGAGGAGGATCATATGCAGACTGATGAGAAGAGTAGGTGATCAGTCATTAGATGTTTGCTCTGACCTATAGATAAGTCATTAATGTTATTTCTGGTGATAACTCACCTTAGGTTAGGCCCAAATTTAAATTCTTTAAGAGAGAGGTAAAAGTTTCTCATGAGACCACAGGGTCTCAACTACATTCATCTCAAAATAATTCACTAAAGTAGCACTTTTTAGGGATAGCTGTTCTGTACACCTTCAACACCATACGTAAATGCGTACGTATGTGAAAGAGAGATAATAAGACTAGGGTTATTGGGATGTATAAATAAATAAAAATAGACACTTGGAATAATGGCCAGCAAACAATTACAGACTCAATCTTAGCTTTGATTATGCATTAATCTCCCAGGCTCTTTTACATTAAAAGACAATTAGTTGTTGAATTGAATTTTTGTAACAACGATAAATTATTTTCCTAAGTAATAAAAATAAAAATAACCAAAAGTTTAAAGATTTCATGAAGATTTAGATAATGAACTAATTTAACCCTCTGGCATGTGTTAGATTTAAATAGTAGAATAAGAAATATGTAGTGACTCACCCAAATGACAGTTGGATTTGGAAAATCGGTGCTAGATTTCTAACTTACTATGTTACTTGCAGCTTTAATTTTATGGGATCCTGTCAAAAACTTGAAAATAAAAATGAATTGTTAATTTTAATTCCCTTTTTCATATAATTTATCATAAAATTATCTTAAAGCTGTAATTAGTTCTTACAGAGCCCATTTTGCTTATACTCCAACACCCCAAAGCATTTACGATCCCTTAATTTCTATTCAATCTTTTTGTTATACATCTCAGTGGCAGGAAACACTGTCAAGAGCAAAATTTTGGTGACTAGTGAGGAATTCTGACTGCAGTGTGGGTGCCCAGCTGGAGACACCATTTCCCAGCAACACTACTCCACCTGTCATCTGGCTCTGACCGTGTGACTAGTTTCACCAAGAGCATGTGAATAGCAATGATGGAACTTCTCTTGTTCTAAAATGTGTATATCCTTGCTCGCTCTCCTTTCTCCAGTTCCAACACCCCCAGATTATAAGGCATAGCAAACTACAGTGTAAAATAGCCTGTAGCTTTAACTTAGTTTATTAAACAGAACTGTTTTGCAATCACGGGCACCATGTTGGACTGTTACAGAAGTGAAAAATAAATGCGTATTGTCTTACTCCATTTTGAAATTCTTTTGCTAGCAATACAATTCCACAGCATCCAAAAGACTGGTTATCTCCATAGTGTTTCTACAAAGGATTCAAGGGTGTCACAGGACTCAGTGGGCAATGGTTCTGTGTCGCTTGCTGTCTGAGTGTATGGGATGTGAGGGACTTTAATGATTATTTTGGACCTAGAACTCTGAGGAATAGAATACAAATAGTTACCTATCACTTTAGTTCATAGTTTCAAAAAGAGTACTACATCTATGTCAGTGCTCAGAGTCAAACCTTTTGTCAAATCACTTTTTGGTAGTAAAATAACTTACATATTTTTTAATGGGCAGTACCAATCGCCATTCTCTGCATTATTACTTTTGTTGGTTTTTGTTTCATTTTTGCTGAGCCCTTGCATGGTTTATCTTGTGTTATCACCTTAAACATTTTATCAAACATAAAAATTAATCTCCTTTAAACTTTGCGCATAGTGTGAGTTTTCCACTAATTCAGAGAGGTACTTCAAAAAGTCAGTCTGATTTAACATCATTAATATGTACCTCATCTATGGGTAGCATATGTAGAATACAGAGTTTTACAAACTCTCTAATCACATTTTAAGCACCAGGATTCACTTTATTTCCACATTAACTGCTCCACCTTGCTCTCTTCCAAAAAAGTTTAAACATTATATAAGTATATAGAGAAGTATGGGGTGGAGGATAAGGCTTATACATGAATGAGAAATAAATAAAAATAACATAAGATTGTTTTCTCAACATGAATACAACACTGAAAAAACAGGTAATTTTTGAGTATTGTTCCCTGGAGGTAATGAGTACAAAGCTTTTGTTAATAATATAGATTAATAGTTCTTTTATATTTGTTCAAATGTTTTCTGAGTCAGTTTTATTTTGATCTTGATTTTTCTCTCTGTTCCCCCTTCCCTTAACTGTAGCTTCCCTGTGACACACTGAAGCCCCAGCCCACCCATCTTCTTTAAAAGGTCTCTTATGACTTACTGTCAATAGGCTCCCAATCGTTTTTTAATTGCCATGCATGGGAAATGCTTTCAGACAGCACAGCTGGCTCCAGGATATATCTCTGGTTTTGGAGCAACTAGTTTCTAATTGCTTCCCTACCTTTCCAATTAAACTGCAAAGAACCCAGCTGGGGGCAGACTCTTCAAATGGATAACCAGCCTTACTACGTCAGCTCCCACTTGCTCTGATGTGATAATCAGGAAAAAGCGAAGTGTTCTTTTTTGATAACTGAACTTGAGTAGGATGGAGAATAAAAGGGCTTCAGTAGGAATAAAAGAAGAGTTTATCCAGTTTAGTGTTTCAACTTTGTGGGGAAATCAGAAATACTGAGATCCTGCCTATTGTTGCATGTATTCCTAAATTCCTTCATACTCCCTGTATTAATTATTCTTGGTTATATATCTCTAACTTTCTTAGTGGAAAAGTTCCTTCTATTATCTTGAGGTCTAGTTTCCTTATAGAATGCTAGTCCCTGCCTCTTGATTTACTATATAGTAATAATTAAAATTCATGTGTTGGGTCTGAATGTTAGTGTGTAGTGTTAGAGAAAATTGTTTACAACTATATAATTGCAAAAGCAATATTTTTCTTTCCAGGTACACAGAACTCATTTTCTAATTCTAACAAAAAAATATTGTATCCTTTCTAACAAGATCTCCTTTAGGCTGTATTCCTTCAGCTTTTTTATTGAAAAATACATGGAAGGGAAATTCTTAGGCACTTTGGCTGCTTTCATTTTGTTAAAGCAAAGTAGATTTTGAATAAACTCTTAGGTGATTTTCAAAATGATAAATTATGCACAAGTAACACCTCAAACTTAGATAATGAAAATTTATGAAAACAAATTTGATATCATCATTCTTTTCTAAGTAACTTTTAAGACTATTTTGTTATAACACAGTAGATGGTATTGTTTAAACTGTCCTAGACAATGTGTATGAGACATGATTCCCACACTGCAACCAAGTAAAGGCACAATTTAGGAATCTGATGAATTCTTCTCCACAAAATAAAGAGGTTGAGCTTGATGATTAGTATTTTGTGATTAGTTAAGTATTTAATAAGAGAAGTACTTTTTTGTTTTCTTTGTCTTTGAATTTCTGAATATTTATTTTAGCTAAGAACAAAAAAGATATTTTATGAAACCTATAGTTTTAAATAGATTTTTACTTCAAAGCTTTGTCAAGCTCATGAGTTCTATCAGTATCCTTTTGCAGAAACATTAAAATCAATTAACACAGCAACTCAGAACTATCTAAAGGGTCAAAATCAAAATGTAGGTCAGAGTCTCAGCAGAGGATAGGTAAAACTATTTTCATATTTATGAATGCTAGAGAGGTAAAAAGTATGTCTTATGATTTAGAACAGTTCTTTAATATTTGAGTTGATTCATTATTTAAGCTTTCTAGAATCATCAAGCAGGGGTAATATTTAATTTTTAGAATAACAATGACAAGTATATATTCCTTAATGAAGAATATAACAACACTATATTAAAGTCTATTATGTAAATTGAAAAAATATCGGCTTAATAACTGAAAGTACAATTAACAACTAATAGCAAAGGTATATGAACAAATTCAGCATATTGTTGTACAAACATTGTAGTCCAAGCCACACATACTTTAAGTATTCATTTCACAGTTGTGCACATATTACATGTATGTGTCATAGCACTTAAACGGTATTTTAACAGAGTATACTCTCTTAAATTTTGTTACCTTCTAAATATTCAGGGCAATGATCTTATTTAATTGCAGTTTTAGATAAAAGCATATTGGCTCATTATGCTTATTTTTTTCTATTTAAATATCAGTAAACAAATAACAACATTGAACTCAAAAGTGGATTCCAAAACATAATAGAAGGAAATTAAGTACATCAAATAAATTAATATTTTGAAGAAACAAATATAATTATGCTTACATAATTATTTTAAAAGTATAACTACTTGGAGACTGTACTCAGAAAAAGAATTTCAATTGCTTTCTTATGCATGATTTTAATTATGTAGTTTATCTTTTTCCAAAAGAGCTACTGCTTGAAGACATATTTTGCAACTCTTTTCATATCAGAAATTTTCTATGACATGCAGTTATAAAATTACATACCAAAATAAATCAGAAGAGTTTTAAAGGTTAAAAATATTTAACTTAACACCATTTTAAATTAATTTTGGCAAAACTATTGTTATAAACAGCATTAAAATATTAATGATAGTAATGGGTCAACTTTTTTTAGATTAGTTATTATGCTACAGCTTGACATTTGTTACAGATGGATATAACATATGTATAGGAAAACCATATATGCTCTTAGATAAATTCAGCTGTTCTAGGTTGTTTTTTAATTACAATAAAAATAATCATTTAAACCAGTACAAAGAACTGTCTTCACCTGGTTGTTTTATGAGTTAACAGATTACATATGTTATATAAGATGAAAAAGAAAATATGCAGTATCAAAACCCAAGGGGATTTCACCTAGTCAAGAAAATATAAAAAATAATAAAATTTAAAATTCAACAAAAACACAAAATATAAGAGTGTACTCAGTAAATATGAGGAAGTACTATAATTAGCTGAAATGGGCTAGGTATCTCTTGTTCTTGCTATGGTATCATCTTATGGTTTATGATACACATTTGCATATTTTAACACATGCTAAAATCTGTTTCTCATTCTTCATTTCTTCCAAAACAAGGTTATGAGAACTTACCCTTCAAGAACAAAATGTGGACGCTCACTCTAAAAATGTATTTTGAAAGGAGACTAACCTTAGGGTGGAGAGCATACAATGAAGTAGACAAATGTGGTATTATAAGGTTGTACACCTAAAATTTTATAATGTTGTTAAACAACATGACTCCAATACATTTAATTGAAAAATGTTTTGGAGGAGTTTCTAGGGATGCTATTGCCTATGGGCCACTTTGTGTGCCAGATGAGGCAAGGTTTGTGCTAAAGACAGAGAGGCAAACTGCCAGATGAAGAGGTCAGTGGGAAAAACGGGCTGTAGACTACGTGGAGGCAGTCTGAGTCCCTCACCTCGATGCTTGGGTAACCGGAGGGAGCAGCTCCTCACAGCCTTGAAGGAGTCTTATAAAGCAGTGTTCTCACAGCTTTGAGCCTGGGTCTCAGGGCCTTGAGCCCTGGGCACAATAAACTGCCCTGTAGCCTTGAGCAGACTTACATGCGCAGCTCATGATAGTTACTTCAACTTTCTGGCCTGTTGCCTGTTTTGTTTGGGGCAGTATTTAAGAGATAGGAGCGTTGGACAGGGTGAAGTGTCAGGGTGCCGACTTGGACATGGGTTTGTGGCCTGTGTGGCTCTCTCCACATGGGCTCGTGGCCTGTGTGCAGCGCAGACATAGGCTTTGTGGTCTGTATGATTTCCCGGGACCAGGCTTGTGCCTGTATGACTCTCCCGAATAAAAGGCATATCAAGCATCCTCAAGCCTCCATGCATCTTGTTCCTTCTACTTGAGCCCCGAGTGCACCTGTCTAGCCTAGAGAGGCGGCAACACATGGGCCATTTAGGTTATCAGTATGTGAGGTGTGTGCAGAAGGCAGAGGCAGAACAGAACTGCCTTGGAGAGCTGATAACATAATACGCATCTTCTCACTGGTGTTTTTGTCATTTAGTGTGGGATCTGAATCTACATTTTGTCAGAAAGAGTTTTCCATAATTTTGCAATAAATCCTTTTAGCTATATAGGCTAAAAAGACAACATCAAGAGACATTAAGTAAAAACAAGTGATAAAAAAATCCATCAATCAGTTGCCCTATTTACTCTCTTAGAAGCCTTCTCTACTCACTCTTCTCTGTGAAAGTTAGTTCCACTTCAGTCACCTAGAATTGAAAGCATTGATCTTTTATTAATAATGGGTAATACTAATTTCCCCACGATACGAAGGAATGTTAAGAAATGGTCCCAAATGACTAAAATTCTTAGTGACAAAGATAAGAATCACATGCTCACATTTTTTAGCCTAATGCTCTTAACTTTCCCTTAACACTACTACTCTAGACAAGGCATTGGGGGAGATGTTTCTGTCTGTAGAGAAACTAAAAACAAGAGAAATAGAGGCTGGGTAAAATGTAAGAACTACACAACTATCTCTAACTCTGTGCCTTGAAGTAAGTTACTCCAGAAATTTTCCTGCTGCTGCCCACAGTGACTGCAAGTATGTATGCTACAGTCACAACAACTCCTTGTATATGACAGGATAATATATGACTCCATGATTTTGCTTGTGCTTTGTCCAATTACTGAAGCTTTGTCTTCACAACTTTATCCTGAAATCTCATACAAGTCCTTTAAGGCCCAGTTCACAAGCCCCATCAATTAGAGTATCGCTGGCTGAGTTCGCTGTACTCAATCCTTAACAAAATGTAATGTAAATGCTCTTAACCCAAGTCTATAAGCAGACCATAGAATGTTAGTTGAGAATGATTAAACTCATAATAGGAAAATGAATCGCAAATCATAAGGTCAGAGATTAGAGAGCCTCCTGGATGGAATTAAAGAAAAGGAAAAAAAGATGAGAAGTTTATGCAATGGTTAACACCAGTCTTAAACTCTGGGGCTAAACTGACTGGATCCTAATCCCAGCTGTGCTACTGTGTACTCAAGGGTAAGTTATACAACTTTAATAAGCTTCTATATCTTTCTGTGGAAAAAAAAAAGGAGGGAGGAGGTTACAACAATAGAGCCTACCTCAAAGAATTACTGTGAGAAATGACTAGGTTAATATAATGTGAGAACTTAAACCAGTGCCTGGCACATAAAGAATGCCTATACAATGATGAGGAAGCTGAAATAGAAGCAAATGGCTATAAAACATGTGAAGAGAATCTTGTGGAAAGTAAGTTTTCTTAACAATACAATCAATACATGCTACCACCAAAAATGAATGCTGATTAGAACAAAAGAATAAACCAGGATAGAATCATCTCAGTTTAGAATGTCTGGGACATGGATTCAGGGTGCTACACACACACACACACACACACACACACACACACACACACACACAGAAAAAAATATAGGTAAGACCAGAATAGGGTCCAAATATTTTCCCCAGCTACTTAGGAAAAATACAGGTATTAATATTAAGAACTTAGATGTTGCTCTAGATTTCCATTTCAAAATAATAATGTACCCTTTAACATCTTTCATGATTTGCTTCCAAATAACCCAATGATTCTTGCAGGAAGACAGGATGCAGATAGAGATGAAACTGATATCTCTTGATATGATAATTCTAGAAGACGGGTGGTGACAACGCTATCTTGTTTACTTTTATTTGTAAAACCATATTTTTAAACTTTTGATCTTATCATGGAGGGGTGAACAGTTCCTGAGATCATGTCACATTTTTTAATATCCTTTCTCCCGTCCAAGCACTAACCAAGCCCAAGCCTGCTTAGCTGACGAGATTGCTTGCGTTTGGGGTGATATGCTACAGATAAATATCCTTCCTGTCAGCAACAGATCGACGTTGTCAGTTAACCATAACACTTGTATTAACAAATGAACTAAAACAATATTTATGTGTTGCCATTAGCCATGATTTCACAAACTTTGAAATGAGAATATGAGAGCAATGAATGTCATTTTAAATTCTACTCAACATGACTCTAACTGGGATAGTAGCATCAAATTAGTCTTTCAAAAATAATGAAAGGACAAGCACATCTTTTTTGCCAGGCACTGTCTTAGGGACGGGGACATCACCCTGCAGTAGTCCTCAAGGGCTCTGTTATGGTTGGCTAAGAAAATTAATATTGCAAGAGAAAGCAGGAAGAATTAAAATTCAGTGACCCACAGTGAGGGAGGTCATTTTTATGGCTATAGAAAAAACAAATGTAAGATCATACTTATTATACTGCAGGTTGTAATTATAAAACTGAAAAAGGAGTAGGTGTAAATTACCTTGCAAAAGAACAAGAGCATGGTGTCTTTGTAATGACAGGGCATAAAAAGCTAGATTATCCTCTTGTTTCCAACATAAAAGTATATTTCTTGAAAAGAATGAAAAGCTACATCAACACAATATAAATTAAATATAAATATAACCACTGAGTTAGATAAGATTATATTTTCCATTAAAACTTTTTAAATGCTTATTGCATTCACAGAGTTTGTGATTTAAAATAATAAAGTGATTATCATATAGGTAAAGTTAGTACTTTTAAATATTCATGCATCAAAGAATAATTAAGTCTTAGGATGTCTGTTTGCTCATGGTATAATTTTATGATTCAGCTTTTTTGTTTTATTTTGCTTTGTTTTGTTTTCCTCAAGGGCTAGCCATTGTTTGTCCCAGCAGGGAGAAGAAAGCCCCCCTACCAGGTCCCCTCCAACTTCCACTGATGAGATCTTGGGGCTGTTTACATCAGCCATGCAAATTTGAAAACCCAAACTGTCTCCTGGTGTTTAATCTCACAACCCAGTTTGTTTCTGAGGCTGGTGTGCTTAGCAGCTGTGCAGCCATGCTTTAGCTTGTCCCGAAGACAAAAGATAAATTTAAAAAGTCAGAGAACAGGCAAAAGACTCCAATATCTTAGGTCCCTGCATTGAAGGAGGTAATTAACAACCCTGAACAGTCACAGCCAACCTATTTTCTGCTATAATGGAGGAGAATATGTATATGGCAGGTATTTTCTGGAACTGGACCGTATATTTAACAGTCAGTCATTGACAAGCACACTTGTTGAAGTTTATAATGACAAAATGTATGTGAGTAAGCAGTTTCTCCCCCCCATCAAAAAACAGCTTTCCTTTACAGTTTATTATTAAAAATGTTTCTAGCAGATTTAAGAAAATATGGTCTTGGGTTTTAAAAAGACCCTGCTGCTATTTAAGCAAAAAAGAAAGATGTATTTATATTTTCAGGTTCTTCAAAAATGTCCCTCAGTTGAGCCATTTCTGAAGAAAGTGCCTGTAACACACATCTCTGAGACTGTTGTGGCGTAAATAAAAACTTCAGAAAATAAATATCTCTGAGCTTTAAATCTGGATGTGAGTTGGAAAGGACACAGTTACAACACACCAGGAAAGAAAGGGCTTCTAACTTTGGATTCTGGTTTCCATTCTGCATTTTGTACAGTTGTTTGTTTCCATTTTTAATATGGAAAGGTTTACTAGTGTAAGTGTATGGATGTCTTAACATTATCTACAAGGCTGTTCAAAGTGTTTTCTCTTTCCCAACAACTTTTTGTTTTAAGAAACAAACTTCTCAATGTTTCCTAAACACACATTCATGATGATGATGTTGCCTTGACTCCCTTCCCATTCCTTACTTTTTAAAATCTTATAATTCAAGATTCTTCTTTTTCTTCAGATCTCCAGCCTTAACTCCATTGTAATAGGTGATCATAATACCTACTTGCTGTTTTAGGAATAGCACTAATAAAACATTTATTATATTATGTTATAATTCTTTATATAATAGTATGTAGTCATTCCTCACTTCCTGTCATTAAGAGGTTTTGCATCTTTAAGAGAGTGGAGTATAAGGAAACCATTTTTGCCATAAGCTAATTGGCAGAAATAAGAGTTAGGTCTCTAAGCCATTACTGTTATAACAAAATTATGTTGAATATAACAATGTTATTTGAGGACCTGTTATATTTCCCTCTGAACTAGAGAATCCAATAAGTTGTCCCTGTGTAATAGTCCCTCATGCATCCTCAGGCACTCCTCAGTTAAAGTTGAGTAATCCACAGAGTTTTATTTCATTTGAGTTGTCTATCTGACCACTTCTCTTACCATCAAGAATTAGTTTAACATACTCATTTCTCTATCTCGGGTTTATAGCCTTGCACTTATAGTTCCTTTAAATAATTTTCAAATGAATGTTTTGGATATATGAGTCAGACACAAAACTTTTTTAGAAGCTCACAGATGAAATACACTGCTTTTATAGCATGGATGACACTTCTACCACTTGTCCCCTCTGTAATTTTTCTTTTATAGGAAATGGCAATGTTTTCATGATTTCAGGAAGAGTGCTTGGTATAAGGTAGCTTCTGAGAGATAAAGTGTGTCTTCATTGGTCTAATTAATTATATACTTTGCAGCAAGGTTCTGCTTATAATCGTCTCCTACATCGTGACACTTCAGTCCTAACTGAAAATTTAATCAAGCAAGAGCAATGTAGTTTAAGAAAGGTAATGTTTTAGATAAGAATAAATAGAACTTAAAGAGAAGACGAACAGACCATTTAATTGAAAAATAAGGTGTCTCCATATAGTTAGAAAGAAAAAGCACTCCCGTGAGTTAATGTAGCATCTCTACATTTTAAAATAGGGGAAAAAGACAAGACATCTTATGAAAACCTTTTCATGTGAGAGTCTCCTGTGCACATGAAGCATTACTTGCTATGAAATGCCACAAGGACAAGCTCGTGGAGTACAAATCATTGTCATGTGTATCATTGCTTCCTGGAGATAGATTCTCAGTGAAGCCATAGGAGAGGAATTGCAAAATTGCAAAAGGAGCCACAACTTGCTTTCCCCTCTTGATGAATTATTTGTTTCTTGAATCTGTCCTTCCTCATCATAACTGATAAATACTCAAGGAAGCCTAGTTTTATATTAGAATAAAATATTTGTCTTTGCTACAAAGGAGGATGACGAGCTCACAAACCCTGGCGTCACTGTAAATGTTAAGCCTTAGGAATTTAGCCTGATGAGTCCCTAATGTGAAAGGATGCGCGTTTGCACCTGTGCAGCTCTGCTCCTGCCTCTGAGAAGAGAATGATTCCATAAAGCCAATCATATGTGAGCTGTTCCCACAGAATACCATGAAAAATGTATTCCATCTATTATTCAAATGATAGTTATTTGCACGTTATAATTTATATCTGTTTAATTTCTGTTTATATTTGTTTACATTCTTTTTCCTGCTCATCAGTATAGTTTTTCTGAAATATAAATTCCATCATCCAGTTCACATTTGCATTAATATTTTAGAAATAAACACCCATTGCTTTTTATGGAATTAACCCCCACAATCAAAACATTTTCTCTAAAAAACTAGAAAATGTGTATTTAATCCATTTTTAATATTTCTCGTGATAATCTACATTTAGTGCCTTTAGAGAAAGCTTCAGAGATAATTCCTAAACTGCTCTGGAAAACAAGCCTCTAATTCTGGAAGCAATTTATTTGATAGAACTCATCTAGGTTCCCATTAAGCAGCTGGAGGCATTCATGAGCCAAGCTTTTCTCTCCCTTGAGAAAATTCTATTCCATATCAGGGGTGACAAGGGTTCACAACACTCATTTATTTGGATAAGTGGAGACAAAATAGACATCCAAGACAAAATAAAGTTCAGTCCTCCGCTTACTAGCTCAGAGAACTTGGTGACTTTTTTTAACCTCCCTATGTTTCTGATGATACTAGGATTCATTACTTAAAATTCTTTATATAAAAAGTACTTGCTAATCATCCCAAAAATAGTGTGGCTGTGAAATTCTTGGCTTTTTGCTTTTTTTCCTAGATGCCACCAGAACAAAACCGTTTGAACTTGAATCTGGAGGGCTGAGTGCTCCAGTTTAGACTCAGTTCAATAGCTTAGTAAATTGGGGAACTAAATTACAAATTTATATTGCCCCAAAAACCATGCTTTTGAGATATTATTGCCAAAATGTATTGTATTTATATAACAGACTTTTTTCTTAGGTTTTCTGCTTATAGTATTGGAGTATTCCCAAACCCCCAAAATGAACATTACCTTGCGAATTTTGAAAGTGCTCTCTAATGCCAGGGATACAGCCTTGGCCAGGAAAAAAAAATTCTAAGTGTCTAATAGCTTTTGCTTTTTCACATCCATGTGCTTGGTTTCCCTCCCAAATATGTCTGAATATGGTTTTACCACAATGGGAAGAGAAACTCCAGATGAACTAACCAATCTCTCTCTCCAAGGTTTAATCTTGTATTTTTTGGTCTGTTTCTAAAAATTATGTGATGACAATGGAATTTTCCACCTTTTTATTTATAAAACAACAAAAGTGCTTCTGCCTGCCAAGTCCCTTTCTTCTTTCATAGACATAGGATTTTCTAATCTGAATCTAATCAGTTACATGACTTGGTCTTTCTAGTCCTCTGGCAGTTGTTTTTTCCATGTTTTCCTAGTTTATGTATCATCCACTCACCAAAATAATCACTGTGAAAAACAAATTGTAATCCACAAAAAGAGATAACTCCCTGAAGAAGATTTAGCAGAACATCCCCTTATTCATTAGCTCTATTTCTATTACTTCCGTAATTCTTTATTATCTTTGTCAGTCTTCCTCAGTTTTGCCAAAAATATTATCAGGACAAATGTTTCTTGGTGATTTGACTATCTTAATATGGCAGATGAGATTTGGAGTGGATTAATGGGTTCAAAGAAGAAATTTTAAAATTGGAACAGAGTTGAGTCTCCCATTTTTTTAAAATTTAAAACTATTTGAGTTTGGTTATGTAGATGCAACTTTATGCACTGAATTATAAATATTAATGAGCATTGTTTTAAAAAATAAAACTCAAGGGGAAATCAAATGTAACCCTCAGCGACAGGACAGGTGGCTATTTTGTAAAACAACAAGTGCCTTTTATATTTTGAAAGTCGTTTATATAATTAAGGTTAATTATATTGTTATCTCTTATCTGCCTCTGGTTAATCTATCAGTTAGAATAGCATATAACACTTACTCATACCATTAATATGACTGAGTGAGATTCAACACTGTGGAGTCCTTAGATGTAATCAATAGATACTGCACATTGTGTTCTTGTTTTATAAATAGACTCCTCACATTTTTTATAATTTACATTCTCTGTAATAGTAATAAAGCTGCAATTGTGTATATGACTGTGTGAACCCTCAGTAAGGGATGATGTCTAAAACACGTCTAAATAAATATGCAAATTAAAAGAATTTCAAAACGAAGATGATTTAGCATGTACTTTGAAGAAAATTAGGTGTAATGTTCATGAAAGATAACAGCTCTGTGCAACTTCAAAATGGTGGAAAGAAGTAACCAAAGAGACAGTAATAAAACAGTTGCAACAACCAAAATCGAGAAAATTAATCACTTCAACATATGTATGAGTATGTAAAAGAGAAGTAAAGAGTCCACCATTCATCAGTAGGAATTAAAATAAGGTATGGACAGCCATGGCTCACACAAAAAAGGTATAATTAATAATTTCCCTCCTCTAATTAAAGTACTTCAGTAACACCCCGTTACTTCATGTTGCTTCCTCTGACAATACCTCCAAGTTTCTTTCTACCTTCCTTCAACAGGAGCTTTTCTTCCTGCTATTCCAGGCTATTTACAGTTCTCTAAACATTCTAGATTCTTTTTCACAGGAGTCAAAATTTATTTTCTGCCTCTTGGAACCAACACCTTTTGTGTAATTCTACTTCAGCATTGTTTTTTCATCTATCAACACACTTACAGCATAATTCTAACAATTTATATATCTATTTCATACAGAAAACTATGAACTGTTATTTCTAGGAAACATATTCTGTTACAAGGTACCCCAAAAACAAAACAAAATTTATTTTAAAAATTGTGTATTTATTCTTACATCTTTAAACTTCAGTCACCTTCAAAGTACTCTTCATTTGATGCAATACACCTATCAAGACACTGTTTCCATTGCTCAAAACAGTTTTTAAACTTGCCAATCACGAAGCCTTTTAGTGCTTCTGTCCTTTTTTGTTTTACCTCTTCCACATCAGCAAAACATTTCCCTTTGAGGACTTTTTTCATCAGGAGAAACAAAAAAGAGTCATTGGGGATAAATAGGATGAGTAGGGAGGGTGCGGCATGGGGTTCATGCCCTTTTTGGTGAAAAACTGTGGAACACTCAGAGCAGTGTGAACAAGTGTGCTCGTAAATCACCCATCATGAAATGTGCAAAAGCACTGAAAGAGTCTTCAAAAAATTTCACTGAAGCCTCATGCAGCTTCTCAGAACAATGCCAACTTGTACACTAATACAGATGGGTTTTCTAGACCACTACCTGCGTGGGAGAAACCTGTACTGTTAATAGAATGGATCCACACTCCAGAAGATAATTTCATTTTGGGGGGTTCTCTCCTCATATACCCATAGCTTAGGATCTACTAAAAAGTGAGTATAGTAGGTGTTAAATATGTTAATAAAAACGGACATTCCAAAGTTCATTTTTACAAATGTCTAGCCAAAGGAAGTGTGACCTTACTAAAATAAGAAAATATCCAGAGATATTCATAAATGTCTCCTTATTTAGAGTTAGAAAACAATTAATTCACTATATATAGAAAGTATGCACTCTATTTGAGCCTTAAATCTGAACTTTAGCTTTCAATGTTTGAACATCATTCAAAAAAATCAAATGAAACAATTCTTTCACAAAAAATTCAAATGCCTTTTTTCACCCAACTTTACTCCAAAAACATGTTTTTCCAAAGTCTTTATTCATTATTTTTATATTTCCAAATAATATATTTATACTGCTGAGCACACTGATAAATTAACATATAATTATGGAGTATAACTCATAGTCCTATCTTCTTCCTTCCTATATCACTATTTTTGATGAACTCAGCATTCTGGGGATTCTCAGGGCTGAAAATACTGTTTGCTTCTGAGCAACACAGTTTTCTCTTTTGTTTTCTTTACATTTATTTTAAATATTTTATTCTTCTTTGGCCTAATATTTACTTTATTTTTAATTGCTAAGATGTAATTTAGCAGGAGATATACACTTAATAATGCATAAGCAAAAATCAGTGACATTATCAGTGACATTGTTTCAATGAGATATCCCAATCATCAATTTACTTCCGAAAACATTGCAATGGTCACACTCCTAAATAGTTATCTTTGTCACATCTTCCAAGTTTTATTAATGGTAGCACTATTCCACATGGCCATGTGGCTCGATACTAATATTAATTGCTTGTTTTATATAGAAGGTTTATTATTATCTTTATTGAAAGTAACAGAAACTCATCCAAAATTTATTTAACCAATATTAAAATTTACCAATCCTAATAAGAGAAAATTGCAACATGGGGCCAGGATAAGGTTGGTTGCAGTAGTGGTAGAGCAGTTATTGTATCATGTTATCAGAAATGGTTGATGTTCACTGCTGTCTCGGTCAGGTTTTATTTACACTTTCCATGCTTCTAGTCAGTTCACAAGGGGCTGGGCTGTGAGATACATCTCAGGAATAAATAATTCTATGCTGTGCTCAAAATTGTCCACTCCCTCCAGGCCAAAATGTTTCTTGTTTGAATTACATAGTTTCCTCTTAAAATAAGAACTCTACAGATTTCTCACTGAAACACTCTTTTGATCCATTACATGGTTTCACCAGAAAGGCTAAAACTTACCTGAATTCCAGAGGAATATAAAATAAAAAACACTTTTGGTTGCACCAGGAACAACTACACATACCTCATCTATGAACATCTTTGAGAAACACTTTTGTTTTTTTTCTCATGAATTAAAACACTAAAAATGTGATAAATATTAATTTAAAATGGGATAAAACGAACTTGTAATTGAAAAGCTGGCTATTCATTTCACATGTTAACACCTCCAGGTCATCTTTCACATAGCTGCCAGACATTCTATGTACATTGATCATGCAATATCATTGCTTAAACAAAAATTTCCCTAACTACCATTGGCTTAATATACCTAGTAATGTCATCTCAAAATCCTAATTGCTTCTCTCAAAGATAATTTCTACTTTCTTAGAAAGTCAAGAGAGCTTTCTATGAACAATTTTTATCAAAATGATTAATTGTTCTGTGTAATATTTATTTAGGTCTTTTTTTCTTTCAAATTCACTTGTAAATTTCTTGAATTCAAGCAACGCATTTTATCAATCTTTGTGTTTCCTAGCAACCCCAGGGCAGTAACTTGCACATATCAGATACTTAATATTTGTTGAATAACTGTATTTTAAGTATGAATGTAGACAGGCAATATCTAATAATATTAACTTTGAGGAAAACATCGACTTTTTAAAATCTTAAAGGTTAAGCTTTCCTGAACTATTTTTTTGTTGTAGTTATCAATGCTTGCTCATTCCATGCAGCTAATGTGACTTCTGAAAAAGTGGACTGTAGTGAACTTCACATGGGAGTTAATTATTTAAATGTTCCAAACATCAAGTTGTATTGAAGGTGAAATCATTTTCTTGGCTTATTTTAATTTAGTGTGAGATGGCTATGCATTCGGCAACACCCTTTGACATTGGAACTAACAGCGACAGGCTTTTTTCCCCCTTTGGTGCAATTACATCCTTTGAGATATCCGTTATAGGTTGTACACTTTCAGATCCTACACTAAAATGAGGCTGATGTACACATCTTAAGCTTACTTTTAGGCTTCACTAATTTGTTTTCATAACATTTCTATTTGTTTATTTCATAAAGTATATTACCTTTATTTTAATCAATGTGACTTCGTTTCTGTCTTTCTGATTTAATATATGAAATGATTCACCTATCTTTTCTTCTTTCCTCTCCCCCTCTAACTTTCCTCTCCTTCCGCCTCTTCCTTTTCATTCCCAGTATTAAAAAAAAAGTCGTATTTGATTAAAATTCATGTAAAACCAATCCAAATAAAATTAAAGCGATTTCCCAAAAGCATGAACAGCCACCATAGAGATTCAGAGATTCTGGAACAACGAGTGACGCAAAGCCATGGGAGAGTCACTATTTGGCAGAAGGCATCCCTTTGAATATTACACTCTATCCATAAGCTAACATGCATAACTATTTTTTTTGCATGTAAATTTTTCCTAAAAGGAATGTGTGTGTGTGTATGTGTGTGTGTGTGTATATATATATATATATATATATATATATATATATATAAAAAATCACCTCAGTCAAAATTTAAAAGGTTGTTAATATAGTATTAAACATGTGAAATTTGTCCACATGATAATCCTAGTTCCATAGACAGCACAAATATTTACTTTATCTATTTTTAAAGCATCCAAATAGACTCTAAATAACAGATCCGTTTGGTTGCCTTGACAATATGGTCTTTTCTTTTAGAACTCAGTAAATTATTGTCTTCTTTTATAATCATCTAAGAAATACACTGTACATCCAAGGTTATAAAATTCTCTCTGCCTCTTGAAGCCTGACAGTGTCTTGAAGTCTGACATCTTGGAAGTCAGTAAAAGGGCCATTTTTGACATTAGCCTTTGAACAGTGGTGCTAGTCCCTTCACTTTAGCTTCAGAGCACTGTGCAGTTTAAGATAATAAGAACGTTCTTTCATGTTTTGTTGGCAATATTCTCAAAGATCCTGAGTGTTTCCACAGTAGATATTATACACATACATATGCACCTAGGTTAAATATAGAGCCTACAATGCCTGAAAGTCTATGTCCTCTAAATATGAATTTTATTTTATTTATAATAGTCAGTGACTACATTTACATTGGTAGCTATACTTATATTTTGTCATGATAACTAATGCCTTGTAATGAATAGACTGGTTGGTGTGACTGAAAGACATTAGTTGATAGAGAACACTGATAAATTATATGACTGAAAAAACTGAGCTTGACTCTTTTGATGGGACATGAATATTAATGATATTTTCATTACCTACGATGCTAAATTTTATATACTTCTGCTAGTAGCTGACTCCTGTCTGATATAAGCTTTAACAATATTTATAAATTTCTGAGTCACTGTACATAATAAATTCTGTAGAAAATATCACAAGAAATGATTAAAAACTTCAAGCTGAAAATTATATTAGTAAAATTGAAAGCATCTTTCAAAAATGAAGAGTCCCCTTGTCATAATAGATATTCCTTCTGATTTAGAAAATAAAAATGGAACTTTATGCTCTCATAATTTCAATGGGTATAAAGTCTTCGTTTAAAGGAAATAAAATTTTTTTCTGTTTATCATCATTATCATAGATCTGATTTATCTAGTGTTTACTGTGTGCTTAGTACAGTTATAAAGGTTTATATATTTTACAGAATTGTTTGTGTTTGATTTTATAACATTCCTATTACCATCTGATTCACATAAAAACATTAAGTCTTAGGGAGGTATAGTAACTGCCTCAATTTCACCCAGATAGTAGTAGGACAGGCTGAGACTCAAACTAGATCTCGGGGACTCCTCAAGTTTGCATATAAACATAGAGCTTCATGTTTATATGTTTATACATGCAGGGATCACATGCTACCCACAGGAGAGTGACTGAGGTGATTCTGTTTAATGTTTTCACTGAAGAAAACAGTGAAAATAAAAATTAATCTTAATGCAAGACACAAGAGATACAGAGAGACTGTGTTAATGGT
The DNA here is from genome assembly GCF_021234165.1 of Pteronotus mesoamericanus. Classification (NCBI taxonomy): domain Eukaryota; kingdom Metazoa; phylum Chordata; class Mammalia; order Chiroptera; family Mormoopidae; genus Pteronotus; species Pteronotus mesoamericanus. The sequence goes on along the minus strand of NW_026555285.1, from coordinate 36,562,248 downwards.
ATGCTTTGTAAGTGCTTATTTAAATTCTTTTGTATTAAATTTATTGAGGTAATAATGGTTGATACGATTTTATAGGTTTCAAGTATACACTTACATTAAACATGATCTGTACATGGCATTATGTGCCCCCAACTGAAAATCAAATCATCTTTGATCACCCTGTATTTCACCACTATACCGTTTTCTACCCTGGACCTGGCTTCCCTCTGGTGACCACCACACTATTGTCTGTGTCTGAGTTTTTGTTTGTTTTCTTGTTTGTTTATTTGTTGCTTTCAGCTTTATATCCCACATATCTGTGAAACCATATGTGTTTTAAATTTTTCTAACTTATTTCACTTAACATATTTTCAAGATCCACCCGTGTTGTCATAAATGGCAGTATTTCATCTTTTCTTATGGATGAATAGTATTCCAATGTACAATATGTGCCGTATCTGTATCCTATCATCTATTGAAGGACATTTTGGTTGTTTCCATGTCTTTGTCACTGCAAATAATGCTGCAATGTCCACAGGGATGCATATATTTTGGTAAATAAATGTTTTCAAAATTTTCAAGCAGTTACCCTTAAGGGGATTGCTGGATTCTATGATAATTCTATTCTTAACTTTTTGGTGAGCCTGAATTCCATTTTCATAGTGGCTATACCAGTTTACATCCCCACCAGCAGTGAATGAGGGTTCTTTTAACCCAGAAAGTCTCACAAAGATTTCACATCCCAAGATTTGGTGACAAGGCAAATTTGCTTAAAAAGGCAAATTTTTCTCTCAGGAGTTAACAACCTGAGGAAAAATTTCTTAGATATTCTTATTTATGTCTGATAATGAATTTGTTTATCATTTAAGATAAATTAGGATTGTTGTGGAATGAGAAAGTGACTTTTTGTAGGTGGTTGGACAAGAAGTGTTAATTTCACAGACTGGTTCATGTGGGATACCACTGTGGGGGATTTAATTATATTCATTTAATATTCAATATACTTTTCTTCCCCATTCCTTCTAAAAGTTTTTAAATATTCCCCAGGCAATTAAACAAATAATAAAGTTTCTTCAATTTAAATAATCACTAATTCATTTTGGTTTGACTATATGTATAATATTTACATGTTTTATAGATAAAAGTCATAAAATTTAATTTACTTAAAATTATAGAAATATATCAAATTAAACATTGACAACATTTTCAATGGTTTCATCTAGTTTATAGCCCTTAGTTTTTCATGAAAAGAACATACAAGAATGGATTACACAATAAACATACATAATTAAATTGCATTTATAAGTATTAACACATTTCAGCTTGAAAGATGGTTTTATAGTTTTTGAACTATAGCCTTATCCTTTTTTCTTCTATTTACAAATTTTTTGTAAGAACGTATTTAGAAATAGTCACTTTTTTAGTGGAGAGAATAATTTAAGACTGTACATTGGTAGTTTAATTAAGTATCCATAAAAAGCTATCTACACATGTCACCTTACTTGATATTCATAAGAACATAAGCAATTATTTTTATTGAGAGTCTTCTGGTTTTGGCACTGATTTCAATTCTGAGGGTTCATAGTCTTACAAGATAAATACTGTCCCGAAAGTCAAGAGACTTACAGTCCAGTGGTATAAATAGAAATTTAACTAATTACAAAGAGACATAATTAACAGTTATAATTGTGAAAAATGCACTAAAGGTGACATGAACAAAGTCAACATGAGAACTCCCTATTCCTTCACTAGAAGACCACCTCACCTATTCTGTGTGCTATGTGGTTTACATGTCAATGAGTAATTTGTGACTCCTGGCGGCTCTATGAATTAGAGATGTCCACAATATTCTGTTCTCATAGCACTGCACAACTCCTGTAAACTCATGCCTATGATTCTTTTTTGGAGTTAACTTATTTGATATTCGCTCTTCCTCTTTGCCTGCTGCCTTCTATTTTTCCCAACAGTATAGTCTCTTCCAAAGAACCTACCCTTCTCATATTGTACCCAAAGTAAGACAGTTTCAGTTTTGTCATTTTTGCCTTCAATAATATTTCAGCCTTCATTTGTTTCAGGACCCACTTGTTTGTCTTTCTGGTGGTCCAGGGTATCTATGGAACTTTCCTCAAATGCCATATTTTTTTTAAGATTTTATTTATTTATTTATTTTGAGAGAAAGGAAGGGAGGGAAAGAAACATCAGTGTGTGGTTGTCTCTTGTATGCCCCCTACTGGGGACCTGGCCCTCAACCCAGACATGTGCCCTAGACTGGGAATCAGACTGGCAACATTTTGGTTTGCAAGATGGCACCCAATCCACTGAGACACACCAGCCAGAGCTAATGCCATATTTTAAATGAATCATTTTTTCCCTCATTTAGCCTTCTTCAGTGCCCAACTTTCACATCAGACACAGTACTTCATAATGGAAGATGTAGATATTCTTAGCTTTAGTCTCTAATGACACATATTTGCTCTTGAAGACGTTTCCTAATCTTTATGCTGCTACAAAGTCCCCCTACGCTCGTTCCTCCAGCAATCACCAAATTGATGTTTGTGTTCATGAGTTTTTCCTCTTTTTATTTTCTTTTTCACTCTATGTACTCAGCCCACCCTCTGACAGCTGTCAGTCTGCTATCTATGAGTCTGTATCTATTTTACTTGTCAACTCATTTCGTTCATTAGATTACACATATGAGCGAAATCATATGGTATTTATCTTCCTCTTACTGGCTTGTTTCAGTTAGCATCTTGCTCTCCATGTCCTGCTGTTGCAAAGGGTAAGATTTCCCTTTTTTGTTTTTAATATAGCTTAGTAGTATTCCATTGTGTAAATGTTCCACAGTTTTTTTATCCACTCATCTGCTGATAGACACTTGGGCTCCTTCCAAATCTTGGCTATTGTAAATAAATGCTGCAATGAATATAAGGGCACTTATGTTCTTTCAAATTAGTGTTTCAGGTTTCTTAAAAGATATTCCCAAAAGTGGGATCACTGGGTCAAAAGGCACTTTCATTTTTAATTTTTTGAGGAAATTTCATACTGTTTTTCATAGTGGATTACAGATCCAAAAGATTAAAGTTCTGGTTACCAAACTTTGTTCTCTCTTTCCATGAGTCTTTTGTTGTTGTTGTTTTTGTTATTAGATTCTCCTATTATATTCATCCTACAGGGTGCAAGGTGCTACTTATGGAGGATTTAATTTGTATTTTTAATGACTGATGGTGTTCAACATCTTTTTCATGCTTAATGTCCATTTTGACATCATCTTTTGACAAATGCATATTCAAAATATTTGTCCATTTTAAATTGATTTGTCTTTTTATTGTTGAGTTGTAGAAATTCTTTACATATTTTCAATACTATACTCCTATCAGGCATATTACTTACAAATATTCTCTCCCATATTCTAGGTTATCTTTTCCCTTTCTCGATTGTCTCCTTTGAAGCCAGAAATTTCTAACTTTATTAATGTTCAACTTGTATTTTTTTGTATATGTTCTGCATACTTGTCACATTTAAGAAACCATCACCTAATACAAGGTCAAAATTTATTTATATGTTTTCTTCTAGGAATTTTATATTTTTATCTTATTTTATGTCTATGTTTCATTTTGTGTTGTTTGCATGTGGTATGATTTGGTGTCCAGTTGGACATGTGGACTTAGTTATTCTACCACTATTTGTAAAACAAACTCTTCTTTCTCCATTAAATATATTTGTCATTCTTGTGAAAGATCAATTGGTGTAAATGTAAGGTCTTTTTTTATTGTTCTGTCAAATCTATATCATTGGCCTGCATACTTTTCTTTATGCCAGTACCACAGAGTCTTGACTACTGTAGGGTTTTGTTTTGTTTTGTTTTTTAAGTAAGTTCTGAAGTCCAGAGTCCTCTCACATTGGTGTTCTTCTACAAGAATCTTTGGATTATTTTTGTTTTCTTGACTTTCCATTTGTATTTTAGAATTAGTTTGTCATTTTGTGATATATATATTAAATCATCACATTGTAAAACCTAAATATATACAAATTTTATCTGTCAATCATACTCCAAAAAAATTACGAAAGAAAAAAGATTAGCATAAAATTAATTTGTCAATTTCCACAATATAAACACCTAGTAATTTTACAGAGATATTTTTAAACTATAGACGAATTTATTGATCATTGCCATCTTAACAATATTGGCTTTCAATTGTGAACATGTGATGGCTTTAATTTCTTTAGGTGTTCTACTGGCTCTGTGTAATGAATTGATAATTTTCTCATCTCTTTTTCTGCATTTGGGGAAGAGTTTGCAAAAATTGTTGTCATTTTTGTTTTAATATTTAGTAGAATTCATCCGGCAAGCCATCTGGCTCTAAGATTCTCTTTTTGGGAATTTCTCTAATTATTATCTCTTATAATTGATTCCAATTTTTCCATTTCTTAAATAATTTTCAGTTGTTTGACTCTTTTTTGGATTTTGTTAGTTACATCTAGATTATCAAATTTGTTTTCATGAAACTAATTTTAATATTCCTTTATAACATTTTAATTTATGTATGGTAGGTAGTAATGTCTTTACTGATTTTAGTAAGTTGAGTTTTTCTTTTTATTTTCTTCATCAATCTAGCTATATCTAGCTATTTTTTTGTTAATTTTATCTTTATAAGAATTAACTTTTAGTTTTATTTTTTCCATTTTCTTATTTTTTTAAATTTTTGCTGAAATCTTTATTTATTTCCTTTTTGTTTGTTTTTTTTATGGTTGCTGTTTGCTGTTATAATAAAATTGGTTTTCTGGAATAATTCTGAAAAATTTATTGTTTTCCTTGTGCAGCCACTGAATTCTGTGATTTTTGTCTCAGTGGTTAGCTAATGATTAGACACAAATTTATTCAAATGCTTGAAATCAGTCTTAGCCAAGGTATTCTGTGTGCACATTAAGATGTGCTTTGAAAACTCAGCCAGATGTTTACCTCTGCCTTAAGCTACACTTTCTTCTTGTATAAAATCTCAAAGTTTGCCAACATTGAGATCCCAAGGTCTTTTAGGATCTTTACTGAGCATCTGCGCAACACTATGTACACACAGCCTAATGGCCCAGGAAGTTTTTTCAAAGGCCTCTATGGACATTTCCTTCCCTAACTGTTTTTTTTAAAACGTTTGTTTATTCTACCCAATTGTTATCCACCACCTCATATAATGGTGATATTAATCAATTATTTCTACATTTTCAAAAAATACTACCAAGGAAAAATTCTGTTCACATTGTGAAGCTCTCAGTCAGGTCTAATTTAGACAGCCTAATAAATTCTAATTCCTTGGAACCAACAAACAAAACAGTGATACTACCTGGGAATGGGGCTTAAAGTATTTCTAACAGCATTCAGCTCTCTCCAATGTCTGTAAGCCTTCTACCTTTTATCATGATTGCAAGCTGGTTTTAATGGTTACTCTGGCTCTAGAGACTGAGGAATAGAAATAAGGTACATAAAAATGTCCCAAGCTCACTGTTCCTACCTAGTTTCAGCTATTTTTCTTGACAAATATTTTCTACGTTTTTCCAAGACTTTGGTTAATTTCCAGATTTATGAATTACTGTGTTCTTCCAATTTTTGTGTATGTTGTCATTACCTTCATGGGGATAATATATGTTTTTTCAGAAGTCCTTATTCTTCCATCCTCAGTATCATTTTTAACTGTTAAAAGAAGTTAATATTGTGGTCTAAGAAACATATTCCTACCTCTTAGATCTAAAATAAGTTCTCAAAACATAAGCCTTCAGAATGTTTAGTAATTATTATACTCATAATATTTGTAATTATTTTTAAGGTTTATAAATTAGATGAAGACATTGCATTTCTTGCTCATCGATATATTGTCAGTATAAGTGCAGTGCCATTCATGTAATAGGACCATAGTAAATAGTTTCGATTGAACGAAATAATTTAATGGATGAATAAATGAATATGAGCATCACCTAGGAGTATATTAGTAATCTCTACTTGAATGATTATAACACATCAGGAGTTAAAACAATTTAGGATCAAATTAACAAAAATTTAAAAAACCATTATGATTATTTAAGGAAAATAATCAGCATAGGCTAGATCTCTTAGTAGGAACTAACAACCCCATACTTGTAATGGGGATGCAACAATAAAGGCTTTTTTCACTTATGCCAAATGTCTATCAATGTTCGTCCATTGTTTTAATCCATGTCACCTTCAAGTTAGAACTAAGTCTGACAAAGAAGCTTCTATCTTCAACATTGTTACTTTGTATTAAGAAGGAAAAGAGACATTGCTAAACATAGCTGATTCTTAAAGCTACTCTTAGAAATGTCACATATTATTTCTGCTCACATTTAACTGACAAAGGTAAATCACATAGGCAATACCAATGCAAGTGAAGAGGCATGCACAATCCTCCAAGAAAAGGGGTACAAATCACATGAACAAGGTAGCTTTCAATGGGACTGGAAAAAAATAATCTACCCAGAGGAAGAACAAGTATGTGAACAATAGTATAACCTACTGCAATAATATTGACCCCCCAGCCTATTGTTAATTCTATTAAGCTACACTAGATCTGATCTTGACATTTTTGCAAGTAGATTCGAAATATAAACTTTACTAGGACTTTTAAATTGATGGCGACATGTTAAAAATTATCCTATATAATGAAAGTTCCATTACTGGTAATGTTTTACAACTGAGCTTTAAGGTATATGTATACACAGTGACTCTACCATATATGAAAACAATTTACTGCAGAGATTTGTTCACAGTTCATTAAATAGCTGTTCAAAACTGGTTTGAAACTTTCCAAGGCATGTGTGAGATTTGTAAAATGACACCTTAGATATAAAAGTAAAGTAAAACATTACTTTGATTCCTGACATATCTGGAATGGAAACACATCAATCACCCACAGCCTGAAGTACGAATGATGCTTAGTGCTGAGAAAGTTTCCTTAAAAATACTATTTGACGGGCATATCATGTTCTTTTGTTTCCTTTTATTCAAATTAAAAAAAATTTCAATTAGCATTTGTACTATATTCCTTAGAATGTACGTTTAACTGCAGTCAGGAAAAAAACCACACTCTGGACAATAACTTGACTGTTTCATCTATAAATGATCATGTTTTGGTATTTTTTTTGGTTTAAATTTTTTTTAATATTTTATAATTAACTTTGACATTTATTTTTTTATTCTAGTAAATTTTTTTATTTTTAATTAATTAATTTATTTTTTCAAATACATTTGTCTCTGCCTCCCCCCACCACTTTCCCTTGCCCCCTCCCTTCCTCCCTCCCTCCCTCAGCTCTTCCCCTTTGGTTTTGTCCATGAGTCCTTGCTATATGTTCCTTGACTTTTCTCTTCCCTTCCTTTTCCCCCGCCCCCCCCCCCCCCCCCGCTTCCCTCTTGTCTCTGTTGATTTCTTTTCCTTTCAGTGTTGCTGGTTTTATTTTCCTTTCATCTTTGTATTGTTGGTTAGGTCAACCAACCAACCATGGTATTTGGTATTTGGTATTTGTCTTTCATATGGTATTTGTCTTTCGCCCCCTGGCTTATTTCACTTAGCATAATGCTCTCCAGTTCCATCCATGCTGTTGCAAAGTTTAGTAGTTCTTTTTTTCTTTCTGCTGCGTAGTATTCCATTGTGTATATGTACCATTACTTTTTGATCCAATCATCTACTGATGGGCATTTAGGTTGCTTCCAACACTTGGCTATTGTAAACTGTGCTGCTATGAACATTGGGGTGCATAGGTTCTTTTGTATTGGCGTTTTGGTGTTCTCAGGGTGTAGTCCCAGCAGGGGAATCACTGGATCAAAAGGCAGTTCCATTTTCAGCTTTTTGAGGCAATTCCACACTGCTTTCCACAATGGCTGCACCAGTCTGCATTCTCACCAACAGTGGACTAGGGTTCCCTTTTCTCCACAGCCTAGCCAGTACGTGTTGTTTGCGGATCTGTTTATGATGGCCATTCTGACTGGTGTGAGGTGGTACCTCATGATGGTTTTGATCTGCATTTCTCTGATGGCTAGTGATGCTGAGCATCCTTTCAAATGTCTCTGGGCCCTCTGTATCTCCTCCTTGGAAAAGCGTCTGCCCCAGTCCTTTGCCCATTTTTTGATTGGATCGTTTGTCTTCTTGGAGTGGAGTCGAGTGAGTTCTCTATATATCTTGGAGATCAAACCTCTATCTGATGCATCATTAGCGAATATATTTTCCCATACAGTTGTCTCCCTTTTCATTTTGCTGATGTTTTCTTTAGCCGTGCAGAAGCTTCTTATTTTGATGAGGTCCCACTTGTTTATTCTTTCCTTTATGTCCCTTGTTTTAGGAGACATATCAGTGAAAAAATTGCTGCATGGGATATCTGAGAGTTTCCTGCCAATGTTCTCCTCTAGGACTTTGATGGTGTTGCGACTTATATTTAAGTCTTTTATCCATCCTGAGTTTATTTTTGTGTATGATGTCAGCTAATGATCCAATTTCAATTTTTTGCATGTAGCGGTCCAACTCTCCCAACACATTTGTTGAAGTAAACGATCATGTTTTGAATATTTTCTAAACCTTAGTTTTTATGTTCTTAGGAAAAGGAAACAGATTGATACAAAATTTCTCTAGGGTCTTGCTTTGATTCTTGCATTGTGTTAGATGACTTGAAGGATACAGTTGAAATATGTAAAATAACTCTTGCCCTGAGGTAGACTACATGTAAAATAATGACTTTAAGTAAAATTAAACAATTAAAAAAGAAATTGAAAAACTATAGCACAAACTTCTAGTTGGAGATAAATTTCATTCAAATCACAAAATCTTTTTCTCCAAGCCTAAAAATGGGAAAGCAAATGATAAAGTAATTTAAAAATATGTATATATTATTAAATATATATTTATTATATATTATTTATTAATTATATGCATATCATATACATATGTATTTTTGCCTAACCTCTTTGTTTCGCATACATTATACCGATAATATGATTATATATGCTACATATAGCATACATATAAAAAAATACCAACATTGACTATACAGGAATGGAAAAGACTTTCGGAAGCTTCGGTTTCCTCAGAAGAATGCTAGCAAGCAAGGGGGTAGGAATTTAACTTCCATCTTGGGTCAGGAAGCCAATTGAAGAGAATAATTTCCAATGAATAAAATAATACATAACCAATAGCATGGTAGATGTACTACTGAAAGGAGCACTTATAGTGAACATTTGGTGCCAAAGAAGAAAAATTTTAAAATAAAGAGCTAAAAATCAAACTCAGGAAGTCATAAGACAAACAACTGAATAAAGTCATGGGAAGAAGAAAGAGAATACTGAAGACTGAAGCAAAGCATAATGATATAGAAAAGACAGAGACTGAAAAAACATCTTAAAGTTGGTATTTATAAAACATCCAAAAATCGAACAATTTTAGACAGATTGATTAAGGAGAAAATGAGAAGGTACAGATGAAAAATGTTAGCAATAAAAAGAGACATATAATGCAGATTTTAATGAAGTACAAATTAATAAGTGATATGGCATAGACACCCCCATAAAGGGACACAATTTTAAATGCATGGTTATTAAAGGATAATAATAGATTGACAAATCAGGGTCCAAAAGGGGAATATTTGAATAAATGATGCTGGGGTAACCAGTTATTCATATCAAAAGAGAAAATAAGAAAGAGAGAGATGAAGGGAGAAAAGGAGGAAGGAAAAGAAAAAAAAAGATCATGAAGTCATCCCATAAACAAAAGCAGTTCTAAATGTATTAATGGCCTAAATGTAAAGATAAATCTGTAAATCTTTTAGAAGACAATCTGATAAACACAGTTATGAATTAATTGAGTAGCTCCATATTTTAAGATACCAAATGCAAAATAAAAATGAAATTTATAAATTCTTCTACCTTAAAAATGAAGTACCTGTGCTTACTGAAATATATTTGCCACCTAGGTAATAAGTAAAATATTAGTATCCAGGGCATAAGAATCCTTTTAATTCAATAAGAATAATAAAAGCTCAAAAGAAAGCTAGGCAAACATAATGTACAGGCATTTAACAGGAAGGAGGGAGAAAAATGGGAGAATCCTTTTTTGTTAACCTGGGAGGTATCTCTACACAGCTATACACACACACACTCATGTGTAATGCTATATGTGTGGTGTCACTTTATTACTGATTTTTAATGTGCATATACTGTTCAAAAACCTCTTTGAAAATTATTTTATATGAAAATTTCACTAATAAATAGTTAAAAGTGAAGGAAAAATAAAAATATTTTAGAAGACAAGAAAAATACCTTTTTTGAACTCAGAGTAGAAAATATGTCTTAACACAGAACACAAAACAAAATAGAAAATGTTGATATATGCAGTTATGTTATGCTTTAAGAACTAATGCTCCTCAAAAAACACCATGAAAATTGACACCAACTGAAAATATTTTCATAAGAGTAATTCTCAAAAGGAGACAATACATAGAATATACATGCAGCAGCTAAAATCTATATAAAAAGTAAGCAAACAACTAAATATGAAAATTGGCAAAGATGCTAATCCATTCCAAATAGGATGTGATGCAACCAATAAACAAATTACATGTTCTTTATAAGTGATATATCTGAAACAAAACAACCAAGAAATTCTTAAAGCTGGAAAAAAAATAGATGTACAATGAAAATGTTAGCCTCCTCAAAGATAATGGGAGAAAAACCCATTTATTCCATCTTAAAAAAGAAAAACTATATAAAATAAAAGTAAAAAAAAACAAATTCTGAGCATACTTTGCTGTACTCTGTGTTAAAATACTTGGATATTTGGATTAAATTGCTGTTTTTCCAAGAAGTAATAAACATGTAACCACAAAAATAACATAAAACTTTCAACAATAAAAAATAATAGAAAGTTTGTCAAAGGTTGAAAAAAAATATTCTGAAAAAAATTTACATGAAACTTTAAAGAATGAAAAAACCCTAATTCTATTACAACTATTTCAGATCTTTAAAGACCTCTTTTGAGTTAATTTCTGAAACAAGGAATCATATGAATAGCATAAATATAAAACTATTTGTGCTTCAAAACACATGACACAACTATTATGTGTCTACAAGAAGCTCACTTAAATATAAAAGTATACATAGATTACAAATAAATGCTAGGGGGAAATATACCTTAGTAACACTAATCAGAAGGAATCAGTAGTAGCTATACTAATTTGAAGACTACAGAGAAGACTTCAAAGCAAGGACAGGTATCAGGTATACAGAAGGGTATTATATAATGATAAAGGGGTCCTTTCTCCAGGAAGATGTAATTATGCTTATGCACATCCCAACTGAGTGTCGAAGTACTTAAGGCAAACTGATAGAACTATAAGGAGTAATAGATTAATCTATTAACATAGTTAGAAAATTAACACCCGTTCTTCAGAAATAGATCAGGCTGGCAGAAATAGTAAAGTAACTCAATAACAACATCAATCAACTGGAATAATTGGCATTATAGACAACTTCAGGCAACAACAGCAGAATATACATTCTTCTCAAATTCATGTGAAACATTTAGTGAGATAGAAACATTCTGGGCCATAAAATACACCAAATAAATATATACAAGTATTTCCATTCCTTTGAATAGTGTGATTAACTAGTCACTGTATTATATGTAAATGTAGTCATGTTTAAAAAATACACAGGAATACTTACTACTGAAGTCATAAAGTAGACAAGTTGTTCTTGGCATTATAATCAATATTATTTTACTTATTTACCATTACTAGCAATTTGATTAGACAAAGTTAAAATCTCAGTTTGAATAATAGGCTTGAAAGAAACAACTGCAGATGCTTTAATTACATGCCAGCAAAATACATGAGAATCATAAAAAAACTCAAAATAAATGATTTATTACAATGTTATAAAATTAATGTAAAAATCATTCTCTCTTCTTTGTAAACAAAACAGTTTCAAATATGAGTCAGAAATCAAACTTGTCTATGGTATTAACTAAAGTTCACATAAAGTTTATAGGAATTCTATAGCATATATTTATATCTGAATCTTTATATTTATATATACAGAAAGATAGGAGGGAGATAAAGAGGAGAGAGAAAAAGAAATGTAACAACACCTACTAGCACTTCAAAAAAATTAGGACAAATGAAAAATATAATGTGTTTCTGGATAAGAACTCAAATTATAAAGACATAAAATTTCCTTGAATTAATGTATAAATTTAATTGAAATCTAATTAAAATAGCAGCAGGACCAAATGAGATATTTACTTAATAAAATAAAACAGATTTATATGATAAAATAAATATGGTAGACTAGTCAGGAAAAAGTATTTTTAAAAATATAATGAGGTATAATAATCTCAGATATTAAAAGAAAGAAGCTGGAATAATTACTATAATTTATTACTGTCATCAAAACATATAGATCAAAGGTATGGACAAAGGCTCAGAAATAACCCTGAAATATGTATGAAATTCAGTCCACAAAAAAAGATGGCATTTCAAGTCAGTGAAGAAATGAAAGTGAATAGAACTTGGACAGATTCTTGTGTGTATAAGTTGTACTTTTTATTTCAAAAACAATTTTCACATAGATCGAGTTTTATAGGTAGAAATGAGAGCATAAAATTTACTAGAGTAGGCATTATTAAATTGCTTTCTATTAGGAAAAAGAATTTTCCAAGAAAAAGAGAGTCCCTTTCTTTTCTCCAACTCCTGATTAAAGCTTAGCTTTCTTTTATAGTGACGCAGTCCTTAAAACATACAAAGACAAATACCTGTCATGGAGTTTTATTTTTAATCATAATAATATTACACATATATTAGATATTATTTTGTTGTTTTCACAGTCTTGTACAAGTGAAAAAAATTTTCTATAAAGTATCTGGTCAGTTGTGCACTTCCCTGCCCCCAACTTAAGAAAATCATCCCCTTTTTAATGATCTGATTATAAGACAAAGAATACATCTCATTGCGCTATTTATTAAGTTTGACTCTTAAAGGTAGCTTTTCATTATCTCAATAGATGCAGATTGCCTAATTTTTTTAAAGATTTTATATATTTATTTTTAGAGAGAGAAGAAGGAAGGGAGAAACAGAGGGAGAGAAATATCAATGTTGGAGAGAAACATTCATCTGCTGCCTCTCACATACCCACAATGGGTGACCTGGCCAGCGACCCAGGCTTGTGACTGGCGAACTTTCAGTTTGCAGGACGATGCCCAACCCACTGAGCCACACCCTTCAAAGCAATCTTGCTTAATATTTATGAATAGAGATAAAGATATAATTCTGCAGACTATTACAAGTTTTTTTTGTTATATCATGTATAAATTCCTCTTAATATTAAATATCCAAGCCTAGGGTATGCAGCTGTAGGAAAAAAGTTATAGTTTAATAACTCCAGATTGCTTTATGTTTGTTTGTTTTCTGTAAGTAAGGAAAAATTATAATTTGGGCAACAAATCTGAGCCCTAAGACAGGACTCAGCAATTTAGTTAAGGGCCTTTTCTAAAAAAAATATACACCGCACCTCAAAAGTCATAAATGAAATATAGATATACTTACCTATGCAGACATTTGAGATAACACATAAAATAACTCATCAGAATACAACAAAGAAAAATATCACAGTGAGAATTCTCTTTTATTTACTTATTTATTTTTCTATTTTTTAATCCTCACCTGAGGATATGTTTATTGATTTGAGAGAGAGAGAAACATTGATCAGTTGCCTTCTGGACGTGTCCAGACTAGGGATCAAAACCTCGAACTCACAACGTAGGTATGTGTCCTGACTGGAGTTCGAAACTGCAACATTTTGATGAATGGGATGATGCTCTAACCAACTGCACCACCAGACCAGGGTGAGACTGCTCATTTCTTAATATAATACAAAGCTTGTATAAATCAGGAAATAAACCATAAAACGACTCACTAATTTGCAAAACAAAAGATAAAATTAGTTTACAAATAATAAAGTTAAAAATTGAAAGAGATTCTGGGTAGCAAATTTTAAGAATGGAAACAGTCATAGTTTGGGCTGCTCTAACAAATTATCATAGACTCGTTGGTTTAAATAACAAACATTTATTTTGCACATTTCTGGAGAATCAAAGTCCCAGATATGAATGTCAATATAGAGGGTTCTTGATGAAAACCCTCTTATTAATGTGCAGGCAAACAGCCATATTCTTCCTGGGTCTTCTGGTGGCTGAAGGAGAGCTATCCCACTCTTAGGACTGTGTTTGTAAGGGAACTAATCCCATTCACGAAGGCTCCACCCTATTGACCTAATCACCTACTAAAGTCCCCATCTCCAAATACCATGACAAAGGGATTAGGGTTTCAATGCATAAATTTTGGAGTGCAGGGCTCAAACATTCAACCCACAGCAAAAATAAAAAACAGTTTTCAACTTTCATTATTAAAACAGCTAACTTGACAAGTCAAGAATTGTTGGGTGTATATGTCTTCATAGGCTTAATTGCTTAATTCAAGCTAAATGTAGTGTGTTATTGTTTGTAAGGAACAAAACCTGGAAACAACTAAAGTGATTGTCAACAAAGAACTGATAACTTATGGTCATGTGATGAAAAGTTATAAAAAAATGGCTTTGTTGTGGAAAGATGAAGATATTTATACAAGCAAAAATTTAAAAAGCAAGATGCAAATCATGTATGTATTTTCACTGGTTATTTGTAAATACAATTGGTGGGTAATTATATAGAGAGTTAATTTATGGCTGGATAAGTAGACACAGCTTGTCCAAATGTAGAGCATTTTTTTACAAAAGACCAATATTAGCACCTGTTTTCACTAACCAAAAGAGATCCAAAGAGGATTTTCATCTTTACAAAAAAGAAAAAAAAATTACATTAGAAATGTAGGTCTTTTGTGAAAGGGAAGTGGTATAGCACACTTCTGCCAAACTTTGGGACACTGAGGGATACCTATATGTAGATATGAGACAGATAAATATCATCCTCTTTGTAGAAGAAGTCACAGTTTTTTTATGATACATTATATTTGAAAAGAATATTGATGAGGGAGAGGGATATAAGACTGAGAGAGGAGGTTTTCACTTTTCACTTTGTCTCTTCATATTAAAAGAAAAAATAAACATGTTGCATATAGCAAGTCATATGAACTGCTTATTGGAAATTTTATTTAAGACAACATACAGAGAAAAAAGTACATAACTTATAAACATATAGTATGATGTACTCTTTGCTCATGAGTAAACACATTTAACCAATGAACAGATTAAGGAAAAGACTTTTACCGTCACCCCAAAAATACATTTTATGTACTCCACAAATATATTTTTGTTTTTATCATCATTGATATTAATGCTAGGATAGAATTCCAAAACCCATTATTTTTATTTATTAAAAGAACATAAAGTTGGTTAATAAGAAGTTGTGCATTTTTATACAGTAAAAGGGAGAGTTCTTGTTCTTTGTTTGTGCTTTGCTTTGTTTTCAGAAATGTTCCTCTAGAGGAAAAAAAAATGGCTCATCTCTGCTCCAAAATAGTTAAGACTTTAGCTAAAGTGGCCAGGGTATCTGGAAATGGTAGATAAGTGTGGTTGGCAAGACATCTAGAGACTTATTTTTTACATGACACATACTGAGGCCAGTGTCCACAAAAGCTTCTTCACTCACATATCTGGTGCCAGGGCTGGTAAGACTAAACAGCTAATGAAGAGCCAGTATTGCTTGCCTATAGCCTCTTCAAGTGGTTCCACTACGTTTCCACAGAGCTTGGTGGTCTCAGGGAGTGGGAGATACTACAGGGGGTCTGAGTGAGTAAATATTCAAAAGGGTTCAGGAGAAGAACTGCCCAGTTTTTATTATCTAGCTTGTGAAGTCTCCGAATGGGCCTGGTCATACATTGGATTGGTCAAGTTAGTTAGTAAAACTAGCTCAGATTTAAGAGAAGAAAAGTTAAGCTCCATCTCTCCCTGAAGAATTAGCATAGAATCTAAAAACCACTTTTAAGCTAGCATTTTTTTTATTACAAAAATATCTTGCCTTTGCAAATTTTACATTAATGTATAACCATAGGAACATGAAGGTGTGTACACGCAAGATCACATACAAGTGAGGGGGGTCAAACTTAATCTTCATAGTTTGAGCACTTCTGATTTTGTTAAAAGCCCAATGCTTTAAAATATATGTAATAGGACAAGCCTTTGGGCATAAACTCAGTAGCTTTGACAGAAAAAAAAAATTAAATACTCAACATAATTCCCTCATCTTTGCCTCTCCTTTATATTAAACTGTTGGATGCAAAGTGTATTTCCTGTAGTTGTAATTAGGGACTTAACTTGTTATTGTACAGATATGGAGAAAGAATGCTAATATATTTGTGCCTTCCAGTTATAATAGACATCTCTTATTTTGATGATGGGATAATAGGTTAAATATGTTCATTTTTCTTGTCTTTGCATCTAAATGCATGATTTATATCTAATCAATCTGACGCATCCATCAGCCATGTGGTGACTTGAGAAGATTGGAAAGGGATAAGGATTATTCTAGCAAGCTTACAAAGAGAGTTATAATTTCTGACATTCAAAGAGGACATCTAAATTATGCAGCAATACAATAGGCTTTCAAATACCATTTCTGAGATAAAATTATTGTTCTGATTTTTTACCACATTTGAAAATATCACAAAATACATATGCCAGAAGAGAAAGATGGATTCGATGGAGATGAAATATAAAACCCCCAGGCCGCAATCTCTGGAGTAGAGGCTTGCACAAGGGAGAAAGAGCAACAGGAGAGGCAAGCACTTTGAGGGGCTTCCCAGAAGAAACTCTGTTTCTTCTGCCTGAACCCAAACTTGGCTGGATTGTCACATAAGGGTAACTCAAGCAACTCCTTTTCTTTTATCATGGAAGGAATTTGGAAGTTCCATACAGCCTGGAAAGTGATGTAGAAAATACCTAAATCGTGAGCATGGTGAGAGTTGTGTGAACTGAAGCCATGGTCCAAACGGACAATAAGGCAACATTCAAAGACATCTCAGACTATAGAGAGGTGTGATGAAGGCAGTCAGCCAGAGAGCACCACAGAGCCCAAGAAAAATCAGAGTCCTCAAAAATGGAAAACATGCGTTATGTTAGTTAGTCACAGGCTTCAGAAGCAGATGCAAGGTGAGCGCCTAAGGACAGGACTAACTAGCTGCATGGCAGGCTGTCCCTAAATATTCCAAGTTAGAGATCAAAAGAACTTCTGAGTACATCACAAAGATCCAGTGATGATGAGCCCCATACATTATTTAAATAAACACACCTTCTCCAGAGAGGGAGAAATTATTTAGAAAGGATTGTTGGAGGGAGGCACACAACTTAAGGAACCTAAAAGTTTTACCTAAAGGGGTTGAAAATTTGCCTGAAAGACTGAACTATGAGGTCAGATAAGATTAAAGTTCAGTTCTCTCCCCACCATCTAGAAGAGACTGGCTCAAGAGGATGCTTATATCAAATTTAGAGAAAATAAAGGAAGGTTTTGCATGCTCGAAAATGTCTAAATATGTTATTCTCCAATGCATCCATTTTCCTATTATTCTTCACACTCTGAGATCTGTTTCGCTATTGTTTATGATGTTATTTCCGTATCTCAGTTGCTAAGTTAAGACACTTAAATATCCCCTAGAACAATGATTTTTTGTGTGACCTCAGCACTTACAGTATCAACATGACCTAGGAATTGTTTGAAAATGCAAAATAGCAGGCTACCCCCTATACCACTGAATCAGTAACTCCTCGGAGTGGAACCCTGATATCCATGTTTAACATGTCTTCCAGATGATTCCTAAAAATGCTGAAGTTATGGAACCACTACTTCAGGAAAAGTTCCATTTCACTTATATACATTATCTTCAAAGTTTCCTCAATTAGGGACTCCTCTGGTTACAGTCCTGTGTATCAGCTTTGCAAAAATATTAAATGTAAAAAGAGAATCAACTTCATGGTGATGGAAGGAGACTTGACATTGGGTGGTGAACACGCAATGCAGTATCCAGATGATATGTTACAGATGACATTAACCAATGTCACAATAGTAAATTTAATGAAAATTCTTAAAAAAAATATCAGAGGCAACTTTTAACATTCACACTTTGGAGTTTCAAATAGTCTCTTATCCCTTAGCTGATTTAATTAGTATTCTTCAAATTAGCCTGTGCTTAACTAATTGAGAAGAGAATGCCAGGTGACTAATTTCTGTTTTCTTAGTTGTCTCTTTCAATTGCATTTTTGCTCCTTGGCATCTAGCCTTGCTCAGGTTATTTCCTATTTCATTTACACTGTGACTTCTAAATAAATCTCAGCCTGAATGGCCTTTACCTTGTTCCCGCTCTCAACATCCTGAAACCCCGATCTGACTCCACCTCTCCACTTAATGGTCAAGTTTTCTGTATCTTCTTTGAATGATATACCCACATACAAACATATTTTTACCTAGATTTAATCAGCTCCTATGTGACATTTGATACTTCCCTCATATTCTTCAAAGAACTACTTTTCCTAGGCTTTTGCTTACATTTTGGGCGGCTCTTTCTCAGTGTCTTTGCCGCATTCCCTGTCTAGCTCAACCCAGAGTGTCACTTAAGGCTATCTTCTTGGCCTTTTCCTCTTCTTATTTTAGCGGACTCCTTTGAGTGGCCTCATACAACCTAGAATTCTATTATTTGTGCAATATTTATACCAAACCCTGTACTTCCAAAACTGTTCTCACTCTGTGTCTCACATTCAAATATTCAAAACCTACTGGATAATTTCTTATGAAATACCCATACATTTTATCAATCAGTTATTCTAAAGGTATCCATGTACACTCTCGTCATTGAAATATATTATTTTTTTAAAATATAGAACATTGAAAGCATAGGTCATTTATAATGCTATCACCCAGAAATAATCAGTTAGTGTATACACATGCAGACACACATGTACCTGTATCCCTAGCTTGGAAAGCATGTTATATATTTTTTCACCTAAAACGTTATTGTTTAGAACCCCAGAGTATTTTATTACCCATGTGCAAAATGCTGTAACCACTTATGCATAAGCTTCAAACCAAGTGAATTAGACAATCTTTACAGAGGAATCTACTTCTTTGACTGTTATATACACTTGATTGCATTTAAATTACAAAGGGGAACATGCAGCAAAATAGAAATCTTTCAGGTTCAAAGCCGGCACAACATTGCCCTTGAGTTACTAGATATAGTTTTCCATAAATATGTTTTCCTTCTGGGAACCAATATACTCATCTAGAAAAACAGCAGGGAGATGCACTGTGGCATTTGGTGAAAATTCACTTTTGAAATGGACATGTGACTTCAAACTATTACCTCACTTCCATGCATCTTAAAGACCATTGAGAAACTGCTTATTTGGAAGTCCAAATGTCAGCATAAATTGTCCTGAGATTAATGTTATTCTGAGAAGTATGTGAGTGTAAGTTTGTGAGTGTGTGAGTGCATGTTTAAATGTGTATTTCAAAACAAAAATGAACAACCAAATTGAAACAGACTCACAGATACAGAAAACTGACCGGTGGTGGCCAGAGTGGAGGGGGCTTTGGGGACTAGGTGAAAAAGGTGAAGGGACTGAGAAGTACACGTTGAGGGTGACAAAACAGTCATCGGGATGTAAAGTTCAGCATAGAGAATGCAGTCAAAAGGTAAAAACTATGTATGGTGCCAGGTGGGTACTGGAAATATTGGTGGGAATATTTTATAGGGTATATTATCGTGTAGCTACTATGGTGTACACATGAAACTAATACAAAATAATATTGAATATGAACTGTAATTGCAGCCTAATAATTGTCTGTCAGTGGGTGGATGGATATGGGATATTTACACAATAGAATACTATTCAGCCATAAAAAAGAAGAAAACTTTAACATTGGGAACAGCATAGGTGGACTTGGAGAATATTTTACCAAGTAAAATAAGCCAGTCAGATAAAGGCAAATACCATATGATTTTACTCATGTGTAAAATCTAATGAACAAATTGAACTAACAAGTAAAATAGAATCAGAACAATACACAACAGGCTGACAGCTCTGGAGGGGAGTGGTTAGTAGGTGGAGGGATTGAGTAAAAAGGAAAAAGGACTCATGGGCATGGACCACAGTGTGGTGATTGCCGGGGGAGGGGGTATAAGGAGAATAAATGGTAATGGAAAAAATACAATAAACATAAGTAACTAACTAATAAAGTAAAAGTAGAATAACTACAAAAATATTTTAACTATGAAATAAGTATTTTAATTATTTCCAAGCTTTTAACTTAGCAGAAAATTTATGTCTCAATATAAATTATTTCAATGTAATAGGCAATTTCTGAAAACCAAATGTCAAAATGTAGCTGGATGACTTGAGCTATGAAAGCAAATGCTAAAAGAATCAGCTAAATGAAATGTTGGTCACTGAATTGGGAGAGGCATTCTGGAGAGCATTGTTACTTCTAAAAGCCTTTATACTTTACGTCCCCATGACTATTTTAGAACTGCCGATTTGTGGTCTTCAATCCCTTCACATATTTTTAGCAGTCCCTCAGAGAAAGTAGGTGCCCCTTTAGTGTTTGTGTATGGAAAACTTGCCCTTAAAAATTAGTCAACCCTTCAATACAGAAAAAAATTAATTTCTCTGTGTTTCCTACCTAATTCAGTAAAAAAAAAAATGTTTCTGTTTTGTCTTTTTTGCATGATTCTAGAAGAGCAAACAAAATACAGAACAGAAAGATAAATAAGTCTAGTCCCTGTCCTTAAGAAGTTCTATACCACCTGGAGAAGATGAGGCAAGTGCAAAACTAATACAGTTACAGATAGAATGTAAGGATTGACAAGAGAGCAGGCCTACTTCTTCTTGGTCACATAAGTCTAGAGTGCTTGAAGAGGAAGTCACATCTGAGTGAAGTATGGGTGTACAACACTCCTGGATGTGGCTTTATATAGAGCAAATCATTAGCATCCATGGAACCAGAGCTGACCCACTTTCAATGCGGAATAAGACCAATGTGATGCAGTTGATGCAGTTGCACATTCCTGCTTCCCTGTGCCTGAAGACATCACTATAGCCTAAGTTCTCATCTCACAACTTTTCTCTGCCTCTCCTAATCTAACCCATCTTCTAATTCCTCCTTATAATTTATGGTCCTTTGTTCCTTGGAGCTTAACATCAATTTTAAGCAAATTCTTAGCATCCTGCATCTTCCCAGCATATTTGCTTTACCTCTACCTCTTTGCTCTTAAAAAAAAAACAAAAACTTGAGTGTGCCCTTCATTCCCCACTTCCTAGTGGCCATCTCATTCTGGCCACTTTTGTTTTCTTTTGTTTTCTTTTCCTTTGTTTTATTTTATATTATTATAACTATTAGATGATTAAGTCCCTCCTGTATTCCAAAGATAAAAAAAAGTTTTTGTTTCTTTAAGAGCTATAGTGCCATTCAAATAAACCACTTAACTCACCTTCCTTGTTTCCATGATGTACCACCCTCTTACTGAATCTCATTCAATGAAAACTTAGTTCTTGACTCAAAGTCTTACTTCCTTATATTTGCTCTTATGATTCTTGACAACATCCACATAGTAATTTGAGACATTGTTTAATTGTTCAGTTTCTCTTACTTTCTTACCTCTAACAAAATTTTCCCCAAGTTTTCTTCACCTATCCTCTCTTATAACAATACTCTTGACAATCGTAACCATCAAAACTTGACCTCATCTTCAAAATTTGAAATACAAAAACACAAGCTTTCAAAAATAATAAACAAACATTTCCTTTTCATTTGCATTTTTAAATAGTCTCAGTTCAACACTTCTACTGCTTTTTCCACATTATATCCTCCCGCCTATTAATTCTACCATTTGTTCATAATTAATGTATTATCCATTTATTCCCTTTACCTCCTTTATTGAGGAGCTTACAGTCTATGGTGTATCAATGTATTACTCTTAGATAAGTTTACTTGGATCCACTCCATACCCGCTCCCCATTTTCCTGTCTCTATACTGTTTGCCTTCTAAAATCTCACCTCTGTGTGGACTTAAAAGAAAGAAGAATATGTCACTTGAAAATATGCCACTTTAGCAGAGTGATTACTTTGAATTAAAAGCACTGAAGAAACAGCAGGTACCAGAAGGACACTCCAATAATTCTTTTTCTTACCAAAAGCAGAAGATAAAACTTCCATGTGAACAGTATCATTTCCATACTTGGAGGAAGGAACACATTCTTATTACTAGGGATAAGGAGTTTGGGGCCCAAAAATCTATCATTTATTTATCTATCTATCCATCTATCTATCTATCATTTATCTTATCTGTCTGTCTATCATCTATGTATCATCTATCACCTATTTATCTATCTCTCTATCCACCTATCTAAAAAAACCTTGTGAAATTCACCCTTATTTTCCTAGTTACTTCAGTATGATTTACTACTCCTAACTGAAACCCCTTTGTCTTATCAATTCTTCACAAATGCATTGTTTCTTTGTCTAAAAAGTATAAAGGCTTCTTGCTCTGGTCACTTCTTCAGGTCTTCATTATCTTGTAAAGGCTCCCATGTACATGTAAAAATTTAATAAAAATGCATATGATCTTTTCCTATTAATCTTTCTGGTGTCAGCTTAATTCTTCAGCCTAGCGAGAGACCTCAAGATGGTAGAGCAGAAATTTATTCCTTCCCTACAAATTCAAAAACATGCCTTCCTGGGCCTTTGACCAAGCAGCTGAATTACACATCCAAACAAATATTCTAGTGCTACTTACTATTCAACATCTCAAGACTCAAACAATCTTGCAACACTGTCTGATCATTCTGCTATTCCATCAGTATACTCAGTTTCTCATTTCTGAGAAAATTCTATGTTCTTCTTCAAATACCTGTTATCATACCACCTCTGCCATCTCAGCTGAAGAGCTTGTCTCACAGATGACTGACAAAAGATAAATCATTAGATTCTAAATCTTCTGTCTTCACCTACAAAAAAACAATCCAGGCAAGAGCAACAATAATGTCCAAATCGCCTAATCCAGTGTTCTTTTTTCCACCTACACCTTGCATATTACACGAATGCAGTATTCAATACTGTTCCTGTAAACATTTCATGTCTGTTGAATTTTGTACCACCTAGCTCTCCTTGTGCTTCTCTAAGATTTTTATTTCTCTTTTTATTAATTCTATATATTGAAACTCCCTAAGGTTCTGTCCAATATCACTTCAGATTTTCCATTGTGTTCATAGCACTTGGTGTGTAAACATCCTTGTATGGCTTTTACTGTCTGTCCCCATAATGTCAGAAACTAGTGTTGCATGTACTTCACTTAAGGTGGTTCTCATCTTTTTATGAATTCTAGTCACTTTGTCTCTATTGCATTACATCACACAGAGCATTACACATAGAAGCTATATTTGCTTGTTAAATGAAGAAACACAGAACTACTGTGACCTTATTACAACAGTAATATTTGTTTCTACATAGATAAAAAGCATAGAGAAGAGGTCGATGACTTGCTGTATCCTCTTTTTTTCCCACAATTTTTAGAAATAACAAGATTTTAACTGCCTCTTTCTCTCACTGAAAGTAATCACATCTTGCCATTACACTCTTCTTCCTACTTGTAAGTTGTAACTAGCTAACTTACAAGTAGGAAGTGATTGAGAGATTGGACCTATTTTAAAGCTAACGACATTTTTAACCGGCTTGCTAGGAGGGGGAGGCTCTGCTCCAAGGGAAACTGTTTTCACTTTGGTGCCCACAGGGCACCTGGCATCATTCATTTTGTTCGGACCCCTTTAACTGTATTAGTCATGTTACATGGTGCATGGTGCAGGTTAATTTCCTCTAACGGATCTTCAAAAATTGTCAACATTACCCTATATCTCAACTACGTTTTCCTTCAGGGAAGTGATCTGCATATTTTCTCCCCATTGAATACTTCATTTAAATTCCCTACATACTTATGTAGGAATATGCCTGAAAAAAAATACGGTATCTACTGTATGGTTGTTTAGAGGAATTACCTGAAGTTATAGTTAAGTTTAATTTAATGTACCAGCAATTGAAACAGTGGCTTAGCTCATCTACTGCTTTCTATTTGTTTAAGTAGGATCTGCCTTTTTCCATAGTTCTGCTGTTATTATTAAATATAGTATGTAGAGTCAGACATGGATAAATTTTAATTAATTTTGTTTCTTTTCTAAGTTTATATCCTGGAAGTTGAAGCTTTTAGGTATTGCACTCTATGTTAGTATCAAAATGGAGGTACCTTGTGTTTGGTAGCCATGCAGTGCCTGGCCTAACCATTCTCAAAGCAAGAAAGAAAATAGAAAAAATAGAGCAACTAAAATAAAATGATTTGTTTCTATAAACAAGTTTCCATAATCATAGCTTAAGCCAATTTCTCCTGCAGGTAGAACCACTTTAAAAGTCTTTTGTTTGTCTCTGTTATTGATCTCCATTTGAACTGGTGTGTGCTAATATTTTTGTCAAGGAATTTTTGTCTTAGGTCTTGGTTCATAGCAATATACTGTGTTAAGTTCATGTACAAAAAATAAACTGCTAAAGATATTTTAAGAATAAAGTATTTAAATACATAACGATGCCATGCTTATGGAACTGTTGGAAGGGTTCAGACGGACACTCAGCACAGACCTTACTTTCCAAAGGAGCTACACTCTCCAATCAGAATACAGGTTATTGGAAAATTACCATTGGATCTATTGTATTCCAAATCATACTTTCTATCCACATTTTGGTAAACTGAGATTTGAAAGCCACTGCCACCACAGTCACAAGTGTGTCTGGACTCACACAACTTGGTGATAGACACTAGACACTGATTCTGGCCCACCAGCTGATACTATCACTCGGTAATATGCACAACCTAGACACAATCTATTGAAAAACTGCTTCACGGAAAACTAACTGCACATCCTTACTTTCCAGCAGAAAATAGCAAACATAGCTATTGCCTCTGCTCCATTTCTGCCTTCTAAGGCTCAAGTGAAAATGTTCATTGTAGATATACGGCACTCAGAGCAGAAAATGAAAGTAGCTGTCATGTAATGTGGACCAAACCACCTTAAATATCTTTGTGATGAAAAGCAACACTAAAAGAGAGTGCAATAGATCCATTTTAAAAAGTTGGTCACAAATATCCTACTTCATAAATATTATGATTTTGAAATACATAATATACCATGTAGAGTACAGAATTAGTTCTCTATTCTTTTAACTCCTCCTATACTAAAATATTTGAATTTCTTTATTTCCCTCAGCTTGCTCTTGCCTTTTATCTTACACATTAAACTCCTGAAAGCAGCAATGTTATTCTCTCCCTACATCCTATTTATTGATCTACCTATCTCCTTCCAGAAGCTTTTTTTATCTCCCACTTCATTTGCACTTACTCCCTCCTGTATGTTCCCAAGCTCTCAATAAAAATTTCTGTCATAAAATGGTCATCTGTTCACTTACCTATATATTCCAATAGATCAAAAAACTGTACTCAGTGAGATAGTAAATGTTATTTGAATCTATGTTCAAATGCTGTTATTGGGCTTTTTAGTACCATTTAAATATCAGTTATTTTTAACATACTTCCATTATATTCAGAGCACTATGCTGTTGATTACTTGTCCTCTGTTTTATGTCTAAGTGTTCTGATCTGTTAGGATAGCCAATTTATTTTTTTTATAGAATTAACTGGAAAGATAAAGAAACTTTTGCCCTATTCCACCCAAATTGTTAAATCAATTATTGGTTTTGGAATTAGCTTATTTTAGGGTAAGAAATGTTACTGACGCAGGACAAAATCGAAGCTGTCCTCCGCCACCCCTGCCCATAATGAACAACAAATATTAAGCATCAGATAATATGGAATGAACAGCGTTTGGGTGAAGCGGGAGGTTCTGCAATAAGGGATAAAGTTAAATACAGAGGAAATATGTTTGATTAGAATTGATGGCATTCATTGCATTTCCCTTGCAGGAAGTCCAGCCCAGCTCCTCCAACACTCCAACTCCTACTTTTTGAAGAAACATCTACAAAATTCGCTTTGCTTTGTATGTAATAAAACTCCAATGATGTAAAGTTTTTATTTTACTCTTAATGAGATATTCTATAAAAATCTTAGGGCTTTTTAAAAAAAATGTTAGATTTTGATAGATTTCATAGATTGAGTTTTCAAAGCAAAAAAGAATTGCTTATAGTGAACTGTTTATATTTAGGTATGTCTTATATCTATTGTTGCTTAGTTTTCATTAAAATTCAAATGTAAAAAGCTTCAAAAATATCGGAAGATAAGTTACACACTATTGGTATCTGGAGAGAATCCATCATAATAGTTATGATGTTATCATTATGGTTTTATGCACCACAATCTCAAAACAAGTGTTGCTATAGGGAATCAAGAGCCCAGTTGGGAGGAAAAACATCTTTATAATAGAGAATAGAAAAAAAAAAGGCAACCATTCTGTAAGCTAATTTCACTTAAACATAGCTATTGCTAATAATTAGAGGGCGTTGGGAAACAGAATAAACTATGTATTATCTTTCTGCTATTAAAAACTGATTATTGTAAAATAACAAAAATTATTGTTCAAGTACTGAAAATGATATACTGTTGAAGGAGAAAGGAAGAGGCCAACAAAAGAAAAAACAAAAGTAAAACAATACATATAGATTAAAGTGGAGTGAGAGTAGTTTTTTTCTTTTTTATTAAACCTCAATATGTTTCCAGTTTATATAAATTCAAGTGAGAACTACGTTATAAATAAAACAATGTCATTAAGTAGTTTAAATAATATTAAGATAATAAAAATTTCAGAAGTGTTATTTTTCAAAGTAAACTGAAAGACGGCAGCCTCTAGGAATTCAAACTATGGCTACACTTACAAAAATTCACATGACCTACTTTGAAAAATTTAAACCTAAAATTAAAAATAAATTTTCATGATAATTATGAATATATAGTATTATTTATACTGGAAATTGTTTTTTAAGTCTTAAATTTATTTTCTTAAGACAAACAAAGAATGATATTCAATGCACCTAAGTGTTTCACAGCAAATTAATGCTTCTTACATACAGATAGATACAATGATCTTAAATGTCTCACTTTTTATCTTTTTTCCCTTCTTTTCTTATTCTGCCTTTCCCACCTCTCTTCCCAGATTTATATTAATCTGTGAAAGTGAAATGTGTTTTTAAAAAGGTAAATACTTTCTCTGGAAATTATTGATATCGTACTTAATCTACATCTTAATTCTGCATATTTTGAGAAATTAGCATATATTCCCTATTCCCCTGGTTCCAATACCAAGTTACAGCACTGTGCAGTACATAACTCTTCAATCTTTTTTGCTGAAACTATTGATTGGAAAAATGAGTATGCATCAAAAGCAGTGGTCTCTTTTCATTGTGAAACTACCATTGTGTTCATTTTCTTTTTCTAATCTAGCAGTTTAAAACACATAATTTACTATCTTAAAGAACTTGAACCAGAAGTTAAAACACCGGTATTACAGGCCTAAAATGAAGTTGCTAGTAAGGTTATAGTTATTCCTGGAGGATTTGGGAAAGAATTTACTTTCAGACTCACTCAGGAAGTTGGAAAAATTCAGTTGTTTGTAATTGGGGGCCGTAAGTCCCTGTTTCCCAGATAGCACTCAGTGTGCAGCTGTCCTTAGCTCACAGAGGCCCCTTCTCTGCCCTTGCGGGTAGAATCCTTCATCCAAGAGCCAGCGACAGAGCTGAATCATTGAATCATTTTGTTGAACTCCTTTTCTCTTCTGCTTGCAAATGGAGAAAGTTATGGGCTGTTAAAGACCATGTAATTATTCTGAACCTGCTTAGACAATCCAGGGTAATCTCCTTATTTTAAGGTCTGTAAACTTAATTGTACTTGTAAAGTCTTTTTTGCCATGCAATGAAACATTTTCACAGGTTTCAGGGTTGAGGTCATAGACACATTTTGATGTTATTATTCTGCCAACCATACCCATGCTTTCATTACTATTCATTTGGTTATTTACATGACCAATGTCAAAAACAGTAAATACCTCAAAACCCGTTTTTAGAATATTTGAAACAAAGCTAAAATGATCCTTGAAATGCTGCAAGTATTTCCTTTGCTCATTAAACATTTTATTTGCTGATAAATATTACCAAACACTTTTCTATCTCCAAGTAATAAAATTAGTGCTTCACAGTCACTTCCTCAACTTACATGAATATATCCTTTTTTTTTTAAGATTTTAAATTTATTTTTAGAGAGTGGAGAAGAGAGGGAGAAAGAGAGGGAAAGAAACATCAATGTGAGAGAGATACATCAGTTGGTTACCTCTTGCACGCGCTCTGACGAGGGACTGAAACCTCAGCCCTGGCCTGTGCCCTGACCAGAACTGAACAGAGACCTTCTGCTTTGCGAGAAGATACCAACCAACTGCGCCACACTGGTCAGGGTGAATGTATCACTTTGACCATTTTTCTCTCATTGTAATTTGCCAGGAATAGAACACAGGCAGTCGAAATAATCATGCTCGAGTTCCTAAATGGTCCACAAAAATTTTTAATATTGATAAGACAGGGCATGAAGCTCCCTGTGCCTAACTTTGAAAGTTAGGCCTCAAATTGTGAATCAACTTGTCCTTACCTAGTAAGATTATCTGTAGTCAGTTGATATATAGTTATAGTTTGTGGGCTTGTCTTGCATATGTTCTATCTTATAAACATGTATTTGTAAGCAAAACAGATTAGTATAAAGATTATAATTTCAAGAGTTTATGTTTAATAAATTTATTTTGATAACAATATCATGTTTACACAGTGCCTACAGTTCAGAGAGTGTTTTTCTTTATATTAACATATATGATTCTTACAACCTTATAAAGTTGTTATGAAACATGCAGTATTTCTATTCACTGACAGGTTAACAGGCAGCAGTGATCATGAACTGGATCTCTCAGTCTCTTATTTCAGTTTCTAGACGATTTGGGTACGTGTTTGTGTGTGTGTGTGTGTGTGTGTGTGTGTGTGTGTGTGTGTGTGTGTGTACTTGTAAAAATATCATTTAAAGAGAAGATATAAAACTATGTATGTGATAAATATGATATAACATCCCCCTGAAGGCACAAAAATGAAGTCAATGTTTTCCTGGAACGCTCTCCCTCCAGCTCTATTTTTTTATACCTCTATGCAGAGGGAAGGAGAGACTCATTATATTTTACATAAGATGATGTTTACCTCAAACTTTAGTTTTAACAACATCTGGCAACTTAAACACAGTCTTCTTGTTCTATTTTGAAATAATGTTCACTTATTTGATGTACATATTTGTTAAATTTTACTACAAAGCTTTACCATATAAAACAGTTCTTCACAACAAAACAGCAAAAATAGTTAAAGTCAATAACACACTCTAAGGTAAATATTTTTTAGTCACTACAGTATTTTACACTCATGAATACGAGTTATTGCTTTTTTCACAGTGGTGTATGGTAGAATGTCTATAAATTATAGCTACTGCAACCAAAAATTCTAATCATTCTTGTAATTTGGTCAACCTCAGCCATAAAAGAGAAGTCATATACAGAAGTAAAAATACTGAGAGTTTTGGAGAATGCTCCTCTAACATGAAAATTGAGCATCTATTCCAAATCTAAGTTTTTAAATATATTGTCAATTGTATATCCAATTTTATTTTTAAAATATTAATCTCTAGTGCCAGTTAAAACTTCATATAATTTATATTGAACATTCAACACAATATTGAAAATTTCACATGATAATTATGTCCTGTTATATATTTATTTAGTAATTCTCAATCTTTGACATTTTGATTGCTGTTAAACATGCCTTGTATCATAATTTATTAGATCTTGTCAATAACAATGAATCACGGTAGTCCAGAAAATACGGTACATAGAAAATACTACAGTATTGTTTATTTCAAGGACAATTCTCTAATACAGAACAAAATAAAATCGAGAGAAGACTAGCAGAATTTTAAAGAGAATGCTATTTAGCTGTGTGAACTGCCTTCTTGAGTGGTGTAA
This sequence comes from Pteronotus mesoamericanus, assembly GCF_021234165.1. Lineage (NCBI taxonomy): Eukaryota > Metazoa > Chordata > Mammalia > Chiroptera > Mormoopidae > Pteronotus > Pteronotus mesoamericanus. The sequence goes on along the minus strand of NW_026555285.1, from coordinate 36,532,157 downwards.
GGGAAAAGACAGTCCAGGGTATAACAAATACAATAAAGTAAGAAAGGTGTCTTAGTCTTTAGGATTTTCTACCAAATGGTTTCTGTAATCATTAAATACTGACCTGATCTAGGAGAAATAATTAATGAAATCTGGCTGGAAACCTAATGTACTTAACCAAAATGGCTTTAATATTTCCCTCAACTTGATGAACCTTTAGACAGGCTTCCTGATGCTTGAGTCATTTTCTTAAAGCACTTACTTAAGAAAACCTGTAATTATCTATCCCTTTTTTGTTCCTTTGATATATAAATTTTTGTAAAGAAAAGATAAATAAAGCGACCCTTGTCAGTTTTATGACCCAGCACTGTGCTTCCCAAGGACGTGGGAGCCTCGGAGTCATCCTTGTGATGGACGAATTTCCAGGAATGTGGCACACCTGTTTCCCAGTCTCTGTGGGAAGACAGCAGCCTTTTAGTGGCACTTTAATGCATTTTGTAAAACTACCTCCTGTGATGAAGATAGAAGAAAATTGGCTTTACTGTTAGATAAAGCCAGTTAGGAAACACGGGGTCCATGACCCTCAATCCCAGCCCCAGTTCTTAAAACCTCTCCAACCATTTGTTTTAGTGGGGTTGTGTTCGGGCTCAGTTCTGGCCTTTCTCTTGTATTGCAATAGGCTTGAATGAAGTCTTCCGGTCTATTTAATTTTACCCAGTGCAATTTTTATTTGGCATACTCTAGGATAAACTTAACCATAAACATCTGAAAATTAGGAAGGAAAGCTCTCTTTAAGTTACAACATACAGCATTAAAATTATGTATGATAAAGCATTGTTGAGTCATTAGGAAGATTAAGCATAATTTAAGTATATGTATTTGCCTTTCTATTTACTGAAAACTGCACTAAAATGAAATGTTAAGGTGCAGAAGCAAAGGAACTACTATCAATGTAGAGATCATAGTGACTGTGTCAGAAGGGTAATGGGAAAGAATTATCAAATTTCATGAAGAGTATAGGTGGAAGAGGAATGTGAGAAATTCTCAAGCCCAAGTTCCTAGAAAATATTTTGAGCACGTCTAGGGTATATGGTGGTGAATGTGTCAAATAGAACGCTGATGAGGCTCTGGCCTTCTATCAGAAATGCCCAAAGGGGACCGAGCATGGGACTTAGTATGACTTTGAAAAAGCAGTGTAAGCTATAATCTCTTAGAGGTGATTACAAAAGTGCTATTTATAAGTCCAGTCCTGTGGGAGAAATATAATAAATAACTTTCTCTTACACACACTACATACTCAGTTTTCTCTAATTACTTACCATCACAGGGATCTTTGTGCTCCAAACTGTTCAGCTTTTAGATGTTGCTTTCTATGTAATTAAGACCCTCTTTCCATTCAACACCTCATGTTGCCTCCTTAAAGAAAAAACCATGTACTTATTAGGCTTGCCCACACAAAAATACACCATCAGATATTGTTCTACTTTTTCTGTTTTCAAACTTAACTTGCAAGGACAAATGCAAACTCAATATAAGAGGCTTAATTTTCCTCTTATTTTCTTACTTGAAAATAAAAAGTTTTCTCCTTTTTAATAGAACATTTACTTTAGGAAGCTTGTAATGTTAAGTGATGTCTCTTTTTTGAAATATATGTGAATATTTTTAAGAGCTAAATAATCCTCCTGCGAGGACCCTGAGATGCCTTTTTCAGAAACCCAGGAACCATCTCTAAAATGAAATCATCCGGAAAGGATAGAGCACCTGCCTTGCAGATTCTGTGGAAGACTAGGAACCCAACTTAGGGGGCTTCTCTCTTCAAGGTATAGCACCGCCTCTTTCATAAAGTTATGAGAAAGTTATTCTTCCTTTGGATAAAGATACTTAACAAACTCAGATAGCCACCGCAATTATCAGGTGAATCTAGGATAAACATGAGTGACAAATGGGGCTGTGATTTGTCTTTCTAAGAACCAGTTGTTAATTATTGGAGAACACGTGTGTAATGGGCTGTGCCTGGTTGGCTACTTAAAGTATGAGATTTCTTTCTAATTTTCCAGTCTCTTGGTGGATTGTCTATACTATGCATCAGATTCTGGTTTAGTGCTTATTCAATAATAGTATTGTTTTATTTCTTTTCTACCTTTGTAGAGAGATTTTCTGGAAGACAATTTTTGTTATTTCCCCAGCAACTTCCTATGGATTTGTGTAAGATTTTATTCCCTGGACAAAAAGTTCATGAGTGCACATTACATAAAATTCAGAAGTTTCAACTCAATAAAAATAGCAAAAGCCTTCTTTGCGGGCATAGTGTACAGGTTGAGAAACCACTGGTCCAGAAGAAATTGGGAAGGTCTCTTCTGCCATGTGGTTATTCAATCATGGCCTGAGTGAGTTATCAAATTTCAATCCGTGCCCATCATATGTAGATCTGTGGTTCAGGAATAGACACATAAGCAATGAAAACAATTAGAGCCTTCCTCTAATTTTCTTTTGTTGCCACTGTAGTGAATGATGCTAGGTTCCTGCACTTCAAAATCCATGCAACTGCCAAGGATCGTTTGCTACCAGAGAGCCTATGAGAATGAAGTTAAGCAGAGGCAAACAATAGAGAAAGCAGAAGTAGCAAGAGAGACTTAGAATTTGGATGACATCCTTGAAGGATTTCAGTCTAACTTGTTAGACTGGTAGACCAAGATCCCTTTAACCATATTGGTAACATTTTATCAGGAAAAAGTACTGTGAATTAATTTTAATAACTAAAATTAGTTTAAATGAAATAGAAAAAATACATTGTGACTAATATAAACTTTGAGTAGTACTCTATTTGCCTTTGCTTACCAACCTTGTCTTTGTGACACAGAAAGACTCTGAAGTCAAAGCACGCAACACTGAAACACTTAATTAGGATGATAACATTAATCCAGAAACAACAGGCCCTCCATCCCTCAAATAAATAAGTAAATAAATAATAAAAAATAAACAAAGACTTTGTATTACATTATTTTGAAGAAATGCTCATGACTCTGTGGAATCAAAAAAATTGATTTCAGTTTGCTTGTTTTTTAATCTTTGAATCTATTAAGAATCAGTTACTTTAATTATAATTTTATAGTAACATAGTTAAATGTATATGTGTAAATAATGAAAATCTCAAATATGCTGCTTAAGTAGAGACATCAAGGTGCATCTTATCTGGTGCCCAGGGCAGACAAATCTTCCCTGAATGATAAAGCATTGTCTTTGAGGTCAAAGTCAGTCTCCCACAGTTAACCAGTGGATGTTAAACTGCAATATAGAAATTCACCTTTAAGTTAAAAATATTTGAATTATATGTCCTTTATTTTCCTCCTAAATGTATTGATCGTATTTTAATCCCTGTTTTCTCCAGTTTATTATTTAAACATATTGTAGAGATCTTTTTTTAAAAACATTTATGAAAAGAGTGGAGAAACAGTTCTCTTTCTATTAGATTTGCTCTCTAGAGAGCAAAAAGTGTACAATCCAAAATGACAGAAGGGTGGGTGGAAGCTACACTCACTTCCCAGGGCCAAACTGGAAATGCAACTAAAATATAGAACAATCATCCTGAAGAACCAATTGAAGGCTAGCCAAAGAGAAGCTTTCCAACCAAGGACTTACCAAAGAAGCTTGAATTTAAATTTCTTATACTTTTCATGAGTCAAAATTTTTTTTTTAATTTTTAAAACAGGTAAATATATAAAAGTAATTCTTAACTCCTGGAGGTAAAAAAGCAACCTGTGGGTATGATCTCACCTACAGCTGGAGTTTTTTAACTCTTGGGTCAAGCAAAACTGAACATCTCCCCTCTTATTTCTTGGTTTCTGAGTGCTTCAGGAACTCAGGCTTAAACTGATCAGCCCAGTTTTAAATTTTGTTCAAATTTATACTTTCTTTTTCACCTCCCCTTTTAGTCACAGTAGTCTCTCCTCTTTTTTAACTCTTTGGGTGTTTTGTCTATTTTAAGTTACCATGACTAACATTTTAATTTCCATTGCATGCATAAGGATGAACTCTGAATTTTCCTTTTAAGACACACAACACGCTATAGCTCATTGGATATCACTTCATGTTAATCTTTTGTTTCTTTCTTTTACTCTAGACCAACATACAATTCTGTCTCCTTCCATCTCTCTTTCCAAGGGCTTCCTTTACTTCTTTCTCGCACTAGATACCTATCTTTACACTGACTTTTATAAAAGAAAATTCCTCCCTTTAGAGTATAGCTTGTCATTTTGTAAGATAAATTAAAGTTTAGAGTTATATGGCCACAGAACACTGAGTAGATGATGAGATGGCATAACTTATGCTTCTATTACAGAAATTACTGCCATAGCTTTCTCTGTGAGCTCCTGTAAAAAATAAATAAATAAAAAAATGCAAACACTGCAGTTTTCCCACCAGGCCCTGAGGCAAATGTATTAGCAATTGCTTGCTAGTACACCAACTCTAAGACAAAACTGGGAAGGAGAATTAAAACTTGGATGCAGAGGAGAACTAAGTGAATGATAGAGATCTGAATACAGAAAGAAATAGGGTAATGAATTATTTATGAGCTAATTTGCTACAAATGGCCTTGTAAAGTAATTGTTTTGGAAGGAAAGCCATTTTTTTATCAATAAGTTTTAAACAGAGAAGCAAAAATGCTTTACTGGGTGTCTGTATATGAAAAAGGCTGATTGTTAATAATCTTTTCTGAGTTCATTATCAAAATTACTACCTTTGTTTTCAGCACCTGAGGCTGATATTAACTACAGAAACTGGAATTAATAGTCATTCATGATTACAACCATCAAAAGGAATGCATTACCAAGAAAGAACGAGAAAGCATTGACCAGCAGAGCAAGCTCATTCAAAAGTCCTAGAATGAGATGGCTCTAAATTGACCATGCTTTGTGACATTACCTTTCACATGACTTAGCCTGTGGACAGCTGACATATTGGATTTGTTTACAGAATAATTGAGATAATTTATGTGTTTACAACACATAATATTTGTTCAATAGATCTTCATTATATACTTAGAGATGTTCTAGTTTCTGAGTGCTCATAGTTTTTAATTTTAGAAAGAACAAAACAATATTAAAAAATGGGCAGTTATAATAAAAATTTTCTTTCATTTCACAATAGTGGCTGGGTTTATCAGAAAGGTCTAAAGCATACAAGCAACCTCCTTGAAAATTTTCTCCCCCTTAATAACAGGATTTTTGGAAAATAATTACAAATAAAACCACATATTTTTTTCATTTAAATTGAGATGAACTCATTTTAAAGTGCAACAAATGCCTAACATAAAGAGAAATTTAGATGAAGAAATGATTATAGCAAACCAGTTTCTGTGTATATTTTTAGATTTGAAAATAATATTTATACTTGATTGAAAAGTGCCATAAGGAGGGGGGGAAATTTCATTAATTAAGGTTATTAACAGAACTTCATAATTTTTAACAATCATGTTTCAGTTCCTCACTATACAAATTAATTTTTATTCAATAATTCAGTTATCAATTATTATGTTGAAAATATTTGTGTTTACCTAGTGAATGGTTCTCCATGACGCCCTGTTTCACAATGATTCTTCTTACACATATGGCAAACTTCCTCAATAACTTCCTGTTTTATCTCAGTTGCCATCACTACCAAGAGGAATGTATACTGCTTTTTAGAATAGAATCATTCTTCTTGGGAAAAATCACTTCTCAATTTTCACAACTATAATTTAAAGTTCATTATGTCACAGTTTAAAATTTTGTATCTCATTTGCAGAAAGTCTTGTTTTTATTGCAAAGTGTTTTGACAATTTAAGGCAAAGATCATTTAATCTTGTTGATAAGAATTTTAAGTAAGCAACTTTAAACAAGAGAGATAGGAGGAGTCTAATGGTGTATTGGACAATTCATCATAATAGTTGGGACATGTTTGGAAGGCACATAAAAATAGCTAAGTTGCAAGAGTTTGTTTATATTTCAAACCAAGTTTAATATAAAATGTATGTGCGAAATCTAAGAATTAATATTTTACCATTTGTACATTTTTGTTTATGCAAAAGCATTTTTTCACAATTTGATTTTACAAAGTACAAAGTAGCCACTGTAACTTTCTCATCATTGAGTAAAACAGTGGACAGGAAGACAAGCCGACACTGAGAAACCTTAACATCTGTGATCTCTGGTCTGGGCACCTACAATCCTTAACGCTGTTCCTGCAGGCGGATTGACACCGCTGCAGAGCGAATCCTACTGACGGGCTCGCGAACTACTTCAGCTGCCAGGAGCAGATTCCTGATTTTGATGGTTTGTGCCAATTCATTCATTTTTGCAAAGATGCCATTAAAAATATATATATTGTGACATCTGCAGAACCAATAAGAAACAGTGGAAAATCTGTATGTTAAAATATTAGAGATGCTTGATGTTGCTCTTTAAAAAAATAAAACAAGTAGGTAAATTTATATTTTAATTAACTTGGAAGAATTTTCTATAATGGTGCCAGGATTTTTCATGATATTGAAACATATGAATTCAAACTTTTCTTGAAACATATCCCTGAATTATACAGCAGAAAAGGCACTATATAACAAAATTATTTGCATTTAAAATTATATTTATGTTTTTGTTCTTACATATTTATGGTTAAAAGCTGTTTGGCATTCACCTGCTATTATTAGGTCATATTTGGCACTGATTTTGAATTGTGATATAAAAGGTTCTGGGTCACTAGAGTAGGAGCAGCCACTTAGGAGGAAAAAAAATAGATTTAAAGAGCAGGGCTAATGGAGGTATGCTATTTTGGCACACAATCCTGACGGTAATAGAACTGGACTACACACTTATAAATATAGCATTCAGTAAGAAAAGCTTAGTGTTAGCTCAAAGTAGTTAAAAATATCAGAAAAATTGGCACGGACAATTGTGTGAAAATGTCAGATTACCTTTTTAAGAAGATTTAGGGTAACTAAGTAAAAGTTTGTGTATCTCAGGACAAAACTTATGACTCTTATGACTTATATGACCTTGAAGAAGTTAGTTAATGTTACTACTCTCAGCTGCCTCATGAGTCAAGTGAGATTTACATGAGATTACATAAACATGGTACTTGGAAGAACATGTACTCAATGAGTTGAAACCATTATTCTTACTCGAGTATAGGCCACTTAGTTATTCAAATATCCTGACTAATTAAGAAGTATCACACAGAACATGTACAAGATTCATTTTAATGAGATATACTTTTAAATAATAATTCACAAAATAAATCACAAAAGGAACACAATTAGGTAGTTTATGCTTCAAATCAAAATAACCATTTATTAATATAAATTACCATTTACTGTAGAAATTAAAATATTTCATTTAGTCATTTTTTGCTTTAGGATTAATCTTTCCATACTTTATAAATTATTAAATTCTTTCATGGCATAATATTTCTTTGAAAATATGCTAATTTGATCAATGTACTAAATTTTCTGCACATATTATTACACAATTCACTTCATAGGAAGAAAGTACAGATACAGTATCTGATTATTTCCTGTATTTATTGGAATATCTGCTGGAAAATAAGTTGCTTGTGGTCAGCCACTGGATCTACATTATATTTTTTTTACCTTCAATAATGTGACAGTTTTGTAATGTTTAATAAACAATTGAAAACCTGTTACGCTGCATCTGCATATACATATATGTCTTCAAATTGTGACCAGATCAGTGTTACTGTGAACAAAAATCCTTTGCTTTCCTCTGGCATTTTTTATTGCTATCAGACTTGAACTTTCCTATGTATTAGAAAATATGAACTTGCTGGAGGTGTTTCTGGGAGAAAATAGACATAAAGAATCAAGAACTAGAATTTGTTAAATTCTGGAGTTGAGATGCCAGCAGTTAGGATTGATGAGATCTTTACTTCGAAACTCTGGAAGGACATTTTTAAAGACTACAGAGTTTTTTTCTGAACGAAGAGAGAGTACAGAAGAAGCGCAAGATCCAAATATCTTTCAGGTGGGTGGTATTTTTCTTCAGAGAGAAATTGAAGATATTTATACATCCCTTTTAATGAATCATTGTAACTGATAGTCCGGGGCTCACCAACAGAGGTCTACTAAAGGCCTTTGGATATAATACAGAATAATCTGGGACAGCAGATCATTGAATCATAGGGCTTATTTCTGAAGACTGAAGTTGATACAAAAATAAAGCTTCTGGGAATGGAAACCATCTTCAAGAGATAAAATCTAACTATAGGTGGCTTTTTTATAGGAAGAACAGGAGGATCTTTAGTCCATCATACCATTAACATGCAAGCCTCTTTAGAGAGAAAAAAGATAAAGAGATAGTCAGTTTGCAGATCATACCCAGAGAAGAATACATTGGTATTTCTTCTTGAAAAAAGGAGAATAAAACGTCATAGTAAGGAGACCATGAAAAATAACTAATGTAGAAATTGTAGAAAAGAGCCAGAGGCAGCTACAGAGCCTTTTAATCAAAACTTATTTTCTGATTTCAGTCAAGAAAATGACACAGGAAATATGAGTCTTACTTAAGAACTCAGGAAGATAAATCAGTTGAGAAAGAAGTAAATACCCAGTGACCGGAATACATAGGTGGCATATCTCAAATCATAACCAAAGACCTTGTAAACAGAGCCTTTACTAATAAAAATAATCATTTTCTCACTCCCCTGAGTTACAAAGTTAATATTTCAATGATTCTTTGTATCACAATATTCTTTTTCCTATCCCTGTCATAATCAGAATTGGAAGTTTGCTATCATTGCCCTAAAAAATTCTTAATTTTATTCTTATGAAATTATGATGCATGTGTCTTAAAAAAAGACAGATAATATACCTCAATTAGTGAATTGGCTGATATGATAGGCCTGTCTGTATGCTTTGCTTAGCCAGAGGCTTTAAGAGTAAAGCATTTTATATTTACTTTCTATGAGTTTAATATAAAAATAATACATGCTGTGCTATAGCTTCAATTTTAACTCAGCTTCTTATATCTCCAAGCATCCTTCTCAGGAACTTTACTGAATTTTTTATGACTATAAGAACATTAATTATTATTCAAATATATATTTTCATCTTAATGCACTACAAAATAAGATAATTTCTTTTCAGTGATAGCATTTGCTTGGCCTTTATTATTTTTTAAAAAAATCAATCCACCATTTGCATTACACTATATTTGTTTTTTGATACCTCCTCTTCTTCAGCCTATCAAGAGCGAATGGTGGGAGAGAGTTCCTACAATAATAATTGAGTCTGTTTGGATATGGCTATAATACACATTTTTTTAAATTTCATTTTAATTTATTTTTTCAAATACATTTGTCTCTGCCTACCCTGCACCATTTTCCTTTGCCCCCTCCCTCCTTCCCTCCCTCAGCTCTTCCCCTTTGGTTTTGTCCATGAGTCCTTGCTATATGTTCCTTGACTTTCCCCTTCCCTTCCTTTTCCCCGCCCCCCCTTCCCTCTTGTCCCTGTTGATTTCTTTTCCTTTCAGTGTTGCTGGTCTTATTTTCCTTACATCTTTGTATTGTTGGTTAGGTTCCACTTAGAGGTGAGATCATATGGTATTTGTCTTTCGCCCCCAGGCTTATTTTGCTTAGCATAATGCTCTCCAGTTCCATCCATGCTGTTGCGAAGTTTAGTAGTTCTTTTTTTCTTCCTGCTGCATAGTATTCCATTGCGTATATGTACCATTACTTTTTGATCCAATCATCTACTGATGGGCATTTAGGTTGCTTCCAACACTTGGCTATTGTAAACTGTGCTGCTATGAACATTGGGGTGCATAGGTTCTTTTGTATTGGCGTTTTGGTGTTCTCAGGGTATAGTCCAAGCAGGGGAATCACTGGATCAAAAGGCAGTTCCATTTTCAGCTTTTTGAGGCAATTCCACACTGCTTTCCACAATGGCTGCACCAGTCTGCATTCTCACCAACAGTGGACTAGGGTTCCCTTTTCTCCACAGCCTCGCCAGCACCTGTTGTTTGTGGATCTGTTTATGATGGCCATTCTGACTGGTGTGAGGTGGTACCTCATGGTGGTTTTGATCTGTATTTCTCTGATGGCTAGTGATGTTGAGCATCCTTTCAAATGTCTCTGGGCCCTCTGTATCTCCTCCTTGGAAAAGCGTCTGCCCAGGTCCTTTGCCCATTTTTTGATTGGATTGTTTGTCTTCTTGGAGTGGAGTCGAGTGAGTTCTTTATATATCTTGGAGATCAAACCTCTATCTGATGGATCATTAGCGAATATATTTTCCCATACGGTTGGCTCCCTTTTCATTTTGCTGATGTTTTCTTTAGCCTTGCAGAAGCTTCTTATTTTGATGAGGTCCCACTTGTTTATTCTTTCCTTTATGTCCCTTGTTTTAGGAGACATATCAGTGAAAAGATTGCTGCATGGGATATCTGAGAGTTTCCTGCCAATGTTCTCCTCTAGGACTTTGATGGTGTTGCAACTTATATTTAAGTCTTTGATCCATCTTGAGTTTATTTTTGTGTATGGTGTCAACTGATGATCCAATTTCAATTTTTTGCATGTAGCCGTCCAGCTCTCCCAACACCATTTGTTGTAGAGGCTATTATTGCTCCATTTTATGCTTCTGCCCCCTTTGTCAAATATTAGATACCCATATAGACCTGGGCTTATTTCTGGGCTTTCCATTTTGTTCCACTGGTCTATGGATCTGTTCTTGTGCTAGTACCAGATTGTTTTGAGTATAGGCTTTGTAGTAGAGTTTCATGTCCGGTATTGTGATCCCTACTACTTTGCTTTTCTTTCTCAAAATTGCTGCGGCTATTCGAGGTCATTTATGGTTCCATATAAACTTTTGAAATGTCTGTTCTATTTCTGTGAAATATATCATTGGTATCTTAATAGGGATTACGTTGAATCTATAAATTGCTTTGGGTAGTATGGACATATAATATACATTTTTTTGTCTTCTTTTTATATATCTAATCACTTGAAAAAATATTATTGAATCTAAGCCTGTACTCAAAATTGACCATCATAATTTCTTTCTCTCTAGCTTTAAGCATATATTTTGAAATATGCTCTTTTCCATGATCCTTTTTATTTAACTGGTAAAGCCCTAACATTGGGATTGTTTTTGCCTATGTTCTCCCTTTCCTTTTTCTGAGTACATAATTCAGGCAGTCATAAAAAACAATCTATTCATCTTTCCTGTGTTTTTCTCTTTTTCCCCATTTTAAATTAAATAACCATTATCATTCTAGGTGGTTAAGAACCCAGTAGATAAAATTTCCAGTAAAATTCCCAGTGAGAAAAAAATAACAAGCTCATACATTTAAAGAAACTTCTTTAAAATAAGTATTTATTGAAATAGTTGAATAGGAACACATTGCCAAATGTCTACATTACTTTGTTATCAATTTTCTGGAAAAATTAAACTCAAACTTGGACTTAAATCATAAAAAATATAAAATATTTAGTTATTATATGTCATAATATATCATGGTATATCAGGGATTTCTGGACATGAAATAGTTTGTAAATCATTTAAATGAACTTTTTTACTATATCAATATTTATAGTTTACCTACAGTCCCTAATAAAAATGTAACAACTCTTCATTTTTATTCCTAAAAGAATATATTTTTCTAAGCTTACCCAGTGAATATAACCACTCAGTAACCTGAATGCTTGAGTATCATTTTTTTCTATGCATTCATATTTATGTACTTCTAAAAATGGATTGAAAAAGGGTTCAATTGAGTGATGTTAGCATGTCTCTCATTTTGTAATTCAATTATAAAAGTAAGTCAGGAATCTCATACTTCAATATATTTATGCATTCTTTATTTTATTTAGGCGATATTTTTGAGTGTCTATTTTAGAAACTCTTTTTAGTATTGAGGCCCATGAAAATAACATGTTTTTAAGTGGTCCCATAGATTGCTCTTAAATAATTCACAGTCTAGTATAGTGCTCTTCAAACTTGCACCCCCAAGGCCCAAGATTCTGATATAATTGAAATAGATATGGTCTAAACTTCAAGTTTTTAAAAATCTGCAGGTGATTGTAATGTGCAGGTAAGATGTAGGACCTCTGAAAATGAAAGATACATTACTGAAACAGAGCTCTAATGGAAGTAATTACAATTGACAAACTTGACGATTTCTTTTGACAGAATTGAAAAGGACTTCACCAAAGAAGTTGATTGAATCTTGAGGGAAAAGTAGTCTCCTTCAGACAGCTTGCAAAGGCATACTGAAAAGATTTTCCAGGGATGTTAGTGAGAGAAGATGGTAAGTGCATTAAATGGCATGCTGTGCAGAGTGTGCTAGAACAGACTGTGTGTACTTGAACAGAAGGAAAACATGAAGTTGGAAAATTAGGTGGAAACCAGATAACAGGGTCATGTCAGAGCGCCCTATAAGTAAAAGGCTTGTCATATTTATACATTTTCTTTTAATAAGATAGCAGTTGGAATGGGAAACAGAATGGGACAAGAACAGTTAGCTAATCTGAACGGAGGTGCTAATTGCCTAAGTATGGTGATAGAAATGTTTCAGAAAATAAACCATTCATTGGTTTAATATCAAAACATTCATTGAAGGACAATGTTTTCCCAGTAATATGCTTGGAGGTATGCCAGTGAATAAATCACAGGATTTACCAAAAAGAAACTCTTTTAGAACTGTGTCAAGAATTTTATGCAAGTTCCTAATGGGTAGGTGACATTTTCAGGCACTCTAAAAATATTCAGAGCTATTGGTTAAAATTTAAAAAACAGTGAAAATATAATAGCTGATATTTATTCTGTGCTTCCTTAGTTCCATGTTATGGTGACCATTATGTTTATTCTCAGACCCACTCCTGTCCCCCTCACCTTGCTATTAATTACAGTGGGAACCCCTGATAATGACATTTCCCAGTCTCTCTTGCAAACTGGTCCATAAACAGCCTTGTTTTAATTGTGCAGCCTTGGGCAAGTTATTTAATCAGTCTGTACTTTACTTTCCAAACTGGTCTCTTGCAAGCTAGCTTCGGAGGGTTGGGGGGCTTTGGAGAGAGCTTGGAGGACCACAAGTAGAGCAGAGTCAGTGTGTGTCTCCTATTTTTTCTCTCTGACCTGGCAGGGCCAGCATCAAGGTTATTATCAGTTCCTGCCTGGAAGTCCCTTCTTCTGCGTCTGCAACCTCAGGCAGATAGTTCCAACTTCTGGGGAACCACACCTACCCTTTGTGCTCTAGCCTTAGAAGAGATACTGTCTTCTCTATGTCATAAATCTCTGGATTAGTTTACCATCTTGTTTACCCCTTCATCTCTCATAATACTTCTTAAATTAGCACCCCATCTTAAACTTCTGTTGTTCTTTTGGACTAATTTCTTTTTAATTTTCTTTGTAAAAATTCATCTGATGTACGCATATTACATGATTTCATTCTCATATAACCTTAATAAGTAAGGACTATTCTATCCCCACTAAAGGATGAGGAAAGTAAAGTACAGACTGATTAAATAATTGGCCCAAGGCCGCACAATAATAACAGGGCTATTTATGGAACACAGACAGTCAGGTTCCAAAATCTGTGATCTTCACCGCTACTCTAATAGCTTCTAAACTTTGTTTACTGAGATTCACAGGGAAAAAAAAAAGATTGATGTAACAAACTGGGACTCCTTTATCCACACACACATGTGTTTTAATATAAAGTTTCACTAAAGAACATCCCTTCTTGGTATTACTAGATGCTCTAACAACAAGTACATTCTGTATCCCAAGAAAGGCTTATTTTTCACGTACGTTATTTTGCTCCAAGTAGTCAATTAGGGAACCGGTGGCAGAACATCTCCTAGGACATCTACAGCCTCTGCCGGATCCTTCTGATCAACCTAGGGTCGTAATAGGCCACGGTGTAAGAGTGTACGCACTTTCGTAAACTTTATCTCACAAGGAATAATAATTTCGTCTCACATTCTAATGGCAAGAAGTAGCTACTACCATCGCACTTCCATGCCCAGGGTAAAAATGAAATGGGTTTGAGGAGTCCTATATTATCTGTGACAGAGGGAGCTCCATTGATAATAATGCATGTGGCTTAAAGAGTGTCTGAGGTTCTTTGCCGCTCCTTCAAATAAGAAATGAAGTAGGTTTTTTCCTTGCCTTTGCATCTAGATGTTTGTTTTAACTAATAGAATATGGAGGAAGTGATTCTTTGTTGTACAGTCTTTAAAAGACTGTAAGGATGTCTGGTTGATTCTTCTAGAGAGGGAGGCCATGGAAAACAAGGCACCGCAAGGAGGCAGAGAGCATGTGGATCCACAGCCTACAGTCAACGCAAAGGGTCCAGACACATGAGAACTCGCCTGAATGCTACTGAATTGATAACTCTAATTGACACCAAAGAGGATAAAAGAAATGCCTGTTCAACCCACAGAATGATAACAAATAATGCATTGTTGCTTTTTGAGCTACAAAATTTAGAGATAATCTGCTATAGAGCAGTAGAAAAGGGAAGCATCACCAAATGTGGATTTCACTTTTTTTCACATACATAGAACACATGCACTGCTTCTCTGAGAGATGAAAAAACCCCGTTCACCATTGCCCCTGCTATAAGCGAAATCCCAGATAATACAGCATGCTGCCCATCTTGTCTTTATGTGGTGCCATGGGGTTCAGCATTGTTTTCCAAGGCTCTGCATCTGCCATGAGTTTAATAAGTGTAGGTGCTGTTTTCCTCTATTCCATTTTAGCATAGTCTATTAAATTTTATTTTACTAAAACTGTAGGTCACATGACCCACTAGATTGATTTCATGACCAACTAATATTAGATCATAAAACACAGGTTGAAAAACACTGCATAGCACTACACTGCCTGTCATAAAACTGATGAGTTAAGTTTTGCACGTGTCTGGGAAGGACAGGCAAAGGAAAAGCTTACAGAATGATTTTAAGTCGGGGAGTGGCATGAGCAGACTATCATTTTGGAATAATCATTCTAGCAGCACTTTGGAGAATTAATTGGAAAGAAACAGGACTGATGGAAGTTTTCTCAGAAAAGAGGTAACAGATATGTAGGTGGTGATTTTCATGAAAGTGAGGAAAATTCAGAGATGTGGATGATTTCCCAATTTGTGATTTTGTCTTAGATTTGTGGTGTTAACCACGGAGAGGAAAACCAGTGTATGTCTGCTTTTATTGAAGAGAACAAAATAATTCTTAAGAAATGTAACTTGTTCTATTTAGATATGTATTTTAATTAAAAGACATGGACTGTTTCTTATATTTTTTTGGAGCACCTGTATAAGCAATGATGGTCATAAATATAAAATTAAATAAGCAGCAGGGGAGATAATGGAAGGGGGGAATCGGGACAATTGCAGTTGAACAACAATAATTTTTTTTTAATCAAATAAGCAAAACTTTAGAAAAAAATGTTTTCTGGGCTATACTTTTATAAGAAAAAAATAAAACCAATTCTTGGCTTCTGGTGGATTTGAGTAGATTTGGTACAAGATCCTTCGCTTCCACAAAATACTCTGCTATTCAGTGAGAATTAGTTTTCCTTATGGTGACTCAGGAGCAAAAACATATGGTCAGTAAAGAACTATAAAATATGCCATTCAAAGGTATGACACTGTTATATTTTAAGGTTTTTAATAAGAGTTCTTTCCCCTGATCCTCCTTTAATCAAATAATCATGCCTCTGGAATTTCATTTAATCAAGATTTTATGGTAGCAAGAGGAGAGAGCTGGATTTTATGAAGGGAAATGGCCTGAACAATAATAATATTTTTAATAAAGTACATCATTTAAGGTAATACTAAAATGATGTGATTAATCCCAAACTCTCCGCACATCACACTGAGCAACACCAGTAATTTCTGCATAAGACGGTCAACATCATCACACCCCACTGTTATTGCTAGCATGATGATTTATGTACTGGAAGCTTCTAGGCTTAGCTTACTATTTTTTGCTTTGCAAAAGGGTATGCTATGACTCATTTAAAATACTTAGAAATGTATCTTATAAGAAATGGTTGCCTTTTTTCCTATATATTGAAGAAGAAAGTGATAGGAATTTAAACTTTTACTAAGTTTCAAAAATGTTGGTGTAAACGACATTTCAGGTGAGTTAGTGCAAATGCAGATTGGACCACATGTTCTATTAGCAACCTACTTGGTGAGTATGGAGGATTATTTTCATTATGATTCTTCAAAATGACTTCTCTCAGTTTTCACCTTTTTTTCTCATCAGGTTTATGCATTTGCACGAGTTTTATATAAGTTTTAAAAAATATAATTGCAATGAAATAATTTCATTAAATATTTATTGCTAAAAAACATCAAATGCAATAAACACTTCATTTACTTATTTATTGTGGAATAGTTTGATTTCATTGCTTTGCAAATTACCTAAAAGATATGATGTGTGATACTTGTCAGTCCTGAATGCAATCTGATATTATGATTGAAGGTTCAGTAATGATTTCTTCTACACTTACAAAAACAAACTAAAAGAAACTTTCTCAATTATTTCAAAATAGAAATATATTGTGATTTATAATAGAATTCAGCTAAAGGTCTATTTTAATTTGGATACTATAGGTAGGGGGTGCAGAAATTGCAGATATAGTACTCACTATTATCTCCAGGCTGATAACCAGAGGCTGGTCTCAGAAGACTCTTAGGGAAATATAGGTTCTTCTCTGTGAAGAAATAAAATACACAGAAGAAAAATTACAGGACTTAGCCACTGATGACCTTCAAGAGCCAAGAAAACATTTTTGTGAAGCTCATGAGGCTCATATTCTGTTGTTTGAGATTAATAGTGAGAGATGCTACCATAGAACTGGGCTTCCCACTATCTGTAGAACTGATAGTACTCACAGATAACAGAAGATAGCGTTTAACTAACAGGGGAAATCTAGTTGTAATTAGTACTGAAAGGGGAAAATGGGAGGCAATGCTGAACTGGCCACCATGGACGGCTCTCCGGTAATGTAGAAGATAGAGGGCAAGCTCTCTGATAAAAGACACAGCTCAGACAAATATAGAGAATGAAATAAGGGGTGTCAGTGGGGAGTAAATGAAGAATAGCCAGCAGAGTACACCTCTATGCTGTACAGCATCTTATCCTTGGTGAGGTGAAGACACTCACGTCCCGAACACGGGAATAATACAAACTCTTGCCAGACTCCATTTCACTGTGGTACAAGGTCAATTCTTTTATACACCACTTGGAAACTAAACTGAGATGTTAGCCACAACTATTATTCTTCATAAAAGGTAGTACGCTAAAGGGGAGGAGGAATAATGTGATAATTAAACTAAAACAGAAATTATATTCCCCACTGTGGTAGCACAACATTTATCTATATTGACTTACTGTTGCTTGTCTTTTCCAACACACATTCCATGTTCTCTCATCCTATGCTAGCGCCCAGATTTTTTTTATTTAATTTTATTTTTGTATCCTGTTGATATTGTCTAAATTGTCATTACCAAAAACCTGTTTCTGCCTTTGCTGTCTGTGTGGGGTTGTTGTCCTTTTTGTTGTCTACCAGTGTTGAATGTGTTGTGCTGAGCACTGCCCCGATGACTCCAAATTTTCTGACCCACCTCTCCCAGTGCCCACTGTGCAGCAGCAATCCCCACAGATTTCATAGCACTGTTGAATAGGGACATATCCCCAGCAAGTTAAAACCTGCCATATTGATAAGTTTATGGGAGGAGTTAGGGGAAAGCAGCAGGGCTTCTACAGCATTGAAAACTAGGAAATAATTCATTGACAGGTGTTCTCTCCATAGCCTGACATTCTTATGTGAGAATATAATCATCATTTGGAAGAAAGAGTGGAAAAGGAAAAATAATATTGATGAACAATTTGTGTAATATGTATTATTTGTTTTATTAATAAAGCTTTCTGAAAAAAATCTTTATTCCCCAACATGAGCAGAATAAATGCAATGGAGGAAAAAAGAGCAGTGAGAAGGAGTTAAGAGAATGCAGACTTTTAAAATAAAAGGCCATAATTCAATTGTTCCTCAAAATAACAGAGAAAGAGGTTTAGAGTTTTAACCTAGAAAAGCTTCCTAAACCACTTGTTTCCTGCAAAGCTGTGAGACAATCAACATTACGTAAACATGAGCAAGAGGAAAAAGTTGCTGTCAAATTCTACACAATATCTTATAAAAGAGAATAAGAAATAGAATATCATCCATACAGACAATAAAAGCACACCAAAAATATACAGAAGAAGAAAACTATCACCTGGTGTTTCAAAATAAGTTGGAATAGCTTTTAAAATCGAAGGAGATTAAAAAAAGGAATAGGAAAGAATAGCATAAATCTATTTTGGAACACTTTAAAAGAAATGTCATTAAAGATTAAATTTAAAAAACAACAGGAGACTTTACAAAAGAATAAGAAGTGACAAAAAAAAGGGGGGGGGGCGGGAGAAAAAATACCAAGTGAGAAAGAACTAGAAGGAACACAAATAAATCAATATCAAAACACCATATACAGTATATATTACCTTAAGAGAAAAAGGAGATGGACCAAAGGACAATTTTTTACTCAAAAGGAAATGAAGAAAGAGATTTTCTTTAAATTTGAGAGAAAGAATAGAAGTGAAGACACAAAAATCCAGCATATGTATAAGCAGACTTCACAAAAAGAAGAACCAAAGTAATTGAACAGTATGCATTCTAAAAGCCATTCTTCAAGAAAACTTTTGTGGAAAAAAAAAAGAAAGTAAATATTTAAAAGATGAGATGGCTCCTAGGAAAATAAACCAGAAAACTAATATATACTAAACTAATAATTAATAAATATTAAGCTATTAAGCTAGAATGGCCAACACAAGAATGTATTCCAGTAAAATTAATAGATTTCAAAAAATATCTTTTTTATGATTCAAGTGAATCAATGAAGCCACTTAGAAAGAAAATCAAATTGCTTTAGCCATTTTGACAGCAGCACTTTGTGCCAGAAGACAAAGAAGTATTGTATTTAAAAAGCCCAAGAAAAAATATATGAACCAACTGTTCTCGAAATGTAAAAACAACTCTTATAAATACTCAGTGGATGATGTTCCCATGAATAACTCTTGAGTAATCAACTTTAGAATGAGGTATTAAAATAAAAATTATTCAAGAGACAGTAACATAAGAACTGGGGTGAGCATTAAATGTAAATTTATCAGGAAAACTAAGAATAATTGAAGGTTATAAAATTAAAAGTATGCTATAAAATGACCATTTGAATCCCCAATGTAAGATATGGTATATTTATCAAAAATATACAAAGAGTCAGGAGGAAAATTTGTTCTTAGTGGACAAAAGTATTTTAGATATCACAATGTCATTTTACCCCTTAAAGGGCCACAATACATAAACAGTTATTTAATATGTCACAGGACACACAATTTCATGCAGTAGGAAAGTGAATGGAAAAAAATGTCTAAAAATGTTCTTTTAGGGAGAGATAATACCTGATAGATATCAATTAAGAGGAACTATTACTTCAAGTTACATGCTAGAGAGAATAAGGGGAAGGGGAAAAAGTACTTGATCATTGACCAGATATTTGGTGATATGAAGGAATTACTGTTAATTATTTTAGTGTGAAATTGTATTTTTGTTATGTGTATTTAAAAAGTAAATTCATACATATGTCTAGAAATATTTATGAGTAAAATTAAATGACGTCTGATATGCTTTAATTGAAACATAATCCAGGGAAGGGAAAGGGTTACATTGCATACATGAATTATTATTTTTCATTATTTAATAATTGCTGAAGTTATTTGATGGATTCAGGGTGGATCATTATGCCAGTCCTTCTTATTTCAATGTGTTTGAAATGCAGCATGAGAATTAGTAAATGTGAATGTATTTAAATTTATACATACACTTCAAAATGTCAGATAGAACCTCCCAAATACTCATGTTTCTGAACACCAAGGCAACAACATAAAAGCTCTTAATTTTTTTTGTACTTCTAAGGATAAAAATATATAATATTAATGTAATTTTAAATAGTTGTTTCTAGGTTTATTTTAAAAAATATATTGCTTCAGAAAAAATCATGTTAAACAATAATGGCAATATATGGAGGATACTTCAAATCTTATGTTATTGACAAAACCCTTAGACCTACTATTTGTTGGGTTGTTTGTTTGTTTTTTTGAGAGAAACTATTTGTCATTAGTCATTATTCCAGTGAAAAGAAAATTATTATTTAAGCTTTAGTAATAGTGAATGTTTTCTTCAAAATTTTATACAGAAGTCCAAAATATAAAGGCTAGATAAGCAACATTATTATGGCTGTAATTGTTATGGAGGGTCAAGGCTTACTCTCACAGCTGATCCCTTGCTGCCTAGGGCAAGCTCCGGTGATGGTATTCAATAAAGTCAATTTATACTCCTTAACCCCTATTATACCTTTTAAGCTATCAGTGAAATGGGACTTTTATCTCTACATTTTTGTATTAATGTATAGAAATTTACAATAGAAAATTTATTTTTGTAAATGTTTTATGTTGAACATAGAAGTAAATATACTAAGGAGGTAAGACAGGCTGTAAAAACAAAGTGATTCCTAATTATAATTATCAGAGTGCATCTTCATTTACTCCAGTTTCTATTTATCTTATGGTATAAAGTCTTTATGTAGTCTGAAATTATCCTTAAATTTATTGCTAGATACTTTAAAAATTTTATGATAATCATTATTATTATATTACTCATTTCAGGATATTGCAAAGTGTTGTGCATGCATTACATTATTTAATTGTCAAAATACCCCTGTAAACCCTTGCTATCTCTAGTTTATTAATAACATACTTGAGGCAGAGGCAAGTAATTTGCCTAAAGATCAACCGTTATAAAATGACAGTCTGATTTTGAACCTATATTAATCCAACTTCAAACTTGTGCTCTTAATAGCTACACTGTAGTACTGTATTTAACTTCTCTAAATTTCTGTTTCCTCCATTAAAAAAGGAAGGCATCAAGGTTATTAAAAGAAATGAATGAGATTATGCATATTTAGTAAGTTGTTACATCAAATTAATAATAATATAGAAATCATCTCCATTCTGTTTACTATGGTGTGTTCAGTTTTAGTAGATGCTGCCAAAAAATTCTTTAATTTTTTTTAAAGATTTTATTTCTTTAGTTTTAGAGAGAGGAGAAGGGAGGGAGAAAGAGAGGGAGAGAAACATCAAAATGTGGTTGCTTCTCACTAAATCCCTACTGGGGACCTGGTCCACAACCCAGGCATGTGCTCTGACTGGGGATCAAACTGGCGACCCTTTGGTTTGCAGGCCAGAACTCAGTCCACTGAGCCACATCAGTCAGGGCTAAAAAATACTCTTTAAAGTGCTGTATTCTTTATATACACATCCACAAAATAATAAAGTTCC
Organism: Pteronotus mesoamericanus; assembly: GCF_021234165.1. Classification (NCBI taxonomy): domain Eukaryota; kingdom Metazoa; phylum Chordata; class Mammalia; order Chiroptera; family Mormoopidae; genus Pteronotus; species Pteronotus mesoamericanus. The sequence continues at coordinate 36,510,749 of NW_026555285.1, read as the reverse complement.
CATTTTTTCATCTTCTCACCAACTCTTGACATATTTTATATATCCATTTTTAGCCTTTCAGTGACTGTATAGAGGTATACTTGTGTGGTTTAATTTGCATTTGCCTGATAAGAAGTGGCATTAAGTATCTTGCTTTTTGCTTATGTCCATTTGAATATCCTCTTTTTGCAAAAGACGTATTCACAATTTTTTATGTTTTTACTAAATTGAACTGTTTGTCTCTTTCTTATTAACATGTAGGAATTTTTAATAGTCTAGTTGCAAGATTCTTGTCAGGTATGAGCATGTGGGAACCGAATACACTCATTATCCTCACTTCTATTAAATTTTAATGTGAAATTAACAAAAATAAAACATTTATTGATTCAATTTTTATTGTGTTTATTTTGTTTTAACAGCATTAAGCCTGAAACTTATTAATATACTTTAGGCAGACAATAGTTTTAGACAGATACACCAGGTGGATTGTCCACATCATTGCTTCCATGTTGGTCTCTGTTTTTCAGATCACACTACTTACATGCTCTTTGATTATCCAAGTTCATTAATGTATTAATATTCTCAGAACATGTCTGATGCATCTCTATACTTCACTTTTTTAAAAACTTTAGTATCTAAGACATAATAGCAACTGTATAAATGTTGTTTTGCTGAGTCATTAAGTCCTCTGAAATTTTGTGGATATAAAGCACATATATTCCCTAGCTTCCTGTTATTAGAACTTTTTTGCACATTGTATGTTTTATACTTCTTTTTAATGGTCATTCAGGAAGGAATAAGATAGATATTTCTGAAGTATCACTTTGCCTACAAAGCCTTCTGACCCTCATTTTCTTGTGTCCTTCATATTTTTTCTCTACGTGTTCTATATTCAGAATTATTAAATACTTTCTAATTTCTGTTGCCAACCAGAAATCTCAGTTTATTAACACTGCATAATATAGTCTCATGTTCTGATCCCTGCTCATTTCTCCTTAGACAGATAGGGAAATACTGAGGGTTTCCCTATCATACTGTGCTTTTTTCCACTGTCTTATCTTGACATACCCTGTTTTCTTAAAGTAGAATGGCTTTTCCTTACCTTAATCAGTGGAAAAACCATTAATTATGATTCAGCTTCCCAAGCGTCTCTTCTGTTTTACATTTTGTAATCTTTCCACAAAAAGAAGCCAAATCTGTATCTTATATATGCCCTTATTATGGTACGTATTGTGCTCAACTAATCGTTATTAAGTATGATAGACGTTTAATTAATGGCATAAGACCTGAAATGTGTTTATTTCATACCTCTTAAGTATTCCAGATGACATACTTTAAACATTTAAAATATTAAATAATTTCTATACAGGGATATTTATCATTATGACTACCATTCTTTCCTAATTTTTTGTAAGGAGTGCAATGAAATGTGTGAAATTGTGGAAACTTACATAAGTTACTTTTAGAAAATATATCTTCTTAAAAGTATATGCTTATTTTCTATTTAAAAGAATCTTTACATAAAGTTGGCTAATTATTCTCTGTACTACTCAGTTTGATATCTTCAACATTCAGATTTTCCGTGGTACCCACGCATTCAAACACTGGCCCAGACATCTTTCTATAATTAGCACATAATGCTTGTGTATGAGTTGACATAGCATCACTCTCTTCCTAACGTCTAAACAGTATATATATCAACTGAGATTATCCAGATTAAGAGAAAAGATTAAAGAAATCTTTTAATGGCAAGAGTGGTTTTCTCAGACCTAACAGAGAAATCAGCTTAGCTCCCTGAAAAACTGCCGGCACAGTTCTTTTACTCTATTCTGGCAAAGCCTGGCGTCACTTTACCCGAATAACTCCGCAGCTCTTATCTTTCCCACTTATTTATTGCACATGTTTCCCCATTACTCCTTAGAAGATTAGAAACCATAGGTGGTTATAAATCAGGAATAATAAATTAGGAACAACACTTTTTATCCAATTCTATTGGTTTCATAGTTTATATCAAAAGCCATTTCTTCATTAAACCAGAGGAAAAAACTATTCCCCAGCAGAGTAAAAAATGGTAGTATTATAAATTAGCATCCCAGAATCTGCAGTTTTCTTTAGTATTGACAGTCTTTTAAGGCAGTGATAACTCCCTATGGAATATCCAATTATATGAGTCCAGCAGTGTTTTTGAAAAGGAAATGCCTCCTTTAATGTAGTAAAAAATACTATCAACAGGTACCTGAGATAGCTCTCAATCAGCTCTAAATAGTTGCTCCAGTGACTCTCGTCTCATCTGGTTGAGGACAGTTGGCAATTCTCTGAGTTCTGTGTGGTTGAACATGCTACTAAGGTTGTACTGGCTGTGACTCTGAGGTGTCCCATAACTCTTATTTATACTTTCCTCTTCACAGATGCATATGAAGAATCATTTAACTACAGATTTATTTTGAACAAATAAAAGATTTCATTAAATATTAATAATTTGTTTAGCAATCCAAAAGCATTTAGGTTGTTACTCTTTTTATCTTTGCATAGCTTGACATTTAAATTATATAATTATATGTGAATCTGTTATTTTATTTTTATTTAAATTTTGCTATAAAGATGGTCACTGAAATAATTTTATTTCTTTGTACTTGTTTTTTTATTATGAAAAAATATGAATAACATTAAATTTTTAAAAATTTTTAGTCCAACACATCCTTATTTAACTTAACTTCTGGTAATTATAACAAGCCAAAATATAATTTAGCACAACACAGTCAATGCAATATAATGCATCACTACTAATTTATATCAAGTGATGGAATAATGAATATAATAAAAACAATAATAATTTAATTTTTAAATTGGCTTATGCTCTTCAGCATAATCCTATGAAGCAATGACACTGAAATGAAGGTAATATAGGTAAGCAAAATTTTATAAATGAATAAGGAACATTTACAGAGGGTGGGGAAATTTTCAAGATTGTACATTTTGTAAGTGAAAACATAAGACTAGAATTTGCAAAACATATTTCTAACAGCTTTTCAATGTTGCCTCAATTTTGATAAATTTTTAGATGCATTTGAAAAAATTTTCAATGGCTTTAAAATATAAACGAGAGTGTATTTTTGTCACCATAAGTGATAGTTTACTAAAATTAGAAAAACTTGTTTTTTTACATTTTTATTGTATGTTTTTCCATTACAGTTTATCCCCTTTACACTTCCCTCCCCCCTGTAATCACCACACTGTTGTCCATGTCTATGAGTCCTTTTTCCTTTTTGCTGGATCCCTCGTTTTGAATGAAAACAAAATAAAAAAAGTGTGGTCCATTAAAATTTAACTTCCTAGAATATTTTATTTATGAAAAGTATGTTATTGTGCTACAACAGAAAGTATTTTTATTTTTTGAAAGCATTTTTATATTTAGATTTCTTTATTCATCATACCCTTTTGATATGTAATAATTTCCTTTATAGAACACTGAATGTTAATAATTGCATGCATAACAGTAAGACCAGATGTTTACATTACATGCAAGGTGATAAAAATAACAGTAATGTGATACTGCACATCATCCAAAAGTGGCTTAAAATAAGCCACGCTAGTTATTCTATGAATGAAAAAGATTTCTTTATAAAGTTAAGAAAGAGGATTTTCTACCTCTCCCTACGAGTTCCTTAGAGGATACCATTTTTGCAGTCTAAATGACTAAGTTTTAGATGTAGAGAAATTCTGAAAAGTGCAGGGCTGAAAGTACTAAATGAATATTAACATATGTATGTATATGCATGTATTTGAGTTTACAATCATATTCTTTTCCTTCAAAGCCATTGCTAGTGTATGATAAAATAATAAAATAGAACTGACAGCTAATAAGAAAAGGGGAAAAAAAAGCTATGTTAGAAAGTCAAAAGGGCAAAACACAAGAGAATATACAAATATGACAACTCCATTTTTATAAAAACTATTTGGTTAATCAGACTGCTCATATTAAAACTTTATCATCTTACCAAAAACAAAAAAAGTACAATTTCCTTTTTTGTATAATCAGCCAGTATCTATATGAACCATGTGTCAGGTTCTATGCTTGATGCTGAACAGTCAAAACTGAATAAAATATGACACTCTCCCTCAGAGAGCTCACAATAAAATGACAGACAGGTGTGAACAAATTATTGTAAATAAAATATGGTGAGTAGAGGTATAAACCAAGTGCTATGAAAACAATGAGTGAGGATAGTCATAGAAAGATTCAGCAAGAAATAAGCACTTGAGTTGACTTTTGAATTTGAGTAAGAATTTCTCAGGTGAGTCTGGGAAGAGAGCAATTTCCAGGGAGAGAAAGCATTGTAGACTGAAGGAAACATGAAAAAAAGGGTGAGGGGTGCCAAGATACCATTAAAAGAACACATTGTGTTGGAGGAAGAGAGCAGGATGGACACAGAAAGATAAAACTAGACAAGGGAGAGAGTAAGACTGGGAAGCGCTGTCAGCATGAGCTTTATTTTTAGGCCATAAAAGGCCAACAAGGATTTTTAAAAATGGAAGCAACATTACCAGATTTGCTTAATTAGGAAAATATCCCTGAAAGCAATAACGGAATTCCCCCTTTTCTGCCTTCATGCAAAAATTGCTTCTTAGCTCACTCCTCATATTCTTTGGCACACAGAGCTGGCTCAATAGCACCATTTCCAGAAAAGTAGTAGCAAGATAGACAGGAATTTATGCAGCATAATGGGCAGTGACAATGATGTGAATAGGGAACACAGGGAGCACATTAGCCGTGCCCTTTTTAGAGCTCTGCTAACTTCCACATCACTGTGTCACAATTACTGAGGCTGGCTGTCGACACTTATTCACGGTCTTCCTCTGTATTCTCAAATAATTCCAGCATCCTGGGTCACTTCAATATTCCCCCAATGACTGAGATAGAGGCATAGCATGACAACTCTTGACCCGCAGTCTTTGAAGGCTTTCAGCCCACCTTCCCTCAGGGATCACATCTATGACCGTAGTATGTTCTGACAGCCCAGGGATCAAAATCCTAGTGTCCTTCTCTCACCGACCGACTCTGGGTGTGGCATTTCCTTCTGAAGGAATACTACCACCATCTCCACTGATTATTGTCACTTTTATATTTTTCAAGGACATTGCCCTCAAAAGGGTTAGTCTCAATGTAGAATGGTTATATAAATGGCAATTAAAGTGTTATAAGAAAATTCTCGTAACTGGAAATGATATAAAACTTAGTGGAAACATTGATGACAAAAAATAACTAAATCATTTAAAGTCAGGGAAGCCTCCATTAAAAAGAATTTTAATTGAAATTTTAGGGATCAGTTTTACAATTAGAGGAAGGAGACTCCACGAGGAGGAAATAGTACGTATATATCAAAGGAGCATAATAGTAGATGACTTAATCAAGAAATCCCAGATATCCCATATTAATAGTCTAATTTAAAAATGTTTGCAGATACATATGTGTGAGAGGAGATACCCTCCCCCCCAAAAAAGAATGATCTTCTTCAGGGCAAGCCCTTTGAAGTACAGGCTTCTCCCACTAGGTAAGTGTTCTAGGAACCCATCTGTGTCAGTTTATGAGCTGGCATTGTTCTGAAAACCTACATGCAGCTTCAGTGAATTTTTTTAAGACTCTTTCAGAGTCCTTGCCCTTTTCATGATGGGTGATTTATGAGCACACTTGCCCACATCTCGCTGAGTGTTCAACCATTTTTGACCAAAAGTGGCGTGAGCCCCATGCCCTACCCTCCCTATTCACATCATCTTACCCTGAGCAACTTTTTTTTCTTTCCCCAGATGAAAAAAGTCTTCAAGAGAAACATTTTGCTGATGTGGAAGGGGTGAAACAAAAAAATGGCAAAAGTACTAAAACACATCAAAATTGATGAGTTCAGAAACTGTTTTGAGCAATAAGAAAAAAACCCCGTATTGATAGTATTGCATCAAATGGAGAGTATTTTGAATATGACTAAAGTTGAAATATGTAAAAGTAAATAAACTTTTTTTATAAATAAATTTCTGGTTTTGGGGGTCCCCTTCGTACTTGATTTACTAAGATCCAGAGTATGAAGTACTTCAGTGCCAAGCAAAGAAGCTAAAATATTATCCTAGAGATTGTTTGGATCCATAGAAAAATTTTGAGTATGAAGCTATTCTATAGTTTTTGCAGATGACAAAACATTCCTCTAATTCCTAATATACTACTTAGACCTTTCCATCTTTGTTTTTTGAGTGTAATTTAAGTGTATACCCTCTTAGAAATTTATTCTATACACTGATGTTGAAATCTGAATCTCTAATCTTATTCAGAATTCCAAAATAATTTATCCTATTATGTTTGGAACATCCCTGTTAGCATGCTGCACAGTGATATTGCCCTGTGCGTCTCTGGAACTTCTTACACTTTTCCTTATTTTTCTTGACCTATCACCTTTATTGGTGGCAAAAGATTTACTAGATCACACTCAAGTCTAAACTCTTTCACTTGTCTCCTATACTTAATCATTTAACTAAATTCTATCATTGTATCTTTAAATCCCTCTCAGCTTACCCATACCCATTTGGCTCAGTTGGTTGGCCATTGTCCTGCAAAGCAAAAGGTCACAGGTTCAATTCCCAGTCAGGGCACTAGTCTGGGTTGCAGGTTCGTCTTTCCATCTGGGTGCATTACGGAGGCAACTGGTCAGATTCTCAGTCACATTGAAGTTAAAGTTTCTCTTCCTCTCTTTCACCCTCCCTTCCCCTCTTTCCAAAAATAAATAAATAAAATCTTCAAAAAACTATATCTTTCTGTTCAAACTTTTCCTCTGTAACCTGAATAAAACTGCTTACTTGAGTATTTGATCCTATCTTGCTTAACCAATATTTGCTTTAATTATTTCTCATGATTACTAGTAATCCTTCAATAAGTATTATAAGATTAATAACAAAGGAAATGAGTGAAAATTTAGAATCATCAGCCATTGTACCTTCAAACCCTAACTTTATATTGGTATGGACTAATTATAAGGAAATGTCTAAAGTATGTAAGTTGACTAAATTCAGGATTCATGGCTGGAATAGTTGTGTAGAAATAGAAATACCATTGGTGATAATCTTGGTTTTAGTAGTTAATGATGATTTGTGTGTGTGTGCAGTATTCATTGATGTATACACTGTCTTAATATGTAAATGTTATGTATAGTTATGTATAACTATATATAAACTGTATTTACTATATTTAATGTAAGATAATATGAGTAGGTAAAATATCCATAGATGTAAAATAAGATTAAGTATTGCAAAATACTAAAATAAAAACTTCACAAATCATACTAAACAAACATACAGAATATTCAAAGTAAATCTCACTAGTGTGATATAATGCTAAAGGACAAGTAATAATGCAAGAATTGATGCTTAGCTTGATCTACTAAAATCATTCTGCCGGATATAAACCAGAGAAACTTTGTCTATGCCTCTGAAAAACTCTAGAAACAGAACTCTTTTTTTGTGTGAAACTATATTAGATGTGTATTATAGAACTATGTCCTTAAGGAAAGTATGTACAATATTTAGATTTTAATCCATTATAAGAAAAAAAGTTTTCTAAAATTGCATAAGCCTCTACTTATTGAAAGTAATCTTTAAACAAGACTACAAATGATGTTTTGAATTTCAGAGTACAATGTGCATTTATAGTCTTATGTGCAAATTATAAAAATATTACCAGTGACTGTGTACATATGGTCCAATCATATGTCATATCATTTAATCCTTATAACTTTGTGAGGAATTACCCACATTTTAGTAGAGGAAAAGTAATTCACACAAGTTAAGTGACTTGTATAAAATCAAGATGATAGTAAATGAAGGATTCCAGATTCAATCTGATGTCTGACTGATTTCAAAGATTAGGTCTTTTCCAAGAGACTACACAAAAAGTAGAAAACACTGATTTTTAAAAAAAGTTTTCTGTTTTCTCTAAGCATCATTGCAGACAACTTTCGATATTATCTATTACATTTTGCAAATTACCAAAGTGAGTATTATAGAAAGAAATAAAGCAAGAATTGGAAAACTTGTCTGCAAAAGGCCAGGTAGTAAATAGGTTTGGCATTGCAGGCTATACAGTCTCTGTAGCAACTACTCAATGCTACTGTAGCCCGAAAACTGCTGCAAAAAAACAAAAACCAATGTCTGTGGCTGTTTCAAATAAAACTTCATTTATGAATACTGACATTTAATTTTAAAATGAGTTTCAAATGTCATGAAATATTTTTCAAGATTTTTTTTCCAATTATTTAAAAATGTAAAAGTCATTCTCAGCTCACACACTCTATAAAAACAGGTGGTAGGCTAGATTTGGGACATGGTCTGTTAATGCCCAAAATGGAAGATAGTTTAGCTACACAACCTAATATATGTACCACAACTTCTTTTCCCAGTCACCTTTTGAGGGACACTTCAGTTGTTTCTGTATCTTGACTATGGTGAAAGGAATCATTTCTGAAATTTGAACGTGCTATGCTCACTGCATTTCCTTGTTTATGTGTTTTTCCTTTTTATTCCCTACAGCTTTCAACCTATCTATCCTACCAGTCATGGCTCGTATGAACTTCCACATCTGTGTCTTCTCTCATTGTTATACACACAAGGAATATTGTAATCTTTAAAATCATGTTGAAATTAATGTTCTATAGCCCCTGGTAATGTAGCTTAGCTGGTTGGGCATAGTCCTGCAAACTGAAAGTTTGCTGGTTTGATTTTCTATTAGGGCATATGGCTGGATTGTGCCTCTGGCCCTAGTGAGAGTGCTTACCAAAGGCAATCAACTAATGTTTCTCTCCCTCTCTTCTTCCCTCCCTTTCCCTCTCCCTAAAAAAGTAAAAATGAATTAAAAAGAGAAATTAATGTCTTATACAGACATTTAGCATTTTAATAATTTCTGCTTTAATTTTACAGTAAGTCATTTTATGGGTCAGTACCAAAACAATAGTAGTTAATTTTACTTGGTAGAATAGTATTTAATAGAAGAAATAGCATATGATTCTTTCCCCAATAACTCACAATGTGTTGAGCTTGTAGTGGACTATAAAACAATCTTCAACAATTTTTTCGCTATAAATAACAAAATTCAGAATCTCAGATCTTTGAACTCATGGACAGGCTTCTTGAGAGTTAAACTGGTCTGACCCCATTGGCCACATAAACCTCTGTCATCCCAGTCTCTCTAAATGATGAAACTAAAACAAAGTTATGTGACTTGCACATGACTGCATGGCTATTGGCAGAATGAGGATCGCATCTTGTTTTAACGGTAGCGTATCTGTTGCCTGATTGATCAGAAAATGTGTTACAAAGGTTTTGTTAGCTTAATTCAAAGTAGTTAATGACACAATCCCCAAATTTCAGGGGCAGAATAAAACAGAAATGCATTTTTCATTCATATGAGAGTCCAATGCAGTCAAGTGTCTTTCTGGTCCGTTCCCAACTAAACAATTACTTAGGGATTCTGACATTTACAATGTTGTAGCTACATAATCTCGTATGCTCTTCTGAATGTTCTACTGGATCTGACAGACCAAGTGAGGAAAAAGAACATGAATTTCATGCAGAGCATTTTATAATTAAACATGGAAGTGTCATTCGTTATTTTTACCAAGAAAGAGAAAACAGGACTGAGACAATTTGATCATCTGTTGCTAAGGTTAAGGGTCTTCCCTAACTGAAGGTTGGCATAACTGATGCTATTTGAAAACCTGTAAAAATTTGAAAATGTAAAATTTTAATAGATTGAAGTCTTTTTAGAGCTTACAATAAAGGCATGTACTTTATAGTAAAGTTTTAAAAAGTTACTTGTTTCTCATTTTAAAGGAAAAACAGTAAAAATTTATTAGCTGTCAAGAGTCAAGACATTTTTGCAATTGTCTGTAGTATGTTATTATTTTTAAATCTAAAAATGGAGTAGGTTTTAAGGCAAAATTAGTAAGTGATAAATTTTTGCTTCACTAGCTTTTAGCTCTGACAATGTGTGGGATTCTAAGTTGTATTATTTTTAATGACTGTAATTAACGTATTAAGAGTCCTTGAAAATAAAATCTGAAGCTCTTATTTTTCTTTTGTAGGAAAACTTTAGACAGGAAATTTTGGAAAGAGAATGTATATCTTTGATCTCAGCAAATGAATCATTCTTTTCTTTTTGATTGTTTCTCTTCATTAACACAAAACATTAATGCAAAAAAGTTACTAGAGTTCCTGAGATATACGAGATCTTTGAATTACAAGATTTTAACATTTAAAAGAATGCAATTTTCATTTTATGTCTGATATTCTTAATAATGGTTAACTAAATTCAAGCACAGTTATGTGTGCTTTTAGATTTGCTTAAATATATAATTACTAGTTTTATGAACCTGCATACCCAAGGTATGCAATTGGCACTGGTGTTGAATGGCCCAACAGTATAATGAAAAGCTTCTTCACGATTTCCACGAGTATTGAGTGTTTATTTCGCTTTCAAGATCTTCCTTTATTATGTGAGAAGCTTTTAATCCTATAAGCTGCTCATCATTGTTTTTTGAAAGAACACATTCTTATGAGTAAAAATGCCTTTACTTGTAAGAGCTGAGTGAATCTTAATCGTCTGTGACCCAAATTCTTTAGTGGCTTTCTGCAGCAACTGAGGCTTGTTCACCTTTTTATTGTAATTCACTAAGAGTCTAAGAAATCTTTGTTTGAAACCTTTCTTTGAAATCTTTCAAAATTGTAAAATTTGGACATCTGACCATGAGTGAAATCTTGGATGATCTTTTTGTACCATAATACCATTGCTCAAATAAACCCCTTGTAATTTTTTAAGTCTACTGAGATATTCTAGAAATAAATTGTAGCATTCTAACTACAAAGTATATCCATATGACTCTATAGGTTGTAAAATATCATAATTTGGGCAAAACAATGTTAAAATTTAGATCAGATATTCAAAATTCAGGTGGAGTTGGTTTTTTTTTAAATTATAGTTTACCTTTGCTTGTCAATTTTTTTTTCTGACATGCTACAGAAAATATCCTATTCTTAATTTTACTGACTTCTTTTGGGATTTTCTGTTTGTCCCTGTCTTTCTTCAGCCTGGATGTGACATGCCTAGGTATAGTATTTTTGGCAATTACACTACATGGTATTCTCTGAGCCTTTTGAATCTGTGGTTTGGTGTTTGTTACGCATTTTGGAAAATCCTCAGCCATTGTCACCTCAAATATTCCTTCTGCTTTGTTCCTTTTTTTGCTCTCCTCTGGTACTGCATAAATATTTTATGTCTTTTGAAATTGTCCCATAGTTCTTGGATATTCTTTTCTTTGTGGGAAGTGGGCTATTTTTTCCATTATTATTTAATTTCAGTTTTGTTAGTTTCTATTGACATATGTTCAAGCTCCTTGATTCTGTCATTGGCTCTGTCCAGTCTACTGAGGAGCCCTTCAGAGGCATTATTTATTTTCCTTAGTGTTTTCCTACCATTCACTTTTGATTCTTTTTTGAGTTTCCGTCTCTCTGCTTACATATTCCGTCTGTTCTTGTATGTTTTCTATATTTTTATTAAAACCTTGATGTAGTTATTATAAATTGCTCTCTCATGATTCTAAAAACTGTCATATCTGAATCTTGTTCTGATGTTTACATTTTCTCCTCAGGATGTGTTTCTCTTGCCTTTTAACATGCATTATAATTTTTGATAAAAGCCAGACATGATGTATTAGGCAATACAAACAGAGGCAAAAGATTTTTTTAGTGTAAGCTTTTATGTAAATCTGTTGGGAAGTTCAGTTGCTTGTAATATTTGCTGTATGTGTAGACGCCAGATGCTTCAGATTCCTCTAGTGTCCTATGTACTAATAGAAACAATAGATTCTATGGCTTACAGCTCATTCAGCTAAAATCTACTGTTATTAGGCGAGTCCTATTGATATGGTAATAAAGTATGTAAGACTGGATGTATGAAAATGCATTCTACAGTTCTATTATTAATTCTCAGTATTTTAATGGACCTGTGTCCCTTGGCTATGATTTTCACAATGTTTCTTGGCTTTTTTTCCTCCCTTTTTTATTAAGTATGACAGGAAAGCTAGAGGGGATTTGGATAATTGTTCCCCTTCCAAGGTAGAATGAGGTTCTGTTAAATCTTTTTCTTCTGGAGAAGAATGAGAGTGTATTTCAAAATGGTTATTATTCCTTCCTTGTGCCAGATCTGAGCTTATTTCAAAATGGTTATTATTCCTTCCTTGTGCCAGATCCACCAGTGGATTTATGGCTCTTTACAATGAGAGCCTGGTGAATTTCCCAGAAACAATATGTACAAAAGTGTTGGGCTCCCACTAACCAAGGCCTCCATGCGTTTCTGACTCTCACCTTAGTCCACATTCTACCTCCCACAACTGGTCAAACTTACGATTTAAGGGTGTTGAACAGTGTAGTCTCTAACAGTTCTTGCTTTAAATAAAGCAGATCTCAACGGTGATTGTCTACATTCATCCGCCTCTCCAGATTTTGCAGGGTGTTGGTTCCCCCTGCAACCCACAATTCTCTAATGGGTCAAAGAGTCATTGATCTTTAGTTTGTTCAGATATTTTCTTATTGTAAGACGGACATGATAACTTCGAAGTTCTTACTGTAAATAAAACAGGATATTTCATATTCTCAATTTGAATAATGCCATGTCATATATTTTCCCACAGAACAAATAACTCTTTCTTTTCATGTTGGGACTTTATAGTGTCATAATTTATAGTGTCATACTTTATAGTGCCTCTATACTCCATGTAGGTAAAATTAATTTAAAATGAATCACTACCAAAATTCATGTCATATAACCATTTCTCAATATATATAAACCAAACTATCATGATGTATGCTTTAAATAATAATAAGGAAAGACATTGAAGTGGATCTCATGAATCTACATATGTAATAAAATTGCATAGAACTAAATACACATATACATGCAAATAAGCACATACTTATATAAGAGTGTGTGTATGTGTGTGTGTGTGTGTGTGTGTGTGTGTAGAGCTGATGGATTATATCAGTGTAACGCTCTGGGTTGTGATATTATGTTGTACTTATATATGATATTGCCATTGGAGAATACTGGGTAAAGAGTCTACAGAATCTCTGTGTAGGGTTTCTTACAAGTGCATATGAGTCTGCAATTATATAAAATTTAAACGTTTTTAAAAAAGGAAAAAAATGAGTGAATTTGATAACCAAGCACATAAGAAAAAATATACTTTAAAATAAATTTCCCAGGATAATACAGGGCTTTGGAAACATGATTTTAATAATATGTATGTTTCTAGAGGTAAAAAGAAATCTCACTTTTTTCTCAAATGGCAAAAAGCAAAATAAAAATTCTAGTTCTTGTGAAAAAATGCTAAAAGTAATTATTTAAAAACCCATTTTACTATTTTCTATTATTGTTTCTAGCTAAACACTAAAATAAGATGGCATTGTGAAAATGACTGTAAAATACCCAACTGTGTCAGAGACCTGAACTGACATGTCAATAAGAATGTTTGTCTTATTTGAAAAAAACAAAACAAAACAAAAAAAACTTGAATGCTGGAATAAAAAGTTTTCTTTAAGTGTTGCCATTTTAAATATATAATAAATACTCATGTACTTGCTACTCAGCCCTATCAGATCTCAACAATTTCCCTACTTGTTTTAGATTTACTATATTTGTAAAAATAAGAAGGAAGGAAGGAAGGAAGGAAGGAAGGAAGGAAGGAAGGAAGGAAGGAAGGAAGGAAGGAAGGAAGGAAGGAAGGAAGGAAGGAAACAGTTGAAATTTCCTATGTCTACCTTTCCACCTTCCCTAGAAATAAACAATCATGAATGTGATATTTCTTTCCATTCCAAAAATTTATTTATAATTTGATAAATAAATTCCCATAAAATAAATCACAAACTACATGTTCTAAGAGTGAATCTCATTCATGAGAAAAAAACAATTGCTAAAACTAATTATACTGCCGATAGTTACTTTAAGCTAGATGCAAAGAGGTGCTTGGGGCCTACTGTTTGACACTTGGCTGCCCATTAAAAAAGAAATAAATTTGAAGGATTTGAGTAATTGGGGTGTGTCCGTGAATACAGAACATTTAAGAAAGCTTGATAAAGAATCAAGTAACCTCATGCGGCTTTATTTTCAAAAATAGAGTCAGCCAATATAACACCTATAAAATATCTAAAATGGCCACTGTATTCTAAAGTGAATGGTAGAGAGTAAGTATCCAGAAGCAGTGTCTGAAATTCATAAAATGGAATCACAATATGGATCATGTCGTTCGCAAAATCTAAGAAGGCAAGACAATTCTGTTTCTTATTTTTAAATATTAAGATGGGTAAATTTCTTTGAGTGTTATAAGACCCTTGTGTTGCTCATTTGGAAGTTCAGAGACCTCTGGGAATCTGTGGTTTGGCAGACCACCTTATTGAATAATTTTTGCTATTAGAAAATTTTTATTGTTATATTTTTTATATTCTACTCAACTTTATTTCCTGAAAAGTATATTGCTATTAAAAAGAAATTAAAGTGGAAAATGGAAGAAAAAATCAAGGACAGTATTCATTATGATTTAGAAACTGAAGGCTAAATAGTTTAAATGTCTCTGACTGTTTATTATAAACCAATATTTATTTTTAAATTCTCAGTAAAAATATTTAAATGGCATATTTTTACAAATTCATTATATATAACATTGTAAATATTTTCTTTAAATTTAAATTATTCCAAAGTAAAGGAAAAGAATTTTAAAGAGTTCTTTCCTTTTTAAAAACTCACAATGTAATATCCTGGTATTGGTTAAAAAGAAAAAAAAAGTGGTATTTACTCACAAAATTTAAGTCAAAATGGATTCAAGATTTAAATGTGAGAACTGAAACCATAAAACTCCTAGAATAAACATTGACCATGGCAATGATTTTATGGCTATTGCACCAAAAGCACATGCAACAGTAGCAAAAATAAACAAATAGAAGTATACTGAACTAAAAAGCTTCTGCATAGTAAAAGGGGAAATTCAAAACATAAAAAGGCAACATACAGAATGAGAGAAAATATATGATAAGGGGTTAATACCCACAATACATAGAGCACATACAACTCATCAAAATAATAATAATAATGAAATTAAAAATGGGCAAAGGACTTGCATAGACATTTTCCCAAAGCCGATATTCAAATGGCCAGCAGATACATAAAAAGGTGCTCAACATCACTAATCATCAGGGAAACGTAAATCAAAACCAGAATGAGATATCATCTCATGCTTGTTACAACGGCTATGATCAAAAAGACAAGAGATAAAAAGACTGGCATGGATGCGGAGAAAAGGGAACTCTTGTACATTATTGGTGAAAATAAAAACTAGTAGATCCACTGTAAAAATCAATATGCAGGGTCCTCAAATATTAATATAGAACTACCATATGATCCAGCAACTCTACTTCTGTGTGTGTGTGTGTGTGTGTGTGTGTGTGTGTGTGTGTGTGTGTATATATATAGTGAAATCACTATCTCTAAGGGAAATCTGTACCCCTATGTTTATCGCATCATTTTCTACCTATAATAGCCAAGGCATGGGAACAATCTCAGTGGACGAACAGATACACCGTAAAAAAGAAGGAAATCCTATCATTTGCAACAACATATATGAAACCTGAGGGCATTATGCAATGTTAAGTGAAATATCTCAGACAGCAAAAGGCAAATACTGTATTATCTTTTTTATATAAAAAATATAAAGTAAAAAATAAGCACAAAGGACCAGAGAACAGATTAGTGGTTTCCAAGATCAGGGTTTTGGGTTGAAAGGTTGGGAAATGGTTGAAAGTTGTTGAAGTGTACAAATTGACAGTAATAAAAATGAATATTTTCTGGGGATGTAATGTATAATGTAGTGACTATAGTATAATGCTATAATGCATATTTGGAAGTTGTTAGAAAGTAAGTCTAAAAAGCTCTCAGTACACACACACAAACACACATAGATGTAATTTTGTGAGGTGATGGATGTGTAAACTAATCTTGTTGTAGTAATCATTTTGCAATATATATATGTAAAATCACTATGTTGATACCTTAAATTTACATAATGCACTATATTACTTAAAAATCTGAAAAAATAAGTAGTTTATTTAGTTAGGATTTATAGAAGAAAAATGAAAAGGAAAAGGGTTAGATATTCAAGAAACATTCTACATGAAAACTAGAGAGTAGATTGAGCATATGTGTTTTATGCTCTATTTAGTAATTAGAGTTGCATATGAACAAAAAAGAATTTATCATTTAACAATTAAGAAGCTTACAGGTGTGAAAAATCTTCCCAAGGGAAAAGCATTTAAAGTCAGATTGGAGGATCATAATGAACTTGAACTGATAGAGCTGGATACACGGAAAAAATGGTATCATTTGAGCTGAGGGGAATTACTTGAGAATAGCTGTAGACAATTAGGATTGAAACAAGCATGTGTTGGAAAAAGATTATTGAGCAAACTTGAATATGATATAATATTAGTGAATAAAAAGAGATGATTTGTTAGGGTGGACTTATGACAGAAGTACAAAGATGAATGTTTAGATATTAGAGAAATATACTAGATGACAAACTAGAAAGAAGATTCTATCTGTTAGACAAAAATAAATGGTTTACCAAAGAAATAATGAGCACTTAATTCTAATTATTTGCCTACTACCTCACAGTGCATATAATACATATAACATAATTTCCAAAGCTGAATTGGCTTTTAATTCTTCAACCTCATTGGAACAGAATACAGAGCTCAAAAACTTCCAAAATGTGCAATAAAATATGGAAAATTGATACCATAATGCAGTGGGGAAGGGATACATTTTCAGTCAGAGTCTTTGCATTAGGCTATTTATTTTTAAGTATGAATTTTGATTTCTCCATAAACAAAATTTCAGATGGATTATAGATTTGCACCTGAAAGGTAAAATAATAAAGCTTCCAGAAGATAACAGATAAGGTTAATTTTATAATTTTAGAGTAAACATACATATTTTTTTAAAAAAGATGCCAAGTCAGTAATCAAAGGAAAGATGATAAATTTCACTTTATTAATGGTAAGAAAGTGGAAAAGTTTCTTTTCATCAAAAATTACTAGTAAAAAAGTGAAAAGGCACCTCATATTGTGGGAGAAGACATTTGCAACACACAAATCTGACAAATTTCACAAAGTATAAAGAACTCTTCTAAATGAATATGTAAAGAACTCTTCTAAAGAAACGAGGAAAAGTTCACCCAAAACAAGAGAAAAATGGGGAAATACTTGAACAAACACTTCACAGCAGAAGATATCTAAATGGCCAATAATCATCAGAAACTGTACTCAATTTCATTATTCACAGGGAAAAGAAAAATCTAAAATTAAAACTTCTAATCAACACCACTACATGCTCAACAGATTACAGCAGACAGGTAAAGCAGAATGTCAAGTCCTGGTGGACATGTGGAGCTACTCAAATTCTCATATGTTGTTTGTGAGGAAGTAAATTGGCATAAATAAATTGGCAAACAGCTTAGCAGACTCTACTAAAACTGAATATATTGTACCCTTTATCCAGCATTTGGCACCCTACCCTATACCTTTATAGAGATGAGCTCCATAGTTCACCAAACATACATATAAAACTTTTGCAGAACTTTTTAAAATAGCCAAATATTGGAATTGACATAAATAACCCTCAATATTGGGATGGGTAATTATGCTATATCTTATTCATTCAATGAATTAATAAATTATACAGTAGTGAGATTAAACATCTACAGTTACATGTGATAACTGTAAAAGTGATATCTCAAGGTGCTGAGCAAACTAAGGCAGGTACAGAAAAAGCAATGCTGTGCAATTTAATCCATGTAATGTAGCAGAGATTGGGAGACGGGCTGGGGAGAGAACACGCAAACCATCGATGTTGGTAGAAGTTAGGTTAACAGTTATCTTTAGTGAACTGAAGTTTTGGAGAGGAACAGGGTTTTCTGGTTGCTGTTACTGTTCTATTTACCTTGTTCTCGTTCACTTGAATGTGTTTATGACATGAAGTTTCATAAACTTTACAGTTATGATCTGTGCACTTTTCTATATATATGCTTTACTTGAATAAAAATTTGACTAAAAATATCCTTACTGTGCAGGGCCATAGACATAAATCCCTAGGACTGCTGATAAAATCTCTTGTTTTTAAAGTTCTGAAATCTGTATTTTTATTCAATTTAAGTCAATCAAAGACACATTTTTCTCAGTATTTTAGTTAAAATAAATGAATTTGAGGTCATAGCTGTCATATGAAGAAAGGCATAGGGGATGGATAATTTAAGGCATATTTGAAAAGCATTGACTAGATTGACATGGTTAACTACTGAGCTCCAGGAAAAAAAAATGATGCAAGTGATAAATTGGTAGAAATGGAAAGGTTATTTGGTTTCAAGTAATGAAAATAGAAAGGTAATTTAAATTAAGTAATCGAGATCTTTGAATGATGTTCTAAAGAAGTTGAACTGTATTTTTTAGATAATGAGGCACCAAAGGTTTTGAAAAAGAAAATGACAGAGTTTTACCCTTTATGAAAATGACTCAGATGGTAGTGTGAAGAATGTATTAAAAAGATTAGACTCCAGATACCTAGAGATTATTTGAATAGATGATGCAAGAGATAAAGCAGGCAGTGAAAACCTGAACCAAGATATTAAAAGAAAACTAGAACAGAAAGGCAGAGACTTTTGCAAAATGTAGTGTAAGAGAACTGACAGAAGAGAGCAGATAATTAGATATAGTAAATAGGAAAAAATGCATAAAGTAAAAGTGACTTTAATATTTCTAACCTATAAGAAAAACAAGTACAGAATTTCATTAACAGAAATAATAATAGCAAAGGAGCACTTTCAGGGAGAAACTAATAAATTTATCTTAGAATATTGGAGTTTGGTATTGTGCCAGCATGAACTGGCAATGAAGAATTGGTGTTTCGAAGTCAGCTTTAAAATTTACCCTTCAAGACAGCATGGATGGAACTGGAGAGCATTATGCTAAGTGAAATAAGCCAGGGGGTGAAAAACAAATACCATATGATCTCACTTATAAGTGGAACCTAATCAACAAAACAAACAAGCAAGGAAAATATAACCAGAAACATTGAAAGAAAAAAGAAACCAACAGAATCAAGATGGAAGGACAGGGGGTGGGGAAAGAGAAGGGAAGGGAAAAGGAAAGGGGAAAGGGAAGGGAAGGGTCAAGTCAAGGAACATGTATAAAGGACCCTTGGACAAAGCCAAGGTGGGAAAGGATTGAGGGAAGGATGGAGAGCGGGGAGCTGGGGAAAGTGGTGGAGAGAAAATGGAGACAAATGTATTTTAACAGTAAAAAATTAAAAATTAAAAAGAGAATAAAATTTAAAAAAATGTATATTTGATTTTAAGAACACCAAGATCATTTTTAAAACTATAGAAATGATTTCCCAGAATCTAACTGGCAGATTGAATCTTTATCACCGTAACCTCTCATTGTGTTGATATATAACTTTGTTTTAGCCCACTTTTAGTGTGTGTTTCTGAAATCTCTACACTGAAAGTCTTATTTCTTAGTTATTTGTATATTCTCCCACAGGACTCAACATGTCATTGAACCAGAGTGATTATTTACTACTAATTTCTGGTGATTTGTCTTTTGGGTACGTGATAGTCTCATGCTTCTATATTAACTGCGAATTTTAAAATTTTCAAATATTACTACTATAAAATATATCATTCAACTCTTCAAATATATGTAACAGAACAATCTACATTATATAATTTATTTTTATTATAACAAATGTGTTTCAACAATAGGTTTGGATAGTCAAATAAAATTTGGTTATTATCAATACCCAGGATACTGAGTTAATTTATGCCTTTATTATTCACCATATAGATTATACATTAGCTTGTAACTCTGTCTCCCTTTCTTCAGTCTGATGTTACACTTTCTTTTTTCTTCTGTAGCCAGTAACTACCTGTCTATAATTTGTACTTCTACTTCAGGGTGGTTTTTAAGAATTTTTTCCAGACAATCTTTTCTTAATTATTCTATATCTGCATACTTTCTGTGTAATTATACTATTAAAATTTACTGAAACAGTTGTAAATTTTATACACACACACACACAGAGGAGAGAGAGAGGAAGGAAGGAAATGGAGAGAAAGAAGAGGGGGAGAGAAAGAGAGGTATTTATTATAAGAAACTGACTCACACTATTATGGAGACAGAAAAGTCCCATGATTGTCTCCTGTAAGTCGGATACCCAGGGAGCCAGTGGTGTAATTCAGTTTGAGTCTTAAGGCCTGGAAATCCGGAGGGCTGGAGATCGATGTTCCAGCTCCTGTAATAACACAGAAAGGGACAAATTCTTCCTTCCTTCACCTAGTTTTCCCTGCAAGCCCTCAAGGGATTGCATGACATCTACCCGTATTGAAGAGGGTAAACTGCTTAACTGAGTTCACCAATTGAAATGTTAATTTCATTCAGACAGAACCTCACAGTCACAAAAACATGTTTGGCCAAATATCTGGGCACCTTGTGATCTAGTCAAGTTGACACGTAAAATTAGTCATACAGTGGCTGTGTTCCAGGAGCTCATTATTAGAGATATAGTTTATTATTTGGAAATCTTTTTTCCTCATAATGCCTGATAACATGCTAAACTATGCAAGTGACTTTTCCCCAATAAAAATTTATCCTTTTAAAATTAAACATTTAACATTGTCTTGGTTTTACCATATCAGTGGAAATCTGTTCAAACTATATTATACATGTTCTTGCCATTTACTTTTACTTTTAGTGTTTTATGTTGATAACATCATAAAATTAGTTTGGATGTATTAAATGGAGTTGCTTTGTTTTGCATTTTAAATAACATGTACTAAATATGATTGAGTTTTTTTATATTACAACTCACGACGTTTATGACCAACATCAGCTGGTTCTAAAAAATTGTTAGTATCTACTTATTTATAACACCCTTACTGATACTAACTACTCTGGCCCACACAAATATCATGTGTCAGTTGACTTGCTCCAATTTCTGTTATCTGATTTCTTGATTTTTTTCCATGCCCCCTGAAATCTGTTGTCACAGAAACAGTGATCCTTTTAATATTAAAGTCAAATCATATCATTTCTCAGCTCAAAACACCCCTATAGTTCCTATTGATTCTTAGGCTGGCTCACAAGGCCTTGCATAACTTAGTTTCTTTTTTCCCACTTCCTACTACTCTATTTTAAGACATGGGTCGTATTCCTACCTTAGGGCCTTTACACTATCCGTTTCTTCTTAAAATGTCTTTTGCCCTGAACAATGTTTTAATATATCTCCTAACCGTCGGCATGCTCAGAACTATACATAAAAATACACATACAAAGAAAGGCTTCTAATTTGCTGCTTCTAATATGCTATAAACTCAAATAACACCTAAAATAAATCTCGTATAAATGATATCTAATTATCATGTGTAGGTTCTTAATGGCAACCTAAGGAACTTTTCTTTAAAAAAATGATATAATTTTTTGCACATGATTGACGGGATAAGTTTACAGTTTTCATGTTTTTAAGTGTTCTCAATATGTGACATTACCGGCACAATCATCTCTTCATCAGTGGGGCATTATTTTCTATGGCGTATAAGTGGCACCGATGTAAACCGTCAATATAACCCACTAGGAAGGAAAACAGCCTTGTAAATTGTTGATTTAAATTTCTAGTTACATTGTTTCTATTTTTATTTTAAAAGAAATAAGCTTGTTGAACCACTGGAAAATAAACGTGAAGTGCAATTCAAAGCATTTAGCTGATTCCCAATGATTAAACAAAAATTACAAAAATAACAGAAAACACAATGGAAAATGTTTACCTTTGCCTAAAGTTTCAGAATCAATTCTATTTAGAAATATGAAAACTGAATTTTAAGACATATATGATATGTAAAACATAAACAAGAATAAAAATGTCTTTTCATAATGAACACTTTAATTTCATTCCTATATTACCATGTTAAATATCAAAATTCAATTAGCCACTTCTCTTCATTGGGACTCTAATGGAGTGTTAACAATGCCAAATAAGTACCACGATAATTTGTTACATGGTTTAGTATAAGAAATATTTTATTATTCTAACTTACAATAATAATGGTGATCCTTTAAATTTATCTAACTCTAACATCCAGGAGAATCTCTCTAAACATAAGTGATATATGTATTTAGAAACTCCTTCACTAGCTATAGAAACAAAGACATGATAACTGAATATATTATTGATTGTACAAAGATTGACAATACATGTTCACTGGCTGAGTGGTTGATTTAATTATCCTAATTTACTGCATGGGGAAACCCAGATGAAAGCTAGTGAATTGAGCCAAATAAACATTAGAGAGAGTTACAATCTAAGAGTGCAAGAATAAGTAGTGGGAAATTTTCATGTATAATGTTATAATGCTTGGTATTGAATGACCCAGTGACAAATATATTCCATGAGTTAAAACCAGATCTCTGTCACAACCATGTGATATCAGTCCATTGAGATATTATGTAAGAACCTCACTTATATATCACTCACTCTTGGCAGTAATGTGCAATGAGATGAAATAAAGTTCACCTTCGGCTCATCTGAAGTGATCGAGTAACAGAAGGGCTGAGAAATTTAATTTTGTCAGCATATACCTAGACTGGGACAGATTTCATTCCTGGAGATAAACTCCCATACTTAGAGATTATGGCATGTGAAGTACAAAATATAAAAAAATTAAATGTTATTCTTTGCTTTTTTTTTTACACTAAAACATGAGTAATAAGAAACAAGTAGAGCAAAAATTATTTTCCATGGAGAAGGTGATAGGAAAATCTAAAATAGATATGACTATAAAACCTCCAATTAACTTTCTCTTCCTAGTCAATCACTGTGATATTTAAATAATAAAAAACCTTGTATAGTTATCAAAATGGTCCTGAGTAAAGACTGTGAGCAGAAGCACCTGTCTTTTCTGGGTAGACCTTTATTCAGGCAGCCAAGACCTGGAAACAACCAAAGTGTCCTTTGTTAGATGATTGGAAAAAGAAGATGTGCTACATATATGCAGTGGAACACTACTGAGTGGTAAGAAAAGATGAAGAAATACTGCCATTTGCAATATCGCGGATGGATCTTGGAAATATCAGGGTTTGATGCTGGTTAGGTGGTGGTTTCTTGCATTGTGAATATTTAAATAAAATAAAAACTCAAGCCATGATTGATTTCTATATCATCCTCATTCTCATCATCATAGTTAACATTAGTTTTGTGTATGTAATAGGATCTGTTTTATATACTTAACAATTTGTCAAGCAGTAATTCCATGATTCTTTATACTAACCCTATGAAAGAAGTATTTGTGTTATTTTCACTATGATAAAAGTCCAAAGGCATGCAGAAGTTAATTAACATGTCCGATATTGCATAGCTAAAAACTGGTGGAATAACATGTTCAGCACAGGAAGCCTTTCTAATTCCTGGAAAAGAATGTAGATCAAGATTTATTATGTTTCATAAAAGCGCAAGAGTCAACAGGAAACTTCCAAATTTACATATTTTTATAAATTTATCTTTTACCAAAAGAAAGTTTTTAACAAATTTATTAAGATGGTTAGTGATCAATTTAGCATTTTTAAATATATATTTAAAAAATTACAAAATAAATTGTTTGAAAAATAATGACATCATTTGTATTCTATGCTGTGTCTCCCCTCTTATTTTACTAATTATTTGAATTTAACTTCAATGATGATACATTTATCCATGTTATCACATTTTTTTTCACTTAACTCAGTCTATGAGCCTGATATCACATTACCATAATTTCTAGTTTACTCCCCAAAAATCTTTTACCAAGACACAAAAAGAGGGGGTGGGTGCTTTTACTCATTATTTACTCTAGATTTCTTTAAATATGGCTGTTATTTATTATATTTGCATAATGTTCAGCCTAAGTTTAAAACATTATTCCTTCCTGTAAGGAAGTCATATAAAGCATTCTCTCTTTTATTTAAAAAAACATTATTTTTACACCAATTTTAGGTTGAAAGCAAATTGGAAAGGAAGGAAGGGATTCCCCCCACACTCCTTACTCTTATACATGTGTGGGCCCACCCATTATCAATATCCCTTACCAGACAGTACATTTGCTAACAATTAATGAATCAACATTAACACATCATAGTCATTCAAAGTCTATAGTTTACTATAAGGTTTACTCTTGATGTTGTACATTTTACTGTTTTGGGAACAGTGTGATGATCTTTATCCATTATTATAGTATCATACAAAATTTTTTCACTGCTCTAAATATTTTCTGTGCTCAGCCTATTCATCCATCCTGTTGCTTCCCAACCTCTAGCAACTGTTGCTCTGTTTACTGTCTTCATAGTTTTACATTTTTTCCAAAATGTCATATAGTAAGAATCATACAGAGAATTTTAGGCTCCACATTGCCTTCTTTCACTTATGAATATGTACATTGGTTCTTCTATTTTCTTTCATAGCTCTGCAGCTCATTTTATTTTGGCACTGAGTAATAAACATCCCATTGTCTGGCTGTACTAAAGTTTATCCATTCACCAAACTGACTGACACCTTGGTGCTTCAAAATTTGGGCAGTTATGTAAAAGCTATTTTGATCATCTATATGCAAGTATTTGTGTTAACATAAGTCTTTGACTTTTTGTGGTAAACACCTATGGACATGATTGCTGGATCCTACAGTAGTAGTGTTTCATTTTGTAAGAAGTAACAAAACTATCTTTCCAAGTGGCTCTACCATGTTACATTCCCACCAGCAATGAATGAGCATTCCTGTTGTTCCACATCCTCATCAGTATTTGGTGTTGTCAGTGCTCAAGGTTTAGCAGTAGGTTTGTGGTGGTATCTCTTCATTTTAATTTCCATGCACCTCATGACACATAATGTGGAGTATTTTTACATATGTTTATTTGCTATCTGTACATCTTCTTTGGTCTATTTTTATTTGGACATTATGTATTAGTATTGTTGAGTTTTAATAACTCATGGCATATTTTAGACAATAGTCTTTATCATTTTCCTTTTAAAAACATTTCTCCCAGTCTGTGACTTGTCCTCCCATTTTCAAACAGTGTCTTTCACAGAGTTGAAGTTTTTAATTCTAATGAAGTCTGGCTTATCAACTTTCTTTCATTGATAATGCCTTCCATGTTATATATAAAAATTCATTGCCATACCCAAAGCCATTTAGATTTTCTCCTGTTATCTTCTAGGAGTTTCATAGTTTGGTGTGAAGAATGTAAGGTATGTGACTATTTAATTTTTACATGAGGTTGTATAGTTATTCCAGTACTACATCCTGAAAAGATTATCTTTGCTACATTAAATTGCCTTTGCTGCTTTGTCAAAAGTGCTCAACTATATTTATACGGACCTATTTCTGGGATCTTTATTCTGTTCCATTAATATATTTATTAGTCTCTTCTTTCATCTATCCTCTAAAGATACAGCACTCTCTAGATTACTGTATCTTTAGTCTTGAAATTGTGTAGAATCAATCCTCCAACTTTATCCTTCTTTTTCATTTTTTATTTTTTTATTTATTTTTATTTTTTTAAATTTATTTTCTTTATTTTTTTCAAATACATTCGTCTCTGCCTTCCCCCCCCACCACCTTCCCCTGCCCCTCCCCCTCCCTCCCTCAATCCTTCCCCTTTGGTTTTGTCCATGCGACCTTGCTACATGTTCCCTGACCCTCTCATTCCCTTCCTTTTCCCCCGTCCCCCCATCCCTCCATCTCCCTTGTCTCTGTTCATTTCTTTTCCTTTCAGTGTTACTGGTCTTATTTTCCTTGCATCTTTGTATTGTTGGTTAGGTTCTGCTTATAGGTGAGATCATACGGTATTTGTCTTTCACCCCCTGGCTTATTTCACTTAGCATAATGCTCTCAAGTTCCATCCATGTTGTCTCGAAGTTTTGTAGTTCTTTTTTTCTTTCTGCTGCGTAGTATTCCATTGTGTAAATGTACCATAATTTTTTGATCC
The DNA here is from genome assembly GCF_021234165.1 of Pteronotus mesoamericanus. NCBI lineage: Eukaryota > Metazoa > Chordata > Mammalia > Chiroptera > Mormoopidae > Pteronotus > Pteronotus mesoamericanus. The sequence continues at coordinate 36,484,634 of NW_026555285.1, read as the reverse complement.
AATCATCTACTGATGGGCATTTAGGTTGCTTCCAACACTTGGCTATTGTAAATTGTACTGCTATGAACACTGGGGTGCATAGGTTCTTTTGAATCTGCATTTTGGAATTCTTAGGGTATAGTCCCAGCAGGGGAATCACTGGATCAAAAGGCAGTTCCATTTTCAGCTTTTTGAGGAAATTCCACACTGCTTTCCACAATGGCTGCACCAGTCTGCATTCCCACCAACAGTGGACTAGGGTTCAATATGTGTAGCTTACTCTGGGTCTTTTGCTGCTCCATATAAACTTTAGAATCAGTTTGGCAATATCCATAAAATAATCTCCTAAGTATTTGATTGGAATTTTATTGAAGTTATAGATCAATTTGGAAAGAGCCTACATCTTAACAAAATGAGAATGAAATATATGCAAAGATATTCTGTGTTCAAGGACATCACAGTTTTGTCATTTTTCTCATTCAAATCATGTATATATATTATTTTATAAATTGATAAATATTTAATTTTATAGTTTGTTAATGTGAATAGTATTGTTTCTTTTTTATTTCAAATTCCACTTGGTCATTGCTATTAAATAGGGAAGTAATTAACACTTGTGTATTAACTTTGTATCCTGCAAGGTATGAGAATTTCACAGTGATTTATTACTTTTTTCTACTTCCCAATGTATCAGTCTCTAAGATGAGAAAAGTTTTACCAATCTCACAATTCTTGTGACAATTAAATAGTAGGATGTGTGTGAATGTAATACAAATAGTTGAGTCAAAGTAAGATGAATTTAAGTAAAATGGTGATTCAAGAACAAAGAAAAATACTTGATGTTTATGCTTCTTTTGTGTATATTATAGAAATAGAGTATGTAGAAATTATAGAGTTGATTTGTGTATGACTTAATGTAAGAAGTTGAAAAATTACTGAAGAATCACACAAGTTAAATTTTCCAAGAATGTAATATAATTTACTAGAGTGTTAGCAAATTTGAAATTTTAATAACAATCATTTTGTCACAATAGATATTTTGAAGTGATTATTTTGCCTTTCAATTTCCTTTCTGTATATTTCAATTAATTTTAAAGAGAGTCATAAAAACAATCTTGTTTTTATCTTGCAATTTTCAATATCTTAGTACGAATGTTGATGTTTTCAAACAGTGTAAAATAATCATGAAAGTAGAATTCTATTATACTAGTTTTGTCATTTGAAATTTAGTTTTTTTAAAGTAATTAAAATAAGAGTGTTAAAAATATAAGATCCAAATGAAAATAGACATAAAAGTAAATTAGAAATAATCTTTCTTCCTGAGAAATCTATTAAAATTATTTTAATTTTTTTGGTTCTGGGTTCATTAATCTTTGTGACACTCAAAACACATTTAAATTTTTTGCATAATATAAAAACTTATCTTTAGTTCTCTCTACTTCTTACAATTTCTATATGTATCCTTAAATGTTATAAATGTATATAAAATATACACCATGTATTTAGTATATATATATTTATGTATATTATCTATACCACATATTTTATATCTTAGCTTTTAAGGATACAAATATTATACATTATATTATAATATTAATATAAATATTATTATTGGTATTAGCCAATTAATTATGGGATAATGATATAACCACTGAGATTATTTGCCAGTAGTATTTTATATTCAAGAATCATAGAAGGAATGTTCTAATTATGAAAATAATTATCCTCACTCTTGGACTTTTTTTCTCATTGTTTAGAGAGAGAGAGGAAGGGAGAGAGAGTTACATCGATGGGAGAGAGAAGCATCAATCAGTGGCCTCCCATACGCTCCCACTGGAGGATCAAACTGACAAATCAGATCAGTGCCCTAACCAGGAATGGAACCTGCAAACTTTTGGTCATGGGATGACGCTCCAGCCAAGTAAGCCACACTGGTGAGGGCAGTAATATTCTAAATAATTCATAGAGAACTAATAAAGAAGTGATAAGTGATGAAATATGGCAGCAATACCTGGCACTTACAGTGCAAATAGAAGGATTGAAATGGCAAAGACCTGTCTTAGAGGAACCCTAGGGAAAGTAGAAACTTGACAATCCTGCTTACAATATAGTGTGAGATAGATATATGGTTCTAAATAAGAGGATTTATCACATTTCTTCTGTAGAAGATTAGGCACTAGTAGATATACAGTTGTTTGTATGGAAAATACAAAAATTAATAAATAATAATGCATGTACGCACAACTATAAACCTATTTTTGCCCCATCCTGTATATGATCCATAAAATGCCATAGCCTTTTATTATGTGCAGTCTCATTAAGGCCTGCAAGATAGACATTCAGGCAAAGAATTAAATTAAAGCATTCCCCTCTGAAGCAATTGAATGCTAAGTCTAAATTTTTGTTTTTGTTGTAGTCATGCTGTGACAGCCCAAAGCCAACCATTGCCAAATTACAAAAGAACCTAAAGTTCCATAAAAGCTTTTTATATCCTCATCTTTAAACATGAAAGGACATCCTAGAATCAGTAGAGCAATCAGAGATTAAAATTTTAAAAGTGAATATAGAGCAGGGTTTCTCAATCATAATATTATTGACATTTTAGACATAATGTATGATAGAAGCCCTGTGATAAGCAAAAATGTGTTTATACATTACCAGCATCCCAAGGGTGAAAATCATGGCTGACTGAGCACCATTACCCTACAGAAAACAGATTGAGGAAAGGAATATAATTTTAAAATAATTGTACTTCACTTAAATATTGCACTCATCATGCTAAAAAGATATCATATAAATAGCAAATTGGAAGTACGAATCTCTTGAAATTCAAAAATATTATTTCTAAAAGTAAACAAAAATTAATTAAGAACATAGAAATGTCAAGATACATACCAAAGAAATAGAATAAAAGGATAAAATGAGGGAAAACCAATTCATGAGTGATCCAATATACAGTACAACTAAATATGAGCTCTAGATAAAGAAAGCAAAGAAAATAAAAGCTAATAGAAATTTTTCAGAAAGACAAGCAAGTGCCCAAAGGTGTATGTGACAAAGACACTGAAAAATAAAGGGCGGTCTCTTTAAGTCTTACCTAGAAAAAGACCGTATGCATAAGTTAATGTGTTACATTCGAGTCACAACTATCATAAGCAATGAAGGAGGTTGAATTCAAAGAGGTTATAACTTTATAGGCCTAACAGGAAATGGTCTCAGAAGAAAGGACTGAAGTAAAAGAAATTAATATGAACAAGAAATTATATAAACATGAATAAATTAAAGAAACAAAAGGGAAGTCAAAAGAAAATTATCTTAAACTGAACTACAGAAGGATGGAATCTGAAAAGAGTGATTAAAGTTTTCTGAAGCTTTCATATTGTTACCAATGAAGAGAGCTTAAAAATTTAACTTTGGATTTTTAACCTCATTGACTTAAGTATGTATGGTGAAGTTCCAAGCATAACCATTAAAGATACAGATGTAGAACGCATAACTTCTAAAATAGCAGATAGAAAAGTTGGAATAAGAGAAAAAGCCTATCAAAAGAAGACAAGAGAAAATGAAAGGCATATTAAAAAAAAACAAAAGAGAAAGACAATTATGTAAATAGAAGTAAACTCAGATATATGGGGGATGATGAATAAAAATAAATATGCCAATTAAAGTATAAAGATTGGCTGTTCCACTACTTGGCAAAATTCATAAATATATGTGTGTGTGTGTGTGTGGGTGTGTGTGTGTGTGTGTATCTGAGAGATGAGAATAAATGGTAACAATAAACATATGTCAATCATCTACTCAAAAAGAGAAAAAAGGATTATTTATGTTAATATTAAGCAAGTAGATTAATGTCTGATAAAATAGACAAATATATAAACAAAATAATCTAATTTGATGAGATTTTGAAATGCCCATTATCATATTATAAAACATTAACATTCCTGTATCAAATACTTGTATGTTCAGTTAGACAAACATGTAGAATATAAAATAATCTAAACAGTGGTATGCAACATCCAATGTTTATAGAAAACACATTTTATTTAGAGTATACAATTAAAGATTTGGAAATAAACTTAACACCTTTAAAGTATAATAGTGAGATTAATCATATGTATTAACCACAAATACAATTTAAGCTACAAATCATTTTCAAAACAAAAGGTGTGTATGTTTAAATTTTAAAATTCACTTCTAAATATTTCCAAATGTACTTCTACATAATATAACATTTGAAGTCTGTCAGTATACTATATATTGATACAAGGAACAGGTATATATTGAAGAAAAATTATAGTTTTATTATTTATATTAGAAGACAATTAAAAATAACAGTGAATACAATAACTGAATACAATAGTTATCTTAAGTCTGGAAAAATAACATTAAATAAACCCAAAGAAGGTGACACTAATTAGCATGAGAGAAAAACGTTAATGTATTAGAGAACAAAGATGCAATAGAGAAGACAAACAAAAGTAAAAAGTTGGCAATAAAGAAGAAAAAATGTGAAATGAGTACTAAAAGAGATTTTTTGAGAATTAACCAAGAAATATTAAACAGATAGAGATACATGTTAAAATGAAAATATACACCCATTGTGTACAGTTTATAAAAATAATATTCTTGAATCAATTTCAACAATTTATATCTTTCAAAATGTTTTTATTTTCTGTCTGAAAAATTTTGAAATAAAACTATTCCTTATACTTTTTGTCCCAGTTTGACAAATAAATATCTTATATATTTAGAGTGCACAGTGTGATGTTTTAGTATATTGAACTAATGATACCACAGTCAAGCTAACTGATATATCATCACCCCAGATCCACTATCTTTGTGTGTGTGTGTTCATGTGTGTGGTGAGAACATATACTTATATATAAATCCATACTTCAACTGTACAAGGTCTGTCCAGAAGAAGTCCAGCCATTGTCAATATAACAAGAATGGTTAGCAAGACATCAATGTAACCTGGCAGCCAAGGAGAGTGGACTGGAATGCGCATGCGTGAAAAATGGCAACTTCACTGTATTAGCTAGTAAGGGAGGTAGACGCACTGGAGTTAGCATGCACACTGTGTGGCCATCACATTAAAAATGACTGAGGGATTATAACAACGAATCTTCATCCAGTTTTGGGTGGAACAGCCCTTGCCAGAAGCTGTTCGGATGATTCAGAAGACTGCAGCTATGGGAAACCGGTGATTGACTGCCTCATCAGGACAGTGCGCCTCCCTTGTGCATCAGGTCTTGTGCGGAGTATTTTGGTGAAACACCAAATTACCCAGATTACTTACTCATCCTACAGCCCAGATTTGGTGCCCTGTGACTTCTGGCTTTTCCTAATGTTAAAATCACCTTTGAAGAGATTTCAGACCATGGCTAAGATTCAGGAAAATACGGCAGGGCAGCTGATGGCTATTGGGAGAACTATGTAAGGTTCCCAGTGTCTACTTTGAAGGGGACTGAGGTGTCACGGTCCTATATGCAATCTTTCTTACATCTTTTGACTTCTCCAATGAATGCCTCTATTTTTCGTATTACATGGCTGGATACGTTCTGGACAGACCTCATACATTATCATCAACTGCAGTTACCATACTGAACGTTATGTCTCCAAACTCCAAAACTTACCCTTTAACTCAATGTTTGTACTCTTTGACAAACATACCCCCTTTTCTCTCACCACCCCTGCCCCTGGTAACCCCCTGGATACTTTTTATTATTCTATTTGACTTTCTTTTAAATTGCCGTATAAGTGAAATCATGCAGTACTTGTTTTTCAGTGCCTGAATTATTTCGCATAGCCGTGATTATCTTCCTGATTCATCCATGTTGCCGCACACAGGATGTTATTCTTTTTTACGGCTAAGTAATAGTCTATTTTATATATTTACTATATTTTACTACATTTCCTTTAATCATTCATCTGATGACAGACATGTAGGTTGTTTCCATATCTTTGTTACTATGAAAAATGCTGTAATGAACATAGGAGTGCAGATATCTTCAAAATTGTGATCTTATTTGTATTGGACATAATACTGTTTTCATCTTGATCCTAAATCCCTAATTCTTTTTTTACTTTTTTAGTAAATCCAACAGAACAATAGTTTGTGTAATTACAGTAGTTTTTCTTCATTTTACAATTAGAATTGCAAGTGGAGCTTAATGATTTCAATTGCCTAGAAGTATATGTTAACCGATATATTTGTGTTAACATATAACATATTTGTTATGTGACAGTATGGCCATATACTTTTATACTTATATATAAATCCATCATCATTTAATTATCACAATAAAATAAAATAATACAGTGGTGTGGCAGTTCATATACTATAGTTATGGAACAAATATAAGTGACCCATGGCCATGGACTACAGGGTAGGGATTGTGGGAGCAGGGAGTAGCTGGGGCAGGAGAGAGAAATAGAAGAAAATTAAGACAAGTGTAATAAAACAATTACAAAAATTAAATTTTAAAAAATTGTAAATAATAAAAATATAAAAATACCCAGAAGTGGGATTGCTGGGTCATATGGTAACTCTATTCTTAATTTTTTTAGAAAGATAATACTGTTTTCCAGAGTTGCTGTACATTTCCATTCTCATCAATGGTGAATGAAGGTTCCTTTTACTCTCCAACCTCTCCAACGTTTGTCACTTCTCTTGTTGGTAGTAGCCATTCTAACAGGTGTGAGGTGGTATCTCATTGTAGTTTTGATTTGCATTTCCCTAATAGCTAGTGAAGGATTAACATCTGTTGGCCATTTATATGTCTTTTTTGGGAAAATGTCTATTCAGGCCCTCTCCCCATTTTTTAAATGGATTGTTCGTTTATTTTGAAAACATTTTATTTACAAAGACATTATGCACAACTATGTTCATTGTGACATTATTCATGGTAGCCAAGATGTGGAAACGACAAAAGTGTTCTTCAATAGAGGACTGGATAAAGAAGATGTAGTACATACATACAATGGAATACTACTCAAGTGTAAGAAAAGATGAAATACTGCCATTTCTGACAACATGGATTAAACTTGAGAACATTATGAGTAGTGAAATAAGTCAGAGACAGCTAAGAACCAGACGATTTCACTAATATGTGAGATATAATATGTGAGACCAACGAGGTCCGAGCGCTTTTTGTGGACAAAGACACAGTGGTCAATGCTGTTGGGTAGTCACATGACATCTACCTCTTGAAGATGGACAATCGAGAAGATGAGCTGGTGACCAGGGTCAACTCCTGGTGTACACAGTTAGTGGACAAGATCCACAAGGACGAGGTCATGCGGAACCGCAGGCGAGTGAGGGAGATCAATCAGTACATCGACCACATGCAGAACGAGCTGGACAACCTTGAGTGCAGCGATCTGATAGATTAGGGCTGTGCTGGCGCAGAGGGCTGCTGCCGGAGGCGCGGCTCTGGCCCTGGCCTGCGGCGCCCACTTCCTGGTGCCTCAGAAGAGAATTACTGGGGATTTCTCAACCCACAGCCCCGCAAAGTCATTTCCCCACCACCCCTGGGAGAACTTTCAAATGTAGAGAAAATAAAGGAGTTAAGTCACAAAAAAAGAAAAGAAAAAAATAGACACAGACAACAGTGTTGTGGTTACCAAAGAGAAGCAGGGTGGATTAGTAGGAAAGGGTAAAGGGTTTTGAATATATGGTGACAGAAGATGATTTGACTTCTGTTGTTGGGCCCACAATGCATTGTACAGATGACATATCATAGAATTGTACACTTGAAATCTAAATAATCGTATTAACCAATGTCACCCAATAAATTTTATTTAAATGTAACTTAAAAAATAAATATATAAAAATAAATATATAAAGTAAGGTCTTAACATACCATGGTCACAGTGATGTAGTGATTACTGAATAAATTCAGTACTCATTTCTGGTTTAATTTTCAATGTTTGTTTTCTTTAGATGATAATTTCAGGATCTGCATCTGTGCTAATGATGTGGTTTCACTAATTCACTTGCAACATATGGTTGTACTGTATAGGTACATGCATACCTATATTCACATAAGTGTGTGTATAATTATAGATATAGCTATGGATAAGGGACATGAACATGAATGTGGATATTGCTATAAACATAGTTAGAGATACAGATATGTTACTCTCAGGTAAAAAACAAACTTTCCATTACTCATCTCTTTAAATCCCGACAGTGAGAAATATCTGAAACTCTACCAAGGAAATCATGGAATATCCCTGAATTCACTGGTCTTTACTTTTCAAAGTGTACAAGTAAGCAATTAGATAATATCTATTGTCCTTTCTTTACCACCATGAAAATGTGATATGTGATTTTTTTTTGTTTTTGGTTTTTTATACTTAAAATTTTATGGAGATATAACTGTGTAAGTTTAAGGCATATGTGTTGATTCGACACAATTATATATTTCAATATAATTACCAATGTGGTATTAGTTAACCCTTTTAACACATAACATAATTATCATTTACTTTTTGTGGTAAGAACTTTTATAATTTGGCCTCTTAGCAAATTTGAAGTATAAACACAGTATTGTTGGGTACAATCACTATAGGGTACATTACCTCTTCAGAACTTATTCATTTTCTAACTGCAAGTTTGTACCCTTTGACCAACATCTCCTCCCTCCTCCATCTGCCTCCTCTCCCTCCAGCCCTAGTAAGCACCAAGCAACTCTCTGTTTCTGAGTTGTGGTTTTTAGATGCCATGTATAAGTGATATCATGCAGTACTTATCTTTCTTTGAGTTATCGCACTTAGTATAATGCCCTCAAGATCCTGAATTTTTTTCCTTTTAAGAATTCGACAGCTAATGACAACTCGCAAATATAGGTTTGTCTATAGTAATAAGGTTAACCATCTAAATATTAAGTGGCTTAGAACACAGTATAATTTTCACATATAAAACAAATGCCATGTAACAAGGTAATTATTAGGAATCATTAATTTAAAAGACAAAAAAATAGTGGGCCTTTTAGGAAAAGTGTGTAGATAAATTATATCCCATTATATTTTGAATGCCTACAGGGGAGTAAAGTGCATTGTAGATTTCTGTGACTGTTTCAATCCTATCTCTGATTCTTTTTATTAAATGTATTGGGGTGACATTGGTTAATAAAATTATGTATGTTTCAAGTGTACAATTCTATGATACACCATCTATGTATTGAATTGTGTGCCCACCACTTAAAGTCATATCTTCTGTGACTATATATTTGAACCCCCTTTACTATCTACTACCTTCCTACATTCTTCTCTCTGGTAACCACCATACTTTAATATGTGCCTGAGTTTTTGTTTATTTTTTTTTCTTGTTTTTCATTTGTTTCTTTCAGTTTCGTATTCCACATATGAGTATTCTAGTAACTAATATAAAGGTAGAGTCAGAAGACATCTATACATTGACTTAAATGTTTTTTAAATTATGTACTAAAACTAAATTTAAATTTAAAATATTTTTGATGAACTGTGAACATATTGGTAACTAAATCAATAATGTTTATTGAGCAGGTGCTGAATTGTTTTAGCAAATATTTACTTAGCATTGAATCATGCACTGTTAAAAATCTATATAAATATTATTTAGAAATCTTGGAAATACATTAATTTGTTAACTTGAAGATTGGGAGTTCACTGTATGTATGAGTGATTTTTTTTTATTTATACATATATACGTTATCTGACAAGCAAGTTAGTAGGACTGAGATACCAGTAGCAAAGAAAGGGAAGGTCAGGTTGGGAGGAAGGTGTCGAGAAAGCTATAAGAATTCAAGTATGTTTTACTAGAGTTTTAACTCTGACAAAAATAGAAGGCTCTAGAAACCTGAAAAGTAATCTTAAAATATTTAGTTTCTTCAGAGAGACACTCTATGCTTCCAATTACTTCAACAGTATAATCATTTTGTGAAAAATACTCCCAGAACTGAAAACATTTTATTGTACGCTAACTAGCTCAAATCACACATTTCTACTGCTATCTTCTTACTTTTTGTTTTAAGAAGTAATTGCCATATATGTTTGTTAAGTGTGTATTTCACATTTAAATACACAGTTTTAGATGCAGAAGCTCAGAAATTACAAATTAGTTCTATACTCTGAACCACTAAAGACAAATGAGTTAGCAATGTTATCACCTCTCATTTGACACATAGAATTATAAATTGGATGTTGCTTTTATTATTGGTATGAGAAATTAAAGAACATGTATTTACCGAAAAACCTACTAAGAGAGCATGTACAGCAGTTCTATTTCAAAGTATATATAGCCTAGGTGAGAAAATCAGGAATAGACATGCTATACACTAAATGAAAATAAACTTTTAGATAAAATAAATCTGATACAAGGAAATTTGTAGTTTTTAAACACATGAGTAGCAAAGATATAAAGTGAAAGATTTCAGTGGAGTTAATTTTATGTTGTAATTGCCACCACTTTATTTATTTGAAAAATGGTCTTGAATATTCTGTTTATTCCCATTTCACATAGGGGATGTCTAGAAAAGACATAAATAGTCAGAAGGTGGTTTGTTGAGCATGAAATCAGAATTAAAGGGTTTAAGTGACACAGTTTCCAGGGCTCATTCTCCTCTTAACATTCTTGGATGACCTTTGCAATTATATTTCTTTTTGTGACTCTCCTTTTATTTCTCTGTTTTGTAATGCTTTTCTTTTGTCTTTAAGTTTCTTGCTATAGTACTACTCCAATGGTATCAGATGTTTTTATTCAATAGCATAGTCTTTAGTTTGAAGTAGCATATTTATTATAAGATACAGACATACCTAGGAGATATTGCAAGGGTGGCTCCAGACCACTGTAAAAAAGTGAATATTGCAATAAAGGGAGTTACACTTTTTTTTGGTTTCCAAGTGCATATAAAAGTTATGTTTACACTCTACTGTAGCCTATTAAGTGTGCAATAGCATTATATATAAAACATGGACATATCTTAATTAAAAATCACTATGTTGCTAAACAGTGCTAACCATCGCCTGAACCTTAAACAAGTCACAAATTTTCTTCTGGTGGAGGGCCTTGCCTCAAAGCTGATGCCTGCTGAATAATTAACATGGCGGTTGTTGAAGGTCAGTGTGGCTGTGGCCATTTCTTAAAATATGATGTCCTTGAAGTTTGCCACATCGACCAAGTCTGTCTTTCATGAAAGATCTGTGTCATGTATGATGATGTTTAATAGCATTTTACTCATGTGAGAGCTTTCAAAATTGGAGACACATCTCTCAAACCCTGCTGCTGCTTTATTAACTAAATTGTAATATTCTAAATCATTTATCATTCAACAATATTCACAGCATATTCACCAGGAGTAGGTTTCATCTTAAGAAACCACTGTCTTAGCTTTTCGTAAGACTCTTCTTGTCTTTTAAAGCTTTATCAGGAGATTGCAGCAATTCAGTCACACCTGTAGGCTACACTTCTAATTCTAGTTCTCTTGCAGTTTCTATTGCAAGTGCAGTTACTTCCCCCACTGATTTCTTGAACCCCTCAGAGTCATCCATGAGGGTTGGAATCAGCCTCTTCCATATTCCTGTTAAAGTTGGCATAATGACTTCTTCTCATGAATCACAAATGTTCTTGATGGCATCGAAAATGGTGAATCCTTTCCAGAAGTTTTCCAACTTATTTTGCCCAGATCCATGTGATGAATCATTATCTAGGGCACCTATAGCCTTACAAAATGAATTTGTTAAATAGTAAAACGTAAAAGTGAAAATTACTACTTAGTCTATGGGCTGCAGAATGAACGTTCTGGTAGCAGGCATGAAAACATGAGTCACACTGTCCACCTCCAGCCGAGCTCTTGTTGACCAGGTGCATTGTCAGTAACAGCAGTATTTTGGAAGGAGTCATTTTTCTGAGCAGTCAGTCTCAACAGTCGACTTTCCTCCAGGCTTTGTTGGTCCATTTATGGAGCACAAACAGAGCAGAATTAGCACAATTCTTCAGGACCCTAGAAATTTGGAATGGTAAAGGAGCACTGGCTTCAACTGAGAGTCACCAGCTGCATTAGCTCCTAGTAAGAGAATCAGTATGTCCTTTGAAGCTTTGAAACCAGGCATTGCCTTCTCTTCTCTCACTATGAAATTCCTAGATGACATCTTCAACTATAATCCTATTTTGTCTATATTGAAAAACTATGCTTTACTTTAACCACTTTCATGAATTATCTTAGCTAAAATCATCTGGATCACTTGCTGCTGCTTCTCTGTCCGCACTTTCTGATTCACCTTGCACTATCATGTTATGAAGATGGCTTCTCTTTTTAAACCTCATGAACCAACCTATTCCGGCTTCAGATTTTTCTTCTGAAGCTTTCTAACCTATCTCTGCCTTCATAGAATTGAAGAGAGCTAGGGTCTTGATCTGGATTAGGTGTTGGCTTAAGGGAATGTTGTGGTTGTTTTGATCTACCCAGACCACTAAAACTATCCCCATTTCAGCAATAGGCTGCTTTGCTTTCTTATCATTTGCATCTTCACTGGAATAACAGTTTTAATTTCCTTCAAGAACTTTTTCTTTGCATTCACAACTCAGCTGTCTGGCACAAGAGGCCTGGTTTTGGGCATAACTTAGCTTTCAACACTACTTTCTTACTACGTTCAGTAATCATTTCAGTTTTTGATTTAAAGTGAGAGAACTGCAGCCCTTCCCATTGCTTGCACACTTGGAGGGCATTGTAGGGTTATTAGTTTGCCTAACTTTAATGTTGTTGTGTCTCTCAGGGAATAGGGAGCCCCAAAGAGAGGGAGAGAGATGAGGAAACAGCTGGTTGGTGGAGCAGTCAGAACACAAGTTTATTGAAGTTCATCATCTCAGCTGGATGTGCTTCATGGAGCCTCAAAAACAATTACAATTGTAACATCTCTAATAGATCACTGTAACAAATGTAATAGTAATTTAAAGAGTTTAAAATGTTCAGATAATTACCAAAATGTGACACACAGACATGAAGGAGGCAAATGTTGTTGGAAAATGATGTTGATAGTCCTGCTTGATTGACAAACTTTCAGTTTGTGAAAAACACAGCATCTACAAAGTACAATAAAACAAAGTGCTATAAAATGAGGTATGCCTGTAATATGTATCTATGGGAAAAAATAATTTCCAAGGAATAATTAATTAAGAAACCTTGTCATTGTCATTTATACCATTGTACCACTGTATTACTATTGTGAGTACTCGGATACACAAACACACACACATTTACATATAAGTATAGATACATACATAAATTCAAACATTTTACAATTTATAATGGAAGATGAAACATGCATGTGATATAAGCTGGGTTATCATGAAACAAGTATGGATATATGTCATGAGGATTCAAGTAAGTTTACACTTACATTCATTGGACAATAGATATTGTTTTTAAAAACCTGCATTTACAAGGTTTTCTATGGGTCTCACATTTGATTTTTACCCTCTTCTAACATATCTCCCCATTTTTATTGAAGTATAATTAGCATACATGAAACTGCACATAATTAATGTTACAACTTGATGAGTTTGGACATATGTATACACTTTGGTTACCATTACCACAATTGGACAAAAAGAGTAATAAACATATACATTACTTACCTTCAAAATTGTATTGTCCCTTTGTTTCTTTGGAGGGGGTGTCGGGTGTAAGAACACAGCATGAAACCTACTCTCTTAAAATTTGTTTTTAAGTTCACTGTACCTATTGTTAACTATAGGGACAATGTTTTCATTATAGTCTCAGCAACCAGCGATTGCTTATGATAAAAGACAACAATTTGGAAAATCTGATAAAGCTTCTAGGTGTGCATCTGGGTTTTGCTCATCAAATTCACTTCACTATTCATTACAAATATTTCACAAACAGCTCTGGCTGGTGTGGCTCAGTGGATTGAGCGCCGACGGGCAAACCAAGGGGTGACTGGTTTGATTCCCAGTGCAGGGCACATGCCTGGGTTACAGGCCAGCTCCACTCATCGATGTTTCTCTCCCTCTTTTTCTCCCTTCACCTCTCTAAAAATAAATATAAAATGCAAAAAAAAAATTTAAAAATATTTTACAGTGAAAAACAAGTAAAGTAATGGTAATCTACATAACCAAAACCAAATAGTTTACAGTTTACAGTGTCCCTTTGTGTCCATTGCCTTCTCCATCCTTCAACCATAGACACTAAATAAGGAGTGCAGATATTTTTGAACAACTGATGATTAAAGTAAAGTAAAGGTTTTGTCTCCTCAGTGGCCTGTTTTCCCACGGCCTCCTTGATTATTTCCAGCCTTAGGGTCCTCTCGCCTGTGGGCGGGGCTACAGTTCTTGAAACCAGACAGGGAGCTTCCCAACACTCACCTATATGTAAGAAATAACAATGGTCCACATCAAAATGCCATTTCATATAAGTAATTAGATAATATTAATTCTAAAGTACAATGGTTGGCAAAAGTGGGTTTACAGTTGCGAGTCCATGAAACAGTTTATTCTTATATTATTATTTACTAATTATTAAATTTTTTCCACATAAACAACTGTATGCCTACTTTCACCCACCCCTGTCTTATTTTGAAGGTGTTGACATTTTCTCACCTAGCTCTTAAAATAATTCAAATTTACCATCCTTTGTTGTACAATTATAAGCATTTTTTTTAACCTTCATAACCTTGAAAGGCGTTTATGAAGCATATGGAGTCTCTTTATCTTCCCAGACAATTAAGGAGTTAAAAATGGATCCAGCCATGCAGCCAGGAGTTTGTATGTAGTTTATTCAGTCTGACCACCCTATCAGATTCTTTGCGTACAGTGGTGTTATTTCGCCAAAAGCTATTGCAGGACTGGTTTTAAAAACCCATTTCTGTATTTTCTCTAAAAAGAAATGTCATTCATAATATTGACTTTTGTCAATGTCTTCTACATAAAAACCTACACTGAAAATGTCCACTTAAATTCACTACTGCTGGAAAAAAATGTGGTTTTCTTAAGGAAACCATAGTTTCCTCCCAATATCATGAAGTAACTCCCAATATAGCATTTACTTTCAGAATTTGGCCATCCAATAAAGAATGTGAAAAAATACCATGTTTCCAGTTCATCTATTTATAATTAGACACAGATTCTTGGAAGTTTTATTTATTTATTTTTTTAGTTAAAAGGAAAACTCTGGACCCTCGTTGATGTGTCTCAGTGGACTGAATGCAGGGTTGCCAACCAAAAGGTCACTGGTTTGGTTCCTAGACAGGGCATGTTCCTAGGTTGTGGGCCAAGTCTCCAGTTGGGGGCATGCAAGAGGCAACCGCACATTGATGTTTCTCTCCTTTTATTTCTCCCTCCCTTTCCCTCTCTCTGGAAAACAAACAAACAAATAAACAAATAAATAAATCTTTGAAAAAAATAAAAGGATAACTCTGGTAATTAATAACATATATAAGCACTTTTTTATTAAGCGGGTCATAGAGTCAGAGTTGGAAAGAGGAAATTTCATAGAAATTCTAACAATTTAACATTCCTTGTGTAATTTTGCATAAATGGAATATAATTACTTATAAGCATGCCCTTATAAACTAGTGAAAGTGTTACTGCTCATTTTGTTTTGGATATCATAAAGCTCAGGGGCAAACATGTAACCAAATTAAAATGACCCTGAGGAACTGATGGTCTTTAAGTAGGGTCCTGATGGCCTTTTCCAATTTGTGTTCTTGTTAAAACAAATTTAGATTTATATTTTGTTATTTTATTGTATGTATTTCCTGTAAACTACCACAAATCCCTTGCAGAACCAACATGCTATTAATTAATTGCTTAATTCTGTGCAGCTGCACTGTGCCAGGCCCCCTGCCAGACACTGGAAATACAAAGATAAACATGACACAATCCCTTTTTTCAAAGAGTTGAAAATCCAGCCAAAGTGGCTACCATTTTCATGGCACTCTGGAACATAACAAGCTCTTCCACATTATCATATTTGATATACACACATGGGAAATTTAAAAAGTGCATTAGAAGTATGTTTACTCTTTCTGGGCACTGAACTGCAGCAATTATTTTGTTCAATAATAGATCCACTGGGAAGATGTTACTAATGTGTGAAAACTCATAGCTGAATAGATGTGTTATCCTGAGAGAATAACTAAAATTTTGGTGAGGCTGCCTTTCATTCTTTACTGTGTCATTGCATTTTGATTTTCATGAAGCAAAACGCTTCTATCATGATTATCATGATCAAAATAGGAGAGCTGATATTTCTACAGATGATGCCAATTCTGTGCTATTTCCCCATAGCTTTGGAAAGGCAGTGGCCAGACCTTACCTAGAACACAACGCCAAGAATCCAGAGCCAAAGATCAGAGTGCAACTTGATACCATATTAAGAAAAGCTTCTAATTTATTTATATCTTTGAGTCTTTAAATACTTAAGCATTTTAAACATACGAAGCAAAATGATTTAATGACCATTTACTAAATAGTAACATATGCATTTATTTTTTATTTTATTATACAAAATGGAAGTTAAGACTATTTACATCTTACTGCTAGCTAAGGTTCTGTGTTTTATTTGGTTTAATTTGAAAATAGATTTTAAAACAAGGCTACTTAATCTTTTTACTGGTTTGCTCTCTTCTTCTTTACTCCATTGGCGAAAAAAGGAGTCCATTTTTAGAGTATCGGAGGATGGCCATATTCACATCTGACAGTGGCCTGTTGAGATTGACAGCAGAGCGAACACAGTGCAGCAAACTATTTGCCAGAGGCATGTGTACTGATACCAACTGTAATAAGCCTAAGAAATAAAAATAAAAATAAAATCAAAATTAAAAATAAAAGGTGTCTCTTAGCATAGATTGCAAGAGCAACTTCCACATGTTTTTTGACTAACATGTTTGTTGATGTTTAAATACTGTGAGCCAAACTATAATCTATGGAAATTATATTTATGGCATTTGCTTTTATATATATTTATTTATATGTTTTCTCTATTTTTATTGTTGACACTATACAGATGTCTTCATTCCTCCCCACCTTTGGCCACCTCCATCCATTCCTCACCCCTCTTCCCTCTGTCCATAACCACACCACTGTCTGTGCCTATGAGTTATGCATATATGTTCTTTGTCTAATCTCTTCACCTCCTTTCATCCTATACCCTTCCCCCCTCCCCTCTGACAGGTGTCAGTCTCTGCCATGTGTCCATACCTCTTTTTATTTTGTTCATCACTTTATTTTTTTCATTAGATTGCACATATAAGCAAGATCACATGGTATTTGTCTCTCTCTGACTGACTTATTTTACTTAGCATAATAATCTCCAAGTCCATTCATGCTGCTGCAAAAGGTAAGATTTCCTTCTTTATTATAGCTGTGTTGTATTCCATTGTGTAAATGTACCTGAACTTTTTTACGTACTTATCTACTAATGGGCACTTGGGCTGCACATCTTGGCTATTGTAAATAATGCTGCTATGAACATAAGGGTGCATATATATTTTTTGAATCAGTGTTTCAGATTTCTTAGGCTATATTCCTAGAAGTGGGATCACTGGGTAAAAAGGCAGTTCCAATTTTAGTTTGTTTTCCACAGTGGCTGCACCAGTTTGCATTTCTACCAACAGTGCACAAGGGTTCTCTTTTCTCCACCTCCTTGCCAGCACTTGTCATTTGTTTATGTATTGACGGTAGCCATTCTGTCACGCATAAGGTCATATCTCATTGTGGTTTTAATTTACACCTCTCTAATGATTACTGACATTGATCATGTTTATATACATCTTTTGGCCATCTGTATGTTTTTTTTGGAAAAATGTCTCTTCAGGTCCTTTGCCCATTTTTAATTGGGTTGTTAGTTTTCTTAGTGTTGAGTTGTGTAAGTTCTTTACATGGTTTGGAAACTAACCCCTCATCCAATGTATCATTGACAAAAATGTTCTCCCATACAGTGGGTTCTCTATTCAGTTTGTCAATAATTTCTTTTCCTGTGCAGAAGCTTTTTAGTTTGATGTGATCCCATTTGTTTATATTTTCCTTTATTTTTCTTGCCCCAGGAGGCATATCAAAAATATTGTTACAATAGATCTCTGACACCAATTTCTGAATGTTAGTTTTGTATCTTGCTACTTTAATTAATTCATATATTAGCTCTAGTAGATTTTTGGTAGAATATTTAGGGTTTCCTAGTACAATATCATGTCATTTATGAATAATGACATTTTTATTCCTTCTTTACAATTCAGATTGCTTTTATTTCTTTTTCTTGTCTGATTGCTGTGGAAAAGACTTCCAGTACTATGTTGAAAAGAGTGGTGAAAGCCAACATCCCTGTCTATTACCTAATGTTAAGGGAAACATTTTTAGTTTTTGCCCATTTAATATGATGTTGGATGTTGGCTTGTCATATATGGAAACACAAAGAATTGTAAGAAAATGTTACGAGCAACCATATGCCACAAAATTGGACAATTTGTCAAAAAATGAGAAAATTCCTTAAAACATACATTCTTCCAAAACTGAACTGGGAGGAGTCAGAGAATCTGAATAGACAGATTACAACTAGAGAAGTTGGAATAGTAATAAAAAAAAAAAACCCCAACAAATGAAAACTCTGTACCCGTAGTTTTCACAGATGAATTTTGCTAAACATTCAAAGAATTAACACCTATCCTTCTTAAGCTATTCCAAACAAATCAAAAGGCAGGACAACTCCCAAGCTCACTTTGAAGAGCCAGTATTATCCTAATTCCAAACTCATATAAAGATACTACCAAGAAAGAAAATTATGGATCAATATTCCTGATGAACATAGATGCTAAAATCCTCAACAAAATATTAGCTAACCAGATCCAGTAATACAATAAAAAGATCATGCACCATGATCAGATGGTACAATATCTGCGAATCAATAAATGTGATACATCACATAAACAAAATGAAGAATAAAAACCACATGATCATATCAATAGATGCATAAAAAGCATTGGATGTGACATTTGATTTTTATTTTTCAAGACCATCTCAGAGACAGTGTTATGTGCTATCTTCTAATGTTATGGACATATTTTATGTGCTAGTAGCGACTATGTCAGCATCTTCCTTCAGCAGTACAATGAATCACAAATATGTTACTAAACTAGTGGTAAAATCTGTGGGAATAGACCGTACATTTTCAATAGGGATGATATTACTCATAGGAGGAAACTTTGGATTGGCACAATATTTGATAATATAATAATTCATGGACCTTCATAGCCATAGTGTATATATATATTATAGAGTACATCTCTGGTATGAACATTTATGGGTGGAGAATTAGGGAAAAAAGTCTTAAAAAATGGTGCTGGGGTGGTAAGTGATACTGGAAATAAGTTAAAGTTTAAGAAACAATTAAAACTATCAACTTATTTTTCTTAGAATTAACATAGTAAGCAAAAGGGAAATCATGGTGGAAATGATAAAATTCAAATAAAATAGTTCCTTCAGTAAATAACCACCTTCTACAGAGTTACCTAATTTTTTTATATAAGAACTGAAAACATTTACAGTTATGAAAAGTTCAAATATGGTACTACCACTACTTTAACTACTTTAGAAGAAATAGATAAAAGATTAAAAGTATGAGCAAAATTACAGATAATTACAGATATTTAATGTTTAAATTAATATATTTATTTCTGTTTTTGATATAATAAAATATTTTAGAATTACTAATATTTTCAAATTTAAATTTGTAAAAATATTGTGGAAGAGTGTTCTAAACAGTATATCTCTTCAAATACAGCATTCCTAAAGTTGAGAAGTATTAAAGGGTAAGGAAATGTTTATTGCATATTTTTAAGTTGTTTCTACTTAATTTTTAAATCAAAGTGGCATTTGTAATTATTGTAACCATATGACTCGATCACTATTTTTATGCACGTTGTATGCTTACAAATATTTTAACGTAGTGAAAATCATGAATACTAGAGATAAGTTAACCAGTTACACCAAATTCATCTAGATTTAAATACCATGAGGTCAGTTAAAATGATGTATAAAAATCAATGCTTGTGTACAAGAAATGCTACTGAAAAATAAACTTTTGCTAAATTTTAACTAAAACTCACTGTATAATAAACTTTATTTGCAGAAATAGAAAATTATATGCATTTTAGAATGAAAGTCTAGTATTCTTTAAAACATTTTTAACAGATATTGAACAATTGAATTTTCTTTATAACATTCTATTCAAGAGCTTTCATCATATTTGAAATATTCTATGCAGATATATTTTCTAGGACAGTGTTTTTTGTTTTGTTTTGGGGTAACAATTTCAAGTTGGGCTATATTGGAAGGAGGAAGAGTAAATTAAAAAAAAAAGTAAGGCAGGCAGATAGTATTATGAGGACATAAGTAAAATATAAGAATTGTCCTCACTATTATGTGTATAAAATCTTATATTCTTAAAAATGTTATTATTACCATTTTATTGAAAACAAATGAGGATAATGAAAATTCACTTTTCCAAAAATCATACTAATGGGAAACAACTAAGTTGAAACAAAAAAAACACCTTTCAGCAAACACAAATTTATATATAAATACATGCATATAGACCTTTTCTATGTGTGTGTATGGGTATGTACATATATTTGTTTATTAACTTACATAAATCAGCTACTAGATATGAGATCACATGTTAGGCTTCATCGTAGCTATTTAAAGAAGAAAAGCTTTGGACAAAACACAATATTCCAGGAAAAGAGTATCTTACTGTGCTTTAGATATGAACCTCAACTTTAAATAACTGGGAACTGAATTTATGTGCTGTACATTTAATATATGCACATGTACCGTGTTACTTTATCAAGAAATAAATGGCTATAATGGAGGTGCTTGTCCAAGAAGAAACAGGAATGTAGGTAGTTAGCCTAGCTGCAGGGACACAAGTAATATCAGAAATGATAACAAATTCTCTAAAGGGAAATATACAAGCCGTGTAACCAAACCTGCCAAAATCAGCTTACCTACAAGGATGCTCCTGGAGATAGTGCAATTAAGCACGTTACTGGAGAGCACGAAAGTTAAAATGGAACTGATCTACTTGCCATAAAGCCTTATTCCTTCATGCCACTCTTAAAGTGGCACACTGGGTTTTCGGTTATGATTACAGCATTTGAATTTGTATTCTGCTCTATATTTACTATACTATTCTGAAAACTTGAGCCATTATTGTCTCAGAAGTAGCCCAACATTACCTACTTTATTTGTATAATTATTATTGATAAGCTAGCATTAGAAAAAGAATCGGTAGAATTTTGGGAAATGATGGTAAATCTTACCAGAGAAGTGGTTCTTGTGGGTAAGTTAGTTATGTCCTTTCCTTTATACATTCCCAGGCAAAATAACATCTTGAATAATACCATTGTGAAGTCAACTTCCAAGACTAGCCTTGTAATGAGGGAGGTTTTCAATGGCTAATTGTCCTGAGCATCTTAATTCCCAAATCAAAAACTCAATCTAAAAATAATAATTTATTTAAGAAGTTCCAAGAATAAAGGTCTATTGGGTTCCCTTTCATTTTGATGAGAATAGAAAAAATTAATTCTCACAGTACATTGCAGAATTTAGCAATAAGGGATGTACATTGTTTAACAAAAAGTCACTGAATATTGTACTTTTGATGTCAGGTCTTTATGGACCCTTAAGTCTCCCACAACTTTCTGTAAAAATTGGCACTTAACCAAATATACGGATAATTAAAAAAAAAATTCTCTATGCCTTCCTTGGTTTCTAGAGTCACTCCTTAAAAATGCTAAATAATTAATATTCTAGTACTCCACTTGCTGAATCTTGTATACACTTATTTTGACAAGAACAACAACCATTAACAAGCTGAAATATGCTCTGGCTTATATTCTTCTCATAGACATGAATGCTGCCCAAGTTATACCTAATGTTGGGCAGGAGATCTGTTAATTGTACAGCTCCAAGTGTGAATGATTATGTCAAAATATGTTGACGAACAACCATAACCAGAATCTGTAAAGTAATTTTTTATTCCACTTTTAAACCTACATAAAATATACTGGCTAATACACTATTTATCTTAATTTACATATTCTCAAGGAGAGAAATGGTTTCTTTGTTACACTGACTTATATGATTTGGGACAATTCTGAAAGAGAAATTGTGTGCTGGAACAACTAGTATGAACAAGAGTTTGCCTAGGAAATGAAGAATGTATGGTCACCTTGTTTAACTTTCAGATCCATCAGATTCCCTCATTTACTCAAACAGAAAAGAAATCTAGACAAAGGAAAGTGGGTAGCTCCCAATGACTCTGGAAAGACCAGAGAACCAGGCTGGGTACCTGATACAAAAACAGAAGTGGTGGAAAGCCTTCCATAGCACTCCTCTGCAGAGGATGCTGCCAATGCCCTGACCAGGGAGGGGTAAAACAGCTTATAACAGCCCCACCTTCAGCCCCAGACCCTGTACAGAGACCCCTTATCACAACTGTGCCCCCTAAACCTCCTTTCTGCTGCCATTGCTACCATTGCCTGGGGTAACTCCTCCATTCCTTCTCCCACATGCCCTTAGGTCTAATTTCAAATTCCAGGCACGTGAGTCTATGTGGCCAGGCTAAGTCAAACCATTGGTCCTAGTCACCAGGAGATTTGGGAAAACCAGGGTCTATTGTTTTTATCTTTTATGACAGTGTTTATGATCAATTTCCAAAAAGGACATAAGAGGAGGGGAATTGATCAGTATTAAGAATGGCATAAGACTTCCCCAAAAGCACTATATACAACAAAGTATGATTTTCTAAGTTTGATGCCAAAACCCATGATATTTCCACTGTTTTAGCAACTGCTCATGTGAGGTGATGCTTTTTCACAACTTAGTAGTTACCATAAATGTAGTAATTGCCAATTCCGACTGATTAGAAAATAGCATGTATTCTATTTTAATAAATAATATTTAATCATTTTTCTTCGATAATTCACAATGTGCCTGTACTATGTTGTTTTCATACATTGTAAAACTCCAATCAATAACTTAAAGAGTTAACTCACTGGGTCTTTATACTTTCATGATTTTCAATCTATCTCCTCTTGCGAAAGCAGCAATGTGTTCTTATCATTAGCACATCACACATTTATTGGTTGTTGACCAGGTGCATGGTACTGTACTAACTCTTATGGGATGCACAAAATGTGAGTTAGGAACTAATTTTCTAGAGAAAAATAAAATTTCATGTATATGCATGATGATACAGAAGAAAATTTATCAAGTGCACATCATGCATTGAACATGAAACCTAAAAGCTTACCTAAATAATCCCCAAGTCCCTAGTTTGTAAATTAATCCTGTCTCTGAACTTTTTAACTTTTGTGTTCTGCTCCACGTAATTTATTACTAACTCCATAATGCAATATTTTACTGTTGGGGTGTACATGTCACACCATGTTATATATCACCAGTACTCTGTTAGGCGACAGATATAACAAGATAAAATGATTAGATCACTGCCTTCAAGAATGTTACACTCTAGTGAGGAATCAAGCCTTCAAAAAGGCAACTTAAATACATTCAGGAGTCCTACTGAATGCATTAAGGTAAAAAGGAGAGCGGCTTAGTGATTTGATCTGGAAAAGATTCGAAGAAGCAATATTTTAAAAGTTGAACAGGATTGAAGAAGATGAACAATGTAATCAATAAATAATTAGAAATTAAAATTATTTTGCTCAAGTAAATGGGGAAACATTGGCTTTACTTCAAAAATACTGAACTGAGAGGAAGATGTTTAAAATGATAATAAATAGTGTTGGTAGGGTTTTAGTGAAAGACAAGTCTCATCTGTTGCTTATGGAGTATAAATTGGACAAATCTTTGAGTAGGCAATTCATCAAATTTTTATCAAAAGTCTTAATATGTTTTTCTACACTTTGACCTGGTAATTCTACTTCTAGGAATCTGTAGTAAGAAGATAAATAATAACATTCACGGTGATTTATGTACAAGGTTGTTCTTTGCAGCATTATATATGGTGACAATAACTTTAGTAAGAACTAAATTTCCAACAATATAGAATTATTTCAATGAATTATTTTATGTCACACAAAGAATTTAACATCTAATATGATATAATAGTGGATATTTAATAACTTTGAAGTTTTTCACAAATATATAAATATACACATATATGAAGTACAAAAGGCATATTATAAAATATGTGTATGTTTGCATTAGTAATTTCTGGGTGTTGAAGTTTGGTGGATTTTAATATTTTTGCAGTTGTCTTCAGTGTTTTACAAAACCTATACAAGTAATATTATTTCTTTACCTTGAATATATAGTACATACTTTGTAAGAAACAAAAATAGAACTTTTTTTCCATAAATG
This sequence comes from Pteronotus mesoamericanus, assembly GCF_021234165.1. Taxonomy (NCBI): domain Eukaryota; kingdom Metazoa; phylum Chordata; class Mammalia; order Chiroptera; family Mormoopidae; genus Pteronotus; species Pteronotus mesoamericanus. The sequence continues at coordinate 36,460,267 of NW_026555285.1, read as the reverse complement.
ATTATCTGTAAGATCTTATAGGGCATATAATAAAAAGTAGAATAAGTCCTTCATAGTATATACTTAACTATGTTCTTTGGGTCTCTTCACATAAGGTAATTATTTCACAAGTTGAATAAACAAGTAACCGATTAATTTAAAAAATGTGATTCTAGATGATTACCATCAATATTTTTCATCCTCAACAGCTAGCATTTTTTCTGTCTCTCCTTCAAAGTCTTTTCTCCTATCAATCACAGACATTGCATGAAGCACCCCCCTTTCTCAGCTGGATTTCTGGGGCCAAGAATTTTCAAACCTTAGACCAATTACAAAGAAACAGAAATATCTTTTCCTTCAGTCTAACTCCTCCTTCACATCTCCAGTTCTCAAGTGTATAGCATTTTATTTTTAGTGAAATAGTCTCAAATTGATTATGCTCTTATCTTCTTTCTACATGTGGTAAAGGGTTAAATTAAATAAGAATGGAATTATTTTAGCAGAGTAAGAGGTTGCCTGAAAAGCCTCCCCCCTCCCTCTATCTCTTCCCCCTCTGCCTCCCTCTCCTATCACACACATGTACATACACTATTCCTCATCCCTACCTGACCCTTCATCCATGCTCCCATTGAATTTCAAAAGATGGCAACAAAACATTAGATTACATGACGATATTACATATAGATATAAAAACTGGGCCCCCCCAAATTAACTTCTGAACCAAGAAAAAAAATCTACTTCTCTGAATTTCCCCACCCCAGGCCTTCTCCTAAATCTTTCACTCCTCAGCCTTTTCAAAATGCACAGATCCTTGAATATTTGATCTTTTAAGCAGATTAGCAAGCTTGTAACAGCTGTCCAACTTGTGTAAACCCTAAAGAAAAGGGAAACCGACACACACATATGTTATCAGTTTTAACTGAAGAAAGGACCAAACAACAATTAAAAAAAAAAAAAAGTCCTTTTCGATTCCAAACCCTAAAATGATGCATGCAATTTTAGAACGTAGTGAGGGGAAACGTGTCGATTCTGATAAGAAAAGTCAGCAAAACAGCCTTCTTGGAGGCAGCATTTTCATGTTCTCTCCCGTCTCAGAGGTTTGTAGAAGTTGGTTTTTATAAGCTTCTTCTAAGTTTGAGTGACCCGACGATTCCTTCCCTTGGAAAAGCCTGAACACTGCTCTCGCTCAGCCCCGGTGACCCAGCCAGCCTAGGCAAGGAGAGCAACTGCCGGCGACACGCAGTAACGCCGCCCCCCGCCCCCCGCCCCCCAAGCCTTACAGACCGGAGATTGCTATCTCCCCCTCTCAAAATGCAACTGGTTATTTACTTGCACGCATTTTAAATTCCTCGGAACGCCTGCGGAAACTTTGTGAGTGAGTGTGTGAGTGTGTGTGTGTTCGTGAGCTCTGGCGCGCGGGCGTGTGTGTGTGTGTATGCGCGCGCGTGCGTGCGTGATGTGCATGTTGTCTGCCAGTGGATTTTTAAGATCACTCACGAAGCAAATTGGGATTTTTTCCCTGCCCCCTCCCTCCCTTTCCGGTTCTCAGTAAAACCTTTCAGGTCTGGAATCAAAGACTTCAGCGTGCATTGTGTTTCCCCCCGCAGACTTAAATAACATTCAAGGAAAAGCAGAGAAATCTAGCTCTCAATGACCTAATTGACTACAATTCTGTACCAAGTTTTCAAAAGAAAAGAATGTGCCTGAATTATATATACCATGCAACAAAAAAATCCATACCCAATTATTCTATTATACAAAATACATATGATATGAATATATGTTTCACATAGCCACTGTCAACATACCTTTTTTTAAAAAAATAAAAATAAAAAGCGGGTTCAAAGACACCAAATAGTATAAAACACACTGTACTGCAGAGACGGAAGAAATGCATTTAAAGCACCGATGAAAATGGCGTGCAGTATAATTACCTCAAATTGCTGTTCGCTTGACACCCTGACACTAATTTTATTCAAGCCTTTGGGAAATAAATGTTTTAAAAGCACTCTTTTCCAAACGCTGGAGCTAGTGGGTGCTATGAGGTCATTAAGGAAAGGAAAGGGTAAAGTTTCCGGCATGCAAAAAGAATTAAATAATCCATTTACAATAAAAGCCTCTATGTGGATCGACAGCCTTTAGTGCCCACATTTTTAACGCTTGCCCTGTACGCGGATTGATTTTTTTTTTCCTTCAGCATTCCCTCACCAGATGGATTTTTGCTACTGCAGATCAGCAGAGGGTGTCAGATCTTTCCGAGTGCACCAGGCTGGAACGAGCAGAGCTTCTTAGCAACTCTCTCCGTTCCCCGCTCCCCATTCTCGCGCTCCCTTCCTCCCTCACACAACTCGCCCCCCACCCGCCCTCCGCCCCCTCCGCGTAATTCCGAAAGAGCAGAAGAAAGGGAACAAGAAGCAAGCGAGTGACCGAAATCCAGAGCCCAGGGGGGGAAAAAAAAAGACTGAAGAGGACCTAAGGGAAGGAAAGGGAAAGAATGGACAGGCACAGAACGCAGCGATTGCGGAAATTTTCCAGCGCCATTGGCTCGGCAGCGTGAGTCCTTCGGGCGGGCGTGATTTCAGCACCGGGAGGACTGGACAGCACCTCGGGGGGACTTCTGGGCAACCTACCGCTCCAGCAAGAACTCCATCAGCAGCCTCAGCAGCAGAAGCCACCGAAAACCCTGCTTTTTGTATCAGAAAGGCAAGGTCAGTCCGGCACACAGCCATGCACAGGCAGTGCGCCTGTACTACGCTGCAAACCCTCTGCTTGTTTCTCTAACATGCACTTGCTTCTAATTACTAGCATTGTTCCCTTCCTGATTAGTGAGGACCACTAGACGAGGTTCTGTTAAGTGTGCGTTTTTAATTTATACGTATATATTTAACTTCTTTTTTTTTTTTTTAAGGTTGAGGGGGAGTGGGGTTTTTTTTTCTACTTTTTTTTTTTTTTTTTTTTTTTTTTGCTTGCCTTGCACTACGTGCCTGGATAGTTTGTGAATATAATTATTGACTGGCGCCTGGGTTGTTGCAGTGCGGGGGGGTTAGGGAGGAAGGAATCCACCCCCACCCCCCCAAACCCTTTTCTTCTCGTTCCCTGGGTTCGGACATTGGAGCACTAAATGAACTTGAATTGTGTCTGTGGCGAGCAGGATGGTCGCTGTTACTTTGTGATGAGATCGGGATGAATTGCTCGCTTTAAAAATGCTGCTTTGGATTCTGTTGCTGGAGACGTCTCTTTGTTTTGCCGCTGGAAACGTTACAGGGGACGTTTGCAAAGAGAAGATCTGTTCCTGCAATGAAATAGAAGGGGACCTACACGTAGACTGTGAAAAAAAGGGCTTTACAAGTCTGCAGCGTTTCACCGCCCCGACTTCACAGTTCTACCATCTATTTCTGCATGGCAATTCCCTCACTCGACTTTTCCCTAATGAGTTTGCTAACTTTTATAATGCGGTTAGTTTGCACATGGAAAACAATGGCTTGCATGAAATCGTTCCTGGAGCTTTTCTGGGGCTGCAGCTGGTGAAAAGGCTGCATATCAACAACAACAAGATCAAATCTTTTCGAAAGCAGACTTTTCTGGGGCTGGACGACCTGGAATACCTCCAGGCTGATTTCAATTTATTACGGGATATAGACCCGGGGGCCTTCCAAGACTTAAACAAGCTGGAGGTACTCATTTTAAATGACAATCTCATCAGCACCCTACCTGCCAACGTGTTCCAGTATGTGCCCATCACCCACCTCGACCTCCGAGGAAACAGGCTGAAAACGCTGCCCTACGAGGAGGTCTTGGAGCAGATCCCTGGCATTGCCGAGATCCTGCTGGAGGATAACCCGTGGGACTGCACCTGTGACCTGCTTTCCCTGAAAGAATGGCTGGAAAACATTCCCAAAAATGCCCTGATCGGTCGAGTGGTCTGCGAAGCCCCCACCAGACTGCAGGGTAAGGACCTCAATGAAACCACCGAACAGGACTTGTGTCCTTTGAAAAACAGAGTGGATTCTAGTCTTCCGGCGCCCCCTGCCCAAGAAGAGACCTTCGCTCCTGGCCCTCTGCCAACTCCCTTCAAGACAAATGGGCCAGAGGATCGTGCCACCCCGGGGTCTGCTCCAAACGGAGGTACAAAGATACCCGGCAACTGGCAGATCAAAATCAGACCCACTGCAGCGATAGCGACCGGCAGCGCCAGAAACAAACCCCCAGCCAATGGCTTGCCCTGCCCGGGGGGTTGCAGCTGCGACCACATCCCAGGGTCGGGTTTAAAGATGAACTGCAACAACCGGAACGTGAGCAGCTTGGCTGATTTGAAGCCCAAGCTCGCCAACGTGCAGGAGCTTTTCCTGCGGGATAACAAGATCCACAGCATCCGAAAATCGCACTTTGTGGATTACAAGAATCTCATTCTGTTGGATCTGGGCAACAATAACATTGCCACTGTAGAGAACAATACTTTTAAGAACCTTTTGGACCTCAGGTGGCTGTATATGGATAGCAACTACCTGGACACCCTGTCCCGGGAGAAATTCGCCGGGCTGCAGAACCTCGAGTACCTGAACGTGGAGTACAACGCGATCCAGCTCATTCTGCCAGGTACCTTCAATTCCATGCCTAAACTGAGGATCCTCATTCTCAACAACAACTTGCTACGGTCCCTCCCTGTGGACGTGTTTGCTGGGGTCTCGCTCTCTAAGCTTAGCCTGCACAACAACTACTTTATGTACCTCCCCGTGGCAGGGGTGCTGGACCAGTTAACTTCCATCATCCAGATAGACCTGCACGGAAACCCCTGGGAGTGCTCCTGCACCATTGTGCCTTTCAAGCAGTGGGCAGAGCGCCTGGGTTCCGAAGTGCTGATGAGCGACCTCAAGTGTGAGACGCCGGTGAACTTCTTTAGGAAGGATTTTATGCTCCTCTCCAATGACGAGATCTGCCCCCAGCTGTACGCGAGGATCTCGCCCACGTTAACTTCACAAAGTAAAAACAGCACTGGGTTGGCGGAGACCGGGACGCACTCCAACTCCTACCTAGACACCAGCAGGGTGTCCATCTCCGTGCTGGTCCCGGGACTGCTGCTGGTGTTCGTCACCTCCGCCTTCACTGTGGTGGGCATGCTCGTGTTTATCCTGAGGAATCGCAAGCGGTCTAAGAGGAGAGACGCCAACTCTTCGGCGTCCGAAATTAATTCCCTGCAGACAGTCTGTGACTCTTCCTACTGGCACAATGGGCCTTACAACGCAGATGGGGCCCACAGAGTGTATGACTGTGGCTCCCACTCGCTCTCAGACTAAGACCCCCGCCCCGGTACAGCCGGGGAGGGGGAAGGCGACGCGCTCTCTCCCCGCCCCCGCCCGGTCGGCATCCCAGGGGTCAGAAAAGCCCAGACCCAACTCCAGCGTGCCCGAGTCTTGATGGACACAAATAAATAACTGTGAACTCGCTCCGCTGAGATGGTCTGACCTCGTAGCTCCCTTCTGGAAACAAAGAGCAGACTGTAGCTGGGAGAGCGCTGCCAAATCGCTCTGCGCTGCGAGCCCCTTTGACAAAGCCCAGCGGGGGCCCTGCTCCAAGAACTGACAGTGCCCTTCCCCTCCGCGGAGGGGCGGGTGGGGACGGCTGCCGTGGTCCCATTCATATATACATATACCCACATCTATATAGAGAGATAGATATCTATTTTTCCCCCGTGGATGAGCCCCGAGAGGAGGGGGGGCGTGATAGTTCCCTGCTGGCTACGCAGGGATGGGCAGTTGCACGAAGGCATGAATGTATTGTAAATAAATAACTTTGACTTCTGAGAAAAAAACAAAAAGTGCTGCATGGCTCGCATGGAATCCACGCGCTCCAGGGACGCTGCCCTCCCCGGCGACTGGAGAGAGCGTCACGTTCACAGCACCCACCCTCTTACCTGATAAGTCCCATCGTATCAAACTTTCTATAAACAAAATACAGTATAATCAGAAGTGCCATTTCACCATTATTTGTGATCGGTAGGCAGTTCAGAGAGTACGTTTACTGTGAAAAAAAAAATGTTAAGGTTTTATTTAAGACATTTGCATGACTAGTCATCGGCCCATTTTATGAGTTAAAAATGTATTTTGTTAAGAGACGGTCTATGGGTTATTTTGGGTTCATCCTTTTATTTTGATGGTGATGTTTACTTTTTTTTTTTTTTTTTTGGAGGGGGAATATTTTTCTATACATATCCAATAAGGCCTTCCATCTGAATGTAAAATAAGTACCCATGATTTCTATTATAGTATCTGGTGTAATTATTAAAAAAGAAAGGAAAGATTTTGAGGCAGTTAAGCATGACCAATTAATGTCACTCTAGTGCTTAGGCTGCGATCTTATGGTAGCAATTCTGTGCTGGTGTAACTCTTACTTACAAAGTAGGGAAAAAAGGAACGGAGGAAGCACGTGAAACTTACTAATTCTATTCGAGGATTTTATAATGGCATATTTTTTCAGTATTAAAGTGAACATGTTTTCAACTCTGGGTCCTTACATTTTTCCAGCTTCATATTTGCATATGGTCAATTGGATGTGCGGTGGAAGGGACGGGGGAGGGGGACGGTTGGGGGTCGGTCCCTCCAAGAGCTGCTTGGAGGTTCTTTCTCTAATCCTCTTACTTTGCTTTTCACCCTTTACGGAGCTCCCCACCCCCTTCATCCCCGCCCGGACTCTTCCAGCTTCTCCTGTGGATTCAGTGAGGTCTTCCCCCAAGAGCGCCCTCCATTTTTTTCCCCTTTCCTTCTGCGGCAGTGAGTCCCTTTATTAATACTGGAAATCCCTCCTGCTGCTTCCGCCGCCGTCGCCGCTGCTGCACACACTGCAGATATATTAAGGATGTTAGTAAAGATTTGATTTAATTGACTCTGCCTAGATCGGTCTCATTAAACAGAGCGGAGATTTCATTGGTCAGCACTCTTCAATGAAAGACAGCTTTAATGACTAGCATTTGAGATGCTGCTGGCATTTTGAATTCAACATCTGCTGAAAACGGTCAAACTAATTAATGCCCACCCACCCTGCCCGCCCCAGCAACTGCATATGAAATTTGTTACAACACTCATCTTTATGGAAATCAATCATTATCCTAAAGAAGTGTCTTTAACCTATCATTCGGGTTTCTGGTTGTGACCTAGTAATTAACAAGAAAAGCGTTGAACTATTTGGATTTTTTGAGCCAGTGTAACTTTGGCTTCAATCATATTCCTCTGGGGTTTCTAAGAAGTCTGTTTTATTAGCAGTGAAGGGACAAAAAGCAAACAAAACTACACATATTGATGGGTCTGCATTCCACCACATATCCACCATTGAGAATTGTTAAAACACGGCAGACCACAGATTAAGAAATACATATATATCAGGTAATGAAAGTAAATCAGCTACTGAAAGCTCCTAGAGTGGTTGTTAAGCTTTGCCTTCTAGAACTCATGTTCTAAAGAGAGGTTCCCAGAACAATGATACAAGTGGTGTTCTGGAGTATGTATTATTTAACATTTTTAAAATAAAATCTTTATTATAAACCATGACTATTCCTAAGGCCATTCATCATTTTTTCTCTTGATTCTTTTGGTTGTGGATTGCATTTCACAGTGGTAAAAGTGTAACCTACAAATATTATGGGTGGTTTTTAATTTATTTATTACTCATATGAAGGCCTTCTTTCCTTTTATGAAAATAAAACTACAACTGGGTTCCTGCTGAGCAATGGGCAGATTTATTTGTGATGGAAAAGTAAGGAAAGGGGAAGAGTCATGTATTCAACAATATTATGACCTTACAAAGGCAAAGAAGAGATGGGCAGATGTTCTAAGTCTCTGGTGGAAAGTAATACTTAACAAAAGATACTTAGTGAGGCACAGTAGTAATTTTTAAAACTGATATATATTTAGTCTAAGTCAGGAAATTAGAACTTCTTATAGAAGGTGTGCACTGGGGCAAGACCTGTTCTTCATACTAATTAAAAAGAAATTACAATATTGAAGAGAAGGTTAAAGGGGTAAACTTATGCAAATATTAGCTTCAATGATTTTTGAGTGGTCACTGTGTACCAGGCATGTGCTGTTTACATAATTACTTAATTTGACCATCACAATCACAGAATAATTTAATAATATATTGCTGTTTCCATTATGCCAATGAGAACATTGAAGCTTAAGGAGAATAAGCAATAACTCATGTCATACCTGTTAAATAGTGGAGTTGGATTTAAACTTCAACACCACATTCTATGACTGGAGTAGCCATATATATTTACCTGATTACTTTTTAAAGGTAATATACACACATTCATATATATATATATATATTCATAAAAGACTATAATAAATTAAGAACCCAGGTTTTGTCTTCCTAATTGAGTATGCATTGGTGGTCTTTTTTATACCCAATATGTCTTGCAAGAAAATAAAATTTTCTTGTATTTAGAAGAGATATTTTCCAAGAATTTATAAGAAGACTTACCACATAAGAAAAAAAGACAAATATGTTATATACATGTATGAATTACAGAAATTCATATCAATAAATCTAAATTATATAGATATTGATTCTAAAATATTAGGATCATCAAATATTTTAATATGTAATAATACGTGTTCAAATTTATGTAGAAACAATGTCCAATGATTCATATGAAAAACATACATTATTTGGACCATGTTTTATTTATTTTCATAAGTATCTCTTTTTCAGTTACATACATAAACTTTTATATATGTATACATTAGTCTGGTTTGAATGATACATAATACATATAGTCTCATCATATAACTATTATTTAGGCATGCTTAGCTTCTTGATTTTGTTTTGTCTTTCTGTAAAATACTCACATAACTGCAATTGCCATTTGCTTTAGTTGAGATATCTTGTTTCTAGTCAAATCAGCCTTTAATTCATCAAAGCGAAAGAGATTTTAGTTGCACCAGATGAAAAGGAGGAAAGAAAAAGATATCTTGTTTAGTCCCATTGTTTTAAAGAAAGTAGTAACTTCTGTGTCTGCTGCTATAACTAAGAATATCTTAGAATTTAAGTTGTTGCTATAGAAATTTATTGTTTATCCATTTTTACATGTTTATCTAGGAGGAAGCTGAAATAGTTTATCTGACTTTAATATAACAGGGTTGTTTTTCTTAACAGTATTCATATTAGATGTAATTAAAATTGTCAGGCATTTTATTAAGTGTTAAAGTTATATTGGTGATTCCAAGGACAGTTTGATAATATAGCTTTTTCTAAGTTGCTAATAAATGTTATGTGGTATGTACAAAGAGATGGATGAATTTGCAAGGATGAACACAGAAGTATGTGTTTTCAAAGGATTGGTAGAATATTAGAGTGTTTTTCTAGTTCTGCTCTTCTGCTAGTTAATTCTGAATAATACTATTTTTATTTGTATGCTTAGTTGAAGAAAAATAGAAATATAAAATGTGCTAAAAATTTAATTTTAGCATGTATAAACTTTTGGTTCATTTTCTCTTCATTTCAGTCCATTCCAAATGCAACTGGTTATTTAATTTTTAGATGAATTCTGTATAATAAAAACAGTTACAGGAAATGCATACTTAAGATTCTTGTTATATGATTTGTTTCAATGTGGCCTTGATCCATTAAAGAAGAAAAAGGATAAAATAAATGAGTTTCTTATAATTCCCTGGCATTTTCTTTCATCTATAAAGTTGCCAAAAATGTTCTCATAAAAGGTAGCAGGGCATGCAGCAATGACTTTTTGGTGTTGAAACTTAGAGAAAGGCCACTAAATAGTTTTATGAAAGCACTTGATACAAACAGAGAAATTCTGAAAACTGAACCAATATCGACTGTTGTGGCCCATTGAAACATGGCAGGGCTTCAGAAAAAAAAATTGTTAACAAATTAAGTGTTTAACAACTACAATTTTATAATGAAGTGGACCACTGAAGAAGTTATTATTGATACTGAAACTCAATATAGCCCTTTGTCCTCAATTGACTGGCAATTTCAGTTTGTTACCTTAGATCTCAATTATGTAATTAATTACTCTTCTTCTTTCATATCCTTGCTAAATATAGACTACATTACATACTTGAAATATAATTATATTTCCTATTTGAAGTCTGCAAAAAGCTTATAAGAGGAGAATTATCTAAAAGTTGAAAGGATTTTGAGCAAGTTAGAAACTAAATGTTTCATTGGCAACAAAAATTTTCAAGTGCTGCATGAAAAATATTGTGGTTCTCTTGGGAAAAGAAAATGAAGCAGTTCTAACTTCAAGGAGGTTATGACCTACAAAGATGAGATATATGCATCATTGTAATAATAAAATAGTACATCACTGGCAATTTTTAAAAGTCACTATTTATTTATTTTTTGTTTCTTTCAAGTATATTTTTTTTAAAGATTTTATTTATTTATTTACATATTTATTTAGAGAGAGGGAAAGAAAGGGAAAGACAGAGGAAAAGAAACATCCACATGAGAGAAACATTGATCAGTTGCCTCTCGTATGCACTGGGACTGAACCTGTAGTTCAGGCGTGTGCCCTGACAGAGAATCAAACAGATTTTTCCTCTGTCGAACCACGCCAAACCAACTGAGCCATACCAGTCAGGCCTTAACTATGCTATATTTTTTACCTTTTGGATAAGTGCATGTCACCTCAGTTTTATTAACTACCATAAAAATAGTTAAAAATCTTAAAACTGTTTTAAAATGAAAGATGTACTTTAACTACTTTGTTAATTTTATTTCCTTTTTTGTTCTGTAAAATGGGGAAAATGTCTATTTTTAACTTCAGTAAGAATTTTCTGACTAATCATTCTAAAAAGAACCAATCAAACCAGTTTTTATCTTAATGAATGGATGATTATTTTCTATTTTAGTTATTTAAACCAAATATACATTTAGAAAATGGAATAAAATATTTTATTGTATCATAAGAATTTCAGAAGAGCTATCCCTGGGAATTTAGCTTTGAGTTGTGTTTATATTGTATTATATATCAAATAGACGATACAAACTTTAATATATTATTATATATATTTTATATTTTACTATAAAGCTAATAACCCCCTAGCCATTTCTTGTTTAGTAAAACCTAATATTCAGTTACTTAGTAGTCTGTTCAAGATGCACAAGTCCAAAGGTTTAACCGAAAGCAAAGCCCACCGTGTCACTCCTATACTTTATCCATTTGCTTCTAACTCCATTTCTTTTCTTGGCAGAAAATACAGGAAGGAAACATGTCCAGCTGCAGCCTATCAATAGAAAAATCAATACATAGTGAAAAGTGAGAAATGCCTCAAATATAGAAAATAAATGGTCAATCCATAGTGCTTTCAGTGAAGCGGTCTCTGCCTCTCACAAAAGGGGGATGATTGGAAAAAGGTCACTAGTACCATAAAAAAAGAACGGCTTTTACCAGATTCTGTGATACTTATTGTGCACTGTTTTCTTTAATATCAATATATTTTTAATATGTCCAAACTGCATATGATATGAGAAAATAATACTCAATATTATGATAATAATATGATTTAAATAGTATCATGTGTATGTATGTAGAATGTTTTGCTACTTCTATAATATAATTGGGTTAGAAAATAGTGAATGAATTTAAAACAATGCCATTTTCTACACATTACAGTAGAATATACTTGTTTTATCCTTGTATTTATTAAAATAATTGTTTTATATAATTATAAGTAATCCTACATGACTAATTATTATACTTAAAATATTTGGTACATAATATATTAAATGATATTACATAATACGTATTTGCTAATTTCTGTTCTGTGACATAATATTTGTGGCTAGTCTGATTCAGTTGAGTCTAGTTAACTTTACTTAATTTGATATGTTTAGCACTGGGTTGCATTTTGGTGGCTGTGCAACAAAATGGTTGCATATGGCTTTGTCACCACTGGGTTGGAAAGTTGTGTTAGTAAGCTTTTCAAGGTTCCTAAACAATTAGTCTAAAGTGGTTTAACCTTTTATCAGTGGAATCTAAAGGGAATGAAATTACTAAAGCGAAGAGCTTAATGCTGCTAATTCCTGTTTCCTGAATGACTAAATGTTTTTCAGTGTCTCAAAACTTAAAAAAGAGAGCTGTACCTTATATGTATTTTTTTTTTTTTTGGTTACAAAATGTTTCATTCTGAACATTTTTCAGAAGAGTTTGGATTACACTTGTATTTTTCACCAAAATGCTCAGCTCTCCAGCAATCAGATTTCATGTTACAGATGGTATTGTGTATAATTAGACATTAAGACATAAGAAGTAGAGTATCCCAGAAGGGCATTGCATCTTTTGGTGTAATGTTATGAGGAATAAGACTTGAAGTCAATAAACTAATAGCTGGGAGCAGCAATAATCCCCAAGAAATGAATTACATGGAATGTCATGTTACTATTTTAACTTAAAATTTATATATCAAATTAAGAAGAAAGTCAGATCAGAGCATATTCCAACATTATTTGCATAAGCATGACATCTGTTATAGCCAGCCCCAAACTATTTGTCAGTTTTTTTAATAATATAGAACATATTTTTCAGCATTTTACATGGATAACTAATATGGTGTCTATTAAATTAACATTTCCACAAGCTCAGTTTTTATACACTTGGTGAGTAATCAGATTTATGGTCTGAAAAGAGATTCTTCTCTTTTATAAATATGGGTTTTTTCATTCATAATATCTTAAATCAGTACAACATATTTCAAGAAAGAAATTTCAGACTATATATATGTTGGCTACTAGACAATAATTGAGAAATATTTTGACTACAAACTTTATAATATTGTATTCTTCAAGACTAATACAATTATCAGTAGTATATGTACCATGTACCTTGAGGCATTTCAAGGATGTGACATAGTGTTGGTATAGATACATCTTAAGCCAAATTCAGAAAACAAACACACACAAATAAAAGAGAGAAGAAAGAAAGAAAGAAAGAAAGAGAGAGAGAGAGAGAGAGAGAGAGAAAGAAAGAAAGAAAGAAAGAAAGAAAGAAAGAAAGAAAGAAAGAAGGAAGGAAAGAAAGAAGGAAGGAAAGAAAGAAAAAGAAAAGAAGAAAGACAGGAAGACAACTGGGGATGATGAAAAATCTTACTTTGCAATCAAAGTAAAACATATGTATTAATTACCTACCATGTGCCAGGCACATGTGCAGAGGTTCTAAAGCCAAATAGAATAGATTTACCCTCATCTAAATTTACATCCTGTAGAGTATGAAAGAAAACTAAACAAAAATAATAGTTAAAAGAAACTTGTATAATGAATAGTTATGAAATAAAATGAGAAAAGGGTGATTTTATATATATATAAAAAATATAAAATATATAAAAAATACATTTTATTTAGCCTGGTCACTGAAATCCTCTCTGGGGAGTGGATGCATGAACAGAGTGAAAAATGATGAGACATTTATTATTGTTGAAAATTAGGAGCAAGAGAGATTCTAGCAACTAAATCATCAAATACAAAACATCCTAATTTACAATTGTGCATGGGCCATTTAAGGATTAGAAAGAAGGAGAAAATAGCTGATATATGACCATAGGCAGAGATGAAGTCGTTCTTGCAGAAGGATGCCAGATAAAGTCTTAGAAGGCATAACGTGACATTTAGATTTTAGTTCAAATATGACTGAAATTTTAAGCAGCCATGTGTTATGATCCAGTTTATTTATACAGCCATTTTGGCTTACTTAGTGAAAGGCAATTAAAGGGCGAAAAGGGGAAAGCAAGGAGTTTGCGTTGCAGAGCTTGGGAAAGACATAATATCTTGGGCAATAGTGGGAGCAGAGGACAGAAGAAGAGATGGGTGGTGAATTTCAGGCATCCAAAGAACTCTGTATTAGAGCAGAATTGGAAGCGAAGGGGAAAAAAATAGTTGTGTGTGTGTGTTTTCGTTATCTGTCAACTTCGTGGTGTATTTTATTGAGAAGGAAAGGCTAGAGGAAGCAGGTTTTAGATTACAGTTAGAGTTTGCACATGTTAACTTTGAGCTGCCGGTTGATATGTTCTGGATGGGTTGCTGGGCATGGAAATGCAAAGCTCAGGGAGGGTTTAGGGAAGGATATATTTGGAATTCATCATTTGGCTTTTGTGATGTCTCCATTTTTTAATAGAATTTTTATAGAAAAACTAAGCCTAAGGTTGCATTTTATTGGTATACTCTACCTTCAGGGCAGATATGCTGAAAATTGAATGTATACTTGATTTTAGAAACAACTGATATAGGAAAGGTATAAATCATGTAATATCTTAATATGTGTACATTTTCCCCCAAAACCAGAAGACTGTATGTAAAACCTAGCAGAAATTTGTTGATAAAAATCAATTGGAAACAGAAACAATAGTGTGGAAAAGAGTTTTAAAAAGCTGTGAAATAAAGGTGCAGATTTAAACTTTAAATCAAAATGCTTAAACTCTTTGCTTTAATAAATATATTTCTGAATGACAAGCAAACAAACTTATTCATCACCAGTGAAAAAGATTTAACTTTATGTTCACTCAAGTGAAAAGATTTCTGGCAAAGAAAGATTAATTTTATTAATCAATAATAACACAAGAATAAGAATCAGGCAATTCTTAGTAGCTATTCAAAGGTTGCACTCTTTTTTGGAAGCCTTTATTTTACCCTTGCTCATAGGCAACTCTGTGATTTGGTTATTTCAAAAACCCTTGACCATGTTTACAATTCAGTCTAACCTTTATGTAGACAGCATCACAAAGATTTCATGTTTTCTTCATATAACCATTTAATCCACATCATTCAGCTCACCGGCACTGTCTCTAATCCCTAACACGAAAGTGTAATTGAACTTAATCTTCTAAGTAAATTGTGATTACTTTTCATTTTATTTTAGCCCTACTGAAATTCAAATATTCATTTTGGACATTATACAAGAATAGTTTTCCCTTAGTTGTTTTTGTGTGTATGTAATGCTGTGTTGCAAATACTCAGCTTATTTTTGAAAGGGAAATTAAAAGCTGTTGAGCTCTCTTGCTTAGTTCCTCACCACACAACCTCATGTTGCCACAGAGTTCACAGTCTTGGCAATCATATATGGGGTCCACAACAACGAACTTGCCATCAGAAGGCCTTAATTCTGGATTGGATTCCCGTCTCACTAGCTCTGGGATCCCAGGCATGGCACTTAATTCTGGCCAGCCCCCATTTTCATACCTAAGATGAGACCGTTGAACTAGAATCCAGTGATCAGAAATATTTTTCTTTTATGTGTCAAATAATGAGCATTTTAGGCTTTGTGTATGAAAATGCAAAATCTATGATATTAGGTAGATCTAATATGCATATATATTATGTAGACATAATGTATGAAATAAGAGAGAAAACACATTTCAAAATATGCATGTTGACAAAATTTAAAACTTTATAGACACTGAAATTTGAATTTGATATAATTTTAATGTGTCACCCAGTATTTGTATTTTGATTTTTTTCAAGCATTTAGAAATGTGAAAACCATTATTTGTTCACAGGCAACATAAAAACAAGCAGCTGGAGTAACGTGGCCTGTTGGAGGTAGTTTGCCAATCCATAAACTAGATTGCATTCCTCTAATACAGCTCAAATAGAATGTTTAATATATAGTCATTAAAATATCTCAAAATATTTTGCTTTCTGCAAAATATGTAGAATTGTGAAACTGATATAGGGTATTTGCCTAAGTTTTTTTTTCCATTCAGTGTATAGATACTTAATGCCAGGGAATTTTATCAGAATATACTTATAAACATGTAGAAAGTAGGCCAGGGATAAAATAGTGATTTAAGAGGACAGGCTAATCATGTTTGATCAGGAATTATTGGCATGTTTAAGAGTCTCCTCTCTAGAATCAGATTGTATCAATTCCAATTCAAGCTCTGGCTAGCTGTGTGAACTTGACCAAGTTATTAACCATATAGATTCTTGATTTTCTCACTTGTAAAATGTAAATGATAGTGCTTACCTCACAGCAATGTCATGAATATTAAATATGTTAATGCAGTTAAATGCTTTTTAAAAGTCTTGATACATTATGAACCTTCAGAAAGCATTATCTCTTAGGGGCTCTCAATTGCATAAATAATTTTACATAATCCTCAAAGCAATTATATCTGGTAAGTCATTTATTTAAATCACCATTTTACAAATTAAGAATGGAAAAACATAACAAGGAAGGTTAAATTAAAAAAAAAAAAAAGACTCTGAGGATTAGAAAGCACCTGGCCGCAGCGTGCTCTGCTCAACAGCAAAGCCAAAATGCAAAGCCAGAATGGAGGGACTTTAAGACAAATGCATGTACTGCACGGACTCGTTATCTGATCAGAGATTATCAGCATCTCTCCGCCCAACTTTCTGTAACTTTTTTCTGACATCCACACTGTTGCTTCTCCTTAGATTGCGGGTACGAAATTCTATGTTGTTACATTTCCCCATTCCACATCTATCTTGGGTAAATACATGAGAATTTTTTTTTTTTTTTTTTTTGTAATTGACAAGATTAAACTGACTCCCTCTTCCTAGAAGTTCCATTACTGGACAATAACCAACACCAAAATTTCATTTGTCTTCATGTTATGTCTCCACTTATTAAGCTTCATTGAAATCTTTCCATTTTAGCAGCTTTTAGTTAATCTACAGAAGGGAGAGGAAAAAATACTACATAACACCAAGATGAGACAAAATGACTTAATACAGTATTTTTTGTTTTCACAAAAGGTGGGATATTTAAAAATTCTAATAGCAATATGATTAGAAATACATTTTAAATGCTAGCATGTAAACAGGGATGTTTGGCAAGAATAATGTTTCTTAGTGCTTCAAATTACACATGTAAGTATGGAGCAAACTCACTTTTTTTTTTAAATAAGGAAACCAGAGAGATTGCTTTCCCATCATCTCAGAAAGTGAGAAAGGAGCATTTTGTCTTTTTGTTGCTTTCAGGCTGTCCAATAGAACTGGAAAGGGAATGTAGACTAGTGTTTGCGGAAGGCAAATTCTCCACTAAAATCAATTATGGAATTGGAGCCACTATTATATTTGCTTTTGAAGACTCTGCATTAGTTGCACACCAGTGACCATGGTTCTTTTTGCTCAGTGTAACACCTATCTATGAATGTATCTGTAATGTAATATTGTTGCTACGGCATGATTACTAATAATTCATGCTATCATTGTGCAAGGCAATTCATTCTGCAAGGCAATTCACTTTGCCTTCCAGTGCCGAAAGTGAAGTGGGCTCCAATGTCAGAATACATTTGCTTAGGATAGGAAACATGCTTTCCTCCCACAAACTACTTCCAATATAATCTGTCTGTTGGCTCTGCTATTTATGTGGCCTATGATTCCAAAGGCCCAAGAAATACAAAAACTGTAACCTGCGAAAGTGATTTCTTTATTTTAAAATTGGAGAAAGGTAACATCAAACAACTTAATAATAAAGGAATTCACTGATTTCAAGAAATACTCTGCATCTCTGACAGAAATGTATGACATATAATATGTCCCCATTTACTGACATCTGAAGCCGCTACCTTCTTATCACTCACCTCTCTTTGTATATTTGTTTGTTTGTTTTTCCAGAACATTTATTTAGAAACTTTCAGTGTGGGAGAGATAACTGCTCGATGTGCCTAAGTTAGACAGGGAGGAAGACATTCAGATTTTAGAAAACTGAATTTATAGTAGTCTAAAACAAGAGGTTTAGAGCCAAATACTTCTGAAGGAAAACTAATAATTCAGAGACACAATAATAATAATATAATAATGAATAATAATACAAAAAGAAGTCATTGCATGTCTAAGTCCAATTGTGTGCCATTTTCCACAAAAAGCTTGGCTTTCCTTCAATTGTGCCATCTGCTGAAGCACAGGATAGATGACTACTTCATGACCTAGTAGTTGAAAATAGCTCATGTATCAGGAAAAGCAGAGCACTCCATCAAACAAATTTTCTCTATTAATCCAGTTTTGAGATATTTGTCCATTTAACCCAGTTTCAAGGGAAGAAGATTAATTGCTCACAATAGAGTTTATTTTAAAACAGTGTACAATTCAAAGTGACCCTAGCAACAATTGTATTACAAAGTTTAATAGCACTATACTGAAATCTGAAATCCTTATGGATTATATAAGGAATCATGTTCTATTTCATTTTATTAGTGGCCTTAAAACATTTGGATGAATTCACATCAGCAACGAAAGTTAAAATTGGGTGTGTGTCTTCATGATCACTATTCTGAGGTATTTCTTCATTTGACAGGGGAAAAAAAACTGTGATTTACAATTTTCTTAAAAAATCAAACACACACATGCTGTTTTTGCTAAATAATTTACACCGTATTTAGAGATACCAAAAACTCATTAATTTACTAAAAAAGAGCTTCTATCTAAGCCATAAATGTTTTGGGGAAAATTAAAGTGAAGTCAAGTTTGAGAGAGAGATGCGCCCACCAGTTGATCATTACTCCTCCAGAAAAAAGATGAAGAAACTCCACAGTGTATGCTCTAGGGATAAAAGGAGTTGATAGGAAACAAGTCATAGACCTCTATGACAAGTGCAGCTTGCATCTTTCCACTCCTGTGATGCAGTATGACGGACACTACCTCCACACAAAATTAAACTTAATTCTGATCTGGATATGCAATTAAGTGCTGCTGCAGAAATAACTTTCGCTTTTTCATATGTATGTCCTGGGGGTAGGGCAAAAATAACAGGCGAGCATAGCTGAACTAAGGTAGACTGGAGACTCTTAACCTACTGATTATGAAGAGAAGAAATGAATCTGTTATTTAGATGCATGAAGACATTTTGTTAATTGGGCTATTTGATTCTGTGAGACTATCGATAATTATGAATCACATTATTTCAACAGCCTAAAATCATGGCGTAAATACATTACTGTTAGAGTTTTTCCGTATTAATGAAGGTTTGACTCATTTTCAAAGGTTATTGACTCAGTTTAGCCAGTGAAATGTTTTTTGGAACCATTTCACTTACATTAAGGATGATTTAGCTTTGTGTTATATTTCTGAGTTATGAAATTGCTTGAAAAATATTTCTTATGCATTCTCATGTTTATCTATCATTTACAATTAACTGGAGTCCAAGAAGATATTTTCAGGATATGACTGCATATTTTATCATATTAAGAGTAATTTTGTAATTAATTACACTTTTAAAGCCAACCCTAAAATTATATTCTTTAAATTTATGTGAAGAGGTGAACAAGTTCTAATTTATCTATCCTCTGTCTTATATGGAAACCCAGTTCAGAGAATGAAACGTTATTGCTTAAGGGGAGACAGTGCCAAACTATAGACACTTAGTATGGTCCTCTAAAAATGTGCCAAGGGTTAAAATACGTCACCCTGGGCCATTAGTCAGGAAACTCACACAGTTAATGGGAACCCTCCTTTTGACTCATTATTGGCATTAAGAGGCAGATTTCAAGGTTTATTAAAAAAGAGAATGAAAACCCAAGTGCATATGTAATTTAAGTGTATACGGAGGCCTGGCAAGTACATGGACAAAAAGTGGTGAACAAAAATAATTTAAAAAAGTTACAAAGAAGCCCTGTGAAAGCCGACGGCTGTGAGAGGGACAGAGAGCGGCTTGATCTATGCGTGAAGAATGATTATTCCTCAGAATGGCAGTGTGGGTGAGGAGAAAATTTTCCCTTTCCCCACCCTGGTTGTTCCATTAATTGAAATGACATCAAACATGCTAACAAGAGAGAAAAATGAAATTTAATTACATCTGTATAATATGATGGTTCCATAATAATATGAGGCCGGAGAAGAAACCGGGCAGTTGAGACTTACAGGACCTCTTGAACCAAGAAGAAAGGGGACAGAGGAGTGGTTTCCAAGGGCAGGAAGGCAGTTCACATGGAGATGGAAAAGCCAATGCTGGGTAAACAAATGTTAGCTGGGGCATTTTGTTTAATTATATTTTCTAATTACGGTTCATCCTCCTTATACTTCCCTTCCCCTTCCTGCCTCCTCTCCACATTCGCCACACTGTTGCCCATATTCACGAGTTCTTTCTCTTTCTTCTTCGATCTCTCTGTCCCCTGACCACCCCATCCCCAGAGCTGGCAGCCTGCTCTCTACCTAGGAGTCTGTCTCTATTTTGCTCCTTAGTTCAGTTTGTTCATTAGATTCCACCTATGAGTGAAATCCTATAGCGTTTGTCCTTTTTCTGTCTGGCTTACTTCACTTAGCATAATGTTCTCCAGATCCATCCATGCTGTTGCAAAGGATAAAGTTTTCCTCTTTTCTACGGCTGGGTAGTATTCCACTGTGAAAATGTCCCATGGTTGTTTTATCCACTCATCTGCTGAAGGACGCTTCGGCCTTTTCTATACCCTGTTGTTTATAAATAAATCTGCAGTGAACATAGGGGTGCTTATGTTCTTTCATATTTGTATTTTGGGTTTCTTCAGATGTATTCTCAGAAGTGCAATCGCTGGGTCAAAAGGCAGTTCCATTAAAAATTTTGGAGGTTTATCCATGTTGCTTTCCACAGTGGCTGCATCAATCTGCATTTCCAACAGTGCAAAAGGTATCCCCTCTCTCCACATTCTTGCTAACATTTGTTGTTTGTTGATTTACTGATGACAGCCATTCTGACAGGTGAGAGATGGTATCTCATTGGGGTTTTAATTTGCATTTCTCCAATGATTAGTGTCATTGAACATCTTTTTACATGTCTGTTGGCCATCTGCATGCCTTCTTTGGAAGTGTCTCTTCAGGTCCTAAGCCCATTTTTTAATTGGAATGTTTGTTTTCTGGCATTGAGTTTTAAAATTTTTTTATAAATGTTGGATATTATTGACTTATCAGATGCATTGGGGAATATGCATCCCATTCCATGTTTTTTTTAAAATTTCATTTGTGGTTTCTTTTGTTGTGCAAAAACTTTTTAATTTGATGTAGTCTTATTTGTTTATTTTTTTCTTTTGTTTCCCTTGCCTGAAGAGATATATCAGATAAAATATTGCTCTGAGCAGTATCTGAGATTTTGCTGCTCATGTTTTCTTCCAGGATTTCTCTGGTTTTAGTTCTAACATTTAAGTCTTTAATCTTTTTTGAATTTATTTTTGTGTGTGACACAGAACGAGGTTTTGTTTCATTTTTCTGCATGCATCTGTCCAATTTTTCCAACATCATCTATTGAATAAACTATCTTTAGGCCATTTAGTATGTTTGCTCATTCTGATGAATATTAATTGACTATAAAAGTGTGAGTTTATTTCTGGATTCTCTATTCTGTTCCACTGATCTATGTGTCTGTTTTTATACCAGTACCATGTTGTTCTGATTACTGTGGCCTTAAAGTATAGTATGATATTAGGTAGTGTGATTCCTCCAACTTTGCTCTTCTTTCTCCAGATCGCTGATGCTATGTAGGGCCTTTTGTGGTTCCATATGCATTTTTGAATTGTTATATTTCTGTTCAATACATCATTGCTTTCTTGACAGGAATTACATTGCATCTATGGACTGCTTTGGGTAACACAGGTATTTTAGTGATGTTAATTTTTCCTATCCATAAACATAGTATGTGCTACCACTTATTTGTATCTTCTTCAATTTCTTTCTTCAGTGTCTTATAATTTTCCAAGTGCAGGTTTTTCACATCCTTGGTTAAATTTATTCCTAAGTATTTTATTCTTTTTGAAGCATGTATGAGATAATCTGATTAGACAGATTATATCTAGTAAAACTGAAGCAGTAATCAAAAATTCCCAACAAACAAAAGCCCTTGTCCAGAGGGCTTCACAGGTGAACTTGACCTAACATTCCAAGAAGAATGAATACCTCTCCTTCTCAAACCATCTCAAACTCTTCAAGAGGAAGGAAGATCCTCAAGCTCATTTTATGAGGCCAGCATTATCCTAATTCCAAAACCAGATAAAGACACTACTAAAAAAAAGAATAGGCCAATATCCTTGATGAACATAGATGCTAAAATCCTCAACAAAATATTAGCAAACCGAATACAGCAATACATCAAAATGACCATACACCATGATCAAGTGGGATTTATTCTAGAATGCAAGGTTGGTACAACATTCACAAATCAATAAATGTGATGTACCCCATAAACAAAATGAAAGATAAAAACCACATGATCATACTAGCAGATGCAGAAAAAGTACTTGATCAGTACCCATTTATGATAAAAACTCTCAGCGAAGTGGGAATAGAGGGAACATACCTAAAAATAATAAGGCTGGGCCATCTTTGAACAATTGGACATAGAGAGGACTTTGATCAATGGGGTCTTGTTGTTCCTCCTTATCTATCACACCTAGTTCAAATTAAACTGCAGTTACCTATGATAACAGCTCCCTTCACAGAGGAGGCCCACTACCTAAATTATTTAATCAGTAAAGAGGAATGCCAAAGGTTTTTCTTCTTTTACTTCCTAAAAATAACCAGGTTAAAATATTCAGAATTCCAAAGAGACATACACTGGGGTGGCAAAGTCTTTTCCCACTCAGCCATATATACTATAACTATAGGTCTTGGTCCTTTTACTGAAGCTGATTATTTAGGATCAATATTAATGTTCCATAGATTTTTAAAAATTAGTCACATATTAAAAGTAGGAAAACTAAGCATCTTCTACACAAACTGAAAAAAATTATCAATAGATATGAATATATCTTAAAATTTTATTTTATTGCAGGCATGTCTGTAGTAAATAATATGAACTATTAAGATTTAATTTTAAACATATTCTGTAATACTCCCAAATCTTTGGGTTATAAACTGAGGTGAACAATTTTATAAATGATTTTAATATGTTGGAACACCAAAAAGAATGTTCAAGATGCTGAGACACCTGCAATCAGGAATGTTAATAATAGCCATTTATCATTGTATTAGTAAATTTAAGTTATTGTAAAGTTAGAACATATTCCATTACTCATTGAACAACATAATTTGTTCATATGTCCAACATATTTGGTACACTAATACAAAATGAAATATACACATTATTTTTAATTATATATGACCAATTAAAAGAATTATTTAGTGGCCTGTGCATACAGAGTGTTGTATTAACACACAGATATTTAGTTTGAATCATGACAAAAAAAAAAGACTATCTTAGAATAAGTAAATTTGTACTACTGTTTAAACAGAATTGTGTAAAAAATGTTAAAAACACAGATAAAGTATTAAACACTCACTTTTTTTTTTAGTGTAAAAGATGCTGACTAATTTCTGTACTGATAGTTTCCAGACTGAGCCAAGGTACAGAGACAATGCCTTTCAGTTTTATGTACCATAGCTGTGTTTTAATAAAGTGACCTCATGACCTGCAAGGATTCCTGCTTCTCCCAGGAGCTGAAAGACACTTGTGTTTAACAAGTACTTATTGTACAAAAGGCAAAGTGCTAGGTGTAGGGTATAAAATGATAAAGAAGACAGCCCAGACCCTCAGGAAGCTCACGTTCTAAAGACATTCCTGTCAGAACAGGGTGGTCCCATTACCTGTAAGAAAACCAGCAGAGGTGTTTGGTTCAGCAGCATTGTCTTCAGTTTACAGATTCACATTCTCTGAAGTTCTGGTAACCTGCCTTTGAAAAATAGCACCCTATGTTTTTCTTAAGCATTTTCTATTTAGAATACTGTTAAGTAATTAATACTTTAGGAAAAGTTTATTTTTTAACTAAGATTGGAATAGATATATTTAGGAATTTGCAAGTGTGGACACAGGACCTGTAACTCAACCAAGAAGGGCAGGCAGGTCTCCTATGAGAGGAACATCTAGGCCATCACAGGTCACTCATAGCAAGCGTGCTGTCTGCAATGCAGAGCATAGAGAAGCTTTCGAGGCAGCAGCTAATTAATCCATAATCTAAGAAAGAGAAGCTAGAAAGTGACTGGTGTGGATTGGGAGATACAAGGAGTTTGTTAAGGAGAGGATACAGCTACATACAAAAAAAGATATTTCAAGAAGATGATTAGGTACAAAATCATCACAAACCTTGAAGGTTAAGAAATTTTAATTTTTTCTTGTGTTTCTGTGGTTTTGATATTCAAATGCAAATAAAATTAATTGTTAAAGAAATAAGCCAAAGAGGGAAACAATAGAGAAATTTTGTCACTAAAGCTGTCTGCTCCAGCTAGTCATTGCCGCAGGGAAGTGTGGCAAAAAACTGCCAAATTGTCCAGTCTTTCAAAAACAGATCAAAATCTGGTGTATTCATTAGAATTAGGTTCAGCTGAAAATAACAGGACATCCTAAAATAGGTGTTTAAGCAAAAATGAATTGTTTATGGTGCACAGATTAGTCTGGAGAGATGCAGTCCTAGGCTAGGATGCAAATTCTGTTTTACCAAAACTATATGGAGCCAGATTTTGTTTAATTTGCTTCTCTCTCATCCATGGGCAATAACTCATTGTTTTGATTCAGCTTAACCCAGGCAGCAGAGAAACTGACCAGGATGTTGGAGAGAGAGAATGTTCCCTTTGAGATTTGTTACTGGAAACTACCACAGGATTCTACATTATATCTACATGCTTAGATGCAAAGAAGAGTGTAAAATATATATATATATATATTTTTTATTCCAAGTGACCATAGCTCAATCACCAAATATTTTATTATTATGGAGAAAATATAGAATGGAATATCGGGGGAGTAAAAGTATTTTGTAATACAACCGATTATACATGAAACATTAAGTAGCAATCCAGTTTATCTATCTATCTAGCTATCTATCTATCACAGTGTATGATATGATCAATACTAAGAGTGTTGGAAAAGAAAGATATCTGAGTCATATATAACCTCGGCTCTTTGGTGTATGAGAATAAGGAGCAGAGTAAGCTGTTCAATATGTAGAGAAGGGGTGTATTCCTAGGATAAATGTTCAAATAACCTCGGCTTGATTATTTGATTGCTTGATAAAAATAGAGAGCTATAATTAAGAAATTACTCCTAGGGTTCCAGTGTGATTTATTTGATGGATTAAGGTGCTGTTAATTCAGACAAAAAAAATAACCATAATATCATTGGTTTGTTGGGAAAGATGTTTTTATTTTTGCACATGCTGATAATTCTGCATTGGCATACTGCATGAATTTTGGTATAAAGACTGAAGATAGGGGAGAGGTTTGAGTTACAGATTTAAAACTTACAAGATATGGCAAAAGAGACCGTCATCATAGAAGAAATCATCAAGATAACATGGAAGCAGGAGTACATTGCAAAGAGCAGTAATAGTAAGACAGAATACTGGCAAAAATGGCTATTTTAAAACTTACTGAACTGTGTAAGACCAGATTTATCTTGAGAATAAATGGGTAAGATTTGAAGGAAGTTAGAATGCGCTGTAGGTGAATGCCTACTTTGTTGATTAATAGCATGCTGGACTCAACAAAAAGGGGAGTTTTCAAGAAAGAAGACAAACACCAGTATGTTGATAAGTGAATGGTAAGTGTTGAAGTGGATATAGTGATTTTTGTAAATATAAATAATTTGTGAAAATTGGATAATAAGGTATTGGACACAGTAGGAGGATAAAATAAGATCAAGGGGATAATTATTTGTTCTGATGGGATAAATATGAGCATATTTATTGGATTAGAAAAAGAGAGGATAGGGAGAGAGACTTTGAAGTTATCTAAATTGGATGTGATGAGTAATTGACCAGAATCTGACAAAGTAAGGATTTAAGGCACAGAAACACAGCTTCCTCTTTAAAGGATAAGAAAATATGGGCAACGTAGTTGTATGTGAGCTTTGGTTTTGGAGACAAGAATTTATGGATGATTATTCTTCACCAAGACAGTGTCCACAATTAACTTCTGTGACTAAAGATAGAAAGTGCAGATGGAAATAATTCATATACATCCGAGGCTCTAGCTGAGCATGGAAACAAAGGTTCTGTAATGTTGCCAATGAGCAGGGTGTTATGTGTGTGTGTCTGTGCATGTGTGTGTTTTAAGCCATGCTTATGTTAATGAATGCAAGGACAAACATGATACTGAGTCAGATACAGGTTTGGTAGACCTGTTTGATGGAAGCATAATGATGCAAATGCTTTAGGTGGTAACAATATAGAATTATTCAATGGAAAAATAACTGGGCCTAAACTAGAGGAGAATGAGAGGAAGAATCATTGTTGTTGACAGGAACAAGCTAGAAGAATTATGATAATGGTATTCTAAGAATTTAAAGAGCAGAGTTGGAAGAAATGAGCTTTTCAAAGAACTGAAGAAATGATTTGTGGTCAAACGGAGGATGCTATGATTTCTGAGCTAGAATACACCCTGGTAATGAAAGTGGGTGGTTGAATTGAAAAAAAACAAGGTAAAAGTTTTGGGTAATATATTCTTCAGGCATTTCTAAGACTGTTGTTGGCTGGGTATATGTCATTATTTAATTTAAAAAATATGTATATACAAAGAACAGGTTAAGATTTTGACACGTAGGCCTAGAAGTTAAAATGAATCCCCTGTTTCTGTCAATTCTTTGATTTCTAACTACTAAAGGGTCATCTAACTTTTCTCAGTTGTAAAGGCTATAATGGTTAAATGAAAATAAAGCTAATTTACTTTCTATAATAAGTTTTTTAACTTTAAGGATTATTATTTTTAATTAGAAATAAGTTTTCTTTGAGTAGCTTTTTAAATTAGAAATCAGTTGTGACATTTCATAGGGAACATTATGAACAGAAAGGAAAAGAGAAAGTCTATGCTCCTTTGTAGGTCACTGAATAAATTACCTTCCGCAGCCAGTATCCTTCTATGGCTTAGTACACAGGACAATTGACAATCACCAAGACACACAGAGGAGTAGTTATAGATGTTGACATTGATTTCACTTACAGTGTATAGTGATCTTTCTGAAGTTCCTCACTGACTGAAATTTGAATCTCTTTGAGAGAGAGTACAAAAAGGACAGCATCCATTAATATCGTCCCAGAGCCACAATTAAGAAATCTCCTGAACAAAAGGGAAAACAAAGTATTCCTTTATTAATTTTATGGAAGAAGTGGTTTCAACACTAACAGTCAGTAAATTGACAGTGTTTCTCAAAATAGTTCTCAAGAGATGTAGTATATTGCTTACACATTTAAAGAAACATTTGTGTTCATTTCAAGATGAATACATCCTATATTTTTATACTTTCCAAAGAGATAAATATCATAAAAGCAGAATCCAGGGATTTCCCCAAAGCATGTGAATGTAAGTAAAATTTTTATCCTAAAAGAGTAATAAAAAATTCTTGTATATTAGCCAGCAGTAAAGATTTATTTTTATCATGAGTTAGCTTGGATGAAGGCATGAAAAACTAAAACTATAACTAATATCAGGAACTTTAGGTGAATTGCAAGCCAAAAAAAATATGTATACCACCAAGTGGGCCTTGATCTGAAGCTATTTTGAAGCCAATTATATTTAGAAAACATGGTCATATTTTAAAGTGAAGTATTTTATAAAGAATAACAATCTAAATAATCAAAGACTATGTATAATTATATTCTTTTAGAAATTTTTATATTTATCTAAGAAAATACTTTGAACTATGAAAAATACAGTGAGATAAACTTTATTTTCCTTATCAACAATTATTTTCCTAAATTAAATTTGATTTTTCTTTGAGTTCAGCATTTTTGCAGTATGAGTTGTGTTTCCTTATGGACCACAGGTTATATCCAAAGGAAATTTGCCAAAATTTATACCAAAAGGAAATAAGTATTCTATTGCTTTGTAGGATTCAATTATATTTATATATTTGGAAGATACGTTAAGATCAATCTAAACAAACCTTCCTGTATTTAAGTTTTCAATACAGAAAATGTTTATAAATCACTCAAAACAGTTGCTTCTCTCTTAACTCGTAGTTTGAAATTCTCATTAAAACCAGAGTCTTTTCTCTGAAATATTGGTGAAAAAAGTGAAAAGAGGTGGGAGAACAAAGGAGAAGAATGTTCATTCTTTGTTTTTCCAAATTGTTATTTACAGTTAAGGTAATTCATTGGTTTAACTAAAAAATACTCTGTATGCATTTCATGTGTGGTTTTTTAAATATATTTTATTGATTCTATTATTAGAGTTGACCCAATTTTTCCCCCTTTGCCCCCTCACATGTACCCCCATTCTCTCCAGCAATCCCCTCCCTTAGTTCATGTCTATGCGTCATGCATATAAGTTCTTTGGTTACTCCATTTCCTATACTGTTAACATCCCCCTGTCTATTTGGAACCTATCAATTTGTACTTCTTAATTCCTGCACATTTATCCCCTTTCTACCCCTTCTCCCTCCCAGCTGATAACCCTCCAAATGATCTCCATACCTATGATTCTGTTCCTGTCGTGCTTCCCTTAGTTTGTTTTTTAGATTCCATTGTTGATAGGTTACCTACAAAGGAGTTCCCATAAGACTATCAGCTGATTTCTCAAAAAAAAAAAAACAAAAAACACTTTGCAGGCAAGAAGGGACTGGCAAGAAGTATTCAAAGTAATTAAAAGCAAAGACCTACAGTCTAGATTACTCTATCCAGCAAAGCGAATAGTTAGAATTTAAGGGTTCCTAAAGGACTTCCCAGACAAGGTAAAACTAAAGGAGTTAATCATCACCAAGCCATTATTATATGAAATGTTAAAAGGAATTATCTAAGAAAAAGAAGATCAAAGCTATAAACAATAAAATAGCAGCAAATTCATAGCTATCGTGTGTGGTTAATAGGGTTGTGAGATGACATTTCGCTTCTTAGTCTAACAGAGAGGAGACATCAATCATATTAATTAGGTTTTGAAAATGAAATGTACAGTAGCAACAATTCTCAGTTTGGCAGATGGGAAAAAAAAGCGGGTGACTGAAATTGGAGACTGAGGGCTTGAGAGAAGAGGGTTGCACTAGCAGAGGGCCATAGGTTATACTGCTTTTGCCCCTGCTGTTTGCTGCCTTCTTCCTACCCCAATCCCATTCTGCTAGACCCGGGGGTCCGTGTTGGTGGTTTACACTTGGAGAACCTGGGTTCTCATTACATGTCAGGTAGGGAGGTCAGGCAGGGAGAGGAAACCCCAATCTTTCTGAAGGGGCACAAACGCGCTCCTGAAATACAATAAATTCTGATTTAGTTTTTTCAAAGTAATTGCTTAATTGACCTATGTCAAGTGAGTCAATTATTCTAAGGTATCATATTTTGTTTGACAAGATACAAGACATGATAATAATCATAAAGACAAGATAATTATAATAATAATAATATAGTACAAAAGTACATAGGTAAGTGACTATAGAATTACTAGCACAGACCTGAACATGCTATATTAAGATCTTTCGTAGGGGTTAGTGAATGGGCCTACACCTCTAGCATTTTTAAACTTTATTGATTCTTTGCAAAATTGTACCCTTTGTAGTAAACAATATGAATTTACAAATTACATTTTGAAACAGTGTTCGTGAACAAGTTATGGTATAAATTTATCTGTTCATTTGTTTATTTGTTTAACAGAAACTGCTGGGACATTGTTTTATGCTCAAGGATCTTACGGACTAGTAAACAAACTTGGTTTTATTTTTTCTAATATTAATGACATAAAATTGATACCATTAGTAAACTTTATAGATTGATTTATGAAACAATTTTATATAACTGTATAATTTGTCAATATATTTTCAAAAGTCAACCTATTAATTTTCCTATCTATACTTAGGTTAGAGTTTTGTTGTTGTTATTGGAGAAGATGACGGGGGTTCTGGCTTGCAACTTTATTTTTGTCACTGCTATGAAGTGGGATATTTTTGGAGTTTTATTTATTCATCAAATATTACTAACAGCCTACAACATGATTCATTTTTTTTGTGTAAATTGTACATGGAATTATCGCCTTGCAAACATACTGTCATCCGTTTAATAGCCTCTGTATTCAAGCTCACAAAATGGGGAAAAAATGAGTGTTGTTTTTTTATAGTAATTGAGAAATGGATCCAAGAGCTTTTTCAGACCTCAGGGAAACAGAGATAAGTAGCAGTCAGTTTCAGCTCTCCCTAAGAATTACTTTAAGTCAAATGTATCACATTTTCCTCTATTTGATAGAAAGTAACACACTCCAAAATCCCTTGATGTTGTCCAGAAAACCTCTTTTAAAATAACACAAATATTCATATTTTTCAGTGATAATTATATGAATTATAAAATGGCAGATATATAGTCATGAGATAATATCTGAGTAAAAAATTTTATTCTAAAACAGCAAGGTATCTATCCCTATATGCTTGTCCAAGAAAAATAAGCCCAGAGTTAAAAATCTCTTCTGAGATGGCAATACATGTCATGGATAGGAAGGTAGAATGCTATTCCTTAAAGGTTTTCTTCCTGCTTTAGAGTTTTAAGATTTCCTTCTTTAAACACCAGTGTTTGTCTTTTCATATTTCTCCATGTTCTTTCATAGAACAATATAATTAATTGCCTTCATACAGTCAACAGCGATTGCCTCTATCCTTGGTGGTTCCCTTTATTTTATAGCATTCCAAGTTATTTTCCTGTGTTCCAGGATCAATTTGTATTTGTCCTTTGAAAGTTATCTCATTATATTTCTCATTGACCTTATAACATCAAAATAGAATAAAATGAATTTTTACAGATACTATGAGTGATTTTAAGGATAATGACATTGTTAACACTTCCCAATAATACATATCATGTGATGACAATTGTTCCCATTAATACATGTGGATATTATATATAGACATATATATAAAAATATTGCTATTATATATATTTCTATAACAATACACATTTCTATTTTAAATCTGTCAGGAAAAAAAATTCAGACATTTTAATGTATTTATTAATACAGTTACAGTAGCACATGTTTTCCTATGAGCCAACTAATCAGACATTTAAATTAAACTTAAAAACTAAAATGATGTATGTAGTAAGTTTGTCAGGTCACGAAAATGAATGCCTGGATAAGGTTACCACAGAGAAGGTATAGCAGGGTTAGTATTTTGTAAGGAACCTGACCTACTTTCACTTTTCCTGAAGTGTGTTAGCTACAGGAGCAACAGAAGAATCCTTTCACCCTGAGAATTCCCCATTCATATTAGAAAATACTAGACTAGTCTCTGTCCTGAAAAACAATACTTTGATCACTGGTATTTTAAAAAAAAATTGCTCCTCTTTGTCACAGACAAAAATAAACAAATGTTTTAAAATGCCAGTTACAATGTTATTCATTTTCTAAATAGATTAACATGTGAACAATCCAAATGACTGTACACCAAAAAGAATTATGAGGTGCTAAAGAAACACTGGAAACCAAAACAGTTATTCTAAATTATAATATACATTAAATATACTGTTCCAAACATGTGCACATACACCATAATATGCTCTGTTCTCAGGAAGCTTCATAATCTAACCAGTGTTTACTATACTTAACTAGGAAATAAATACTGTATCCAATAACCTCTTAAAAGTACAGCTATGATGGCAATTGAAGCCAATTTCAAAATATAATCTTTATTACATACAATTTCTGTAAAGATAAGACATTTTCTGACATAAGGAATTATATATGGAATATTGTTAATTTCATTTAAAACCTTTCTTATTGAGTTTACTTTATTTTTAAGATGTCAGGATATGTATACATATATATGTATGATAGATATGTTATTACTGTAGATAATTGTTTTTTATTGGATATTAACAGTGAGGGGTATCCAACCTTTTCGAGTCTCTGGGCGACACTGGAAGAAGAAGAGTTGTCTTGGGCCACACAATAAATGCACAGCAATCACACACAAAAGAAATCTTATAATGTTTTAAGTAAATTTGTAGTCTTGTGTTGGGTGCATCACAACCATGCTGAGCTGCATGCTGCCTGCAGGCCACGGGTTGGACAGCCTTGAGTGAATTCTAGGTATTTACTTCAAAATTCTAAAATATTTAAACACCTCTTCCTGTGGCCCAGTTACCAAAATATGTTGAAAGAAGAAAGACATTATTTTTATTAGTGTATATTAATATTTGTGAGGATATAGCTTAAACATTTTAAGTGTAATTTATATTTTGTGTGATTTTTGAAAAGGAGCTCATTTATATATAAATGAGTTTAGGTGTTTTAGTTTTGTGAACTGATTAGTATTTTATAATATTATAATTCTAAGTATTTAATTTTTAATTATTTTATATTAAAAATAAAACATTATGTAGAGAAATAAAGATATTTTTACATGTTTCCAACATGAAAACAAATAAAGAATGAATTTTTGTATTTCAATAAGATATTACCTTTTTTTCAGAACCATTGCTAAAGAAGAAAATGCACTTATATTGGTTAAATTAAGTGTACACCTGAAAATTTAATTGTATAGAATTCAGAGTCTTCCAAATTACTGTGTCTAATAGAGGTATTCAAATGAGTACCTACTTAGGTAAATCACATCTTGAGTATGTATCAGATAGAACTCAAGCTTGATGAAATTTAAGATAATCATCAGGGTACCCTGGAATCCAACCTCTAATTTTTATTTTTTATTGATTGATTGATCGATTGATTCAGTATGGTATTACAGTTGTCCCAAATTTTCCCTCCCCCACTCTCAACCTCCACTCCTTCTGGCAACTCCCATCTTTTGTTCATGTCCATGAGTTGTGCATATAAGTTCTTTGGCTACTCCATTTCCTATACTTTCTCTTAACATCTCCCTGCCTATTCTGCAACTACAGTTTGTACTTCTTAATCCTTTCATTTTTTTCCCCTATTTCCCCAGGTCCCCCTCCCCACTTGCCACCATCCCCATGTTCTCCATGTCTATGATTCCATTTTTGTTCTGCTTGTTTGCTTAATTTGTTTTTTTAGATTTAATTGTTGATAGTTATGTATTTATTGCCATTTTAATGTTCATAGTTTTGATCTTCTTTTTGTTAAATAAGTTCCTTTAACATTTTATACAATAATGGTTTGGTGATGATGAACTCCTTTAGCTTTACCTGCTCTGGCGAGCACTTTATCTGCTCTTAGATTCTAAATGATAGTTTTGCTGGGTAGAGTAATCTAGGTTGTAAGTCCTTGCTTTTCATCACTTTGAATATGAGGTCTGTCCAGAAAAAGTCATGCCATTATTAATACAGTGAGAATGGTTTACATGACATGTAACCTGGCAACCATAGAAAGTGGACTGGAACGTGCATGTATAAACCATGATGACTGCACTGAACTAGTCAATTGGAACGGTAGATGTCATTCACTGCGCATGCGTACTGTGTGGGTGTCACATTCAAAATGAGTAGAGCAACAAAGCTGCATCCAATTTTGTGGTAAGCTTGAACATTCTTCGGCAGAAACTATTCAGAAGGCTTTCGGAGATGGTGCGATGAATGCAGCAAAAATAAAAGTGTGGCACAAATGTTTCAAAGATGGACAAGGATCTGTTGAAAGTGATCCACATTCTGGAAGGCCTGCAACAAGCAGAACACCTGAGAATGTGGCATGTGTATGGGCCACAAAGATGTGTATACGCCCACATCTTTACCCAACCCTCTGTCAAAGGACACTGGTTATTTCCATGTCCCAGCCACCATGAATAGTGCTGCAATGAACATGGAGGTGAATATATCTTTGTGAATAAATATTTTCAAGTTTTTGGGGTAGATACCCACAATAGGGATTGCTGGGTCAAATAGTAACTTTATTTCATATTTTTTGAGGAGCTTTCATACTGTGAAACAAGTGGTTCTCAACTGTCATACTGTGAAACAAATTATTCACTATTTAATATGCACCCTTTTTTAGACTCACTAATAATTAAATAACTTTTTTTTTTGAGATCTCCGGTAATATATGCCAGCATTACCAGTTTCTCTTGGACTGAGAAATTTCCAAGGATGTGGGACTTTTAATTCTCAAACTGTAAAAACTAGCATGAATTTCTCTCCAAAGAACATGCACGTGCTTTAACACTAGTGATATTAGAATTGCCTTGGGGAAGTGAATGGCTTTTCATATTTGCTTGGCATTATAGAGCCTGATAAGTATACTATGCTTTTGTTTACTTTACTAAAATATTAATGGCTGATTTTTTTCTTCAATCTCTGAGGAGGCCTCTCTATCCAGTCCCATCCGAATGACTCTCTCTTTCTCCCTCTTACTCTCTCTCTCTTTTTCTCTTTTTGGTTAAGAAACTTTATTATAAAATAACCACTTTAATTTTTATCTCCATTCGAAAGGGATCTTGCAACACAATGGTCATGTTTTCCAAATAAGAAACCAATACACAAGGTTTAGCTCTTATTATTACAATAATATGTAGCTTCAGAAGGGTCCTCAATAAGTCTAGATAGATAGCTGTGCAAAACAAAAAAACCTGCAATATTAGAATTTGAATTCATCAAACAGGAATCCAAGTTAAATGAGTTGTTTCACAAAGAATATGCGCAGTACATTACTTTAGGTCAATACATGTTCAATGTCTATTTCTTCCAACACCCAGAAAATAATGTGATGTGAAAAAATTACATAAAGTTTTTCCTTAGTTCCTTTATTTGTTAAACTAATGTATTGCATCATTCTTAACTCATGCTTCTCATAAACTGACTAGTTTAATCTGTATAGTAATTTGATATAGAACCACTTATGGACAGATTTATTTGGTGGGGAATCTTAGTAATAAGGCTAAGTAAGAAATAGTAGTAAATACAGAAGTTCATAAGTTTAAGGAAGCTACAGCTTTGTAGGCCATACACTTGTGATACAAAGGAGTGATTTGTTAATAACAAGATTTTACCTTTATAGACTAGATTTCCTTAGCCAAATCTTGGAACTGAATAATTCTAACTTAATTGTCTGCTTTAAATCAGATTTACTATAGTTATTTCTTTTGCAGAATTTCAATAATAACCATATTATTCTCCAAGGGAATATCTAAAGGAGTCTTTTTTGCTTGGAGAGATCAGTTGAGAAAATAATATTAGCCTGTCTCCAAATGTCTTCATGGTTGCATTTCTTGCAAGACTGAGGGAGGGGATGGAATACAGAGGTGAAAGAAAGTCATACCCAATTGCTTGTAAGAATTTATTATTATGTAGTCATCTTTATACTATCTCATTATGTGGTTTATGCATTTTCAATTTGTAAGTATAATATAAATGTTTATTTTCTTACCCTGTTTAATTTTCAGTGACAGAATA
Organism: Pteronotus mesoamericanus; assembly: GCF_021234165.1. NCBI lineage: Eukaryota > Metazoa > Chordata > Mammalia > Chiroptera > Mormoopidae > Pteronotus > Pteronotus mesoamericanus. Next base: position 36,425,102 of record NW_026555285.1, on the reverse strand, counting down.
ACTGGATACTAATAAGTTAGATGTGCTATGTGGCTTACTAACTCCTAAAGTCTCCCAGTGCAGTATCCTAGAAACCAGTGTTTAGAAAGATAAATATTTTCTGCACATCTCACTTTTTACTACTGGAGTAATTACCAGGCATTAAAGGTAATAGGATAAAGCTCTATTTTTTTTTTTGCTCTTTGAAACCTTTGTTTTGAAAAAGTATTACTTATTTTAAGTATCATATATTGTGATTTTAATCGATCAGATATAATCCAAACAACATAAATACTATAAATTCTCATTAAATTAGAAATCATTGTCTATTTTTTTACTTTTCTCTTTATAATCCAATTACTAATTTATTAAAGTATGCAAAACTCTAACATGGGCTGTATATCCTCACAACAGATTCCTATATCCTTGTTACTTAATTTTGAATTATCATCATATGTTATTCTTAAACATGGTGTTCTAGCATGTTCACTGACCACATAGATGTGTAGACTATGATTTATTTTTTATTTACTTTTTTTCTAAGTTGTTCTTTTTACTTTTTTCTTAAATTACATTTATTGGGGTGGCATTGGTTCATAAGATTATATAGGCTTCATGTGTACAATTCTATGATACATCATCTGTATTTTGCATTGTAAGTCAGCCACACAATGTCAAATCCTCTTCCCTCTTGAGAAAAATAAGTCAGACAGAAAGACTTAAGAACCATTTGATTTCATCCTTATATGGGACATACATCTGAAAGCATTATATGATTTATTTTTTGATCAATAGGTTTTTCTTGATCAATATGTTTTTTAAAAAAAACTTTCTAAGTTGAACATGTAATATCCTACTAGTTCTCTGCATTTTTAGTATGGCAATTCATTTTCTCAATCAAAAATCATCATTATTCTCTATTATAATTCTCCATTATGTGTTTTCATGTGACCTTCTTATTGCTACTTAAGAACTTAAAATGACACAGGTGTAATGTCTAAGAATGAGGGGATAATTTTTTTGTACTCTCTCCCTATTCTTTGAAAAAGAGAACAACCCCTCTCTTTCTCTCTTGACCCATATTTGTACTATTTTACTGCTTTATTTCTTTTTCCTTTGAAAATAGACCATCTCATGGATTTCTCCACTTGCTGTTTCCACTTGTCTTCCTTTATTTTCTCTTTAAACCTCTCCATTCAGACTTGCCTTTACCACTCCTCTGAAACTGCTTTTTTCAAGGTCACCGTTGACCATCGCTTACCTTTGGCTTGCCATTCCTAAATCCTAGCTTACTTGAATAATCATTAGCATTTGAAATAGGTCATTTTTCTTTCACTTCTGAAGCTCCTCTATTAACTAGTTGACTTCCTCACTGATTTACTCTGTCTCAGTCCCTTTGTTCATTTTTTCTCATCTGCCTAATCTCACCTTTGAGAATCCCTAAGGCTTGCTTCTTGATCTTCTTTTTCTCTCTGTATACTCGTTGCTTTGGTATTTTTATCTGGCCTCATGAAATTAAATGCCACCTTTACAGTGACAACTGTTAAATGTCTGTCTTCAGCCTAGACCTCCTCCCTGAACGCTTACATTGATCTGCAGAGTTGCGTTTCCAGCTGGATGTCCAGTGGACATCCACTGTACCATGTACACAGCTGACCTTGTGGTGCTTCCTCTCAAGCCTCCTTCTTTGACAGCCTTCAACGTTGTAGAAATTGACCACTCAGGTTGCTCAGGCCAAAGTCTTTTATATCATTTCCTGTTCCCTTTTTTCTTGCACATACCATACCCAGCATGTTAGCAAATTTTGTTGGCATTATTTAAAAAAAAGAAAATCTAGGTCCTAACCTCTTCTCCCTACTCCACTGCTTCTACCCTGGGGCACCATTATCTTGTCTTATTTACATTATTGCAATATTCTTCTGACTGGACTTCCTGCTTTTGTCTTCCCTCCCCAGTTGACCACTCCTGCTCACCCAGCCTCCTTACACCTGACACATCCCTTATTTCTTTCTCTTGACTAATTAATTTTATGCCATAGCCCTTATTATCATATAATGTTATATTTTTTCAACATTTTTAAACATTATTTCTTTAAAAGTGAGATATAATTGAAATATAACATTGTATTATATTGGTTTTAAGTGTACAACATGATTTGATATATGTAAAATATCTCAAATCTGTAAAATAATTACCATAATAAGTTTAGTTAACATCCTTCACCAACATAAATTTTTTTAAAAAATTTCTTTTGATGAAAACATTTAAGATCCGTTCTCTTAGCAACTTTCAAATAAACAATAATAATAGTGTTCATTATAGTCCCCAGGCTCTCCATTATATCTCCAGGATTAATTTATCTTGTAAGTAAAAGTTTGTATTTTTTGATTGACTTCATCCATTTTGACCACCTCTAGTAACTATCAATTTGTTCTCAGTCTACATGCATTCTGGAGTTTTGTTGTTGGTTGTTTGTTTTTAGAGTCCACATATAATTTAGATATTACAGTATTTGTCCTTGTCTGCCTTATTTCACATAGTGTAATTCCATCAAGTCCCATTAAGTTACACCTGCGATGTTATTTATAATATAGATTCCTAACACCAAGTCTGAATTTTTCAGAGTGAAATCTAGCAAATTCATTAAATAATAAACCCAGGTGATTCTAATGGACTTAGAAGTCTAATTGTAAAGTCTCTAGAAAGTCTGAGATTTTATGATTTTAGGATCAGTACAACTTGTAGAAAAGCGAAGTGTATATACTAAGGCAATATATTGGGGGTGAAGTGCTCTTTGAGTCTTATTTTACCAACTGAGTACAAAAAGAAGGGAACTTTCTTTGTTCTACTTTTATTTCTGCTCCTGAAATCAGCAGCATTGTGCCATGGTCACATATGTAGCCTAATAGGCTGCTGTCGGAGAAGTTTTCAAGGTGTGTTTAGTGTGTTCAGAGAGGCCACTTAGTAGATGCCTGTGGAGTTGATGGTCCATGTACTGCCATGATCTAGGGTTCTAGGAAGCACCCAGTCCTTTGACAGTGCACTAAGTGGCACCTGACTCTTTGTAAGAGCTTGGTAATCTTCCTTATTGTTTAATTCATTCCCACAGAGTGACTTTGGAATAGAGAAGACTAGAGTCTACTGGTGCAAAAAGAAGTATTTTAAAAAATGCTATTTTCCAAGTGAAAACAGGTATTGAGAAGGCCTAGCTGTTAGATTTTTTTTTCTATTTCTAAAGATAGGCTTGTTTTTTTTTTACTTATTAACATAGTATATGCCTATAGAAAATTTGGAAACATACAAACTAATACAGATATTAGAAACCTCTACAATCTTAACACTTAGATCTATCCATTGTTAACACTTTAGTGCTCTTCTTTCTGAAGTTCTTTTATGCATATGTATACACCCCCCCCACACACACATATTCACATCTTGAGACACATTGTATTTACAATTTTGCCTCTTTTAAGTAATATAATATTTAATATTATTTTATCAGTTACATAATACTCTTATGGATTCATAGTATATTTACACATAGTTACTGAGAATTCAAGTTCCTTCTAAATCTGCTTCATTATGGATACATATTTAAATTATCATTTTTATCATTTTCTTAGGAAAATAAAATAATTGAAATATATGTACTGAAAATAGGACTTATTTTTCTAACTACTGATATACAGGGTCCAGCAGACGTAACCCCTGCTTGTGTGTGGTTGATAGAAAAATAATATGAGTGTAATAATTTATAGTTTTAATTTGAACATTTCACTTAACATGTCAGACAGTGTGCTTAAATGTGATATTGTTATGTTACAGAACTACATGTTTATGATTTTGTAATAAATGGGTGCTATTTGTGCTAGACCCGGTATTTTGTAAAATATTTTTAAAAATAAATAACTTCTTGTTTTTCTTGTAAAACTAACAAACACAAGTCCTGAGAGGAAACATTGTAAAATCTCTTGACATTCTGAGATATTTGATTCAGATGAACAAAAAATTGTATGGTTGTGGAATTTATGTCAACTACTAAATTCATATATTGAGGAATGAGAGCAGGATGGTATTGCAAAATGCCCACTATATTGTTAATAAGAGATTATAGTTTTAGAAAGCCCAATGGTGAATAAAATCATTAGATTAGCAAATATTGAAAATCTAGTGGTAAGTATAAAGACTGGATGGTTGAACTTTACAGAAATAGGAACAACTTAGAAGTATATACAAGAGAAAATGAAGAAATAGATTAGAAAAGAGTTTTATAAACCTTAAACCAGTAGAAAGAGATTTGAATCAGTAGATATTACAAAGGTAGGTATATCATTTGTTGGTGCAGTGTAATAAATAACCTTGGATAACTATGATTTGCATGTGGCATGATCATAAAAGTATTCAAAGATAAAACTAAGAAATTAACGCTTCACCCCCCAAATTCACTCACAGAAGGAGAACATAACTGAAGTAATTATTTATTCCCGAATAGATGAAAAAAAACATAAAATTTTAAGAAGGAAAGGAGTCCATAAAATATGGCCAGTATTAGTGAAATAGTCATGACTGAGTCTTTCTAAGTGTCAGATGTATTAGAGGATGAATAAAGAGAATAGGTGTAATTTCCTGAAAAGGAGGTAATTTTGCAGTGCTGCTTTTTGTATTAAGTGCAATAAGATACTTATTTTATCAAGAGACCTCAATAATGGCACTGCCATGCACCCAATTCCTTAAGTAAAACTGGACAATTTCAGCACAAGCACCTAGTAACCTTCTTAGTTAAGACCAACTCAACAACAAAAAAAAAAAGAAAAAGAAAGAAAGAAAAGAAAAGAAAAGAAAAGAAAAGAAAAGAAAAGAAAAGCAGAAAAAAGCATCTTGACCATCACAAACTAAGCAGGACTGTCCAGTGTGTTTTGTTATTCAGAACCACATGCCTCAGACAGCACAATGCCCTAGATCTAATTTTTAGCTTAGTCACCATTGTTGTTGCCTTTTTCTCTTTTTATTGAATTTATTGGGGTGACATTGGTTACTAAAATTGTGTAGGTTCCAGGTATACAATTCTGTAACACATCACCTGTATATTGTACGGTGTATTCACCATCGCCAACTAGCATCATTTCCTTTTCACAAGGAAACATAAGTAGAAATAGAATATGGGCTTTTCAAACCCTAGTTCTCTGAAAACAAAAGGGTTTAGCATTTCTTTATAAAAACAAATGTAAGCAGCCCAGTCAGGGTTGTCAAATATGACTAGAAAGTTCACATTTATTTTAAGAATTAAATATGTGGACATTTGATCTCATAATTGTGTTCTCAATCAGGTGCAGTCTAAGATCCATGTTCTTGATAAAGGTGTTAACATACAATAAATTGTAGGAAATACAGTCTCTAAGTAGACACTCAAAACAGTTATTCCATTAGGTTAAATAGTTTATCATTAGTTCCTAAAAGCAATATTCCACACTCATTGGCAAAGCAGGGTCATGAATGAAGGAGCATGGGATGCAGCTATGCCCTGTGCATGCAGATGACGCTTACTGCAACGGCGCTGCCCGGGGCAGGGCCTGGCTCTGGGATGGATAGTGACAGAAGGGCATCAAAGCTGCTGAAGCATTCAAAGACTGCAAAGTAAACAAAGTATGTGCTGTAAGGAGAAACTGAAGCAGAATGTTAAGTGCTTCAGCAGAGTTTTATGATGCCTGACAATTCCTAGGGCAGACTTGAGAATCTGACATAGATTGGAGATACGGTGCTCCGTGGAGGGGGGAGGGTGTGTGTGTGTGTGTGTGTGTTTTCTGTGTGTGTGTGTGTGTGTGTGTGTTTTCTGTGTGTGTGTGTGTGTGTGTGTGTGTGTTTTCTATATTTGGAACGGATGTCGCAACGAACCTGCAAAAAAACAGCTGCTGTTGGGTCCAGAGAAACGTCTTTGTATGTTTGCATGTTGTTTTTGATTTTAAAAATGTTATCAAATGATAGCTTTAATAACTCCTTGAACTTAAAGGAATAATGACAAATGAATTTACTACGCGCTTACTAAATCTGGGCATAAGACACAGTCCCTGCTCAGATGCCTAACATAGGGCAAACTAACAATCTAGAAACTAGTGCTGTGAGTTACAGATAGAACAAATTGAGTATGTTTCAAAGTTACTTTCTAGATAATAAAATCTATTAGTCCGTAGAATCATCACCTAAAGGAACTGAGCAAGGTACATTACTAAAATCACTTAAAAGTTTGTTGAACATAACGCAGAAGAACACACTGAAGGAAATGAGCAAGACTAAGTTCCTGTATCCTATTTTCACCCACTGCCATCTTAATTTGATTTCTTGTGCTGTTCTCTTTATATGCTGTTTTTCTGCCTCCAATGAAAATATAAATATATAGAAGTACTTTTTATTTTTCATGGGTACATTATTGCATTTTGCCTGATTTTTGAGATAGTACATCTGATACAATAAGCCAGAGACCAATATAACATATTTTATTTTATTTTCTCTTTATAGCAATAATTTTCAGAAGTTAACATATGCTCATCACACTAATACATCTGATTTTTGTAATAATTTCATTCGTTTGAAATTAGTCATCATCAATATGGCTTGTTGATGAAAGAATATTCAAACCTCTAGAAAAATGTTATACATTTATTTGAGCCAAAATGTTGAGAATGTGATTGGAAGGATGATCTCAACAGATTGGGAAAATGCTCCCTAGAATGGCATCTTGCAGTTCTTTTTATACACTGAAAATCAGAGGAGAGAACTTAGGGAAGGTTCATGAAATCAACTGGTGGTGTATTAAGGAGGCAGGAGACAGCAAAGCAGGGAAATCTTTAGGATTGGATAACAAATAAAATGGAGAGATACACACATCTTTCATTTTGGTGTGTACAGGAAAGTTAACAGTTAACATTTACAGCACAAAGAGAAGGTATGTAGGCATCAAGATAACAATGAGGAGTTCAGTGGTCTTGTACTCTGGTGCCAGTGCTTGTGCCTTCGACAGATCTAGGAAAGAACATACTCTAATATTTCAAAGATATGTTATCCTAGGTGCATAAAAAAATTGAGCAAGTCTCTCTTCAGGTCCAGACTGACCTTTGCTAAAGAAGCTACAGGCCTGGGATGTGACTACCCGCCATGACCCACCCAATTAGGAAATTATGATCAGACGAGCCAGTGCGGTCACTTCCAGTCACTGAACTTGTTAGGCCTGCCTTGCATGGCCCCCAACTCCTAGCTTGTTCCGTTTACTACAAAGCCCTTTTTTCGTTCACAGGCTCATTATCAAAAAAAAAAAAGAAAGAAAGAAAGAAACTGTTAAGGACATTTTTCCTACACATTGGCAGTGGGAAATTGTCCTCTGCCAATGACCAATCAGCAATTCTGATAGTTTTAAAGTGGGTTTACATAGTTGCCACAGGTGCCATTTTCATACAGAATAGTTCGAAGTTATGATTCTTGTAGAGTTACATGTTGGGATACTCTCACTTATGTTGTTTGAGGACCTACATGGGGACTGAGATGTTTTAAGAATTATAGATTGCAGATTGATTTGGCAATGATCCACAGCAACATATAAGAGATTGGGGAAAAACTGAATAACAATCTGTAATCCTTTAAATGAGATGTTCTTAGGAGTCAATTCTCAAGTTGATGGAATAATTTAATGAGGACTATCTATTTTTAAAGCCCTACTGATTTCAAAAATACATTGGAGAAATTTAAAGCATTTAAGACCTCTGCAATTTGTAATTTTGAGTTTTCAAGAAAGAGTTTATTATAATCTGAATCCAAGCTATGCTTTTTGATAATATTTCTATTAATGCTTTACATATTATTTTATATAAATGACATTAACACATGTCATGAAATTCCCTTAACTTAATGAGCTGTTATCTCTGTTCTAATGTAGATAAAGAATATGAATCTTAGTAAGATTAAATTACTCAATAAAGGAAATCAGAATACAAATGGGCCATGCCTTGGTTTCCTGTCCTTTTCAGTGCTGTATGTACAAATTTCAATCCAATTAGATGAGCCTTGTTTAGTTCACATGCATAGAAAGCCAGAGGACTCTCTAGTATATTTTGAACTTGTACCTCTATTGAAATGTATGCAATTTGGACCCATTCCTCTTCTTCCATTTCAAACTTCCACTTTACGCTCATGTGTATCTTAGTTTTCAGTAACAGTGAAACAGCTTGAGCTATTCCCTGCTGGAAATTCCTTTACCTAACTGCAATCTGAGCAGATTACATGTAATTTAACCTTACTTTGAAATCTTCATATTTTATATAGTCCTTCTGTTAGAAGAATAGTTTATTTAGTCAAGGGTCGGTGGGCCTATATACAAATGAGATATTCTTACACAGATTTCTTTTAATAGAAAGGTAATAAGAGTTCCATCACTTTCTGAAGCCAAAATGAGAACTGATGGCTTAAAAATCTTGGCATACAATGAAACACAAAACCTACAATTGGGAAAGCTGTTGGAAACTCAATGCACCATGCACTGAGTAAACACAGTGTTTCATAGGGAAGGCCTTCGCCAACCTAGGCTATGCTGGATTTCCTTGTGATAAATGCTCAGTTTACCCTTTTTCTGAATAACATGCCATCACAATCTTGATTTTTAAAATTGAAGGGTGTTAATTTGTGTAACAGCAATAATTGTATGTAGAATCTGTCATGCTCAACATAGTGTATGTATATCTGGGACATAATAGGAAATGTGTAATTTTTCAACACATGAATGATCGTACAAATAAAATAATGAGGTAAAAAGTCAGTTATCCTAGATGTACACCATCCAAAAATATGCCCTGACTAAGATTGTCTTTGTAACGATCTGATGAAATGACTTATGAAGAAACCTTTGTAAAACCTTTACATACATGTGAGGTTATATTGCAAATGCGCTAAGAGCTCTTTGATATTATTTCCATTCCACAATTTTAGGTCAAATGCCAACATGCTGGTGGTGTTCAGATTATCCTCACAGGGAAAAGGAGGTAGGAGAAGATAGAAGAGGGTAAACGGGGGATAAATGGTGATGGAAAGAAACTTGAGTTGGGGTGGTAAACATAAAATACAATATAGAGCTGGTGTATTATAGAATAGTATACCTAAAACCTATGTAATTGTATTAATCAGTGAAAATTTATTAAAATAAAAAAGAATATTCTCTTGCAAAGAAATGTATGCATACATCATAATTCTAAACATTTTTATTGTTATATGTGCTTTTGTGGTTTAACTTTTAAGCATTAAAAATAATTTTAGAATTGTTTACTTCTTATATATGTAGAATGAAATATAGATGTGTTTTAAAATTCAAACTGACCTATCAAATAAATTATAAAACTATTTGCTTAATCTTCCTGTTTGCTACCTCATAGATTTTAACTAGGTAATAGCGGTGAATATTCCCATGATTTGGAACAGAGACTTGGGGTGTCTATTGTCCTGGATCAACAATATATATTAGTACAGTGACTCATTTATATTTTTATACATATATATGATGTATTTATAACACAACGATTTTTAGGTTAGGAAAGACAGTGAGATATAGAGAAACAAAACTAAAGCAAAATGAAAAAACTCACACTTCAGAAAATTAGAAAATACAAGATATTTCACATTATACTATTAGCAGTTCTCAACTAAATTGAGTTTTAAATGAGGAAAAATGAATTTTACTTCTTCAAATTTGGAGATTATTCCATATGCAATATATGTAAATTGATATTGAATCAAATACTGATCTGTTTTATCAAAAATGCATTGCAGTCTTTTTTCAAAGGCTACTTTCTTGTCCAGTACTTCCAAGGCCAATGTGCCCTTAGTTTGGCCCAAGAGTTCCAGCCATTGCATTAGAAAAAGTGACATAGTAGCATGCTCTTTTACAAGTGTCAAGAAATGAACAGAATTTATATGTTGTACTTCTGCCATTCTATGCAGAAATCTCAAGTATGTTGAACTTGGACTTACTATTGAAATAGGTCTCAACAAACTGGTAAAAAAAAGTTGCATTATTTTTATGTTTTCATGTGAAACATTTGCTTTGTGGGGGAGTAAAATGAATAGGAAAATAAATCCTACTAAATCAAGGCAAATTAGTAAGCATTTATATTTTCTTTTAGCCCACTGAGTCAAATTTTATTCTCATCATAAATAACATTAAAGAAAATGAATTAATAATATTTAAGAAGTAATGTGTGCTAATAAACAGATTAACACTTTATTTGATGAAGATGATATGGAACTTCTCTAACATTTTTTCCAAAGTGATGAAAATTTAGTAAAATTTAGTAAATTTAAATAGCATATTAATTCATTTTGATTTTTTATAAGTAGTCAAAATGTCTTCAAAATGTATATTTACAGATTGCTTTTATTTATCCATTGTATAACTTCTTTGTTACTATTAAACTTTTCACCATTACTTCCAAAAAGAAAAATAAATATCGAACTTCATAGAATGCAAATTGGTCTATTGATTATATGCTCATTTTAGCCTACTTGTCTCCTTCTTAAAACTTTTGGAAATTGGTATATTGAAGATAATTATTTCCAGTTTTTTATAGAATTCTCCCAAAAGACATGCTTGAAAAGACAATCTGCAACCAGGTATTGTTCCTTCTCTTCTATCTCCTCCTTTTTCTTTTCTTCCTCTTTCTTTATTATTACTTTTGGAATTAAGCTGACTCCAGTTAGGGCAAACGCATATTCTCAGGAAATTACTGTTCCCTCAATCCGTTCAGTTATCCCTTAATAATTTTTGAGCCATATTATTTGTGAGGCATTTTTTCTATGGACTGCAGGCTTGAAGGCAGTGTTCAAACACCCGACCTTTATAAAATTAACTTTTGTGCCTACAAATGTGAAAACATAAAAACACCTTTGCTTTAATATAATTTCAGAGTTTTATATAAAGGCAATAAAGTTGAATAAGATGATAGAATGTGATGCTGGCGAGATGTGAATGTGTTCGGGTATCGTGTTATTTCAGCCAGAATGTTTAGAGGTCCCCTGATGAAAGCGACATTTGAGCAGAACCCTGAAAAGTAAAGAGAATAAGCCAAAGAGGCTCAGTGCATGTGAAAGGTATTTTAGGAAAGAACCTAAGATGGAACAGTGGAAAAGCCAGAAGTCAAAGGTGCTGGTCAGTAATGGGGAGTGTGCAAGCTGATGAGGTCAGAAAGACAGAAAGAAGCTGAGCAATTGTACAAAATGAGTTAAAAGTAAGAGATCTTTTTCATTTAAAATGAAGTTGGGATACAGAAAATTATTCACAAATGTCAAAGGATGTCGCCAAAAAACCATCTGAAGATGGACAACTGGTATCTTGTGGATTCATTTTGATTATTAATCAAGTAGAAAGGAACAAAAAGATGTGATTTTTCCCTTTGGCAACTGTGCTAGTCTGGTTAATCTTTACCTCAGTATTTCATGATCAAGGTAATTATCCCTAATCTAGCAAATAAAACCTGTTTGGCCTGTGTCTAAGGGTGAACATCCAAGGATCCACTATGCCCTAACTTCATCCGAATTATTTATAAGGGCGTTCCATATATGCGCCCGATCCTTTCCCTTTCTTATTCTAGTGAAATAATGACTATTTCATTTATATTTTTCTCAGACTCCATCCTTCCCTTCTTTGAAATTTGAAATTTTTCCTTGTTTCTTCCTGACTTTTCTTTGTCTCTTTTGATAGTTTCTCCTAGTGTGTTCATAGTTTAATATTTATGTCCCCCAAGGCCTATCTTCTTCCAGTTCTGATTTTATTTTAAATGTTGCATGATAATCACAAAGCATGGCTCCAACTAACTTAAAATTTTTATCTTCCACATCCTTCTTAAATTCATATTGTGATAATGAGGACAAGATCCATGCAGTCCCACAGGTTTCATAAAGCTCAGCATCTTCAATCTTTTCTTTTCATACCCAATCAGAGACAAAATCTTCAAGTTCAGTGCTTCTTCACTGTCTGTGGTGATGGAAACACTCTAATGTCTGGGTCACTCTATCTTTTCTGTCACTGCCCTACTTCCACCTTATTTTAATATTACTTAACCGATGATATTGCTTCTTGAGTCTCCCTAACCACCTTATTCATTATGAATTTTTAAAAAATTGTCCCACACTCCTTGTTATAACAAAACAACAAACTCAATCACCCCTGGCATGCCTCTCAAGGTCCTTGCAAAGAAGCTCTTCACAAATGCACGTCAGACCACAGCTAGAACTCCACAGAATTTACTGATTCACCAATATGTTATTCACTTGCTTTTCATAAGCAGCTCCCATGACTGGGAATGTCCTTCAGCACCCTAACCATATGGCAAAACCCTAGTCATCAAGGCTTGGATGGCATATCGTCTCACACATCGTCTTTTCTGCCATGTCTTCCGTCAGTATTCTAGGCTTACTTAGCCTTCAAGTAACATGAAAAAAGTAAAGTAACCTGGGAAATGACTCAGTTTGGATTCAATGAGCAATGGTCAAAAACTGTATTTCAATGTTTAAAGCTCTCTGAAATTCAATTTATTTTTCTCAAGCATTGAAAAAATAATATCAATATCATTTCATTGTATTGGTGAATAAATAAAAGATACACAGATTGCAAAGTGACCTGTGTAATGCTTGGTTCATAGGAAGTAGATAATAGTAAATAACTTCTGTCCTCATTTATATTACTTTCCAATATTTTTACCATTACAAAATATAATTGCATTAATAAATATCTACCACTTTCTTAATGCTTTGTTCTGTTATCTGGTTGTAGTACTGAGATGAAAACAAAGTTTATCTATATATGTTTAATGAATGCATAAATGAATATTATACATAATAGACGTAAGAAGAGACTCATTACTCTCATCAACTCACAATAGTTCCTTTTGCTTTAAATTAGGATCTAACTTTCAATGGTTTTCAATATTTATTGTATGAACATTTATGTTGATGTGTTAATAAAAAAAACACTCTTTAAAAAATCAAGTTACTGTCTATCAGAGGACTTACCTTTATTATGAAGACAAAACAAGCTACTCGAAAGATCTCTGCAGGGTAGATAATATCCTCAATCAGTACCACATTTACTCCTAATCTTAAGAAGAAAGCTCTGGTGTCCCCAAAGCTTGTCAAACCAGACTCAACAAGATGGCCATTTTATCATTGAAAAATAGAACACAGTTCAGGAAAAAAATCTAAATGTCATACAGTGATTAAGTTCTGATTTGTTTAAGGGAAAATTTTTGATAATAGTTATATAAATTTCAAATCAGAGGTCTGCTTTTTTGTGTGTGTCTATTCTCTGTAAAAATAACAGTGTATCCAATTCATGTTCATTTTATTGTACTCTTTTAGAAAAGTTTTGCCTTAAGAATTTTTGATTTGTTGCCGCAGATACTGCAGCCCATAGAGGTCAAGGGAAATGCGGGAAAATCAATGAGATGTGGCAGATTAATGTTTTCCATTTACATCTCTCATAAAGAAATGTTGTAGACTTTGATAATATACATGAATATTTAATAGGGAAGACCTTGAATTAATGTTCTGTTTTCTGGGGGAAAAAATTAAAAGGTTTTTTTTCAAAATTTTTGAAAATTTAACATTATGAGAATAATGTTAAATTACCAATTTAAAATAGAATTTTCATAAGGAAGAAAATGATATAAAAAGATGTATATTAAGATATGTTTATATATCTCAAGTTTGTTTAAATGGCCAAGACAAGACATAACTAATTAAGGAAAGTCTTCATCTCTGTGTTTTAGAAAGCTTTTAAACTAAAAATGAACCCTAGTTGATGTGGCTCAGTGGATTGATCGCTGGCCTAAGAACCAAATTGTCACTGGTGTAGAGCACATGCCTAGGTTGAGGCCAGGTCCCCAGTAGGGTGTATATGAAATGCAATCACACATTGATGTTTCCCTCTCTTTGTCCTTCCCTTCCCTTCTCTATAATAAATAAATAAATAAATAAATAAATAAATAAATAAATAAATAAAAATAAATCTTAAAAAAAAACTTTTGTATCTTAGATCTAAATTGTATTCTAATGTATAAATGATAGCCCATTTGGTAGACTTGACTCGATATTGACTGTAACAAGGACCGCTAAAGAAAGGAATAAAATTATATCCATCTAAGGATATAAGCTTAGTATTAAAAGGAACATTTACTTTTTCATCTAAATTCTGATAAAAAGAATTATAATGCTGTTCATTAGACATTTTTTTCAAAGATAAATAGTACCTGTTTTTAAATGGACAGAATTTTTAGATTCAGATTTTTTAACTTTTATCTGATTCTTATTTCTGAATTCCTAACACCAGACATATACAAAATCAAGAAAATATGTCACTTAATAAAGAAATAAGCAAAATTTATACACAAAATTGGGTTTTTATGTACTATGTGGTAGCTATTGACTGAGCAAATATATCAAGTTGATTATATAGTGAGTGAACACTTGTTTTTCATTCTTTTGTGTCAACTCTGGAAAGGGTGTGTTAGTTTCTGTGTATGTGAGTCAGAGAAAGAGAGAGAGAGAGAGAGAGCAAAACTTCCCCTGTACTCATCTGTCCAATTAAAAAGATGAGTCAGTTAGAAGGTAAAATATTTACTTTTCACATTTTAAAACAAATCAGAAATTGACAGGAGTATGTGGTATGCATTTTATGATGGCTATTTCTGAGATCAGAAGAGAAGGCAAAGAGAATATTACAAGAGTCAGAGAATATTGCTAATATTTTACTTTCATTATAAGAATGCATCAAAAACAACGGGCAGCAAAATGCACATACTTTAATGAGGAAAATATTCTGTCAGTTTGAAAATTTTCCAGTAATGTTACCAAAAGGATCCTTTTTCATTAGTGTTTCAGTTACCTGACCATAACAAATTCCAATTCTGAAGATTATGCACCTTGTGGTTCACAGATTCTCCTGTCTAGCTGGCTTATTGCCAATGGAAAATCCACAGCTGTTAATGACATTTATTTTAAGATGTTCCCTTGTCTGCTTGTTCCCTTCTGCAGTCTTATGACTCAACCTTGAGGAAGATGAAAAGATCAAATTACCCTGCTCATTTTTGTTGGTCTGAAGTTTTGATCTTCTAACATAATGTTTCATGTTAAGATCATTTTTATAACAGGAAAAGGTGAGAATAAAGAAAGTACCTCCATAGGCATCACTCTAACATAGCATGTGTTGTATTATTTTGATATTTACTATTTATTTGTCTTTTTCACTAAAATGTGAGCTCCTGTAGAGACTGTGTTTCCTTCATGTTTTATTTCCATGGCATTTAATAGTGTTTTGCACACAGGAATGTGCAAAATGGATGTCTGTTGAAATGAACTGAACGACATAAAAGATGACAAAAATAGAGGCACGGTGTGCCTATATATTATAAGAAATATAAGAAGGATGTTGCCTTCAATGTTGATATTTTCTTTTTTAATTTCTAAAATTTTTGCAGATTATACAACTCCAATTAAATATTAAAATGTATAGCTCACTGAACTATTAAAAATCATGTTTTCCATTATGATTAAGATGTATTTTATCCCATTTTTATGATTTATATAAGTATAATATTTTAAATAATATCATTCAGCTAGGAAACAGATTTCATATAGTATAAAAAATCTAAATGATGTAACTATGTATTAGTGTGTCTATGTGTTTGAGGTATATATCTATATAGAGATAATAGATGATGGATGTATATATATTTAATATTATGGCTATATACACATAGATTTAAGTTTATAAATACCTATCTCAAGCACATCAGTAGAGACACATACATACATACATACATGCTCAAAATACAAATGGTAATTATATATCTTTATTATAGAAATATTATAGTAGGGCTATACTTAGTGACTGAAATATTAGGGTTAACCAAGCTGACTGATGTCACTTCTTATCAGTTTAGTCTCTAAAAGAACAACAACAGCAACCACGAAAACTTATTTAGGTTTTAGACAGTGTAACTAAGATACTGAGTCCATATATGGAAACATCAGAAAATGTATATGTGTGCATATATGTGTGTGTGTGTGTGTGAAAGGCTTTTATTTTAGAAGCCAGAAACATGTAATGGACCTAAAACCTCATAGGCAACTTGTAGTGCTACAATTTTCTTTTAATGTGACTGGATCTTTTCTGAAGTAAATGGATAAAAGAAAAATGAGTTTTTACTCTTCAATCTTCTCCATTAACAAAGCCTATGATGTGTGCTTGTGTGTGTACATGAAGAGGGATTGAATGTTAGACAGTATTTCTCTTTTTAAGAACTGTATTTTAGCATTTTATCTAGTGGAAATAAAGTATTTAGAAATAAAATATTTAATATAATTTTAGCAAAAATGTAATTTCAAAATTCTAGTTTTTTCTCTTGAATGTGGAATATTCTCTTCTCCAGAAAATGTTAGCACATCACTTAACAAAACCAAAACCTATTTCTAATTCATCAAAAGTAAGAAAATCTCTATTTTATTTCCTCTGCTCTGGATACCTGTTATTTACATTGCTCAGAAAAAAGCATCACTTCATTTGGTGTTTGCAGTTATTTTATAGCATTGCGTGTTATGTTTTATGGTATATAATGGGATTTTTTAAAGGGTAATTTACTCTTTGCTTCTATTGCTGTAAAAATAGTCACAAAAAAATTTTGCAGCATTCTGGCACCTGCAAAAGGCTGTGACTTATGAATATGCTAATGAGACTACATCCAGAACTGGCAAAGATTCAGGACTCACACACAATTATGGTTCTGGCAACCCTCAATGCTATGATACCAGGCTGGACAAAGAATATTTAGGTTAATTAATACAGGGTATAGCTTTTTATATTTGGAATGTAGAACGCTTTTAACATTAGAACTGCTTTGGAATCAAGGTATTTTACTCATTACAATGATTTTCTCACTAATTTTGTTGGCACACTTGATACAGATATAAACAATTATTCTGTACTACTTGGTATTGCTAAGTCCTGGCAAAGTTATCTTCTCTACAAAGCTTGTTTTATAAAGCATGCTTGCAATGGTTTTATTTCTGTTCCAAAGAAACATTAGATGCCAGGGCTGTTTTCCCTAATATTTTCAGAAAATATTCCTATTATTTTTTTTACCTGATGTGTAGTACCACTATTTTCTAAAGGTGCAAGTAGCTCAGCTTGCACAGCAGTGCTATCCTCCAACAATATATCGAGGCGCTAGATTTTTCCTTTCTGCTGAACAAAAAGTTTCCTTGTAAATCTCTTAGGTATTCATTCAGTGTTTGAAGCTTTTTCCTAATGTAAATGGGTGTAAGTATTTCAAAGTTTCCCACAATGTGTTTCCTCCCTTTGAGGGCAGAATTAAGACGATTCAGCAAAAACAAAGCTGGGATCAAATAAAAAAGGCCTGCCTAGAGCTAAATCATATTAAACCCAGAGCTTTCCATACCACAAAGTATGGCGTGCCACAGCATGATTAGCAGCTCTTTGGGTTTTTTGTTTGTTTCTTTGTTTTGTTGTGTATTTCATAAATGTGACTATTCTTAACATTAATATTTCTCTATGTATCAGTGAAAAATCACTTTCTATTCCAGACACACAAGCAAACATACTAACAGGACAGATGCCTCAGATGAATTTCGTTCTTTCACTATAATCCATTGAGTCATCATTCTTGAGATTGATAGTTCTTGACTTTTTGTTTTTTAATTCAAATCTACCAGCATCTACCATCAAAAACAGTGGCTCTAATTTATATATAAGTATATATTTTGAATATAATCCCTTTATTAGAGGCATGATTTGCAAAGATCATCTTTCATTCATTTGTTGCCTTTTTGTTTTGTTGGCCATTTCTTTTGGTGTCCAGAAGCTCTTCTCATTTGATGTAGTTAACATTCACTTAGTTTTGCTTTTACTTCCCTTGTGTTTGGGGTCAAGTTCACAAAACCTTTCTGAGACCAAGGTCCATAAGTTTAGTATCTGTGTTTTCTGCTATGTGTTTTATTGTTTCAGGTCTTATATTTAAATTTTTAATCCATTTTGAGTTATTTTTGTATAATGTCAGATAGCAGTCTAGTTTTTGGGGGTTTTCTGTTTGTTCGTTTTTGTATACATGGCTTTCCAATTTTTCCAACACTATTGTAGAGACTTTCCATTCTCCATTGTATGGTTTCAGGTCCTTTGTTGAAAATTAGTTGCCCATATATAAGTATGGGCTTATTTCTTTTATTTCTCTCTATCGATTCTGTTGCATTGTTCTTTGAATCTATTTATTCTGGCAGTACCATCCTGTTTTGATTGTTGCAGCTTTGCACTAAAATTTGAAGCTAAGGGGTATGATACCTTTGGACCTGATTTTTTTTCTTCAGGATTTATCTATTCAAAGATATGGTCTTTTGTGGTTCCATACAAATCTGATGACTTTTTTCCTTTCTATTTCTTTGAAAAATGCCATTGAGATTTTAACAGGGGTTGCATTAAATCTGTATAATGACTTAGATAATATGACTATTTTAACAATGTTGATTCTCCCAAGCTATTAGCATGGAATATCTTTCCATCTTTTTGTTTGTCTTCATTTTTTTTCAATAATGTCATGTAGTTTTCAATGTGTAGGTCCTTCACTTTCTCTGTTAAGATTATTCCTAGGTATTTTATCTTTTTTGTTGTAATTGTGAATGAGATTGTTTTATTTTTTTTTCTGATATTCAATTTTAGTGTACAGGAACATTGTTTTTATATCCTGTGCTTTAATATATTTATTTATTATTTCCAATAGCTTTTTGGTGGAGTCTTTCAGATTTCCTACGTATAGAATCATGTCATCAACAAAACATGATAATTTTGCTTCTTCATTTTCAATTGGATTCCTCTTATTTTTTTTTTCCTCTTGCCTGATTGCTGTGGGTAGGGATTCCATTTCTATGCTGAGTAACAGTGGTGAGAGTGGGCAGCCTTATCTTAGCCCTGAACTTACAAGAGAAGCTTTCAGTTTTTCAGAATTAGGTATGATGTTAGCTGAGGGTTTGTCATATATGGCCTTAATTACGTTGAGATATATTCCTTCTATAACTATTTTATTGTTTTAATCAACAATGAATATAATATTTTGTCAAATGCTTTCTCTGCATCTATTGATATGATCATGATTTTTATTTTTATTTTGTTAATGTGGTTTATCACATTGATTGATTTTGTAAGTTGAAGTATTCTTGCATCTTTCGAATGGACTTCATTTGATCATGATATGCTGTCTTTCCAATGTATTGTTGTATTTGATTGGCTATGATTTATGATTTTTCATCTATGCTCATTAGAGATATTGGCTTGTAATTTTCCTCTTTTTATGTTTCCCTTGCCGCATTTTGGTATCAGGGTAATGTTAGCCTGATAAAAAAGGTTACAGAGTATTCCATTTTTTAAAAAATGTTTTGGAAGATTTGTGAAGGAGAAGTATTAGATCTTCTTTGAATGTTTGGTAAAATTAACCAGTGAAGACTGGTTTTTGAGAGGTTTATAATTGCTTCAATTTTGTTACTGTTGATCAGCCTATTTAAGGTTTTTCCAGTTCTTCATGGTTCAGTCTCAGAAAGTTTATATATCTGATAATTTGTTTGTTTCTTATAAGTTATCTATTTAGGTGGTATACAGATTTTCATTGTATTATATATTTTATAATATATAATAAATATTCATTGTATATTGTAAAATACTTTTTGTGGTATCATAACTTCTCTCCTTTTCTGATTTTATTTTTTCTTACAAGTCTAATCAAAGTTTGTCCATTTTATTTTTCTTTTCAAAGGACCAGATCTTTCTTTCATTATTTTTTTCCTCTTGTCTTTCTGTTCTCTATTGCATTTAACTCAGCTCTAATTTTTATTATTTCCTTTCTTCTACTGACTTTGGGGATTCATTTGTTAATTTTTTCTCATTCTTTAATGTGCAGTATTAGATTGTTTATTTGCAATTATTCTTTTGTCTACCAGTAGGCCTGTAATGCTATAAACTTCCCTCTTGGTACCACTTTGGCTGTATCTCCAAAATTATGACTTCTCATACCTGTCCTTTTAGAGCAGTAGGCAGCGCATCAGTCTCATAATTGAAGATTTTTTTTAGTATTGATAACTTTTTGTCTTATTTGTTTTATTCAATAAATATGTAGTAAATATTTACATCTCTACTCTGAATATAGCATAGAAATTTAACAACCTTTCTTTGTCCTCTTAAAGGCTCCTCAACAGAATATTTGTTAACTGGGAGAGCATTCTAAGATCCAACTTCTGTCTTTGAACTTTGTAGTCTAAGGTTTCCACTATTAGCTACCCATATTGAATGGCCAATTTGTATTGGTACTTTTCTTAGAAAAATTTCCAGTTTTTAAAGGAACTCACAGAAATATCTTCAGTCATAATTCTGGAATTCTAAATGATAATACATCCTAAAGAGTAAGTCATACCTGAGATGGCACTGAAAAAAAAGAAATGAAAAGACAGTTTCTTGGCCATTGTTGTGTGTGAATTTTGTCACCCCAAAATATATGCTGAAATGTTTACCTTTAATATCTGTGAACATGACCTCATTTGGAAATAGGGTCTTCATAGATGCAATTAATTTAACATGAGGTCATAGAGCAGTAGAGTGAGCCCTTAGTTGAACAAGACTGTTGTTTTTATAAGAACAGGTGTGAGACACACACAAGGTGAACACCACATAATGACAAAGGCAGAGATGCAGTGATAGAGCTTTAAGACTAGAAACAAGGATGTACTTTTGCTGCCAGAAGCTAGGGAGAAGCAAACAAGAATTCTACCATGCCTCAGAAGGACCAAACCCAACTAAAGCCTTTATTTCAGATATCTAGTCTCCAGACTGTGAGAGAATAATTTTTTTATGTTTTGTTTTGGTCTGGTTTGGTTTTAAACCACCTAGTTCATGATACTTTCTTATAGTTGTTGTAAAAAACCGTAATAAAATAACAAAGCCAATATCCAACCTATATTCCCTAGTGACACCATAGCTATTGTCTGTAGGTGGTTTCATTCAGGTCAAATGCAGCACTAATTGGTAGGTGCTCAAGCTATACTGGCTATTATTTACTTTTAAAGACTTGTGAGCATGAGATCACAATAAAAAATGGTTGCAAAGTGTAATGATGCATGAATATGGAAATTCACAGCTAAGGATCCTTTTTCTTAGACAATTGCATTAAAGGGCAATGCCAAATTTTGCTGCTAAGATTTTACCTTAATTTTTAAAATGTATATATTTTCTGTAATGAAGAATAATTTATTGTTCTATTAAATACATTCAGTAGGGGTTTTTCCCCCAATCATCATACAAGTGTTTATTCTGACTTGCTTTGTAAAGATCCCATAGGTTTAATCTGAAGAGGTCATTCTTATTTTCCTCATTTCCATTATGGGCATCGCATCTTCAATAAACATAACATGAAGTACTGTGTTAAGGTTTAAATGAACACAAAAGTAAAGGTGTCATCTTTTGCTTTAAAAATATTAGATTCTTCACCCAGAGGCCAAGTTGTAGTTCTAGCTGTGTAGGACCAAAGTAGGGTGAACACAATTGATTGGCCTTAAGGGGCTTGGTTTGAGAGTTTAGAGAGACCATAAAGAGGGCTTAGAAGGCCACCAGATGCCACTCATAGATACTAATATAGAACTTAGGGTAGGTGATAGTTTAGAATTTTCTTCATATAACTGACAAGGTCTAGGTTAACCTAAGTTTTATTTATCTTGAATGTCTAAACTCCATTAATATCAGCAGGCTCTTACTCAAATGTTATGGAATGCTAAGAATTAGGCTTTACATACTGTCCCTGCCTTTGAAAACATTAAAATTAGAGGGAAAAGTGATAATACAAGTTTGGAAATAAAGAATGCATAAAGCACTTATATAACCCAGTCTCAGTGTTTACCAAAAGCCTCCTGGTGAACATTACATTTGAACTAAGCCACAGAGGTTAGATGGAAGTAATGCAGTCAAGAAATGCAGGGAAAGCAGTAGTAGGCATATGTAAATGTACCCTCCTCCCCAGCCACTGTCAGTAAGCAATGTTATAATTGAATTCTAGTGTGGGGGTGGCAAGAGAAATGAGAATGATTAGGACTGTGGAGTAGAAGAGTGTGACAAGATCAGAGAGGCTCCGTAGGTAATCAGTCTGTGCATCTTGGCTTTGTCCTGTGGGGGCCTGAAAGGCATTAATGCATTTAAGCAGAGCACCAGCATGTTTTGACTTCCGTTTTAAATGAAGCCCTTGACAGAAGATGTGGAAAACAGATTTAAAGACCAAAGCTTGCAGGCATTAGCAACAGTTAAGAAATTGTCATGGTGACACTGAAAAGACACTGTAAGCCTCTGAATTAGAATAGGAGTGAATGAGAAGGAAAGCCTAATTTCTTAAAAAAGTGAATGTTTTATCTTCTATAAAAAAAGCACTAATATTTGATATATACATATAGTGTATACATACATTCATATATAAATATATATTTGCTTTCCTAACATGTAACAGTGTATATTCACTCTAATAATTTTTGAATGTTATAAAATGGTAAACAATCTAAATGGCAATTTATAGGACAAATTACTATGTAGCTTTGGGAAGAAAGAGTTAAGAAATATATATTTGTATATATTTCAAAAAAATTTTATTTTTAATGATAGGAGAAATAAAAATTTACCAAGCATTATAAATATTATTTGTTTCATGAAATAATAATTAAATATTCATAAATATGTAGAAATATTGATATACTATCAATTTAATATTTTGTCTTCATGGGATTATGGATGTATTTCTCTTTTTATGTTATTTATTTTTACATTACTGAGTTTTTCCAAGTGCTTCATTTGACAGTCTCTTTTAGAGAATGTTGTCTGCATAGGTCAAATAAATAGTTAAACAACTAAGTTTTATAGGACTTGTAATTCATCGGTTTGGGAACGGTGAAAAAAAGAAGTGTCAAGATTAATTTCCTTTCTCTTCATCTTTATTTTTTAAAATGTTATAAGATGACTGTTAGTGCCACCAAGTGAGTGGGTAATTGCAAAGAAAGAATATTTTTGTTCAATTTCTGGAAGTGGGGGAGATAGTAATTTAATTATATTCACATTTAGTATTTGATGTATTTCAAGCTTATGCAGGGGAAGATTTCTGAGGTTTGGAAAAATCTGAGCTGGAGATATAGACCAGAACTCAATAACCTATAACATAGTAATCAAATATTACAGTTTAAAAATAAATAGTAACATAAATAGGTAAGCTGATTCAGGAGTAGATAAGTTCACTCAGGAAGAAGATATGCTGACAAGATAAGACCCTGAAAAATTTTTTTCTCATATAAATAATAAAAGTTTGAGCCAAAGTGGCCATAGAGACCATTTCTCTTATTTTCCAGCAAAGATATCTAAGAATTAGAGGGAATGGCCCTCCCAAAGTCACCTGTTAATTAGAGGCAGAACCAGAATTAACAACTAGTAACGTCTGTAAATCCTCAGGACTATTGTTTCTCTTTCTCTATGTGTCCAGATGAGCTTGATTACATTTAAAGCATTTTACAATTTTCTAAACTCTTACATACACATGATCTCTTGTGAACTACACAGTACCTGTGAAGTATGAGGGGTTGATAGTTAATCCAATTTTACAGGTAATATAAGGTTCGATAACTTTTATAAAGTGGAGTGGTAGACAAAACACTGGAGTTTTCATTCTAAATTTATTTTTCTTTGAGTTCATTACATTTATAGTCCCTTTTCTCCTACTTGAAATATATGAATGTAACTTAATTTTTGTCATAGCAGAGCTAAATTTGATAAGATTTTTCATTTGTTTATAAAGTACTGTATTTGCAATTTAGTTTGTAGGTTTTTATGATGTTTATTTTTCACAATTAGAAATTCTATCATTGGAGATATAATAAAGAAAATGCTCTTATGAATGTACATTTAATTCTGTTATCTGCCTTCTTTTTTATTTTTACCCACCCCTCCCCCACCTTTGTTAAAATTCGTCCTTGGGCAAGTATCTTACCTCTCCTGTAAAGCCTGAATATTTTTCTGCTTATTAAGAAGAGGGTTTTAGTCAGTAATAGGTTAGTAAAGTTAACCTATTGTGCATATGACATATGATGCCACAAGTTCCTCATAATTTTCAAGGGATTAGTTTCTTAAAAAGTTGATTATTTGACTCTTCTCTTCTTCATTAAACTTTCCAACTGCTGTGTGGTGGCACAACAGCGTCTTTGTCGGCTGCTAAGAGGAGCTGTTTGTCAATTGTTTTGCTTCAAGGACTGCCTCCTTTGTTGATGTTCTTCCACGGACTCAAAAAGTCCTTAAACAAAGAGGGGATCTTAAAAAAAAATGTAATTTTTGTTCATAGAGTATGTTTTGAGAGGGAAAGTTTTCAGCTTGCATTATATTTAAAAAATTATTTTACTTAATTGAGAAGTGAAGTTTTATCCTTTATGGTTTCCTTACTGACAACAGAAAAAAAAAGACACAAAAAAATAGAGACGTTATAATAATGGAAATGAGTAGTCGGCTTAGGGTCAGTAAAATCGCAGCATTAGACATGTGGGAAAACATAATATGAGATTTGCTATTGCAAAGACAGAAAGAAAGAGAATTCCCATTGTGTTCTTTCATTATATCAGGTGAGAAATGGGTTGCCATTTATTAGAAGTTTTAAAATTGAAGGGACTGTAAATACCATCTAAACCAGTCTATTTCTTTCATTGGTGAAGACATTGCAACCTAGGGAAATGAAGGGATGGCCAGAATCTCCAACGCTGCGAACAGAAACAAAGGGAGCAAATGTAATATGCTCCTGTGGCATCAGCTTGACATTGCCAGGGGACAGTGCCTTAGTTTTCCCCATAGGTTTTTGTTGATTGAAGAATGAGCCATATTCCTCATGCAATGCTCTATGGGAGAATTGTGAGGGAAAAATTGATTCCTTTTATAGGTTTTCAACCTATTTCTATGTATCTAAAATTAAAGTAGGTAGGTATCATTTCTTTTTTTCCCCTTTTTGTTGAATTTATTGGGTTGGCATTGGTTAACAAAAGTATACCGGTTTCAGGTGCAAAATTCTACAACACATCATCTGTACACTGAAGTGTGTGTTCTCCACCCCAAGTCAAGTCTCCTTCCATCACCATTTATCCCCCTTTATACAACTTTCATTTCTCTCCATCCCCAACAATCATTTCTGCAAATGCAATCCCTTCAGTCTCTTACAGTTTGCAGATCCCTAATGAACTATATGACACAATTTAGACTACAGCAGTTATTAGACTGTACATTGCCTTGTACTGTGCTTTGCCCTTTTCCTCTTCTGCACCTCTGAATGAATAAAAAATTAATAAAGGAATGATATAAAATTGATTTTAAAATATTCTAAGTAGGAGTCAGCAAACTGTTTTATGTACAAAATCCAGCCTGCTGTCCATATTTTTGAAGAAGTTTGATTGAAATGCAGCCATGCTGATTCTTTTGCATCTTGTCTATGACGGCTTTGGCATGCAACAATGCCCACGCTGTATAGTTGCAAAAGGTACTGTAAGTTATGCAAAGCTTAACATATTTAATTTCTGGCCATTTACAGAAAAAAATGTGTCATTCTAAAGGAACATGCGAGGACAATGTTGCTATGAAACAACGCAATGCCTTTTGTGAAATTGGATGTGATAGAATAGTGCCAGATGCATATGATTGTTCAGCTTCTAAAAAAGTAAAAGTTTCCAAATGAGAGAAAGAGTTTGGTATTTAGGAAGGCCAGAGTGTTTTCCATTCAATGAAAATAGATTAAAAATGTTTCTTTCTTATAGTGTCATCTTTTCTAATTTAATATTCTTTCTGAATTGGTTCTTTATACGATACAGAGGAGTTATAATGAGTTACATGATCCAACATGTTGAAAGATGCTAGGAAAAAACATTCTCAGGATAAGACGAAACATTTCTTAACAAAATAAAGCAGTTTATTGAAAACATAATTATGCTTGATTCTCTATATTCTTTGAGTATATGACAAATGTGTTATCCCTTGTGAAAACATTCTTTTTTTTTTATATTCAATGCTGAAGATTTTTGCATCCCTCAGGGGATACTGCTGCAATAATGGATAGTAAGTGCAGGATTTTTTCTTTTCTTTTTTTTAAAATTTTATTTATTTATTTTTTAGGGAGGGAAAGGAAGGGAGAAAGAGAGGGAGAGAAACATCAATGTATGGTTGCATCTCATGTGTGCCCTACTGGGGACCAGGCCTGCAACCCAGGCATGGGCCCTACACTGGGAGTTGAACCAATGACCCTTTGGTTCACAGGTCGTCGCTCAGTCCACTGAACCACACCAGCCAGTGCATCAGGATTTCTTTCTATGTTTCCTTTACCATGTCAGCACTCACTGTGAGATGCATTTGCCATATGTGGGACAGTCACAAATATCACACAGGAACTTCAAACTCTTTGATGTCTATATATGGAAACATCAGTGGTAATCAACAGATAATTTATTTCAAACAGGTTTTTTTTTTTTTACAATATATTTTCAGAGAGTAAAATACACTAAATGACTATCATATGTACCATCATATGTTTGGCATTTGTCTAATCAGATTCAGTTCACAACATCGTAGAATATTCATGTACAATATGCTTTTTAAAAGCACCCTTTGTAGATAATGAATCATAGAGCCAGTTTGGAAATGGTTCATTGAGTCCTGAAATTTTAAGGAAATACAGTGGAAGATTTAGTCAGTGTCCTTATACACACAAAGCAACAGAATGCACACATAGTGGACAGAGGTTATGAAGTCGGATTTCCTGGAGCCTGAAGGTTTTAGAGATATATACAGCTAAACAGGAGCAAGAGCTCCAATTCATCCTCTACTACTTTAACAAGAATATACCCAAATAGAAGTCTGATTGATATCAGATTCTGCATAAAACTTCATTTAAAAGATCAAAGTCTTTATCACCAAAACACGTATAAATGTTATGGCTAGTGATTACTGAAAAAGATCATTTAATAAAGAAAATGGTAGCAACGTCAGAGTTTATGGGTCCATGACTCCTTTTCCGCCTAAGCAGATCTTTGCAGAAATAGTTAAACTGAATGGGTGAGAGACTAAGGTCTAGCCTCCTCAGTGACCCACTTCGCTAATGAGCAAGGTAGCGAGTAAGAAACTACATCCATATTCCCAGAGTAAAGACAATAGCAGTAATAATTAATAATAATAACTTTGTTGAAAGTACAAAAATAGAATTTGAGATGTTTGATAGATTTTATTAGTTATAAATCAGGTCAGTTTTTATTTTATAGAAAAAGATATTAAAATCTAAGAATTCTCACAACAAATGGCAGAACCAGGGCTAGAAGATAGGCCCAGAGCCATATTTATAAGGCTTATCGTAGGGAGCAAATTAGATTAGGACTCAAAAAAATTTAGTTTTATGTTTAATAGCTCTCTAACTTTCAGCAACTTCTCTGAACATCTGTTTAATCATCTCTAGCATTGGTAATTCCTGATTATAACAGTATTTTTGTGAGAATAGCATGAAAGTTTTATGCGCGATACCCCAGTACATATAAATTATTATTAGGATAAGTTTAAGTAACATATAATAGCCAATATCTAACTGTTTTACTTATCAACACACCAATTTCATTTGGTTCAACTTATTATCATTAATACTATTATATCACACTATTATTTTATCCTATCCAAGACATTAACTTCACCTTCAGTTATATGTAAATAAGCATAAAGTTAGATAGATAAATGATAGATGATAGATAGATAGATAGATAGAACCATTTGATAATATCCTATTGCTTACTTCCATTTATTTTCCCATTTACAGGCAACATTTTAATACATTTGATATACATCTTTTTATTTACATTAAAATTTAAAAAATTTAAATTACTATTTTCTATTTTAACACTTTGCAAGATATTAAATTTGTGATTTAATTCACTGATTAACAATGCACCTTGGATGGCCTTTGTTCTTAGAGAAAAATGACATTTTGTTTTGCTAAAGTGTGGATAGTGTGGAAGGAATATAGAATTAACCCTAAGGGGCAGAAAAGACATAACTGTGACTGAAATGTGGGTACATATTGACAACCTTTTTACATGTTGCTCTAGTTTCGCAGTGTTTTCGGCCTATGTGGAGGCTACAGTTTTTAAACATTTTTCCCTTTTCTTCATTGTTTTCTGATTCAAACACTCAGACACACACACATGTGTGAGCACACACATGCATGATAAACACACAAAAATACATAGAGGAAGGGGAGAAAGAAATTAAGATATTCTGAGATACAGAGGAGAAAAATTGGCCTACTTTTTTCCCAGACCGTACAGAAATATCTAGGTAACAGTGTGAACTGGCTTTAACTATAATTTTCCAGTCCTATAAGTAATCATTTTCATATCATCAGGTTCATTTTGAAAATTCATGGAAAACATTCAAAGCTTACTAAAATTTTAAAAATGTATATTCTAAATTAATATAAATAAGAATAGCTCAGAACATACCCACTTAACTTTTAGACCACAATTAAAAACAATTTAAAATAAATGTTTGTGGGTTTTTTAAACAAAACTAAACAAAAAGTACTATTAAATACTGTTGTTATTTATTTTCACTAGCATTTAGTGGAACCAGCCTCCTGACCTGATGTTACATTTTGAATCAGTCATTTATTTGTTTAATAACCTTTTGGGACATCACTTTCTATATGTGTAAATATAAAATGTTGAACTAATGTGAATACTCAACTGAACCATTTACATAATGACAGGTTTTATGATTTTGAGCTGGGGAAAATCCAGGTGGTGTTTCTATTATATTGGGAAGAGTGAGAAAGACCCTCAGCAATTATTAACATTGTCCTTTTTTAAATTTTTATTTTTATCGTTTATGCTTTTATAGCTTTTGCTTTCCCCACCTCTAGCCAGCGCCATCCTTTTCCCTCCCCAAGCCAATCCCCATATTGTTGGCATTGTCCTTTTAATGGCACAATTGAAAAGTAAGTGTAGAATTAAAGTGAAGAAGCCATAGCAGGAAAAATAAGAGCAAAAACACCTGTTTTCTTGAAGATCAAATTTGTGAATGTTTCCCTGTAAGTGACATGGAAGAGGAAAGTGAGATTTGAGTAATATCTAAGAATGTAGAAAGATAGAACTTCAATGTCTGAGATGTTCTTCTTGGATAACTGATATCATCTGGAGAATTAAGATGGCAAAATTCAAGATAGTATGTTGTAAATGAAGCTTGGATTTATTCCAATGTCTATACCATTGAATCAGTTTATTCTTATATTTTGTTATATTGAGAGAGAAAAGACTGCAACATTTAAACATTCCAATAATTACTGGACTCAACTAAGATTAAACCCCACTGACTCCTCCACTCTTTCGCTGCTGCTTATCTCTACTAATATACCTTTTTCCTTTCTTGTCACGATTAAGTTTTTTGGTCAGCATTTGTAATCAGTCCTTTTAACCATGACTTCAGCTAAGTCCAGTTCTCAACCCAGGCTGTACCTGGTGATGTGACTGAAGAAGAGAAATAAAAAATCACAGACTGATGACTAATCTCACTTTAAATTCCTATAAATGAATCTTACATTGTCCCTTAATACTCACCAGCAGTTCTACTTTATTTCTCCATTTCACGTACTCTCTCATCATCCTAGACCTTTAATAAACAGCTCTTTCCCCAATGTCAATCTCAGTGAATGACCTTAAATATTTCACTGAGAATGCCAATATATCTCCCATATCAACCATTAGAGTATACTATCTTTAACAAGGATACTCTGCCTTCTCTCCTGCACGATAGATTATTGACCTTCATTACAAAGGTTATTAGCGCTACCTCACACACACATACACAATTCTACATTAGATCACAGCACCTCTGGCTTACCAGGGACATATCTTCAGCAATAATTACCTCTATATGGCAACATACATTTTTTTCTTCAGATCATTCTATTAGCATAATGTATAGGCTATAATTCCTTTCATCTTAAAATACCTAATGTCCCCACTTAGCTCACTAGGTCCTGAATCAGATCCTTTTTACTCCACCATCATCCCTTCCTTTCAAATATTTTCCATCTCTCTTCTACCCACTCCAATCAGATTTTACCTCCATATTTATTCATGAAACTTCTCTTGTCAAGGTCATTAATGACAACCATATGATGAAGACATCGTGAATTCTCAATCTGCTTTTTATTTTGCACTTCAGCAGCATTTGACCTGTTAATCACTCCTCCTTGAACCATTTTCTTCAATCAGCTTTTTGGAAGTAATTTTATATGGTTTCTTCTCACCTCACAGTTTCTTAATTTTCTTTTTATCTCCTGTTCTTTCTTCGTTTTTGTTCTGATCTTTTGACTTAGGATTCAATTAATCCACCTGTTTTCTTTATTTATAGTTATTTTCCTGTTTATCTTGTCTGGTCCCATGATGTTAAATACCCTTTGTATATTAATATTTTCAAGTTATATATCTAGTATAGGTGTCTGTGGAAATCATTGACCTGTTTTCAAGAAGTTTCCACGTGGTTATTTTTATAGCCTTCCCCACATCATATATAAGGTTGAACTCTTCACCTCCTCCCTCTTACCTGTCCTACTTTCAAGTTTCCCATATAAGTTAATGGATATTATTTTCTTTACGATTGCACAGCTTAAAAACCTTGGAGTCATTCGTAGCTGTACTCTTTTTCTTACACTGCACATTTAATCTCTCCTCAGACAATATTGGTGGCTTTACTTTCAAAATACTTCTAGTATCAAATAAATTTTCTCCTCTACCATAGTGGTCCAATTTATTATCATCTCTTTCCTGAATCACTTTAATAACCATAAACTCCTCTCTGTGTTTCATCCCAGTGCGCTGTATGTAGTAAGTGCTATTGTGAGCTGCCTGGGTTTCTCCTTCGGCATAAATATATTCATTTCCATATCTTCTGGAAACGTTGCTTGTTGACAGGTCATGGTTGAATCCCTCGCTTGGATGTTTCCTCAGCCAATGGTAAGTGACTTTCCTGAGAATATGCCTTCTCTCTGGGGTGACTTGCACCATGCATTTAAACCAATTTATCAGGGACTGCCCAGTTCCACAGCATCCTAGTAGGAGCTGACATCACTTCTCAGAGCAATTGTTGCTAAGAACATTTGAAGTTCTTTTTCTCCCCAATCCTGCATTTCTCACTCTTCAGAGATGTTGTTCATGACACCGCCACTCCACAGACTTCCCACATGCTAATGTCCACCTCAGGGACTGAGTTTCTGGGGGGATTTAATGTGCAGTTTTTCCCACATCAGTATGAAAATCAGCCTAGGGAAAAAGTCTCTAAATATGTATGCTAGATGTAATTTCTCACGACCCAACAATATCTCCTCCCTTTATCTCCAAGTAGAAGATGGAATGTCCTGCAGTGCCCTGCACAGCCGTCTGATGTACTCCCCTGCCCAACCCTCCACTTCCCTCTGTGCCCTGCTCTGGCCTCACCTCCACGCATTCTTCTGCGCTCACTTCATTATGGCCATGCTGGCCTCCTTTCTGTTCCTC
This sequence comes from Pteronotus mesoamericanus, assembly GCF_021234165.1. Taxonomy (NCBI): domain Eukaryota; kingdom Metazoa; phylum Chordata; class Mammalia; order Chiroptera; family Mormoopidae; genus Pteronotus; species Pteronotus mesoamericanus. Next base: position 36,393,464 of record NW_026555285.1, on the reverse strand, counting down.
CAACAGAACAGATATGAGGCCACGACTTATGGCTTTTGTGTGGCTTTTTCTTCTTCATAGAACACTCTTCCTGTAAGCAGATCCAAGGCTTGCTTTCTTGCTGCTTTCAGTGTTCTTTCGAGTGAGGTCAACCCTAACCCCTCATTAAAAATTGGTAGCTGAGCCAGCTCTGACCTGTCTCTGTCTTCTGTCATATTTTTCATGGATGAATTTACCTCATAATATAGGAGATGTATATATGTATTTATATACATATATTAATTATATATAGATATATATAATTTAGTGTCATTCATTTACTACCAGATTATAAACTGAATGGAGACAAGGATATGTGTGTTTTGTTTACTTCTAGACCTCTGATGCATAACAATATGTATTTTCACAAATATTTGTGAATAAATGAATTAGATACTTTTACTTTAGAATTAAAATAATGCAATGCTTTTGGCAACTATTTTTACTTCCTGAGGTCATAATTTCATTTGCATATATGTGTGTATATATTCAATTACATATGTGTATATGTATTCAATTGTGAATAAATACATATTCTATAACTTATGTTTACCTACTTAAACTAATTAAAATATTACTTAAAATAGCATATAGAGGTTTCCAGTTGTTCCTAAAATGAGTTTCAAGTTCAGATTCTATTCTAGAGAGATTCATAATCAAAATATGCAAAATTTCCTAAAATCATTATTTGGAGAAAATAACTACCTTTAAAGCAATGACTTACCCACATATTAAAAAGCTCAGGCTTTTGTTGAAGAGTTCTCTTTGGTGACCCTAAGAAAATAAAACTGGTGTCTATGCTTTTTTGAAAGTATATCTTATTGATTATGCTATTACAGTTGTCCCAGTTTTTCTCCCTTTGAGAAAAGGGAGTTTCCCCCTTCCCACCAACAATTCCCCCACTTAGTTCACGTTCATGGGTTATGCATGTAAGTTCTTTGGCTTTTCCATTGTTTGTACTGTTCTTAACATCCTCCTGTCTTTTCTGTACCTACCCAATTATGCTTTTAAATCCCTATACCTTTCCCCTCGTTCTCTCTCCTCCTCCTTTCACTTGGTAACCCTACAAATGATTTCCATATCTACGATTCTATTCCTGTTCTAGTTTGCTTCTTTTATGTTTGTTTTTTAGATTCAGTTGATAATTGTGGGTTTGTTGTCATTTTAATGTTCATAGTTTTAATCTTCTTTTTCCTAAAGTCCCTTTAACATTTCATATAATAAGAACTTGGTGATGATGAACTCCTTTACCTTTACTTTGTCTGGGAAGCACTTTATCTGCACTTTCATTATAAATGAGAGAGTGATCTTGGTTGTAGGTATTTGCTTTTCATCACTTTGAATAATTGTTGCCAGTCCCTTCTTAACTAGGCATTATTTAAGTTTTCTTTAATTGTCAAATTTATTATTTTTTTAATTTCCAAATGGTGGTAAAAAGAAGGCCTTAATTTAAGGTATTTATTATATTGAAATAAAATAAATGTCTTCAATTTTAGGTACATTGAATCTTAAATAATTATGTGAGCCTATTAATCGTGCGTTCACAGTTGTACATTTTAAACTACTAAAATTAGCATTCCAGTTGCCTCAGAATCTTTTTTGGGGGGTGTGCAGTAAACAGGTATTAATCAAATGAGAAACTTAAGAGAGACCCAGAAAGAAGTAAAATAAAATAAGCTATTTTAAAGTTACAATTCCTTATTATTATATTTTTGGTCATTATTAAGGTAAAACATTCCTGTAATTCAACTTTCAAAGACTTAAAAAATATAAAGTAAGAACTTCTGTTTTCCTTCCTAACAGAGAACAAATTCACCTCCAAAGGGGAAAAATTACAACACATGCCTGTATATCCCTTGTGTATCTATAGATATTTAAACAGATCTATACAGTATATGTATTCTTCCACTTAACTCCTTTTTAATCACAAATGACTGCATATTGCATTGTTCTACATCTTGCCTTTGTCACTTAACAATGTATTGTGAAGGTTGTTCCCTAATAGCATATAAAAAAAGATCCTATGTTTTTAATGAGATGATATTACACTTTGTATGTATGTGTGTGTATAAAGATAAATACAGTCACACACCATGATTTATTTGATGTGTAATTTAGGAAAATTCATAATACTTTCAAATTTTCTGTTGTAAGAAAATACTTCAGTAAATAATCTTACACATTTCTCACATGAGAAAGTGTATATATGTGTGTGTATATTCTCTTTATAGATATTTATTTATAAATATATATTTATATATACATATATTTATTTATTTATACATATATTTATTTATATTTATTTATAAATATATATTTATATATACATATATTTATTTATTTTATATTTATTTATAAATATATATTTATATATACATATAAAGAGAAAAATCTATAAGTAGAATGGCTGAGTTCAGGGGAATGACATTTATCATTTTAATGAAGATTTCTAAAAGCTGTCCATAAAAAAAAACATTCTTATTCCACCAGCAGTGTATGAGCCTGTTGGTTTAACCACACCCTTGTTTGAGACGCATTAATAGTAGTAGCAGTAGTAATTAAAATAATTATATTAATAATAAGTGCTTTAAAATAAGAGTGTCCATATGAATAGAATTGGTTGCTTGACATGACAGAGAATGTAAGGCGAAAAGGCATAAAGGGGGCTCTGTATGTGGCTCAGTGGACTTAATGCTGGCCTGTGAACCAAAGGGTTGCCAGTTTGATTCCCAGTCAGGGCATATGCCTGAGCCCCATATGCCCCATAGGGGGCCTGTGAGAGTCCGCCACGCATTGATGGTACTCTCCCTCTCTTTCTCCCTTCCTTCCCCTCTGTTTAAAAAGAAAATAAACAATTTTTTTTTAAAAGAGGAATAAAAGGGTAAAGTGTTTCTTTTTTTTCTTGGAAATAGATACTTTTTTTGAAGGCAGGGCTTATATATATTATTAACGTTGACACTGGTATACTAACAGAAACATGATAGATGCTCAATAATTGTTATGATAATGAGGTAAAGATAAGACTGAAAAATATGATTCAACCTCAAGATACAGAGCAGTACACTCCTAATTTCATATAAGAACAATACATTTAAAATTTGATTGTGACATCACATTATGTTGACAGATTGACAAAATGCCAGAGTTAGCGGGAGTCACTGAAAACTTCAATACCACCACGCGTGTAACCTAACAATGGCTCTTGACAGTACATACTAAGGGAAGAAGAGAATTGCTGGTGAAGTCAAGTCCCTGCGGTGTCTGAAAAATTCACAGAAATTATCAGAGCAGACCAGCACTAATTACTAGATGACTCTCCTTTGAACTACATCTTGGAACTACAGCAAGTTATATTTTTATCTGCCTCTGTCATTCTCTAAATTGGTTTGGAAGCTTGAGTATTAGTTCCAGTTTCTTGGTCTAATATCGCTTTCATTGTTGTACCCTATGGATTCAAGTTCCCCAGGCATTTTCAGGAGAAAAAAAGATAATGTCAATTTGCTACATTTAATTGTGTATGATGTCACTGTTCTACTGCAGAAATGTTGTTTTACCTAAGGGAAAACTACTGCAATGAGAGATAACATGACCCCCATGTAGACATCTGAGACAACAAAAAGACAATATAATTACAAACTATTATTGCATAAGTATTTCAGTTTACCAATTGTATTAGTTATATCCACTTTGGTAGAACATTAACTTTTTGTTGATTTTACTTCTTTCACATTATTAAGATATGGAGTTTAATTCAGGTTCCAAACTAACAAAATAAAAATATAACATAAAATATTTAAAAAAAAATTTAAATATGTGTCAAGTGACAGTATTCCTTATGCTGCGCTCCACAGCCCCATGACCCTTCCATACCAACCAATTTGTACAATTTGTACTTCTTAATCCCTTCACATTTTTCACCCTTCCCTCCACCCCCCTCTCATCTGGCAACCATTCAAATGTTCTCTATAGTCCATTTTAAAAGTATATTCTTCAGTGCAGTATATAATATTTACTCATTTTTATCATTATAATATTATTATATACAAAGTTGAAAAATGATCTTCATTTTTTATACCTGATGAGAACATTAAGTTAATTTTTGGATCCTAACCGTATGCAGTAGTATATTAGTCCTTCCTGTGCTTTTGTAGTTCCTCAGTTTGTGTAGGAATCCCCTTGTTCTAGTAGGATCCTTTGGAAATACTGTTACAAGCCATGGTGAAAAGTCAGTGGAGATGATAAAATGAATATATTTACTACTCCTGTTTGCTGAAAGTAAAAGGAAATGGACTTGAAAGTGGTTTTATCAATGTCTAGGAAATGATGGATGAGGAGACTTAGCAGGTCACACAGAACATTTACTGCCTTCCAGACACTGGCATTATTGTTATTTAATCCCCGTAAGGATCCTATGGGGATAGGTACTACTATTACCAACAGTATTTTACTGATGAGAAAACTCAGGCACGGAAATGTTCAGCAGCTTCTCTAAACTCCTATGGAAGTGCCTGATGGAGCTGGGCTGGCACCCAACTACAGCTCAGCTGTAGCGCCCCCTGCGTCACTCCTAAAGGGGAGATCTCAGTCCAAGCCATTCGTGGACTTGTTTTCAGAAATATTTTTTGGTTGTTGGGAAATCTGAAACACTTTCTCCATTAAAGCCCCTATTGTTCATCTAAGTTTTAAAGTTTCTCTCAAATATGAGGGAAAATTCTGTGTATAACCTTGGTATTTAATTGTGATTTCAGTACATAGAACCTAAATAAATCCTTGATTTTAATAGCAGTTGAGCATTGTTTAATTTTAAAAAGTAATAACCCAGATATTTTACACTACAATGTGAATATTTCACTTGAACAAAATAAAGAAAAACCAGTCTAATTTAAGCAAATAAAATTTCACTAATATTCTAATATATCTACATATTAAGTAAAGTGGAATTTATAGCCTTAACTATTCTGATAATTATCCTCATTATCTATTAGAAGACTGCCTTGAGTAATTTTGTTAAGTTTACCATTCATTTTCTTAATATTAATTTAGTCTTAATAAGGCTTTCTATTAGTAATATAATATTCTGACTCATATTAAAAGTACACATGACAGAATTTTATTGCATCTCATTTTAAGTGATTTGTTAAAACAATATCTGCAGAATTTCTCATAATCTAATATAATTCAGCAGGAAATAAGTTTTAATGTTATGATGAAATGCATTTTAAAATACTGTATACAAATAATATGCACTTAGGTTAAATATAAGCATATATACTTGTATATTCACAGTAATCTGAGGTTGATTATTTGAGAAAATTAAATTTTTCAACAAATGAGCTTTTACTTCCTAACAAGTATATACTTTTTACTAATTTGCCAACTGAAGAAAAAGTCCTAAAGGAAAGTCTATCTACTTATTTTAAACATATTTCCCCATGAAAAATGTCTAAAATAAGATAAACAATATTAAAACAATTCTAAAGGTGGTTAACTAAAATTTAAGCAAGTCATACATCATTGACCTAGGTACTTCTGTCATTGTGAATGATAGGCTTGGGGCTTTTTGTATTTTCAGCTAAAAAGTCAAATGAAAGAAAGCACACCATGGCACTTGCTGCTAAAATATTTTCTCCTGTTTTAATTTTGTAAATAACATTTTTAAAAAGTTGGCCCAAGTGTTGGCACTTAGTTTTGAAAGTTCTATGTTTTCCAGTGAATAATAATAATTACTTAAGTTTAAAGTTTTATTCACAGTGTGTAAATATTTGGTCATTTTTATCATTATGGTATTATTACATACAAAGTAGAAAAAATTATCTCTATCTTGAATAGTCAATGACAACATTAAGTTAACTTGGGATTTTAAGTAATTGTTCAAAGGCAGAATTCTTGACAGGATGCTTCTGAAAGAATCAATATCAAGGCATTGGCTTAGACAACCAAGACATTGAATACATTGCATCTGGAGATTTCATACGTGTCTATTAGGTGACCAGATTATTGTATATTTAACATTTTAGAAGTACGATTGGCACAGATAAAAGCTGAATGTTGATTGATTTGGTTTCAGAAATTTGGTCTCTAGATATACCTGTTATTATCTGTGGTCTTGGGTAAAACAATAACCCTTAAGCCTTTTGGAGAGGTTGATAACTTCCCTAGCATTTTTTTCCTGCAATACCATAGACATGCTAGAGTTTTTCTGAATGTTAAGTAAGGTGGCATCCTAGAAAATGCCGAGAACAATGCCAGCAAAAAATTTGAGGTTCAGAAAACATTTGGGGAATCTGAAGGAGAAACAATGAAACTAGGACACTAACACTGAATAACTTTGCCTGCTTCAGAATTTTTTTTAGGTATTATATTTCCTGTAGGGTGGTTTATTGGATAACATTTTGATAAAGTCTTTGGAGAATTATATAGCCTAGGCACTAGTTCTTTTTTAAAAAATAATTTAAGAGACAGCTTTTAATTCTGTATTGGAAAGAAATATTTTCAATTAGGGTGATGAACAGCCAATCTCTTTTTAATATTTTCTCTTCTATTTCCTTTTTCTTTTTTTCTTGATATATGCCTTCTACTTTACCAGAGAACAGTTAACTCTGTGATGCACTCTGAAAGACCTTTGCTTTAAGCTCCTGTTTGGTTTGAGAAGCAGTGAAAAACAGGCAAAACACCAACAGTGAACATCAGGGAGGGTATGTAGTCAATAAGATTAAACAAGATTTAATTAATCTACAGAGTGAATTATTCAACTCTATCACTGAGAACTGTATTACTTCTTAAAACGGGAGGTGTTGAGGAGATTAGATGTATCACACGATCAGAATGTTAGGTGAATGTAATTGTAATCATCCACATAGTGATTTATCTTAGTAACAGAGGAAATTGTAGTACTTAAAGATTTAGGTGGCTTTTGAGAAAAATAAGGTAACTAAATTAGATTGTAGTTGAAATGGTCCAGTAGTATTTCATGGAGAATATTCTAAAAGGATGGGAAAGTGATAGTATAACTTTAGATATCAAAAGCTATGAGAAAATATGCATTAATAAGTTAAGTCAAAATTTAATGCTAATGTGAATTTTTCATTAATCTTTTCATATGAGCCGCTATAAAAATGTATACTGTATAAGAAGTCTTCACTCTACATTAAACAAATACCTGCAGTTTTCTGCACTGGGTGATTTGTTGCACTCTGAAATGAATGGACATTTATACAGAAGTTGTATTTGAATTAACATTGTAGTCTTTTGAAAAATTAATGAACTAAAAATTCTATTTATCTCAAACTTTTTTTAGTGGTGTAACTGAGTTGTTTTTAACAGGCAACTATTTTTTAAAAATTTATAAATCATGTTCATTCTCTTACAGTTGTCTCAGTTTTTACCCCTGATCTTATACTAAAATCTTAAGACATTAATATGTCCATTGAGATTATTTAACATGGGCAGAAAAGAATGAAATGTTTAAATATTGAAGTAACAACAAAAAATTGTTATGTCCATGTTTTTTACTGCTCATTAAAATTTTAATTAGGCACTAGGAAAATGGCAATTGGTTTAAAACATAAAGTTTGATACTTGGGAAAATAAAAGAATGTATCTTTCATCAGCACAGGTTAAACCATAGAAGTCATGATAAAGATACTATGGTATCTTTGGACAGATTTACAAAGACATATGTTTGAATATATAATTCCATCAGAGAATATGACTATACTTCTGAAATAGTTTCTAACTAAATTTGATTTGCTTTCCTGGTTTAAATTTCTATTCTCTTTAAGAAAAATATCCCAAATATGATCTCCTCATTGTGTTTGTGAATATATGTACATGAATATATATATATATAACTTTCAGATATTAATACCTTACTATATGTATTGGATGGTTTTAAAGATATGGAATATCTTCAGTTATTATATGAAAGAAGTAAAATTTCAATGCTCATTTAACTCTTGATTTACCTAAAATTTTATTAACACTCTTAAATAGTAATGTACTAAAAATATTTTATTACATGGTTTGTCTAATTTCACTTATATTTATATATCATAACACAGAAAAACTGTGTATGACTTTTATACTTTTGAAAATGGCTTATTTTTCTAATAATAATACGTGTCAGGATGCTGAAATGACAGCTTCTTTATCTTCTGAACCTCAAATATGATGTAGCTCATTACATTAGCACCAAGAAAGCAGGCCATAAATTACCACAGTGTGTTGAGGCATGTCTATAGCTTGACATTGCCTTCCTCTTAGAATATCCATCATCCAGAAATGTCCTGAGTACTAAGGGACAGACTGCAAAGAAATTAAATCCAGAAATAGACGCACATGGTCACTTAACTCTTAATATCAGATACAATGTACTATTGTGTCAGTTCAGTTTCTACCTCATTAATGAGCTCAATAATCATCAGCATTCATCAGGAAGAATTTTGTGTTTTAAAACTTTCGGAAAGTCTACAGACATTTGGCTGGTTTATAGAGTTTGAAAATGGAATAAAAGTGGAATAAAATAATATAAACAATCTGAAATATACAAAATGTATTTTAATCTTTTACTTCACACATTTCAGGAAATGATACACTTTAATTAAAAAATCCTTGAAGAGTTTGCTTATGAATAAGTACCTTCAGGACTGATAAATATGTTATTTCTAAAGAACATGCTTAAAATGAAGACCAGTCCAGAAATTTTTCATTGTTGTCATAGTTATACTTTGTAAAAGAGGACTACAAATAATGCTAAGTTGCAAAGGGGAAAGAACATTTTGAAAGGTACAAATTACAATGTCTTTTTTCTGTCCTAAGAATATTAAGTTCTCTGAGGGAATAAATGGCAAATAGGAACTGAATATTTAAGTGCAGTGCTCATTCAGAATATTAATTATCTAAAAAATATTCCAGCACACACTCATTGACTTTAGTCAGCATCAATTCAAGGTCTTATTGTTGAGGGTTTCAAAAGGACAAGGCATCAAGGGATTTAAATCCCATAATATTTTTTCTTGGGAAATGGAACTGAAAAAAGGAAAATATGTCTTGCCTTTTAATACTTAGTTGATTTATTTTCTTAAGTCAACATCTAAAACGGCATTGTTTGGATAGACTTCAGGTACTTTTTTTTTAATCCATTTTTTTCTTTTGTTTTACAATGAAATGATAGATTATATTACTTAATCCATAGTTAAAGTAGTAACTACATCAAAATATTTCTTCACTTTAGGATAGCTGTATTGATAATGGTAACAACATATTCATATTTTGAAAAATGTGACAAACAAATGCTAAGGTAAACCAGTTCCTGTGAATCTGAAGCGGTTTTAGAGTTACGCCTTCACTGAATATGCAATGACCCCATACCCCAAACATATGAATATTATGGTTCCATAGCAAAAAGAACTATGTTGATGTAAAGACATGGACCTTAAAATAGTGAGAATATCCTGAATTATCCAAGTGTGCCCAAAATCATCACACAAGTCTTTAAAAGCAGAGAAAGTTCCCAGCTGGACGCAGAGAGAGGCAGAGACGCAGCAGAAGGGAAGTTGGAGAGATTGGAGGTCCAAGGAGAGTCCACCTCCGGTTGGAGAGGGGAGGGGTGGCACAGAGTTGCCAGGGATGTGGAAAGTGTGAGAATAAATGCAGGCAACCTCTAAACACAGCTAAGAAGCAGCAAGGAGGTGGACCGCAGTCCCACGAACTGAACGTCTCTACAACCTGAACGAGTTCGGAAGCTCTTCGTGACCAGAGCCTCCGAAAGCAACACAACCTCGGTGACACTAGTTGTGGTCCTCTGAGACCCTAAGCAGAAAGCCCAGTGAGCCCACCTGAATTTCCATCCTACGGAGGTTATTTAATAAATGTGTTCTTTTAAGCCAAAAATGTGGTAATTTGTTAAGTAATACATAAAGAAATCTTTATTAGAGAACTGTTTCTACTTAAAGAATCAGTGTTAAATGCTTGAAAATTTGAAATGTGTTCAGGACATTAAGATTGGGACTAAATTCTGATATTAATATGGAGAATGAAAGAAAAACATTCACATGCATGTTTTTAAAACCATTTTAAATACAAGCATGGGTACAGTATGTTTCAATATCTTTTCAAATGTCAAACTAGGAAAAACTAATAATCAAACCTGCAGACTTCCAGTCAAGATAGCAGAATAGGATAATGCAGCTCGCCTTCTTGTACGACCACGTCAAAATTACAAGTAAACTGTAGAACAACCATCATTCACAACCATCAGAAATCAAGCTGAATGGAAGTCCTTCGACAATGGAATTAAGAAGAAATCACAGTGAAACTGGTAGGAAGGAGGGGTGAAGATGCCAAGTGGGCTGGTTCCACTCCCACATGCAATAGATAAAAATCAGGAGGGATATCTCAGGAGGGAAGGGTCCCAGCCCCACACCAGACCCCACCAGCCCAGGGTTCCCGTGCGCAGAAGAGAAGTTGCTGTAACTTCTGACTATAAAAACCAGGGATTGAGGCTGTAGAAGACAGAAACTTCTGTATTCCCTTGCAGTTTCTCTTAAAAGGCCCACACACAAACTTACTCTAACTCACTGAGCTTCAGAGCAGGAGCAGAAGGGCACCAGAGAAATACTGGAGGAATGGAATTGTCTGGCATCAGGGCAAGATCTGGGGTGGGGGTGGGCAACTTCCTTGCAGAAAGGAGTTCTGGCAGAGGTCACTGCTCCTTTTCTAAGCCCTCCACTGACAGCTGCAGAGCTGGCAGCTGGGCGCCATTTCTGAGACTCTATTAACCTTCTCAAACGGTTTGCCCCACCCTAGGGATTCCCTGAGTGCTGCCCCTCCCCACTTTCAGGCCCACCCATCCTGTTTCTAGTGGCTTTTCCATACAAATGGTTTGAATTGACTCATGCTTCAGAATTTCCTAAGTTCTCTCAGACAAGCACAAGCTGGTCTCCGCGAGCTCTGTACATCTCACTAAGTTGCCACAGGCCCAGCACTAGCATCAACTACTGGCACATAGCTTTGTATCTTATACTGTGTGACCCCAGGCAGAACACAGCTGGTGGCTGACCTTGGATGTGCCAACAGAAGTCAAGACTCAACTACAACAGAAGGTGCACACGGCTTGCATGGTAAGAGCACTTTGATTACCCAGCTTGGGTTAATAGGACAGCCTATGCCACTGGACCCTACAGGACACCTACTACATTAGGCCAATCTACAAAACCTGGGAGACATAGTAGCTCTATCTAATGCATAGAAACACAGGGGAGCTTCCAAAGTGAGGAGAAAAAGAAACATTGTCAAAATGCAAGAACAGAACAGAACTTCAGAAAAAGAACTAAACAAAATGGAGACAAGCAAGCTACTAGATGCAGAGTTCAAAACACTGGTTAAAAGGATGCTCAAGAACATAGTGAGAACAGCATAAAACAGATCCCGTCACAAACAAAGGATGCATTAGTTAAAATAAAATAAAAACAATTTACAGGAAATCAAAAAAAAAAAAAAAAACAGTGGGTGAACCCTAAAATCAAATCAGTGATTTGGAACATAAAGAAGAAAAAACAACCAATCAGAACAGCAAGAAGAGAAAAGAATTTTAAAAAATGAGGATAGCAGAAGGAGCCTCTGGGACAACTTTAAGATACCAACAGTTGCATCACAGGGTTGCCAGATGGAGAAGAGAAAGAGGAAAATATTAGAGACCTATTGAAAAAGGTTTCTCTTCTAATGACAGAAACCGTTTCTAACTTGGTGAAGGAAATAGACATACAAGTCCAGGAAACACACAGAATTCCAAACAGGATGGACACAAAGAGTACCACGCCAAGACACGTCATAATGCCAAAGGGTAATTACAAAGAGAGAATTTTAAAAGCAGCAAGAAAAAAGTAGTTATTTACCTATAAGGGAGCCCTCATAAGACTGTCAGCTGATTTCTCAAAAGAAACTTTGCAGGCAAGAAGGGATTGGCAAGAAATATTTAAAGTGATGAAAAGCAAGGACCTACAACAAATGAGATTACTCTACCTAGCAAAGCTATCATTTAGAATCAAAGGACAGATAAAGAATCCCAAGACAAGGAGAAGCTAAGGAGTTCATCGTCACCAAAACAGTTTTATGTGAAATGTTAAAGGGTCTTCTTGAAGAAGAAGATCACAAATATGAGAAATAAAATGGCAATAAATACATATCTATGAACAATTGAATCTAAAAACAAACAAAAAAAAAACACATACAAACAAGCAGAACAGACAGAGAATCAAGGATACAGAAAACGTTTTGATGGTTGCCAGATGGGAGGGATATCAGGGGAATGGGAAATAGGCAAAAAAGTGAAGGTATTAAGAACTACAAATTGGTAGTTACAGAATAGTCATAGGAATGTAAAGTACAGCATAGGGAATAGAGTAGCCAAAAGACATGAACTACCATGTGGGGATTACCTGAGGGAGTGGAGTAGGCTCGGTGGAGGAGGGCTCTGGGGTAAAAATTGAAACGACTGTAATAGCATAATCAATAAAATATCATTTAAAAAATTAAAAAAAAAATCAATACTGCATGTAAGTAGAAAAGAGTGAAGCTTCCTGGTGTCCAGTTTTTTGTGATGACCCATTTAAAGAATCTGACATAGAAAACCTTGACAGTAGAGGCAGATCTTCTCAGTAAACCACCACTCTCAGAAAGGCTCGTACTGAAATCTATTCTAAGTTGGTGCTGTTCACAGAGCAGCTGCCTGGGTGACATGACTTTTGTATAGATGTTATATCCTGACCTCATTGCAGATCGGGAAAAAATTTTGCAGATAAAAAATATTTTCAATGTCCTCTTATTTCAATACCCAAGAGAGAATCAATAGCGGTTACTATTTCTGTATATATACCAGCAGAAACATTTCTACATCCTCCTAATTGCTATCACTACTGTCTTGCATTTTTTTATGTTACAGAATATTGCTAAGAGCACACAACCTTGCCATTGGAATTTCAAATTTATTTTTTTCATATTCCCTATCTATTGAATAATTGCCTAGATTCCAAGGTTATCTGTTAGTTCTCTCTGTAGGCTCTGATGAAAAGGTAAATTTAAAAACATACACATGAGATTCTAAATTCCTTTTGTGACAATGTCAACAATAGCTTACATAATATTTTAAACTGGTAATTTAAAATATGAAGGTATCTTGACCTGAACACAATGGGAGATAACGATATAGTTGACCAAATAAAATAATAAAAGATTTAAAGTGCAGAGAGCAATATACAGATAAAGTATTATAAAGTTGTGTACATTAAACCTATACAATTTTCTTAACCAATGTCACCTCAATAAAGTCAATAAAAATTTAAATAAAAAGCAGAATTTTTGAAATATTGGAATAACAGGTAGTCCTTATTAACTAAAATAGTGCAATTGCAAATTTTAGAGAATGCTAAATTCTTCAGATAATTGTAACTATGTAGTCATATTAGCCCTTCTATGCATTATAGTTATTACACGCTCATAACCTGAAAAAAGGTAACAAATCTCATATTTTATCATTCATAGCATTACTCTGGTCTTCAATAGACTCTTGATCATTGGCCTTGTAAATTGCAGTGACAATAATAATAATACCACCATTTTGTCTAACAGAGCATTTTTTGAAAATAACAATAAAGATCATCAAAATAGAGATTTTGTTTGTAGTTCTAGTACAGAAAACAAATAGCATGTTAATATTTTAAAAGCAAAACAGTCCAGGGAAATCAAGGTTCACCAGTTTAATGTGCTTTAATTTTTATAGTATGAATTTGAAATATCTACAGGTAATATAATGTGATAGTTATCTAAAGATAGTAAAGTCTGAATCTCCAATGAAAAATAATTTATTAAATATATATATAATGAAATAAAAAATTCTAAAATGGCACTATGTATAGGAAATAAGTCAATTGCTAGATATCAAGTCATTTAAACATATACTTTGTATTGATCAAAATCGTTAACTTTGTGTTGTTTGGTTTTAGAAAATTTTTGATTATATATATTGGGGTGAAATTGGTAGATAAAATTTATAGATTTCAAGTGTATGATCCTATAACACATCATCTGTATATTTGCATTGTGTGTATGTCATTTTAAATAGAATAGTAAGATGACAAATTTGTGGATATGCTGAGTGCTAAAATTTAATTTAGGTACCGTAGTAATAAGAATGCTTAGCTTATATTTGAAAATGTTAAATTTTAATTTTTTTTCACTCATTCCATTTATCTATAGGATTCTTATCTAGACCTAGCCTCATGCCTCAGTTGGTTGAACACACACACACACACACACACACACACACAGATGCAGTTGATTCTCAGTAGTGCAAATATCTAGGTTTTGGCTTGATCCCCAAGTCAGGGCGCCTGTAGGAGGCAAACAATTAATATTTCCCCCTCACATCGGTGTTTTTTTCTCTTTCTCTCTCCTCTTTCTTTTCCTTCCTCTCTCCCTAAAAATCGATTTACATATCCTCAGGTGAGGATTAAAAAAAAAAAGACTGTTACACAATAGTGATGCTATGAAATACACTTAAATACCTTAAATACTTCCCACTAAGACTCATAAACAATAAAACATAGCACATTAGTCTATTAATACGACGTATGCTGTTGTGCTTCCTCCATATGTAACCTCTGTGATGGAGGTTTTATCTCTGAAGTTGTCTAGGCGATAGTGCCCAGCTATTTAATCTAATACTAACTCAGGTACTACTGTTCAGGTAGATGTGGTTCACAGCTACATAATTAGCTAAGATTAAGGACAAAGGATTACTCTCAGTAATACGGGTGGGCCTCAGTCAGTCATTTGAAAGGCCTTAGTAGCAACGCCTAGGTGTTCCTGAGAAGAGGAGAAAATTCTGCCTCAGGACTGCAGCATCAACTCCTGCTGAGTTTCCAGCCTGGTGCACTGCCCTATAAATTTCAGACTTGCTGGCCCCAGGGATCCTGTGAGCCAGTTTCTTAAAATAAACCTCTTTACATATGAAAAGGTAGATAATAAGTGATAGATTCCATTGGCTGTATTTCCCTGGAGAAACCTGATTGACACAAGATCACACAAAGTAAAATGTAAAAATTGGAGGCATCCAATGATGCCGCAACTAAAGTTATTTTTGACCTCCAAAAATGAAATTTACAAAAAACTCTTCCTCAATTCAGATTTCTACATTTAGTCTATTGCTTTAATACCACCTGATTCTGATATAACACATACAGTCCTAACTGAGGGCTTTCTTTTAACCAGTTCCAATAAAAAGAAATGAAATAGGAAGAGCATTAGAAGGTAGAGCAAAAGTTTTAATTCCTTTTCTGTCTAGTGTCCACATGTCCTTGGCTTTTCTAACTACTTTTGTCTGTGTGCTTGTTTATTGTCTGTAACTCTACTGGATTCTTGTTTGTGATTCATACCTAGCCTACAGAAGTATCTGAACCTATGTTTATACTGTGGCTATTTTGATGATATTTATTTTAACATAAGTAATGATTACCATGAGTTTCAAACTAACAGAAAAAGAAATTCATTATATGTAATAGCCAATGATGAAATATTGTCACTTTACTATTGTTAGAAATAATGAAATGCAAAGGTATTTTTTACTATTTTTAATATTGTAGTTTTAAATAGCAAAGCTCTTTATTTCTATTGTTTTCTTCTATCCTCTTCATTCTTCTAAAATCAGGTCACAATCAAAGATGAGACTGTTCTATTGGGCTAGGAAATCTGGAATAAATTAAATAATTAATAGCAAAAAATTAAGGCTATACTAATAAAACTTTTTTTTTTTTTTTGGTGCTTTGTGACTTTTGACACATAATTAGGAACACACACCAACAGAGCTAAGTTAAGGTAGTCAGTTTCAAGAACATCCCAGGGGTTATAGAATTTTTTTTTAAAAAGGGAAGAATTGGGTCAAAATATGTGTAGCATGTACAAATCAGTATTGAAATTTATGCAATATACTTTATTCCTTTCTATAAATACAGAAACTTATTTCCAAGTCATATTATAGAATTAAGCTCTAGGAATTAATTTAGCGAAGGATAATTTAGTTAGCTTAGAAATCCAAGTGAGCAAACAGAATGTTAGGCATGAGCCCATAAAATCAGCCAGTAGTTCAAATGAATTTTTGTGTGATATATATGTAACAGATTATAGAAGTACAGATTGCCAAAGTGTGAATTCAGTGATATTTTGAATAATTAATGCATACATTAAACATCTATCAATTAAAATGATTTTTTCTCTTTCTATAAGTAAAAATTACAGGTAAAGCCTATATGTATTTAAATTTTTAAATATATATTCACATTTTTTTCTTAGGGATAACTTCCACGTACTGGTAGACTTTTTGTTAATATTTATCCTATATCGTTCTGCTCAATAAGGAATGACTCTCACAAGTACTTTATATTAGCAAATATGCATTAAATTGTTATTTATATGCAAATAGGAAATCAATTCAGTTTAGAAAATTTAAAGGCATAAAGATTAAAACTATATTTTTTCCAAAATATCCTGAGTTAAAAAGGAAATCAAATTATTCTAATGTTATCTCCTAAGATTGTTTGATATTAATACATGTTTCTTCATTATGTCTTTAATATACATGTAGAAATGAAATAGTAAAAAATGTTGAGTGACCATGCACTATTGAGTGAAAATTAGAAAATAAAACATTTTATTTTTGCAATTACTGAGTGATTTTACTCTATTATCTGCCCAGCCACTCAATTATAGATGCTTTGAAGGAAATTCAGATTAATGACTTTGAGGCATGTAAAATTACAATCTATCTTCCCCTATGGAATATTTGTTTATGGAGGATGTAAAAAAAACTAAAATATACTTTTGTGACTGAAAACTTAGATCCCACTGGAAGTACTTAGCTTTAGCATTTATGAAAAACTATAATGTATTTTATACACTGTTTATTTGAGAGCAATGTTTATAATAATGATTGTAATAATTTTTTATTTCTAATTTCAGAATTGTTAAATGTTACATACCCTTCTTTTTCATTTATATTAGTGCCTGAACATTTAGATGAGAACTTATAATAATGATTACCTACACTGGGTTGTGGTCAGATTAATTTGTTTTCAATTTGCACTCAATTCGAACAGTATTTGTTCAATATACTGCGGGCACTGTTTTTAGTAACTGTGGGTACTGGGAAGTAACGAGGCTGTAGCAAAGTAAAAAGAAGGTATTGATTGGCATTGTGTGCATCCTGGACCCTAATTACAGCCTTCCCTGTCCCTTGAACTCATAATGAAGAGGTGAAAATGTTAGGTTGACAGGGTAGTTTTGGACCTGAAGTGGTTTATGGAAACAGGTA
Organism: Pteronotus mesoamericanus; assembly: GCF_021234165.1. Taxonomy (NCBI): domain Eukaryota; kingdom Metazoa; phylum Chordata; class Mammalia; order Chiroptera; family Mormoopidae; genus Pteronotus; species Pteronotus mesoamericanus. Next base: position 36,376,084 of record NW_026555285.1, on the reverse strand, counting down.
AAATGGTCCCAGCATCAGCCACCTGCCTGGGACACAGTCACAGCCACAGCCGTGACAATATTAGCAAGACTGGCTGTGCCAGGGGACAACGTCCTATCACATGATGTCTCCTTCACTTGTCAGCATGGAGGGCCACCGAAAATACTACTCAGGCGTCTAGAAATAGGTAGGTTTGTAGGTTTAATGGCAGAATTTGAGTGAGTTCTCATCCGACGGACTTTTTATTTCCGTGTGAAGAAAAGGTGGCAAAGATCAAAGGAAAGAGATAACCAAATTAATGGTTATGAAATTGGAGGAGTTATTGCGGGGCTAGACTGGGATCACGGATGTAATTAGAGACAGAGATGTTAACTTACCAGTCTGTGCTGCTGGTGAACTTACCTTGTTCTGGTCTGTATCAGTATCATTACTAACAATTCTAGCAATCTGGAGTGTCAATTTTGTTGGATAAATAAAGAGCAAAAGGCCAAGTGAAAAGACTATTGATAACAGTCAGAGCATTGAGAGTTTGAAAAAGAGACATTTAAGTGATAATCCCTGCATACAAAAAGAAAAGAGGGGAAGAGAAAGAGGAAAACAGAAAATGAGATAGCAGTGCAGACATGCATGGATAAAGAGGTCTGAAAGTTAAAGATTGCGATCAAACAGTATAAAACCCCAACTGATTATGTTAGATGAGTTTGATAGAATGTTGAACTCCATTGATCTTGGTCCAAATATTTGCAATCAACCTGAGAGAAAATTACCTTTGGACTTAAAACTTGTAAATTATTTTCACTTTCTCTTTCCTTCCACTGCCTACTTCTTTCTGCAGTGCTCTTCATCTCTCATCTGTATTCCACCTCACAACAGTCTCATCTCTCACAGAATTGCACACAGAGCAAAGAAATCCATGGTCCCATTATCACTGGATTCTGTTAAGAGGTTGCCTAATCTTACACGAAGCAAATTTGATATAAAGATAACTCCAAGGCCTTCCTGTGTTCACCATTCCAAATAGTATTTGCATAATAGTAGAAGCCTTATGTTCTTACTACATGAAACTATAAATGGTGGAAGAATTGTAGAATCAAAATCCAGAGATGAGAAAAATGTTAGTTTGCTTTGTGTTATCCATGGCTATGTTTTTGTGATACTATTAAGGTCTGTAAGGAATTTTTGTTTTGAGAATAATAAAGCTCAGAGTTGGCAAGTGAAGAGCATGAATTCTGCCTAATTGATAACTGCATTTTTCTAGCTGTGTAGAGACTTAACTAAAGATTTCTTCCTGACACACTGTCTCAAGCAGTCACTTTCAATTTTTCAGAATTCGTACTTCAGAAGTAAGCTATTTGACACTTTTCTAGTGTTTTCTTAGAAAACCCATAAGGATGCCACATCATGTCTTTGGCTCTAGTACCACAGGCAAATGTTCAAGGACAAGTTACACCTAAAAGGACAAGGATGATTTCATTTGATGACATTCACAAGAGCAGTGGGCCTTCTGAATGTCAACCAATCCAAGACAGAGCTCCACAGAGACTTCCAAACTCAGAAGTGAACCCAAGCTTCATTGTTTTCCACAAAGGCTTTTGTTGGGCCTTTGTGATTCTGGATTTCACACTGTGCAGGGTGCATTGATTTTGTTTTCTATCATGACTATGTCTCACTTCCTCATATTTCATGGAAAACAAGCATACATTGTATGTACTTTGGTAAGTTTTTGTCTTAAGGAATATGAACGCATCTACAGATGTATATAAACTTTCCACAGCACTTATGTTCTGTTGGAGTATTCTCAAAATGAGTACTATACATCTAGTCATTGTTACCCTTGTGTATTTATTCAGACATATAAAAGTGAGAACTTTCTAATGCACAAAGGAGAAAATCAGCTTCATATTTGAACTCTCAGAATTTCCAAATTTCTTCAAGGTATTATATTTTTTACTAATTTTGACTTTTTAAATTGTTGTTTGAGTACATCTGTCTCCTTTTTCCCGTAACTCTTTCACCACATCCACCTCACCTTTTTAAATTTAATACAGATTATACTGATTTTTTGTAATATTGGAAGTAGATTTTCAGATACCTTTTTTTATGGTAATAATTATTTCATTAGCTTTCATATAAATTTGGGGATATATATTATATATATGGGTCTGTCTTGGTTTTCTAATTTAGTGTATTAAAATACTTAGTTGTATTTGAATTAATACAACATTGCTTTAATTATACTTTATATTAAGAATGTTTACATTAAGAATGATATTATTCATATTAAAAAATCCACTTCTTTATAAGTAATTTGATTTTTTAAATAGGATATGCACTGCTTTTTTTGTATTTAAAAATTATATTTTCCATTTAATATTTCTATATTAGGGTTAGTTTGTCAAGGGAAATATTATTAAACATTTCCTAGCAATACAATCGTATGTCCCTCAAAATATGGTTCCTTCCGTGTACTATACATCCTTCTATGTTTGCATCCTTAGAATTAAAAAGAACACCTCCTGTGACTTTATGATGTGAAGTTACATCACAGAATGTGAAATTTTGGTATCATATGTGTTTTAATCATGTTTACCAATATTTACCGATTTAGTATGACTACTGTAACTGCTTTATAGTCCTTTTAATTATTGTTCATATATATCCCTTAAAATTATGAGGCAAAAATTAACACACCCATTTTAGAGAACTGTATGTGTTCCCTCCCTGATTCTCAGGTGTGGCTTAGGTGTCACACTGATTCAGTTAGCGTGACAGCTCATGAAATTCCAAATGTATAAAAATGACCTGACATATTGAAGCAGTGATCACATTTTATTAAGCAAATTTTATGTAGGAAAATAAGGCATACAAAATTAAGTGATGATTTTTATTTCACACAAAAATCCCCAATTTTTTAAAATAACCATTTTAGATAAGATTCAGTTGGCCAGAATGTACAAAGCTGTTTTGCCAAAAAACATTGCTTCTATTGAAATAAAGGTTATGTGTATTACTTGCTTGGCCACTAGCTTGGTATTATGATACTTGACATCATAAATTCTTTGATCCTGAAAAAATTTAAATTCATGGAGCCTCTCTCTTTATTTTTGTTTTAATGTGAAAATTAGGAAAATTATCCTTTAGATCTGTAGTTTGGTTACGGGACACACACTGGGGACACTACCTTGTAAGCTGCTATTATGTAAACTGTGAGAAGCTATCATGACATACTTATGCCACATTATAGCTCTCAGTTTCTTGCAAGACAGTCCGGTTGTATATTTATTTTCTTATTTGTTTTCATTGCCATGTCTTATAAACCATTGTGGGGGTGGCAGAAGTCAGCAACAGATTTCAACAATTTATTTTCAGTGAGATTTCTAGTGAGTTCCCCCCCTCCAAGACCTATTAAAGAGACAAAGTAACAAGCTCTTGAATCTGTTACTTTTAATCAAATGTGTTATAAAAGCTGAAAAATTTAACATTTTACTTTTTAATGTTTTGTCAGGTAGTGAATTAGAGACTAGGGAGTACATTGCTATTTATACATGAAAATAGTATAAAAGAAGAAATTAGACATTTGAGAACCCATCACATTCTTATAAAAATATATTTAAAATATTTTTTCTTGGTAAATTTTGATCGGAATAAAACAAAAATGTTCTTCCTTTGTCACTCCCTAGCCACTCAAGTTTCTAAGAGAAAATAAACCACATGATTTTTCTACTTCCACCTCTGTATATTTGCCAGTTGAAGAATATCTTTTCCATTTCCCTGTTATTTCCACCCTCTCCCCTCCACCTACACCCTGAGAGTTTTGCCCAAATACAAAGATTAAGTGATATCCAGTGCAAGAAAACTTGGGCAAACATTCAATAGGCTCTCCCATTGCCTATTGCAAACTGCAAACCAAAAATCTATCTCTGATCAAGCTGGGATCTTTAGTATAATGATTTTATAAGATTTAATGTCTTCCAAGTAATTGAGTATTATTTAAACCAGTTTGAAAACTCAGATTATTCTATTTCTGATGACCCATCATCATTTGGCATGTTATAATAAACTTATCTAGCAAAGAATGCATTATTTCATTATGTTTATCTGGAAGCTTTTCCAATGTGTCCTAACATCATTTTCTCAGAATAATTAAAAACAGAAAGTTGTTTTACTTTAACCCATTTTGTATTTTTCTCAATTAAACATCATGTTATTAAGGACACATGCTATAATGCTTATTAAACATTGAAATCTTTTATGTACCCCATTCCATGCTAAAGTTGGATGCAGCAAGTCTATTATTTGTTTTATGTATTCATTACTCACAAAAAACCTACCCTGTTATTTACCAATTTTTTATTTTAGACATAATTGTTGATTTTTATTATGGAGAATCAGCACCTAATTGACCTAACACATAATCCCCTCATCCCTGACCCCAGACACACCACTTGCTGCCCCTCTCCACTCTTTCCAATAACATTATATACTACTCTGATCATTATTCAGGGTTTAATTTTAATACCTATACACATTTTGATAGTGTCATATGGTTACATCATGTTTCTTATACAACATTCACTGAGGCTTTGTTGTCTAAATATTTTATTTCACCTTTTCTTTCTATTTGAATTCATCCAAAAAAACAGGACAAATTAATTAATATCTCAATACAGACACTGAAATCAGGTAATATCAGGTTAATTTCAGTCTGGAAATGGAGGTGTTTCTTCTGAAATCCTTCTTTCTGGGGTATTCTGAATTCATTCAGGGTCTTGTTGCTTAGCATCATTTTTAGAACTTTTTTTTCTCACAGTCTAGGAAATTTCCTTTACCTTTGTTCTTTGCTGAATTGTTTCAACAACTCTGGTTTTATATCTTCTTTTTGCGTTACTGCCTTGATTTATAAGATGGCATTCACCAATAGTGCCTGAAAACAATCTGTAGGAGGATTTTTTTTTTTAAATTGCATCTTTGAAGAAGGTTTTATTCCATGTTTATAGTTAAAGTTCAGGTTAAAAATACATTTATATTGGAATTTTGAAGATAATACTATTTTAACTATTATTCTTCAGTGTTGCTTTTTGTAAGTTTATTGCCAGACCTTTCACATGTGAACTATAACCTTTTTACTCATTTGTATACCCATAAAAATAAGGCATTTAAGAACTTTAAATACTACATAGTATAAATGTACTATTAATACTACATAGTATAGCATTTGAGTAGATAAATACTCAAATCAATCAAAGAAAACTTTAAAACTAGTTTTAATTTAGCCAAACAATGTGATGAATTTGTCAATTCTTTAGTTTCCTTTTATTCCGAGAATATTATGTGAATCAGCCTTTGAAAATGAGCAATTTTCCTATCAGTTTTGCATATGTTTTTGTAAGGCCTTTTTTTTTTTTTTAAATCAAAGCCTAGGAGAGTAAAATGAAATTTGCAAAGCTTGGTTTATTTCTAACCATTCTAATCATTGTATCAAAAGACATTATATCAGAGATTTGTGGGCTATAACCAAAGACCAGGCTTTTCTGATAGACTTTCACCAGAATTAAGTTATCGGCTATGACTGCCTTTTTCATTTGCATCCCTAGAAGTTAGCATAAGACATGGCATACAGGAAATACTCTGTAAGTGTTCAATGAACTTTATATGTATATATAAACATATACTACTGGCTGTCCATTGTATGCTGCTATGTAATATGAAAAAATAGAGACATTTGTGGAAGACAACACAAGATACAAGAAACATTGTACACAGTACAATGACACCTCAGACCCCTTCAGAGTAGGCATCTTGGGACCTCACACAGTTCTCCCCATCTCCATTAGCTACCCCATCTTATTTGCCTAAATCTCACTTACGGTGTGAAATCTCTTCCTTTTCAAAGGTGATTTTAGTTTCGGGAAAAGCCAGGAGTCAAAGGGTGCGCCAAATCTGGGTTGTAGTGGGATTGAAACATCAAATCACCCAGGTGTTTTGCTATAAAGTTCTGCACAGAATGGAATGTGATCCATGAGTTGGTACATTGTCTTGATGAAGCCACCAATCACCAGTTGCCTGTGGTTGTGGCTTTCTGAAACATCTAAGTAGTTTCCAGGGAGGACTGTTTATGTTTAACGCAAAATTTGATGCAGATTTATTGCTTTATTCATTCAGTCACTTTGAATGTGACAGCCACACAGTACACATGCTCACTCAATGGTGTCTACCGCCCCCACTTACTAGGACAGTGTAGCCATCATTGTTCAAACACTCATATTCCAGGTCACTCTCTTTGGCTGCCAGGTTATGTTGATGTTGCGCAAACCGTTCTCATTATATGAACAATGGCTGGACATTTTCCAGACAGACCTCGTATAAAATGAATACATAAATTACATAATATATAAATATGTGAATTATGTAATATATTTGAATAATATGAATATAATACATAGACATATATATGCAAATCTTAGTAACATAATTAACAAAAAAAGCCAGCATGTTTTTATGTCATTCATGCCAAAATATCTTTCCAATATCACAGTACTCTTTCTGACCATATTAGTAATTTGAAGGATGAAATTCAGTCATTTGTTTATTCATTTTTTTACTTTCTTTCCATTAAAATTATAACTACAATATATGAAACTGCTCAAGCTTCAAAACAATATTACCTCTGTCTCTAGTCTGTCCAAAAAAGCTTTTTGTTGTTGTTGTTTCTAAATGTGAGTCCTGTCCTAGGGTGATTGAGGATATTGAGAACTTTTGTGCTAGGTAAAAACTTAGTGTTTTTTTCCTACAAATTGAAATAATACATAAATAGTCTAATAGATATTTTCAGGGGCTTATTTTGGTAATATATTTTTAAATAATAATTATTAGGTCTTAATATATGCATGAAACACTGTGACATATTTTTAGTATTCAGAGATTAAACTGGTACAAAGCTGGGATAATTACTTACGGGTTTTGAATTTATATGTTTTAATACTATTAAAGTAAAATTTCTCAAATTTAAGGAAATGTAGCTATTAGATAATTATTGCAAGACTTTGAAGATGAAGGAATACTGAATGAATAGCTTAATCAGAAGTCACAGGTATATTCAAAGGTACACTGAGGCATGCTCTACTCTTTCAAGTTTATTTGAGCATCCATTGATTGGACTTGGGCATTGACAAACCATGGATACTCAGGCATGCTCCACAGACGAAGCCAGAAGGGAGGTTTCTATGGAGAAGTCATGGGTGCAAAGCAAGGGCATGATTTTACTGGCTACAGCTTCAGCTTATTTGAGAAAACATTTTGTAAGCTGTTTGTAAATGGTTGTTCTTAAATTTCATTTTTTTCAAACTTGAAGGCATTGACTCTGGCTGAGACATTGTTTTGCATACATAAACTATCAAGACATTAAAATTGTCTCCTTGTTTAATTACTTTAATAGATAATTTTGTTGTTGCTATTGAAGAGAGGAGGAAAAACAGATTAAGCTGCTACTAATTTTCAATAAGACAATATTTTGTCTTTAAAAAAACTATACAGCTAATGTTATTGTTTACCAGACTTTTTAAAATATTTACAAAAAATGACCACTTAGAATATTGAGACAAATAAAACCTGAATGTAAAGAAAAACCTATCTATTTTTATATTATATACCTTGATATTTTGAGAAGTACTAAGTCATGAAAATAGTTAAGAATTAACTGACAGAATAATTTATAAATAATTTCTTAGATGACAGATTTTAATGTTATTATAATTTGGAAAGCCTAAAAGCCAAAAGCAAGAACATGACAACATCTTTTTATTTTATTTTTTTAATTTTTGAAGGTTAATTCATGGAGAATCTATCTTAGTGTATTTAAAACATCTTTTCAAATGATTTTGTTTTCCCATGTTTTAATATTGTGGTCATTATTCTTATTTACTTTTGATCATTAAGCATGGTAGGTAACAGAAGTAAGATGATGACAAAACCAATAGATTTCTGCCTTGAAAGACTGCGTAGTCCATTGGAGAAGAAAGATGACTTAAGAGTGGTCATTAACAACAATTATAAATGAGTCACAAGGCCTGAGCATTCTTGTCAGACAAGTATGAAATGTTTTGAGAGCAGAATGTTACATCAGATTAGCCACTCTTCAGAAATAAAACATGACTTAGTGTAGAACATGTAAGTGATTGAAGTGCTTGTTAATTAAAAAAAATTATATTTTTGCATCAGAGATGACTTAGACCATTATGAAAATTCAAAGAACTATACATTTGTTACTTTCATCTACATGTGCATATCAATGTCACCAGAATTCTTAGAGCTAAAAGTTACAGCATTGAGTAATAATTCATTCATGAATAAAAAAAGATTTACATTCAAATCATATAAAATCTTTTTACCACATTAATTTTAATTACCCTTAATTACAAACAAAATAATTTTGTTATGGACCAAATCTTGATATTTAATGAAATGCATGTGACATTGAAATAAATTAGGTAGATTAATATATATGTGTAACTATTCATAAATATTAATGACAGTGTACATAATGTCAAACTAATAATAAACCAAAGTCTTATTAGCATATCTAGGTTTATAGTCAATCAATTTGAAAGTTGTTCTGTGCTTATTTGTTATCAGTTGCTTCTGTATTTTGTGTAAAAATCTATCATTCATTTTTAGATAAATTATTTATGTAGTATGTAAGCAGTCAAGTCAATCTTAGCAAATTATAAGAAGAAACTCACTTAACATTTTTTAAAATTACTAATCCTATTTGTTTATATTTGAGGTCAGCACCCAATTGATACTTGGATTAACTACATTTGCTGTTTATTGAAAAGAATGTTTCTGAATTCCATTAAACAGTCCATGTTGACTCATCACATGCCCTCATGGTGTACACCACAGGATTGCTTAAAAATAAGTGATGATTACCCGGCTCTGGTATGACTAGCCTTCTATCAAAAACTGATATCACTTCAGATGACTTTCAAAATATTGCTAACTTTCCCTGCACTTCTGAACCAGGTTAATTGTCTGGATAGAGAAAAAGTGTGGATCAAAAAGTATGTTGATTTAAGTGTATATTTGCTCTTAGCAGGTCCAGTCTCCATTGTTTGAAAAAAATATTAACATCTGGACAAAAGTTTAATGGGAGGTTCTAAGAGAATGTTTGTGTGAGGAAGAAGATGGCATTTTTGAGGCAGAAACAACCAATCTTGAAAGCTGGTTGGGGGGAAATAAGGTGTTGAGTTTAATACATCTGTTACAGAGGTGAGGAAGGAGGAAAGTTTAAAGAATCTGTCCTCCAGGTCCTGCCAAAACATAATGAGAGCTTAATTATTGCTCAAAGCAAGGAAAAGACTAAAGGAAGGAGAAGGAAATCAAATGATAGTTGCAGGGGACAATGTTCAAGCGATAATTTGAATATGAAAGCTGCTTTGAAGTTGATCTATTCAAGGAATAGCAATATTTTATATTTGAAGTGAAGTCAGCAATAACTAATGAATTAAGGGTTTGTTTTATAAGTACATATAGTTGGTTAATAAATTAACTAATTTAGTTATAGTTTCCTTATAAAAACATTACTCAATTTTAGTCTTTAACTTTTTCAAATATATGCTCTAAGAAAATTGAAAGTTTATGTTCTACAATGCTTAAAACCATAAACATATTCTCTCACAGTAATCCTCTACAGATAAAATGGTTTAAATAATTTCATAATTTACAAAAAGCACTTGAATCAATAATTCTAAAATAGTTTAATTAGCAATACTACATTCAAAATTTGTATATATCTTTCACTTATTGTATACCTTGAGTTATCTAACACTGTTTATTCAGGATACATTGAAGGTTTTGGGTTTTTTTTTTTTGAGCCAGTTTAACACAATTAAATCTAAGCTGGCAAGAGGGAGTATCTTGGGAGTGTATGTAGGTTGTGTAAGTATCAGGGTGGAAAGTATGGGGCTTAGTGGGTGGTTTGTGAATGCCATGTAGACATAGGACATAACTGTATTTAAAATATTCCATAGTGGCAGACATGTTAGTCAGTTTTGCTTTTTAAAGTGAGAAGTAGGTGTAAACACCACCAAAAGTTCTAGTTCCTTGTTTCTACAGATGACTGCACATGTATATTCCTAATTTTTTTTTAACTCTGGGTATTAACTTCAGATTAAACATTACATCTAGCATAATTTGGAAGATTTTATAGTATTGTATAATATAGTTATTTGTTTGCCATAAGAAAACAAGTATAGTATAAAACCATACTAATTTCTGCAAAGCTACTGTAAGCATAGATATAGCTATAAGGCATTTTTGTAAACCTTTGGTAATACAGTGCTCAAGAACTCAAACTAAGAGATGTTTGATTTCCAGCATATATAGAAAGCAATATTCAATGATGGTAGGGGTAGGCAGAGACAAATGTATTTGAAAAAATAAATTAAAATAAAATTAAAAAAAAATTTTTAAACAGCATAAAGTTAAAGCCCAAACTGTAACTCACTGATTTATAGAACATCATTTCTCTATTTTTCTTCAGATTCTCAACAGCCTTAGAGAATATAAATTCTTATTATAGATTGTATATTATAGGTATAAAATGTCATCAGAAATATTTGAGTTCCCTTTACCTCACAAAACTAATAAGAATGGATTTAAGTCACAGTAGATTTCTATCATTTACTGTTTATGTCATTACTATTATAATCACAGAATACCTTAACACCAGTTATTTTGATATAATCTACTACTAAATTAATTTCTTATGTGGCATAGCCTTTGGGTCCTAAACAAACATAATTATTAAAGGCCTTCTTTCCTATATCAAAAGCTAAAGTGTGCTACAACCGCCATACCATTTCACATATATGATGTCTTTACAACCTGCATTTTAGTAAACAGAATTGAATTTTAAAACCAGGTAATAGAAAGATGAATATTGTACATCATCATTTATTAGATATTTCTAACCCAAAATGAAATTGTCTCAATCTTATTAAAGCAAAGTTATCCTGTGTAAATATACTGATTCCACATCATGTCCTAAAGTTAGAACTCTTTGTTATAGCATGATAACATTCATCAAAGCTTTGTGGGAACATGTGGAGGCAGTATATCAAAGAAGAAGGAATGTAAGCATTCGAGTAAGATGGACTGTTTTACAAATGAAATCAACAATAAATTACTGCCATACTGTATATATCATATATATTGTTTATGTTGTATTATAATTTATATGGCATATGTAATATGTACTATATACACACACACACTGCAACAGGAATTACCATAGTCAATGTTGCATAGTACATAATCAATATATATTAAAAAGTAAATAATAGTATAACTGAAGATTTATTACAGTGCTTAAACAATATTAGGACAATACTAGAAGCATGTTTTAGGTACAAGCAGTAACTTGAGACATTCTAAATTTGACATGTCTTTACTAGAGGATATTCAGTAATTACATTCAATGGATAGCTATAAATATGGATCATACCTGTAGTACAAATGTTAGAACATCATTAATTTGTGAGGAATCAGCAATAGCTGATGCATTGAACGCCCTCAATATGCCCTGTAGGCTGAATGAGGAGATAAGAAGAGTATTGAAAGTATAACCTTGAGATGACTAATATGTGAAGGGTCAGAAGAAAGAAGAGATTGTGTAAAGGAGACTGAGAAAGACAGTTCTGAACCAAAGGAGAACAATGGAAAATGCTATTAACCACACACAAGGGAGAGAAGCATTGAAGACCTAGCCTTCCAGATGTTGTTGAATTCCCAGGTTTAACCACTCATAGGGAATGCAGGTTTGGAGAAGAGATAGGACTGAAAATAAGACTTTTATGATTCTAAGATGTAAAAGACGTTGAAGAATGGACACAGCAAGCTGAATATATTTTGGAAAACATACCTGCAAAGGAGAACAGGTGCAGTAGGTGTTTTATAAAGGGTGCTTCAAGGCTGAAGGAGGCTTTCTAAAATGAGATTCAAAGAATATAACTTAAGGTGATAGTCCCAATGAAGGAGGATGACTGGAGGATAAAAATGAAAGTGAATATGTTTGGTGGCTGGTCCCCAAAGAAAATAAATAGGAACTAGCATTGGAATTGAGAGACACAACTTTCCTACAATATTAAAATATGAAAAATGATAAATAAATATACATACATAAGTTGGAGAATAAAATGCCAAGATAAATACATCCTACTCCTAATTTTTAATATATAAGTCAGAAGTGGGTTCTTCTGCTGCTTAGAAAAAGATGGTAGAAATCCAGGGGAAAAAAGTAGTGGTCACAGATAAAGAAAGGAAACAGAGAAATAGATTTCATAGAGATTAATAGTCAATAGGAGTAAATGTCTTTTAATTTACATGGGAATACATAATATTTGTTGTAGAAAAATAACTGCACTTTCAGAACAATTAAATAGGTTTTGCAGAACAGCAAAATGTACAAGAGTTGTGTAATAAGTGGAACATGGTGGCAATTAATTCAGTTGAATTCAAGGAGTTTGTGTGGGGGAGACGATGGATGGGGTTATATAGCCACAGGAGGACACGCGATCCCAGATGGTATGTTCATAAAAAGGAAAGACCAAGTATTTTCAAGTAGTCAATCAAACGATTCGAGTAAAAGACAAAGAAAGGTTAATTGTCAAAGAAAGAGGAGAAGAGTACAATTATTATTGCTATAAAGGGTAACTCCTTTAATAAGTAGGAAAGAAGATAACTTTGAATACTGGTGGCAGAAAGTTGAGCATTTCTGTTTCCTATATGAATTTGAAGGGAAGATTTTCTTTTGAGAATGGGGACAGTGGAAGATAATTTTTGAAATAATTTCTCTGGAGGATAAGACTTGTCAATAACTTGAAAGGATTGCTCAGCAATGAAGGACAGCACAGATAATACTAAAAATGAAGGATATATGAGGGCACACATCTATAAAGTTGAGTTATATTTCTCTGTGAATAAGTGTGAAGTCAGTCATTGTTTTCTAAGGTTTGGAGTTTGCTGGCGGTGGAGAATATAGTGTGATTAAAGAACAAGTCACAGAGGGACTATAGCTTGACTTGACTAATGACAAGTCACGGGCTGAAATAATGGACGCGGGCATACATTGAATAGGGAAGAGAGGTGATGGTAGGAAAGAAATATAAGAATCAAAGGAGTAGAGTTGTGATTTCTCATAATTGGTGAAATGGAAACTGAAGTAAATGTTGTAGTCAATATGATTAATAACAAAAATAGCGAAAGTGTGCAAGAGTCATTGTTTACAATAGAAATAAAAGAAGGGCAAATTACAACAACATAGATAATCCTAAAAAGACCAAAGTTTGTATGAAAGCACAAAAGTAAAACCTTGGAAGTGGCAAGAAGGAAGGAATACTTGGGGTGTGGGAGTAAGAGGTTCCTTCACTTCACAGGGGTAGATTTTCAGTAAAGACAAAGAGATTCAAGATCCTTTAGGGAAAGGATTCTGGACGTAAAGAAATTTACACACAGAACTGTGGCTTTATAGTAAGCCAAGAAAAGATTTGGGTGAGAGTGGAGCAGTGGAAATTGTGGTAGGGAAGGGGAAGTAAGGAGATGTATAGGACAGGGCAGAAACAAAAGACGACACTTTACCAAAGGGATTTGTATCTTGCATAGTACCAAAGGATATTAGGCAGAGTGTGATAGTTTTTGTGATGTCACTGATAGAATTTTAGTCACATGATTTTAAAATGTGATTATTAAAATTTTTCTTGTAACTAAACTTAAGATGTAGCATGATTGCTTATTTTTTTCAAAATTAATTAATTGTGGTGCACTTTGAATGTCATAAAGTCCACCGAGTGTTAAGTACACTGTTCAATTATATTTAGTAAATATACAGAATTTTGCAACCAACACAATTTGGTTTTAGATAGTTTTTGTCACCTCAAAACTTTCTTCATGCACATTTGCAGTCAATCACTATTCTTACACCTAACACCAGTCAACCACTGATTCCCTTAAAATCTTTACAGATTTGCCTTCTGCAAAATTTCCCAGCAATGAAATCTGGACTCGTTTGCATTTTGTTAATACAGCACAATCTTTATTTCTTTATTTGCCATTTCATTTGCATAACTTTATATTTCTATCAAAAATGTATGAGGGTACCAATTTCTCCACATCCATGCAAGTATGACTTAATATATAACTCATTGATAATCAATATTCTAATGGTGTATAGTACTATTTCATTGTTATTTTAATGTTATTTGCATTTCCTTAAGGATGTACTTATTAACCACATATGTATGTTTTCTAGTAAAATGTATACTAAAGTCTTTTTATTTTTTCCTTAGCTTTGAGTTTCAGGGTTATTTATGTATTCTGAATATAATTATTATAATCAGATATATAATTTGCAAATGTATTCTCTCAATATGTAATTTGGCTCTTTTTAAAATACATAATACCTTTTCAAAAGCAAAAGTTTTAATTTTGATGGGGTTTAGTTTATGATTTTTTTCCTATATGAACTGTACTTTTTATTTTTATATCTAAGAACTCTCTTTGCCCAAGCGAAAGTCAAACAGATTTTCTCCTCTTGGCTTCTAAAAATTTTATAGATCTAGCACCTATTCTTCAACATCTAACTCACTTTGAGTTTATATTGTTATCATGATGAGAAGTAGTGTTTGAATATATTTCCTTGTAAATTAATTCTCAATTTTCCCAGTGCAATTAGATCTTTCTGGAAAAAGTCCAGCCATTGTTAATAAAATGAGAACAGTTTGCATAACATCAACATAACCTGGCAACCAAGGAGAGTGGACCGGAATATGCATGTGTGAACAATGACAACTTCACTGTACCGGTCACTGGGGATGGTAGACGTCATTGACTGAGCATATGTACTGTGGGGCCATCACATTCAAAATCGTTGAGCAAGTAGAGCAACAAATCTGCATCCAATTTTGTATTAAGCTTGAACAGTCCTCCAAAAACTATTCAAATAATTCAGAAGGCTGCAGCTATAGGCAACTGGTGATTCACAGCTTCATCACAACAATATGCTCGCTCATGCGTCACATCCCATGCAGAGTTTTTTTATGAAATATCAAATCGCCCAGGTGATTCAGCCCACCTGTGGCCTAGATTTGGCACTCTGTGACTTCTGGCTTTTCCCAAAACTAAAATCACCTTTGAAAGGGAAGAGACTTCAGCTCTTTGATGAGATTCAGGAAAACACAACAGGGTAGCTGATAGCAACTGGGAGAACTGTGTGAGGTCCCAAGGTGCCTGCCTACTTTGAAGGGGACTGAGACATCATTGTCCTGTATATAGTGTTTCTTGTATCTTCTTCAATAAATGTCTGTACTTTTTATATTACCTGGCTGGGTACCTTCTGGACAGATCTTTTATATATTGGTTTGTTTTTAAACTCACAATTAACTTTGAATGATCTCTGTATCTATCCTTCTGCCAATATCACACTATCATATTTAATGTAAATTTGTAGTAAAATTACTCTTATATTTCAGAAAATTTATTAAATATGAGGTTATTGCACTTCCATGTATATTTTGGGATTTTCTTATCAATTTTGCAAAAGAAATAATACTAGGATTTGATTAGAGTTTGCATTGAAATAACAGATTTATTTGGGGAAAAGACCAATTTAGTTATTCAAACTAAGATAATGAAATATTTCTCCATTTATTTTGATATTTTACTTCTCTCAGCAATGTTTCGCAGATTTAAGTAAATGAATTTTGTTTTTCATTCTTAAGTTGGTTCCACAATATTTTAGTCTTTTACATGCTAACATAAATTTTTCCTTAATTTTATTTATGAATTTTTTTTTACTAATACATATTAATTTATTTCACTGATCTAATGTTTTGCTACTTTCTAAATATAGTTCTTAATTCTAGTAATTTCTTTGTGGGGTCCTTAAAATTTTCTACAATCAGAATTAAGTTTCTACAAATAAATGTAGTTTTATTTCTTTTCCAATCTGGGTGTCTTTGATTTAATTTTATTGTTTTAATTCTCTGGCTAAAACCTCCATTACAATTTCTGAATAGATGTAATAATAGCAAACATTCTTACTTAGTTCTTGATTTGGGGAAAAACATCACCATTCACCATTAAGTACAATATTAGACATAGATATTTCATAAATGATTTCATTAGATGAATGCGTTTTTCGTTACTTGTACTTTGTGAGTTTTTATCATTAATGTGCTGGGTTTTGTCAGTCATTTTTTGTGTAATTGTGATGTGATTATGTGCTTTTTACCCTCTTCTTTTCTTTATTATGGTGTATTTCTTTAACTAATTTTCAAATGATGAACAACCCTTGCATTCTATGAAAAACACTTATGGGACTTGGTATGTAATGCTTTTTATATGTTGTGGGATTTACTTTGCTCTCTTGTCAGTAATCTTTGTGCCCTGTTCATATGGTTTCTACAGTTTTCTTATGCTACCTCTGTATGGTTTTGATATCTGGGCAATACAGTTTTCATAGAAAGAGTTGGAAAGTGTTTTCACTTTCTCCATTTCCAAGAGTTTTTATAAGTTTGGCATTATTTCTTCCTTAAATGTTTGATAAAACTAACCAGAGAATTTATAAGGACCTAGAATTTTCTCCACAACAGGTTTAAAAAGAATAACTCAATTTCTTTCCTAGGACTAAGTTTACTTAAATTTTTTGTTTCTTTTTTAGTCATTTTTGGTTACTATTGTGTTCTATTAATTGGTCAATATCACTTAAATTACCTGATTTGCCCATATAAAATTGCTCACGATATTCCCTTATAATACTTTTACTTATTATTATGCTATTATGTAGCAGCAGCAGTAATGGCTTTTTCAAATTTCCATTTTTTTCTCTTTTTAGCCTTGTTTAGTCTAAAATAATGATTTGCCAATTTTTGTGATCTTTTCAAAATCATCTTTCAGTTTTGTTAATTGTATTTATTGGTTTTCTGAATTCTCCTCAGATGTTTATTATTTCATTCTTTCTGCTTGAAATCACTTTTATCCTCTCCCTTTCTGGCTATTTTATTGACATTGAAGTTTATATTATTGACTAAAGATCTTTCTTTTTTTTTTTTAACAGGGACATCTGAAGTTATACACATTTAAATAATATTTAGCAGGAGCCAATAAATTTTGATATTTTGTTTTTGCTGTAATTTAGTTCAAAATATTTTCTTATTTCCCTTGCTATTTTTTCAACTGTAGGCTTATTTAAAACTGCAACAATTCTCAAACATTAAAAGATTTCTCAATTCAGCTTCTTTTGTTGCTTATAATTTAATTCTATTATATTTTGAAAACATGCTCTCAATTAGAGTACATCTCAATTAAGAAATATGTTTTGTTACATAACATATGTCTTATCCTGGAGCGTATTTATTGGTACTTAAGAAGAATATGTACTATATTTTCATTTCATTCTGTGTTCTAGAAATGACAGGTCAAGCTGTTTAGTGGTCTTATTCAAATATTTTATATCTATGCTTATATTTATATAGCTGATTTTTTTTAGTAATTATTGAGGATGTGGCATTGAAATATTTCAACCACAGTTTCTGAATTGTGTACACATCCTTTCATCTCTGTAAGTTTTTGCTTCATGTATTTTGAGACACTCACTCTAAGATGCATACATGTTATTTGGATGTATGCACCATTTTATCATTATTAAATTTTCTCTTTGTCTCTACTAATGCTTCTTTTTTTTTTAATTAATTTATTTACTTTTTTAAATACATTTGTCTCTGCCTTCCCCCTTCTTTCCTTCCCACCTTCCCTCCCTCAGCTCTTCCCCTTTGGTTTTGTCCATGAGTCCTTGCTATATGTTCCTTGACTCTACTAATGCTTCTTAAGTTTTGTTTTGTTCTATATCAATATTGCTGTTCCCATTTTTTAAAACATTTTATTTACTTTTAGAGACAGTGGAAATGTGTAAAAAAGAGAGGAAGAGAAACATCGATGAGTGAGAGACACATCAATCAGTCACCACTTGTGTGCTCCCAACTGGGGGCCTAGCTCACAACCCAGGCTTGTGCTCTGACTGGGAATTGATGATGTTTTGGTTCATGGAACCATGCCCAACTCAGTGATCCATAGCAACCAGAACACTACTTTCATTTTTTATAATTATTCTATTGCATGTATATCTATATTCATCCTTTTACTTTCTTTTTCTTTTTCTTGGAGAAAGACTTTTTCTCCAAGTCTTGAGATAATGGGGTATTCTACCAGCTTTGCAGACCTGTAATTTCAGTTCTTTCCCCCAATTTGGGAAGTTCTTAGTTATTACTGATTTAAACACACTCTGCTCTGTTCTCCCTCCCTTCTGGTATACCCATTAATCTTATGCTGGCTCTTCTATTGGTGTCTATAGTTCTCATAAGATTTCTTCACTTTTTAAAAATCTTAGTTCTCTCTCATCTTCCATCTAAAACATCTTTATATTCGTATCTTCAAGCTCACTTATTCTCTCTTCCATCTGATATGACTTATTTCTAGTACTTTATTCATCTCATTTATTGAGTACTTTCAAACTATTAGTCTTTGATCTCAGTGTCTTCCTTCTAGATAGCATGCATTAATCTTTGCTTTTTCATCTTCCATTTTGATTGGATGGTAAGCCGGAACACCATCAGTATAATTATGAATATGTTTGCGTTTATTTCTACAACATTGTCATTTATTTAATTTTTAATTTACATGTCTTTTTAGTTGCCTCTATTCCTCTTACTCCTGGATTTTGTGTTAATTATTTTTTAGTGTTTATTTTTTTTACTGCTGGTGATTTCTTAACAATGTATTTAAATTTTTAAGTGTTTTCTGTTTGGATTATAATATGAATTTAACTTCTAACAATCCAGTTCAAGTTAATTTTAAAAACTCTGGAAGTTTGAAGATTTCACCTGTCTTCAATAACAAATAGCCTGCACCTGTCTCATGGATACTGACAGGAGATATGTGACTTAAGAATTAGAAACAAAGAACTTTATTACTCACAGTAATATTAAAAGCCAGCAGATTCATATTTTCATGCCCTGGTTTCCTAAGACCTAATTCCCACAGAGCAAACTAAAAATTGCCAAGTGGCACTTGCGGACACAGTGAGTTTCATTACAGGAAGGAAGCTCTGAGGTTACTAAGATTATATGCAACAGAACAGGCTTGCCTATGCTTTGTTCCAGCGGGAAGACATTATCTTTATCTCCTAAGGCTGTTCACTACACAAATATCCTTAAACGGTAGTCTAGCACAATGGCAGCAATGTTTCTGCCGACAAGATATATGGAAATAAGAGATGCCTGTGGGGAATTGTCTCCCAGTAGATACTGGCTTAAATCCTATTAAATACAGCAACTTTTCTCTAAGATAATTCTCCCTCTTTTTGTGCTGTGACTTTCATATATATTATAACTATATGTTTGATAAATACATACAGTGTTATGTATGTATTTATCAAACATATAGTTATAATATCTAAAAAATGCAGTGTTATAATTATTGTTTTATAGAACCACACATCATTTAAAGAAATAAGAGAAAAAAGGGAAGGTATTTTAAAAACAATTCACATTTACCCACATATTCATCACTTTCAGCCCTCTTGATTTCCTCCTATATATTTGTGTTAACATCTGTTGTAATTTCCTTTCATCCTGGCAATTTTCTTTACAATATCTTGAATGACAGGTATACTAGCAATCATTTATTGTAGTATTTGTTTATCTAGAAGACTTTTATTTCATCTTTTTTGATGTATGGAATATACAAGGTCCGGCAGAAGTAACGCCTAATTGAGACTCGTTGGTAGGGTAATAATACGGGTATAATAATTTATAGTTTTAATTTGAACATTTCACCAAAAATGTCATATGGTGTGCTTAAGTATGATATTGTTGTGTTACGGAATTACATGCCTATAATTTTATAATAAAATACTTTGTAATAAAAGAAGGGGCATTATTTGCATTGGACCCTGTATATATCCATACATATACATACACACACTGTATGTGTAGCACACTATCCTATAGGATTTATCCAGCAGTAGCTTTTATTTTTTAATTGATTAGAGAGAGACCGACAGACATTGATTTGCTGTTCCTCTTATTTACATATTCATTGGTTGATTCTTGACCTAGGATCTAACCCAAACTTTGGCCTGCAGGTCTGATGCTCTATCCAACTGAGCTACCCAGCCAGGACTAGTCGTCTGTAGTGATGATAAGAACTCAAATATTAATCCTTTTGTTGTTGCCCAGGGCACAAGGAATTGTGTTTCTCTTGCTCCTTTCAAGATTTTTTTCTTTGATTTTGGCTTTCAAGAGTTTGTATATTCTATATATTAATATGGATCACCTTGTTCTTTGGTGTCATTTTAAAAGTCAAATTTGAGGAATTGTGTGCCATTATCCTTCATTTTATCCCTGCCCCTCACCTCCGCCTCAGTGCCTCCCAAAACATCTCTGTTGGTGTAACTGACTTTGCCCTACACAGGTCTCTGAGGTTCTGTTTATCCTTTTTTATCTTACTTTTATTTTTGTTACTCAGATTATGTACTTTCTATTGATTTATATTCAGGTTTAGCAATTTGTTTTCTTTTTTTCCTACCTCCAACTTGCTGTAATGTCTATCTAGAAAATATTTCATTTAGATTATTTTTACTTTTTTTTACATTAGAATTTCCATTTGGTATATTTTTGAATTTCTATTGTTATTGATATTACACTTTTTTTCTGGAATAGTTATATTTTTCTATATTTCTTTTTAAATTTTTTATTTTTAATTTTTTATTGTGATCCATAAATATATATAATACTAAGTTAGCAGTTTTAACTATTTTTAAGTATACAAATCAGCATTAATGGTATTCTTTAATTGTTGCTTCCTTTGATTCTTTGAGCCTAGATATTACAGCTGCTTTGAAAACACTCTCTACAAAATCCAGTATCTGGGCCTTTCAGAGACAGCTTTTATTAACTAATAGCTTTCTTAATTTTCATACCTTTATTTCTTTATATGTCTCAATTTTTTGTTTGAAACTGTATTTTTACATAATGCATTATAGCATTTCATGTTTCTGATTTTTGTTTTAAACCAAGAAGTGTTGTTTCCTTTGCTAAATTTTGCTGTTTCGCTTTGTTTTGTGCTGTAACTTCCCAGAACTTAACCTGGTGGATCTGTTTCTTCTCAGCTTGAGTTCACTGATTCTTCAGTTCAGTTGTTTTTATTCTAGTTGTATTTTTTTTTTTTTAGCCTCAGTTCTTGACTGTTGAACCTGAGTCTGCAGAGCTTAAGTCTTCCTCTCTCTTCCAATCAAGCTTTGTACCTGATTGAAGAGTATTCCCAAAGTCCAGGCAGTCTTTACCTCTTTCCACTAGCCTCCTTCCAGCCTTCATGTGCAGGTATGTAGCTTCCCATTCAGCCAGAGCTGCCTGGAGATCTCAGACGCTTTTTGGTCTCTTTTCCATTAGCTAGGAGTATGGGAGAGTTTATCGAACTCTACTAAGGCTCTCTTTTTCCCGGAAGCACTGCTAAAACTTTTAATTGGCCCGTGAACTTCTACTCAGTCACAACTGTAACCATAAGCTGCATTTGTTTGCAATTATGTAACTTCTATTAATGATATCATCGGGGTGGACTTCCCACTCCCTGAAACAGATTGTCAGTATCCTCTGCGAAGAGAAGCTTCTGGTTTTCACAGTCAGCACCGGTGCCACCTCATGCTGACTGGGAGCAGATGGGGGTGTGGGGCAGCCCTAGCAATTACAGCCCAGACTCCCCCTTTCGGGAAATGAAGGGCATTGGTACTTCGTGTGACTAAATGTTCCTGCTTTTTCTGCTTTGTTCATCTTTGGCCAACTTCCAGAATCGTGAAATGGATATCTGTGACAGCTTCGTTCACATAAACATTTGCTTTTTGGGGAGATAACATCCTGACCTCTTGACTCCTGTGTAACTGGAAGTTCTTCTTATGTTTTCAGATTAGAAAATAATTTAAATTATTTCTGGTTACTAACTTTTGTAATTTTTTCCAGATATTTGTTATTTAAATTGAAGCATCATCCTTATCCTACCCTGCCCACTCATCCCTTCGTGGAATTTTTAAAATCCTCTAAAATTACCCACTGAGTTGCTCTCCTGTGCTCATCACATCCCAGTTTGGATGATTCCCCGTTACACCTTCTGCTGCTATGTCCCTTCTGCCTGACAACAGAGACCCTGTGGAGTTTCCTGTTTGTGTACCTCCCCACAGTTCATTTCTGCTCCGGGTTTGGGTATGGGCAACTGGGATTATACATTCCTACTGTAATGCTATGCTACTGAGAAACGGCAAGAATTTTAGAAATCATATTCTTGTCCTCTTCTATTTGATATAAATGATACTATGATGACCTATAAGAAGGCTTTAACTTGAAGTTGCAAAACTCATCTCCTTTAAAATTAGTTTTGCAAATATTAAGAGTGTTGTACATTTTGCAACACCCAACTCTAAAAGACTACACTTAAAAAAAAGAGAGAGTATAATCTAAACATCATATCTATCTTGTTCTGATTCCATATCCCCACATAGCATTTTGCCCTCTCTTTCCACAGTTCATGGGTATATTTGCTCTCTGGGAGCAGAAATTCCACTTCCTATACCTTTCTGCTTTATATCTATAAGAGGGAATTTTTTTTTCATTTAAAAACCCAGCATTTACCAATTGTTCTCTTTATAAGCTCTTCTCTGGACAATGTCATTCTCATGTCTGATGGCCTAATTTGAGACAGTTATCTGATACAAGTTAGAAAAGCACCTCATTTAGTATATAACTTCCTGCCACACTTGAAGCAGGATTTTAAAAATAGAAAATTTCCTTGCGCTCCCTGATGAATAAAACACAACCAGGCCTTGACTGATTATGTATCAGGGTGAGTTCCTGTGCAGAGGTACAAGCTGGCAATGCGAATACCACCAGGTACTAGAGAAGCAGCAGCCTCTGGTATTTGGGAAACACTTGATTTACAAGAAATAAAAGTAATGAGGAAGACTCTAGCCTAGTGGCTTCAATCCTTGCTTCATATAAGAAACAGTTAGGAAGGCCTTTGGATATATTGCTGTTTATGCCCCACATAGAATTCACCATTTAATTGTTCTGCGGTAAGTACATCCTTTCATTTCATGAAGTAAACACCGTTTGCTTGAGCCATTCCAAGAGGAATCAGAAAAATCTCATTTCATTTATAGATTTACTGAATGCACTCCCAGGAAGGCATTGCATGAAATAGTCAAGGTCTTAGATAGTAGAAAACTGCCCAGACTATAGTCACAATGCCTAAGGCACCGGTGGTTAGAAAGTCCCACCTCTCTGCTTCCTTTGGTAGTGTTCGTCCCTCTACTTCCTACTGCTAGTCAATAATTATTATTGTATTCTTTATTAAGATTATGGTCTCAGGCTAAAACATCCCTGAGCCCTCATAATATGCATGTTTTGGAACATTAAAACAGAGAACCCAAACACAGTGAGTCACCTGCTTGAGTTTTACCTGTTGAAGTTCTTCACCATGTAACCACTTTTTCTTACTTAATATGTCCTACATTTCCATCTCTAAATAGATATTTGTATCTGAAGAACTCCTTGAGGTTGAGGTGGGTTATTATTTTCATAGGCATGCCATTAATGGAATACCACAGACTGGATGGCTTAGACAAAAGTTCCTTTTCTCACAGACTTGGAGGCTGAAAGTCCAAGGAGGTGTCAGCAGGGCTGGTTTCTTCTGAGGCCTCTCTCCTTGGCTTGCAGAAGGCCGCCTTCTTGATAGGACCTCACATGGTCTTCCCTCTGTATGCATGCATCCCGGGCCTCCATTGTATGTTCTGTTCTCCTCTTTTCTAAAAAGACACCAGTCAGTTTGGATTAGGACCAACCCTAAAGACCTCATTTTAGTTTAATTATCTCTGTAAAAATTCATCTTCAAATCTCATTACCTTCTGAGGTATTGGGCTTTGGAATGCCAGCATGAATTTGGGGAGGGGAGGCAAATTCAACTCATAGCAGGTGTTAAAGCTCCTAAAAGAACACAGAGAATGAAGCTGAAATGAGGGGGGCTCATTTCTGTGATCTTGTGACAACTAAGTAATTTGTTCTTGTTTTCTTTATCTATATGATGGGGGGAAAGCTACCTCATAGTAGTCAAAATTAGAAAATGTGTATTAAAATGATGCTGCGCACTGTTTGGATAGAGTTCACCATAGATTCCTTGTGTTTCTATGTGTTATCTCAACTTCTGAATGAAGGGCATGTTTGAATACCAACTGGAATTGTAAGTTAGTATATCCCTCTGGAGATGTTGGCAGTCATCTTCGAATATTGAAGATAGGGCCTTCTCCATCCTTTCATTTTAAACATTTGCTTACATTATTGTGTAATAACCTAGAGATTATATCCTACTCTCCCGTGGAGGAAATTTGCTTGCAATATACAGTAGTGATTAATCTCAATCTCTGCAGGAGGGAGGATGGAAAGGTCACAAATAGTTGTGATTAGGGTCAGAGTCTTCTAAAATTCAGAGTTTCTCTCCTGTGGTGATGGGTCCTTGTGTTGTCTGTGGGAATTAGGACATACAGGGACTGGCAGAAGCAATGCCATTGAGTGTGGTTGTGGTTGGTAGGTACATGAATGTATCACACAAGATAGACAGCAATTTGAACATGCCACCTAAAGTGGCACACGGTGTGGTTGTGTATTGTTATGTTACAGAATAGCATGCTTATGATTTTGTAATGAAAGATTTTTATGTAATAAAATTTGTCCTGGACCCTGTAGTGAACCCCACTATGGTATTTCTCTAGCTGCTCTTTATGCTATAAATAAGATTTTTTTTAATGTTTCTGACCCAGTGGTCTTGTGTTCTTCTGTAAGTATATGAATATAAAACTAACTGGCTGTTTGCAAGTAGAGTAATATTTAGGACTCTTCACAATATCTGCCTTAACACAATAAGTACTAAAGAAATGTTAGTTCTTACAATGATTTAGTTAGGAATATAGCCTATGTTAAGATGAGAAGTTTACAATCAACAGAAAAAATTGTAATTGCTCCCTTACGATTCTCTTTCCAGGTGCAATTTAATCTCTATATATTTATTATATGTAGAAATTAAATTTTACTGTCGTCACTCATTTCATTTACAGTTTCAGGCAGAAATAAATTAAGATCAAATACTGTGACTTAAATAAATGAAGAACAAATACCCTGCCTGAATTTTCTTGATTGTGTTAATAATTAGAATATTTTCACTAACCTCTGATAAAGTGGATTAGTTGAAAATAACCAACAATGATAATCATCCTTTTACACAGTTGATAGATGTGAATGTTGCTACATTGGGGAAAATAGAACACCAAAGCTGAACTGCAATTAATGTGTTTTTTTTTTCTTAAAAGAAAGTGATTGGGACATAGACAGTATTTCTCTATCACTAAAATATGATTTGGTTCATTGCATCAAAAGCATAGCATTATTAGAACTTATGATGAAAACAAGATGCAGTGTATATATCAGATTCAAACTATGTAATACTAACAGTTAAATGTTATTCATTAACTATTGAGCACAATGGAGCAGGCAGTAGAAGAAAACAGCATGGATAGAATGTTCCTAAACAAATGTATAGAATAACAAGTACATGGGATGGTGCACTTCAATGTTGAACTTCTACCACTCTATAGCTAATGCAAAAACATTTGTTATATTCCCTTTTAGTTCCCTTCCGTGTTTTGATTCTATTCTTTCATTATATTCTAATAGCCAACATCAGCATCTCTCCCATATTTTTCAAAGCATAATTTAAAAAAATAGTTCAGAATAGTTTTGATGTAATCTATTTTTGACTTAGCACCATCCATGAAGATAGATGCAAATTAACAACACTTTCAGGTGATTCACTTGCACCTAATTTTGATTCTTAGGTCCTCGATCTTTATGTGTCTGAAATTTCCTCATTATTTTAAAATTCAAGGCTAATATTTTAATAATGTCCTTAATTGACTTCCCCTGAACCCTCTTGTACTATACTAATAGTACTCATATTGACACTATGCAAGCACTTAATAGATATTATCTTGCCTAATTATCACACCAGTCCTAGGAAAGATTTATTCCCATTTCCCATAATAGAAAGTGAAATGAGTAGTTAAATAACTTGATGACTCCCTTGCAGCTTATAATTGGAAGAACTTGCGGTTGAGAATACCAAAAACAGGCCATCATTAAAATAGATGCCAATTCTAGAGCCTGGCATTCCTCCTTACAAATTCTGTTATACCAGTAACCACCAAGATGCCTCTCTAATGTCTATTTTAAATCATTTGCTTCTTTCTACCCCAAAGATAGCTTTGCTGAAAAAAAGTTATTTAATGGTGCCATTATGTAAACAGACTAATCGCACCATTGAAAGCTCTTTTTGATTCTACCTGAATTTTAACATGATCTCATTAAATAACTAATGTAAACCATTGTAAAATTCTCCATCTCCCCTACCAAATCTTTCTAAAAAGTTGAATTAGATTTTCATGATTTTGTTCTTAACATGGCTCTGAGGTTGGCATTTTGTCATGTTCTTTTAATAATGTAACAGAATGCTCTGCTGTACTTTTATTGTTGCTTGAAATTGACTAGTGGGACCCAAAAACTGGGTACAGAGAAGTATCAAATAATTGGAGGCCAGATGCCGGTCCAGCACTTATTAAGAGAAGCTGAACTGTTCTGCTACTCCAATTCAAATCCCTTTTCTGAACCCTCATTTTTAAGCCAAGTGAGAATGTTTCCAACAAATGACTCAGAGATGCAGGGTTGCCTTTATTCCCTTATTGCATTGTGCTCCTTCATCAACCTATCAGCTACATAAGCTTATTTAAGCAGGAGGGGATAGATGTGATCATTCCAGGCTGGAGGAACGTGTACGGTGAAGTAGCAAGGGTACCCATCACTTGATGAGACCAGGGTGCATGAGGTTGCCATTGCACGTGCAGTCCATAGAAATCTAACCTGAGGCATGCCCCAGGTGTCTCAGTCAGGAAGGCTGCCTTACGCCAAGTGAGCTGAAGACTGTGGGACAGCAGCTGAAGAAGGGCGGAAGGAAGCAAGAGGAATCATGTCTTTGGGTAGCTTCCATCAGTAGGTTTACCCAGGGCTTCAGTGAGATAACTTTCAGACTTGTGAGAAGGACATCAGTACTCAGCTAGATAAGGGAGGAAGAAAAAAGACACTTGTTTCTTTCTACTTCTTTTATTCCTGTCCTGACCTAATTAAGGAGAGAGGGATTCAAAAGAGAGAAGAGACGCAGTGAGAAAGCAGACCATACTGCCTGGACCATGCAGGTTACTTGGGCAACGAGACAAGCCAGACATAGTCAGAGAAGTTTAGAAGGTAAGCACTGAATTAAATAAGAGATTACAGTAATGAACTAGATGACAGGTTACAGGAATAACATTGACTGAACTTGCCTGCCTTCTTCCTATCTGACAAGGACCATAAAATTATAGAATCTTCCCATGACTGGATAAAGGGGTAAAGTCTATGAATATTTGTATCTTGTTTGAGCCACACTGCTTAACAAATAAGTAAAATCTGAAATGCAATCAGATTCTTAAAAATAATGAAAATTTAATTTCTCTTTGCATTTTTACCAATTATACATGCCAATATCTCCAAATGCTTTGTTAGTGTAGCAGTTTTCAAAGTGCAGTATATATGCCAGTAACACTGGCATCACATGGGGTCTTGTAAAAAAATGCAAATTCTTCCCTGACTAGTGTGGATCAGTTAGATGGAACATCATCCTGTAAACAAAAAAGTCACAGGTTTGATTTCCGGCTAGGGCACATGCCTAGGTTTTGGGTTTGGTCTCCCGCCAGGACACACGTGAAATACAACAGATCGGGTGTGTGTGTGTGTGTGTGTGTGTGTGTGTGTGTGTGTGTGTGTTTCTCTCTATCTCCCTCTCTTCCTGTCTGCCTCAAATCAATAAGCATGTTGTTGGGTAAGGATAAAAAAAAATGGAAATCCTCATGCACCAAACCCCAGCCTCACTGAATCAAAAACTTGGAAGTGGGGCACAGTGATATTTGAGTGTGTTAATATGTGTTTTCATTGAAATATATTTAACATATAACATGTTAAATTTAATTTTATAACAAATTTATTTATGCATTTATATTTGTAATATGATTGCATTTATACTAATAATTAGCACTTTTATCCCTTTACATAATTGTCTTTTCTTTTTAGTGGTTGGGATTATTAAGTTCTGGTCTCTTAGCAAATTTAATGATTATGATATAATATTGTTCTCTGTATTCACTATATCGTGCACTATTATATCTCTACAACTTATTTTCTACTCATTCCTAGTTTAGATCCTTAAATGACATCTGTCCTGTCCAGCCTTCTTCCCCTGGAAACCACCATCTTACTTTAAGTTTTTATGAGTTTGTCTTTTCTAGATTCCACATGTAAGTGCTATCATATAGTACTTTCTTTTTCCCAATTATCTCACTTAACATAATATGCTAAAGTTCCACCCATGTTGTGGCAAATGTCAGTATATCCTGTGTCATGACTGAATATATATATATATTTTTTTCTTTGTAACAGATCTTCTAGATGATTCTACTACATACTGAAGTTTAAGACTCACTGTGTAGTTTGTTTTCTATTTTGAATGTCTTGAGGGAAAGATTTAACTTTGATATTTTAATAACAATTTTATAGATTTTATACCCATCATTTCACCATTTCTATATTATTTTATTAATCTTAAGAAAACTACTTTGGAAGTTTCTTTACACTATTATATTAATTTATTGAATAATTTAAATAGTTTATAATTATTTTTTTCAAAATAAGTATGTCTCATTTTATATATTTTATTTATATTATTACTGATTATTTCATATAAGTTATTAATGAGATACTGTTATTAGGGGTTAATTTATTAAAATTAATTTAGGTATTATAATTCATGGTTTTTAAAAAATGTAAGCACTTCTGTAATTTTAGTATTATGCTTAATTCAAAATGATTAAATTATCAACATATACTCAAATAGATGTCTGGCTCTATAATACTTTGAGTTCATAATTGACTCATATTTAACTGCTAAAATTTTCTGTTGTTTTTGAAATTTTATCATAATCCATTTAAATATAGCTTCTTAAAAAGGTTATACATCTAGTTTAATCTATAATATTTTCTTTGAGTGTTGATTAATATCTCTTTTTTTTTTACATTTCTTATCTGTCCTACTCTCCAGGAATATTATCATTTTAAGTTAAAACCTGGTAAACTTATATTCACTTCAAAAATCAGTACATTACATTATGGTAAAACGATGAAAGATGGTTCTCTTTTTTATATCATAGCCTAAATATTTTTCTAAAAGTGCACGCACAAACATATTTCTAATTAAACCAAGCCTGATTCTACATTATTCTGGAACTAAATTAAAGATGCATAAAGATTTGTTGATATCTATTTCTGAGTAAAACAAACTATTTTTTAAACATTCTAGTTTAAAAATAATTCTCAAATTTTACCATGTTATTAAATGTAAAATATTACCACATTATATTTTGAAAAGCTATTATAGAGAAAAGAAACTAATGGAAAATGTGCATATTATCAAGAGCAAAAATACATTTCTACCAAAAAAAGGTTGATTGGTGCTAAAGATGCCTCTTGTTGTCATGCTAGTATTTACAATAATTCACATGCCCTTAAGTGTAGTGGAATTTGACTTAACTCTGGTGGAGTGGATTAGTAACAAAAATAACAACCTCACTATGTTTTTGGATGTTTGAAGGGTGTTAGGAATCTTCATAACTGCTAAAAATACAGTATAGGATACCAAACAAAGGGATGCTAAGAACGTGGGTCTAAAATTTGTGGATTTGGGCCAGCTGAGCACAGCAACAAGTAGTTCATTTTAGCAGCTGGCACAAACACTTCTTTCATAAAGGAACACTCTGTCACTATCCCCAGCTCCTCCCCGCTCCCCCCAAAACCCCATACATGACATTTGCATTGACTTCATCAACTTCAAATTGCACCATCATGAATACTAGCACACACTCTGTATTCTCTCAATCAATAGCCAGGGCAGGAGGCTTATCAACATGCCACCAATGTTTTAAACATAGAGTTGCCATAAAGATCAATGCTCTCTCACAAAAAACTGAACTTCAGCTGCCAATTTTATCAGAGATGGGGTTTTTCCTAACACAAACCAAACCTAAATAGCTACCTGTGTTAAAATGTTTCCGATTTTATACTAAAATGTGAACTCTTAAAACTGTTCCAGCTCTAACTAATATGACTGCTATATAGACTTTACATTCTGTTATAAATGCAATGAAGTTATTCATTATAGCATATTATAAAATAATATGACATAGTCAGAGTAATTGTGTTGGAAATAAAACTCAGATCCTTTGCTTCCACTACCTGACCCCATAGGTGGGCATATATTGGGCAAATTTCACTGGATTTAGACTTAACACCATTCTTAGAAACTAATAGAATTCTATTAAATAATAATTATTTCTTGAGCTTGAAAGTGAATAACCATGTTTAATATGCAACCAAATAAGAATTTGAAAAATTTTGGGTAAATATTCAATACTGATGATTCTTTAAAAAAATATGGGCTTGAAATGACTCAAATTATAGAACACTGCACACATATGTACTATATATACTGCATGCATGTGTATGTATGTATTTATAAACATGTATAGAGACATACAAATATATATAAAACATTTCTAATTACAATGAAAATTTAAAAATATTCCTTCCTGTTTTTTTTCATATAAAACACAGTATCTATCATAGAAGTTAAGTTCATGCCTCACCTTAAAAAATATAGATATATGAAATATTTTGTAGGAATTGGTAAAGGAAAGGAAGGTAAGACATCCATATATCATCTGATTGTGTTGAACTTCTCTACTTGTAATTATTTAATAGTTGTGAAGGAAACATCTGTGTCTCTTTTGTAGGTATGGTAAACAAGTGATTGTTGCCACTCAAATTTGAGTCAGACTGTGTTATAAAAAGACCAAAAATTTCTGTTTAATAAGAATTTTGAGGCACATTTATCATTGAAAACCAATGTTAACAATAGTTTTTGAGGAGTTACTTTGTGGTTTGATCTATGCTTTTAGAAATATATTTGTATGTATTGAAAAAGGATCACCACAAAATTAATTTCCATCACCATACATAGTTACACATATCTCGTGATGAAAAGTTACAAGATTTATGCTATTAGCAACTTTCATGTATGTAATACAGCATTATTAAGTGTGGTCAATATGCTTTACATTATATCCCATGTTTATTTTATAACTAGAAGTTTGCACATTTTTAACCCCCTTTATTCATTTTGCCCACCTTCATCCTCTGCCTCTGACAACCACCAATTTGTTCTCACGGTCTATGTGTTCAAGTTTTTCAGAAAAGATTCCACATATAAATGGGATTACATGATGTTTGTCTTACTCTGATTTATTCCACTTAGCATATTAAACAAAAGTTTCATCCATGTTGTCACAAACAGCAATATGTCTTTTTTTATAAATGAATAATATTCTAATATGTGTGTATCTTTAGCTATTCATCCATCAGTGGATACTTCGGTTATTTTCACATCTTGGCTGTTATAAATAATGCTGCAACTAACATGGAGATTCGTATATCTTTTTGAGTTAGTGTTCTCATTTCCTTTGATTAAATACCCAGATATGGAACTGCTGGATACTGTTTCCAAAGTGGCTGTACCAATTTATATTCCCACCACCAGTGTAAAAGTGTAATGTCTTTTACACTATTCAGGAATTATAAGTTAAATACATGATCTCAGAGCTTTTAGAATGGCTCTTCAAGATTAAAAAAAATAAATAACCTCTTATTAGAGGCATTGGCAAATATCTTCTCCCATTCTCTGGGCACTCTTTTTATTTTGTTAATGTTTTCCTTTGCTGTGTAATAACTTTTTAGTTGGATGAGGTCCCATTTGTTTATTTTGTCTTTTGTTTCTCTTACCTAGGGAGATATATCCAATGAAAACTTTCTACAAGAAACATCCAAGATTTTACTGCTTATGTTTCCTTATAGGATTTTTATAATTTCTGGCCTAACATTTAAGTATTTGATCCATTTCAAATTTATTCCTGTGTGTGGTGTAAGAAGGTGGTCTAGTTTCATTTTTCTGCATGTATCTTCCCAATTTTAACACAATTTATTGAATAAAATATCTTTAGCCCATTGTATGTGCTTGCTACCTCTGTAGAATATTAATGGACAATAAAGGTGCAGGTTTATTTCTGGCCTCTCTATACTGTTCCATTGATCTATTTGTCTGGTTTTATGCCAGTGCCAGGATGTTTTGATTACTATGGTCTTGTAGTATAGTTTGATATTAGGTAGCGTGATTCCTCCAACTTTGTTCTTCTTTCTCAGGACTGTTGTTGCTCTGCTGGGCCTTTTGTGGTTCTATACACATTTTTGAAATATTTGTTCAAGTTCTGTGAAATATATCATTGGAATCCTGATAGGAATTGTATTGAATCTACTTATTGATTGATTGTTTTTGAGATAGACAGAGGAACATTGCTTTGTTGCTCACTTATTATGCATTCATTGGTTGATTTTTGTATGTGCCTTGACTGGGGATTGAACCCAAACACTTGGCATATCAGGATGAACCTCCAATCAACTGAGCTATCTGGGCAAGGCCTAGCCTCTCTTTTTTTAACACCAGAATAACAAGGAGGATAACACCAATAGTTTTCTTACTATGGCTATGAAAAATTAGATTGAAACTTGCAGAACATGAAGGGGTAAAAGTCAGCTAAAATTTTGAAGCTATAATATGAAACCTAAGAGTAAATGAGTATATTAATTTAGGAATTATTAGTTCATATCTCATTTTAGCTATACTGCTAAACACATCAGAGTATCTGGAAGGATTTTATTTATTTAGATAAATGTAGTCTCAACTCTTCTTCTGCCTGTGTTGAAAATAGACTGCAGATGATTACATTTCCATAGACTTCACAACATAAGCTACTTTTGGTTTGAAATAAGAATGTTAAGGTTGCCAAGGATAAAGTTTATAGCTGCTGTTATTTTGGATTATATAGAGTTATGAAAATCCAAATGTTTTACAAAGTTAAAAAGTATTCTTTTTTTTGCTCACTTAAAACTCAAAAATCACTAATGTCATTCTGCCAAAATATACCAAGAAGCCCAGCTTCTTGCCATATGCCCGCATAATCTTAACAACTCACTGCTATTCACGTGAACATTCTCACACACCTTCAGCGAAAGGATGCCGGATATCAAAACTGTATTATATGTATCCTGCAGGAGCTCGAATTGAGACTATGACCTCATTTTAATGCAGCATGTAGCCTATTTCTAGGCTTATTTTTAAACCAGTCTTAACAAAATTATGTATGTGTATTACATTCAGTACTTCCTGCATTACCCACTGTAACATTAATGTAACCTGATGATTATAAGTAATTTAAATAATCTAGGAAATACATTACTTTTTAGAATTTTATTTACTATGTACAGTTTACTTTGTTTATCAGTTAATAATGTGAGCAATTATAATGGTGGATAGCTTGCAGGAAACATCAAATAAGTATTAGTTATAATATAATTATAATAATATATTTAATATTTAATAGTAATAGCAATTACTGAAACACATATATAAATAGAGTCTAAGACAAAACCTATAAACGCATGTCTTAAAATAACTAAACTCTTAATAAATTGCTCACTGAATCTTTTTCCATTGTAGAATTTAATGGTTCCAACAATTTGTTCTGAAGCCATGATTGTCCAAAGCTCTATATTTTCTTTTTTCCAGGTATCCATTGCATATCTGCATAAAATCTCAGCCTCCAGTTCTAGGCCCTTTCAGACAAGGGAGACAAGAATTTTATATTCCACTGAGACATGGACTAAGAAGGGTATCTCTACTGTGGAAATGCTGAACTGTTTAAAGAATATCTAGTTCATGTCAAAGGATACTTTTAAAATGTTCCTATCTGTCTGTCTGTTTTAAAAAAAATGAGTAGAAGAGACAGGCAAAGGGAGCTTCTCTTCTTACCTCAAATATCTCTACATTTTGTTCTAGGATAAGGCTCAAATGCCTGAGGCTACAGGAGGTTCTTTCCAAGCTGATCTCAGTTCACTCTTCTACCTTAGTATCTTACCAATATTCTAATCCAAACCACCATTTCAAGATGTGTGTCCTTTCAGATTATAATTTGTACAATATACTTTCATCATTCTACTTTTGTATATCTCTGCTATTTATAGTCACACACGCTTTTTTTTAGTGTTTTTTTTTCATTTTCTCTGTGCATTTTTATTGCATTTTTTGCATTACCATTTAGTCCCCTTATACCCCCCACCCCTGCAATCACCACGCTGTTGTCCATGTCTGTGTATCCTTTTTCCTTTTTGTTCAATCCTTCTACCTCCTAACCTTCCCCCCAATTTAGCTGCCATTCTGTTCTCTATGTATGAGCCTGTCTCTATTTTGCTTGTTATAGTTAAATATTTGTCTTTATCTTATCCAGTAGAATAGATAGTGAGCTACTTTAACTTTCTTTTTATTCTTAGCCCTAGCAAAAGGACTCAGTTTCTTTAATTGATGAATAAATGAGATAATTATTTTTTCTCTTCTGAAAACTGTATGTAATCTACCCAATAGAACTGATGAGTGCCATACATTCACACTGTAATGAATTCAGAAATTTGCAATAACTCTCAGCCTTAGAGGCATGTATAATCATCTGGAAGCTTTGAAAAAATAGTGATGAAGAACCCACTCAAACACTTATATCAAAATATCTGGTGTAGAGGGCACTGGACATTGATTAGTTTTAAAATCCCCCCAGATGATTTTAATGGGCATGATTGAGAACCACAGGAATAGATGAGCTTGTATCTACCTATAAGGCTAATTTTGCTTGTATTTATGAATTAGGACAAGACATCAGCGACCTGGGTGACTGAAATTCTTCCATAATGTGGCTAATATGGATCTATCTCCAGAGCACTTTTCTACTGTACAATGATGTTAGAAATGTCTTGTGGAGTTGAGCCCTACATCTTATAACCTATTTCTCATGACTGATTTTAGTTGGTCATGGTTCTGTGACTTAACTGTGTCATTTTTGTCCTTTTTACCAAATCGTTTCAAGATTTCTATCTAGACTTCATTTAAATAAGTTACTTCGAGTTTCTCCTGTGACATAGTCATTTCTGTTATTTGATTGTTCCATTTTCTACTCAATTTTCTCACTTGTATCGATTAAAAATCAACTCCCTATAATTCGTGCTGGTCCTTCACAACTATGATAAGTCTGCCCTTTTCCACCTGTTAACCCATCAAGTATTTGAAGATAGTTACTATATTTACTTTTCCAAACCATATTTCTATATTTCTTTGATAGTATATTAATTTAGCTCTTGCATTACCCTGTAACAATTCTAATTAAAGTGAAGTGCTGTACAGTTATTTACTGTTGTAGATGGATAGCAATAACAAACATTAAAATAAATTTATATATTTATATGTATGTGTGCGCATGCACGCGCGCGCACACATACACACACATACACACACAGTTGAGATGAACATTCTCCCTTGTTAAACCAAAGTGACCTCTGCCTTCCTACAAATTCTATATTTTCATTATTGGATTTTAAGTCTGAACACAGAAGTTCCTTTTATATGGCCAGATTTTAGGTTATTTTATTCAATAATCCCTAACAGCAGTTTCTGAAATCTAGTGTGCTAATGTAGGGGAAAAAAGAAATTTCTTGAGGAAGGTGGAGGCAGAGATATTTTTTAGAGTCATTTGGGTACCATGGTTTCTCCCTCTAGATGAAAGTATGGTCTTGCTGATGCAGTTTTGTTCAAGATATCTATATGTTTTCTTAACAACAGAACATTAATAATTTAAGCTTACCCAACATTTCAATTAAAGTCTCATGTATAAATCGTCAGTATCATACCACAAATTGATTTTGTGGAGCCTAGCTCAACCGTACCCTGTTCAGACAGTGTGCTATATAGACAATTCCCTTCCTGTTAGGGACTGTGGCTACATCTATACTGGCCAGACATATGAGAAGGGACAAATGATAAGGGGAAACTAATTTCCATTATCATTTATAACCTTGAACAACTAAACTGAGGACGCCTGTGTAGAGGGTGTTTATCTGGGTGTATATACATAGACATGTAATTAAATTGTATGCTTGTTTTTGTTTTATTTTAGTAGATGGATATTCCTTTCCTTCTTATTAAACATTCAAAAAGCAACATTCAAGTATGAATTATTTCTCCCTGCTCTGGCTGATCTGTGTC
Organism: Pteronotus mesoamericanus; assembly: GCF_021234165.1. Classification (NCBI taxonomy): domain Eukaryota; kingdom Metazoa; phylum Chordata; class Mammalia; order Chiroptera; family Mormoopidae; genus Pteronotus; species Pteronotus mesoamericanus. Next base: position 36,339,631 of record NW_026555285.1, on the reverse strand, counting down.
ATTAACAACCAGAATATCTTTATCAGACATTAATAAAAATGTTGAAAGAATAAGACCAAAAACAGGACTTTGTAATCTACCAATTAAGACAATTCCCAGTGACTCCTACTGCAAGTTTGAAACAATCTATTGCTCAATAACAATAGGACATCATTTTTTATCTAGTTATGAAACAAAGCAACTGCATTATAATTCACACAAATCCCTCCATTTTCCCATAAAGTATAATGAGAAACTTTTTCATACACCTTAATGACCTTAAGTATTTGTCTGAATATCCTGCTGATATAACAACAAGTATATAGGTTAGTCAGTCAAAAATATTGTAAGATAATGGTAAAATGAATGTGGTTATTGGGTCAGAAACTATTATTATAAACTCTTAAATCTCCATGCAGCCTTTGATAATTTCAGTGTTTTGATGAACTATGAAGTAATCATATAAGGAAATGATCACACTTATTTAGTAAATGGCTATTCCTGCAAACCCCAGTATAATCTTGCAGCGGATTGAGTAGGTCCAAGGAGAGCAAATTTTCTTAGATAACTTAAACATTCAAGGTCTGTCACACTCAAAACCAAACAGTGCATTTGCACACTCAAGCAAGAGTAAAATGATGTCCTCTGGCCTAAATGCAAGCCATGTGGGAGACGTACTAATATTTGAAGAGAAATTCCCAAAAGGCTCCACAGAACCAGTTGAGGGTGTTATGACTATGTTAAAATGAACAGTTATCAAGTGGAGTGCAGCATGCCAGGTTGTGAGCTGTTCTTCAACAATAGGCCGTAGAGACAGTAGAATAGAGGATTTTACTTCACACAGATCCTAGTGGAAGAACGCCGCAGGCTGCGAGAGGCAGAGGGGAAGGACAGGCCGAGTGCAGACAGCGAGAGAGGCAGGAACTAGGACACACGCCTTCATTAGTATCTGCGTGTGGAGAGCTTGGGGGTTCCAGGTTTGTGGCCAGATTAGTCAATGCAGACCGAAGGAGAGGGTTCTGGTAGATGCCACAAGGCTGTTATCTATAAAGTACCTAAGGCATGAAGCAGAGGAGACATGATCGCTAGAGCTGTTGGGCAAGACTCATCAGCACATTGTCCTTTTATAGGTTGCCATCTGGGGCGTTCTTACATTTGACAGCTAATTCACCTTAACGTCTCTGCAGGCCACACAAAATGGACTTGAGGCAGCAACACCATGGAATAGCTTAACTAACTCCCACCAAAGGGGTATCTGCAACATGGATGCAGAGCTTTATTCTCCTTCCATTTTTACATAGAAGGTTCTACTCTAACACTGCAGCCCAGTAAATGTCCTTGAATTTGAACCAGCTATATCTGGGGTTAATAAGCTAAGGCCCATTGTATGTTATTGTATTCAAAAGGTAAAAATAATTTAAATATTGAAAGGTATGAAAAAAAGTAACATTTCATGCCATATAAAAACTGTGTGGAATTCACATTTGTGCCCATAAAAATATTGATTGGAACACGTCTGCATTTAATCACTCATCTGTTATCTGTGACTGCAATAGCAGAGTTTGGTATATGTAGAGAGATTGGCCTGCCAAGACTGATTTACTTTTGGAACTTTACAGAGAAACTACCAAAACCTGGGCTGCATAAGCACTGCCTTTGTGGGAGAAAGTAATAGAAGGGAAGGGGCAAGATATCATTAGCAGATCCTAGAAACTAGCAAGCACTGTTCTGCATGCACTGTGAAGTCCTGGTATAGCCGGGCCCAACTTTTGGTTCCTATACTGAAAACTTAAAACACATGCAAATAGATATCCCAGAAATATTAAGAAAATAAAGCTAAGCAAAAGACAAAGTTAATTGAATTATAGAAATATTGGCACTCTAAATATTCTGAAAAATGAAAACAAAACAAAGACCAAAACCAAACAACTGCATTTGTGATGGTTTGGAAGTTCTAGATTTAAGCCAAAAGTGGACATGGCTTTCATAAGCACAGATTAAACAAGAAATCACTGACTTCAGGAGGAGTGTCAGGTATATATAAAAGAAGAAAAAAAAAAGGAAAACTCTCTTTGTGATATGTTGACTGATATAGTCTACAAGAGGAAGAAATTAACGTATACATGATACATATTTTAATGCTACTGTAAATATAGCATTGCTTGTGAGCCTTTTCTCATTGATTCACCTTCTTTTACATTTCCACCACTCCCATCCTAGAGCCAGGATAATTGCTTCATATCTCATGCCACTGTATTTTTCATGAGCCTGTTTTATAACCCTTATCAATATGCCATCTTGACTTTTAAAATTTACATTTGCAATAGTTAGCTTTTACTGTTTTTTATATTTTGTTAAAAAAATGATATTGCCTTTCTACCATGTGAGGCACAGGTAGGAGGCTCTAGCTGTGCACAAGGAGAGAACTGTCACCAGAAAGTGTGACCATGTTGGTGCCTGGGCCATGGACGTCTAGCGTCCAGAATTCTGAGGAATAAATGTCTGATGTTTAGAAGATTTAAAAAAAATGGTATTACCAAAAATTCCACTAGCTTCATATAGCAAGTGTTTATTTCTTACTCATGTTTTATGTTCTCCACAGTGGCTGTATTTGGTGTCCCCCCAAATAATGCCTAGAACATAATAAGATTTTATTACTTCTTTGTTTAATGAACAGAAGGATTGATGGATGGATGAATAAATGATCGAATAATAAATTTTGCAGTACTAAATATGTATGCCATTGAACCCTAAGTTGAGGCATTTAGTACTTGATGAGAGATCATTAAAATCCTGAGATCAAAAATATTACCTGTATAAAGGATTGATAGGAAATTCTAGTGAGACTAGAGAGTAATATTTGGCCAGAATCCCTTGGAGAGATTGTTAAATGTGTAGATACTTGAATGAGATCTTCTGGATCAGATTTTATAGACGGGCTTAGACAATTGCATATTTTTTATTTCTTTCATGACTCTAAAGGACCCAAATTTTGAAACTTCTCACTGACACCTAAAGAAAGAGAAAAAAACTATTACTTAAACTTTTAGTTTAGATTTTGTGGAGAGGCAATTTCTAGAGAAAAGGACCCCAAAAAATCATTAGGAAGATAAAGCTCTTGGTGTGACAGGATATCTATTAATCCTGCCTGTAGATGTGATTTTTCACCCCCTCTGCCTTCTTTAGATGTTTATTTCTCATTCTAAAAATACAAGGGTTTTCTTAGGTGAAGTTAGCAATTATCAAAAGAGCAGTATCCTTCTGACTTCTATTTGCAAACTCTAACCTAGCCCCTGTAGGAAAGGGATAGAGGTGATGGTAATTTCAAGATGTTGGGAGAAGGGATAGAATGGGGTAAAAGGTATAAGAGCTGCACCAGGCACAGGCGAATAAAAAATTAGAAGCAATTGGCAAGGCATCATAACTGAGTCTCAAATTTACTTTTGTATATACCAGAAAGCATTACATTCACTTTCTCAGAAGAGCAGAAGCATTCAATGTACAATAAACAATAAAAAATTATTAACTTTTTAAAGATGTATTCTAGTTTAGTCTCCTTATATAACTCAGTGATTTTTTTTTCACATAAATGCTTAAGCTCTTTTAGGTTTTTTTCTCTTTCACACTTCTGTATGTATACACATTTATTATATATAATACATAAATATATAACAATGTATTCATATAAAATATCGGTGAATAATTCATTGCTTTTCAGTATCTTTACTTAATTTTAAAAATCTAGAACCATTCCTAATGTCATCTATGGGACCTCCCTTATGATTGTCATTGACATAGTATTATCCATATTATTTGATATTATGGATTTTCAATGTTTTCCTGTTTTCAATGTTTTCAATGTTTTTAAAAGAGCTTTTATTTTCTTTCTTTCTTTCTTTTTTACTCTTAGAGAGAAGGGAAAGGAGGGAGAAGAAAGGGAGAGAAACATTAATGTGTGGTTCCACTCTCATACCCCCAAGTGGGGACATGGCCCACCACCCAGGCATGTGTCCTGACTGGGAATTGAACCTGAAACCTTTGGTTCACAGGCCTGTATTCAGTCTACTGGGTCACACAGCCGGGGGTGCTTTTCCACTTTTTAAAAACAATATGATTATAACATGTTGATTAAAAGGATGCTGGTATCAGACTACTCATGTTCCAATTCTAGTTCTAACCAAACACAACAAACTTTAGTGCACTCATACATAAAATAGGTATAAAATACTACTTATCGTGTACATGAGCTCTTCTCTTTTTTTTTAATCTATCCCTTCACCCACCTCTCAAAATAGTGTGGTGATTGCTGGGGGTAGGGGGTAGGTGGAGAAGGAAAAGGGCATAGGAGGGATAAATGGTAATGGAAAAAATACAATAAAAATGTGGGGGGAAATGTTAGCAAATCAAATCCAACAATTAAAAAATCAATTTAATAAAATTATCATTAATTTATTAAAAAAATACTACTTATCTCACATCATTATGATGACTGACTAAAAAATATGGGTAAAGAGTAATACATGGTAGAGTAAGAAGTCAATTAATATTAACAATTATTATTAGGCATTGGGATGTTTTATAAATTACATGGCAATTATTATTTATATATTTCTTTGTGTAAATATATGATTATTTCTTAAATATCAATAGTTATACTATATTAAATCTAACAACTTTAAGATTTTTGATATATTGATTTTATTCTTTAATAATTTTCTATAGAAAGCATTTGTGGGAGGTAAGCCTGCGTCCTCTATTCTCACAAGATTTATTTTTGTCTCCCTCAATATTTTTAAAGTTTGTTTGGTTTGGATATAGAATTCTGAACTTCAGTTGTCCTCCTGTCAGCAACGGAGTGTTTAAATTGCTGTGGCTTTCCTTCCCTTTCTTCCTCCCTCCCTGCCTCCCTCCCTTCCGCCCTTCCTTCCTTCTTCCCTCCCTCCCTCACTCCCTCCCTTCCTCCCTCCCTCCCTCCCTCCCTCCTCCCTTCCTCCCTTCCTCCCTTCCTTCCTTCTTTTTTCTTTTCTTTTTTCTGTTCTTTTTGTTTCTTTTCTCTTACTATGGCTTTATTCCACAATGACTGATAAAACAAGACCTCATGCATTAAGATTATTTTTCAAATACTCCCAAAGCATTTTCAACATAATTTAATTTTGACTTTGAAAAAATTGATACCACTTTTATTTTTATTCCTTTGTAGGAATAAAAATAAAAGTCTTATTTCTGAAAGCTTTCCATATTTTCACTTTTTGTCTTACAGTTCAAAAACCTTACCATGATGTTTGTTTTGGGGGCCATTTCTTATTCTTACTTCTTGGTACTAGACAAGCCTTTATAATAAACAGAATTCTGTGTTTTTCAGCTCCAGGAAATTTTCTTCTAAGAGCCCAAATTTATTTTAAGAGGCCCCAGTCCTGATATAATTACCAGTATGACTACCTATCTATCTGTCTATATCTATATAGGGTTCTCTATGTAGATATATAGATAGGTAATTTTTTTCTTTTCTATTGTTAGCAGTCTGAGACAGGCAGATGTGACCACATAACACTCTGGTTTAGCCTCCTCTTCATATTTCATTTCATTTTTTATAACACAGTTACTAATTTTTTAATAGTATATCTTTATTGTATTTTTATAACCATTTATCCCACTTATACCCTCTTCCAGTTCCGCCTTCCCCACTCTCCCCCGTAATGCCCTCCCTGTTGTCTGTGTCTGTGAGTCATTTTTCTTTTCTGCTCATACCTTTACTCACTAACCGCCCCCAAGAACTGTCAGCCTGCTCTCTATTATTTTTAGTATTTATTTATTTATTGGATATTGGTGGTGTGAACGTCTGACATGACTGAATATTTTCTTTAATTATAATTTTAATTACTTCCTCAATTATATAAAATAAAAATTATATTCCAAATCAAACACTGAAACACCTAGGAACTTTTTTTAAAAAAGGATTTATTCTAAGCCTTAATATTTTTGAATCCCATCAATACCAGATAATTTAAATTACTATAACTGTATTAATTGCCAAATATATTAAAATTATTTTTAAACTTACCCTAAATATTTTATTTTGTGTACTCTTTATGACCAACACGTCAAATAATAATTTTCAAAATTTATACATCTTGGTTTTGTTCAAATATACATGTGTCATAGATTTTAAAAATTCACTTAGGAGGACACAAACAGTGTGATAAAATTGATACAAAGAATATTTTTAAATAGACTTTATTTTTTGAGAAAATTTAGATTTGTGGAAAACTTGAACAAAAAGTAAAGATTTACTCTATCCTTGACATTTCTTCCAGTTTCCACTATTATTAACATCTTACATTAGTGTGATGTGTTTGTTGAGTTTGATGAGTGAATATTGTGACATTACTTGCTAAATTTCCTACTTTACTTTAGTGTTTACTCTTTGGGTTAAACGTTTTATTGGTTTTGGTAAATGTATAATGACATTTATCCACTATACAGTATTATATAGAATAGTTTCATTGATCAAAATTCCACTGTGTACCACCTATTCATAGTTCTCTTTCCCTCCTAACCCTTGGTGACCACTGATTATTTTTTTCTCTCCATAGTTTGCTTTTTCCAGAATGTGACATAGAGTTATACAGTATGTAGACTTTTCATAAGTGGCATCTCTCCCTCAGCAATATGTGTTTAAGATTACTCCTTGTCTTTCTGTGTCATGATACCTATTTTTCTTTTGGTGCTGAATAATATTCCACTGTATGGACATGCCACAATTTATTTACTCATCTGTATAAAAACATTTTTATTGCTTTCAGATTTTGACAATTGTGAATAAAGGGGTTACAATTCATGTGCAAGTTTGTGGGTGGCGATATTTCAACTTATTTGGGAAAATACCAGTAGATATAGTTGCTGAATCATATGTAAGACTATGATTAGATTTGTAAAATTCTACCAAAACAGATTCCCAAAGTGGCTGTATCATTTTGCACTTAGTAGAAATGAAAGAGAGTCCCATTGCTTTATACTCCTGTCAACATCTGGTATTGTTGGTGTATTGAATTTTAGCCCAATCAGTATGTAATGATACAGCATCATTGTTCCAATTTACTATTCCCTAATGGCATACGATGTTGAACATCTTTCCATATGCTTATTTGCCATCAGTCTATTTTTTTGAGGAGGTGTCTGTTCAGATTTTTTGCCCATTTTTTGTTAGCTCTTTCATTTTCTTGTTTAGCTTAAAGTTTTCTTTGAACAGTGTGGATATCAGTCTTTTCTATCCAGCAGACATTTTGCAAATATTTTATCCCAGTACATGGCTTGTCTTTTCATTCTCTTAACAATGTATTTTACAAATTAGAAGAATTTAATTTTAATGAAGCCCAAGTCATAATTTTTTCTCATAAGTCTATGCTTTTGGTATTATATACAAGAAGTCATTGCCATGGTCATCTTGATTTTCTCATATGTCATCTTCTAGAAGTTTTTTAGTATTACTTTACATTTAGGTCTATGGTTCATTTTTAGTTAATGGGTGTGAAATATATAAAACCTGTGTCCAGATTAATCTTTTTAAACACGTAGATGTCTAGTTGTTTCATCACAATTTATTGAATAGACTGTCCTTTCACCATCCAATTCCCTGTGCCCTGTGGTTAGCTTTATTGCACAGAACAAGAACAGTTTAAGACCTGATTGTACAAAACTAAGAAGTAAATTATTTTTGTATATAAGTTGGTGATTTTATTTCTATTTATGTTTTAGAAAGCAATGTATTCATAATTTTGGGTTCTGCTGACAGAAACTATTTGTATATCTATTGGATAAAAAAAGACATAATTTAACATGCAATTCCCAAGTCTGAGTTAGAATCATTAGTGAATAGTATGTCAAACAAAACTTATCTTATAATGGAGCTCAAATATCACACCTTCAGTGTCTTTCCTGACTATGTCATGTTACATAGTCTCCTCTAGAACATTTTATCAGGTAATATATTTAATTCTTTCTTTATAGTTCTAGTCCCTGCAACTTTTGACAAGTAATAATTGTAAGAGAAAGAAGATTCCCCATTTTCTCAGCCTCCTTATTGAGCCCTGTGATTTGTGACTAAAAGTGATATATCACTTCCAGGCATAGGCATAAGAAAGCTTATGTGAATTTTTTCACTTGCATTATAGACTGCTGCAAAATGTGAAGAATAAAATCTAAGCAGCTTAAATGACTGATTTACCACAAGGGGGACAGGAGACATCTCTATAGACATCTCTATGCTTATAACATGGAATAGTAAGAAATAAATCTTTTTATGTGTGTGAATGAGATTTTGGTGCTGTTAGCACAATAAAACTTAAGCTATACTGACTAATATAATATGTACATCTCAATATGGTACATATGTATTTTAGAAGAATGGGTAAAGAAAAATTAAGAAAAACTGTTTACTCCAATGAAAACAATCCTAAGTGGAGCAAAATAATTTCATTACTTTAAAGTGAAATTATTTTAGAGCAAAACACAAATTGAATATAATAATAAGAGACTCGTTCGGAGTTACAATAACATTTCCAGGGCTGAAGAACCTACACAGGAGTCATAATGGGAAGGAGCAAACATCGTAGGCACATCCAAAAGCCAATAAGATTAATTCTCATTTTTTGTTTATATGGTTAATCTTCTCAGATTTCGGTCTTCATTCTTGTCTTTGCCTGTTTAATCTTGCCCTCCATGTATGCCCTGTGCTCTGCTATGTAGGATGTTGGCAATGTACAAAGTAAATTTACAAAGTATATTTCTCTCATGTCTTGACAGTTGGCTTTCTAAGAGCTTCTGCCAATAGGAGGCATTGCTGGTGGATCAAGGATAGGAGGGGAAAAAGAGCTTTCTGGTTCTGTCACAGCAGCTATCGGCAGCTGCTAGCATTACTTAGTTCAGTACTGGAGGTAAGGTAGTACTGGCCTTGAGCACATGTGCGATTATTTTGATGTTGATGTTCTTGGTGCGTCCAGAACTAGTGCTATAACCTCTTCTGCAAAGTAGCCGATGCAGGCTGGGACCTGTAGCCCAGATGCATTAGCAAATTAGATTTCTTGGTATTATCTCTCATTTCTTTAATTTTATTTCTTCAATGCTTGATTTTTTTTTTTTTTTTTTGGTTTGGTCATTCATTCCTCTGCCACTGTGTAACCATTTGAACAACATGGATTGATTTCTATTTCTTTGACGGGACTGTGGTAAACATAGTGACAATGTACTTGATATACTACAGGAAGGCAATGATGAGAGAAGCAGTAATTTGTCTAAAAATCATTTTGCCATACAAATGAGTGAATATGATATAATGCATAGCAAATGAACCTATTTTTATATTTTATATGCAAGAATTTCTATAACAATCTGAGCTCTCTTGAACATTGAAAATTGAAATAAGTAATCATATAGGTATCTAGGTAACACAAAATAGCTGTCTAAAATTTAATGTCCTAAAATCCGTACATGGTACTTTGTTAGACACATCTTGGCATTTTACTTTATACACACTTCTAACAAGCCCTTCTATCTTTTTATTCAGTCCAAAGTAAATCACTTTAGAACAACAATTTTATATGGGGGTTGTTAAAATGATTCTTAAAAGCACAGTGATCAGGCCCTGGCTGGTGTGGCTCAGTGGATTGAGCACCAGCCTGTGAACCAAAAGGTCCCCAGTCCTATTCCCAGTCAGGGCACATGTCTGGGTTGCGGGGTGGGTCCCCAGCGGGGGTCTCACAAGAGGCAACCACATGTTCATGTTTCTCTCTTTTTCCCTCCCTTCTTCTCTCTCTAAAAATAAATACATAACATATTTTTTAAAAAAGCACTGTGGCCAAAATGAAGATTAATAATTGACACTTTAATCATAGGGGAAAAAGATATACTAAAAAAGAGAACATAGGAACTGAAAGTATAATCATGCAGAATAAAATGTGTAGACATATCCATTTTCAGCTTTCAAAATGGCCCCAACTATTTAAGATAATCACTTTTTCCTTTGACATTTAGTCATTAATAAAAAATATTTTATTTTAGCTTCTGAGTTTAAAAACACCAGGAGTATACAGTTGTTTGGAAATTTGCATAACAAATGTAACATGTTTTAAATAAATAAGAAAATTACATAAAAGCATCTATAATTGTTTTGGTTCTTATAATAAATTACATGGTTATCACATCTAATGGTAATATACTTGTCATAATATTTTTATAAATTATTTATAAATTATGATTTTTATCAATATCCAGTAGCTAGCACAGTTTCTGATACATAAAGCTAATAGTAGAGATGGTCAGTTGTCCTCAATACCTAGGCCTTTATTCTTCCAAAATTATACATGCCAACTCAGAATGCACGTGGCTTTCTAAAAATCCAGGCATGACTGTGTGGGTGAGTTGGGGTCAGATAGAATATGGACAGAAATAATATATGAAAGTTTTTAGACACATTTTGGCCTTCTTTTTGTCTGCTTCTTGTCATTTTGGGATGTGTATGCCCTGTTTTGAGGCATGAAGTGGGGGCCAAGCCCTTTCAGAACATGGCCACGCCCTAAACAGGAAAGTCCTTGGTTCCCTGAGGATTTCACAGAACAGAGCAATAACCAGCCCTGGTCTGCTTACCTCTTCTAGACTGTGTTTGTACAGGAATAAAAAAATTGTGTATACATACAAGTGCACGCCTGCGCACACACACAAAGGCATGTGTGTTTGCCGCCACAGTAGCCTTTACTGAGAGTGTAGATATTTAATAAATGTCCATAGGGTGAGTCAACTATTGAATCAAGATCAAGCTAACATTCAAACACACCTAGAGACAACGTTTTATCTCAAATGCTTTCAGCTGCAAGGTGCAGACATACAATACAAATTACTTTGAACAATATTAACATGTAGTTAATCACATAACAGGAAGGCTACCGCAAACATAGAATTTAAGGTCTGCTGATTTAATGGCACGGTGATATCACACTTTATGCCTATTTTTTTCAGTTTCACTTGGTCACCTTTTGATTGCCCTGGTAGATTTAGAATGATTCCTGGAAACAATAGCAACCTTATTCAGCAGAAAATGGATGACTGTGGCATAGATTTCAAAGTGGAATGCTTTTTTTAAAGAAGTCAGTGGTAAATCTCTATTGGATTCTGTTGTACTGATTTTGTTGCACTGCAAGAATACCATGTGTTGATTGATTTAGGCGGGGGTTTCTGGAGTGACAATGGCCAGGAAGATGGGCTACTTATAAGCATGTTAGACTATTATACTCCATCCGAAATCTACAGTGAAGTGGAGCTGGTATAGGTGGGTGGGTGGAGAATAGCTGAACGTCTATGGAGTTCACCACCTTCTATTATCAATCACTTTGGTCACCTGCCACCTAAATTTTCTTTCTTTTCATATATACTTTCAAAAATGCTTACTGCAGTCTGCCAGGAGACAACTAGGTCTCATGTTGCATATTCACATGCAGATATCTTTCTTCCTGGCCTGGTATATACATCTAGTGTGTCCATCCCCAGTAAATACATAAAAATATGGAGTATTTAAAAAACTATAATGGAGAATCTTTGTAAAACTGAATACAAAAAATTATCCACTTTCACTCTGACTGTTGTGGCTCAGTTGGTTGCGTATTGTCCTGCAAAGCAAAAGGTCACTGGTTCAATTCCCAGTCTGGACATATGCCTGGGTTTCAGGTTCGGTCACTGGACAAGGTATTCACGAGAGGCAACTGGTCAATGTTTTTCTCTAACATGGATGTTTCTCTACTTCTTTCTCCCTCCTTTCCCTTCTCTCAAAAATAAATAAATATATATTTTTAAAACTATCCACTTTCATTTGTTCATGTATTACATCATATTGGAGGAGTTGTAATATTCTTTTTAAGAAGATTCCTTGTGTTCATTGTTCCCTGGCTCTTCATCTAAGATTAATGCATATTCCAATGTTATACTAATTTTTTAGTATTAAATTATAAGCTATACTAAAAACTATTGTCTTCAGATGAACCAAAATCCAGTCCAGGTGAAAATGACAAGTAGACCACTTCACCATTAGTAATTAGTAGTGCCATGACATTAATGAAAACAACTGAAAGGAGTTTGAATAAATTATCTAAAACACTTAGCTTTAAGAACTTTTTTTTAATCTATGGAAATCGTTTATCTTTATAAGTTAGAAAACTATCTGCTTTTATTATAGAAATTACAGGGAAATTATGTTTAATGAATGTGAATATTGAAAACAGTATAAGATTGGGGCAGTTTTCTTATATATTACTTTTTTCTTGAAATTATTTTATCTGCAATCAATGCACTGTCTACATTGTTAGGGATTGAAGTTCAGTAGCTTATCACCATATATTTAACTTGCTGTATAAAAAAAGAGTACTCAAGAAAATAAAAGTGTATTTTTTTAAAGTTTTTAAAATAAGTTTATCTTCAAGGCTACTTTTCTCTAAATATTCCTAGGGCTACAATGATCACTAACACAGAGATTTCAAATCGTTTAATCTCCAACATTATACCTGGCAGGTCTGTCATTTTTGCTCTTTTATTTCTTCTGAGTATTTGGCAGGGCTAATCAGGCTGATTGGCATGTGGTGGAAAAAGACTGCTGTGAAAACTGCTTCTGAGCAATATGTTGCTGATGAAAATGGTACAATTTAAGATTTTTAAATAAAGATAAAATAACTTTAGTGTTAGGAGATGCATGGATTTCATTCTGAATTGGAGTAAGACTTTTATTTGGGCCTATATCAGTTAATAGTTAAGCTAAGTTACAAATGTCACTGGCATTTGCTGTCAAAAGAGAAAATGAGGCTTAGAAAAATCTAGAAAGTTTTCTTTATGATTGATTGTTACATCCTAAATCAATGGTTACAGGTTAATTGTTCATTTTCCTTACTTTGATGCATATATGTTTACTCTTCCCCTTAAGCTTCCTTGGCTAAATATAATATGGTAAGAACAGATATTAGGAAGGCACATTTTTCAATCTCACACTTTCTATTACTTTCAAAATTGATTATTCCTATTTATTATAAATATATATTATAGTGAAAAGTATTTCTAAAATGTAAGAGGTTTGCAGCAAGATTAGAAAGCTCTGTTAGAATGATGGACTGTTTACTTTTCTGGTGGAGGAACCTCTATGAACTCCTCAGGGAATATACAACAAATTCCAAGAGGCAAGGAGCATGGCTGTTTTACTCATTCCTGGACCACTGGTAGCTAGCACTGTGCCTGGAACAAAATAGATGTTCAATATAGATACTCGATATATGATGATTACACAAATCTATAAAATATCACAGACCACATCTTCTCTAAAAATTGGTATCAGTAGACAAATGTCAAATGGGTTGATGAGATTAATTCAGTTTAAATCCTAGTCATCTTTAAGACTACTCAGTGGTACCATGGAAGAAGAAAGGGACTATGAGGGCTTTTGTCATGTAGAGAAATTAATTCTTTCCCACTACAAAAGCTTATGTATTTTATGAACTTACTGAATTTGGTACATAATTGTTTTATGTTTGTGTATAAATGATTAAGTAAGGAGGTACATTAGCCTTCTGTACTAAAATATCTACCAGCGGAGACTTCATATAAGGAGCCCTCTGCCACCTATGAAAGCACACCATTATCAAACAGTATCATGAGATGTAAAGCTCAGCATAGGGATAGTAGTCAATAATATTGTAATAACTATGCACAGTGCCAGGTCAATACTGGAAATGTCAAGGGGAGCCTAAACTATATGGTTGTCTAAATACTATGCTGTACATCTAAAAGGGGGGGAGGCAGAGACAAATGTATTTAAAAAGTAAATAAAAAAAATAAAAAAAATAAAACTAATACAAAATAATGTTCAATGTAAACTATAATTGAAAAAGAAAATTTAAATAAAGAAGTATAGGGTAAGACCACACATTAAACTTTAAGTTTATTTCTATTCTGTGATGCTGTTTTGTGCTCTTTATGTCTGTACTCAGATGTAATTCTTGGACACATCTAACAAGCAACACCATGCTCAAAACAACAGTGGACAACAACATCGTGCTCAAAATTTGGAAACATAGAGCACAATTTAGTGTTGCTTAAACGGAGAGAGCAAAATGGACCAAAAAGCTTGTGTGGGGGGAAATTTACTAATGCTAAGATTTTTAGAGCTTCAGAAATTCTCTAAAATATAATTACTTATTTTTTCTTTTGTGATTTTAAATCATGAGAATTCCTTTTAATTATATATGGGATTAGTGAGAAAAATTATTCAATCCATTTTATTAATTTAGTTTTGTTTCTGAGTTTTTTATTTTTAAAGGTTTTTTAAAAATACCATTTATATTCGTATTATTTTGTAATAGTTTGAGGTGTACAGCATAGTTGTTAAACAATCATATCCTTTTAGACACGAAACCTGAAAAAGAGTGAACATAAAAGGTATAGATCATTCAAAAGGACAAGGGATGAGTCTGACTTAAAGGAGAATTTCCTGATATACTGCACCACCCAAACATCTGCACATGTTCTTATTGACATTTAAAGATACATACAAAACATTTCCTCTACTCCTATTAACAACATACTGATTACTTAGAAACTATTTTTTTTCACAAATTTATTTGAGGAGAGGGATGGTTGTTCAGAAACAAATATATTATATATCTGTACCTGTATATAATAACTGCAAAGAAGAGATGAGTAATAGTAAACAGTGGTCCAGAGGAGTGATAAGAGAAAGTGCTGTGTTATGAGAGACTTCAAAATGGTTTAATACATGACACAAGCCAACATTCCTAACTCAGTATTTTCACTAAAACAATAAAATTCACAATACAGATGACAGTAGAAAAAAGATGCCAATAGACTCAATATGATGAGTCACTATAGCTTTAAAAATGTTACCCAGGAAGTAAAAAAAAATGGTAGATTTTATTAGAGACGAATGTCAGAAGAACATAAGATCATACTAAGAAATATCTCTCAGAATAACTCAATATTCCCAGGAAACATATCTATCTATCTATCTCTATCTCTATCTCTATCTCTATCTATCTATATTATCTATATCTATATATCTATCTATAGATATAAAATAGAAAATATACCAATAAATGAGTCTGGAAAAAGTGATAATAAAGGTACTCATGTTGGTTTTATTTGGTTCTGTTTTTAATGTACAATTGCTATGCATTTTATGACAGGCAGGAAGGAATATATAAATATCTATTAAGCAACATATAAATATATATGCATGTGTCAGTATGGATATGTACTATTGCATATACAGGGAATTAAAATGATAAACATCGTTAATAACATAATCTATTTACTCTGAGTTTCAAAAATTTTATGAAACACTCAGAAACATATGAAAATACTAAACTTATGAAAATTTTTCATTCAAGTTTAAATAGGATTTTAAAATGACTTTGCTGTAATAAAAATTCATGTATTGCAGAGTCATTTTGCTAAAAATTGTATGATAATAAAACGATTCAACTTTTATGTGCAATTTTCATTTAAAAATTGTTTTTACTTAATTTATTGGGGTAACATTGGTTAATAAGGTTACATAGGTTCCAAGTGTAGATTTCTATGATGCATAACCTGTATATTGCATTGTGTGCCCACCACCCAAAGGAAAATCATCTTTTGTTACCATATATTTGGCCCCCTTTAGCCTTTACTATTCTCCCATCCCCCTTCTCTCTGGTAACCACGGTGCTCTTTTCTGTGTCTATAAGCTTTAGTTTTAAACAATTACAACAATAAAGTAATAATATAAAATCCAAAATCTTTGACTTAATATTAAATACTTTATGGAAAATATAGGTAAAGTTCTAAAGCTTTAGAAAAATTAAATTATATATATTCACCATAAACTGACAAATATAAATGGATTATATATCTTTATTAAAAAAGACACAAATATAATTTTCAAAAGGTCTTTCATATATTCTACACTATGCAATGTGTTTAATACCATAAAGTTCTTACCGTTAACTAAAAATCAGGCTGGAAATATCATCTAGAGTCAGTCTCTTCACCTCTCTTTCAAACAACTGTTATCTCCTAAATTTAAGCTTTGTTTCAAGTGTAATTGTGAGTGAATAAATTAATCATGTGCTGTAATATAAAAAGAGAGGGGACAATAGGCCTCAGGGGAGAGGCGAGTGCAAATGAACTAAAGAATTTAATACTTAACTTCATTTCAATATTATCATTTCCTCTTGAGCAGGCAAGAAATAGCAGGAGTGTGCACCCCACAAGTCATCAGGACTATCAATTCTTCCCTGTTCTCAAACTAAAATGCCATCACCAACATGAACACCAGAATGTAATTCCAGCATCCAAAAAGTCTTCAATGTTGCAAACTCATCTGTGCTCCTGTTCTGTGTGCTGTATACCAAATGGAACTATTTAATTATTTAGCACTTATATAAATGCGTGCATTTCTGCTTGTGTTTGAACTTATATCTTGCAAACACCTGCTTCTACCATGCATTTTGTAGATGCGGTCTCAAACGAGAGGAAAATTACATAAAATTTTCCTTAGATTTTTCATTCTGCTCTACCCAGCTATTTTGGTGGTGTTACATATAAAGTATATCTAATGAGTTTCATGTTTTTATTGCCTAAAGTAAATAAAGCCCATGATAACTTAGATGGCAGTTACATTTTATTATTTTGACATTGCCAGAGAGACAGCAATGGGATGGAATCTACTTCCCCCTATGTCTATCATGTCAGAAATATTCTATATTAGCTCAGCATAAAAAGGGATTTTGTAACTAGCTAGTGATGTCTGAGAACAATTTGAAACATAGAACATCTTCAATATGGGGTTTCTAGTACTACAGGTAATTCAGTCTGAGCCTGTCAAATTAAAAACATCAGTGACTTTCTGCAGCGTGTTAATTTGGGTGCTGGTAAGTTATTGTTTTATGGTTTGGGGTGTACTGTAGGATATGCACCCCACAGAAGTTCAGTTCCTAGAGAAGACTGTGGAGGAAAATCACAACACACAGCTTCTTCATAAATGTAAGTCCCAAGGAGATACTGGACTTAACCGGGCATGTAGATAAACTTTTTTCCTGCTGATGTCAGAAGAATCAATCCAGAGGACCTTGAGGATTTGGTCAACAGAGACCTCATTACTTGACTGTAGACAGAGTAACTTTAGCACACTATTTTTCCTGGAAGGTTACCTCTCAAGTTTCTGGTAGGAAGTTGTTGAATATTCTCTGGGATCGAAAGTCACTGAGGAATATTTTTTCCTGATTTATGATGTTGTAAAATGTAGAGGGGCTATACTGTGGCATCAAATAGACCTTGCTCTCCAGCTTATTTCCAACAATGATAAGGTAAGTAAGTTTGGAAAAGTAGTTCAGATTGTAGAGGTTTCAGTTACTTCTTTCTGGTGTAGAATGTTAATGGTTGTTTCAGATCTAGATAATGGATATCAATTGCACATTGAGCATTAATGAGCATACCAGGTACTCCAGGAATATCACATCACTCCCTTTTTTACTAAGATTTCTTTAACTTTTGAAGATAATATTGCAAGTCAATAAATTTAATTACAGACAGTGATGTCTGCAAAATGACCCAGATGCTTGCTATTGTATTCTGACCTTGAATCCAGTGATCCTATTTTATTAATGGATAATTAATAATAGCAGTAATTAACAGTAATGTTTTGGTGAGGTATTCTTCTAAATTTACTATTTATTTTCTCAAAAAATTATATTAATAACAACAAAAATCTGGCTCAACATATTTTGTATAGAAAAATTTAACATTAACTGAGCACTGTTTTATGATATATAATTATTTTACAAACAGGTATTGTCTTTATCAGTCACCGAAGACTAAGAATTTTAAGTAATTTGCCCACATTTATAATGCAAAAATTTAGGCAGGGGTTTCTTTGGCTCCAACGTCCATCTTCTATGCAACACAGCATGTCTGTAGTTGTAAAGGTAGAAGAAAATGAACTAGTATGCTTCACAGATCTCTTCCATATTTTGTTTATGTGATTCTGATCAAAGCATATTTATAAATACAATGGAAGCGATTTTAATATGTATGATATTAATCAAGCGTGTCAAGAAAGGCATTTTCAATTCTATTAAAATTGTGATTTATGGACTGCTTTGATAAGTAGAAAGAAAATTGCAAATTGAAGACAGCTGTAGATCAAGGCTAGCCCCAGGTTTACAAAAGATAGAAAGTAAACTTATTGTAAGTGGGCTTAGTGGAGGGAAAGAGAGCAGAAGCAAGTGAAAAAAACCAAGATGTTCTCCAAGATCAAGTTTAAAGCATAAAGTTGCAATTATAGATTGTAATATGTAAAAAAGAGGAACACATGTACAACTCTTCCTTCCATATTACAGTCATTAAGTTACGTGCCTCACATTATTGATAGGCTTCCAGATTCTTTAGGGCTAATTCTCTCATATTCGTCTCTATATTTCTCACCTTCCCCAAGACTGGATAATTAGTTGTCTTTGTCTTCAAGCTCTGATATTTCTCGCTTTCATTTCCTTCTTACCAAACCTCTCAGCTCTTTCTATTCTCTTATCCCTGCTCAGAATTTTAAAATCAACTTTTTCAAAATACATTTTAACATTATCTCTATCCTCTTACATCCTTTGTTTCTTTCCTTGTCACTTCTTCCAGCTTTCTCATCAGTGTAAGTGCCCTTGTAGAGTGTACCTCCTCCCATGGTCTAGCTTCTCTCCCCAGCCACTGAGAGAACCTTAATTATATCCACTATCCCCCTTGTATCTTCAGCCTTTTTTTTTTTTGCCTTACTTTCTCCTAGTTGTCTTTATTCTGTATAATTCTTTTTTAGTCTCAAATGAACATTTTTTCATTCTGTACTATTTTCCTTTTCACCCTATGTAACTTTCCCTTTATAGCAATATTTTCTGAAATAATATTTAAATTTGTTTTTAATTCTTTAATTTTCCACTTCTCCTCTATTTATTCTCACTGATCAACAGAACTGACTTTTGCTAAGGTGGCTGATGTCATCCATGTCTGTTAAGCCAACAGATCAATTAAGTATTATTTGATCTTTCAAAAATAATTGACCCAGGCACAGTCCCTTCATTCTTGACAAAACCTTTGATACCATGACTCCAACTATGTTTAGGGGTTAATTTTTCTCAATATCTTTGTTAATTCCTTCCCATAAATGGTGGATGTTTTCATGGCCCTAATAGAGTGACTTTCTACTTTCTTATATTTTTTCTAATCAAATATTTTACTGCAGTTACTTCTATTACCATCAACTTTTAAATGCAAATGA
This sequence comes from Pteronotus mesoamericanus, assembly GCF_021234165.1. Classification (NCBI taxonomy): domain Eukaryota; kingdom Metazoa; phylum Chordata; class Mammalia; order Chiroptera; family Mormoopidae; genus Pteronotus; species Pteronotus mesoamericanus. Next base: position 36,320,310 of record NW_026555285.1, on the reverse strand, counting down.
CCAGACAGAAATCTCTTTTCTCAAACCTAGAGTGCTTATACAACTTTAAAAATGACATCTCTATGTGTTTTGTCATTGCAAGAGTCTCAAATTCAGTACACTTCTAACTGCATTATTCTGTATTTCACACCAATTCTGCTTCTCCATCAGAGTTGCTATTGCAGCTATTATAATGTCCATCTACCACCTTTCTCAAGCCACATACCAGAGAAGCATTCTTGATTATTCCATCCCTCCAACACACTAGTACTTAATGTAATAACTAGTCCATCATCCAGATCTTTTGATTTCACATTTGAATAGGTCTTTCCTGAACTGGTCCACGGAACTCAATCCCTAATGCTTCTATCATACACAAGCCTAAATCACTGTCTTGCTAATGACTTAATCTACTCTTGACTCCCTTCAATTTATTCTATTCACTGCATCCCAAATGATCATTTATTTTTATAGTGTGTATATGGTGATTAATATATTTTATTGCTTTTCCATAGACCTTTGGGTTAAGGCCTTCATGACTACATCAGTGGTCTTGTCTTTCTTCGTCAGCACTTTTAACACTTTATCTCCTACACTCTAACTCCTGCCTTTCTTCTCTGTCCCGAGAACATCATTTTCTCTGCTTTTGAATATGCACTTCTCTTTGAATGAAATCTCTCCTTCATCACCACCCCATTGAATTATCTAACAGACTGATTTATAAATCTCAGCCTCAATGCAACTTGCTCGGGGATAATATAACTTCCTTTCATTTAGATTAGATTCCGAGTCCTTTTTACTTCCACATTCATAACATTTATTCACTTAAAGTCATTGGTTAATTGTTTGCCTTTCCCAAGAAGGCAATATCTTTTTTATTTACCACTGAATTGCTAGAACCTGCTATCATGCTTGGCAGATAGTAGATACCCAGTTGAATTTAATTGAATTTATTTTTTTGTCATGAAAATTCCATATACATTTATGTGAACACTGAAGTTAATTTTTTAAAAAGAATCACATGTAACATATTTAAGGTAATATGTGAATAGCAGCATGAATAAAATATGGTCCATGCTGTCAGTTTACTTTATAACCTGGCATATATTCTACTTCTATATCATTGAAAAAATTAAATTAATTTTTGATGGGTGTTGAGTGGTGGTATTTGAAGGAGTAGTCTATATCACTTACTCTCATATAATCAGGGAAACCACTGGGCTTTCAGTGACTTTTTTATAGTTTTTGAAGGGAAATTCAGATGCAGTTAGTTAACAGAGAGAGGAGTTATAAGGTTGCTCATGTACAGATTTTAAGATAAATGTCTTATGAAAAAAGGCAAGTTACTGACTCTCAGTCTGCAAAAAAAAAAACAAAAAAAATAAAGCAATGTTTTTTTATTATGGGCTCTCAATTGAACCAGCGCATCTAATTAACACAGGAGAAGTTTCTGTCTATTATTTCCTCTTTAGATGTGCTTGATTATGTTCTGCTTTTAAGCAATCTGCAATCTATTCAGAATCTTTTTTAGAGATCTTGGGTATGATTGTTTTAATTATAACTCTGAGCTTCGTGTAAAAGCTCCGTTTCCTTTTCTATAATTGTGGCGAATCTGATGGCGCACACAGACTCACGCAAAATTCATGAGTGCTTGTGCCTGTCATGCAAAGATTTGCCTTTCTTTCCACTTCTTTTGAAAAAAGAAAATACATAAGAAAATCAAATTCAAAGTCAAAAGATTCTGCTTCTGCTTATTTTTAGCCATGGAGATTTAAGCAATTTATTTCATTTAAGCCTCAGTTTCCTACCTCGCCAGTAGAAAGTGTATATGACATTTCTGGATCACTTGCTTGAAGTTGAGAATAAAGTTAAATCATTACAGTAGAAAGGCTTAAATAATATGAAAAGCATTATATACATTTAAAATAATATTTTAATTTAGTTGTTTCTCTTTGTTCTAAAATAGCTTATTCATAGTAGTGTTGTAGACTTTTATAAACAGAGGAAGGTTCCTATTTATATTTGTTTTTTTATCTAGACATCATTTTTCTAGTCAGAATTTTTACAATGAACTGAACAATTTCCTCGCCAATTACTTACTTTTATTTACTGCTGTGCTAAGTTTTAATCCAATATTCCCATTAACTTCACTGAGTCACTCTTTCGTATTCTAGTCTACACCTGCAGTTCTCAGAATTCACTGTGAATTAAACTCACCTCCAGAGCTTGTTAACACACAGGTTTCTGGGTCCCAACTCCAGAGTTTTTGATGGGAAAGTAGACTCTTTTATATTTCTTACAAGTTTCTAGGTGCTATCTCTGCGGATTCTGCAGTGGCATCACATTGAAAACCATTGCTCTAGCGGGGCTTCTTAGATTTTAACATTCAAAGACAATCATTTCATTGCCTTGAGGTATGCCTCAACATTTTTACTTTATGAAAAGAAAGAAGAGCAGAGATTCAGTGTTCTAGAAGTGCTGTTTTTCAAATCCTCCTGACAAATCGGAACCCAGCAGAATCAAAAAGCTAGAGGACTGAGATTATATATTTTTGTCTTCTCTGCTCTGTCATCTAACCAAATATTCAACCCAGATACTGTCATCATTCAATTTAAAAAAGTCTGTTTGCATAACTAATAAGTATTGTTTCTCTGGATCATCCCAACCTCTCTCTGAGTTGTTACCAACAGAAGTCTGTGGGTTGCAGTGTAGTGATCAAAGATTCCCCTCTTTTCCTGCATTTTATTCAAACATGGGATTTCACTGATGAAAAAAAAAATCCCATGTCATGAGTTCTCTGATGCAGAAATTATAGACGGTTCACAAAAGCTCCAGACATTTGTGCTGTCTACCTAGACAATGCATAACTTTGTTATATCAAAGAAGATATGGAAAACAGAACTAGGGCCAATCTTACGTCTATTAGAGAGAAAAGAGAAACCAGTTCAAGGGCACTGTTAGCTAATTAAGCACAAGAAGTAACTTCCCAAGTCACACAGGTCATGCTGTTTTTTTGTCAAAAATAGCTGAACACTCAGTGTGGTGTGGGCAGATGCATTCATAAGTCACCCATCATGAAATGGGCAAATGCATTCTAAGACTCTTCTCAAAAACTTCACTGAAGCTGAGCACAGACTCTCACAACAATGCCAGTTGGGTCCCTAGAACACTCACCTGAGCGGTAAGCCTTGTAGTACAAGGGGCCCACCTTCTAGAAGATAATTCAAGTATTTGGGGGATCTCTGCTTGTATGAATTTGAAATTCTCTTATTATTTAAGTAGATATTAACATTTATGTCTATACATTTATAGTATTTTTACACAATTATGGTTAAGTGAGCAGCTGAGAAAATTATACAAATATAATTGTACTATAGTATACTTACTTTTAGTATACAAAATATAAAAAATAATAAAATAATTTTACTCTACCAAAATTAATTCTGTGAGAAACCTCAGGACATAGTTTATATTGTGTTCACTTGATGTCAATAACTATAAAGCATTTTATGCAGATTAGAAATAATATACTTTATGATGTTTTAAATTTTAAGAAATTTTATTTATAGGATGTAGAAAATTATATTTTACATTTAAATGCTATTTAGACAGCATATACATAGATACCTAGAATCTACAAGAATAACCAGTCTTTGCTTCCAAAAAGGAGTATATTTGCAAAATAATATATCTCCTTTTGGAATAGATGCCATTTTCCCTTCAAATTTGAAGATTTAATTCTATATAACACTACCATCACTCTCATTAATGAACAGCTTCTGTTACCAGAACATTAGGGTGATAACATGGCCTATAACACAACCTCACCTGAAATTAATGGCTTTAATGTCACACCGCTGTGTAAATATGTCCCACCCCTGGCGTTTCAGGCAGTTTTGTGTCACTGTGCTACAGCACTTCTCTTTGTGCATTCCAACACCTTTGTAGGTAATACATGACTTGAAAATACTTATTTTTAACAATTAGGTAGCTTAAATACATGTCAATTAATGGAGTGATTACAAAGCAGTTCTGTAAATAATTTTTTAAATACAAAATTTTACAGTGTATGCTTTAATACTATTTGCCCCATTTAGATGGTGAAAAGGCTTTTTGTAGCTTTTGTTTTATGTTTCTTATTTTTTTCATGTATGTGTTGTAATCAGTTGATGGTATATTGGGATTTATTCAAACTGACATATGTTCTAATCTCATTAAATATTACTCTGTTAACATAGAGTGACATTAATTATTAACTTATTAAATTTGTGACTTTGGCAAATTTGAATTGCTTTATAGTTTAGTTTTCATTGATTTTTTTATGACAAGTTGTAGGTTTGATGAAAGAATAAGCTGATACTGTCAACAAGCAGAACCTTGGTTCTAATATATGCTCAGTAAATGCTTCCTAAAATCATTTCCTTATTTTTAAGGCAAAAAAATAGTCTTATCCTTTTTATCACTCTCCTTTGATGTTTTTTCCTCTAGTTCTTTCACTGTTAGTTTAAAAATATTAACTGCATGATACTGAATCACATTTCCACTTTAAGTTGTTAAAGAGATACCTTAGCCAATAAAAACAAGTAACTGCAAATAAAAATAAAAAAATTTTATTTTCATGTACAATTCAACTTGTGTATAATGCAGGTACAGTAAGTAAGATGCTTTGTTTGAATTTTCTACTGAGAAATATATAATGCAGCAATTTGTATGAGTAATATGCATTTCTGGCCAAAGTTTCAACATAGCCAAAATTTTATTGTGCTTTCAGCTGAATTTGAATGTGTGTGAGGAAAAAATTAAGTTTTGAGTAAGCCATAAGCACAATTGCTTTTCAATAAGCATTATATTTAACCACAGCACATCTACATTGTTATAACATTGGCATATAAACTTAATGGTTTTATTTTGCAAAAAATGACTTTAATGTACCATTTCATTAAAACAAGGTTTCTTAGGCTATAGAAGCAAGTAAGCTAGACTCTTTTATTCATAGAATTTTCCACTTTAGAATTAATATTGACACATCAAAGAATATATATCCATATTAGAATGTAAAGTTAGAATGTATAACAAAAATACTAACATATTGAACCTGGTGTCTACTTTGCTTTTTGAGGTTTTAGTCCCTTGATGGCTATTTTATATGTTTTCTGAAGGTGAATTCTTCAGTAATTCTAGTCTAAAATTTAAGACTATATCATACTCACTATAAAATGTATATTTGAAAACTCTAAGACTTCATGCCTTGCCTAATGTCTGAAATAGTCTACTTTACATTCTTTTTTAAGGATATTTTCAATGTTTGGGCATAATTAACTTCAGAATACGTACTTAAATTTAGATTACCTAGTATTTGGTCAAGTATACATTTTCTTCCATCCAGATTTCTGAGCTTCTAACATCTTCTTAATGTACGTAAAGCAATTTTTAAATAATTTACATGTAATATTCAGTCTTCTCATTTAAAAAAAAGTATTTATTTTTAGAGAGTGGGGAAGAGAGGGAGAAAGAGAGGGAGAGGAACTCAATGTGAAAGAGAAACATCAATCTTGCACACACCGCAGCTGGAGAAACAGACTGCCACACAAACATGTACCCTGACCGGGAATTGAACCAGAGGATTTGCTTTCAGGGATGACACTCAACTGAGCCATGCCAATTAGGGCAATTTTCAGTCTTTTAAAGTGTCTAATTCATTTGATTTTATTAAAGTTGTACAGCTGCTACCATTATTATTTCTAGAAAGTTTCCACGACCCCAAAAAGAAACATGCACTCATTGGCAGGTTCTTCTTAATACTTTCCCCCCAATTCCTGGCAACCTACTTTCTGTCTTTACTGATTTGCCTATTCTGGGTATTTCTTAAACAGGGAATTGTGATATGTGACTTTTTATCTGACTTCTTTTTCAGATACATTTTCAAGATTTTTCCAAAACCCACTTGTAATGTAAGAATTTAAAATTTGCAACGCAATTCTTACTGGTTCAAGTAATCTTTTACAAGGTTTCTTTCACCTTTTAGAAAATTTTGTTTGTTTGATTGTTTGTTTCTGCAAAGCTGCAATTTTTTTCAAAGGCAGAGAGACAAGTATAAGCCATGTGCCTTCTAAATGAAGTAACTTGGAGTTCTCATCCATCACTTTATCTCTTTCCTTGATTCACTAGCTATTTCTGTGATCTGTGAAATACAGGTGATGCCTGGCTCTTGTCTGCCATAGTTGCCTGCCAGCATCCATTATGGGCTGCATAAAAAGTACATAAGATCCTTTTATCATGCTCTGGAAGGTTGGCAGTCTAGGTAAAAATCTTTTTCTGTTAGGTAATTCATTGTTTTCACCTTAGAACACAATTTTAATAGGCCAAGAGGAAGAAAAATTATCTTAATACAGATCTAACATTTAAAAAAATTTTTTTTTCTTGTTCAAATTCTTTTATCTCCATTTTTCCACCACCACTTTCCCCTGCCCCACCTACCCCTACCTACCCCCACCTCCCTCCCTCAATTGTTCCCCACTTTGACTTTGTCCATGGCTCCTTTATACATGCTCTTTGACTTGACCCCTCCCCTTCCTTTCCCCTCAGATCTATCATTTTTAAGCAGAAGAAAAGTACTGAGCTGCTTTCATCTCCTTCAGAAATTTCATAGGCAAATCAATTTGTAAATATTATATAAATTCTGAAATGCATCAAAGATAAATCAATGAACAATGTAGGTGCTTGAAAATCTCTGCAAACTTACAAGTAGCCATATTTTAGAACGCATAACTGATTTTCAGGGCTCTAATTTGTGATAAATGTTTTTAAATCACACAAACCAATACCGATGACAATCAAGAACAGTTATCAGAAAAGAAAATCACATGCTGAAATAATTGTACAGCTGTGTTGGTAATGTAGTTCATACTGGTCTTTTAAAAATTGATTACCATGTTTGAGAAGATAAAACTATGAAGACCTTTAAATGCAAATTCTTTGAAGTTTCAAAATAAAGTTAATAGTGTAGAAATTTTGCTATAAAATTTTTTTAAAAATTTTATTGTGGTAAAATATGCATAACATAAAATTTAACATTGTAACCATTTTTAAGTACACAGTTCAGTGTATTAAGTACATTCACACTGTTGTGCAACCATCAGTGCCATTCACCTCCAGAACCTTCCTACGTACCCAGCTCCTGGCAAGTACCATTATACTTTCTGTCTCTACAAGTTTCATTTTTCTAGATACACTATATAACTGGAATAATACAGACTTTGGCTTGTTACCCTGAGCTTAACAGTTGTGGTTGTTGTTGTTCTTCTTCTCCCTCTCCTTACTCTTTCTCCCTCTCCTCCTCCTCCTCCTCCTACTCCCCCTCCTCCTTCTTCTTCTCCATTCATATAACTTATGTGCCTTGATTGGAGTACTTAATTCATTTACATTTAATATAATTGTTTATAGGCGGTAGCTATTGCCATGCCATTGTTTTCTAATTGATTGTTTTTACTTATTCTCTGTTCCTTTTATCTCTTACTATTCTCTTTTATGTTGATGACTCCCTATAGTGTTATTCTTGGACTCTTTTTTCTTTATTCCTTGCATATGCCTTCTGAATTTTTGGTTAGTGTTTACCATGTGCTTCATATAGACCAAACCGTGTTTATAGTAGTTTAAATTGATGTTTGATTAATTTCAAACCTCTTCTAAAATTACTACAATTTTCCTCACCCTATCTTGCTTGTTTTTCTCAATACTATTTACTTGTTTTGTGTATATTTGTCCCTAATTTATTGTTGTAATTCCACATGATCTTCCTACTTTTGTTTAGGCTTTGTACTAGCTTTATAGCTGGTTGACCCACCGCTTTTACTATGTGTTTGCCTTTGTCAATCAGAATATTTTTCTTTTCTACATTTTCTCACTCATATTTTGATCATATCTTTTCTTTTTACAGAAGTCTTTTGAACCATTTTTGTAGTACTGGTTTAGTGCTGATGGACTCCTTTATCCTTTGCTTGTTGGGAAACTCTTTTTATCTCTTCTGTTCTACATGATTGTCTTGCTGGGTACAGCAGTCTCTGTTGTAGGTCTTTACCCTTTCATCAGTTTGAATATTACTTGACAATCCCTTCTGGACTTTGAAGTTTCTGTTGAAAAATCAGCTGACAATCCTATGAGAGGTCTCTTGAAGGTAAATGCTTTTTCTTGCTGCTTCTAAAATTCTCTCTTTATCTTTAAACTTTGGCATATTAACTATGATGTGTCTTTGTGTGGGCCTCTTTGTATTTATCTTGTTTGGTACTCTCTGTGCTTCCTGGGCTTGTTTGTTTTTCCATTGCAAGGCTAGGTAAGTTTTCTATACTATTTCTTCAAATAGGGTTTCATTCCCTTGTACTCTCTTCTTCTTCTGTTACCCTTATTGTGCAAATGCCAGTATGCTTGATGTTGTCCCAGAGGTCCCTTAAACTATCCTCATTTTTTTCAATTCTTTTTTCTTCTTGTTGTTATAATTGGGTGTTTTCTGCTACCTCATCCTCCAGATTGCTGGTTTTATCATCTGCATCATCAAATGTGTTGATTCTTTCTAACGAATTCTTTCCATTATTGTATAATCCATTTCTAACTGGTTCCTTTTTTATATTTTTATGTTTTCTATCTCTTTTTTGAAGTTCTTCCTGAGTTTGTCTGTTTTTCCCTTAAATTCATGAGTGTCCTTATAAGTACTGCTTTGAACTCTTTATCTGGTAGATTGTTTGCCTCCATTTCATTTAGTTCTTTTTCTTTCATTTTGTCCCATTCTTTCATGTTTCTTTGTTCCTCATTTTTCTGATTTCCTGTGTTTCTTCATTCGTATTAAGTAGATCAGCTACATGGCCTGGTCTTGGCAGGGTAAACTTATGTAGACGGTGTCCTGTAGTCTCCTGTGGTGTAGTTTCCCTGGTCATCGGGGCCAGGTGCATGTCCCCTGTGTGGGCTGTGTATGCTCTCATGTTGCAGTTGGGCCTCAATTGTTGTTGACACATCAGTGCGTGGAGTTGACCACTAGGCTGGCCATGGCTACAGCAGATGGGTGTTGTGCAGGGGCTGACCCCAAGATGTGGGAGTTGCTTTAGCAGGGTCCTGGTGCCATCCAAGGGTGTCCTTTAGGTGGGCCATTTGTGGAGGTAGTTAAGTGGTGTGATCTGAAACTGGTCTCCATGTGGATTGGGTCTGGAGTCTTCTGTGTCAATTGCCAGTTTTTCCAGGCTCAGACCATGTAGGTAGGAAATGCAAAAGGGACCTGTGACTGTACTGGGTATGGAGGCACTTGGGAGAGGCTACACTGCAAACTGAGGCTAGTTGCTTTTGTGCCAGCTTGGGGACCCTTGGGTGAGCACCGATATGTGACTGACCTGAGGCTAGCCACCACTTGTGCTGGGCTTGTGGCTCCTTAGCTAAAGCTATGTTTCAGACCCAGACCAGATGCTGCTCATGGCAGGTCTGCAGTCACCTTTTGGGAGTTATAATTTGGTTGAGAGCAGTCACTGCTTGCAATGGGCTTTGGATCACTTAGCAAGAACTACACGGCACACTGAGGTTGACCGCTGCTTTTCGGGGTTTGTGTAAATTTGAAAGATTTGAGGAAAGTCTGCAGCACTTGTTGAGGGCGGCAGCTTGTGAAGGAGCATCAAAGAGGCGGAGGTCAGGCAGTCAAGATGAATAGGGCAGGGTCTCAGGGAATAGCTAGGGGGTTAGATGCATATCTAGGCATTGAGGCAGGACTAAGAATTCAAACATTTAAGTCCCCAGGCAAGTTAAAACAAGAAGAGAATCATTTCCTCATACATCATACTACTTGAATTTAGTAATTTAGCAGCTTGACTATAGTGGCACCACTTTATATCTTCACTCTATTCCTCACCCACAACCCACCTGTCAGAATAAAAGTCTTGGAATTACAGTTGAAAATTGATTTAAATGCACATAATACCAATATTCTACACTGAATAGCCTGCTTGAGGAGCAGTATAGAACATTGAAAACATTGACACTGGTTAGATATTTCCACTTCAGAATCTTGGGTCTTCCGTGTCCTAGCTGTTAAACCTTTAATTAACAAATGATATCTGCTATATCTCGGGTTCCTCATCTATAAATAATAATTGTTAATAGCAGCATTGACTGAAAATTTGTGACAATTAAATAAATGGTATTTTAAGGGTCTAGGACATTGCTGGGCATGAGATTGGCTCATAACAAATCAGAGCTATTATTTTAATGCTGTCTTATTTAGTTATCACGAAAATTTTTTCTACCTGAAGCATTTTCAATATAATGAACTTAGTATATTAATTCCATTTTCTTTTTCTTTTCTTTTTTTTTCATAGTATATGTTTTAAACTAAGCCTAGTAAAGTGAAGAATTGGTTACCTAAAACCAGAATACTACACTGGAATCTTATCCCAATAATATTAACATTTAGGGTATGTGATAAAAGTTTGTCCTCAAACAGCTTTTAGGTTAATAAAGGACAATAGCAAATTCTAATAAAATCAATAAAGTTTACTTTACAAAGTAAACTATGGTTAAAATAAGATACACTGTTTCCTGTTACTTCTTTCCAATTATTGTCATTAATAATTTTCTAGGCTAATATAGCCAGTAGAGTCACATTTTACTCATTGCTTTCAGGCTTGGAAGTCTTATATCATAATTCTTGTAAGATATATAGAGAAAATAAAGGGTCAATAAACTTTCCAAAGTCATAAAAATAGATGAATATATTAAGTATGTCTAGAAAGTATCCAGGCCCATGGTATGAGAATAGAGGCATTTATGAAAAAGATACAAGATGCAAGAAACATTAGGACAATGATGCCTCAGTCCCCTTTGAAGCAGTAATCTTGGAACCTCACATGGTTTGATGCTGATCTATTTCTCTATTCACTCAGTTATTTTTAATGTGATGGACACAGAATACACGTGCTCACTCAAAGGTGCCTACCGCCCCCACTGACTGCACTAATACAGTAAAGTCATCATGGTTCAGGCATGTGCATTCCAGTCCACTCCCCTTGGCTGCCAGGTTACTTCGACGTTGTGCAAACTGTTCTCCTTATGTTAACAATGGTTAGAGTTTTTCTAGACAGAACTCTTATAGTAAAGCCATAAAAATCAAGTCCTTATTTATTTTTCTTTAAAAGAAACTTTATTTTATCTCTTTTTTTCTTTCTTTCTTTATTTATTTTTAAATACATTTGTCTCTGCCTCCCCCCCACCACTTTCCCTTGCCCCCTCCCTAATTAATTTTGGAATTAATATTCCAAAGTATATTTTTTAAATATTTCATAAACTTAAATGAATATTTTATGTTAGGAATTAGTAAATAGCTCAGTGAATCCATCAAGTTATCATTCATGAGTTTACAAATTGTTTTTGACTAGTCATATTCTTCTACATCATTTTTTAATTCTTGTCAAAAGTTTGGCCATTTAATATTTTACTGGTATCTATGTCAGAAACTATATTGAAGCAGGAAATATTTCACTTATATTGTTTTGTTAAAACTTTAGTTTGAAGAGATTGAAGAAATTATGTACATTTGAAGTAGGGAATTCTCTATATTTTGTTCTTATTCTCATCAATAATTAACCAAGCTTAGGGAGTGTTGTTCTGCCTGTTTGCATTTAACATATAATGAATAAGTTCTTAATTTTGAAATGTTTTTACATACCCACAATAAATACCATACATGGCTCATTATTTTCTGTTAATGATGGCCTAAAACAATAACTACTGAATGTGTACTAGGATGAAAATATTGTCAAACATAAGCTGAATTGTGTCATCTAATATGACCTCTGAGAATTAATAATTTTTATGATAAGGGAATGCAACAATCATATTTAAGAGATATAACAGTAAAAGTAATATCTGTGCATATATAAATTACCTTTAAATATAATCACTCTTTACTGTCCTTAGATTTTTATATGTTAGAATTTATAGTTTTTGACTTAAAAAAACATGCCCATTAAATAAAATACTTAAAAAAGCTGCAGCTAGTAGATTTTTAGAAAAACCACATTTTCGTAGAATTATTAAATTATTTTTATTTTTGTAAGTTAGTATTTCATTTTGAGTTGTCATATACTCTCAATCTCTAAGAGTAGAAAACTCCATCACCTTTTTCATTTATCTCTCAATTTAAATCCTACAAAGAGTATACTAAGTTATTTTATAGTATTTCCTTATTTCCATCCTACTACATTGCACATTCAAGATTTATAAATCCTTGCCTAATAGTTGTCTAAGTGTTCATCCAAAATCCAATCTCTTACCTTATTTAGGTATTATTAGTATCGTGGCTAACTGTTATGCTAATGCACTGTTTATATTAAACCACTATTTTCATAGCTATTTAGTGAGTATTAAAAAAGAAACTCTGTAATTTATATAGAAAGGCTTCTGAAATATGTCATTACGACTTTCCATCATTCTCTTTTATTTTGTATCCACAATCCTGTCTTACATTAGCCAAGTCACCAATTTGCCATTCCCTAAAATGATAGACATATAGGCACTTCCCAAAATTTGTGACTTTTTCTAATTTTTTCATTTTCTTCCTTTCTCTACTTATTTAAAACCTATTGTGTTCTAACGTTAAAGCCAAATCTTTTAATCAAGATTTCGTCTAATTCCTTACCCAAATGAATAATTTCATCTTCTTACTATTAAACTATGTGTACCTGTAATACAATAATTCATTCTGCTTCCTGTTAAATTACACACTACCTTCTCCATATGATTGATGGTATCTAGAATACAACAATTATATTTAAATTGTATTCTTTTCTTTTATGTTTCCATTCATGATCAGAAATATATTTTTATCCTTACATAATTTGAATGTCAAGCAGATTCAGCATATCTCTTATAATTCCATTTTTTTTGCTATTTTATACAATATAAATTTATTGACAGCTGTCAAATACATAACTTTACTGAATTCTGAAGCCTTTTTAATAGAATAAATGATGTAATACTAGGAAAAGAACTGCAGATTCTCAGAATCCTGCTGATACTGATTATATTTTATATCTTGGCCAGGAACAGTACAAATTAAGAGGATGAAGAATCGAAAGAATATAAAATATCTTTAGCCAATAATTGTTCTTTAATTAAAACTGTTAGCTAAGTTTTGGGATAAATAAAACCATTTATTTGTATCTTCAGAAATATCTTTGGAGAGTACAGGTCATTGTTTTTATATTTCTTGAATTCTATACTAAAATATACATACTTATATAATATACACTTATGAAAGAACAAAATCTCACTTCGTAACCTTCTCCATGAATGGCATAAATTGATTACAGTGATGATGCAGTCAAATGCACCCCATGAATAGAGAATGTTTTGTCAAACACACACACAAGCATGTGTGGTAAAAGTACAGTGATGGGCAAAAGTAGGTTTATAGTTTGTGTGTAAAAACCAGCTTATTCTTACCATATTACTTATTAATTATTGTATTATATTTATGTGTATTATGACTGTAAACCTACTTTTGCCCACCCCTGTTTCAAGGTCTTGCACAGATTTCATAAATACCTTCAAAAAAGAATAAGAAACTAATATCATAAACATCTACTATTTTCATCATTATGTTGGTTTATAAGAAGATATAGAACTGGATTAATTATTATATGTAACTTATTTATATAATTAACCTCTAAATTTCATAAAAATTATATTTCATAAAAAAGTATATTTCTCATATTAGGATATTTTGAAAGGTGTGTGGTAAAATCATGACTTTTGGACTGATTTTCACAACAGAAATAATAAAATATAAAAAAAGTAATAGTTCTATGTTAGAAGACTGCAAATCATTTGGATTTTCAATGGGTCATAAAATCTTAGAGACTGGAAAAAATCAATAGACCAATTAAAAAATTTAACTTACCTATCTTTGAATGTATTTGGAATTAATTTTCTAAGTAGTAATATAAGCAAACAACTAACAATGCAAACAAAACAATCAAGTGATTGTAAAAATCCCTATAAAACAGATAGATTGCTTTGAGAATAAAAATAACGAATAGCAGTAATTCCTTGGTATGTAATTCAAAAAACTAGTTTCACCATGAAAAGCTTTTATTAATTTAATTATTTATTTGTATAACCCACATAGACAGAATTTCAGTTCAGTAACATTTTATTAATTTTGTTATTTTAAAATTTTATGTTCTGCTTAAATTCTTTTTTTCTTTTTTATTGAGTTTATTGCTGTAACATTGATTAATAAAATTATATAGGTTTTAGTTGTACAGTTCTATAATATCACCTATACATTGTATTGTGTGTCCACCACCCTAAGTCAAGTTTCCTTCTTCTATCACCACTTATTTTATACTATCTTCTACCTCCACCACCCTTCTCCCTCTGGTAATCGCCAAACTGTTGTGTGTGTCTTGTGTCTATGAGATTTTTGTTTTGTTTTGTTTTGTTTTGTTTTTTGCTTAATCCCTTCGACTTTATATAATATGTACAATACACAATGACTAATAATAATAATAATAATAAAGCATCAGCTGATATTAAAAAGTTTTTAAATTATCGCATAACTTGACATTATCACTGGGGTAATTTTTATTAGACCAAAATAATAAAAAATATTTTATAAATAAAATAAAATAAAAATTATTTTATTATGGTCTAATAAAAATTAGACGTAACTTTTATTTTATTATCTTTGAGTACCAATGGCATGCTATATGTCAAATTATCTGTAATTTTAACAACACTGTGGCTAATTAATTCTAATCAAAGAACATTATAAGGTTCTGAAAAATCATTCCAGATTAAACAGCTGTCACACAGCTGAACAAGGATGCTTACCTAGGCTAGCTGATTCCAAAGCTGGATGAATACTAGAAGTTTGAAAAAGATCAAACGCTTTGTAGGGGAGCTCAGTGTCTTCCAAAACTTGTTGCCTTAGATTCAAAAAGAAGGCTTAAAAAAATATAGCTTCCTGGACTTACCATCAACATAATGAATCAAAGTTTCAATGACTCAGTATTATGGATTTTTATAGCATCTTTCAAGTGGCTTTGATGAACAGGATATAAAAACCTAGCTAAAAGTGTCAGCCAAGTATAATATTAAAGACCACTGTATCAGAAGGAAAGCTTATATTTTTTTCTGTCCTGCCATTTCAAACTTTTAAGCAAGTAACATAATATTTAATGTATTGCTTTGTGCTGCTTACCTTTTCTTCAACTCTATTTGTTTTCTGCAATAACCCTTGCAATTTACTGGTGCTAGGACACTGCAAGTACTAACAAAAATACTAGCCAGTCACTCCAAAACCACTAACAGCACTGAACCACTGCAATACTGTTTTTCTCAGTCACCTCTTGAACTAGCGCCTCAAAAACATATAGCCTTGCCAGCTGTTTTCCATTCGGGGTGCATCTGCAGTGTTCTTACCTATGTCATCATTTCCAAACAGTAATCCTCATTATGCACCCTTAAACAACACTATGTTTCCTTTTCCTCTAAATCTTAAATATATATTTCGTTTTGAATTAATTTCTATTTTTTATTTTTTTTAAATGTTATTCCTCTCTCCCCTCCCCTTTCCTCTGGCAATCACCATACTATTTTAATGACATTTTTTCCCATAAGGCTCAGGAATCAGTCTCTGAAGGGTCGGAAGGTGGTCTAAATGATCACACTCTTTGGTATTCAAACCGTTCCCTGACCCTAAGGGGCTTTCCCAGCTCAGAAAGCAACTACTTTTCTTGAAAGAATGTCTGAGAATGACACAATATCATGGAGATCACAATATAAAATAAATTATAAACTGTATCTGCATATAAACAAATGCATAGAGCTCATAACTTACCTTTATTGTACTATTTATATATATATACATATTTACTAAATATTTGAATATTTAATTTCTGGCTCTTTCATTTATTCCTCATTTATTTTCCCCCAAACAAAGTGTGAAGTGGTTACAAATTATCAACACTTCATAGATGAAAGCATTAAGACACAGAAGTTAGGCAATTACCCAAGATAAAAAAAGCTAATAAATGAAAGAGCTGAGTTAAGAATCTAGGCATCTTTACTCCAGAGCTAATACATTTTATGATGGCAATACTCATATTGATTGTCTCTGTCTCTGTCTTTTGTCTCTCTCCATAGTATATTAATATTGTCACATACACTCATTTATTTAATTTAAATATGAATCAATAAGCCTAAGACCTCAAGGGAAGAATCATTATTATTCAAGTTATTTAAATATATTAGCCCAAGGCTATCTTTTCACTTTGGAAGGTTTCTTAGAAAAGGTCATTTTGAGTAGAAAGTTTAGCCATTCCCTTAATCAATTAGTCATGCATGTATAGTATATCTACTCAATGTTTGATACTGTTTGATTGTTTGTTAAAATGGAGAAATAGAACAGAAAAATAAAACCTTACGGTGACTCTAAATAGTTTTGCATTTAGCTGGATGGGCAGTTTACATATTATTAGTCAGATGGAAATAAAGTACTGAACTGTGGTGCTCTGTGCATCATATTAAAGGAAAGGGAAATTAATTTTGAGCCAGTGCCATCAATGAACAGATTCTACGTGAGCTCAAACTTTTAAGGATAGTTGGACCTTTAAAATCTGAAAAATAAGATGAATATTCTAGAAGAGTAGAATATTAAAGACCACTGTATCAGAAGGAAAGCCTATATTTTTTTCTGTCCTGCCATTTCAAATGTAGATAATTATAAATATAACACAATTTAAATATAGAATGACATATAGGGGAACAGATAAATGGATCTGGTGTTAATTTCTAGTCAATGTTCAGTAATATAGAATGATTTTTATCCCAGATATATGACTATTTATTTAGAAATATTATTCGATGATACTTGTGAAGTGTCCTGAGCAAGACATTTTCTGCTGCTGCTGAAAATTTGGACTTTTACTTCCTTTCTTTTTTTTTAAAATTTATTTTCCTTATTTTTTCAAATACATTTGTCTCTGCCTTTCCCTCACCACCTTCCCCTGCCCCCTCTCCCCCCTCAATCCTTCCCCTTTGGTTTTGTCCATGAGACCTTGCTACACATTCCCCGACCCTCCCATTCCCTTCCATTTCTAATAGTACTATAAAACTCTTTTAAGACAGAAATTACATATTATTTTAACTTTTTATCCATAGTAGAGCTTGCAAATGGACAAAGTAACCTGGATAGAAGGGAGAATCTCAATTATAAACAAATTCAACCCATGTCTACATAATTGCAAAGAAATGGCTTCAGATAGAATGAATGGTATATATAGATATAAATGTATCATTTCCCATTCTCTGTATACAAGGTTTGAAATGTTTTTGATGACAGTTACATTCCAGTAATGGACATTTTTCTCCTAGCAGGTTCTGGTTATTATTATTAGCTATCTTACAGTGATAGTCGAAGGGTCTGCATAATTCCAGCTGTAATTTTAAGGAAAAAAAATAAAAGCAAATTCCCAGCTTCAGTTTTCTAACCGCACACAGGTACTGCATTTAGAGTAACTAAAATTTTCGCTCATTACCTAAATAAATGATATTATAGAGACTCAATGTTACTGTTCATTAGATCAAAACTTGTCTGTTACACATACACTGTAGAGTGACAAGTAATCAGATCAGTGTATAAAGATACACTCTCATAGAATAATTAAGGATTTCATTGCTCAACATTTGATAATCTTGAGTGATGAAGGTGACATTTGTAAGAACCACAGCTTAATCTTCAAAAAGGATTACTACAATGTTTTATCGTTTACATAAAGATATAACCTTATGTGGATAACAAATCTTAAGATTGATTTATGTGTTTGTTATTATTTAGACCTCAGATGTCAAAGTTACAATGTAATTAAAAATATTTCTATGAATATGTATAGACATTTCAAGTTGAAAGAGAAAAAACACAGTTGTCTTGTTCACTCATTCACAAAGCAATGGGAGTATAGATTGTTTTAAATATGAATACAATTTAGAAGAAAAAGGAACAAAAAGCAA
Organism: Pteronotus mesoamericanus; assembly: GCF_021234165.1. Classification (NCBI taxonomy): domain Eukaryota; kingdom Metazoa; phylum Chordata; class Mammalia; order Chiroptera; family Mormoopidae; genus Pteronotus; species Pteronotus mesoamericanus. The sequence goes on along the minus strand of NW_026555285.1, from coordinate 36,302,286 downwards.
ACAAACAATACTCCTCATCTAACTAAAACTTTTTTCACTTAAAGTTAATAAAGTTATAAAAATAACTAACTTCCTTAGAATAATATACATAATGTAGTAAACCTAGATCTAGAAAAACAACACAAGTATATGATGAAAGACATATAGATCCATTCACTTCATTCAAATAATTGTCACAACAAATATTTATTGCATATACATTGTTTGCAACCCTTGAGCTAGGCCCAGGGGATAGGAAAACAAGGGTGAACACATTCTTGTGGAACGAGCCGTGCATTGTGAGAAACAACTACATGACAATTATTAAATGATGGTCAAATACAATAATAGAAATATACATAAAGTTTGATGAAAATACTAGAAAATGTAACTTACTCCACCATTTTTAGCGGTGTATGGTATTTTGAGGTGACAGGAAGTTGGTAGATGGTAGTTGGGAAGGCACCCTGGGAACGTGGTTAACGAGCCAATAGAACAGAACCAGTCAATCCCTACTGGGTGGTATCTAGGTTCTATAAGAAGGACATTCTAGACAAAAGGGGCACCATGAGCATTAACATGAATATAAGCAGCGTATATTTAGGGAAATATAATTGTTGAGGTGCTTCTACAACAACAATCTCAATTAGAGAGTAAGATCAGATATTGGAGTAATAAAAAGCAATGAAAATATGTAAAATATGAAAATATATCAAAAGTAGATAAGAAATGTAAACTTTATTTAAAAGACAATTATTATGTTTATTACAACTGGTTTGACACTAACCACCTGGAGTTAGCACAGACTCTATGGTTTAAGGACAAAATCATCCATAAGAGGACTCTCACTACAAGTCTGGGTGTGTGTGGGGGGGGGCGTGCCTCAAGGTTTTACTACTTCTAATCAACTGGCTGCCGATCTGAGGGTTCTCATGATCAATCCCATCAGGTTTGCTAATGTAATTTGCTAGACTGATTTACAGAACAGAAGAAAGTGCTATACTTATAATTACCGGTATATTATGCAAGATACCCATACGGTGTATTCTGGGAGGAACACAGAGCTCCTGTGCCCTCTCCTAATGGAACACCACTCTCCTGGAACATCAGCGTGTTTACTGACCAGAAGGGTCCGCTGGGTTTAAAGGAACAGAGTATTGGGATTTCATTAAGTAACACACCTGATTAAATCACGGGCCATGTATTCGAACAGAAGCCCCAGCCACCTTCCCATCTCTGGAATTTGGGCTGGCTCAAAGTCTCAACCCACTAGTCATGTGTTTGCTTTTTCTGGTGACCAGTCTCTCTCCTGAAACAATCGACAGGCCTTCCATTCATGATCTTGTGAAGAATTTTCTACATTTATCAAACCTTGGCTAATTCTGTTGTGTCTATACTTTTTTCTTCTCCCTTCAGAGTATTTTGAAGCAAACCCTAGACATCATCATACTTTACTGATAAATATTTTGAAAGATTTTCCATTTTAATTTGGCTTTATTCTTATTCACAAACAGCATTCTTTCAAAACTAAAGAATAAATACTAAAATTGAAATAAAACTACATAATAGGAATCAAGATCATATTAACTCTAGGTGTATATGAAAATTTAAATAAACTGTCAAATTAAGACAAAAGTGAGCAGAAGCTATGATCATTTAGATGAGTTAAAAAGCTTAGGCATTATCATAAAATGTCAATTCACTTTATAGCCATCAATGAGACTATTGTATATATTCTTGCATCTTGTGCTTATAAAAGCTGATAAAATATTTAGTATGTAATTTATAATGCACTTTGCAAGCTCAGCATATGAGATGGATATAGCTTATATCGAAGTACTAGATAGTTAAGGGTCTGTGCAAACCCTGCAAAAATAGTACTTTGACTATCTGCTAATTAAAAATAAAAACAAAACCAGAAAGCTTGCTATTTAGAACTGATACAATTTAAACTACCAAAAGAAACAAAGAACTGCAAAAAGTGTACATTTATATAATTTATTAAATGAAGATTTAAAAAATATAAATGAAGGCTTTTAACAGTGATAATTTGGAAAAAGTTATGAAAATAGAATTGTCAATTGACTATAAAAGCAAGGTTTTCAATTTTTTGTTATCCTAAACTGTTGGTAAATTTCAATCTATAAATTAACATATATTCATCAGTAATCTTACCATGAGAGGGCATTTTAAAATTTGTAGGTAAAGTTTTTATATAACTAATATAAAGTAAATTAAACATTATAACTTTCTGCTAACTGGAGAAAATATTTATTATTCTGAACTAAAATATGTATTATTCTAAACAAATATCATTATTTTAAAATATACTTTGCTAAAATATTTCCTTTCTTAAAACATTTCCTTATTATGTAATATATTAAACTGACTAAATAATAATGAAAATTCCTGGAGAAATTTTTTAATTACGTGTGCAAACCAAAGAGATTCCCTGTCAGAGAGAAGTTTGAGAAACCCTGCCCAACTTCTAAGTATTTGTATAAATCAGAGATCAATTACAGATAAGTCACTAATAATGATATATAACAAATTATTACAAGGAATTGTTTATGCAATTGTGGGAATTTCTGTATCTGATGCTGGATCTGAAGTGAAATGGCAGGGAGTTCATAAGGATTTATAAAAATAGTGTGAGAAAGAACAAAGATAAACTAACTTGAGAATGAAATAGAACCGATGAACATGAACTAGAAAACACATTAGTCTCTCAACACCTCCAGCTGCCCAACTTCAATGCTACAGATGATTTACAGAAGAGATCAGTGATACATGTGAAGGGCATAAATAAACATTTGACCCAGAAGTAAGAAGACCTGCAGAACGAGATATCACAGATGGTGGACAAAGTAGAAGCCCAGGAACTGCTTCATACCAGCAAGGTGAGCCTGCGGATTGAAGACACAATGCCTGAACTGTAATTATATCTGATTTCACACTGTTTCATCTAGCTATTGTTCGCCTTCTAAATCTTACACATATTTCTCTTTTATAGCCAACATTATTAGTCCAGAACATCCAGGGAAATGAATTCTGGGAAACATTGTTCCAGCTTGGCTAAGGTAACACATTGGAAAGCTATCAAGGTTCATTTGTTGCCATCTTACAATCTACATGCATCTTTATTAAAAACACATAAGTTTCAAGTCCCGTGTCCTTCTAATATGATCCAACTGTCCTTGTACAACTGAAAGCACACTAACCATACAGGGTGAGGCAAGCGTAGGTTTATAGTTTTGAGTATGCATAACACAGAGTTTAGTCTAGTGTTATTTTTTATTAATTATTGTATTATTTCCCATACGACAACTTTAAACCTACTTTTGTCCCACCCTGTATTTACAAAGGCCTTACATTTGTCTGTGTTTTATACTCATTCTTGTTACGGATGAGTCACACTTTCTTTTTAATATTCTATAACCTACATATCGAGATATAAGTTTAGCTACTATCAACACACTTTGTGTTTGTTGGTCAAAGAACATTAAAGGGGAGGAAAAATGCTTAAGTTATACACAAATACATCTCTATTGCAATAAGGCTGAAATGCTCTATTACAGACCTCAATTCAGCAATTAATGATGAGGATATAACTGGTATTTTTTACTACCTTTCCCCACTACCATTTTGTGTTCCCTTTGCTTTCAGCAGTTGCCTAATTTGGTTCTGGTTTTTTGCCTGTTTGAAGGAGCAAAACGTTTTTACTGAAAGTATCCTGACTGTACTGGATTGATGCGATCTCCCATCAGCATTAATCCTAGGACATTGGAGTAGCCATAGGACCCCAGAAAGCTAAATGTTCTTCTCTTTATACTGTATTTTCCAGTAGCATCACAATTTATTTTATACTCACAATCAATCACCCCAGCCAATATATAGATTCTATTTCCCTTGTGGTTTTAAATTTCATTTACACATTTTTTGAAATGTAAAAAAATATTTATAGAATAGTATAACATACATGTATCTTTAACAAGAACACCAACAACAAAAGTTTGTTTAAAAAAACCTGAAAATCCACTAAATATGAGAAAGAAAAACATAAATGATAAAATTAACAGCCCAGTTTTATTCCTTCACTTCCCACTTGTTATGGTCTGGATTTTTGTGTCCTCACAAAATTCTTATGTTGAAATCCTACGTCCAATTTGAGAGTATTAGGAAATGGGCCTTTGGGATGTGATTAAGTCGTGAACATGGAGCCTTCATGAATGAAATTAATGCACTTATAAAAGACACCTGAGCTCTTTTTCCCCTTCTACCATGTGAGGATATATGAAGTCTGAAGACCGTCCCCTTACCGTGCTGGCGCCCTGATCATGGACTTCCAGCCTCCAGAATTATGAGAAATAAATGTATCTTATTTATAAGCCACTCAGTCTATGGTTATTTTGTTATGGCATCCAGAAATGACTGATACCACTATAAAATCAAACATGAAACCACTGAATCTATTTAAAGTAAGCATGTTAATTTTTTATCCTTCATCATTCATTTATTTAATAAATATTAATCTATTGCCTAATATTGGATTAACAATTATCTAAGACTTGAGAATGCAGCAATGTATAAAACACACATAGTTGTGTGTGTGTGTGTGTGTGTGTTGGCACCTATATATTGCCTCTTACATTCTTGATATGCTCATGTGTCAAAAGATCCTGTATTCCACTCTACTTCGGGCACTGAATCACAGATTAGTTCTCTAGATCTTATCATGGTCATTAACAGCCAGCTATTCCTAAACCAATTGCAGTTTCAAGTAGGTCACTACCAGGTTAGCATCTTCTATTTTTCATCTCACCAACTGTATTGGTTCAATTGCAGCAGTGCTACTAACCCATCATAATCTACAGTCAATTAATACTTTTATGGTCTCATGACAACCTTATACCTGTTTCCCCCATAACGTTACTCAATTTCATGATCAATTATTTCATGGTCATTATGATGCAAATACCCTCATTCACTTTCAACTCTCTTATTTTTTCACACTTTTTTTTGGCCAAACAATAACTCTGGTCCAGAATCTAACTTGCCAAATATGGCTAAAAATTAATCTTGCTAAATCTACCAATTTAAATGGATGATCAATGAATTATATTGAATATTCACTATTGTTCCACAATCACATAATTTTTCTCAAATCCATCTATTCTCCCAGTTTAAAATATGACTATTTTATATATTTTTTGGTTTCAAATATTTGACATTCCCAGTTAATATCCCTGCTTTTATTTCACTGACAAAACAGAAGAATAAATAAAAGTCACATGCTCCTGTAATTCCCCCTAATTGTGTTCATGCGTTTCACCCTATGTTCCCTTATTAATAAACCACCAGACTCATTTCTAGATTTAACATTTTGAGTTACACATTCAATTCCTTATTGTCAGTGCTGCTTCATGTAATTGTTCCAGCATTTCTCCTTTTTTCTCTTATTATTTTACCCTTACTACTAGGTCTATACTTACAGTATAGAACCTTCTTATTCTCCTTCTATTAAATAAGACAAAATCATAAGGCTTCTCTCAATCTCATTTCTCTATTAATTTGTCCCTACTTCTTTCCTTTCCATTGAAACAAAGCTTCATAACAATTTATACTTCGTGTTTATTCCCTCTTACCTTATACCCCTTCATCCCTTCTTCCTTAAATCCACTCTAGTCAGGCTTTTGCCAACATCGTTATATCAAAATATGTTAGTAAAGATGTCAAGATCACAAGTGATTTCTCAGTTACCAAATATAATAGTCAGTTCTCCATTGTTATCCAGAAACATAGCACCTGACACAACTGGTCATCCTCTCTCTGGAAGCCTTTTCTTCTTCTGGCTTCCAAGTATCTTTCTTGATATGGTGAAGAAGGTACTCCATTGACCACTGCTTCTGAATTTCCTTTGCCTCTTTCTCCTCACATCCTCTTATATAGATCTTGGAGTACCCGAGATATCTACCCTTGAATTAGTACTTTTGGCTTAAATGTGCTTTCTCAGGAATTTTGTTAAGTCTCATGCTCCAAATATATCCCCATACCCTGAAGAGTTCCAAATTTATACCTCACGGCCAGAATCTCTCCCTCAAACTTGACGTGCTTATCTAAAAAGACCTATTTGACATCATCACTTGAATGTCTAATAGGTATTTCTAAATTAAAGTATCAAAAACTTAGCTATCAATATAATCTCTTTTCCCTAAAATATTCTCTCTGTTACACTATATTTGTTTTTATAAATTCCTTAATTTTAGTTGGTCAAGTCAAATCCTTGGATGTTCTCTTTGTTTGTTGTTGCTGTTTCCCCTCTCATTTCCCACAAGTGTATGTAGTAATATTGTTTTCTTTATAATCAAAGGGAACCTGAATCCAAACATTTCTCCATACCTCCACTGTTACCACTCTTGTCCAAGTCATCAAATTAGGTCAAAGGGACTATAACTATTCTCTTAGCTCCTGTACTTGACTTTCTATTACAGTTCCTTCTCTTTAAAACAATTGTGAGATCATACCACCTCAGCTCTAAATCCTCCTGTGGCTTCTCTTCTAGCTTAGAGTAAAAGGCAAGCCTTTACAACATCGACAAAATGTCATGCAGCCTTTAGTCGTGTAGGTATATTCTGAGTATTTTGTTCAGGTGCACTGTAATCCATCTTTGTTTCTGCCCTGATCCACTTCTTACTTCTAACAAAACGGAGTTGGCTCTTCTAAGCACTGCCCTGAGAGGCTGCGGTCAGGTTGCCCTCAGAGATCTGAGAGACCCTGGGAACTGCCATTCCCACATACAGCCTTTCAACTGAAGCCTGACTTGTGCTGGGATGTGAATACCCAGTTGTCTTGTGTGCAGTTGGGGTCAGATCTGTGGGGTAATTTGTACTCCAGGCTTCCTCTGGAGGGTCACACTGAGTGTAGGACTCAGCCTGAATTTATAGTCTTGTTTTGCTTTTCCCTTTTCTTTCATGATTTGCACCATTGTTTTATTATGTCCTTCTGGGAATATTTCTATAATAAATTATTATGGGCATGTGTATTCTCAGAGTTTGTTTCTGGAGATCCGAGCCCAAGACACTCTTCTATTCCAGTTCCTTCTTTGCCCATATCACCTACTAATTTGTCCCTCATTTTCTCAGCTCCAACTTCTCTTTGTTTCCCTTTTGCTTTTCCTAAGCAATGGTGACATGTTCCCTTCTCAGGTCCATGGCGTTTACTCTGTATGACGGGAATACTCTTCCGGCAGATATATTCATCGTTCAATGTTTCATGCCTCTTATAGTTTTGCCCACTTATACCTTCTCAGGGAGACTCCTTTTTAAAAATATGCAGTGATTTTCCCCATCCCCAACACACAGTGTCCCTCTATATTCCCATCGGTGTTTTTTTCCACTGCAGTTAACCCCCTAAAGTGCATGTTTTATGAATAACACTTGTTTACCTTCTCCCACCACTAGATTACACATCCTGAAGGTAGGCATTTTCTCAGATCTCCAGATCCTTAAGCAGTTCCTGGCCCAGTAATGTTGCAAGACACCTAGTTTATGCTTGAATCAAATAAATATGCATTCAATAGCAACATTTAAATAGTAAGTCTTCACTTAACTTTGTTGATAGGTTCTTGGAAAGTGATTTTAAATGAAACAATGTATAATGAAACCAATTTTATCTTAGACTAATTTAAACAAACGAGTTAAATTCCTATAGCATATTTCTGGTCACAGAAACATCACCAAACTTCTAATTATAAGCTCAAAACACTTTCAATAGTACACATTGACATAAATGAGTTGTATGTACATTAGAAGGATGAATTAGCCCTGCCTGGTGTGGCTCAGTGAATTGAGCGCCAGCCTGTGACCCAAAGGTCACTGGTTAAAGTACCGTTCAGGGCACAGGCTTGGATTGTGGGCAAGGTACCCAGTAGGGGGTGCTTGAGAGGCAACCACACATTGATGTTTTTCTCCATCTCTCTCTCCCTTCCCCTCTCTAAAAAAAAAAAAACAAAAAACCTTTTTTTAAAACTTTAAAGAAAAGAAAGATGAATTAATACAAGAAAAATAATGATTTTCCAACCTGTTTATTTCAGTTAAGTATCATCAGTGGCGGAAGCCTATCCCACCAGCTCAAGGTGCAAGGCGGGAGTCGACCTTGCACAAGACGTCCTTCCCCTGAAGGACGCAAACACACACTAACACATACACTCACTCAGAATGGGACAACTTAGACATGAAATACAGACAATGTCCTCCACTTTGCCCAGGAATCAATTTTTTTTCTCAGCAATATTATAACAAAACAACGTTATTCAAAAGCTTACTTTATTGTACTCCATGTCATTGTGAAACACTGTGTTTTTTTTATTAATCTATGGTTATATATACATAAGTTTCATTCTTTTTTATGATATTTTGTCAACTCAAAGTAGTTTGAAAAAGTGGAGAAAAAATTTTATTCATAATTATATTAGATGCTACAATTTTTCTGATTATTTTACTTACAGAACAGAAAGTAAGTATGGTTAAGTAATTTTTCTAGCAATTACAAAAAATAACAATATAATAACTAATTGAATAAGAAAATATTATCCTAATCACTAAGCATTTTTGTACTTTAGACTTCTACCTCTGAATGAAATTCTAATTTTTTTCAGCAAATATCCTATTATGTTATATTCTATAACATACAGAATTAGTCTTACAATTTAAATAGAACAACTGAATAGTAGGACACTTACTACATAGGCAGGCAGACAACAAAAAAATTCACAGCATAGTAATACATTCTTTAAAACTAGTCAAGGTGGTCCAATTTCAGATACCAGCATTCTAGCTTAGTTTTTAGTTTTGAAATAGTTGATAAAATGCTTTATGAGATGAAGAAATACAATTGAAATTAGTAACAGCATAAAGATCTTGACTGAAACCAATGTCTCTGTGTTAGAAATATATTTATGAAATATAAGTCATAAGACAAATTTTTCTTAAAAGCTGGAAGTGTGAAGATATTATATTTTAAAATAAAAACTATTTTATAAAACTTCTGTTTCAAAAGTGTTGCTGTGTAATGATGGATTTAAAATGCACACATAAAATATACAGAAATACACTCCTTTCAAATATTTGTTTAACTTCAGAACAAAGTACTGTCTGTGAGAAAGGGTCAATTTTTTTTCAAACACATAAAATGTGATTTGGAAAAATATCAATCTGTAAGAAAAGATTCTTCTTTTTGTAAAAATATCATAATGAAATAAAATATTTCTCATTTTTCTGACATGTTCTTTGAGATGACAAGGGTTTTGCTTTGTTTGGTTTTGTGTTTTTTTGCACATGATTAGAAGAAATACTACTCTATGAATTAAGAGACCTGATTCTGGGTCTCCTGTACCTCATATTTTAAAAAAGATATCTAAAATCTTGATTTTATTTAGATACCAATAGCATTCCTACATGTGGGAAAATGCATAATTTTTAGAACTGTAAATACAATACACGCTTTTCACCAGTATGTAAGCTATAACAATCAAAGCAGTTTAACAATGTTTATCACATAGTTTAGAATGAAAAATTGGATTGCAAAGTAACATCATGTTATCTTTTAGAGAAGATAGCATCATTAGAACAGACAAGTTTTAGAATAAGCTTTTAATAATGAAGCCATTCCACATTAAACTTCCAGAGTTTTCAGTTACAACCTATCTTTGTGCTTAAGTTTGAGATGCAATGTAGACACCATTCCTGTCTTGCAAGTAAAAGGTTTCACATAATTTCATTGACATTCCCAGTGTGTGGTTGGTGAAATGAGGCCACATGATATCTGCCATTACTAGCTAAGGTGTATAAAGTGGTATATTGGAATCTATTTGTACTAGCTAATAAGAATAGATTTTTCTTATCTCTTTTCAACTCTGTTAATTAATGTAATGTTTGTAGCTTTAATTCTGACACAGCAAGAATATTTACATCACAGAAATTGGTAAATACTATGCATCAGGGCTTGTTTTTGAAGGATACACAGGACACCACTGTGTACCCTCTCCCTTTTGATCAATTTGGCTGACACCACTTTGACCAATAGTTTTGGCAGAAGTAATGCTATGCCAGTTTCCTGACCTAGTTCTTCAGAGATTTGTCTCTACTTTTTCCTTCTTAGAATATTTTGTCTTGAAAAAATGCCCAAGGAATCCATGAAGAGACCCACTTGAACAAGAATTGAGACTATCAGCTAATAGCTGGCATTAACTGGCCAGCCACCTTTTGATGGATTGTTGTCAGCACCCTCAAAGTGGCCTCCATAGGCCACACCTCTCCAGGAGGGCCACGTTCTGGTCTTCCCTATAACTCAGGGCTCACCTCCAGATCAGGGAAAGTAGGTCGCCTGGCTGAGTCTATACCAGGCAGCGGCAAGGAACAAGAGGCAAGAACTGTAAGAGCTGTGGCTCAGACTCAGCTTTTATTAAATGCATGTTCACATGAGATAGAATATCAACATTACTTTAATATCCTATGTTCCATAATATCACACAGAGTTAACACACAACAATCAATGGTGGATTAATGAGCCTAAGTGCCAGAGCCTCAGTGTCATGCCCAGGGTCCAGTTTCAACAAGAGCAGGTACCTCTGATGGCCTACAAGTTCCAAAGCTCAGCCGGGCAGAGCTTGTGGAGGCACGTGGCCCAGAGTAGTGTGGAGCAGTGTCTCATCATGGGAGATTTGCTGTGTTGGAGGTGGCCCTAAAGTCTACATCAATTATACCCAAATTCTTGGCACCTGATGGAGATGGGAAACTCCATGGCTCAAGGCCAAGAGCCCCCAGTGCTCTATCAACAGGCGTACCCCCTCTGCAGCCACATCTGTGTGGCAATGTCTCAGGTGTGCCACCCTGGCAGGAATTTGGCAGGGTGCCTGGTGTGACTTAGGTAGTTTCCTTCTCGAACTGAAAGTGTCATGGCTGACTGGCCGCCTTCTTGGTAGACATGAGTGATACCATTTTGTTTTATATATTTTATCCTATTTTGACCCGACCAGCACCATTTTATTGGTCCTGTCCTCTACATTGCATCAACTTTAATTGGTCCATTCCAGCTGATGACACATAGAACAGAGAGGAGCTGACACCACCACGCCAAGCTTAAAGTGTAGATTTGAGGAAGACAAATTATTGTTTTGGTTTTAAGTCACTACATTTTGGAGTGATATATAAAGATACAATAAATAACAGGAACACAAATGTACAGTTATAAAATAGCCAAACTAGAACTAAAACCTAGGTTTACAAAGTTACCAACAACCCACATCTAAAGTAGTGACTCATTATCTCTCTCTCACACACACACACACACACACACACACACACATGCATTTCTCTACTATAGCACTTTACATGAATTAGTATTTTATTTCTATAAAAGCACATTCATACTGCTAATAATTTTCCAGTTTCCAATCTTACCTTCCTTCTTTCATTATTCATACTAAGTTTTAGTTTAGTACATGGCTGCACAGACAGAATCAGTCTCCATCCCTTTGTAGACAGATGTGATTGTGTAATTAAATCTTTGCCAATCATTTTAAGGATAGATCTGTCTCTTAAACAACCGAGGCAAAAGCTACAAGAGCTGTTACTTTTTTTTTCTCCTTCCACGATCTGGGTCTTGGACTTGGTGCTGGTGAACCAAGTTTGACTATACACATAGTGACAATAGATGAAGGAAAAGAGAAACAAGAGATAAGAGCCCTGATCCCTCGGTGATCTAAGAGAACAAAGCTGTCTACCAGTGCTAGATTACCAGCCAATCTTATTGGTACATGAGTGAGAACCACATAGATGACACTCTAGCAACCTAGTCTACACATCCTAGCTAATGCACTAATGTGTTAGTCTCTAAACTTTCTGAGTATAAAAATTGTGAACCGACTGCCCCTTTCTCTATATCTCTTACACCTAGCACAGGGCCTTATGAACACTAGGCATTCAAAAATATCTTTGTTAAATTGCATTGCACTAAACTGAAAAATAATGTTTGAAAAAAAATCTAATGTAAGCTTTTGTTCATCAAGTTGTTTTTATCTTAGCAGCATTAACTTAGTCATTCATTAAAATAGTTACATCATTACTTGCTATACTAAGAACATTAGAATTTTCATGGCTTATAATAAAAATCACTATATTCCAGAATTAGAGTACGTATGTGGAAAACACTGGTTAAGAGGATAAATGTTCAGAGAAGAAGGACCTCATGAAGTATCTATGCTTCATTAATAGTAATGCTATGTGCATAAGGGAACCTATTTAAAATTATCCATAAAGCAAATGGTATTTCAATAGTAAATATCACAAAGGCCAAAGGAAATTTAAATCTAATTCAGAATTATTTCATAAAGGTCAGTGAGAAGTGGATAGGGAAAAAAAATCACATGATAAATATTTTCAATAATGTCCTCATCAGAAAGGTCAATCAAAGTTATTTCCCTATTGTTTTCAAAAAAGATAAAGCTTTTCAATTAAGAATTGTTAGAGGGAACAAGGTGCCCTCAGCAAATTTTTTTCTCTGTAAAACCCCAAATCATTTTATCTGAATCCATCACTGCATACAAGACCCAGGACTTAAAAAAGCAAACAAACAAAAGCTAAATTTTTGGGATAAGCCCTCAGGACTAGGTAATATCTCTCTTCTCACAAAGCTTCTGTCATCTTATAACTAGGAAAGTAGAAGTTCTCCAGAATGCTGAATCTGTGCAGCTTTATTATTAAACATAATTCTGAGTTACTGAGCTCTCACTGGTTCTGTAAAAACTAGGGGGAAATATGCAATTCAAACAAAATATTCCATAAAAATTCATGTGGACCATGGACATTATAGACTTATGTAAAACCCCTGAATAAAAAAAATTACCATGAAATGAAAGAATTATTTCTTTACTTTTGGTTCTCCTACACTCTGGACTAAATATAGTCAATGACTTGAAGTAACTACTTGAAGGATTCCACAGTACATCTGGTTTCTGGCACATTTAGGTAGCTGGCCCATGGTATGTTATAGGAGCCACGATTGCCTGGAGGGAGGTGGTGGGCAGTTCTGTGCATAACAGGGGGTGCATATAGGCTGGGATAGTGGGAATTTAGATGATTTGAACATTTCTGAATGACATAAAAGAAAGGTTGCTGGGGTGTCACTTTGCATGAGTGAACATGTGCTCATCATTAGAGATAGGAGAGTCTGAACAAAAGAGACTATTATGTGAAAAATATCTCAGATGTGGACAGAATAACAATAGTATATAATAAAATAGAATTAAGTTTACAAGGAAGTAGTATTGCTTTCATCATCCTTTTGTAGACCATAACACGATGAGTGGAAATGCAAATTTTAGTGGTTATTAGCATCTTCAAGATGAGCAGTCAGAAAAATCAGTTCTTCAGCACATGAGAGCAGTGGTGTCATTTGGACTTCAGAAATCTCAATAATAAATTACTGAGGGACCAGATTAGAGAAAATGGAATTTGCTAAACAGTAAAAACTAACAATATTATGTCAGCTCATTTGAGATATTCAATGGGACCTTCTAAATATCACACAAAAGTATGTAGGAGAAGAAAACCAGATCTGGTTATTTTAAAATCTATGAAATTAACACATGAGATATTTTCTTGTCATAAAAAATGCTGAAACAGTCCTATTAAATAGGAGAAAGGGTCATTCCTATGTACTGTTGAAATTAACATAAACTTTTATCAATTTATAGGAAATAATTGATCATGGTTATAAAAAACTTGGAAGAAGTCATGAAGTAAATCCAGTGAAGATACTTTATTTTAAAGTCATATTTGCAGAACAAATATTTATTTACAAAAGCATTAATAAAAAACATTTTAAAATAAATAACCTAATATAACCTGTTAATAAAGAATGACATATTTACATATAGAATATATACAACCATTGTGAATTATATTTGATTTTGCATAGCATTTATTGATGTTAAAAACATATAATATTAAAAGGACAAGTATATTTTTTTGGAGCAGAGGTAATGGTAGTGATACTACTTTCTGAAGGAGAAGAGCAAATAAATCAAAGTTCTTACTTCTTACTTTGAGAAGACGACTGTTATTGGAATACCTAACATTGGTTTTTCAGTCCAGAGAGGAGATACATGGCAAGTTGAAGTAACAAGTTTTTTTTTAGTTAATAAATCATCATAATGGAAGGAATTACTATGTGGGCCTTGATTATCATGGAAAATATCTTGTTATCACAAAAGCAAATCTTCGGCCAGAATTGTTCTTAAACAAGACACCATAACATTGTGGACATAGTTTTAGGAGAAGTCAAGTGTGTGTGAATGTGTGTGTGTGAATATATACTTAAATATCCTTTCATTGGAAACAAAGAATTTTGCTGGTGTCAAATATCATGATTTAGAACACTGGGTAGAGCAAACTCCTTTTTTGGTCCAAGAAATGGCGTTAAAGCTCTATCAGCAATATTTAATGGTCATTACAACACCTAAGGCAGAACATCCTATAAACATCGCCCTTTTCCAATAATAATGTTGTGTGGTAGTAAAAGCAGCCATGGAAGCACAGAAGGGAGCCTGACTTACGGATGATCAGATCATCAAATTTCTCATCTGGATCCAATAAAGCCACTGACTCCTTGGACTCAGTAAGTATTAGGATTTTGATTTTGCATTCTTTTTAACTTGCCAATAGAATAAACCCTGTACAAGAAGAATATTCTCCATGACAGGAAAAAGAGAACAGAAATATGACGCTGCAATGTTATATTTTTATACTGGCTATAAACACACAAAATGACACAATCATATTTATATTATAGTACTCTATGTTGGCTCTCTAGAGAATGGGTATAGTGGGATAAGTCCAAAATAAAGAACAGCTTAGGATATTTCTACAATACTTATTCCTAATTATAGAAAGGAAAATCTTGACCTTGAGCAGTTAAAATGGAAATGGAAGTTAATGAAAATTAGGAATAGGTAATTCATTAAATATAAATGAAAGATGACTCAAAATATCAATCAGTTTCTAAGGTTTAGAAGATAAATAGACAGTAGTGGTACTAACTCAGAAAATACAGAATTGTTTAAGCATAAACCCAATTAATTCAGTCTTGGAGTTTAATTTGTTATCTTTGTAGAATATCTAAGTAGAGAGTTGGAAAAAAGCAAATTTATTATTATAATACATAGAAATTTCAACCTCAAATGTTGTCCTCAAAGCCTGGTCTTAAACTAACAGGTTTGGGATTCAATATATTCAAGCCTTTGATGCCGCAAGAATAAGTGAGTTTGTGAAGTAAAAAGAGCGGTGGGTCTATGGAATTCTGTAAAACACAAATATTTACAATGTGGGAAGATATACACATGCTTGTGAAATATAGTAAAAACAAGAATGAAGAAACGTAGGAATAAATGGAAATGTTTCAGCAATATGAAATGAAGTAAAGTTCATTAAATTTGGGAATTAGAAGCTCCTTGGTGACCTTCCTAACAATAGTATTTTCAGCTGAGTGTTGAGAACAAAAGTGAGACTGCAGTGGTTTGAATAGTGAATGGGAGGTGCAGACGTGGACAAAGAGACTCAAAGCTATTCCTGTGAGAATTCTGGAGGAGAAATGGAAGGCAGCAACTTTGAAGTAGTAGAAAGAAAGAAAGATCTGTGCTACAATATAAAAGCCATTTTTATCCCCTGTCTAAAGACCCCCATTTAAAATATATTTGATAGTTTGGATGTTGGTAAAAGTTGAAACATGTAAGAGTCATTCTTTGTATTTGAAAAATCAAGGACTTTGATAAGATCATTTTAATCCCATGATTCTTATTTATGGTTATAATGTAGTTATATTACATATAACTAATAAAATAAGAAATACAGCATCTTAAAGATTAAGGAGGACGTTGGGAATCAACTGGGTTCTTCAAAATCCTTATAATTTTTAAAATGTCTAGTTTCTCAGTACCGAGCAATAATATTACACATATTTGACTGCAAGGTTGCATTATCATTGATTATCAGAAATAACAACTAACCAGGGAGACTTAGGAAGAGACCAGTTCTGACTGGACAATAGCCAAAAGGAGGCAGTTCAGTCAACATTGTTTAAAAAGAGAATGCCAAATGTATTTAAAAAGTAAATAAATTAATTAAAAAAAAATAAAAAGAGAATGCAATAAAGGGTAGTTGGGTAGGTGGTTATATCTGCTATGAAGAATTTATAAACGATAATGAAATAGAATAAAAGTAGTATACATTTAATCATCACCATAAGCCAACAATTCTAAACAATGTCTGTCATAAAGTACTCCTTCCTTCCTTGCCAGGTTGTGTCAAATTTCATGTTTAGCCATTGTCCAGATATGTATTAACTAATTATTAGCCCTGTTAAAACCAATAAATGTGAAATATGTCTAAGCATTCATTATGTTTCTGACATCTCTCTAGGTGCATACAGGCACCACAAACATATTATAAAAAGACATTAATTGTGACATTGGCCCATTTCAGTTTTCCTGAAATTGAAGAGGAAGGGTAATAATTCTGTGCCTCGTTAACTCTCCAGAAACTTTACCTATTTCAACTAGGCAAATTTTACACCACCTAAATGAATTAAATATTGTAATAATGTCTATTTTATATACTGACTAAATTAAAATGTAGAAGGTTAAGTGACCTGTCTGAGCACATACAACTATTAACTGGTAGAATGAAGATATGACTCCAAAGTCTGTCTTCTTTCTCCCATAGTTCTTAAAATTATATGACAAAGTTTTCCTTAATTGCAAATATTTTCAAGCTGCTCACTGACACATAGGTATAACACAAACTGCCTTTCCTCCCCCTTGTAGAACAAATATTGAGAGAAATAGATTACATGTACTAAGATTAAATTAAACAAAACATGCTGCATGGAAGAAGTTCACATAAATGCATTTGATGTTCCAGTGAGCACTTTGAGTTGGTGTTAGAAACTGCTCAAAGCGAAGGAACTGAAGCTACATGATATGCATTCCCTCTTGCCAGCCAGCCCTGTCAGGATCCAATTCTTGGGTTCTTTTCATAGTGTCATATTTCTTCTCTCCATAAGAGAGGAAGAAGATTTTTCAGTACCAAAAAAATGTGAGGGAAAAAGTACGTGTAGCACTAATGTCAAGGAGAAATACCAAATGCATTAAATTTGTCATGCAATTTGTTCTAAATAACAGTGCACTTCAAAAATGACATTCTAAATGATACTCTAAAAAGCCATAGTGCCTGCAAAAGTCTCTACAATGTACACCACGACATTTAAACCAATTATTTCATTAACTGCGTTGCTATTATATGTAGGGCAGATTTTCTTTTGTGACTGAATAGAGATGCAGATCAGTTTTGGTAATAATAACTGGTATGAATAAAAGCTTTATGTACCTGTAGCAAACTAAAAGGCAAATTGGGAACTGAGGTGATGTCAGATTACAGTGTGACTTACAGAGAAGGAGTCTACAGCTTTTATTAACACCATATTACTTGTCAAGGCTAAATGGGAAGCTAAGATTTAGTTTATTTTTATATAAATTGTAAAAATTAAATGTCCTGACCTTTCAGTTTTATTATATGGCAAATACAGAGTTTAGTTGTAAGGTATAATTTACATGGTCTTGTCTACTTACACTTGATATTTATATACAAAATAATTTTAAATGCACAGAGCATGCAGAAAAAGTTCATGAGCAATGATCAGCTTTAAAGTGTAAGTACTTTTTTATTCTTATTTATGTTCTTTCTAAGCAGAGATAATTTCTCTTGCAATATATTTATACTTAATTTTGGCATATAAAGGAAAATGAGATCAGCATTAACTTATGGCTTGACAAATTGAACAACTATTATATAAAGTATTATCCTGATCAAGCCAATTACTAACCATGTGTTATTAAAAATAGTTATTAGTAATATTTAGAAAATGCTCTCTTTATGAAAAGGTGATATATTATTATATAACAGGTGAAATGCATAACCAGTTTACTGAATAACAAGGAAAAAGAATTACAAGTAGAGAATTGATTTCCTAATTTTGATAATAGACCCAGTGTCCTTCACTTTCATAAAACTCAAGTAATGAAAGCTCAAGCTTAAGAACTGTGTTCTTTAGAGAATTCAGAATAAGCATCTATAAATGAAAATTCTTCTACTGCACTTTCTACACAACTCAATGATAACACAATAAAGGAAAAACAGATAACACATATTCAGTTACATAAATAGAGTTTATGTTACCCACTCACAGATGCACAGAGACACATTCATGCTTGTATACATAAACACATCACACTGCACAGAATACAGGTTTTGAGGTAATACACTAAAGGAAGGATGTTATGATTTAGGCAACATTATCTCACTTTTTTTCCTAAGTTTTCTACAATAATTATGTAACAAATTAATTGGTCAGTGTTATTTATAAATTACTCAATCAAAAAGGTTCCCATTCAAAGCCAACAATGTATATACTTATAGTGGAATTGACTTGGGAGTTCAACATTTGGGGAGGGAAATCTGAGCTTCTTAATATCCTGCAGCTATGTGAGAATGGACAATATTTTTAACAGTATTTTTTTCGCTTTTTTCCTGGAAAAGATAAATAATATTTGAAACATTCTAATAAATATTGCACATATTTTATGTAAAATTCACAACAAATTCTAATACATTACAATATAATAAGTAATCTATAAATGATAACTCTTTCCCATGATCTTATTATTTTTGAATTTATATTTTATATTTATTTTAAATTATCCTTTTGTCTCTTAATAAATTATTTTTAATATGACCAGCTACTTTTTTAACCTATCTTTAAATAAAGATGTTAGAAAAACATATTGCCTTTGTCCATGGGTCCTTTATACATCTTACTTGATGACCTGCCATTTTCTTTTCTTTATAAAGTAGCTTTCTTTTCCAAAGTAGGTTAAAGCCCTGTGAAAAATCACACAAGAAAACAAGCCCAAATCATAAGCCCCCAAAAATCTCCTTATTTTAATAAACTTTTTGACAAAACATGTACATATTGTCTTATCTTTAAAATTTCGTTAAAGATCATTTTTCTTATTTATCATTTTATAATTAAAATCAAATGTAACATCTTTTGTATTTTCAAGTAAAATAAAAATAGGATTTCTAAAACTGTCTCACAACTGAGTGTTCAATATACTCGAGTTTGATATATTTTTAAATATTCTAAAATTTACTTAAAAATCACTTTAACTGAAAATAAATTGAAATAAATTTTTCTCAAACATTTTATCTTGTAAGATTGTAGGTAATAAAAGTAAGGTTATATGGATCAAGGGCAAAAATAAGAAGCTAAAAGATTGGAAGAAATAAATCTTATTAGAAAAATATGCAAGAAATGAAAATTTTGTATATTTTTTATTTTTTATTTTATTTTTGAGTGAATTATTTATATTTTATTATTATCTCTGGATAGTAAATATTGTATTTAATTTAATTAACAATTACTACAGAAATTATATAGAATTTATGTAATACTGAAGCCACTATGTTACAATTCAGAAAATGGACACATTAAAAAAAGCAAAGCCATTCTGTACGTCAAAAGCAGTATCTTATTTTAATTATAAGATAAATGTGAAAATAACTTGAATATCTTTTTAATTAGCATTTTTTAAAAATAGTGTTGAAAAATTGTTTTAAACATAGTGATATTGATCCTTCTCAGGAGCAAATACTTACTACATATGAACTTTATATAAATTTGTATGGTATATAGTTTGTGGGATATTGTTAATTTTGATGTATATAACCACATTTAGAATCTAGTCCTTCAAGATTAAAGCAATAGTAATTGTCTTTCTTTTTTTAATTGCACAGTTACAATTGTCCTCATTTCCTTCCCATTACTCTCATCTGCCCTACCCACCCCCACCTCATATTCAATCCTCCCCTGTCCCTCTTGCCTTTGTCCATAGGTCCTTTATATATGTTCTTTGATGACCCTTCCCCTTCTATGCCCACCCCTCCCTCCTTCCATCTGGTTACTGTCAGTTTGTTCTTTATTTCTATGACTCTGGTTATATCTTGCTCACTTGCTTGCTTTGTTGATTAGGATCCTCTTATACGTGAGATCAAGCAGTATTTGTCTTTCTCCGCCTGGCTTATTTCACTTAGCATAATGTTCTCCAGTTCCATCCATGCTGTCACAGAGGGTAAATGGCTGCATAATTTTTTTAAACACTTCAATGTATAATCCTACTACTCTTTGTATGTACATATGTTTTTACACTGAGAGTAGATGATTAAAAGGCTTAGGGACTACCACAAATACCTCTCCATTCTCTAATTACTGCAATTACTTGTAATGAACATTCTGAAAAATAGTCTTTTAACTTCTGCAAGCAGCCCAAAAATTCCCTGGCAGAGAGGATATGTTATGTCAGTATTAAATTTTTACATCCTTGAGCCGTGTGAATTAGGCCAGAAACCAATCTCAGATAACCCTTCTGAACTGCCTGATCGTGGCATTAAAAGACAATAACCGCTAGCCCGAGGGTTGCAGCTGCAGTCTCTTTCCTTCAGTTACTGTTAAAGTGATGAAGTCTGCTCGAGGGGAGTATGCATCTTTTCCATTTTCTAACTGCCTTAAACTATTTTTTCTGAGAAGTGATTCTTATCGATCACCAACGGTCAAAAATTTACTATTTAAGAAGACCCCAAACTAGGTGGAATAAATAAGAATTGTTCTCCTCAAAATATAGAATAAACATGCTGCCTTTAAAGCAATATCTTTAGATAGAAAGCTATAAAAATGGAAGCAGAAAAAGAATAAACACATTGAGTCTCAGTGGCATAGGTAAGTGTGTTTTATTAAAATCCACCTGAAAATATAAGGACTGATTCATTTCATTGTTGTTTTTTTCTGCCTTGCAACACATTTCTGTTTATCAATGTCCCCGGGTCATCATTGCCATCTATATATTTTTAAAAAACAGTAAAATAATATGAAAAAAATACAGCGTCTCTATACTCATTCTAGAGAAGGTGAGTCAATCAGTATTATTTACATGTATTTACATTGAACAAATAAAACCTCTATCTCACTTGCTTTGCTAGAAATACAAATTCCACCCAAAATAGAAATATATACTTATGGTCAATATTAGGACAAAGTGTTTTGCATTTCCATAACTAGGTTAAAATAATTCATATATATTTTCGAACACTACTTCAGTCTCATTATAATAGTTTGACATTGGGGATGAGGCTGATGATATGGTAGCTATTGCTATGTTATTCATAATATTTTATACTTATGTTCATGAATAAGAGTCATAATAGAAAATAAGACTTTTATGTACTAGGCTATATATCTATCCACATTGCAAATTTCACAATAAACACTATATAAAATTATTTTTAGTTAATTATTTGTCAATAAGCAGATTTTAAATATAGATAGGATATAATTGTTTAAAATTTCTGATTTAGGTGTTCAATTGTAGGGCATAGATTCATTTGTGTTGAACAAACATTTCTGAGCACTTAGGTCCAGTATGCTGTACTAAGAATGTGAAATCAGGAAAAGAGTTTCCTGATTTCAAGAAATGGACTTCTTATTAAGGATCTCGCTCTCATTTTTTTTAAAGATTTTTATTTATTTATTTTTAGACAGAGGTGAAGGGAGGGAGAAAGAGAGGGAGAGAAACAGCAACGTGTTGTTGCTTCTCACACGCCCTCTCTGAGGGCCTGGCTCACAACCCAGGCATGTGCCCTAATGGGGAATTGAACTGGCGATCCTTTAGTTTACAGGCTGGCACTCAATCCACTGAGCCATGCCAGCCAGACCTAAGGATCTCTTTTATAAGGCCACAGATGCCATTTGTGAGGTCTCTGACTTCATGACCTAATCACCTTGGGCAATAGGTTTCAACATATGAAGTCTGAGGTGACATAAACATGCAACTTATTATGGAATTCTCTTACACTTTTCTAATCAGCTTTCCTGAATAACATTTGCATGTTTTTTCAAATTATATCCATTCTGAGCAATTGACATCTCATGATCTTTCACTAAAGAAATGCATAAAACAAAATTGTTTTTCCAGTTCTGGCACACATTACTTAAACCTGCCTTCTGTAGCTCTTGCTGACTTTAATTTGTGTACTCCTTCTTAGTAAAGCAATCTTTGTTTGGGCTCTCAGTCTTATCCTCTACCCCAACCTTTTAATTTCCATTTTCTCTGGTCTATTGATTATACAGTTTCTATGTCATTATCTCTCCCTATGAATTTTGTTCTTCTTTTATTCATTTATATATTATTCAGTGATATCTACCTTAAAATTAAAAAGTCTTCTAGAATCCAGACTTCAAATAATTGTTTTAATTTCTCCTCTTGATAGCCACATGTGATGTGTGCCAACTACGACCCCTATTTTGATCTCTTCATCTCTCATTAACTCCTAATCCACCGCAGTCTATAATCTACCCACCCCACTGCCAAGTAATCACATATCAGTTTAACAAAAATTTCTACTCAATGAAAATGTTTTATTCCTCACAGTATTTACTATGTCATGGCACCCAAGATTGTCAAGAACTCAGCAAAGTAAACTTTTGTTAGACTCCTTTAATTCTATAAAGGGAGTCAGATGGGACACCAAGGATACCAACATAAAAGTTGTTAATATTTTAAATTATTTGTTTATGTCTTCAGACCCCAAAGTAGCATAAAATAACAAAATTCTCCTCATTCCTAAATGATAAGAAGTGAATTTTAAAAAGAGATGAGTTAGGTCTGAGAATTTAATATATAGCATCATGACTATAGTTGATAGCACTATTGTATTGAGTAATTGAAAACTGTCAAAATTGTCAAAAAAATAAAACTTAAATTTTCTTACCAAAAAAGTTAAATATGTGAGGTGATAAATGTGTTAACTTGATAGGACAAATTATTTCACTGTCAAATACATATGTCAAATAATTGCTTTGTATGCTTTAAGTATCTTAAATTTTTACTTGCCAATTATCATTTACCTACTCAATAAGTCTGAAAAACAATGAGGGGCCTAGGGAATGTTAATTGAGAAAAGTATTTCAAAAGTTTGGATATAGCATACATTTTCTCTAAGGAACAGTGTTAATTTTTAGGGTCATGCTTTCGAGCAAAAATTATAGTAAAATAAATAACAGGCCATAGCTTCTTTACAGTATGGAGAACAAGCTATAAAGGGAGTTTTCCTGGATTTTACTCATGGACTGGAGCCCATCTTTTACTTGAAGACTGAAGGGAATGGCAGAGGACAGTACAAAAGAGGTCGTGTGTTTGAGGGAGGGAGTGAGGCTGCAGATGGAAAGATGAGGAAGAGAAGGTCTACAAGGGAAGAGATGTGCAGCCTAGGGAATCAGTTCTGCTGTGAAGAGAGCCTCCCTGTCGTCACACACCTAACACCAAAGTCTGAGGGGTTTTCTACAGAGCGGTGCAAGTCAAAATGCAAATTAACTGAAACTTTATTCTTACGGTTGTTGTTGTTGTTGTTGTTGTTTTGCTTTAACTACATTTTGAGATTTCCCTAGGCTTTCCAATCAGCAATTTGCATTCTGGAATTCTATTTTGATAAACAATAACTGGGACAAAATGACAAAGAAACATGGAAGTCCGTTACATCCTATACTCCTTTTCTACCTCTGCAGAAGAAAAGACTATGTATCCTCTGAGGAGACTTTTGTGAGGAGTCTCTGTGGCAGGAGGAGGCAGTGAAGACACAACTACTCTGGAAAAATTGGTCTCTACAAACGTGGGACAGAGGGTAAAACCAAACTTGATAGCGCTCTGTAAGTTACTTGGGGACGTCCTTTCGGAAAAGAAGTAGGCAGAAGTACCTGGGTCCCACATGACTCTCTTCTTCATGAATGGCCTTAAAGTATTATTTCTGTATCTCTGCCACTTCTCCCCAGTCTCCTTCCTTGATATGTATTTATAAGGGGGACCCCCTAGAAATGGAATTTATTTGTAAAAAACAGTTGTGTATTTATTCTTAGGTGTTTAAACATCGGTCACCTTCAGAGTACTCTCCATTTGATGCAATACATTTATTGAGATATTTTTTCCACTGCTCAAAACAGTTTGTGAACTTGTCAATTTTGATGCCTCTTAGTGCTTCTGCCGTTTTTGGTTTCACCTCTTCCACATCAGTAAAACATTCCCCTTTGAGGACTTTTTTTTCATCCAGGAAAACAAACAAAAGGCGCTCAAGGCAAGATCAGGTGAATAGGGAAAGTGGGGCACAGGAGGTCATGATGCTCTTGGTCAGAAACTGCTGAACACGCCGTGCACTGTGAGCAGGTGTGCTCGTAAATCACCCATCATGAAATGGACAAATGCATTGAAAGAGTCTTCAAAAAAAAAAAAAAACCCACTGAAGCCACATACAGCCTCTCACAACAATGCCAGCAGATACAAAGATAGAGATAGGTTCCTAGAGCGCTCACTTAGCCTATACTACAAGGACTCACCTTTCACAAAATAATTATGGTTTATTTTGGGTTCCCCCTTTGTATAAATCAAGACTTTAATGTTAAAATTTTTCAGTTTTGGTCTGAATTCCTTTGTCTTCATATTAGTCTTTCTCCAAGTCCAGTGGATCCTATCTCAGAAATATTAGTGGATTCTACCTCAAAAATATTTCTTCAAAACAAAACTTCACCTTCATGTTGACACCTAATCTAAGCCACTATGATCTCTTCCTTTGTCCCTTATCAATGCAAAAACCTTCTAATTGGTGTGTGCACACTCACCCTCACCTGCTACCATCAATTCTCCACTAAGCATCTGCCTTTTTATACATCAATTTCATCTGTGTTTTTCCGTGCATAAAGCATTTCAGCGGCCTTCCTTGCTTTTAAGTTAAATATGCTAAAATCTTATAATGGCATATACAATCATGCCTAAATATCTGGCCTCTTCTTAGAACGTTGCCTTCTCCCTCGCTCCTGTGACCTAATCACAATCACAGTGTTGGCATTTCGCTTTCTAAGCTTGCTAAACTTGCTAATTTCATCACCTTTTTTCTCTTTTTATATCTCTGCCACAAAAGAAGATTCCTTCAGCTTTAACAACAATCAATTCCTTCCGTTCACCTTGGATGACTACTATGGATCTTTTTTTAAAAATATTTTTTTTATTTATTTATTATTAGAGAGAGGAGAAGGGAGGGAGGGAGACAAACATCAGCCTGTGGTTGCCTCTCACGCGCCCCCTACTGGGGACCTGGCCTGCAACCTGGACATGTGCCCTAGACTGGAATGGAACTGGCAACCCTTTGGTTGGCAGGCTGAAGCTCAGTCCACAGAGCCACACGAGCCAAGGCTCTATATGTCATTTATAAATGATATGAAATATCAAATAGTAGTGAAGGACTTCTCCAAACTCTAAGTTCACATTATGTTCCCTTGGTGTCTGTGAATGTGTGTGTGTGTATATTTCTATGTGTATACATCCTGTACATTAGGTTTTCATGATGCTTATCTACCATAAGAAAGTATATGTGTAATTATCTTTATGCTTAGCTAATTCTACTCTGCCAGGTTTTTGTTTTGGAAAGGGACTGTGTCCATCTTCATTTAATTGTGTGCCTTCAAGAATCTGCATCCTTGCATTCTCTTTTTCCTTTTTCTTCCCCCAACCCTTTTCTTTTTCTTTCTCCTTGCATGCAGCCATTTTCTTTCCTCCTTAAAGATATTCTCTGGAACTAAAGAAATATATGTTACAAAATGAAACTTGAGGTCCCTAATGAATCAGAGTTTGAGAACGAATATAATCAAAGACCAAAACAGTGATAACTGGAGAGTGAGCCAAAAGGAAAACCTAAGTGAAGGAAATAAAAGAGACATAGAAGTACAGAAAAGAGCAATCTGGGAAACTAAATGCCCCCAACAGCATCATTTTTCAGCAATTATAATTTTTTTAAGTGTGTTAGTTTTTTTTCCTTATTGCATAAACAATACTTTTCAAAATTACCAACTATTTCATTACTCACACACAATAGTTGTTTTTAGTTCTTTACAGCCACTTATACTCATTCCCACAGGCATATGGCTTTTTTAAAAATTATCACTTATGTGGGTTTATTTTGTCTTCTATTTTACTCCACTTACCATAAACATTTTCCTACATAGTGTTTATAGTAATTATTTAGGTAAAGGCATGTACTCTACTGAATTAATGTACTATACCTTACTATTATCTGATTCCTAGCCATTTGTCTTCAAATTTTCCCTATTAAATATAAGCCTACAGTAACGGCTAGCTCAGTGTATGTATATCTGCATATGTTTAAAGTCTTTAATATTTCTTTAGATTTATCTTCCAAGAGATTTTAATAAATCTGAAGATATGAACATTATCATGTATCTAAATATAAAATTCAAAATCTTTCCATGAATCTTTCAAAAGCCACCATTGAAATTAGGCATAAACACGGCAGATGGGTGGCACAGGAGTTTATCAAAGTTGATGAAACATACAAGTAGAGAAATATGAATTAAAATAAAACCAAATACTTGGACTAAATATCTAGTCTTTGTAGATGACCTGACTTCCTTCCTTTATAGTCCCACTCTCCCTCCTTTCCCCCACAGCGCTCACTACTTCTGACTTTCTTTTGTTATCTGCTATTATTGTTGACAGACTGCAAAGGCATCCTAGTGTATTTGAAATTAGCTTTCCAAAGGCAAAATTGCTGTTTGAGAAGATAACATTCAAAATGATTCCTGTGAATCAGATAGTCTATTATGAGACAGACTGAATTATGCATTGGGTTGCCAGAGACTGAATATTACTATTTTAAGAACTTTTTTTTTCTCCAGTACTTTTTTAAAAGGAGCATCACTGATATATGGAATTTAAGGTTTCCTTTTTTTTTCTTTTTTAATTCACCCCTTCCTTCCTGCTAGGCTTTATTTTGCCTCATTCTCTTTTCCCAACCATCTTCCTAAAGACACTTACTTAAAACAAATATAATATATTCTAATTGCTTTCTTGATGTTTAATTATAAGAAAATGCTTCATCAGTATAGTGAACTCATTTTGTATTTCAGAACACATTAACTTCAGCAGAAATATTCCCACCAAAGACCTTGTTTTGATAGTGTTTTAATTTTCTTTAAGTCTAATTTTCTTTTTCTGTTTGTTATGTAATGGAGCTTCCCAAAACATTGGCAATCTCGCCTCATTTTGCCTTGAGCTAGCAAGAACTTTTTTATTTTTTTTTAAAGGAATGTGATTGCTGAGAAAAGGTAATGGATAATTCAGTAGCAAGTTTGCTCCAGAAAGAGTAAAGGAAAAAGAAATACGTGAAGACTAAAAAGATTAGAAAATAATGGGAGAATGTTTACAATATATATATGAATGCCCAAAGTCAAAAAACACAAACACATAGCTTTAAAAGGACATATATTCCCAACTTATTTTTTTAAATAACATAGTTCCCTAGAGTATGTCCCTAAGTGTTTATAGAGTCTGTAGTTTCCTTTTAACTGAGCAGTTGGAAAGAACTCAAAATTGTGAGATTATGAATTTTTAACATTAAGTATTATCCTCACTCCACTAAATTAAATAATAATGTGTACAATTTGGGAATCATGTAAAAAGGATAAATACATGCAGATACACTAAAATGATCAGGACTTCTATGCAGAATTTTCTACATAATATAAAAAGCATCATAGACTTTGATTGCAGACTCAGCACAGAGATCATAAGGAAAACCGGTAGATAATTCACTAGATTCATCTTTTTAACTTTACTCCACTCTAACACATCACCCACCTTCTTTATCCCAACTCACTAGACATCTCAAACTGTTCCCTGCTCCTTCTTCTGCCAAGATTCCCACTGCAGCAGCTATTATATAAAACATAACTGTGTCTTTGTTTTGGTCAGAGTGCAACCAGAGAAATAGGCGATTAGGAAATATATCTTCAGGGATTCATAAATAAACCCCTTGTATCTTAAGGACTTATAAATACATCTTAAGGGAATTATGGGTGCTGGCAAGGAAAGGTCCCCAGATCCATAGGCCATGCTATAGAGAGGACAGGTTTAAACTTTCAGGTACAATCTGAAACTTTTGTCCACAGTTGGAACTTCCTCTTCAAGAAAACCTCAATTCAACTCTTAAGGCCTTTCCAGGGACTGAACCAGACCCACCCAGGTTAATTAGGATAATCTCACTTACTTAAAGTCAATTAACTGTGGAATTTAATTACACTTACAAAATACTTTCACAACAGTACCTAGATTCATGTTGGGTTGAACCGTTGAGGCCAATAGCCTAACAAGTTAACACATAGGACAGTCACGGCCCACCCCTGGACATCTTGGCACATGTACAAGAGCTCAGATTTATAACTACTTTCTTCCCTTTCACTTGCATTGGCACTTTGTTTTCAAAAAGAATCTTAGCTGCTCACGGTTCTTTGCCTGGTGGAGTACCAGGCATTTCATTCCTGAAGGGTCTGGACCATTAGCAGTCCTGCCTGAATTGAGTGGTTGTAATTTTCTACTGACTTTAATCACAGGACATGATAACACTAAGATACACTTGGAAATATCCTGTACAGCAGGTTCTAGAATAACATTATTTTGTTTCAAATTCATTTTTTATAACATTGATAAGATGCCTTAGGAACTAAACTCTTGTTTATATCCATTAGCCTCTCTTAAAAGTGGTTGTGCTATATAAGATTTTACTTGAAGTCACAGAACCTTTCAATGATGTTCCATGAGGATTTACCATATTTCAGACATTCTCTTCCTTGCTCACATTGTTTACTAATGACATACTCATTCTCAATCCCATTGTGTAATAACAATCCAGTTGCCTGTTAGTAATAAGGATCAATTGACCCAGACAGTGTTGAAAATGTCATATTTGCCAGTTAACTCAGAGGCATGCCAAGTCCAATGGGGCCAGGTATGGGGAAGGGGCATCAGAATGTTGCTAGTAGATTAGTTGGTGTAATTGTGATCCTATTTCTAATCCTTGATTTCTGGATGGATGAATGCTGGCTGTGGAAGAAACTTCATCATATAATTGATGCTAATTTAGATTCTATACAGTCTCCTGAGTGACACTGCCCAGGCCTCATAAGGTATTGCAATCTGTCTGGCACTATAACTAATTCTTCAGAAGGTTATTTCACTATTCATTTCAGGATGATACAAACATAGTAAGACCAGTGCCTTTCAAGAGTATGGGCCCATAGTTATACTCTTTTGCTGGCAAATGAATTCTTTGAAGAGAAGCAATACTTCATAGAATGTCATGATGGTGGATGACACTCTTTAATGGGTGGTAGTTTTAGCAGAAGTATTGAGTGCAGGGAAGGTCAATTCATATCCAGTGTAAGTGTCTATTCTGGTAGAGATAAAGTGCTGTTCATTCCCTAATGGAATCTGTCCAATGTAACCAGTTTACTATCAAGTAGCTAGAAGATCTAGTTTTATTCTTTGCCCTGGCAGAGAGGCCAAAAAAAGAGTAGCTCTAGAGAAGATGGTGTTGATAAGTAGAAATTTATGTTGCTAAGCCTAGGTATAATCTCCGTTCCTGTCACCATGTTCAGTCTGTTCATGAGCCTATTGGACAATGACAGAATGGCTCGAGAAAGTGGTCAACTTGCATGGAAAAAATGGATACTCATGTTAACTTGATTTTAATATCTTCTGCTGCTGAGGTCACCATTTTATGAGCATTCTTATGAGATGCAAGTATCTTCACATTCTTTGCCCAAATGATCTGTTCGCATGCCTCTTCCTCGGGCCTTGTCACCAATTTTGCCAATCATGACCATCCAACCAACTCATTAAACCACACCCAGTGAAATGCTTTAGACTAGTGCTCCTGGTTATTTCTCCCGCTAGGAATGGTAAACAACCAGGTGCACTGATCAAAGTGCAGCCAGTAGGAGGGATTTCCCCTCACCTCTGTCCTTCAGGGATGCCCCAGAAAGGGGCTGTTGTACTATAGCTCTCCACCTTGGGGTTCCTAGATACGCAGAATCGCCCATAATAGATCCATTTATCTTGTTCAGCCAACTGTTCGTGGAGAATCCTCCATGAGATTGTTGGTATGGGCTTCACAAGTGAAGGTAACGTAGTGCACAAGTGGGGCCCAGGGCATTTGGGTCACATTTTTATGCAACTCATGCTTTCAGTACCTGCTCAAGCTTAGTCACATATATACCGCTTCCATTGGATGGTGGGGTACGACTGCTGAGACGTCCACATGCACAGCTTGAGGATCAGACAACACATAATTCATGATTGTAACAGCTATGCAAAATCTCTACATCTGCTGCCAGAATCACTTTGTTCATGAATCTATTGGGCACTGAAAGAGGTGACTGTAGAAAAAGGCTAATTGCTATACACAGAATGTGTAATCCTAAACATTTGATTAGGAAAATCTTCTGCTGAGGTCACCATTTTGTGAGCATTCACATGGACATCCCAGGATGCCTGGTAACTTGGTGAGCCATAGATAAGCATCCAGTGTGTTTACTAAGGCCCATTGATAAACCAAAAGCCCTTTCTCAAATTGGGAGTAGTTAACTGTAGAGTGGCAGGGCTTTGTTCCAAAAGCCTAAGGTTTATGTGTGTGTGGTTACCTTGAGAAGCCCACCGACACGTCAAACTTTCAGCATCAATTTATTTGTTGGATCATATGGTCCATGTGGTAAAGTGGCTTGTATGGCAATCTAAGCCTGGAGTGGAGCCTTCTCTTATTCTGGGCCTCAGCCAAAGCTAACAGCTTTTTGGTCACTTGGTAAATGAGTAACAGCATCCTAAACAAATTAGGAATATGTTTCTCTGAAGAAGTTGCACTTCTTTGTTGTAGGAGGGACCAGATGCAGCTTATTATCATTTACAATGCAAGAGATATTTTAATATGTCCCATACCATTAGACCCATAGAAATATAACTAAGATGACAGGTCTCTAAATTTTTGCTGGATTTATTCCCCACTGTCTGACACACAGATGTTTCACTAATGTATCAAGCATAGTTGCTACTCCCTATTCACCAGATCCAATCAGCATATTAATGTAGTGGACTAACGTGACATCACATGGAAGAGAAAGGCAATCAAAGTTACTGTGGAGTAAATTATGATTCAGGGTCTGAGGGCTGATAAACCTCTCAGGTTGGACAATGAGGGTAATAATATTGTTGGCCTTGCCAGCCGAAAGGGGTACTACTGGTCGTCCTTACTGATAGGTATTCAGAGAAAGAACAATCACCAGATTAATAGCTGCGTATCAATTTTAGGGCTATGCTGATTTGCTCAAGCAATGAATGCACATGCGGACTTGCAACTGCAACTGAAGTCACCACCTGGTTAAGCTTATGATAATTTACTGCTATTCTCTGCTATCTGTTTTCAGCACAGGCCAAATAGGCAATTTGAATGGGGATGGTTGGATCACAACATTGTATATTTCAAGTCTTTAGTGATGGCAGTCTCTGTAATCCCTCCAGCAACATGGTGTTGCTTTTAGTTATTTTTTTTTCCCTAGGTAAAGGCAACTCTAGTGGCTTCTACTTGGACTTCCCTACCATAATAGCCCTTACTCCATAGCCTGGGGAACTAATGTAGAAATCTTGCTTGTTACTAAGTGTGTGTATGTATACACACACACACACACACACACATATATATATATATATTACAATTATGCCTTCTAGAACTGGGTAAGTAGTTAAGTAATCACAGAATATATTTAATAAACTGGATCAACTATAAGATGGATCCAAGCTAAAGCTTCATTGGTTATCTGACCTCCGTAAATCCCTAATCTGACTGGTGGACAAAGTGATGTTTTCATGTCTCCACAAATTAATTTGAATTCAAAGATAGTGTATGGTAATCCTCCACAAGTACTGTTTTCCCTTTCTCCAGGCTGTCTTCCTGGTAAGCGCCATAGCCTTTAGGGGAAGACCAGGGAAGAGACTAACAGTACCATCTTTGGCAGCATAGCAGGTCCTTCCTTAAGAGGGAATCCAGGTCTGAAAACTGTCTCAAGTCTGAGAGTTGGCTGAGTGGCTATGAATCAGGCTCCAGTGACTCAACTTATCCTTCTGCATACTTGACCTAGAACCCTTCTGCTTTTACAGATCAAATATAAATTTAGTAGCTTTCCCTTTTATTTCTTTTTTAAGAACACCATATTCAACTAACCATCATCATACCTCTCTGAGTCAGATTATTTTTCTTTGATTTGATTGTCCCTTAAGTTAAACAATGTCCCTTTTGTCTTTGCCAATTAAATGCCACCATATGACCTGTGCTATTCTGAGATCACATTATCCCCAGTAAATCAGGGAACCCAGATACATGGTAACAGTTCCTACTGTGATTTACAACCTACAGAAATGAACCAGAAGGATTTTCAAGAATTTTGAGGCTCTCCTCACAAATGTATTCCTCAGTTGTTTTTTGTTTTGTTTTGTTTTGTTTTGTGAATATTGTGTCGTCTAGGCAATCTGGGGTAGGTGAGCAGTTATTTCTTTTTTTCTAACATTCTAACATGATAAATTTATTCTAATGTCACAATCTCCCTAAACCTTTAGATACTTTTCTCTGTACTATGGCAACAGGTAATTCAAAGCCCAGCCTCTGAAGCCAGATAAAACTGCTTCAAACCATGCCAGCAGTGTAGCCTTCACATCAAACAAAAATATTTATTTGGTACCTCTCATGCATCAAACACTATATTTGCTACGATATATATTAAAAATACACCATCCTTACTTACATGGAGTTTAAAGGCTGATAACTATTCCATATTTACTAGCCCTGGATCCAGTGTGGAGAATGAGGCTTGCCTTGAAGTGTCTTAACCAAAGCCGCAGCTAGTAAGCAGTTATGCCATCTTCACAGACATAGTAAAGGTATAAAATAAGATATTAAATATAAAGTCCTTAGCACACTGTCACATAAGTTAGTTCTTATTAAACGTTAACAAGCAAATTTCCTCATTTCTAATGTTAGGAAATTAGTTGCATTTACCTCTAAAGTCATTTTCAATTTAGACAATCAAGACCCCAGATTAAAAGTAAAATGTTACATGATCTCATTCTCCTTTTTCTTCTTAATGAAAAATTCCTACTTTTATTCAGGCACATATTATATGTCCATTAAAATATCACATTTTCCAAGTTTCTCTTGCAGGTTGGTACGGCTATATATTTAATCCTGGAAATTGAGATAGATGTCAGCTCTTGAGTGGTTCTGTTGCAAAGACAGAAATTTTTCAATGGGCCTTCTTTTGATTGACTCCCCTTTTTCTTTTCTCCTTTATGAACACTCTTTATTATGGATGTAGCTGCAGCAGCCATCTTTACAGTTGCAGGTGGAAATAATTCATTAAGGATCACAAAGGAGAAAGACAGAAGCAACCTTGGTATTAGTTGATTGCACAGAGCTACAAAGCCAAGTATCAATTGCTCACCAGTGGAATGTTTTTATGTGAAAGAATAAACCACACTGTATTTAATTTTCATAGCAAAATATACTTTGTTACTAACCTAGTAATTGTCAGAAAATAATAAATTAAGGTTAGTGTAAATAGATAAAGATTGGAAATGTCAGCAGGAATAAGAATTAGTGATTTCAATGGTAAATAGCTGTTGGTATGACAGATCTTCTCAATGATTCCCTTCCTGTAAGTCTAGCTTCAAGATGAAAAAGGAACTTCTGTTACAGAACAAGACATGCACTAAGATAATATCATATATATTTTTGGAACAAAATATAAAGTGCTTTCTAAAAAACTGTTTTGCAGCCAACAAGACTGAAGAACACATGTCAATAGAAATAAGCAGTCACTTGTATCCAAAGGTTAAAAAGTATTTAAACCCTAAGATCTGGAAATACCCTGATGGGATTAGTATACATCTTTGGAACTTGTCTGGTCATTTAACATCTTCACAGCATGCAATGTATTGGGTTTATTCTTCTTGCTCAATAGATAATTGGAAGACAGTGAAAAGACTAAGGAGAGAGGAAGAGGGACATAGGCAGCAAGCCCTTCCTGGTGGCATACAATGAGAGGAAGAGACTGGGGGAACAGGTGCAGAGATAGATAGAAAGGTGATTGATTGATAGATAGATGATAGATAGGTAGATAGATATGAGGTCTGTCTGGAAAAGTTCAGCTTTTGTTAATCTAATGAGAACAGTTTGCATAACATCCATATACCCTGACAACCAAGGAGAGTGGACTGGAATGTACATGTGTGAACAATGATGACTTCAGTCTACTAGTCAGTAGGGGCAGTAGATGCCATTGAGTGAGCATCTGTACTGTGTGGCCATCACATTCAAGATGACTGAGCAAGTAGAACAATGAATCTGCATCAAATTTTCCCTTAAGCTTGAACATTCCTCCGTGGAAACTATTCGGATGGTTCAGAAGACCACGGCTCTAGGCAACTGGTGACTGGCAGCTTCATCATGACGACACACCCACTCAGGATCACAACTTTTGCAGAGTCTTTTTCTGCAAAACATCAAATCACAGAAGTGACTTAAGCCCACTAGAGCCCATGTTTGGTGCCCTGTGACTTCTGGCTTTTCTTAAAACTAAAATCACCTTTGAAAAGGGAGAGATTTCAGACCATTGATGAAATTCGGGAAAATACCACAGGGCTGATAGAGATTGTGAGGTCCCAAGGTGGCTACTTTGAAGGGCACTGAGGCATCATTGTGCTACATACAAAATTTCCTGTGTCTTATATGTTCTTCAATAAATATCTGTATTTTTCATATTACATGGCTAGATAACTTCTGGACAGACCTCACACATAAAAGAACATGCGCCACATACACGAAAAACTTAAGAAATTTTAAATCTGTAATTGCCATTTTATATTCTTTCCTATGTGCTTCATACTTCTTTTGATTGTTTCAACATCAGCAGCCCTGGTAAACCTCTGGGATGTATTTCTTTCTCTTTACACATTGCTTCATGGGCCCACCAATTCCTTGAACTTTCCCCTGAGGACCCATGGGTAAGATGAATTTCCTTTTCTAAAGTCTAATCACAGTTAGACCCTGACACCACTAACTCCTCAGAGACAATTATTGCTTAATGGTTAATAAGATAAGTCAGGTTGTCTGAAATTTCTCAGTCTTGGGATCTTAGGCAAATTACATAAACTATCTAAGTTTCATTTCCTTGTTTGTTTGTTTTTTTTGCATAGTGGAGACATAATGATATTATTATCCTCCTACATCTGTTGCAAGGATTACCAAAGAAAATCTACAACAGCATGAGCGCAGTGCCTGGCACACAGCAAACTTTCAGTAAATGTTAACTCTCATTTAAATCATGTTAATAGTCATGTGTTTAATCCCTTAAACCAAGTCAGACCGCAAACTCCTTGAAGAAAGGAAGCATATATTCCCTCAGTGTACATTTCCCTTAAGACTTGGCATGAACCTTTTGTATGTAATCATAGAATACTTGTTCAACATTAGTTTTTTTAAAAAAATGTATTAACCGTCTACATTGTAACAATCATTGAAATAGGAAGAGGAAATAGGGCAGCATATAACAGAGGCTGTGGGGGAGGCCTTTAAATTAGGCAAAAAAATTAAAACAAAAAATTATATTTCTTTAAATACAGATTTATCATGCCTACTTTAATGACACTTCTCTCCAAAATTGCTGCTTAAAATGTTCTGCAGTATCACAAAATAGATATAACCCTTCTTGTTCAAATTGCAAATAAGCTCTGTATGGAACTATGCCTGCCTTTCTTGATAACAAAGTCCCCAGGTATCAGTTCTTGTTTAACAGTGATATATTTCAGTGTTCTTAAAAACTGCAATATGAGGGTGATAATCTTGATGCTTTGTTCACATAATATGAAGTAGTATTATGGCAGAAGGGTCCTTGGAAGCAATTCAACTGTTATCTACGGCTAAGAAAACTAACGTAGCCACATGAACAGGGGTATGTGACTATTTGCCACACAGGCAAGTGGTCAGCATGATCCCTTTAAACATATGCCAAGTTTGATCACTTTTCTGATCAGAAACTTTTAGTGGCTTTCCATCACAGCTCTAATGAAATCCAAATCTTTACCATAGTTACTCACTATTTCTTCAGTCTCATTCCTTAGAAATCTTCTCTCTTTCCTTGCAAATATCACATTAAGGAAACAGCCCTATTTTGTTTATTTTTCCCTCCCCAGTTGCTGATACAGTGCCTGACAAAATTTATCTAGAAGTTTTTCAATAGAATTTTTTTAGTAATAAATGGGTAAATTATTGAGAGAACTAAGAGTACATTTCTTTAAAGTGAAGGAGAAACCCTTAAGGTAGCCTTATATACATTGGTTGACAGTAATTAGCTTCATAGTTTCAGGAGCACTATGCACATTGAATTTAATAGCAGTGAACCTCAAGAAGAGGCGTATTTACTAGAGAAGGTACATACAATGAGACATTAGAGAGTTGTAAACACAATCCATGATGTAAATACCTTGTCTTCCATTAAAGATGTGAACCAGAAATAGAGCATTGTAGAGCTTAGACTTATGCGCCAATATTTCAGGAAGCAGAGTCTGGCAGATGAGCTCTATAAGTGTATCATGGTTGGCTTCTAGAAGGTTTTATAGCCTAACTGTGGTAGTACATAAGAGTACAAGCTTATTAGGGATGCGTTTACATCCATTTCAAAGAGGTAGATTCTATACCTCACTGAATAAAGTACAACACATAAGATAATAGGTGTTTTTGTGCATCTTAAACAGTGACACAATAAACACAGTGATTTACAGTCCAGAATCTGGATTACAAATAGCTGGGTTTAAACATGGTACCACTAACCTACTGTTTGATCTCACATGATTCACTCTATAAAACAGGAACAGTATGTAACTGATATTCCTTTTGCTGTGGTTTTGTTCAGTTTTAAGGAAACTAAAAATAATCTAATTATTGTGTCTGGCACATGAAAACCTCTCAATAGATGTTAGTTAGCTAGTATATTTATTTATTTATATTCACTTGCATAGTCCTTGGGAAAGCCTAGCCTATTTTCATTTATGACTTTTATTATTTTATACAACCACATAATAGAGCTCGCTTTCCTATTGTCTTTTTTCTTTTATTATAGCAATAACCCTTCTTCAAAAAGAGGCAGCAATTCTTTTTGTTTTCTTATTTAACACATTTTAATTTTTAAATGGAAAACCACTGGAGGTGTCTTTTTAAATTAAAGGTATAATTGACATGCAAACTTATATTCATTTCAGAGGTACACCATAATTTAAAATCACTAATGTGAGATAATCACTACAATAAGTCTAGTTAATATCTACCACCACAAAATTTTTATTATGATAGAAAGGTTTAAGATTTATTCTCTTATTAGCTTTTGTACATACAATATAGTATTAACTATAGCCACCGTGCTAGTGTTACAACCTCATAACTTATTTTAAGTTAGAGGTTTATACTTTTTAATCCTCTTCAACCATTTCTTTCCTCCACAATCCACCACCTCTGCCAGGCTCTGACAACCACAAAACTCTTCTCAGTATCTATGAGCTTTGTTATCGTTGTTTTTCTTTAGATTCCACAAATAGGTGAGATCATAAAGTATTTGGCTTCCTCTTTCTGACTTATGTCACATAGCATAATGCCCTCAGGGCTGATCCATGTTGTTGCAAATAGCAGGATTTCATTAGTTTTTATATCTGAATAATATCCTATTTTATATAGACACAAACATATGTAATATAACTAGATATATAATATATTATATATACAAACATATATGCACCACTTCTGGTTTTTTTAAATAGGGAATTTTTCCCACCACTTTTTTTAAAAATTGGGAACATGGTTTGTTTGTTTGTTTGTTTTAATGTTCTAACTTCTGGACTGAAATATAAATTCTCAGGAAGCTCTTTCTTTCTTTTTATCATTGAGACTATTACAGATTCCCTCTTCTCATCTCCTTTGCCCCGCTGGACAGAGCTCCCTCGGCCCCAGCCTTCACCACATTGTTGTCTGTGTCCATGGGCTATGCATACGTGCATATATGTTTTTTGGCTAGTTTCTTCCGGTCCCTCTGCCTACTCCCCTCTGAGATCTATCAGTCTGCTCCATGCATCCATGCCTCTGGCATTACTTTTTTCATCAATTTATCTTTCTCATTACATTCTATGTATGAGTGAGATCATATGGAACATGTCTGACTGGCTTATGGCACTTATCATAATAATCTCCAGGTCACTCCATGCCATTGCAAATGGTAAGAGTTCCTTCTTTTTTGACAGCCACATAGCATTCCATTGTGTAAATATACCACATCTTGTTTTATCCACTCATTTGCTGATGGGCACTTGGGCTGCTTCCAGATCTTGGCTATTGTAAATAACACTGCTATGAACATAAGGGTGTATATATTCTTTCTGGTTAGTGTTTTGGGATTCTTAGGACATAGTCCCAGAAGTGAGATTGCTAGGTCAAAGGGCAGTTTAATATTTTAACTTTTTGAAGAAATCCCACACTGCTTCCCACAGTGGCCGCCCCAGTCTGCATTCCCACCAGCAGTGCGCGCGCTCTTCTTTCTCCACACGCCCATGGATGAGCACTTAGTTGGCTTCCACATCTTGGCTATTGTAAATAATGTCGAAATGCACATGATTACATACATCTTTTCAACTAGTGGTTTCCTTTCCTTTCATGTAAATATCCAGAAAGGCGATTGCTGGATAGTGTGATAGTTCTGTTTTTAATTTTTTTTTTTTTTTTTTTTTTTTTTTTTTAGAAAACTCCGTACAGTTTTCCGTAGTGGACAAACCAATTTACCTTCTCATCAACAGTGCATAGCTACCCCTTTTCTCCGCATCCTCACCAATTGTTACATCTTGTATTTTGGGTAATAGTCATTCTTAGAGGTGTGAGGTGATGTAATTCACTATGGTAATAATTTACATTTCTGTAATGGTTAGTGACGTTGAGCATCTTTTCATGTGTCAGTTGGCCACTTGTATGTCTTATTTGGAAAATGTCTATTCATTTCCTCTGCCCATTCTTTAATTGGATTATTTGGTTTTGATATTGAGTTGTATGAGTTCTTTATATATTTTGGATAGTAACCCTTTATCAAATACATCATTTGAAATATCTTCTCCCACTTAGTATGTTGCCATTTTTGTTTTGTTGATGGTTTCTAGGCTGTGCAGAAACTTTATAGTTTTATGTAGTCCCACTTGTTTATTTTTGCTTTTATCTCTCTCTCTTTTTTTTTTTGTTTTTTGGTGTCAAGTCCAAAAAATCATCAACAAGGCCTATGTCAAAATGTTTACTGCCTATGTTTTTTTCAAGGACTTTTATGGTTTCCAATTACATTCAAATATTTGATCAATTTCGAATGTTTGTGTGTGGTTTCATTCTTCTATATATGTCTGTCTAGTTTCCCCCCACCACACCATTTATTGAAGAAACTATCCTGTCCCTATCATATATTCTTGTCTCCTTTGTTGTAAATTAATATGCCATATCTGCGTACCTTTATTTCTGAACTCTTTATTATGTTCCATTGATCTGTGTCCTTTTTATGTTTTATTTTACCAAGAAAATACTAACAAAATGGAAAAATTAATTTTCAAATCTGGAATTGTTGAAGAAAAACATTAGTAGAAAAATTGTTTTTATTGTAAAACTGCTAATATGACCCAATTCATCAGTGCCTAAAGTCAAATATCACTGACATATAATTTCCATTTATAACACTAGGAAACATTTATGTAGAAATCACCTTAGATATTTCTAGCCTTCTTTTTTGTATTTGTATTTTCCTTTCATTCATGTTGGAAAACAAGAGACAGTAAACATTTACGTAATACAGTAGGTTATCAGCATTTTTCCTGTATGATAATCTTAATAATCCTATATTCCTCTTCACCTAAACCAGCTGCAGCATTCAGTTGTAACAAAATATGGTTTATTTCAGCAATAATCATTAACCTGTCCTTTTGGGCAGCTGGTGTTAAAAATTAAGCAAGTGGACAGGAATGAAGACACTAGCACACTTGGAGTTAAGACCAGCTAGTTAAGGTTTATTAACTGTCATGTGCAATAAACCAGTTGGGATGTTGCTAAAAGAAAATATAAGTAGCAGAAAAATGTTTATGCTCCCTTCTTAAATATTTATATTTGAGAGATATACAGAGATAAGGATTGCACATATTTAGAAATATATAAAATAAAATTAAGTAATCTCAAGAATTTAATTCTCAAAGAATATATAAAATTTAAAAAATCAAATTAGCAACATCTAAAAAACATAATTCATTCTCTTTTACTAAATAAATAAGGGATCCATAATACATAGTAGTCATACATTAAATATTAAATTTTAGGCATAATAATTATATATACATATATAATTATTTATTGTTATATAAGTGCCTAATTATATTTTATGTATGTAAT
This sequence comes from Pteronotus mesoamericanus, assembly GCF_021234165.1. Taxonomy (NCBI): domain Eukaryota; kingdom Metazoa; phylum Chordata; class Mammalia; order Chiroptera; family Mormoopidae; genus Pteronotus; species Pteronotus mesoamericanus. The sequence goes on along the minus strand of NW_026555285.1, from coordinate 36,261,754 downwards.
TAAACATTATTGTCTGTACTATTATTATACATATAAGAATATAATGATATTATTCATATATAGAAAAGTAGTATGTAAATATTTTGAAGGAAATTATAGAACTAGTATTTATAGAGACGATAAGCATAGATCATTAGGGATACATTCTCCCCAATAGCAAATATATAAAAACTATATTTTAAAAAATTCTTGTCAAAATGATTTAAAAACAACTCAGAGTTAGCCATTTAGTATCAGATTAAACTTCTGTGACTGTATGGAAGTTTTTTGGTTTTTTTGTGTGCAAAATCCACTTCAGGACACCCTTTCCTCCCATGCACACAAGCACAAAAACACATGCTACTTTTATGTCATATAAAAAATATTTATTGAATATTTTCTTTGCTCTAAAAAAATCAGGCTATATAAAACTAAAAAATATTTTGTAAAGTTAAGGAAACCATCAACAAAATGAAAAGGCAACCAACAAAATGGGTGAAGATATTTGCAAATGATATACTTGATAAGGGGTTAATATACAAAATATGTAAAGAACTCACACTACACAATATAAAAAACACCTAATTTAAAAAATAGGAAAAGGGTCTCAATAAACATTTTTCCAAAGAAGACATAGGTATATCGAACTGACTTATGAAAAGATGCTCAACATCACTAACCATCATGGAAATGTAAATAAAAACTACAGTGAGACACCACCTCATACCTTTCAAATGGCTATTACCAAAATAACAATGAGTATGGCCAAGGATGTGGAGAAAAAACAACTATGTGAACTGTGGGATTATAATTTGGTGCAGTCACTATGTAAAACAGTATAGATGCCTGCCCCCCAAAAAACAAACTAGTATTATCATATTATTCAGCAGTTCCACTTCTAGGTATTTATCTGAAGAAAACTATACACTAAGTGGAAAAGATACAGACAACCCTATGTTCATTGCAGCATTATTTTCAATAGCCTATAAAAGGAAGCTAACGAAATGTCCATTATAGATAAATAGATAAAAAAGTTATATACATATATACATAGATGTATATTATATCTGTGTGTATGCATATATGAACATTACTCAGTCATATTAAAAACCCCAAATTTTACCATTTACAACAATATGAATTAACCTAGACAGCATTATGCTCAGTGAAATAAGTTAGACCAAGAAAGACAAATACTATATAATTTCACTTATTTATGGAATCCAAAAGGCAAAACAAATGAACAAACTGAACAAAAGCAGACTCAGGTACACAGATCAAACTGATGTCTGCCTGAGGGGGAGAGAGTGGAAGATGGTCAGATAGGAGAAGAGGATTAAGAGGTACAAACTTGCAGTTATAATAAAGTCATAGTGATGTAATGCACAGTGTTGGGAATGTAGCCCATGATATTGGAATAGCTTTATATGATGGCAGATGATTACTGGGTTTAACACAGTGACCATGTGTAAGATATTTAAATGTTGAACCACGATGTTGTACAACCGAAACGAATATAATATTGTGTGTCAACTATACTTAATGAAAAAAAATTAAATAAAAAAACCTCTGTATCCTCTCTAACCAAAACATATACTAACGTTTTATCTCTCATGATTTCTTACTGACAAGGGTCAAGACCTTTCTCTTCCTAAGGCTACTTTCATTGCAAGTGTGGGAGGGATAACATTTACAAGTATAAACTGGTTGTGTGTGTGTGTGTGTGTGTGTGTGTGTGTGTGTGTGTGTGCGCGCGCGCGCGCGCGCGTTTTGCTTTATTTCCTTCTCCCTTCTTAGGCAAACCATGATACCCTCATTAGATAAAGAAGCTACTATGGAGTGGAAATTTAATAGAAGTTTAAAAATTTATGTATTAGCTTTAATCATTAAAAGAGACTAAGAAGCCTTAAGTTTGAAATATATGTAATTATAATTTTCTACTATAGAGGTTAGAAAATAAACATTCTGTCTAGACCAGAATTAAAGGAAAATTATTGGAAACAAAATTTTAATGTGAGGAGGAAGGCAAGAATAGAAATTAAGTTTGAGAGTATGAAATTAGGGGCAATAGGTACCATATTTCCTGGCAGCAAGTTTTTTTGAGAGACAGCAAATTCTACAAATAATAGAGACAAAGAACATTTCATAAAGTAACCCTCTAAAGTGAATATTATCAAGTCACCAATTTAAGCTTAATTCCACTGGGGAGACTAAGAGCCAACCTATGATATCTTATTCCAAAAGATCTCTCCTGAATGACAAGGAAAAGGGATATTACATTCTTCAGTTCACACTTTCATTGAATTGTCATTGACCTAGAAAAGCAGTTTTCAACTTCTTTCATCTCATGTTACACAAAAACTAAGAAATAAAATTCTGTGACATACCCAAAAAGATTATATTTTTGCTAATCTAAAAGAAAACAAGTATAATTTTGAGTCATTCACACTGAATGGCTATTGTTGTGTTGGGTGTTGTCATTTTTTTTTAATTTGACAACCTAAGTGGAAAAAAATAGGTCAGTGCCCCTGATTAAATATTCACATAGTGCATATTTTAAAAGTTCTTGTGGCACACTGGCGTGCCATGATACAGTGGTTGAAAAAAGAAAGTCGCTGATTTAGAGCTGTTCCAGGTGTTTTCAAGTTCTCAGCATACCCAGCTTTCCTAACAGTGGCAAAGTGGATTCAAAGCAGTCTCTGAAAGCATGGGAAAAAAAGCCCTCAGGAGTAAAATGCAGGTGAGTGCAGCGGGAAGTCATACCTGTGCGTACTGAAGTGGTAGGGGGAGGGGAAAAGAATAGGAGATCAACACCACCTGCTACACTACACAGTTCTACAAGCGCCAATATTAAATGTAATGCATGCTGTCTTTGATTCTCCTTGAGTGATAACTACTCCAAATTCATGAAAAGAAAGGAAGGAGGGAAGGTGTGAGGAAGGGAGAGAGGGAGGTTTGCAGGGGGAAACATTCAGGTAGTAGCCATAAATTTACCTCTAGATGAAATTTTATACTGTCTCCTAGTAGAACTATCCTCCTTGGAAACCAGGCATTCTAGCCCAGCAAATCTTAGTGTTGCATATGGGAATTATAAATTAGCCAGTTTGGTCATTAGGAGTTATAGTGACAGGGGGCTATGGCTACATCCGTTCTTTGGGTCCTAGAAATGTATTTATGTGGGACACACCAGCATACGATGATGAACTTGAAATACCACAGCCCAAATAGCAGAGTGTCTTTCCCAAGTTGGTATATTCTACAGTGCTGGCAGCTTCTGAGATGTAACTGTGGTAATTTATCAATTGTCTAACCTCTTTGTCAGTGAAAGGTTTTCTTTGTAAAAGGAGACGCAGGATTACATGATCATAAGTCGGGCACTCTATGCACCCTGGGATATTGGTGCTAGATGAAGGATTACAGGCGAGAAAGGCAAAGCCCAAATGAGAAAGTGGGTTAATCCAAGTCAAAATAAACCCTTGACCCTAGTAAGGAATGGGTTTAGCACGAGTATTTGAAAGATGAAGAGGAGGTAAAAGCTAGAGAAGCCTGTCTGAGAGAAAGCTTTTCCCATTAAGGCATGTAAAAAATTACCATTCCCATGGCAGCTATAGCATTATTGATCCTTTTTTCCCCAGGTACTTGGATACTGAGGCAGTGGGTGGCTGAGCTCTACTGGGAGGCTTTTAAGATCTCCTCTGTGAGACATCACTCCTGATGAGCATCTCCCCAATGTAAGACAATACATCTCTGCTCACTCCTATAGGACCTTCCACATGCTCCCATGCCAGGCCACTTTGTCTCTAATCTTCTGTTACTCTTCCTTATTGGCTTCTGAACAATGACAATACTTTAGGAGTTCCCACAGGCTTCTCTCACTCTACACCAAGTAGGTGTTCAGGTGTATTGCTCAGAATTCTGCCTATTGGGAATTTCTTCCTCAACATGGATGTGCAGGGCCACCTCTGTGTAATGCTTGGAGCAGCAATGGACCATTTCCTCTTTGTCCCATAGGACTGAATAAAACCATCTATGAACCAGGCCTTTTTTTTCTTTTTTAATCATCTAGTCATACATAAAACACCACAGGGCAATCATATCTAAAGAAGTGGTGCAAGAGTGGCTAGTGACATGAGTTTACAGGTCGCCTTTTTGTTAAACTAACTTTTACCGACTGGATCATCTTAGTACTACATATGCATGCACAGTTTCATTTGTATAAAGAGTTGAGGTTTCATCAATCAAGGCTTTGACTTACCAGGTTCACCATTCCCAGCTCATGATGGGTGGTTCCAGCTATACAGTTAATATTTGTCCCTGTTCAGAAGTTTAGTCTCTACTGGGGTCCCGTAGCATGTCAGGATCTGCTTTTCACAGGAAGAATAGTTTGCTGCTGCTGATGGCATGAATGTTCTTCAAAAGTATTAACAAAGTTATCATAACTATGATTCAGTTCTTCAGAGAGGCCTTGGCTTGCAAGGCACACAATAAAACATGCCTGTGAACATGGACATCTCAAGTAACTTTGAGAGCTCCTGAACCGTGTGGTCAAATCGGCAGGGCTACAAATATCATAGCTAGAATCTGCTGCAAAACTCTTTCTCCCCCTGTACTGCATTCTAAACAAATTTTCAACATCCAAATAAATAATTCAGAGCCATCTTCTCAAGTGTGATATCTGCAGATCTCAGAATCCAAGAAGTCTACAAATGCTGTACCTTTCATTGTAGCAGCTAGTGGTGCAATGACTTTTATTTTTCTTGGAAAATGGAATATGAGAGAGACTAATAATACTACATCCTATTAATCTATGAAAATAGTGCAAATCTCCATCATCAGCCTTGGTGTGATACCCCTCCTCATTTTTTAATGTAAGCTGGGTGGAGGGCTGCAGTATTAGGGCTTCCATTTGAATCTATTTAGTTCTTACTCCACTGATCGTAGAATGAAAGATTTTTGCAACTCAAAGTATGACCATCCCAATTACATACTAAGATACCAGAGAAATGGACATAGAATGGGTCCTTTTGAGAGATCAACTTGTACCAGATTGCCATTTCTACCCTGTGCTCCATATTCTTCCATGGTAACAAAGAGGGGTATCGGTGCCTATAGAAGAGTGCAAGAGGATCCAGTATGCATTCTTAGCGCAGAGACGCTGATATTCTCAATTTGTTTCAAGCACATAATACGTGACCATAAAAATATACTACATTATACAAAACGTCAGCATTTCAAAGATGATGGTATGTAAATCAAGAGGGGAGAGGGAATCATAGTAAAAAGCTTGACTAATAATCTCCAAATTAGCAATTCTAGCAAAAACAAAAAACAAAAAACAAAAAAAAACACTGGAGAGTCCTTTGTAACACACACACAATAAACACTCATCTAACCTACTGATCAGGAGTCATTTAAAATACAGATGTCTTAAGCTTTTGTAAATTTCGTGTTATGCCACTTGGCCTTTATGAAAACCTACATTAGTATTCATTCTTACTAACTGAACAAAATTCAAGGAGGATTTTCATGCATATAAAAAAAGGTGCTACTGTATAAATGTAGGTCTTTTATAAAAGTGAAGTAGATAAGAAGAACTTTTGGAAAGCAGGGAAATAATCTTCACTTTACCCATTTTGGCTTATGAAAGGTTTCACAGGAAAGCTCTATACTCAGATAGTGGGAGAAACTAGCAACTGATAGGAATTATTTTGCAAGAGCTGAAACACGCCCTATATTTAGGTCAATACACATATAGTGAAAGTTATATTTTAAATAGCTACATTTCTAAAAATTACATTCTTCATATAATCAGTCCATTATGTTTATTTGTAAATGAGAAACCTAGATATGACAAACCCTTATTGGGGATGTCCTCCCTGATTTCACTGAGGTCAGAATATGTATTCCTTAGAGCGCACATTATAGCTCTGCGGCTCTCAGCTGGGCATACTACTCTCTCTCACAGGATCAGGATAAAGGGACTGGTGCAATTTTAATTGCAGTGTGAAAGGAAATTTTCTCTTAGCAACATTACAAAAACAGCACATTTCTGTATAACTATGCCTCGCCGAGATAGAGTATAGCCAGAAAATTAAAACATACACCCATACAAAAGGAAAGTAGTTCCTTGTTCTGAAAATGTGTAATCCATTCTTTCTATATTGAGAAGACTGAAGGAATTTACCCAGTTAAACCATAAGAGCGATAGCAACAACAACAACAACAAAAACCTAGAAGCAAAAATCTAATTCAGGGAATTACCACTAGTACTGGGTTATGAGCTTCTGGCATCTGTAAGCTACTTCACTTTAGAAAATTAATTTCATGCTTGCCTACTCCTGTAAAACTCCTGACTAAAGGGTCTCATCGAGGTTTGGAACGGTCAAGAGAATGTCAAAGCTGTGATTGAAGAAAGTCAAGGGAACAGCTGTCGGCCAAGGAAAAAGCTGTGAGTGCACGGCAGTGATCTTTTTCTGTCTTTCAAATTAAATTCTATATGCTAAATTAGAGATATATGCTAAATTAGAGATATCAATTTAGGATATTAGGTGTAAACTTTGGTTTATTAAGAAGTAAAAGGGACTTTTTCCCCCCTGGGGATGAGGCCTTCATTGTGAGTAATAAGCCCTTAAGGTATTATTTAGAGTTATCAATTATTGAAATATGAAACATAACACGTAGGATTGTCTAAAGGCAGATTTCAAGTTCATAGCACTTTAAAATTTGTTCTGGACCAGGATTATCTATCATAATTCTATAATTCTAGATTTTTTTTCTATAAATTATGTTATTCTTTCATCCTATATAGTCAATTTTGTTATTCATTGAAACATCTTCAGAAAAAACCAGAATGTCACAAAGAGCATTACATTCCTTAATCTCGTTTGGAAAAGTATGAGTTAGAGACTCATATACCTACATAATAAAATAAACTGCAAAAATAATGAAGAGTGATGGGCATGGAGATGTGACACTCAAATCACCTGTCAAGGGAAGCCCCGGTGCTCAGCTGCAAAAGTGCAATCCACCGAAAGTCTCCAGTATCCGGTTCCCTCAGGCCTAGCTCAGCTGCTGAGAGCCTCCCTGCCGAAGGTCTGGCCCTCGTGTGCGGGAACCAGGGTGGAGGCGGGTAGCCCACGTGTACTGACTGAGCAAGGAGGGCCATTTCAGGCCCAGCCTGGAGCAGGTCTGTGGGCAGGACTCTCTACTGGCGGAATAAGGCTGTGTCAGAACTGGATCACTGCGTGACCTCTCCCTTTGTTCAATCCTTCTTCTGCCTCCTTTCTTTCCCAGGTGCTGTTCCCTAATAAATGTTTTATATTCCAAATCCATGTCAGTGTCTGCTTCTAGAAAACCCAGACTACAACGTGAATATTCTCATGTGTCTAATTTTAAAGCTTTTCCCTGGGCCCACATGGAGCTGTGACTGAAGATTTTTCCCTGGGCTCAACCGCTAATCTGATGGTCCGTGAAAACTGGTTTTCAGAAAACAGGACAGAAAAGAGCACATTATTTTAAACACTAAAAATGTGAAACAAGGAAACTTCTTGAAGGATGTGGGTTTGTACACAACAGTCACTTTCAAGTGATGCCTCATCCGATTTCTCTTTCCAAATCTCCACATCTGCTCTCAGCTATTCTGCCTCAAGAAATTCTGGGGTTATTTTGGGATTAATATGTTTTGTGGGTTGGTTGTTTTTTTGGTTTTTTTTCCTAGACAGATTCCTACATTTTCTTCTGGGCATCAAAAGATCAGAGTTGCTCACATAGCCTTACTACTTAGGTGATTCTACTTGAGGCAAACCCCTTTAACATTTTTTTGCTCCTTGCAGCCCATCTTTTCAATGACCTGTTATTTTCCTACTCACAAAGAGTTACAGAGTTCACTTCAGGTGAATTCACTGGAGGTGAATTTTATAACTCTTCCTTTCTTGGGCAGACAGGAGAAAAACCTCCAAATGGCCTTATTTTAGCAAATTTCATCTCATAAGGCAATTTCTTAGATTTTTCTTAAGTGGGCACTCCTCACCTGGATGTTGTGGAGTTTATTATTTGCTAAGGACTCCTCTGAGGGCAGCTAGTTGCACGCCTCCACTGCACACCTGCTTTTTCCGCCCACATTCATAACTGCTCATTCCATAGGCTGCATCCAAAGCCCCTGGTGCCAGGATTCCTACCCACCGCTTACCATGGCTGAATTGTGATCTCTGATCATCCTGCAGTTCAGGACAGTTGTGCTGCTCTCTGGAATTTCCATGGATTTGTATCTACAAGTTACCATCACATGTACATCACATGCTAACCATTTGGTTAAACACTCTATCCATGGTATTATAATTGACTTACTATGATATATATATATATATATATATATATATATATATATATATATCATATATATACACACACACGCATACACACACAATGAAAAATCAAGATAAAACCATCCCTTAGCCCCCAAGTTTGCTGGTCCAGGGTAACTGTTCATTGCCCATTTTTACCAATGTCTGCTCATATTTCAAGAAAAATTCTCTTTAACTTATAAAAATGTTATTATACACTCTGAGTCTTCCACATGACAAAACCCAACTTCTGAAAGGTTAAATATTTCTCTCAAGGTTACTTAGCTAGGAGGTAAAGAAATCAGGATTTGAACCAGGTGCTTCTGACTCAAAAAAAAAATACTCATAACTACTTTGTTGTATTTTCTGCCTGAAGATATTTGAATTAATGCAATCCCCAAATTCCTTGTTATAACAGTGAGGGTCAATACTAGCTCATATGATCTTGGTTTACATTGTAAAGACATGTCTCTTCCTTAAAATATTTCCATGTATCAACACATTTTAAGAATGTACTAATTTTGTTGCAACAAAATACTTTTTTGTCATCTGTCAAAATTGTTCCAGTAAAAATATCCAAATCAATGAAGTCTATGTTTTGAATAGCTTTTTTCTGGTACTATACAGTGCATAATAGGCACAACCCTACATAGCAGCCATAATAATATATGTTGTTGTTTTTTTTTTAATTTAAAGCAGCATTCAATCAAAAAGTTTGATACTTTTCCAAAGAAGGGTCACATTCAACATTATTTCAGCAAAAGGATAGAATTTGTTTTCAACAGCTACTGTTCCTTATAAAAAGAGAATAGTTTTTCAAGGCCATTTTAGAACCAAAATACATGTAGGACACGGAGCCAGCAGCAGAGAAAATTCACAGAATTAATAGAAGCTTCAGGACTATGTAACGAAGGAACCTTTCTTTCACTACTAAAATATAACTAGAGGCAGGGATGCTGCCGCACACATCGGAGGGAAGCTTAACCCCCTAGGAGAATAATTCCTGAAGATGTAAAACTCAAAGTGAATTCTAACCAATTGTAGATGTAGAAATCCAGAATTTTAATAAAAGAGTAACAGGAACACTCATATAGGGAAGGGGCATTTCAGACCTCATTAGCGTTGTACAAGAGCACACAATCAATAAAACTGGAACAAAGCAAGAGGATAAATGTGAATGGACCAGAATAACAACGACAACAACAAAGACACCCCTCAGCTGAATGCTTTCCACAAGTGTTGGTACGGTATAATTAAATGTTAATGTCAAATTCCACTAAGTCTTTAGTGTTAATGCTCAGGTAACCTTTCAGATAAATCCATATACACTATTCATTTTCTTATGGGTTTATGCATTTAAAACTGATATTTTTACTTTGTTCACAACATGTGGAGTTAAATAAATGTCGGAGATTATTACAGGAGAGAAATATAAGCCCATGGACTCCAACTGACAGTTAAACCTGCTTTGATCCTGGAACCAAAAGTGAGCATTTCAGGTAAGATAAAGATTATCCCATCATTAATTCTCCTTTATTACAGAACATACTCTACTTTGAATAGGTACATTCTGTACTTATTTCAAACATGCAAATCAATTTTCTCTTTTTGAATTAGGAGGATTCATTTCAGAGCAGAGCATGGTTAGCAACAACTGATGAGCAGCTGGCAACTTCCAACTAACATGCCCATGAGGACACATGGAAAGAAAAATGCATACAACTTTTAGAAAGTAAGACTATGAAACCAGAATGGAAAACAATAGTTCATCCTTGTTAATGATCTCAGAATAACGGAAAAAGCCCTTGTTCAGACCCTGTTATCTCTACCAAGATTAATAGAGGTGGATAGAGAATACCAGACTGTCATTCCCTGACCTACAGATATGTTTAAAATAGCTTTCCCTGACAATAAATTATATCTTTATTATAGAAAACAGAAATAAACATCAATAAAAACGGAACTTTCTCTATATCCTACTAGCTAGAAATACAATACACATTACATTTAGCCTAATAGTTCATAGCATGTTTTAATTGAATTGGACTCCACTAAAATTAAAATATTTGGGGCAGACTTTAATGCTTTACTTTCATGAACACCCCTCATCACCACTTTGCTTTTCAAAATGCTCTATTCACTGTCCCCATTCTAGTTCTAACACATTAAAAGTACCACGTGCAATGTGCTATTGATGTCCCTCCCTCATCTTAAGTCCTTATTGACCAAATACTACATACTTTCTGGGTGTTTCATACTTTGAATTTTTATAGAAATATAACTTTGGAGTATATAAAGGCCCATGTGTGCAGTATTCAAGTGTGTTAAGTGCTTGGATGTGTTTGTAATATGGCACAGGAGAGAGGTAAGTGGGATCAGATATCCACATTCTAGAAGACTTATTCTAGGAAAACAGACACATTTCTCATGGGAATGGACATTGCTGCAACATTTCTGAAGGACAGTTTATGTATAAACAGGAAAAAAGAAAACTTGGATAAGAAATACTTTGACAAGTGATACAAGCTTATGCTAATATTTAGATAATATCAGAGTAAAGATTAAATCTGCCTCTTCACCTAGACTCTCAGTTCCCGTGACACCTTTCCCAGGAACATTCAATTTGACCCAGGTTTTACTACAGAATTAGAAAAATTCTATGCATTGTGGCATGTGGGATATGTCTTAAAAAATATGTGACCATAATATGGCCCTCTCCAACACTGTATTTCACTTGAAAATGCATCTTGGGGATTGTTTTGTGGTGAAGCATTCTGTACCCAGTTCGTGTTCTCTGTGTGTGTGTGTGTGTGTGTGTGTGTGTGTGTGTGTGTGTGTGTTGAGGGGTGGAAGGAGGGTGGTCCACAAACTATACCAAGAATTCTCCCATACCAGCTCGGTAATGTACAATTCAACTCAAATCTGACACTATCTACCAGGAGATAAATCAGATTTCACAAATTTAAGGGGGCAGTTTCACAAAACTTCCACCCCCATCCCTTAACACTTCAGATGCCAGTCACAAACCCAGATTATCACCTGTGCTTCTGACCTACCACCAATACATCAAAAGTTCCAACAACGACCTCCTTGAGCTTTATTAATCTCCTGGAGTGGCTCACAGAACTCAGAAAACATTTCACTTACTGGATTACTGGTTTATTATGAAAGACGTAGCTCAGTAAGAGCCAAACGAAAGAGGTGCATGGGGCAAGGTATGAGGAAAGGGTGCATAAATTCCACATTCTCTCTCCTAATTTCTAACCCAGAGGCTCTCCAAACCCCTTCCTTTTGGATTTTTATTAAGGCATTATTATTTAGGCACGATTAATTAAATGACTGCCCATTGATTTAATCTCTAGCTCTTCTCCCCTCCCCAGAAATCAGTGAGGTACTAGAAGTTCAACCCTTTATTCTTGGTGGGTTCCCTTGGCAATCAGACCTCATGCTTAGCAGCTTTTCATAAATTTCCTCATTAACATAAACCCAGTGGTGGCAGAAGGGGATTATTATAACTAATAAGACCCCCGTGTCACTTTTCTGGTGCATGAAGGGATTTCAGGAATTGAAGACAAGTCCAAACATAATGAAAGATGCTATGCTTAGATTGTTTTTATGCCTCAGAGATTTCCAAAAGTTGGTGGAGCTATGAACCAGGAACCGTAGACAGACCAAGTATGTATGAGAAATATATTTTGTTCATCTAAATATATGTTTCTTATAAATCACAATATTGCACATAAAACAGATATAGATCCACTTCATCCTGAAAATTTCTGCCTGGTATTTCATTGCATGGACGTACCTTGTTAAGTTAAACAGGAATGAAGCAATTTCTATTACTCTTTTTTTAATGTTATCGTTTATGTTATTGCAGTTGCCCCACTTTCCTCCTTTGGCCCCCTCCACCAACCCACTTCCCGCTTCCACGACCAGTCCCTTCACCATTGTGTATGTCCATGGGTCCTTCATATATGTTCTTTGAATAATCCCTTAACTTTCTTTTAATCATCCCCACGTCTTCCCTCCCCACTTACAGCTGTCAGTCTATTCTATGATTCTGTGTCTCTGGTTCTATTCTGCTCATTTAGTTTGTTTATTAGATTCCTCTTATAGGTGAGATCATATAAATCTGTCTTCCACTGATGGGCTTATTTCACTCAACAGAACAGTCTCCAGTTCAAGGCAAGGAACATGTAAAAAGGACCTATGGACAAAGACAATGGGGGGGGGGTGCGGGGCAAGGATTGAACATGGAATAGGGAACAGGGATGTGTATGGGAGAGGAGAATAATGGGGTAAAAATGGGGACCGCTGTATTGAACAGCAATAAAAACATTTAAAAAATAGTCTCCACTTCCATCTATGTTGTCGCAAAAGGTAGAAATTCCTTCTCTCTGTTGTGTAGCATTCCATTGTGTAAATGTACCACAATCCTTTTAGTCAATCATTTACTAATGGGTACCTAGGCTGTTTCCAGCACTTGACTCTTGTCAGTAGCATGAACATAGGGGTGTGTAAGTCTTTTGAATTGGTGATTCGGGATTTTGGGTATATTTCCAGCGGTCAGATCACTGGGTCAAAAGGCAGATCCATTTTTAGTTTATTGAGGAAATTCCATACTGATTTCTACAGTGGCTGGACCAGTCTGCATTGCCACCAGAAGCAGTACACTAGGGTTCCCTTTTCTCCATAGCCTCACCAGCACTTCTTGTTTGTTAATTTATTAATGATGGCTATTCCAACAGGAGTGAGGTGATATTTCACATTATGGTTTTAATTTGCATCTCTCTGATGGCTAGCGATGTTGACAATTTTTCATGTGTCTACAGGCCATCTTTACATCCTCCTTGGAGAAATGTACCTTCAGGTCCTTTGCCCATTTTTAAAATGTAATTATTCCTCTTCCTAGTATTGAGTTGTAAAATTTCTTTATATACTGTGGAGTAAACCCTTGTCTGATGTATTGCTGGCAAATGTGATCTCCCATAGAGTCAGTTCCCTTTTCATTTTGATGATGGTTTCTTTAGCTGTGCAAAAGCTTTTCAATTTGATGTGTTTATTTTTTCCTTATTTCCCTTGCTCTAGGAGCTATATTAGTAAAAATATTGCTACATGAGGTATCTGAGACTTTGCAGCCTGTGTTTTCCTCTAGAATTTTTATGGTGTCATGACTTATATTTAAGTCTTGTTTTTTCCATTTTGAGTTTATTCTGGTATATGGTGTAAGTTGGTGGTCTAGTTTCACTTCTTTTGGCATGTACCGGTCCTGTTATCCCAATACCATTAATTGAAGAAACTATTTCACAGTACGTGCTTGCCTACTTTTTCAAATATTAATTGACCATAAAGGCATGAGTTTATTTCTGAGCTTTCTGTTCTGTTCCATTCATCTATGTGTCTGGTCTTACGCCAGTACTAGACTGTTTTGATTACAGTGGCCTTGTAGTACAGTTTGATATCAGGTACTGTTATCCCTCCAATTGTGTTCTTCTTTCTAAAGATTGCTGAGTCTACTCAGAGCCTCTTTTCCTTCCATATAAATTTTTGAATTATTTGTTTTAGATTTGTGAGATATGCCATTGGAATCTTAATAGGAATTGTGTTGAATCTATAGATTGCTTTGGATAGTATGGACATTTTAATGATGTTAATTCTTCCAATCCATGTACATGGTATATCCTTCCATTTATTTGTATCTTTCTCAAATTCTTTCATCAGTGTCCTATAATTTATCGAGTACAGGTCTTTTACATCCTTGGTTAAATTTATTCCTAGGTACTTTATTTTTCTTTGTTACTATAGCAAACCGGGGTTGTTTTCTTAGTTTCTCTTTCTGATAGTTCATTATTGGTGTATAAAAATGCCAGAGAAAAACAGGAAAAAGGGGAAAAAAGAAAGAATAACAAAAATAAGAAAAGAAAAAAGGAAAGGAACAATGGGGTAATCAAGTTACTTTATGATTGTAAGAGTAAAATAAGAGATATAGAAGAATCTTAATAGGAATCTTAATGGAATCTTAATAGGAATTGTGTTGAATCTATAGATTGCTTTGGATAGTATGGACATTTTAATGATGTTAATTCTTCCAATCCATGTACATGGTATATCCTTCCATTTATTTGTATCTTTCTCAAATTCTTTCATCAGTGTCCTATAATTTATCGAGTACAGGTCTTTTACATCCTTGGTTAAATTTATTCCTAGGTACTTTATTTTTCTTTGTTACTATAGCAAACCGGGGTTGTTTTCTTAGTTTCTCTTTCTGATAGTTCATTATTGGCATTATGTATAAAAATGCCAGAGAAAAACAGGAAAAAGGGGAAAAAAGAAAGAATAACAAAAATAAGAAAAGAAAAGAGGAAAGGAACAATGGGGTAATCAAGTTACTTTATGATTGTAAGAGTAAAATAAGAGATATAGAAGAAAAAGAAAAAAATTACTCCTTTTTTTATACAAACAGTTCTAAAATAGATGCACATTTTTGCATATGTCTTTGTTTCAGGTGTGGGTATTTTTAAAAAATGAATTTACATGAATGGAATTAACAAATGGAATGGCATGTGAATTTTAATTTTCACATATAATGTCAAATTGCTCTCCTTAGAGTCACTATAAAGTACTATTTTCACAAATTGTTCATCAAAGCAACCATGTTAACCCTACACAAGATTAACTTTTTAAGCTTTGTCAGTCTCATTGGAAAAGCAGTTTTTTAATTTAATCTTTATTGTATTTTTTCCATTTCCATTTAGTCCCCATTTAACCCCCCCTCCACACCCCAGCAATCATGACACGGTTGTCTATGTCCATGAGTCCTTTTTACTTTCCTTTTCCTCAATCCATCCACCCCCTAACCGCCTCCCCTGCAGCTGCTGTTCTTCTCTCCATCTATGAGTCTGTCTCTATTCTCCTTGTTAATTCAGTTTGTTCATTAGATTCCACATATGAGTGAAATCATATGGTATATGCCTTTCTCTGACTGGCTTATTTCACTTTGCATAATTTTCTATAGATCCATCCATACTGTCGCAAAGGGTAAAATTTTTCTTCTCTTTTGGGGCCAAATAGTACTCCATTGTATAAACGTCCCATAGTTGTTTTATCTACTCATCTTCTGATAGACACCTGGGCTGCTTCCATGTCTTGGTGACTATAAATAATGTTACAATGAATATAGGGGTGCTTATGTTCTTTCAAATTAGTGTTTTGCGTTCCTTCTACTATATTCCCAGAAGTGGGAGCTCTGGG
Organism: Pteronotus mesoamericanus; assembly: GCF_021234165.1. Lineage (NCBI taxonomy): Eukaryota > Metazoa > Chordata > Mammalia > Chiroptera > Mormoopidae > Pteronotus > Pteronotus mesoamericanus. The sequence goes on along the minus strand of NW_026555285.1, from coordinate 36,246,182 downwards.
TCAAAAAGCAGTTCAATTTTTAATTTTTTGAGGTATCTCCATATTGCTTTCCACAGTGGCTGCACCAATCTGCATTCCCACCAGCAGTGCAAAAGTGTCTCCCTTTCTCCACATCGGAGCCAGCACTGTCGATTAGTTGATGTAGCCATTCTGACAGGTGTGAGATGCTATCTCATTGTGGTTTTAATTTGCATTTCTCTGATGATCAGTGATGTTAAACATTTTTCATATGTCTATTGTCCATCTGTATGTCCTTTTGGACAAGTGTCTATTCAGGTACTTTGCCCATTTTTAATTGGGTTGTTTGGGGTGTTGGTTTTTTGTTTGTTTGTTTTTTTGAATGTTGAGTTTTTTAAGTTCTTTATAAATTTTCAATATTAACCCTTTATCAAATGTATCAACGAATATGTTCTCCCATTCCATGGGTTGTCTTTTCATTCTGTTATTTTAATACATGTTAGTTATTTTAATACACATTTACTTACCTGTTGCTCATTAGCTGAAGTTACCATAAACTGAGTGGCTTAAAACAACACACCTTTGTTATCTCACAGGTCTGTAGGTCAGACGTTCTGTACTCACCTGAGTCCTTCAGCTTAGGTGCTCACAAGCATGAAATCAAAATACTGGCAGGAATGCGTTACTGCACGCTTTGAGGACGAATCCATTTGAGAGCTCAGCCCAGCTGTTGACCAGTTCAGTTCCTTATAGAGGTAGAGCTGTGGTCCCTATTTTCTTGCTGTCAGGCAGGGAGTTGGTCTGTGTTCCTAGTGTCTGCCTCTGCTCCTCTCTTGCAAGTGTAGGTCAAGTCCTTCCTACTACTTGAATCTCTCTGACTTCATCTGGAGAAATTTCTCTGCTTTTAAAAGTTCATGGGATTAGACTGGGCTCAGCTGAATCTTTCAGCATACTTTTTCTAAAGGTCTATGGCCTTAATAACATTTGCAAACTCCATTTTGCCAAGCACAATATACTTACGCATAGGAATTAGGGAACAGACATCATTTTGCAAGAGGCATTTTACATACATATTGATTGACTGATAAATTGTCTAAGAGTACAACAAAGAAGAATGTATCTTCACCTATTTCTCTAACTTTATATTTCTCCTATGTCGGAAAGGATATTACATTTCATATATCTTCAATGGGGAATAATTATAACCATAAATTACACATTGAGAATTAATCTTTTAAGTGTAAAATTAGCATAAATATATTCACAAATGTGCGCAGATATGGAGAAATACTACTTTAGCATAAAAAATTAAAACATATTTAAGTGACTAACCCATGGGACAAAATTATAAACTCAAGAAATGGGAAATTCTTATAGGTAAGTAACATATATGTATGTATAATTTTCTGCTATTTCTAATTACATATAACTTAGGTGTTATTAAAAGTGTTATTATTTCCTTAATAAACCTATGACATATTGTCCATATTAATAAAATGTATTCAAAGATAAGATCCTGGTAGCATAAGTGTTAGGATACAGTTGTAAAGTATACTACACATTGTGGTAGGCGGCATAGTCCCCCATCCCCAACATGCCCAAGGTTGTGTAGGTCCTAATCACCAGGACCTGTAAATATAATTGATTACATGGCAAAAAGAAATTCATGCTGCAGACAGAACGAAGGTTGCTAAAATAGGAATATTATCCTGACTGATACATAGGTGGCCTCTATGCATACACAGGTATCCTTAAAAAATGGAAACAAGAAGCAGAAATGTAGATCAAGGTAATAGGACATGAGAATGACTTAACCCTCTGCCGCTGGATTTGAAGATGAAAGAGCCTCCGGAGAGAAGTATGGCCCCACGAAGACCTTCATTGCACCTCAGTAACTCCAGTACTGGACTGCTGACTCTCAGAAAGATAAAATAATCAAGTAGTATTGTTTTAAGCCCTAAAATGCGTGGGAATTTATTACAGAAGCAACCAAAAGCTAATAGAGGCATCAGTGGAAGTATATTTAGAAAGATTTTTAATGATGTGAAAAATATTTTTATAATATTAGGCTAAAATTGGGGAATTCAAGTTCATGAAATTAAATACAACTTAAGAAGAAAAACAATAGTGTCCCAATTGACTTCAGTATCATAAACTCTTGCAATATGGAAATATTCACATTTGATAGCAGAACATGGTATTACAGTTAGAATTTTATTCAAATCCTATCTCTATTATTTATTAGCTCTATGTAGTGATTGGAGAGCTATATACATGTGCTGATCCTTGGTTCATCCATTTGTAACATAGGGACAATTATTTCTACTGCATATGATTTTAGTGGGTTTTCAGTGAGATAATATGTATAGCCCAGCACATGGCATATTGTACACACTTGGCACATGTTAGCTGGTGGCAAAACCACTATTGTTACTCTTTTTAATACCCATATTTTTTAAGATCAAGCAAAGGTATTTTAAAACTTCTCCCCATGTTAGTGTTAAACTTATTTTAAGATATACTTAAGTGAATTTTGGTAACTAAGAGGCATAGCTAATTGATGTACTGTCAGGTAGATGACCAGAGAAGGGTGAACAATTTCAGACAATGTAAGATAGTTATCAGATAGATGTCACTATCATGTGGGGGTGGAGGTGGGGAGTGTGGGGAGGGGGGAGTGTTCTGGCTTCTCCGGAGCCATTTACTTAAGCTTAGTCATGTCATTAATACTTCAGTTTATCAGCTTCTTTTCTATGATTCTGTAATAATTCCATGCTTCTTCCGATGTCTTTAATGGCAAAGGCAATAGAGTTTTAATGGTAAAAAAGAATAATAAGAGTTGTGTTTTTGAGAAGGCAAACAAAACAGCCCAAGAAGAACCTCCTGGAAGCTAATGACCGCCTATATACATACTGCAATGTCACATGAAAACAGACTAAGGGAGTTGGATGCATCATCATATTGCAGCCTGTCTAGGCTGGGCAGGTCCACTCGAGACTCAGGTAGATGGGAGAAACTGCACAAAGCCTTGGGGATGCTTGACGTGCCTTTATTCAAGGGTGGGCAAGCCACGCAGGCTGCGAGCTGCGTGTCTGTGTCTGCACGCACATGAGAAGCCCCTACTTTTTTGAGTACTAGAAAGAGCAAAGCTCGCAAAAGGTCAAACTGTTAAGTAACATAACATAATTCTGCACGTGGGAGCCCACTTCATGTTAAAGGAACTGTTTATTGGACCCAGTCTCAAGCCATGAGAGCACTACTTTACCAGACCCCTCCAAGGTTGTGAGAAACCGCTTCCCTTAGTTACCCAGACACCTGGGTGAGGAAGCCAGACTGCCTCCACTTACCCTACAATCATCTAGCCTAACTTCCTTATTTTATATATAAAGATAATGAATCCTAACAGTATGGATAAGTTGCTGAAATCTACAATGTTTCAGACACCAAGAATAAAACGTAGATGCTCATTCTCCTACTAACACACACGTTACATTCCACTGGTTATTATTTTATGACAAAACCCTGACTTATGTTTGTCCTCGCATGTTGAGATTTTCATTGAAAGCAAAAACGGTGCAGTATTCATTTTAAAGTAGAGCTGTTTGCTGTTATTTTGTCTGTAAGTAAGAATTCTGACCCACGGGGCAGCTAGACGCATGTTGCTGCTGTCAACAAAAGGGCGTTGTGGTGCCAGGTGCAAAGACTGGGCAACATATAAAAATCCCTTACTGCAAAGTTCACCCTGGTGTTTCTCTCAAATTCTAACCCACTCCCTCCCGCACCTTCTTCAGAACAGGTGTGACCCCTGGAACACCGGTGAATCCACAGGGATAAATGAAAGGTTATACAGAGTTGAAAAGCAGCAGCAAATTTGAAAATAAGCAAATTTTAATAAACAGCATCTGTTTTCAATATGGGTCTCTAATATTTAAACAACATAATCTTTAGTTCTGAAAGAAATGACTGACAATCTTATCTAGAAATTAGTGAAATAAGAAGCATAGATTATGACAGTGATTCCAAAGGTCATAGGCATTATTATAAGTGAGTTATTTTAAATTTTATGTTATTTTATAAAATCATAAAGCCATATGGATGAAATATGTTATTCTGTCACTTTGACCAGTAACATTTATTCTAATTATTTGATTCTCAGTTTTGGGGGTTTTCTCATTATGAATTATCATTAAAAGTTCATAAGCTAGTCTTCACAGTTGATAATGAGCAAATTGTCAGATTTAGCCCATGCTGACATTTTTGTTCCCTCTGTGATTTTTGATGACCTCATTAGGTGCCCTTATAAAACAGGGCTTACAATCTAAAAAGGGGAGAAGATTTGAAAATAAACTATTACATAACCTGTTGTTATTCTACCCTTAAAAGAGTTGGCTTTGCACGGACGGAACTGGAGAGCATTATATGAAGTGAAATAAGCCAGGCAGTGAAAGACAAATACCATATGATCTCACCTATAAGTGGAACCTAACCAACAAAACAAACGAAAGAGCTAAATAGAACCAGAGACATGGAAACAAAGGACCACATTGACAAGGACCAGAAGGGAGGGGAGAGAGGGATAATGGGGAAAAGAAGGGGAAGGGGCAAGCAAAGGAACACAAATAGAGGACTCATGGGCATGGACAATGTGGAGGGGGGTTGGCAGTGTCCGGGGAAGGGGGAAGGGACAGCAATGGGGAAAAAGGCAGGACAACTGTAACTGAGGGACAATAAATTTATAAAAAAGGAAAGTTGATTTTGATGTAATAACTTTCCCTAAGATATTCAAAATGGAAAAAAAGATTAATTGGTGAACAGAAATGTAAATGCAAGCACAGACTCTAAAAAGCCTTGTCCACTTTAAACAGGTCATATGCAGTACAGCTGGAAAATATAATAGTTGCATGGCATGTGGTGTTCAAAATACAAACAAGGGATGAGAGCCTAACTCTTCTAAAGGAGAGAATATCACACATCTCTGGAACATTTTTTCATTGTCTGGTTTCAAGGTACACTCAAGTGATTTCAGTAATTTTTTTTCCATTTTAAAAAGATTAGGCAGGCATTTTCTTTGGTATTAAAATCAGATAACTGGAGCTCTTTATTTGGAAAAAAATCTAATTTGAAAAGGTGGCTTTCTCTCACATATCCAAGTCAATGGCTATTTTAAATGCAATTAAGGTAGAAGTATATCAAGATCTTTTTAATCAGTTCATTTTCTATGAAGAAAACCTACTGCCTACATTTACCTAAGGGTAATCTATAGAGGTTAAGTTGTATGATTTCCTCATTTCTTGAGTTGTGTTGCTTCATAATACTTGATAATTACATTTACTTATCAAAATATGACTGTGAGAAGAGTAAAGTTAATAATTGGAGGCCTGGAACAATTGGTAGTGTAAGAAGATTATAAATAAGAGATTAATTATGGGAACTTAAAGGATACTCTTACAGTAGATATTTAATAACAATGTAAAGCTTCTGACACTTCTCTCATTTACATCTACAGAATAGGGAAAGTGGGTGGAAAACATAAGTATGTGTTACACAGGTATATGTAATCAAACAAATGTACAGCTTAGACTGTGTCCATAAGGTAAGCAATGTTGAATAAAGTCAGGTTTTTATTTGCAACAAATAAGCCAAGTACTGACTGAAGCATTCTTTCATTCTTCAACAAGCATACAGTTATCGGATAAAGACAATACGAAAGGTTTATGTTTAAATATCAGTAATGGAATGGGTTAAATTGTGTCCCCTAAAATTTCATATGGTGAAGGTCGAATCCCTAGTAGCTCAGAATATAAATTTATTTAAAAACAGAGTTCTTGTCAAAGTAATCAGTTAAGATGTGGTCATACTGGAGCAGGATGGGCCTTCAATCCCATATGATCGGTGACCTTATAAAAATTGGAAATGTGAAGAGACAGACATGCACAGAAGGAGAATGCCATGTGACTATTAAGGCAAAGATTGGAATGACGCATCTACAAACCCAGTAATGCCAATTTTTCCAGCAAACCACGAGGAGTTAGGAGAGAGACATGGAACAGATTCTGTTCTACTTCCCACGATAGTAATAAACCGTGATAACACCTTGGTCTCAGACTTATAACCTCCAGAATGGTGAGACAATAAATGGGTGTTGTTTAAGCTACTCAGTTTGTGGTACTTTTTACAGAAGGCTTAGCAAACTAATACATCTTCACTTCTGTTCTCTTATATTAGCATGATGTCTGAAAAGATGGTACATATACACATATATATGAAGAGAATGGAGACAGCCTGGGACTACCTTGCACCTAATGATGCAAATTACACATATACATTTCATTTGGTTGATTAGAAATAGGTAAGGGAAAGAAAGTCATTGAAGCACACTAAAAGACAGTGTGTATCCTGTGAAAGCCTTAGCATGCTATGACGACAATAGAACACATTAATTTCGGGGCCACAGAAATCATGCCCTCCAATTATATATTCGTTCTTTGACCATCATTTGGTAAATTGTATATAATTAAACACTGAGTTATGATAGTCAGAAGATCAACAGAAAGTGGCAGCCATTGGCTGAGTTTTTATGAAAGTAGTGAAAACTGTCACAAGAATACAGATAATGTATAGTAAAATCTATTATCTACATTATCCATCAAATAAGCATGTTGTTTTTATACATAACTTTCATTCTTCCAGAGAAAAATGCATGCCCCTTCTCTATTACACATAAATCATTTTGAGTTCTAGATCATTAGGAAGTGGAGAAGTCAATTAACTTCAGTCAGCAGCACTGAAGTAGTGGTAGCATGGATGGCGGAAGGGGAGCAAAATAGCAGTTCAGGCTTATATGAAAATGCTGAATATAATTAGAGGTTGTCCCAGATGAAATCTAAGCCAAGCTGACAACAGTCACTCCTTCATTCAACAAACATTTGTTGCAAACTTACTAGGTACCTGTCAGTTAAAGAAGACACTTGAAATATAAGGAAAAACAAAAAGGGTCAGTATTTTCATAGTGGAAAAAGTAAAAGACAACTTAGCAGTCAAATGCATATGATGTTTTCATGGTTTCACAACCACTTTAAAGAAAAGCAAGGGGTTACCGCTGCTCTAGGTGGGGTATGAGGAAGATCTCATTGAAGAGATTTTTAAGGTGAGGTGTAAAGAAAAGTAAGAAGCGATCCGAAGATGAGGGAGCAACATTTGTAAGTGAGGAAAAAACAATGACAACAGAACATTATGCTATTGTTGCTGAAGGAAATCATATTCTTCCGCGAGACCACAATAAAAGCATTTCATGGGCCGACATATGGCAGACTGTGGCGTGGCAAGGTTTATCTGGGTGAAAATACACCTCTGGATTTCCAGTGCCCCACTTCCATCATCCTGCCATGAAAAAAGTCCAACTATGCCCTCAGCAAGGTCAAAACAAAGGCCAGTGTCCAGAGTTTCTGCTTCATATTAAAGTTTAGTCCTCTTATAAAAATTCAATTTTGAATGTTAAAGAATGATACATTAAATCTTAACCTGGGAGATGGATTACATAAACCCCTCAATTAACTATCACCAGAATGTAGTAGTCACATGTAATAGCACAAAGAAGCCGACTCTGTGAAGACAGAGTGATCCTCAAATCCCTCTTCAGGTTGGTGTCCTTCTGCTTTTTGGTGGACGGTAATTGTCGAGATCTCTACCAGTTGTTACCTAGCTAGGAAGAAAAACACATTAAAAATCATAATAGAAGGAATTAGTGCATTAAATATGCAGTGGGGATTCTGAAGGCTACAAAGGGCTGATGAGATTATCCAGAACTAAAACAACAGGAAACTTGTTTTTTGACTCCTTCTGAGAAGTGAACAGAGGTAATAGTGTACCTGTATCCCCGGAGCCTGGGTCAATGGAAAGAAGCAAAAACCCAGCAGCTTTGCATTGTGGTGGGAGCAGGAATTGAAGCCATAAAGAAAACACAACTGCCATTAGGGAAGTTAACCTGATGTAGAGAAGGAGGGAGATACTTTGAATTTCAATCTTGCTGGTACTTCCCAGTAAGAGCCTGGTTGATACTGGAGTCTGGGAAATAAAATATGCAATAGTTACCCACTCACAACCACTTTGCCCAATGATACAAAGTAGGTCATGGAAGAGGGGAGGAAAATTTCTCAAGAGACTAGTCCTCATCGCCTACTTTTTGGCACCCGTTCTCACCATTTTACCCACAACATTATGCTTTCACCTGACATGAGTCGACTCTCACACAAAGGGAGATGCCCTTCTTCCCTGTCTCTCTTCCTCCCTCCTTCCCCTCTGTCTCCCCTTTCTCAGGAAGAGCCACAAAGCTCCACTAGTCCTTGGAACAATCTCAAGTTTAAAATCTCCATGTAACAATCTTCTCCATGAAGTCCAGATGTGGCTCCTTTTATTTTCATGATCTCATGTAGCTATGTAATAAAGTTATTCATAGAAGACACAGTCTTATTTTTCTACCTAGTCATGAAGTCATCTTATATAGTTGTTGGTAATAGAAACCAATCACCATAACCAGCATGGAAATGCCCTTCTCTGTATATAGTTTTTCCAGTGACACACAAGGCCCCCAAATAGCTCAGAGGCTTTGCCACCTTCCAGTTTAATAGAACCATTGTAGAATATCTTTCTTCCTTGGGAACCAGTACAGGGGTTGGCAAAAGTAGGTTTACAGTTGTTCATGGGGAAAAATATGTAATAGAAGAATCAACTCTTGTGTTTCACATAGTCACAACTGTAAACCTACTTTTGTTCATGCCTTTATATCTTGAACAGCACAGTACAAGGTCCACATGGTTATTATTTACAGCAGTGAGATAGTGAGAGAGGCTGCTGCCATTTCTACTCCTCAGTCTCTTGACTTATATATTCTGCCTTTACAAGAACACTGTAATCGACTGGTCACTGGTACATTTATATATGATGAGTCAAAGTCATAGGATATTTTCTCCTGTACAGAACCATCACTGAGAGTTCTGTTGCCCATTGCACTATCCTTTTAAGCCATCTGCTTCTCAAAAGAAGAATGACTATCAGCAGAAAAAGAGATGGTTTTTCTTAGGTACCTGTTCTGTGTTTCTCCTGTGATTCTCCTCTGGGGCTGTCTAAAGATGACCTAGATTCAGAGCAATGTTGAATTTGCAATGCCATACGGACACAATGGTACTTTTTTTTTTAATATCATAGAACATTACTGGGACTGTCACTACTGCAGAGCCTTCTCTTGAGTCAGGTCTGAGAAAAAACTGTTTGTCTATCAATTTATTAAGATTTATAATGAAAAGGTATACAGTAAATAGTAAGAGTAGCAGATCTATCTATGGCATGCGTTGCTACCAAAATCCAAAAACAAGTATCCTGCCTCTCTCTTATTATGCAGCACAAACTAAAGCATCTTCGCTTTTCTATTCAGAAAGAATGTTCAATATCCTCCACCATTAAAATTGTAAAAAGTTCACTGCAGTGACAGGTTCCTGCAGATTTGTCATGATTTTTTCCTGTACTTTAGCTCTAACACATGCATCATACTTCCTGCTCACCAGATCCAATGTCACATCATTAATATAGTAGGGCAGTGTCATTTAATATGGGATGTCTCAATAATCAAGGGCCTTGAAGACTATATAATGACACACAAAAGCAAAGTAAACTATTCCTGGAGAATAAGAGTTAAGTTAAATTTCTGTCCCTGCCACTGTTTGTGATATCCTTTTTGACTGACACAAATAGAATGAATTTGTCAGATCCCCATAGCTGCCAGATGACAGGGACTATGTTGACTTACTTTATCAAAGATCTTGCATCTCTGGCCTCAACTACAATTCCAGGCACTACCTGCCTCCAAGATCCATTTGGTTTTTCACCAAACAGATGATGGGAGAGGACTGTTTAATAGGAACATCATTTCTGCATCTCTCAGGATGTGGAAGCCATTGCAAATGCCTGGAAATTTCCAGCAGTGTGAAACTGCTTTAGTTTGCTCTTTTGATGTGGATGGACAGTCCTAGGGGCTTAAACTTGGTTCTTTCAGCAAGAACTTCCCCACTTCGTGATTCAGGATGCCAAGATTATGCCAATTAAGGAGGGTGTCTGTTTTAATTTTAATTTTCCCTTCAAGAATTCAAGAGGTAACTTCAAGAAAATCTGGTGGACTTACCTGGATTTCTAGGAGATAAACATGAGCCCAAATTTGATATTTTGGCTGTCCAATGGATAGAGACAGTTTAGAGCAATTATCAAAAAAGAATCAAGATACAAGTGTATTTGTTTCCTAGTACACAGTAACCCTGGTAAATGGCACAGTTGTCTTTAGTGCAAGTTGAGTACATCATGTGAGGGTTGTAAGGTTTTTCCCTGGAAATAGTGGCTGTCAAACTGTATCATGAATCAGGATCATCTGGAAGGCTTTTTAAGGGACAGATTTCTGACCCTCAGTCTGATTTCTGATCTAGTAGGTATCTGGTATGCACCAATGAATGTGCATTTATAGTAAGTGCCCAGGTGATGCTGATGCTAACGTTTCTGGACAAGGGACCACACTTTGATAACTAGTGCTTAATAACTTCAGATTTGCTTTTTGCCAGTGGGGTTCTGAATATATGGCTTTTCTTAAACCTGAACACTGAAGAAAAGCCGCTGGCTTTTGATTTGAAATTTTTACGAGAGTAACTCAAATGTGTTTTTTACTTTTCAGGGTTTGGGTTTGTACTGCTATATAGATAAAATATACTTTAGTACACTGTCCATCTCTTTTATTACCAAGGACCTTGTATTCAGTTAACATCCAGAATCCCTGGAATTTGAAACATACTGCTCACTATTCCATAAATAGTGTACCACTTGAGGTGTTTGTGGAATTTTTCCTATATGCCCATAAAATAACACTAAGTAAAATAATGTCTCTATGGCAAACATCCTTAGTTATATCTAATGCATATTCCTTTACAATTTTAATACAGTAAAGAAAGCTTTCATGATTCTCTTTCTTTGTTTTTACTACAGCGGTATCAACTTACCTCTTAAACTCTAGGAAAGTCTTGGGGATTTAAATGTAAAACATTCACTATCTTTTAAAAAGAGTCCAAAGTATATTTAGGCTCTCCATGTTATGATTATATTAGGTTTGTGTTGATTATTAGAAAATGTTAAGTTTTTTCAAGATGTTATTGTTTTATTTTTTAATTATGGGTTTAATTATTAATTTCACATAAAAGAACATCAAACACTAAGTAAAACAAGTATTTCATGGATTTAGAATGGTTAATATAAAATTATAAACCAAACTTAAAAGTTAAATATATTAGTAGAAAAAACAAAATAATATATTTATTTCTGAAAATGAACAAGATGGCTGTATATTCCTTGGTCATAAAAACTAATTTTTGCTAAAGATACGTTATTTGCTTCTCAAGAATAATTCTATATACAGTACTTCTAAAATTTCTGAAGAGAGATATTTTATGTCTGAAACAGTAAGCATTTTCAGAATTTTGAAGGAGGGATTGCAGTTTATCATAAATTTAGAAAAGTGTTAAAATAATTATTTTATAGAAAGTCTTAAATAAATACTCATTGAAAGAAAAGGGATTTCTATTTTTTTTTGTAGTTCAAAGTTGTATAAGAATAAATTACCAATGAACCTCAAAAAAAAACGCTTAAAATTCCACTAAGAAAATTGTCTTTCCATAGCTGTTTTCAAGATAAACCTTTATACACTAAAAAGACAGAACACCCAGGGCTATTTGATAGGTAAGTAGAAGGTTACTAAGTTGGGGGAATATCACTTCAACATAAAATTTCCAAAAGTAAAACTTTTAAATGTACAAGTATACTCTTCTTAGAAGACCCCAATCATAGAAACAGTTCACACACCAAGAAACAAAGATAAAACTAAAGGTAAACAAACATAAATCTAATGAAATTCATTTTGGTGAAGAAATAGAATGAAACACATTAGCATCTTCAAATTACATTTGCTTCTTTGCAATCATCCCTGTATCAGATGGTACTAAACCTAGGTAACCTAATGTTTCTAAAAAACTATCTACTCATTACATGTGGCACTTTAAAAAACAAAACCCATAATAGCCTGAAGCTCAAAATGTTAAAACCTGACTTTTAAATCACCTCTATTTCCTCCAACACTTAAATCAATTTTTGAAGACAATTAGAGTGTCTGGAACTAACATATATATTTCTTTTCTATTTCTAGTATTTTATATAATTGCTTGTTTTTTCCTACCATTGCTACAATTCGATGACAGTATTGATCTGGTTTTCATTCTGTAAGTAGAGAACTCATGAAACCTTGTGTTACAAATTCCCCTTTTACCTGCAATCACCATTCCCCCTTGTTATTATAAACACCAACATTCTTTTAGGGGTTACCTCACTCAGTTTTGTTCTTCTGCTGGAGACCTTGAAAAATGATCCTCTCATTACCTGGCCACTTAGCTGGACAGGGGCCAGATGGGACAAAATGGGTCGTTACCTGAAATTTAAAAAAAATTCCATTTTAAATTCCTTCTGGAGATGTAGCTGGAATGTTTTGTGTCTGGTACTTGCCTGCTGCTTGTGACCAAGTCTCCAGGTGTAGAAAAGGAGGCTACCTGAAATCATGAAGGTGACGCACACAGGAGTTGAGACTAGAGATGAAGAGAAAAACACTCTGTTTGAGTTGTTGTTTGAATCCATGATTCTAGTCATCCCTGAGCCCCCCAAATTTGCCCTTTCTGAGGCTCCACCTACGTTAGTTTGAATTTTCTTTACTTGCAACCAAAAAGATAGCCAAAAAGAAACATTAGGTCGAGATTTTTTGTTTAGCACTGCATTAGTTTCCTATTTGGGCTGGTACAAATAAACGCAAATTTAGTGTCCTGAATCAACACATAGCAATTACCTTGCAGTTCTTGGTGTCAGAAGTCAGACATTTGGTCACAATGGTTACAAACAGGGTGTCAGCAGTGCTGCATTCCTCCCTGGAGCGCCAGAGAAATGTGTTTTCTTTCCTTTTTGGCTTCTAGAAGCTGCCCGCATTCCTTAGCTTGTTGCCCTTTCACCTTCAAAGCCCGCGATAGCTCATGGAGTCTTTCTCACGTGCATCAGTCAGACACGCTTAACTTCCTCCACATTTAAGGGCCCTTATGATTATATTAAGGGCCCATCTCAAGGTCACCTGATTATCAACTTTAATTTTATTTGCTACTTATTCATTTGCATGTAATAAAAAGTATTGATATATTCCAGGGATTAAGACATGGGCATCTTTGGGAGGCTATTATTCTGCGTATCACATTCCAAAACAACAGAGGAAAAATGAAATAAAAATATTTGTATAAATTTATAATTGTCCTCATTATTATTTTATGAGAAATCAGAAAAAAATATATAAGGCATTATAAAAATTATGAAAATTCACATAAACCACTAATTTTATAAAAGGCTTACATGTTTTTTTCCTGTATTCATAAGCACCTTTGCTAGTGATATGCATTTATTTTTCCTAATACAATGTGGAAAGTAGATACCATAAAGTGCTGATTAAAAATGTCAGCCATAGAAAAATTCTTGAGATTTCCCATTCCTATCACTTATGCAATGCTTTATTTCCTTTTAAGACATCTGCCCACATTATCCAATATTTGCATACTTCCAGTGATGGAGAACTCATTACCAGTGACTTTAGTGACTCTCTGTGGGCATTCAAGTTTGCCCTCATGGCTCTGCTCCTGTGGCTCATCATGGTTTTCAATCTTTGCTGATAGAGGGAGAAAGGCATTTCTGCATTTCATTCTTATATCCAGTTTCCTACAAACACAGCAGACAGGGCCCTGGGAGCCAGTGAGTAAGATGGGCTCAAGAAGAGGCTGTGGGAACACCAGCACTGCTCCCATAATTCTTTGCTCTTTTCAAAGAGGAGAATAAGGAGGAGCCCAGGGGTTGCTGTTCTTTTACAGCAGTGCAACAGCTTAGACTAGTAAGACTGTCTTGCTGTGAAGCGTAGGCACTCTCTTACCCTATTGCACTATTTGAAACAACATGCTTTACAAAAATACATATTTTAAAAGAAGCTCAAAGTTATATTTACTTTAGTGATTCATTTTGCTTCTGCATCACAACTTATACATCAACAAAAAATACATTCTTTCAGAATGATCATAATTGCAAATACAGACAATATGTAAGGTCTAAAGAGTTAGCACACACTATTTTATTATATCAGGAGGAAGGAAATAAATAAGAGGTTTTGTTATGCTTAAAATGATATATTGGTGTCCTTTACTGTATAAATCCAATGCTGGCTAGGCTTTAGAATATTCATAAATGCATTTCTAACCCATCAGAAATCCCAAAGTCTATAAAAATATATACAATAAGATTGAAACAACTGATTTTGATATACTACAACATAAAATAAAAAATATCACCATCACCATTTTATGCAACATCTTTAAAAGTTTAATGCATCTACCATAACCCCAATAAAACAAAATAGCTAATTCCAATCCTGATATTTGAGAGATGATCCCAGGGCACATGCTTTGATTTAGAGTCCTCAAACTCTGGATCTTAGTCCTGACGTTGCCACTGAAGTCCAGTGAATTTTACAATGCAAATAATAGGCTTTGTAGTACAGTTATACATGGTGGTTATCAAGGCTCCTCTTCTCCTTCCCTTTGCCTTGCCTTTGGAATATTTACCTATTTGGTGAATGTCTTCATTCTTGTACAACACACACACATATACACACCACAAGAACACTTTTTAAAACAAACTGAGTTACTTTAACATGGGTTTCTTAAACTAGACTTTATTGATATTTGAGGCTAAGTATTTCTTTGCCAGGGGTAGTGAGGAGTCTATCTTGTGCATTGTAGCATGTTTTGCAGCAGTACTGGCCTCTGCCCACTAGATGCAAGAAGCAATCTCTGGCCAAAAAATGCCTTTAGATATTGCCAAATGTCACCTGGGGAGCCAAATCAGTCATTGATTTCAGAGGAGTGTCTATAAAAGATTTTGCTGTAAGAAAAATGAGAAATATTCTGATGTAGATAAAAAAATGTCACAAGTTTTATTATATAAAGTACAGTGACTTACTGTCCTTTTTATTTCTGGTTATGCATTTTCTCTTTACTGAACTAAATGATATAACCAAATCACAGATATTTTTTATAATTTTAAACACCTAATTGTCAAATATCCAATCATTTCTGATACCCAAATCTACCCTGCTTCTTTATGTATAGCTCAGGAGAAAAATGCTTATATTTTTATATTTTGTTATTTTAAATATATGACATTAATTGCATACTTACAGGCCAGGGCCATATAGCTTCTATGTTAAGTGGTTTACATACATTGTTACATTTAAGCTTCTACATATTCATATTTGCTAGGTATTATTTTCTCTAATTTGGAATGCAGCTGATGTCCTGAAATAAATTTCCTTTGACAAGGTCTTACAGCTTTTAATGCCAGGACACAGATTTGTACCAAGGCTAATACAATGTCAGAATTGGCTACACTTCTACCTGAGTTTTACTGATTGCATACATGTATTCCTCCCCAAGACAGTGAACTCCATGAGCAGAGCAATGATGAATCTTCTTAATCATCTCTCCTCTTTCTGCCTCACTGGCCAGCTCCAGCAACCTGCATACAGACCCAGCTGAACTCAACTAATGTCCTGTAGCCAGAAATTACTTTGCCTCTTTTGGTCTTCGGACCCCAGAAATAATATTTTTCACCTTCACTTCCTCACATTTTCACACTGGAGTTAAGAGACAAAAGTCACTGATTTTTGACAGCACAGCTGGGTGAAGTTGCAATTTTAATTTTGTGGTACTCCCTGCTGTTAGCCTTTCTCTTCCACGAGACAGTTATTGCTGGTTTTAATAAAGTCACCTTGGTCGGCTGCTCATTTTAATCAGTGCATGTGGAAGATGCCAGTATTCTTATTTTTAAAAAATCTAATTGTCTTAAAGAAAATTTATGCTTTGCCAAAAATGACCATTTGGAAGTGTTTGAAACCCTTGAATGAAATGTGTTGTAAGGTATGGTAACGCTGTAGGGCTGGACTAGAGACAAAGGAACTCGTGGTAAGGAGCGATCTGAGAACTCTGCAGCTTCAAAATTCTGAAGAGGAATTAAATGAAATTTATTTTACTAAGAAGGGGAAGGTGTAAATCAACATATCCGCAGCAATGGGATTCTATTTGGCTGAAAGTGACCTGAACAGTGAAAATGTGTGATTTTTGTGATAAGAAGTCTCAGAGAGAGGCAGAAGCAGGGTTTGTTCACAGGCTGTATGATGTCCCCAAGGACCATGGCTCTTCCTGAGCCCTTCTTGCCCTATACTTTTAAAGATTTTATTTATTTATTTTTAGAGATAGGGGAAGGGAAGGAGAAAGAGAGGGAAACATCATTGTGTGGTTGCCTCTTGTGTGTTTGGGGACATGGCCCACAGCCCAGGCATGTGTCTTAATTGGGAGTTGAACCAGTGACCCTTTGATTCTCAGACTGGTACTCAATCTACTGAGTCACACCAGCCAGAGCTCTCCTATACTCTTAAGATGGTGACAGTAATTCTAAACATCATAAACTCCAAGCATCATAAAATTCATAAAACCTTATCCCAAAGCAGTGATGGACAGCCTCAGAGATCTCAACTTTTATTTTACATTTTTTTTTGGTCACTATCAAATAATATAACATTATAATAAATCTTGATAGTCAGTGGAGCAGGGGCTCCTATCTTTAATTTTTTTAAGTTAAATGCATTGGGGTGACATTGATTAATACAATTATACAGGTTTTAAGTGTCTATTTCTATAATACATCATCTGTATGCTGCATTTGTTCCCATCTCCCAAAGGCAAATCGTCTTCTGTCACCATATATTTAATGCCCTTTACTCTTCACTACCCTCAAACCCCTTCTCTCTGGTAACTACCTTGCTGTTGTCTGTATCCATGTTTATGTTTGTTTGTTCATTTATTTGTTGCTTTTAGTTTTACATCTCAAATATGAGTGAAGTCATACGGCTTCTTTCCTTTTCTGACATTTTGCTTAGTATGATATTCTCAAGGCCCATTCCTATCGTCACAAATGACAGCACTTCAATCTTTTTTACGGCTGAGCAGTATTCCATTGCATATATGTACTATATCTTTTTTACCCAATAATTGAGGGACACTTCAGTTGTTTCCCTGTTTGGCCACTGGAAATAATACTGCAATAAACATAATGGTGCATAGCCCTGGCTGCTGTGGCTCAGTAGATTGAGCATGAGCCTGTGAACCTAAAGGTCACAGGTTCAATTCCCAATCAGAACATGTTCCTGAGTTGCAGGATAGGTCTCTGGTTGGGGGCAAGAGGCAACCAACTGATGTTTCTTTCATACATTGATGTTTCTCTCCCTCTCTTTCCCCCTTCCTTACTCTCTTTCTAAAAGAAAAGCTGCTATTTAAAAAAAAAAAACAAAAACAGTGATGTATATATCTTTGAGAATAAAGGTTTTAAATTTGGAGGGGTAGATAAACCAGTACAACCACTATAGAAAACAGTACAGAGGTTTCTCAAAAAATTAAGAAAGGAGTTACCATATAATCTCAGCTTTTTATAATGGAGGAAAACCTTTTTCAGGAACCTTAGAAGAGTCACACTCATCCTATCAGTCAGAAGTTTGTTAGGTGCACACTGTGAACCAATCCCTGGTAGAAGAAAATGGGATTACCATAAATTATTGCATAATTTATTTATTCATGGATCAAGTCCAGCTCCCACCTCTCCAATGAACATCATCATGTCACTAATAAAATTAAGGTTCGGTTAGCAAAGTAGAAAAGGGGAAAATGGTTGTTGCTAGTCAATCAGTATCATTTGCCTAATTTGGCAAATTTAATTCAACCAAACGTGTTTAGGCATTAAATATGCAAGCATTAAGATATATCTCTGACCTCAAACAGTGCCTCAGACATGCCCTACTTCTATAATATAGGATGGATTATGTTCTGTCATAAACAATGAAGTAGAATAGCTTAGGATAAGAAAATAACTGCTTTTTCAGTTCCCACAAATGGTAACCATGCAGATGAAATCTCACAGACCAGCAGAAAAAAATAAAAATTGAAATGTTTTGTGGAATCGGCTTCTAATTAAAATCACGAAGGGGATTCTTCTGTCTGATCCGAAAACGGGCTGAACCACGCTGTCCCGAAGGGGTGCCTAGGCAGCAGTGCTTTTTACCATTCGCTTACCAGGTAGTACCCTAGGGGCAACTGGGACTGGAAACACTTCTCTAGAATAAAAATGCTTTGAGTTACTTTGAATTTGAAATTCCCAGGAATCGTGACAGAAAATGACAGGGGATTTTCTCTAGTCTTCAAATTTAATCACTTCCAGCCTTAAGATATGGAAGATACAAAATTTTCTCCTCCTTCCTTCTTCTTTTCTTTATCTCCCATCATCATCGTATTGGACCTCTCAACGCCTCTGCTCCCGCGAACCTTCCACTCTCACTATCTGACTCGCACTATGAGCCGCTCATTGTAGTTCCTAAACCACTCCCCTCGCATCTTGATAGGGAGCAAAGTCATCATTCAACGCTACTTTCCTCGTGAACTTTGCATGGTGTGAAAAACAAAACAAAAGACTAGCACAGATTTCTGATGGGTATGAATCTGCTGCTTCTTTTGAACTAGTTCTAAAATAATGTTGGAGATGCAAAAGAATAGATTTGAAATGAGCTTTTAAGGAGGTTAGACTTTTTGAAATTTCTACATTATTTATATAAGCAATTTATTAAAAGTGAGGTTTGAAGTTCATTATTTATTTGATTCCAAAATGTTCATGTCTTAGAATTTTAAAAATATTTTTTTCAGGCATAAAAACAAGTATTTCTCATCCCTTGAGTAAGGTTTTAAATCCCAGCTGTCTACCATCTGCTTAAATGGGGTCAAGTTAATTAACCTCTGTTTTGTTTTTTTTTGACAGATGTGAAATGGGTATATCACTTATTATTCAACAATGTTACAAATATTAAACAAGAGTTTACATTGGAGCACTATAAGTATTAATACTTAATTATTTTTATACATAGAGACAAAGAGGTGGTATTTTATATAATATTATAGGTGCAAGCCATTCATTGATTTAGACACATTAACTTTCAAGAAAAATAACAAGCACATCTCTCCAAATACAGCTAAGTGAACATAAGTTCTAAGTTGTCAAGGAGTAAAATGTGTTGAAAATCTTATGCCATCTACATGTGGTAGTTATTCTCAAATACTTAAGTTTATAAGGAGACAATAAAATAATAAAATTATTCCACCCAGGAATCAAGTCCTTGATATGAGTACTTCAATCATAGGCACCCTGATGCCCAGCTTTTGTTCAGTAAGACAAATAATTAAACCAACTGAGGATTTAACTAAAGCGTCAGCAACTAATATAATCTTATGCAATTATATTTACTAAAGAAAAGTGTGGCTCACTGTTTAGCCCCACTTGCATCTTTTATAAAGAAAATGTATATCCATAGCTATGGTAATTAATATGAAATTAATGCACAGTTCCTAATTAATCATGGCTAAACAGTTGTGAAGTAATTAATACTTCTTCAATAAATAATTTCAAGATAAAATATAATATTTAAAAAAAACAGAGTGTGATAAGCTTTTGACTAGACTTTATGACCAATCATTTGTTACCCTAATTTTAATTCTATCAATTTTTTCCTAGGGTTAATATTTTCTGTTCTCCATGGTAAAACTAGACAATACATTTTTTTGTACTTTAACATGCTGAAGCTTAAATATATTACTATAATAATTTTTCTTGACTGCATATTACCTTTAGACAAAATGTAATATTTAAGGTTTTACTTTCATATTGTTTTGCAGCTTTATAAATTGTATTACAATAGTATAAGTATAGTGTATATATAAATTGTATTACAATAGTATAAGCATAGTGTATATATATATATATATATATACACACACACTATATATATATATAGTGTAGTGTAAGCATATATATATATGCCTTCTTGGAGAGTGGAAGAGAGCTTTAGTGTCGCCCCATGAAATTGTAAAGAAGGCAGGTTAGATGAGATTGGGATTTGGAGTACTGATGGTTATGAATCTAAGGAGGGAGAGAGAGAAGATTTGTGCTCCAAACACTGCTCTCTTTTTCCACGCAGCAATAGCAGCACAGAAACTTCTTGGGTTTTGAGTTGACAAGTGTGTGATATATTTTCCATTTTTGCTTTTAAAACAGGAGCAGTTATTCTTCTCTAACCATAAAATCTATTCTTAGAATCTCCCTGCAGCAAGGATCATTTGGGCATCATCTCTCTGTCTGTGAGGATTAGTTTCTATTTCTCTGAGTCGGAAGCGGAGTGAGCTGCCCTAGTCTTCTGCTGATAGTTTTGGGAAGGCCTCTGGGCACTTTGACAGACAAACTGGCCTGGTCTCTAAACTTGTTGCCTTTTCAAATTGATGAAGAGAAGCTCTGCCAAACTTTGAGAGAGGAGTATGCCTTACCATTTGTCAGGATCTTCTCATCAGAGCTGCTCCTTCCATTTTCACCAGCACGACCCAGAAGTGTGAGAAGTTCACTTTTTATATGTTTGTAACTCTCATTCAGAATCACTGACACTCATTATTCCAAATTTCTGGGTTTCTCCAGGTCCTCATAAATATATCCCTTGGATTACTTGCTTGGAAGTCAGAGAGGAAAGGTCTAATTGATACAGAGTTAATAAATCGAGTCTGGCTTCTAAAAATACTGTGGTCATTTATGACATTATAGACAGCTTATTTGTACAAGGCCCTGGATATACTTCAAAAGTTAAGCCAACAGTGTCTTACAAATCTTAGGCATAGAGGCTATACTCTATTCAGGATTCAATCTAATACACAGTACTAGATTTTTCAGGTGAAATAACATAAACCTGCCCAGCAATATGGCCCATTTAAACCATTAAAGTCCATAAGAAATTTTGGTTTTTTTCCTATCAGATGTGACTCTCTCTGATAAGCCACTTCCCATGAAACTGCTCTCAAACCAAAGCATCAGCCTTGTAAAACTAAGATATTCCTTTTAATTCTACTCTAGTCTGTGGAAAACAAAATATAGAATACATTTCATTTTGAAGTACTGTGCTGCCCTTTTTTGATAATACTGTATATCCTTATAATGATGGCACACCTCAACCCTTCTATAGGTCTCTTCTGCCTAAATACTACAACTTCCCTGTTTTCCCTGACACTCTTCACCAAATGTACTTCAGTGGATACCTACTATCATGTAGCAAACCTACAACAAGTTTTGGAAGACCTGTGACAAGGGATACAGATCAAACTTTTGTCAACCAACTATACAATAGACTAGATATTCCTTCAGAATGATGGGGATCTCCAATACTGTAGCTTCCCAATTGATTATTTTCCCCTCTAGGCATATAAATTGAATCTTCCATATTATGCCCGTCCTACTGTGATCCTATATACTTAACTAAGAAATTCAAAGGTATAAAATAAAAATATGTTGAAAAACATTTTGTGCACTAAATAACTGAAAAGTCCCAATCCTAGATGATATTGTGTTCTAAAGGAGAAATTTTGTTCTGCTCTCTTTGTGAAAGTGAAGTAATTTATTTCTAATTCTAATCAGGGATTGACAGGGATGGATGCTGGACTGAAATTTTGGTAAGATTTAGTTTTACTCTAGCCTGTCACCTTACTACAGTATATTTCTGCAAGACCTTCAAATGAGAGCCTCGTAGATTTTGTCCATTGAGGCTTGAGCACCTGAGGGAGACTCATTACTCAGATTTTAGAACCATTTAGCTTTTTGCTCAATTCATCTTCCAATCTTGTATAAGGGAGAAGCTGGTCCCACATTTAAGGTTTATCATGCTTGTCTTGTGTAAATGCTGAAGCTCTGTTGGGTTCTTGGGTCACTCAGAAAGTCCAAGTCTAAAGTGTAAAACATGTGTTGCAAAGGACCCTGAGTGGAAAGTGGCAAGAAGCTATAGATCTTCATTGTCAGTTAGACCTTCCTTCCCTTACTTTCAATTTGTTTCTGTTTTATTTTCATATCCTTTTCCTTGGCAGTTCTTTATTCCTTAAACCCTTAGAGATGTGGAAGATTGCATGTTACTTTAAAGGAGTTTTCAACCCATCTCTTAACCTCCTATGTTCCTAACTTATACAGATATCTTGTAGGGAAAACCACCTTGCATTGGAGAATTGAGAAATGTCTTTCTTTCTTTTTTCTTTTTTTTTCCTTCAGTCCTGGATAATCAACAAAAGATTCGCTGGGAACTCATGCCAGCAGAGAACTCTGCTTGTGCCAAACCTCAATCCTTAGTCTATACCCTACACCCTAATCAGACATCCCCTAGGAAATAGTACCTGCAGTCTTCAGTTCACTTCTGAAAAAGATTCACTCTTTGCAATTTTAGTCAACCTAATCTTCTATGCATGCATGGTTATCTGATAAATTTGATTACATGACCTTAGTGTTTTATCTAGCTCTTCCAGTTGTCTTTAATGAGTGTCAGTCTGTCATAACCTGCTACTCCCACTACTTCTATTCAGGAGCAGAAATCTTACCAGTGAGGTAAGTGAGGCAACTCAGTGGCTTTTCATTGATCTTACTTTATACAGTATTGGACACCATCTAGAAGCCTGCCTTGTTCCAGTGATGCCTCTATTGTTTTTTTTTTTAAATTCCTTCTTTAACCCTTATAACTAATTCTCTACTTATACTTATTAAAGTTCTTATTGGCAGAATATACCATCCAAAAATGTGACTGTAGGAGTTTAGAACATGCTATCCAAAATATACTGCTTGGTATATTTTGGTATAGTGATTATTTTGAGCTGTAGATACTTGAGAAACAGTAAATGGAGGAAGAAGCTTTCTCTGAATTACCTTTATCTGCCTAAAGACAAATGAACTCAATGGTAATAAGTCCTCTCTCCAGTAGTTTCATCACCCAGAAAAGACTGACTCTTACCACAAGATAGGAGCCTACATAAAACACACCCAGACAAACTTTATCACAAACTATAATTACTTATATCCATTCTTCTAAGGGCTCATTCACCTTTCCTAAAAAGGAAAAATTGTTTACCTTTTCCTAAGATGCCTAAATTCCCCCTCCCCATTTCCTATGTATTTAAACCTAAATTCTAAGCCACTTCAGGAAGTTACTCATTTTTCCCCCAAATATCTCTCCCATGTATACATAATGCATACATGTAAATAAACCTTGTTACTTTTTCTCTTGTTAATCTGTCTTTTATAACAGAGATCTCAGCTAAGAACTCAGAAGAGGAGAGCAAAATTTATTTTCCTCCCTTACACTATCCAATCAAGGTTTCTATTCATCATGCCCTTTAATTCTTTCTTCACACACTTTATCCTTAGAGACCCCATTTTGAGCTATGAATTCATTGTCCTTTCAGTTTATGACACTAAGTCTACATTTCCATCCACATATCTCTTCTTGAGTATTTCAATTTTACTGAAAATGTATATATCTAAACTGCATTCATCTTTCATATTAAATTTAATCTATTCCCTGAATTCCCTCTCTCCGTGAATTCTATGCCCAGGATGGTACATGGCTCTGACTCTATTTCCAGCTTTTAGTTTCAGGGTCCCAGTCAAGAGGATTCACTTTTTGATTCACTTGATGATCAGTTATTGATGAAAATCTGAATGTGTCAAATGACACTTCAAACAATCAAAATATAACTAGAAAAGAGTTATGTTCCTTAAAGATAAGGAGTAGAGACCAAGACAACTATTTATTTTTCATTTTGGAATCTGTAATCTCTATAAGACCCAGGTCACAGAATACCCAGGAAATACCCTGGAGGTATATGCGACGTGTCTCTTGCTTTTCTTACAAATGTCTATCAAGAAATCCAAGCTACCTACTACTTTTGAAAATGCAAATTACTATAAATGCATGTCCTGGAGGACATAAATGTTCAACAGAAAGGGGAAAATGTTAAGAATTTTACAAACTAGCAGAGTGAATTATAAAGTAAGGGAGCTGACAGTGAACTACCAAAATGTGTAGTGATATTCTTGCCATGCAAAAAACTCTGGAGATCTCTATCCTCCAAAGGGATAGACATTTATTAATAGAATCAATACAGTCAAACCCAATGGCAGTGGGTGATTTAATTTAGGCCAGGAAATGAAATATGAAACGTCAATATCATTTTTATTAACCTATCATATTCTACAAGATGCTTCAGTCTTTTCCATTCATAAAACTGAAAAAAAATATGTAAAATAAGCAACAGGAATAATCTTATGAATCTTTGAAATATTTATGGAAATATAAATTCTTATAATATCTCCAGGGATGCAGGATTTAATTTTGATTTATTATTTCTGTAGTAAGTTGGAGCTTTATAACTTTCCATTTGGAACATTCAATTTCCATAGCCCTATGCCATAGGGAAGAAGCCAACATAGGATTTGGACACTTGAATTCCTAAGTAATGCTAAGAACTGAAAAACAGTCATAGTGCCCTTTTTAATCTACTGCTTCTAACATGAGGTGAATTGTTGTAACATCTTTTATTACCTAACACTCATAAACTCTCACTCAGATTGGCAGTTCAAAGTAGTCATTTAGGATCAGAGGAACTAGTTTTAGCTCAGTCAATATTAAATAGTCTGAAAAGTTTGATATTTTTTGCTCCATTGTTCAGATATATATATATATTATATATTGCCATAATAATTCCTTAAGAAAAAGAAGGTTCACAAATGTGTTGTGGTTAAGTCAATCCCTTGAGTCGGATACTTGAATCGCTCTGCCTGGACCTGAGTTCAGAATTCATCACTCTTTAACAACTGTCAAAGCAAATGACTCTCTTTAAGCTTCAGTTACTTTGTTGATATAATGAATACATCAATACCAACTGACCAATTTAGTTTATTTTTCAATTAATTGAAATGATCTACATTAGCAATAAAGTAGTGATATTGACATTACATTAAAGGTCTCCCCTTCACTTATGCACTCCATTGATACTGGCCATTTTGATCCAAAGGTTCATCTTTTCTCTTCACTAATCTTTCAGTCTTCACATCTTTTATTACAAATAATCAGGCAGTTTCAATTTCTACTTTTGGAAATAGTTTTTGTGGACAGGGACAATTGAGCTGCAATTCTTTTAACTACATTTCTGTATTGTAATGAAATAATATATTTTGTATTCAGTTCTTCTGGATCAATGATCTAGCAATTTCTTTCTCATCTAAATTTAGCTTTTTCAATCCAATATGTCTCCTCTCAGCCAATCACATTATACGCATTGTTAATGATTTCATTTGATCCCAACACTGTATTAACTTGGGTTTTGCTTTACCTCCAAAATGCAGAGGGCTAATTTTAGGACTGTGCTGAAAGGTTGAAATATGTTGTTTCTAAATTTACCTTTGCAGCAAATTTTCATGAATAATAGAATTTAGTATTCCTTCTCCATTATCTTGTTATAAACACTATTACAATGCAGTATTCTTTAAAGTATTCATATTTAAAAATCTATAAAGTTTTCAGAAAGTGATATAAATACACACTTTCCAAATTACTAACTGAAATTCACTTGAAATGACCTAGATAGTCTACTCTTCTTATATGCTTAGTTTTTTTAAGTAATATATCTATACAATTTGATCTTTTGTACAATTTACTTATATTCACTCATACATAGATATTATAATCTAAACATTCTTTCAAATGGTCTCATGAATGCTACATGTACACAGAATTGCATATGCCCAGTGTATTTCTGTCCACAGGTAAATAACTATCCTTTTTCCATATTCTGTTTTCCCATTTCTTAGGTCAAGATCTCATATATTTGAACCTATAATCAGAGAATTTTTAGCTGTCTGCACATCTAAGCGGAACAGATAAATGATCAAGAAGCAACCAAGTTCAAATGCAATTCAATTGCAAGTCAAGAGGACTATTCAGAGTATGCATATGAATCATTAGAAAATGCTTAAGATCCTCAAATTAAGCATTTATTCATTATTAGGTAGCTACAAAAATAATGTTAAAATAATAATTACAATAATTGTTAAAAAATATAGCACTGTGCCAAACAGGTACAAGTGCTGTATAATTGGCAGTACTAACATTGCAATTTGGAGGAAAAGATGAGCTACCTTACTTCATACACAAATACACCCATGGCACACACACCCTGTATACTGAAGTAGTTTAGGATTTCTTTTAAAAGACACAAAATAGACAAACATAAAGAAAAATATTATACATGCACCTCCATTGAAATGTAATATTTCTATACACCAAAAGTCATCTTACAATAGTAATAGAATGTATTTTCAATATAGAGAAATTCTAAGGAAGCTAATATATGTAATTTCCCTACATACTAAAAGTAGTTTAAATGGTCAGTATGCAATTGACAGTGAATACAAGAAATGAATTACTAAGTCATAAACATGTTGCTGAACTTTACCAGAAATAAGAGGAATGCAAATGAAAACCACAATAAAGTATCACAACATACTTCTTAATACTCCTTTTCTGCAATAATCATAAAGCCTAAGTTTCTCATTTAGTGCCTTTGTTTCATTACCCAACTTATGTTCACCTTACCATCTAACAAGCCATATGAATAAAACATGGTTTAATCACCACAGTAAGGATAAGAATACTGAAGGATAAGAATACTGAAGGATAAGGACTGAAGTTAATATCATTGTCATCAGAAAAAAATATTTGGTAAGATTACAAGTTTATGAAAAATTTCAAGATTTATTATCTGACTCATTATGTGGACATTAATTAATTAATTAAATTTTTTTTGAGAGCAGAAGGGAGAAATAGAGAGAGAGAAACATTGATGTGAGAGAGAAACATCAATCAGTTGTGTCTCTTACATGGCTTTTTCTGGGGACCAAACCAGCAATCCAAGCACGTTCCCTATCGGGAAATGAACCAGTGACTCACTGTTTGTGGGATGATGCCCAACCAACTGAGCCACACCACATTGATCAGGGCCCGTTATGAGGTCTTGGTGAATCATCGATGTACACTTGAAAATAATATATAAGCTGCAGTGGTTGTACATGTTGTACTGTACAAAATTAGTTAGGTCAAGTTGATTGATGGTGTTCAAATCCATGCTCTTGTTTATTCATTCTTGGTCTTGTTTCATGAATTACTGAGTGAGTGATGTTAAGATATACAGCTTTGTCTATTTCTCAATTTAGATTTGTCAACTTTTGTCTCACTAGTTTTAAAGCCCTGATATTAAGTACTACATATTGAGGACTGATACATCTTCCTGGTGAATTGATTCTTTGCCATTATAAAATATCTTTCTTTGTCTCTGATGATACTCTATAACTACACCAAACTTCTTCTAATCTTTGCATGATATATAATTTCCTTATTTTTTTTATTTTAGCCTATTTTTTTTCACTTTAAGATAAAATAAAATTGAGACTTGCTCTTATTCAGTCTGACAACTTTTGTCTTTCGGGGGGGGGCAATGTTGAATACATAGCCATTTAATTCAATCATCATCTAATTCCTTTATATTTTCTTTTTGTTCTAGTTCTTTAAAAGTGCATTTTCATTCTAATTTTTTTCCTTTGGATTATTTCAGTAATTTTAGCATTCCATCTAGATTTTTCTGTTTCTATTCCAGGCATTGGACAAAGGCATTCTAACCTTTGAACACAAAACTATGTACAATGTATCTCCATTCAGACTCTGTCCTCTTCCTCCTGCCCGCTGCACCACTTCCACTTCTCTTCTGCCTTACTATCAAATTTTTGTACTTCATCAGCCCACAGCTCTATTCTCCTCACCTGAGCGAGGAAGTTCTCCACTCACATTGCAGCTTTCTCAGTCAAAAGGCTGGGATGTTTGTTGAGGTTACATTATTTGTTTTCCTTTTGCAAGGACAAGAGATTTATATTGTTCTTTACACAATGCCTGAAAACTGACTATATATTTTGTTCAGTTTCATAAATGTCTTCAACATCTATCAAGTCCCCAGCAGCAGGGGAAGTCAAGAATCAGTTATTAGGGCAGGAAGAAAAAAGTTCCAGGGGCTACTTTTCTGCAGATGCTAAATATCTGCAGAAGTTCAGACCTTACCCTAAAACACAGACCTTCAATGCAATTTTTCCTGCAAGCTGAGCAGTTCCATACAACATATTTTTGCCAAAACAACCCTAATTCCATGGAATGTGCCTCATGATGAGGAACAAATGGCCGAATATCTAGCATTACAACCAGAGTTTTATGCAGGCTCCCTTTACTGTTTCCAGGTCACATGCAAGTGTGTGACAGTCTTGCACTGACAAATCTGGCTCAGTTGGCTGGAGCATTGTCCTGTAACCAAAAGGTTACCAGTTCGATTCCTTGTCAGGGTACATGCCTAGGTTGCAGGTTTTATCCGCAATCGAGGCACATGCAGGAGGCAACTGACTGATGTTTCTCTCTCTCGCTCTCTCTCTCTTCCCTGTTCTCTCAATTGAGAATAAAAAAAAAAAGAGTGATAGTCTTTGAGTAACCCAGAAAAGGAATCAGAACAAGATGCCTAGATATAAGAAATATTGTCACTAAAATCAAAGGAGGTCCACAAGGTGTTGGATCCCTTTCTACAGGGTGGCAATGTACAGCATCTTGTCTTTAACTGTAACTGAATATTTAGTTCATTTAAATGAAAAGTATTAAAAATATTTTTAGGATTAATCCTTCTATTTTATTTGTTTCATTTATCATTCTTGTTTTCCTTCCATTTTGGTTGCTATTAGATCAGTTATGTCTTATATTCTATTTTATTTCTTCCATTTTTATTTTAGATACATATTTTGTCTTATTTATTAATATTGTATCGATTGGTCTGTGTATTCAAACAAGCAGAGAATAAGCATGATAAGAATGTTGCATTCTCGTCACCAATTCATTAGTTTAAAATTGGTGAAAAGTTCTTTTAAGATTATTTTTAGATGATGACTAAGGAGGTTCTACATAATTATTCATTCCAACAGTCTCATCTCTCTGGACTATCATCTGTTTTGTCAGAGAGAAGCTGACATTTTAAGTTCATTAACTATAGGCCATCACTGAGTCCAAGTTCAATTTGTCTTTAGCAGATTATTAAAATGTATTCCCAAGGGCTTCAGCCAAGATATTAAAATTCTAATCCCTGGTAACCACTTCCATAGAAATGCAGTAATCCTACCAAATACTGTATTGTTCCTCCTTGCTACAACATCTTTCATGTATAATCCCATGAGTATGCCCTGCTGACACAGTCTGGTGCGAGTTGGCCATTCTTCACGTAGAGTTATTGTCACCAGGTTCTTTCCTTATAATTGCCATAAGGACTAGGTCGGTCACAAGAACAAGAAACCTCATGAGTGAGATTAGGGTTTTTGTGAAAGAGATTTCAGAGCCCTCCCTTGCCCCTCTCATTGTGTAAAGACAGTAAGAAAAAGGCAGCCCGCACCCCAAAGAGGCCCCTCAGCCAAACTCAAATTGCTGGCACACTGATCTTGACTTCCAGTCTGAAGAACTCTGAGAAACAAATCTCTGTTGTTGTCAGCCACACAGTCTACAGTACTTTGTAGCAGCAGCCTGGGTGGACTCATCCAATGGGTATCCAACTTAAGTCATGGGCCCAGAGGAAACAGGGGATGTTGAAACATGTCTTAAGTGCAATCAGCAAGGCCACTGCTCTCGGTATAATGCTGAAAGGTTTAAGACACACAGAAACAGTTTCCCTCACCTAAGTTCGGCGGTGTTTCTTCTCTTGGTAATAGACTTTCAGGTAGATTCACAGTTATAAACTCTGTTCCATCAGACTCTGCTCAGTCGCCTCTGTCTCATACTTCATTTCTACTGCCACTCCTTTTCTACTAAGTTTAATTTCTTACTATGCAAAACCAGAGAAGGATGAATATTTATTTTCACTAAATCTACATAATCCTCAGAATAATTCTACATGTAAATTTTGCTCACCAACATGTCCATGTTATAGATAAAGGAGAAATGGATTAAAGGCTTAAATGTGACTCATGAAACCATAAAACTCCCAGAAGAAAACATAAGTAGTATCTCAAACATTTCTCATAGCGATATTTTTTTCTGGTGTATCTCCTCAGGCAAATGAAACAAAAGAAAAAATAAACAATGGGACTATATCAAATTAAAGTTTTTGCACAACAGAGAAAACCATCAACAAAATGAGAAGACAACCCACTAAATGGGAAAACATATTTGACAATGATACATCGGACAAAAGGTTATATTCAACTTTATAAACAACTTGTAAAACTCAACACCAAAGAAACAAACAATTCAATTAAAAATGGGCAAAAGACCTGAATAGACATTTCTCCAAAGCCAATAGATATATGAAAAAATGTTCAATACTGTCAATCAGAGAAATGCAAATTGAAGTCACAATCAGATATCACCTCACACCTGTCAGAATGGCTATCACCAATAAATCAACAAGCAAGTGTTGGCGAGGATTTGGAGAAAAGGTAACCCGCATGCACTGTTGGTAGGAATGCAGACTGGTGTAGCCACTCTGGAAAGCAATATGGAGATACCTCAAAAAATTAAAAATGGATCTGCCTTATGACCCAGCAATTCTATTTCTGGGAACATATCCAAAAAAACCCCAAAACATTAATTCAAAAAAACATAAACATCCTTATGTTCATTTCAACGTTATTTACAATCGCCAAGGTCTGGAAACAGCCCAAACTCCCATCAGTAGATGAGTGGATAAAACAGATATAGTTACATTGAAACAATGGGATTTCCTTGCCCATAAGAAAAAGAAGGAAATCTTACCCTTCGGGACAGCATGGATGGGCATGGAGAGCATTATGCTAAGTAAATTAAACCTGTCAGAGTTATCACATGATTTTATTTATATGTGGAATCTAAT
This sequence comes from Pteronotus mesoamericanus, assembly GCF_021234165.1. Taxonomy (NCBI): domain Eukaryota; kingdom Metazoa; phylum Chordata; class Mammalia; order Chiroptera; family Mormoopidae; genus Pteronotus; species Pteronotus mesoamericanus. The sequence goes on along the minus strand of NW_026555285.1, from coordinate 36,215,208 downwards.
GAACAAAAAATAAACTAACAAAGTAGAAACAGACTCACAGATACAAAGAATAGACTGAGAGCATCAGAGAAGAGAAAGCTGGGGAGGGCGAGGAAAGTAAAGAGATTAGCAGTGAAAAATAAAGACAGACTATGCGCATATAACTATGTTAATTGTTAGAGGGAAGGGGGGTGGTGGAAAGTAGAAGAAGGTAAAGGAGGGATAAATGGTGAGGAAGAGAGACGACAAGATCAGAATAGCGTGTATGGTTTTTTGCCATTTGTGTTAAAAATAATAGCAGTTTGTGTGTGTGTGTGTATATATATATATATTTGTGAACATATGTATGTATTTATTTTATATATATTTTATGAGGGAACACTTGTGAATATGAATAATAAATTATATATTAAAATTTAGAGAAAATAAAATATGATATAACTCAATATTTTAGTAAGCAACACATTATGTGGAATTAATTTGGTTTAATTTTATTAATGTAAAAAATACTTAAACTGTTCTTGGTCTGTGCCAGTTACTGTTTTAAGCCTTTTGGCCGCTTGAGGGACTGGTGACTGTCAGGTGACCAGAGTCACACAGTAGAGACGAAGACATTTATCCAAAGTGATTGATGCTGGAATTTGAAAATAAGAGATATTTACCACTAGCAGCTAATTAGTAGGGGGTATAGAATATTACTTTAAAGAAGTACCGAGTAATTGAAGTCCCTTTTTTACCTTGAAGTTCTCACAAACTAATCCATTACTGATGTGAACATTTATAACCTTAATTAGTAAAGAATACTCTGTCTGATCTTTTACTTGGCCTACCTTATGAGAATGCGGCCTTTGGTTTATATATAGACAGTAAATTTTTAAGGTTCAAAATTTGATAGTTTTGAAAGCAATTGGTAAATCTAATATTATATATAGTTATTATTATATAAGGTTATTGTAGAAAATTCTGAATTTTTATGAGTCTATATATTTTGCATTGTAGCTGTATTCTGGACTGTTTTTTTTTAAAGAGTATTTGTATAGTACAGGGCTTTGGAAGCTAGAAATAGGGTCTCTTGGGATGGAAGGCAAATGTGTTTCCTAACCAGGGTGATAAAGTGAATGTCTCCTTTCAAGTAAAGATTGGACAGAGGTGAGAGTTACCCACGTATAAGGTTGGGGTTTTCTTTGCTCAGGGTCCCTCGCCTATGACATGCCCACCGTGTGTGCTGCATCCGGCAGCCCTCCCCAGCATCTCTACCTTTGGAAAGGAGGACAAGAGGAAACAGGCGCCAACCTAAAGTCCACACTACCTGCCATTCCATTGTCCTTGACCCACAAGTCACCAGTCTTCTACAAACATCTCTGAAACTGTGCCAGGCTAAATTGTTAGGTTGCATTTAGATAAAGTCGTATACATTTTATAATTCTTATTAGTTGTTTTCAAAGGACTCCTTTTTTTGTTACAAGAAACTTCCTGATACAAAACAGACTTCTATTATGACAAACAATTATTTATTTGATTTCTTTCTTTAACAAAGGATGTTATTAAAACTTGGTAGATGTAGTTGAAAAAAGACTGGAAATGCCAACTACTTACTTACACTGTTTTCCAGGACAGCATTTTCTGTAAGGTACCAGCAAGGAAAATATAACCAGCAACAATGAAAGAAAAAAGAAACCAACAGTAACAAGAGGGAAGGAGGCAAGGGGGTAATGTAGGAATAAAGGGGAAGGGTCAAGTCAAGGAACATGCATAAAGGACCCCTGGACAAAGCCAAAGTGGGGAAGGACTGAGGGTAGGAGGTGGGGATGGGTGGAGCAGGGGAAAGTGGTGGTGGGAAAATGGAGACAACTCTATTTGAACAATAAAAAATAATTTAAAAAAGAAAGACTCATTTGCAAAACAAATCCCTCCTGCTAGGCTTCCCTCTGGAATCCTTGACCCTTAACTGAACTCCAGTGAGTTACTGGGATCAAATGCCTGTTGCTCTTTAGAACAAAACATTTATGCAGCACTAGTATGGATCAAGGGAACTGCAAATATCAGTATTTACACAATTATATTAAAAGTAAACTGAAACTATGCAAAACAGCCATTTTACTTTAATAGAGAAAATTGGATTAGAGATATTACATCTGTAATGATACACTAATGCCATCTAAAAATCCCAATTATAATGTTCACAAATCAAAGACAGACATTCTAGTAAATATTAGTAAGATAAAACGTTCATTTTAGCTGGTGTTCTATTAATTAAACAGTCTCAGATGTGAGAGTCCTGCTCAGCAAGTGTCACTGCACGTTGACTTGTATTCTTAAGAGCTCTGTGTCTCGACTATTGCTCACTGCAAGACTCCTTAATTTGTTCCAAATCATCACAATTAAGGAAGGATCTTTGAAGCTTTAATCATTACACTAAAGCTGCATTGGGTTTCATCATATTCTGCTTGGGAATTTTAAATTAGATAGTTTTACAGTATTGAAAAATTAAAACTCTAGTAATTGGTCAAGAATTTCAAGCTATATTTAAGCTATAGTATTTTAAGCTATTCAAGCTATATTTAAGATATTATTATACTCCTGGTTTATCAAGGCATTGCAATTTTGTCATAAAATTTATTCTGAATTAAAATTAGTATTTTCAGTTTCCATTTGATATTAAGGTAATTTTTAAAAACATATTTTATTTCATTTGTAAATGAAAACAGCTGATTATAGAAAATATTGTTGTAAGATAAATATAAATCAAATTATTAAGTCACATTTATAAGCAATATTTCAAGCAGATTTAGAGAGAAAATAGGGGAAATTCATAAATAATTTTAAATGTTTATTAATTTATTTCAGATATTATTTGCTCACCGACTCCACTTATAAGAATCTGTATTAAGAAAATAACAGCATGCACAGAGAATGCTCAATATCATAAAACAGAAGGTTCATAAAAGCTTTATTTATAATATGCAAAAGTAGACATAATCCAAATATCCAAACACAGGTCTAAAAAAAAGTTAAATAAACTATGTTATTGAATGCAAAAGATAATATATAAAATAATAAATCTGATTTTGATGACTATTTTACTAAATGAAAAATTGCCTATGTACTTCAAAGATTTTACACAGTGTTCTCCTACCTAGAAATATTAAATTTGTATCCTTTTCTTCTCTCTTCCAAACATGTTACAATCAGTCATATAGGTAAGATGTTTACTTCCGGGAAGATGGAGCAGAACATATTTTTTCTTATTCCTCCCACTAAATACAACTAAAATCCTTGGACATTATACATAAAACAAACATGAGATTCCAAAAGGGGGACAGAACAAAGATTGGTCAGGGACCATGGGATCCAAGGAATAACATGGTGGTGATGAATTCTCTGGTCTTAATCACTTTATCTGAAGTCCACATTTTCTAATTCTATCACATTGTAGATTAGGATTTCAAGATATGAACTTTAGGGGGACACAAACATTTAGTCTATAGCAGATACTATAATAAAAGATTTAAGATTTGTGCCACTGGATAGAGAAGAGAAAGTAGATGAAGTTGAAATAGTATTTGAAGAAATAATAGTTGAAAACTTCTCAAATCTGGCCTGAGTCAAACTTGTAGAGTCACTAAACTGAAAGAATCCAAAACAAGATATACCTGAAATACTCCACACCAAGACACAACATAATTACATTTCTAAAAACTAAAGTCAAAGGAATTATATTTAAAGTGGCCAGAGGAAAGTAACAGCTTGCCTATATAAAAAAACTTTTTGAATGATAGCACATTTCTCTTCAGAACATGGAGTCCAGAATGAAATGACGCAATATATTCCAAGTACCGAAAGAACTATCAACCCATAATCATATACCCAGAAAAAATATTCTTTAGGAAGAGGGGCAAAATTAAGAAATTTTCAAATGAAAGAAAACAAAGAAAATGTGTTGCCTGCAAACCTGCACTATAAGAATGACTAGAGGAAGTCTTCTAAATAGAGGTACAAAAATAAAAGAAAGAAGCTTAGAACGCGAGGCAGGAAAGAATGTTAGTAGAAAAAAAATGAGTAAATATAATCAACTCTCCTTTTCTTAATTTTTTAAAACTATATTTGATAGTTGAAGCCAACATTTTAACACTGATGTGATATCAAAGGTATTTAGAGAAATATGGTAAGACAGTTATATTATAAATTTATAAGATAAGTAGATGTTAAGTACAGGTAGGTTTCTGTACTTACACTTGAACTGGTAAAACATGACACTGGTAGAGTATGATGTTATATATCTACATGTAGTACCAAGAAAAACCACTAAGCTGCTATACGAAGACATGCACTCAAAAACACCATAGAGAAATTAAAATGGCATTTTAAAACATGTTCAAATAATTTACAGGGAAAAAAGGAAAGTGAAACAGAGAAACAAAAAAAAAAGATATCAAAAGTAAAATAAAATATAAAACTTAAGCTCTAACATATCAATAACTACACTTCATCTAAATTGTCTAAATATGGTATATGAATTAGCTAATAAAAATATCAGAATAGATGAAAATACATTACCAAACTATATGTTTCTACATGAAACTCAGTTCCATTATAAACAATATAAAGAGATTGAAGATAAAATAATAGAAATAATGAATTATACAAATATAAATAAAAGGAAAGCAGGTATAGCTATATTAATAACAAGTCAAGTAGGCATTAGAGCAGAAAAAATTACATTTAGAGACATTGCATAATGATTAAATGGTCAAATAACCATCATAAATGAGCATGCACAAAAAAAAAAAAGAGAGAACAGAAAACTATGTAAATCCAATGCACATAAAACTGAGAAAAAAGCAGACAAATACAAAATTATACTTGGAGACTTAACACATCCTTACAACAGGTGGCAGAAAAATTAAACAGAAGTCAATGACAGGTAAGAAAGAACTTAATGGCATCATCAACCAACAATATCTCATCAATACAATAAACTCAATAACAGAAGACTACACATTCCTCACAAAAGATATATGTACCAAGATAGACCATATCCTGGGACTGAAACAAACCACAATAAGTATACAAAATTAATATCATATTGGAATATGTTATTTGAGTTCAGCGAAAATAAACTATAAATGCATAACATAAAAATAAAAAGAAAACCTATAAACACTTAGAATCTATACAAAACATTTCTAAATATTCTAGTCATCAAAGAGGAAGTCAAAAAGGGAACTCAAAAAATTTTTTAAATGTTTAACTGAATAAAAATTATAATAAAATATATCAAAATTGGTGTGACACAGCTAAGAGCTTAAAGTAAAATTTATAGAACTAAATGTATGTAACAGAAGAAAAGCATCAAATTAATAATCTAAGCATCCTTCTCAAAAAGTTAAAGAAGAGTGAAGTTAACCCAAAGAAGCAGAATTATACTGCAATTCCTAGCTCACAGAATCAAGCAAGAAATGAAAATAAAAGGCATAAAGTTCAAGAAGAAATAAAATTGTTTATTCTTAGAACACATATTGTCTACACAGAAAATCCCAAGTAATCTAAGGGAAACAGAAACAAGAGAAATCCCCTAAAACTAATAAGTGAGCTGAGCAAGTTTTTTTGGATACAAAATACACAGTTAAAACAATTATTTCTATATACTATCAACAACTACATGGACAAGCACATTAGAAATAAAATTTACAATTACCCAAAAATAATGAAATACTTATGTGTAAACTTAACAAAATGTGTATAGGACTACAATGCTGAAAAGAGTACAATATTGATAAAGAAGTTTAAAAAATGTAAGTAATTAGAGAGACATACTACATTCTTGGATTCAAATAGCCAACATAGTAAAGATGTAATTTCTCCCCAAGTTGATATACAGATTTAACACAAATTCTATCAGAATCCCAGAAAATTATTTTGTATATATAGAAAATATTATCCTACAATTTATATAAAAATGAGAATGAATTGGAATAGGTAAAACAATTTTGAAAGAGAATAAAGTGGGAAGAATATATCTACCCAATTTTAAGATTTATAATATAGTTACATTAATCAAGACTGTAGAGTATTGGTAGAGGGATAGATATATAGATCAATAAAACAGATTAGAAATCAGGAGTAGGTCCACACAAACACACCAAACGATTTGCTAAACATGTAAACACAGACCAGTGGATAAAAGAGTTCTTAGAGTTGAAACTAAAAGTGTGATCAATAAAATAATTTAAAAAGATAAATTTAAATTGGACTTCACTAAAATTGAAATTAGTTGCTCTGAAAACAATTAAATTAAGAACTCTCTATTAGAATCAAGTTAAAAAAATTCAAATTGCAGAGAAATGATGTGTTCCCCCTCAAAAAACCCACAATACTATGTACATGGATATGTTTATAGAAGCTTTATTTGTTATACCACCAAACTGTTAAATATTCAGATGTTTTCATCAAATAAATATTTAAAAAATAAAATTGTGGCCATTCCATACCATGAACTCCTTAGTAACAAAAAAGAATAGAACATTGATGCATGTAACAACTGGGATAAATCTCCAGAGAATTATGCCAAAAAAAGACTACCCCCAAAGTACATGCTATATGATTCTACTTATGTAACATTTGTGAAATGACAAAATTATAGACATGGAGAACATTAACGGTTGCCAAGCATTAAATCAAATATACAGATGGGAAAACTATGGGTACAACATTAGAGATCCTTGATGTAAAGGAAAGTTTGTGATATTGTGATCTACAACTTTGGAAAATATTATCATCATTAAAAAACTGGGTAAAATATACTCTGAACCTCTCTGAATTATTTCCTACAACTGCATGTCAGTCTGTAATTATTCAAAATAAAGGGTTAAGCTTAAATAAAATTGTGTGGTAATATCCTCCCTTCCGCTAGCATTACTCTTCCTTCTAGTAGTTTCAAAAGGGCAGATGATAATATATGCTCAATTTACCACCATTTACTAGAAATCTAGTATGTTTATTTCTTCAAAAATTAACAGATTTTTTTCTTGATTTTCAGAAAAATTTAAAGTAATGCTTTAAAAATGATATGTTGATATTGGGAAACTTTATTACAATTAAGTCTGCAGAAAGCATAATAGAGATTCCAAAGTAGTATTTTTAAATACATATTTTCAGTTAGGCCTGACAATTTTGGCCAGTTGCTTTGAGTTGTTTCTAAATCCCACTTTCATGTGGTTTAGTCCAGCCTTCAGCCCAAACTGAATTAATCCCAACCTATTTAACACCTGAAGATAACTTATTTTATTGTTTGATTTTAAAGAACTCTTCTCTGCCTGTATTTATTTATTATTTGTATTATTATTCTATTACAGACTTCCTGGTTTTTCCCCCTTGCCCAGCCAGCCTCCCTCATCTCCCCTTCCCATGGTCAATCCCCACACTGTTGTCCATATCCATGGTTCACTCATGTATGTGTTTTGACTAGTCCTTTCCCCTTTTTTCCACCTTATCCCTCTTCTTCATCCTCAATTTAAATTGAAATGCCACAGATCTTCACAAGAAATTAGTGGTAAACTCTCCCAACTCCTTTTTCATCCTTAATGATATGGCAATGCAAACATATTTTAAGAAAAAATGGAGAAATCGTTAGAAATATATTTTCTTTCCATTGCTGAATGACTAGAAAATTATCTTCATTATATAAAATGCTAGTGGAATCTTCAAAATCAGGATGCATTTATTCTAAAACTCTCAGAAATTAGCAAAAATTTTCCTGAATATACGTATCCAAGTTTCCTGCTTTTTATTTAGGTTAGAAGGCTACATCTGAAATCATTTATGTAATTTTTTCAATAATGAATATAATATGAAATGCTCTTTTATTAATTTCAAACTTAAACATTAAAAAAAACAACAAAAAAAGGTGGTCCAGTAACTTTATATCACTTTCTATAACACATGGCAATTTAAAACTATTGAAGCATTTTGTAAGGGTTTGTCTTTCAAAGTGTTTAGGGATTATACATTATTTAACTTCATTGCAATACTTTATGTTTAGTAGGATCTTAAAAGAAGGAGGGTTATATCTTATAAGTCTATCAACTAAAATAGTGTGAAATACATTTAATCAATATAAGGCCATAAATCGGCATATGCTTAACAACAGAGGGAGAACAAGGACCAAAAACAGTTATAATGTTGGGATTTCTTGGACTATAAATTAAGATATTTAGGAAAAATAAATAAATGATAGGCATTTAGTAATCTTATATATCTGGAATTTAAAATAAAATATATAAACAGATAACTGTTAAAATAAAGAAAGATAATCTTTAGACAGTTCATAAAATACTTAGGTTTGGATGCCAGTTGAAGAATACATGTCAAAATCAATAAACCAAGGTGTGGTATTCTCTTCAAAAAAAGGCTCTGAATGGTTCGCCCCTTCTAGTACTCATGACACTGTGATGGTCTGTTCTTTAGTGTGAATTAGTAACTCACTTTTTAATATTAAAGTATGGAAAAGGTGATATTATTTTTGAAATCAAGACCAAAGAAGACAATGGCTTCCACCTTACCTGCCCTCTCTTGCTTGATCAGTCTACTGAAGCCAGCTGCCACAGGTAAACTGCTTTGCAGACAGGTCAAGGTAACAAGGAACTGAGGGAGGGTCACCGTCCAACGTACATAAAGAACTGAAGCCTATTAACAACTATGTTTTGTGGTTTAAAAGAAGATCCTTCCCAGTAATGCCTTCAGGAGACCTTGTAGCCTCGTTTGATTTCAATTACTCTGAGAGTTGAGCCCACTAAACTATGCAGGATTTATGATTTAAAAAAACTCTGAGACAGCATTTGTGGTTTTAAGCCATCAAGTGGGTTGATTTGCTAACATATAGCGGGTATATACAAGTAGAGCAATACCAAAAAGAAAATAAATCACTTTAAATATATTTATATGAAAGTAAAAAAAAGAATTAAAAAACTAAAATGTTCAAAGCAAATATGACAAAAGCAAAGAATTAACAAAAAGACAAGGAGAAATGTAAAAATGTAGAAATTATTATGTAGGAGTGAAATAAATAGCAACAAAAATAATAAAAGTGAAAGCTGGCACTTTGAAATATATTAGTAATTTAAAATATCTCTAAAAATAAGTCAGAAAAAGTGTTTCAAATAAAAATGTAGAATCAAGGGTGTAAAATAATCAGTCACAACAGATTAAAACATAGTAAAGACATTATTAATTTGAAAATACAAATAAGTTAGAAATATTATACAATATGCATGACTTTATTGAAAAGTACAAAATGCTTAAATTAGTAAAGAAAAAATAAAAATGAGTAGTCTCATAAACATTAGAGAAACTGAAATAATAACCAACAGTATCCAGGCTCAGGCAATATTATAGATAGGTTTTACTAGGATTTTAAGGAATAGTACTTTGAGGGTTAGTACTACTATCTTACACAAGTAGCTGCAAAACAGAAAAAGTCTGAAAATTGCTTAATTTTACAACTGAATAAACAGACTACAAATAAAGATAAATTCTATTTTAAAATTCACTATTAGCAATTAATTATATTCATATTATAATATATAACCAGAATATCAAATAGTCATATTAATATAATTCATAAAATATCAACTAATGCATGTCATTTAACAATGTAAATATTAAAGTGCACTATGTTTTTGTCCCCCACAAGACCAGACAAACACCATATGATCTGACCTATAAGTGGACCCTACTCAACAAAACAAACAAGCAAGGAAAATATAACCAGAGACACTGAAATAAAAAACAAACTTACAGTAACCAGAGGGGACGGGAAGGGAGATAACGGGAAAGAAAGGGAACGGTTGTCAAGGAACGTGTATAAAGGACCCATGGATAAAGCCAAAGTGGGGAAGGACTGAGGGTGGGAGGTGCGAGGCAGGGGTGGGTGGGGCAGGGGAAGTGGTGGTGGGAAAATGGAGACAACTGTGCTTGAACAACAACAAAAAAGAATAACAATAAAATAAAAATATTTAAACAAAAAAAGTCCTTCTTCAATCATTTATGTCCTTTCCTTGCATTTTTCCATAAAGCACACTTTCAAAAGGAAAGTTTTAAATTTCTGCAAATATCAGATAAAAAAAGATACTACTGAAAAGCAATATGAACAGTAGATGGATTTATTTTTTAAAATGAGTTTTATAAAGCAATATTAATTACATAGTTATATTAATCAAATCATCATTTACAGTGCCTAATAAGAAAAGACATTTTGGAATAACACCTAAGGAAAGTTTTCAAATGGGAACATTAATTTATGAAACATTAAGTTACAAAACCAAGCAAAGTGCTTGCCCTTGGTAGTGGTTGCCTAGAGAAATGAGTTTATTATTTCTTACATTACTGTAAGTATGAATACACCTATAAGTGTTTATCTTAAGATTCTTATAAGAGTGTGACATAATAAAGAGAGAAATCAATTTTGTTTCCTCTGGAATTTCCAGTGAACTATGTTAAACATCAACCATTAAAATAAGCCTGGAATGGATTTTAAATCCTGAATTAGCTCAAGCAACACAACCTTCCAGATAATTGTTCAGGAGTAATGAGAGTGAGTCACCTTAGTTTTCTCGTGAGACACGAGGGCGTCATGTAGAGGTCAGAATCATAGCACATGCATATTTTGTTTATATGTCGCATAGGCAGATAAAGTGATTAGGTGGATATGTTTCTCTACTTGACATTTAATTTTTCTAGTGTTGGTATTTAAATTTCATAATGTAGGCATCATCTTAGAAAACTTATCAACATTATATCAGGTAGGTAAATAAAATATGTTATTTACAATGTTTCCCTCATTATGCAGGTTTAAATGGCTTTTTACCTTTGGAAATTAAGAAACATTTAGAGCAAGGGTACATTATAAAAATAATTTTAAGGGACTAAATAGGTGAACAATAATTTACTTTTTTGTCTATTGATTCTAGAGAGAGAAAAAACAGGTAGAGAGAGAATCATCTATTTGTTGTTTCACTTATTCATGGATTCATTAGTTGGTTCTTGTATGTGTCCTGACTGAGGATCAAACCCACAACCTTGGCCTATAGGGATGATGCTCTAACCAACTGAGCTATCTGCTCAGAGCTGTGAATATTGGATTAAATTCACTTAATATCATCAAAAATTATTTGTTCATGGAGTTATACATGGACAGTGAAATTAGTAATAAAACAATAAAACAAGGGGAAAAATTCTTATTTTCATTCTATTAGGAGTGTGTGGGTGTGTATTTATATATCTATGTATAAATATATAGAGATATATATACCATAATAACAAAATGATAATACCACATAATAAATAAGAAAAAGGGAAAAATAAATCATAGAAAGGAACTGTGTACTACTGTTAGCATAGGATCTTCAATTTTAAATAGGGAAGTTTCATTGAGACGGTAACATTTGACTAAAGACCTGAATTTTGTGAGTTATTTAGAGATGTGTATATTTGAGACAAGAGTGTTATAAACATAGAAAGTGAAAATGCCAGTGTTCTGAAGAATGCCTGATTTAGGTGACATACTTAAAAAAAATCATGGATAAGGCAAAGATGTGAGGCAATGTATAGCTACCGAGGAGTTATACCATTACCTGAGACTGGATCAGGGACCATGAATTCAGTTTAGGCATATTATGTTTGTGACACCTAGCAGATACCTACACAGAAATATGGAGTAGGATGTAGAATATGGAAGTCCTGAGTACTTGCAGAGTCTAGCTGGTAGAGGAATTTGGGGTGTTTCAAATATCAACAACGTTGCATTTTGATGACACTGATCCAGTCCTGAGGTGAGATAAAAATCTCCAAAGCAGTGAATATAAATAGAAAAGTAGAAATATTAAGAGTTTGCCAGAAAGAAAACCATAAAAAATGTAGTGCCTAGAAGCCAAAGGACAAAAGTATACTCGGGAGAAAGGCTTGTCAACAGCAAAAGCTTCTGTGAGAACAGAATTGATCATTGGCTATATTTATAGACAGCCAGTCACTTCCAAGAGTTGGGGTCTTAAAGTTCATGTTATTTAATATAACTCCGTGCATTTAAACTAGGTACAATATTATGCATCTTTTTGAATAACAAGAGTTTACATTGGATTAAAGAAGTTTTAGAGAGGTGGAACATACCACAAATACTAAAAAAAATCCAAAGGGGAAAAAAAAACCCACAGTATTTTACTTAAGTAACTACCTGACATTAAATCTATTTTAGATCCTGTACATTTTGGCTTCATGTATTTTGTCCACTTATTCATATGGTTAGGATTTTAAAGTATAATGTCTAAAAACAAAGATGTCAATATTTTTCTAATTGTTAAGTCTTTTTCCTTATCAGTTTTAAAAGTTTCTTATAAATTTTGACAATAAAATGTATAACTTTTCTGTGGTGATAAAAGTTTTGACAATTGAAGCTTCTGCCAGTCTTCTTTTTTTATATTTTGCCTTCTTATTAGTCATATAGGACCAATAATTTAAATATGGATTGAAATTAAGGCAAAAACAGCTCAAGTTATTATAGTCTATTGAGTAACTTAATTTTCAATTAAATTATTATTTCATAATGTTGATTGAGTTATTGATAAAAATTTAAAGTTTTATCCCTGGAATACTTATTTCTTCTGTGAATTTTACTCCAAGAGTAAAACCATCATATCCTTCAGGATATGTATCAAATATGCTCAGATTCAGTTCAATATGTGGGGATTTATCAATATTTTGCCTCATACACAAATGAATTTACTGCTTATACTATGGCCCTGCAAACATGATTTCTAATTAATTCAGTTTTTCACAATTCACATAGGAAAAGGAAAGTACAGTGTATGTATACTTGTTTGCGCTGCATTATCAAGTATATTTCTGACAGGTGAGAACATTTATTTCCACTAGGCCTCGACAGTAACTAAAGCCTTGCTTGCAATTGTACGTATCTGGTGACTGGGTAAAGTTTCCACAGTGTTGCAACCGGCGCTGCATTTTTAATGACCTGTATCTCCAATGCTGAGTACCTACTTCCAAATGCCAGGCACTTAGGCTACATTCACCTGTCACAATTCTAGGTAAATTCTGCACAGCAAGTGAGAAAATATTTCTGGAAGGTATTCCTACACCGCTCTGACCAGAAATAACCAAATGCATGCAGCAGTGATTATAAACAAGTTTAATATATTCTATGAAACCAAAATTCAATGTGCCGCAGAATCAACATGCCCATGGCTGGATTCTCAAAACTTCCAGAACCATTATCCTCTATCTTAAGAAGTAGGATGGAGAAATATCAAAGGGAAAGAGGAAAATAGTTAAGAAGTGGTCTTAACTATTTTAAGTAAAATATTTTACTTTTCCAAACTTTAAACATTTAAACTGGGACCCCTCCTACTTAGACATATAAGTGACCCAAGAAAGTGAAGAGCCGTAGACCTTATGCAAAATAAAATTCACAATAAATCCACCTTGGCTTGGAGTTTGATTAAAATGTTGATAAAAACAATTTGGCAGAAGCAGGAGAGGAAAAGCCACATAGAAATGGGTTTAAGAGCGAGTGGGGGAAAGAATTCTGCTGTCATAGACTAGGCACTGCAAACAGAATGTAGCACAGGAGAGAGGCCTTCAAGGTAGTCTCTATTTATTTTTTGGTAACTGACAATTCTGGGTGAGGACTGAGATATAAGATATTTTATTAAGATTATATTTAAAATAATATATTTATAAGAGAGAAAATACAGTTTCCACCAGATAAATCTGAAAGCAATCCACATTTATTCAACAAATATTTGAGTCCCTACCAGCGCAACAGACATCATGGTGGGTACTAGAAATAAAGATGCATGAGATAGCAGCCGCCTGTGCCCTGTTGAATCTTGTGTGGTTGGACGAGGTGTACATGAATAAAGAAATCTCAGGGTGTAGTAAGTTATATTGAGGAAATGACACTATGCTAGGATAGGGAAACAGAGTAATTAGTGGGTATAAAGTAGATTTCATTAAGTTAGTGATTGAGTTATATAAAAGACCTCTTTCAGGAGCTGGCATTTAAGTTTAAACATGACAGAGGAAAAGGAACTGCCGAAGGGGAAATCATGGGAACATACAAATACAAGGAAGTACAGATGCAAAGTCTCTAAAATAAGAAGAGTATGTGATTTGCATTGTCATGAAAAAACAAACAAACAAAAAAAACCAAGTAGTCTCTAACCAGAAAATTGATAGTCATACCAGAATGCACCTTTTCCCTCTTTCTCCATATCACTAGGTTTAGTCTGTACTGTTCGATATGGTAGCTAATAGTCACATATGGTTATGTAAGTTAAAATTAAAATTATATTAAGATAAAATAATCAAGTTCCTCAGTTGTACTAGTTTCACTTGAAGTTCTCAATAGCACCATGTGTCTAGTGACTACTTAGTGTAGATAGAGAAAATTTGACTGGAGATCACTATATATACTTCAAGTAGTGAGATATTATTGTTCTGAGAAAAATTTTGGTCAAATTACATTTATGAAATGAAAAAAAAATCAACTTACCATACATTAAGGTTGTATTTACTCCCATGAAAGAGATAACTGCAAAATGGTGTTATTAATTAATGATGAGGTTTTTGTTTATGAGGGAAGACCACAAAAAATTGGAATTATCTTCTAAAGGATGGGCCCCTTGTAGCACATGCTTCCCCCACTTGGTGAATGTTCTAGGAACCCATCTGTGCCAGTGTACCAGCTGGTACTGTTGTGAGAGGTACACTGAGTTTCAGTTAATTTTTTTTTAAGATTCTTTCAATGCATTTGCCCATTTTATGGTAATTTACAAGTGCACCTGCCCGCACTGAACTGAGTGTTCAAAAAAAAACAGCATGGCACAGTGCCCCACCCTCCCTACGCACCCAATTTTGCCCCGAGGGACATTTGTTTTATTTCCCCAATGGGAAAAGAAAGTGGAAGAGGTGAAATAAAAACAACAGAAGCACTTAAAGGACATCATAATTGATGGGTACGGAAATGTTTGGAGCAGAGGGAAAAAATGCAGCAGTAGGTATATTGAATCAAATGGAGAGGACTTTGAAGGTGACTGAAGTTTAAAAAATGCAAGAATAAATACACATTAAAAAAAATAAATTCCAGTTTTTGAGGGTCCCCTCTTTTATTTCTCCTTGACAATTGTGTATATTGAAATAAAGGGAAGATGTTACTTTTGTCCATTGGATATTTCTTTAGATTTTAAGATAAAGAATTACCTTCTTATTGATCCTGCTCAGATGAGATTATACAAGTATTGGTCAGACATTTTATTTCTGTCACAAATCAAGCAAAAAAAAAGGTCAGGGCATAAGTATACGATGTCATAACTGAGAACTATTTTATACACTACCACTCTTTACAGGCACACACACAAATGGTTGTGTGAAGATCTATTTGAACTATTGAGAAAAGAATAAGGTTATTTCTAATAAAAATGATATTTAACTATCATTTATTAGTGTTTGGAATAGAGAATAAAGGCACAGAAAGAAACATTTTCATAAAATGTAGTTTTGGGGAGCTGTAAAATTCCTATTTCATTGTTTACTATAATATAATAAAATCTGGCCCAGAGAAAGAAGTCACTCCTGGTTTAGGCCTTGTTGATAATGTATAGTTCATCTCTATCTCCTCCATTGTTGCCTTCAGCTAGGATCTCATCCCTATGTCTTGGAACATTTGATTTGCCACCTTTTTGCTTTGAAATCTGAGAGTTTCGCCCTGTTTTGCTGTCTACTGCTCATGTTTTCACTTTGCTTAAAGTGTTTTTATGGCTGTCCATCGATTAAAGTTGCTATCAGTACCTAAGACCTCCATTTTTTCTTGTGTATTACGTTTCAAACCTCACCCCTGGAACGTCTCCACTCCTCTTCTTCCCTTGAGCTCTGGAATGACCTCTCTCTAAAGTTGTTCAGAAGCCACAGGAGAAGCAAAACGGGGAATGGCATTGGCCTTCCTTGTCTTGATAAGGATTTATTTTGTGTATGTGTGGGAAATTTTTTCTTTGTAACTTATTTCAAAGTGTTAACAAACATATCATTTCTAGAAAACACAGTGAACTACAAAGGAATGATGCCTTTTAAATTAGATATTAGAAATCTAAATATTTATTCTAGTCCTGGAAACAGTTCAGTGAATGTCTCTTGAATATAGAAATGGCAGTGAGAACACAGGTTTGGAGGATAGCATGAAGGTTATAGGGGTTTGAAAATGTCATCCGCAAAGAAAAAGAAAAGCCTGAATATCAGCCATATATCTGAGGTGAAAAAAATGATAAAAAATCCAGGTAATTGAGGAGATTTTCCTCTTTCAGTAGTAAACAATAGAAACGACATTATAGATAAAATACTGTGATTTTTCTTTGGTTAATGCATATTCAATTTTATCACATTTGTTCAAAATATATCTTGTTATTTTGAACTAAAATAAAATGTGTTAATCTATACTATGTATATACACACATTACTTACCATTACCTTGCTGGGACACAACATTTAAGTCAAGATTCTGAAAACTGAAATGGAAATCCTTATATCTTAAACTATATTGTGTGTCTATGAAACAAGTTTGTAAACATTGTTCTTCAACTCTTAATAAAGAACTATCAACACAATGAATTTTTTAAAAATCAGAGATTGATGGATTGACACAACTATAAAAAGATAACAAATTGTACATTAACTGACATATCTATTGAAATGTCTAGGAAAGTGTATTACAAATGCACATTTTATGACCAGATTTTAGTTAATGGTTACTATTTCAACTAAGCTTTTCTCACTTTTTATCAGTAATATTATCTGAAGAATTGACACTCTGGTATTGTGCCTAAATCACTGAAAAGGGTAGGTTAAATATAGAAACCAAAATAAAGTTTTTTAGGCAACAGGAAAGATGGTCATTACAAACATTTTAAAAATGCTAAAACACACACTTGCTATTCATCCTCTTCCTTCACTAATTCTCCTGCATCTTTATTTTTATATCTCCCTCAAAACAATAAAAATTCCTTTAAAAAAGGGTTATACTTTTTTCACTTGCATTTGCCTTAGTACTTAATAAAGTATAGATAGTCTACTAAAGATTATCTCTTCTGCTGTTGGTTAATCTTGAACTATTTGATAAATACAAACTTGAAAAACTCAAAGTTGATATAAATTAAGATGGCTTCAATTTCAGGTGTCTCAGGTTATTCACTTTGAAAAATCTTGTCCTACACTTTGCTTCCACTATACCCTGCTATGCTGGTGTTTCACACTTTTTTCCTAACCAATAATTGCATGTGAAACAAATCCCAGTATCAAGGGTTCTGTTGCATTGAATTCATTTCTTTAAGTATCCTCATTGGTAAAATTTTTACCCCCACCAACATCTTCAAACCTGTGATGCTGATGCCTTTTTAATTTCTGCAACTCACAACCTGCTGTTCTCATTACTTCCTAATATACTAAGTCCTTGATCCAGCAAGAGAATCAACCCATTGTATATATCAATTCTCTTGCCTTATTTTCTCCCCAGAATACCCAGCAAACACCTAACCCTATTTAAATTCAACTCTGCCTACTTCATTCCTGTGCCAGAGCCATTTCTCAAAGCTGAAGGCAATCATGCAGCCATACTGACTGGATTTATTCTAAAGTTTTAACTACAAATCTGAAATGAGAAGCGTCTTTGCTATCTACCCTTCTATACTATATTTCCCTTGTGAATTCATTACCTCACTCACAAGGTGGATCTTTCATACCTCCTTCCTCCTTGAGCCTCTTCTCCAACTTCACGCTCTCCTGATTACCTTTTAGTTTGCCAAGAAAATGGAATCAATTAGAAGAGGATTTCAATTTCACTCTAAAACTATCTCCACTGACAACCACGTAATCTGTCTTCCTTCTTGGTTAAACAGTTTCTATATACTGCAATCTCTCCTCAGATACAATGGGATTTCTACTTAAACGGTGTTCTGGAAAGTATTCCTTTCTTCTATTGTGGCATTGATGTTCATCTCTGCGAGAACATTTTCATCAAAATAAAAAAACTATCACAAAACTCTTCTTTATTTAAAAAACCTTTTGTCCATTTTTTATGATCATATAGAAAACACTCAGAAGTGTGATGTCTATATTACTAGACACACTTCATGTATTACTATTTCCAAGTATACTTCAAAAGCGGTGTGTATCCATGCCTCTTCTGAAAAGACTTCTATTGTGTTTACTGACATTACTTGTTTGTCATACTTAACAGCCTTCACCTTTACCTTTGTTGTTTTTCAATGAATTGACAACTTCTTACTTGAACCACTTTAGTCCTCTAGATCCTAGGAAATCAGTTTTCTGATACTTATTATTATTACATTATATTGTATTATTTATTTACTTATTTATTTTTTACAATACTTGCTGCCCTTTTCAGACTCTTTTAATAGAAGTGCTTTCTTTGTCCTACTCTAAGTCATTAAGTACTACAGAGCTCAGTCCTGGGAACTCTTATCTTCCTTTTCCTGTGTCTGCATTCCTCACCTGGGTAAATCGTACCATTTGCCCTCTAGCCATAACTCACATCCCTCTCACATGACATACACACTCATTTCTTCCCCGAAGTCCCTCAAAGTTTCACCTTATTATGGAATAAGTTTAAAGTCCAGAGTCATCTTCTAACTCAGGTCTCCAGGATGAGCCCCTGTGGTACAAATTTTTTGTTATATGTCATCTTCTATACAAGAACTGGGAGCAAAAGAGACAAATTAATGCTCCCCATTCCCACTATAAAACTAAATTATGTCATAGTGATATGGCAACCACTATAAATGTTCCATTCAAAAAGTAAAAAATGGGAAGCACACAGATACCAATGGCCATTTTATTTCTGGAATCCAACGTCACATTTTGCCAGACTACGGCTTAGTCCTATACTTTGGTAATTTTTAATCTATAGATACAAGCTCTGTCACCTGTGCTTTTGTTCTACCTTGTAAGTGGTCTATTCTTTCTCACAGGAAAGATAGGTTTGCAACTGAGTAGGCTTCTCGCCATGATTCATGCTGTAAGAGTTTGGGGATCCAAAAGCATCTCTTCATTCTGCACATTTTTCTGTCATTTTATAATTCCAGCTGTGTGAGTGTGTATGTGCTATGTAACTTGTAATGTATTGTATTAGAGTATATTCAAGTAGAAAAAAGCAAAAACCAAAAATCTGAGAGAATCCTCCCCTATTTTAGGCTCTGGGTGAGGCAGGTGTAGAAAATGTTTTAAGTTTCTTGCCTTCTCCATTGTTTAAGAGAAACTTGAAGCCATGCCTTTGAGATGCACTGAAAAACTTTGGCTTAATTGAAAGTGCCCGTAGGTCATTGGTTTAAATATTTCTGAAATTTGAACAAAAGATTTTACAGTCCCACTCTGATTTTGTTTTTGCATTAAGGTTCTTGCTTACTTTCACAACTTTTTTTGGCTGATACAATTATTCTGATCTCCTTGCATTTGCTCCAATTTCACTCCAGTGCAGAATAACTGATTGTTTAGTGTATCTCCCTGTTTATACTCATTTTGTTGTAAACTTCCTCCAGGTGGTGGTCTAAACATTCTGCCTAGATGTGTCCTTAGCAAGACCATCAACTTATTAGGTACATTTTCTATTTTCCATGTCAGCACAGGTGACAATTTAGCTGTATTTTCTGGCAAATGAATCTCTTTTCTATCATCTTCTAATAACAATTTCTTCGGTCTTCTTTAGTCTTACCAACAATGTCCTAAGGCCCTTTAACCTTCTACATTTACTCTGATCAAGGTCTTACCTGCTTCAATTAACAGTTTCCTAAAAGGCCTCTCAGCTTTGACCTAACACCCAGTTCAAGAGCTAGTGTCATACTGTTTAGGTTGTTGTTAAGGGTATGTAAAAACATACCCTTTCCTGTGATTGATTTAGATTTAAGTATGAGACCGAGAACCTGCCAATGAACTGCAGTGTTTCTATGGGATACATAGAAAAAGCTTTTGTTTTTATTTTTTTCTTATTATTTCATTTCTTGTCCCTGGATTTTCCAAGATAAATAATTTGCATTCAATATGTTAGTTCAGGTTTTGAGTTTCTAGAAGAAACCAGGAATAGACCTGTTTGAGACGTTTACAGTTTACTGAATATATTAATAACAGGAATTTATTCACTACTCAAAAAGAAAACAAAACAAACTCAGATTTATAAACCTGAAAGTGCTTATCTCTCTCCTTAATAATTGTGCATCTTTTGGTGCTAGATTTGTCAAATAAGAATCAGTTGTTTCAGTCTATGTGGTTCTACTTAATCACCACAGCATCTAGATAAACACTACATCTATTTGCTCAGACAGCAAACTTCTGTGAACTGCTTGCCAGTCTTCGTAAAAGATGTTCTTTGTATTATTAATATATGCTGTAAACTATTACTGCAAATTAAAATGCTACCCTTTTATTTACTGTTATTTAAAAGGTCAGTTTTATTTTAAGTCAAAACAAAAAAAATTAAAAATGATTTAGAAATCGTAACAGCAATGGTTAAAATGCAACATAAAACAAAGACAATGGTTTTATATTCTACATTTCTAAGACAGCAAAGATTGGTTAAGTTTTACATTCTCTGTATTCAAGAAATATCATCTGTATCTAAGATTAGTGAGATTCGGTTTTTTATAAATGTGATTCCTAATTGCCAAATTTTATGAAGCTTTTACTTGAAAATACCAATTCCAATTTATGATTAATATCAAAAGTCCTTTGTGCCCTGACTGGTGTGGCTCAGTGGGTTGGGTATTGTCACACAAACTGAAAGGTCACCAGTGTGATTTCCATTCAGGGCACATGTCTGGGTTGCAGGCCCGGTTCCTGGTTGGGGGCATGCAAGAGGCAACCAACCAATGTTTCTCTCGCACATCAATGTTTCTCTCCCTTCTCTTCCCCTTTCTCTAAAAATAAATAAATAAAATCTTTTAAAAATTATTAAAAAATCTTTTTCTCTCAAGTTTTAGTTTTTAGTTTTAAAGTAGCATTTAATCTAAAAAGTGTTGATATAATCATGACTCTAAAAGTGTAAAGTTCTGCAGAAAAAATAATCTAAAGGCCATCATAAATTAGTAATGCTACCCAATAATGGACCCGTGGGGGGTGCCCAGATGCTATTACTGCAGCGACGCCCCCCATCCCCCGGGGTCCCTCGGTTGTAGGTCCTTAGCCCACCGCCCTTGAAATTAGGGCTCTCAATGGCAGATGCTGGTGAAAAGGAAAGGAAGTATTTATTCAAAAGTTATACAGCTTTGATTAATGGCTAAATGTTGCCTTTATATCTCAGAATCCCTTTAAAACACCCACCATTTAAAACACCCACCAACACACACAGTCCTGCTTTCCCCGCTTTGCCCAGTCAGGCCAGTCAGGGATACCGTCCTTCAGAAGAAAAAGAACAGAAGCCCGGAGTTTGGCTAGGCAGGACTCTCGTGGTTCCCAGCACCATCAGCTGTGTCACCGAGATCTCCACTTCTTAATCCAAAATCTTGTGGCACTGTCTCCGGGCCCAGTAACAGCAGGCCTTCCCCCCATTTTCTTCCCATGTGGTCTTGACATTGTTCTTCAGAGTGTCCCTTTGCCTCTCCCGCAGGCCCCTGCTCTCCACTCCCAGTTACATTCCGTGTTAAAATTTTTTTCAAACCTTTCTGGTTAGCCTTGTTGAGATGCAAAATAACTGTCTCTGCATATGAGGTCTGAAACTATCCTGTTATTGACATGCAAAATAACTCTCAATGGCCCTGCTCTACTTCAGGTGCGAAGCTGGCCTGTTACTGATACACAAAGTAACTCTCAATGGCCCTGCTCCAGGTCTCCCATCCTCCATGGTGGCCCATCTTGGGGAGGAGAATATCTTATATTTTTCTGGACACCCCAAGTTCTGGACTCCATTACAAATACCCTTTGGGAGGGCCCTGGCTGTGCCTGGTTACTGTAATGTTAAGATAAAATATAGGTTATTAAAGCAAGGCAATTAATACTAAATCTTCAGGATTTATAATCACATAGTGTTAAGTAAAAAAATTAATATTTTTATGCTTTCTTATTAGATATTGAAAGCCACATAGTATTATAAATTCTTAAAATGTAAGAAAAAGTTTGTAGCATATCAAATCTAGTAACAGAATATTAAATGAACTGCATGAGAACTCCAATTTTTAATTAAACATTCCATTTGACTCACTTCATAAATAAAACAGATGAATTATTGTCAAAACTCAAAAAACTATTGAAACAGAAGCATATGTCCGGTAAATGATTTTGCATAATCATTAGAGTACGGAAAATAGTAAAAAGTGAAGAAAAGTAATAAAGCTCAAATAATGTAGGCTATAAACTAAAATTTTTATGTCTCATATATAAGGTATTTTATATCATATATACCAAATTAATAAAATTCCCAGAAAACAAGAGCAAACTGAAGAATATCCTGAATTAGCAAATACAGAAAAACCTCTAAGTTCTCTAGGCCCAAGAGAGCATTATCATTTGCATAATGTGTGACTGCGTCAATAACAAGGGACGTTTTGATCTTTCGGTGAATGTGAAGAGAAGTAAGATGCAGTAGGGGAACACAGGAAAATAGAAAACAACAGCATCTATAAAATAGATTGTGAATTGATCATGGAATTTCAATTACTGAGAAAATGTCTTGCATAACAGCTTTGAAGGAAATAAAGTACAATGCATAGTCTTAGGAGGAAAGCTGGGCTATTTCAACACATTGTTATGGAACCTCAACAGCCATGTAAAACTAAGAATTCTTGGATAGAAAGAACACTGCTCACAGAATAAGTCCTCCGGAAATTCCTATGGTCTAGGTGATAACTAGACTTTAACATATTTTTAGTTTCTATTGGAGTAGACAATATTTGTTGTTTTTAATACACTATATAAACTATCACTACTTTAATTCTTTGTCTTTTCTTATCCAAAAGTCTTCAAATTCTGCTCTTTCAAAGCAAAAGTTGTTTTCATGCATCAAATTCAACAATCTTAAATAGCATGACCCATGCCTTCAGATACTTTTGCTCTGAATTAATTAGCCTCAATTATCCTAAGTCTAACAATGATGATCAGAATTCAAATATTTTGAAGCATCCTCTTACTTAGAGAATTTCTGTATTTTTTCACTTTAAGTGTATTCATATGACAAGAAGAACACGTTTTTAAAGAAAAAATGGCATTTAATATAATTTAAATGTAAAAAAATAAAAATATGCTATATCCAAAACTGCGTGTTTAGCATGCATTAGTGTAATTATTAAAAATTAAGAGTTTTTCAAATAATTATGGTTTATCTACTTCTTTGGGTAAAAATAACCCTCATATACAGATGTTTAAATATGTATTGCACTTCCTTCTCAGTGAAAAAATTGTAAAATTCTAATTTCCATAAACTTGCCTTTCAAAATCTAATATCAAACCTAGGATAGCTCAGCAGCAGCCCAAGCAAATATAAATGGCAAAGTTAACCACAAGAATAATGGAAGACAAGATTTAGCATAACTAAATTTTAAATATTGGAGTCTTCTAACATAACAATCTTGCACTATACATGTAAGAACATTTTTATGATTTTTTATACAAGAAGTTGAAATCCAAGTAACTATACAACTAGTAAATTTATTGAAAATAAAATATTCTCATTAACTGAATTACTGGTCATCTCTAATAAATGACTAATCTGCAAGTAAAATAAGTTGAGCAAATGAATTATGCTTACTATTTGTGAGATAGTAAGTAGTTATATAGTCATGAGTAGGAACAATAGGCCAGGTATAGAATGTCACCAGGGCAGGAAGTGTCAGGTGCCCAGTAATGGGCAAAACTGGGAGGGCAGGTATTGTAGGGTGGAATTCATTCTCATGGTGACCCTTTCTTCCCCTAGCATATTGATGGTCACATGATTTTGACCCTCTTACCTTTCTCAATGCTGGTCATGAGGTTCAAACCCTCCCTTGACCTTTCCTCTGTTGGCATGACCCTCGTCATGCAGTAGAGCAGACCCCCTTAGAGGAGAGTCAAGAAAGCTGAAGAATTGCCTCATAAGACCCCCATACTAGTCCTTGTAACACCACACCCTTAAACATTCAGCCCTCAAGACAATGAGGTTTTGATCTGCTTCAAATAATCTTAAGAAAAAATCCTCCTATCTGTTGACC
The DNA here is from genome assembly GCF_021234165.1 of Pteronotus mesoamericanus. Taxonomy (NCBI): domain Eukaryota; kingdom Metazoa; phylum Chordata; class Mammalia; order Chiroptera; family Mormoopidae; genus Pteronotus; species Pteronotus mesoamericanus. The sequence continues at coordinate 36,190,987 of NW_026555285.1, read as the reverse complement.
ACAAAGACAGAGGTCAACCTAGAGATGTCATCTAGGCCTCAGCTGTGTTTAGCTTCAGGCTCAGAAAAGCAGCAAGGCCATGCCACGGATGACATCAGGACCAGCTGCGATGACTAATAACCCATTACCCTAGCACTGACCAGTCAGTAGGGACCATGACCCTAAAAAGATGGGCCTGGAAAGGTGATGAATATTCTTTGGAGATCTTCCCCTGAGACCTCCTTGAAATTCCCACCTTTGGAAAGCAAATAAAAACCCTTAAGACCAAGGACTCGGAGCACTCTTCCCTGAACACAGCTGTGCCTTTCCCCATCATCTCCTTTCCCTGGTTGTTCTCTCTCTCTGGAGCTTGCCCACACCTTTTCCCTTCTTCTCCAGATGTGTTTTCTTTTGCCTTTCTTTCTCCAAAGCTCCAAGGGCCCTTCTTTTTCCTTTGTAACTTGCTTCCTGAGCCCACACAGCCCAGCTGTCTGATTTCTTCTACACTCACTTCTACCCCTTGACTTTCTAAACAAACTGTTGCTTATATTTAAGTTCCTTAGCTCTGAATTATTTTCTTAGCCAAATTCAAGGACCATAGTCTAATATCTGGTGCCATTCACCATTAACATTTGTATTAAAATCTACAGATATAATTATATATTTGAACATAGATCATTATATTATATATGAATTATATTTTTGAATGATAAGAATGTATGTACTAACATTCCCTTTTGTAAAACACACTCTTATTTGGAGTAGAAACCAATCAACATTATAAAATACTCATTTTCACTTAGTGATATTTTTAAATATCCTAAACACTGATGTAAGAATTATAGTAGAGATTCAAATAAAAATTTTGAAACCAAACAAAAATTTAGAAAGAAAACTTAAGGTGAGATTTGATGACTAAACACCAGAAAACATTTTTTATGAATGGCATTTTTCTCAGAAGAAATGCATTGCATATTTACCTGTAAGACAGATTTTGAAGACCATATGTTCGAAATAATTGAGTCTTAACTCTGGCATGGCATCTGTTTTAGGTTGATCGGAGGAGACAATAATTAAAGGGCTGTTTGGACTGAAATCTGTTGTCTTGTTAATGAAGAACCCATCTAAATGTAGAACTAAGAGACAAAGGACATAACATTCCCCTTTTTCTCTTGTCATCACTTTTCTTTTTTTCTCTTTTTCTTTGTCTTTTTCTTCACTTTTGCTAACTATTTTCTATAATACACTTTTTTTGCTTGATTAATATATAAACAAAATTATATCATCAAATGACCTAGTTTCTTACTCTTGCCACCACCTGATAAGTAACTATGAGAAAGTTACTTAAAGTTAAGTCTCAAATTCTTCATTTGAACAATGTATATAATATTAGGTAATAAGACTATATTCTCAGGGTTTTATGAAAACACAATGAGGTAACAAATGCAACTATTTTAATATTCTTTAATGAGCGTCTATTATGTGTCACATGGTATGTTGATAAATGAATGTATTAAAAATTATTTCAGCTGTTGTCCAATAGGCATCTGAATGAGAGTAAATTAAAAGATGCAAATTTGATGTGAGAATGCCTATCTGGCAATATGTTCTAGAAGAAAACACTCATCAAAAGAAAAATAATAAGCCAATATAATAATCAAAGGACAGAGAGACTTCTGACACAAGATTCTGCATATTGTTACATTAGACCTCTTAATAATTATATTGGAAACAGTGAAGATATGAATATAATAATGCTAAAGATAATCATAATAGTAAAAAATAAAATAAAATATTCATTATTGCCTTACATTACAATATTGGTCTTGAATTTTAAGCAAAATCTAAGTGAATTGATAATATAGTATACTAATATAAGACATCAGGATGTTAACAAGGTATCTTTATAGCTCAAGAAATACTTATATGACTAGAACAACGAAGGATACTAAGACTTTGCTTTGAAATTCTAGTACTGGAAAAGAAAACAAATCTGTCATGATGGTTATAAGTGGAAGATACCGGAACAGGCATGTGTGTGTGTGTTACCGAACAAAAGGACCCGTGGGGGCGGGGGTGGCCAGATGCTATTACCGAAAAAAGGACACCCTCCTTCCCCGGGACCCCTGCGTTGTGGGTCTTTTGCCTGCCGCCCTTGGAATTATGGCTCTGAATGGCAGAGTTTGGTGAAAAGGAAAGGAACTATTTATTCAAAAGTTATACAGGATTGATTAATGGCTAAATGTCACCCTTAAACCTCAAAATCACTTCGAAACAACCACCAGCACACACACGGTCCTGCCTTCCCTGCTTTGCCCAGTCAGGCCAGTCAGGGGTACCGTCCTTCAGAAGAAAAAGAACAGAAGTCCGGGGCTCGGCTAGGCAGGCCTCTCGCGGGTCTCAGCGCCATCTACTGCGTCTCCGCGATCTCCAGCTCTTAATCCATAACCATGTGGCACCTTCTCCTGGCCCACTAGCCAGAGTCCTTTCTCCCCACTTTCTTCCCGCGTGGTCTTCACACCGTTCCCCAGAGTCTGTGTCTCTTTGTCTCTCCTGCAGGCCCCTCTCTCTCCTCTCTCTCCCAGTTACATTCTGTATAAAGTCTTCGAAACTTTTCTGATTAGCGTTGGTGATATGCAAAATAACCCTCTTTGCATATGAGGAATGAAGCTATCCTGTTATTGACATGCAAAATGATTCTCAATGGCCCTGCTCAAGTCTCCCATCCCCCATGGCAGCCTGCCTTGGGGTGGGGAGAATATTTTTCTGGGACACCCCAATCTCTGGACCCCGTTACAAATACCCTTTTGGGGGGGCCCTGACTGTGCCCTGTTACATGTGTACTATAAGGATGAACAGAATTCTGTATTAGTGGTTATCCAGAATAATGATGAAAATATAAAATAACAGAAACTCACTACATTTGCTTTATTACAAATCATTCACAATTATGACTGATCACCAAAGAATGAGGTTCAGGTTGAATATTCTCTTTTTCAAACACCGTACACAGGAAAAAAAAATACATGTGGTAATTTTCAGATGTAGTCATGTTATCAGACCAGAGTTTTTAGTTCAATTTTTCAAAATATCACTCCACCATAACATTGCATAAATTCATGTTCTCCTTACATTATTGATGTAATTGAAATAAATGTCAAAAATTCTCCAAAGACTTACTTAAACTCCTTCGAGGGTCATTATAAATTTTTTATCTGTGATTTCTTTTCTATACCATGTCTTTCACTTTGTAGTAAAGAGAATAAACCTTTCTTCTTCTGTGATTCTAAAGAAATTTGAAAAAATATGTTTTTATAATGCTGCACAATTCATCAATATTTATTAACAGCCACACGTACTGAGCCAAATAGTGATGATTTTTAGTCAATTCCATATATCCAACACATGCTTCCTGTTTATTAAATAACTGAATGTATGTTTAGGTATTGGCTTCAAGTGTCTAATGATTTTGTTTAGTACAAATGCTTAAACAAAAATATATTCAATTTTTAAAAAATATTAAATTAAGATATAAGAAATTTCAGTTGTATAATACAATATTATAGTTTCTTTAAAGATTATTTATTTCTTCATGTATTTATTTATTTTTAAATTAGGGAGGGGAGGGAGAAAAAGAGGGAGAAAAACACCAATCGGTTGCCTCTTGCATGCCTCCAACCATAACCTAGGCATGTGCCCTGACCTGGAATTGAACCAGTGGCCTTTTGTTTCATATGCTGATGCTCAATTCACTGAGCCACACCAGCCAGAGCAAGAATTTTTAACTTATATTTTACATGAACACTAAGACTTATAAATAGTGCTTGCATATTGACATCCATTTGTAACAAACTTGATAAAAGTGTGTATTTTATTTTATATGAATTTGATTAAGGAGTTATGTTTGTTTCATTGCATATATTCAAACACAGGCGAATTTCACTATGCAAAAACTAGATTGTGAGGTAATCTATATTAAAATGTTGCCAAAAATGAATACTGCCATTTCAAGAAAATAGTTTATTACTTACCTCTCAGTGCTCCATAACATAGCCAATTACACACATCGGAGTACTAGCCTTTTCAGAATTTAAACAGCAACAAAGATTGTTTGAATGTCTAAAACCATTGAGAATAGTGAAACTTGTATATATTATGTTTTTTCTTATGCATACATACCTATGATAAAGGCACAATAAGAGATTAACAACTAATAATAAAGTAGACCAATTATCATGTCTTGGTTGGGATAAAGTGGGATGGCACAAGATTTCACGCTACTACTCAGAAGAACGCACAATTATAATGTATAAATTGCTTACTTCTGAAATTTTCCAGTTTATATTTTTGAACTTTGGTTGAGTCAGGTAATTGAAACCAAGGGAAGCAAACTATGAAAAAGGGTAGACTACTGTATCTCTAGATATTAATTTGATTTTTATTATTTAAGCTCAGATCTCTGAATTTTAATCTGTTAAAGTTGTTTATGGTTCATGAATTTTCATTATACATGATTGCCTCTAGTTAAAGTTTCCTTTTGCTTAAGATTTTGAAAAATTTTGTGAGCATAATTATATAAAATCTAAATAATTTGGCAAAATTAAACAAATGCTAGTTTTTTGATAATTTTATTATATTGTAAGAATGTCTTTTATACTTTTAAAACTAAAATTATCAACTCTGGAATTACTATTGCTAAGACTTTTCAAAACAACTATTAATTTTTTGTGGCCTCAACTGATCACATTTTTCATCTCTCCCAGACATTCAAAAAAATGGAAAACTTCATGATCGATTGCAAATCTTCATCTAGATCTAGGTTTTCACTTCAGTGGCTGGTAGAGTGAACAGATGACACAGAGGTTAATATCATGTGAGTCTCTGTGCGAAGCTAGTTAACAGAAATTATGTTATATAAGCAAAACATTTGCTCTAAAGGCTCAGAACTTCCAGACAGTTCTACCCAGACATTATAATTACTTTGAGCCTACAGGAGCAGCACATCTAGATAATACTCTAAAGCAGAAATGTTTCCAAATTTCAAAAGGTTAAGTTTTGCCTTCGTGGAGACTTCTTTCCTGTTGATCAATACTTACCTAATAAGCAAAGAATTATAGCCAAAAAGGAAGAAGCCTAACCAAATCAGTTACTATTTCTTAACATTATTAAAAAGCAATTCTATCATTGAATTCAGCAGAATGTGTGTGCTTTACATGATTGAATAGATATAAAATTACTTAGAGCAACTGTTTATCAATAAGAATAAGTATAAACTAATATGTGATATAATAATGTGTGCTTTACATATATTTTCCCCTTTAGGACATACATGGTTTTTATAAGCAATTAAAATCTTGCACTATGGATTACAATGCAAGAAAAGGAAAGTTAAATAAAAGTAGGCTAAAGAAATAAAAAAAATGTTAGTTATTGAGCTAGTATATTCATTGCATTTTTAAGTTCATTTGCTAGGAAAACACAAAACTGACTTATTTTTAAATGACCAGTATGGCTTAGGAAAAAATGTCAAATGTTTAACTAAATGCATTACTTAATTATTTCAACAAATATTTGTTCATGTGCTTTCCAGAAATACAAATAGAGACATTTTCAGATAAATATAAACTAAGGTTTATACCTAATAATCTTAACTGGAATAATTACTAAAGAATGTGAATCAAGGTCCTGGATGGATTTCTCAGTTGGTTAGAGCATCACCCCAATTACATCAAGGCTGGTTGTGAGTTCGATTCCCAGTCAGGAAAGACAAATTCATTCTCTCTCTTTCTCTCTCTCTCTCTCTCTCTCTCTCCTCTCACATTTACTCTTCCTCCTTCCTCTCACTCTCTAAATATCAATAAATTAAATTTTAAAAAAGAAAACAATGTGACTGAGTTGAGTACAAAATGGTTTTCAGGCGGAAGGTCTTAATGATGATAAAGACAACTATTTCTGATATACAATGAGAGCTGTTCCTTATAAACTCATCTTACCAAACTGATACATAAAACAAGAGTGCTGGTATAATCGCTGATGTGGTAATTACAGTGGCCACTAGGCGGGTTCTCTGGGTTATACATTTTCTACATGAGGACAAATAATAATTACAAAAAATAGTTTTATAATCATAAAATAAGCCACAATAACCCTCCCACTCTGCCATCTCTGCCTCTATTTCTTTTTGTCTCTAGCTTAAGGCAGAGAATCTTGAAGGATGTTAGTCATATTTCTCACCATTAGCTCTGGCAACTCTGATTGATTGCATTTTCCCAGTGACAAAAAACAGAGCTCTTTGGATAGCTGGTTGATTCCAGTGCTAGGGAAAGTACAGAGGAAATAACTTGAGCAAAATGTACAGCATAGCCTGAGGTTATAACCCAAAGAAGTCAATAAATATTTATGAGTCCATGCTGATATAAACAAATACAGAATAAATAAATAAAGATAAGCAACTGCTCTTCCTTATAGAAGAATTCCAATTAATAAATGTAGAATAAATTCAGGAAACAGAAAGTCACTGTTTCCAATGTCACATAAGAAATAATTGCTTTTGGCAAGATCCACCTTCTACAAAATAACTGATGGGTAGTTTCCAAATATGTTAATGTTATGAAAAATAAATAAGAAAACAAAGAGCGAAGAATTGTCACAGATTGGAGAAACTAAGAACATACAGCAGTTTAATGGGGAATTTGGGTGAAGGGTTTATGGAACTCTCTAGTATATTTTGCAATCTGCATTATATTATCTCAGAATAAAAAGAGAAAAGAGTAGAATATAAGAATTTCACATTGCCCTGGAGACTGCAGCTCAGAGTGTTGAACTCTGGCCTGTGTACCAGAGGGTCACCGGTTCAATTCCCAATCTAGGGCACATGCCTGGGTTGCAGGCCAGGTTCCCCTCAAGAGGAAACCACATTGCTATTTCTCTCCTTCTCTTTCTCCCTCCCTTCCCCTCTAAAAACAAATAAATAAAATCCTTAAAAAATTGCACATAGTCTGTTAAAAATTTAAATGTTTTATTTTTTAAGCAAATATGTTTAGAGTCATATTTTGAGTAACAAAAAGGAGGAAAAAAAAACTTAATTTTTATTTTTTGATAGTTAAAATTGTGTTAGGAAGAGAATAACAACTTACTCTTGAACCAGAAGTCATTTACCTAAATCATCGTGTATGATTTAAACAAAAAATAAATGTCTTTGGTAGCTGTTTTTTTTCCTCCACCCTCACCCTCATCCAGGCATCTTTCTATACCCTACTGTGTGCTCTTACTACAGGAATAGGCATGCGACCCAGACAGCAACAGAATAGTTACTGCATTCTCCTATTCATATTTAGACCAAAAGGAATTTTTCTCTGAAACAAGTGTTGTCAGACAAACAGAAGCAGAGTTTGCATCCCAAGATGCAAACTGATACTAGGAACCAAGGTTACCTCTAACCCCTACGCATTTTTGTTAGGAAGGCAGCATAAAATGGTGGCTATTGTAAGTCAATAAATTCCTCCTTTGTGTTTAAGCTAGTCACTCTAATGTTAAAAAGGACTTTTGCTCTGCCTTCATATCATGCCTAAACATTCAGCTCGATTTAGCATACCAAAAATCTTGCTCCTAATTGTCCCAATTTTGGACGGCTTTTCTAGGGTAATTGTGCCTCTCTCACTTTCAAATGTATCCTAGTGGATGAATGAATTAATCACAATTTTAATAGATAATATGAAATTACCTAAAATTCTCGAATTTTGAAGTGGCAAAGGCATTTACAGTAGTCATCAGAGAACATATTTTGAAGCTTGTGATTCTGGTGCAATATCAAGCTTTGGGCAGTTATGGCATTCCAGATACTTAAAGTTGTTCCAAATCACTCTACTAAATCACTCTACTATGTTAATTTTCCTACATCATTTTGGATATGCCAAGTTGTTATTCTCTGATTTAATTTCTAAATATACTGGAGGCGGCCATATTTCCTAGCTATGATATGGTTTCCAATAACCTCTGACAAGCCAGATTTTCCAGCCATGATGCCATTTCAGCATACCTTTAAGCATGCCAAAATTTTATGCTCTGATTTAATTCCCACACAGTTAAGAATATGCCAGATTGTTGACTATGAAGTCATTGTCAGAACAATTTTTTTTCCTCCCTTGGGAGAGAAGTTTCATATCAACAGGTTAATGGTTATAGTCTTGTACAATGTATGCACTTGTTTTTTTCTTCAAGAAACAATTATGCTTTGTTTTAATAATTATACTGTCAACCTTTTTACCAATTTCAAAGCTAACAGTTTTAATAATATGAGGGCCTTGGTTAATTATTAAGAAAACTTTAAATTCAAAATTCCAAAATTAATCTATAATTTTCTTACCTCTCATCAAATTACTTCTATCGTGTGACTTTTTATTTATTTATTTTATTTTTTAATTGTTTTTCAGTTACAGTTGTCCTCATTTTCTCCCCATTACTCTCCTCCACTCTACCTACCCCCACCTCCCTCATTCAATCTTCCCCAGCCTCTTGTCTTTGTTCTTGGGTCCTTTATGCATGTTCCTTGACCTTTTCCTTCCCTTTCCCTACCCCTCGCCCTACTTCCCTCTTGATTTTGTTCGTTTTTTTTCTTTCAATGTTGCTGGTTAAAATTTCCTTGCTTGTTTGTTTTGTTGGTTAGGTTCCACTTATAGGTGAGATCATATGGTATTTGTCTTTTGCCCCCTGGCTTATTTCAGTTAACATAATGGTCTCCAGTTCTATCCATGTTGTCGGGAAGGGTGGTAGCTCTTTCTTTCTTTCTGCTGCTTAGTATTCCATTGTGTAAATGTACCATGGTTTTTTGATCTGCTCATTTACTGATGGACATTTAGGCTGTTTTTAACACTTGGCTGTTGTAAACTGTGCTGCTATGAACACTGAGTGCATAGGTTCTTTTGAAATGGTGTTTCAGGATTCTTAGAGTATAATCCCAGCATTGGAATTGCCAGGTCAACAGGCAGTTTCATTTTTAGTTTTTGAGGAAATTCTGTTTTCCACAGTGGCTGGACCAGTCTGTATTCCCACCAATAGGGTTTCCTTTTCTCCACAACCTTGCCAGCACCTGTTCGTTGATTTGTTTATGATGGCCATTCTGATTGGTGTGAAATAGTTTCTCATTCAGGTTTTAATTTGCATCTCTCTGATGACTAGTGATGCTAAGCATCCTTTCATATGTCTCTGGGCCCTCTGTATGTCCTCTGTGGAGACGTGTCTGTTCAGGTCGTTTGCCCATTTTTTAATTGGATTGTTTGTCTTCCTGGTGTAGAATCCTGTGAGTTCCTCATATTTTTTGGAGATCAAGACCTTGTCCAAGGTGTCATTGACAATATGTTTTCCCATAAGGTTGTTTCCCTCTTCATTTTGCTGATATTTTCTTTAGCTATGCGTGACTTTCTATTCTAAATTCAAAGCTTACAGTATGTTCAAATCTTCACTTCAAAATATTACCCCTCAATTTCACTTTAAAATTCAGTATTATTCACTTCAAAATAAGACTTCTCCCACAACTTCTTCCACATTCAAAAAATTATGAAACATTATAGATCATATATTGTCACATTTTTAAAGTCAATGCCTAGATTTATGTTATCACTATGATCTTTATAGAACTGACATTCATCAATTCTTTAGGTTTTCATAATAAATTCTTAAAAGGCATGTAAATATAGGTTGGTTTGTCTAGACAATCTATATTTCAACGAGTATGACAGATAGCTTCTTCCTTTATATTGAATTCTTTGGGACAAAATTGTATTGTTTACTGATAAAGGATAGTAAAAATGACAATATTTATTAGTTACCATTGAGGACTACGTCATGATTTATTTACAACAGTATTATTTTGATGTGTTAATCAGAAATATAACTCTTAAAAATAAAAAGCAGGTAAATTTTAAAAATTTGTTACGATCATACAGCTTTTTAACTAGTATCTCTTTTAAATAAACTATATTTTAAAGTCATTTTAGGTTCAAATTAAAATTGAGAAGGTACAGAGATGTCTAGTATACGCTGCGTGCAGGCCTGTGCACAGTCTCTTCCATTATTAACCTTCCCATCTGAGTGGCACATTTCTTGTAACTCATAAACCTACATTGACACATTAGTGTCACCAAAAGTACATGGCTGCATTAAGCTTCACTCTTGGTGTAATGCATTCTACGGGTTTGAACAAATGTATAACCACAGGTACCCACCATTATAGATCATACAGAGTAATTTCACTGCCCTAACAACCCTCCATGCCCCACCGGATCACCCCTGTCTCACACCTAACTTCTGGCAACCACCGATTTTTTTGCCTTTTCCAAAATATCATATAGTTGGAATCATACAATAAGTATCATTTTACCCTGCCTTTTTTCATTAGTATTATTCACCTAAGTTTTTCCCATGTCTTTTCATGGACTGATGGCTTATTCCTATATTATAGTAGCCATAATTATAATAGTTAGTGACAAAGAAGAAAAATTTATATCAATTGAAAACAATTAAAGAATAAAATAAATACTGAGAACTTTATAAAAGGCCATATTTTGTTGTTTCTTTAAGAATACATTTATTTTCAGGAGCATATAATCATTTCAGTATATCAATTCCTGTTTTATAATTGTAGATACTTCTTTCCCATGTCCTTTGATCTGTTTGTGTTCTGTTTGTTACTTCTTGAAAAGGATGTTTAGTTCATTAATACAATTTTTTAAAAATAGAAATTAAAGCATTTGTTTCCACTAGTTATTTTTCTTGTTATCACTTCAGCCAAAAATTACAAAATAAAAAATATATCTTATTTTTAATCTAAATACAATATAACTTAAATTTTCAATTTAATGCATTAATTATAATGAATATTATATTAAATTAATTATATTAAGCTAATTACCTTACATAATTTTCAAATGATTGAGTATCTGTATTGATTGAATAAATTTTGTTTACATCACTTATCTTTCATTGTAGTAATCTTTTTTTTTCTCTTTGGATATTTTGACAGTTTTAAAATAAAATATTTCCTTTCTTTAATTATCTACTCTGACTCTTACTCAGGGAGGCATGATTTAACTTGTCTTAGTGGCTTTTGTTTCTTTAAACCTTGGTTATTGCATAGATAACAGTTTTTGGCTTCTTTAGGATTGAATGTGGTAGATGACGTGTGGGTAGGTCAGGGGAGAGTAATGGGGAAAAATGGTGACAAAAAGTAATTGAACAGCAATGCAAAATATAAAAAGAAGAAAAATAATTATTCACAAGAATTTTGTCTTCTAATATCTTAATTTTATGTTATTTTGAATATTAATCCCTTTGAACTTTTTTGTACATCTTGAAAGAGTTTCTTGACTCTCCCCCACAAAACACTGTTTTAATTTTTATAATATTTTTGCAATGATCTTTTTAAATTTGATTAAACATCCATTACTGCAATGTTAACCTGTGTCATCCTTCCTTGCCTTACTTCATCTATGTAAGTTTGCTTTAGACTACTCCTTTGTCAAATGGACCTGTATTTTGTCCTCTGAAATTTAGTTTTTCAGTTTTCTTATTTCATTTGTGCCAAGTCCACAATTGGTCCTATTTCTACAAACCTCTTATACGTTTGCTTCTGCCTCTGGTAATTTTTTATTCAAACAAAAGTCCTAATTTCACCACAAGTTTAGTGTTTTTTCACATACTGGAGAATATTTTTAAAATACCATCTTTTTAAAAAATGTGCTCTGACCACTTAAAAAGAAGAAGTCTACTTACTGGACTGTGACGATTTTCACTATCCATAGATCCTTTATCAAAATTTAAAGCTGAAAGCCTGATAATAATAAATATAACTTTTATTATCTCTCAATTAAAGGGAAATTATAGAAGTAGCAGGCCATTTTGAACAAAAATAATTCTTTAATATTTTTTCCTTTATGGTATCTTTAAGGTGTTGTCATGGTGGCAATTATTTACTCCTCTCTGCTTTGCATTTGAGCCTGGCTTCTGTTCAAGGTACATGTGTTGGCCCTGAGCTGCTGCCAGCTCTACCAGTGAGTCATGTTTTTCTATTTCTTTGTCTTTTGGTCATAGTTCCTGCATCCTAAGTAAACCAGGCACAGGTTCACTGTCTCTGTTTTAATGCCAGTACTCCTTGATAAGTAACGAGTATATAAGGGGAATGGCCAGCGTAATCTCATTATTGGGTATTAATACCTATGCTTGGCCTTCTCAATAGGATTCAATTATTAGACTTTTCTTAATCATGTAAATGGTCATGTCTTAATCTTCAACAATATTTAGAAATGAGACTGTCTTTAATCTAGTTTGATCTCAACCACACCTTCATAATTTGCATTGAGGCTTCTGACCTCTGAATGATTCTCTGCTTAGAGTCTTGTAATTTTTCCCTTTGTGTTATATTGAATGCTTCAGTGTTTAAGATATTATTTAAAAATGTCTTTGTTATCCTTATGGTATTTGAAAGATTGTCAACACTTCATTTTCAGAGAATATACTCTCTTATTCCCTACTGAGTCTTAAAATGATTCTATCCCTTGATTACAACAGCCAGCGGGGCCTGGTGGACATCAGACTTAAAGAGAAGCTTTTCAGATTATTTTTTTTCTTGAAATTTAAAAATTGGTTTTAGATATTTCAAATAGCTTGATGAGAGCACTGAATTTTTAAGGTGATATAACCATTGGGGTTGAAGGCTTTGTTCCCAGAGAATCAATACACTTTGGTCAGCGTACGGTAGAAAAAAGGAGCTGATATCCAGAATAGAGCAGAAATGAAAAGCCTTAATTTTGAACATTTTTAAAAGATTTTACTTACTTATTTATTTATTTTTAGAGAGAGGGGAAGGGAGACAGAAAGAGAGGAAAAGAAACACCTACGTGCAGTTGCCTCTTGAGCACCTCCTACAGGGAAGCTGACCCACAACCCAGGTATGTGCCCTGACTGGGAATCAAACTGCAACCCTTTAGAGTTCACAGGTGGGCACTTAATCCACTGAGCCACAGCAGCCAGGGCTGATTTTGAACATTTTATTTCCTGGTTACAATCCTAATGGGGCTTTAAATTTCATCCTGCCACTGAAGCCTGGGAGATGTTTTTTATCAGAAGAATATGTTGATTCAGTAGATAAAATTAAGTAATCCTTGTAAAAAAACAAATGAGAACAACTTGAACTAAATAATTTAGATACCTGAACTGAAATAACCAGGTAATGTAAATATAAGTGATTAATTTATATTAGAAGCTTTATCAATGGAGAAAGAGAAAATGGGAAGTTATTGGAGTATGTTTTGAAAGAAAACTCGGGAATTTCTGATAGATTTATTTTAAGTGTTCAGCACATGAAAGGAATTCAGGAATATTACTAGTTTTTAATGTAAGAAACTGAGGGGTGGCTGCTGCCATTTATAGTAGCACATGAGGAAAAACCAAATTGTGCTGATGATCAACGATTCTTTTTGAATGTGTTTCATTTGACATGCTTGTGTGATATCTGATATCTCAGGCAGGCAAGCAAATGCATGAATCTTGAGTGGTAAATACCAGAAATATTAATGTGGAAGAAATCAGCATATAGACAGAATGTAAAGCTTTAAAAATGGATGGACTGTCCTAGATAAAAATTACATGTGAAATAGAGAAGGAGAAGCCCATGACTGAGCCACCTTGTAGAGAAAAGTAAGGATATTGACTTAGTGTGGTCTTTTAGATAGGAAAAAAAAAAAAAAAAAGGAATTCAGAAAACAAATGTGGTGTCTTTACAGACAAAACACTAAAGTGTTTTAAGAAAGACACTATTGTTGCCTGGGAGAAATGCCTGAAGATATAATGCCTAAGAGATGAGGACAGTGAAATCATTTATTTGGCAACAGAAAGGTTGTTAGTGGCCTCTGTTTTGGCATTTAAGGGGAACTGATAGAATTCCATTCTAGATCGGAACGAATTATAAGAAAATTCTTGCTTTGGAGAAAATCAGACAAATGACTAGATACCTGGCATAAGATGAACAATGAAAGGCTTTTTGACTTAGATGCTGGACCATGTTTAAATGCTGGCGGTAGTGATCAACAGAGAGAGAAAAATTTTGTTTGATGATGCCAGAGATAATGAATAACTACATAAACAAAGTCCATGAGAATAATAAGGATCTGATTTATGAACAGAGGGAATACAAAGTCCAATGTAGAAGAAAAATTGGAAGAATATGAGTACAGACATAGGTATTGTGCTAGATGATTTATTATGACTAAATATTTTTGATAATAGGTAGTTAAAAAATCATCAGAAATCCAACATTCTGAGTCCAAATTCCATCGTTTTTACTGACTTATTTCACTTAATCTTTCACTTACTCTTTATTGGCAGCTACTATTTGGGATTACTGATCTAGTTACTGAGGAAGAGATTTGAAAAGGACAAAGAAAATTTCAACTTTCATATATTTTATATTATATGAACATTCAACGTTGAGTTCTTGCAAGAAATAGCAATGGGCATGTATTTATGGATGGGGCAATTAGAAAAAGCCTTCTAAAAGAGTCATATCTGAGCCAAGACTTGAATAAAGTTAGAAAGCCATCTGTAAGACTAAGTGGAAGAATAGCGTTGTTGGCACAGACAATAATAAATAGAATGATCCTGACTTGAAAAGACGCCAAGCTTGAGAGGCAGCAACTAGGGGTATGAAAAAGGAAATACAAAGAATTCTTCTATAAAGCTGAAGGCTGTAGTAAAGATTAAATTCCATACCATATGTGAAGTACTTAGCAAATATTTGAGACACAATGATCATTAAGTTAATAAATGTTATATTATTATTTTATCAACTCACATAGACATTCTATGACTAGAAAACAAAAGCATATACAGTAGAATGTAGAGTTTTGTTTGATTGTGAATATTTAGATCCTTTATATTTATTATAATAATGCTGTTATTGCAAAAAATACTCTTAGAAATCTGCTTTTTGGAATTTCATACAAATTAGTTTATGAATTACATATATGAATATGCAATATAAACTTCTACTTTTTTCAAAAGTGCACTCTTAGAAATACTTTATTTTCCTTCTCCAAATGAGAGACACCATCATCTCTTCTTTTGTTCTCCAAAATACGTCAATTTTAGAATTTTCTGTGTTTCTAGATTTATTTATTTTTCTCTAACCTTGTGAGAACTTCTGTAGCATTTACTCCCTCAAGAAATAGTTACTGAGTCACTTATTCTAGTTTGTGAGGTGTTTAATAAATACCACAGCAACTAATTAAAGTTAATATCAAGTGTCAATATATGTACTAATAATAGTAATAGCAAACCCATGCAGGGTTTACACTATGAAAAATGTTAACTGACAAAAATATCATCTAATTTAGTTTTTTTAAGGATATAAAACAGAATAACGTGGTATAGAATGATTGAGATGGACTCAATTTATAGGGGCAAAATCTCAGGATCACACTTGAACTATTGGCGAAAGATCCCTTGTGGTGACATGGACGAATTAAATTAAAGTTGGAGAAGTAAAGAAGGGAGAGAGGAAGGGGAGGGGGGTAAGGAATGAAATAGATGATGGGTTACAATGTTTAAGAGCTTTACATATTCTGCCTTGTCATTAAAGGGAGGTCAAACACCTAGGAAACTTTTGATCATGTGCTAGGAGAGAAGAGTACTTAACTGATCCTTAAAGCACAGTAGACAGAGACTCATAAAATTTTACCTGTTTATCCTGAAGAAACTAAGTTATAACATCCATATTAATTATAGAGGATTCCAATTATCAGTTGAAAAACCATTTAAGGCTGTTTGAAGATCAATAATGCTTATTTAAAATGTCTATAAGAACATTATATGGGAATAATTGTGTTTGAGTATGTCTAATCCTGCCCTATTTACAATAATATAGATTAAAGCTATTGAGCAACAAAAACTCAGAAACACTTCAAGAAAAATCTCAACTAATAATATATCTTCAAAATTCCTCCCCATTTGTGTGGGTGATGTGATGCCTGTACTCAGGGAAGAATTTATAGGAGCTTAGTTTTTGGTTTGTGAAATCATTTTAAAAGTTTCTCTGAGCCAAATTTGGACTTACTGTTTGATTGAATTCAATTGCTTGAGGGTATAATATTTGCTGAAATAAAATCTCTGGATTCTGCTAGCTATACACTATGTGTCTTTAAGTTTCTCTGGGATTTCAAAAGTACAGTAACTTCCAGGGAACAGTTCATGTTAATTCATAAAAAAAAAAATTCCAGCAGTTTGATGTTCTCCAAATTAAGTAGGACAGTAAGCATTTTAAAGAGCTGCTTGTCACCTCTCCTTTTTCTACAAAGTATATTTCAAACTTTTATCACTGTCATCCAGCTGGCGAACTCACTACTTGATTCTCAGGAGACCCACCTCCTGTTTCATGTGGGTAACAGAGATTATCAAGCAAGATCTATCTGAACTTCTGCCTCTTTCACTGTCGATGATCACATGCAAAAATCATCCTGGAGTTTTTCCCTCGACTTGCTAGTTCATCTTCTTTGTCATGGTCAACACCTGCAAGCTGAAGGGACAACATCTCTGTTTTTTCAACTGCATCTAGTCCCGTGTAAAGAACTATCCCAAAATCTAATGCTTAAAACAACCACAATGTATTTCACTCACGATATTGCAGGTCAGCAATTTAGTCTGGTCTCAAGTGGGCAGTTATTCTTATACAGGTCTTACCACTCATACATCTGCTGTTAGCTAGATGGTAATAGCTTGGGCTGGCTGGTTTACAATGCCTTTTCCAGGAAGGCTAGGATAGATGAGGACCCTCTCATGTGTCCTCCTCCATCTGACTTGATCAGGCTTGTTCACATAGCATCCGAGTGCCACAAGCAGCCAGACAGCAAGTCTAATGCACAAGCGATTTTCAAGCTGCCCAGCTTCCTGTTTGCTATTGTCACATTGGCCAAAGCTAGTTTTAAAGCCACCCATATTCAAGGGATAAGGAAGATTCCATCTTAAATAGAAGAAATTATAAACTCGCTTTTCACATAAAGATTATAGATATTGGGAAAGAAAATATCTTAGTTCTTCAAAATAGCTCATAAATTTAGGGGACAAGTTAAGACACAATTAGCCACCAGACACAGTATAGAGAATTTCTTCCACACATAAATATGAGCTTTGACTATATTCTTAATTTGTTCAGTTTCAAAACATAGGGTATGGATTTTTACCTTGTACTGGACATTTATCAAAATATTTACCATTGGATTACTTATTTACTCTTTGGAAATTAAAGATTGTATCATACTACTTATGGCTTCTAGTAGAGAACAATGTAGACACTAAAGGTATAATATTTGCTCAAAATATTTACTGTTTATTGAGCAATAAATGCAGTCATACTCTTCATAATTTTATCATATCTAAATGGTATTATCAGCTCAATCTTCTATCCTACTTACATACATTTTATTACTTCTAAAACCAATTTCCTTTTTTTAATTGTCACCTAAGGAAGGATATACTTATTTATTTTAGAGAGAGTGGAGGAGGGAGGAAAGATGGAGGTGGGTGGGGGCAGAGGGGGGGGAGAGAGAGAGAGAGAGAGAGTCCTGCAACCCTTTTAGTGTATGGGATGGTGTTCTAACTAAGTGAGCCACCTGGCCAGGGCTCAAGTTTTCTTTTCATAGGACAGGAATTAAAATAGAAAGTACATAGAAAGACGGTTAAACAGGTTTTTGTTTAAGCAATGGATTTTATAAACACCAGTTGTATAGGAATTTGGGAAAATATTTGCTTTCCTAAGGTTTGTCTTTCTTATGCATTAAGTGGAATAATTATACTGACACTTCAGGATTGTTCTGAAGATCAGAGGAATTTGGGGGATTAATTTTAGGACTATATGGTGATGACTCAGGATGTTTGTGATAATGAACAACTTATATTTGGAAAGCCATAATATAAATGTATTTAATGTCTTAGAATGTTAACTTACTTGAATGTTTAGGTGTTTTATAATTTAAATGGTATTTTAAATTGTATATAAATATATGATTGTATTATATTGCAGAATTGTCATAAGTTTTTCATATAAAATATTTTGCTAATATTGTGATCACTTTAAACTGACTTCCTCAGCATTTCTCGGGGCATACTAGCTCTTCTCCCCAAAATGGTATTTTCTAGAAAAAGTTGAAAACCAGTGATAAAAGTAAAGTTTGTAACACATCTGGTACAAAACGAAATCTATGTCAGTATGTTATGACTACCTTCCATCACTGAGGCTGCTTAAAATAATCTTTCAAAGGTTGCTGATGTTCTTTCAAAAAGTGCAGTACCAGAAAACACACCCACCACACTTGGTCCTTTGATTTCGTAGACTGTATTTTCGAAATATGCACTTGAAAGTATTATAAAAGGATGAGGAGTCTAGTTGCAGAAAATAAAAACATTTAAAAGTTCTTTATTTTGGTTACTACAAAACAAGGTACTTATTTCTCCCCTTGGGAATAAAGTTAAAACAGTTCCTGTGTCTAGTATGAGTCAGCTTCATTAGGAATTCCAGCTATTCTTTCCACATTTTTTCCCCCAGGAAAAAGAAAACCAACCACAGAGATGGCTTGCCAAAGAACTTTCCTTTCCTCTTGAAATCCTGGAGTGTCATGGGAGCCAATGATCTTTACATTTCTGTACTGAGTCCTGCAGTTTAATGAATCTTAAATGGCCATTTCACATGTATTTCAGAACATTTCATATAAAATATGTATTTCAGCACAGTTGATTGTTAAAAATGTGAATTGCAGTGCTTTTGTTCCCTACTACTGAAACCATATTTGTATGAATTAGACTATGGATTTGTATATTCAACAGGTTCCTTAGAGGCTCTTGATCCTTAAACTTGGATGTTTTGCTTTACACGGATTGACTATGTAACCTTCCATAGCGCATGGTTCATAGTAGCCTAGAGGTGCTGTAAAGGACAGACTATGCTCCTAGCTAGGTTTTCTGCCCACGGAAATCACTGCTCATTCTGCCTGCTCTATGGAGGCCTGAGCAGTCTTGTCAGGAACAACTGATGGTAAGGCATTGCTGGTAGTTAACTCATAATATCATTTGTCAGTTGATATATGAAATATTGAATTTAGCACAGAAAATATGTTTTGGGGGTATTAATAAATAATGTGAAGATGTGTGTGTTGCATTAAATTTGAAGTTATTAAAACAAATATGAATTCTCAAATGGGAAAAAAGTCATTAAATTTCAAGTTATTTTATATTCCATTGAGGTGCAAGTAACATTATTTTGAGTGTACATTTTAGAGGGGCTAAGGGACTGCAGATTCACTGGTAGCCCTGTTCCTTAAATTTTAGCCTTACTTTGCCTACGGACAGTGCTATGAAGCAAAAACAGAAAAGAGTTCTATTAAATCGCATAGTATAATGTGAGATTTTAGACATTGCAGCAGAATATCCAGGTTACACTGTTTTTTTGGCATTTGTGGGAAGCCCTGAAAAAAATGAAGCATAAATAAAAAGTGCTAAATGAATGCATAACATTCCTTATAATGAAGCATCACAATGATCATGAGAATTTCTTTTAAATAATAAAATTAATTTGTCAGGAACCAATTTGACTTTGCAATTGTATTCATAGAAATTATGGCTACTACTTGCCTTTTTAGTCTTTAATACAATGAAGAAAAATGAAGTCATTAAAGTCTGCTTCTAAGGTTACCACAGAGACACATTCTCAACCCAAGTTCATGTAATTTTAATGACAATAATTTATTTATTATTAGACTCCCTGGGAAAATCAGTTTGTTAGAACCAAGATAGGCAAAACCCCAAAGCATTATCATTACAGAGACCTACTTGATACTTATTTTACTTAGCTCAAGGTTAAGTCTTGTAAGTTTATTTTTAGTAGTCATGTATAATTCTGTCCCTTTATTTCCCTTATTTCCTTTATCTGTACTAGCTCATAACAGCGTGGCCATGATATTACGATATGACTGAAAGTTAATAATCAAGGCACATATCACATTTTCATGTTCTTCCCTCTTCTGATCATAGAAGCACAGAGGCCAGCAGGGGCAAAAAAGCCTCTGGGAAATATTATATGCCTAGGACAGTCACTAATATATATTTAAAAAGAAAAAACTAAACTCCAAGAAAGTAGATAAAATAGAATTCTAAAGTAAATAATTGATTCAAGCAAAATGAGTCAGGAAAGGAAGAGTAAAGTAAGGGCATTGGAGGGAACCAGTACAAAACTAAGACCAAAATGGTAGACTTGAACACTACCATAGCACTAGCTCTAAACATAGATAAACTCTACTGAGTATTTCAATACAATAAAGAGGAGTTCTTCCTGATGAAAAGCTTGCATTAGCTACGTGAGACTCTCTGCATATATAGAATTACAAACAGGTTAAAGTAGATAAATGGAAAGAGTTATACCAAGCAAACACTCTGCATTAAAAAGGAGATAGAACAGTTGTATCAGCCAATACAAATTCTAAGACAAGTAGCATTATGAGAAACACAAAGGAAGACTTTAAAAAGATAAACAAATCCATTGATAAAGAAGAAACAACTATCATAAATGGTGGTATGCTTAATAACAGAGCTTCAAATACTTTAAGTAAAATCAACAGTCCTAAATGTACATGTAGGAAAACAAAACCACTATGCTTATTAAATTATTTTAAAACCTATATCCTTATGTCTATTTAAAAAATGAAAGGAACATATAGCAAGGACTCATGGACAAAACCAAAGGGGAAGAGCTGAGGGAGGGAAGGTGGGAGGGGGCAAGGGAAGGGGGGGGGGGAAGGCAGAGACAAATGTATTTAAAAAGTAAATAAATTAATAAAAAATAAAAAAAAATAAAAAAAAAATAAAACAAGATGATATGATAAAAAGAAAAAAAAAAAATAAAACAATATTGAGATGAAGCCAAAGTATACAACGCTAAAGTTGTTTACAGTTAGAAAGCAGATAATAATATTAAATAACTAATATTTTAAAATATAGGTAAATATATTTATTAAAAATCTAATGCAATTAATAAATGTTTTATTTGTTTAAAAAAAAATAAAAAATAAAAAATGAATTCATAATAAAAACATTCTCACAAAGAATACTCCAAAGCATGATCATTCACTGGTGAATTTAATCAAACATGTAAAGACTATGTAGAGAAGGACATAATATTTACCAATCCAATTTTATAGGCCACATTGCTTTGATTTTGAAATCAGACAAAGACAATGCAAATATATTTATACTTATCTATCTATCTATTGATTGATCAAGCTATATTTATCCTGTAACATAAAGGTAAACATCCAAAATACAACATCAGGCATACATAATCCAGCAAAATAGTAACACATAAATTAGTAAAATGCGTCAAAAATAGAATTATTCAGGAGTGCAAAGTTGCTTTAGTATTTCATAATCCATCAGCTAAATTTACTAGATTTGAAAAGTATTCATGAAAGTCATACGATGACCTCAATAGGTACAGAAAAAGTATTTGACTTCTTAAAACACCCAGATAAAACAGAAATTAAAGCAAAATAGTTGGTGGATATTTTGCTATTAAATGTAGGAATTTAATTCCATGAAGAACACCACAAACAACAAAACAAAAATACAGGCATGAAAAAGTTTTAAATTCCTAACACAGACTAGCAATTACTGCCTAGCATAGATGATAAATACCTAAGAATCAACAGAAAAGGAATAAAAAATCAAGTAGAGAATAAGTCGAGGTGCCCACACAAAGTTCACTGCCGCAAAATGAAGAGATGCTCAAACTCACTACTTACCTTAAATTCAAATAGCACATGTATTTATGTACATAAGAATGGCAAAAAAGGGATAAAGTTGGTTAATGTACAGTGATCTAGGGAGTGTCATGCATGGCTGATGCAAGTATAACCAGGTGCAGCATTTACGGGAAACACTCTGGGACTTCTTAGTGAAACCAAGGGTCTCATGTGCCCCATTATCCAGGAACCCCACTTCAGGCCTTGGTGCATATCTTCTAGAAATTCTCATAGACAGTCATATAAGAAACAAATGAAGGCGATTATCTAAGACATTTAATTTTTATTTACATATCTATCCATCGTTCATCTATCTATCTAATATAGGTGGATGATAGACTGAAATGGATTTGAACAAAATGAAGAGGGACTTGATAGGTAAAATATAGTAGATGCAAATTGTAGAATTACCATTGCTTACTTAGAAGCCACAAAAAAAATAATTATGTATCTCAATATAAGTAGAACTTAAAAGTACAGCGTTAAATGAAAACAAGTAACAAAAATGCTGTGCAACACATAAAACATCCAAAGAATACAAGAGCATATGCACATTTAAGGATTAACATTGAACAGGCAAGGGCAGGGTGTGAAGAAAAGAGAGGAGAGGGAATGAGGATCAAGGTGAAGGGCAATAAAAACAAAACAAACACAACACTAACCCAGAATGGAGCTTTGGGTCATCAAAATTACTAAGAGGAACTGTCTAATTAATAGAACTACACAACTATTTTGCTTGACAATAGAAAAAACTAGATAGTAAGTTCTTTAAACTTAAATTTGTAGGAGCATGCAAACTGCAGTGCGAAGAGTGAGTAAGAGTAATGATGTGAACCGTTTCTTTATGCGATTCCTATTTGCCTTTAAGAATATCTTAAATACTTCATACAATTATGACATGTGGCAGTCTGACATAAAAACCGAGTTAGAGCCAGTAATGGTGTCTATGTTTAATACAAGTACTTACTAGTACTTGAACTGCAGTTACCTATAATAAAAGTGTTTCATCTATAACAGTGAAAACAATTAATTGTTAGTAGAATTGTTTAATATATTATTTCCAGTCCTCCCCACCAAAAGATTGTCTTGACTATTCCCTGGTTGCAGCGACTCATTTTTGAATACGTGCACTAGTGAAGGCTTATGACATGGTAAAATAAAAAAGTTTAGTCCCGTAGTGATTAAAAAAAGTTTCATATTTTTACAGGGGTAATTGACAGAAGGCCTCAAACATGCTTTCTTTTTAAATACCAAGATCCAGATTGTATCAAATGCTCACAGCAAGAAAAAAAAGAAAGTATAAAACTACATAAATATTTGATATTTAAATTCTTTTACAGTTATCATTCATTAGATTAAGTATACATCTATGTATATGCATATGTTTTCAGTGAAGAGCAATATAAAAGGATATGGATAACGATAAGACTTGAGTTTAAAAGTTCTCCAAATTGCTAGCTTCTGATACTTTCCATATTGATGAACTCAGTTTTGTCATGAATATATTTGATCATGAATAGTGTATCTCTCTCCCACAGATAAAGAGTGGGAGAGGAAAGATTTCCACAGCTATTATTTAAGCATCTGGAATCAGATATGTCTGAGGCAATATGATTTCATGAACTTTTCAATTACAGGAGTTAATAAAATCCAATTTCCTTTTAATCATTTTTCTTGGTTGTGATTTACAACTGAGATCCCAGAGTAATACATAAAATCTTCCTTCATGCTCAGTGTATAAGTAACAAATAAAAATACTTTCAAAACTGTTGCTGATAGACTCAAACTAATGGAAATATCAGTCTACCTTCCACATGACCATGTCCTAAAATTTAGTAAAACACTTTATTCCTCCTCTGCTCACTACTCCATTCACTTCCAAGTGATGAAAGAAAAACACAATATTCATCAAGAGATTAACATGATTTAAGGTAACAGAAGGTTGGCAATTTACATAAGGAAATACTGTGTATTCTTTAATTCCACCTATTTACAGAGCGATAATAATGCTGCCATGAGAAAGAAAGAAATGGTTGCATGAGCCTTTACTATAACTCGCAAAACTGCACACAGAATAGTATTAATTTTCTCAAGGTAGCTGTCAGCTGAAAACACTGAATCTGTTATATTGCAAATAGGAAATTACTCTAACTCCGCCCCCTCTGGTCTGACCAGATGAATTCCCAGGTTTTTTAAAACAATATTAAAAAGCACCTCAGGTAATGACCTATATTTTTGACATTTTCCAGTTACATATTTAAATGTTTAAACTAATTAAAACTTACTAGTCAAATACAGCTCAAAACTTCTTTCTCATCTCTAGCTCAGGTGCAATCACAGGCTGATAGTCTGAGCACCCATGAAGTAAAAGAGGACAATGGATTTTTTTTCTTAATTTCTACTCACTTGCCATCACTTTTTGGCTTCCCAGAATCAGTAGGGTTGATGATCCTGATTAAGACGTAATGAGAGGAAAAGGGCTTTTTACTTAACGCTCTCCGTAGTTACCGTTTGGCCGCCCCATGGCCATGGCTGTTTCTAGCCACCAAATGCAAGCTCTTTCATGGGTTGATTCTCTAGTTTTATGGTCAAGCTTTCTTTATAGCATCATTTCCTGGTGTGTGCTGTGCAAACGGAGGCTGAGTCCTTGTGACTACCAGCCATTTTCTGACCCAGAAGATCTCTCTGGAATGTTCTTTCAAGACGTTCAATCCCAGTTACCGTCCCCATCCTAAAAAGACATGCTTGCCCTTTATGCAGAGGAATATTGCCAGTTTGACAATATTTCTTTCGCCTTTTCATTCATTACTGGCTATTCCAGCAGGCCTATAAACTATACTTTGTTAAAGCGAAAAGTGGGCAGTCTCGTTTCCGTCCCACAAACTGCAGGAGGACAGAGGGCAGGCTACTTTGTAACTCTCTGATGCTCCACATCAGCGTAAAGCCTGGAAACTTTGCATCTAGGTAGTAGAAGGCAAGGACTCTCCGTCTTTCCAAATGGCCTCATATTGAGACTTCTTTACCTGATTCTGGGAAAACGGGAATGCACTACCTCCATCACAATAAATGATGGAGACATGCCCCAGAACCCTTGTGAGCTATCATCAAAGACTATCTTATTTGATTAGTTTCCACCATTTTATTATATAGCCTAGACAGAAAAATAGTTGTGATTGTCATTGGTAGCAATTGAAATTACTGTGTGGAGCAAAAGTTGGTTTACTGTCTTTCATATGGAAAATAATATAATAATTAATAAAATAATACAAGAAAAACCATTTTTGCATACTCACAAATGTAAGCTTACTTTTGCCTTACCCCGTATATTCCTCTACAAGTAACCAAATTCCTAACCATGACTTTACAGGTAGGTACTTGAGTTTCTTTTCTCATTTTTCAGGAAGTCTGAAAGCGCAAAGACAGATCATAATGAGCACTTTACAAAACTCTTCCAAAGGGCTTTGGTTACATTTGAGCTAAAATAATCCATTAAAGGATGGTAAAGTTTTATGACCTGGTATCTTGCAAAGAAAAGATTTTCTAGTTATTTTGTTCAGTATATGTTTGTTTAAGGAATACGATAAGAATCTAATATTGTATAATGATATAATCTATGGATAATCTAGGTATATTAAAGAGAAATATTTGAATATTTTATTTTAATATAAATCTATAAAAGTATAGACAAAATATTAACACAATATATAAAAATACCAATTCATCTCATCACGTTTATTTTTGAGTCATTCATTTTGTTCCCTTAAGTTTACAGTGAAAAGTGACTTAAAGAAAAAATTTTTCAAAGAAAGGAAACTAAAATTTTAAAAATGTCAAAGGGCATCAAGTTGATTGTCATCTCAACTGAATTGTTTTTGTTTTCTTTTTAATCTGGGTCACATATAGTGCAAGTAGTTGATTTATTTTATTAGGACCATTTCTTTCTATGTGCAAACATATTTTTAAACCAGTGTCATCATGTGGCATCCATACATTACTGTCCATAAAATCTGCAGTACTTTTTTTTACTGGCAAAATATAATGTAATGTGTTATAAACTAAAGGGTATAAAAAAAGAGTACAAACCACTGGCTACTCTATATTTAAATGATTGTTTTGTTTGCACTGTTATTACTGCCTTTCCTGAATGTGTCCTTAGTTGCCAAACAAACTGTTGAAATTTTATTTATGATCCCCTTCATTAAAATAGCATATATAAGAAAGAGAAAGCACAGTGGAGGGTTAAATACTAATATACACTCTGTGACAGAGCTTGACAGGCAGGGTATCTATTAGGTGGGTGATCAGGATTAACAAGGGAGAGGTGGGAGGTACAAGTAGACAGAGGGAGAAGCCGGGCTGCAAGGCAGGTGCAATAACCCTCCCCTCTGACTCCACAGGGAAACTCTGAGACCAGAATGGCCTTTCAGATTTGTTCTGAGTTGGGTCACCATGGCTAGTGCTCTATACTTCCAGAGAGGCAGGGTCTTAGGTAAAGAAGTGCACTGCAAGTAAGCAAATGCTGGAAGAGGTGAAGGCTCTCTGCTGACACCATTTTTGGCAGTTCTTCCAGAAAGTCATTCTTGGAAGGAGACTGAGCAGAATGCAACAGAAACATTGTTCATACCCTGTGCTTCTGTGATCACAAGCCTGACTGAGAAAACAACAAAGATGCAACAGAGAAACTCTTCTGCCATCTGGGTAATTTCCTTGACTTTCTCTATCTGATGGATAAACTGAGATTTCTTAATGTGCTTCAATTTACTGAGTTACCCCGTACTTTGAAGAGATTAATTAAAAAATTTATGATGTTCAACTCGGTGTATACAAACAATATGCTATTTTGATTAGTGAAAATTAAATAAAAATGAAATAATTTTCTTACATCGGTGAGTACAGGACTTTCAAAAGAAAAAAAAAAAAAAACAAGCTATGCCACCAGGGAGAAAGCATATCCAAAGCATATATCTCACTGCCTAGTTGGAAGATTCTAATGTACTTTTGGAGATTATTTGTAGTCTAGATTTTACCAACTGTCTTTTCTGGAAAGACATTTCCTGAGACCCCTTTCTCTTCATTATTTTATCTAAATTTGACAATCTTATCATGTCTAATCTAAATGTGCAGCTTGGGTTTATTTACAAACCGTGTCATAGACATGGGCAGCGACGAGGTAGGGGCAGGGGGAGGAGGGTGGGTGGGGGGGGAGACGGTGTAGTTGGGATGAATGATGATGGAGAAAAACACAATAAAAAATAGTCCAAGAGGAACTAATTGTTTGCATGTCTGATTCTTGGCAGTCTTGAATATACATTATGGTGGACAGCTGTTCATTCAACTTTTATCATGAGATTTCTATGGTCTCAGGGACGGCAAATTAAAGAAGCATGACTTCCACCTTCACAGGGCTGCTGCTACTCTAACAGTAGAAACAGTCACACGAACATGCATGAACATAAAACTGATAATGGCTATGCAGGTGGAGTGCTGCGAGGTCATACAATAATGAGAATTAACCTAATCAATGACATCAGGAAAGGCTCCCTTTTTATTGTGACTAGGTCGAGCTGATCATTCATTCTCTAAATTAAATTTAATTCTACTTGAATCAGATGATCAGAATGATGGGGATTTTTGTTTTCTAGGGCTGAAAGCCTGGGCTCCTTTGATTTACCCTTTCAGGTAATGGGAACCCCAGCTCCATTCCTTCATGGGATTCTGTTACGTCATGAAGGCAGGGGATTGTGCTGGGATGAAGGCAATGGGCTGAGCTTCTAGGCAGATCCTAATTCCTTTGTCCTTCCTCGCCTATATTAAAGCTTCCCTGTCTTGAGAGCAGCTGTGCCAAATTCTCATGATTCCTTAGTTTTCAAGGCCTAAAGCCTCTTCCTTACTATTACTCTTTCTCCACATTCTTAGGCTGTATTCAGCAAAAGTCACTTGATTATACCTTGAGGACAAGGGATGCCCAAGTTGCCATCAATAAGACCATGCTTTTCCTTTGGGTAAGAGGCAGGATGTCGAGTAAGAGGTTGAAACAAATGTCACTTTTAACTCTTTTACCACTTCCCTTCTAATAATTTGAGGCACTGAGAATAAAACATACATGGGTATTTCAATGAATTATTTTGCCACAAATTCATTAATTCTAAAAATATATTAGTGCAGGCACTGTGTTCAAAATTATCGGAAAAAAAGTTGGCTACAGCGCTGAATGAGGTAGAAGACTCTCTGCCCTGTTAGAGCTGACATTTCAGTGAGAAAGATATTTTAAGCTTTTAGAAAATGACCTGACCAAAAGTAGGAAAAAACTTTCACAAACTGTGTATCAGAAATAGGTGGGCATAATGTCTGAATGTTTTTGAAGGGGATATTTTAAAAGCCAATCACTTTTCTGCAACAGAATTAGAATTTGGTTTTTATTTATTTAAAATAAGTTATTAAAATTTATTTGACATCTAATTCAGTTCCCCTTTGTTAGTCTTTCTTTTGTTATTAAAATTATTAATTTCTTGCTTCTTTTATTTAGTTGTGTCCACATTGTTCTCCTTTAAATGTTTGGTTTTGTTTTTTAATTGGTTTCTTGATTCTCATCAGCTTTCAAGTGCTTGATTTTAGTTACATTCATATTCATAATGGGCAGAAAAAAGCTGGCTATAAATCACTCAAATTCAATTAAAAATATAAATTATTTCTGATTTATATTAAACTTTGATTTTCTTTCTATTTTTCATCTTTGTTTTTATATTAATTTAAATTCCTTCTTTATTTTTCTTCTCCATTTTTACTGTGTGACATTGATAAATTCTATAATTCACCATTTTCTCCAGAAAGATGCAAATTAATGAAATTCTTCCCATTTATTGCCTATACCATCTTTGTCAATATGTAAACAAAACAATCTTCTGAAAAGTAGGGTTAATGAGATGTAGCAAAGGTCAGTGTGATGATAATATAAATCCTATTTGAAATGGCATGGACTAACAAGTCATCAATTTCTGTGAAGGAAATCTGTGGTTTGAATTGACTGAATGTACCATTGAACTTAAATTAGTCAGAAATTCATGATGTAGGAAGCTATGCAAATGAACCAGGATGAATCCAGACAAATGAAGCACTAATATACGTAGAGGTAAAGCTTACAGTTAATTATTTTTGTGCATTAAGATCAGCACTTTTTAAGAGACAAAAATGTTTCTCCTTTCATCATGATAGCATTTATTTACTGATATATAATAGCTTATTTTATTTTCTGTATTTCCTAGTAGGCATCAGCCCGAGAAGGAAAGAGACCCTGTTTTAATTGCATTTCCTTTTTAATCCCACCGTGTTGCACATTACCCGGTAGATTGTAGGCTTTCATTAAACTTTGACAAATCAAGAGTAATAATGCTGCTAGCCTCATCTCCACTGGATATGCGTAATAGTGCCATTTTAAGGGGAGTTGAAGGAAAATAATAAAAGTAGCATACAGTAATTCTATCAAAGAAATAAAATCTCCTCATGCAGTATCATTTTGAGTGGTTTCAGAGTTATACAAGCTTTACAGGGCAGCGACCTGTAAACTGGTGACCTCCAAACCTCCACCACAGTGTCATTAACCTAAAGATTTTTTGGTCCCTGGTGATGGTGCCTCCTGGAACACACAGGTAGTGGATGCTCCCCATAGGCATCTGCTTTTCCCATAAAAATATGAAGACAGAAATCTCTCCCAAAGGCAGAGAAAAGAGAGAATAAAAGTCATTTTGCTATGAAAATACATCACTATGTTTTTATATTTGAACAGAAAGAGGTTTTGCTTGGGGCAATGGGCACGTGATGCCATATGCAGATGATGTTTTGTTGAGTTGTACACTTGAAACCTGTATGATTTTGTGAATCAATGTCACCCCAATAAATTCAATAAAAATTAATGAATTGAAATATGTAAACTGGCATGTTTTGGACTGGAAAAGCAAAATACATACAGTAGAAATAGATATTCACAATTCTAGAGAGCCTGTCTTACTAGAGTTGAACACCTCATGTGCCAAACAAGGCTTGTAGTTTGTTCTTGCCTTTAGCAGGAGAGGTTTGAAATGCAGGACAGGAGAAAGATATGTCCAAAACTTATTTGAATAGCCAAGTGAATATAGGTAGGAACTGCTTCCTTTCTAATTAACATGAGGAATTCACAGCGGCTCTGTGCCCTATTTTTGTTAGAGAAATACCTATCCCAATAGCATCAATTTCACGGGCTCCAAACCAGAACACCGCTCTTGTTCTGTCAGAGGCAGGAGAGTCTCACAAAAAGTAATAGGAATCCAATGGACTGTTTGTGTGAATCTGATCCTGCTTCAGGGGAGATAACCGGGGGGATGCTGACATCTGGGATGAAAGTCCAGTGAACAAAGGCTCTCGTGAGTGTAGTTTATGGCGGCGGCTGAAGCTGTCATGGTGTCTGTCCTCATTCAGTCACGCAGTTGAGAATGGAAAGCTTTATTTTTTTTCTTGAAGTTTTTGGAGAGGGGGAAAAAAAAGAATTTGAGAAAGCAACTATAAATAAAATATGTGTTATTACATTTATTATGGTTTATAACATATGAATAGATTCGTTTTTTGGCAAAAATAAATTAATAAACCCCCTTCCCATCAGCGTACTATGTTTTGCATTTTCCTTGACAGTCAATGTAATATTTTAAACAAATTAAAAAAAAATGTTTATTCTTATAGAGCACAAGAATTTTAAAACATTTACATTATATCTATTATGAAAATAAAGATTGATGGCAAACAAAAGTTGTTCTTAGTAAAAGTTGTTCGTATATATGTGATATACAACACTTCCATTTAATATAAAGATAATATAAATATTAACTTTTATAACAGTTTTGTTATATTCAAAAATTGTTGTCAATGTATATCAATCTTTAAAAAAAACACTTTTTACATTTTTATATAATTTTTAAATTAAATTAGAGTGACATTGGTTAAACAAATTATATATAAATCTTATATCACAATTTACACTTTTTCTGCACTTCATTTTTTTCCCAATAGAAATGGTGGAAAATATTTTTCCTAATTAACACTTTTCTTAATTAATGGACTATTTTTTTTTTAAATTGAAGTTATCTCCATATGTTTTTGATTATAAGAGATATTTATTACGTTTCCCTTTAATTGTCCCTCCCCAGCATTATTTATTAAGACACCATCAGTCGTTGTTTCCTGTGGCAATATTTGTGCCCTGACCTGGACTCCAGAGATTAAATTTCTGACCTGTTTGTCTAAGTTTTCTCTTCACACTTAGAGAAGTCTGTTCAATGTAAACATGTTCAAGATGAAAGTAGAGTCAACATTAGTCCATTTTATAAAACCCAGATCAATTTGCTTTTTTGTAATTCTGAGAAATCTCTAGTACACAACCAACAAAAAGGGTAATTATAATATCAATGATCCTGCAGTAGTACTACAATAACTGTCAGAGAACCTGTATTTCCAGAAGAGTCCTTGTCTATATTCTGTCATCTGTAAAATAAGAGTTTAGAGATCTTTTGCTTATTCATTCATTCTCTCTCTCTCTTTCTGCAGCCAGTGTTGTTAGAGGACACTGTTCTCTCTTTAACAGGTCTGCATGCCCAAAGCAGAGCCCATAAATTCATTCCAGACACCTTTGCTGCTAGGAAACACACATGTATTATAGGCTTTGTCAATTATACACGTAAATAAATGACTTCAGTGTAAATGGAAAAATATGAAAAAGTAAGTACCTAATACAATTTAGAAACTTATTTAATATACAGCAAAATAAGGCAATCGACTCATGTTTACATTTTCACTAGACATATCATACTCTCCACCCTTCTCCCCAACTAAATTTTGATACATCTTGGGAGACAACTTGAAGAGTTTGGAGTAAATGAACTTCATCAATTAAAAAAATCTACAGTGGGTCCTGGCTGGGTAGTTCATTGGGTTAGAAAATTGTCCGTACATGCTAAGGTTTATGTTCAATCCCTAGTCAGTGCACATACAAACGTATAGCCAAGGAATATATAAATAAGTGAAACAACAAATTGATCTTTCTCCCCACTCTTCTCCCTTCTTCTCTCTTTAAAATCAATAAATATAAAATAATTTAAAAATAAGTGGTGGCATTTTTTTTAAAGTAATGTGGATTTAGAAAACAAGGGGTAGAAATATAAATAGTACCTTTTCCTACTACAATTCCTGACCAATTCATAGAATTTCTGTTCTTCAACCCGGACTCTTTATGGGTTTTTTAATTCACAGAATATTGATTCCACCAGGATTCATTTAACTAGATCATGAAACTGCAACTTATTTAATTCAGTAATCCAATCTCCTTCCTCATATCATTAAATAGGATATACACATATACACACAAATACAGGGGTTGGCAAAAGTTTTCATATGGGAAATAGTACTATAATTAATAAATAATAATACAAGAATAAACTGTGTTTTGCAAACTCACAATAATAAACTTACTTTTGCCAATCTCCATTACAACGTAAAAGAAGGATCCTCAGATTTCATTTTTCTAAAAAAGAATGACCAGGATACAGTATCAGTTATAGAATACCAACTAAAATACAAAAATTGAAGGTATAAAAATAAAGCACAGAATGTACAATAGAGAAAGAATGCCTGTAATCTGTTGCCGAACCAAAACTGTACAACTATCTATACTTTTTTTGTTAAATATTTTGGTTCATCTGTTTTTTCCATGTCCTTGCTTTAGTACATAGATCTGCTGGTGATCAGTAATTTAAATTTTTGTCCATATGTTAGAGACTGGGAAAAACAATACGTAGACACAACAGAACAAGAGGTATGTAGAGATTCTGATTTGGCTCTGGACTGAGTAGCTAACCAGACTTTGAATTGTAATTCTCTGGAGATGGAGTAAGCATGCAGTTTTTGAACAAGGAGAGCAGCATTACTTCTCAGAAATATGTTGTTGCTACTTGAAGTTTAAGTAGGATTTCAATTATTCCTTCAAGAATTAGTTTTTGAGGAACTTGTGCCAGGATAGCCATGAAATATAGAAAATAGAGACATTTATTGAAGAATATAGAAGAAACATGGTACCTAAGACAATGATACCTCAGACACCTTCAAAGCAGACACCTTGGAACCTCACACAGTTCTCCCAGTTGCCATCAGCTGTCCCATTCTACTTCCTGAATCTCACTGATGGTCTGAAATCTCTTCCCTTTCACAGGTGATTTTAGTTTTGGGAAAATCCAGAATTCACAGGGTGTCAAATCTGGGCTGTAGGGGGGCTGAGTCATGTAGATGATGTGATGTTTCACCAAACACTCTGCAGGGGACATGATGCATGAGTTGGCACATTGTTGTGATGACGCTGTCAATCAGCAGTTGCATATAGCTATGGCCTTCTGAATCATGGGAATGATTTCCATGGAGGAATGTTTAAGCTTAACACAAAATTTGGTGCAAATTTGTTGCTCTACTCACTCGATCATTTTGAATGTGACAGCCACACAGTACACATGCTCACTCAATGGCATGTGCTGCCCCCACTAACTAGTACAGTGAAGTTGTCATTGTTCACACATATGTATAATGTGGTATCTCTTGAACTGTGCTAATAGTCATTCCTAATATGACTGTGATTCTTTATGTATCTCTTTTATATTTTTCTTTATTAAAGTATTTACTATAAAACCATTTTCATTACACTACAGTAGAATACAAATGGTCATTCTTATAAATATCGCCTTGTTTAAATATTATCAACCGTGCATTTCATATCATGTTTTTGATAAGCAATTATTTTTTAATAGTTTTGTTATATTCTTTTTAGTAGCATTTGAAAAACTCTCTTACAAAAAAAAGAGAGCATGAAGATATCTAATTTGGTGGGTTCATTATTTGGAAAATGGACTGTACTTTCTGACAAACTTTAGCAAAAGAAAATTTAAAAAAAGACTTAAAACAAAATTATACCCTCAGATAAACTATAGATGTTATTTATAAAATCAGAAACAAAATTATGTTGCACTTACCACAATTATGTTATGCATCTATAGTATAACATATATTATCTGTATGTTTATAAAAATAAATTCTAAATTTTAAGTATGTTTACTGCTGATATCGGCATGGATGCATTCAGTATCTTGATATGTCTATGTAAAATACCATGTGTACATTTAAACAATACAAATTTATTTAGCATCTTTTATATTTATACCACTTATAACTTTATAATGTCACATAAGAATGGGTCTATTCATACTGTATGTTGAGATGTCTAGACAGGGGTTCCAGAATATGGTCCTTCTGTATGTAAATATATTTCTTATATTTAGTATTCATAAATCAGGGATTTTTCTTATCATTCAATTTAATGACAATTATTAAAATATTTCATATTTAATAATTATTAAATAATTATTATAATGACAGTTATTAAAATATTTCATATTTTATATATATCTGAGTTATATATCTATATATGAGTTTTAAAATGGCTTTATACAGTCAAGGCTTTCAAAATTTGTTAAATAAATGAACTGTCTTTTGATTAAATACATTCTTTAAAACATTTATTTCATTTATTCTTGTGTGAGATTCTTCCATATCATTTACCAATGTTCATTTTTATGTTGAAATTCCCCTCCAAAAATTTTGCCAGAAAACAAACAAATAAAAAGAGTATAAAAGGACATGACACCAGAATATTTTAATAATCCCAGAATCACAATTTCTTTTTAAAAAGAACTAGAAACTTGCTGATTTTACTGTAAAAATCAATCGTGATAAGTTAAGAGCTGCTAATATTTCAACATTCTTTATTCAGTTTAAGGGTGTTTAACTCTGGAAATGTAGTAGTTCTCTTTTATTGAATGTTCACTGGTGTGTCACAGACAGAGAACAGATCATCCTTGTTTGTGTCTGTGCCCAGGGAGCTGACGCAGGATCTTAACTACGCGTTCAGTGCCAGCTTTTATTTATCAGTCAGTTTGCTAAGCTGCATATGTCTGAATTGTACTGCTTGGATAGTTCTAAATGTTCAAGCTGTAAAACCTTAATGCTGGGATTATTTCCATGAGAAACTACACAACAGAATATGCTTTCTTAGCACAAAGTAATCAATACCAGAGTGCCCTAAGTGAAAACTAACTTGGTGTGTGTACGTCACATACAAAGAAACAAATATACCCTAAGGCATTTTGTCAATTTATCTTTTTGGATCACATTTTAACCTGCACTTTAAATAGAAAAGCTATTTGAAAGTGCATTTCATCATCTGCTGCAGATTTTGGTCAGACATGGCATTGTTACCAATTGAGCACAAATTAGCCTCTATTTTTGGTTGCCCCAAAGTATATCATTGTGTACAAAAACAAAAAGAAAAACAAACTATGTAGAAACCAAAAAACAGCTGAGTGATTATTGGCTAATTACTTTCTCACTCTTATCACAGTCTGTGTGAGTCCAGAGTTCCTGGGAGATAGCCAGTTATGACACATTTCCCCATCTAGGAAATGTGACACAGTGACATTACATGCAAATCTGAGGGAAATATGGTTCAGCCTTAATGCAATATGTGCTATGTTAATGCCATTATGTTTTTGTATAGCTTTGCAATGAGTTCATTGAAAATACAAATGAATGTATGTAACTGATGTCTTCCTGAGCATGACTTTTAAAAATCCTGTCTTTATAGAACCTCTTTTTATCCTTTTCAGTGAACTGAACTCCAGGGTATAGGTGGAAAGGAATAGGATAATCTCATTCTTTACAACAGGGAAACGTAAAAGCCTACTCATCATTTTGTTGGCTGTTTAACTTTACCTGTGTGTTTCAGTGGCCCTTTCCCTCATTTAAACTGACACGATATCACCAATGAGGTGCACCGCAAGCAGAAGTTTGCTCTTTTTCTCTGAGCTTTTTTTCTTGACCTTATGATCTTGCCATTATTCTTTAAGTAGTTAGCATCTATTAATGACTATCTGTCACTGCCTGTGTTCTAGACTGTTAGGTGAATTAGAGAGTAACATGATGCCAAGAGAGTATTTCACTTCCTCTCTAAATCAACAAATTTTCAGTTCTCAACTGGCATTTTCAGATTTCTGGGACTCTTAAAGAATACTAAACAGACAGTATTAAATAATGAGTCTTAGCGACTTGGTGCAATAGGTGTACCTTAATATCTTTGAATGATTTTTATGAAAAAAAGGTCTTCTATTGATACTGGTTTTGCAGGGCATAGGAAAAGAAAATCTAAGAGGCAGCTTCACAGATTGATGATATGTATGGCCCATAATTTATCTTCTCTAATAGTATCAGTCTATCCAATATAATGCCTAAGTTATTGGTGGAAAAGTAAGCAGTAAAAGCATTTACGCCTAGAATCTAGCTTCTTTTCCCCATGAAACCAAGTACCATGCCAACATTAGCTGATCTTGTTTTTGTATATTTTCTGAGAAAAATAAATGGATAGAGTGAGTGTATCA
Source organism: Pteronotus mesoamericanus (assembly GCF_021234165.1). Lineage (NCBI taxonomy): Eukaryota > Metazoa > Chordata > Mammalia > Chiroptera > Mormoopidae > Pteronotus > Pteronotus mesoamericanus. The sequence goes on along the minus strand of NW_026555285.1, from coordinate 36,154,683 downwards.
GAGAAATCCCTATCTACACAGACATTTCTATTCTTGAGAGAATACAGATGTCTTTGTTTGTGTTTTTGTGTTCTTTTAATATGATAAATATTCTTTAAAGGCCTTACACAGTACTCATAATAAATGTTTAAAAATTAAATGTATGTAAATGACACTAGGGTTTAAAATTTACTTTCAGAAATAAGAAGTGGACATGATATCAATTTATTCTAAAATGTTCAGAAAATCTCAGAATTTCTTTTTATTTGAGCTATATAAAACTCAGAGCATTTACATTAATGTGGGTAATATCTTACTCCATGTAGCTAACTAGTGTCTCAGTATCTTCTGCCATGAGCACCAAATTTCTCCCAATCTGCACTCGGTCTTTTCCCCACGCCTGCCTTAGTAGGATTGGCAAAGGTTTTCTGAGGCGGCCGCTCCCACTCAGTACTCAGCGCAGTATCCTCTGTTGTTTCAGAGCCAGAAACAGGGACCGTGCCAGCTGAGTCTCGACCACTGAATTTAACCAGCTGATAGGATAAAATTGGGAAAGATAAACACCAGTAAAAAAAAAAAGCAGATTGAGTCAAACATGCATAACATTGACGTTAATAGATTTGAAATTAGTCAAACATTTTGCGTTGTTTTTCCGTTCCAATATCTAGTACTTTGGCATTATATAGGTATCTGTTTATCTCACAGCAAAATAAAAAATAATCCACAAGATACCTATTATATTGTAGACATTTGAACTGAGCTATGGACTTTAGTTTTATAAAATGACATTTTTCTTTATTTCAGAAATATATTAATATGCAGAAGCACTGTCATCAAAAACTAACCATGTGAATGAAGACACAGCACTGACAAAAATGAGCTGTGAACCAGTTTATAAAACAAATTATCAGTTTAGGGTAATAGAATAGTAATAAACATTTAAAGGATATAGATTATACGGATAATCTTGCTTTTATAGAGTCAAACAGACAAGCATTTGTAAAACCTCCATAAAATTTATGGATGGAAGAAGTGAGTAATTGCCTCAATACTGGCAAGTTTTAAATTGACTTAACGATTAGTATACAAAACAGGAAATGAGAGATGTGGAATGCAGAAGGTATCTAATTAAGGTCCAAAGATCATGACCAAACATTTAGAAGTTAAAGAACATTGGAAGAGTGACACAGTTCTCACTACCAATCAAGTTCAAATAAAATTTATAACTTGCCTTTCCACTATTCCACTTACTTTATTTGAGATTTCTGAATGTTTATTGTCTCGGTTGTCAGCCAATAACCTGACAGATTTCCTTGAACATTCAAATCCAGTAAAATAAGCAGAAAAAAATATGAGTTCTGTCTCTTTAAATTTCTTCTGTTGACCAAAACCCAGGAAGTTACTTCAGCCCAAGAAGGAAAGAATGATGGCCAGCCCATCCACTAGTTACTTGGTGAACCAACGTAAAGATCAAAATACTACGTAAAGATCAATTCTTGGGAGATAAGGGTCTTATTGCTCAACTGGCACCAGCAAGACACACTAGGGACAAATCGAGAATTTAGTCCACTGTTCTCACAACAGCACGTTATGGGGCTGGAGGGAGAGAGATGGTAGCCTCTATGCAGATATCAAAATCCATCAAACTTTGCCATCCTTTTCATTTGGTGAGCACACCCTCAGAGCTTTAAGTGTCCAACTATACTCCAGAGTTCTGTAATATTTCATTTTCATGGTTCTTGACTGCTCATCGTTATTTGTTGCCTGGATTGACTTCCAGAATTTTCTACTCTGAAATGTTCTCTGAGGGAACTCTAATAATGCATAGACACATTTTAATGACATGTCTACCCTCTTTCATTGTTAAAGTTAATGTTTCTTTTTCATTTTCTCTATAGATAATTCAACATATACTTTGTGTTTATTCACAGTATTTATATTATTTTACTAATTATATGTAAAATTTTCAATATGGAAAAGAATATTCATAGTGTTACCCTCCTTCACTTACTTATCACACTTATTTTTTTAAATTTTATACATGTTTTTCCACCTCTAAATAGGTATGATTAATATACAACATTATGTAAGTTTAAGGTGTACAATGTGATGATTTTATATACTTAATATTACAAAATGATTACCAAAATTGAGTTAGTTAACACTTCCATCACCTCACATAATGATGATGATGATGATGTGTGTGTGTGTGTGTGTGTGTGTGGTGAAACATGTAAATTCTACTCTCTTAGTGATTTTCAAATACATAATACAGTATTGTTAACTGCAGTCACCGTACTATATATTAGTTTTCCAGAACTTATTCATCTTATAACTGCAAGTTTTTACCCTTTGACCAATATCTCCCAATTTCCCAAATCACCCAGCCCCTAGTAACCACCATTGTACTCTCAGTTCCTGCAAGTTCCTCTTTTCTTCGATTTCACACATAAGTGACATCATACAATATTTGTCTTTCTCTCATTTCACTCTACATAACATTCTCAACATCCATCTATGTTTTCACAAAATGACAAAATTTCCTTCTGTCTCATAGCTGAATATCCCATTGTTAAATATCACACTTCTTCCTTATCCATTCATCTGTTAAAGAACATTGAGGCCGTATAATGTTGAGGATTATAAATAATGCTGCAATGAATATAGGAGTGCAGATAACTCTTCAAGATTAGGATTTTGTTTTCTTTGGCTACATAACCAGAAGTGGGATTGATTTTGTTGAATAGTCGGTGTTTGCTTGTAGCTTAATGAGTTTCCTTAAAACAGCTATTTCTAATTATTTATTGAGTAAATCGCAGAGCTTCATGCCTTTGAAGTTGCTTACTGGAAGATAATTCTGATCTTTTATGGTGTCATATTTCTTAAATTTTTCAAGTTTTTTTTAAGTTTTGTGTCGCTGCCTTTGCACTTAAAGTAGCAGCAACCTTCTCCAGCTTCTACTGTCTGACTTCAGGAGAAAAATACTTTCCTTTGTTCTGCTAGCGATTCTGACGCTTTCTCAGATTCTACGGCTAGGTCTGCTCCATACTTCTTGCTCGCTCTGATAGCAGGATTGTTAAGCTCACATGCCTTTTAACAATCCTACACTAGCCAGACTGGGTGCTGACAGTTTCTTTTTTGCTTTTTCAAGGTCAGTGCCAAGGGCTCAACTTTGTGTTCTCTCTCAGGTCCACAAATTCAGGCTGGCTTTCTGCACATGCTCAGTCGTCATTAGCCATTCTCTGCTCTCACCACCATTGTGAGTGCACACAGGGCGGGCCCCGGGTGCGGGAATGAGCGGTGGAGGCCGTCGGAGTGCCAGGGGCACCCACGGTGAGGTGTCCAGGCGCTCAGAGGCAGGCCTCCTGATGAAGTCTCTGATGCTGCTAGTCGCATCTGTAGCCCCTTGACTCCCTGCCTTCTGGGCTCTGGCTGTTGTTCTCCCCGCTGCTCTCATGCCCGAGTTCTGCACTTAAGACTCAGTACTCTGGATGGGGCGAAAGAAAATGGACCCCCTCGGCCGTGCCCTGCTCAGCTGGGGCAGCTTTGCACTCACCAGCTCTCACTTCCCCTCTCGGGGAAATAACAGGCCGGAAAGGGCTCCCTGGGCACGAAGCTCACTGCCCCTGGGGTTGGGTGACACAGATGACGTCAAGCATTCCTCTTACCTTCTCCAATGAGTCCGATTTCAGATTTCCTGCCACAGAGATGTGCTGGGCTTGCTTGCAGCATTGTCTGGTTTACTCAAAGGCTCTTGTCCATGAGTGATTGTGTGAGTCGGTGTTCTCCAGGGAAGCTTGGACCGCAGCCTAGAAGGCCTGGAGCCAGTGCGTGGGCCACTTCAGTGTCCACAGCCTGGACCGAGGTCTGCACAGGCGTCATCCGATGCGGAGCCAGAGGCCCTCCCAGGCCTCCTGGCACAAGGGGCTCGACCCCGCAGTTCCCACAAAGGCACTTTGTCTCTGGATGGATACTAAGTTGTTGTTCTTAAGAAAAGGATAGGAGTGCAGAGCGTCTTATTTACCCATCTTGCTGATGTGACTCTCAAATCATAATTTTCCATAACATTTTTCATCCAGCTTTATTATTCACAAGGTTAAGCAATACTATGTATTTTAATTATCAGAAAATTTAAAATAAAATAGTCTCTCCATTTATAATAATTAATTTTTGCCTTATCAGTCATCTTTGTCCTTGAGAAATTCTCACTTGTGCTGCAAGAACAAATTAACTCAGGATTTAAAAGCATACTTAAAACTCTAAAATTTTCAGTAATAACTATCAAACAAAATATGTCATTTATATAGACTTTTCCCAAAAATATACAGTTAAGAAAATTAAATTTTACACTTTATAACTATCTTCAGGAAAACTTATAATCTAGTGAAATTTTGAACCACGTAAAATGATAAATGGTCACTTCTGCTTCAACAGCTAGAATTACATGATGAATGACCACATAATAATTTGAATAGTTAAGTGTACTGTAAAAAAATATTGCAAAAATCAATTGGGTAATAGATTGCATTTTTCAGCTATATACTCCTTTGTTGAACTATTTTAAAGTTAGTAGCAAATTTATTGCAAACTGCATCAAAATTAACCTTGCTTGGAAGTTGTCAGTATTAGTACTTGAATGGCTAGTGCAAAAAATTTAGAAGAATAAAAGTATTTCTTCAATGAGAGTTGTTCAGCTCTTTAGAAATACGTCCTTATAATTTGAAAAGCAAATGGATCAATACTTTTCTTCATTCTATTAGTTTTATTCTCCAAACAATTTGATATCTTATTAATGTGAACAAAATGTAAATTTTGATATCATTTTATAAGTATACCTAATTATTAATTTTGCAGTGATTTGTTGGTAGTGATCTGTGTAAGTCAGTCTTTTTATAACAATCTGGTAGAGATATTTAGGTTTTAGCTAAGTGTCTTTGAAAGCAGTTTAGTCAAAATAGAGAAATGTTTATTTCAAATTAGTAAAATAAATAACAAACTAGTACAATTTATCCTAACTTCATCTTAAATAAAAAAGAGAAACATAGATGTCAACACTGTAAGCCATGGAGTACACATGCTATTTCTTCCCCCTATTTCTTTCTCAAAGTAGCATGGCTCATCCAATAGAGAGATGTTGAGGACACTAACATATAATTGGAAATTCTAAGAGTTTCTATTTTTGATCAATTGATGACTTAGATTTAATGTAAACTTTATGTTCAGTGTGTTAGCAAAATAAGTTTGACACATTTTCATAATTCTGTTTTGTTAGAGATGCCATACCACAGCTCTCCAAAACAATTTCATATATCAAAAGAATGTTATTGGTTTAGAGAAACGAAGAACAGCTATTATCCCTAGCCCAGAGAATTGAAATAGAGCTCCCATTTACATTAAAGAGAAAAATACTACCATTAATTAATGGACACAGATAAATTTAAGAAAAATATCCAGATGTGGCTTGCAAAATAATTTTTCAACTTCATGTCTTCATAGGCCTCGAGGTAATTTCAAAATTGTGTTTGTGATGAGAGATCAATGGTGATTAAATGAGATATAATACTTATGTACATGGTCTAGAAAAATTTAAAAAGGAAAACATTTGGAATAAATCCAAGATTAAAATAATAAGTGGTCTTTAAGGGTAATCACATTTGAATGTTGAAAATTGTTACGACGTTAGTACCCTAGAGTTAGTCACTAATAAATATTCACTAATTTTGTACCATCTGCTTAACACTGTGAGTTTCAATTAAACAGAAAAGAATTATAATTTTTACCACTATCTAAAAAATCTCACAATATAATTGAGCAAATGAATAGTCTTAGTGTAAATAAATACAATATACATTGATATAATGTTTGACTTTGGTATACATATATTAATTGAACAACATATTGGTATTTTTAATAAATTATTTTAATTTATTAATTTATAAAGATAGAGATAAAATTGAAAGTACAGGATTTCTAATTCTCATCAAAATTCACAGGTGTTATAAGGCACTGTTGTTTCAGCCCTGGTGATAAAAAAAACTTGATTAACTACAGAATCACTCCTTAAAATTTCCTACAAATAGATGATGATTCAATGAAATGTATAAATACCAAATTACAACAAGGCATAAGCCCTTCATTGAAGAATAGGCTCATCTCTGGTACAGTAGAAATAAAAAGACAAAACCATCATTAATGGCTATATAGAGAAACCAGACATAAGTTTCAAAAACTCTTATTGGCAATAAAAAACCCACAAGCCTTCGATAAGTGTACGGGTTGGTACATAGGAGGCTGAGAGCAGAGGATTTGTGAGAAGTATTTAGTACCTTCCGTAATCCAGGTGGGAAATGGTCTAAGGTTGTTGAGAGTTGACGCATGTCAAATGTTCACTGAGTACAAGGCAGCAGCACTTTGAAGGCTAAGGGTGTGGGCAACAGGAAAGAGAGATCTCACAGAATGCATGTAACAGGGGGGTGGGCTTGAAAGCAAAGAGAACTTCCTGGTGCTAGAAAACTCTGGTGGACAGACTGTATAGCACAAAAAACACTCAAATGTTTCAGAAAGCTGGGAAATGGGCTATAACACTTAAAGAATTCTGTGGATCTCTCTGCAGGGGAAATGGTGATCACATCCTCAAAATATGTGAAACCAATGGTGAAATAAAAATAACTGATGATGCAACAAAATCTCGGACCCAATTTTATATTAAATATTATATTGACCCAGTTCTTCACGCAGTTTGCTTGACAGTAGAAAGAATGTGCCATTTTCTCAGGTAAATAATACTTACTTGGACATCTACCATGCTTTCAAATAAAATGATCAGTATATAATAAAAAATATGACATGTATGATAGTAAATAATTATAAACTATGTGCAGGAAAAAATAACGAATAGACAAATCCAAAGATGACTTAGTTGCTGTAATTTTCAGATAGTAAATTAAATAAAGCTATTATAAAAGTGTTGAAAAATGAAGTGGAAAAGGTGGATAATAAACACATTTGAACAAATAATAAATTTTCAGCAGAAAAGTAAGATATGTAGAAACATCAAATGCTGGAAAAAAGTATAGTATCAGAAATGAAGTATTCTTGCAATGGGCTTAAAGACAGATAAGATTCATGTGGGTAAATAATTAGTAATATTGAAAGCAATGTTGATAGAATTTATTCAAACAAACAAAGAAAAAAAGACAAAAACGATGGTGGGGAATGAGAAAAAATAAAAATTCTTATATCTTTCACTAGTAATCTAACAAAAACAAGTAGAAACAAAAATTAAAACATTTTGTTTTCATTGGCACTTCTAGAAGAGAAAAACCTCAAAAAAGATTTTTTTTACTTTACATTTAAAATCTAAGTTCAGAGAGCATCTTTTTTCTTAAGACTAAAAAATCATTAATGACATATACTTAGCTCACACTCTTTCAATAATGAATTATGTTTTCCTTTTCATCATGGAAGTCTCATTAATGTTTATTTCCTTTATCCCCCCAAAACAAATATTACATAAAACAATTAATAACTGCTTATTAATTATCTACTTTAGAAAAATATGTTCCGATTATTTGAGGAAATAAATCATATAACTCAATATAACACATTCTGTTTCCTTTGTTTAGAATAATTTTAAAGATAATATGACTTTATCCTTATGCTTTTAACTATTTATTTTCTCAAATGTATGAACTATGTTATCACTTCCTGTTCTATATTCAAAGCAAACTATAATAATGATTGGTAGGAAAAAACCTAATAATGTAAGAGCAGACCTAATTTATATTATAAAAGAATCATCTAATAATGTTATGTCTACTTATTTCCTTTCAACTGTATCATGTTTCAAAATTAGAGAAAAAGTGATGTTATGTATTATAAGTTCGAATGAGTAAGACAAAGAGTTTTCTCAGATTTATATAAATTTATCTGCGAAGGTGACAGATCAGTGAAATATTATTCCAACAAATTTCTCCCAGACTTACTGCTGACAGGGCAGAAAATTCTGCGCAGATTTTAATGTCATCTCTATATTCAAATCAGTAAAAATTGTCACTTCTGTAGAAAAAGTCCAATATTTAAAGACATTTCAATGTTATCATTATACATAGAATCCTTATACAGTTCCTTAAAAATGGACTCTTTTACAGTTGTATGCAGAGTATAAATAAATTATAAGTACGGTGGTATAAAAGTATGGAAGTCATTCTCCAACTGCCCTGCGTCCAGTAAAATTTTTTCCTTATACTTGTAAGGAACTTAGTCAAGACTGGACATATATATTTATGGTTTGTTTATTTTTGTAAACCATCCTGCAATGTTCTAAAGTAACTCTTATATTTTCCTGTGCAATTCTCTTTCTCCCCTTTCATACCACTTTTCTGTATTTACATTTGCCTTGATTTTGCTTAAGAATTTTGTAAATGCCTTATGGTAAAAAAATTTAAGCCATCCGGAATTTGTACAAATAACCTTATAATAAAAACTACCATCAACTGAGTGACTACTATATGCCAGACACTATGCAACTGTCTTCTATAAATTAAATGTTTAATCCAATAACTGTGTTCCAGATCAATAATAACCCCATTTTATAGATTAAAGTAAAGGGAAAAAATGGAGTTCAAAGAATTTAAGAATCTTGTTCATGGTTATTGCACTCAGAATCATAATTTGAATCTTCTCCCATATGATTCCAAAGTTTTTCAGGGGGAAAAAACCTGCTTGGAATTTAACTAACATAAGAGAAATATCCTGGGATGATGGCAGAACAGGAAGCACCAATAGTAACCTGTTTCTTCATTGAGACAATATTTGTTCTGAAAGACTCTGTCTGATGGAACTATTTTGGAACTCTGGAGTATATTAAAGGCTTGCAAGTGTTAAGGTAAAGCTTAGAGTATGGAGTGTGGTTAATTTCCACCAATTTCAGTTGTTAGCTCTGTTATACCCATCTTTCACCACCTAGCTCCAAGGCTGGTGGTGTTATTAAAGCAAAAGGGCCCTGTTCTTCAGATATTAGGTATCTGTGCTCTGATCACTGTTTACTGTTTCTAACTTCACAAGTGAACACACAGTGGTAGGAAGCCATTGTTGTACCTTCTCCACATTATTGTGATCCCTGCTCCCACCAGCTAAAAAGTGATTTTAAAAAAAAAGAGCTCAATTTAAAAAATAGACAAAAGATTTGAACAGACATTTCACCTAAAAAGCTGTATGGAACTAATAAGCACATAAACATATTTTCTACATCATTAGTTATCAGGAATACCCAAGTACAAACAACAAGATACTACATACCTTTCAGAATGGCTAAAACTAGAAAGACAGGATGGGAAATGTTGGTTAGCTTCAGTAGCTTCAATCATACACTGCAGTCAGAATATAAAATGGAGCAACCACTTTGGAGAACATTTCTTTAAGATAAGCATACACCTATAATTACACTCCTACTCCCAAGATAAATAAATGTATATCTCAGAGCAAGAATATGCCGAAAACATTTTACTAATTTCTTTATGTGCAATAGTAAAAAATGGAAAATGGGAAACACCGCAATGTGCATCAGTGTATATCACCTTGGAAAGAGACAGTCACAGGACATGACTGGAGGTCTGTCCAGAAAGTATCCAGCCATGTGCTATGAAAAATGTATTATTGAAAAAGGTATAAGATACGAGAAACATTGTACAAAGGACAATGACACCTCAGTCCCCTTCACAGTAGACACCTTGGGACTTCCCACAATTCTCCCAATCGCCATCAGCTGCCCCATCGTATTTTCCTGAATTTTATCAATGGTCTGAAATCTTTTCCCTTTTAAAAGTGATTTTAATTTTGGGAAAAGGCAGACGTCACAGGGCACCAAATGTGGGTTCTGGACAGGCTGAGTCACCTGGGAGATTTGATGATTCTCTAAAGAACTGTGCATGAGTGGGCACATTGTTATGATGAAGCTGCCAATGCCTGTAGTTGCAGGCTTCTGAATCATCCAAACAGCTTCCACAGAGGAATGTTCAAGCTTATTGCAAAATTAATACAGATTCATTGCTCTACTCACTCAGTCATTTTGAATGTGATGGCCACATAGCACACATGCTCACCCCATGTCGTGTACCACCCCCTTGACTAGTACAGTGAAGTTGTCATTGTTCATCCATGTGCATTGCAGTCCACTCTCCTTAGCTTCCAGGTTACACTGATGTCTCACAAAGGATTCTCCTTATATTAACAATGGTTGGGCTTTTTCCAGGCCGCCTGATATACCCTTAAAATCAAAATTCAGAAAAAAGAAAAGGAAGGAAGGAGCCGATGATGCAACATGAATCTCCACATGGTTTTGCTGAGCAACAGAAGCAAGCACCCCAACTCCCAAATCATGAATATTATATTATTCCATTTACATAAAATTATAGGAAATATGAGCTGATCTGTAGTAACAATGCAGATCAGTTGTCTACGAATAGACGGGAAGCAAAGGGAAGTGGAAGATGTGAATGTGTGAACATAAAAAAGCAAAAGAAAATTTGGAGGGATGTGTCATTATCTTGATTATGGCATTTTTTTTTCCGGATGAATACATATGTCAGATTCTATCAATTTGTATACTTTAAACATGTTGCAATGGATTGTATAACAATTATACCTCAATTAAACTTTAAAGTGTCAAAATAAATTATATGCATTAAGTGGAGGAGGCATAACTGGCATCCATTTTTCCCTCAAAGTACCCCACCACTCTCAGCTAAATATGTCTACACTCTTCTACAAAGGTTTGTTTCCTGTGAAAAGGCAATGTTGTATGATAAACTGACATTTGATCTCGAAATACAAAGATATAAATTATAGTCCTTATTTCACAATATTTAGTGAATAACCCTAAATCATTAACTTTTATGGTTTTTCAATTCCCTCTTTAAAGTTTGAAGGCAGAGCAATTTAGAATTTTTATACAATTTAACAGTGTAATTATAAAGAGGTGTGTCATATTCTGTTGGTGTGAATTTTAGCATTTATGACTATCATCTAAGAAATTTATTTCACTGTCTCTCTACATTCAATCCAGAATATTTTAAAATCTTAACTTATCTATGGAAATAGATTCTGTACTAGTTAGGAAACCCAAATGCATAAACATATATCATAATTGTATAACTATCCATAAATATATAATTTATGTAATTATATATTAATAAATGATACACATTGAACATTATACTTATCCTTATTTTATTTAAATGTAACTAATAATGGGATGTACAAATTTTTTTTAGTTATGAAAATGATTAAAAATAGCAATCAGTTATCTGTTTTTCAATTTATCTTGTTTTTTTCTTTAATGACATTCTTGGTATCTGTGCTTATAATATTAGCCAGGTACTTAAATTCTGGGCATAGAACAAAATCACCTTTTTTCCTCAAGTATTCCATGTCTTCACAAGAGACAGAAAGAGAGAAACTGAAGCATGTGTCTAGCAGTGAAAGCTTTTTTTCACAGAGAAACTGAGAGTACCTAAAATATAATTTTCTTAGAACCTATCTTTAAAATTTCAGAAGGATCGGCACTGTCTTATGAAAGGAGATTTAATCACTTCAGTTTTATCAGGATGTGGCCAAAATTTTTTTGTTTGTTTATCTTACCCTTCATAGTGTATCATACTCCAAAGAAATAACAATGGCATCAATTTTGGACTATTCTCAGAAACTGATAATTCATACTAATAAACACAAACCCTCTGATCATTTAAAAGGAGAAAATAAAAATAATATTTGCCATAGATAATCTATAAATGTTATAGTATTTAAATTTATATCTCATTAACATATATTCATAACTCATTTTTGTAATGTGTCATACAGATACTTGAAAGATATAGGAATATTCTATATTGTATATGAAATGTTATAGCAAATGTAGAATAAACTTAATTTACAATGAAAAATATATATTCTATATAATTACATTTATTTAACTAGTTAATTCTGTTAAACTTATTACATTAATTTGATATTGTGACTCAAAAAATTTGGCGGATGCTCTAGAAATCAAACATATATGTGTATACACACACACACACACACATATAGTATATTCTTATCTATTGAGGAACATAAAATATGGCTACATAAAATGAGAAACTTTTAAATTCTATTTTTATCCTAAGAACACATGAAAACATATCAACTAACTTATTTACTAAACTTATAATAAAACTGTAGATGAGTGATTTTTTAAAATAACAATCAAAGAGAGCAGAGTTTTGAAGCTTCCTAGAGCTTTTAAAATAATTTGCCAAAACACATTGTCTTTTTACCATTACAAAACATAACTTTAGAATATGACTGAGCGTTATCTTGAATTTTTAACAAAACATTTTGATATTTTAAATTATGTATATTAAAAAAGGGCCCATTATGTTTCTGCATTCTCTAAGGAAACATCACATTTCCAACATTCTCTAAGGAAAGGTTTAAAGTAAAATTAGAAACCCTTTAATTCTAAGTGCATCCATAAATCTTTAAAAAAGCCAATTTGGAAAAATAGCATAAAAATATTATTTTACAACCTAGTTTTTGCAAAAGCCAGTTAAAATAATTGGGTAAACCTTGAACATATATGAGTTTCCACCCATGGATATTAACTATTATGGCAGATGTTAGAGATTTAATTTATATTTTAATGATTATAACGTATATATTTATAAAAATATATATTTTACCCTGTTCAGATGCATTCATTTTTATCTTGTTTTAACTTTTATAGGAAAGATCAAACCACTACCTTTTATTAGTTTCAGTCTATACCATTTTGCAATGATAGTTTTAAGTAAAGCTATCTGTAAAGTTTTTTTCTGTCACGGTAGTCTCTGATACTAAATTGTTTTAAACTTGTTCTATATTCTTATGCATGACAATGACATCTTTTTTTGAGGATACATCTAATACTCCAATAGCTAATAAAATATATCTAATATTCTATGAATATTATCTTAGAATTTTCCAATATATAATCAAAATTTGTTTTGCAATAGATATAAGAATTATTATTGACCTTTCATCTGTACATAGTGCTCTCAAGTAGGGAAATGCAAGTAACCTTCAGCCAAAACATAGTCCTAGTCACAATCATGACTCAGTTTATGGGTCCTCACTTCTAAAGAGCTTTCCCAGAATCCCCACCCCATAGAAAATTTAGCTAAACCTTCTCTGCAGCACTCAATGAACTCGAACTCACACCTAACTATTCAGTCACAGGCTGCAATTCTCGAGGGCAGTCTTCCAACTTCATGTTCCTCCCTCTGCCCTAGAATTATCTGCTTCTGTGCAGGATTGTTTATGATACAGACATGTCTTCCCATACTTCACTCAGTGCTTTTTGCAATGTTGGTGTTCAATAAATATTTGATTAATTAACATTTTCTGGTACTAACTAATGAACCTAATAATTAAAATTTACTGTTTTTCTAAAGATTATAACTAGAAATCCAAAGTAGTTCCATAAGCTTAAAAGAAAAAAAATGTTTTTGAAACTAAAGTGACACTTGCTAAATATATTTTTTCAAACTACTGATTATAGTGGTTCTTAATTAAGCAAAACCTCCCTAATTAACTTCATTTCACATTTCTATATTTAAGTACACGATATGCCATGAGTAAGCTGGTTTTGTTTACCCCTCTTTTATAAAGCTTTTGGCTTTATTTCTTTTTGCCATATATGTTTATCCGTTTTTTACTTTGATGGGTAGTCACATAAGATTATGTATTTTATATATCTGACTAAGTGATTGTTATGTAAGTGTTGACTTGCATGACAATTGCACATTGAACTTTCTGGCATGAAAAAATTATGTCAAAGTGAAATAAATATATGTATCCCAAAATGTGAAGTAACAGTCTATCTAATTCAAGAAAAAAAATACATTGAAAAATGTCTGTAGTTGTTTGATTATAGGAACTAAAGAATATGTATATAGAAAAAAAGAGTAATACTACCTTACCTTCTAAAATAAAATTTAATTTACAATTTCCTCTTGTTTTGCAACCACTTTGATTGTATATGAATTTAGCATACATTAGTTTGCACAGAATTTTTGATGGTATCATACATGCCAGGCCTTCTGATCATCTCTTCAAGTTAAACGTGATGAGACATGGACTTTACCCTTCAGAAACTCAAATATGCAGTGAGTTTAAATCACCTGCCATATTGATGTTCTTCCTGAATTTCACATGTCCTGCAATGAATTATATAATAAAAAGAGCTTCACTGAGTTGTACAGTCTCATGACTTCAAAATATTTGGGATGGGAATGAAGTGTAAACTCTTCTCCCATTTTCTGCTTCGTATCCCCACAGAATTCTGGGTTTGTAGATTATTTCTCATTTTGAAACCTGTACTACAACTTTATAACATATTAAAATTTGATTTTACCATTATCATGCAAGTACTGCAAATATAAATATAAGCAATTAAAGACAGGGAAGTGTCCTGGCCGAGGAGCTCAGGTGGTTAGAGCATCGTCCCGATAAGTCAAGGCTGCGGTTTTGTTCCCCAGTCAACGCACAGAAAAGATCAACTACTGAACGTATAAAAAAGTGCAATGACAAATAGATGCCTCCCCTTTCTTCTCTCTTTCTAAAAATCAATAAATAAAAATTAAAGGAATATATAAAAAACAGAACATTCATCTGAACAGTTGAAAAAATCAAAACAAAACTGTACTAGCCACATAATATGATTGTTAGCTGAATAACAGCCTCGTTTTTATAATTTTATACCTTAAATTATTGGGAAGGTGTTGTAAATGGTACTGCTTTGTACACTCATTCTAGTTCAAAGTTAGAGGTTATTGTTTCATAACAAGTTTCATAAAATTTCAAGCAGATTTTACAGTTAAGGGTCACAGAAAAATTGCACAAAATATTTTCACTCTGCCTGTGGGCAACACTATTGTTACACAAACACTTCTGCATGTGCCCAACATTAACAGTCATGCAATAAGAGCTCATTGCCTGGTTGTCACTTCAAAAACAATTCACAAGTATAAACAATTCAAAGTAGAACAAAAAGCCTCTAGGTAAGAGTTTTTTTAATGCCAGAAAACGCGCACCACTTTATGATTGACACATGATTTCTTTCAAAGTTCGCTTGTTCTAATATTAGAGTTTTAAGTAGCATAGCTATTCACTTTCTTTGAACACAATATACTTTCATCTTTACATTAGCAGTTGAGTAGAAAGCAGGTATTACGTGAAAAGCGAGGAGAGAGCTCTGGTTGCTTTCAGCAGGCAAGGCCAGTGCACAGAGGAGCGTACAGAAGAAAACTTACAACAAAACAATGAGATGCTCAACATTTGTGAGAGAGTGACATGAGAAGAAAGGGTGCACAGTGAATTGGCAAACTTCCAGGTCAGAATGTAAGGATCTTGGAAGTCACTGTGTCCTAACAAACAAGTTAAAAACCTGAACGGACTGAAAAATTAACAATTCTTTTTGGATTCCATAAGAGAGGGGAGGGCACACAACAAACCACTGCCCCCAAGTTTGGAGAGATAGACAGGTGAATACACGGAGTCAGTCCTACCTGTGCAGAGACTTGGGAGGGAGGCGAAGCTGCGGCGGGAACAACAGAAGCCTTAAGAAAGGTTCTAGGAAGTCTTTGTGAAGGCAGACCCTCCCCAGCCACTTACTCTGGTGCACTTGATTTCTAGGTTGGGTGTGGGCAACGGACGGCAAGAGGTTCAGGGACAGCTGAGGGCAGCGACATTGGCCTTCACCTCACCGTGCGTCTCGAATCTTGCTGAAAGTCCTGGAGGTGGGCTAGGGGGTCTTCGGCCTGCAGTGAGGGCTCAGAGGACAGAGCCCCGGGCCCGTGTGCGCCTGTATGTATAGGCAGGCATCAAACCGGGGTTCTCTGAACTGGACGTGCAGGCTGCTGGGAGAAAATCCCAAACTGTTAACTAATAAAGTCTTGGAGGCTCAGTGTGGTGGCTCTTGGTGTTAAAAACTTCAGGGAGACACAGCCGAAGTGGAGCCTCTACAACATTGTGAGACAGCTTCAGAAGCTTGACCTCATTTCCACGATAAACATTGGGGGGAAATTCCCACGTGTTCCATGTAGGGAGAGGGGAAGAGGAATCATTCTGAATACAAGTGGGCCCTCTGTTCTTAATAAGGCCTTTACTCAGGGCACACCATTTAATGAGTAGGGACTGCCCAAGGAACGTTCAGGGTCTGGATGACCTGCAGGGAGGGAAATGTCCGACTCTGCAGCCAGGGCTAGCCATCCAGCCTCACCTAAAGGGGTGCATAAAACAGAAAATCCTGTGAAAGTCCCAGCCCAGAGACACAGGCCTAATCATGGGACCCCAGAACACATCCCCTCACCCCACACCTCAGCACCACATTAGAGAAGCTCCTTTTGCCCAGTTCTTCATATCCAGCACATCATACCTTGCAATGAAGAAAAAAAATTACAAAGGTGCACTACAAGACAAAATTTGAAGAGACAGAGCACGCATCAGAACCAGACATAGGAGAGATGTAGGAATTATCATACTGGAAATTTCAAACAACGGTGATTAATATGCTAGGGACGAAATGAATAAAGTGACAGCATGCAAGAACAGATGGTCAATGTAAGCACAACGGAAGAAGCCTAAGAAAGCACTAAAAATAAATGTCAGAGATAAAAAACACTTTGACTTAAACGAAGACTACCTTGCTGGGCTCATTAGTAGACTAGACCCAGCTGAGGGGGTGGGGGGAACCCTCTGAGATAGAGGATTTATCAGTAGAATCCTTGAAAACCAAAGAGAAAGCGAAGGAAAACTGAGGTAAAAAAAGGACTACAACTACAAAGGGTGTGACATATGGGTAATAACAAAGTAAATGAGCAGAAGTGGACTATCCTTACTAGGGACAACCAGAATATTCAGCCGTACATGCAGATCAAATGAAGTAAAGAAGTATATAATATCAGCAACGGTGCAAGAGCTCAAATAGCATAAGCCTGAAAGATGTTAGAGAAAATGGCAAAGAACGTATTAATGCTCCGAAGTTTATTTCACAGGAGCAGTGAATGAAAAAGTCAGAATGTAGTGGGTTGAAGACCAAGTTGGAATAGATTAAGTGGTGGCATTAAGTGTAGCCTTTTATATCATCCATGATAACACTGATTTCCCCTGAGCACTTTCTCTATCTGATTTACTTCATACTACTATAATTTATTGAGAGGTTTTAAATTGGGTAAAAAGACAAAACCTCTTTAGGTCTTGCTACTGATGCAGAGATTTAATTATCTATTTTTGTTTTATACATCAGATAATTTTCACTCAGAACATTTTAATGCAGAAAATGCACAGTAGCTATTAACATTAAAAAACATATAAACTTTGATTGATGTTTGGCTTTTAAGCATTATAAAACATTTAGGAATGCAGCTGATGTGTAAGTTTCTATTATACATATACCATCACAGGGCTATAGTTCCTAACTTGAAAAAATTAAAAGTAAACTTTATTTGCAAATAGTCACTAAACTCCCAAAAAATTACATGGGGAGACCCTCAAAAATTGAACTATCTTCCAGAGGGTGGACCCTTTGTAGTACAGGCCCCTTGTAGTACAGGCTTCCCCAACTAGGCAACTGTTCTAGGAACTAGCAGGCATTGTTTTGAGAGGCTGCATTTGGCTTCAGTAATTTCTCTGAAGTTTCTTTCAGTGCATTTGCCCATTTCGTAATGGGTGATTTATGAGCACACCTGTACACACAGCACTGAGTGTTCAGCAGTTTTTGACTAAAAAGGGCATGACTCCCTTGTTCCACCCTCCTTATTTACCCAATGCCTCCCCTAGTGACTTGTTTTTGTTTCCTTGAATGAAAAAAATTCCTCAAAGGGAAACATTTTGCTGATGTGGAAGAGGTGAAGCAAAAAGGGGCAGAAGCCCTACAAGGCATCCAAATTAATGAGCTCAAAAACTGGTTTTATAAACTGGAAACATGTCTCAATAGGAGTATTGCATCAAATGGAGAGTACTTGGAAGGTGACTGCAATTTAAACATAAGAATAGAGAATTTTTTATAAATAAATTCTGGGGTTTTGGGTTCTTCCCCTCATATACTAACCATCATCTATTTATGTTTTCATATCCACTCTAGATGTTTCCCTCTGCTCACTCTTCTGGGAAATTGAACTAAATAAGCTATATAAATACCTTTCTTTGTCCATGAATTTCTGATTTGTTTAAAGGTAAACCCATTAAGAGATTAGAGCAAGGAAATAGAGTGAATGCAGGGTGGCTGAGAGCTTTTCCCAGGAGGGGAAAGAAGAAGGGAGGGAGGGAGGAAGGGAGGGAGAGAGAGAAAGAAAGGAAATAAGGAAGGAAGGAAGGTAAGAATGGTTTAGGAGAAAGAATGTATATGAATCAAATGTTATTTTAACATTGAGTAATGAAATATTGCTCACTTGAGTTATTTTTCCTTAAAAATTATTCCCTTTCTTATTAATACCATCAACTGAATAACCAAAACTGGAAATAAGGGTGTGGATCTAGGAACCTTCATCTTGTTCAGTTCTTGGAATCCAGTTTTTCACCCAGACCTAAGTTGTGAACATGTCTCACATATCTCTTATTATTCCCTTTACATCCACCCTGCCAAGACTACCAATGGTTTGGGCCAACTTCTCACTCTCTCCCAACCGAAATATTGCAACATGAATCTTGATTATCTTCTTGTCATGCAGTAGAGGTTTAAATTAACTCAATGCTGAAATTAGTGAACTGAATATTTTCATATAGTTCCCTGTAGAAGATAATATTTGATCCATGACTAGAAGGATGTGATATATTTAAATCTATGAATTTGGGGAACATGAAGTAACAACTAATGAAATGTCCTGAAGGTGGGAATACGCTTGGCATATTGAAGGAACTGAGGTGAATACAATGTATGACTAGATTTGATTAACAAGGGAGAAGATAGTAAATAGGAAGGTTATTTACGTGCTCACAGATATCTGCACAAGAGGTAAAAATAGGCTGTTGTCTACTTGAATGGACATTTATTAAGTTAAATGTTTTTATTATGGACAGAGTAAACATTAGAGTTTAGAGTCAAATAGTTTCTATACACTCTGCTTGTGTTTAGTGTATAAGGCGGGTGCGTGTGTATGTGTGTGTCTGAGAGTTTTTAAGTTTGAACTGAACTGCTTTGGTTGAAGTGATGGAGATGAGGAATAATTACAAACTCATCTCTCAGTATTTGTGATATTCATTATATCAGTCATCTTGTAGGTTACAAATAGCACAATATGATAACTAACATATAATGTAAAAACTTGATGATAAATTAAATCACAACTTACTTTTGAAAATTATTTAAGATAATTATATCTGACAGAGAATAAGTGAGAACCGTATACAAGTAGCTGTATATGAAATTGCATTTAGAAAGTGTGGTAGCTATTTGCTTTGTATGAGTGAGGCTTTTTTTCATGATGATAAACTGTATGAAGCTTGCATTTAACAAGTCAATAGAGCAAACTGAAGCGACTGATAAATGATATATAATAAAATCTCCAAAAGAAGATAATGTTATATATAAAATTAACTGCAAAAAAATGAAAAGTGCCAATAAGAAAAAACTGAATTTAGTCAATCAGGTCTGTTTTTAACTAGAAGACAGAATTTTAATCTAAACTTGTATATAAGATGCACAAATATCACTGACAAAAATGAGATCTTCTAAAGTTTGTGAGGTATATAAGTAAAAAAATCCTATATGCAGAAAAGAAATGGTAACTAATAATGATGTTATACATATAAAGTCGTGCTGGGATCATGTCCTAAAATTTAAGAACTTATAAATAATATTAGAAAAAAACAAACAAACGACAGACATCTATTAATCCGATGGTGCATCCGAAGTTGCTTTTTCAATTTAACAGAAATCACCAACAAGTTTGGATGCATGGTAATTAAATATTTTCATAGACAAAATTTGGATGATATATATGCCTTAAACATATAAAATAATTATATTTTAAAGCTCTGCAAAATTGATCATAAGACAAAAGTGTATTATCTACTTCTTGCTGTGTAAGAAACCACCCCAAAATTGGTGGCTCTAAAAGTAAGCATTTATTATTGCTAACAAGCATATAAGCTGAAGAAGCTAAACTTGTGGTTGTAGTGATCCTTCTGGCTTCAGCAGTGCCTACTCTTGTATTAGGGTTAAACTGGCAAGAATGCTGCAGGCTGGCTGCTTTACAATGCCATCACTCCATGTGTGGAAGCTGGTTGGCTGTCTCATTCGCACGGCATGGTGTATATCCCAGAGAACAGTATGAACCATGCAAGGCTTTTAAGGCCTAGACTTGTAAGACTCATTGCTACAGTACCACTCTGACTCATCACACTAGTCAAAACAAATCCTAAGACCATCCCAGATCCATTTCCAGTGGGAAATAGATACCATTTAATAGACCTACAAAGTCATATTGCATGGAGCATAGGATACAGAGAGGGGGACAATTTTAGAAAGCAATTTATCATGCTCTGCTATGTGCCCTCAAAATTCATGCCTTTCACACTTGCAAAGTACATTCAGTTTACCTCAAGAGATTCTAAAGACACATCATCAAATCATGACATCATGTTCAAAATCTAGAATGTTATGATCTACATCAGTCCAGATGGAATTGTTCAGATGTAACATTTCTTGACCTCAGGACCTGCAATTTAAAAAGACAATTGATCTGTCACCCAACACACACATGAGCCAATGATGAGACAGAGACAGAATAACAACAACAGAGAGTCATTTATCCTTGGGAGAATGAGTGGCAGAAGGCAGTTACTGTGGATCCACAGAAATTCTGAACTACTTTTAGGTACAAACTGCAAGGTCGATTTATCCTAAGAGTAAGAAGTGTTGATTAATAGACCCAGCTTCCTTTTTCTGGGTGTGTCTCCCCAGTCCACAGTTTAAAGGAATCTTGATGCCTCCCTTTATGATATCCATCCCCAATAATATTTTAATGACTTCTTTCATGTCCATAAATCTCTAATTCTTACATATCAAAACCAATACTAATTGAACAATTTAGTATTAAACTAAGTAAAAAATTACCATCTGCAGGGATCTACAACCAGAGTGGCTTGTGTCTTGATTAGGCATTGTGTCTAAATTTTACAATGATATTGGCATGTAAGCTCTTGGAGAGCTCAACAACAACAACAAAATTTTATAATGGTTTTACATTGCCTGACCATGTAAGCTTTAGACAAACTGCAACAACACTGACATGAATGACCGTATTTTGACATTTTGACACTCTGTCTTGGAAGATCTGAAACACCATATACTTAAACCACAGTGATTATCTTACTTTTTAGTTCCATTATTTCAAGTTTTGAATAAAAACACATCAGCAAACTAGAGTGAAAGTTGATTTAGTGTTATTGGCAGATCATCTGGAAAATTTCTTGTTCATTGCCTTCATTGGTTACTTATGAGAAAAAAAAATGCCTATACAAAAAGATAGCTAGATTTCTAGGGTTGATTTCTATTCATAGAAAGTCAGGGGTCAAGGGACTTCTTTAAAATTTGAATAATACCCCGTACTCTTTAGTCTTGCAGGAAGCTGAGGCTCTTTGGCAACAAAACTTTTTAAGCAAATGTGTGGACTTCTTATGAGCCTGACTGTAATTAACTCCATCTGATAAAAGACAAACCCACATAGACCTCTGAGACTCCCCAGTCTCCCAAACTGGATTAAATCTGTGAGATGCAATGATTACAATGTAACTAGAATTATCAAAAATGTTTTGGTTTAAAGATTCATAGCTGTAATTTTACGATTTGAGAAATTTTGTTTCTCAAAACAACTCTTCAATTTAAAAACTAAAAGATAAAAAAAGTTAATAAAAATTTCAAGGGAATATTAGAGACAGAAAGACTTGTGTGGCAAGAGGCTAGAAAGAAGAAATTTCAAAGATGTGAGCCTTTTTAGTACTGTTTTCACCTCAAGGCATTTCCAAACTGGAAAGTGGTAGCTGAGAGAATAAAAAACAGAGATTTTGATAAGCTCTTGAGGTCATGTAGAGAACATTCACTTCAGTAGATACCAGACAAAAGAGTCCAAGGAATTCATCCTGGGTTTTTCAGTTGGAACAAGTTACAAGCAAAGAGTGAACTGAAAATAGAACAGCCAGCCCAAAGCCTGGAATCTAGATTTAATCATTTCTATCTGGATTGATTTAAGGTGTTCTGTACCCACTCCGCCCTCCATGTTTTAGTTGCTTAGCAGAGGACAACAAAATCCTTCCCGAAAACAGAAAATAATATCCTGTGCCCCAAATGTTTCTGCATCATTATGCATTTGAATGTGATAATGAATCAAAAAACAAATACAAATGCACAAAAGTTGACTAAAAACAAAAGAACAAGTAAACAATTTTAAAAATTAAAAATAAAGCCCTGGCTGGAGTGGTGGCTCAGTGGATTCAGTGCCAGCCTGCCAACCAAAAGGCTGTGGATTCGGTTCTTACTCAGGTACATGCCTGGGTTATGGGCCAGGTTTCCTGTAGGGGGCGCGCTAGAAGCAACCACGCATAAGTGTTTCTTTCCCTTTCTTCTTCCTCCCTTCCCCTCTCTCTAAAAATAAAATAAGTAACATCTTTTTAAAAAATTCAAAATTAAATAGTTAAAAAAATAAGTAGCCCTGACAGGTGTTGCTTAGCTGGTTGGGCATGATACTGCAAAACAAAAGGTCACTGGTTCGACTCTCAGTTAGAGTACATGCCTGGGTGGTAGATTTGGTCCCCAGTTGTGGCATGTGTGAGAGGTGACTGATCAAATGTTTCTCACATCTATATTTCTCTTCCTCTTTCTCCCTCCCTTCCCCTCTCTTAAAAAATACTTTTTTTAAAGAACAAGTAAACAACAAAAATAAATGAACACTCTTTTGATATTTTGGTCCAGATACAAGAATCATCAAACAAGAGTTTTGAAATAATTGTATTTTGAATAACTGAAAATTAAATGGCAATGTAGAAAATTTTCAAAGAACAGAAAACTATGAAATAATCTAGTATAATTTTTAGAAATGCAGAAACAATTAAGAATGCAGTTGATGAGATTATAAAGCAATGAGAGAACCACTTTCACTATCGCATAGAGGATAACTGAAGAAAGAAGAAATG
Source organism: Pteronotus mesoamericanus (assembly GCF_021234165.1). Taxonomy (NCBI): domain Eukaryota; kingdom Metazoa; phylum Chordata; class Mammalia; order Chiroptera; family Mormoopidae; genus Pteronotus; species Pteronotus mesoamericanus. The sequence continues at coordinate 36,131,496 of NW_026555285.1, read as the reverse complement.
ACTGGAGACTTTGCAAAGCTAAAGAAATTCTCCACAGCTTTCCATTTCATTATAAGCAGACTAGCCCTTAGTTTACTGAAATGAATTCCATTATCCTTTGGTTAAAAGAGGATGCCAGACATTTTTCAGCAAGATAGAGATAGCACTTACCACCTCAATCACTAAATAATTATATTCCAATACTATTTAATATGTGTTTTGATGTATTTGTATCCTCATTAATTTAACAAACTTTTGGGTTATTTGTAAATTCATATGATCAGTATCTAGGATTAACATTAAGAAACCAAGAGTGACGTGCATAGACTCCAACACATAAACTGTTTAGAGAGTTAGATATACAATATAACATTATAAATATAAAATTCAAAAAAAGTTTGTGTTTTGAAACCTCATTTACAACTTAAAATATTGAAAAATCACATATTTACATACTATATATAACATAGAATCATTGTTGTTAAGAAGGGATACAGTCACTCCATTCTATTTAAAGTTGAAATTGTTAATAAATATATAAATACATGATTAATATTAACCCATCACAATGAATGATTTATTAATATTCTCATTATAATGGCAAATTAAGCATGAGTAGAATAGCACAGAGCATTTCATTTTGAAAGAAGAATGAATGATTGTTGAGAGACTACAAAGATCCAAAAGATAACTATCTGGCGATAAGCCTAAAAAGAACAGAGAAAGCTGTTTACAATGAGTCTAGATATTAGGCTAAAGAGTAATTATTTTACTAGGTCCTATGCATCATTTCTATCTCAACTTAGACTTTGTTATTTTCAGGAAATAATATTTTGATTATACTTAGCTCCCTCATGTGATTTCTAAAATCTTGTTTTCTGGCAGCTAGCTCAAAATTAAGGTAACTCAAAATTTCATTTGCTATATTTTTTCCATATTACTTACCCTATTTTTCATTCATATTTGTAGGTCATTATTTTTGTGTCCCCCCTGTTTATTCTTACTTTCACACAAATAACCTGATGTCATTGTTATTACTACTACCTTTATTCTGCAGATTCTATTAAGTCCCGTCTGTATTCCTCCTTTCTGTAGGACAATATCCACTTCTCTCCATCTCAGTTTCCCAAACTATAGTCCAAACCATGGCCTCTCCCATGTATTATCATAATTCACTCCTCCCTTCTCTTCCTTCTTTGTATACCCAGTGTAATCTATTTTAAGAACATATACAAAAGTGTTGCTTCCATGTTGACACCCTTTGGTGAATTTCCATGGTATTTAAATTCTTACCATGGCCTAAAATCCTATTAGCAAGTTCTCGATTATGTCTCTGATCTTATTTCTTATGTTAAATATTTATTTTCTCTGAATTTATTTTCCACCTACCACTATCCTCCCCAGATCAACACACATGACATCATGCTGCTGAGATAATTTAGGATTTAGGTTAACAACCTAATCTTTAAATTTTATGTATTTTGATCTTTATCTCTCTCAAACTCTTCTTTCTTTCTCTGCATCTCTCACTCTGTCTCTAGTGTGCATATATAAAATATAATTTATCATATTACTATATATGATATATAATTATATATTACAGATATTCTATTCTATTATTATATATTATTTTGTCATATATTTATGTTTACATACATATTCCCTCAAATTGTGAATCTCATATATATTTTGATTACACTTTGATAGCTGTCTTTTCTCACTAATTATGCTGGACACTTACTGAGGCTATTTAGTGAAAAATGTGTGCTTCATTTAGTGCTTGAAAAATAATTACATTTTAAAAATATTTACCTACTTCTAAAAGTTTCTAGTGAGTAAAAATAACTAATCTATGAAGACACAAAAATCTCTCTTGTAACGGTATTTTCTCAACAACACTGGATTACAGAAAATGCCAGGGTTTAGGTAGAAATAATAACTTAATAATATATTACATTAATTTAATAAAATTCAGTAGTGTGACATTTTTCTTTTTCTTTATTTTCTTTATGTATTTAGTTTTATTGTATTGTTTCCATTACATTTAGTCCCTTATTCCTTTCTACCCCTGAAATCACTACACTGTCCATGTCTATAAGCGCTTCGGCCTTTTTGCTCAACACCTCAGCCCCCTAACTTTCCCCACCAGCTTAGGTGCCGTCCTGCTCTCTCTCTATGAGTCAAAAGCAACCCCTCAAAAATGTTACGGAGATAAGAAAACTTAAATTCAGCTTCTGAGTCCAGTTTCATTTCACTTCCCAATTAAGTGTAATCTCTAAATCGCATGGGTATCAAAAAAAGTCTTCTCTCTGTTAACTCCTAACTTAAGCATGTCTAATAAATGTTCTGGGTCTGGGTCTTTACAAATATAATAATTCTTCAACAATGTTTCCAAAATTATCTTTGCCTCATTTCCATCACCATACATAATTAATATACTTCATAAAACCATCTTCAAACACTAAAAAAATAAAAAAAACTATAAAACTAAATTATTTTTCTGATCAGCAAGTTTTATATACTTCCTATTTGAAAATTAATTATAAATATTTTTAACAAATGTCATATGATACCTTATTATTTTTTATATAATAGCAATTCTTTGGGCAATTTGTGGTCTATGTCATTCTTTTTACATCATTTTAAATTTGGGCTTTTAATTTACATACATGACTGATAGCAAACATAACTCTCTAAATAAGCTATTAGAAGAAATAATTTTAACATAGATATTTCCAAGGGCATGAGTGGTAATTTTACTTCCTTTGTGACATTTAGATGAGAACTAGCAGTTGTTTAATAGAAGCGTCGAACAGCTATGGTGTGAAAGATTTTTTCCTATGTATTGGGTTCAATCCCACTACAGTTTGTAAGCCATTAGTATATAGTTCAAAGTTAAAGTTACATTGGAATATTAAATGGATAATGTAAGGATTACAATGTGCTATAAGAACAGGTACATTATGCCTCTGAATCACTGTCTGTCTATTTAAACTCATTGTATTTGCCAAATTCATTATATAATTGGGCACATTTGCTAGTAATAAAAATGAAAATCCTCTACAGAACCACAAACTTTCCCTAATCTTTACACTCTCAACACTTGACCTATGGTTTGATATTCAATTCCAAATTACTAGTAGCCGTTTATGGTTAAGCAATGTACATAGGGTTATCCTTTAGTCATCATTAATTTAAATTGATGGAAGGATATTTCAACTTATATGTCAATGTGTCATGAAAATAATGAGCAAAAAAACTTTTTGTTTTAACTGCTTTCAAGAAGGAAAGTCACATATACACAAAAGCAAATTTTTAAGGTTATTTTGTCAACTTAAAATCTACGTTTTTCTAACTCTTTTCAGAGAAGCAATGTGACATACTGTCAAAACAAAATATCTATTCTTTACCTGAAATTCTACAGAAAAAAATGGCATATAATTTATAAAATAATATTAAGGATTGTGATTTATTTCCATGGAAATTTTCAGGTCTGTTTCAGTCATAGTTTGAAATGGAATTTAAGTATCTAAAAAAATGTATTTTCACTAAGATAAACCAATATGATATAAATTAATTATATCATAGGATATTAAGATTCATTTAACAGAAGTAGAGTCTTGATTTTCATTGACCCATATCCTAAAGGTTACCAATCAGATTAAACTTTTAAAATTATAGCTTATTCTATTTTGTTTTTCACTACACAACAAAACAATAATAGGACTAATACCTATCAATATTGCTTCACAGTTAGCAGTTGCTATACCATTTTCTTTCTTAAATATAATGAATATAGCATTGACATTCAGTTTCTTCTTTTTTCAGCTAAATTCCTCTAAATTCTCAACTACATTCCCCTAAAAATTATCCCTCATAATTTGATGATATTAATGTATCTATCACCATGTGGAGGTGACACTGTCACACTGGGCAACAAACGATTTACAAAACAAAAGTCAGAGATCATTGTCTCTTGACAAATTTAGTAATTCTTGGCCAATCCCAGGAATATGGCTTCATACCAGTAATCACTATTGATGTTTTCAATGAAAATTCATTTTAGATGAATGGATAAAATTCACTTTAAATCATAAATAAAATGGTGAAACTATGTGTAAATTATTTTTGATGATGTATTTTCCTTGACATATAATTGTCTTAGAAATTAGACATGTGGGCATGTCTCTAATTATTTTTTTGTTGTTGATTTCTTAATTTATATTTTGTGGCCAGAGCTCTTTCTCTAAAAAGTTAAATATTCTTTAATCTATTAAGACATTTCGTAACTGGCATATATTATTTTTTAGCATTAGTGCCAAGTATATGTGAGAAAAATATAAGTTTATAAACTCTGTGGTTTTGAGGTTGGGTGTTCTATAAATGTCAGGTTGGGTGATTGATAGTATTATTCATATTATCTAGATCCTCATTTAAATTGTTGTCAAGTTGCTATATTAATTACTTAGAAGGAATATGAGTTATACTTGTCTCTGTCTTCTGTTAGCACTGTCAGTATTTGCTCAATATAATTATAATCTCTGTTGTTAAACACAAATACATGTATAATTATTATATCTTACTAATAAACTAACAATTTGCCATAATCAATGCCATTATTCCTTAGAACTGTGTTCGTTTAGAGTTTTTGATCTGATGGTATTACAACAAGGCCTAAATGCTTATGCTGTCTGTGCATGGTATAATCTTTTTCAACTTACCGTTTTATCTATTTGTGCCATTATTCTTTAAGTATATTTCTTATAAGCAGCGAATAGTTGTTTCTTCTTTTTCTTAAGTTGTCTAACAATTTATGATTTTTAATTAGGTAGTATAACACATTTATTTATTGATATAATTGCTGTAGAATTTACTAGCTTGACATATTATCTTTTGGCTTATCTTGTTTTCATTGTTCAGTTTCTCTTTTACTACCTACAGATGTCTTAATAAATATTTTAATATTTAATTTATTTATTATATTTCTAGCTATATTTTCATGTAATCTGCTCTAGTACTTACTTAAAATTTACTCATAATTATCACAATTTACTTAGAATTAATATTGAATTACATTAGACAATATAGAGAAAATTCACAATTATATACTTTCTTTTTCCTCTTTATAGTAAGGCTTAGCATATATGTTACATTTACATATATTATAAGCCCACAGTTTTGTTTCAAATATGCTTAAATTTTAAAAGAAATTAACAAAAAGTACACATAGTTCTTTATATTTACCTACATGTGTAAAATAGCTTTTGTTCTTCATTAATTCTTATAAAGGATGGGGCAAAAGTAGGTTTACAGTTGTTCATATGGAAAAATGATACAATAATTAATAAATAATAATACAAGAATAAACTCTGTTTTGCAGGCTTACAACTATAAACTTACTTTCTCCCCCCTTATATGTGTCCCATGTAACCCGATATGATTTCCTGTCAGCTTCAAAACTTTCTTTAGAAAATATTGAAGTGCAGGTATGCTGGATGTAATTTCTGCAATATTTATTTACTTATTCACTTATATATTTACTTACCTGCTTGTTTCTTTACAACATCTTCAAGAAGGCTGAGCAACTAAAATTTTTGAAATATTTGTATTCAGTGCCCCTCAATTTCTAATTCTGTATTTCCCCTAATTTCAATGATTTATCCGGAAGTTATCAATACAATCTCGAATTATGTAAGTGATATAAATTAATACATTCATCACTATCAGGTAATGGAAGGAACTTAGAAAATTTTAGTCAATTAAGAAATTCTATATATATAGACTTAATAAAAACGTTTGTTTTCAGCCATACAACATCCCTGTGGAATAAAATAGAAGTCAGTCTTTTCTATAAACAAATTAGAACAAAACTTAAATTTAGTTGACTGTTTAATAAAAAATATATAGGGTGAGAGGAAAGAAAATGATAAATATGGAGAGGAAGATAAATGCTCAAACTCAGAAAATAAATGGCAAAATAGAGTAGGTGAAGAGTAATTATGATATGAAAAATATAAGAAATTAAAAAGAGAAATAATATACCTTATATCTCTAATAAAGTATCTTATATTCTACCTATACTTGGATATTAACTTAGAAAATGACACAGATATTATTCCTTATATATAAACAGAAATCTATTTCCATTACATGTATAAACAAAGGTCTAAATTTATAATTTTATGCCGTGACATTTATAATATGCCTTTCCTGGCAATGCAAACGATTTGACCAAGGTAAAAATTGTGTAAGATAAGTGAAATGATTCATCCCTCAAATATTGGAATACACAGTCTTAGAATTAATATGTGGATACAACAAGGTGAAGTAGACATTACCAAGAACTGTACTGTATCTTAGAAAGACAACACAATAATCAATTCAAATATCAGAGTAGATGTAAGAACCTAAGCTGAAATTATTTTGAATGAAAAAAATTATGCCATCTTGTCCTTTTTTAATAGTTTGAAGTTTTCTTTTATTGAACCTATATTCATTTTGTTAGATTCCCTTGTAATAAATATTGGGATTTTTCTCATCTTTATGATAAAATTGACAAAACTGCAAATGAGGCAAAAACATGTGAATTTTTCTGTTATTATCCTATGTAGGCCAACATTCAAGGATATCAGTGACTATTTTCCCCTTGAGATAGTCTTTCTTTTATAAGGATTGAAAGTCTTAAATATGTATTTCCCAGATTCTTTTCAAGAAGAATTGCTGCTGAGACTCTGATAACGAACGAAAGCTGCATACCCGATTTGGAAGATGCGCTAGAAGAGAGAGCCGTTGTCACTTCCGATGCGTTCGGGGCAAGCATAGATTTGGGCAGAGGGCTAGTTCCTGGTGGTGCCAGTAACTTAGTGCGGGGGTCCTCCGGTCCATCGGTCACATCAGTGCTTTGCACAGACCAGATAAATGACAGAATAGTCCTCTGATTCCTGGAATTTCTGTGCTTTTTAGAGTTGTTGAAGCTAGTGGAGACTTTCCCTAACCCCTGCGTACGAAACCTTTCAGTGATTTTTGCACAGCTTCTACTTCTTTAGCAGGCACAGTAAACAACTGGAAAACAAACAAAAATTTTCTCTCGATGCCAACTAACACACCAAGCAATGCCCAGCTGTTTTGCTGCTGTTTTCTGCGAAACCCCTCAAATTGTGCCCTTATTCTCCCAGTTACCCTTCAATATTCTATTCTGCCGAGTTCTTTCAAGCGCCTTTACCTCCTGCTACCAATCCTGCTCTCACTGAGGTCAGCAGAGTTTGTACTATTGCTAAATGTAATGATCAATGCTTATCCCTTATCTCACTTGACAGGTCACTTCCCTTAGGCGTCCTTTATTTACTTGGCCTCTAGAACACTCTCTTTTCTCCGTGTTTCTCCTACCTCGCCAGCTGTTCCTTTTTAATCTCTTTAGATATTTCTCCCAGTGCCCCAGATTCCTGCCCATGGTCCACTTCTCCAACCTGGTGGTCTTAATGATCTCATTCCATTTCATGATTTTAATATCGCCTATACTACTAATTTATGTTTCTATTCAAAAATTATCCTTTTCATAATTGTATACATAATTGCCTATTGGACATCTCCACATGAATATTTAATAAACATCTTAAATTTGACAAACTCATGTAGTACAATAACTAATTAGCTCAAAACTGTAAATCTGGTCTTTCACCTATTCCAACTTTGCTCCATATTTAATTATCTCATTACATTGTTGGTAATTCTATCTATAAATTGCCCAGATTAAGAACTTCGCAGTCATCTTTAAATCTCCTCCTTATCTCAAACCTTACATCTACTCTTTCATTTGATACTGTGCTTACATTTAAAATAGACCTTGAATAAAGCTACCTCTCACCCTCTCATCTGATACTACCAGGGCTCAGCCACTATCCTCTTTCCCCTGAATTACCATGATACCTCGTACTATGTCACCTTGCTTTTACTGTTATCTTCCATGATCTGATTACTCTCAATGGAACAGCCAGCCAAAGTGATTTTAACCATAATGCAAAGCATGTTTCTTTTGTAATCAACACCTCCATGGCGTTGTGTGCAACAAAAAAAACAGAACTAAAGTCTTCATAAACTTCTAAAATCTTTTCCACTCAAATTACCTTTCTGACTTCCTCTTCTTTCTTTTTCAGTGTCACTGTAATTGCCACACCCTCTCTTTCATCCTCTTTGCCAAGCATTCAGGTAATCTTATCTTTCTGCTTTTGCAATACCTTTTTGCAGCATTTTTCACCTTTCAATTTCTGCTACCTATGTCTGTTTTCAGGTCATCGCACATCTTGCCTGGACTATTGTAGACCTTTTATTTGTTTCCTGATCTATCATCTGTTGCTATTCCATTAAAATTTATACCTTACCAGAATGACCTTTCCAAATTATAAACCTGATCTTATCATGCCATTGTTCAAAAACTTCCCATTATGCCCCATACATTTGAAGGCATTAGGTAGATTATTTACCATTGAGCCTACTTAACTCTATCACATTTTTATGCTTATTATACTGATTTCTCCATTTATAGAATATATTCTGCAATTTCACACCTCAGGACTTTTGCTTAAGTTATTGCTCTTGCTGGAAACTGTTCTCATTTCTCTATTTCTATCCTTCTGACTTCAGCCTAGATCAATTTACTGTTTAACTGACTGTAAGGAGTTTTTCACAGTTACTACATATTGCTGAAATGCATTTAATCATGTGTTGATGCAATTTGTTGTGTTCTCCCTGGAAGATAAGAATCATATTTGATTTTTTGTTGTTGTTGTTTAATTATAATTCTCAGTATTGCTTAGAAAATAAATTGTTGATAAATAATATGTCTTGCTGCCACTTTCCATTAGCGGCATAGTTCTAATATTTAGCTTGTCTGCCTTGCAGCATCATCAGCTTTAAATAAGATGCATGTGGTACTCTTTCTCAACTTACAAGCATGCTAAGAATACGTCAGTGATATTCACTGAGAAGTCCTTTTCCAAAAAGAAAGTTTATTGCTATTGAAAAGCTATAACAGTCTCTAAGGTGAATTTTGTCTTGAATTATTGCAAAGATATATAACATCTTCTGTTATGAAGATAGACCAAAAAAAAAAAAAAGGAGTGTCTATTACTGTTTTTTTGAGTGAGAGAAGTAATGACTAATCCCAGCTCTGGTGTTGGTACTTCAAGAGTGTCCTAGTTTTTTAGGAGATATTATAGGAAAAACCATGTTAACTGAACAGCCAAAAGGTAAGGAAGACAACACACCCAAATCTGGATCACTGGAACTGCCATCATAGCAAACATCCAGGCTAAGTCATTCTCATACTGTAAAATGAGCAGTTACAATAATTTTTTATTAAATTATATATCGGAAGTAATAATCCACATAGTGAGTGTTTTCCAAGTATGTTATTTTTCTTTTTATTGTATGTTTGGCCTAATAAAGTTTAAACTTTAATATATTAATATCTATCAATATTTACTTTTTACCTTTTTATATATTATATTGAGATATAATTAATATATAACATTATATTATTTTCAGGTATAAAATATAATGACTATAATTTGCACATATTCACTATTCTATTTTGTATATTATTTTTCATTTAGTTGATGGTTTCCTACAAATTATCACAATTCAAAGGGAAAATATTAATAATCCCAAGTCTATCAAAACAATTGGAATCTTCAATTTTATTTATTTCAAAAATGATCTCCAGACACTGATGACCTCTCTAGTTAATCCACAGAAACACCCAAAAGGAATGACCCTCAGTTTCATGTAATGCACTGTAGAGAATTAAAAATAAAGAACAAGTTCCCACATTGCAATACAACGCTTCAACATAACTACCTTGATACAAAAACCTGAAAACATTTTATACAATCTGTGTGTATAATATATAGATAATTAATCTTCTTATATAACACAAATTTCTTTATGCTTTCCAGCTGAACTCCCTACCTCTGCTTACTCAGCAATGTTATTAGAGGGAATTGATCTGTACCGAGAGTATAATGTATTCACTGGGGCTCCTCCAGAATCAAACAAGACATGACAGCCTATCCAATTATCAAAAGTTTGGCTGGTTCCTGTCTTTTTAGCATACACTTTTATTTTATTTATTTATTTATGTTTATGTTCTAGGCTTGTTCATGTGCTAGTCCAGTTCCCAAACTTAAATATTGCAAGAATTAAAGCATTCCATCCCTTGCTTCATCTGGGAAGTATTAATTGTTTGACATTTATTTCTCTTATATATACTTGTATCTGCTAATTTTCACTAGGTTTAAAGAAAAATATGATTTTTGTGTCCTAGCTGGCGTGGCTCAGTGGATTGCGTGCCAGTTTGTGAACTAAAGGGTCGCTGGTTCAATTCCCAGTCAGGGCATATCCCAGGGTTGCGGGCCAGGTCCCTAGTAAGGGGCACACAAGAGGCAACCACACATTAATGTATCTCTCCCTCCCCCCACTCTTCTCCTCTAAAAATAAATAAATAAAAATCTTTTAAAAAATATGACTATTGATGAATCCCATGATTTCTTCTTATTACAGAGAAGTAAAAATAGTTTGCATCCTTATCTATGCTAACCAAGGATTATCTTCCAAATCCATTTTTATATCCTGAATTTTGCTTTTATATTATTAAAAGAAGAAAAATTAGCAAACAATGAAAAAAATACTATGTGTTCACTATGTGGAAACAAAAAATACTATGGGGAAAAATTTCTTCCACAAACATTTTCAAATGATAAGACTACAAAAAGTATATGCTTTAGTGAATTTATAATTTGGAAAGAATACACAAATAATATCTAAAAATATTCATTGTCCCATACCAAATTAAAGATAAAGAAAAAAAGCTTTAATTTGTGTTTTGCGTAGTTTTGTTTTTCCCCACAATTGTTTTGGAAGTGGCAGTGATATTTATTTTAAATCTCTTCAAAAGTACCAGAGTGATTTTCATTTCCTAGCCTGTGTTTGCAATAGAATCCAGGGGTTTCCTTTTGAAATTAGAAGAAGGAGGAGGGGGAGTGGGAGATGGAGAAGGAGGAGGTGGAGAAGAAGAAGGGGAAGCTGAAGGAGGCAGGGCGAGAAGACAGAAGTACGCCTATCGAAAAAATAATATTTTTATGTTTGGTTCAAATTATTACTCTGATAGCATGTGTAGTTTAGTCACAAGATACTTTGCTGTTTTAATAATGATAAGGAGAGCTTTTAAGTGTGGATATGCTGTCCTTGGCCGAAGGGAGTGTTCTTCCCTTTAAAGTGAAAATGGGATGTGGGAATTGGCTTTCCTGCCAGAGTCCCAGGCGCTCTCCCAGGGGCCTGTTCTTTAGGAGCAATACAGTTAATTTTCACCTGCAGAGAGAGCCCTTTAACCTTCTGCAGCAGGAGATCCAGATTCTCATCACTATTCTCCCAGGATAATATTTGTAAAGCTGAGCTTGGTTGTCATAAAACATAAAAAGCAAGAGGATGCTTGTCCTCTAGACTCAGAATGCTATTTCATGGAGAAAAGAAGCATATTTGATTGGGTAAAGGCATTGAAATACTTTAAGACACAGATATTAATGAAGAATTTAAGTATTCTAGATGTCTTTTTTCACTTCCTGCTTCATATTAACCCTGCAGTCTCAACCTCGAAGGAAGCTGAGAAATATCTAAAAGGAGCAATGTAAATTACTCCACAGTAGAAACCTTCTGGGCAATGACATAGGTTGTATATTTTGTTCTGGAGTCATCCTTTTGTCTTGTTCTTCTACACTTAAAAATCAGTAGTTCCTCCTCTATGCCATCGGCGCAGAGCAAAGAACTTTTAATTACTATTTAAGAACATTAAGAATGGAATCTTTGTCTAACTTCTATCATTATTTCCTAATGTAGGACACTATGAAATGACCATTTTATTAAAACTGGTCTGGACGGTTACTCATGAATATTATTTCATCTGAATGCCATGTCCTTCCTTGTTCTAAAACTGTGCTTCTGGGAAGTTTCCATTAACTACCTCTCTCTATTTCATTTTGATTTGTCCTGAACTTTCATGTTACTTAATCAAGTGTCTTCTGTCTCCTTATTTTGTCGATTAAATATCTTATGTACACACATATAAAACATACACACTGCTTTTGTAAGCCTATAGTACAGAAGCAGGGAATATTCTTATTTCAATAGTAAGTGCTTTCTGAAATTATTAAACTGCTATTGTGTACCAAGACTTTAGGTACATTTTAAAGTTCTAATTATCATGATTGCAAGGAATTGCATCCCAGTCTTTGAATAAGGAAATCAAAACTTGGAAAGCTGATGTGCCTTACAAATTTGCAAAGTTATTTAACTGTCATAATCTGAATTCCAGGTAGGTCTGTCTAATTCGAAAGCCCATTTCTTTTAAACTTTATTGTATTCCAGCCCATTGTGTTTCTCAATTTAATTTTTTGTTATTGGTGCCTCAATGGCTACTGCATAATTTGGATGCATGATAGAATATATAAGTAAATACTTATCATGGATGCTCAGTAAATATTTGTGGAGTGACAACCATTTTCCTGTTAAGTTCTTCCAAGGGTTTTGGCGAGAATGAAAAAGGGAAAACCCTAAAATTCAAACTGCAGATTAATGGTTATATTTAGACAGTTATGCTATCCTTTTCCTATTTTGAGCTCAAGTAGGGAGAAGTCCTAAATATGGGAGTAAAAACTAGAAAGTAGCCCTGGAAGAGTAGGTCAGTTGGTTGGAGCATTGTCCCCAAATTCAAAGATTATGGGTTCAATCCCCAGTCAGAGTACATAAAAGAATCAACCAATGAATGGAGCAAAAAACCAATGTCTCTTTCCTTGTTTCTGACCCTGTATCTCTCCTCTTCTTTCTCTACCCCTTTCCCTCCCTCTCTAAAATCAATTTAAAAATACTGTAAAAAAGAACTAAGCTAACTTGTCTGTGTATGAAACACATGTTTATGATAATCTTTGACTGATCAGGTACTATCTAAATTAAAACTGTAAAGTGTTTAACTAGTGCTAGACAAAATTTAGAATGTCACAATTACAAACCCATTAATTCCAGTAGTCTTCCCTATCTGATATTATTTGGATGATTGAAACATCGTTCCACTGACACAACAGATGGAAATTGTAGCCGATGGATATTGTAAAAACATGCCAAAAAGAGAAAGCCAATAGGCTATCTCTCCAAGTAAATTGAGAGCATGGCATCACTTTGGTGAATTTATAACTTTCACATGGGCAGAGATTTTTATGTTTCATTCTCACCTTTATTCCATACTCCTTACCTAACACCTGGAATAGCTGCATTACTGAATTTATTGCATTCCAAATTAACTGCTAGAGAGCAGTTCCATCTCTGAAAGGAAACAAAAACATAGTAGCCAAGTTAAATTTCATTTAAAAAAATCAGTAACTGATGAAGGGACAACAACACTCATGTTGGCAGATAAAGTGAATTCTGTCCCTCTCAGTAGATCTACATGAGATTCCAATTATTGTATAAAGTTGACTTTGTTTGCCTAATAATCAGAGCCATTGGCCGATAAGGTAAATCAATGAAATGTTCAATGGTTTGGAGCTAAAATGGCAGAGTGTGTTTAATTCAGTCATGAACAGAACAACTAAATGAAATACTAAACATCCATCAGCTACATTACTCTATCTCTTTGAGTACAGCTGAGAAGCATATTCACTTTCGTTATTCTGTCCTACAAATCCACATCATGCCAATAGCCCTTTCTCATTGTCTAATTGTTTCTTTAGAAATGTTAATAAGTCATGTAAATTCAAGCCTTGCATGGTAGTTAAGTGTATTTAATTAAACTTGTTAAAATAGTTGAAATTTTATTCATTATTCAACATTATATCATTTTTCTCAGTATACAAACTATTATGATTATTATTTTATTTTCCAAATAATAGAACTTTAAAGAGTAGAAAAATGGCAATCAAAAAAGGGCACAGTGATTATATATTAGAAGTTAATTTTTTAAATATTTATTGACTGTATGAAGTACATAAATAAAATTTAAGAGAATAGGCAAAATTACATATTAGAATATATATGTGTTCTTTATTATGAAAAAAGAGGACTCATTGAATGTGGGAATTTGGAGTGGGTGGGTGGAGGAGAGTATTGGGGGAAAATGAGGATAACTGTAACTGAACAACAATAAAAAAATAAGAATTTAAAAAATGAAAAAAGAAGACTCAAATGAAAGCATTTAATAAGACTAGCAAAGAGTAATGTTGTTGGGTTTTTGTGTTTTGTTTTTTTTTTTGGTGGAATGCAATTATAGTATTACAAAACTTTGCTGTAACAGTGAATTGCCTCAGAATTACAGTGGCTTAAAATAAATATTTAATTATCACTTGCACAGTATGTATTTATAGGTTGGCTCCAGCTTTGCTCCAGGCAGTTGCCAGGCTTTAGGCTAACATTGTTTCAAGCCACTGCTTTGTTGCATTTCAGTTATGATTGACACAGGAAAACTAACATCACCTATATAGTACCAGAGCATTCTACAGTCAAGTAGAAGAAAAAGAACTGGTATAAATATGTAACATATATTGGGTTGGCCAAAACATTTGGGGTTTTTTTTTGTTTGTTTGTTTGTTTTGTTTTTGGTAAGATAGCTCTAGTAGCACTTAGTTGTCTTTAACTTCACTCAAAACAATTTTGTTAGATTGTATTGCCTAACAAGTTAATTGTTATAAGTGTGCATTAAAAAATATAAATTGGTGAATTTCTGTAGCCATTTTTACATTAAAGATAGAAGAAAATGTACATTTTCAGCATATTATGCTTTGTTATTTCAAGAAAGGCTAAAATGCAACTGAAACACACAAGTAAAGATTTGTGCAATGTATGGAAAAGGTGCTGTAACTGATCAAATGTGTCAAAAGTGGTTTGGAAAGTTTTGTGCTGGAGATATTTTGCTGGATGATGTTCCACAGTCAGGTAATGTTCCACAAAGTTGATAAGAATCAGAGACATTAACTGATAATATTATACCATGCAGGAGGTAGCTGGCATACTCAAAATACCCAAATCAACCAAGTTTTTGGTGAAAGTGAAAGTGTGCTTGGTCTTTATGGAAAAAACTAAACGGACTTTTTGGCTTCTGCTTGGACGTTGTATAACTATGTTTGCTCACATTGGCCAAAACTACTCACATGGTCAGTCTAGTCTGTAAAACAGTGAATTACACTCCACCTACAAGAAGGTATCTCAAGTCAACATGTCTCCAGAGGGATGTATCTTCTCAAGTCTCTTACAAGAAAAGGAAGAGTCAACCATGAGTAATAATCTATCACAGATATATTATGATACATACATTTAACATTTTAAACTTAAAACATAGCAAGTGACTGCATTTATTGCTATGACAAGATTAATGGAGATTTATTGACATAAATCTTTGCTTGTGATTTTCTGCTATTGTTAACAGCTTTGTGTTGGTGTGGGGGATGCTTAGCTCTTCTGGATCTGAGAGTCGCTGTCCAGGGCCAGCTGAGGTGGGAGCATGAACTCTGAATCCTGCAGAGCCCGACCCGGGGTTGTCATGGAATGGGGGGAATAAACACGAGTTGTCGCAAACACTTCTCTGTCTGCCAGGAGAGGGGGCATGGCTCTTCCCTCTAGTGGAGAAGGGACTGAGCCCCTTTTTCCAAAGGCTTTTATGGAAAGGGTTATCAATGGGGCTAGGTAATAAGAATGATCTCATTACAGCTCTATGTTAATGTTTACAGAGAATAGATGATGTTTTGAAGAAAGCAAATGGCACAAACACACTGATTTACATGGATCTGGGAGGAGACTAGTAAACATGAGACCATAAACATGAGAGCTGAGAGCACCAAAGGGTTTAGGGTTAGGGTATGTGAATAATGTAAATTTCTTTCCCTGCATGATCTGGCTATCATAGCTTTTGAGAGAGACACAAAGCATGCTTTAAGTAGTTTACTTCTGGGCCTGATTTTCCCTGGGAACCGCCAGATCCAGTTTAGGACAGTCTCCAGTACTGTTTTAAGCCTGAGCCATGTTGGGGGGTGGGAGCCACCAAGAGACAAGGAGACTTCTTTCAGATAGAATGAAAACCCCTTCTTATGTCAAGGCCAAGCTGACGGGTGTGGGTCTTTTTGCCCTTTCTCTGTGTCCCTCAAGTTTTTGTCCTGATGGCCATCTGCTGTGCCTGGCTTAGGTTGTCCCTTCCATCAAGAGACCTTACCTGTCATTGACTACCGGGCATCTCAGGGCCAAGCAGGGTGATGTGAAGGAACCAGGGGCTACACCTCTGTCAGGAGGACAGGTTTTGTCTCCCCAGTGGCCTGTTTTCCCATGGCCTCCTTGATTTTTTCCAGCCTTGGGGCCCTCTCGCCTGTTGGCGGGGCTGCAATTCCTGAACCCAGACAGGGCATTTCCAAACAGTTTTGAATACTCAAAGTTGTATTCAGTTATGTTGAATAAAATACTTAGAAAAAGGATTTTGATTTATTTATGGTTAGTATTTTATCAAAAAAACAGGTATTCTCTGTTTGTATGGTACTAGAAAGATAGGTGCCTAGCAGTCAAAAGTGCAGAACTGAGCCAGACATCTTTCATAGGTTGACGGGGAGGAATGAAGAAAAGTCCTGAATTTTCTTAACCTTTCTGTTAAAATGTGAACAATTCTTAACTAAATATATTTTCAATGCCATGTTATAAATTATTTACTTTTATAAATATTATTAATTTATGGGTATATCTTTGTGTTCCCATACAAAAGCAACCTCCAAAAATTACTTATCAGATCAATATGGATTTAACATCTATTTCAGCTGGGGTAAGTTTAAAGGGTCAGTGACTAATTATAATAATAAAAATATGTAAGTACATAAAGATATCTTGGATGGTTAAACAAGTATTTTTTCTTTTTCCTTCATAAACAATCACCATGGACATCACAACTCCTCAGTTCTCACCTCACCAAGTTTATCATTGTGAATTCCACTTCTTGGACAAAAAAAAGTCATTTCCCATGCGTGGAGGCAGTATGATTCACCACAACAGCCCCCTGCAGATGAACATTTGAGTACTTTCACAGCCATTGCTATTACAGGCATTGTTGCAGCGAGTAGCCTGGTGCCCTAATTTTGCACAATATGTTTGGAATAGATTCTTAGAAGTGAAATTGTTAGGTCAAATGGTAAATTTGCAACATATTGGCAAATCTCCCTCCATGATGGTAGTGTTTTGCATTTTTATTATCAGTGAATGGAAGAACTTACTTTTTCTCAAGCCTCTTCAAGGACGCACTGTCACATTTTCAGACTTTAATAAATCTAATACGTAAAAAATTGTGTTTCAGTGTTTTGCTTTCTTATTAGAAGCCAGTCTTAGTAGCTTTTCAAATGACTAAGAGCCACTTAGATGCCTTTTTCTCTGAATTTTTATGCATATTATTAGCCTATTTTTACAGGACTGTTGGACTTTTTTCTACTCCATTGTTTAGAAGCCCTTTACATATCAATATTTATCAATGTCTTTTTTAAGATATGAAACTGGAAATTATTTGTTACTGAATCTGGATCTGTATTGGACCAGAGACATAGCTTACAGGACTGAAAGGCAATTTAGTTTTTTTCTTATAAAATGAAGTTCGAAATTTCTCTACTAACATTTTGCCTCCGAGACTGTGAAATGATTAACTATATGTTCCGGTGTCTTTGCCATGGACCTCCTCCAAGCCCCTGACCAGCCTCGAGGCCTTCCCGTACCATGTCCTCGTCTCCCTCCGTCTCTACTTCCTCTCCAGCGCCCCACCGGGCCTGCGCGGTGCCTCCCTCTCTGAGGACGGCAGCAGCTGCTCGGAAGCACCAGAGCTCTTCTTGTCCACCGTGCACCCACAAGCGGTTCCATTCCTTCCTATTTGCACCTGTGTCATTGCCGTTCATTGGTGTTCTGCTTTTGTTTACATTCTTTCTGCCAATGTGATTGATTTATTAATCTGTTCTTTTATAGCTCTGGATTATGTCACATTGGGAAATTCTTTCTACTCCAATGTCATCAAGGTATTCATCCATGCTTTCTTCTAGCATATATAGAGTATCGTTTTGTCATTAGATTTTTTGCTTCAGTTATAGATTGTACCAACGTATTTTTGATGTACAATTTTTTTAAATTATCACATGGTTAAGTTCTTTTTTTGTCATATCTTTTTCAGCTTTTTGACAGTTCTAATTTCACAGTCTAATATTCCAGGCCATGTCTTCTATGTGTTCCTGTATATCTGCATTTTTTTTTGGTTCTTCTTTCTTTATAATAGCAAGCACTTTATCAAACATTTTTAGTTCATGTTGAAATATTAGATTACATTTTTCATCAACTATGTAACAAAAGTTATATTTTTCATCCTTTTCTCATTGCATCGCTATTTAGAGGTGGACTTTGTTCTTTTTTGCTATTTATATTTGCGGTTCATAAATTATCATGGACTATTGATAGTAGCAGTGATAGAATTCATCCATAGTGGTTTTTCTAAGCTTTTCAAGCTAAAAATTCTTCTGTTTGTTTGGTTGTTTCTGCAATGGGCTTAAAAACATACCACCTCTGGCTCCCAGAGATATTCTGCAAGGAATATTGAAACTATAGTTTTATCTTTCTTACATCTCACTCCTTTGTCTTGCCAGATAAGCCTTTATATAGGAAAAAAAATCCATTTGCTCAAACTTCTCATCTCTGCTACATCTGGGAAATAACCCACATCGCAAGTTCCAAGTCTTCTCTCTTTGCTTCTCTAGAAATTCTGCTACATTCCAAATTGATTCTAATTACAATAACCATCTTCTGGTTGGATCCTTCCTTGTAGAAATCAGTATGGCAAAGCCTTGCTAATGAGAGATTAACTGCTGTTCTGTGTGCAATCGTATCCTAAATTGAAAGTGGACGAGCAATTGATATCCTCTCATGTGAGAGAGAGGTTGGATATGGTGGACCAATTGACAATCTACGGGGCAATGATGGTCATCCTCGTCTCGAGGTGGGAAGTGGAGGGTACATAACCATAATGCCAGTATTTCCCTCCCTTGGGGTTCCCCCCCAGTTTGGATATAAGGATGAATATCAACTAACTGAAAATAGTCATGGAATAATCAATATTCTTAGACTTCTCCCATTGGTATTTAAACCAGAACAGAAAATCATCATCATATTACTCCGAAAACTAATTGCAGCAGGTTGAACTTGAGTTGTACAGCCCAGTCTCTGAAACATCCAGCCAGCCACCGTGTAACTTTACCCCAGTTATTTCATTAACCCCACTGTAATAGAGCACACACTTCTATGCGATTTAATATTTTTCATCCCATTGGGTTGGGGACAACTGTCTTTCCAATGATTTCTGAGCTTCCAATGTCTAGACCTTTAGTATAGATACCCTGTTTACTTATGTGGTACATTCCCATGTATCTACCCCCTGAGTGGCAGTGGACCTCTCCTTTCGGCAACACTTGACCACAATTTGTTGCCTGGTGACTTCTTTCCTGACCCTACTTTTCTTTAAAATTCAGGGTGTGAGGTTGTTGTTACTACGGTTATTGTTCCCCTTAATATTCTATATGATTACCTGCATGTTCCCACCAGAATAGCAATTCTGCTTGGGGATTTAGAAACAATACTTTAAGTCCCTGAATATAATTTATTTTCTCTTAAATTATGAAGCTCAGCCTTCATAAAATACAATTGAAGATTCACAGGTAGAACCTCATCAGATTCAATAGTAGAAGAAATTCCTTAAATAATTTTTATTCATTTTACCTTTTTCCTTTCCAGAGAACAGTAATTTTTTTAAATCTATTTCTCCAAAGTTCACCACCAGAATAGATATTAAAAATAAATGTATACCCTGGTTTCATAAAACATAAAAGAAGCCATATCACCTTTGACCTTGTGAATAACAAAGCTGAACATACATTAGCCACTTAACACAAAATGTTCAATGCAGTTTCATTTATGCTCTATAAAGAAGCTTGTGAGACTATCTAATGGAAACACATTTTGACAATGTACACAAATAACAATATTTTGTCTTTGAAGAAAGGTGTAATTATAAAGTTATACATTGATTTCAATCACTTTCTCAATAATGGATATGCTTAGATAAAAGAGTAAAATAAGGTCAAATAGTCTTTCTTCTGCTTTGAGTCAATGGAGTTTCTGCTTAAATGAAACCTAATTTTAGTTGGCAGGATCCTGGCTATCAGTGTCTCAACTAATGTGACTATTTCTGTCTTGATATGCAGAGGTCATTTGTATGATATTTGATTCCATTGATTCTAAAGTTATAAAACTCAAACACCACATGGACTCTTAAAGTCCACCATAAAAGTGAAATTTGGAACTCCTAATGTGTGCCAGAGGGCAGATTTAAGAAAAAAGAAAACAGAAGGAATGTAGCATCCTAGGACATAAACTTTGATAGGGAGACAGCACTTTTGAATATATATTGGTGGGAAAAGAGAAAGAAATTGAGTGAGACTAAAAAGTAACAAAATGAAAAGAAAGTAACAATACAGTACAGTTGAAATGAAAAAAGAAATTAATTTCGTGTAAAAAAAGATAAAAACATCACTAGCAAAGGAAGAATGTGTCACTGAAGGAATCAAAGAAAAACTGTAAAGAAAGGGTAGTTACAAAATTGTCATGATCATGTAAAGTATGGCCTAGGGAATATAGTCAGTAATATTGCAGTAACTATGCATGATCCAGATGGGTGCTGGAAATATTGAAGGAACCCTGTTTTCTAACCATTACACTGTACACTTGAAACTAATACAAAATAACATTGAATGTAAACTACATAAAAATGAATTACAAAATTGTGAAGAGGTCATGTGCCATATCTTCTGTTCAGTCAGCACATC
Organism: Pteronotus mesoamericanus; assembly: GCF_021234165.1. NCBI lineage: Eukaryota > Metazoa > Chordata > Mammalia > Chiroptera > Mormoopidae > Pteronotus > Pteronotus mesoamericanus. The sequence continues at coordinate 36,110,602 of NW_026555285.1, read as the reverse complement.
TTTCCTGTGCTTGCTAGTCTTCTCTTATGAGTCCTGGATACGCGAGGCAGAAACCAGAAAGCTTGCTTGCCAGTATCATGGCCGGCTTGGCACATCACCTCAGGGAGGCTACGGCACACAAATACCAAGCACTAACCTGAGAGCTGCTGTGAAGGTACTTTATAGGTGTCCTTAAATCCCATAATCAGTCAACATTAAGTAAAGCATATTACCCTAGGTAGTCTGGGTGGACTGATTCAATCAACTACAAAGTGGTCCAAGCAAGATCTGAGGTGCACCTAAAGAATTCGGCACGTGGACAGTGGCTTGACTAAAGCCTGTGCTCCAGAGTTCCAGCCTGCCTCCCTTACTACCCATCCTACAGACTTGGGGCTTGCCTAGCCAACCTCACACAACCTTCTGACTCACTTGTCTGCTATATGTCCATCTTTTTATTTCTTTTAAGTTTTGGGCGACTCCGTTATGCAGCAATACTGCCCAGTTTGAAGGGACCTTTTTCCCAAGCATCCTCATGTATTGACTGCTTTACAGCACATAGGCATAAAAAACAACCCAAACGTGTTCTTTCAGCAAGCACTCTGGGTTTGGCAGTTTACCTCAGAATAGAGTTGTAGAACAGAGAGATACTTTTATTGGGTTATCCTAGTAAAACAAATTTGAATTTTAAAAAAAGACATCCATCTTAAGATAATGGACCGTCTATTATTATCTTTAAATAATCAGAGATAATTATCTTTGATGTAAAACGGATTCCAAATGAAGCTGAGTTAATTTAATAAGGAGTTTCAGATATGCCTGTTGTTGCTGAGAGTTGGTTTCTAAGTACATTGCTTTGGTTTCCTAGATTTGCTACTGTTAGCAGTATAAATGTAAGTCAGTAAGCTTTTTGTTGTCTCTTGTGTGCGATAATTTTTAATATAATTTTGCTTAAAGAAAATAATGAGAACCTAAATCTTTCTTGTGATAAATACATACTGCCACAGTGACATTACAAATGCCATGCCTCTTTTAGGAAGTATTTCCTGTCTGACAATTTTGTAGAATTAAATGAGTAAGTCTAATGGTTTCAAGTACTCATGGTTTTCTGAAGTTTTATAAATCTGAACATTTTTAATTACATAATTTCCTTCATACTACACTATATCTACTAACTACTGCTTTATAAATGCACTTTATTTAGTAAGTGTTTTCTGCTTTCTTTTCCTAAGGAAGTTGAGACTTTAAATTCTAGTATAGGTAAAGAGAATTAACCATTCCTAACACAGATGATTTATATAACTTGCCACACTACAACTATTTATTAGATATAATGTATAAATTTTTAATGTTAATAAATATAGTAACATATTGATACTCACCTAAGGAGGCTGTATTTATGTATTTGTCCAGTTTTATTGAGATATAATTGACATATTGTATAAATTTAAAATGTATGTATTTATTTGATGCACATATATTATACAATTGTAACCACCATAGACTTAGTTCACACTTCCATCATGTGACATAATAACCATTTTTTTTTGTGGTGAGAACATTTAAGATCTAGTCTTTTAGCAATTTGCAAGGATATAAAACAATATAATTAACTATAATCCCCATGCTGTTCATTAAGTCCCCAGAATTTTTTATTTTACAACCCAACATTTGTACTCTTTGACCAAAATCTCCCAATTTTCTCCATCTCCTAATCATAGGTAATCACAATTCTAATCTCTGTTTCTATGAGTTTGGCTTTTATTTAGATTTCATGTATAGATAATATTATGCTATATTTTTTAATTTTGTCCTTATTTCACTTAGCATAATGCCCTCAAGTTCTATGATGTCCCAAATGGCAGACTGTTATTTCTCATGGCATAATATTGTTTTTTACATAAATAAATATTTCATATTACATATAAATAAAGAGGCATGAATTAAGATTTTCATTTGTATATAAATATGTACCACATTTTCTCTACTCATTCATCCCTCGATGGACACGTAAGTCTGTTTCCATTTTTTGGTTTGCGTAAGTAATACTGAAAACAACGTGAGAATGAAGATGTCCTTCTGAGAGACATTTAAAATCTTCTTTGGTTATATATCTAGAAGTTAAGTTTCTAGATTATATGGTAGTCCTATTTTTAATTTTTTGAGAAACCTCCATACTGTTTTTCGGAGTGGCTGCACAGATTAACATTCTGGCAACAGGTCCCTTTTCTCCACATCCTCACCAGCACTTACCTCTTTTCTTTTTGATGATAACCATTTAAACAGATGTGAGGTGACAGTTAGCTCATTGTGGTTTTGATTTGCATTTCCCTGATGATAGTGATGTTGAACACTTTTTCACATATCTGTTAACCATTTGTGTGTCTTCATTGGAAAAAGAACTTTAGTTCCTTTGTCGACTTTTTTTGTGTGTCTTTGTGTGTGGGTGTATGAGTCATATGAGTTCTTTATATATTTTATATACAAAAGTACATATGATCTTTTTGTTGTTGTTGTTGTATAGAAACTTTTTAGTTTGATGCAGTTCCTCTTGTTTATTTCTGCTTTTGTTGCTATTACCTTGGGTAAAAATCCAAAAAATCTTTTCTAAAGCCAACATCCAAAAGCTTATGTTCAAACACACTATTATTTCTTGCAGGAGTTTTATAGTTTCATATCTTACATTCAAGTTCTTTATGTTGTATATTTTGAGTTGATTTTGTGTGTGTGTATGGTGTAAAATAGGTGTTAAGCTTCATTCTTTTATATGTGACTATTCATTTTCCCCAGAAACATTTATTAAAGAGAATATCATCTCCCCATTTTTAATTCTTGGCTCCTTTATCAAAAAATGACCATATAAATGTGAATTTATTTCTTTTGCCTCTAATTTTTCCTTTTGACCTATGTGTCTGTTTTTATGCCAACATGACACTGTTTTGATTAGCATAGATTTGTCATATAGTTTGAAATTAGGAGGTGTATTGTCTCTAGCTTTGTCCTTCTTCCTCAAGATTGTTTTCATTATTTGGGGTCTTTTGGGTTCCACACAAATATTAGATTTAAAAAAATGTCACTGGGCTTTGATAAGAATTACATTGAATCTGTAGATGGCTTTGGGTAGTATGGACATTTTAACAATATTAATTCTTCCAATCCACAAATACAAAATATGCTTTTATTTACTTGAGTCCTTTGCAATGTCCTTTATCAATATCTTACAGTTTTTAGTGTACAAATTCTTCACATATGTGATTAAATTTATTCTTAATATTTTATTCCTTTTGATGCAATTTTAACCAGGTCTACTTAATTTATTTCTTTTTAAAAAAATTGTTATTATTATTTTTTAATTTTTCAAATGTATTTTCATAAATGAAAATGTAATTTTTCAAATGTGTCTCCATTTACCTACCACCACTTCCCCCTTCCCCACCATGGCTTCGTCCATGTGTCCTTCACACTGTTCCTTGATCTGACCCTTCACTTTCCCCTCCCCACTACCCTGCTTCCTCCCTCCCTCTCATCCCTGTAGGTTTCTTCTTTCTTTCAATGTTGCTGGTCATATTTTTCTTGCCTGCTTGCTTTGCTGATTAAGTTCCACTTATAGGTGAGATCATATGGTATTTAGTGTATAGAAATGCAATTGATTTTTGTATCTAGATTTTGTATCATGCAGCTTTACTGAATTAATTTATTTGTTCTAACAGTTTTGTGTGTGTGTGTGTGTGTGTGTGTGTGTGTGTGTGTGGCATCTGTAAGGTTTTCTAGACAAAATATCATGTCATCTGCAAATAAGGACAATTTTATATCTTCTTTTCTTATTGCACATTTTATTTATTTATTTATTTACTTACTTATTTATTTTGTTTAACTGAGCTGGCTAGAAATTCTAGTACTGCTCTGATCAAAACTGGTGAGAGTGGGAATCTTTGTCTTCAGTCTGATCTTAAAGGAAAAACTCTCAGCTTTTCACCATTGAGTATAAGTTTATATGTAAACTTGTCCTATCAGGCCTTTATTATGCTGAGGTATGTTATCTCTATAACCAGTCTATTAAGAAACATTATGAAAAATTGTTAAATTTTGTCACATACTTTTTCTGCATCTATTTGGATCAGCAGAGGCTGGAAGAATCTTGGAGATCATGAGAAAGAAAGACTGAAGTGTCTTTAAGAAACTGTTATTAGAAATATCAATCTTAACAATTCTACTAGGGAGTACTCAGAGGAAGTTAAAAACATGTTAAAGAAAAGCTAAGTCATATTGCCAATTATGAACAGATCTTTAGTAGAAATATGGAGGTTAAAGGTGCTGATATGGGGACCACAGAAGGAATTGAAGAACATATTACTGGAAATTGATGGAAAGGGATTCCTATGATATACCAGCAGAGACTTTGACAGAGTTGTGTTTTGTGGTTATGTGGAAAGCAGAAATTATAAATATTGAAATGGAATATATAGTTGAGGAAATTTGCATAGAATGTGTGGATAATATGAACTATTCTCTTCTTGTTTTTATAATAAAATTTAGGATAAGTGAAATGAATGGAAGGAAAAACATTTAAACAAAAAGAAACCAGCACTGTGATTTGGAAATTTTCAGCCTATCTTGATTGCAAAAGGTGATAAAATAAAGAGACTCACTGTTATAAAAGTATAGAGAAAAGTGATTGATTGTGCAGCTGAATCATTGAAAAGATTAAGTAACAACTCATAGAGCAAGTCATCACAGCAGAATCAAACTTAAAGTTGGAATTATGAAGGAATGATTTCTGAAGAAGTTTCTTGTTTAATAGCACACATAAATTTATACATATATGCATACATACATATATACATACAAACATTATATAACAAATGAAACATCAAATAACATATTAAAGAGACTCACAAGTTTCTTGTGAATGTTTTAGAAGCAGAAACACTCACAGCTTACATTAAAGGAATCTGAAAGACAAAATGAAAGAATTTATAGGGCTCCCAAAATTCTGTATGCAAGAAACAGGCTGCAAGTGCATGCTACCATTGATCAAAAAGGAATTATGAGCCTTGGTTGGTGTGGCTCAGTGGACTGAGTGCCAGCCTGTGAAGCAAGCTGCTGGTTTAATTCCCAGTCAGGGCACATGCCCGGGTGCAGGCCAGTAGTCCCCAGTAGGGGGTGCGTGAGAGGGAACCACACATTGATGTTTCTCCCTCTTTTTCCTTCCCTTCCCCTCTAAAAATAAATATATCAAATCTTTTTTTTAAAGGAATAATGATTCAGAGGATAAAGCTAAAAGTCAAAAGAGAGTTATTTGCTCATCTTGAAATCAAATGGAGTTTGCCAAACTGAATTTTGAAATTGTTTTGGAAATTAGCCGTTCATTTTCTCATTTTGAACAAGGTTTTCTGCAACTGTTATCTTATACCTATCCCACCATTGCATTTTGCTGCCAGATAACCCCTTTCTTGAGTTTCTTTCTTTTAAAAAAATATTTTATATATTTATTTTTAGAGAAGGGAAGGGATGGAGAAAGAGAGAGAGAGAGACATCAGTGTGTGGTTGCATCTCTCTTGCCCCCTATTTGGGACCTGGCCGGCAACCCAGGCATGTGCCCTGCACTGGGAATCACACCGGCGACCCTTTGGTTTGCAGGCTGGCATTCAATCCACTGAGCCACACCAGCAAGGGTTCCTTCTTGAGTTTCATAGATGAACCACATGGAGATAAATTGGATTATCTGTGGTTAGACACAGACACTTATTTGTCCCAAATCAAAATGATATAGTTTATGAGATTTAAACAGGTGAGACTTTAAACATTGAATTGATACAGTAATGAGCTGAGACATTGGGAAACTTGGGATGGTGTGTGTGGGGATGTGTGTGTATATGTATATGTGTGGATATAAACATATATATACATGTATGCATGTGTGTGTAAATCATATAAGTATGTATGGGAAACCATGAATCTTTGGTGCCCAGAGGTAGACTCTGGTAAAGTGCACAATGGCTACCCAAAAATATTAAAATCATAATCCTTCTTTATAACCTGTGAATATGTTATATTACATGACAAAATGTAATTAAATTTGCATATTGACTTCAAATTGCTCATATTCTGACCTTAAAATAGGGATATTAGCCTGGATTATCCAAGTACATAGACTATAATCACACAAAACTTTAAAGTAGAGGATGAAATTAGAAAAAAGACCAGAGAGATATATAAGGAGGTCTGGTCCAATCTGCTAGTCTTGAAGGTGGATGAGGAGGGCCATATGCATCAAGAAATAAGGGTGGCTTTTTGATGCTGGAAAAGGCAAGAAAATGAATTTCCCTTTACAACATTCAAAAGGAATAGAGCTTTGCAACCATCTTATTTTTTGCCCAGTATGACCCATCACAGACTTCTCACCTACAGAACTATTGAATAACAAATTTTTGATGTTCAGCCAAAGAAATTAGTATACATTGCTTGGCTTACAGCTAGGGGTTAGGCACATGGTATGGTCTTGAGCAGACAGATTAGCTTCTGAAACACTTCAATATGAAGGCAAGCAAGGAGAAGAGGCAAGTTGTACTCAGGTTGCAGTTTCCTGTGAGGTTGGAAGAGGTGGTTTTGGCCTTCAGGGGCAGGAGCAGTCAAGGCTGTGGTATCCAGCCCAACCACAGTGTTGTGCGGCAGAGTGTCTGTCCTCAGTTCTGGGTCATTGTGACCTTAGGGGAACAGTCTCCCAGTGAGGTCTGTGCATTGCCTATGGCCGCGGAGCCTCTAAAGTTCCATAATCCAAGCTGCCATCTCCCCTAGATATTCCTTGGCATATCTAGTATCCTTAAAAATTCATGTTCTAAAATTAGCTAGAGTGTACTCATTTTTTTGCGCTTAAGAATTATGACATACACAATTTATCAAGGCAGAACCTTTATTGGATATTTGAGAAAGAAACATTATTTTAGGATTAATACGGAAATAAATGCTAAAGAAGAAACAAGGCAGAGAGCACTTTGTTTAATAATCTGTGCCTTCTGTTATTAATTCAGACAAGGAGAATGCCAAATCAGTGTTGCAGTGAGTGAACTAGGACCCGTATTTCCTCTCTGGGCAAATGAAATGCTAATTATCTTAGTGTTGTAAATTCAAGCCATCTATTCTTTTATTCACATGTGGGAATTCAGACAAGTATAATCTCATCTAGGGAAATCTTCTATAGTTTACACAAAGAGGAAAAATATCAAAATAGTTTTTCATAGTAATAAACAACAGATATATTTCTGCTTATGAAACTATAAAATTTATCATTCCACATTAATTTATTTACTTATTAATTCATTTATTTTTACAACTAATATTTATTGAAAATCTACTATTTGCTTGACCATGATGGTATAACCATGAGTAAGATGTTTCTGCCTTATAAGAAATCCACACCTAGAGGAAAAGATAGATATAGTGAATGTAACATGGAACAAATAATAATGTATAGTACTTAAGGAACATAGAAGGATGTATGATTAAATTTACCTCAGAGTTATTAAAGCCAAGAGGATATTTGGTATTAGCCTTTTTGGGTAGAGAAACTGAGAGGAGGAAATCAGAGAAATTGACATGTACAAAGCCAAAAAGATAATAGTGAGATATAATATATTCACATGTGATGAGCCAGCCAATATGGATGAAGCAGTGTATGACTTTATGTGTATGTATATGAGTATGTGTGATTGTGTGTGTCTATTGAAGGTTAAGTTTATGAGAAATAATACATACACATCTATTAGTGTTTAATACACTGAAGAAAGCTTGCAGATCATGCAATGGTGTTTAGATTTGAGAACATTTAATCATATGAGTAAAAAAAATCAGAAGTGTGTCTGCTGGCAATATAGGGACTATATTCAAAAGGAGGCAGAAAGAAGACAGAGTGATTAACTAGTTAACAATGAATTAGCCCTAATTAGAAATAATTGACTAAAAGTAGACAGTAATATGAAAAGAAAAGGGTAGATTTGAAGCACTTGAACAATTAGATGGGGAAAAGTTGTAGGGAATGAGTTATGGTGAAATCTGACTGTAATACAGTGCTTTTGACTGGTGGAACTTCATGTAACATTTTCATGAACACCCTAATAAAATAACACAATTCCCCATCCTATTTGTGTGCAGTAAATCCAGTACTCTCAGTACTCTCTTGGGAACTTTTGAGAATGATGAGGGATTGTTTTCATGTATTGTGTATCATTTTTTACCTCTCCTGTGGCTGTGAATTTCAGGTTCCCCTTAAGTCCCACTGGGCCACATCATTTCTATCACATGCCGATGCAGCTTTCTTTATGCTGTTTCAACCAAACTTTGGGCTCATTCTCTCTCTTACCATTATTAGCAAAGTTAAATCAAAGTATACACTAATCAGATGTTTCTAACAGCTGAAAAATATTTATATATCATAAAGTAATCCTTATTCAGAACAATAACCTCAATGCTTCCAAGATTCATCAGACATCTGTAGTTACACTAATCTGTCATTATAAACATTTCCTACTCAAAACCTTATCCCATTTTCCCTTTCTGATCTTCTCCATTCCAATGTCTTTCACTGGAATGTGTTTTTCAAGGAACTAAGATGTTTCCCTAAAAGTAAACCCCCTTGAAGATGCATTTTTTAATTTTATTTTTAAATCATGTTTATTCTATTACAGTTGTCTCAATTCTTCTCCTTTGCCCTCCTCCACCCACTCCACCCCCTGCCCCACTCCCACAGTCCATTCCCACTCTGTTGTCCATGTCCATGGGCCATTCCTACATGTTTTTTGTTTAGTCCCCTCTCCTTCTTTCTATCATTGCCCTCCTTCCCCATCCCCTCTGGTCACTTTCAGCCTGCTCCATATTTCCATGCCCGTGATTTATTTTGTTCATTAGTTTATTTTGTTGAATAGTTTCCACTTATAGGTGAGATCATATGGTGTTTGTCTTTCACTGATTGGCTTATTTCACTTAGCATAATATTCTCAAGTTCCATCCATGATGTCTCAAAAGATAGGAGTTCCTTCTTTCTTTCTTCTTTTTTTTAAATGCAGATTGATCTTATTTTTTAAAATGTCAAGATACATTATAAAATATTAAAAATTTTAAATCCACTATAAAGTCTCAACAATTAAAACATGACATCAGCACAGAAATAATCAAGTAGATCAATGAAATAAAATGAGCATTCTAGGAACAAACGTATAGATCTAACAATAGGATATATGATTAAATTGATATTTCAAACCAATGAGGAAAATAAGGCTTATTCAACAAATAAGGAGCATGGACCACTATTACTTGAAATAAAACAAATATAGAGCCTTATCTCACACATTATACAAAAAATATTCAGGTGAATTAAAAATCAATCTGTAAAATCTAAGGAGTTTTAAGAGGAAATACAAACTAATATTTTTCTTACCCTGAAGTAACATATTCAAACCCAGAAACTATAAAGTGAAATATTGACAATATGACTATATTAAACATTTAAGACTATATAGTAATGTACATATAAAAAAAATACATTTCCACCAAACCAGCATTGCAAAATATGCTAAAGGGACTGCTTTAAGAAGATGAAGAAACAGAGTCTATGAATATCCAGTTCCTTTCACAGTCACCAATACTTGATATAATTGATATTTTTAATATTTATTAATCTGATTGTGACAATGATGTGTTATTTTAAGTGTTACTTTATTATTTCTTGAAATTAAACCCATATTTGTATATTTCTTGCCTATTCCTGTTATTTTTTAAAAGCTTTAAATGACTTTTTGGTATTCTTTATCCATTTTTTGATTAAGTGTTTGTAGAATTTTTGCCCTAAAAAAACCAACTATTAACCCTTTTTCAGATGTGTTGCAAATACTTTTCCTATTCTATTACTTGTCCTTTAACTTTTTTCATATGAAGATATATTTTTAAAAATTCATTAATATTTATTTTGCTGATGAACTGCATTAAACGCATAAAATCATTTTGCATTATGTGGATCTAGAGCATAGAATATATCTATTCAAAGTGTGTGAGAGCTATCTACTGCAAAATATACATTTGAGCCCAATTGTGTCTACCTTGATATGTTGTCAGTCAGGAATATTTTGATACTGGTAGCTTGTGGTTGTAGCCGTTGATATATTTTATTGTGTGCATGTGTGTTTGTGTGTGCACACTTACTTATGTGAGTCAGTGTCTATGTCTTATATATAAGTCATATCATAATATGATTATTGCTCATTTTTATAAGGATTTTAAACTTATTTTATGAATAACTTCTGGTAATTTACAGATATGTGAATTTAAAGATGGAGATGTCCCTTTCTTAGGCAAGACACACATTATAAGCTTTACTGTTCATGGAAAGATTTAAGTTACACATGTTAATGTTTTGTGATCAGCATAAGTATAAAAAATGACACTAAAATGTTTATAATAGCTTAATTGAAAAAGCATAGTGACCATGGAAGAAAACCCAAGCCATACATCAATAGATAAGTAGCCAGAAATTTTTAAATGACCAAATTTACTCACCATCTAGTTGATGTACACATTAAGTTCCTTGTGTTTAGATGTGATCAGGTAATTTTTAAATGAAGAAATAAAAGTTGACAGCTGGAGGTGGAGAAGGGGGTTGCAGGGACTGGTTGAAAGCAGGTGAATGGATTAGTCAAAGAATATATGTATCTATATGAAGGACCCCTGGACATAGACAGTGGTGTGAGGATTGGCTATGGGAGTGGGGAGTGGCCCGGATGGAGGGGACAAAGGGAAATATTGGGAAAACTGTAGTAGGACAAACAATACAGTCATTAAAATATAAAAATAAAAAAATAAAAAAGAAGTAGAAGTTGATTGTAATCATCCAAATTTGCTGAGAGAGAGAGAGAGAGAGAGGAAGAGAGAGAATAAGAAATCACTTCTAGAAATGTTACTAGTAATGATCATTGCTGTCATGATCCTGTTAATTTATCCAGAGTATTTTTTAATAGCTATATCCTTACACGATCAAAATGGAAATACAGGACTTGTCCTTTTGGCACAGGGAACATTTTGTGAGAAGTAGATTACTGACAAGAGGATTTCATTTTTCCCAGGACTAACAGGCAGGAATCAGATGATTTTTTTAAATATTTTTTAATTATCGTTTACTCTCATTTTTTTCGATTTAATTTCAATATTATTTTGAATTGGTTTCAGGTGCACAGCATAATAGTTACACAATTATACTTTATAAAGTGTTCCCCTTGAATTAATTTTCCAGTACCCACCTGGTGCCATACATAAATATCATAATATTATTGACTATATTCTGTATGCTGCACTTTATATGCCTATGACTATTTTGTAACTACCAATTTGTACAACGATTTCTTAAGACTCCTTTCAGGACATTATTTTTCTCTTTTGTAATAAGGGAAACAATTTTTAGAAGACATAAAAACTGAAAAATACCACATCTTTTGGGGAACATGTAAATGTTTAAGTAAACTGTATCTATAAGGATTTATAAAAGCAGAAATTTAAAGTTGCATTCCCTCAACTCAACTTTATTTGTCAACAAGTTCAAATTAAGATGCTTTGAATGTAATTTAACAAGTAACTAGTAAACTTAATGATTTCTTTAATCCTTCTGTGTGGTGTACTATGCAGCATTTTTTCAGTGGAGAGATTTCATTCTGAGTACACATAAACCATGTTGCTATTACCCAAAGATGGACTGGAGAAATCCATCAACACTTCAATAGCAAATACAGAAGAAGCAATTAATACAGAGAAAATCTGATTCACTAGGGAAGAAGATAAGTAGTCCAAAATGATGAATCAAAATATATTAGAAATTTTTGTAAATAAAGGGTTGAGAGATTAAAACCAACAGGAAAAAATTAAATTTGCAAAAGTAACAGTATTTATACAAAACATATAGACTCTATAATACATATATGCATACATATTTCTCTTTATAGATAAACACATTCATACAGTCTCATCATCTATGACTACTGATAAATTAACCCATGTTTTGTCTTAATTCTTTCCTCTAGCTTATTCTATTAAATCATATGAAAAGTCAATGGTAAAATAAAATAAAATAAAAGTGTTTAATTAAATCATTGTAATAACAATCTTAAAGTATTAGAAAGTAATTATGGATGGATTTTTTTTAAACCCTTAGAAATCCAATTATATTTATTTCAGGTCTTTTGTCACTAAATGCAGCATACCCCACACTGACTAGAGACACCTTTAGTGGCATCATTTGCTTTACAAGTACAGCATTGTTAAGAATTTAATTTCACTTGGGAAACAATTCATTGACCTATTAAGAAAGTATAATTGTATGTAAATGTTTACAGCAAAGTTTATGAATGATATTTATCTCAGAACCCAGGTCCTATTATAAAAGAATTGTTTTCATTTTATCATTCAAAAAATGAACACAGGTCACAGTAACATTACTAAATCCATAATTGTTATGTAGGAGAAAGTACACAGAAAATATTTGCTACAAGGTTAGTTGAGCCAAAGGGAAGCATATTATGGAAAAGTTAAATGTATTAAAGGATTGGCATGTCTTAGTAATGAAGAATGATTTTATTAATCTCTCTATTACAGAAAACCGGAAATTCAATCACAAATTTCACAGAAGTTGATTTGAGATTTTGTAGAAAATATGATCTTTTTTCCCTACTCACTTTATTTATGAGTTTAATTTTCAAAATCATCTGGGAGGAAGAATAAAGAGGATAATGTCTTTCCACTTATTTGTTAATAAGAAAATGGTTAATTCAAAGTTATTCCTACCTCTTTTGGACATTATATATCATAGTCCTAGGATGTAAATTCCACTACTATTTAAATATAAGATAAAAACCTGCTTCATCAAGGTCTCTAAAAGAAGATATGTGATTACTGGAGGCCCACTAATTAAACTATAGTGCCATGGTAAAGATCTTCTCATCAAAGGCGAGCACAATTTTTAGCTATTAAAATGTGGGATGGCTATGAAAAAGAAGGCTTTCAGTAATTATAAGTCAAGAGTTATTTTGAACAGGTTTTTAGGCAAAACAGAAAAAAAATATTTCGGATAAGAATGTTTGTTGTGACAAGCAAAAAATAATGGAATCATCATTATCCTTAAGAGATTCTTGATGAGGAGAACTGGGACTAGAAAAGTATAGAAACCATAGGTTTAGGTGAAACAAATGTTCATGGTGAACATATGAGCTAGAATATGTCATCAATTTGCTTTCAGCCTATCTAATAGGGTAGGATAGCTAAAAGACAATCAATGTGTTATTCACTCAGGCTATTTCTATGATGTCAAAGAGATGATTCAAACAGGTACAACCTCAAATAACATTTTTCATTGAATTTATTGGGGCAACATTGGTTGATAAAAGCGTGTTTCAAGTGTACAGCTCTAGTTAACAGATCATCTGCATACTGCTTCATGTGCTTATCACCCAAAGTCAAGTCTCTTTCCGACATCATGATCCTCCTTTTGCCCTCTTTCACTCACCTCCACCCTCTTTCCTTCTGACATTCACCATAGTGTTGCTTGCGTCTGTTTGTGTTGTTTTTCTTTGCTTAATCCTTTCACCCCTCTCACCAGCCCCCTCTCTTCTGACAGACGTCAGTCTGTTCTCTGTATTCATGAGTCTGTCTCCAAGTTGTAGGTTTATTTGTCCAGTTGATTCCATATGTCAGTGGAATTGTATGGTACTTGTCTTTCTCAGACTGGTTTATTTCACTTAGCATAATAGTCTCCAGATCCATTCGTGCTGTAGTAAAAGATAAGAGTCTCTTCTTTTTTCTTAACAAAGTAATAGTCCATTGTGTAAATATATCATAGCTTTTTTAGCCACTCATATGATGAGAGCCACCTGAGCTGCCTCCACATCTTGGCCATTAAAAATAACGCTGCCATGAACACAGGGGTTCTTATGTTCTTTCAAATTAGTGTTTTGGGCTTCTTCAGATGTATTCCTAGGAGTGGAATTGCTGGGCCATAAGGCAGTTTCATTTTTTAATTTTTGAAGAAACTCCATACTATTTTCCACAGTGGCTGTTCCAATCTATATTCCCACCAACAGTACAAAAGCGTTTCCTTTTCTCCACAACTTCACCAACACTTGCTGTTTATTGATCAAATAGCATTTTAAATATGCATAATATAAAATCATTTTCTGATTTTAAAATATCTCTCAATATTTTTACAAATAGTTTTAGTGGTCATTTTTAATCAAAACATCTTTGGAAGGTTTATCTATTTTTGGTCTTTTTTACACTATTACATTTGACAAATTACAGAATACCCATAGAGAATATGATTTTCTTATTGTTACACCCTATAAACTAATGACATTCAAAAATCTAATTCTCCCTTTCCTTCTTTTTCTCATTCAGTAAGCCCAATGTTCTAAACAAATTTAAATATTTTATCATTCACTATTCCATTCTTTCTTTTTCTGACTTGCTAAACTTTGTTTATAATTGTCCTTCATAATTATATGCTTTTTGCCCTGTTTCCATATATTATAAACAAATTCTAAACAGTTTTCAGAAGTATGGTCATATGCCACCCCCTCTGATCATCTTTAATTTTTTTCCTGCTGAATATATTTTCACCTACTCTAAGATATACAGAAAATAAAAGGTGAGCAGGACAGTAAAGCTGTCAAAAAGCTTGAAAATATAGCATTTAATTCATTGAATTCACCAAAACCCAAATTTGACCTTCCAGGTTCAAAAACACAAACTTACAGTATCTCAGAGTTAATTAGATTCAGGCATACAATCCCATAGTAACAAAGCTCATAAAAATGGATATAAAATCAGTGTTATGGTTTAATTTAATGTGTGAAATATAGTTGTAGAGTAGACTGATTACTTGTGTAGATTTGTGCATGTTCTCTCCCTGTAGGCTACAGCATGTAAAGGCAAATAATCTGGAGAATGCTTAATTATCATATAATCCAAATAAAGTAAGTTATATGATTTGAATAATTCAAAAGTAGCAGTTTCTAAAAGGCTACCACATTCATGATAACATAGGAAACACATGCTGGGTGGAATGAATACCCAAAAGCCTGACTAGATTTTCTCCTCTTACTGCTTAGATTGGCTGTTCTTCTCAGTGGTTTTCCTTTTTCTTGTGTCACTTCAAGACAGTACCCCTTTCTAAAAGATACATTATTTCATTAGTGGGTTTAAAATAGCTTTGCATAAACTTCATCTACTAATGATCTACATTAGAACAACTTGAGTGTTTTTTTGAAATGTATGGATGTATGAGATCTTTCCCCATACTTGCTTGATCAGAATCTTTGATCCCGGGGCTTGGGAGTTGCTGATTAAGAAAACAACCCAAAACACTCTCATTCTTACTGAAGACTAGAAAACATAAGGCTAACGAAATTATTTTCTAAATAAGCTATAAGCTAAATAATAAGAAAACTATTTCTTGATTTGGTTTATACCTTATATTCCCCTGAATCATAAGCTTCATAAAATTAGGCGATGTTATATCTTCCTGTTTATGATTCCTAAGAAAATATATTATAATTATGATGTTTAAATAATGTCTGCTGATCTAAAATAAGCTGAACTTCTAATTTATTGAGTGCTAATTGTAAGCTAATTTCAAAAATTCCAGCATAGCCTTTTCTTTGGCTCAAAGTGTACATGGGAAATGTATGAAGTTAATTTTAACTGGCCTCACAGAAAACAATCATCAAAGAAAACAAAAACCTACCCCAATTAGAAAAATGCCCAGCACAGTAGCCTCCAGCTACTGCCAGGGTATAAGTTCTTAGACCCCCCAGCAAATGTCTGACCCACAACTCACCCTGAGCTTCTTTCCCTGTTCTCCCTATGAAGACATAGGGAGAGATCTCTGTATGTAAGTATGTGGACATACATACACTACTACGATAAAGCTTATCTTACAAATTAGGCACAGAAAAAGATTAAAAACAATAATAATTAAATAGATAATTCGAACAATATACTGTAATAAAAGTTATATAAAAGTGGTTTCTCTCTCAAAATCCCTTACTGCACTGTACACATCTTTTCACTTAAAAGAATGACTTTACAGCTTCTCTTTGACATATCTGAATTTCCAGCATCACTACTCTTTCATGTCGGGGCCATGAGTAAGTAGTACTTTACTTACTGATCTCTAAGAGCTTGTACACAAGCACTGAAATACTGTGACCATCGATGTGGTAACTAAAATGATTACTAGGGTACTTAACAGGCAAGGAGTAGACACAGTGTGGAGATGCTGCACAAAGGGATAAGTTTTGCCAGACAGGACAAAGCTGGATGGTTGTGCAAGATTTCATCATGCTACATGAAAACATTTAAAGTCTACGAAGAGTTTATTTCCAGAGCTTCTTATTTCATATGTTCATATCTCTGTTGACCATGGATAACTGAAACTGTGGAAAGCAAAACAACAAATAAAGGGAGATGATTGTATTGTCTTTAATCTTATTACATGCCCTCTCAATTTTTAATGCTTCATCTGCAATCCCTTCACATTTTTTTTCTTCCTGGATATATGGTCAAATATTTTGAGCTCTCTCTTATTAAATTACTCTCTTAATTTGTTTTCTATACCCCAATCTACTGCCAATTTTAATCCAAGCATATACGTAATAGTTGTGATTTATACAGCAGAACATAAAATTAAATTATATATAATATATTATAGAATAAAAGAAAAGCTTAAAATCAGTGATGCAATTTAAAATACATATAAGCGATAAGTTAAGGAAAAAAAAAACCTAGATTCTAACTATCTTGACCAAAATAGATTCATATGAGTCAATACCTTAATTGTAAAAAAAACCCATAAAAGATCTAAAATACATCATGCATGTTGTAGTAAATTATTTTTAAGAATTATATATAACCTGAAACTTATAATGGAAATATTGTTGATTTTATACACATAAAATATTTTGTATAATTGACAATGGTTTAAATTTCTTAATATACAAAGTGCTCTTACAGATCAGTAAGTAAACTACTACTACTTAAAATGGAAAAAAAAGTGAACAAAGAGTTTACAGGACATATAAATCTCTGTAAATTAAAATAAGACATCCATATTCATTTGTGAATACAAGAATACATATTTTTTTAAAAGGTAATCAGTTTCAGACTAACACATTTTCAAAAGTTTAAACTTTAGAAATATATTGGTGAAGGTGTGGAAAATAGACATATTCCTCGTGGAAATATTTGAAAGGCAAGTTATTAATACTAAATTGAGAGTTTAAAACTTACATACAATCTTGAAAGCAATTCCACTTTTATTTCACCTTTTAACATCACAAGTAGGCAAATATTCTTAGTATGAGTTATTTTCTTATTAAGCATAAATTAACAGTATTAAATGTATAGGTAATGCTACATTCAATCTTCGTAATAACCATAAGAAACTGATCTTGTGATTGCTATTTCAATTTTATGGATGTAGAAATTTAATCACAGAAACATTGGATGACTTGCCAAAGGTCAGATATGTTGGAAGAGAGATCTGAATTTGAATGCAGGCATTTTGACTCTACCGTAAATTATACACTGCTGATCTTCAGGAGGAGAATCTGTGTTTATTCCTTTCTATAGTGTGTTTTTTAATTACTTTTTAAAACATATATTTATACTTATGAAACTATCTTTATTTACCTGCTTATGTACTTTTTTCATTAAAAGGTAAAAATATGTTAAGAAATGTGTAATAGAAGTCATTTTTTCTGCCCCTACTTTGTTCTGCCTCCAGAATCAGCCATCTAAAAGACAAAAATTAGCTATACCTCTTCAAGAATTTACTTTATATTTTGAAAATTTATGTTACTAAATTTCAGTTTACCTTTTTCAGTTATTATAATATACACATATTTCATATCCTTTTTTCTTCCTTCCTGTGCATCCATCGTTTCAGTATTTTTATATTGTTAAATTAATAGTCAGTTGTTTTATTGGAATAATGTAAATATCCTTCAATGTGGTTATATTTTCTTTATCATCCAAAGTCTGTTTCCCCTTGTACTTAATATTTGATTGTTTTAAAATTGAGTTACATAAATCTCTAAGACTTCCTTCACTCGTCAGAGTGCTGCAACGTACCTCTCAATAAGTCATTCAATCAGTCATCTTGCTTCATGTTGGATCCCGTTTTCCACATGAACACCGTCATTTTGTTAGAGCATATTTGCTACTAGTTTCTTAAGCAATGTTAGGAGAAATCAATTTTTAAATCTTTGCACATTTCAAAATAACTTAATTTTATTCTTGCATTTGATCATTTAACTTTGCCTAGAATTTGAAGTGAAAATTATTTTTTCTCAGATTTTGAAGACATTGATCTCTTGTCTTCTAAATCCCAGTACTGCTATTTAAAAGCCCAATATCATTTGAGTATTGATGAGTTTTATATCAGCTTTTTCTGTTGGGAAATTTAAGGATGTTCATTTTGCCCAGTTGACTTAAAATGCCATGATAATATACCCTTCTACAAATCTATTTTCCTTTTTTATTTTATTGAATTTGTCCAGATAGCTTTTCTAAGAAATTACCTTGTAGCACTACTTCAATAATTTTCTCTCCTCTGTTTCCCAAGTTATCTCTTCTTGATACTTTGTTATTTGGTGATTAGACATCCTCTAGTAATCCTCAGATACTCATATCTTTTTCTCTATTGGCCTATTATCTCTGTATTTGTTTGGCATAATTTCCAAAAGCTCTTTCATGTTCCCTGGGTTGATATGATCTGTAACATTTTCTTGTTTTATGGTTGCAATATGATCTCCTGTGACTGATTATTTTCTTTTGTTTTCTGCGATTGTATCTGTTTACACTTTGTCCTTTAAAAATGCTTTTTTTGTCTTTCATATTGAATGTTTTCTTCGTATATCTGGTCAACTCTGGATCTTGGTTTGTATTTGCAGGTGAGGAAATCAAGCTTTGATTATGTGGAACAATCTGGTCAACAGTTAACAGATAGGCTTTGCTGTGGTTTCATCTGGGAGCAGCCCCTTGTTTTTTATTGGAGTGACAACTGTCATCCTCAAAGAGAAGTCACAAGCCCAATTCTATGTGATTCACTGTCCAATAGAAATGAGATTCCTATGACTGCTTAATGCCACTCATGATTTCAGCCTTGGGGAACTCTACCTACTTTATGACTAAACCAGGAAACAAACAAAGAAAAAAGATACGTGAAGGGAGAATAGTTTTTGATTGGCAACACATACTTGAATCAGACCTAGAATACTTGTATGATATGTCTCCTTTTGTGGAAAAAATAAATAAATAATATCCTTTTCACTAAATCTAAATTAGGATCAGTGTTTTATTACTGGGTTTCCAATGTATTCTTATTTGTTATACAGTCTTTACATTCCTGTTTTATTTTAAATATGCCTTTTCGTGTATAGGGCAATAAACATTGTTCATTTATTTGTGTGTGTGTGTTTCCACTAGATTCAAGATCTGGAAGCAAAGAGACTTGGTCAGATGTTTTCACTGCTATTCCATCAACTCTCAAAATAATACTGGCACAGAATGAATATTTAACAAAAATGCACTAAGCTGTTTCAATGAGAAACTAAATGATATATTTTAAGATGGAAAAGGAAAGCTACAAAACTTAAAGCAGGTGAAGCATCATGAGCCATGTGTGCCTTGCCATCTGGGCCTCCCTGTCACTATTCCTTTAGGATGAGCATTTACTTTCTGCTTCCCTCTAGTCCATAAATAGTTCTATTGTCCTGTAAGTGTCTTTATATTTACAATACCATTCAGACCCTGGGACATTAAAAGTTTTGCTTATTTTCCTCACAGGTTTATTACCTATATGCTCTAATTGTTGCTGCCAGGTAATGGCTATAAATAAGAAATAGATGTATTTACTTTTTCACGTTCCCAATTTGCATTTATTGTTTGAATTACTTAACTATTTGTGTGCATTGCATGAAGTAAGTAAACATAAATTTTAAAAAAATGTTTGGTATCATACTTTGTGTGACAGTATTTATCTTCACCCAAGCCTAAGTATTTCTAAATAATATTTGTTAGAAAATCATGTGATAATCTAATATACCCCTGTGTAAAGATTATTTTTTATATATATTTATATATTTATTTTATATATATATTCAAAAATAAGACTTTAGCTTATTTTAGCCTGTTTGAAAGAAATTTGACAATTTATTTCATAATATGAAAAATTACCCTGAACTAATGAATCCAAAATATAATATCAATTGAATATTTTTGCCTGAACTTTATAAAGTATAAATTATTTGTAAAACTAAGTTTAAACATAGCTGGGATTTTTAATTGATAAGTATGTAGATTCAGGTTACTTGATTTGACCTTTTTTTCCTAGGTAGCTATTTTCTATTTAACAAGTTTTTCTGTAAACTATATATTTTACCTTTTCTCTCAAATTGGGTTTGATTGTGGATATAACTATACAATAAGATGTAAAATGCCTTTTTATTTTATCATATGGAGGCAATGCATTATTGTAATACAGTAACATCATTTAACACAAAAATAAACCCTTTGGTCAAATAATATTAAAAACCAGAAATGACTAATTCTAAACAGTGACCAAAAGTCTACATTAATAATTCCTTAGGGTACCATTATTCAATTAAATACTGTATCAGAAAACATGAAAGTTTGTTCAACGGTGAATTTCAAGCTCTCCAGTGATACTGTTGACAATGTCTTAACCTGGAAATAAATTAAATATTTTGGCCTTATCTAGGACAATAATGCCACAGGAAGGTCTGAACTTCTGAAGAGAGGTACATCAATAGCTTGAATATTACTTAGTTGTAAGTGTATGCTTTTAAATGTTAATAATGCAATCTCTTTAAACGCAGCATTCAAGCATTCCCTTGTTTAAAGATGATGTTAAAGTTTCTTTTTGCCCTTCACTTAATCTAATTTGGATAAAGCTTTATGAAAAGGGTTAATCTAATTTTAATTAAGTTTATTTAATTAAGTTTCAACCCATTTTAAATAATTCAATATCTAGTGGAACTCAGAGTTGCAGAGTGCCAAATCATTTGGTGACATGTAGTTCTTAATTGGAAATAATATAGCATTTATGAAATAAATTGTTGCTTGAGTGATGACATTAAACACAGCATTAAACATGTTCAGATTAAATTTCAAAGGTGTATTTTACTTCTAAAGATCAAACTAATCGGTTTATAAAAAATAATTGGCTTTATTAGAGTACATTTTAATGATTTTCATTTTTGTTTTAGAAAGAAGCAAAGGGAGACAGGTGAGAAGAAAGCCAAGTGACTTCAACTGTTTAACAAAACATAAGAGATACTAGCATATTGCATCTAATTCAAGGCTATTGTTGAGCTGTATTACTGAGGATTTTAAATTAAAATTTGTTCTAACATTTTAATGAACAGTTGTGAATTCAGATCAGCTTTTCAATAAATACTTTCAAGCTCAGTTTCTAAATGTGTATTTAAGCACAAGGCTATTGTTATCAAAAAGGCATGGTACTGACACAAAAACGGGTATATAGATCAATAGAATCAAACAGAGAGTCCAGAGGTAAATCCACACCTATATGGTCAATTAATATTTTACAAAGGAGAAAAACACAGTCAAGGGTGTAAAGATAGTCTGTTCAATAAATGGCATTGAAAAAAATGAAATCGGACCACCTTCCTACACCATATACAAAAGTAAACTCAAAATGTATTAAATATTTTAAGATAAGACTTGAAGCCATAAAACTTCTAGAAAAAACACAGGCAGTAAAATCTCTGACGTTTTTCTTAGCACTGTTTCTTTTTTCTGATATATCCCCTGAGGCAAAGGAAACAAAAGAAAGAATAAACAAATGAGAGAACATCTAATTAAAAATGTTTTTGCACAGCAAAGGAAACCATCAACAAAACAAAAGGACAATCTACTGAATGGAAAAAGAAATTTTCCAATAATACACTGGTAAGGGGTTAATACCTAAAATTTCTAAAGAATTCATACAACTC
The DNA here is from genome assembly GCF_021234165.1 of Pteronotus mesoamericanus. NCBI lineage: Eukaryota > Metazoa > Chordata > Mammalia > Chiroptera > Mormoopidae > Pteronotus > Pteronotus mesoamericanus. The sequence continues at coordinate 36,088,559 of NW_026555285.1, read as the reverse complement.
AACACCAAAAACACAAACAATTCAACAAAAAATAGGCAAAGGCCCTGAAAAGACACTTCTCCAAAGACAACGCACAAATAGTCAACAGACAAGAAAAGACGTTCCACTTGACAGAGAAATCATCAGGGAGATGCAAATTAAAACAATAATGAGACATCTCTTCACATCTGTTAGAATGGCTATCAAAAAATCCAAACAATGATGCTGGAGACGATGCGTAGAAAAGGAAACCCTTATGCATTGTCGATGGAAATACAGATTGATTGGTACAGCCACACTTTAAAGCAGTATGTGAAGTTCTCAAAAAATTAAAAATAAAACTTCGTTAGGACCCAGTGATTCCACTTCTGGACATATATGTAAAGAAACTCAAAACACTAATTTGAAAGAATATATGCACTGTTATGTTCACTGAAGTATTCTTTACCACAGCCAAGATATGGAAGAAATCCAAGTGCCTATCATTGACGTGTGGAGGAAAAAGTGGTGGTACATGTATATAATAGAATATTAGTCAAAGATAGAAATGGAATGAAATCTTACCATATGTGACAGCACAATTAGACCTAATGGATATTATGCTGAGTAAAATAAGTCAGAGAAAGACAAATGCCCTACAATTTCACTTATATGTGCAATCTAAGGAACAATGTAAACAAAAACACAAAACAAATAGTCATAGACACAAATTTATTGAAATTCATAAAAAATATTAATTACATGGTTGAAATTGGGTATTATATGATATTTCTAAGAATACCATAATTTTATTAGTCATTATTTTAAAACATCAATGGTTAAAGTTCTTAACTGACTTTTTAGTTAAGATTTTAGTTATTATTAAATGCAATCACCTTAATTCATGCATTAAAAATACTGAAACTTTATTTAATATGTCAATAAATTAAAAAAAAACACTAAGTTAAATCAAGATGGAGGATAAAACAAGTCCTGCAATCTCAGGCCACGGTGCCTTATTCACTTGGCTTTTCTTAAAGAGCCATGAGATCAATCTGTTACAGCCTAATGACTGATAGAGAAACCAGAATACTATGTTTTAAATGTTCTATTAAGGTTTAAAAGTTATGTGAAAAAAGTTAATTTTATTGAGAAGTACACTAGAACTTCAACCTAATATGATTTGGAGTTAAAAATTGATATAACTAATTTTCTTTGAATGTGGTTGAAAGTTAATATTACCACATAATGAGCAAATGCTTACTAAAGATACTGAGTACTCCTTTTTCCTTTTTACATCATGCAGTCAGAAAAATAAATGAGAAAATGAAACTATTTTTCAGGCCAACAGGTCTCTCAATGTGTGTTTTATTTGTTCTATGCAGCATTGTGAATATTCTCACAGCAAAGATTAAATTAGGAATCTCCAAAAAAAATGCAAGCTAAAAGGACAAAATTTTTTGAGAGATAAATTTAAAATCCTAATGACAAAATTATGCAGTATCACCCAAGTAAAGAAAGTCATCAAATGAACAATAAAAAGGTCATTTTAATGAAAATTTTAGAAAATAAGCAATATTCACTCAATTCTTTACTCAATGTGCACTTGAGAGAGATCTTGTGCAATAAAGAAAAGCTAGATGAATAAATGAATGAGTTAAAGGCCAATTCCCCGTCTGAAAAGTGCTTATGGTTAAAAACCAGATGTGATTTTATATGAATAATATCTAACATACGATGCCCTGTAAAGTAACATATTGATATAAATCAACCTATTAAATATTTTAAATAAGTCAAGGGTCACATGAAATAACTTCACAGTCTGTAGTGGTCTTACTTATAATAAATAATAGAGTCAGAAACAGAAAAACCTTTGGACACCAAATTATTCTTACAATATTGTTATTATAAAATGAGAGTTATACTATTTCATTGTCTGCTTGTAAAAGCCAATATGTTTTTATAACCGTTACCTTTTTGGAACAATAGCTTTATCTCAGTCACATGAATGAAATAAATCATACAAAAAACAAGAAAATATGGACTTGCATTTAAGTGTTCTCTTTTTATATTATTCAGGTTATATTAAGTGATTTTTAAATCTGATCTCATGAATAAATAGAAATAAATTTTATTTCAAATAAAATATATTGTACTCTAAATGATACATATTAGAATAGTAATAATATGTTAATATCAATCCTTAACATGTGTTTAGGTTTATGAAGTTATATGAAAAAGCTATAACTGAGAAATATAGTAGAATTAATGTAATCAATTTAAATCATCTGTATACATCTTACCTTTTCTAACAATTTTTAATCTATTTCAACAATATTCTCTTATGTTTCAGGAAAGGAATGCTCTGCTCTATTAAAATAAGTATTAATATGTCCCTGAATCTGTTTAAATAAAGAATTTTAATAAACAGTTCTACAGAATAATCATTACAATTTAGCTTATATCAACATATTAGTCTTTTTTAATAATCTCCAATGACTAAAAATATGTTTAAAATGTATTAATTATTTAGATTAAAGAGTTGTTCCCAAATTTTTTTTAGTGTAATCTTTTTTGGACATTAAATATATATTATTTTTTCATGTTGTGATATAATTTTTTTCCTCATATGCTATCTACCCGTTCAAATAGACCTGGATGAAAAAGTAGGTGGATGAGCCAAACTGGCACAAAAATGGCAGCCAGTCAATCATTCAACCATCTGGGCCCAACATGGCGCTGACTGAGTTTCTGTACCTTGAACCAAAGGGGACCAGCACACAGATTATAATTAACAGTGGGAAGAGGAGATTCTGTTCCCAGGCAGCTCCCTATTCTGGGCTGTTGCCATTAACCTGAAGCACTGACTTCTTCAGCTTATTTTAAATTTAGAACTTTTAGCTTTTTACGAATATTAGTATATTTTATTTTAAGAAAAATATGCCTCTGTGCTTTGTATTGTTCAATTACATCCTCCAAATCTGGAGGTATATGGTGTTATTTTCTTTTAAGATGAAATCCATAGATTTTTGGCAGTCCCCAGCAAACACGTCCTATAGTGAGAAGAGGCATTCTGGGGGTGTGGCTCATTCATTCTAGAGCAGGTACCGGCTGGGACGCACTGCCACCTGTGCGTGTCAAGTCCTCCCATGGGTTTACTCCTCCATTTTGTTTCTAATGTGACTTCAGCATGTAGCTTGTCCAATTTTTATATAGATGGGGATATTTAATGACACTACCTCACACTAATTTGCTCATGTTTCATTTTCACTTAGGTTATTTGGGAAGAAAAATGATACATTAAAATTCAAAAAACATATATTTTTAATGAACATTCCATTGACCCTGAAATAGTGGACACTGAGTGGGAATCACCTTTAAAAATTATACATTCTATGTTTATTTAAAAGTGAGCGCTACATAAACAACTGATTTTTAAGTTTAAATGATCTAGTGGTGCCCAAATATCAGGAAAAATATTAATTACTGATTTCTATACAATTAGCCTTCTTTCAGTTATTTCATCTGAGAAATTATCATGGTAATCAAATTAATAACTTGCCTTTTACTTTTCATTTCTATATCAGATTCAAAATTTATTAGTGCTCAATATTTATAAGATTCAATATTTAGCAAGGTCATAGGAAGATATAACTAAATAAAAATACATTATATTTAAATTCTGAGATACTAGAAACTGTCTGCCAGGGTTTCAATCTCAGGGCAGCTACTTATCAGTCCTGTGCTATGGACAAACGTCCCCTCTGTATCTTGACTTCCTTTTCTGTAAAGATGGAAATTATAATAATACATTCTGAAGGGCGTGTTATAAAAATTAAAGTAACTATATGTAAGGCATCTAAGTAGGTATTTAGTAATACCTATCCAGTAAATAAGTATTAGTCTCTGTAAGGGAATGTGGCCAGGTGTTGGAATCCCAAAGAACAGTATGAGACTCATGATATATAAATATTTAACATTTTGAAAGGAGTAGTGTTGTGTCTGTGATACTGAAAGAGCAAAGAGGCGTTCAGCCCAGCTGGAGGGTCCTTTCAGAGAAGCTGCAGGGTATGGTTCTCTCTCAAAAGTGAGGTGACCCTAGTTTACCTTTAAAACACTTGCTAAAAGCGAGACACAATAAAATGAACACAACTAAACTAAATTACACTAAAACATGGAACCTGCCCCTCTGAACCTATTTTAAACCAATTGTCTTTTTAGATTCTTTTCAATGGAGTATTTTGGTACTTTGATCCATTGGGTGTTCCAATCATATATTTCCAAATATGTTAAGTCCATTTTTAACCAACTTTAAAATCTTTTAGCATTGAAAGAACCATTACAATGACTATCCTGTTGATAAATAAATGCTAATGTGTTAATTTACATTCAAATAACTAGATAGTTCCTCTATTGGTGCTTAGAACATCTAGTAGCATTCATAGATTTTTAGTGTTTCTTTTAATATTTGCTGAAGTTAAAGCTCTTTTGACATTTGCTGAATGTGCAATTTTCTTAATTTACATTTACCATGTAAAAATAAAACTTAAATCATTATTTCCATGTGGCTATTCAAGCTATGCTATCATGCACTTTTATTTGAGACAAGCACTCTGGTTGTTTCTGGGTTATGTCTCTCCAATGACTGCAGGGAAATGAACTTGAAGCTGTGCCAGTATCTTACTGGTATAATTTTTAAAATGCAACACATTTGAGTAATAGGCACATGGCCATGAAACTAAACCTAATTAAAGTCTTGTCAGTTACAAGAAGTCCCGGATTGATCTATAAAGTCAGATAACACCAGATTTGCAAACCTCTACAATGTCAGGCAGGTGTTAAATCCTGACTCAATATTGATCGAGATTGAGAAAGCAGTTTTTCATCGTCTCTAAGTTCTTATTTATTTTTTTAATTATGTAAAAATATCTAATTTAGAGAATACATTTTTCTGATGTATAGTTTTGAAGAATGCATTTGGTTATTCTTGATGACTATTTTATAAATTAAAGCTAGAATTTTACCTTATAAATAAAGGGGAAGTAAAAAAATAAAGAGCAAAATACATTCTGAGGGGGAAATGACCAAGCCTGCTTTATTTTTTACATTTAAAGGTATAAAAGTCTATATATTTTCTTTATGAACTTCTTGGGAAAATCTAAACATAAAAATATACTTAAATATTTACTTCAAAACTATCACAACTGGTTGACCTTTAATTTTAAAGATTTAAATTTCTTCATATTATATATAGTAAGGATACACATTGCCAGATTCCCGGAAGAAAGTAAAACACTGCATAGAGATGATGTCCATTTTGAGACAAACTACCTCATTTTTTCCTAGCATTTTAAGACTGATTTTTACCTGTTAACTTAAGAATCATGAGTGAAAGTTCCAACACTTCTCAAGTGTGATGTTGTCATTCAGTGATAGCTTTTATAGTGTATATATGTCACTTTTTCTGGCATCTTAATTCATTTTTACTAATAGGATTCTTTTTAGAAACCCAGATTCATGGCTGAGCTAAGTAATTTTAATATGAATATGAACTATGAATGTCAGTACACAGAAATCCTTCTGGATATATCAAATGACATATCTTCCCTCCTTTTTAAATTTTTTTTATGGAATCAAGGACATAAAAAATAAAATGAATACCATGAAGACCCACCCTTCCACCACAAACACTCCCCGACGATGACAGGATGCGTGGGAATCCACAGTGCCTACCCAAGTGCCCAGCACAGCTAAGACACTTAATGTTGTGTGAGTGAATTCAGAACAATCTTTCATATTTCAGGCATGTGTATAAACTGGACATGTGTTAGGACCTGGACACATGTTGTGGAATGAATGTGTGTGTTCTCCCCAATTCATACTCGAAGCCTAATCCCTTCCCCCCAAAATGATATTTTTGAGGTGGTGCCTCTGAGAGGTAATTAGGACCTATAGGTAGAGCCCATATAAATGGGAATAGGGTCTTTATAAGAGGAGACAGTAGAGAGCATGCTTCTCTCTTCTCCACCATGTGTGCAGAGAGAAGACAGCTGCCTGCAAGTCATTAAGAAGGCCCTCAGAACCTCATCAAAACCTAGCCTGTTCTCAGATGTCCAGCCTCCAGAAGGGTGAGAAATTCATGCTTATTGTTTAAGCCCCTCATTAGGTAGTATTCATTACAATAGCCTGAACTCAGACATCATGAGAATAATAAATAATCATTGGGATATAATAGTTGTACTATTAATATTCAATTTTTTTGAATCCTCCTTTCAGAATAAAAGAAGAAATAATTTTGGGGAAGACAGAAATGATATATTATGACCATTTATAATATTCTTTATAGAAGCAGCCTCCAGAGGGGATGAAATAATAAGTTCGCATTGGATGAACTTTCAAATTGACCAACCGAACTAATGAAGGCTATACACAATTATCATAGCTGTACATTTGAATATACATCAAAGTTTAGTCTTAGTAGTGTCTGAGTCCTCAGAACTTTTAAATCACCATTTAAAAGATTTAATTTTAAAATTTAGGTAATTTACAAAATTGCAAATATAAACTGTTTACCTTGACTATTATGCTATTTTCCTAATTGTATTTATAATTAATTTCATAGTAAACTGATACAATTATTAAAAAATGGGAAATAAGCAATACAACCATTTTTTCTACTCTAAGAATATATGTTTTTTAGTCTTTGAAAAATACGTTTAAGATAAAATTTTTGCAGCTGACTAGTCAAATACATAAATTAATATTTAGGTCTATTGTGAGAAAAGAATTCTAGCATTCTTGATTTTAAAAAGTGTGTAATTTTTAAGAATCCATATGTTAATTTTTATTACTTTTGAAATAAAGTATGTTTTAACCTTTATTGGTTCTATAAGTATAACTTCCGTAATTTTTTTTGCTATAACTTTGCCTGCTTTTCCCATATGGGTGGTGATGTATTTTTATTATATTTTTGTGATTAAGAACTTAAATGTCAAGTTTACATTCTTATCCTTTATTTCTTATTTTTCTGTATTGTATTTAGAAATACTGTTCTCAATTTAGAAACAATTAACATTTTAACTAATTTTACTCTTGAGCTTGTATATTTGTGATTTTTTATTTTAAGGTCTGTAATCTAAGTTTCTGCCTTAAAGATTAGTGTACAGTGTACATTGTTACGTGATTATTTTCCAAAAATTTAGCCCCTTTAATATTATTTGCTAATTCTTTAATATTATTTGTATATATTCTTTATTATTAACTTATTATTCTAATAATTTATCAACCTTTAATGAAGTATGTTTGCCTACAAAACTGCATCCATTTAAGTTTAATATTCTATATATTTTGAATTTACTACCGCATTCAAGACTGAGAATATTTCCATCACATTCAAAAATATTTAGCATCCCAAGCACAACTTCTTTAATGTTTACTTATTTATATCAGGTTAATGTTTTTGAGATGTTTTTATGGGTTTTTTTTGTCTATCAGCAGTTTTTTTCTTCTATCAGTTACTTTTTATTGCTGCGTAGTATTTTAACATATGGTATACCAAATTATGTTGATCCATTAATTTATGACGCGTTTTGAGTTTATTTCCAGTTTTAATTTTTGTAAGTAAAGATACTATGAACATTATTTTACGTCTCATTTTGTAGACATATTTTAATTTCTCCCAGATCAATACCTGAGGCTAGATCTTATTATAGATGTAGTTTCACTGTTAAAAAAAAACTGCTAAACTGTTTCACAGAGTAGTTGGACATTTATTATTTTCCCACCATCAGTCCATGATAGTTCTAGTGTCTTTATCTCTTGTCAAACATATGATACTACCGGTCATTTTAGCCATGTTAATGTGAAGATAGTGGTATGTCTAATAATCTAGATAGAACACATTCTCCTGTGCTGATAGGCCATTTTATGTTTTCTTTGTTGAAGTATCTGGTCAAGCTTTTATCCATTTTTTAATTGGGAATTTGCTTTATTATTGATTTGGAAGACTTTTTACACATTCTGATTTTAGGTTATTTTGCAACAGATATACATTGTAAATGCCTTTTCCTTTTTTTCTCATTGCCTTTGCAAATTCAAATAACAAATACTTAAAAGATGTGAGTAGCTTTAGGACTAGCTACTCAATGAGGGCAAATCTTAAATTACCTTGAACACTGTTCTTTGAAATCTGAATTTTGAGGACACTGTCAATGAGAACTGAAAAGGAATATTATTAAAAAATGGAGGAAGGGATCATTTTATGGAGTGATAGAGAGTTTAGCAATACTATTGCCTTTGATAATGTGGAAAGAAGTATATGCATTTAATAAACTGATTTATGTACCCAAGGAGATCTGTAAGTCAAGTGTTGAAGATGTCATTTGATTTAATCTTGCTTCTTATAAAATAAATAGAGAAAGAAAAAATTAAGGAAAATACTTAAAAAATTAACCTGTAGAATGTGGTTGTTAAAATTTTTAGCCTCTCCAATAGACAAAAGATGCTAACATTAACAAATTGTTTCTGACTAAAGTTCAAACCTAGGTCATGCTCAAGAGAAAGAGGTCTAAATGTAAGCTAAGAGTGTCACCACAAAAATTTTTGTTCATTTCTGAGAAACACAAAAATATTTTCCTTCTGAATAACATTCAGTTATAAAAAGCAGCATATAAAAAGATTAAGGGTGTGCCTCAAATCTCTCTTAATCAAAAAATAGAGCCTCTAACATGCTTAATGGTGGTGTCCTTCATCCATGCCAGGAACAGCCCAAGGTAGAGAGGGGCCTATCTCAAAGACATCTGTGGGCATATCTTTCTTAATGAAGTCAACCACAATGAGTGTTGTAGTTTGCCTGTGAAGTTTTTGAAAAAAATTCTATTAGTAAACAGACTGATTACTTAGATTGAAAGTGAGAAAAGCAGTGAAAAATTAAAAGACATTGAGATCCCGAAATATTCCTGGTTACAAGGAGCTTGAGAAAATGATTCAGCTCCACTAGTGCTACCATTCATAAACAAAACCAGGAAGGATTATTCCAAAAGGAGTAGAGCACAGAAAAAGGAATATAGGACCAACGAGAGTAATTCTCACAACTTGTGATGTAATCAAAGATCTTCTAACACTTGCCTAGCAAGATATCAGACTGCAATTTTTTTCAAAATTTCCAAAAGGTTGTCTATATCACTATGTAGATATTTTCTTTTGGTTGCTATTTCTACAAATTTTAACATGGGTGGAGAAAAACATAGTTACATTAATCATGTGAATTAGTTTTATTTATTTAAAAATCAGTTATTAATTATAAAATAAGAATTATAAAAACTTCCCCAAAATATAAGCCTAAAGATTCTAATTTTTCAGGTTTTTTTCTTTTCTTTTTTTTTTCTTGACTCAACTTATAGCTGGAGCTTTGCAGTTTAAATGATCAGTGACACATTTTTGGGACTCGAAACATTATATATAGCTGCCTAAGCTCTAAAATGAGAACTGAATTTTTTCATGAGTGCACGGCTCCATAGTTCTTGAAATCAATTGTAATTCCCATAACTGTGGCCCCACTTCTATTGTTTCATTTGAGTGAAGCCTTCAGAGACAAAGTTGTATAATGAGCATTGTCTTTACATATTTGTTCACAGTGATCTGACTGGTGAAAGTAGGACAGATGTGTTCTCTCATCATGTTTAAAGAAAATTGTAGGAATATCCGTTCTCACATGTAAATTTATGGGAATGTCCCTTCAGAATCTTCCACAACATGAGTCAAATAAACCAGCACACCGTGGGTGAATTTCCTTGGAAGAATCAAGCAAGTCCTGTGCTAGTTGGAATACAGAAATCAACTCTGACAATATTACAATATTACATTTCTGAACACTTTTAAGTTCTTATTGTTGTGATGTCAAGGAAAATTGCTGGGATAGTCTATTCTCTTCAAAAAATAGCTTGAAGACAAAAGTTTTTTTTTTGTTTTTTGTTTTTGTTTTTGCTTTTTTTTAAAGATGTATATGATAGCAGAAATTCCACTGGTGATTTTTAACCCTGTTGTAGTATTACTTTACCACGTCTATCTCTTTTTCTTAAAAAAAAATTTAATTAGTAGATGCCAAGTGGCCATTAAGACCTTCAGTTTTTTCCTTTGAGCTCTGCCTAAAATACTAAACCTAGAAAACTGGGTCTGTTAATTCAAAGTTGGTCACACAGAGCTGTTCTATCATCCCAAGAAGATTTGCTATCTCATTAGCATCACATGTGTTAAATAGGAAATATTGACTTCATTCAGTGGCTCTCAAAACTTTATAGCATACCTTGGTTTTTGAATAAAAAAAAGTAACAAAAACAATAAAAATGCTTTTAAATCATGATTTAATGTCCTGTATAAAATATAAAGGACAAAAGATTTGTAAGTCTTCTATATCTAAAATCCTTGTGCACCCTTTAATAATTTTTTATATAAATCTTGAAGAAAAATGTCTATATATTTGGTGTTTTCATTTTCTACATTGCATTACTATTAGATCAAAAATAATTCTAACACATAAAATTTGCGAAAACATTTTGTTTGCCTTAGCCTCTATAAACAAATGATTTAAACTCTTGTAAAATACCACAGTCATTTGCAGCTGAGCATAGTACATTGGATGTTTCTGAAATTTCCCTTTAATCCCTGCCTATGAAAAAACCGAAAGATATGAATGTGAGATGTCTTTTCAGGTACTTGGAATTTTATGACTGTACTCTGTATGCGATATTATTTTCTGTGGTTTGCTAACTTTTTTTTTCTCAAAGTATGAAACATTTGTTTTGTGTATGTATGAAGAGGACATAAACAATTAATGGTGCAAAATAAAACTAGATCATATTAATATCTTTAAAGGAGTAAATGTTTAGTAGTTTACTTGGAAAATAAATTTGGTTATGAGCCTAGTTATGTAGTCAAACTTGAAAAAAGATCCCAATACAGTTATGAGTACTCAGTGGAATAATTATCTGTGTTCTTAGCATATTGTCATCTCTTGATATTTTCCCCCTATGGCTACTTAAGTGCATATGTGAATAAGTACATACCTTTAAGTGTAGTTGACTGTTAGTTGGTGGGATGTGTCCTTGCATATAAAAAATAAAAATAATTAAATGTTTGTTATTACTTTGACTCAATCTCTTATTACAGATCCAGTTTTTCTTGTATATATTTATCTAATACCCTGAACATCACTGAAGGTACATGCATTTCTAATTCTTTAGCTACAAATGTGGTTGTGGATAAAGTCACACATTTCTTTCTATTAATTTATTTGTTATTTCTAATAATTATCATTAAACATTATATAACCCTTATTTAACAAATCTTACTAAAATTGTTGTAGTCAATGATTAAGATATACATGTAAAATTTCTTAGCAAAATGATTTACAAGAATTTTCATCTGTTTTTATAAAAGGCTATAGTTTTAGTCATACACACACACACACACACACACACACACATATGTATTCATCAAAATCCAAAGAATTTTCAGGATAAAGTGAACATTAAAGACTTATTACATATATTGTGCTTACTTAAATTATGTATTTACTATATAGTGACAAAAGATGCTTTGACTATGGGCAGTGGTCCACAAGGATACCTTCAGATCAAACATATATATAAAGGCACACTTGAAACCTGTATGATATTATTAATGGATATCATTCCAATAAATTTAATTTAAAAAGACAAGAAATTATCTACTTATTTATTCCCATTATGTTTTTGAGAAAACTGTGACACCAATTCAGTGGAAACGTTGAGGAATGAAAAGAAACAAAGTTATGAGACTATATGAAATTATATATAACTTCTATATGAAATTAAGAATAATCTTGATATAAATACATAAAAGCATTGATAAAAATCTTCATTAGACACATATAAGTGTAAATTGCTAAGACATTTTTTTCTTAGCCTTCAGTTACATTATTTTAGTGTTGGTATCTAAAGTAACTGATTTCTTACTATTACTAAAATTGTATATGCATTATCTATATCTATACCTACATCTACACCGATATCTATGTGTATATATATCTATATCTGGAAATGGATATGGTTTGATAAGAAAATATGTAATACTTTATAAATTTTATTGTAATACATATTGAATACAGACAATTATACACACAGGAGAAATTCAAGAAGTGGACAGTAATTTTGCCCATGGTTTTAACTATTCACATGATCAATGGCTTTCTAGTACTGATAATGTTGAGAGGAAGGAAAATGCATAGTGCTAAAATTAAGCCCTTTGACTTTATCTCAAGTTTTTTATATTCAGTTTTACAAGTTAGAAATTTCACAAATTTCAGAATTTCACATGTCATTTGGTTTTATATTGGTCCAGACTTTGCATAATGTAACACATATGTCTTCATTTACATCAAAAGAAGCAGAAATAAGAAACAGAGAGCATCATTTTTTAAATACTTAAAATTTTAAAATAAATATTATTGATCCTATTACTGATCAGTTGTATTTTTAAAGCATATTATTTTATGACTTTCCTCACAAAACATCATGATCCTTGAGACTTTTTAAAAATAAGTTCAAATTATATCTTTAATTACCCACCGGCATTGCATATTATTTTAGTGAGTTTTAATTTAGCCGACCTCTGAAGTGAAACAGAAATTTGGTTTAATTACTGGAATAGTTCAACCAGATCTCTCTCTCTCTCTCTCTCTCTCTCTCTCTCTCACACACACACACACACAGAATAACCTTCTTAACTGATTTAAAAATTAAGTCACTTACTTATTTCAGAATTGAGCAGTGAGTCGTCTCCTATGAAATTCATGTGAGCGATATCGATGTATTTGATTAAATGTGAAGTCTTGCTATTTATGTTGGGTGGGTGAAACTACTGAGAAATTCAGTATCGCTTATATGATATTCAACGAACTGATTAACATCAAAGACACATTGCTTTAGTGAATGACTAAATATATATGAAAAACATGTGCAAGTAAGATTTTATCAAAAAGATTTCATTTTTCTCTCATGACAAAATGATAGTAGACAATTGCAAATACTCTTCTAGAAGGTCAGGAAGGTGAGAACTCCAAGGTTTGTGACTCTGTGGGTCTCTTGGCTTTTCCCTTATGATCACAAAAGGACTGTCGGGCTGCAACAACTCTAAATATTACCTATTTATTCCTCTTTTAACACAGAGACAGCGTCCCCAGGGAGAGTGGAAGTGCTCCAGCTGACATTTTGTGCTCTTTTCAGAAAGTAAAATGTTCCTCAAAATTTCTAATAGATATTGCTTATATTGTATTGGCAGGAACTGCATCAAAGGCACACTTGGGTAGTATGATCTGGCCTTTCTGAGACCAAAGAAACTCTTCACAATACCTCAATAATATCTCAGCCCTAATAAAATCACAGAAAGAGAAAGCCATTATGGGGTGGACACAGAAAGCGACCTTCTATATGGAAGAGTGTGATGCAATGTGTGCACGCGTGTATATGTACACACCCTTATTCATTATTTTATGCATTTTGATATTTTATTAGATTATTTCTCCAATACTTCTTTTAACTTAGTTTTAATTTATAAAATTACAACATGTATTATTTGCTTTGTGAGCTTAGAGTTGTAAAGGGAGGAACCCCACCTTGGGAATGGTGGGGGGGCGCCTGGGAGGAGCAGGGGAGGGTACATGAGTGGCAGTCGCAGTCTGGCTGCTGAGATGCGGAACCTGCAGCACAGGTCGCTCTGGCAACCAGGATGATGCACACTGGCTGCGCAGGAGATTCTGGGGGAGCCTTTACAAGGAATGCCCACGGAATCTCTGCTCTCCTGGATTTCCCCTTCCTTCCCAGCCCACGGAGGCTGGAGTTCCTGAGACCCGGGCCTTGGGGATTAGGTGGCTCACCACTTTCCCAGGGCCCCTCCAAGGCTGACCAGGAGCACAGTGGGCTCCAATCAGAGGGGAAGGGAGGAGGCTCCTCAGTGGGCTCAGGGAGCAAGGTCAGGAGACAGGCCCCACGCCCCCCGCTAACATGGGAGGCCAAGGTGGCAGTTGCCCACCCTCAGCCTCCATCTCCAGAACATGCCCAGCAAGGCACTGCAACCCCGTCCGCCGATGGGAAGCCGCAGAAGCTGCCGCCTGCCTGCAGTCCATGCCAGCTCAGGCCTGTTAGCGACGCCTGCAGTGCAGCTGAGGGACAGGTAGCCTGCCACCTGTGCGTTACTCCAGCGGAAGCCAGGGGAATGCAGTTCCTGCTGTAGCTGCCCGGCTGGTGAGAACAGTAGGTGCTAGGATTGCTCGAGGCTTAGGACCCCACACTGTTGGAAGCCAGCTCCTGGAAGGCAGGGTTCCAAGCTGGAATACTGGCATGTATGCCTCACTGACTCCAGCTTTTCGGACTCAGAGACCCAGTGCAGCAGGACACGTAGGTCCTGGACTGCTTTCTCTCTCTTGCCTGAAGAGCAGCGCACAGAGCCAGAGAGCAAGACAGGAGGCACGAGCTAGGAAGTTCCTTGCGGTGGCCCTCCCCTTGTGGGACCCACAAGATCATACCTCAGAGAGGATGGGGACCTGTTTGCATGGCTGGCTTAAGCTCCAAAAGGACAAAAATGGGGAATTTCTGGGTTTGGTTTTGGACTTAAATCTTCCTGGGGTTGACTGGTATACTGTGCTTTGCAAATGAAGTCGGCTCTGAACGTTTCCAGCCCTTTCAAATCAGATTTCCTGTTAATAAAAACCTGTTTCCTTCCTCACAATCTTTGTAGTATGAGTTTATATGGTGATGAGATTTGGGACCCCATGAAGCTCAGTTACAACAGGTCATGAATTGGACCTAGAAGGGTAGAAGACAGTAAAAGTCCAGGGAAGAAGCAAGAATTTGCTAAATTTTAAGAATAAAGTAACAACACAGATAGATGTGGATTATAGGAGCAATTGTGCATGTTTAGTCAATGGCAAAATAAAATCTATTTTTCTAGATGGACATATTAGGGAATCATCTATAATTCAATTATTGTTTTTCCAAGAAAAATTATATGAAATATCATTTAGGTTAATAATTTGATGCCACATTCCAAATATGGTATCTCTAACAAAGCATTTATTTTCATGAAACTTTTTAAATGATTTACCCAATTTTAGTTAGCATACTTATACTCACTGAATATGTGAAATCCTTTTTAAACAATACCTAGAATTATAATTCTAACACTACCTTGTTTTCTAAATTTGTCAAAATTTTAGTAAAACTGAGTAAAGGAGTTAAAAATTCAGTCAGTAAGTTCAGGGTAAATAAGAAAGCAAAATAAAATGGGAAACTTTATTTAAAATCTATAGCAAGATACTTCATATATATGTGTCTGATTAATCTTACTCTATCACAGACTAATGCATTATTATATAAAATGCATTATATTATATATATAATATATATATTATATATGCATTATATTATATAAAAGTATATTGCACATAAAGGTAAAAACTGTTGTTACATTTAATATTTCAATAACAACTTAATAACAAAACTAGAAAAATATGTTGAGTTAAATTATTTTAATGGTGATGAATTCTGGATTAATTCAATCATAGTAGGTGTCCAGTAAGTACAGCACCAGTGAAAGACAAGGAAAGGAATTAGATGGATATTCAGGGAAATTTGACCACACAGAAATATTGGTAAGTCTAACATCAAAAGAAATAAAATTTAGGTATTCCTATCTGTAAGGGGTGGGGGAACCTTTGTGTAAACTATTATATTACTAAGTGAGGGTCCAATATGGCCATTTCTACTGTGAAAAATTGTGAGAATATCAGATTCCCAAAGAGAGATAATTACATGTGCTTATTGTAAATGGTGTTATCAGTCTGTCCCAAAAAACAAAAAACACCTCCTCATCTTTTGGGGGAGCCAGATTAAAATGCCTTCTTTTTCTACATGTGCCATATCATATTGGTTTTTCTATTCTAGAACTGTAACACTTTTCTTACACTCATTCAAAAATTAATGATATATAATTTTTCAAAAATTTCATTGGAAGTTACATGTGTTTACTCCTTTTAATCTCCCAAGGAAATAGTCATATTTATATCTCTGCTCCAGAAAATACAATAATGTATCTACATTTATTTTCTACAGAAGTGTATGTTATGTCTTCTTTGTATTCAAAGGATACATTGTTAGGCTCAGAGAAGAACATTTAAAAGAAAAAAGAAAAAAAAGAATTTCATTGAACTTCCTCTTCTGTGCATAAAGCCCTTTGGGAAGGGAAAGGAAATCAAGATATGTTCCCCCTCATATAAACACTTTATTTTGTTTCACTTTTAGTTTTCTTACTTATTTTGTTTACTTTTTCTAAGGTAGATGAACACGCTGGCTATTAAAATTGTGTCAAAATGTTACGTAAGTCCTGCACTTACAACATTATGGCTTAAGTGAAAAGCAGCATCCAGGAAACTATTTGGTTTCATGATACTTCATCTTCTGTGGTAAAGGAAGCATGAAAAGAACAGCTGCTTGGCCCCAGAAATTCTAGAAAAAATGTTTATGTTCATGCTAGATTAATAGTGGTTAAATGTAGTAGAATATCGTAAACAGATGTGAGTATTTTCTTCTCTGCAAGATGCATTATGTCTTGAAATATTTTGTAAGACAACAGTCTGGAGATACAGGTAAAGAAGAAACAGGCATCAGCAAGTCTGAAACCTAACAAATTTTAATTTTAAAGGAAATAGAAGAGAGAATGAGACTCAAAACACCAGGGCAGGATAAAATGACCGATACCAACAAAGTGAAATGAAAGCAGAATACAGGTCACATCCATTTTGTGATTCTATTTTTAATGCACCGCTGGTCAGCTATTTTACATAGCGATATTAAAAAATGAAGTAAAGTTTACTTTTAGGATCCCTTTGTTCATTATTATGGTTTACCTGGCAAAAAGATAATTATGACACACATATGTGATACCTATTTTGCTATCATTTGAGATAATTATTATAAATGATAATGCATCTGAAACTTTTAAGCTATTTTAGTTATATCCTGCAATAAGTTTAGCTTTTATTATACCCTACTGATTATTAGACTTTTGTTGAGAAAAAAAAATGCATGTTATAAGTCCTATGTATGTAGTATTACCATGGAAAATTTAAGGCATTTTACATATAATTATAAGAGACAAAACTATGTGGCTACATTAGATATAGTCTCACATTGCCAAGAACTGTTAAGGAGTAGAAATATATACTGCTATAATGCATTATAAAATGTGCAATAACTGATAAAAATTTCCAGACTATAACAAAGACCTATACATCTCATTAAACAAAAATATTCAATGGGACTCACCTAAGTTCTCATTTCCTCTTTTATATGAATACAAAGAAAGAAAAAAATAGCTATTTAAGCACCATTGGCCATGTGCCACATGCACACCAAGCACATACATACATGCACATACATCAGCTAAGTATGAAACAGAGTGAAACTTATTTACAGCAAAACCATAATGTTCTACATCATATGAAAAATTTCTCACCTCCATATGAGAGCAAACTATGAGCAGAACTCCCTATAGGCTTTATTAGCTGAATTCATGTCTGGATTTACTCCTTGGTTGTTTTCTCTCTACATGGAGCTGCTTAGATGGGATGTTTCATTTCCATAATCAAAGATTCCTACGGCTCAGTTCTACACTGAGAACAGCTCTATAGGGATGTGCTAGGAGTACAGAGCATATAAATAGAGGAGTAAATAACAAGAAAAACAAGTCTAAATTCTCCTAAACTTTGCCATTAACACTAATTGGAAAGAACACACACACACACTCCACTCTTTCATGCCATGGCCAAGTTTCTCTGTGACTTCCTAGGTAGCGACTATGGCCGAAAGGACTAAGTCTGGTTCTGAAGCCATTGATTTCAGCTCCTGGCCAGACCATCTGGCATGTGATCATAAATAAATTATTTCAACTTACTAATACTACACATTAAAATGATCTCTCAATAACATTATTTTCATTTAATCATCAGCTAAAATCTGTTTTGGTATTACCTGTCTCTATTTTACATTTGAGGAAATCAAATTCCAAATTACTTATGCAAACAGACCGTGATCCTACATCAAACAAGTGACACATCCAGCAGTGAGGAAATTTATCCATGTTCCTTAATTGATTTAACACTGCAGTTCTTGCTTTTTTATAAATTTGATTTCTTAATGACTTATTTTTCACATAGAGTGAAGGGAGGCTTAGAGTTTTACGAAGCTTCCTTAAGCTTTAGGTGTGAGAAGATATTGATACATCACGATCAATATTTAGCAACTCTGTAGCATGCATTCCTTTATTAGCCTACAGAGGAAGGTATCTGCTTATGAATGTCAGCAGCAACTCCTGATGAAAAACTGCCATCCTTTGCTAATAATGGTCTTATGCATGAAGATTTCCTTGTGTCAGGTGAAGTAAGGTTTACAAAAGAACCCAATTACTTCCCTTTACCCTTCTTTCTGCTCATAGACAAAACCTGTTTGGAAATTACTATCTTACCCGTACTGAACATATGAACAAACAAGAAAAAAAGGGCCCCAACTGGTGCAGCTTAGTGGGCTGGGCTTCGCCAGCAAACTAAACGGTCACTGTTTTAATTCCTGGTCAGGGCCTGGGCTGAGGACCAGGTCCCCAGTTGGGGACATGCAAGAGGCAGCCAATGGATGCATCGCTCACACATCAATGTTCCTCTCCTTCGCCTTCTCCCTCCCTTCCCTTCTCTCTAAAAATAAGTAAATAAAATCTTTTAAAAATTAAAAACAAAGAAGAAATGAATGAAGAGAGAGGAGTTGAGTGGAAGGAATGAGCAGGCACCAAGCACGGCCCGTTCTCCCAGCTGTGCATGTCATACCACCTTCACGGGCCTCGCTGGGCCCCATGACTGGCAGGGACTTTGTCTCAGTATAGAAAGTGCAATGGAATGATATAAACTTTGGTTTTGCTTTTACTGAAAGATTACAGAACATTACAATATTAGAAAAGACATATTCGATTTGGGTTGCGTTTCCATAGGAAGGCTCTGAATAAGAGGGCCATTAACCTTCAGAATTTCACTTTTCTGGCATGAAAGGGCACTTGCACTGAAAGAGCTTGTGTCATGTCGTTGATTTTGTGCCAGAAGAGTTGAGATTGATCTCAGCACGCTCTGTGCCTTTATCTTAACGGGTGGCGATGCTCTTTCTAAACCCCAGAATGTATGTATTTTACTGTGAAGTCTAAGCTTTATTCTATTAACCTTTTACGAAATCAATGAATCATAAAGTCCTGAAATTATTGTCACAAAGAAACTGTTGTATAACTAAAGCCATTATGAATCCATGTATCATTCCTGTTGACACAAAAAATTATTTTTGTGTATCCCTAACATGTGAATATTTCATAAATGCACAGAAGGACAATTTATCTTTAAGCCATCTGGGTCTCAAATGTTACCCAAATATATATTTCTTGTTGATCTCCTTTTCAAGTTTTAAAAATAATTTTCTATTAATGTATTTTATCAAGACATACTCTGAAAAAGTTGATGCTTGAGTAAAACTTATTTATGAAACAAAGAGAGCAAAATTAATCCACCCTAAATATTAAAAATGGATTATTAAATGTAAGTTTAAAATGCTGTTAGAAACTTGAGAAAATATACCAATAGTTGAAGTCTCTATCCCCTTGGGGATTGCTTATTTAATATGGAGACTAGTTTACTTGGCTTCTCTGCTCTGTTTGTCTTGATAAGTTCCTTTCTTATATTAGATCTTTTATATTTTAGTTTTAATATTTTTATGTGTGGTTTCTTCAATATACTAAGATAATCATACTATGTTTCTTGATTGGGGGAGGGGGTCATGGATTAAATATTACATAAGACACTACATTTCATTGAAAACCCACTAGGTATGTAATCTACGCTAGTGTCCTTTCCATTCTCATATTTGTTTGAAAGTTTAAAAGAAGCAGAGACAAAAAAAGTTTACTCGTGTGCCAAGTTTCTCTCTCTCTGGTCACCTGACACTTATAACTCCCAATAAATTCTTCAAGTATTCATTTCTTCTTTATTTTATGATTGTTTAGTGATGTTGCTTAAGTCAGTAATAGATTTTTTCAAGATCTGAGTAGTCTTGATTTCTGAAAAGTGTACCCTCACCTTATTTTTCATGTCATTCAATTATATGAATGTCACACTCAAATTATAAATACCTACCTTAAGTTTTTACTTTGCATATGAATCTAGGGATTTCCTTCTGACAACTGTAATGTTTAACTTTGATTAGCAAATGTAGATAAAAAAAGGGGGTTGGAAGAAATAAAGACACTTGTCACTAGAGTTGTATTCAATTTTTTGTTCATCTTGCAAAAACAGCTCTACTACAATATTCATACCTCCATAAAAGTTTCATATTTTTCTAAGCCGTTATCAGTGTATCAGTCAGAGTTCGGAAAGGGAAGCAGAGACAATATATGTAAACAAGGAATTATAAAAATTAAACCCTGCAAAACAATGGGGGAAACTGTGGGAATGAAGAGCCACAGAGAAATTAGACCTTAAGTTTTCCTGAAGCATTGAAATAGAGGAGTAAGTGTTTACTCCAAGCTTACAGGAGAATCTGAGAAACAAACATATCAAATGTTAAAATTTCACCTGGTCCATTCCCTTTTTATTTTTTACTCTGTTTTCTATTATTACCTGCTCAGGAAAGTATCAGTTTTCTTGATGATGCTATCTAACATGGATCCACTCAGAGCCATCATCTTCTGTTGTATTCTGACTTATTTTAAATTAAAGGCAACGTATCCATCTAAAATTATTTATTTATTTTCTTACATGAGGAAAACTCCACAGTAACTAAGCTCTTCCTAGGACAGGACTCCTTATATTTATTTCTTTTCTGTATAACTTGTGCCAAGAACTGTACCTGTAACTACCAGACCATAATTAATGAAATTTAATATCACATCTTTAAAAAAGCTATAGATATACATGACTTATGTCACAAAACAAGGGGAACCCTAGATTCCAAAAATGAAGAGGCAGCTGAAAACTGGAGTGTGACACAGCTGAAACTGGAATTTATCAAATGAGCTAACCAAGATAAGTGATTTGCATTAACTTTTCAAAAACAGGGAAGACTTTAGTTTTATGAAAGTTTGTGGGTTGGATTTTAGAAAGTCCTAGAAAATGAGATATGTGAAGTACTATGCATTAAGTGAAAGATTGAATAGTAAAACTCTTCTGACTGGAGAAGTGGTGTTTTTCTTTTCTTTTTGTCTTTTAAACATCATTATTGAGGAAAAATTGATCTACAGTAAATCACACATATTTTATTGTATAAAAATTATAGCAAAATAAACTAATAAAAACTGGAAATTAAAAATATATTCCTATGGTGATAAAATAATTTGCCTCCTTACTATAATTAGCCAGATTTTTAAAAATCATATATTCATCTACAGTATCTTGACTTTGAGTTTGCCTCCTTTGCTGATGACTTCCTTGATGAACAGGTTATTAATGAAAACAATAATAATTTTGTATAAACATTTTGATTATAATTTTAAGCATGTCAGGTCTAAAGTACAAATATCAAACTCACACCTATCATTTAGAAAATGAACAATATTTAAAATACACATGAAGCGCAAACAACATTCACCTTATATTGAGCCATAACACCCATTTCAAATTATTGACCAAAGTGTATTTTATAGACATTAATAATAATTCAATTTAGTTAAAAATTAAAAAATGTATAAAATAATAACATTTCATCTTATTTAAAAAGGACTTTTTGTGTTATTCTAAGACTGAACTATGATGAAAATATTATTTAAGTGAAAAAATAAGTTATAATTTTTAAGTTATAAAGAAAATTTCATTGAAATGAAATACTAAATATTTTAAAGTAAATCCTCAATTCTTCTCATTGTTTTTATTTAAATAATGTTAATATGATGATGAATTCTGGTGTCAGAGCAACACAAACATGTTCTATTTCAACATCTCTTACTGAATCTTTTTATAATCTGATAATCTGCATACTAATTGCTTAACTAAGTTTTAAATAAACTTAGTCATTTACATAGTAAGTAAACTGGTCATTTACTATTCAATTCAAGAAAAGGTATTGAATTCTTACTATGTTACAGACACTGTGCCATATACTGATCAAAACAAGGTGAAACAAAGCTTTGACTTTCAAGAAGCATACTGTTTTCTTACAGTATGGACAATTATACCACAATTTATAATAATACAATAATAATAATATACTGATAATAACTTCAGTAGCTCCTATGATAAGTGAAAACCTATAATGCTGTGGAATTATATAGAATAGGCACTATATAACTATGTTGGATAACAAAGTGCTTACATCACCAATATTTAATTAAATATTGGTAGAATATAGCATATGTATAATAACTCCCACATGTAGGATACATTCCCCATCTCTTCTTTTTCACTGAGAACTTACCAAGCAGAAAAAGAGAAGCAAAGCCCTAGTAGAGGGAGATTATGGGATTTATTTTTGGTTCTTTCTCTCACCAGTTTTTCTATTTTTCATTTTTCTACCATGAGTCCTATTTCAGTTCCCTTGAAGGGGACAGAATCATGCATTCTACACAAGATATAATGACCTGTCACTTCTACAAGTTGGACTGGAGAACACAGGTCAGAAGAATGAAATTTTCAGTTTTTTGTTTTGCTTTGTATTTGTTTTTAAGGGTGAATGCAATGCGGGGCATCAAGGTAGCTGATTTTGATGCATCAGACTTACTGTTGAATGGTCTTACTAATGTAATAATGTTAACTGTCTCACAGAACATTTCAGATAATTTCTTAAGTGTATCTCTCTGAATTTAATACTGAAGTCTTTTTAGGTCAGAGAGAGCGAGGGACCTCATTCCTTGAATTATAGATAGCACTGCTTCTTGGACCCAGGAGATGACTTGCATATCAAAAACATCTTCAGTACAAAGTTCAACATTTCTTTCTGCCTCTTTCTCTCCATTTTAAAGTTGATTTCTGGGTTTCAAGAATAAGATAAAAATATGTCAAGGCAACAAAATATTGAAAAAATTCTGAAATAAACTTTAGGTTGCTTAACTGAGTTAATACCTGTAAGACTCACTCATGCCTATGTAATAAAAATGTTTTCTCTGTTTTTGTTTTTAAATTAGACTTCCAACTTCAAATGTAAATTGTACTGCCAATCACTAGTGTGAGTTTGGTGGTCACTTGTTGCTTTAACATTGTCAGTAAGATAATTTTAACTATATCTGCCCTGAAAGCTGAAAAGAACAGTTCAATGGGAAGTAGAACGTCATTGCAAAGATATTGTAAATAACAAGAGAATTTTAGCCTCCTCAAATTTTAATTTTAAGTGACCAGTTAACAAATACTTTGCCTAACTGAGCTGTGTCCAGATGCTATTGTAAAATGGACACATAATTAAGCAGGGGCTTCTCAAAAAAATTCAACTCTTTTCACTTAGTTTCATCATACAACGTCTTCCCCATTCTATTACATTATTTCATAATTCTGTGATAGTTTTATTTTGTAAACTTAGGGCCATTTTATCACAAAATGACAGAGAAGACTCATGAGATAATAAAGCTTAATGAAATGGACTATGATCTAACAACGACAACAAGAACGTCATGACCTAACATTCTAGAGAGAAAAAAGTTAGTGCATAGTAGTGAGTTGTACATTCTTTGCCCTTTTAATGTGTAAACACTTCTCATGTATAATCTCCCAAGGAAGGGTGGCTAAGAAACTTGTAAGAAAATTTAGTGGAGTTATTGGAAATCTGACATTGCTGGAGAGAGAAAACTGGAACATAGGAACCTCTAAAAGGACAGACAGCGGTAAACACCACAAATGGTCTATTGAGGTGCTTAGAGGATTACATCATGTCAGCGGAGGCCACTCAAAAAAAAAAAAACAAAACACTGGTCTTAAAAATATTGAAACCCACTGAGGCCTAACCTCTGAATTGAGAATATCTGACTGCTATTATGTTTGGTTGTTAGAGAATAGAGTCAGTGTTAACCATAGGGGAGCTAGATCACAAGCTTCTGTAATTTCTCATGAAAAATACCTGGTACCCCATGAAAAGTTTCCAGGGATCAGCATCTGCCAAGTAGGCAATAGAACCAGAGTCATATAGGACCCAGATCTATGAGTTATCAGATATGGACTTTAAAATAAGGATGGCAAATGTTTAAGTAGAAGAAATAAATTCTAGAAAAAGGGAGTAAAAGGTTAAAAATAAATCAAGTAAAAATCCTATAACTCCTAAAAATAAAATAATAATAATTTAAATACATGAACAGAATATTTTAAATGGCTAATTAGTTGACAGGAAAATAAGTAGGTAGACCAAAGCAAGGAGGAAAAAAAGAAGGGAGAAGTACTTAAAAAATACCTAAAACATGGAGCAAACACTATTATGTGTCCATTGAGTCACAGGGGAAGAGACAAAAAGAATGGGGGTATAAAGAGTATTTGAGGAAATATCTGAAAAGTAGTTAAAACTTATGAGCTATCTGAAGTCAGAGATTTTTAAAAAAGTGCTATGACCCCACCACAAGTAAAATAAATACAAAGAAAATTTTGCTTAATGTTGCAATGTAACTACTGAAAATCAAAGCTAAGGTTAAACGCTGAAAGATGTCAGAGAAAAAGATTCATTACTTACAGAGGAGCAACAATAAGACTGATATTTGACTTTTCAACAGCAATCATGGAATTAAAACATAGTAAATGACATTATTGAAGTATTAAAACATATTACTGTCTACCTTGAATTCCGTATACATTGACTATATTCCTTCAGAGTGAAAAATTAACTAAGTGCAGGAGGATTTAAGAGCAATGAAAATAATAATTCTATATGTATTAAAAGATCAAAGATTATATTATGAACTACTTTGTATTAGTAATTTTGAAAATTTAAAATTAGTGGGAAAAATACTAATGAAACATAATTTAACAAAAGTGTCACAAGAAGAAACGAAATTTGATTATAGGAAGTAAACGTAATAATTTATTTTCCTGGAATTTATTTCCCACCTTAAGATGCACATTTTTTTTAATAACGTAAAATATGATCTGCTTCCTGCCCACCAGGTCCAATCATGTTACTATCATGAAAGTAATGAACCAGGGTACTATTCTGTGAAAGGAAAAGTGTTCAAGATATCAGTGGAGTAGATTATAACCTAGAGCTGGAGCGCTGATACGTTTCTAAGGTAGGATGGTGGAAGTACACTGCCAGCCTTGCTCGCTGAAAGTGAGCTGCTTCTGGGATTGAGGAAAAGCATCCCCCAGATCAATGAGCAAGTCTCACTAGATATTCTGATTTACTCCAAAAATGAAACCATACCTGGTACAGCAACTCTGGTCAGAATCACACCCAGTCAAGCTCGCAGTAAGTCACTGTCATTTTCCAGTTGTCTTCTGCAAAGGCCAACATGGGTGAGTTGAATCAGAATGTGATGGGACTCAGCACTTCTGCCTCTAACAAATTCTTGATGGTGATTTGATGGTGACACTTATCTTCATAATCCTTCCAATAAACTGATATTGCTTTTGGTTTACCTGTTTTCTTGAGTAGAAGCAGTTCTAATGGCTGTCATTTAGCCTTTCCTGTTGGGAAGGGACTAGAGTGAGACAACCAAGACACCCAAAGACAAATTTTAAGGAGATGCCCACTCTTAGAGTGATGCATATTTCTCCTTAAATACTATGCCATGGCCTCTTACTTGCCTTACTCTAGTCTTGACCCTGCATAAAGCCTTCCTTCCATGGCCCAGATGACCAATGTGTGGATTCTGCTAGTTGTGAAGGGTCACTTCTGCCATCATTTCAAGTGGACATTTTATAACTGCAGAAATACCACAGGTGGGCCCTAAGGCCCAATAATTCCAGCATGAGAGAGATCTGAGTCAAAACTGTACTGATCATCTGTCATCTATAAGACCCTGTTCTGATATGTGGATCTCCATAATTAATGTTAATTAAGAGCCCATGTCCAGAAATCTCCAAAGGGCTGATTATTTTCCCTTCCCCAATGTGAAAAGAAAGATGTCACCTTGGAAAATGGAAGCAAGTACATTTTTGAAATCCTGGAAGAAGATAGCATAAATTGTTGACAATGTAGAACGTTCTCGTCTCAAGGAAACATAGCCTTCCTTTCAGTTAAGAGGCTTTGGGTCTGTGCACTGATCTGTCTGAGAATGGAAGACTGTGACTCTGTTTTGTTAAATCAAGTGAGACTTCTTGTCACTAGACCTAGAGATTTTCTGCTGATGAATATCAAATAGGGCTTCTATAAACTAGTGTCTACGTCAGTTCCTCAGACACCATGATCGATTAGCCAACACCAAATATCTCTATGAATCAGATGATATTTTTTTCACTTTTTTGAATCAAGTCCCCATTACAGTACCATATCCACTGCAATTGTAGAGATTAAATGACAATCCCTTTCACCTACTGAACCTATCTAATCTAAATAAATAATAATTATTATAAGAAATAATAGTTGTTAACTTTGCCTAAATATAAAGGCCAGATTAAAACTTCAATGTTAATAACCACAGGTCACAGTTCCTTGTTTGTTTGTTTGTTTTATACATGACACATGTTAGAATTTGTCTGCACAGAATATACAGAAGAAATACCACATGCTTATAAGCAAAGGTTCTCCAGCAGGGATAATCTGGAAAAATTTGATGCATCTTTGTGAAAAGCCTAAGTTGAGAATCCTTTGGAAAGTAAGCCTGTTGTATTGTTTTATGTCAAATAAAATAACTAGAACAAGCATTCTACTCTGCTGATTTCTAGTGATCCTTGAGTGTCTTCATTTTAATTGCAGATAAAAATGTTTATTTTCCCATAATACAATAACTTTTGCATATTTTATTTTATTGTTTTAAAAAGAATTGATCTCATAAATTACACTGCATGCATCTACATGCTTAAGACAATAAATTTGCAAACAGTTTACAGGAAATGACCACCTTCACTGCAGGTTAGGTAAACTTGACTACATACCATTTTATAAAAATTATGGAAGCAGAGAAGTGTTAACGGCTGCAACTTTAATGAAACATATGGGAATGTTTTCCTTAGAGTGAAATTTTCTATCAAAGCTGTTTTTCTGCCAACTCTTTTTTATGATTTAATTTTGTCAGCATATTATTAAATGAACATTTTTACTAAATTGATTAGGTACATAGCTCTTAACTGAAATTCTTAACTTTTAAGACTCCTAAAAAAGTGTGCCAGTCAATAATTTAGAATAATATTTTCTGGAACTGTGTAACACTAGTAGACCATATACATTTATATTCTAAATACCTTATTTTAAATTTACACAGTAAATATATTACATGTAATATTGTACACAAATGTACTATTGGAATATTTTGTGTGAAAAAATGTTAATAAATTTCAACATACTTATTCAAACTTCAAAGTAGTCAAAACATTGATACTCTATAAGCAAATCTTTCTGATGACAATAAAGTCTTTATCAATAATCCATGCATGCAGCTCATATAGCCAAAAAATTAAATACTGCATGGGCTTTATTCCGTTCAAACATTTGTTTAATGTTATTGAGACACAAGCCCTACAAAGGACTTAGTGTTTAATTCTACCCCTCTCTTATATAAAAAATAGGAAATAATATTATATAATATTTTATATACCACATAATGTATATTTTAAATTATGTATAAATGAAATACTATATCAAGGAAAGAAGGAAGGAAGGAAGGAAGGAAGGAAGGAAGGAAGGAAGGAAGGAAGGGGAAGAAAGAAAGAAAGAAAGAAAGAAAGAAAGAAAGAAAGAAAGAAAGGAAGGAAGGAAGGAAGGAAGGAAGGAAGGAAGAAAGAAAAGAAAGAAAGAAAGAAGAAAGAAAGAAAAAAAGAAAGAGGTGGAGGAAGAAAAAATAAGGGAAGTATAAAGAAAAAATGTAGTAGTTACTCATATATAAATTAAATTCTGAAGATACTTTCTCAGTTTTCTCAAATTTTATCTCAAACTCTTTAATTACAGGGATATGTAATTTTCTTTCTAGTACATAAAATTAAAAAGAAAAATACTGTGGAGATGTAAATATAAATTGAATTCAAAAACAAAAGTAAATTGTAAAATGAAGAACTTCAAATTTTACATGTTGTAAAATAAAGAACTTTAAATTATATATTTGGAAGACGTTCTTATTTTCTAATTCAATCATAATATCTTTTCTTATTAAATTGAATAATGTAATACATAACCATGAATTTACAAACTGAGCCATAAATTTATTAATTCAGTGAAATAAAATATATCTCAGTCAAAGTGTAATGCAAATAAAATATCTCAACTGTGTCACAAAACTGACTTTTATATTTTGAATTGTTGAAATAAAACAAGCCCTAAACCTGCTTCCAGATCAATCATTTGCCATGGCTTCTTAGTGGTCATATTAGCAGTTGGTTTGTTTACTCCAGCATCACCGCAGAACACGTGGGGGGAAAAATATATACACACAGACACACACACACACACACACACAAATTTTTCATTCTATGTCCTGAGCTTGAAGTTTAGGATATGGCTCTAAAATTCTCTGCCCTTCATCCTCAAAAGTGACCTTTGCCAAGTGCTTTCAACCTTCATTTCACTGAGGTATGATTTACATACAGAGAAACACACCCATCTTGGGTGTAAATGTGGGTGAGCTGTGACTAGGTAGAGCAGCAGGAAGGCTAAAAGCATTGATGATCACGTGACCGAGTCATGGGCATTTTTCTCTCATTGTTTTTGCACATCTTTTGAGTAGAGGCAGTGATTTTGTTTCAGGCGACTCTAACAATGACAGTTACATCGCAAGTAGTGTTAGAAGATTAGAGATCCTGTCTCACTCTGACTGGAGCTGGTTTATAGGGGATCCAGTCTAATAAAAATTACCACATTCTGGGAAAAAGTAAGGCCAATTAACTACCTGTTAAAAAAGAGTCACTTCCCAAGCACCTGGCTTCTCCTTTAGTTTGCCCACTCAGTGTTCAGGCGTCAGATGGTTCTCTTTGCGTCACCCTGTGGAACTGGGGCGTGTGTGTCAGAACAGGCACACATACAGAAATTCCAATTACTGCTGACCTGTGATTAATAAACTGCCTGGTCTCTGACCCAAGTTTACAGTTTTTTACTGTCAATTATGAAAATGTAGCAGACTAAATTGTCAATGAGAAAGCACAGTAAAATTTCATATACTTCACTGTTCTTATCAACTTTAAGTGCCTCTATATATCAAGGATGTTCTTAACTGTTTGATTAAAAGGTCAATGCAGTGCTAGTTATGTTAGTTAGTAAGTTACTCTAAGACCCTACACTCTGAACCTGTCATAAATTCCTTGTTTTTTCCTCATGTTTACTCTCAGCAAATAACCTCACCAATTAGATTAAAAAATATACACCATCAAGAGATAGGTTCACTTTTCATCCTGCTACTAAATCAGTAAACTCACCTTTCTTCCTTCTTTGTTTTCCTTTGCCATTGTATTCAAATGAAAGAGATACTCCATTTTTTGTAGTTAGTTTTTTCCTGCCCTTTCTCAAAAACGTTTTCATATTTTTAAGGACTCTCTAGCCATTTAAAACAACAGAACAGAACCTAAAAATGATTAACAGCCAAAAATGGCTTTATTGCACCTTTCATTCCAGCTCCCATCATTACATATAGAACATACCTTCATATGTGTATTTATTTTAAAAGCCTGGTTAGTTTGCTTTATGAATTTTATCAGCTTTCAATGATTCTTCAATCCACCATCATTCTTACAAAATTTTCCTTGTTATTATTGACATCTTATACAATGATATAACTAATTCATGTTGCATAATTTTAAATTTTTATTTCTTGTAAACATTGACCATTTAAAAGTTGAATGTACCTTCTTGATACATTTCCTTTTCTCTGTCTTTTTGACATTACACCATCCTGGTATTTCTGCAATCTCATTGACTGTTATGTGTCATTCAATTTGTTCATTTTTTCATCTTCTAACATGAAAGTCCACAAAGCAAAATTATATAAAACCCTTGTAACTTCATCACATCTTCTTCGGTGATGTCATCTGCTGTCATGGCTTCATATTACATTCTGACAAGCAATGTAGGAGTGACCCAGTTTCTCTTCATCCTTACCAGCATTTGACACTATCCTATTTCTTATTCTATTCATTCTGAGAGGTGTGTAGTGATATCTTACTGTGGTTTTAATTTTCATTTCCATAATGGCTAATGATATTAAATATCTTTGCACATGCTCATTTGTCATTTATATGTCCTTTTAGGTAAAATGTCATTCATGTTTCTTGCCTTATTTTTTCTTTATTGGACTATGTTTGGTGTGTTCGTATTTTTTTCTTGTTGAGCTTTGGCATGCTTTTATATGTCTTAGATAGCGACCTTTTGTTGGCTGTATGGATTGCAAATGTTTTCTCCTAGTCTGCAATCATCTTTCCAGCCTCTTCACGGGGTCTTTTACAGGTGAAACATTTTAAATTTTCACGAAGTAAGATTTTTCAATTGTCTTTTTATCTACCATTCTTACGGTGACAAGTCAAAGAACTCCTATTAGCTGGTTGTAAGTCTTAAAGATTGTCTCTGAGGTTTTCTCTCTGAAAATGTATTGTTTTATATTCTGTATCCGTGAAACGGATACAGAAACCGAGTTAGGGCTGGACAGCAATTCACTTCCCCGGCAATTCTGTAGCACCGGCCACGAGCTAAGCCTGCCTGTGCGCAGGGCCGCCGCAGGCCAGCTCCGGGTTATCTTCTCTTTCCCCCGCGCTGGTGTCTGTGAGGTCCAGTGGCGGGCTACCAACATGCACCGACTCATTGCCTTGAGATTCAGAAAAGCAATGAGTCGGTGCATGTTGGTAGCTCATTTATTATTATTATTATTTTTTTTTTGAAAAGTGTCAGCAAGACCAGAGACCTTCCACTGTAGCCACGTGCAAACAGGCAATGTGAGTCAGCATCGGGAGAGGGTGGTAGAGTTAAGCGGAGCCTGCACAAAGCTGAAAACGCAGGCGGACTAGTCTTTTCTCACTACACCTCAATGGGAGAACTAACCATTAAAAAGGAAGAGGGCATCAGAGAGAGACAGAGGAAATGCTTAAGATAATTACATTTTGAAAGTGAGAATAATAAAGAAAATTCAATGTAAATTAGGGTTCTATACCTCACTCTAAGTGGTAAAATGTTCATATTGGCAGACTGCGCTGTTACATTTGTGTATTGTAATAATCAGAGGAACCACTAAGGAAACTATATAAAAGCATCGTCAAAAATAGTGTAAAAAATCAAGATGAAATTCTACAATAAAAATTCAAGCAACTCATGGGAAGATAGTAAATGGGAAACAGGGATGAGAGCTGTAAGAAACAAATGGAAACCAATTAATAGAATGATAAATTTATGCCTAGCACATTAATAATTGCATTGAATGCAAATGGGGTATATACAGCAATCAAATAATAGACATTAGCAAAACGGATTTAAATATATGACCCAATTATGTCTTGTCTACTAAAAACTCATTTTAAATACAATGATATAGTTACATTAAAAGCAAAAGGATAAAAAATAATACACTATCCAAGTACTACTTAAAAATATGTGGTACCTACATATATTAAATAAAGTAGATTCAGAGTTATATATAAATATATATATGAGCTAAAAGGAGACATTACATATTGACAACATTATCAATTAATCAGTACAACCTAATGATCCTATATATGTATGCCTCAAAGAGCTAGCCTCAATATGTACTAAACAAAAACAGATATAGCTGAAAGAGAGATATAGACAAATCCATACATACACTTGTTAACTTCAACATGATCCTTTCAGTAATTAATAGAACCACTAGACAGCATATCAGGAATAATAAAAAATAAATTAACAACACAATCTATGCCAGTAACCACTTTCTTATAATATTATCTGAGAAAGAAAATATATTGAAATAAAAAATACAATTAACTAGTATAATTCCATAAGATGTACTTCAAATAGAGAGAAAATAATCCTGGGAGAAATGTGTGAGATGTAAAAGCCAAAATGAGAAAATCAACAAATGTGAAAACAAATAATCTTTAAACATATAGGTAAACGTAAATAAAGTCTGTTTCTATATAATGATATGATGATGAGGAGGATGAGGAGAAGGAGGATGAGGATGCCACTGTCTAATATATATTAGGGAAAAGTACAACATAAAAATACTGAAAAGAACACACAGATGAGTTGGTAATATTTGGTATGAAATGCATTTTTTGAGGATGAGGATTAAGATAGTGAGTTTGCATTTTGTTAAATGTCATGGTAGCATTTTAAAGGAAGCCTTTATATAAATATCAGGATATCAAATTAATATCCAAATCAGCTCAAAGAAAAAAATTACGTTTTTAAAAAAGAGAAAGAAAAATAGCATGCAAAGGATGGGACAATTACAAGATACAAGATAACATAAATTCTAAGAAAAAATATAAAGACTAATTACAAAGATTATAAAGAAAATATTCAACAATATTTTATTTGGAAGGAAAGCTACTAAGACATAAGTTTATAGAAAGCTTCAGAATAAAAGAGTGGGGTAGTGGTTTGGCATTTTCTTTAACTTCAAATATTTCAAGTATAAGTGAATTTAATATCAGATATAATGGTAATTAAAGGCTTTAGTAAGATAGAAAAACTCACTGAAAATGCTTAAGTGTACAATTTTAGGATATACATTCATATATGTAGACATAAAGATAATATTTGTGTGCATACATATGCAAATATAAACTATGGTAAAGATAGCTATAACTCCACTTTGAAGTTGGCCCATTTTCATCATATTGGAAGCTTTAAATACACCTTTCTCATTTTTGATAGATCAACCAAACAAAAATATAATAGAGAAGATTTCAACATCATAATAAATAAATTTCATTGAATTTATATAAACCCTTCAGTTAATAATTAGAAAGTAACTTTTAATTTTGCATTCTATTTTCTTTTGAATGTGATGTTTACAAAAAAAATGACAGTGTTGTAGGTTACACAGCAAATAACAAAGAATTTCAAAGATTTGTTATCACACAGGCATTTTTAAATCATTGTACTCATTAGAATTAATTTCCAAGGCAGTATAAATAATAACCATATTTTGTGATTTGAATTGTGTCCTTGCAAAACACATAGAATTCTAGAACTAGGTACCTACAAATGTGACCTTATTTGGAAATAAGATTGTGGCTGATATAAACAAGTTTAAACAATGTTATCAGGTATTTGGGTAACACATAAACCAAGGAGTAGTGTTCTTATAAGAGGGAAATTTAGGCATAACAAGCACAAAGGTAAAACCAAGACACAGAAACACAGGGCAGAAGAGCAAGATAGAGGCAAAGGTTAGAGTGATGCATTGAGACATCAAGAAATACCAAAGGCCTGCAGCATCTACCAGATGTTTGGGGTGAGGTATGGGAGAGATTTTCCCTCAGAACTTTCAAAGTAGCCAAATCCTACTGATCTGTGGATTTTGGGTTTTCAGTTTCCAGAACTGTAATAGAATCTTTCCTGTTGCTTTTTAAGCCACACAGTTCATGGTAATTTGTTATGGTAGCACTAGAAAACAAATGCCCCATAATTTTGGATATTAAAACAAAATACTTCTGAACAGTGATGGTTTAAAGAAGAAATTGCTATGAAAGTTTAAAAACATTATAACAACTATTTAAGACAATTCAATTGCACATGGAAAATTCACAAAGAAAGACAATATACTACATCAACTTTTTATAATATTTTTTAAAATTATGAACACACACATATACTCTAACTGTAAATATATTAAATTAAAACTTATCATAATCAGATATCTAAGAAAACCCCAGATAGTTTGAAATTAACTAAACCTTTTATAAGAATCCTTTGGTCAAAGATTAAGTCACGAGGGCAGTATTTTTCAAAATTTAAGTATTTTGGTATTCAACATAGAATTAGTTGTGTTGATTTCAGATGTAAAACATAGTGACTTGTTATGCACACAGTTTACAATGTGCTCACTCCACTAACTGACTATTTTTAATGAATCATAAGGAAAATACTCCATATAAGAATTTAAGTTGCATATAAAGTATTCTGTAATGTAAAATGTATGCTGTAAAAGCTCATATAATATAGGAATCAGTTCTCTAAATTTCATCTTTAAAAAGTAGAATAAGAAGAGTAAATGAAACTAAAAGTTGGTAATAGAAAGGAAGCAATAAAATTAGGGCAGAAAAATGGCAAATATTAGAAAATTTAATTAAGCAAAAAGTAATTTATTTAAAAATAAAAGGAAAAAACAAGTAACAATATTGGGAAAAAAAGAGATTATCTCCACATGTATTACAAGCATTAAAAGGTCAGTAAGTACAACTATAATAATGTTTATGTTAATGAATTTAAAATAAGTATTTTTTGGAAAATTATAAATTAACAAAATTAAAATGATAAGAGAAAATCTAAATAGTCCTCATCTAGTCAATGTATTGAATTTTTATTTATAAATTTCCCACAAACTAAATTACAGGCTCAAATACTTTTTTTAACTGATAAGTGCAACTACATATTTAAAAGTGAGGACTAAAATAAATTAGATTTCAGTACTTTCAAAAAGTTGATGAATTTCTAAAGAACAAAATAATTAGGAAAATGAATTAAAGTGCTTATAGTTTTATGAGGACAATAGGCACAATTAAAGGCAAATGTGTTTTTTCCCCCCCACAGGAACTGTGTCTAATTTTTTAAATTAAAATATTCATTTTATGCAAATTATAAATCAGGTTCTAATGATACTCATTTTACCAACTACATTGATTTTTCCTACATATATTATAATTTTGCATCTACAATAGTATTTTGTTGTTTCTTTACATATCTTGTTTAAGTACTTTCCACATTTTTGTTTACTAAACATCAGCATTTTTCTGACTCAAGCAAATCCCACTTTCTCTTCATGTATCTGTCAATCGCATAATCTTGCTCATAATTTTTTTCTTATAATTCCATGGATAATACTATACATATTATCCAAGATGAGTGTATATTAAATGCACTTACAAAAAAACAAGGTGTTCCTCACAGTTCTACACCAATGTAGTAAATGTTTACATTTTCTGTTTCAGAAAGATTTCTGTGACTTTAAGCTTTTTTTCCTTCAAAATTTTCACCAAGCCTTTTGGCATGCTACTGTAAATCGTGACTTACCAATAAAAGGGATATAAATTGTGAGGGACGCCATCCCGCGAAGTCCCCTGATTTGCCTCGGATGAAATAATGAGTCGTTCCAAACACCAACTGCCTGTCAATGAAAGGCGGCCACGATTCCCTCTAGCGGGGAAAGCCCCGAGCCTTCTCTGACTTGGCTTTTATTGGGAATGGCAGGTGCAGGGCTATACAGCATATGCGCAAAGCTTATCAGAGAGCTATAGATAACAATATAAGGAACACATAGACCAGCCTTGGGTTAGAGTCTGTTAGACATACTGTGGTCAGATGGTCGTTAAGCCAAGGTTCAGGGGCGCAGGGATCTTTTCCTTTGCTTTGAGGCTAAGCACGTGGTCTTTGCTTATCAGGGCAGTGCATAGCAGAGCAAGCCTCAGTAAATAGAATGCATTCTTTAGGCCAGATTTCCCACCCAGATTTCTGGATGCTATGGCT
The DNA here is from genome assembly GCF_021234165.1 of Pteronotus mesoamericanus. Classification (NCBI taxonomy): domain Eukaryota; kingdom Metazoa; phylum Chordata; class Mammalia; order Chiroptera; family Mormoopidae; genus Pteronotus; species Pteronotus mesoamericanus. Next base: position 36,052,782 of record NW_026555285.1, on the reverse strand, counting down.
GTCTGGTCGAGACCTACAGGCCCTTTTTCACGGCCTGACTAGCACAGGGCTACAGTTCCCCATACCAACAAAGTGGTCCCTAACAATAAAATTCAGTATTTCCAGAAATCTTTCAACCTTTAAACGTATTATAGTGAAACTTCCATTATTGCATGATGGAACATTAATATTCTTTAAATTACAAACTGGGATGGCAGTTGCTCAGCTTTTATGTTCTAACGTGCTATCATGTTACTTTTAATATTTAAATGTTAGTATTTGGGGACATAAAACCATTCCTGCTTCATTAGCTGTTCTTCTGCGATATAGTTTTGCTTGCCCTTACCAGCCTCTGAAGGTCACTAACTGTCCACAACAGGCCTCCAGCGCCCCTTAGCCACTTGTGCCCTGAAAACGTGCGCACTGACACACATAAGCTCATAAGCCTTCACCACCCATCACCCTTCCTCTGAATGCTGAGTGTGAACCCCGTGGGAGGAGCTCTCCGAAGCTTGTGTAGAGCTCTTCTTTTTTGTAGAGGTGAAGTTAGCCTGTGAGAACTGCATCCCTTATGTTGGGATGAGGGAACAGGAGGAATTAAAACTGATGCAGCTCCGAGCATGTGGCCAGAGCTGAGAAAGAGGGTGGTCCCAAAAGCAGTTCTTAAGAGGAGGCCAAAGCAAGAAAGTAAATAAAACTCTACTAATGCCTCTACTTAACAACAGTAACAAAATATCTCTGCAGCGTACTATTGAAAACCAAGGAAACAGCAGACATAGCAGTGGTCAGACATTTTGCACTTTATTTTTTCCCCTACTTTAACTATTCAATTTCATTGATTTAAAAATGTATATTCTGAGAATTTTGAAATAAAATATTCATAATAATGCAGGTATTTTGGAATTTATACAAAACCACATGTGGAAAAATATCATTACCATTCTGATCTTGTGCAAAAATCTGTAGATTGTTCATGGGTGAATGTATCATCTCTAGTTTGGTTGTATATTTAAAGTCAATGTGCTTATATGTCCTGCATAAGGCTGAATAGTGGTGGACAGTAAATGTCTCCATGGGTCTAGAAGAAGTGATTTGTATGGCAGGGTGCCTTAAGAAAAATGAGTTCACTTTCTTCCAGCTCTCTGATCTACTACCAAGGCTCCCTGTGACTAAAATAAATAAGGAACCAGGAATTTAACTTAGTCCATGCTTCTTAGAACCCTAGAACAAAAAGCAAGGTGGAATAGGTGCCAAATGGCTCTTCAGGGACAGTAGGAAAACATTCGATCTTCTCTGATACATAAATACTCAAGATACATTCTTTGATGTTTCTAGATTAAAAATTATCTCTAACTCAGAGGAGACACTAAATTCTAACTACAACCATATGCATGTGTATTGATAACATTAACTCAGCCAAATCTTTACCTGAAAGTTAAATGTTAGCATACACAATAGTTTTGTGTAAGATTGTAGAATAAACCCAAAATCAAAATACTGAGTAATATAGAATAGAGTTCCTGCACTTTTTCTACGCCTCATGCTGGCCTTATTACTAACCATTTCTACTTTTTTCCACTACACTTTCAAATTTCCCCTTAGCATCTTCTCACACTTTGACTGTAACATCTGCCTTATCTAATCGTGTGGCCATCACCTCGATTCAGCTTCAAATTCCCTGTGATCTTGCCTTTATTAGATTTCTGAAGTTTTCCTTTGCCCACTGTTATTGGGCAAAAGAGTAATAAGATGCGCCTCAGTTAATCTCCTTTAGTTAAAAACATTGTTCTCACTGTTAAAATAAAAAATGTTCATAAACCTCTGCTTTTCCCCATATATACATATCTATGTGCTGTGATGAGATGTACACACACACACACACACACACATCTCATTTCATCAATAAAATGAGTATTTTTCTTTATCCCTTGAATACAGGCTAGTTTTTGGATTTGTTTGGGAATACATGCATCGTAATTAGCTTTGTGTGAGGTTTGAATCCTTAAAATGCCTTGCATGCTCCGCCCCCTTTCCTGGAGTTTTGTTGCATTGTCATGTGAACAAGACTTCACTAACCTGCTGGAGGATGACAGTCTATGTGAAGAAATAAGACATCCCAGCCAAAGCCAGTCAAACCTACAGAAGCAAAGCTTCTTGCTCGCAAGTCAATATTGAAGCAAATGTCTACAGATGCATGAGTGAGCCCAGTTTAGGCCAAAAGAGTGTCCCGGCTGAAAGTAAATTGCTGGTAATCTTAACCATGAGTTTAAAGTTTGATTTTTAAGCTTCTGAGTTAATATCTCTGTGATAATTGTCTCCTTTTCTCTTATTTTTATAGCACTGATCCAGATCTTCCCAGACAAGAAAAACTAGTCACGCTGGTAAAGAGAGTGTCCATAATCTCTGTCTGCTGGTCCACTTCTGTAAGAAGCCTAAAATGGTGATGACCATCACCGAATCCCCTAGTAAAAGCATTTCAGAGGTAGATATGCTGATTTAAAAACCTCAAAGGCCATGGGGCAGGAAGCAAGATATATTCCTTGGGTTATTTGGAATAGTAATTGACAGATTCCTGATCTGTGTGTCCTTGCTATGAAAGAAGCAGCACAATATATTTACTGACCCTTGATTCAAGTATACTCAGTAATGCTGCGCCATACTCTAATGTTCTCAGTCACATGTCTCCAGCTGGCACCATACTAGTTCTTCAGCATAGCAGTGAACCATACTATTAATCAAGCTCCGTATGGGTCAGGGAGCACAAAAGAGGACAGGTGAACCCCATGCCATGAGCCCACAGCCACCGTTCGTTGGTGAGATGTGATGTGTGGGAAATGCTACGTTGATGGACAAAGTATGGTGAAGCGTCATGTGTGGCAGTGTTAGAAAAGTCTCTGGGGCAACGAAGGCAAATCCATATGCAGAATATGGTTCAACACTTGTGAGAACAGAGGGCTTCGTTTCATATGATGTTTGGAATCCAAAGTAAGCAGTTGCCCCCTGGAAACAAGCAGGAGCCCCTCTGAGATGGTGCCATATTAGGCAAAATGATAGCCAATAAATGTGGGGCTAAAAAAGCTCTGGAGATGAAAGCCCATGTTTTTGTTGTCATGCGTAACTATAGGTGTGGGCTGTTGAAAAAGCAATAAAGTACCATAAAATTCTGGTCAACTTACTCATTGATAATTTAGTTCCAATGTGACTTCCAAAATTGGTCGTGACTGGTCTATTATGCACCACTTCTATTTTATGATGGAATGTTTATGCACCCATCAAATGGTGCAGTTCACTGGATGGGATACTATGAAGGTCATTACAGGTGATGCCGGTTTCATAGTCCCTTGGTCTATGTGGTAATCTGGCTTGTAGTCTCTATTAGAGTCAATTAGCAATTGCAGAAGGTCTTGGTAGACGAGACTACAGCCTTACTCCAAAATTCTAGGGGTCTATGCTCTATTTCAACTGTGCATTTGCTAGAGGTGCTACACAAACTTTTTATTTTCCCCAAATATACACATTTCTGAATCTATAAATAGCAGGGGATTTTGCAGGTAATTGCTGAAGACACATTAATTGATCCATGATTGCTGTATCTGGTAGGTTTAGATACTGTTCATTAAATAAGTAAGAGAAACATCTCTAAATACGGTACATGTTTCTCCCCAAGTCCAAATGGTCTTTCTCTCTCCCCATGATGCAAGGTACAAAGTTGGAGCAACTCGATTTCAATTTTGGAATTGATGCCTCACACTACTAAACTTGTCAGTTTTGCAGGCTTTTGAAATTTCACAGATAGTGTGCCAAGACAACTAAAATGAGTCTTACTCTATGGATCCGGTACTAAAACTATGATTAAGTCTCTGATAATCTACGGATATTTACTTTAAGCCATGTAGTTTGCATTAGCCAAATATTATAGAACTAAGCCCACTTTCTCAGGCCCTCTTTGCCAGAGCTGGCCGGACCCCATAAAGCATGACTGACCCTAATTGCTTTATGAGCCTTTATCCTCAGACTAGAAAATTACTAGAAGTGCCCTGAAGGCACAGAGCCTCCGGGAACTTATGAAACAGGACACACCAGACCACAACAACCTGAACTAGACCCTGCACGCAAAGATAACATCAAAACAAGTTGCAGCTCAACTGAAACATCCTGCTCTACAGCCACTTCGTTACTCAATAGAAGCCCAAGGTCCTCACCCCTGGGGGCTGGTGCATATCTCCACACCAAGGCCTTTCCCTCTCTTGGGAAAAGAAAATAAAACTTTACTCTCTGCACTTTCTTCTCTTTGCGAAATCTTTCACAGTCCATGGTACCAACCACCCTAACAAAATACGTAAATGAAAAGCTGATGTGTTAGAAATCAACACCCATGCCTCTCTAAAAACTTTAATTGGCATGGTGACCTCCATAATTCCCCCATAAATGTGGTATTGCTTTTGATTTCCTCCTGTTATTGCGGGATGGGGAGACTCAAGTACAGTGGTTTCTGTTAGGGCAGTTATAATGTGATGTCTCTCACGCCATAGACATTCTGCCATGTAGCAAACATAAGAGTTTTGACTATTCCTTTCAGAACTGAAGAAATAATTTGACGAGGAATGCCATAATTCCACTAATACTACTTGGGCTAAGATTAAGAATTCACTTCTCAGGTAATTGCCACAAATCTTTAGTTTGAGTGAAAAACTGCGATAGCTTTTAGAGTGGCAAAAGGTCAGCAAACATTCAGAATCTGTAACTAACAGCTCCTAAAAGGATATTGGAATAAGTATTACTGTGGACAAGTTAGTCGTCTGCTCAGCACACCTTAGCAGACCCAGAACTGTACTTGCTACAAATGTCAACCACTCTGGTTCAAAGTTAAACTTCTATTTAATTTCTAGGAACCCCGAGATTATTTAACTATTGCCACAAATCCTTAAGCTTAAATCACCTAATTAACTTTATATGAGTTAGTTTAATTGTGGTAATTGCACTTGTATGCTATTCCTGGTGGTTAAATATTGTCAATTGACCCCCACATCTCTAGATCTTATTATTCTCATATCAGGCTACTTGGACCTACTGTCTTATTGCCATCAGTAATCTCTGATATACAGAGCTTTTCAAAGACTATGGATCCACCTTCCAAAATGTGAGTCTTAATGTCTGACAATGGAAGGCCCTCCTGGGAGGTATTATTAAGGGCAACTGAGCAATGTGCACTCAATAGATACATTTCACATTCTTATATTCCCAATTCTTTATGCTCCATTCTTTTCAATATCACAAGACAATTCCAGCATTTTTTATGTTATTTATCAATGTCATCACTGAGTCTGGCTTTGAATAGCCCATCCAGTAGACTAATACTGCTTCCTGTTAACCATATCGACACATTAAAGCTCAAATGCTGAGTCCCCCCTTTACAATGTGTTTGACCAAATCAAGATTTTTATTATGTCCCCTTTGATCTGTCACACTAGAATGGTTTCCACAGCTGCTCCTAGCCTCATGTCAATACCAGTTGTAGAAATCTTACAGTTCCTTCAATGTCAAAGTGATTTTCTCATGGATCAGGACTTGTACTTTTCCATCAGGGCTTTATTGTGTTTTATTCTCAATTGCAGTGAAAGGGAGCATGTGCGCATGTAAGATTAATTGGCCTCAGTTTGTGAGGAAACTGCCCTCTTTGCTTGGAACCACTGAAATGCTTATATGCAGAGAATAGATCCTTGGTAGGCAGGGTAGGAGGCAAAAGAAATTTAGGAACCTGTGGAGCTTCAAGACTCTTAAATTCATCCCTGTCTTCCCCCAAATTCCTATCTCTTCTCTTGGGGTCCAACTTCTTCTCCAGCAAAGTAAGGACGTTAGCACAAAATACCTGCAGGGAGAGAACATTTAATTGGTGCTGCAAATGGGCATGGTTTTCAAACTTTTTTCCACTCAAATGAAGGGATTTTCCTTGTTATTGTTTAACCTGAGAGACCCCTTCAAAGTGTCTGTAAATAACTCTGCCTTCTATGCATATTCTTAATTGGATATTGATAACTCAAGTTTTCTTTCTCCGTGTCTGCTTTCCAAAATAGTAAGAAGAAATCAGGTGTTTCTATCTTTACAATCACTTTAGTTGCCATAGTAACTAAATTCCACAAGCACTTGTTCTGTAAATGTTCTGTTTTTTACCTATAATTCACCCCAAGACACCACTGATGGTAGTTTCAGCAATTCTGGGACCTCTTATGCTATGGATTAATCCTGTTTGTGCCAGTATTATGGCTTAAATGTGTTTGCCTTGAATATTTGAGCAACCCAATACAAAGAGATTCAATGTTTCCTGGGATATTTCTAGTTTCAATTAATATATCAGTCATAACTGGGAACACATACCCTAAATAAATAAGGATAATTTACAAAAATGTAAGTGGAGTGCAGGTAACCATAGGATTAATGGAGTGACCTAAAGCGGACATGGGTGGAGTTATAACTGCCTGCAGTTCTAAAGGAACAAGGGGAAGACGCAGTTACTAGAATTCAGAAAAGAAAGTAAAATAAAATCACCGAACTTGAGACGGCAAGTGATATTCTGCACAAGGGACAGAACAAATCCAAGTCAAACACACAAAAGGGAAATTAGGACAATAAATCCTTGAACTTGACGGAAAAAGATTGGGCACAGGAGCCCACTGATGTAACTAGTCATGGAGATCACCTGCTAAGCAGAGAGGTCTGTGAAATGACTGAGGTCCCGGGGGAAACACGAAGGTCTAGAATTCTTGAAGCAAGAATTAGTGATCAGAGTCAGGCCTTATTTCAACATTAAAGATTATGCTGTTTCTCTCAATCTACCACTATAGATCATCAATTGGTGTTGAGAGCCAATCATGTTTAGAGGCAGATTATTGAGAAATGACACATTCTTTTTTTTAAGATTATATTTAATTATTTTTAGAGAGGGGAAGGTAGAGAAAGAGAGGGAAATAAACATCAATGCCTGGTTGCTTCCCACGCGCCCTCTCTTGAGGACCTGGCCTGCAACCCAGGCATGTGCCCTACACTGGGAATCGAACCAGTGACCCTTTGGTTCTCAGATTGGCACTCAGTCCACTGAGGCGCACTGCTAGGGCAAGACATGTTCTTTTTAAAGGTAATATCAGAAACCTAGGGGATTTAGGAAACGTTTAGGTACACAGGGATTCTACTTTTTGAAGCTTCCATGCCATCCCCTGAAATAAGCATGATTCTTCTCTTACCCTCAGATAGCATTCCACTTTTTCAGGGCATTTACTCATGGCAGTCTGGTGTGCGATGTAACTGTCGTATTGAGATCAGCTGCCATTGCAAAGTCTGGCAAGCATTTAGAGGCCTTAGGTTTAGTCACTCTTTAGGTTTAGTATGATCAGTATGATCACTTTATTTACTAATGGGTAACTGTGAATTATTGATTGATTATTGACACATAACTGCATGACTAGAGTGGAAAAAATAATTGGTTCTACTCTCAAGACAAAAGCAATGCATACGTTTGTCAATTCTGGTAATTTCTTAATTAATTAACTTAAAATAGTTGCTGAATATGTACATAGTGTCAGGGACTTTCCTTGTCAGTAATGATAAGATAGTGCCAACAATCAAAATCCCTGCCCTTGTGATATCTGCATTCTGTTGAAATGCAAGAGAATCTGGTATTGAAACAGATCCACATAATTTGTAGCTGCTGTTCCTCACATGCAGAAAGCATACAAACAGGTAAGTGGGAAGGGGCTTTGCATAATTAAGCTTCTATGCAAAAAACACATGGAAATTACAGAAACAATATCCAATAATGGTAAATAATTTCAGAATTGCAGTAAGTGCATTTTAAATATCACATGAGTTTACAAAAAGGAGTTAACTCTTTGGTACATTCACTTTAAGTCTTTCAAATATCTAGATACATATATCTATCTATCTACATACACATACATAAGTAATTACATACATATACATATATAAGTAATTACATATGTATATAGGTAGGTAGATATAGGTAGATAGACAGATACCCTGCCATCTATGTGTGCAATAGAGATAGACACTTTGTTTTTTCCAAATATGGCATATTATATATATATCCTTCATGACAACATTTTATCTTCAAACAATGGCCAGTGCACGTTTTTATGTATTTATCTATTATAAATTTTTCTGATTGATATACTTCCTATATGTATGTTTACTTCCAGGCTCAACTTCTTAGACTACATTCTAAACATTGAGAATGCATTGCAAAAATTATATATTGCAAAATTGCCTACTAGCCGTTTTCAACTGGTGTATTATGGCAGGCACACTGGTGTGCTGCATGAATTGATCAAACATGTGATACATGACTATTTAGTCACAGGCACTGACCTCTTTTCCCTTTTATTGTGAAATAAAAAGTGACAACAACCAACACAACAAAAACCATCCAGTGTGAATGAATCAAAGCTACAAATACTCTTTTGATCAGATGAGCAAAAAATATATATATTTTTGGTGTGCCACAGAATTTCAGTAATTAGCTTATGTGTGCCATAAGATGAAAAAGGTTGAAAATAGCTGTTGCCTTCCATAGGCAGAGTTTAAGATATTTATCAATTTACTTGTAAAGGATTGGTATTTTTATATTCTGAGTGTTTCCCCATCAAGAAATATTTAGATATCAATTTGTTCACTTTTCATTTGTCTCATAGATATTTATAAGTTTTGTTATGTGTATTTTCTTATAATACCATGTTAATTTTTCCATAGACACTTTTATGATTATACTATAATTCTGATTATTTTAGTTTAACAACATTTTATTAAACATTATAGTAGGCTAATTGACTCATTCTGTATGAAGTATCTATTTATCAGTTAATGCTGTGAATTCCACTGATTTTTTTTGACCTTAATCATTCATTTAGCAAGAAATGTATATTAAATATATAAGAGTTTTTACCAGTCAGTTGAGTATACTAATTCATTTCAATACGCAGTAAATAAATGGCAGGATATGAACAAAGGGTACCTTGATAGCAATATTAAAACTTCTTCCTTTTGTCTTTACTTTAAAAGTAAAAGTGGAAGAATTACCTTCTAATTGTTTCTCACACTAATAGTAGATCTTTTATTGTTTCATGCAGGTTCTTTCATTTGCAGTATTGAACTTTCTGAGGGGTTTATGGAGTATCCTGAGGACATTTTATTTACTTAAATAATGCCAAGATATGGCTGAATAAGCACTTAAATATAGTCTCCTGATTGAGATAACTCAGTAACGAATATTTATTGAGCATTTACTGTGGGAAGTACTGTAGTAAGTGCTTTGTATATCATCCCAATATGCTGTCTCGATATGCCAAGTTTGTGGATTCAATCTCTAGTCAGGGCACATACAAGATTCAACCAAAGAATGCATAACTAAATAGAACAGCAAATCATGGTTTCTCTCTCTCCCTTCCTCTCTCTCTCTCTCTAAAAAATTCAATAAAATAATTTTTTAAAACATAATATAGTATCAAGGAAACAAAAGAAAATCTGTATGTAACAATGTGAATTATAAATAAATTCTTACATTTTCATCCAAGGCCTTATATACTACATGAGAGTGAAAATGTTGTAATTTGGCTACTGTAATCACAGAATTTTGAACAGTACTTGGTACATATTCCTGACCAATTTGAATATGGCTATATATTGAAATTGACTCAAATACATGCTGTAGTGTTTTGCAAATGTAAATAATACAGAGCTGTATTCAGAAGACTTGGGTCAATGTGTTTGTGTATAAATGACACATAACTGCATTCATAAGTCCTGAGTTGAGGCCTAACCCTAATCATCTTATAATTATATATGTCCTTGGATAAACAATAATCATTCTCAGTTTTAACAATAAAATAATACAAGGCATTTAAGAAGGCAGTTGAGAATAATAAAAAGAAATAATGGGGAAAAGTGGTTTTTAAAATGCCCATTAATCTATACTTATTTATTACTAGATCCTTATAACTTTATGAACTTTAAAAACTGTGGCCAGGAACTGATCCTGAAGGTGCCTGGAGGTACCCTGAAGAGCAACTGAGAGGAGACTTTTTGGTAGGGAGCATCCTACACTGCTAGAAGATAGCATCTGTCTGCTATTCAGAAAAGTCATACAGCCAGCCAGAGAATAGAAAAATGGATGAGTTTGCTAATGAGCTCTAATTAACCTGTTAAAGTGGAAAATTTGGTTTAATTCAGTGGATCTACCACATGCGCTCAAACTGAATTTTAACAGTAAGTAATTTTCACTAATTTAGCTTCAACCCTAAAATTTTCAGAAAATTGTGTTTGATTTTTACTTGAGTTATTGTTAATACATATTGTAAAAACACTTTTATTTTTCCAATTTATAAGAAATAATTAGAAATGAAATTCAAGTAATTCTTATACACCAAAAGTTTAGGGGTTTGATTCTCACTCAGGACATATATCTAGGTTGTGGTTTGATCCTTGTTAGGGCCATGTATGGGAGGTAGCCAATGAATGTTTCTCTCTCACATTGATGCTTCTTTCTTTCTTTTTCTCCCTTCTTTTCTCTCTAAAATCAATAAACATTTTTTAATCAATATTTGGAACTCTGGAAACTAATCTTGAGGAAAAAAAGAATATCAAGTTTTACAGTACTTTTAACTGACCATGGCCCCATTCCCTCCTCCCCAACTCAGTGGTGACCTTAGAAGGAACATCTTGCATTTCTGGGAACAGCCCCTGAAGGGACATACTGAACCTCATCCTCAAAGAATTGTAATTATTAGTTTCATCCAGTGGATCCATGCAAGACTGGCTTAGATGGGGCTTCTTTATCTCCTAACTCAGGCAAGCCAGCCTTGAAGCTGCTACTCAGGAAATGTTTGAAGAAAACATGTATAGTAAATTTTCACTTGGCGTCATCAATAGGTTCTGCAACAATAAGCAAAGTGACATATAACAAAACCAATTATGCCATAGGTTAACTAATAACACACAAGAGTTAAGTTCTAACAACATCTCATCAAAATTCTAATAAGATGGTGCAGAATGAAACATGGTTATTTGAGGGCATGCTGTATAGGCACGTTTTAGTTCTATGTGAAGCAATGGGTGCTAGTTGAAGCAAAAAAATACATTAAAGAAAAAGGCTGGGAAGAAATGCTGGGAAATGAACTGATTTAGGGAATAAAGATTTTAAAAAGCATTGACAAATTCCTGGGAACTCAAAAGACCAAGTGTATGCCTAGAATTATGTGCCTCCTCAGGACAGACCAGGGAAAGCTCTAATAACTTACCTCTGGTTGACCTTGAGGATACGTCAAAGCAGGAGCTGAAGGATAAGGCAGAGCTATAATTTGTCTGGCTAAGTGTTGAAGGCATGCCCAACACAAACACACAGATCCCCCTGCAGAAGCTGGGAGTTATTCTTTCCCCAAGCATATAAAATCATTTCTGTCCAATCATTAGATAGCTTTAAACAAATGGAAGGAAGATTTCTCTAGCTACATGCAATAAAAAGGATAGATTTTACAAAATTAGTTTAAAAAATCACTAAACAAAAAAACAATTATAACGGGGAGAGGGAGGATCTGATTTTGAGAGTTCTACATTATAGTAATCAAAACGGCAAGTTTTCAAAAAAGTACAAGACATGAAGAAGATAAAAATGTACGGCCGTGGCAACAGAAAAATCAAGAGGAACTAAACTGTCTCTGAGGAACCGTAGATGTGGGGCTGACTTTGCAAAAACTTAAAATCAGCTATTTAAAATGTGTTCAGAAAGCTGAAGGATGCCATGTCTAAAAAAGTAAGAGACTGTGTGTCTTACCAAATAAATTATGAATTATAAATAATTATGTCTTAACAAATAGAGAATATGAAGAAATAAAAATTATAAAAATAGAAAGTCTGCACTTAGAAAGTATAAGAACTAAAATTAGAAAAAAAAACTAGAGAAACTCTTACAGAATTTAGCAGATTAGGGCAGAAGAATCAGTGAACTTGAAAACAGGTCAATTGAGATTATCAAGTCTGATATAAAAAAAATTAAAGAAAACCAGACAGAACCTAAGGCAACTTTGAAATACTCTCAAACATAACAACACATGAAGAAAAATGATATTTGAAGAGATGAGTGGTGTAAACCCCCCAAATTTGGTGATAGTTTACAAAATATGGTACAATGTATGGTACATTTGGCTTTAATAAAGAAAGATTATCAGGGTGCGCCAACCCTAATCACATGAGCTCTTTCAGAACATAGTCTTTTTCTTCAGGTCATTACAGAAGAGACAACAGAGCGATTTAAAGCGGGAGTAGAATTTGATGCGCCGCATGTTTACTGCTGCTGAGATGGAGAAGGCCATCTGGCTGCGACTTGAGAGTAGCTTCCAGAAGCTGAGTGTTTCTCAGCCAACAGCTAGCAACAAAGTGGGACCCACAGTCCTACCACCGCGAGGAATTGAGTTCTTCCAATGACACAAATAAGTTCATCGGTGGATTTTTCCAGGCCAGGGCCAGCAGATTACACAGCCAGGCAACATTTGATTTCGGTATTGTGAGAGCCTGAGCAGAGGACAAAGCTAAAGTAACGCAGGAGAATGTAAGGTAAATGTGGGTAATAGTTAACTGCTAATTGTGTGGTATTTATTACACAGCAATAGGAAATGAATACATCCTGTTTTATAGCTTCTTCTGATTAATGAAGTCATTGTAATTGATGGCTCCATCAGCTCCCTGAACTCCATGGTGTATATGTTCCTCACGGGAGGTTCGACCCAGGCATGGACAAAAGACACTCCTTGGTTCTTACCAAAGCTGAAACTCTCTGACGTTTTTTTCTCCTTCAAACTTTTTATCTTTAGGAAGGGGATTTTTAAAAAGTAATCAATTTTGTAAGTGGGTGATGCATAAATATGGGTCACAAATCAATGTATGTAACAAAATATATAGTGAAAACTTTCCCAGTCACTGTTACCCTTAAAAGCATTGTTCTAAACTCTTCCCCTGCCCAGGTAACCACTGCCCTGAATTTATTGATAGTCTTCTAGAGATATTTAAAAATACGTTGCCTGAGAAAAATACTTTTAATCATTACCACTATTCATTCTCTCCATCTTAAATAATACTAAAATTTTTAGTTGGACGCACAGCTGCAAGGAATAAAAACTATCCTTCCCAGGTTCCTTTACAGCCAGGAGTGGCCAGGCAGGGTATAAAGATGAAGATTATGTGGCAGCTTCCAGGAACATTCCTTGAAATACAGTTTTGGCTGCTTCTGTTTTCCCATTCTTTAAAAAAAAAATGATTTTTTTTTGTTTTGTTTTGAGAGAGAGGGAAATGGAGAGAGAGAGAAAAAGAAATATAGATTTATTGTTCACTTATTTATGCATTCATTAGTTGATTCTTGTATGTGTCCTGAACAGGGATCAAACCCACAATTTTGGCTTTTCTCCCCCTTGCTGACTGCAAAGTAAATAGCGGACCAGACCCAAAGTCAAGGCCCTGATATAAGGATGATGCCTGGAGATCTCAAAGTAAACTGGTCCCCGAGTATGTGACAGAACACAGCTTTAATCTCGGTCTTTGTCTGTCTGCCTGCCCTTGGAAACTAGCAGAGAAAAATAAACCTATCTTTAAAATGTTCTCCAAAATTGGCAAATCGATAGGGACAGAAAATATGTTCGCGGTTGCCAGAGGATTAGGCGAGGGGAGAATTGCGAAGTTCAGGAAAAATTTGGGGGAGTCAGTGAAATTGTTCTAGAATTAAATAGTAGTTATGAATGCACATTCTTATGCATATGCTAAAAACAATGAATTGTATATTTTAAAAAGTTAAAATGGTGAATTTAATCTTATGTAAATTTTTTTCAGTATAAAAATTAAAATCTAATTCAATGGTACGTTGGTACTCATCATTAATTTGTTCCAGAACTCGTGATGCGTCAAAAATGACCATTGGTGAGCAAGTGAGCGCTGAAACATTTTCTCTTTTGAGGTGGTGTGGTGACTCCTACAAGTTCTAGCAAGTGGGAAGAGACCCTAGCAAGTGCTGAAACATTTTTTTTTCTTGTCAATATGATGATTACCAGGTTTGACGAGGTCTGAAGCCTATGTGTACCAAGGTATGACTGTGCTATTAACTTCCTCACTTATACCCAATGTCTGTGTGTGATGTGTATGTAAAGATAGCCCAATAGAATCATTAATAATAAAAGAATCATTAATGGCTAAAACAGCATATCTTTAACCATTGCAGATCTGATACCTGAGGAATTTCTTATAATGTGGGGCTAATTTTCCTCCTTACCATGGTGCTGTTTCTTCTTCAAGTTAAGAAAATTCATGGAAGAAGAGAAAAAGATGGGAAACATCTGAAGTCATCAGTTTCCTCATTCACAGGGGAAAAAAAAGACTATTGTCTTGTATGTGCCAGGAAACACTTAAAGATATTGACTTGCAACAGTGAGCAGGTATATATATTTGTCCTAAAAGGTCTTATATTATAGTAAAGAAATAAAAACAGTAAATTATAATAGGAAGCTGATATCATATAAGATGGTATAAGCTGATAATTGCTACAAAGTAAAAGGACAAAAAAAATATTAACAGGGACAGGGAGAACCGGGCTAGGGGGAAAATGAGACATGAAAGAAGAATGGAATTTGGGGTTTTTGTTTCTGGATAACAAAGTGATGATTGCTCAGATGAGCTAGAAAATTTTCTTCTTCTAGGAAGGGAAAATATATGCTCTCTTCCCCGGTATCCTTGCTTATGGTCATTGACACTAGTACCTAAATCCTAGCACAACAAGTATTCACCGCTCCCTCCAGATTATGTGTATAAATATCTCTTTCTTCTTCGGCCTCACTGCCTAAGGCAGGTTTTGATGTTTTGCAAGTACAGCCTAATATGTCTTCCCGCTTCCCTTCTCATTGTTTTTGTTTGTCAGACTGCCTTTTAGTCAGACTAAATAAAAACACAGTTTTGATCTGAATGTCTCTATTCAGTTTAAAAGCATCCAGTAGCTCTAAAATTGCTCAGCCCAAGTTTTAAACAGCCTTACCAGGCACCTGTGGCTCCACTCATTTTCTGCCACAACGCATTCCACACTGTTCTCTCCCCCATTTACCTCATGCTAAGATTACATCAAACCCTATTCTCCGCTCCATTTTTGTATTTTTGTCACTTTTTTTAAGGTATTCTTCTTATCCTTGGAATAACTTCTTTTTCTCAATTTTTGTCTTATGAATTGTAAGAAAAGTTGTATTTATTTATTCATATTAATATAGATTAAATATAGATTATCATTAAAAGTGTAATTACAAATCACACACCCGTGGAGTCCTACAACACAAGAAATATAACGCGGGGAGTATCCCAGGATTCTTCAGTGTTTGGTTCCTTTATCACAAACTTTCAACTGTATGTTGCTTCTTGCTGAATATGATACAGATAAAATCACATTGTCTGCATCACCTTGAAAAATGCCCTTCTCACCCAATCCTATGTTTGTAAGATTCGTCTCTGTGTTACATATAGCTGTTGTTCATTTATTTTGTTATATCATATTTAATCACTACAAATATTTCCCAATTTATTCATTTATTCTAACATTGTTGAACATTTGGTTTGTTTTTCCTTCTCAGATATTATGAAACTTTCTGATATCAATTTCTTGAATCAATATAGTCTAAAATTCTGGATGTATATGTGTGTGGTTCTCCAGGTTACATACCTAGGAGTGGAATTTCTGAGC
This sequence comes from Pteronotus mesoamericanus, assembly GCF_021234165.1. Lineage (NCBI taxonomy): Eukaryota > Metazoa > Chordata > Mammalia > Chiroptera > Mormoopidae > Pteronotus > Pteronotus mesoamericanus. The sequence goes on along the minus strand of NW_026555285.1, from coordinate 36,037,037 downwards.
CATAAATATAAATATATTCAAAGGTTTTCCAAAGTGGGCAAAGAGGTCTATATGACAGACTACAATGAATAAAAAAAAAATCTCTCTTTTTTTTTTGCATTTCCATGAGAGATGCTGTTAGCAGTTATAAATTTTCAGTCTTCCCTATTTGTAGTAGAAATGTATTGTGTTTTTTAACATATTGAGATATCATTACCCACCATAAAAATAACCCTTTGAAATATGTAATTTAATAGTCTTAAGAATTTCAAAATATTTGTAGAACCACTACCACAATTCTAGAACTTTTCATCACTTCAAAAAGAAATCACCCTTTAGCAATCCTTTAGCAATCACCCTTAAACTTCATTTGGAAAAATGTCCTCAGGTGAGAATTAAAAAACAAATAACAACAAAGCATACCTGTGCCGCCACAGTGTGAAAGCTTGAGCTTGAATTACGTAACTATACAGTTACTTTCTATTTGAATTCTACCTCTAAGAATGTTTAAAGATGCTTCAGTATTCCATTTACCTCTCATATTATTATTAAACAGAAAGCTTAATAAAATTTTCCCACCCAATTTTTATCAGAGTATCTTTTGGTTTTTATTTGTCTATAGAGATGAGGATTTTTTAAAAAAGGAAGGAAGGAAAGAAGAAAGGAAGGGAACGAGGGAAGGAGGGAAGGAGGGAGGAAAAAAAGAGAAAAATGACTCTTCTTCCTTATGCCTTCTAAACACTGGTAAGCCCTTTTGTCCACTGTATTATTGTGAATGTATTTCTATGAATCCTTTGTGTTTTATATAAAGAAAATGAGTAATGGACATATAGGTGATACGTATAGAATCATTTGACACATTTCTCCCCATAGGAAGTTAAATGCTGATATATTATGTATAATATATCTTACTTTTTTCCTTGTACAAAACATTTTATTTTTAATATTTTTTCTTTTTAAAATTATATGTATTCAGGTGACATTGGTTACTAAGATTACATAGGTTTCAAGTGTGCAACTCTATGATGTATCATCTGTATTTTGCATTGTAAGCCCACTACCCAAAGTCAAATCGTCTATCACCATATGTTTGACTCTTTTTACCCTTTATTATGCCACTGCTCCCTTTCCTCTGATAACCACCATCCTGTTGTTTGTGTCTGTGACGTTTTCGTTGTTCTTTTGTTGCTGTTGCTTTCAGCTCCATTCCCACATTTGCAGAAAATCATATGGTTCTTGACTCTTTTTCTTTGACTTATTTTGCTCAGCAAGATAGTCTCAAGATCCAACTCTGCTGTCACAAATGACAGCATTTCATCTTTTCTTATGGTCGAATAGCATTCCCTTGTATATATGTATCATATCAAACTACATTGAGCTACCACCTCACACCTGTTAAAGTGGGTATTAGCAACAAGACAAGTAATAGTAAGTGTTGGAGAGGTTGGGGGAAGAAGGGACCCTCCCTCATTGCTGGAGGGAATGGAAACTGGCACAGCCACTGATGAAAACAGTATGGAGGTCCCACAAAAATCAGGAATAGAGTTACCATATGACTCAGCAATCCTTCTTCTGGGTATCTAGCCCCAAAATTTGGAAACATTGTACTCACAAACTTATATGCATCCATATGTTCATTGCAGCATTATTCACAGTGGCCAAAACATGAAAACAAGCAAAGGCTTACTTTTAAAGATAACAATAAAATATTATACATTGCAACTAGACGAAGAAAATCACAAACTTTTTATACCTCCTTAGCAAACTGTTTTCAAGGTAATTTATTTAAAAAATAAAGAATATTTTCTCAATTTTTCCTTTCTTCAAGCCTGAGTTTTTTGTTTGTCATGAATATCAAGAGTTATGAAGTCTCTTGACTTTAAAGGTAACTATACACCCATGATCTTTATACAGACAGAAGTAAAATAAATGTTAAGCTCTTCCTTCCATTGCTTGATCTATCAAAGACCAGTAATAATTGTCAAAAATTAGTTTGCATTATTCAAATATAATGCTGTATGATTGTTTCTAAGTCAATGAATACATTTATATTCCTTAACATTAAAATAGAAATTTTATAATAGAAAAAAATTGGCCTCCCCTTTTACATCTTAATTAAAATTGTAGTATATCTTGAAAAGTGTATTAAATGTCATAGGTGGCAGGAGAGAGAGCCCGCATGGACTTCTAAAATATAAATGATTAAGTCATTTTGTTCTACAGGAACTATACGACCATGTTACATATAATCTATAAAGTCACATAGTCAATGTCCTTGTTCATGCAAGAACATAAGTTTCTGAACAGTCAGTATAATATTCCATCTACTGTACTAAATGACCACAGTACTCTTTACATTGCTCTAGTATCTTACATGCCTTAGTATCACAATTATGTCCATGTTTTTAATAGGATGTATTTGTATCTTTGGCATCCTGCATGTGTTCAGAATCTAATATTTTACATTGGTGTCCCATCCCTGTCATTTTTTCTGTGATTAATTCCATTTTCTCTCCAATAGCAGGTATGATCTCTCTCATACACGCTTCCTTTATTATTTTCTGCCATGCATCTCATTTTATTGGTCTATTATGTGCAAAAAGCTTTCTTTATCTGTTATAGTGATAAAAAGTTTTAACTCCAATAATTACCTCCATTCAACAAACTTGTAAGTGTATTTTTTTATGTAGACTCTATACCAGTTTCACAAAATACACTTATAAAAGATAGCTTTTATTTCACCTAAGTATCTTTTAAACTTATAAATAATACCTTAATTATTTTTAAAATTTCAAGAGAGAAGGACTTGAATAAGATTTAAATGTCCAGGGAATATTAACAGGTAAGAGTCAAATGAGAATTTAATGGTTCCATCTATATTTAAGTGTATTTTGAATACAAAATCTTCATGAAGAAAAAATAGTTTCTCCAGTTATTATTTTAGTTCCAGAAAAGGTGGTACTTTAATGGAAAAATAAAATGTAATTGATACTTTTTTCTCTGTTTGTCCTCTGGTTATTTTCTTTCTTCAGGGTTCTAAGAATATGACACAAAACCACTGAATGGGAAGTACTGCTTGACTTAACCCATATGAAACAAAAACAAAAATTAAACTCAGTATATATTCAAAGTAATTATAAAAAAATGTATATTTACAATAGTTTTTTTCAAATTATCTTTGTATTACTGCATAATCAGATGTTTTCTAAAGACACAGGTAAATTTAAAGGATTGAGTTTAAAATAGCCTAGTTTAAAAACAAAAATATTATAAAAGACTAAGAACTCACATTAGGTTGTATATCAATTTTCACATGGGAACTGACATATCATTCAAATAAGTAACAAATATTCATTGAGTTTTCTCATTGTATCTAACCTATGGGAAGCTACAAATATGCTAGAATATAACTTCTGAAGTCATATTCTATTAACGTTTCACATCCTTTAATCTTACTATTAAAAGGTTGAATGTAACCCCAACAGCACACTACATTAGACCTATGTACTCAAATTAAAGGTTATTGTGAAGATATTTATTGGTAGTAATAAAATATATGATATTATATAAAAATAAGATTTCTAAAAGAAAAGTGCGTTGTCTAGTACAGTTGGAAATTTGGCTTCATTAACTGCATGCTTCAAGAAATGGTGTTGATTTGTCCCATTGGGAATTAGCAATTCAGGATTGTGCATTCTTAATGGACACAATTACTAAAGCCATGTCACCTGCATGTTGACTTCTCTGACTGCACCATTGTATTGGTTTAACCAAATCGATGACTTGTTAAAATCAGACCAGAGTTATGCAGATTTGAAATTAGCATTTTCATATTTAACAAGAATGTGGTAGAAATAAATTACAGTAGAAAAATACTCAGTTCTTTTTCACAGTCTGATATTGTGCAGATTAAAATTCATTTTATTAGGTGGTAACATTTTAGAATGTTATTTTAATAAAATGAGTGCTTGTTTGTTTTGCAATCACATATTCATGATGTTTTCATACCCTTACTACTTCATGAAATGAGAAAATAAATCCTAATTTGAACTAAAATAATGTCCTTTCTATAACATATGCAGCATCAATTTAGGTTTGTTTTTTTACAATAAACGTTTATACTTACGTTTCTTTTCACAATTTCTAATAATTATATAAATATTTTATTTTTGGGGAAATTTTTATCAAAGGAAGTAGAAGGATTATGAATATATAATTATAGTAATATTTACTGTGTCAAATAGGTAAGTGGGAGTCAAAACAATTACTTCCATTCCATAGCCAAGAGACATAATGCGTTCAATTATAGATTAGTTCATAGTATTATTCCATAATTTTTCATGTTCGATGCTTGCTTTTAATACATCCTACATTGAAATAGTTTTAATTGTCTACATCAAGGAAATTTCACTCTGTCTACAAACTTCACTTTAGCTTTGGTGCTATATGTTATTATCATGTTCTCTCTACTACTTTCAGCCCAAGTAAATGATATTTCCAACAATTAAACATAAATTGACCACTTTTCAAAGTCCATTGACAAGTCAGCTTAAGGTCAATCTAACAATTACCAATTATTTTCTAACTGGTCACTTTTTTAAAAATAATAGAATTAGCTATTTTGTTGACAGTGTTTTTAGAGGGCCTAAGCTAGAATACATAAATGATTTAACAAAAATATTGGGAAAGAAGGGGAAGGGTCAAGAACTTATATAAAGAACCCATGGACAAAGCCAATGTGGCGGGGGATTGAATGTGGGAGACGAGGGGAGCCCAGAGCAGGGAGAGCAATGGGAGAGAATGAGGACAACTGCAACTGAACAGCACTAAAAAATGCTTAAATATGAACTCTGGAAATCTACATAGGAAACTTCAAGGTTAATTTACTTTTTCTAATTACATAAAAGTTCTGACATAAGTAAGGTATGGGACAACAATAGTCTTTTACATTAACCTCGACAGGAATATATTAAGTATCAAGCTTCCAAAAAAACCAATGGATGTTATTTCTGAAAAGTAGTAATATCTTACAGAAGGAAGTAAGAATTGTATGGTAATTTGAAAAGGGGCACAACATAGATAGAATAGGTTCACAGAAACTTTCTCTCTTTGTCTCTCCCCTTTCATGCCATTAGGAATAAAATATTGCGAGCTTAGGTGTAACCTTGAAATCATTCAGCGGTCATACAACAAGTTTTGCTGTGTTCTTTGGTAAATGTGAAGACACATTTCTTAGACATTACTTAAGTTTTCCAAAAATAAAATGTCACACACAATTTTATAAAGCTTGCCTTTTTTATCCATCAATACAACATGAAAAACTCCCATGTCCTATTAATAATGATTAATAATAAATCTGTCTGCTCAATAATCACATAACAATCCATAAAATATATGTAGTATATTTTATTAGCCTTTTCCCTATTGATTATATTTTTACTTTTTTGAAAAATTATTTCAATAAATTTTCCTATGTAGTTATTCTGATAAAAAATTGATATATATTACTTTCTCTTAAATGTAAATTCTCTTTTTAAACATAACGCATTTTCCACTTTGCTTTCTAAAACAGCTACAAACTCATTATATTTGACTCAACAAATTATAAGGGCACTCTTTTCCCTTCATTTTTGCCAAAAATGTAGGTATTATATGGAAGTATATTATAACGTGTTAGCCTCATAACTATTAGTTATTATTAATTATATTATAACATGTTAGACTCATTAATATTAAAGAATATATTATCTTTGCTTTAATTTGTATCCCTAATTATCAGTAAATTAGATATGATTCAATGATTGTTTTGATTATTTGGGTTTATTTTACAGTAAATTCCTCTGTATGTACCTTGTTCAATTTTCTTTTGGATTTAGTTATTTCCCTTTCTTTTTTTTTTAAGATTTATTTATTTATTTATTTTTAGAGACAGGAAGGGAGGGAGAAGCATCAATGTGTTGTTGCATCTCATGCATGCCCTAATGGGGACCTGGCCTGCAACCCAGGCATGTGACCTGCACTGGGAATTGAACTGGTGACCCTTTGCTTTGTAGGCTGTCACTCAGTCTACTGAGCCACACCAGCCAGGGCTAATGTAGTTATTTTCTTCCTGTCAATATTTATGTGTTATTTGTACAGTATAAATGTCAAAGTGTTGTATTTATTACGACAAAATTTTTAACATCTCTTGTCTGTTATGTACACATTGAGTTTTAAATTACATATATCACTTATTTTTAGTTATCCTAATTAATATAAGGACTCTTTCATACTCTCACACTGGTTTTAAGTAACTTGATAATATTAGAGAAAACATCTGTTTCTCCAAGGTCATTTTGCACCAAGGAATAATACTTGCCACATATCCTGTGAGGTTGGCTTTATTTTAGGAACATATCTGAAGGTCAAACAGATGTTGACTCTAATTGAACTTGTCATTAGATAGATTAGGTCATTTTCTGCATCAGAGGTAAGAAAAATAATATTTTAAATGTGCCCCTGATTACTGTTCTTCCCATCAATCACAAAAATGTCTTGTCATCTGAAATTACTCTATCCTAAATCTAGGCAACAGCTCTAAGAGTCTCATATAGGCCTATAAAATTCTGGTCTCCTAAGTCAATCTGCTTCCTTCTTTTCCAAAGATCAGTTGAAGGATTTTAAAGATGATACAAATATATCCAAAAAAGAACAATTGACATAAAGTTTTTGAGAGTGTGTCTAAATGAGAGTGAGAGGTTTTCTCAACCTCTACAAATATAAATTTGAAATATACATGATTATTATTTCTCACAGAAATAGCCATGTTAATAGCATTTAGCTATTTTTTATGGTGTGAAATGAATGTCATTTATTTTTTTATTGGTGTTCAAGTACAGTTGTCTCCATTTCCCCACCACCGCTCTCCCCCACCAACGCACTCCCACCTCCCAACCTCAATCCTACCCCTTTTGACTTTGTCCATGGGTCCTTTATACATGTTCCTTGACAACCCTCCCCCTTCTTTTCCCCATTAGCCCCCTCCCACCACCCTCTGGCTACTGTCTGTTTGCTCTTTATTTCAGTGTCTCTGGTTATATTTTGCTTGCTTGTTTGTTTTATTGATTAGGTTCCACTTATAGGTAATATCATGTGGTATTTGTTTCACTGCCTGGCTTATTTCACTTAGCATACTTTTTATGGTTACATAATAAAATTCAAATTTTTAGAGTTGATCTTCATAAATCATTGCAGATTATTATTTGAGAAAATATGGCTAAAATTACTTAGGTGTGTTTTAATAAACTCAGGTGCAATGTAAAAATATATAATGTATTGACACATCCCCAAAAATTAGGTTGATACCATATTTAAGATAGAATTATTCATGAAAAATTTATGTTGTCATACACAGTACCCCAATATAAACAGAAATATTATAGTATATGTTAATTACATTAGATGTAGAAATATTGAACTCTAAGTAAATGATAGTCTTAATCTATAAGAATGTGTTTAAACATGATGTATTTTTTGCCATATTTAAAAGGAAAGCAATATTGTGGATAGGAAATAAGAATGGCTGAATGCTTTCATGTATATACAGACCATTTATATGTAATATTTAGTATATATGTACACGTACAATGCATGTCTTTTATCTTATATTAATGTTATTTAATAGTATTGCTTAAATGTAATATCAGAAAAAGGTAAAAATTGAATATAAATAGTATTTTAAAATTTAAACTAATCATTTTTCGTGTCTCATTAATGTGCTAATATTAATAAAAGACAAAAAATCATCCAATAATTAGTTTCAGGCATGAGCATATATAGCATATTGTAAAGTATAAGTTCATTTCTAATCTACCAAATTAGTGATGAAAATTAACACAGGTGAAAAATAAAATTAAATTTTTTTCGTGAAAACAGCGTGGTGATTGCCAGGGAGCAGGGACATAGAGGGAGGTGCCGGAGAGCACGGGGTATCATTGTTGATGGACAGACACTCGCCTTGGGGCGGTGCACTCGCACACAATACAGCGCACAGAGGACGGGCTGCAGAATCGTGCACCTGAGACCTGTATAATTGTGATAACCAGTATCACCCCAATAAATTCAATTAAAAGGAAAAAATAAAATAATTCTTATTGAAATCTAAAATAATAGAAATATATTCAAATATCTCAAATATCTCAAATTTAAAATAAATCCTCATTTGAGGAAATTTGTAATAAATGACTGATAATTTTCTTGCAAAGCTTCAGGGCATATTCATTGTCAAAGAGATGGTATAATGCAAAATTGTGTCCAGTATTTTTCTAATTACTCAATAGCTACAAAAAATGAAAATTTAACCTACTTCATAATTAGTTATTTTATAAGTTTATGATATCAAGAATAGGTGTAATTTAGATTTTATCCTACTTTGTCACAAAACCTGAGACTTTTTTCTAAAATATACAAAACAGAATATTTCATAATCCTATAAAAGTAACTTTTTTTTCTCCTATCTCTGTACCAGAAACCAAGTAAGGGACCTAGGTGTCAAATGGATGGTGAAAATTCCTAATGCCGGTGAGGGCCAATTAAAATCTATGCAAACAGAATTTAATCAAACCAGCCCATTGTGTTTCAAAAACCATCTCTCTGGTAAATTCTCCACATTAAAATTAATTGAGACACTCAGACTCCTGTAATGACAATTAAAAATAATACCCATGTTTAGTTTTCCATATGCAAATATATTTTCCACTAAATAGAAATGCTTTTAGATATCATGTAAGTTGAAACCATTTTTGAATGTCTATCAGCATTCTAAAAATCAAGGTTTGGTAAATATGCACATAGTAGTAGCATGCTCAGAGATGATGTACACCTAAATTTAATAAGTAAGTATCACTGAACCTGTGCTCTGTGTGTGTGTGTGTTCATTTACCACACTTACTCCACATTAATATATTTTATTTACCTTTATTTGAACAGATGAGGAGTCCATGGCACAGAGAGCTGAAATATCTTTCCAAGGTGATATAGTTTATAGGACCCAAGAGAAGAAGTTAAAGCTTACTCCCCTCCTGCAAAATTGTAGCTTTTTTCTTTGCCCAAAACCACAAAAGCTTAACAAAAAAATGGAATATAAGAAAGGCCACTGAAAAGGGACTTGACAATCTTAAACACAACTTTTTTTCTCACAATACAATTTTTTTTTAAATCTTGCATACATCCATTGTAACTCACAGGAAAATTTGGAAATAGAAAATTTATTTTCATTGGTGATGATATGCCTCTAACAAGATAAGTAACTATTTATATTAAAGCCACCATTTATTTTTCTTCATTCTGATCCAGAATACACTTTTAAGCCCACATATAAATTTTTGTTCTCTCTCCAAAATCTCTAGCATCACAAAGATAAAAACTTTCTTATCACAGCACATGAACTTAGGTATCGACATTTCTCACATGTTGAGTCCTTTAAATCTATATCACTTTTCCAATTCAAGGAATATCCTTCATGTGGAATAAATTGTTTTAAAAACCCACTACACAATATATACATTTTCATATGTAAATGATTATTTTATTTATTAAAACTACCAAATAAAATTATGGCAGTACACTATTATAGGTTTTATTACACATATTTAGGATCTATAATACTTTTTTCTTCCTCTGGTGTCTATCCAGGAAATTTTTTGCTTTTTTAAGATATATCTATCTTAAAATCTGTGACCTAGAAACCACAGGTAAGATACACAAATAAATCCTCATGTGCTCATATCACTTCTAAGACACATCTCTTTGGGAGAAAATATCTTTCATTAACGACACTCTCAGGCTCTCTCTGAGTGGCACTCTCAAATATCCACATTTTAAAATTAATGGAAGAAAAGAACCAGGACACTAAAGTATAGACTCTAGAAACTTGCTTCAAAGCAAAATCGGGTGCTTATATAGCATTGGGCTGAGGATGGAAGTGAAAATGCAAAGTGACTTTTTCTAGACGCTGATAAATCTGATATGCTCTCACATCACCTCTGATCTGGAAGATTACAAAAAAAGGAGTATATTTCTGAGGTCTTCCTGGGATATCCAGTATCTACATCTTCTTTTTTCCATCTTCTATAACCAAATTTACTCCATTCCCTACTTGGAATCTTCAATCACCAAACTGTCTGTAAAAAGTTACAACAGCTAGTAAATAAAACTGAGAAATGACAGTCTTGTTACTTAACACTATGTTTTGTTTTCTTAGACCATAATTTAAGACAACTGATTAGGAATTATTCTGTTAAGCAAATTCTGTAATTCTCCTCTCACCCAACCTCCACCACAATCTCAGACAGAGACATAGACTTGATTTTTTTTTTTTGCCATAATCAACAATTGCTATTAGTGCTACAGGTGATCATATATCATTCCTAAAGCATGAACATTCCAGTGTAAAAGACATGGTCCAGACTTTCTCTACAGGCTTTTGTTTCTCCTCCTACTCTTACTACTGCCCTCATTTCTCAAATATTAAATATTTGTAACTGCTGGGAGATTTGATTGCTACTTTAACTATTTTTTGTATTTTTGTGGCTCTGGAACAGGAGGGACAAACATGTAAAAATTATGCACTGCCAATTCTTTTCAAACTAACATTATTTTAAAAAAAAAGGAACAAAACAGTAGTGAGTTTCGAAAAAGCTCAACATTCTTTTCTTTTTGTCCTCTTTCTTTCCTTCAGTATCACCTGCTTTTCCAATTTACAAACATATGAGGAAAGCAGGTAATTAACTCAGTTTGGCTCCATGCTTAGTGATATATCTGAGAGACAGAATACCTCTAAACTAATGCAATAAGCAGATTTCTACAGAATCTGGCCAATTAGAAAAGCTTCTGTATCCTTTCCATTTTTTTTTAAATTCCCTGTTGCAGGAAAGAAGGTTGAAGAGATTGGCCAAGGAACATACGTGCATAACTCACAGAAAGAGGCAAGAGCGTGGTGACGGCCAGAGGGAAGGGGATGAAGTCGAGGGGAGGGAGTGAAAGGGAAGCGGATGGGACAGCTTAAACCATAAAAATAAAGTAAAAAATTTAAAAAGTGAAGACGGACTTCTTTTTCAAATGTCCTTTTGCCCTTGTGTGGGAGGTGGTTAACCATCACGTCTGTACTCTCTTTATCTACATAATGGCACGGTCCCTGCTACAAGCATGGACAGAGGGTAAGCGGTCACAGCTAAGTGGGGGAGAAGTAGGCCAGGCACATTTGCTCTTTCTTGCTAATTGATTAGTTCTTTTCTCTGACACCAGTGAGTTTGTCTTTGGTAAACATGTATTCTCAATGCAGCGTTAAGTTCTGAAAAATCTGATTTTTTTAGAGGGAGATAATTATGGGCCTGTAAGAAATCCCTACCATTTTAAGATTTGTTTCAAGAAGAGATGACTAAGTAACCAAGAAAAAGAACTGCATTTGGGGACAAAACACCTACACAACTTTTGCACAGACAGTTTTGACTAGTTTAGCTTCATTGGCACAAAATATTTGGTATTAAGAAAAGAGTTGCATTTCAATGTCACAATATGTTTCACAGAGAACACAAAATGAGTAAAAATAGAAATTTCTTCCCTCCAGTTAGGAGGCTCTTATGGACCAAAGGAAGTAAAGATAGGTCTCCTTCTCTTGGGCACTTAAAGGAAAATAGGCTTCTTTGGAGCCATAAAAGACTGCTCAAAACAGGATCCTTCTGAAACTTATCTACCAGTCAGGAAGATTTCACAGCAACTATTAATACTAGGCAACATTTAACAAAATCTCTTTATTGTAGGCTATTTTCCTATATGACTTTGCAGAAAATTAAACTGCTGTCGAATACAAATCCAGGTACTACCACTTGAATGGTGTAGTAACAACCAGATTTCAAAAAATAAAAATCTGTGAAAATATTATTTCATAAAAATATCTCATTATGTTACAGAAGGCACAGACTCTTGGGTTTTCCCAGAGTATAGAGAAATCTGGTAATAGCACAATTAATTTCTTCTTTTTCATTAAATTTACATATTTAAATTTTGTGGGATATATGAAGAATAGTAACAAGGTGATATTCATAATTCTTGTAATATAAATTTTGTTCCTGCAATTTAGTTTTCTAATTTCCAGGTACTTAAATTATCCTATAGTAACAGCAATTTATATAATTGGATAATAAGACATAATTTCTACATCTGACTATGATTTCATTATTTTATATTCTTTAAGTGTTATGATAATAAAATTCTCTAAGTACTTTAATGCCAAAGAAAATATTTTCTATGAATACTGGAAGAAAACATGTTAACTGGACTTGTTTAAAATTTTGACTGGCAGAAAAAAATGTACATCATGTAGGAAATAAACAAAATTTTTAGACATTTATTTTCTTGTTTATGATTTTCAAATCTTATTAGGCTACATTGTAAAGAGTGCTAAGAGAACATAAAATTTTAATTAAAAAGTGTCAACTGCCTTACTTATTCTGCTATTCTCTAATTTGTCTTTAGCATTTAATTTTAAAATAAGACTCAAGTCCACTCTAAGATTAAAAATAAAATATTTTTAAAAGTTTGTAAATGTGATATATTTACCTTCACTGTTCCGTATTATTTAGGACTATTTAATGTACTGGTTTGAAATTTTTGGACAGATTACAAGCTAAATGAAGATGTATGGTGTTATAGGTTATAAATATTGTAATCTCTTTACATAAAATATTATTTGGAAAAGCTTAATAATAATGTTATGAAATCCATTAGCAAAGGAGAAAAATTATGGATTAGTTACTTAGTTTCTGAATCTTAAGTCATGTGTTAAAGTGTTTAGCTTTAGTCCTTCTTGCTTTATTATCATGAAATAGTCCCAATAGTACATTCAGCTACAGTGTTTTCTAGAAAGACATGTGCCATTTCACCAACTCAATAGCTATGAAAGCGACAGATAATTCTGTGGTTTCTAGAAAGGTGACCTCCAACTCAACCTAAGCTTGAGAGAAATGAAAATTTCCTCTCATTCACATGAACTGTTGTGCCTAATTACAGTAGGAACATGGAAAATAACTTTTATCTAAGAAAATAGCAGTTCCTGAGAGGGTCGGTGCGTGGACATCCAATTGCACACAGTGAATCACAATGAGGCGTTTCCACCTGGGAGAGAAAGAGGGAGCCGGGAGCGCTTGTGCTCCTGGTGCAGGAAATGAGGCGTGCGTCCCTGGTCCCTGGGCGTGAGCAGCCCACGAGCGGGAGTGTGGGTGATGAGAAAGCAAAGGCGGGTGTGGACAAGCTCCGCATGGACAGCATCATCCAGGAGCTGCAGGAAGTGAGAGGTCCAAGCCTGGTGCTAATTCCAAGCTATAGGAGAATGAAATCAAAGGGCTGTGACTAAAATCCCAACCGACCTTTCTAGGGAAAAAAAAAAGGAAAGAAAGACCTAGAATTTGAAGCATCTCGCAAAATATGTGGTGATATCCATGACCAATGGTACTGGGAAGACTTGAGTTAAGGGACTCTCCCCTCCCCCGTTCTCTGTTCTTGTCTCGTTGGTGAGAAATGAATTCAAGCGAGAGACAACATGTATACTAGACATGAGTTAGCAAGATTATTTGTGAAATACACTTAAGCATAACCTGCAAGCCAGCACCGAGCTGGTCGGAATGCCCAGCCTATTGGGGTTTTAGGAGTTTTATGCTTGCAGCCAGTTTCCAGGTGCCCCTCCTCTTCCCTTCTCTGGACCTTGGCATTAACACACAGTTTCAAAGTCTGTCTTTACCAGTTAGTGGAAAGGATACCCACAGAACGTCAAAGGTTCCCCTCCTCCTGCACTATTATGGCTTCTGCTGTGATCTTTGGAGCACCTTGCAATCTTATCTGTCTGGGCTCAGGACTACTGAACTAACAGATGGGACATGCCTCTCTTCCCCTTCCTGCTTTGGTTTTCTATCTGTTCTGCCTAAGGACAATAGTACTATGAATTGTTTTAACTTTTTGAGTATGGCGGTTTTTTACTACAAAGCAACTACCTGTGTCTTAGGGCCTATTTGGACAGGGGAAAGCAGTCACTAGAGACTACCTGCCTCTTAAAGGCATTCGAAATCAAATATCCTGAGAATTTTCTTTTTCCCTTCTCAGCGGAAACCATGAATGTTCCAGCATCAATAAAATTTGTGGATTTTATGATGAATATAAAACAAGATACAACATTGAACTATGAAAAACTCTCACAGAGGGCTTTAACTATTTACCAATAGCAGCCATCATGGATGAGGAAATATTTTGCTGTCATTTAAGTTTATCATCAGATTTTCAATATATGAAGCAGATTCAGCAAATTATATAACCAACTGATGTACCAGAACAAGGTATTATTTGTGATCTTGTGGTCGGACCCCAATATACATGCCTTAGGCTGGGGTGGAAAGGACAGAGGAGCGTCATTTACGTTTGGTGTAGAAGTGGTTGCAAAATCTTTCCATAAGCATGATTTAGATCTTATATGTGGTTGAAGATGGATACAAATTTTTTTTTTTTTTTTTTTTTGCACAGAGGCACTTGGTCACTCTGTTTCCTGCACCCAATTATTGGGGAGATTTTGAGAATGAAGATGCCATGATGAGTGTGGAGAAAACACTAAATGTGCTTTTCAGATTTTAAAACCTGCAGAGAAACAGAAGCTGAATGCCTTGAGATATGCAACACCTCCAAGGGTTATGATCACTAAGCAAGTGAAAAAAATAGCTGTCATTTTCACATGGCCTAGTTGGGAATTGTAACACATAACCTTCCTTTTTAAAACTGTAATGTGTATTAGTCGCTTGATCAAATAGTGTGTTTGTGGTGCCCTCCCTTCTGTTTTTTGAGTTAATTAATGATATTTGCTAGTTATAACAGCAAATGAAAGAAGAAGAAGAAAACTTCACTCCCAAGAAGAAAAGTTTTGTTTTGAAATTCTCTCTTCCTTTTGCAAACAACTTTAAAGATATTGTTAAAGCTGTATGTACACCCCAGGACTGTTTATCCTAAAGGCTAAGTGTACAATTGGTTTTTTTAAAAATTCAGTACAACTCATGAATAATATAAATGCTTGCTTCCTTTAGGATGTAAAAAGAACCTTAGGGTGTTCAATCTGTACAGGTTATTGTCATAAAATGATACCGTTGATTAAAACCATTGTGATTTTTTTTTTAATTTTAAGAATTTTTTTCACAGGGCATGTTTATTGCTCTCATTGTCTTGTCATGTACAAACTGATTTTTATAGCTATCAACATTTTAACCTTTTAACCTTGCCAGAATCACTGGTATTATGTATGTTTAATTAAAGCACGCTTTCCTCTACCATGTACTTAAAATGATGATTAAAGCCATTATTTAAAAAAAGAAAATGATTTGCAATTACAGACATACACCCAAAGTGAATATCAGCTAGAGCTCTGTATCTAGTTTTTAATGAGTTTGTTTTATACAACTTAATATATATTTTATTCAATTTGGACAAATTCTCTTAACCACTGAATGACTAAATATAATTACTTATTTTAAAATCGTATTTGTTTTAAAAGAAACATTTGTGTTTTTTTAACCTGTTCTATGTTTCAAGATATAAAATTTGTCTAAAATATGTGTAATTTAGATGTTGAGTATGATATAAAATTGTTATTGCTGAAAGAAAACTATTAGTAAGTGAGGAATAGAGGCAATAGGAAAATAGAAAGGCATCGTGTTTACCCAATAGAAACAAAGATGTAAAAGAATACTTTTTGGGAAAATTGTTGTAGATAAACAAGACAGAAAGAGACAAGGGTGAGAGAGAGCAGAGAAAGAGAATGAGAATGAGACCAAGAAGGAAGAAAATAGGCAAAGAGGTGGAGTGATCTTGATTGTTTTGACTGCACAAGTGTAGGTTGCCAAGATCCTAGTTAGTGTCTTTCCTGTCTGGGAGACACTGGGCCCAAGCTGCCATGTTCCATTTCTCATTGTCTTGGCAATAGGGACCCCATTTGGTGATAATGAAACTACAATGAGAAAGCCTTCATGTCAATAAAAGAAAACTGTCATCTGAGCAAGTCTATGTATGGCCTATGTATGGGCAAGTCTCTGGAGGTACAGCTGCACCTCCGGAGAAAGGATAAAGAAAAGTTGGTTAGCGTTTTCCGTGTAAAAAGATCCCATCCTCTAGAGGAAGAATGTGACTTATGTTTGTAAATATGTTCAGTAAAGCCTGTGGGCCAGGAGAATTCCTCCAAGTCTAGGCTTCTCGCTTCTCCAGCATGGGAAGGTTTAATCAGTGTCATCTTAACTCTGTCCATCATGTATTGTGTGACGAGATTTTCTCATCAATGCTTTTCGTACATTAGTTTTTGTAAGGAAAATCTGAAATATTCAACACATAAAGCTGGGAAGGCATGATGGTCCCTCTCACAGCACACAATATGGATCTCAGAATAAGTAGCCTTTGAGTCAGAAGGTCCTCCCTCCTCTCACCTTTACTTTGAGGGCTTGGATCTCCTCACAGAGGAGGACTAGATAATGAGTCAACAGTTTGGAATAGTGGACAAACTGATGGTTACCCAGTATTTACGGACTTTGAAAACTATCCTGTACTGATGGGAATACAAATAGACTCTCCAGCATGCCTACCTGGGGTGTGGTTGAGTTACAGATTCTACACCCAGATCAATGTCTTACTAATTTATTGCAGAAGTGTTCTAGAAATGGGAGACATTATTTTCCCTCAAGAAAATATAGAGGAGTGACACCAAGTTAGTAGAAGAGAAAATATTTTTATCAGAGGAGAAAAACTGTCTTAAAAGATAGGAGTTATAAAAGTATTTCCTTAGCCAAGATATGACCATAAAGATATCCAGGAACATCATTGGCATCTAGAATACCTGCAAGGAAATTGGAGGTTCTTTTAAGTGATGAATGGAGCATTAAAGCCCTCCTATTTTCCTTTCTATTCTTCCCTGAATGTGTAGTGTACTAAATTTTGTAAGGAGTCTCTTTATTGGCTATGTTTAATCTGCATAATTCTTTCATTATTACATAATTCCATGCAGCGTAACTGACCATTTTCTGCTTGTTTTATCCCTCAGCATTTTTTACTACTAAGTAAACTTCCTACCTTTCCCCTCCTTCTATAGAATAGTCTCCCTGTAAAATATCTCACAAAAATTGTCGCACTGCTATATCAAAAATAATGAGAAAGCACATTACAAGGTACTTGTATACTGGTAGAGAATTCATATTTTCAAAAGCTGTTTTTATTTAAGTACAGCATCAAGATTGTGCTCACATATTAAGTATAGTGTTCAAAGAAATTTTATAAACTTAAAAAACATGTGCATCTACTTTTATTCACCCTATATATGTTCACTTGTCTTTTTTCTGCCATTATCTCCCCTCAATACTAACTACCATCCTATTTTGAATATTTTATGGATGTAAGAATCTCAGTATGTTCTTTTTCGTGTCTGGCTTTCTTCAAGCAATATTATGGTGTGAGTTTCATCTGTGATGTTCTTTTTTATTCCAGTTTCATATATAATGATAAGAATAAAACTCAGTATTTTAATTTATTCTACTATTGAAAGTGTTAAATACAAAATAGAGACCAGAATTGAGAACTCCCTGAGCAGACAAAATCATTTATACACATAAGCAAAATTATATCTAACTTATTTCATGGACATGAGACACTTCGGTTATTTCCTGTAAATGTCTCTGATAATTAAAAAAAAAAATCAAGTAGTGGTATTGTATAAGATGATCACTTCTAACTAATCCCTTGTTGTCTAGAATCCCCCCATTCTAATAATTAGTCACTGTAAAGGTTAAACAGCTTCCTCATTTCACTTTATAATAATCCGTCATGCAATGCCTTGTCTCTGAGCATCATATCAGGTTTTGGTTTGAAAGCTCCCAGTTCATAAATTACTCTTATGTGCAAAATGAACTCATTGAATACTTATTGATCTAATGGTTTTAATTTTGTTATTTCTGAATTTTGGACAGTAGGGATTTGAATGTTTCCACTTTAAAACTGTGTGAATACCGTTTGAAACATTCTTACACAGGTACATTGGAACAAAGATTTATGTATTTCTCTCTCATATATGCCTGCAAGAGAATTTTGAGCCACAAGGTATATTTATATGGGTCTTTAACACTCACTGCCAAATGGGTTTCCAAAGTGCCTATATTAATTTGTAGTCCTAATACTATTACACTAGTAATCTAGTTAATATATTATTCAACACATTATTCAAAGTTTGTTTTGTTGTAAATTTAGCCATACTAATAAGTTTTTATTAATTTTATTAATGTTTGCCTATCAGTTCCTCCATACATTTTTAAACGTTTTTTGAATTTCTTAGAATTCAAATTTACTAACCTATTGTTTTTAGTTATAGAGCCTTACATATTGATTTATCTTCCCTATTTTTGTAGTGTTCTAGATATCATGATATTCATTACTAAATTTTTACAGTATATTAAGAGGTAATATTGTATCACTTCACACAATATATAAAAATTTTTCAATCATACAGATGCTTTGCCATATTCCATGGTATGTTTATGTTATAGTTATCACATACATTAAATCTATAAATATCATAAACCCCACCAGAGAACATTATTATTTTTACCTTAGTAGCTATGAGATTTTAAAGAAAATAAAAGAAAGCCTAGTTTTTCATATGTACCTGACTCTTTAGATTTGCAACAGTCTTAATTCATTTTTTAAAAAAATTAGTTTGTCCCTGATGTAATTTCAGATGGAGGGACTTTTGTCACTGTAAGTGTATATATGGTGACCAAAAATAGTCTTAGATTTAATTTATCAGAAAATATGTTTATTGAATTTTTATCACTGAAAGCTATTTTACTGGATATAGAATTTGGGGGTGAGTTTTTTTTTCTTTTTCTTTTAGTAATTTAAAGATATTTTTATATTGATTTCTAGACTGTGTGGTTTTTATTAGAAATTGCAGTCATTAGATTATTCTTTTGAGATAATCTACTATTATCTATTATTCTGAGCTTGTTTTCATTATTTTTTCTTTATCTCTTTTTCAGGGGGTTGTCTATGAGATGTCTAGATTTAATTTTCATTCAATCTGTTCTACATGCAGGTCACGGAGCTTCCCAAATCTTTCCAATTATATAATTCAACAAATTTTGAAATTTTAGCAACGGTTTTAAATCTTGTTTCCTAATTCATGGAGGAAATAGATATTATAATTCATTCAAATTCGGACCATCATACCTGAAAGTGGGATCGATTCTCATCTGCTCTCTGACTCCGTGTGCTCTAGATTTCTTGAAAATTTTATACCATGTTAGCTCTCTTTCTCTTTTTCTCTGTCTCTTTTTATCCTATATTTTAAAAATGTCTAGGTCTTTGAAAAATGCCTGAAATATTAGAGGCATTATATATTCAGTGAATAGTTTAACCCTTCCTACCACTTCATATTTAAAATTAGTTTTTAATCTGATAAATTTTCCTATCAAATATTTCTCATTAAAATTAACTGAATGTAACATCTGATTTCTCTTTCAACTTTTTTAACTTAAAAGAAATCACAAAAAACACACAGTTTAAGATAGAACTTGATGATTTATAACAAATTAAGCACGCATATAACAATTACTGTCTTGGAAAAAATAAAATTTTAATTGCATCTAAAACCATCTTTCATGTCTTTTCCAAATTGCTTCTAACCTGAAGTAGATTAAAGTGAAATACCATGCCTTTGTTTCCTATTCTCATTGCATATCTACTCTCCTTTATTTTGGGAGACCTTTATTGTTACTTTTACCACTATAACATGCAGAAACAAAGCTGGTGTCAGCTTCTGAGTCTAAGGCATGGCAGCTGCAGCTCATGCTTCTCAGCTTTTGGAAGACTTAGACTTGGAAACCACCTACAATGTAACAAGTTCGAATGCTATGCATGAGACAAGCATACTATGAAAAGACAAAGAGATGTAAAAAGACCCTGAAGAGTGAAACATAGTAGAAGTGAGGATGGGCAAGGGACACTGAGTGAAGGAAACATCTGAAAAGTAAATCTTCCGATCTTAACCAACTCTGTTGAAGCAACGTAGTACAGAATATGTGAACCACATAGTCAGCTTGTCCCTAAACTCCTGATTCCAACAATTAAGAGAAAAATAAGAAGCTCCTTTGAGCCACTATGTTTGCTATGTAGCAACAGATCATTGGAACAAGATAAAAAGTAACTGGTATACTACCTGGTCCTTATTTCTCACTATTCTGAAATCTAACATCATCACTTAATCTGGTCCTTTTTTTTTTTTTTTGATATTATGTAATTGAATCATAGAAACATGTTTTTTGGTGTGGATTATTTAACTCAGTTCAGCTATGAGATGTATGTATATGTTTGCATATAGTTCTTTCTTCTTTTTCATTGTTTACAATGAAATAAATGCATATATATGCACACACATTGCATGAATATACAAAACTTAGTGTCAATTTTCCTATGATGAATATTCTAGTTATTTTACAATTTGGATTATTATTAATAAGACTTCCATAAATATGTTTGCAAATGTTTTTTATGACAACTTTACATGTGTTTTTATTTTAAGTAAGAGTGAAGTGTTAAGCCTTAAGAAATTTACCTATATTTTCAATTCTAGTAAGCAACAATGAGGGCTTCTATAGCCACATGTCAATGTATACTCCCACTATCAGTGTTTGAGAGTGCCAGTATTCCAATCTCTTGCCAAATTAAGGATTATTATTTTTTAATCTAATCTATTCCTGTGGATATCAAGGTGTGACTAAACTGTTCTTCACTGATAACAAGTGAGAGTGGTTACCTTTCCATATTTTATAGGCCACTAGGATATAATGTTCTGTAGAGTGATTGTTAAAGTCCCTTGTCCATTTTCCTTTGGGTCTCTGCCATTTATGTAGAAATTATTTTCTATTGGAATTTTTTAAATGTACATTAGAACTAAGTCTCTTGGATATATGTGTCTCAAATATCTTCTCTCACTCTGTAACTTAACTCTTCATTCTGCTAATAGTATCTTTAACTTTAAATATTTTCTTGATTTTAATGTCAAACATTTTCAATTTTTGTGAATTATATCCACATACATTTTTGTCCACTCACCTTATTTCTTTTTGTTTCACATTGAAATCTACAAACAAGCTTATTTATTTTTATTTTGTAGTGAAACAGAAGTCAGGTTTTTCATGATTTTCATATGGCTATCCAGTCCCTTATTAAACTGGTGTTGAGCCAAAACCCTATACTGATAAGCATGGACCGAACTGTGTTCTGTAAGGCCAGTTTGTGTTAAATAATGGAGCTGTAGGGGCTCAGTACTACTTCAGGACTCTGTTCTGTTTCATCGACCTATTTGTTTACCCTTGTGTCAATGCCAGTTTTCTGAACCACTTTAACAGATGTCTTAAAATACAGCGGAGTATATTTAGTCAGTGTGTATTTTCAAGATAGCTTTGGCTATATTTGGCTCTTGAATTTCCATATTCTTTTTAGAACTAAGTATTACATTTTCACAAAAAAAGCTCAAGGTTTTGATTACGGTTGTTGCATCAGAGCTATATATAATTTTGCGGGAAATATGAACTTTGTAACATCGATGCTGGTAATCAACAAATAGGATGCATTCCTGCATTATTAAGGTATTCTCTATTTACTCTCAAAAGCTTTATATCTTATTGTGGGAGAATCTTAACTAACTTTATTTTTAATCATGTGATGATTATAATATTACTCTAAATGTTATGTTTTTAAATTTTACTTTGAATTGTTTACAGTTCCTTTATAAAAACAGAATTGAATTTGCACAGTGACCTTACATCAGTACACTTGCCAAGTTCCCTTGGATGGTAGCAATTCAATTGCCATCTTACTAAATTTACTCATTTTAATTAAGAAGTAACAATCACAAATCTCTTTTGATTCTTTTGTCCCATTTGTCAGATGTATCTGTCTTCATTTCTTTACCATCATTACAGTTGAAAACGCTTATATTTCATTTCGATTGTTACAATAGCCTCCTAATTAATATTTTACACTCTCTCGTATTCAATCTAGTTTCTCTGGAGCAAGGCTAATTCTTTCAAATTTCAAATTGGATGATATTCCTTTGTTTAAATATGTTAATAGCATCTATTACTTTTTTTTTAGCCCAACATATTGTTTTCTGGATTTGTGCCTGTATAACCTCACAGCCTGTAACATGCATTAGGGCAGCTTTGCCTCTCATGTTCTATGTATAGGGTTGCTACTATACATACTGAATGCCCAGTGAAAAGTGAGTTTGAGGTAAACATAAAATATTTTTCATATATTATTTCAGGGACCAAGTTTATTTTTTTAAAAAAGTACTTGTTGTATACCTAAAACTAGGCATTTTATTTCCCCTTGATATGGTTATCCTGCACACAAATAATCTTATGAACCTCATAATAATAATCTTATGAACCTCAGTAAAAAATCAACCTCTTGGAAACCATTATTGGTTCAGAAATGTGGCTAAGATGAAACTGTGACGACCCTGGTCATTTTCCTGGGTGTGTCTATATAGAAGTGTTTATTTTTTATCTGTGATTTCTAACTATAAGATTATGTTATCCTTAATTTGCTTATGGTTGTCTTTGTCTTGTCAAAGAAAATAAAATAAAACTTGACCAAAGAGACGGAAATATGTAGAGAAGAAGAAGAAAAGAGGCAGATTACTGATGTGAATCCAGTTGCAGAAATAAAGATGAACTAAATAAACAAAGGCCAACCAAATGAGAACTGGCCAAGTCTGTATGTTCAGACTTGCTATACAAGGAAGTCATCCACCATCACTAGAGTGTTGGCAGAGACCCCAAGGCATAGGAGTGGAAAGCTCTATGGTGGAAAAAAGGGACGACTTCAAGTGTGTCTTGATTGGAGATTGTTGGCACCGGGAAGCTGTAGGTGCGCTAAGTAGAAGTGAAGCATCCAATGTAATTGGCTTTCTGGTTGGTTCTAAATTGGAAGTGGGGAGAAATAAGAAAGCTGCCAGTGACTCATCACGTACTGGCCATCTGAGGCTGGTTGTTATAGGAATTATTATTTGGTTTCCTGGACTGTCAGTTCAGATAACAATCTGGCTTTCTGTGGTTCTGATTTTTAGCAGGCCGGCTTCCTCGGCTGGTTACTGTTTATAATGCGATGGTTTCCTGGGAAGGTGCTGCATGTTCTGGGTCAGAGTTCTATTTTTGTATATGATCTGGCTATTGTCCATTTCTATATTCAGTCTTTCACGGTCATATATGAATCACAGATTTTTTAATAATGTGAATCAATAAATTCTCCTTTATATTTAGTCTAGTTTGAAGTGTATATAAATCAGTTGCCTAAAGAATTCTGACAAATATGAAGACTTCTGATATTTCCCATATGTTGCCCCAACATAAAGAGATAAATTATGAACATAGCCTATATCCAGAATTACTTGCTTCTGTCGCTCTAGTCTATTCCTGCATCAACCTATAAGTAATTTATATAAACACTCAATCAATATATTCACTTTCTATCAATCCCTTTAATGAACGGAGGATTTTTACCCATTGGGATGCTGCTCCTCACATTTCTTCTTCATGAATTGTTCTGCATGCAGTCCTTCCCTGCCCCAACATCACTATTATTTTTAAAATCAACCTTCACACATTCTCTCTCTCTCTCTCTCTCTCAAATAAAACAACTCTTCTTCAAGGAAATTTTCACTGACTTTTAAGACAACTTCAGATACCTATTACACTGTTCTATAAACCTGAACTTCTCTATTAAATACCACACTACACTTATAATCAATCAATAAACTTTAATTTATTCTTAAATATCTATTCATTCTGCTATGGGTAAGGGACCTAAACTTTTTTATAATTGCTAACCTTTACAGATAATTAGCCTAAAGATGGTGATCAATATATATTCACTGAATGAATGAATGGAAGATTTTCAATATATTTCTGAAGTAAATAGTTTAAATTATATGCTTCAAAATGTTTAACTGCTTACTAGAAAATTAATTATAATTATAATTAAATAGAAATTAAATCAACTAAGTTACATAATAACATTAAAATAACAATGTAAAGTGTTTCATTAAAAATATGAAAGAGTATTGAACCTAGAATTGAAGCATTTTCTAATTCTTGCCTTTCTATAATATGCATATGGAATTACTCTCTAGTAAGTCATCCACAGTTGTACCGATTTGTGTACCGGTATAACAAAGCTACATACTCTCTTCTTCATATGGGCATATTCAATATTAAATAAAATGTTTCTTAAGATTATCAAGTAGGTCTAGACTTTGCCTGATGGTTCTTTTCTATTACATTTCTGTGCTATCTTATTTCGTGCTCTATTTTAGAAAACTTTCTTCAGTTAATTCCCAGGTATTTATCTAAAATGTTAATAAAATTCAATAATTCAAAAGATTTTTTATTAATATTATCTCCTGAGAGGAAAATGAACAGCAAGAGAAAGGAAGAAAGACAAGAAGGAAAGAAGGAAGGAAGGAAGGAAGGAAGGAAGGAAAAAAAAGAGGGGAGGGGAAGGAAGGGAGGAAAGAGAGACCTATATTTTCCTAAAAAATTACTTTGAATTACAGTTTACATAGAGCTAGAAAATTATCTAATTTTGTGTGTGGAGGTCCATAATATACATTCTGCTTAAGGAATTTCTTGATGGTTATTTAAATCTGAAATTTTATAGGTATAGTGTTGTTTATGAACTATGATGTTTATGATATAATTATATACATATAATTATAATAAATAAACATATATAGTATCGAAAAAGAAATAATAGGTTCCAAACGGAGTCTCTTGTGCTAAGCTCCACACCAGCAAACCAAGAACCAGCCTTCATATGTAACCTAATTATGGTTTCAACCTCTCCTAGGAATGTGATTTTAACCAGTTAATAAGGAATTACCTGGTCAACACTAGAAATCAGGTTGATAGATCCCTGCCTTCTGTGAAAGGTGACTTTTCCTGAAACAATCCATGCTTGGCTAGTAACTTCCTTGACTCACTCTCTTCTGCCTGTCAAAGTCTCCCATTTTGTACAGCTCCCTGAATGCTAGATCAGGCACCGCTCCATTCATGAGTCAGTAAATAAAGACAATTAGATCTTTGAATTTACTCAATTATTTAATTTAATTTTAGGAATGTTTATAAACATAGTAGTTTTCATTAATATGAATTTGGGGAGATTGATGCTAAAGTGAGAAAGATACAATTTGAACATGTTATACTATTTTTAAATAAAATGGGCAAAGCCTATTTACTTAAATGAGAACTTGCACTGGTCTTGACTCTTACGAAGTCATGAGTCAAATGGCAAAAAACAGTTGTTGCTTCTTGAATTTCCTAGTTGTTATCCTTAGCCGCAGTTAAAGTAGTTCATAAGTTAATTGAAACAATGACCAATTAAGAGCAACAATTGTAATTTATATGAAGAGAAGTCTTATAAGACTTCTCTTGACAAGTTCCATTTGATGGGTTAAAAAAACAGTACTTGACATTTTGCTACATAAAAGTTAATTGCTCTCCAGTTCCAATTAGAATGGCACATCATTTAAAATGAGTTGCTTAATGTGTTGTTCTAAAGAAAAATATAGAAGACATATAACCTAAGGTGAGCATGATTTAGTAATGCGTTGCCACAATTCACACAGAGAGCAATAAAACTAGAAATTTCCTGCCTGATGATGATTGGAGATGTCATTCAGGGCAAAGTATTAATTTCTTTGGATGCCAAAGTTCAAGGAGCACTATGTATGTGTTCTAATATTGACTAATATTAGCTTTGGGGGAAATTTCCTAATTAAAAGCTCGTGACAGTGAGCCTTAACATTTAGCAATTTATAATAATAACCATAGATGAGTAAAAGTCAAGCAAAATAAAATAAAATGCAAAATGCAATTGTATTATGTTTTAGATTGGCTTAGTTTTTAATGATGCTTGTCTTAGTTTAGCTAATTACAACATACATCGAAAGACAATGCAAAATTAATCAACAAGATCTATGAAACTAGAAGAAAGAGAGATTAATGTAGGCTGAAGAAGGCGTGAAAATAGTAGGTCTTAAGCTAAGCAGTAAAAGATTAAAGGAAGGCAAAAATACTGCAAGCCTTTTTGAATGAAAAGGGCAAATGGAGCAAAATAATAGCAAATTGACCTTGAGCAACAATTCTAAAAACTAATTACATAAAGAAAGCTTTAAGATTTGTTATAATCTTCACAAAAAGAGGTAACACTATTCAATTTTTATTGTATTTTGAAAGTATAGATTTATAGATATGTTTTCAATTCTTCTGCTCACATAAATAGTTCGTAAGCAGTAGAAAATAAAACAGCTGTTAAAATAAGAGGGCGAGGTAGAGAATCAGAGAAAAGAGAGCTCAGATGGAGCCTCTGGAGTTGGATGTGAAAACACAGGGCAGGAGGTACCCGGAATCTGCCAGGACACAGGCCCGGCTGCTCAGGGCCTGACGTGCGGAGAAGGCAGTCACAAGAAAGAAGCCCCATCTTCCGAGCTTGCTCCTGGAAGCGCAGTGCCAAGGCCTTTTCACCTGAACTGCGGCAAAAGAAAGTTGATTTGGTTAAGATAAGGAGCTAGATGAAGTGTCCCGAGGAGCTTCCCCAAAGAATGGCAGAGTCACCTTTTTATCTTAGAGCTTGTGGATGGGAGGACGGAAAGAGTGCCACTGGGTCTACTTATACCCAAGACAACCCAGGGAGCCCATGTCAGCTCAAGCAAGGGCAGCCACGCTGTCAGCAGAGACTGTAGGGAGAGTTCGATACCCGGCAGAGTGAGCGAGAACAGCAGAGGTACACAAGCAGGCGCATTCCTTCAGTGAGAGGAGGCAGACTGTTGGCTGCTCAAGTCTTTCTTGGGACCTCCTCCTATAGCCCATCGATAAACGTGTAATGCAAATCCAAAAGAGCAATACTAAATGAAAAGTGGCGCGGTCAGTAGGTCCGCCTGTCCCCGCGGCGGCGGGGCAGACTTGTCACTGTTCTACGCAAGTCACAACTGATTTTTTAAAATAGAATTTAATTCTACTTTAAATTCATCTAATTTTTTTTAAAAAATATTTCAATACATTTTATCTGACAGATGATGTAATTAATCCAAGAAAAATCATCTATTAGATATATGTGTCAAGTATTTTTGTGTTTCATAGAAAGTAGAATATTACATCCTAAGAAAAATGCATTGCCACTTTAAATGTTTGCATGCTTTAAAAATATTAAATGGTCAAGTTATGTCATATTCTCTTTGGAGTTATTGCCCATGAGAAAATTATTATTAAGATAATTAATAGGAAAAAAACTCAAACCTTATAAGAAGTAACAAATTTTTATTTTATAAGAAATTTAAAATATTTTGCTTGTACATTCACAATATTTTAGGAAATAAACTTAAATAAGGGGATGTAAAGATTTTTAAAGATAGTTTGGTGAATTTGTTAAATAAATAATCCCTGAGCAATGGGAAAAATTAGCTAAATAGTTCATCTCCTAAACCATTAAGGGCATTTTTTGCTTAGTTTGAATAAATTGCCCTATGAAACTATAAATCACGTATCAGACAACATGGCACAGAAATAACCATGCTCTTTTCTTGTCACATATTATTTTCCCTTTTGTAATCTTTTGTTTAAAGGGAAAAATGGGTTGCAGTTAACTTTATTCAAGTCAATTCAAATGTATTATATTTTTCTAATAAGGTTACCATTCTTTTAGGAAATATATGATTGGAATTTTTAATTGGTAAGTTTAACCTCTACTCTCAAAAGACGTAATGTTCTAATATCGGCAAAATATAAAGCATTCTCTAGGATTCAACATAGTGGAAAGTAAAGAAAGAAGAATGAAAGATAAGTATGTTTACTGTTTAGTATATATCAATAAACATTCTTCAAGATTTTGAATTATTATTTCACTAAGGAATTAGTTCCAAAAGAACATATCACATAAATGTTTAGTCAAAATATTCATTCAGGCCTGGCTGTAGCGCCTCAGTGGATAAAATGCTGGCCTGCAAATGAAAAGGTTGCCAGTTTGATTCCCAGTCAGGGCACATGCCTGGGTTGCAGGCTGGGTCTCCCATTGGAGGCATGTGAGAGGCAACCACACAATGACATTTCTCTCCTCTTTTTCTCCCTCTCTAGAAAGTAAATACATAAAATTAAAAAATAAAAAATAAAACAACATTCATTCATTTGTCTTGTTCAAATCTCTCTTTTAACTGTGGGAATTCTAAAAAAAGTTAGTACATCAGCAAATACACACAAATACAAAAAATAATTCAGACTTCATTCACTGATTTTCTTGATTTTAGAGTACTTGATTCTGAGTTCTCCAAGAATGATGGCACCAATTTATGGAAAGAGGAAACAACATAGTGCACGTGCATTTTGTGGCTAAAGACACACTCAACATCTCTCTTTGTCCAGTGCTATCTTCAAAGCCAACTTGAGAAAAATGTCAGATACTAACATGTACAAAGGAAACAAATAGCAGTTTGGAGTCTTTGTTTCATTGGGCATTGCCAAACAGTGATTTCTCAATTCTATCGTTTCTTCTGATTTGTTATTGGTATGACCTGAACCCACGTGATGACAAAAAGAGACAAACTAGCCCCTGTGCCTTGTTCTGTGATGCAATGAGAAGTATACAGCACCACCTAGAGAGTGTTCTTGCCTAAAACATGGAACCCCAATCCAGCAGCCTTCCAAGGACGGGGGTGGGGGAGGCAAGGCTCCATCTATGGACAGACAGTAGGTTACTTTATAGAGAATTTTAAACCAATAATAAAACCAGCCAAAAAAGAGAAAGAATTAAAGAGAAGTCCTTTTTGTTTCTTCATGTCAGGTACCTTTTATATGTGACCATTTTGCATTAAACATAATAATGTTAGCTATAAAGACTGAGGTTGGTATAGACTTATAAGGCTCATTATAGTATATATTTTATCTATAAATCGTATCTATAATTATATATAAGATATATAATTTATAATAGTCCATGGGTAAAGTGGTAATTTTCAAACTGTATTGTTACTATACATTATTGATGTGTGAAGAGAAGAACATGAAAGAGAAAGGAAAGGAAGGCAAATACCAGAATAAACCTTAGAAAAACTTGGGTGTATATGACTGCGTGTGTGAGAGACAGAGAGAGAGAAAAGGAGACTGGCTTGTGATAATTTATTTCTTTATATTTTTACTTTTTGTTTTATTTTACTTTTTAATGTGAACCTTGGTGAAAACATTTTGCCAGCCAATGGTTTAGAGTGGATTAAAAAGAAAACAGAAAATCCAAAGGGATTCTGTCTAGGGATTTTGTTTGTGTATGAAGTATTCTTCTCTGGAGATGTACTCTTTAAAGAATGTAGATAATATGTACCCAGACTGGTGAAGATACCAGCTTATTTGATATAGGTAGATTAGTTTGGTGATTTCTCAAAGATTTTTTATCATTCTGTTTCTATGATTCTAATTCTGTCTTCACATTAGAAGAGTAGCATACATTCAGATAATTAAACACTTCAAATTAGGTCATCTTGCCAGAGAAATAAAAAAACTTTGGCCTTTACCTTTCATTTTCAGTATAAAATGATAAGAAAGGGCAGAAAAATGTATTACCATTAAAAGGAAGAAACTGACATGTGGAAATATGTTTGGATACCAGTGGTCCCGCTTCAGCCAAATGTCACCACAGGAAAACTATCCTGGAAAGATAGTTTCAAGAAACAGGGAAGGGATTTGCTTTTTGAAATAATTTAAGTCTTCTACAAGTATGTAGGTCTGGAATTTATCTTTTCTCTAGAATATGTAATAATTTGATGACAATTCAACAGTGGCCTAAAATGTAGGTTTTAACACTGCAGATATATAGATGTAATATGCCATTTTTCCCACTAAGAAAATCTATATATTCTTCTACTTTTTAGGTCAAAATAATCTATATATTGAGAATCTTTATCAATATTTATACCATACCTTGAGAAATCCTGAATGTTTCATAACCATTAAATATTATATTTCCATAATATTTAAAATACTTGCGATGTGTAAAAGAACAAGGTAACCCTGCTAAGGTATGGTCAAATAGAAAAGAGATATTATGAAGTGATGCAAATTCCTATGAGTAATTTAGAAATTTAACACTCTAAAGCAAGAGAGATGTAAAGAAAAGTAACAGAATATATTAGATTGACAATGGAAGGAGACAGCTACAGACAGTAGATTCCTGGAAGTATGGAACAGACCGCCTAAGGTCAGACAGGGTCAACAGCTGACATTATCAGAGGCAGATCCAGGAAGAAAAAAACAGCAGTCTCCTACCATAGAAGTTCACACCACAACGTCAGGGAAATCAAGACACATCAATTTAAGAAGCAGAAGCAAAAAAGAAGAGTCTCACAAGTACTGGGAAGACAAAGAAACACTGCCTCCCAGTCGAAGGGAAAGGAGAAATCCCCAGAAAGAGAACTAAACAAAATAGAGGCAAGTAAACTGTTAGATACTGAGTTCAAAACAATGGTTCTAAGGAAGCTCAATGAGCTCAGTGAGCTCAGAGAGAACTACAAAAACTACAGGGAAACTATGAGGAACTTACTGCAAACAATATCAGCATGGAAAAGGAAATAGAAACTATTAATAAGAGACAAAAGGAAATGAAGAATACAATTTCTGAATTGAAGAACACAGAAGAAGGAATCACAAGCAGGCTAGATGAAGCAGAGGATCGAATTAGTAAGCTGGAGGATAAGGTAGATAAAAGCTCCCAGAAAGAGCAAGAAAATGAAAGACAAAAAGAATGAAGAGGCATTGAGGGAAATGCAGGACAACCTGAAACATAATAATATCTGTATAATAGGGATACCAGAAGGAGAAGAGGAGCAAGGGATAGAGAACCTGTTTGAAAAAGTCATTATGGAAAACTTCCCTAATTGGAGGAGAAAGAGTAACACAAGTCCAGGAAACACAGAGGGTCCCATTCAAGAGGAACCCAATGAGGCCTACTCCAAGATACATCATAATTAAAATGGCAAATATCAAAGACAAACAGAGAATCCTAAACAAGCAAGGGAGAAACAGGTAGGAATATACAAGGTAGCCTTGATACGGCTAGCAGCTGACTTCTCAACAGAAACGCTACAGGCCAGAAGGGAATGGCAAGAAATATTCCAAGGAATGAAAAGCAAAGACCTGCAAACAATAATGCTCTACCTAGCAAGGCTCTCTGTTAAAACGGAAGGTGAAGTAAGAAGCTTCTCAGACAAAAGGAAGCTAAAAGAATACACCTCCACCAAACCAGCATTTCAAAATATCCTAAAGGGACTGCTTTAAGATGATGAAGAAAGAGTCTATGAATACCCAGTTCCTTTCACAATCACCAATACTTGATATTACCAATATTTTAATACTTATTAATCTGATTGTGACAATGATGTGTCATTTTAAATGTTACTCTATTATTTGTTGAAACCAAATCTGTTTTTATATTTTAAAAAAAGTAACAGAATATAAAGAATATAGGTACAAAGCTAAAAAAAAAAATCACACCTTAATTAGACTGGTATAAGTGAATTAATCGCAGCCATGAAAACAATCAGAATTCTTCCAAACCAATCCAGTAATGCTTAGTAATTTTAGAAGAAATCAAGAGGAATGACTGTTTTGTTGAATCATAATTCTGTGCAAGTTTTCTCCAACACAGGATAGCTCAGAAGAGTAGTGTAGTGGAACAGACCGTTCAAACTCTGGCCTATTTAAAATGAGGAGATAAATATACTATTTGTTGCTAAATAAATGTTAAATGGCACACCAAAAATGTCCATACGAAAGTCGCTTACAGAAAGTAGCAACATGTCCGAGCCTCAAACATACTGCAGTTTACGTCCATTGTTGATATGCCTGTTCCTTTCCATTTAATCCTCCCTGAAGTCCAGGCATGGTACAAAAATCCACCCAGGTTACTGGTGTGACTCCCTTTCTTTCAGAAAACTCTCTTGAGATATCTTATTATTGCTAGAATGAACTAAATACAGTCAGACTACTGTCCATTTCTTGTTTACTTTCACACGCTACATAAATTAAAAACAGTTATGAATTTCTACTTGGGAATTGAATTAAAAGTATTCATCAAAGCAACTGAAGAGTGAAACTGCTTTCATAACATTTATCCCAAGATTACAATTTTTGATAAAAGTTCTTGCTATCTATGCAGTTCTGGGAATTTAAAAATATACAATTGATTTTTATATGCAGTATGGGAAATATAAAAATGTGACTGAAAATCTAGACAGATAAAAGGGTTTTTTTTTTCCTTGAAAGTTATAGAAAAGTTTTTCCATTCCAGTGCATGAATATGTTTAAACTCCATTTTTTTCTCCATGTATTTTTGCTTTTCTCCATGTGGCTTCACAGTGTGCTTGTTAGTGTAGAAAGATGTCTTTGATAAACCCTTTTAGGGGTGTGAAGAGAGAGTCTTTAATTACGAACCAAATATAAACAGCCTGACTGTCAATATTTGAGGTGCACTATTCAGAATAGCTCATAATTAGGTCCCCAGAGAACATGAAGCATTATGCCATTATCTGCCTGGAACATTATGCTTGCCTAATTTTTCTGTCCACTTTCAATATTTTTATTACTTTGCACAATATAGAATTGAACTTTTAACATTATCACATCTGTCTAAACCTTTGCCTTTTTTTCTTTTCCTTCTTCCTTCCAAGCCTCCTCCTGTGAACAGATTTATAATCCTCTCCAATTATTAAATGAACAACTCTCATCTAAGTGACTGGATTAAAGAGAAAGCTCATGAGCCTCAGCATGAAATACTTATTATTTTTCCTAGCAATTTTTGGTCTCATCTAACATTGGTTAAAGACACAATTCTTTGTTAAAGTAACATGTGAACTAGGCCCAAAATGAACCGATTATGTTTTAAAGCTGTTTATGTTAGGAATTCAAAAAGCTGAGCTATGTAGGGTGAAATCATCATTTATTCTATGTATGGCGTTCCTAGTGTTTTGGTTTTTTTTTTTTAATCTTATGGTGTCACTGCCAATAATGCTTGGAAATGTTATTGCTTCTGGGAACAACACTATAAGTGATGACAACTGAGGCCTTTACCTCCTGAAGCCATTACTTTCAGACAGTTTTGCTAGTTCAGCAGAGCATTTGAAATATGCTTTTATTAGACCAATTCCACATTTGTTTAGATCATAAGCTTATGAATATTGGCTGCATAACCCTTCAGTGTTTAACAGATTTCCATGCTAGATTATAAAACCGAAAGCCGTAAGGGCTTGTCCAAAACATTCATAAATAATAAGGCGCTTAACTTGTGCACATCACCCATATCCATATCGCTTAACATTTTGCCCAGTGTCTACTGTATTCTGTATTTACCAGGACAGCAATTTTCATGAGATGGATAATAAATTATCTTCAGAAAGCTTCTATTTAAATATATAGCATGAATTTGCCTGCTTCCCATTTTACTAGATAAGAAACCCATTGAGCTCTCATCTGTTCTAACCTTTTTGAACTCTGTATAATATTCCTTCCAACTACTAATTTCTACTTCCAGCTAATAACTGTCTTCTCTCAGTCTCTCTCTCTCTCTCTCTTTTCCTCTCTCTCTGCCTTTCCTTATCTCTCTGTTATTTGGCTAACAAACCTCTAGACTTTCTTTCTGTTTTCTTCTTCCAACCTAAGTATTTAATTTCCATGATTGGCTGTATCCTATGACCATTTAAGTCAATGTCACTCATTTTCACATTGTTGATTTCATGTCAGAGCATCTTTTCCTAATGTTTTCACTTCCTAATATTAATCATCACCCTTAGAATACTTCCTAAATTCTAGTTATGTATTCCCAAATCTCCTGTGATAACCTGTTTGATATCATTTAATAGGATCCTACTCTCTCGTCAAATAGGGAAAAATCTGAGGTCATCATTATATTTACCTTTCCTTGGCCTCTATGCAAAATATTAGCCACATTTTGCTAAGTTTATCTTTGCTAAGTGCCTACATTTTCTCTGCTGCATTCACTCTGCTATGTTTCTCCATTAAGTAGCCAGTTTAGGTGTAGAGATCTTCAATGACTGACACTGAGAAAAATAATGCAGCATGATGTTTGCTAGGTCTACAATTTTTTTGCGGGAGAGAGTATACATACTATATTTAGATGTATGTTTAGAAATGTAGATGTAAATTTATGTGAAATTTAACCTCCATAAGGAAAGCTTTACATTTCTATTGTTTGAGACTATTAATTTGAAGATACGCAGTTGAGAATGTGTGAATAGCCTGTTCTACTATCGTTCCCCCATACACATATGTTATCGGATTCTCGTTCAACTTTCCCCTCTTTCTTTCTAAAGGAATTGATGAGTACTGCCATCCTGGTAAATTCTCATTATTGCTGCTCATTTATATATTGTAGAATGCTTTTAACAAAGAGCACTTCATTGCAGCCAAACACTTCTTAGTTGTCATAAAATGAAGTAATGATCTGACATGGGCAATGTTGATGCATATGTCAGCGCTTTCTTTCCTTGATATTTTGGCTGCTATTTCTTCCACAGTCATAATGTTACATGGTCAGCATTGTTATTCCTGAGGTACTTTTTTCTCCGTACTGCTCTAGAATCAGTAACATTTTCAACAACTTATAACGACTGTCACTTGCCAAGTGGTAATTTACTTCTTTATTTTTTGGCTACTAGAATTTTTATTAGGACTTGCCACCACATCTCAAGCCATATATGAAAGCTGATGGTTTTTAACTATTTTTTTGGATTTCCTTCTGTGAGAATTAAAATGTTTTACTCATATATAAATAAGGCTTTCAGTTTGAGGATAACTTTTATATATATATTTTTTCATTTATTTTACATATATGAAATCCTGATCTATTTACTCTTATCTTCTGACAATAAACTCAGAGAGTAGAGAACATGCCCACTTGTCCAAAGTTGAGCTTAAAAATGACCCTTGTCATTACTGATACTTTAGTCTAGTGGGAGAGAGTAATACTCATGAAAAGCAAATGTAACAAGTTCTGATGTCAGAAAAGCTCATAGTACAATGACACCTATTTTAGGGAAAATTGACCAAGTCAAGGAGGACAGGAAAGACTTCCCTGAAAAGCTGAAGCCACTTGTCAGATAATGTAGATGTGTATATTTCGATCTAGAAGAAGAAGAAGGGTAACTCTCTTGACAATCTAGAGAATGTGTTACACAGGGAAAGACTGAATGGATGCAGATAGATAAGGTACTACTCACTATGTCTAACTGAGAAAGGACAATAGGTTGGAACTGGGGGAGGGTGGTTTTGGTGATGTTGAGGATGGTCGAATTTGAAGGTTATCTTGGAGTTCAGGTAGCAGGGATTTTGCAGCTGGCCAGGACACTGAGGGAGGATTACTTCTCGTTGCCCTTCACCCAAGTGTTTAGGAGCTAATAAATCATTGCATTTTTTCTTTTAGCTAATTATCCTCCCTTACTTATCTCCATATCAATCAACTCATTTAAAGATTTGTGTTCAACTATGATTTTTGATTCTTGGTATATTCATTTCCCTTTAAGCCTAGTGTGTCTTACTCTTGGAAATTACTCAGTGTTCACTAAAGTGAATTTAATGTTACTTTGGTTTTCATTAAAATGTTGTTAAACATTACTACTGGCCAAGGAGCAGAGTTATAAGGAAACATGAAAATACTAACCCTTGCATCTAGAATTCTGTAGATTGTGGCACAAATATAGGTGAGGGAATTCTTTTTTTATAAGCATACCTTTTCATAACAATCTAAGCCCCTACAACAGGAAGTAGCCTAAGGACATTCAGCAAATTAACTATAGTCATTAGAGTATCTGGCCACTTTAACCAATTAATCCTGTATGTTGTCCTACCAAACCCCAAGACAGAGAAAATATTCTTGAGTTATTTAAAAAATAAATGCCTTCAAAATTCATTATATGTATAATCTAAACAATCAAAATAAACAAACAGAAATAAGCTCGTAGATACAGAGAACATTTTTATTGTCACCAGAAGGGGGTCTGGGAGCATGGGTGAAAAAAGGTGAAGGGATCAGGAAGTGCAGAGTGTCAATTATAAAACATCGGAGGCATGTAAAATACAGCATAAGGATTATAGTCAATAATATCGTAATAAGTAATCATGGTTTCAGATGTGTACTGGGCTTATCGGGATAATCATCTTGTAAGTTGTATAAATGTCTAATCACTCTGTTAGTGTATGTCAACTGTAATTGAAAAATTTTAAAAATATTAAAGTTTTTTAATCTTATTTTTTTTCTTTTCTAAAGGAATAGAAGATAATAATAGGTTTTGGTAGACTTCATGATCTTGTAAATATCTTCATTTTTTCCCCACTAATGCAGCATCTTCAATTTAGTTGAATTGTTATTTTTCTTTTCACAGTCTAGTTTCAAGCACCCAGACATTCATGAAAAAAAGAAGCAGGGAAGATGATATGATGGTGGGTATTTCACACATTTGGAGTCAGACTGACCTAATGATATGTCCTTGACTTGACAACTACTGGCTGTTTAAAAGTGAAAACACCATTTCATTTTAACCCTTGAGTTTTTTCCTCTCTAAAATGCAGAAAACATCTGACTTGACATATTATTCAGAAGATTAGAGGTAATTTATTATAATATACTTTGCAAAAGTATGGCTAAATGAAAGCAGTCAATATGTGCTTGTTTTTTGTATATTTGTTTTCTTAAGAAGCTCCTCTACTTTGGAAATCCCTCATAGTTTTATTGCCATTTTAAAGCAAATTTAATTATATATGTATATGACAAAAGATTCCATTTTAACAGCTGTCTTCATTTTAAGCACAACTAATTGTGAAAGATCATGAATAATATTGCTAGTCAAAAAGCCGTATATCCATGCTGTTGTATGTATGACATAGTGCCTGGATGATACTTATGTATTCAGTGCTGGGAAGGCAGCTGTGGAGACTGCTGCAAGAATCCTCTTTAAGTCAGTGTTTCCACTTAAGGCAAGTTAATTATTCCCAAGGCTAAAGTAGGTTTAAAATTTACTTTTTTAAGTAAATTTTGAACACAAAGGCAAATGTACCTATGTTCTTTTACTTTCCATATTTTCAAAGATCTTATATATGTTAGCATACTTTTTGTTTTCATAATGAGAGGATTTGATTAGATAAATTACCAGAATGAATTTCAAAAATACAAAGGAGACTTCTATTGTCAACAATTGTAATTAGGATTCAATTCCAAATTTATCCTTTTTCAATTAGAATACTATAGTTTCTTTCTTGTTTAAAAAAAAAAGAATAGGCAAGATAGAGTCATTTTGTTAAGCCACATCACCAAATCAATACTTAGTAACATTATTAAGTGTAGTTTCAGCCTTCTCCAGGAGTAGAATTTTAAACCAAATAGTCTGGAATTTCTTGATTAATACTAGATGACCTGGTCTTAAAAAAATATCCTTTCTTTTCTTTTATTAATAACTCCCCTGCCACACCCTTTTGTCTATAGAAGCCTTTTATTTTGTACAACCTCTCAAGAGTCTTCAGGCAAGATCATGACTGGCTTCATAAAGCCAATTAGATCTTCAAATTTAGCCTGTTAAATTTTGTTCTATAACATTTTTGTCCTCTTCAGTGCAAAACTAACTTTTTATGTAGACATGGGTAGGCATTCAATAACTGGTGTTTCTCATTGACTGATCCTATAAGCAACATTTTTTGTTATATTCACTTTTTTTCCACTGTGTATATCATTATCATTGATATATAATTTAAATAACATTAAATACACTCATTTTAGTAGTAGAGTGTGAATTGTTCTGACAAATGCACTTGACAAATACCATTTAACATTGTAAAATGTTGACATAAATAGAGCCGTTGTACAATGGAACTTGGGAAGCCATGCCAGAGGAACTGCCTTGCGTGGTACTCCTCAAATCTTTGGAATGGGTAAAACAACCTATGAACCAAGCCAAACCACCATTGTATTGAAAACATCTATTTGTAAAGGTAATAGGAAAGCAGACTCCCAGACCACAAGGCCTGGTGATTTTGAACATTCTTTTTATGACCATGTATAGCTGAAGAATAACTTAACTCATTTGCATCTATAGGAATTTCTTCTTTGGCTTATTA
This sequence comes from Pteronotus mesoamericanus, assembly GCF_021234165.1. Lineage (NCBI taxonomy): Eukaryota > Metazoa > Chordata > Mammalia > Chiroptera > Mormoopidae > Pteronotus > Pteronotus mesoamericanus. The sequence goes on along the minus strand of NW_026555285.1, from coordinate 35,998,794 downwards.
TCACCAATTCCTTCCTTCTATTCATGTAATTATTTCCCTTCTCTTTCTCATAGATATATCCTGTCTTCAACTCTTAATTGGAATACTATATGACTTTCTGCCTGAATCAGGAATTTTTGCATAACTATTCTTTATGATCTCAAAAAAAATGCTTGTTGCCTCTCATTTTGGCCTTTTATGTTTAGATTAACACTGTCATAACAATGAAGATACAAATATTTCCATCACAACAAAAAGATTCATTTGCATTTGATCTCCTACATCTTCTGCTCCAAGCAACCACGTCTGTTCTTTGTCAATGCAGAAAAACTTTGATTATTCTAAAATGTCATATAAATAGAATAAAGCAGAATGTACTACTTTATATATGGATTCTTTGACTGAAATTCTGCAACTAAGATGCATCCATGTTGTTGATGTATGCATTGTTTGTTTTCTTCCATTGCTTAGCAATATTACATATTATAAATATATGGAACTTTTCTTCATTTATTAATTGATGGACATTTGGTTTTACATCCCTACTTGGCTATTAGTTATAAACATCTATATCCAAGAGGAAGAGAGACTATTTTAGTATTTTCTGTTGTCTGTCCTGAATTATTCTAGATTAAAGTACATTTAAGAGCATCTTTTGAAGAACAGGTTCTAATTTTTAAAGTAGATGTAACATTTTGAATAATTTATCATACTGAATGTGAGGAAATGTAGATTATATATATGAAAAAATACTTGATTCCAGAATATGTAATATGAGGGTTCAGAATGAGTTCCCCTAAACTGTACCTCTGCGGTGTATACTGTTTTGAGCTGAAGGTAGCTTTAGCTGTGAGCTCAAGAGAAACTTCTTCTGTCCTTATCCAAAATGGGTCTTGCCATAATAAGAGCTTATCAAAGATAACCTTCTATCCGTAGTGCAGGGAAAATTACTAATTGCTAAGCATGTTCTCTCCTTGCAATGAACTTCTGAGGCCCGAATGTGCATCACCTCATCCCTAGTTCAGAATATCATATATACCCATTGCCTTTCTGCCTTTGACCTTCTTGCACATTAAGGTCTCTCTCATGTATGCAAGTTAATATATATATAGATATCCATATATATAGATATATTTTATTTATCAAATTTGGTTACTTTCTCTTGTCCAGCTCTCATGTTTCTTTGATTATAGACCAGCCAAAAGAACCTTCGGGAAATAGGAAAGGTTTTCTTTTCTCCCCCAAAATAGGAGATCCTTATAACTCAATTATAAGGAGCCAATAAACCAAATACATAATGTACCATTGTATATTTTAGTGCCTTTCGGAGAGCAGAAGTTTCTTGTTCATGTGCATGTGTGTCTGACCTGTCACGTACCTTTAGTTATATCAATGCACCTAAAATTTTCTCCTATATAGTACTCTAGATGGTATTTAATTTTAACATTTATATTTATATCTATGAACAATTTAAAATTAATGTTTATACTTTATGTGAGATAATACTTGATATATATTTTCCCATATAGATAATGTGTTCTAGCAACTTTGTCGCAAACACTTACCTTGGCATGCTTCTGAATTTTCAGTTGACCATTTATTATGGGTCTGTTTCTGGACACTTTATCCACTTCTGCTTATCTATGCATGCTTATGCCCAAAACATGCTGTCTTGAGTATTGGAACTTCACTGCAAGTTTTTAAATTGAGTAATGTCATTATTTCAACTTTTCCTTTTTTATTTCTAAAAGTTTCTTCTTTTTTCCCTTTTTTTAATGTAAATTTTACACATAAAATATATAGTCAGTTTGTCAATCTTAAAAAAATATTTTATTTTAGAGAACAACCTCTAGTTACTGTCATGGCAGTTGTATGGAACCCCTCCCCAGTGACACAACCATAACTACACTGGATATCATAAAAACAATTAAAGTCTGAAAATGCTCTATGGTCATACAGCATGAAGAAATGTTTATTCAAAAAAATCTACTAAATGTGGATGAAATAAGCTATTGTCTGTATTCTTTCTGCCAAGACCTGTTCCCTTCCTTCATGGAGCAGCATGATAAACCTTTACTCAAGAGTTAATGCGGGGGAATATAGGCTCACCCCCCACCCAGGTTTCACTCTACACTACACAATCTCCCTAAGGGAGCCAGGCGCTCAAAATTTCTCATCCACTGCTAGCTTTGAGTTTTAGGACCTCTACCTCAGATAAGAACAGTCAAGAGTTCTGGGGCTCCCTTTCTCCACCCAGCCCCCATTTTTTAAGTGGAAGCTCTACCTCAGGACTTATAAGCCAATATTAAAGTGCCCACTGCCCTCTCACCTCATCTCGGTTGTGGAAGGGAGGTCTCATGTCAGAAGAGAAAAGCCAAGAACATCAGAGGCTCCCTCCTGTTCAGTCCTCTTCACATAAACCAAGAATGTCACTCTAAGGAAGCTACTATCCTACCCTCATGTTCCACCCTGGAGTAGTGATACAGGGGTTTTGCCCAGAGAAAGAGGGTATAAAACCATGAGCTCCTATATTACCTTTATTGGAGCTGACTTTATTCAGAATAGATAAAGGCGGAATTCAAATCTAAGCGTGCTGTTGAAAATGAGAGAGATTTTGTTAATGCGCAATTAAAGGAGACCGTGGCCACATGAAAGCAACAAGCTAAACCATAGACCATCTAGAAGCATAACAGAAACGAGCGCAGAAGGCAACAGCTGATAAAGAGCCTGGAGTCTGTGGACGAAAGCGGGCCACATGCTAAACCTGACGATCCATCTCAGGGGAGGCCTGCGGGACCGCCTTACGAACTCAGACACCTGACGTAGCCACGGAAGATGGTCTGAAATTAAAACTTTCTAACTAAAAGCAGGCTGTGGTGGGCAGTCATGACCGAGGCTGGAACCCTTCTTGACAAAAGTGAATCTTTGCCTTAACTGAGCCTCTCTATTGACTTTTTGAACTGCAATAATATGCCTGTAGAATGTTAAATTTCCTTTTTCCAGACCCCTCCAAGCACAAGCACCCACCAGAGCAAAGATCACAAATCCTTTCATTGTCATTGTCATCCTGTTAACCGTTCACTACCCGGTACCCATCTCTGTAAAGAAGTATGAGTATGTGTCTATCGTTTTACTTTTTATCCAGTCCCAAAGGGCCCCTTCCCACTTTGCTTTCTCCTTCCTCCCTAATCTAACACCGATGGATTTCACCTAACCTACTTATGTCTTCGTTTTTGATTGCAATATATAAAGTGAGGTACAAAACTGCCACGTTTCTGAAGCATTATTCTTACAGGGTATCCGGCGAATAGGGAGGCAACACTGAGGCAGAAGGAGAGCCTGCCCAGTCCCGGAAAAAGGGAGCGGCCGGCAAGTACCAGAAGCGGTGGGACCGAAACTACGGCTGGAGCGTGGTAGGTTTCCATACCCCCAGGCACAGTGTAAACAAACCAGCGCATTTTGCCCCACCCCGCGCCAGATGGCAAAGGGAGGAGCAGACCTGCCAATCTGTACGCGATTGGCGACAGAAGTGAGACGCTTCTGGAGCACACAGGATTTGGGGCCCGGATTTTTTAACAGAGAGTGGGCAGAGACTCAGCCCCTTTTCCCTTCTGGTTCCCCTAGCTTGCTCAGTTGGGGGCCCACGTGTCCCCAGACCAGTGGGCCCTGGAGATCAGGTGGTCTGGCCCTGTTCCCAGGCCCGTCCTGGAGTGAGAAGCTGTGGCAGCATGAGCGACTGGTAGCGTGGGTGCCCTGGCAAGCCTACAGCCATAGGGACAGGGCAAAGGTGCTCTGCAGTGGGCAGGAGTGGAGGAAAGGGAAGCACGCAATCCGTAGGACCCCAGAGAGTGCACCGACTCCAGAAAGACTCCTGAACCTGGACTGGGACTGGGAATCAGCTAAAGCCGCCTGGGTGATGTGCTGTGGCTGCCGGCATTCCGAAAGCCCAGACCTTTAAATGAGGAGAGGAATTCCCAGTGCAGCTTTGAGCTGATCTGGCAAAGGGTGGCAGGGTTACTTGTCTTCGGGTGTTTCAGAAGGAATAGGCTCTGAGTCAGAAGCCTGCCATTCTTCCAAAAATGTGTAACTTTTGAGTAAACGACCCCTTTCCTTTTTCAGCAAACCTCTGCCCCAAGAGCTTGTTGTTTGTTTAACATTTTCTCAATTCATTGGAATTTTGCTCCCCAGCAATGGTCATCAGTTGGGCTAAAAAAAAACTCATAAAAATTCTGTTTTTAAATGATTTTATTTATTTATTTTTAGAAAGAGGGGAAGGGAAGGGAGAAAGAAGGAGAGAGAAACATCAATGTGTGGTTGCCTCTCCCAAGCAAGCCCCGGACTGGGGACCCGGCTTGCAACCCAGGCATGTGCTCTAACTGGGAATCAAACCTGCAACCCTTTGGTTCCCACGCTGGTGCTCAATTCACTGAGCCACACCAACCATGGCAGACTAAAATGTAATTTTAACTCTAATATATAATCCAAATATTATTGTGTGCATTTACATGTGTTCACAGTGGAAAAGATTTTTAGTTATTTGCAAAGCAGCTATGAATATCCTCCATTTATCATCTCCTTGTTTTAGTTATTCAAATATTAATTCTTTCAAGAACTTTTTATTTTAAGTAAAAAATTATAATCGTGTGTGTGTGTGTGCGTGTGTGTGTGTACACAGCAAGCATTAGAAAGCAATAGTTTCCCATTCTCTATCACATTCTAAAGAGTGTATAGATATCTAGCAGGGGTAGCTATCAGATTCCTGGGCACATGGTCAGACTTTTGGACCAAATGGCCTTTAAGTCGCATGCCAGTGAGACCACCAGAGCCTCTGCTGGCTTCACCAAAGGCTGGAATCCAAAAGCAACAGGAAAATCAGTTTTCCTGATTTTGGAAACAATTTTGGAGGATGATGGTCTAAATGTTGTGATTGATGCTATATGATATATTATGTTAGTGGAATAATCTGTAGATTAGTATCCACAGTTCGGGGAAGTCTATTCCTTCTCCTAATATAATCATAAAAGGAATTCTAAATATGCGATTGTATCTTCTATGACATGGTGGGTGGGTGAATTGATTCTCTACTTCAAACCTCTATCAGGTTTCATTGCAAATAAGTAGTCAACTCTAGCCCGTTTCTGCGGAGCTTTTTGCAAAAGGTCAACTTCCAGGTTATTAGTCTTCAAAAATGAATCTTTTCCCTGAAAATACTGATTTTAAATATTCTATCATACCAACTCTTTGCAGAGTTTCACACTTGTACATTTTTAAACTATTTTATGCTTCAGTATAGTCTGTAGGATGAAGCTAATAATATTTACATGTTAACTTTTAATACAGCATAACATTTTTTAATGCCTCTGTATTGTATACCTGGAGGTTAACATAGTTATCACTAGTTGTAAAATATTTTAAAATTTATCAAGTCATTTGCAGAATATTAGATTTTAGCTTTTATAAATTTTAGGATTATATAAAACTTTGTAATGAAATATAACATTTAATTTATTGAATCAAACTTTAAATAAAACATGGTATAGTTGCAAAAGGATGAAAAGAATAAACAATGAAATTAGCCAAGTTTAAGCTTATATTCTGGTTCACTTCTTAACTAACTACATTTTCCTGCATAAGTATAAATACAGTATTTAAAACCAGTAATTTTTGTTATGGTATGCTAGTCATTACTTAGTTGCCTGGTATATATTTAAAATAATATCTCCAAGAACAATTCATGACAGAATATTCTTTAAGATTTCTGTGGATATATAAATATAAATTGGAAGCGATTTTCTTTTAGCATATTAAATACATAATTTCATTATTTAATATCTTCTGCTATGAAGTAGCTTGGGAAATTATTTTCAACACATTATTTGCTCCATTTACAGAATTAGACTCTATGATCTTGGCATGTGACTTTAAAATTCCCCCAACTAGGCAGAGTATAATTTCCCGTCTACTTAACACTGGATGTGCTTTGGTAAATTAAATGTTGGTCTATAAGTGTAAAAGTAAGCTTTTGAATGTGTATGTGTGACTCAGCTTGGCCCCTTGGACTTCTATGATCCGTCAGTAGAGGACCATGATCCTTATAGCTCTTGCTGTTTCTGACTGAGCCCCAGCATGAAGTCGTGGAGTAAATGTTACCTGACTGGGCACGTGCAGTTCGGACCTGACCAGCGGCTAAGTCCTGCAGAGACCAGCTGAACCACAGGTGACCGCCTAGGTCCATGAGATAGGAAAGTAGGGAATGGCTGCAATAAGCCATCGATGTTTTGAAATGATTACATTCCAAAACTGCATTAAAAAACTGACTAATACATATTGTTTCTGTTACATGGTTAACTTTATAATCTTTCTTTATTGATCTTTTCTCCTTTTATGTTTTTGATTGTTTAAAAATGTTTTCCATTGTCTTTGTATGTCGCCCATCTGCTATTGTGTCTAGGAGTTGTTTTCTTTATATTTATCTTTACTAGGGACAGGAAATTCACAGGTTTTCTTGGATTGGCAGATAGATGGTTTTTACCAGTATTTGGAATTTTTACCCACGATCTGTTTGGCTATTTGTTTCTCCCCCATTCTCTTCTTTCTATTCTCCCTATTTCTTTCCAATTCTCTTCCCTCTCTCTTTCACCATGTTTCATATATTACTTTATACTCTTTCTTTATTTCCATCTTGGTGTCACTCTGTGCCAAAATCTGGAGTTTTCCTAAACTATATTCTACATTATTAATTTTCTTCAAAGTATTTTCTGATTTTGTTAATCCCATTTATGTAATTCTTAATTTCATTTTTTTGAAAAAAATCTATTTTTCTCTTTAAATAATCTCATGTTCATTTTTTATAGTCTCTCTTTTTCCCTTAAAATCTTTGATTCATGATTAGTTAATATTCAGGTCTTATCAACCCAGTATCTGCATCTTCTGTGGTTTTTAGCTTTATGCCATTTTCTAGTTTTTTGGTCAAGTATTTTTTTCTTTTATGTTTACTTGTTTTACTTTGAATACCAGACATTTGTATGAAATTCTGTGGTAATAATCTTAATGCTTTGTAGTGTATGTTGTCTTGTGCTTTATTTGTTTTCAACTCGATGATTACTCTTTAACTAGTCTATTGATGATTAAAGTGAAATCGCTCTAATCCTATTTAACATTTCATTGTTTCCACTAGGTTTTGATTGGTCCTCTCTTTTCTATCTTCATGTCTCTTAAGATCTTCCCATAGTTATATTCTCCCTTGTCCTTAATAAGATACTATTTTGGACATTTTTTCCCTTCTACTTCCACTTCAAGACGTTTTCTTCTAAACATTTTTTGTCTCATTCGTTATTCTCTGTGTCCCTGTAGTTCTACCTGTGATCTTCCTTCATAGAAAAAAATTGTATCATTAACTGTTTCTGAAATAAGTGGTAAAATATTTCCACAAAATTTGAATATTTTAACATTTACCTGCTGTATGTTCGTGATCTCTTGGTATGATTTTTCCAGTATTTTCCTTACAGTGCTATTGTGTAATTATTTTTTATTTTTAATGAGTAAAGTAGATTTTTCCAGGTTACCTACTTGAAGGGCACAGGACATCATCATGAAAAGGAAGAACCAGAGTCACCTTGAATTATTCGTAATACAAAGGGATGCTTTTTACAAATTACAGGCCAAACCAGATAGCTTTCCTTTAGTTGTTTTGTCTGGGTCATTATTTTATAAACTTGTATTATATAAACTTGTCTGCTATGGCCAAAGAAGGTCCTAAAATAATTCTGACAGAGTTCAAGCTCGTGTCACTCTTTGACCTATTTCAAATAAAGAAAGAAAAAGGGGTGGGGGATGGAGGGAGAAGGAAAGAAGGAAAGAAGAAAGGAAGGGAGAGAAAATGGGATTTTTTTCTTTAATCATTTTTATGCCAGAATTTGTGGCCTTCATAATGTATACTTAGCTGGATCTTTCCAAAAGCCTTCATTTTTGCATTCTTATGACTCTCAATTACATTCTTTAAACTTTTTCCTCCTTAGTCTACCTAATATTATTTTTGCATAATCTTTACCAAAATTTGGTGACTTTGATTTTATGTTCTTTAGTTTTACTGCAGATAAAATCTGAAAGTTTTCGTTTCTTCTGTCATTCCCCCGTTACATTTTTAAAGTAAATATGGTGACTAAAAATCAGGAATCCTGCTAATCCATATTCAATAGAAATCCTTCTAATAAATCACTTTGTGGGTTCAAGTATTCATTTTTAAAAGTTAAATAAGGCATTTCAAAGTATATAACTAAAATGTTTAATATGAACTCAAACTAGTTTTTGAATCAAAGACAATATAGCTTGTCAAATTGTTTATAATTTTTATACACCTGGGGCCCTCAACATACCACAATTTGGTAATTTTATTCTTTCAGGTTGCATGTAAGAGAAATCCGTAGGTTCTCTTACCTGAGGACATTTAGTTTGAGACTACTCAAGGGAAGAATGAAGTGAAGGGAAGTCCAGTGCAAACTTCAGTTTTCCTGAATAACTAGATTTCTCTTTACAGGACCTCATCAATAGTCCGTCATACTTTTGAATTAGTTTAATAATTGTTCTGCTTATATCCTCCATGAGTCAGCTACTAGTGCTTTTTCTGTTCTCCGCTTTACCTAAAAATGTCTGATTGCTAGAACTATCTCTACTGTCTTTTATTTAATATCACTCCCTTTATGTCTCTGGTGTTCCTCATATCTGTTTCCTGAATCTATTACTCTCTGTCTCTCAATTAAAGTTCTACAAAAGTTGCTTTCATCAGTTATTTCATTCAGATTATCCATTATCCATTATCCATTAAGAGGCAATATAGGCATTTTTGACCTATATTTACACAGAAGAATAAAAAACCCATAATCACAACTCTAAAAAGTAGTAGCCTGAAACTGAATTCTGGCTTGGAAACTTTAGCTTTTGGACCTTTAATCTTGTATGCTTTTATACTCTTATACCACCTACATTATAATGTAAATATTATATAGTTTGCAAAATGTAAAAGGTATTTTGCATTAAGGTGATTTTCTTTTTTTTATATTACAAGAATGTAAAATCACAGAGCAAGTCTGATGTGCAAACACTAGCATTTTTCATTTTCTTTAACTTCTCAAAAAGACTCCAATTCATTCCATTGTAAAGAGTATTCAATCCTAACAAATACAACCATACCTTAATGTATTTGCCCACCTTCAAACCAAAGAGGATGAAGATCTATATTGGATGAAATAGTTTTTGCTCTAACATTACAAACTAGCTGACAAGCAGTTCAAAGATGTGTAAGTATGCTATATAACTGTAGGGTGGTCAAAGTTTGGAGTTTTCTTTTTCAAATGTTTTTCTGTTTCAATGATCAGTGCAATCCATGGTGAGTGAGCAAACCCAAGTTAAGAAGGACTGATACCAGAGGTTCTCTGCCTTCTCTGCCATGAGGTTCGGATAGGGGTCCACAAGCCATCAACGATCTATCTGTTGTTATGCCAATCAAATATTGCACCACAGTTACATTATTCTGGATTCAGTTTCTTTTGCATTATGAAATACACAGCAGGTGTGGACAACAAGGCTTAATGTAAGACATCCACATCTCTCTCAAGTCAGTAGAATCCCTTTAAGTGCAGTGGGTTAGAGAATCTAATGGATGGCCTTTCAGAGAGCTACGCTTTGATATGGTCTGCGCATGTAACGGCGCCTGCTGCTCTCTCCACCCGAGTTCACCTGCCCTCCTAGCTTCTCTCACACGCCCCTGGAGGCTTGCAGAAACATGTTGCTCTTATGCAAAACGTCAACACTGTTTCTATGCTGTGTGATGACTCTTTTCATTAGTGCCATGGTATTTCTCTGAAGCAGGATGTTAGAGGAGGAAAAGCACTAGCGACTAAACTTACCTGCGTGTTTCAAAAAAGTGCCATTTTTATTGCCTCCTCCTACCTTTATCTTTCTTTTGTTCTCATATCACCAGAAAGAGGGGCTAAGTGATTTCAAAGGAATACACTGCTTATTTCATATAGTAGGTTTTTCCTGCTTTTCGGATACTATGAATCTATGGTCCAAACTGACCAAGTGTATCTCCAATTATGTAAAAAGAGCTATTGGAATTTAGAAAATTGATTTTCTTTGGTTTCAGTTATCTATTGCTGCATAACCTGAAATTTACTAGTTTAAAATGAGAACCATTTATTATTTGTGAATTATTCTGTAGGTTAATAGGGCAAGGCTGGGCAGTTCTTCAGCTTTATGTGATGTCTAATGAGGCCGCAGTCATCTGAAGGTTCAACTGTGCTGGAATATTCAAAATGACTTCCGCACATGGGTAGCTGGTGATGTTAGCTATTAGCTTGGACCAGGGAGCTCTTGACCAGAAATCTGTCTTCGTCCTGTGGTCTCCACATGCAGTTGCTGATTTCTTAAGCCCCAGTCTCAGAGGTTAGGCTACAGTATCACTTTTGCCAAATTCGGTTAATCAAAGCAAATTACAGAGAAAGGCCAGATTCATGGGGTGTAAAAATATATTCTACTTCTCGATAGGGGAAATGGCAAATTGGTTCCATCTTTAATTTCCAAGTTCTCCTTAATGAAACCTAATTCCAAAGACTACTGAATCACGTGGGACCATCCCAAAGTCAAATCTGATTGTCAATACTCAGCACTAATTTTCTTGTTCTAATCTTTTTGAGAACTTCTAAGTTTTTAGTTCAGTGTGTTTTGCATTAAGATTTAAGAGTAATAAACATATCTCTTTCATCTCCAAATATATATTCCAATCAAAAAAAATTAAAATCAGGATTGCACTTTTGATATTGGGAATTTAACACTGTTAAAAGTAAATGAGAAGAGATATAGCTATTCTGGGACTCCTTGAAACTGGTAATTTCCTATCATCAAAATACGTTGTTTGTGATGAAGTTCCACTGACAATCATGCATAATAATTTGCGATGTTCCTACTAGTTTCATACTCAATGGGAAACTGTGTAAGCAAGAAGAGCAACATGTTTCCCATCTGTTCTTTGAAAACATTCAGGGAAAGTCTCTTATAAAGAAGCCCTAATTACCAGAAAAACAGAAGTGAGATTTTTAAAATCATAAGTAGGAATATTTTCTGATATTGATTTATTAGAATGATAAAAAATTATCACTAAATAAAAATAACTTTAGGAAATATAAGTAATTATGAATTAATGTAGGTATCCTATTACATAAGTCTTTTGAATAACCACTATTGTGCTATTAATGTTGAGGCTTTTATTGATGCTATTACTCTCAGAACTACTTATATATATTACTGCTACACTTAAACTACTTTAGATTTACATGAAAGCATTAATAGATTTGGAAAATTCTAAACAATATATTATGTTTTTCTAATACCTAATTTCTTAAGCTTCTATTTGTACTATAATTTCAAAAAATTATGTGAATAAACATATACAGTATGCACATTTTGGGGGTTGACATTTTTTACTCAGCATAGTTCTCTGGACAGTCATACATATTAGTGTGCATATTCATAGTTCTTTCTTATTACTGAGTAGTATTCCATTACAGGGATGTACCACAGTTTATTTAGTCATTCACCTCTTGAAAAGCAACAGGAAAAATTGTGGTTTTAGACTTTAATGAATAAAACTGCTATGAATATTCACAGATATTTTGTGAACATAGTTTTTATGGTTTTGGTATAAAACAGTGCAATTGTTGTGGCATGTGGTAGTCGCATGCTTACATTTTAAAAGAAACTGCTAAACTGTTTTCAGCAACAGGTTTTATATTAAATTATCCTTGAAAGACTGGAAGGAACAACAGTTATTTTTTGTATGCCAGAAATTGAGTTTGTATATAAATGTAATGAGAATTTTTGAAGATCTTTTTAAATAAATTTTTCATTTATTTTACATTACTTTATTGTAAAAAACATTTTGCTAAGAAATCATTATGCCATACAATTAAGTTTTTATAAACTGAGCAAAATGGATTCTTGAGGCTCAATCAATAGCATTATTTCCTTAATTTTAATGATTTAAATTAAAAAGAAACAACAAAAATAGTCCCTGCAACAATCAGGTTGATCTTGACAAGTGAAGAGAGGCAAAACAATTTAAAAGATGCAAAAAATAATTGTATGCAAGTAATATATTAAACACAATTATAATTAGAATAGGTTCAAGAAAATAAATGATGGTACACTCAATTTCTATAAAAGTCTTACAGGTTCTGTACCACTAATGGCACATCAAGAAGAAAATGAAAATACAAGTTCAAGTATAGAAAGCATTATATATATATATTAAATTAAAATGCAATCAAGGAATTAGATTCAATATAGAATAATTACCAGTTTGATTTTCTTTGTAGATTACTTAATGTTTCCAATTTTTACTGTATGGTTTTGTAATTATAATAAATAAGCAATGTAACAAAGTTTATTTGAATTTAACATGGGGGCTCTGACTAAAGAGATGATAAGTAAATGATATAGTGATATATAATAATATCATTCTTGGGAAATGTTTTAAAAAAAGAATATTTCCAAGGAATATGAATGTATTTATCTGGGGATATTTTACATAATACTTAGTTTTAGAATATAATTTCAAGGATCCCAAGGATAACAATACATACTGATATTTCTGTTAATATTGGCCTAAATGCCTTTAACATGCATGAATATACATGTGCACACATATTTACACACACAGATATAAATCCCCTCATTCACACATCTATATACACACATTAACTACTTTTAGCTGTGAGCAATAGATGTTCTCTTTCATGTAGTGGTCCGGTGTCGGTGTCAAAAAGCAGGTATTTATTACATAAAACACATAGAGCAGACAGAATAGAATCTTGCAGTAGTTCCCCACACCCCAGCTTCCCGCAGAGCTGCGCGGTGAGGGCTGGAGGACTGTCCCCACGCGCAGTGGGCTCCTAGGCAAAGCGCAGCCCCCAGATTTTGAGATGCAGACTCCCATAAGGGCTGTTGGCATATATTCCCCTCCCCTCTCTGGCTGTATATAAACAATAATCCTGTCTTTATTTCCATAATGTAAACAAGCTATCTTTGGGGAGTGTTGGGGGTGGTCCCTAGGTTTTTGCAAACTGCAGGGTAAGCAAATGGCTCCAAGGGGCAGGTGGGGAAATATTTTCTGTTTTTATTATAGCCTGTCAAGCTCCATTGTCCAGACTATGTAGAATATTCAGTAACACCAAGAAACACATTTTTTTTCTCCTTAAATATTCATCACTGTTGCGTGGTTCTGCCCCTGGCACACTTTCCCAAATACATACCACTCTGTCTACCGCTCTGATTAATATAATCCACACTGTCTGGTACCACATCTGTTCAGCTCATCTCATACAACTCTTATTTAATGACAAGTGTGGCCACGAATTTTCTTTTCAAACATGTCTCTGATGGTATCCCATCCTTGTTAGCCTAAAGTTTTGTCTAAAACTGTGAAGAGTCTGAAATTTGAAGTTAGCCTGACAATTTTATAACATATACTGAGAGAAACACCATACCTCTGGCTACAGAATAAACCACTTAGACCTTACAGTAAAAAACAAAACCAAACCAGCCATGATAGTATCTTACATTGGTTCAGTACACCCAGATTTCCCACAGAGCACCTGAGGCCCAGATTCTTACATGCAGGTGCACTCAGCTTGGACCACAGGAGAGAGAGACCTAATACCGTGAGACAAATTTTATATTAGTTGCTAAAAATTTTGCCCATCTTACTTTGAATATGGAAGGATAACTATTTATTTCTATAATGTAAACACATCTTTGAAGTTTTTACACCCCTGCAGAAATTTACCTGCATTATAACTACTCAGTTTCCTCTACTGAGAATGCATGAACCAGGCAGGACGGGGGATCCAGGGAAAATTTTCTCTCAACACAAAAGTTGTCCATGGATAATGGAATTGTTTTGCAGAAATTAAGAGGGCTATATCTATTATAAAATTCCATTTCTAGTTATGCAAAGAATTAAAGTCCAAAGAGCTCTTATAGTACAAAAGAGAGAATATTTAATATGTTAGATAAAATAGCCTAACATATTAATCGATAAAATGATTTTAGAAGATAAGTCAGATGGTGCAAAGAGAGCTAATCACTTTATTAGTCATTAAGGTTATGCATACAAAACCAAAATGAGATACCCACTAATTGGCTAAGTTTATAAAGACTAGAGATAACATGTGTTGATGAGACTGCGGAGCAAATTTCAAACATTTTAAATGGGAGTATAAAACGATGAAACTGCTCTGGAAAACACGTTGGGAGTTTGCTGTAAAGGTAAAGGTATTTTATTCAAGAAATATAAAAACATGTCCATGTAAAGACTTGTATATAAAATGTTCATAGAAGCTTTACTCATAAAGGATGTTGGAAAACAATTATAAATTAAGGTATATCTATACAATAAAAAGCTTCTCAGATAAGACCAGATAGGCTAGGATGTCAGATTAAAAGTCCACAAATAAAACTATCTTGGAAATGTGAATTGAAAAACCAATCTATACTTGTAGAGTATTTGTTATGATACAGTTTATTCCAGGTAATAAAACAAACCCTAACAAGTGTAAAATAATGGAAATCACTTATAATGTGTTATCCGTTTACCTCTGAAATTTTGAGCTCTGGGAAATTACTATGGAAGAGATAACTAAAATTAAAATTTTTAACGTCATATTTAATGAAGTAAAAACAAGAATAAAGATTCATTTCAGGCAGAGGGTGTATGAAAATAAATGAAAAAAACAGTTTTCCTTTTTTAACAATGTTTTTGAAGGAAGAGTAGGGTTGGTTGTGGCAAAGACAGGAAAAGAATAGGCAGGACCATGTTCTCAGAAAGTAGAAGCAGTGAGAGATCGTGCCTGAAACCCCAACATTCTCCATGAATTTGAAGGTAACTCTAAAGTAGGATAGATCAGAGTAAAGTAGGTTTTCTGAGTAATATGGGTAAATTTTGAAGCAGTCATTAAAGAGAATCAAAAAATGTAATGAACTATAAATAGATATTAAACTAGGCATTATTGATTAATCAATAAACATAGGAGGAACTTTCAATTTTGTTACAAAAAAATTTAAATATTTAGATGTGTTGAAGGAGTGCTAATATGAACACCAACACACCCACGTAAATTCAATTGCTAATTTTTTGGTTATATTTGTTTAATAGATTTATATATTTATGACTAAAAAATAAAGTTTCATGTATGCATGTATATGTAAATGTACATATGACTTTGGGAGCATACAAATATTATTTGAAAGAAAGTTTCAAAAATCAGTTCTCTGAATGTCAATGTGCCACATGTAAAGTATAAAGATATTTTTGACAGAACTCATTGTTATTATCACACATAAAAAAATGAAGAAAAATTCTTAATAGTGTAATTCGTATAATGTTTTCAGATATTATACAATTTTCATCCAAAATAACTTTTGTACCTCTTTTTTTTTAATGGAAGTTTAGACAAGGTTATTTATGTCATCTTCTTAGTTTCTGGTAAACTAAAAATATCTCACACTTTTTTCGATGTTAGCTCTTTTGGATTAAGCAGGCAAGGTCACGAATAGGTCATACATGACATTGATTAATTAGCAAAAAGCTGTTTTACTCTTTAATTTGTTCTAGTATTATACATTCTGATTTAAAAAGTCATGGCTTTGGATACCCTTTATTTCTATTTTTCCTCTGATCGCTGTGGCTAGGACTTCCAGTACTATGTTAAATAAGAGTGGTGAAAGCTGCTAGTCTTCTTTTGCTCTTCATCCTGGTCGGAAAGCTTTTAGTTTGTGCCCATTAAGTATGATGTTCATTGCGGGTTTCTTGTACATGGCCTTTATTATGTTGTGGTATGCTCCATTTATTCTCACTTTGCTGAGTATTTTTTTTTCATAAATGCATGCTGGATTTCATCAAATGCTTTTTCAGCATCTATTGATAGGATCGTGTGGTTTTTGTCATTTATTTTGTTAGGTGATATATTACTTGTACTAATTTGCATATATTGTGCCAACCTTGCATCCCTGGGATGAATCACTTGATCGCAGTGTATGATCGTTTTAATGTATTGCTGGATCTGGAATGCCAATTTTTTGTTCAGGATTTTAGCATCTATGTTCATTATAAATTGGAAGGGAGGAAGTAAAACTATTATTATTTGCAGATGACATGATAGTGTACATAGCAAACCTTATAGTCTCCATCAAAAAACTACTTGACCTAATAAGTGTATTTAGCAAAAAAATGGGATACAAAGTCAATATTCAGAAATTGAGGGCATTTTTGTATACTAACAATGAAATATTAGCAAGAGAAAATATGAAAAAAAATCCCATTTACTATAGCAACAAGAAAAACAAAATACTTAGGAATAAACTTAACCAAGAAGATAAAAGACCTGTACTCAGAAAGCTATAGAACACTGAAGAAAGAAATTGAGGAAGATACAAATAAATGGAAACATATACTGTGTTGATGGATTGAAAGAATTAACATAATTAAAATGCCCATACTACCCAAAGCAATCTATAAATTTAATGCAATTCTTATTAAAATATCGATGGCATATGTCACAGATCTAGAAAAGATATTTCAAAATATATATGGAATGAGAAATCCCACATAGCCTTAGAAATCTTGAGAAAGAAGAACAAAGTATGAGGGATCACAATACCTAATAGCAAACTATACTACAAGGCCACTGTAATCAAAACAGTCTGGTACTGGTATAGAAATAGACACATAGACCAATGGAGATTAGAGAATCCAAAAATAAACCCATGTCTCTACGGTCAATTAATATTTGGCAAAAAGGATATGAACATACAAGACAATAAAGATAGCCTCTTCAATAAATGGTGTTGGAAGAACTGGACTGGTACATGCAAAGAAGAAGAATGAAACTAGACCACCAATTTACACCAAACACCAGAATAAGCTCAAAGTGGATTAAAGACTTAAATATAAGTTGTGATACCATACAATTCCTAGAGGTAAACATAGGCAGGAAAATTTCAAATATCCCACAAAGCAATATTTTTGTCAATACATCTCCCAGGGCAAGAGAAATAAAGGAAAAAATAAACAAATGTGACTATATCAAATTTAAAAGCTTCTTCATGGCTAAAAAAAAATCATCAAAAGAAAAAGGAAATGACTGTATGGGAGAACACATTTGCCAATGATACATCAGACAAGGGTTTGATCTCTAAAATATGTAAAGAACTCACATGACTCAACACCGGGCTGACAAACAACCCAATGGACACAGGACCTGAATAGAAACTTCTCCAAGGAGAGCATACAGATGGCCCTTAGACACATGAATAGATGCTCAACATCACTAGCCATCAGGGAGAGGCAAATTAAAACCACAATGAGATGCCACCAAACACCAATCAGAATGGCCATCATTAAGAATTCAACAAACAAGTGCTGGTGAGGCTGTGGAGAAAAGGCAACCCTAGTGCACTAGTGGTGGGAGTGCAGACTGGGGCAGCCACTGTGACAAAGAGCATGGAATTTTCTCAAAAAAACTGAACCTGAAACTGCCTTTAGACCGAGCGATTCCACTGCTGGGAATAAACCCTACGCATCCCGAATCACCAATCCAAAAGAACATAAGCACCTCTATGTTCATAGCAGCACTATTTACAATAGGCAAGTGCTAGAAACAGCCTTAGTGCCAATCAGTAAATGAGTTGGATCAAAAAACTATGGTACATTTGCACAATGGAATACTACACAACAGAAAGAAAAAAGGAACTCTTACTTTTCCCGACAGCATGGATGGAACTGGAGAATATTATGCTAGGTGAAATAAGCCAGGCAGTGAAAGGCATAGACCATATGGTCTCACCTATAAGACAAATCTAATGAACAAAAATAAACTAATGAGCAAAACAGAATCAGAAGCATGGAAACATGGAGCAGATTGACAGCAAACAGAGGGGAGGGGGAGGGGGTATGATGGTGGAAAGAAGGGAAAGACACTAGTCAAAGAACATGCATGAATGACCCATGGACATGGACCATAGTATTGTCTGCAGGAGCAGTGGGTGGGCTGGGTGGAGGAGGGCAAAGGGGGAAAATTGGGACAATGTAATAGAACAACAACAAAAACTGAAACAAAACAAAAAGATATAAAATTCATTTGAAAGAAAAAAAGGTGCTATTGAATGATAAAATACTGGTTTTGAATAACAAAGCAGAGGAAAAGCATTTTCCATAATGGGCAGTATTGAAAAACACTTAAACAATACAAGGCTATTATTAGTTTAGGATGCAGCATTTTTCTTCTAAGTTTAAAAACGTGTCATTTAATTTGTCAATAATACTTGTCTGATTCTGAATCCATGCAAAATATGTAGAAAATATTTCGTATTATTTCTAATAATTGGCGTTGAAATATTCTTTGCCCAACTGAATCAATAACACAGCTAAAAAACATTTCTATAACTTATTCTTTTTAAAATGGTTACCTATACTGAGTATGTATTGTGGTACCTTCCTCCATCTGTCATTACATATTCACCGTTGTTTTATTTTATTAAATATTTTTTTTAAACACGGGCTTCCATTAGTTTTGATTATGCATGGTTTTTTATTCCATGATGTATTTAAAATAAAAGAATCCAAGAGGGTTATTTTGCTGACATCTAGACAACTCCTATAAGTAATGCCAGTCCATGGATCTTTAAATACCTCTTTTGCTGTCGTATATTCAAAAGACTAGATTTGGTTTATTCTCTTATCATTACAGGAAGCCATCAATCCACTTTGCAACAATAAAATGGATATACTCTTTTGAAAGGTTATAATTTAATAAAAAATTCTTTTTAAAATGAATTAATGTTAATTATATCCATTTTTAAAAATAGAAAAGTGTTAACATACCACAGTGTAAACAAATGAGAGTGATAGCTTTGCTAATAGGGTGCATCTGTGTCCCAGAGTGTCATGAGGTATTGACTTAAAAGCTTTGTCAAAACATTGTCATACATAAGAAAAATATAATCATGTTGAAAACATCAATGTCTGTGTTGTTGTACAGCTTTAATTACCTAGAACACTCTCTCCACGATTGTCATCTGGCACACTTTTACTTCTCTTTAAGAGTCAGCACATCTTTTACAAACATTGTAAAACTTTTCATGATTATACCAAGTGGCTCTTTCCACTCCTCCTTAGTCACACAGCTCAGACGTGTCCCAATCACCTTTGTACTAAATGAAAGCAATTATGAGTTAAGGAAATAAGTGAATAGGATAATTATTTTGTTTCATGATATTTTGTTATTGTATGTGGAATCTTTCATAAGGAGAATAAAATTTAAAAAAAAAATTTTAAGCAGGCAAAATGAATATAAGGAAAACACTAATACCCAATAAAAGCAACGCAAATGACTGATATAATCATGAATGATTTAAACTGTAGAAATACTGAGTTAAACACAGAGAATACAGTAATTTAGTGATGACTCTGTCAAATACGTTTCCCTCAGTTCAAGCTTAAAACTTAGTCTGAGGGCCTGCAACAAACTTTTCATATTTTCATCCTAACATGCATGACAAAGTATTGCAATTTTTTCTACTTGTTTCCCGCATTCCAAGGACCATCTTTAAAAGATGGCACATTTCTAACTATGGTTATATATTTTTATTTCCAGCATAAATCTCTGAATATTTTATATTCACAATTAATATTGAATGAATGAAAAAATAAATTATTGTATGGTTATGCATTATCACTAAGTAGGAATGACCTTGTAGAGCCATTTTGCCACAGGGATTTTTATGCAAGTTCCTATTTTGAAAAGATGAGAAGATAATAAATTCTAAAAACTTTGTGTTTTAAATCATTTTAAATATTCTGTCAGAATTGCCTAGGTTTTGTAATTTCCATTCTATTTGATATATTACATGAATTTTGGGTCTATCACAAAATCATTTGAGTTTTATAGAATATACATTGTGTGGAGGGAAAGAATAAGAACAAATTTTTGTCTATTGAGAAATTTATGACTCTTTATAGAGGCTTTTCTGTTAGTTTTAATACAAATATTGCAAATTTTATCACTTGATAATTTTTCTTTGTTTTAGCAACCAGGTCATCAACATAAAAACATTGCCTCAATTCTAAATATTATAAATAAATGTGGGCTGTGGAATTTTTACTGACATGTGTGTGTTTGTTTTCTTGACCATGCAATCTTTTAACCCATAACCATACTTCTGATTTTTATTTTTTTATTGTGTGTGTTTTTCTATGCTCTATTAGATCACTTGTAGACAAAATTTGTTATTTGAAGGTAGGAGTAGGAATGGTATTGCTTGCAACAACGTTCTGTCTGAAACTGACATCTCCAAGTTGAAGTACCCCTGTGTTCTTTCCTACGGATGTCCTCTGTATTGACAGAAACACTTTTTTTCGGTTTTCCTATTTTATGACCTAAGCTTCTTCTTCTGTCACAAATTTGAGGTATTCCCTGGTTCACTGCTCAGTGTTTAATAAGTCAGAAAACCATTTGCTATGCCAATTTATCAGTTAGCTGCATAGGAAAACTATGGCTGAGTCTGCTAATGATAAATCCACTTAGTCATCCAATACAGACATCTCTGTCCTTGCATCTGAATTAAGTGTGGAGACCTGTGTCACTTTTAATGACCTGGCATAGAAAGTCACATAATATTTCTACTACATCCTATCCATTGAAGTTACAAAGGTTTAAAAACCAAGGACGTAAATTCCATCTTCACAAGAAAGTGGTAGGGCCAGGAACAGCATACAGTATATGCTACTGAACATAGTCTTGCTGTCATTTCTGAAATTTGAACTTACCACAGCATCCTCTCTCATTACACACACATACACACACACACATGCGCGCACGCACAATTCACAACCTGCCTCCATGCAAAATACACTCTCCCCAAACCCATTCAAATCTTATCTTGTAACATCATTAAGCTTTAGCTGAGTGTTTTAAGGACCTTCTTATTTCAGTCAGATCCAGGTGTGGCTGAATCTTCCCACACAATACTGTGGCTTTTCTCCTTGAGTACTATTTTTCTCACTTGGAAGATGCGTGATTTTTACACACAGACAATTAACATTCACTGGTGGAACAGACATAAGAAAACTTCTTTGGATACTCCCTGCAAAAAAGGAGAAAACACAACAATCGAATTGGTGACC
This sequence comes from Pteronotus mesoamericanus, assembly GCF_021234165.1. Classification (NCBI taxonomy): domain Eukaryota; kingdom Metazoa; phylum Chordata; class Mammalia; order Chiroptera; family Mormoopidae; genus Pteronotus; species Pteronotus mesoamericanus. Next base: position 35,977,580 of record NW_026555285.1, on the reverse strand, counting down.
CACATCTATTCTGAAATCCCATCAGACACACTGTCCTCCATTTAATTGGGGCATTGGCTGTCTAGCTTTAGCACCTCTTACGTAAGTACATATAAAGGTGCTGTGTAGGACCATGTTCTTACAATTCAAATAAGCTCTATTATTTAAAGAGAGGATCGACAAAGCACAGGCTTAAGATTTACCAAGAGCTTTGTTCTATTTAAAATAGTTTATGAAGCACTGCCTCAAATCTGGTTTGTTGGCTAAAAGTTTTAGAGCAATTACTTAAGCTTCATATTTATACTGGCCGAATCAAGAAGAGGGGATGATACCCTGGATTTAAATTTATATAGAAGCCATGTCTTAATTTTAGCATCAATTTGTCTTCTGGACAGACTGAAAATGATTAAGAGCTTACTTTTCTGTCTTAGCAATTTCTGGCTCCTTTGCATTTCCTAGTTCTATCAACAGCTTACCTTTATTTCTCAGACGCTTGAGCTTAAAACACAGTCAACACTCTGTAAGGAAGTCCCCAATAAGGTGCTCTGGCCACTGTCTTCCACCAAGGCCCCTACTGACACTTAGCATCAACTCTACAACCACTCTCTTGATTCCAGATGTTGGCCTTTGAGGCAACACAGCTTTCACAGAATGGAGAAGTGATGACTCATACCTGGTGAGTTTTTCCCAACTTGCATATTCATGAGTAAAGCAAATGTTGTTCCTTTAAGCCATTACATTTCAGCATGATTGCTTACTCAGCAATAGGTAGTAGATTTACATCTAAGTTAAGGTATCTTTAAATATCTCCCTTAAATCTCCCAAAATAAATTGATATTGATAAACATTATAAGTAAATTTGAAATTTCATTAAATATAAATTATTCAGGCAATTAATCATGGCAGCATAAAAGGCCACGTATTATAAGAAATGTTTCCCTGTATGGAAATTAGAATCATCTTTTATTACCTTGCAGGGAATTATCCACGATTCATTTATTCAGCACTGTGTTATCAACAGACTGGGAGTTTAATCACTTCTTGATTGTAACCCATTGAGTACAATGGTGGGACTCTAAAGTATTTTAAAGGTAACATTGTGCCTTACAGGTGATATGTTCATAAATTTTGAAGATGTTTTCTCCACTGAGTAATTTTGCTAGCTTATTATTTTTTATTGTTTAAATTTTCAAATCTCTAAGTTGTGGCTCTGTAGAGTAGTTATTTCTAACTTGAAAACCCAGAGTCCTCTCAAAGAAATTTAGTTCCTCTTAGAAAGAGTATGTTACAGTAAAATAATGCTCTAACCTTTAAATAATGTGAAAAAGAAAAAACTCCACTGAAATTTTGGCACATTGTGTTATTGTGACTTAGAGTTAGATTAAACTTCATTTTACTCATAAGATATTATACAAAATAAAATTTTATTCTATTACTCAACCTGATCTGGAAACAAAAAAGAATAAGACCATGATCACAAACAATGATTACTACAGACATTTTAAAAGCTCTCAGTATTTGCTAGGCGCTGCTGTAAATGCTTCACATCTATGTTAATATTCTTTGCAGATTTGACTCATGGATTTGAAAGTGGTCAGAGATAAAACATATTTATGTGAGTCATGTAAATAATACTCATTCTGTTTTCAAGTGTGATGTAAGTTTTAAAAGATAGACTCTGGTGTCAGATGTATGTGAGTTAATATTTTACTTCATCATATGCCTCTTTTGTAACTATCAGGAAATTATTTAATTTTTCTGAGTCTTAAAATGTAAAGCTACCCAAATGGAGGTAATATAATAACATGACTCATAGAATCAAATGGGATCATTTAAGTGATCCTATAGTGAGGACTATTACAGATGAGATAATTTGCTATGACTATTTGAGATAAATAAAATTCTTAGCACATAATCCAAGATAGGGAGAGACTCAATTAATTATGTCAATAAATTTAATATGGTATGAGAGACCTATATATTATCTTATAGACAGAATTGTGTCCCCTGAAACCCAAGGAGATTGTATTTGGAGACACAGGTCTTTACAAGGTAATAAAAATTAAATGAGGTCATGATGGTGGCATCCTAATCCAATAGGATTTACAGCTTAAGAAGAAGAAGAAATCTCTCTGTGCCACTTCTCTGCACACTGTGAGGAAAAGCCACGTGAGGACAGAGCAGGAGGTGACTGCCTGTGAGCCAAGAAGAGAACCATCATCCTGCTGGCTCCTCAACCTTGAATGTCCAGTCTCCAGAACTGTGAAAAAGAGAATGTCAATGGTTGAAGCAGTTCTGTCTCTTTTGTCTATATTTCATTTTGGCAGCCCTAACAGCCTGATTCAGGTTTGAGTAAAAAGAACTGGGTGCTGCTGCAGCAAATGATAAAAATATGGACTTCGCATTAGGACAAGTTAGAGGCTGAATGTGTTTTGAGGGAAATGCTAGAAATACAAATTTTAAGAGCAATTCTGCTAAGAGCTCTCCAAGAAAAAAGAGCTGACGAGAAAACTTCCATCTTTGTGGAGAATACGTTAATAATCATGAACAAGATGTTGGTAAAAATATGGACAGTAATGGCCATTCTGATGAAGTTTCAGACAGAAATGAGACCCATTACTGGCAACTGAAGAAAAGGTGATAGTTGTTATGAAGTGGCGAAGAAGTTGACTGTTGAATTACATTCATGTCTTATTGTCATGAAGAGATATGAATTTCAATTGATATGAGGAGATAGATGAATTGAAAAAGGAATTGTTAAGTAAAATGCATCCAGAACTTCAAGATGTAGAAAAAAAATGAGCAAGCATATTTTGAAGAGAATATCAAAGTTGTTGCTGTAGAAGCAATTGGTAAAGATCTTATAGGATTATATGGACAGATTCTCTGCTGGTTTGAACTATAGGGGATTGAGATGAGATGAAACGAAGGAAGGCTGTCAGACTCCTTGCATTTGGCAGAACAGGATGATAGAGCTATTCAGCTGTGAACATGTGCTATTCTTCAAGAAGATAGAAAAAATGACCCAAAGGTGGTTCAGAGATCATTAGGCCCAGCAACTTGGTTTCAGCAGGCCAGATGTCCTTTGCCCCAAGCCTTGGGGACAAGACTGCCCTGCAGAGCCAAGGTGGGAGCACTGCCAACGCCTTAGGGGCAGAGCCCTGGCGAGACAGAGCTGCAGAGGCTGAAGTCTTGTTAGGCAGAACCAGGAGCCAGGGGACCCGATCCCTGCCCAGAGATGTGTCGTTGACACTGCCACACCATGGGCCTGAAGCAAAGAGCATCAGGCCAAAGGGGATTATTCCCAAACCTTAAGATCTAGTAAAATGTGCCTTGCTAAGTTTTGGACTCACTTGGGCCCCTACTGCTTATATATATGTATGTATATGTTTGATAATGGGAATGTCTATTCTCTGCCTGTGCCATCCCACCATTATATTTTGAAAGGACAGAATGGATTCACCGCTGAAGATACATTTTGCCTCCAAATGAATGTATCCCAAGTCCTACCTATACTGGATTTACATATTTAGATGAGGCTTTGAATTTTACACTTCAGAGTGAATGATGGAATGAGTTAAGACTTTAAGGTATTTGGGATGGAATGGATGCAAGAAGAACATGAATATTGAGCCCTGGAGGGTGTGGCTCAGTGGATTGAGCACCAGCCAGGTTACCAAAGAGCAGCGGTTTGATTCCCAGTCAGGGCACATGCCTGCATTGCAGGCCAGGTCCCTGGTGAGGGTTGCTTGAGAGACAACCACACATTGATGGTTCTCTCCCTTTCATTCTTTCTCCCTCCCTTCCCTTCTCTCTAAAAAAATAAATCCATTAAAAAAATAAAAGCAGCACATGAATATTGAAGAACCAGGGACAGGTGCTGTGCATTGAAGTATGTATCTCCAAAGTGTATATTTTGAAGCCCTAACCCCTCAATGTGACAGGGCTTGGAGAAGGTAATTAAGCTTAAATGAGCTCATAAGGGTAGGGACCTAAACTGATAGAACTGGTGATTTTTTAAGAGGAGTAAGAAAGTTTCTCTTTGCACGGGCACACACCTAGGAAAGGTCATGTGAGAACACAATGAGAAGGCAGCTTTCTGCAAGCCAGGAAGAACGGCTTCAAGAGCCACCACCCCTGAAGGTCAAATCAACCTACCTGCCTCTAGAATTGTGAGAAAGTGAATTTTGTTTGCCTAAGTCACCCAGTCCATTGTATTTTATTTGGCAGCCTGAAAAGACATAGGTATTAGCATAATATTTTGAAAATAATCAAGCTTCCCAATTGTGTACATAAATTTAGGAATAATTTTGAGTAATTTTCTTATTTATAATCTCACTACCTTCCTATTATTTTAATGTCTCCTTTTCATAATACTGTTGCTTTTACCTCTTTTTATTATATTTGGGTTTTCCCAATTTCTTCTGTCTTATATGATTATTGTGAGAATTAAATGATCCAAGACAGACAAAAGGTAGTTCATAGAACCTGGACAACAACAATCCTTTAAGTGTATCAGGGAATTTTTTTTTCTACTAAGAAATCTCACGTACCAACCTGTGGCAGCCAATTTTGCAATCTTTGCTCCAGCGCCGGTGAGCTAATCCTGTGGTGGGCTGTATTCTCCTTCATCCTGTGTCCTTTGCAAAAGGGTTTGTCTCTTCATGAATAGTTCTGTTTTGATATCTCTGCAGGAACCTGGGTTTCAAATTATTAATTCCTTTCCACAGAAGACTTTATTAAAGTTCTTACCTGTGCAATTTATTATTTTAAATTTACCATATTAGAATATATGCTATGCTGTTATGTTTGCCCTCCCTACCATACTAATAATTCTGAAAGACAGGCCCTTTATCCTTTTCTTCAAAATATATACAGTAGGTTGCCCAGGCCTAGTGTGCAGTAGATACTCAGTAAGTAATTTGTTGAATGAATTAATAAACTGAAATAGTATTTTGCTTCATTTTTTGTACCCTTCTCATTATTTTCTTTTTGATTCCACAAATATTTCTAAATTCCTAACACTGAAGGTGTTACAGTTCCAGATAGTGGGGACAGAAAAATGAGGAAAATATAGTTATCGTTAAAGATCAGTTACAAGGGTAAGTAGCGCAAGAGGATATTTGAGTAAAGATTTTGAAATTTTATTCAACCCTTTTGACAAGTAATTGGTTGAATGAGATGTAATCAAAATAATATACAAACAACTTTTGTAACTGTTGTATTTTTTTTATAGCTATTGGAGAGTTTTGAAAAAGGAAAGATATACAAAAGAGAAATCAGGATTTTTATATATTTTGTATTCTTTTTGGTCAAATGGATGACTTAATCAAGGTCTGTACAGGACAAATTCGAAGTGCCTCCTAATACAAATACTTTGATGGACAACTGAAAACTGAAAATATCGGCACATGAAAGACAACCTTGGAGTTAAAATTTGGGACTTTGGCAACAGAATAGTTATCTTTTAGTGAGTTTAAAATATGTTTCGATTGTTTATACCTTTACAGCTTTAGATAAATAGGTGGTGAGGAGGGATCTGGTAACAGGAAAAATATTAGAAAAAGATTATTTGGATCATAATTACTTGAAACTATGGATACTGTTATATGTAGGGACATTTCCAAAAATTTTAAATACTTAAATAACTTAATAAAATGTACAGTGGAAGCCAAAATTATAATAATGAATTGATATGGAAATATCAAAATCTTTATTGCACACTAATTAAGTCAACAAATTAATTAAAAGGTTCTAGTATTTGCATAAAAATTTACTACCGACCCAGCCCAGGATGCACAGTAACACATCTTTGCACAAAACATTTGACATGTCTTATCTCTTGATCTTAGTTGACGAAAGTTACTTCTCAATTTTGTTTTGAAGACTTCAGAGTTCAAAATCAGTTCTATATATCTGTGCATTAAATTAGTGTTGATTGGCATTGCACATATAGATGTTGAGGATCAAAGAAAATTCCATATGTTTCTGCATGTTTAATTGGTCTGAGTGAAGGAAATGAATACAAATAATTGCATATAACAACAAGCAGCTGCATAATTCAAGATAATGTTTATGATTTACTCTTCACTATCAGTTTCTATGCTTGTCAATGAGAAAATTATAGGCCTGAAGCCAATTCATGGCTATGCGTTGCTCCTCGATTGTTATTAATCAAAATTCCAGAATACACACACTAAAGATTTTGTTATTAATAAAAGAGAATAAAATAAATATATTTATTACCATTTATGTGATTATGACTTACTGGATACATTTTTCAAATTATGATAATGGAAGCACTTCAAGAACCAAAGTGATTTGTTTTTGTTTCAGCTTTTGGTAAGGCCGCTACTTTCTTCTTCCCTTTTCTCTCCTTTCATTTTAGAAATGAGTTTCTGTCTATGTTGTAATTTTAGTTTGTTTTTTCCATTAATTCTCTTTTACCTGTTCCTCCATGGTAATAAAATAATAACCACTGAATTTTAAGAACTTAAAAATTCACCCTTTTCCCATTTAAAGGAGAAAAGATTTGGAGTTGGTAGAGACAAAGTGAAGGATTTTAACCTTGGTTAGCTCTAAAATAGTTAAGTGAAATTATATTCATGAAAGAGAAATGCCCCTTACACAGAGCTCCAGGTGCTGACCAGTAAACTATGGAGATCTGTTATAAACATTTTTTCCAACCCATTACCAACGTTTTACTGTCTGAGAACTTAAATGACAAAGTACTTCTTGATAAATTCATGGATCATTTGCGATGTTGAGTTACTTTAGATTTTTTTCAAATGAGTAAATAATATTTGCGTAAAAAACTGGAGAATGAAAAAAACAAAATATTTTTGTTGACAGTATTTTATTTTATTTTAAAGATTTTAAGAGGTATCTAACCTGTAGCATTAATTACTAGAGTGCCCTCCTTTCCTCCACCCCTCCCTGTCTCTTCTTCCTCTCCTCTTCCTCTCTCCTCATTATTTTTTTTATTGTTTTGCATTTAGATTCAGTATCATTCCTTCTGGAATGCCAAGAGACACATAAAAAAGAAAAATCTGTGGCTTGGTTGGAGAACATGGGGGTGTTCCTACCATTCTCTTAATTTACTCCATACCTGCTTGCCATCCTGTAATAGTGCAAATCATGATTAAAAACAATTTTGATGTTTTGGAGTACATTGGGGGGAACTAATGTAGTTTTATTTCCTATAATTTCCATCATCAGTGTATAAGATACAGGTATAAGGATAAAAATGATTTTTTTAATTGATAACGCAGGAAGGTTTTCACACAAAAAGTGAATAAAATAATCGATGAAACATTTATCTAGAGCACTTCATGTTCTCTTTTTTATTTGATTCTTGATTTCATATTTCTCTAGAGGATACTAGCCTTTTTATAGCTATTACTAAATTACAGAAACAAATAGGTTTATTTCTAGTGGAAAGCTACATTGCTTCTTTTAATTCCAGATTTAAACTTTCTTTGTAAATATCTGTCTGGCTGGATTATGATGAAGGCAATGTTACTAATAAAAACCAACCAGATGATAAGACTGTGATCATCATGACCCCTGTATGGAACTTCCATATATAAGCCAGAAAGACCATATTCATTGAAAACAATGCCAATGCTCCATTTTTACACCTAGGACTCAACAAAGTTCTGTTCAGTTTATAGAAGCCATTCAGGATTTGTTTTCTAAGTTTGGTGGGTATCTCAACATCTATTACTGGCAACAAACTTTGTCATTAAAACAAACTCTTAGGTTAAGGGGGCTACACTGTGGTTTAGTCTTTACTTATTTGGATACACCAACTTATAATAGAAATACACTTTGGTTAATTCTCAAATGTCTCATTTTAAATAACATAATCTTAAAAGCAATAAGCAATTGTGATTTGTTAGCTAATTTTAAATTAAAATGTTAAGATCTTGCTGAAAGGAAAAAAGGGGAAAAAAAACAACTCATGAGAACCCTGATTGTGCTATTTCTTACCTAGCAGTGGTAGGGACCACACTTATTTTATTTTATTTTTCATCTTCCCAGTACCTCGTACTTAATCTCATAGATGTAAATGCTTAAACAAGTTTTTACAATACACAGATGAAACAATAGAGAATTGTACACATGAAAATTATATAATTTATTAACCAATATTACCCCAATAAATTTAATATAAAAATGTGTGTTTAATGTATGATTCAATTCTAAGTGGTGATTGGAAATCAGTAACTTTTTATTTCATATTGTATTACCTGAGAAACTGATCCAAATTTGCTTTACTCTTTCCTTCTGCATAACCAATATCTCTTTATCCTCCTTTTTCTAAGAAGATTGTTTCATGTGTTATTGAGAACAAGGTCTTACAATGTGAACACTGATCTTTAAATTCCCAATCCCTACTTCAAAAACACTCCTGCATCAGACAATTAAATGCTCCTTATGTTTTTTTTAGGCAAAAGGTTAGTCTGACCCAATATTTACATGGCTTTCCCAGCACTTTTATCGTCAATTAGTTTCTCACTTGCCAGTATTTTTCATGTCTTCTCTTCAATAGCTCAATCACTGTGACACCAATCTTCAACTATTTCTCCTTTACTTATGACTCTCTAGTGCATTGGCTTTCATCTGTTTGCCAGAACACCAAGCTCAGGGTCACTGCATGGGCAGAATCTACACTTGGAAACTCTCTCCTTGTGTCTCTTTTTAGAGTTAGCTTCTCTCCCAGTTCAAGTCTCTTGAAAGTGTCATCATTCCAGAGAAGACGTTTTCAACCACCTGTACAAAAGGATTCTGTGCATCCAAGTCTTTTGGTCATATTGTTATTTTCATGTGCTTTCTATGGTATAGTAATAATCAAGCTATCCTCTTGTTTTGTAATTTTAATACTTTGTTTTCTGGAATCCTCTCTTGGCTGTAATGTAAATTACATTAAGGCACAGATAGTGTTCATATTATTTGTCATTGTGTCCATAATTTTCTGAATAGGTCTGCATCAAAGTAGTTCTATAGTAAATATTTCTGGAATGAAGAGAATTACATTTTTTTTTTTGAGTGCTGCTGGTTGGACAAGGCAGGGAGCCAACAATTGGCCCTGAGGGTCCGGGCATGAACTGGTGTGGCCTTGGTATTTCCTGTTCACAATGTCTTCTGATCTCAGCTACGCCAAGGGCAAAAGATATAGTAGGCCCTTTGTCAGAAGGGCCGACAGACCCTAAGAGGTATGTGGGTAAAACAAGCTTGAAAGAACTCCCCCTCCACATACTCTAGATTTTAGGGTCTAGAAGACTTGAGACTGAGTGGCTGGGCTGCCTGCACTTCTACATGCTTTCCTCCCCATTGTCCTTCTACCGCTATGACGCCTAGGGCTGGACAGGCAGAGACAGACATACCTGCCCCCACAAGAAACTGAATTCCTCAGCTTCCTTCTCCCCTGGGGCTGGGGAGGCTGGTAACTCCAGGGTCTGAGGGTGGGGTAAATTTCCTTTTTTAGAAAAACATTACCACTTTTTGCTTGCTATACCTTAAAACTTCTACTTTATCTCTTCATCACATAGAATCATACATATTAAGGTAAGAAAATACTTTAAAGATCATGTCATTTAAAAGCCCACCTTGTTTAGATCAGCCCCCTTTTTTTTACTTGATTATAAGTAGTCATGCAAGTTCTGTGTGATTAAATAATGTGACTTGGGGCTCACAGCTTTGTTTACATTTTCCCCTTATGTCAGTTTCCAAACCCCTTTCAATAACAGTGGCAATCTACTGCTTACTTCTCAATTACCTTAACTTATTCATAGAAACCAAGTCTCCTGCCTCCCCAAAGTTGTGAAAAAAACAAAACAAAACAAAACAAAAATGAAATATCTATTTTCCAGTCCACTCTTGGGGCATATGTTATAATAACCTCCTCTTTTTATTCCAGGTCCATTAATTATGGTGCTCCTCTGGTTTTCCTTTGATTATAACACTCATTTGCATTTGCTTCTTTTTCTTTAACCAAGTCTAAGAGCTTTCAAAGATGCAGACTTTACTCCACTTCTCATGATTTTTCTTTTGGGTGCAGCTGTACTGTCCCTTACCCGCTCTGCCACTGCCTGTGCAAATGCTTTCCCAGCCTCTGTCTCTTTTGGGGGTTCCTTATACAGCTTTTTTGAGTTTTTCTATATAATTGGTTTATGGGCATTGCAATTTGAATATTTAACTAAGATTGTTCAAAATCCTTAAGAAAATAGCTCCAGGATTATTAGACCAAAAAATAAAATTGAAGGGAAAGAACATAAGTTATCTTTCCTATTTGGAAAATCCTAATCAAAAGGACTGACTTTAACAATAGCAGATGGTATTCAAATGGTTATAATAGCCAGTAATTATTGAGCACTTAACATGTAGCCTGAACTCTGTCAATAACTTCATATGAGTCTTGTGATACAACTAATAAGAAAATTGGGTGTCACAATACACTTGGTAGCTCCTTCAGTAGGTATCGGAGCGGAGTAATACAGGCAATCAAATTGTTGTGCATGTCACAGATTTCCCATATAATATTCATCAGTCTTGACTTGCCTCTCTATATTTGTCAATATAGAAGTTAATCCACCACAATTTCAGAGCTAGGGCTTAGAGGTAGAAGTTTCTTTTCATGAGATAAAAGAGTGAGAATTGTAAAAGCACCATTTCCCAAAAGTTATGTACCTTAAAAACTGTTTGCTTTATGTTCCAGGTAAATACTTTTTTTTCCCCTTTTGAAAAGGAGATCTGACAATAGGGAAGAAAGTTAAGGGAGATCAGAGAAAAAATATGTGCAGTGAAACACAGGGGAGAAAATGAGATGCTTAAAGAGAATTTGAAACTAGTTTCTTCTGTTTTCCTCTGCTTTATTAATTCAAAAAAATCAGATTTTGGTATTACTTGAGTGTTTAGAGATATTGGTAGGCAAAGACAGACTTTGCGAGAACACGATTATTACAGTTACGAGACTGAATTTCTCTTGAATCCATCTTATGTCCAGAGTCCCCACTTTAGTGCAAGCTCTCATTGTCATTGCCTTCGTCTCTTGTAATCAGCCTCCCTGCATTCAGTATTTTTTCTCAGTTTACACACACACACACACACACGACTTACTCTTCTTGAAGTGCTTCTAATATACTTTGTTGCTTTGCTTAATGTATTGATTTATGAACTCCCTGCTTGTCTAGTTATATACAATTCCTAAGCCAGATACTGAAGACATGTATAAAACTACATTAGCTTCCCTTTGTTTATTCCTGCTATTCTGCTGTTCCTCTAACCATACGTAGTGCACCACTCAAATTCAGCTAGTTGCTATTATTTAGGTTTCTAATTCCTTCAGTAGATGAGATGCTCTCCAATATAACCCAATGTTTTTTCCTCTAATATATGAATTGCATCTTTTGAAAACATAATACAAAGCTTTTGTGATTTTGATAATAATTTTCAAAAGTTTCCTGTGTTAATTAAGCATATGTATATATGTATCTCCTTTAAAAGGTTGTGAAGCATTTGAGAAGTTATTAACTCATGTTCATTCATTCAAAAATATTTAATCAGAACTCAGTGGGTGCAAAAGAACTATAAATTATGTTTCAGTCATAATTTCATACAAAAAGATTCTGTAATCACAGAATTCATGGACTGCTTGGAGCTTACAATGAGTATTTGAATCAGTTGCAACATCAGAGAGAAATGCCGTGAGCACAATGAGCATTAATATTTTAATATATATATATACATTTTAAAAGAAAAATAAAATGTTCATAGTAGGCTTTTCTACATATATATTTTTATGTTTTATATCCTCCTTTACCTTAGTGTTTATCTAGGTTTTTTCTCTTGTTCGCTATTTCCATATGCAACATCACATTATTACACTACAAAATTATTAAATAAAGGAAAATGGTATTGTGAAATTAACCCCTCCCATTCTCTATCCATACTTATGTAAATTGTTGAATTCAGAACATTTGAGATTTATTTTGTTCTGAATCAGGCTTTAAATTCCTTTACATGCATACACTTTATTCATGGCATTTCAGAAAAGAACATTTTTGTCAAGCCATAGTATAAGATTTAGGTAAACCTATAAAGTTTAGCAAACAGATTATGCCTAGACATATCCAGAGAGCAAATATCTCCTCTAACAGGGAGGCTTTTTCAATTTTGCACAATCATTGTATTTCCAACTGTCCCATGACTGGGCTGCCAAGTCATCTGTAATGTAACCTCATGGAGTGTTGAAAAGTAGGAAAAATGGCACTGGGGCGTGTACTAAAAGAAGCTCTTTCTCCTTTCGCTCTGTAAAACGGATGCCAAACACAGATGGTAAAGATGTTCCAGGCTTCTACCAGTGTCTTGACATTCCAAATGCAGTAACATATCACTGGGAAAGGGTAAAGCCACACCTCCAAGCTGAGGCAGCAAAACCTCTAGCTTTTTTCTAAATGCTTTCTTCAGAACATTAAGTTGAGCCCATTTAATTTTTGTGAACTTGCTGACAGAATAAATTGAACAGTTATACAATTAGATGAAAAGAAAATGGGAGAATCATCTCAAACCCATTAGCAACAATTTTGTTATAAAAATCACCACAGTATCTTGACACATTTATACAGTTGAGGAATTATTTATTCTGAATGTACATTTTATTCATTTCTCTGCTCATTCTCCAATAAGCTTGCTTGAAAAATAATCAATTCAAAAGTGCTCTCATCATACTAAGGCAATTTACCTTCTTAAACTGGAGAACTATATCCAAAGGAAAAGATCCTTAACTGTAATGCTAATAACACACTAAAAGAGAAACAAAAATGTGACCTCTAATTTACTTATTTAGGGAATTTGTAAGAAAAATAGCATTTGTGATTTTTTCCTTAGTTTTCAAAATAATAGAGCAAAATCTAATCTAAAGCAATTTCATTGGGGAATAGATTCAATGCAGATCAAAAAGTTCTGGAGAAATGGGGTAAAATTATTTTCAGTTCTTAAACCATAATTATTTCTAATTAAGTCAAAGTAAAACACCTGGGATAAATAGACTCAATATGTTATAGCTTATTTATATATTGAAAAAAATTTTCTCATAATTTATATTTGTGTCTCAATTTTAACCTTATTGAATTGATTCTCGACACAGAAGCCTTCAAGTCCTCAGTATTTAATTTATACACAACCTTTTCACATAAATGGCTATAATATACATTCTCTGATGTTTCAGATGAGGGAATTGGAAGTAATTTTTGAATCAACAGTTTCCCAAATACTATGTTTTCAAATTGGTTAATAGTTTTGACTCTACTGCCTCTTCACCCCTTTGTACATAGTTAGATCACTCTCATATAATTATGCTTCTTATTTGTATTATTAAAGTACTTTCTGCCTATATAAGTCCATGAACAATTTATGACCATGTAAAAGTATCTTTGGCATCTATTAATTTGATAGCTTAGTGATACTACACTGAATATGTCTTAAATTGTTCTTCTCACTATCCATGGTAAGGATCTTGTGGAGACAATGCATTTGCTTGTTTTATTCTGATTTTAGATTCAACTCCTTACTTTTAATAGAAAAGTCTTATGGAATATATCACATTATTTTTATACTAATTAACATTTGGGGTTTTACTCTGTGTGCCAAATTCAATGTTCTTTTCATAAATCACATTAGAAACAAGATCTGAAATTACAATGCCTTTTGTGTTCTAAACCCTACCAGATTTCTCTCTTGAATAATTTACATGAACTGAAGAATAATCTCAAATTAATGATAATGAATGCTGTTTATAGTGATTACACAGAGGCATTTATTGAATCGATAAATCAGTTACAACAATGTAACTCTTCCCAAATCAATCATAACTTGTTCTCTCTAACTGGTTATTAAAGGTCACATCCAAATAAAAGAACACCAAAATCAGTCGCTGCCTAATTTTGTAACACATGTCTTTTCCCCTGAGAGAGTGCTTCCTTAATTCAGATTTATGGAATGGAGGGAAAAATTAATTCCTGAAGGGTATAGACTATAGAAATATGGAGTTGAGTTAAAGAAATGATTGAAGAGGAATGGACAAACTTACAATATCAATTTCCTTCTCTGCAGGTTTCCTTCCTTCCTTCTTTCCTTCCCTTCCTCCTTCCTTCCTTCCTTCCTTCTTCCTTTCCCTCCTTTCTCCCTTCCTTCCATCCTCACTTGAATATTTTTGTTAATTTTATTAACAGAGAGGAGAGAAAGAGAGAGAAGCAGAGAGAGAAAGACAGAAACATCAATGTGAGAGAGAAGCATCGATTGGTTGTTTTCTGTGTGAGCTCCAACTGGGGATCGAACTCATAACCTAGGTATGTGCCTGACCATGGTTTGAACTCACAATCTTTCAGTCTATGGGAGGATGTTCCAGCCAACTTAGCCACACGGCCAGGGCTCACATAGGTTTTCTTATGGCATTGAGAAAGAGTGATTATTGAAGAACACAATCTAATCATCTATATCTTAAAAGTATTTCTCTCATGACTTCTTTCACATAATCTAGGAAACTCCTGATAATTTTGGCATCTTATATTATTCCACTCTGTCAACTTGTAAATGTTTAACGTGGGTAAGTGGTAAATAAGTTAACAAGATGTTTGGAAAAATAAAGTATTCCTAAAGAGTAAAATATGAGAAATTAGCAATGTTTGTAATATTTTTCTAAACTTCAAGTTCTTTTTCTTCATCAACATGGCTAATTAATATAACCCAAAATCTATATTTGTATTCAAAGATAAATTTTAAATCTCAATGTGTATCATTATGTGATACAATATTTTAATATAGTTTTACTAAAAAGTTCTAGAAATTATTTTAAATGATTGATGAAACATACATGTACTCATATGTATAGATCGGGCATATATTAAAAATAAATCAATTTACCAAATTATTTTCAAGTTATGATACCACTCATGTAAAATGTACCCCAAGAGATATTTTCTTTACTGTTGGGAGATTTAATAAATACACACATGAGTGAACTTTTTCAACTTCCAGATGTGCCAGCAGCCCAGCTACAATCAATATGTGTGTGCGTGTGCATAACTATTATGTACATGGAGTGGACAGAACTAGGTTTACAATCCTTCGTATGGAAAAGTACATAACACAAGAATAAATAATAATACAAGTTTGAACATATTTCATGTACTCACAGCTGTAAACCTACTTTTGCCAGCCCCTTGTGTGTGTGTATGTGTATATACACACACAAATGTATATACTACTTATGTACAAATTATATTAATATAAATAGGAAAATGTACAAAATTATATTACAATTTATATGGGCAGAAAAGGTAGAAACAGAACTAAAATTATTTTGAAAAACAGAGCTCATTGTATATTAATTTATAATTAACATAAAGTTATTGTAATTAATTGGTGCATTATAGGCACATGGATAGACAATTAAATCAATAAAGTAGATTCAGGATTCCAAAGAGACTCTGATACAAATGCATCATTATATATTGGAATAGTGACCTTGCAGAGCAATGCAAAATGCAGTCTTTAAAATCAAAGTATTGGATTAACTAAATTGTTATGCAGGAAACAATAAACTATGAATTCTATCATCTACCACACACCAAATCAATTTTTCATCAATTGTACATTCAAATTTAGTAGGCAAAACCATACTTTTTTTAGAAAATAGCATAGAATAAAATCGCTAGGATCTTAGAATAGCCTGTAATTTCTGAATCAGGACATATAACATGAACAATAAAATAAATACAGCTATATTGACTTGAATTGAAACTAAGAACATCTGTTTTTGAAGTATGTCATTATATTAGTTTTATATTGTCTATAACAAATTATCACAAACTAGTGGCTTAATACAACATGTATTTATTATCTTCATGGGTCAGAAGTCCAGAAATCATTTAGTAAAGTGCCTTGTTCAGGCTTGGATCAAAAGCGTGATTTAATCTATCGCAGAATTCAGTTGTTAATATGCTATGTAATAAGGAAAAAAAGATGACATTTTCTCTAAGAGTCACCATTTTCTCTTCACATACACTATTTCTTGTTTCTTTTGTCTAAATCTTTGTGTTTCAACGTCTTCGAAATGCTCCAAAAGTCACCAAAAGGGACGAAAAGATAAGTGTCGTCATTAACAACACTAGAGACTGGAATCAATCTAAAAAAGTACAGTGAGAAAGTAGATCTGTATACATTTTTTTCTGCTGATCATACAATCATTCTGATAACTGGAAGCACAACTTTTTGTTTGAAAGTCAAGTTGATGTGAGAATTAGTTTAGTGTTCATCCCTGTATGATCCATAAGACACTGAGCAGGTTACTAACAATCTTCTCATTAGTTGTAGGATTTGTGTTCCCTTCCTTTAATCTGAGTGTGTTCTAAGGTTGTTTTGACTAGCAGAACATAGAGAAAGTTATAGTATTGCCAGTTTTTAGGCCCATGGTTTAAGAGCCTAAAAACTTTAAGGCAATTTATACTTTCTATGTGCTGACACCAATAACGAACTTGCCAGCCACGAGAGTAAACTGTCCTTCAAGTCCACCCTCCAGCTTCAGTCTGCCTCTCTAGCTGGTGCCACATGGAGCACCCAGGAAGTGTCAAGAGAAGTCCTTGAATTTCTGACACACAAATGATAAGCAAAATAAAATTTTTGTTTAAGTCAAATGTTTTGGTGTAGTTGATAATACAGCAATAAATAACCAAAATAATAAGTGATCCAGAATTTTCTAAATAAGGTGCAGAACATTCATTCTTTCAAAGGAAAAGTCTACTGAATGAGAAAAAAATCCAGATAGGAAACTATCCATTCTGGGCTGAAGAGCATTTACTCATCTCAAAAACAGCTGAAATATTTTACAGTACATGGTATGAACTGTTGATGATCTTTATTAATAACTGTTAAAAATAAGCAATAACATTTATACATGTCTAATATAATACAATTTTTATAATACTGAGAGTAATAATTTTAGAATATTTAATCTTGGATTATAAAAATAATGCAAATAAGTCTCATTCCCAAAAACCCATTAAAGTTAAAGAAATAATAAACAACTGATAAACAAAAGCAATAAACCACTATTATTTGCATTGCTAAAAACAAATCTTAAGATGGCAGATTAATAAATATTACTCTTGGGGGAATGTAGGAGGTTAATTTTAGCTTATCCTCGTATTTTCCTATAGGAAAAAAATGTCTTAGAAAGCAAATTTTTATTATCAAATGGAAATGTACTACTTGAATGGGGAAGATATGTAAGTAAAGTCAGCTATTCCATACCTAAACTGGTCCTTTGTTTTTGAGAATATAACATGTTATGGGAAACCCCGTCCTTTCCTCCAGCTCTAGAAAGCACATCTGATGTCTTTCGTTCTCCCAGATCCTTTCACTGTTTCTCAAGTTGTATTTTTAGCAACTCCATGCTGCCAAAATATTTTTGTTCTTCTATAATAGCACTAAGACTAATTGTCATATACTTGTATTCTTCTTATTGTGTGTCTCACCAAAAGACTAAATCAATATAGAAATTCCTATTAAAGCTGCAGTGTGTTCTTTTCCCTAACAACATGTTGTGTCTCTAATAAAACCTAATGTTAATTTGTATAGTTTCAGCTTTTGTTACTCATTTGGCTTTCCAGATATACATAGAGATTATCATTTGCTCTGGAATTTGATATCTTTGCCAAATGCACAAATTATATAGAGCAAATACTAACTTTCTCAAAATCTTTAATCACAGAAAACATTACCTAGTTCTTGTAATGATAACAGCATTGAGCAAAACATTGTAAAATTGTCATTTTGAAATATTTTAATTGCATAAAGACTTTAAAAATATTTATTCAGTGTACAGACCAAACTAGATATTAAAGTGTTCAAACATGCACTGTGGTTGCATAGCAACAAAGCAGGTTTTACTGTTGATTCTGAAGACAACATCAAAGGATGGGACTTCATTTATAATCTCTAGGAAAAAACGGTTACTTTATATTAAATGTAATTTAGAAAACAAAAATAAATCAATAGATATATAAAGCAGAATGATACAAAATGATCATTTTAAGTATATGTAATAATAACAAAATTATTTATGCTGGCTAAAAATTAATCAGAAAAAAGTAAATACTTATATTCTCCAAAAGAATCAAAGTTAATTATTGTCTTTTTTCTTACTAAGCTTCTTTGAAAATGGTTTATTCTTTTCAATTAAATTTAGATGAATACAAAGCACAAGAAATGTGATATTCCTGAGGACTATCAAACCCCAAATGTGATCTAAAACTGAATTTAATACAAAAAAAAATAACCAAAATAGTAAGTGGTCTTGAATCTTCTAAACAAAGTGGAAGACATTTATTCTTAAAAAGGAAATGGCTATTGAAGGAGAAAATAATTCGACTAGAAAAGTATTCTCGGCTGAAGACTATTAACTACTCTCAAAAACGGCTCAAAATATTTTATAGTACATGGTATGAAATGTTGAGTATCTTTATTAATACCTTAAAAATAAGCAATGATTATAAATGTCTAATATAATACAATACTTTTATAATACTGAGAGTAATAACTTTGAAATACTTAATCCTATAAGAACAATAAAAATAAATCTCATTCCTACAAATCCATTAAAAATTGAAGAAAAATGAACAAATAATAAACTGAAGCAATAAACCACTACTATTAACTATCTATTTTGGCATATAGGGAGCAATTTCTAAAAAGCAAATCTGATGGTACTTGAATATAATTACACCTATTTCTTTTGGTCAGGCTTTAAGTAAAAAGTGAAGTTATAGTTACGAAGATGGTTTTAAAATATTTTTAGATATCCATATCCCATAACTGATATGAAACATTTAACTATTATAAAATTAAATGCAGTATTTATGATTTTCACAACGCTTTTGACATTAAATCAGAAATGCATAGAGTGAACTATGTGCCCTGACACATGTGTTCAGTGGGTTGAGCATTGTCCACCAAATCAAAAGGTTGCAGGTTTGATTCCACAGGTGAGGGCGTATGCCTGGGTTGAGGGCCAAGTCCCCAGTTGGGAGTGTGGGAGAGGCAATATATGAATGTCTCTCTCACACATCAAGGTTTCTCTTCCTCTCTTTCTCCTCTCTCTAAAAAAATGAATAAAATCTTTAATAAAAAATACATTTCAATAAACTAAATATTCCATAATTTAAATTTATTTTAAATTTATCATTATAATAACCATAAAGGTATATGTGATGCTGTGACCAAAAGTACATAACGTGCTTCTTATTGCCTGATACTAGACTGAGTATCTGAGTCCTCATTAAATTATCCCATGAGCCAATCTACCAAATTAAATTAACTTACAATTACAATTCAGTATTTAAACATGGAATTGTTATTCTAATTGAGCATATAACCAATGCAAATTATTATGGGTTTAAGAGAAAAACTTTATGATTTATAGGTAAATGGTAAATATGATAATGTAATACATTTTAAAACAATTTTTCTAACCTTTTAATTAATATATACTTCAGTGGGCCACCCACTCATTTATTCATTAGGCCAATCATTGAAGTGCTGTCAATCATTAGATAAATATACATCAATATTGGACACAAAAGATGGCAGATATTTTGGTAAGCACTTTTCTGCTAGAGTTAAACAAAATAATGTTTTGTATATGATGAACTAATAGGTTAGTGCAAGCATTTACTTAGTGTTTTAGTTTAGATATAGTTGTGAACCAGAAGATGCTTGTTATGCAAAACATGGAGTATGAGAAAAAATACATGAAACAAAACTGTCTGTAAAAAAATGATAAAAATACATAGAACCATTCTTTGATCAAAAAATAAGAATTTAGCTGCTCTTTAAATCCCTCAACTATTATGGAGTACATACTAGGAAGATGGTATAGCATGAACAGAGACATAAAAAAATTCAAAACATTATCAGCTCAGTGTTCTGAAAGTATCCTGACATGGCAAGGGATAAGGCATGCTTGAAGAAGTGTCAGGGGCTAACTGCATATTTTAAGAGCCTGTTATAAATTACAATATTTCGGTGTTTCCTATGACACCTCAATTAATTTAATCTTTATAAAACTTTATTTTGAAATAGATATAAATCTTCCAGAAAGTATAACAAATTCAAAGACATTATTGATCTTATTTTTATTCAAATAAGTTTGAATTACGGTATATTTGAAAAAACAAAAAAAAAACATTTGTGCTTTCTGCTACTCAGAGCTACTTCAGCAGATGTGAGTCTGTGACACAGGTCTGAACTCAAAATACCTCGCTTGCCCAGCTAAGGAACTTAGATTTTTAATATCAGAAGGCAACACCAGAATAATGCTATGAGCAATGCATATTAAAAGACAGGTTTAGATGAAAAGTTGGGAGTTGCTAGTAATAGATTTGAATTTAAAGAAATCAGTGAACATTTAATGAATGAAATAACATAAGAGATAACAAACTTTGAATCATGGCAAAGGCAGAAAAGTTGGCAACAAAATAGTAGGGATATATATTTATATAGGTAAGAGAGAAAGCACATGGTGTATTGTTATTTTCAAGATTGTAAGAGAATGCACTAAACAATAAAAATATGATTTTTAAGTTAGTCAACAAGTAACATAAGAAAAACAATTACAAACCTAGGGAGCTATCATTGAATGATTCAGGATGCATTCGGATATAAATCCTGTACCTTTAAATTGCAATATAGGCTAGAAATATATATTCATTCAATAGCATTCATATTATAATTGAATCTCTATCAAATCAACCACATGAAACAGCAAAGGAAAAATAAGACAAAGAGGAAAGAGTTGGGAAAATCATGTAAGGGTCAAAACAGGAAGCTAAAACTGCAATGAAAGTTGGACTAAGAAAAGTAATGGTATTTTTTTCCAAAAATAAAAGAGGAGGGATGCTCAATATTATCCAGTGCTAAGACATGATTAAGATAACATTGAAATGTATGCATTCAATTTAGCAGTTAGATAATTAGTAGTCTCATTACTACTCTAATAGAAAAATTGAAGTACAATATAGATTTTATGTGAGGCAAGAGAACTATTAGAGTTTTGATGTGGAGTAAATTAATACAATTATTATATTTTCCCCCAAAATTAATATATTCAAGTAATCAAGGAAGGAAATGTGTGTGTGTGTGCCTTCTCTGGGGTGCAGAGTAGATATGAATATTTAGGCAGATGCTTTTGAGCCGGTGCATGATTGAGCTGTATTTCCTTTCCTTTTGAACAGTGTCCTGCAGCATTCCAGAGGGCGGTCCTTCGCTCAGTACCGGTCATGGAATAGAGGCACCGACCAGTCAGGAGGGATACTTAGAATGAGCAAACATTAAATTTTTATTGCTTAAGGCAGAGAGGTTAAAGTATTGTTTGCTATTGTTCAATAAGCCCATTCATATCCGACTGACGCATAAATACATTTAAGCATTTATTAAAGTGTGTGTATGCATATGGGTGTATGTTTACGTTATTGCAAAGTGCAGTACAAGCCCCCCCAAAAATATAAATTTTATGTTTGCCTTTTCTAGTATTGAAAGTGATTTTATACAAATATATTTTTTTTAAATCAACAGTGTTTTTTACCGTTAGTTTTTAAAAGTAATGGGAAAATTATAATTGTCAAAAATAAGTGCAAAAAGACTTAACAAAGTGTTTATAAAATAAATCCGGTGATATAGAAAAAAGGATAAATCATCAATACAATGTGAGTTTCATACTAGTTTCTAATGGCAGTTTAACATTTGAAAATGAAGGTGAAAAAAATCATGATTTTCTTAACAGACAGAAAATCATGATAAAAATACTTAAACTAAGTGACAATTTTAGTAAACAAATGAGTCAATGTTAAATCATCAAAATTTTCCATCATATTGTGAATAAGGCAGGGAAGATATGTGTTATTATAACTTTTATTAAACATCTTACAGGAAGCCTTAGCAAGAGAATAATGCAAGAAAAATAAATTATAAACATAGCAAATTTAAGGAGACAGGATAAAAATATTATTTTTCACAGATGACATAATGCACCTAAATATTTAGAAAAATACATACTTAAGAGTTATATCATGTTAATTGAGTGAAACACTAAAAGTAATCTAGTTGTTCTTTCTTCCTAAATTAACCAATACTTTTAACACAATTTAAATAAATATTTTGGCAGTTTTATCAAAATTAATAAAGTAATTCTAAAATTCATATGAAAAAGCAAAGAGTCACTCCTAGCTAAGGTAATTTTAATGAAGATCAAAGCAATAGAATACTAGATGCTAAAGTCTATTATAATATTATATTAATTGAGATATGGTTTTAGCAAAAGGATTGCAAAATGAAACAGAGTCCAAAAACTAGCCCACACATGTACAATCATCTGCATCATGACAAAGTTGCAAGGGAGAAAATGTATATTCAAAACATGATTCTGAATTAATTGGAAATCTGAATGGAAATAAAATGATTCCTACCTCACACCATAACATAATTACATTCCAGATGAACTGCAGGTCTCAATGTAAATAATAAAAATGATAAAAGATGAAAAATGAAGATTTTTAGACTTAGAGGGCATTATGCTAAGTGAAATAAGTTGGACAACAAAGAAAAATACTGTATTATTTCAGTTATATATAAAATCTAAAAACCAAACCAAACAAAACAGAAGTAAACTCACAGATAAAGAGAACAGACAGGTAGCTACCAGAAGTGTACGAGTGAGGGGATGAGTGGAAAGGGGTACAAGATTAGAACTACAAACTTCCAGTTATAAAATAAATCATGGGGATGTGGTATGTAGCACAGAGAAGAATGTCAATGATATCGTAATAACTGTATATGGTGACAGATGGTCATTATATTTATTGTGGTAAATCTCTTTGTAATGATATTGAATCACTATGTTGTACACCTGAAACTAGTATAATACTGCATGTTGACTATAATTAAAAATAACTTTTTCAAAATATGAAGATTTTAGAGGAAAATGTATGGAAACATCATTGAGAACTTCTCAAAGATTACTTAAGCAGGATATAAACACTCTCATCATAAGGTAAAATATTGATATTCTGTATCATATTATAATAGAAATCTCTGTAAAATATCATAGTTTGTTCTATATTATAATTAAAACTTCTGTTTATTCTGTGTACAGTGAGAGAAGATATCCACAATATAATATAGATGATATCACATACAAAGATACAGACACACACACACTCACACACAACAGTATAATCAGAAATCACAGACAACATAATAGGCCCTTCAAAAAAGACAATATCTCAATGGATGTTAAACAACTAAACATATGTTCAGAGCCAGTCATCAGGAAATCATAAATTTAAGCACGAGGAAGTACCATTACTCTTCCACCCAGAACAAAAATTAAGTCTGAAAATATCAAATGTTTGCTGATGTGTGAACCTACCAGAACTCTTATATACTACCAGATGGAGTTAAATTGGTGCAAACACCTTGAAAATTGTTTGTAGTAAATGCTAATGCTGAATTTATACATTTTCTATAACCCACTAGGTCTTGTCCTAGAAGAAAACCTACAAGAGAGTGTTCAAATATTCAACAGTAGTATGTTCGAAAATGTTCAGACCAATTATAATAAAAGTAAAAAATTTAAAAATATTCTAATATCCATTAATATTACAATAGGTAATAAAACTGTCATATATTCATACTATAAAATATACAGCAATGAAAATGAATGGTTTAATCTACATTCAATATGGATAAATCTCCCAAATACCATATTGATTGGGATTAAAGAAGCCATGCAAATGATTAGTAGTGTAATTTTTATACAAAATATAAAATCAGGCAAGGCTATGCTGTGATGTTACATGTCAGTAACGATCCCCTTTGGAGAGTGTCTAGTGGCTCAGGGTGAGCAGGAGGAAAGCAAGATGTTAACAGTGTTCTATTTACTGAACTGGGTGCTGGCTACGTGGGGTATTCAGTTTGTGTAAAGTTAGTGAGCTGAACAGTGATTATATGTGCAACTTTCTGTATGTTTGTTAGATTTCAGCACAAACATTAAAAATCATAAAATAGAGAAATGCCATGCTTAATAACACTCAAAACTTTGGGCCCAGATATCTGACTCCTCAATTCTGTGACTAATAATCACAAAACTATGAAGCTATATAAAGAAAAAAAAAACAAAGAAGAATAAAAATAACTGCATACTGAAGTACAGGATAGTACCTATTGACATCAGATAAATTTGCATTTGTATTTTGTGTGTCAACATTTGACAAAATCTTATTTAAATAAGAAAAGTTATCACTCTACCGTGCTTTGTATCTGAGTATATACGAAAGGTAAACTTGAATTAGATTGTAGTCAAAGAGGTTTATGTCATATCATAACCTTCCACGCAAGACTGAAAGTCTATAAAAATGAAAAATTCCAGTAGTTTCTTGAAGATGACACTCAAAAGATAAAAATGCTTTTTACTTTACTCAGTCTATTAAAAAAGCTACTTCACAATGTCAAAAATTACTTTTGGTATAAAATGGTAGTGTGATAATAACTTAGGTGCAAGTTGTATTTACTTACTTCAGTCTATATATTATCAGATAACAAAAATCTGCTTTTGTCATCCACAACTGACAATAGCTTTCACTATTGAATTGATTATGTAGATATTTAAATAAAGTAGAAAAATGACAACAGGAAAGGCATTTTACCATAAAAATGCATGTTGTAAAAGCTAGATATACTATGCAATTTTGGTGTATTCAGCTGAAAACCTCTATTCTTGATCTACTCAACAAATCAGTTTTTTGTATCCATATACTCCTGTAAACTAGCTGAAGAAGTTTGTTTACAATAAAATAGAATAAATATAGAAGTAGGCAGAAATAATTCATGTAAAGATGAATTCTTTACTGTATCCCATCTTTTCTCTAAATGCAGCAAAAGGCAGAGAGAAGATGAGTTTAAATTTAGAAACCACAAGTATTATTTTTAAAATTTTCATATTATATATTTCTTTTATTTTTATTTTTTGTTGTTCAGTTACAGTTGTCCCATCCTTTTCACCATTGTCTCCTCTACCCCATCCCCCCTACGCCCACTATCAGTCCCCACATTGTTCACACCCATGAGTCCTCTATTTGTGTTCCTTGGCTTACCCCTTGCCCTTCTTTCCCCTGTTCTACTCTCCTCTGGTTACTGTCAGTTTGTTCTTTATTTCCAATTCTCTGGTTCTATTTTGCTCATTTGTTTATTTTGTTGATTAGGTTCCACTTATAGGTGAGATCGTATGGTATTTGTCTTTCACCGCCTGGCCTATTTCATTTAATATAATACTCTCTGGTTCCATCCATGCTGTCTCAAAGGGTAGGATTTCCTTCTTTCTTTCTGCTGCATAGTATTGCATCATGTAAATGTTCCACAGTTTTTTGTTTGTTTGTTTGTTTTTTAATTTATTTACTTTTTAAATACATTTGTCTCTGCCTACCCCCCCACCACTTTCCCTTGCCACAGTTTTTTTGATCCACTCATTTACTGATGGTCATTTAAGCTATTTCCAGCACTTGGCTACTGTAAGTAATGCTGCTATGAACATTGGGGTGTATAGGTTCTTTTGAATTGTGGTTTTAGAATTCTTAGAGTATAATCCCAGAAGTGGGATTGCTAGGTCAAAAGGCAGTTTTAGCCTTTTGAGGAAATTCCAAACTGTTTTCCACTTGGCTGCACCAGTCTGCATTCCCATCAACAGTGTGCTAGGGTTCCCTTTTCTCCACAACCTTGCCAGCACTTCTTGTGTGTTGATCTTTTTATGACGGCCTTTCTGACCAGTATGAAGTGATATCTCACTGTGGTTTTCATTTACATTTCTCTGATGGCTAGTGATGTTGAGCATCCTTTCATATGTCTCTGGGACTTCAGTATGTCCTCCTTGGAGAAGTGTCTGTTCAGGTCCTTTGCCCATTTTTTAATTGGATTGTTTGTCTTCCTGATGTGGAGTCGTGTGAGTTCTTTATATATTTTGGAATCACAGGTATTATTGATGATGCTTCTGCCTCTACCCCTACACCCAAAACCCAGTGTTGTCCTCTCTTATTGGTATTGTAAATGAGATATCTCTTTTCCTGTATTAAAATTTTCTGTCATTCTTTTTAAACCTACATGTGTCTCATAGATACCCTGATTTCTACCAGCCTATCTTGACACACTGTATCTACTTCCATTTTTGTTTTCATAATCTTTTCCTTCAAATATACATCAAATGGGGGGGGGAAGTAGGGAAAATCAATCATGTGATTTAAATAATTAAATATTATGTGCTCTTTATTAGTATCTGCATTTTCTATATTGTCAAATTAAATATTTACATATAATTTGCATAAAAGAAGTTTATATTCCAAATTAAAAATTATGATTAAGCTGAGGACGAATGATAAATTTTAAGCCAACCACATGTCATGAGCATCTGTTCATGATATAGTCGTTCCTATTAGTTAGCTGGACAACGGCTCTGCTAGCTACCCTCTGAGCAACCAGGCACCAAGAAATAAACAAGAGTCGCACACAGTAATTATGCTATTCACTCAGCTTTTATTAAATGCAGGTTCACTCAAAATAGAACATCAATTTCCAATCTAACAATCTAAGAAAAATTTAACACACACACACACACACACACACACACACACACACACAGAGTAATCAATGGGGGCTAACGAACCTGAGTCTGTCTGCAGGTCCAGGAGACAGCACAGTGGACAAGGGAGTTGTCAACACCTTGCAAAGAGGGACCTCTGGAGTCAAGTGGGCAGCAGCACAGATGAAGTCCTCAGTCAAAAAGGGCAGAGCCTCTAGCATCTGATGCCAAGGGAGATCAGTGTGGCATGGAGTAGCACTTAGGTGTCTGGAGCTCAGCTGTTCCAGGAGTGGTCTGGAGCTTGCCTCAGCTACACCTTGACGGTGGGGTACTCCACCCTTTGGGGCCTCTGGACAAGTGTCTTAGCATCTCTGATGGAAAGTAAGGAATTTCCCAAGAAGCCTATCTATGGGCTGCCCCACTCTGCAGACATGTCTGTTCTCATCACATGTGCAGGTGTCTTAGGGTCTCTCCTTGCCAAAAGTGTCTGTTCTGATTTAGGTAGTCTCCCTCTTGAACCAAAGTGTCAGAGCTGACTAGCAGCCATCTTAGTTGACATGAGTGTCTCCATTTTGTTTTATATAATTATGTTGTCTTGACTGGATCAATGTCATTTTATTTGTCCTGCTCTCCTCATCACGTTCTAGGCAATATTAATCTCAAAAAAAGTAAAAAAAATACTAGGTGCAGCAGCAGCTAATAAAGGTATCTGCATCTGTATATTTGTTTTAAGTTTAACTTTTAAATAGCCTTGTATTCAACATGTACATTAGAAGAAGCTCACTGATATTTGAAATTTTTTTTTAGAAATTGGTTTGGATTTAATAAATCTATTAAATAATTTGATAGAGACCAGGATAATAGCTACTGTTAAATCATTAATATACTACACAAAACGCATTAATTTAATCTTCTTTCTTATGTGTAATAGAATTTGATGTTTATAGCGCTATTGCTTAAATTACATAATTTAAATGTACAATATTGTATCAATCTAAAATTTTTTGTTTCTAGAATATCAAAGTGCAAGTAAATTTTGTATAGTAAATTCATATCAAATGACTTTTTAATACTCTTTATTAATTATAATTATATGTATATATTTATGAATTTTAATAACTAAATTATTTACATTTTAGATAAGTATAATTTATAAATTAAAACATGCAAATTATGTAGTACAATTAAAATATAAATAAAATGTAAAATTGGGTAAAATCAAATTTTATACTATAAATAATTATAAAATGATTTACAAAATAATTTAAATTTAAAAGGGAATATATATTTCACATTTTCCATTTCTTTTTGAAGTAGGTTAATTATATATTTCTAGAGATTTTGATCTCATATAAGCTTCAAAATTTATTGGACATAGTTTTTATCAAAATGTAATATTATTTGTTGCCTGCAGTATCTGTGATCTTTCCTCATTTCTGTTAATCATGTTATGTTTCCTTTCTATGTTTTTCTTAATCTTGTCAGGTAATTTTCTATCGCTATGCCTTAATTTCACTGTACTTTCCAGTACATTACTTAAATTTATCATAGGTCTACCCAGTGAGTATTTAAATTCACAGATTTTTTTTGTTCAGTTTCCACTTCTTTACTCAATTATAATCATATTTTCCCTTAAAAGGTTGATCTTATTTATAGTAACTGTTTTACACTAATTGTCTGCTAAAATATATCTGTCATTTGTTGGACCTTGATTAATTAATAATTAACGTATTTATTATTTTAGTCTTCCTGTTATTTCACTTGTTTCTTTTAACAGTATTTTTTTTTATTGGATGTTTGATATTTTGTATTTTGTAGGGTTAAAAATCTATCTTTTTTTCCTTCACTCCAAGAATATCATGATTGTTTGGAAGAGATAAAGTACAAATGAAACTTGAATCTTTGGAGGCTTCTTTTTAAATTTTGTTTGATGACTCTAGAATAGACTTTTAACAGGGTGGTGATCGCTGTGGGGAAGATGGTAAAAGAAAAGTAAAAAAAGTAATTTAAGATTCACTGTTAAGTCCTGACCCTTCAGTTGGCTCTACTAAATACATATCATGTTGAACTATATCTCTCAATTTGGGTGGTGGAAATTCATGTCTGTCAGCCCTGCTTACTCTCTGAAATTGTTCATCAATCTTTTGTGTTTTTACCACATAAATGTGAATATTGGTATACATCAACAGTCTAAAAGGTATGGCATGAAAATACTTGTAAATATTTCTTGGGACATCTCCCTTTTTATAGTTCTTTTTCCTACTAATCACAGCTTCCTCAGCTTCCGTGAACTGTAATCTCTTGTTCTTCATCTCACCGCAGTGACTGTTCTTTGTATGGGTTACCCAGTTTTATACCATCTTTGAAGAAACCTCTTCACAAACAAACTTGAGGTTGTATTAGGGTTCACCTCATTTGTTGCCCTTCACTCAGAGATTATGGTCTATGCTACAAACTTCCCAATACCTACATCATTTTTTCTCTCCTATATTTTCAGTTTCCTTTCTGTTTAAAAATGAGATGAAAACTCTGATACCAGTACTCCAACGAAGTTGGAAGTGTAAGTTTACAGTTGCCTGTCTGGTTATTTTCAAAAACTCTGCTATGTCACTTCTTTATAGTTTCTAATATTTTTTAAAAGCATTTATTTAAAAACCTTGAGTATAAAGTATTTTAAACATGTCATGTAAATCTATTATCTGTAGATTATGCATGCCTGCAAAATGTAGTTTCTGTTGATTCTCACTCAAGTTCAGCATTTCTTACGCTCTTCTATGCATTATAATATTCCACAGCATTGTCTTTGAACCATAATTACTGTATTCTGAAGTCTAAGAGAGTTGTCCCTTTCCTCCAGATACCATTTCTTTCTTTTTGGATACCGTGGACTTGAGAATGTTTCAAATTTAATTTAAGATGTGAAAGTCCCCATTCACACATGCTGAACATACTCAGAACATGTACACAATAGAAGATCAAGTCTGTGACCATAACCTCCCTGAGTAGGCTTTGTCTTTATATTCCATTTTTCTCTTGTTTTTCCACTTTGTGCCCTATCAGATTTCTTAGCATTTCTTCACTTTTGTTGATGGATTTAGTTATTGGGATCCCAGTTCAGGCAGGGGAAAATGGCAGTGATCTGTGCCTTTTGTGGTCTGCTTCAACCAGGAAAGCAGAATCGGCTAAAGTATGGGTAAAGGCCATGAAGCAAAAGTAGCTTTAGTAATCAGTTTTCTCTCTTCCTTCTCTTACTATAGGATTTATGTAAAAATATACCTGGGTTTTCTATCATTTTCTGATTATTAATGATATCAAGTATCTGTTGTTTTAGATGTATTACAACATTTATTTTGTTTTACTGATCCAAGCAACTTACCATGCCATTACTAGACATTTGAATACCTTGTGGATATTTTTAAGAATTTCATAATTTTATTGAGAATGTAATTTTAAAAAATTAAAACATTTTCTAGTGACAGTGACCTGAATGTGCAAATTATTTCATTTTGATTATGTAAAGGTATTAATGTCTCATCAACTGCTTTCTTAATATTCAAGAATAAGTGTTGTTTGAAGTTAGATAAATACAATTCAGTGTTTTACAATGGCCTAATAATAATAATACCCAAATAGATATTCACCATATGAAATTCATTTACTCTATTGAAAGTTTTTACAAGTTAATACATATTCATCTGTGAGAATATTTGAATTCATGTTAATACAAGATATGAGAGCCAAAGAAGAAGTTGGTTTAGTGTGCAATGAAGATTTAAAGTCACTCAAGCTATTGATTATATAGGATATATCTCAATTGCTCATATATTTTGAGTAGATTGTGCCTATGTTAAAGTCAAATTTATGGTAATGTACTGCATTGCAAACACTGATTTCTACTCTACAGGATAAAACTTGAATCACAGGATGATCCTATAATCCAAATTCCATTAAAAATATTCCTATAAAAATACTTGTATTGAGCCTGAGTTATTTCTATCTGTAGTTCTCTAATTCTTCTATAAGCCAAATCCTTATAATTTTAACAGTTCTTAGTACTCTAGTTTTGAGTTTACTCTACTATAAGCATGAACTAAAAAATGTCATTTTTGGCATCATTAAGGCATTGCTTTCAACAAAGAGTTAATAGAGAGAACATACATCAATATAATAAAGGCCATCTATAACAAACCCATAGCCAACATCATACTCATTGGGAAAAACCTAAAAGTATTTTCCTTAATATCACTGATACATCTAATAATGGGTTAATATCTGAAGTGTGTAAGGAACTTATAAAACTCAACACCAAAATAAATCCAATTAAAAATGGGCAAAGACCGGAATAGGCACTTCTCCAAAGAGAATATAATAGGTCACGAGTAAACATATGAATAGATGCTGAAGGTAAACTAATCATCAGAGAAATGCAAATTAAAACCACAATGAGAGATCAACTTACATCTTTTGGATTTATCATGTGTTCATTTATCATTAATACATCAACAAACATCAAGTGTTGGCAAGGAGGATAAGAGAGGGGAACCCTCGTGCACTCTTAGTGGCCATGCAAATTGGTGCATGAAAAACTATGAAAAACAATATGGAGATAACCTCAAAAAAATTATAAGTGGAGCTACCTTGTGACCAAGTGATTCTTCTTCTGTGAATTTATCTGAAGAAGCCCAAAACACTAATCTGAAAGAATATGAGGTCAGTCCAGAAAAAGTTCAGCTGTTGTTGATGTAACAAGAACCGTTTGTGCAACATCGATATGACCTGGCAGTCCAGGAGAGTGGATTGGGACACACATGAGTGAACAATGATGACTTCACTGCACTCGTCGCTGGAGACAGTAGACATTGTTGAGTGGGCATGTGTACTCTGAGGCCATTGCATTCAAAATGACTGAGTAGAGCAATGAATCTGTATGAAATTTTGAGTTAGGCTTGAAAATTCCTGAAGCTATTCAGATGATTCAGAAGGCCACAGTTATGGGCAAATGGTGATTGGCAGCTTCATCACAACAACACGCCAGCTCATGCATCACGTCTCCTGGAGAGTTTTTTGGTGAATCAAATCACCCACGTGAGTTAGTTTCCTTGCAGCCCACATTTGGTGCCCTGCAACTTCTGGCTTTCCCCGAAACTAAAGTCACCTTTGAAAGGGAAGAGATTCAGGAAATTATGACAGCGCAGCTGATAATGATTGGGAGAAATGTTGAGGTCCTAAGATGCTTACTTTGAAAGGTACTGAGGTGTCATGGTCCTACATACAATGTGTTTTGTATCTTGTACCTTCTTCAATAAATGTCTCTATTTTTCACATTACATGGCTGGATACCTTCTGGACAGACCTCATGTATGCACCCTTATATTCATTTCAGTGTATTTAAAATAGGCAACAGTCAGAAACAGCCCAAGTGTCCACAGTAGATAAGTGGATAAAACAACTATGGGACATTCACACAATGGAATACTGCTCAGCCATACAAAAGAAGAAAATTCCACCCTTTGTGACTGCATGGGGGAACCTGAGGAACTTTATGTAAAGTGAAATAAGCCAGTCAAGAAAAGACAAATACTACATAATTTCACTCATTTGTGGAATTTAATGAACAAAATTAACAAATAAAAAAGAAACAGACTTAATGATTATAGGGTACAACCTAACAGCTGTCAGAAGGAAAGGGGGTTAATGGCTGGATAGAGCAAAGAAAAAACTCTTAGAACAGACAATAGTATGGTGATTGCCAGAGAAAAAGGGTGGGGGATGAAGGAGGTAGAAGAGGGTGGAAGGAGGACAAACGGTAATAGATGGAGACTTTATTCAGGCCGCTGAAAACAAAACAATACATAGATGAAGCAGTATAGGATTGTATACCTGAAACCTAGATAATGTTATTAACTACTGTTACCCAGTAAATTCAATGAAATTAAAAAAAAATAGAGAGAGGCAATTAGGTGGGACGTGTCTGGCTCAGCAAAGTCAGGGAAGTGAAACACTGTAAAATGCATAAAGAGGTCGATCCATGTAAAAACAAATTATAGTTAATTAATTAATTAATTAATTAAAACCCAGCATTGCACAAGCAACAATTATTAGAAGGGTAACTTTTTAGGGTTTCTTGGAGAAGAAAGACGTTTTACTGGATTTAAAGTCTATCATCATTCAAATGAACTGAACCGTTATAACCACACTAAAAATGCTTGACAAAGTCACAGAAAAGAAAATCCGTATTATATACTCATGCCAGAAAGTTAGCATTTCCCTAGCATCGAATTTTTGTTACGCTCCACAACTTAAGTTATTGTTAGAAAATGTTAAATGGATTTGCCATGGTATGTCCATATGGTTGGAATCAAGGTATATGAAAATAGCATATCCTAGAAGCCATGTTAGAAAAGTGAAATCCTTTCAGATGTGCAATACCATATTAACAAGACATAAAACAAGGAGGAAAGTCACACTAAAATTTTAGTTGCTTAACATCCATCTCCAGATAAAAATGAAAGGTTAATTTATCACCCACTGTCACAAAATAAATGTGGGAACATGATTGTTCTCCTAAAAATATACATGTATTTTCTTCTCCAAAAATAAAAATAGGTTATAAAAATGCTAAATGTATATATTTTAATAATTGTATTATAAAATGTATTTTTTGACAATGTTTAAATTATTTTGTGTATAAGTAAAATGCTAGAAATAAATCCAATTATTTGGTTGTTGTCACAATATACATAATTACTTTATTAAACATAAAATAAGCTTTTCTTTATTTTGGGGACTCACATTAAATTATATTATATATTCGTGAAAGCTTCAAAACCTGACCAATTGGATCCTGAAAAAATACCACAGAATCAAATAAAATTCAATGTTTACAGTTAAATAATTGGAAAACATATTTATCTGGTGAATTACTTAAAACCAAATTCTAATCAAGACTTTCTTTGCAGCTTTGTAGCAAATTTTATTTATTCTACTAGTGTAATGCTCTTGTCACTTGTAGAAGGGATTAGTTAGAATGTTGAAACTTATTTCACACTCAAAGAGATAATGCAAGGGCTTCTTTGAAAAAATTAGGCTTCATTAATGTTCAAGCGGCATCAGTTGGAAATTGTAATAAATTCCACATGTCCTCAACTAATTATCCTTAAGGTTAAGAAACAAATTATAAACAAATCTCACTTTTTACAGATACAATAAAAAGACAGATGCATATACTTTAAAAACGAATGGGAAACAGGCACTCAAGTATCAATATAACATGTATTAATTTTTCATTATCTTGTGCCTTACTAAATCTCCTTACTCAAATGAAACACCATCTGACAAAGATTTGAAGAGAGATGATTACACGGCTATGCACCCCATAGAAGGGAATTACTTCATGAGCAAGAGAGGCAGCACAAACTATGACTGCTAAGATGGAGATCTAAGGAACAAGGCTTTTGAAGCCCCATCTAACCTGTCTACTGTGCCTTTCCAGGGAGACCACTGGAATTGAAATTGAAACTATAGAAGACCAACAAGTATAGTGAACAAATGTGAAGACTATCGCAGTGGAAGGAATGCTCGGTGTTCACAGAAGTATTTTTTCAGTGGCTAAAATTCATTCCAGCAACAGTGGGAATGTGATAAGGGAGTAACAATTCTTTATGTGCACCTACAGTTGAAATAATTTATGTCAGATTTCATGTTCATAGTCAGACTGGAGAGCATAATTTCCAGCCTTTGACAATCTCTTGTTAGGTAGAACAGTTAGGCATGTCCAAAAATGCTGACAAATGTTAGACTATTTATATGTGGCTATCACAGAATTTCCCACAGAATGGGGAAACCACATTAACAGCATATGTATTTATTTTCTAGTTAGAGAAATGTTAGAGAGATTATATCCCATAAAAGTACAGATAGTTATTTATTTATCAGTCAGCAGTGAATTCAGTACAAACGTGTATTTCCATGATTTCTATATGCATATGGCTTAAATTGTTCATCTTCAGGGCTTACCACGTCCCTGATATCCATAATTTTATATATACATTATATTATATATATTTGTATTTTTATATATATGTGCATCTATACCTAAATTTATCTTTAGAAACCTACTCAAAATCATCTATTAACTTGTCTAAAACAAATTTTAAATTTTATGTAAATAAATATTTGTTGATGATCTTCCCCCCAACTGACTCTTGTCCACACTGTACCCTCCTCGGTGAAAGTCATTTAAATAGACACCATTGCACCAATAAAATTTTGCTGTGACTTTTGACCTTGTCCTTTATCCTTCTGCTACACATCACATCAGCATATCTTCTCGGACGTATCTGCACGATGTATCCAAATTGCTCTCACCTGGACTATGGTAATAGAAACCTAAGTGGTTATCGTCATTCTCTATTACTTACCATACTGTCTACTTACCACACTTTGTTGCTGGTATTACAGTTTGTACTTGTAAGAACATATATCAAAACAAATCATTATCACACCGTCCTTTAATCACATCAAAGAGAAGTTCAAATTACTGTTCTCATAAAAAAATCATAAAACAAAACAAAAACAACAGTAAACATTTATTAACTACCTCAAGGCTTTTTCTCTGTCATTTTCTACCATATTATTCCTAGCTCTTCCATTTTAGAAAGACTTCTTTGCTCTTCTTCATTAATAACATATTAATTGCCATAACAGTAAATTTTTTCTTGCTAAATCTCTCTGCCAAGAATGAACTATTCCTTAACTTGTCCCACTTTATTTAGTGTCTGCTCATATACCTCTGCATTCCTGGACTATTCTTATAAAAATAGCCCATAACCTATCATTCCTTATGTTCTCACCCAGTCATAGTTCTACTTCCTGAAAGTATATTATATTTGTTTATTGACCATCTCTCCCAGGTAGAATGTAAGCTCTACAGGGCAAGGATTTCATGTTGTTTCTGCGCTATCCCCAAAGAACAATATTTGGCACATAGAAGACTTTTTTCTTTCATTATTTTTTGAATGGCTTGGTGACTGCAGAGTTGAGGGTATTCTCTAGGAGGTTTCTATTTAAGGAGCAATGAGGTAATGGCATAGTAACGATTAGACACAAAAAAGATTGCATCACAATAAGGAATAACTATAATGAAAAAAAAACTTGAAAAGACAACAGTTCACCTGTAATTCAGTGCCAATATCTTCATATTTTGCTTTAAGGACTCATTTTCTGGACAATTATACTGCTTAAAATTTATAATTAGATGTTTTTGTTTGCTTATCTGTTTTACAAAGAGCTGTTCTAATGTAAAATAAAAGGGGTAGAGTGAACCACAATCTACCCATCCCATCGGTAAACCAAAACTCTTTCAGAGTTAGCAGCAAATTCTGATGGAGGTCCTGTATACCGGCAGAAAGAAAAAAAAGAACTATTTGTTCTATAATGGAGTAATAAAATGCACAATCACTTGTGTTTTGTAAAATTATTATATATTGTAAAAGGAAGTTTTATTAAGAGTACTATGAAATACATAGACCAGGGGTTAAGTCTTTCAGAGAGCTGATAAAATAAGAAAATTATATAAATAAAACTATGCAAAGAATGAAAATATAGGCAAAGAAACTTATGGTGAAACTAGTATATTTCCAGTAAATAGGATAATTTTATCATAATTTCATTGATAGTAAGCCATTTTGAACGATGCTCATAGTGTGTTGTTTGTTAAAAGAAGCAATTAATAGAACATCATGATTGTGAGATTAACCTTGTTATATTACACATGGTACATTGTCCTTGTCAACCTTACCATTTACTCTATCAAAATTGATTTATTACATTAGTTTGCAATTGTGTTTCAGAAACGTGTGCTGACAAATTTTCATTCAATTCGTCAGTTCCTTCTCCCAAAAGATCAATTACCTTATTATATTTTCTAGACCATTACCTAAGATTGAAGTAAGTTTCACAAGGTAATTACTTAGGTTGTCCCTTCTAGTACTTTTAAATCTGAGTTTATTAACCTTTGTTTTCCCAAGAGAGAATTTACAAGTTATATAGAGATTTATTAATACTTGGTAATCTTATCATCCTCGTTAGTTCTTTTATATCTCATCCATCTCATTATGCATAGTTTCAAGATGCATTACTATTTTATCTGAAACACAGCAAATTAAATATATTTCCACATGCTTAATTTATAAACATAAAAGATCTGTTATAGAAAGGTGAAATAGATCTTATAAGTATAGTCTGAAAGCAAAGTACAATTTAGTCCACCAAGGTCAATATTAATACAAATGTGATGAGACATTATTCTAATGACAAGGATGTTCTCTCTCTTCTTTCCTTGCAAGATTTCTGTTTATACTAATTTTAGTATACCAATCTGGTGTTATCTTAAATGCTAGTTTGTGGACCATACTATAATCTTCTATTCAAATATTATTTAATGATTTCTGACTCAAGAATTCTGAAATTTAGAAGAGAATTAGCTTTGGGAAAAATAAAATTACAAATAAGTGAATAATTTATGTCCTAAAATACATTTTGAAAATTGCAAAAAATGAGCTTTTTCTTATAAGATTAATTGAAGTGTTAGAGTTTTAAGAACCATAGAGACCATAGATAGATGTTTGATCTTTTTACATTTTTTACAGATCAGGCCAGTGCATTTAAACAGTGAATCGAATAAGTGTTCAGACTTAAACAGAAGGAAGAAAAGACACAATAATGATAGTCTACAAATGAGATTTTATACTTGAAAGCCCAGCAGCAAAAATTAAAATATTTCAAAACTATTAGAAAATACCATACAAACAAAAATGACAATTAATGGTAATTACATAAAATGGGTTTTCTGTAACAACAAAAGCACAAGTAGAAAATATATTTAAAAAATATACAACAACATAAAATATATGAGTAAATAAAGTAAGAGACATCTGAAAACTATGCTAGAAAAGAATTTAATAATGGACAAAAGTAAAACTTTAATAAATTGATACATTTTGCTTTTGGAACGAAAATCAGTAGTCTGCAGACTCTCACTACTTTCTTTTTGTTTTGTTTTGTTTTGTTTTGTTTAAGATTATTTATTTATTTTCTAGACAGAAGGAAAGGGAAAGAGAAAGAGAGGGAAAGAAACATCAATGGGTGGTTGCCTCTTGCGCCCCCGCTACTGCAGACCTGGCCTGCAACCCAGGCATGTGCCCCGACTGGTAATTAAACCTGTGACCCTTTGGTCGTGCTCAATCCACTGAGCCACACCAATCAGGGCCTCACTACTCTTGTTAGAGCATAGTTTTATGCAATCTTTTTGGATGTTAGTTTTAATTTTCAAATATAAAATACCTATTACCTTTTATTCAACAATTCTGCTAAGGATTTGTCCTACAGCTATAGTTACAATATGAAAAGGAGTGAAAATAATTTCTCCAAATATTTTGTTATAATAGTAAAAAAAAATTTCCTCTATGTTTATTGATTTTAGAGAGTGAGGAAGGGAGAGAGGGACATCTATGTAAGAGAGAAACATCAATTGTTTGCCTCCTATATGCACCCCGACTGAGAATCTAACTTGCAACCTAGGTATGTGCCCTGACAGGGAATCAGATTTGTAACCTTTTGGTGTACAATATAATGCTCCAAGCAACTGAGCCACCTGGCCAAGGCCATAGCTGTAGAAATTTGAAAACTTCTTAAATGTTTAATAAGAGAATACTAATTATGTAAATTATAGTGTTTACAGATCATTCTCTCTGTTAATATATATATTATGATTGGATAATCTTTAAAATGTTTGTTTATGCACATATAATATAAATAAAATATACTCACATAGAGATGAACATTCATCCTAGTGATTATCCTAGTTTAAAACACTGCACATGTGAAAGTATATTATGTAAATATATGCATTTAGTGAGATCTGGAGTAATGCTCATAAAAATGTCAAACATGATTAGATATGAAAGGTTGAATATCACATAACGATTCTTCCATGTTTTTACTGTATGATTTAAATTGTGGATGTTATGCATCTAACATTTCAAAAATTCTCTTTTATTATTTAAAGGGCAAATATTAAAGTGGAGCTAAGAATGTATTTTTCTTTAGTTTAACTGTTTTCATTGGTACATAAATGATTATCAGAACAATGTGGTACTGCATGATTTTAATACTAATATCTTAAATAGAAGATACTTTGTAATTTATTACTATTTTATAGGATATTTATAGAATATACACTTCTTTAAAGGATACTCATGAATCATACATTGTATAGGAAGTTTTCCCTAAATATATGGGAAAAAATAAATACTTCTGTGAAAATGCCTGAAAAAGTTGCCTTTTAACTCTGTTTTCTTTATCTTTAACAAAAATCTTGATTTGGAAATGACATTCATTAAAAATATGTATAACTTTTGAAAAGAACATAAATACACATTTAATATAAAACTACATCATAAGATAATATAAAAATCTTTTTTTATTATCTGGACATGTTCTTTCTTCTAATTATAAACTAACTTTGTCATTTTCTTTTTCTTATTGAAAATCTAGTGACATAATAACAGAAACACATTTCAATTATTCCTCTGCTTTCTAGGGTTTTTTGTTTTTTTTTTTTGTTGTTGGTTTGTTTTAGTTTAATCTGTGCCTTACAAAAAATGACACTGTCTTTTCCATTGATTTATATGATCTATTGATCTATATTGATCTATTGATCTGCTCTTATGCCAGTACCAGACTCTTTCGGTTATAGTGGCCTTGTAATAAGTTTAATTCTTACTATTTTATTCTTCTATTTGTCCTACTATTTCTCAAGATTGCTGAGGCTATTCGGGTCATTTTTGTTTTGATATAAATTTTTGAAATTTTGTTCTAAGTCTGTGAAATATGTCATTGGTATTTTAATAAGGATTGTGTTGAATCTATAGATTGCTTTGGGTAATATGGACATTTTAATAATGTTAATTCTTTCAATCCATGAACATGATATATGCTTCCATTTATTTGTATCTTCCTTAATTTCTTTCTTCAGTGTTCTGTAGTTTTCCAACTATAGGTCTTTTTTTGTCTTGGTTAAGTTTATTCCTAAGTATTTCATTTATGTTGTTGCTATATTAAACAAGGTTTTTATTCCTAATTTCTGTTTCTTATATTTCATTGTTGGTGTACAAAAATGCCTTTAATTGACTTTGTATCCAACTATTTTGCCAAATTCACTTATTAGGTCAAGTAGTTTCTTGGTGGAGCCTATATGGTTTTCTATGTACACTATCACGTCATCTGCAAATAATGACAGTTTTACTTCCTCCTTTTCAATTTGGATGCCTTTTATTTCTTTTTTCTTGTCGGATCACTGTGGCTAGAACTTCCAATACTATGTTGAATAATAGCAGTGTAAACAGACACAATTGTCTTATTCCTGTTCTTATGCGGAAAGATTTTAAGAGTGATAAATGGCACCCAAGTTATAAATGAGCATCAAGTTCAGTAGCACCAAGCTGCCAAGAGTTGAAAGAAGAGTCACAATTCTGATGGGTTTAAGAAAAGGCCACATACTACTGGCATGCATCAGTAGAGATAAATCCTCAGATATACCTTACTGTAATTTCAAAACAGAATTAGAAGAGCCTGTTATTGAAGAGCTAAGAGTTGACCTGGAATTGAACAAAGAACATTGATTAGCATAAAAGCCATTCTTTTTCTGGATAGAGATGAATGTAATAACATTCCATGACCAGTCAAAAATCCTGATGGAAAATATCTGCAAATGTTAAATAATTCATCGACACTAAAATACATAATATTACTGAACAACACTATTTTTCTTATTTGTCTTCACTCCTTATTTTCTTAAAAATATCTATAAAGAATCTAGAAGGCACATAGAAAGAAATGGTCTACTTCTCTAGAAGGTTGTCTTTATCTCTATAAATTTCCTTAGTTGAACTGCATAAAATAAAAATGTGATCTTTTCTTATAAACTAAAATATACAATTCTCTAACAATATGACAAAGAAAAAACACTCAAAGAATGTTATAGTGAAATGTCACTTGAGAAATCCACTTGAGTGAAAGAAACTCTATGTAATAGAAGCAGAGAAATGTTGAGGGTCTTTCCCAAGTTCATGTCACAGATAACTGGCAGATTAGAATTAAATCACTGGTCTCCTGGTGCTTACACCTACTTTATTTCCACTTCATAAAGGATCCCCTCAAGGAGGTTTTGTAGCATCTAGGTCTAACTGAAAGTCTTGTAGCATTTAGGTCTCTCATTGGCTGGGTTAGATCTCTCTAGCTTCCATAACCTATAGATATTAGAATAGATTTCAGAATAGATTTCAATAATCTTTGCTATTTCTCCTTTATTTGTTCATGAGTATCAAGATGAATTGTGCCATATGGGAAATTTTGCTAGTCATTGTGAGGCAAAGCTGCAGAATACAGGAGGGGACAGTCATTGAAACTCCACTACTTCACAGAGAAAGAGACTTTCAAACAAAGGACTCTTGAAAATATTGAAAAACTTCTGTGCACTTTCACTTCACTTCCTTATAAAGAGACTCACATCTTGTGGCAGCCATTAGCGACTTCTCTCCGTACTTTAAATAGCCATGTTGGAGGGTAAAATATATATTGTGCCATGCTTCCCATGAGCAATTAACAAGTTATGATTTCACAATGATTTTCCCTTAAACAACAGAATGTGAAATATAATATATAAAAATTAAAAAAAACCCTGCTCATTGTATTGAGCACTGAATTTAAAACACGTTTTGTATATGCATGCGTTTAAGGTTCAAGACGATGTTGCAAGTTTTAACAAGTTACTAACCAATAAAAATGTACTGTATTTTAACAGTGGCATAAAACTATAATGAGTGCTAATAAAAAGACACAGGAGCTCTTGCTACCCAAACTGGTGAATAGCCCAAGAATTACTTACTTGTCTTTGAGGACTATTTTTATATGTAGATATTTTGTGCAGGTCTAATGTTCTAGAAATACTGTACTTCAGACTAAGCATTTAGTCTCTTTAACTTATAATAATTTTAGTCTCATAATTGATCAAGTATCCATTCATTCAAACACTCAGTGAACATGGATTTTGCACCATGCATATGCCCAACACTAAATTAGGCAAAATGGTCTGTAGAAAAAACAGAAAAACTGAATATTTTTAATTCTGAGACAATTGCATAATCCAGTAATTATAATAAAACATATTAGGTATTTATAATCCAATAATTAGGAGAAAACATACACGATATATTAATACCATAAATAAAAGGTCTTGTTGTGGTACCAAGTTCACGATAGGCAGTTAAAACAATATCTTTCCATGGTAGAAAATCTAGAAAATATCTCTAATACTGATGCTAAGATTGAAAGATTGAACATTTCCCCAAAATCATGGTGTCATAAGGTATAACTATTATAATAATTTGGGTGGGACCTTTGCTGTTTAAGTGTGTTGGGAGGTAACTAACTTTGAGTTGCAAATAGAAGGCTTAGTGAAAAAGTTTTGTCTCTTTCAAGTTGTAACTCTCTAAACCTGTGACAAAGATCTGAAAACCGCCCTCTGGTGACGTCTGAGGACTTCCTCTGCACCATCTGTTATTTCGAAATGTCAGCACTATAAGTATCCAATACTGAGAACAAGCTGCAAGAAGCTCACAGAAATAGGACTACTAACTTTTGTCAGATTCAGCCCACTACTTGCCATAGATGGCAACAGCAAAAGCTGATGGCCTTTACTTGATAAATAGGGCGTTCATCAAACACTGCTAAAATGTAGGAATCCTTATGATTTATTGATACTTTATTAAAAGATTTTTACATAAAAATTACATGGCACACTGTTAACGTTTTACCATTACTTATCTGGCTGAGATACTATAAGAAACAACATATTTGAATATATGGAAAGCTCATTAAACTTCAAAATGTGATTGAGCAAAAATAGAAATGTAATTTGCCTATATAGCAATCGATTAGTATTCGCAAATGGTTTATTCAACAAAATAACTACTTGATAATATAAAAATAACCCACATAATTATCAATATTTTCTTATCTCAATCTGAGTTTTACCTACAATCAAAATTTAGAAAATATGTACATTCAGTTTGACCACACAAGACTTTCTCTATGCAAAAAGCCTTGAAAGGACAGTGTGGAAAAAAGGCCAGTCTGTAACACTGCTCACAAGTCATCGAATGGGAGAACATTTTCCTAATAATAAATACCCAGGTAAATATAAAATTTACCTCCTCTTTTAATTTCTTTAAAATATGAGTTTTGGGGCATATACTATAGTACTGTCTTGCATTTAACAAATGCATATGACTACTTTAACATATAGAAAATCAGAGAGCTATGTGATTACAAGCTGTCTATATTTAAGTGCTAAAATATTAATTCTAAGTGGACTATAGAACTTAATTAAACAGATTGTGATATTTAGAGCAAACATTAAAACTAGCACAAATAGGTATAGAAAAAGTCCAGCAGGTAATGAAGTAGGTTTCTAAAAATAAGAAATGACTTAAAGGAAATTGAGAAACAGTGGAGCAAACAACAGATGGGAGAAAAACAGAAAACGAATTATAAACTGGTAGACATAAATCTATGCAAATTATAACTATATTATTTATTAATGGACTACACATTACAATTATGCCTGAGAATATAGAATCAAAGAGCGGAGCGCTGCTGCCGGTGGCTGGAGAGAGAGAGGAATGGGGCGTTTCACGAATGGATGGCTGTAAAGTTTCAGCAAACGAGATGGGTAGGCTCACACAGAAGGTGGGAGAGGATCGTGTTTCACGCTTGCTTTCTCATAGTCAAAGTAAATAATATTAAGAAATTTAAAATAATATAGAGCAGGGCAGGATAATGGTTCCCTCCCTTGACCCTCTAAGAGCTGCTGTCACTCGAAGCTCACCCGCCCCTGTCTCTGTTGGAATCATTTCCATGTTTGCCCTCCTAACTTGGCAGTGAGCTCCTTCAAGGCAAGGACTGTGCCTTTACTTCTTTTTTCTTTTTTAACACTACAAAGCAACACTTGACGGTATTAACTGATACAGATCGGTAGTTCTATTTCTGTGAGCTATGTCTGGACCTAAGAAACAGATGGAGAGTATGTTAATAATGCAGATTAATCTTAAAAGTGGATTTTATATCTGTCTATTATATTGTGCATAGCACAAAAATTTTAAAAATAGAAAATATTATTTCAGTATTGAAAACTGTTTATTCCATGAAACAAAGAAGTTACTCATGTATTCAATAATGGGTGAGAATAAGTAAAATTCTAACATACGTATTTGTTGTTTTATTGTCCTGTTTGTTAAAGAAAAAAAAATAGCCAAAATTCATGAGAGTAGGCACAAGATAAGAGCAGATGTTTTACCAAAAATATAGAGAGAGCACAAAAAAAACTGACAAAATTGCTCATCATGAATTCTAAGGGATATACAATTAAAACAATAGTGAGAGAGCACTATGAACTTATTAA
Organism: Pteronotus mesoamericanus; assembly: GCF_021234165.1. Lineage (NCBI taxonomy): Eukaryota > Metazoa > Chordata > Mammalia > Chiroptera > Mormoopidae > Pteronotus > Pteronotus mesoamericanus. The sequence goes on along the minus strand of NW_026555285.1, from coordinate 35,933,397 downwards.
AAGAGCTAAATTAAACATTATTAACTATATCTAATATTTGGTAGGATGGAGAATGAAGGGAACTCTCATATACTGTTGGTAAGAATGAGATCTCTTGTCCAACACTATACCTACGTCAACAATAATATATTGTACAATTAAAAGTTTGTTAAAGAGTAGGTTTCATGTTAAATGTTATTATCTCAATTCAATAACGTTTTAAAAAATTGATACAAAAACAAGACCCAGTTTAATGCTATTTAAAGAAATAAATAAAAAGACATGGTATAAAAAAATGAAAAAAACATATATCTGCATACAGTAAATTTAAAAACATGGAGTTGTTACAATAATATTAGATAAATTAGACATCAAGAGAGAATACTACCAAAAATCATAATGATAAGTGGGTCATTTCCTCAATAAAATATTACAACTATAAGGACATATCTATACATTCTTCACTTTAATTGGTAAGTTTGTAGTTGTAAACTGGCTTAGATTGATCATTTTTTTGTATTAGGTGTCTCTTGCCAACATTTTCTTCAAGTTTTTGTTTTTCTTTTCCCTTTTTCTGTAACAGAATTCAAATAATCATCTTTTGGTCTGTTTAGCTGTTCCTCTGTCTTTCTTCTAGGAACATTTTGATCCATTAGTAACTGGCACAAACACCCGAAGGTCGAGATAAATTGGCTTTCTTTCAGACTTTATTTACCATTATAATTTTGATTATTCCTTTGTGTTTAAACACCACCACCAAATATCTGCCATTTTGGACCATATAACCACTGAGCCCAGGGAGAGTAGTTCTATAATAGTATCGTTGTCTACACAGGACACCTACCTTCAACTTTTCAGAAAAGCAGATGCCAACCTCACCAGTACACTTCTCATTACCTCGATGAAATTATGGTGTTTTGTGGCCTCCAGGAGACAGATACAGTGGGACCTCGGATCTCGAAATGAATCCGTTTAGAAATGTCAACTTTTATGATCTTTCATGATTCTTCCTTAATACTCTGCCAAAGCATTTATGACACCTCCACCTCACTGACTAGGCAATCATCATGTTCGACCCCAAGGGGTCATAGAGCAAACTTGGCATCAGTTTGAGGTACTATATGTTGATGTCAAGTCCAGACTTAGAAAAGAAAGCTCCCTTGTCAAAAAATTCCTTTCCATCCAGCATTCTGTCACCTCTTGTTTAGCACCTTGCGAGACACTTCCACACTTGCACACATAGTTTTATCATCACAGATTAGATAAGCATAAAGACCTTGGTATTGACCTGAAGGAAGTGAGAGCACCTTAAGGAGAACAAACGTGTTTTGAGCAACGTAACTCAGGTGTTTGAAAAATTTAGAGGGTAATTAAGAAAAAAGATTCCACCACAAGGTGGCAGGAGCACACCCATGCTGTAAGGGTGACATTTTGACAGGTTTGCATCAGGTGAGGGAGGGGCAATCCCTCAGAGCACCAGTCTTGCTGTGGAAATTTTGTTTCTGCCTTCCTTTATTTCTTCCTTCTTTCCTCCCCCCTCCCTCTTTCCCTTCCTCTTTTCCTCCCTCTTTCTTTCTCCTTTATTTTTTTCCTTTCTTTTTTCCCTTCTTTTCATTTATTTCTATTTTGTCTTTCTTCCTCACAGATTCTACCCAAATCCAACCACCTAAAAATATTTTTTATGTAATCAGGAGCATGATGAATAGTTGTGACTTCAAGTTTTCTTGAACATAGACATAATACATTTTTTTTTCTGGTCTCATAATGTTTTAGTATTATTTCTTGAAGAAGTATTTGTTTTACATAGATGAGTTGTTACTGGCAGTCTTTTATTTTTCAACTAGTGGATCTTCTCTAATTTATTACAGGACATTCCAGACTTTACCCATATTTCAACCAGATTTTCCATTAACATCTTTGTTTGTTTGTTTCAAATATTCAATCTAGTATACCACATTGCATTAATTCATCATGTGTCTTCTAGTCTATAACAGGTCAATCAAATGAACCATTAGGTAGCTTTTTATACATGGGGTTTACTTGAATGTCTCTGTGAGGAAGTGGGGCACCATGAGGCCATTTTCCTGATGTTTAATTAACTTCAAAGTATGTGCTTATGCTTCTGTTTTGTTTTAGCAGTTTCATGTAAGTGAATTATTGTCTAGAAAATATTAATTTTCTTTTATCCCTGTTTCTACACATGCCATGCTGAATCTCCCTATCCAATCCCTATACTTTGAGCAAATTCTGTATTCTGCTAACCATTTTGTGTGTTTCAAACTCAGTCCATCCAGCCCAATGTTCAATTTCCATCTTCATTTAATGTTAAATTTTTCTTTCATTCTCTGTGAAGACTTCACCTGGGATCTTGAATGCTGGAGTTGGGAACCACAGTGCTATTGCTTAGTTCCAAATTACTTCCTCTTCACTCCTTCTCCAAAACTTAGTTTTCTGAATAGAAACAGCAAAATAATATGTAGCCTTTTAGCTAACTGGTCATTTAATGATGTTATTTTTATTATTATTATTTTTCTTTGCTGCGTTTTTTTTCCTCAGGCCAAGAGTGACACATCATCAATGCCCTTGGGGTGCATGGCGTTCAAGTGCTGATTCCCTGATTCCCCCGTGAGGGGACCACTTGTTCTTTAGACATCTCCTCACTAAGGTGTCTGTCCTGAGTTTCCTGCACTCTGCCCATGTCTTTTTGCACTCTTATTCCTCTCCTTCGTCTCAGACCCCACACTAAACTCACTGGCTCTTCTTATCTCTTCAGATAGCAAGCAGTTCTTTTCAGTGCATATGAGTAGGTTAGCTCAAATTCAGTAAATACTGATAGCTTCTTCTTGAACATAAAGCATGGCAATGTGGGCTGCTTGTTTCTTGCCCTATCTCAGTCCTACCACCTCCCCCTATATTTTTGTAGGTGAGAGTGATAGTTGTTTATATTTCTTGTGTAGGCACGAAGATGAAGCATCAAGCCATTGTCTAAGCAGATGTCTATCTGGGGAATAAGATGATATTGCCCTTATCATCCTCCTCACTGTCCTCATCTTTCTTTTTCCCCTACCGTTGCTCTCTCATCCTCCTTGTTCTTCTCTCTCTGATGTTACAGTTTTGTCCCCACAAAACTGTAAAAAAAAAAAAAAGAGGGGAAAGAAAAGCAACCCTGGAATAAAGGGTTTTTATGTTTGGGTTGAACATCATCCTGAAAAATATTGGTGAAATAATACCCAAAGACCGAGATCATGAAAGTGAAGCAAACATGTAGCAGTGTCTGCCACAGATGCAAATCCAGCACATATTCATATCTAATCCTAAAGCCCATGATTGAGGAAATTCAAGGTCACACAATGTGTTTCATACAGCTAGAGGAAACCTGTGATGTATGGTGACACAATTCATAAGTAATCTGTAGGATGCCCTTAAAAGTGGTGCAACACAGTGAAAAATTCACAGAGATCAGCACCACAAGAACTAAGTGTTGTTCTAAATATTATGGCTAGAGTCATGCCTCACTTGATGATAGGACTCCATTTTGCAAAATGTGTCCTTAGGTGATTTTGTCATTTGTGATCATAGAGCGCACTTACACAAACTGAGAACGTATCACCTACTACAGCCTTAGGCTGTACGATATGCCCCATTTCTCCAAGTTTGGGCCCCAAACTTGTACAGTATGTGACCATGCTGAATGCCGTAGGCAATTCTAACACAATGCTATATATTTGTGTACTTAAACATATCTAAACATAGAAAAGGGTACATTAAAATATGGTACGCAAATTTAAAAATTATATCTATTTAAGGCATTTACTATGCATAAAGCATGCAGGACTGGCAGTCGCTTGCTCTGGGGGAGGAGTGAATGAGCTGTGAGTGAATATAAAGACCTAGGACATCACTGTACACCACTGTAGTGTTGGTAAACACCATCCCACAAGCTCTCCCCTTGATTCCTTCTGACAGGGTCAGAAATAGAACATGAGAGATCTCAGTGCTGCTCCATGAACAGGGATATGGGCTGGCGACTGGAAATATCAGGGAGAAACTGGCTGGGTAAGGCTTCGTTACCATATCAGTGACTGTCAGAGGGAAGTAAAAGGTGACTTGAGAATCAGTAGAAATGAAAAACCAGACGGATAGATAAAGGAACATAGGAGCTGTCTTGGCAATCTGTTTTGGCTACTGTATGTTGGAACAGTGGTCAGATTAAGGAACTTTATGGTAGTCATAAAAAAGAGGGTATGTAACACGATGATGGCGTAGAACTCAGGACTCGGTACTTGATCTTTGTTCATTTGTTTTTGGTTTCATTGACCCTATGTGGTCCAAAGGCTCTCTCTGGCCTTAAATTGATGGAAGAAATAAAGCTTACCAGTGCTTTGCATAATAACAATCTGAAAAATATTTTGAAAGTACAAGGACAAGCTGGCTCCACACTGCCACAGAAAGCTTTTATTAAAATGAATTTACCAATAATTTACATATTCTTTGCAGACCACCAAGCTAGATCTGTGGGGGTGGTAACACCCTCTGAATATAGGGCACAGTTGGGGGGCAGGTGCCTCTCTGCTAAAACAGGTGAGTGGCTGACTTATTGGACTGCAATCTGTGCTCTCAAAATTGAGGTGTTGTGAGTGAAAGATCTATTATTTCCAAGACCCACAGATACTGCTCCTGTCAGAGGAAAAAAAATCTTCCATTTCCATCCTTCCATTTCTTACAGAAAATTCAGCTCCATTATAATCTTACGGAACCAATATCTTATATGAGGCTCACTGTTGACCTAAATATCGTTATGTAGCATGTGACTGTAATTAGCTGTTTTTTTCTTAATAAGCTTAATTAAATTTTTCCTCTTTAATTTTTCTCACCTGCTTGCTCACTAGACAAATATTAAATTCAATTTCTTCTCTAAAACTGTAATGAAGTAACAATAATGGTTAAGATCACTGACATCCATATCATTTATTGAACACTTAAATTTGATGAAGGTCCCATTACAAGAATGTATTATATGTGAATAAATATTATACATATGCAGCGTGCATATATGTGTTTATAAATATTTATTTATATGCTCACTTGTTTTCTAATAAGAGTCTCTCATTTATTTTCCTGCTTGCTATTATAATTTGAAAAACATTGTGTATTTCTTTAAATATCAGGATTGTAATAAATTTTAATTATATCGGCATTACTACAACTCACACTTTAAGGTGCACACTTTAGACCTTAGGATGACAGAAATAAACCAAATACATGTAATGGTATAGTGGTCCTTGAGATTCAAGATATTTATTACCTCCCTTTTGTGAAATCACAGAGCAAGATGACAAATGGGTCTGTGCAACGGAAACATATATTTGAAATAAACTTTTTAAATTAAATTAGCTCATGCCTCCAAATAAACCATTTCATTTGAAATATGATTACAATTACCCTAGCACTCAGTTTCTAATATACCAGCAGTCAAGAAAGAGAGTAACATGACGCTCAAAGTGTTTAATTATTTTCATTTAATGATACTTCTATAATGGAACTCTGTGGAACCTAACCCTGTTATCTCTGCCAATTGTTATATTGGTTCAAAATGAATACACTGAGAGAGTGAAAGCATTTGGTTTAATTTGCCAGAAGTAGTGGTGAGCCCAACAGCTAAAATTATGAAGCTACCCATTGACATATGTGATCTGAGGACAAGTTGGCTGAGACATCTGTTACACTGCTTCAGCTGATCTGGTTGGCTAAGTGCCTCTTCTGCAGTCACCATTCCATCTGCTTCTCTCATAAAATAAAGCACTTAATTTGACACAATCACCTCAGCTAGAAGAGAATCTATCTGTTTCCCCAGTTAGAATCTCCAAACAAAAGTTTCCTTTCTGACCTCAAAGAATCTTGACTATAATTTCTAGGATATTCCTCAAGTCAAATTTGAAATGGACTTATCAGAAATGTCTATTCAAAAATATATCAGTGTTCCTTGACAACTCTGTATAAAGGACACATGGGAAAAGCCAACAAAGGTGGGTAAGATCGAGGGTGGGAGGTGAGGATGCATGGGGGTGGGGGAAGTGGTGGGAAGAAAATGGGGACAACTGTACTTGAACAACAATAAAAAATAATAGTACTTTTTTAAAAAATAAAAATATATATGTGTATATATATTAAAAAATTGGTTTTCATTTCATTGTATGCTTCCTTGTACCATCATGTGTCAAAGAAAAGGCATATTTCAAGCCTGATGATGATAATAATAATACCTCAGTTAGTATATTTGTCCTCAAAGTATTATTTTGTGCTTCCACTTTAGCATAATTACAGATGTATTAATTTGCATTCAAAGCAAATGCAAGGAAACATTCTCATCTAGACTGAATGTTAAATTTGGCACCCTTATTGCTGCACTGACTTTTTTTAAGCCATCCCATCAGAGTGCACAAGTAAATTTGCATAGTGGTCACAGTGCACACATACCTGGACTTCCCTATTTGTCTAGTTGCGGTAGTGTTTCTGATGCTATTCACAAAATCTTATAAACAGGAGTTTTATTTAAATCTCTTTCATAAAAACTCTTGTACAAAATGGAAAAATTATAGTCCCAGGAATAATGAGCATAAGGCCTCTGTTTACTTCTAATTATTGGAAATTCTTCATCACTTGCAAGACAACTCTTTCTTCTTTTATCTTCACATTCTAGTCCTAATTCCTCCTTCTACACTCCATGTGAATAAGTTAATTCAACTTTATTTTTCTCACAAAACTCTTCAAATATTTTTACGCAGCCAAAATTTCAATATGATATTTAAAAAAAATCCAAAACTTTTGTCTGAAAAAATTCAAAAGCATCTATTTCATCTTTCATAGTTCCTACTCTGGAAACAAGTTACAATTGACTTTCAAGCCCAGCATCTTATTTATCCAGAGATGTGAAAATGTTTCCTCACTTATAAACCTCCAAGGTCTATTTAAAATAATTGCAACAAGGCAATTTCAAGGTCCCATTTCTATCCGGAATCGTAAGTATAGTAATAGCACACACAGAATAGCAAGTTATGGTTATTTCTTCATTAAATTGAAATATGTCAATGATTTGTATTTTAGGTGGCTTTATTTGCATTGGTTACCACACCAACAAGAGAAATTATACTTGAGTGTTTACAGAGTACACAAAACACAGTTCATTCTTGTATTTTTAATTAATTGTAATATTATTTTCTGTACAAACAACTTGAACCTACTTTTGTTCCAAATGTATTAATCTATAAAATACAAATTATCTCTAATTTGATGAAATGACTGAAGCAAATGTTATTCGTATTTTAAAAGACATTGTCACTAGACACAACAGGTGACTGAGTTTCACTAAGTATATGTAATTATATATCCAATATAATTTTGTGTAAGAAATTTATTAACAAACATAATTTAGAATTATTGTTCCAAATGATGTACACTAAAATAATTACAAAGAGATTCATAATCACTCTAAGATTTTCTAAAATGAAAAGATATAATAAAAGGTAATATCTGTATTATAGTAGAAAACTAAAAAGTGATTTCATTCTTCATTTTTGAACATGAGTATTTTGTGATATAAATGGAAAACATAATTGTTTGTTGTTAAGAAAAAGAGACAAAAGTCCAGGAGTTACAGGTCAACAATAGCCACCAAAATATTGTCTCTTTACTTACATTATATTTGTATGAAAGTGTACATTATTGAGCTCAAAGCAAGAGCCATTTTATCAACTAGATCAACCTGAGAAAATGTTATACAGACTTTAGTTTTTGAATCATCAAGTTTTTCATGTTTCTAGTAATATCTGTCAGTTTGGAAGTATGCAGTGTTCTTATGTTCTAATAATAACTTTTTGACTCAGACAATTTAAAAGAAAGACAACTGAAAAAGTAAGAGGTATATATAAGTATATATGTGTATATTTGAGTATAAATACAGATTTATAGATTTAGATATAGATATAAATTCACTCACCTTATTTTCCTAAATATAAGCAAAATCTTAGTTTAAATACTAAACACCTGAACTCACATTCTTAGTCATATGAAATACCACAACTTCTATCCAAATTGCTTTCCTTTGCAGAATAATTATACTTGGATATTTCATTTTTATAATAAAATTTACACATACATTTTCAGACAATTTTCTAACAAGTTTAATATTATAATTTTTCTCCACTTCAAATATTAATTAATCAAACATATTAAAATGCATCTAAAGACAAAATATGCTTCTCCAGAAAGTTATTATTATTGAATTGGTAATCTTCAAATATTGGTAGTATCTTAATTTGTATCATATATTTGAATAAAATAAATTAAAAGTATCCATAACCTCACAGTTGATTTTGTTGGGAGAATTTAATTATATCTGGCTCCTTGAAATATTTTTAAAAGTTATATCACTTAATTTTTCTACTTTTTGTTTGATTCTCTGGGTATCAAGAGAGCTGTCATTTTTACTATCATAATGAGAATAGCATTGTCTTTAAAATTTGACTACATGCTTGGTCTAAATGGAAATATACTATACTGTGTATATTTGTATAAACACACACATATATAATATTTTTATAGAAAAATAAAATATCCAATTATGTTCCATATAGAAAAATAATGCCTGATCTAATCTAAATTATTGAATATGAGGAAACTATTTCTGATATGAAACATGAAAGTAAGTTGCACATTAAGATAAATGTGGAAGTTATTGACTAATAGGCTACATAAATTACACTTTACATTGTAAATCAGGTTATAAATGTGAACTTTGAAATTTCATAGTATGAGAATTAGTATATGACTTGGGGATTGAAGATTAGAGCTGGTAAGTAACTTGCCCTGTGCCTTACAATTAGTAAATGATGGAGTTCAGGATTTGAACCTGATACTTGACTGCTGAAGTATACGCAGAACATTTTCCAAGTTGGATAAAGCAGTGACGGTTGTCTGAGGAACAAATAATTTTTCCAGGTACTGATAAGGCTCCTCAATGACCTCAGAGAATATGAAGAAGTCATAGCATAGGGTTTGAAAGGATGAGTTTTGATAAATGTATACATTAAATTGTAGGCTAATATTTTGTTTGTGGACAAGTAGGAACACCTATGGTATGATTAGAAGTTGAACAGCATCAATATTTCTCCAACACCAAGTTATACAACATTTTCCCAATTAATCATATGACAAGTTATATATCTGAGAACTATCAGAGTCATATAACATATTGTGGGCAGGTGGGAAAGCCCTGACTGGTGTGGCTTAGAGGATTGAGCGCCAGACTGCAAAGCAAGGAGTTCCCAGTTTGATTCCTAGTCAGGGCACATGCCAGGGTTGCTGGCCAGGTCCCCAGCGTGGGGGGTAGGGGGAACCACACATCCACACATTCATGTTTCTCTCCCTTTCTCCCTCCCTTCCCCTCTCTCTAAAAGTAAATAAATAAAATCTTTTTAAAAAATAACAAAAATTTAATTTAAAAAAAGAAAAAAATTTAAAGACTTGTTCTGAGTATTATTTTAAATGCCACTTTAAACAAAATAATTATACAGAATGTTAATTTTCAGCATTATAAATATTAATATTTATTGTATAATTACAGAAAAATTTAATTTATTCACTAATCATCAAAGAAATAGAAATTAAAACAACAATGAGCTATCTATCACCACACATCTGTCAGCCTATCATCAATAAATGAATAAGTAAGAAATGCCAGCAGGATGTGGAGAAAACACAACTCTGGGAGATTGTATTATGACCCTCTTATCAGCATTGTTCATAATGGCACCAAACGTCCATCACTGCAATGATAAGTAATTGTGGTACTTTTATATGACAGAATGCTATACAGCTATCACAATGAGTGATCTACTACTATACAAAATGATGTGAATGCATCTTACAACTGTAATATTGTATGAAACATTCAGAGAACAAAAGGATATGAAATATATGATTTAATTTTTGTAATAAACAAAATTGGGTAAACCTAATTCATGCTATTAGAAGAACAGAGATTTCCCTTGGGAGTTGAGAGATGTAAGGAAGCGCAGAAGAGCCATTAGAATGCTGGATATGGTCTATTTGTTGATCTCAATACTTAACGTATACATAAGAACTAAAACATTGGTTCTATTTTGGCACTATTTATAATATTTTTCTGATTTGGTATAATTTTTTAATGTATTGATTGATGAAATATTTATATAATTATAAAAATATTAAAACTAAAATAATACAAATAACATATAAAGCTAGTAATCTCAGAGTTCAAGTTTTCACAAGTGTTACAATTCAGTATCTGAAATAAATTACCTGTTAGGTATTTAAATAGCTTTTGATTCCAGAGAGGATTAGTTTCATATTGTATTTTGTAAAGAAAAGTTTCATTTAGCCAACACATAAATACTTTAAATAATCGTGTATTTATATCAAATATATCATACTGTTTTAAAATAAGCCTGTTACAACTTATACCCATAATTTTTATTTTTTGAGGTATTCATTATAATGAACAATTTTATCCTTAAGTAAATGCTGAGGGTTTTTGAAAACAATTTAATGAAAATAGCTTCATCATTTATATTGACTGTTGATAAATTAAATTATCTTATTTTTAATATTAACACTTGAAGTATATAAAATATTACCAAAGATAATCTGAAAGAAAAGCAGAGTAGATTTCATCTGCATAAAATAAGAAGAGATTTGAAGCAAAAATATTTCACTATAATAGAGAATACCTTAACAGATGGAAAAAGCTAATGCTACATTTATGATGGATACCAGAAATCTCTCTCAAAAGCATTATGAGCAAAATTTAGCTCTCCTGATGTCTGGCAAAGTCATATTTTGCTAAAAGCCAAGCAATTAATGAATTACTTGCCTTTGGTTTAGACATTCTAAAATTATAAATAAATGAACAGAAGAAACTGCTCAAATCTGGCCAGCTGGTTAGAAGACAAATAAAAGTGGCAATATCTCTTGTGCAACGAGATCTGTCTGGTTAAAATGTAGAGATTGGGCTATAATAGATGTCCAAAATTATTCATTGAGGATGCATTTATACTCCTAAGGTGGATAATTTTCTCCTTATGGTCATTGTTTAATCCTGTCCTATCTTTTTCTTCATAGGACAAATTCAGCTCTGACCTTAATGTTCAGATGTTTATTTCTAAATTAAGAAAATTTGTGTTGCAACAGAGACTAAATTTATGTTTTATTTCATTCTAAATTTATCTTTATATATATATTTAGTTTTATGGAAATTCTGAATATTTTCATGTTAACATTAACAATGTTCTCATTTCATTATTATTGGGATCAATCTATGAATTTTTCATATGATTTCTCAATGGCCTCCTACATACATTCTTTTTTATAAGATATTGTTGAAAGAACTGTCGAACTATATATTAACTTTAAGATAAATCAGGTAAGTTCCTGGGTAGTAAAGGGTTTAAGAACATGGTCCTGAACAGAGATTCCTGTTATAATTCTGGCCTGATCCTTACTGGCTGAAGTATCTCAGATAAAGTATGTCTCTAGACAAAGTCTTTGCCTACAGACATCATCTGAAAATAGGTTTATGAGATAATGATTAAATAAGCCAACCAGAGGAAAATACAAAAAACAGTGCAAAACATGTAAATTATCCATTAATCGTAAATATTATTATTTTATATTTATTCATGTTTTGGTCCATCTCTAAGTATTATCAACTGCCTCCTTAGCCCATACTTTACAGCCTGTTACTGTGTTATGCTTCCTGTTCATTTCTTTTAGCAAAAACAACATAAACTCTCCCTGGATTATTACAGTAATCTCCCAAATATGTGCCCTTCATCTAATCAGTTTTCCAGTGATGTCATATTAATGTGTACAGAAATATTTTTCAAAATATATTCAATTAAATCACAGTCTTTTTTGATGTATCATGGGAAAAATGTTATGTATAATATCAGAGAACACATTCTTTTATATGGTCTTCCTGAAGATCCATATGAATTTTAGCAAATAGCTCTTGGAGAGTAATACAGTTAAACTCTGTTTATCGCAGAACTTCACAAGTTTATTTCAGCAAAAATATTTTTGATCCAACTAAGATATATTATTACTATTATTAAGTACTATTCTAAGAAACATACTATAAAAACATTGCAATCTTTTTACCTTCAGTTAATAATTTTATTTTAGAGTGCAGGCAGAGATTTTTAACATATTCATGAGATTTGGGGGCAATGGGGTTACTGCAAGTATTCACACATGCAAATGAGCAAATACTGTCTGGGTAATTAAAAAGAAAATAGTTTGCATATATTAACTAAATTTCAAATAAATATGTTGCCTTTATTATTAATAATACACTCATCAAAATGTGCTATTTAATATGTAGTGTTTTAACATTACATAAATGTTAAAATATAATTAAAATCTTGTGAGACTCCATAATATTTATATTCTTCATTTTTATAAACAGAAAGGGTAAGAACTACTCATAGGAGAAAAGAGACAAGTTTTGGAAATCAGCTAAACATGATCTGAATCTCCATTTGTTCATCAAAGAACAACAGAATCTACATTTTATATGACTCTAGAGGTGTCCAACTTTTTGGTGTCTCTGGGCAACACATCAAATACATTGTGACACAAAAACACAAAAAAATCTCATAATGTTTTAAGTGAATTTACAATTTTGTGTTGGGTTGCATTCACAACTATCCTGAGCCACGTGCGGCCCATAGGCCACAGGTTGGACACACCTGCTGGACAAATCATTTAACATTTGAAACCTGACTCACAAGGCTGTCATGAGCACAAAATTTGGCAACATTGGTGAAAATTTCTACCCAGTCCATAGCATCAAGTACACAATAAAATGTTAGATCTTTTATACTTTCCTTTTGCTTCCCAAGTGTAATTTTGTCAGAGTATGAACTCGTCTTTTTTCATCTCTACATTCATTGAATATATAGTTAATTATATAGTATATTTTATAATATGAGGGGGGATCCCAAAAAATAGTTTCTTTATAAAAATATTGTGTATTTATTCTTACACATTTAAACTGCAGTCACCTTCAAACTACTCTCCATTTGATGGAATACACCAATCGAGATGTTTTTTTCCACTGCTCAGAACAGTTTTTGAACTCGTCGATTTTGATGCTTTTTAGAGCTTCTGCCATTTTTTTGTTTCACTTCTTCCACATCGGCAAAACATTTCCCTTTGAGGACATTTTTCATCCAAGGAAACAAAAAAATAGAAAATTGCTTGGGGAGAGATTGGATGAATAACGAGGGTGGGGCACAGGGACCATGACATTTTTAGTCAAAAACTGCTGAACAGTTACCGCAGCGCGTGGACAAAGGTGTTTCTAAATCACCCATCATGCAATGGGTGAATATGTTGAAAGAATCTTCAAAACAAATTCACTGAAGCCGAACACAGCCTTTCACAACAATGCCAAATGGCACACTGATACAGATGGGTTCCTAGAACACTCATCAAGCAGGGGAAATCTACTACAAAGTGCTTATCTGCCAGGAGACAATTCTGCTTTTTTCGGGGTCCCACTCTCATATACTGTTTCTTTAATGGTTGTAGTGAAGATAAAGAAGAAATACATGCAAATTCCTTAACACAGTATGTGTTGCTTAAGAAACTGTCAAACTATTTTAATACTGTTTGAATTAGACCTCAGACAATTTGCACAGGTCATGAGAGGAATAACATCTCTAGCGGCATAGCATAGGACCTAGCATACATTAAATTTTCAAATAAGAGACAGATATTTATGGTTTTATTCACTCAACATGTATTTATTAAAGGTTTATTATGTGCCAGATAGTTGTTGAGTGCATGGAATGGATTAGAGTGCACATAAGATAAGAGTTCCTGCAGAAGATGTAAAGTTAATTAACAACAGAAAAAGTCAATCAGAAGGTAAAGTTGCAGTTGCAGCATGTTAATGTGAACAGCATAGGTTCAGGAGAATATGGACTATCAGGGGCGGGGAGTGGGTACAGAAGGACTGGTGGCATTTTCTATTTTAAATAGCCTACTTAGGATGACTCCAAAGGCTGATGATATTTTGCATTACCATAAAGAAGTGAGGAATTTTAAGTGGGGATAGCAATGGAAATAAATTAATTGATAAAATCAATGAACATGCTTAAAATATGTCTTTTATGTTACAAAACTATTTGCAGGTTTTTTCAAGTGCAAGTCAGTGTGTGGAAAAATATGTTAGTTCATTTATGATAAGTGCATCTAAATTATTTCATATTATATACAGTGAAAAAAAATTTTTGAAGGATAGCCATTAAAGATTTAATTAGATCTGCAAATTAAATTGTTTACGAGCAATTTTTGCTTCTTATTTTCTTAATATTAACATGCAAGTTTTATAAAACATTGGTTATATTTTGGGAAGTGAATCCGGACATATCTGAGTATTTTTATTTGCTTAAGAGATAATTTAGAATCTATTAACCTCTAAAATCACCAATAATATATAAGAAAAAGAGGATAGTTTAAGCTGATATTTATTCCTTTTTTCTTTCTTTTTTCCTTCATTCCTTCTTATTTATAATAGTTTTCAGAATTTTTATCAAATGATGTATCTTCAATTATCCTAAGTTCTTAATAGTGAAGTATTTTTTTACTTCAGAAAGATAAAATTACTTTATTGACATTAATTGTAACAATTTAGTCAAATACTCCTTCATAAATTATCGTTACTTCCAATAATTTTATATTAATGAACATGTTAATTACTTTATTTATAATAACCAACACCAATACTTCTCAGATTTAATATATCCAAAAAATCCTAGGGATATAATATCAGAAGGTTCCTTATTCAGTAGTTCTAAAATAGGACCTGAGATTCTGTATCTCTAGCTCTGTTCTGAAGCCAATGGCTCATGGAGCATATCATGAGTAGTGATGGGCTTTACCGTGCTTAGAGAGAGATTCTAATATATCAGAAATTTATAAATAACTTAATATTCATGGAAGATAATAATGAGTTATGTAATGTACAATGAGAGTTCACATTGCATAAGGAGCAATTATTCCCAACTCTTGATACATAAAATCAAGACCTTCCCAATAGAAATAATTTAACTTCACTTCAGAGGTGGTAGTTTTTAAAAAGATTTCTCAAATAAACATAGTAATTGCTACAAATATCTAACATCATAAAGGTGTGAAATGTATGTCCAATATTATTTTTATTTACAATTAATAGGGAAATTGCTTATATAGGGTTAATTTTGCAATTTTCTAAAGATATATGACAAACATGTAACAGCAAAAATATTTGTATTTTAAAAATTCATTTTATAAACATAAAATTTATTAACTAATTAATTAATTAATGCAACATACAAAATAACTTTTGATCTCTTTGAAGTTTTCACTTAGACAAATAAATGATTTTCAGAAAGGAAAAAAGTCACAAAGCATCTGTGTAAATGTGCACCTAGATAATTCTGTCAAGATATAAGGAAAGACAGCGATGTTATATACCTTTAGTCCGTTTAAATTGTGCAGCAGATATTGGTCTTTTACCAAATAGTAACACGTTGTGTCCCATAGCTAATGTCAGATTTAACAAGTAATTTTAAAGTGCAGGTATGTAACCACCTTCATTGCCACCCCTTGAAGCCCCTCAATTGCCCTTCTCAACAAAACCATTCAGTAGCATTTTACATAAGCATCTTCATAAAGACTAGGTAATAATGCATTTAGTTGTCAACTCTTTTGAGTAGTGGTTGTACTTCCTTTTCATGGCTTGATACATTAATCGGTAAAATTTTTATCGATTAATATGTCTGGTTTTAATTCAATTTAACTCACTTAGGGCAAGTAGTTGTTCTTTAGAAATGTGTAAGATATAGTTCACAGAGAAGCACATTAATAAATAACCACAGTTATTTTATTTTGCATAATGTCTACATTATTTTTTGTATCTCTGTTTTGTAATTTTTTTCAATCCTATGACGCTGTAGTATACTATGCTAGCCAATAGGTTCTGATCTCCCTTGCATGCATCCTCAACATGTGTTTTAATATCACCAGAAGTATAATTCTAGCAAATACTTGGAAAAATATTTATATATTAAGCCTCTCAAAAAATCCTAAATGAAAAGATGGCATAAAAAAATGCCATACCTGGAATATTTATCTGGACTGAGACCACAAGTTTTAATATGAGTTAGCCTGTTGCCTATACTCTTTGCTTCAGAAAGATAATACTGTAAATCCATACCTAACTTTATTTTTTGTTTTAGAAATCCTGGCAGAAAATTTATCTGAGACAGCAGTCTTGTCAGCTGTACAAAGCTTTTACTTGTCACAATAATTTACTTATCAAGATCTGCTTGGAGACCATCTCCACCCGAATCCATCCAACACTAAACTGCTCTGTCACAGCGATGGCTAAACTCAAGTTTCAAGATCCAAGGTAAACCGTGTAAGCCTAGGTGCCAAAAATCCTGTAAGACCTCCTCCGACTTCCCTTTTTGGCAACATTGCTAAGACTCTATCAAGATAATGTTCTTCCTCCCTCCCAGACTGGGGTGAGTTCTAGGGAGAGCAATCTCCACATTCGTAAATGTTTTTATCACACCTTTTCTACTCCAAAGCTAACGAACACTGCTCTGGATTACTGGCATGCAAAATACTGTGTGCAGTTGAGATTGGAGACTCAGCCAAGTAAATGTAAATACATCGGGGTGTCTTGGTCAAGCTTTCCTCCCTTTGGTTCATTCATCATTCTTGCTCCATCACATCTGGTGGAGTCTGGTTATTCCTTTCCTTTGAGAAATGGTTCTAGGCTTGCATTGTTCTATGTTTGGAGTAAATTCTCTGTCACTAGCTGATGTACTATTTTGCTGATTTTTTTCACTGCACTAACCTTTCTGTTACCAAACAGCAAGGGGGCTCCTCCTGCCTACCACCAGCCTGTAGGCAAGTTCTGGAGGCAAAAGTTTGATGATGAAAGGAGTCTTTATTCAAAAGCTGCAGAGTTTTGGCACAACTGCTTTCCACAGGCCTTAGTCACTTAAGCCTGTCAATCAAGGCTAAAATCTTTATTTCATGAGTTCCCCTCTTATTCCTTCTATTAGTTTTAATTATCTTACTTCTGTAGGATGAGTTTACAAACTAAAGCAATATCAGATATAAAAACTACAAAATGTTAGAAGAATGGTAGGCTACTGCCTCAGCCAGTTCCCTCTATAATGCCCAAAGAATAATAACCCTGCCACCTTCTCCCAGGCCAGCCAGATCGTAGGCTGTGATCAGAGTTCCCACTATTTTCCAACATGCTATCTGCAAGCCGCTGCAGCAAGGTCATCCATACACCCTAGAGGCAGAGAGCCAGTCTCTGCCCTCCTTTTATTTTAAATTGTCTGTCCCATAATTCCATGATCTCCGAAGGTATTCAGCTTCTCAGCCAGCTCTCTCCTAGACTATTTACTGTTGCCTCAGACAGCCTCGTCCTTTGGCCCCTCCCTACTCCTGCTCAGGGATCTGATCAGATCTCTCTGTGTCATTTCCACCACAAATGACCAGCAAGATGGAAGCTCTAGAGTTGACTATCATGGTTTATTGAAATGGAAAAATGCCTTGATCAGATAATCTAGCTAATTTTTTAGAGCATCTCTTTGAGGTTGGGATTATAACACTAGCTAAAATGAACATATAGATTGCCATTTATATTGTGTTTCATTTATTTTATCTTGCTTCCTTCTACATTTTTCTTTTTTTAAATGCTACTGTATACTTTAGATATAGGTGTGTATTTCAAGATAGTTATCAAAGATTAAAGATATTTTATTTGGTTACCTAATTATTTATTTGTATGTCTTCTAATTGTAAGCAAAAAGTTAATCATTTCTTTACCTGAAGTAGAAGGTTAGAAATAAAAAGTTTTGCTTGTTTTTTTACATAAAATATCTTCCATGATCAAACTGGATTTATTATTTTTGAAAACTGGATTTACTCTTAAAAGAACCACATTAAATTA
The DNA here is from genome assembly GCF_021234165.1 of Pteronotus mesoamericanus. Taxonomy (NCBI): domain Eukaryota; kingdom Metazoa; phylum Chordata; class Mammalia; order Chiroptera; family Mormoopidae; genus Pteronotus; species Pteronotus mesoamericanus. The sequence goes on along the minus strand of NW_026555285.1, from coordinate 35,915,357 downwards.
CAAATATCAAATATTTCTGTTAAAAATGTCTTGAGGGACTATTCATGTGTGAAAGGAAAGCATGTAATTACAAATATAATTTCAGGCATTATATAATAAGAAGTAATTAAAATCATTTGAGAATCTCACCTTTATGAACTATTTAGTTATTAATAATTTTAATACTTCACACAGAAAGGCTTTGTGCTCATAAATACAATTCTTGAATATTGATAAAATAGGGTGATTATTACTTGATTTATGTTTTAATCTAAGCTTTAATTAATTATCCTTTTTTAATACATTTTGTCCAAAATTATGTTTCATCTTCTTTAATTAACATGATTATGACCTATTTATTTATTTATTTATTATATAGCAACTGTGCTGGGCGATAATTTATTCTGAATTTGTTCTCAGTAAATCACAGTAGGTACTTTGTCTTAGCAACAGTATGCTGGTTTAAAAAAAAATAACTTATTTTTTTCTACAATCCATGACAGAATATTTCAGGACCAAGAAAATCTTACTTTTTACAGTTATACAAATAATTTCTACACATATGTGACATCAGTAAAAAAAGACATAATTTAAAGTTTTATTGCCTATGAAGCATGATTGAACTAAGTAAAAGTAATATTATTTTACCTTTTAAAACCTTTCATGATTTTTAGAATGTATGCATTGAATTAGATGCCAAACATATAAAATAAGGAAAACAGAGAGGTTATTTAAGAAATATATGTATATTATCATAACACAGAAAATTCATGCTAAATGTTCTATTCAAAAAAATCCATCAAAATTTGTATTAATCTATTTGCTATGACATTTACAAAACTTGTATTATCCCTCTCTGATTGTTGAAGGCATGCTAAATACCTGCTGCTAATCATCTAGTTAGCAATATTAGTTTAAGTTTAATAAGTAGACAGTCATTTGCACTATGTTATAGAGTATTATGCAATGCATATATTATTACATAATTAAGTTTATTCCTCGGCTATAATTTAACTGAAAAATACTCATTTACGTTATTATTTTTTTAGTTCTGCTCAAACTTAAATGACCAAACTCATCAAAAGGGAGAATATCAATCAGTTTAGCAACATTTGGTAGTGTTTATCACTAGCCACAGCTACAATGAGACTATGCATTCTTCGATAAAGCAATAAATAGGACTCTAACAATATTTTAAACATTTGAAGCCACTTCTGTGTGTTTTGCTTTCCTTACATCCACACCTATACAGTCAATGACAGAGCAATAACGGATTTGAAATTTCAAAATTCACCAGGGTGAAGGAAACATCTATTGTCAGTAAGCGCACAAATGTTTGTCCCTAGACTTTTATCAGGTTTTCTTCAAGCTTAGCCTTATATCTGGAAACTTGTTTCGGTGCTGTTCCAAAGGCCTGCTTTAAACTTGAGAGATCCAGAACAGGGCAAGGTGATCTGTAAACAAGGAAATGAGTGCCTGAAGTGTGTCCATTTGTGGCAGTTCTCAAGTTGTTTGCTAATCTTCTCTAACACTTTAGAAAACTTGACTTTATGTAGATCTCTCTAAAAAAAAAGCCTGCCTCTTTTTATTTGAAAACAAAATCTAAGAATAGAGTGCATTCCCTTTGGTATACAATTGAGTTTATAGATTTTTCTCAAGAGCTGGAAAAGTTTGTCTTGTAAGGATTTTGCCTGATGTCCAAGGCTACCTCCATTAAGCCTAGATAATGGGTAATCTTTGTCTTTGTGCAACTTAGAGAAAGGTGCCAATTCTGGGGTGCTGAATTAGGCATTACCCCACCCCTGGGCGGTATAGCCCAGCTTGAACCAAATATTAAAACTGAGGCATTTTTATTGCAGACATACGATCTCACTTCTTCACAGAAGAGGACAATTGATCAGTAGAACCCTGGTTACATTTTAGCATAACTTACTCCTCAGCCAGGTGTCTATGAGCCCTACACAACTATCCAGACTTCTGGCAAAACCTTGATTCCATTTGCTGTATTTATATATTTAAACCAAAACCACAGTTATAAATAATCCCACATTCACATTTATCTGATGTTGGAGCTTACCTTCCCCTTTTGATACATTTGATGCACAAGTTAAATTTTACAAATGTACAAATATCTTTGAACTGTTTTCATAGAGGACTTGCAACACAGATAGCATTTTACTTACCCATTAATTATATTATTAATTAGCCTTATTAAGTCTACAGCACTTTGTCTTTTCAGTTCAGAATAACTCCCTTCAAAATATGGTAAGAAATTGAAGAAAACTTAGGGTTACGATCTAATTTTTCTTATAAGAAATCAATACTAATGTTTAAAACGTTGTACAAGGGTCATATTTTCTGTAGTTTTTTTTTTTTTAATTTGAGGATAAGAGGAAGAAGATATGGTTCCTTTAAAAATGCATCTAAAAATATCTTCTTTCAGCTGAGAGAAGAAAGAAAGTCAGATACGCCCATCACAGTTCACCGTAGAAGGAAGCTCTGTAATTAGCCCCTGGAGGGGAATGCATATGCCATACCCTCTGCACCCCCACTCAGTTCTCACGCTTTAGGTTCTTCTCAGAACCTTCAATTTGTTACTGCTCAGTCTCTTTTCACACTTTACTACATTTGCTCATTCATTTCCAGCTGGGAACTTCTCAAGGGTAATGAGTAAAATACATAAATTTCAATTCTGCCAAGTCAAATGATCACTACCCATTTTTTCAATGACTCTAGGAAGGACATATACGTTGTTATAAATACAAACTGAGAGAATAAGGATTTAAACCATTTGCTTTTCTCATTAATAGGTCAAGGATAGGTTAAATTTGCATCATCTTTATATTGCTTATTGTTTTGCAGGAAGTATTTTTTTTTGGCTCTATTTTATCCTGGAATAGAAACAGTGATGCAACATGGATAATTCTGTTCATGGAAAGTCTTTCTAATTACATGATAATGTAACGGGATAGGTCCGACCAGAGGTAGATGGAGAATGTGGGAGACCCCAGTCCAGGAGAGCCCCAATCTGGCACAGGACGCCGCTCTCCCTCTACCAGGAGAAGGAAAGGGGCAGGGAGAGCTGTGAAGGCAGATGATTAAAGCAGCCTGCCTTCTCCCAAGGGAGGGGCCCTGGAGCAGAAAAATTGCTGGAGGCAAACTGTAAACAAAGGCAACTGTCACTGTAAACAAATCAGCCTGCATTGCCGGAGGCAGCTGAGCAGCTGTGACTAAGCAGAAGGGAGGCTGCGCTCAGCAAGCGGGACTGGACACTTAGCCCTCTGATGGAATATGGCTGGTGGAAGAGGGCAAAGGCAAACAGGAGCAACCCTGTTATCATTGTTTGGAAAGCGCGACACTCACTCCCACTGGCTTCCAGAGCACACGGGATTCTGGGAGAGGACTTTTAAATAGAAAGCAAGCAGAAGCTCACTCTCTTGGCTCTCGATCTCTTCGTAGCTTGGCCTTTTGGCTTTTTGTGCACTTCCTTTTGTGCCAGAAGGCAGGCCGGTTGAGGGAGATGCTCAGACCGCTAGGTGTTTAAGCCTGGCACGGTTGGAAGCCAGCTCCCCGGAGGCAGGACCCCACCGTGGGATGCTGCCTCACCAGGCTCCAGCCTCTGGGACACAATGACCCCGTGCAGAGTGGCACGTGGGTCCTGCACTGCTTCCTCCCTGAAAGCAGCGCACAGAAACTGAGAGCAGCACGTGGAAGCGAGAGCTGGGAAGTTCCTCATGGATGGAGCTTCCATTGCCTAACTGTCTGAAGTGATCTGGCAGCACATCCCACAACGAAAGAGAGAGAGAGAGGGAGAGAGAGGAAGGGAGGGAGGGAGGGAGGGAGAAGAGGGAGAGAGCTGCAAGATGATTGCAAATCTGAAACCTGCAAGTACATACCCCAGAGGATGGAATCGTGTTTGCATGGCTGGTTTAAGCTCCAGAAGGACAGATAAGCAATAATGGGGAACTTCTGTGCATGGCTTTGGTCTGCGATCTTTTGGGGAACAAGGGAGGTTTCTGTGTCTTGCAGAAGAAAAGTATTCAGAGCGGGTATGCTCCCTGCCCCCCAAATTGGAAACCCTGTTAACAAAAGCCTGTTTCCTTCCACACAAATCTTTGTGTTATGTGTGTACATGGCAACAAGTGGCTGGACACCATGCTACCTAGTTACAGCAATAATTTATTCCTAACTTAAAAAAGTACTTTAAAGTGTATTATTGCTATAAAATTTTATAATTTTCTATATAAAGTTCAACTTTGTATGTGTATAAATAAGTAGGATGGTATTAAAAATAATTACTTCTCTTTAATTCCACTTACTACACATTTGCCACATGAGTAGTTTTGTGTGAATTGTCTCTTCTACATGAGGCTTCTGAAAAAGTCAGTTATCCATCACATGGACAAAAGCCACAAAAAGTGCATTTTTTGTGTTAAATTCTTTGCTAAGTTTAGCTTATTTTACACATTCATTTTACCTTTACCCTCATATACTACATAAGACATTTTATGTTTATTTATTTTTGCCATAACATGTATTTTGGTAAGCCATTTCAAATTAAGTTGAAATATAATCATGTAAAAATAAGTTAAAATAAATAAATAAGTAAATAAGTAAAAATAAGTTCTCATTTGTTCCCAGGCAGCACATTTTTACAGAAACTCTTAAATCATATAACCTTGAAATGAGCTGAGGCAACAACATTTGCAGAAGAAAAATAACTATTACTATAAAACCTCAATTAGCTAGAAACTATAATTAACCAGAATTCATTAAAGATTATTTGAATTCACACAAATGGTTTATACATAAATAGCCATGTGCATTTGATTTAGGAGATTGTTTCTGCAAGACTATTTATGGTAATAAGAAAAATGCACATGGATATAAGCAATTGTAATGGTATTTATATATAACTGAGCACATGGTAAATGTACATAGAGAGACCAAGCAGTTAAACAATTTTGTTATAATGGGATGACATCTATATTATGTAAAACACCATATTCATTGTCTGCCAAATTTTATTTGGTTTGTTTGTTTCAGTTTTCCTGTTTTGTCATTCTCTTACAGCAATAATGGCATGGCAACTAAAAGCTTTAAGGCTTTTTCAGGGAAAGAGGAGATACTATTTTGTGGTACCAAATGTTTACTCTATTTTTGGCATATCAAGTGAAATTGATGTGAAAAAATTTTCTCAAAGTGAGAATTATCTAAATTCCTTAAAACTATTCAAAAATATGCCAAAAGTTTACTAAAGGTGTGGCACGTCAAGTAATTTCTGACAAATTTTCAACAAAAATTTAGTGATAGGTTACCCACCACTTCTAAGAATGTTGACTTACTTCTAATGAAGAGGAATAACCAGAAAGTCCATTTAATTCATAACTGACTTATTTTAAAGGCTTTTGGAGTCATATACGCTTCAGTAAATTATCCTTTGCAAAACTTTATTGTTTCATCTGTTATCTCATTATATTTAATCCTTCCTCAAGGTTTTCACAAATCCTGGCATCTTGCATATTTTAATGGTCTTAAATAAAATATATACAAAACAATGAAAACAGGATATTTAATGTTCAGTATTCTGTTGAAGGTACAGTACTCTGTTGAATAAAAGTGATGAGAGTGGCCATTCTTGTAGACAAGGTAAACAAAATATGTCTATTTTTATATTTTTAAATTCTAATTTGATTAATATATTATGTCTGAAATGGAAGTTGTAATTTATTTTCTTATCTCACGGAAAAAGTTTGCAGGTTTTAACCTTGAGTATGACGTTAGCTGTGGGCTTGTCATATGTGGCCTTCATTACATTTAGGTGTGTCCCTTCTGTACCCAGGTTATTGATAATTTTTATGATAAGTGGATATTCAACTTTGTCAAATTATTTTTCCGCATCTGTTGTGATGATCATAATATTGTTATCAATCGTTTTGTTAGTGTGGTATATCACATAGACTGATTTGTGGGTACTGTATCTTCCATCTCCATAATAAATATCACTTGATCAGGGTGCAAGATCTGTTAATGTACTATGTAGTTTATTTTGCTAATATTTTGTTGAGGATTTTTGCATCTATTTTCTTTGATAACAAAAACATTTTATTAAACATTTAATTCTGGCCCTTTAATATTAAAACCCACATGTTTTATAAATAAGAGCACTAGTCAACCTATCACAAGCTTTTTATTTTATTATGAACACATTTTAATTGGTTAAAATATCACAAGCGTTTGTATCATAGGTAGTGTTAAGATTCAAGCACTAGTCCAGTCATTTTCCATGTCAAGTATTGTTTCTGATATGCTTTTCTTGATCAAAATTATTATAACCAGCTTCATACGATGATTATGATAACTACATGCCAGGTGTACTAATTTATTTTGAAGTAAATATTCAGATGTTTTGCCCCAAATTCTCCAATATTGTTCAGATATATTGGCCTGTAATTTTCTATTCCTTAGTGTCCTGGCCTGGTTATCGTATAGAGGTAATTCTGGCCTTGCAAAAGGAGTTTAGAAGTGTTCCCTTTCCAATTTCTTGGAAGAGTTTAAGAAAAATTGGTATTAGTTATTTTTTGTACATTTGGTGGAAATCACCAGCTAAGCCATCTTGTCCTCGACTTTTGTTTATGTTTGATTACCGATTTAATCTTCTTTCTCGTAGTCTGTTAATATTTTCTATTTATTTGTGATTCAGTATGGGTAGGTTGTATATTTCTAAAACTTTATCTGTTTCTTCTAGGTTGTACAATTTGTTGGCACATAATTGTTTATAGTAGTCTCTTACGATCTTTTATATGTATCTGGTAGCAGTTGCAATATCTACATTTTCACTATGATTTTATTTATTTTAGCCTTAATTTTTCTTGATAAATGTAGTTAAAAGTTTGTCTGTTTTGACTATAATTTCAAAGTATAATATTATTAAACATTATGATTTCTGAAATGGAACTTATAATTTATTATCATTTGGAATGAGTTGAAATAAAAGCTTTATGTTTTATCTTTTAAATCTAGTCTCAGATCAAGCAGTTCTGAGGCCTCGTGGACACATAGGAACAATGAATAGTCGTAGAAATATTCTGATCTGACAAGGTGAGGGCTCCACAGTCACTCAACAAGTCATGGCACATTGTGATATGAATAAAACATTCTATGCTTTGTTTTTGCTTATTTTTAAGTAAGCTGTTTGATTTCACATCTCTGCATTTCAGTTCCCATTTGTGTGAGACAGGGTAATCGAATAATATGGCAAATTATTATTATATTTCCAAAAGTTTATAATTCAACAATAATAATAGACATTTAATATTTAATTTCCTCATGTAATTTGATTCTTCGTGCACAACTATGTTAACTAATTTGCCTTTTAATAATCTTGTTGACATTTTTCATATATGACAGATACATTTTTGTAGCATTCACTTTGTTTTACCAGATATTATATATTTTTCTTTATTTGTACATGATCACTTTATATACCTAAAATTGACAAACCTTCTGCTTATTAATATAATAATATTTTAAGATTTATGAGTACTCATAATGCACCTTGCAATGCTTTGATAAACTCTTCATAGGGCATTTTTGGTGCTACACATTCTTGAAGTTTATGCTAACTCCCTTCTACTGCTCCTGGATTCACCATTCCCACATAAAATTATGATTAACTCATCAGTGTAATATTCCAACAGCTTGAAACTCTCAAATTATTCTCTCAGGTAGAAGAAGAAATTATTTTGCTAGGTATTACCATAATTACTATGTATAAATCACTTTATTATTTTTATTTTTTCAGAGAGTCATTTTGGGGCCCCTATTCCTCTTCAGCTCCCACTGGTCTGTAGTACATATGCTGCTCTCTCATCCCCTTTAGTTTAACAACTCTTGCTTCTTTTTATATCAGACTGTGTTTCACTTACTTATTGAATGTATTGCCAGGTACACAATAGCATGTATTATAAGCCTATTTGTGAATTTTGAGACAAAAAGAAATTAACAGTAATAATGCCATATTTCTCTTAACCAACATATCACTTTCTAATGCTGTTCAACTTACTGTGTGTATTAAATTCATTTTTTAAATCTCACAGTTAGAAGTACAACCCAGCCCACGAGCAAAATGATTAAATTGGTGAAATACGTTCTGATAAGGCAACAGTAAATCCAAGTGAACTGCTGGTTTTTGACATTATAATAGCATTTATGTTTAGGACAGGAAATGATTATCTGCTCACCAGTGGATTGAAACCCACAAAGAGCCATGCCATCCTGTCAATCAGATTAAGAAACTTTAGTTAATCTTTCACCCAGAGGTGATTCTAATGCTGAAACCGTGTATTGTGACAATCATCATTGCCAAATAACCAGGAGGTAAAGTGGCATACTCCCTCAAAATTTTTAAATTATTCTTGTGTTTAAATCTTACATCATCAATCAATATAAACTTTTGTCACTTAAGTGACAAAATGTTTACATTGTATTTTTTAATGAAATTTAAAGTGTAGAATATTTAGATGTACTCTCTTAACAACTTTGAAGTATTTAAAAAATTTAAAAATAAAAGTTAGACTATAGATTAGTCTGAATTTCATGTCCACCTTAAATATGTGTAATGAGTTTTTGACAGTGTAAAACAAAATGTTAGGCAATGCATACTTTTTAAAGCAGCAATAACTAAAATAATGGACAGTGTATTGTGGACCTCATCCCAATTAATTTTAGCCATTTAAAATTAATTTAGCAATTTAATAAATGGTTAGAGAATGCTAACCATTTATTAATATCTCCTGTCTTTGTGTGCATGTGTGTATAAACAAAATTTCTAATGTATGAATAAATACCATATATACTCAAGATATATTGATATATATTTTTATAATTCTAAATATATACACATATATGAAGAGAAAGAATAACAATCATCTTAGCAATTGATTCAGATATTGTGAGTCATTATGTCGCTTGGATATTTAGTTACCCATCTTTTAAGCACATACAGTATTTCTAGAATTTATTATAGTGCTATCTTCCAAAAAGAGGAATACATGTTCATGAATGACTGAAGAAATGTTTATTAAGTATGGTGAAATTAAACCACCCCCTTTATAAGAATTTTATAAAGTAACTTTTCTAAAAATTCTCCTTAAAAAAACACATCGCAATAATAAATAAACATATTCTTCAATACAAAGTTAAAATTGCAAGATTTTCAGAGAAATTTCTGTGGTCCAAATACTATAAAGGTAATTGAAAACCAGAACAATATACACTTGCCTTATGTTTGCTATTATTATAATGAAAGAAACTGTTATTTAATAAGTATATGTAGAAAAACACAAAATAATACCATTCATGAAAATGAGAGTTATGAAAATCCATTTACTTTCAAGCTGAGGAGCAGGAAAGATTATCTGTATTAAAGGCCAATTCTACAAGAGAATTTATATGCCATTTTTGTCTTTAGGTAGTTTTGAGACTTAAAGTTTAAAAGATGAATAATTCAAGTACCCATCAGCAACAAAATACACATTGATGTCAATCCTAATTGATAACAGAGATTCAAACAGAATTAGAGAGTGAAATCTGTTTAAAGAAACACAGCCTTATCGCAGAAAACATTGACATCCACAGATAATGTTCCATTGAATATGAACTGCTAATCCTAAATAATAATGCGCAAAATAAAATAATTGATCATGTGAATAAGCAGAAATATTAAGTAGCAAGGACAAGCTTACAAGAAACTTAATTATAAAAAAAGTATGAAAAGATATAAGCATATTTTCCATGAGTAAATAAATAAGAGATAGAATGTCAAATAAACCAAGTAATATCAAAGTAGTCTAGACATATATGAGAGATCCAATTAGAAATGATAACAATTAGAAGAAATGTCAATATAATTAAAATGTAAGTTTCATGTAGGGTATAAAAAAACTAGCACAGCCACTTAGGTACTGGGGTATATATTTTAAATTACATATGTGTGTTCATATTTATAGGTATAGATGTAGAGGAGCAAATATTTCCAAGAAAGAAAGACATGAAAAATATGAAGGAGAGTAAAAGACACGGGGAATATATGGAAACTATTAAGCTTAGGAGTTCCAGGAGATAACAGAAAATAATGAGGGAAACAATGAAGTGGTAATGACCAAGATTTTTGTAGAACTGATGCAAAAAATAACCTCAGATTTAGAAATTCCAACAAAGCCCCCCCAAAATGTAGTAACATAACTTCAAAAACAAATGGAACATCTTAAAAGTTTGAAAAAAGTATTAATTTGTAGACTGGAAGATGATGCTTCAACTATAACAATAAATAGAGAGTAATAGCTTCAAAATTCTGAGAGAAAAATTTGCACCTATTCTCTGAATCTATACTAAATTTAAAAAAAAAATGCATTTTAGGTTTAAAAAAAGTGAGAAAACTTATAGCATATATACCCTCAGCCTAGAAAACTATGAAGTTTGTATTTCAAGAAAAAAAATTGAACCTAGAATACTGAGCTACAAATAGAACAGTTAGAAAAGATAATAACAGTTATTTTTTAAAAATTGAAACAAAACGTGAATGCCTAAAACAATGAAAGTAGTAATAATAAAATTTCAAGTAAAAGCATAAGCAGAATGCTGGGTAATAGCCAATGGTAAGATATGAGAGTGACTCATATAAGGTTTTTGAAGTCTTGATTTATTTAGGAAAAAGAAAGCAATAACTGTATGTTTAAGGGTCAGTAATATAACATAATGAGAAAAACAGAATTTTTAACGTCCAAATCATAGGGTTAACTTTCTATATTATAAGAGGCTGAATAAAAATATTTTAATATAGCTGCACTAGTTTTACAAATATTTAATGAAGCTTTTATAATAATAAGTACCTAAGAAACTGGAAAGCACTCTCAGATGTTCAGTGGTAGAACCAGCAAGTAGTGAATCTTCTAATGTATGAAAATTGTACCTTCATTATAGCTGAAATAAATCCCCTGAATTATGCTAATTATTCTGTTCACTCAATAAATGTAAAAAAAAAAAAAAATCTGTTTTACTTGCTTCTTAGAAGCCATAGAACATTTTTCACCATTAGAACATGTTCTATTACCCCATTTGATTTCTTGGCAAGAAATATGATTCTTGTTTTATTTGATTAATCTGATGGTTTCTCTAAATTTAAATTTTTATTTATGAAATATGAAGATATATGCAAATAATTTGCTTAATAAAGACAAAAGAAGGTCTTTTTAAGTATCAAAAACTGCAAAGTCCAAGTTTTCACAGCATTGCATTGCTAGATAATTAGTGATTATTTTCCAATAGCATGTCATAACAATATTTACTTATCACTTTTAACAAAAGACCTATGTAGGAAATATTGCCAGTAGTAAAAAAGTTCAAAAAACATGGTGTCAAACAGAACTAGGTATCAGGTCCCTCCAAATATTTAATTTATACACTTGTAAAGTTAGATCTGATTCTTGATTTTCTCAAAGGAGGAATAAAACATGTACGATACTACTTACCTTGCTTTAGGAAAATATTGTTAATATTGAAAATTATATGTTAAGTCTGTAGCTTTTTATCTGACACAAAGTAAGTCCTCATTAAAGTCCTCATGATGGCTTGTAGGATACATTTTGATTTTGATCACAAGACTCACTTTGACATCATTTTTTCTCTTTTCTGACAGTTCTGATTTTTTAAAATATTGACATGGCAGAATATTATTATGGTTAGGAAAAATCTTGCTTTGAGTAGAGACAATTTAAATTCCTCTGTGTTTATGTAACTATTCTGTATATTTTCCTAGTTTTTATAAGACTCTCCAAGCTAATTTTCTCTTTATGCATTTGTTTGTAATCAGATTCAAGTTTCATTTGGTTGTTTTCATGAATATAGACTAAAACATGCTTTTTATCTGTGGAAAATTTGTGTAGGGATTTCAGTTTGTTATTAAAACTCCAGCTGACTATAAAAGATTATAAAATATATTTATTAAATAATTTAATAAATGTACAGTGTGTGAATTATTATAAAATGGCAAGAAGTGGGAAATACTTTGATATGACTCATGAAGCTAGAATAAATATTTATGACTACCTAAAAACAAATGGTTATTTCTCAAATTATGGGACTTAAAAAAATCACGGGAATATAAGGAAACCAAGATAACCCTAAAGTAAATTTAGAAAAAAGTGAAAAAGCTTGACTTAATAATTTGGACAGAGAATATTAATAAAGAAAGTGAAGAAAAAAACTTTCTAATTGTAGGAACATGCCTGGTTTGATAAGAAATATTTTACCTAAAGTAACAAACCATACATTTTAGTCATTTTAGAGGTCATCTGAATTATTACATTGAATTTTTAACAATTATTAAATATAAATTACATTCATATATTTTAATTTAGAAAAATATATAATGTAAAGAGATACTTTTGAAAAATATTTGGAAATGTCCATAATTAGCATAATGGTATGATAGCATTTATAATTTGTAATATCATGTTCATTAGTCAGTGTAATACCCATGACACACAAAATGAAGTTTATCATATAAAAGGAGAAAAGTAACTCATTAATCGAAAGTAAATAACCATGATGTTATACAATTAGAGGTTTAAAGCTAGTACTAACAAAATTTACTCCACCAATTTACTTAAAGTCTTTAAGTTTTAGTTACCTGGTGAATATTACCAAAACTATGGAACATGGTCTTTATGAAGATTAAATAAAATATTTAATAAAATATTTAAAGTATGTAGAAAAGTATGTACCACAAAATAGTCTTTTAATATGCTTTAGTTCTTTTTAGATACTTCTAGTAAGTGCCTTGTTGGGAACAGAGCCGAACATGGATAGAATGAGAAGGAAAAAAATTGAAGTCTTACAGAAATTCAGAAATCACGTTGTGTGCACAGTAAGCAATATTACTAAAGATAATGGAAATTAGGCAATACATTTCATATACTGGGAAGAAAAAAAAAAGCAGAGGAAACTGAGGATTCTACCTTAACTCAATGCCTTTCCCTTTCCTCTATTACAGAAATTGGTGGTTCCTGGAATTAATGTTGCATTTGGATCCACATAATGGCTACTTTTCTCCCAGACCACAAATGCAGTGAGAATTTAGAGAAAAATTATAAGCCTGTACCTAGGCCTGAAAACTTGCAGCGGGCCAGGATGGCCTTGCTGACAATGGCCTGCCTGTCCTTGAGGTTCCCAGACTCCTCTTCCCCGTACACAGGGAAACAATACACTCTGTCTCCTGTCTGAAGTAAGGGGCTGCCATGACTTAGGACAGGAATCAGCAACCTTTTTTTGTAATTTCCAAATATTAAACATTCTTGGGTTTGTGGCCCTTTTGGTTTCTTTCACAACTCAAATCTATAGTGTAGCATGAGTGCAGGCATAAGAAAGGGGTAGATAAATGTGACCGTAGTCCAATAAAATTTTATTTCAGAACATGGAGGACGTGGCTGGGTAATTCAGTTGGTTGGGGTATTGTCTTGAGAGGCCAAGGTTGTGGGTTCAGTTCCCAGTCAGAGTACATACAGTAATCAACCAATGATGCATTAAAAAGTGGAACAGCAAATTGATGTTTCTCTTTCTCACAAAAAAAAAAGAAAAACATGGAATATGGATTTTCTTTTAATTTTTACATTTTTTCCATTAATTAAAATATATTTAGGAATGTAAAACTATTTTTGGTGGGCCATAAAAAATGAGAGGCAGACTACATTTTGCTGTCTGGCAATAGATTGCCAACCCCCGATTTAGGCTACCAGGACAATCATATACAGATAGAAAAGAAGTGGCCCAAAGAAGTAATAGTGCACCTAAGCTGTGCTATGAACTCCGAAAGAGGGGAATAAAGGGGGAAAGAAGGGGAAGGGACTAGCAAAGGAACAAGAATAAAGGACTCATGGTCACGGACAATGAGGGGTTTAACTATGGGAGTGGGGGGATGGGAAAGGGGAGAGCAATGAGGAAAAAGGTGGGACAACTGTAACTGAACAACAATAAATTTAAAAAAAAAAAGATTTATAAGGAAAAAGATACCTCAACATAATTTTGAAGTTTATAAAAGCTAAAACAGAACTAAAATTTCAAAAACTCTTTAAAGTATTAAATATCTCTAATTCAAATATCAAATTGTTCCTCAGATACTCAGATGGTAATTTTGACATGTTAATTGATCGTATGCATATGAAAATCAAGCACACATTTTATCAGTGTCTTCAGTATTTAATTCAGATGTTTATCGAGGAACTTTGATTTACTGCAGTGCAAGAGGATATGTTACAGTTTGGGGGTGGAATGGACAGAAGAGGGTAAAAGAGGAAAAATTGGGACATCTGTAACAGAGTAAGAATAAAAGTGAGTTAATAATAAAAAAAGAAATACATTTACTAAAAATATATATGATTGTCTAACCACTATGCTGTACACCTGAAAATAATACAAAATAATATATTAAATATAAAGTGTAATTGAAAAAAGATTTTTAAAAAACAAAAAATAAAAATTAAATTTAAAAACAAAAAGAAAATTAAGAGCACAACATGATTTATCTGCTAGAAAAGAAAGATTACAAAAATTCTAAAAAAATAATAGTTACATATACATATGACTAATAATAACACTTAAGTATATCCAGTGCAACATCAAAAAGTTTCTGAAAGTAAAATTCTGTTAGGACCCCATATTTTCTTTAACTAAAAAGTTCACTTCCTTGTTTAAAAAAATAATATAATTAAATGAAAGAATAATTACAATTGAGTTAAATTATGGACCAAAAAAAAAAAAAATCCTAAGACATAAAAAGAAAAAAAGGGAAGAATAGTAAAATAAATAAGACGATTATGAGAAAAAATGTAAGAAAGCTGGAATTCAGACTCAGGAAATTAATCAAGAAATAATAAAATTCAGAAAAAATATAGTAAAGAAACAATGACTTAACAAATAAGAGACACCTATTTTTGGCCTAAAAAGAGATCCAAGTCTACTCTTCATGGATGCATTGAGTTTTAGCAGAGTGATCACAAAAGATACATACATTAGCATTGACCTCTGTCTAAAAATAAATAAATAAAAATCTTTAAGAGAAGATTTAGAATTTTAAAAGAATGTATATACTGCAAAAGTGTAAAAGAGATCCAAGAATTGGGATCTATTAAGTCAGTAAGGCTAAGTCTCATGTAGACAGGTGATTAAGGACTGTAGAGAGAAAGGAATTAAAATATACAGCTTTTAGTTGTGTGTGTGTGCACATGTGTGTAATAATGTAATTAGTTTTTAGTGTCAAGGGTGTATAATTATAGTTGAGAAATACACATCAGAAATTCCAGCATTAATCCAGTCATAAAATACTTTCATTAAATTAATATGTACTTCTAATTAATCTGTATTAATTGGCGGTAAATGTGAAACTCTTTAAGGTGGCTTTGTCAAACTCAAAATAAAATATCCAATTATTTTAACAGCAAAAAGGTAGTAGTAGAGAATTGCAATTTGGGACCAGCAAGTTATGGTAAATCATGGGCAAGTCTCAAGAGACATAGGGAAAGGTAACTTTTATTAGGTTTTAGGAGGAAACTGGGGAGGGTTTTTTGAACAGAAGGTCATTGGCCAAGAACAAGAGTTCAAGAACAAGAACAAGAATTCAAGACTATGACAGTTTCTTACTGGCTGCAAGCAGCATTAGCACATTATTGTCAGGAGAGGGAGAAATCTTTTTTCCTTTCCTTAAAGCAGCAGATACAATTCCAATGGGAAAAATGTTCTCCCTTATCAAAAAACTATTGTCCCTTGGCATCTGCAGGGTACTGGTTTCAAGATCCCCAGGATACCGAAGTCTGAAGATGCATGCCCCTTTTATAAAATGGCAAAGCAGTTGTACATAACCAACACGTATCTTCTGCATGTTTTAAATCATTTCTAGATTGCTTATAATATCTACTACAATGCAAATGCTATGTAATAGCTGTTGTCTAGAGAATAATGACAAGAAAACTGTCTGTACCTGTTCAGTACAAATGCATCCATTTTAGGATAACAACATAGTACCCATCAACCACAAAATAAGTTTTTTAAAAAATACTTTTGATCTGCAGTTGTTTGGATCCACAGATGTGGGTGCGAGTCCCGCAGATATGGGGAGCCTACTGTAATTGTCACCTTCCGTTCCCCTATTGGTTACGTGGTCAGCAAGGAATGGTACCTATGTGAAAACTCCCCTTTCAGGGATTCCTGACACCGTTTCATTAATTTATTTATTTTAATTATTTTTTAAAATTTTTACCGTGTCTCTTTTTTCTGTTTGTTACAGGATTTATTGTGGTGACACTGGTTAAGAGTTTTACAGGTTCCAGGCGCACCATCCCGCAACTCATCAACTGTGCACTGTGTTGTGTGTGCACCGTACTGTGTGTGCACCACCCCAAGCCAAGTGTCCTTCTACCACCTGTTACCCTCCCGTACCTTCCTCTACTTCCTCCTCTCTTCCCCAGCCATCACCACACCCGAACTCCATTTTAAACGGGGTCTTATTTTTTTACTTTCACACCTTAAATTCTATATATTTCAAAAACTCTGACTCAAGATATAACTGGTTACATTATAACATGTTTTTTTAATGTTAACGTTATATAACAACTTTCATAGAATCTAATGCATTTTCATTTTTTTAGGTTCTCTAATGAGGAGATGTAATCTAATACACATCATATAAAAATACCAAAAAAGTGGTTATTTTTTATGTCCTGCAAATATTTTATCGGCAAATGTTGCACTGGGTTTTATTCTTTAGTAATGTTAAATGTTTGAATCTAAATTTAAAAAATAAAACACAAAATAGATAGTAATAGATAATTAGAGGACAGAAAAAATGGGGGGGGGGGTGAGGATAAGGAAGGAGGAAGAGAGGATCATAACCTTGGACACAGAAAAGATAGGAGGGCAGCTTAAGTCCGAATAAGGAAAAGGATTGAAATGGACATTTGGAAGGATACCAAGGTAAAAGCAAAAACTAGGCAGGGAAAGGAATGAGCCTGGAAAGAGAAGGAGATTTTTGTGCCAGAAGGAAAGCAGATCCTGGGTTCTGAGCCAGCTCGGGCTGTGAGGGCGGTGGAGTCTGTTACGGGACTGAGCCGTGGCTGGAGAGGAGAACAGGATGTGCCCGGCCAGGGGCAGACGTATTGGAGCAAAACGGCAGCATGGGAAGTGAGAGAAATGTGTTCAGAGCTGTTGGAGGTTGTGGTTATTTAATCATAACTTTGTTCCTTTTGGTGCCAGAAGACTGATGGAATTCCCTCCCACCGAGGTCAAACAAATGGTTTTCTCAATTCACTTAGTCAATTACCCACCCTGTGACTAGAAGGTCAGGATGCTGACTAACCACATTTAAGACAAATGAGATACATTAAATGTGCAGTTGCTTACAAGGTTCCTAGGACCTAACCTTTTAAGAATTTAGATACTACTTTGCTAAGATCAGACTAACTGAATGATCAGTATGTTAAAATACTTGTTTTAATAGTCTTATAATAAATTATTAAGGATTACATATACTAAATGATGAACATTTTAAAGGGATCTAATATTTCACTATTAACGTACAAAAGCAGAAATTTCTTGAGTCAGAAAACGTGAAATTGACTCCTAGGTCCAGCATTTACTATTTGAGTTGGTAATCTAATTAATGTCTCAGAGCCTTAGTGTTCTACTATTGATATTTAAATAGTAATATAAATCCTGAGTGGTGTATCTAATGGTAAATTGTGGCTAAATATGGTTTAGCACAGTACCTGGCACACATAATAAATATTATTTATAAAAGGTATTTGCTAAGATCTCTCTATGGAAACTCTTCTTAACAGCTCTCAAACTTTCCCAGTTCTACCAAACACATTGTCTTAATCCACTCCTAGATTTATGGTATAGCCTTACTTAAAAACTATCTACTTCTCCTGAATAAAGATCCCTTTATTCAAACGTTCAATCAGTCAAGCACTGATGTTTATGAGCAAGTAAAGAACTGCTTCCTTCACAAGAGTTTTGAACTCATGCTTATGCCATTTTTTTTACAGTGTTACCCCTGCTGGACTCACTCATTGTTTCTATTTCCTGTAATTCTAATATGATGTGGCTTGAAAGTGTACAAACACTTTATGGTTTCTTACCATAATTGATAGGTCCTATTATATATTTTTAAATCATTTTTATTGTTATTCTATTACCGTTGTCCCAATTTTTCCCTCCTTGCCCTCCTAGGCCATCCCACCCTCCACAGATAGGCCCTATTATATTTAATAGACCTTTATAGTTAACCGTACACCGATATGCAGTATAGTTGGTACCCTGTCACATTTTGCTTTGTCTCCTTCAAATATCATATAAAGTTATTGTTTTTCAATTTAACCTTCATTGTATTTTTTCCCATTATCATTTAGCCCCTCCCAACCCCCCGTCCGTGGAAAAACTGTCTTCCACAAAACTGATCCCTGGTGCCAAAAAGGTGGATGCCTTATACCCCCCTCCCCCCAGCAATCACCGCACTGTTGACCACGTCCATGAGTCCTTTGTCCTTTTGGCTCAATTCCTCTAGCCCCTCACCTCCACCCCACTAGCTATCTTCCTGCTCTCCATCTATGAATCTGTCCCCATTTTCCTTGTTAGTTGTTTGTTCATTGAAATCTGTGAAGCTGTATACCTCTTGCGTCCAACTGAGAAGAACAGTGCCTGTTAAGGGAGGTAAAACTTTTACCCTACCACCTTAATGTTTTTCACTGGACTGGAGAATTAAACAGACATAAGGCAGGTTAGCAGGAGAAAAACTTACAATTCTTTTTTAAGTGTTACATAACATAGAAGCCTTCACAGAGATCAAATACATGATGAATCTATAAGGTTTTATATTAAGTTGCACAAATTTAAGTAAATTGTGGAAAAGTAACTGTATTGTGTGGGAAAACAAGCATTACTTTAGGAGATCTGTTTGTACAGAATTTCCTTGTCCTTGATGATAAGAATGTTACATTCCTTCTGGTATAAGGAGAACATCCTTCACACAGGAATTTTATCTCCTACTTTCAAGGAAAAGAAGAAAGTTCAAAGAGTTTTATTGCATTTTCTTTTTCAAATGCCTTTCACTCATCATAGTGAGTTAAAGACGTACCAGAGCAACATATTTCGGGGTGATATATTTTGCTACCTTTCACAAGTAACATATAGCTAATAAAATTTGAGAGGCATATGACAAGATCTGTCTGGAAAAAGTCCAGCCATTGTTAATACATTTAGAACAGTTTATGTGACATTGACGTGACCTTGCAACGAAGGAGAGGGGACTAAAATGTGCACACATGAACAATGATGACTTCACTGTATTAGTCAGTGGGGGTGAGTCATGCCTTTGAGTGAACGTGTGTAGTGTGTGCCTGTCACATTCAAAATGACTGAACAAGCAGAGCAACAAATCTGCATCAAATTTTGTGTTAAACTTGAACATTCCTCCGCGGAAACTATTCAGATGATTCAGAAGGCTGCAGCTATGGGCAATTGATGATTGGCAACTTCATCACAAAAAGGTGCCCACTCATGCATCTTTTCTCGTGCAGAGTTTTTGGCAAAATATCAAATCACCCAGGTGACTCAGGTCTCCTACAGCACAGATTTGGCACCCCGTGACTTCTGACTTTTCCCAAAACTGAAATCACCTTTGAAAGGGGAGAAATTTCAGGCCATTGATAAAATTCAGGAAAATACAATGGGGCAGCTGGTGACTGGGAGAACTGTGTGAGGTCCCAAGGTGCCTACTTGGAAGGGGACTGAGGCATCATTGTCCTATGTACAATGTTTCTTTTATGTTGTTTTTCTTCAACAAATGTCTCTATTTTTAATACTACATAGTTGGATACTTTCTGAACAGACATTGTATTTCAGAGGATCATAGTTCCACAAATTCATTGTGCATTGTGCTCTGCTGAATGAAGAAAACCTAACATGAATAGCAGTCATTATTATTAGTTAAGGTGGTATCTGTAATATCTATGTAATGTTCTTTAGTCAAAGCTAGAATTTAAAAATTCTTTATCCTGAATCTAGTTCTTGTCAACCATGTACCTACAAAAATTGGGAGGACAGAAAAACAATCTACAAAAAGATATCAAATCTACTTATACAATTATTGACAAATGTCTCAGGATAGTAAACTCAAATATTGTTTTCTTTCTTATTTCCTTTTCCTTGATTCTCAGAGAATATGTACATAAATTACTACAAAAACAAGTTAACTAGAAAAAAGAGAAAGTAGCTGAGAAATAGAATCTGATGAACTTGCAGAAGCAGCGTGGCAGGTTTTCAAGTTTAGCACTAAGGTGGCTAAGACTATATAACCTCTATGTGTCCCAGGTCTCAGGTCTCTCACTGACAGGGAACCATTTACACAGTAGAGAGATGAAGCAAGATGGTTAACTCTCTACTCTGATGGCATCTATCATAAAGTGGAAGGGAAAATAGCAAGCCGTCATCTTGATCTTTAACATAGTTACTTATGAAGGGACATATTGTTTAATGGCTAGACAATTAGAAGGCAAAATTTTCAAAACCGAAAAGAGATATGACAATAGAATTTGTTGTGAGAATATTCTGCTCCATAGGAGAAGGCAAAAGTATCGATGCACTATTTAGCTCTTCACTTGATAGCTCTACTGAATGTCCTATACACGTTCAGATTATTTCTCTTAGGTTTTTGATCTCAACATCTGCAGTCTTATAGAATTTTCCCAATATGAAATCAACAGTACTTTGAAATGCACGTTCAAAATATCATGGTTCATGGTTAGTAGATTTTATTTTCTCCCTTCTGTAAGGACATAGTTTCCAAAGTTTTCTGCAATTAAAATGTGTATTTCCATCATTTGATAACACATTTATCAATACTTTGACCTGAATCTATTCCTGAATATTAGACATCAAACACATTTGCTTCCTCATGAAGGTCCACATACCAAGTTTGGAAAATTTCATCTCTCTCCTGAGAGCAATCCAGTGGCTGCATGGGGAAAATATAACACAAAAATCTTCTCGAGCAAAAGTATTGAATCATGGAGAAAATCTACTTTAGGCAGTAAGTTGAAGACAAATCACAGATGCTGTTGATTTTTGTCTGTGATAAATTCCATCATTTTATATTCCTAAACGTATTCCCTTTTATATTCTTAATCCTGACCTCCCTTTTAAACTATAAATTAATAGATCTCAAAATAGATGTTCCAATTACAGTGTAAAAGAGATTTGGGTAAATTTTTCTTCACTCTCCTTTTCTTAATGTAACTTAGCCAATCCAAAGTACTTGTGAGACACAAATGTAGGCTATGTTTGTATGATTTTATCAATTGTGATTTTATTTATTGGTTATAATCCATTATTTATGTAATTCATTCTGTAATTATTATTTATTATAATTCATTCTATATTGTTAGGGTTTCTGGAGAGATGAAATATGGATGGATGGATATATATACATACATATACATATATATGTACAAATAGTAATTCATCTAGAAGTCACATGGACAGCTGGACAAATCCATGTGCTCCTGCCATCAGCCGCAAACCATTTCCAACACTTCTTCTCTCTGCATTGAGTTATTTAATATATATATACATATATATATGTGTGTGTATATATATATATATTTCTTAGTTCAGGGAACTTGCAATGTAAGCAGACAGAATGCACAAAGTACTAAGCAAGCCCAGAGGCTAGAGTGAGTAACCAAGGAATCAGGTCTGGAAGAGAGCATAGACAGATTAAGTACACACTCTGTGCTTTTCGCTCCCTAGTTACTGTTTGCAATATAGTACAAAAACACTAGATTAAAGGTCTATATCTGTCTAATCTCCAATAACATGCAGCACATAGACGCTGCTTCAGCTTCTACTCCATTGTCAGCAAAGCATCTGTGATTATTTTAATACATTAATTTAATAACTTCTAAATAAGCCCCTAGTATGTGCTAATTATTATTGTATATTTTGGTGATTCATCAGTGAGAAATACACACATTAAGTTAGTAAATATCTACACACATATTTAATATAATGATTTACAGTAAATAAAACAGTCAATGTAAGGACCTAGGAAGTAAACGAATGAAATGGGATGTGACTATTTTGAAAGAAGATGTGAAGAAACTTAAGAAAGAGACATTTGATCAGAGATCAGCTGGATGAGAAATAGTGACCCATATAAAAAAATATGGGAAAGTAATTCCAGGAAGAAAACAGTCAGCAAGTTCAGTGACACTAAGGCAAGAAAAGTCAGCATACTTGAAGGACAGAAAGGAGAATGTGGCTAAACGACAATTAAGAACGGGGAGAATTGCATTGGATGATGCTGTAGAAGTAGACAGAAGGTAGACTACCAAAATAAATAAGTAGATAGATAGAAAGGTAGACAGACAGACAATTAGATGCAAGACTTGAGAGGGAGAGCAGCTTTTATTCTAGAAGTGATTGAAAGATACTGAGGAATTTAAAAAGTGGGAGAGACATGATCTAAATTACCTTGCCAGAGGAGGAAGGAACAAACTGGCAAGAGTGTGTGTAGGCTGACTATTTAGGACGTTACACTGATTAACATAAACAAAGGATTATGATTCTGTGAAATCAGTGTTTGTAGTGGAGACATCAAGAACTATCAGGCTTCTCATGTGTTTTGGTCACTGAATAAAATAATTGATGTACAGATACAGGAGATAATAAATGGAAGAAGAATCTTGGATAACTCTAAATTGTGTGCATTTAGAGAGTAGGTATTGGTGACTGTACAAATAGTAATTCATCTAGATGTCACATGGACAGTTGGAGAAATCCATGTGCTCCTGCCATCAGCCACAAACCATTTTCAACGCTTCTTTTCTCTGCATTTTGTCAGGGGTACCTTGACTCAGGAGGAAGCTGATCCATGAGAACAGCATCCTCTGGGTTTACCTACCAAGGGACTGATTACTGTGTTCAGTCAATGGGAGGATTATCACTGTTTAGTCATTGGGATGAATATGATGATATCCTAAATTATATGTGTGTATGTGTATTGGCCTAGAAAAGCTGTGTATATCCTTTCTATAGGCTATGTATATCCTTCCAATATATGTAGTTTGTGTATCCAAATAGATACATAAACTCAAAATGCTCCAAGTTTAACTTTCCCTGGATTCATGCTTTCTTTCCTTTCTCTCTCTTTTTGAATCACACTAACAATCTATAAATTACTGAATCTCAAATTTTTTAATGCATTTAATTTTCTGACTATGGGCATATACTGTTTATTAAAGTCACAGTGATAAAATCTCAGAATAGTTCACTGAATTTTTCTGTAAAAGTCACATTTACTGCCTATGTATAGATACATGTCATTTCTATTCTAGAATATTCTTAGAGCCCTCTGTGCCTAAATCTGTTCTCCAACTTATGAACTAAGGTCCTATTAAAATTCAATTATTTCAATGTGAGTCATGTGTAAAATCTTCAACCACATTGCAATATTCTAGACTGAAGTCTACATGACTTTTCTTTGCACATAAAACATTGTGTTATATTGTTGCTAACATTTCATGCTCAACTCTAATCATATATACATCCCAACCTTAATGCACACATATATACATACAACGGGATCCAGTGAAAATAATTATATTCAAATTTACACATAGACCGGATATTTTGTATCTACTGCTTGCTTTAATTACCCTCTCTCTTGCATAGAATACTTTTTCAACTCGCTTTCTCTAAAGAACTGCAAATGTAATCAGCTAATCAGCTCTAGACCTATTCTTGTCCCACTTAGCATGATCTCCTTTGTTCTTGATGCCTCAAAATAAATCTAGATCTTTATATTTATACCTCTAACACTTTCTTACAAATAGTAGTTTTATTTTTTTATCTCTTTCAGTTAAACAAAAACAATAAAAAAGAGTATCTTTCCCAATATTCTGGCTGTTAAATCTTAAGCTCATTACCTCAGTAAGTCAGATGCTCCATTCTTAAACTGTGAAACACGGCAGAATTAAAAATGGATAGTAAGAGAAATTATTCAGGGTTTATGTTGTTATAAGTCCCTCAGAGTTGGTGGTACTGACAGCAACCCTGGCTTCTAATAAAGTAGTCCAGGAACAGGTGATAGTAATAATCTCAGCTGTAATTCATTCCTCAAGCCTAAACTCTTATTTCACTTCCTAAAATATTTGTCATTCCATGTACCTTCAAATATTTTGATCTACTTATAACCATACCTGTATTTCTCTAGCTAATTTAGCTCAATTTCACCTAAGAAAAATAACCGTGACTGAAATGTTTTTATATACTGAAGAGTAAATAATATTCTTATATTATTGAAGCTTAATTTATAGTTGTGGGCTATATAAATGAATAAATAAGCTGTCTTCTTAAAGATGAACAATGTAAAAAAGTTAACTTTGTTGAGTCCTTATTTTGTGGGAAGCTCTGCAACATGTTTGGTAGAAATGAACTTATTTTCCTAAAGTTATTCTTGTGAGGTAAGTATTATTATTTCTGCTTTACTATGAAGGATATTGAGGCATGGAAAAGTTATTTATATGGGTGAAGCAGACCTAGTAAGTAGTGAAGCTGGGGTTTGTACATAGATACCTGTCTCCAGAACCTACGTTCATTCATTCCATTGTTCTATATTGGCTCCAACATCTTAGTAAGTGTTTTTTTTCCTTTTTTAAAAAAAATGTTATTTGTTTGATTATTGTGATCATTGGCAGTTTAAGCAAAAAGAAAAAAATAAGAGTACATAAGAGTATTTTTGCTATTTATTTGCCCCCAAAGAAAAGAAAATATGAAAAATATAGTCTGATGCAAAACCAGAAGTGAAAAGTAATTGTAAAGATCATTTCCCCAACTGTGTGGTTTGCTACTTAGTCAATATGGTTCATAAATGAATCAATTGATGTTAATATGAGCAGCTAAGAAAAGAGCACATGCCCTCCAATTGTTAAAACCCAGTATGGATAGAACTGGAGAACATTATGCTAAGTAAAACAGCCAGTCAGAGAGAGACAAATATCACAGGATCTCACTCATATTTGGAATCTAATGAACACACTGAATTAACAAGCAAAATAGAGAGAGACTCATACATGGAGAGCAAGCTGACTGCTAAGGGGTGTGGGGGTTAAGGGGTGGAGGAATTGAGTAAAAAAGAAAAAGAACTTATGGACATGAGCAACAGTGTGGTGATTGTGGTGGGTATAAGGGGGCTAAATGGTAATACAGTAAAAAATCATTTAAAAAAGCTTAGAATCTATCACTCTCCGTTAAGTGAACATCATGTTTCATAAATTTGCATATGTTATAGTAGAAATGTATAAAAATACATGTATTATTGTAACTGACTAGATTTTATTTCCACATAAATTAGATTTTCCAATGCTGTGTCTTTATAAAGGCAAAGTTAAGCCAAAATAAGAATTAGCTTGGCTTGGTAGATGCAGAATGCCAATGAAGAACTATCTTTTGAATGTCTTCCGAAATGCTCTTATATTAAACCTTAGAAAGAAATACAGGAGAGTTCCAAAGCCTTGGAACTATGATAAAGGCACCCTCCCCTGAATTTTATACCATTTACTTCAGCTAGCTACAAAATGTCAGAAATCAAAAGACACCATCAGAAATTTTTTCAGATCTTAACTTTTCACCCCAATTATGGCCTTAAGAATAAAGTGCAAAATTTTTCAAACGGCACAAAACTAAAAGTTAAAAAAGAAACTGGACAATTTCCAAAAGACTTGCTTTCAATTGTATATGTTAGAGAAAGAATTATCTTCTAAAAGTCAATAGTCTACATTCATGATTTTTGCTTGACTTATAAAAATGTTGAGGTTACAGACATTATAACTCTGTGAAATAAAATCCCAATACTTATACTAAATATTGTTGAGTATAATTCTCCAAAAATGAACAGCTGATGATCATTCATGTATTCACATCCATTTTATTCAATACAAAATTCAATTTAGGTAATATCATGTCTTAAAATCTGTGGCCTGCAAAATTTCAATAAGTATGTGCATGAATATGTACATATATTACATAAAGGACACAATATTATTGGGCATAAATGATCTACACTGAAAACACTAGAAATCATTGATATGAATCATTTCCTTAGTTAACCTTTAAAATGCTTGAGTTCTTAATGTGTATGCTGAATGCTAATATTTTGAAATATTTTTTATTCTCATGTGAAGGATAAGGGATTGTGTTAACTCAAAGAGACATGGGTTTTTTCCTAAGTTTAATGTTAGTTTTTTTTTTCTAAATCCACTAGGAAAAACAGAAATCTGGGGAGTAAAAAGACATATTACATGGGAAAAATAAATAATAAGAATGGTAATGGAATTAATATCTGAACTAATCTAGCCCAAATTCTTTATAATACCATTAGCTACATAAATGCATTTTCCTCTTGAAAACTTCATTCTCCTAGTCTATGTTTTATGGATTCCTACTCTGATTTGTTCCTTTGCTTTTCAGGCCTGAGGCTTAGCTTTTACTCTCTCAGATTTCATTTCCTGGCCCTCTGGGATTTGTTCATCTGTTTTCTGGGAGCTAGATTTCCCACTACTTTGGTTTAAAAAAAAAAAAGGCCCTGGAGTCTTAAAGAGAGTTGCCAAGACAAACCACAAAATGATAATCAAATCTCTACAAATATAAAAATAGATATTTATGTCATGTCCATAGTTAATTCATATGTTAACAGAAATACTTAAAAATTAAAACATAGATTCCCCAAAAACTAATTTCAAAAATATATAAATCATCAGCCTGAAAGGGTACATAGAGTGTCAAATAGAATACGTAAGAAGGAAATCCCAGTAGAGGCTTGGTACAGTAAAACTTTAAAGCATCAAGAGATAGCTCTGAAGACTTCTAGAAATAAAAATGAATTTATTAAAAATTAAGGTTTGGCCTTCCTAAGAGCAACACTGGATGCATAAAATCAGTAGATTTATATTTACCACCCTTAGAAAGTAAAGAATTTATTATTTTTGATATAGAATAGTCACAATAAAATGAACAATAACTTGGCCAAAAAAAAATCCTCAAACTATTAAACAATGAGCATAAGATAGACTATATTACCTATGTATAATAATATAAAATTTCAAGCTACAGACAAATGGAGATATTAAAATGTGTTTATGAAAACAGTAGTACATATTCCACAGGTAAAGGAAAAAAATACTTAGGAAAGAGTATGGATTAGTTAGAATTGAATTATTATACCAGAACCTATAGGAAATAGCTAAAAGAAAAATTTTAACATGGAAGATGTTTTTCATAAAAAAGTTTGAAAACAATGACCTCAATCTTTAACTCCAAAAGATTAACCCCAAAAAGATTTAACCTCAAAATATTAGTACAATAAACTCCTCAAAAACATAAATAATAAAAGACATAAATGAATGAAACAAACAATTGGAGATAAATTACAAAGTCTTATATGGTTCATCATAAAGTTCACAATTAGTGTCAATTTTTTATCAAAATTACATGCTGTTTCAGCAGAATATTTCTTTCCAAGACTAAAATTCTTGGAAAAATTCCAAGGCTAAAACAAAATTTTCATATACTGTGATGGAACATAGTGTAACATTCACTCCATTGCAAAATACTTTGGAATTTGTTTAACTAGCAAAATTAATAGTAAACTGACAACATTGATACTTGTCTTATTTCAATGATTTTGCTGTTACAATTAAATACATACCTCTATTTCTTTTTTCTTTCTATTATCTATTTATCTATGTAACTATCATCTATCATCTATAAATTTATCATATATCTATCATCTACTTATCACTCTGTCTCTTCTACCACTCAGGGAAATATAGTTAAATCCTTAAATGTAAATATAAAGCAAAAGCAAGACAAATAAGACTTGATAAGCACTCTGATTGAATCTCTGCTTTCCAGTACATTTAAATCTAATAATTTTCCTACTCCTTTGTTAGTTTCCCAAATCAAATGCTGTAGTGTCAAATTTACTACGTGGACCACTGGCATATCTCAAATAATTCTCTGCGGACACTGTCCATGCCATAGCTTCTCACCTGAAGAGAAACAAACATTAATATGTTGGCAGATTCTTCAACATATAATTTAGTAAATTCAAAAACAATTATTTCTCTGAAACTATTTCATTCACTTATCAAAATTGTGTCTATATTATCTTCTTGTTCAATTCCAGACAAGCTACTTGCTGTTGTTGCCAAATAATAAAAATGGAGAAATTTCAATTTAGTTGAAAATACATTTCTGGGAAAAATAAGATAAAATAAATTTTAATTTAAAATCAGGAATATATATATATAAGAAATGAATTTATTATATGAGTAATATGTGCATCTATAGGCATTATAAGCATTAATTTTTATATTTGACTAAAATTTCTAGGGAAGTACATATATTTAAGTAGATATCATATGTATTGTGTATACAAATATATATTTATTAAAAGTTATACTATTAGTTCAAGCATATGTACATATATGAATGAATGAATCCAACAAAAATTAATATATGGGCTAATGGCATTAAACTAGTATTTGTTATTTAGTGCATCAATAGCACTTCATCATTTGGAGCAAAATCTGAGTTTACATATTATTCTTATTTAGCAACCAAAAATATAAGAATTATTATTTTAACAATCACAGCCCCATTTCCATCAGTGTTAAAATATATATTCTTTCCAACGGTCACACAAAATATCTGAGTTTCAATTTCAAATCAATGGACAAAAACAGAAAGTTGTTCTTCTTAGATGAGGAACAAGACATGAATGCCAACTTTCATAAAATATCTGAGTTTCAGTTTCAAATCAATGGTGAAAAACTGAAAGATTTTCCTTCAAAGTTAAGAACAAGAAATGAATGCCCACTCTCATCATTGTTATTCAACATGGTACTAAACGTCCTAGCCAGAGAAATCAGGCAAGAGAAAGAAATAAAAGGGAACAAATACAGTAATGTTTCATAAAACAAAGTCAATATACAAAATCCAATGCATTCCTACATACTTGCAATGAAATTTCAGGAAAAGAAAGGAAAAACAATGCAATTTTTTTTGCAGTTGCAACAGAAACATAAAATACCAAAAGTCAAACTTAACAAAGGATGTGAAAGACTACACACTGAAAATTATAAGATATTATTATTGAAAATAATTGAAGAAGGCACAAGAAAATGAAAAGATGTTCCATGTTCGTAGATTGGAGAATCAATGTAAATAAAATAGCCATATTACCCAAAGCAGTGTACAGGTGTAATGGAATCCCCATCAAACTGCTAAAGGCATTTTTTTAAAAGAAATAGAATTTGACTCCAAAGGCAAAGGAATTATAAGCAAAAATAAATGAATGCAACTGTATCACACTAACAATCTCCTGTCAGTAAGAAACTATCAACAAAACAAAAAGTCAATTAACCAAGTGGAGGAAGTACTTGCAAACAACAGCTCTGAAAACGGGTTAATATCCAAAACATGTGAAGAACTCATACAACTCATCAGCAAACACTCTAATTAAACAATGGGGAGGAGACCTGAACAGTCACTTCTCCCAAGAATATGTACAAAATACCAACATATAAAAAGATGTTCAACCTAATTACTAGAAAAAGGCAAATCAAAAAAAATTTTGATAGCAACCCACACCTTTTAGAATGGCTATTATCGACAAGACAAGTAAAAAGAAAGTATTGGAGAGGTTGTGGAGAAAAAGGAACTCTCATTCGATGATGGGTGGGAATGTAAACTGGTACAGCCACTATAAAAAACAGGATGGAGTTTTCTCAGAAAATTAAGAATAAAGTCACTATGTAATCCAGGTACCCTCTTCTGGAAACAAGTGAAGTGTCTTTGAAAGATGGTTGGAATAAGATGTTTGAAATCTATACTTAGCCATAAGAAAAGATGAAATACTGCTGTTTGAGACCCAATGATGACTCTTCAGCCTATTGTGCTTAACAAAAGAAGTCAATAAAAAAATCAAGAACTATATGATTTGACTCCCATTTGGGATATAAAACTGAAATCAACAAATGAACAAATATACAAACAAAAACTCATAGACACAGACGACAGTCTGGTGTCTTACCCAAAGGGGAAGGGGACCAGGGAGGAGGTAGTAAAGGGTGAATGGGGTCACATATATGATGAATGAAAATTACACTTTTGGTGGTAGACACATGATATACAGATGATGTATTACATAATTGTGTGCTTGAAACCTATATAATTTTATTAAATAATCTCAACCCAATAAATTTATTCAAAATTCAAAATTTAAATGTCTTTTTTGTAGTTTAATTCAAACATGCTTTTAAAAATTACCATCTCACTCATAATTTTGGAATTCCTCCTTTGCTCTAACCTAGAGATAAGCTGTAGCTATTTAGGTCCCCTACACTTCACCATCATGACTCGCACGGGGATACACTCATTATGTTTCGTATTGGGACAGTGCAAAGCCAATCAGTCTTAGTAATCAGAATCAACTTTCACTACCTCAGAGGGGTCTCCAGGACTTATTTCCTTAAGGCTTCCTCTTACCCATTGCATCTATTTGGTATAGGGAGTCCATGCTACTTTCTTGGACAGATGTTATTTTCAAATCTTCCTTCAAGAAAAAATCTACACTAAAATCTACACTTCAGTTGACTAGCACTATTGCTTTACTTTATCTACCAGTTGAGAATAAACTTAACTTTTAGGATGCCATATTTTTTCTTCCCATCTACGATTTTATAAATTGGTAATACTGATATTTGTCATCAGTTGCCATACGCTGCCACAAATCATTAAAGTCTAGGGGTCAGTACAGAATTTAGAGAATAAAAATTTGGGTCTTGTTTCTGTGCCTCGGGTTCTATTTTGCTTGCTTGTTTGTATTGTTCATTAGGTTCCTTTTATAGGTGAGATCATATAATATTTATCTTTTGCCACCTGGCTTACTTCACTTAGCATAATGCTCTCCAATTCCATCCATGCTGTTTCAAAGGGTAGGGAGTTCCTTCCTTCTTTCTGCTGTGTAGTATTCCATTGTGTAAAGGTACCAGTTTTTTGATCCACCCATTTACTGATTGGTACTTAGGCTATTTCTAGCGCTTGGCTATGGTAAATAATGCTGCTATGAACACAGGGATGCACATGTTCCTTTGAATTGGTGTTTCAGTATTCTTAGGGCATAATCCCAGCAATGGGAGTGCTACAACAAAAAGTAGTTTCATTTTTAGTTTTCTGAGGAAATTCCATACTATTTTCCACAGTGGTTGCAACAGTCTGCATTCCCACCAGCAGTGCACTAGGGTTCCATTTGCTCCATATCCCCGCCAGCAGTTGTTTTTTTGTTGACTTGTTAACGATGGCCATTCTGACCTGTGTGAAGAGGTATCTTATGGTGGTTTTAATTTGTATCTCTCTGGGAGTGTATGGGGTAAGAGGGGAAAGAAAGGGAAAGATCTAGTCAAAGAATAGGTATAAATGATACTTGGACATGGACAACAGGGTGTTGATTGACTGAGGGAGCGGTGAGGGGCAGCAGGGGAAAGCAATCAGGGAAAGTTGGTATGACTGTAATAGAACAACAATAAAAAAAAGAATAGGCAAGTTACTAAAAAATCTAGGTCTTAAACTCGGTTACATATGTAAAATATTACACATTTTTATGCACACTGTATAGAATACTCATGTCTCATTTTTCTCCATTTGTAAAAAAAGAAATGACAAAATCCTGTTAGAGATTGTGTTGAGTATTATGTAGTATCTAATTAAATTTAAAATAGTATTTATTAAATTACAAATATAAGTTCACTCACTGGTAATAGCATTTGCAAAGGTCTACTCTATCTACAAATATTTACCATCAGTTCAATTATTTTTATATCTTCTGAGTTATCCTGAATGTATGGTTCTGATGATGCAGTGTAGCACCTAATTTTGTACTGTGATTGACAAAACATCAGACTGGATATAGGTATAGTTCTTTAATTTAAAATACAATGTTGTTTCCTATGGTGTATTTTTACACTAAAATGCCTGTAATTGGGCACACGAATTTTATATGCATGCATATTAAAATATTAAGTTGAACAGACACCACTAACTATTCTGCTGTATGGATCGATTTATAAATACATATGGAAATATTAATTTAATTGTAAACAAGTGGGAAAAATACTTGTTTTGTTTAATAAAATTATTTTAAAAAATAATCACCATGGTTTTTAAAAGATAACAAGCAATGTTTAAATGGCATACCATCATTGAAACTACCATCTTAACATAAGTTAATGTTAAGAAAAATAAATTTGAAAAATCACCAAGTTCCATAAAGTGAATTAAAATGAACTTTCTCATCCGCTTCAACACAGCTATGAAATCAAATTTCATAGCCATAGGTATGAGTCACTTTCTACTACCAGTCATCTGAAATTCTTTTATTGATTTTATTTTCCTATGGCATAGCTCCCTGTGTCTGGAGCTTTCCTAAGCGTTTGCTTAGGTGTTGACGTTTTCCTAAGATCAGCATTTTTCTAAGGGCTTTTGAAGAGTCAATTTGTTTTTGTTTTAATTTTTCTTACTGTATAAAACAGTTGTTTATAATTGATTTGTATTTTTTTTACTCTGTTTAACTCTTCATGGTACATGTGATACAGAGTTTGAAAATTTTAGGTTTTGTTTAATATTTTAATAGAAAATCATGCATGTCATCAGCTTACTGGAAGAAACATGAAATTCAAGAATCCTGTATCTTAACTTTTCTACATAGTTGTGCTTTTGACTGGATATTTATGATATATTTCTATATATATGTGTATATATATCAACATAATCAGATAAAAGTTACAAAACTATAATTTTGAAACCATTTTAACTTTGTAGGAGAAATTATGAATATTAACTAACTCTCCTAACATATTAGTAAAATATCTTTTTTCCAGCCTATCAACATAAGATCTTTTTAAAAGTGTATATCTAATATATCATATCATATGCCTACAGTGGGAAAATCAGCTTTTTATTTCTGTTTCTGCTATTTCATTTTGTACTTTCCAGTGTCATATAGTAAAAGATTCAATAAAGGTTATAGGAGAATTGTCACAATTCTAAGTATAATGATTAGGACATCCACGGCACATGTAATATTATGTTCACACACAGAATTTCGAAGATTAAAAGACATCTTTCTGTTCCTGTACTGTCTCTCTCCAAAAATAACCCTCAACAGAAATGTAAAAGTGGGGATTGGGGTTTTTTCATGTGACCATAAGAAACAGATATTAAAATGTTATTAAATAAGTACATGCATTTTGCAAGTAATTCTAAGTCATTTTTGATATTAGTTTATATTTCATTTCCCTTTATATTAAAAATATAGATATTAGGTATATGTTCAATATGTGACTGTGCCAAAACTGATAAAAAATGACAAATGAATGAGCTAAATATCAGCTATCAGCTATTTATTATTGTAAAAATTATCAAAATATATTGATAAACAGTTTAAAAATTGCTTTTCAATACCTGTAGTGATGAAATTCACTGATTCCTGACAAAATATCGTGCTCAATTAATTTCAGATTTACTTTGCATTAATCATCCTTTTACTTAGAAGATTTTTATTACATCTAAGTGCAGAAATTTTAGAATTTGAGGCAGTCTCACTTGTTTATTTTTGTTACTTTGATTTTGGTGTCCAATTCTAAATAATCAAGGAGTTTACTCCTTATAGTTTCTTCTAAGTTGTTTGTTTTCAGATCTTACATTCAAGTCTTTAATCCACTTTGAGATAATTTTTATATTTGGTGTAAGATAGTGGTCCAGTTTACTCTTTTTCATGGGGCTATCCAGTTTTCCCAACACCATCTGTTATAGAGACCTCTCCCCTTGAATATTCTTGGCTCCTTTGTCATAAATTAATTGACCAAATGTGATTAGGTTTATTTTTGGATTTGTTATTTTTAAATAAAATTGTCACTATCTTCTATATGCCTTTTCCCCCCACCTTGATGAGAAAAGTATTTAAGGGTGCTGTGATGGTTTATATTTTGTGTGTACTTGATCAGGCTAAGGGATGTCTAGATAGCTGATGGAAAAAAAATACATATATATATATCTGGGTGAGTCTGTGAGAGTGTTTCCACTTATATTAGCATTTGAACAGGTAGACTGAATGAAGATCACCTTCACCAATCCAGCTGGGCCCCATCTAATCTGTTTAGGACCTCAATAAAGCAACAAGGCATAGTAAGGGAGAATTTATTCTCTGCTTGAGCTGGGACATTCATCTTCTTCTGCCCTCTGACTTCAGCACACGGTCTGGGATTGATGGCATCAGTTACCCCGGTTCTCAGGCCTTAGTATTTAAACTGGATCTACATCACTGGCTTTCCTGGGCCTGCAGCTTGCAGAGACATCATGGTGTGGCCCTTCTCAGCCTCCGTAATTGCATGATTCAATCCCGCAAACTAAATCTGTGTGTGTGTGTGTGTGTGTGTAGCTATTTATATACACAGTCAGTTCTTTTTCTCTGTATGACCCTAGTTAAGACACCTGCTTTCTCCTTCCTGTCAGTTAAATGAGAGAACTTTCAGGCACCCGTTGGAAAACTTACATGAGCCCTGAATTTTCAATAAGTGTTGCTTTAAAAATCTGCTGAGGGAAAGCTGACTGAAGTTGAGCCATGAAGTCTTAGCAGGTAAGACTTAACCTGCCCCCTCACCTCTGGCTAGGCAAAACTAACAACGCTATAAAAGAATAAACTGAAGTTTCTTTGGACCTTACTAAAAGATCAGACAGAAGTGGGTTTGTGACCCCAACAGAAAGTGGACCACTGGACATCCCAAAGTTGAACGAGGAATCCTAAGATCTCAGCTGAATGAGAGCCATTGCCCCTATCAGATTGGAACTGGGAATCCTTAGTGTGCCTTCTTCCATCCTTTATTTCTAAAAGAGTTTATATAGGACTGAAATCCCTTTTTCTCTATGCTTTTGAAAATCCACACTAGAAATCCACAAAAGTTTTCTGTGGGGGTAGGAATGATTGAGATGCCACTCAACAGGAATCATCACGTGTGTGTCTGTACAAAGACATTTTCTATACTTATATCTCTGCCTTTCTGTTTGATATCTGGAGATATCAAGGACAAGAAAGAGGAAAGATACATTAAGTTGGAGAAAAACAGAGTGAAATTCCCTAAAGTCCAGTTTCTATCTTCTCACTCCCTCGTTCAGTGCAGGCTTCCCAGTTTGAGCTGAGAGGGGAAAAGCTTTTGATTGGCTATGATTATGACTGTGCAATGATCATTGTAATTGCTTTAATAACTTCATGATTGAAGCCCAAATGCAGGGTAGTCATTCCAGTACTCGTGAGAGTGGATAAGATTATGAAACTCCATCTAGTGGCAAGAAAACAATTGGCTCAGGGAGTGAGTTGAAAACAAATTTGTATTCTTTATATGTCAGTACAGAGACTCTTCAACAAATTTGTTATACTGCAACAAATTTGTGCTGTGAATTCTTTCCTTTTCTCCTAAATGTTTCTAACTTTGTTTTATTTGCTTGTTAGTTGATCTTCTGACTCCTGCAGGGAAATAAGGAAGCAGGACAAAAAGGAGCCACACAGAAGAAAAGTAAGGCAACATGCCTACTCTTGCTGCAACCTGACATAAAAACTTCCCTATTTGGGAAAGCAGATCCTTTGGGTGATCTAAAAAGTATTGTATTCGGTGATTATTTGAGGAAACCACTGCTGATGTAGTTCACAAAAAAAAGTAGAAAAGTAGACTTAAAAACTTCACAAACTTTTCTTTCTCATTTGCCTAATTACTGTTTACTGGAATAAACATTACTGTGAATTATAATTAAAAGCTTAATCAGCTTAAAAGTACAGATCAATGAATCTTAACATATATATGGTTTTACACACACACCCCTCTCTGTACACATATATATTCCTAAGTAGATGTCTCCGCAATCAAGATATAGATCATAGTCATCTGTTATCCTTGGTGATTATCTCTCTTATACCAGCCATGTCAAAACTAGCTTTGTGTCACAATAAACAAGATTTGCCTTTTTAAGTGTTCCATATAAATGGAAAGGTACTGTACATGCTCTTTTGTATTTGTTTTCTGTCACATAGCATAATGATTTTGAAAATCATACTTACGCATCAATAGATCATTCTTTTTATAGTACTATTATATCATATGGATAGATCAAAATTTGCTTTACCATTTCTTTGTTAATAGACATTTTTGTTGTTTCTAGTTTTCGTCTATTATGAATAAACCTGCCATAAAGCTGTTGTACAGGTATTTGAAAGAATATATTCATTTATCTTAGTAAAATATTCAAGAGTAAAATTGCTAAACTTATGGTGTGTTTAATAGTATTTAAAAATAGTCAAAATATTTCTCAAAATGCTTATACCATTTTAATTTCCATTAGCAATGTATGAGAATTTAATTAATCTATATGCTTACCAGCACTTGGTTTTCTTTCATTTATAATTTTAGCTATTCTGGCAGTGTGTAGTGGTATCTAATTGTAGTTTTAATTTGCATTTCCCTAATGACTAATTATGGTAGGCAGCATTCCAGTGCTGACTTGCCATTAACATATGTTCTTTGGTGTACAAATTCCTTGCCAAATTTTAATTGGGTGGTTTGTCTTTTTATTATAGAGTTATAAGAGTTCCTTATATATTACAGATACAAGTCATTAGCTAGATATCAATATTGCAAATATTCTGCCCCAGTTTGTATTTTGCTTTTCATATTCAATGGCATTTACAAAAAAAAGCAGAGAATTTTAATTTTGTTGAAGCCTGTTTTATCTTTTTTCTTAACCAACCAGTCATGTGATTTGCCTATCTCAGGATCACAAAGATTTTCTCCTATGTTTTAATCAAGAAATATTACAGATTTAATTTCCAATTTTCAGGTCTATAAACCAGTGCAATTAAGTTGTTGTTCATAATGTTTGGTAACAAAGCCCTCCACCACCCATGTGGATATCAAGTTGTACCATCAGCATGTGTGAAAAAATGAGCCATTTCTTTCACTGAATTGCCATGGCAACATGGTTGAATTTCATTGATAC
The DNA here is from genome assembly GCF_021234165.1 of Pteronotus mesoamericanus. Taxonomy (NCBI): domain Eukaryota; kingdom Metazoa; phylum Chordata; class Mammalia; order Chiroptera; family Mormoopidae; genus Pteronotus; species Pteronotus mesoamericanus. The sequence goes on along the minus strand of NW_026555285.1, from coordinate 35,878,166 downwards.
ATGTTGAGTCCATCTGTGGATGTGCTAATCTATCCTATTGATCTACACATATATCCTCAAGCCATATCACAATGCCTTAATTACTATAGCCTTATTAGAAGTTTTAATTACATAGTGTAAATCTTTCATATTCTTTTTTTCTAAATCACATTAGCTATTCTGAGTTTTTTGAAATTTCATAGGTATTTTAGAATCATCTTGCACATTTTCAAAAAAAATAAAAAAGTGTAATGGGATTTTAATTGGGGTTGTTTTGAATGCATTCAGCAATTTGATTTGAATTGACATCTTAGTAATATTAAGTTGGACAAACCATGAGTGACTCACATCTTTCCAAATATTAATTTAGGATTTTTTAAATGTCTCACAGCCATGATTTGTTATGGGTACAGAGGTCATGTATGCATTTTTTTAAAATTCATCCCTAAGTATTTAACATTTTGGGATGCTATTTAAAATGAGTTCTATTTATTCCATTTCCCAATTGTTTCCAATAGTTATTTTCTAGTATAGAAAATATAAATAATTTATAAATGACTTCGCTTATCTGTTATTAATTTCATAGTTTTTAGATTACTCAGAATTTTCTTTTTACATAATGATACCATATACAGACAAAGAGATGTTTACTTCTCACTTTTTTTAAGGGTGTACTTTACTTATTTGTTTGCTTGCTCTTTGAGGGAGGACCTCTAACACAATGTTGAACGGGAATAATGAGATAATACATCCTTGCCATGTACCTGATCTCTCTTCTTTCCTTCCTTCCTTCCTTCCTCCCTCCCTCCCTCCCTCCCTCCCTCCCTTCCTTCCTTCCTTCCTTCCTTCCTTCCTTCCTTCCTTCCTTCCTTTTCTTCATTCTTTCCTTCCTCCCCACTTTTTCCTTCTCTGCTTCCCTCTCCTCCTTACTTCCTCCCTTTCTTCTTTTTTGTGATATTCATTATTAGATTGATAATTTTCCTTTTGTTTCAGGTTGTGTAAGAGTTTTCATCATGAATAAGTAGTAAATGTATTCAAATGATTTTCTGTGTCTGATAGTCTTATTTTTCTCTTTTGTCCTATTAATTGGTACATTTTATTTAAATTATATTATATATACTTTTTAGATTATCTTTTTAAATACATTATATATGCTTATATATAAAAAGTATATACGTATATAAGTATATATATGTGTATGTATATGTTCATAGATATGTGTGTGTGTGTATCATAGTGGTATATAATTTTGGGGTTTTTTTTCCCACAAAGCCTTTGTCTAATTTTGTTATCAAGATAATGATGACTTCCCAACGTGCCTTCGTCCATCTTTTATTTCTAAAAGAGTTTATATAGGGCTGAAATCCCTTTTTCTCTAAACTTTTGAAAATGTATACCAGAAAAGTCATTTGAGTCAAGAGTATTCTTGTTTGGCAGGGTTTTTTAAAATATAAATTTATTTTATTTAATACTTACAGTCTGTTGAAATACTTTATTTCTTTTAAAGTCAGTTATAGTAATTTGTATGTTTCAAAAAACAATGCATTTTATTTGTGTTGAATGTATTACATAAAATTGTGCATATTTTGTTTCTCTCCTAAAAAATCTGTTGTATCTGTAATACTGTGCTCAATTTTATTCATGATATTGGTTATGAGTATGTTTTCTCTTTTGAATAATCAATATAGGTAGATGTTCATCAGTTTTATGGAATAGTTCATACAACTATTTTTTATTAATCGATGTTATCTATTTTTATCTTATTGTTTGCTATTTCTATCTTTTTACATTCTTCTCCTTACACAATTTAAATTCGATTTGTACTACTTTATTAGCATTTTTAGGTGGAAATTTAGATCATGAATTTTAGAGTTTACTGTTTTCTAAAAAACAACAACTTCAAAATATTTTTCACTCTAAACATTATTTTAGCTACATTTTCCAAACCTTTTTAAGACACTGTTTTAATTTTTTAAAATTTCCTCTGTATTATTATTTTTTTAATCTGGAGGTATTTGATAGTGTTTTATTTAATCAAATTCTACTGTTGTGTATGTGTGAGAGTGATTACTCGAGGTTTAAAACATGTATCTTTAACTCTACACAATTTGCTTTTATATAGTATTATACGCCCTTAGATTTAATGTAAACTCATATCACTAAACAATGACATATCCCACTTTTGAATATTTGTGATTTTTCAAAGACCGCTTTGTTTATATAAATTTTTATAGAAGTTGAATATACTAACTATATTTTCGCAGCCATAGAAAAATATAGTTTCTCATCAGTTGTTTTATTTGTTTTGGTTGTTGTTATTTTTAGTAAACTTGAAACTTTTTTTTCACAATTCAAACTTATTAATTTATCAGTCTTTGTTAAGGACTGGTATTGTGGCTATTCAAAAAGTAATTCACGTCAACTAATATAGATGTTTTATAGCAATATATTCCCTAGTAAAGTAAAATTTATCCAATAAAATTTGTTAACAGTGTAATCCCAAAACTAAGACATCACTATTAAAATAAATTCCCCAATTAATTTAAGCAAGTAAATTTAGAACATTTTCATTTAAAATTCAAATATGACTTTGACAAATTTAAATATTATTTTTTACTAATCTAAAACCCAACATCTTATTCTATGTATTTTGTAATATGTCTTGCATGTATATAATTATAAAAGGACCGTAAGAAGAAATGAGATACTGTAAAATCAAGTTGATGTAATTCTATCTCATCTTCTAAAAGTTTAATATTTTCTTCTAAGTTGATTCTGACATCCATCAAAAGAAGTTATTTAATGCTAGAATAAGAAGTAACAATTCTATTTCATGATTGAATTATTTTGTGCCAAAGTCACTGCATAACCCAGTGTTATCCAAAAATTACAATGCATTTTTTTCTCATAAGTCTGTGGTGCATAGATACTGATTTTATGGAATCAGGTATTTATTTTCAACTAGTGAAAAGAAGTTATGATTTAAATTCGTATTTTTTCCTTGTTAACTAATTCAGAAATAACCTCCTTAGTATAGACATGCAGTACTTTTCATATATTATGTTTCTAAATAAATCCATGGCTTTATTAGGACACAATGAGTTCAGTTTCCTGGAAAAACTTGGTATCTTTTGTTTCAAAAGCATATTCATGTCTCAAGGATAGTATATCCAGTCACTCAAAATTATATTGCAGAATCAAACGAAAATAAATGATGCAGTTTAATGCAGTAGAATGCTTGTAAAGAGAAGCAACTTCTATCAATTAGTCTGACATGGTGAAAAAGAATCCATCTGGCCTAAAAATTATCTAGATAATACAATCTTTCCCTCTAATAGACCAGGAAGGCCTTAGAGAAATGTAATGACATCTTAAAATAATGTGACTACTTATTGACAAAACAAGGACTGTTCAATCAGAACCCAGGTTTTGAAACCAAACCTTCTAAGTTCAAATTTTAATTCTACCACCTGCTAATGCTGTGACCATAAATGTGTACCTTAGCTCTGCTACACTGCAGGTGCCTCATTTGTAAAGGTACTAGCACATAAGATTGTTGTAAGATTAAAATATTAATGTTAAAGCATTGTGACGATGCTTGAAACATAGTAGGATGAAGAGTGTCCTTGTTTATAATTTTTTTTAAATAACTGTCAACTGATGGTTGTTGGGACCAATTCAACACCAACATGAACCCCTAATTTGGGGTGTGGTGAGAAGGAAACTTCATTCAGTCCAAAGCAGCTTCATGGTGATACAGCAAAGCTGTGGGACAGCTCAATAGAATTATAACTCAGTGATAAAGCAGCATGCCTGTGAAACAGAAAGGTAGTGAAGAAAGCCTGGGGTGAGGCAGCCCAGGGGTGAGGGTCCCCTTTGGCTAGCCGGCTCTGCTCTGGTCCGTGCCACCTGCTTTGGTCTGCGCTACTTGCTCTGGTCTGCGCTACTTGCTCTGGTCTGCGGCTCCTGGCAAGGGAAATGCGGACTTCAGTGCTAGGTGGAAAGGGAAAGTGCACTCCCCAAGCGGAGGGGAACTGGCTCACATAGATAGAGGTCCCCATCTCTGATCCTTGATTGGCCCACAGTCATGTAAATAACTCCAAATCCTTGCAGTTTGATTGGTCCAGAAAGCACTGTCTTGATGGTTCAGAATAGAGCTGCTGTGATTGTCCAGTGAAGATGTTGATGGTGAAATAACCGCACAGCTCCAGTAGGATGGGGAAGCCTCAGTCCTCTGGGATGAAACAGAATTCCAGGAGCTCTTCGAGGCCTGGCTCAGGCAGCAGGAACAGATGGCAGGCAGGCAGTTCAGGGCAGGAGACAGGCAACTTAGTGTAGGCTTGTTTATGAAGTGTGGTTTGTATGAGAGCCTCCTGCTTGGAAATGGTGGCTAGACTGTTTCTTTGTGAATTTAAGCTTAGTTAGGCCACCTGGAGCCCTTCTTAGTAGGTATCTTCTTTATCAGGGTCCACTTAACATATATGTGTAAAATATTTTCTCATGATATTTTGAACAAAATAAATCACATTTATTGATTAACTGGCATTCTACACATATGTAGAAAATACTAAATTAGGCTTCTGTATGAAAGGAATTTAAACATATATTTGATGCGAAAACTTGTAAGATTAATATGATAAATAACTTACTGCCTTTATACACATTATAATATATATTATTTTTGCAAAACTGAGGGACAGAATTTTGAATTTTAAACATATAGTCTTAAGTGTGAATGTTTAAGGTAGAAGAAAAAAAGGGGGGGGGGAATAACAGACCACATCTACATATAAATTTTTTATTTTACACTTTATGAGCTATAAAAAAATGCTTTTTTGCAATGTGTAAGATTTATGTCAATTGTAAACATTGCTTAAGTTTTTGCTCTTGATTAAAACATGTTTCATGGAAAACACTACTGGATAGCTTCTTTGTCAAACGAATCTGTTATGTTACCAATGTGTAATACAAGAAAAAAAAAAGAGAGAAATTAAATGATGATCTACAGGGAGTCAGAATAAAACCCTATGCATTGGATGTTTGGGGTTTAAATTATCCTCAAAAGGAGACTTTTGTTACAATATTCTTTCCAATGTAATATAGCTTTCCATGCTTAATTTGTAAAAAAGTAAATGTTTTGCACAGAGACAGGATATTTATTTTTAAAGTCTCTATTCTCTGATATTCATATAACCACTCCAGCTCTTTTTATGGCTGCTGTTTGTGTGATATCTTTTTATATCCTTTTATTTTCAACCTAATTTTGTATTTGAAGCTAAAGTGTGTCTCTTGTAGAAAGCCTGTAGTAGGCTCTTGTTTGTTTTCTGTTCTGACTGAAAACCTGCCTTTCATTAGGAAGTGTAGCCCTTAGCTGGGGACAGGAAGGGAGAGAGATCCCTCCCTTTTTGGCTATAGGAGCCCAGAGTGGATCATGACTAAAGTCCCACAGTCTCTCCTTTTTTGTTTCTAATATTTAATAGATTTTCTTGATAAATGTTTAATCCATTCCAAATTTAATGTCATTATTGATATAGCTAGATTTATCTGCCATACATCGTAATAGTTATTATTTTATGTGTTTGTCACTTACAAAAGCTTATATGGATTTTTGAGAGTAAATACATATTTATAGTGTGTTATTTTAACCTTCTAATGCACCATTTTAAAAATCCATTTATGTGGATCTGAGTTACCATTTGGTATCATTTCTGTATTCTGATATAGCTTTGCTTCTACCTGATTTTCTGCTATTATCAAATATGTTTCATTTCTATATATTATAGATCCAACAAACTGGTGTACATAATTGCTTTTGGAATCAGCCAAGAAAGGAAAGAAAAGGACATTATGCATTTACATTGTATTTTGAATTACATAATTAACCTTTGCTAGTGTTCATTATTTGGTGTAGATTTGAGTTTCCTTGTGTTCATTGTTTTTGGCCTGAAAAAGTCCCCTTAATATTTCTTGTGAGGCGCTTGCTAATTTTGCTATTGTTTACTCGTTCATTTGTTTAGCGAATTGGCTGGGATGTTTTCGCGGTGTTTGTTTCCTCAAGGTCCCTGGTGTTCCGGTGGTTTGAGCTGAGCTGTATTTGAACGCCTCTTTCCCTGATCTCTGTTAAGCTCTTTGCTTGCGCTGGCATCGCACTCAGAGGTTAGGCTGCCCTCTCTGTTGGCAGATTTTGCTATTGTTTTTGACAATATTATAGAGCATAAATTATTTTACAGTCTGATCCAACTCCCCGGGGTTCCTTTGCAGACATTGTTTTAAAGGCCAGCTTTGAAAGTTTTTTCTGAGTCTAGGAAGGATCATCTTAACTGTCTCTACTTTGTTGTCTCAGGTAAACTAAGTTAATCTAAAGTTTAGCTCATTGTCATGAAGATAATACTCTCTCCTTAGTTGCTCACCACTAAAATCTCTCTTGTTTTGGGGAAAACCCTGGGTTAACACTCCCCTACAGTCTGTTCAAAATAAAGTCAGTTCCTTTGTGGGGGACTTTGATGCCCTCTGTTTTACAGTCTACATCTTGCACTGAGGGAAATGTCTAAGCCACTGCTCTGGAGAAGGAGCTAGGGGCGTTTGCGTGTTTCTCCTGTAATAACGTATCTGGAATATAAATTTGATGCTGTAAAGAGGAAGCCTCTGTTCCTCTCAGCTTGGCCGTCCAGGTGAGGCACCTCCACTGTATGAGTGAGCTGGAGTGAATACAGTTGGAGAAGTATTCTCAGTCTTTCTCATTGGCACCACAATGATGGATTTTTGCACCAGGGCAGGTTGCAGAATGGAGCTCTCTTCAGCTGGCTTGGGGCTTACTTAACAACAAAGAACTTGAGGTAATGAGCAATGCTTGTGACACTCTACTTTGGGAAAGATTCTACAGCCCTTAAGCGGAAGCCGTGTGGAGAAAAAGATCCCCTTTTGGGCTGCAGCTGGGCAGAGTGGATCTTCCCTCCTGTGAAACAAAGGCTCAGGGCGGAGGGAGGCCGGACCTAGACCATGGCTCAAGTATCTCCTTTTCCTTCTTGATATTTAGATTTTCTTGAATAAATGTTTATTCATTTGCTTTATGCCCTTAAGGCATTTTCGATGACTTTAGTTTTTAATATACGTTCTTCAGTTATATTTGTTCTACAAGGAAGTGGTTCCAAAGAACTTCTCGAATTACTGTTTAGAAAATAACATCTGATTGTGTATATAACTAACGCCAGCTATTACATAAAAGTATAACACAAAACACAAAGACCAGTTAGAAGTGTAGATTATTCTAAACAAAAGTATTTAAAGTAATAAGAACAAAAACCAATAATTCTTTCTGACATACAGATACATTGCCTGCGTGACAGCACAATTATAAAAATTATTTTTGTGACTCTCCATGGCCGTAAGAGGATTGATAAACTCTTAGAGTTTTGTGTTCTCCATTTTCTTTTTACTTATATTAAATGCAACATTTAATACCTTGTTGCCATAGTTACTGATATTAAAGCACACACATACAAGAGAATAAGAGAATATATTATATTTAAAATTCTATAAAGATTGTGAAGGGTACTTACATACTGTATAACAATTTTCCCTCTGAAATTATATTATTTTTCTTCCATAAGATCAAATGATTGCACTATATAGTATCCCCCCAAAGACTGCAGATTTTAAAGAACTTTAAAGGGTTTTCTTAACACTCATTTTTAGAAACCAAAATGGCATGATATTTACAAATACAATTGTGTATAAAGCAAGCTCTGTGAAAACATAAGAGATATATTGCATGGTAATAAAAAGTTTATTTTTAACACAAATTATAAAAGATTTTTTTATTAATATATAAAGATAAAATTCTGATGAATATTTTTGGTAGCAATCAGATAATATTTGTCATTTCAATGCTATACAATTGACATTTTACCATAGAAAACTAAAATACAATATATAAATAGCATTTTAACAGCTAGATTACTGTATGTGACTGCACAGTATGGTAGCCCATTCTGTAAGGTCATTTTGAACTAAATGAAAAGGTAATAGCTGACCTGAGATAGGATTCGATGCTACTTTTAACAGTATGATGCCACCTACATATTGCAATAGATGCATCATTTAAAAGGTTTTAAATTGCTTTCTTTCCCTTTTTTTTGTTAAAAGAGCATACAGAGCAAAAATTGCTTTTTTAAAAACAACTTGAGCACTTTTTTATAACCAATTCCACAGCAATAAGCCTTCACAGAACACAATAAGGCTTTGAGGCTGAAACAATCCCACCCGATTTCCTTCATTTGAATTCTACATATTAAATATTAAATGCTTGAATTTATCAGATTTTCTGTAGACTGTGATACATCAATATCGTTACTTATATAGATAGAGATATAACATAGATATAAATAAGACACAGATAAACACATATACGTATAGAGTGTGACTGTGCCAAATTGAGGAGACCAGAGAAGACAACTTCTTTGTCTTTGAATCCCACTCTTCTTTGGTTCCTTTTCTATGTAATATTTACTATGTAGATGGTAATATTTACCTTGTCAAAGGAAATGTGAATATTTGAGTAACTTAGCTATTAAGGACAAAACTTACTTACTATTTAGTACTTACTATTTAGGACAAAAGTTAATAATTAAGAAAGGCACTTGCTTTAAACTTTCAGCTTATCTGAAATTTACATGGACTGATCTTTAACAGTGCTCAATTTTAGATCTCCTATCTAACTTGTCCTTATAAATTTTTTCTCATATATGTGATTTTTCACTTACTATCAGCCCCTTGGTTCTGAAGGAAATATAGTTAGAATGCTTACATTAATTCGCGGGATGACCTTGACTCTCCTCCTACCCATCTGCTGCCACATACACACACTCTCACACACCCGGTAAACAACAAAGCGTGCACTCTATTCAGGCCCTCATACCAAAGATCTGAAAGTGGGTCCCCACCCCCCTTTCTTCAGAATCAATGACCAATTATTTGGTTTCACCTCCAAAAGAGCTCTCAAATCAGTTGTTCATCTACAATGACATGACAGGAGTGAGAACTGCAAGAGTGACTAAGGAAAAAACAATATGGAGCTCCCTCAAAAATTAGAGCTACCATATAACTCAGCAATTCTACTTCTGGGTATATTGCCAAAGGAAATAGAAACAGGATATTAAAGAAATATATATACTTCCATGTTTATTGCAACACTATTTACAATAGCCCAGACATACAAACAGCCTAAGTGTCCATTAACAGATGAATGAATAAAGAATATTTCATATATAGAGAATTAAATAATAAAATATTTATTCAATAAAATATTATTCAGCCATGAGAAATAAGGAAATCCTGCCTTTGCGATAACATGGATGGACATTAAGAACATAATAGTAAATGAGCTAAGTTAGAGAAGAAGAAAAAATATTGTATTATATTAGTTATAGATGAAATCTTTAAAAAAGACAAGTTTGCAAAGCAGAGAATAAAATGGTGGCGGGGGTATGTGGGACAGAGAAGTAGGAGAAAAGTTGTTTAAGAGTACAAACTTGCAACTAGTAGATCCATAAGTCTCAGAGATCTAATGCACAGTATAGTGATTCCCAGGGTTGTGAATCTTCTTCCGCCAGGCATATGCTCTCCTTTTCTTTTCATGGGGCGATTCCTCGCTGTCTTTACATCTTAAGATCATTTTCCTACAAAGTCTTCCATGAGCCTCACACCAGACCAAGGCTCTTTCTTACAGCTACAATCTTATGATACAAACATTAATATAAATCCTTATTTTAAAATGTCTCTCAAATGAGACTCTCAGCTTTTTGAAGCCAAAAACTAAGTCTCTCTTGTAATCACTTAATCCCAAGCAACCAGTCTGACCACCTAATAATAAAAAAATACTCAACTGGGTTTGTGGAATAAATGGATCAATCAGTCAATAGCAGATTAGTGGGGAGTAAAAGTGAGATTATGAATGAAATAAAATTTTACAATATGAGAATACATGTAGATTTCTCCAGCAACCCCTGTTATAATCATCATTATTTAAAATTTTAACTCAGTTCTACTTTCCTTAGAGAACTGATGTTGAATACAAGTAACAGGGAACATGATGATCTTTTGCTTATTTCATTATAAAAAGGTGGATTGATATTAGAAACAGACAACATAAAAGGCAAATAACTTCCATTCCCACTAGTATCAGGCTCATTGTTATTTCACTTTGAGGAACTTCTGAAGGTTCTGGGATAAAGAAGTATGAGCAGGGTTGATAACATTATTGGGATTTCAGGCAGAGAAAATCAATTCAGTGAGCATTTTCTTGAACACTTGCATAGGCAATGCCCTGTGTGTGAGGAGGCACAGAGATGAGTAAAGCACACAAAGAGCCGATTGTCTAAGTGGCTACAACACAGGTGCTCCGATTCCATCAGCCGCACTACTCATTGTGGTTCTGTTTTACTGTATGTTGAGTCCCTCAGGAACTCCTCCATTATTAGTATACATGACTATGTCATTTAAAATATTCTTATGAAGGATGATTATGAACTAATGGAAGGACCATAGTATAGAAGAAGAAACATTTTATTTTTTCATTATTTTTATTGAATGCATTGGAGTGACATTGGTTAACAAAATTATATAGGTTTCAAGTGTACCCCTCTATAATACATCTGCATATTGCATTGTGTGTTCACCATACAAAGTCAAGTTTCTTTCCCCCACCATTTATCTGGAAGCAGAATCATTTTAGATCTAGGGTTCTCACATGCAATGTTTGTGATATCTGAATTGAATTTTCTCAATGTGGAAGATTAAGAATTAATGCTACTTATCTTTAAGATCACATTTAGCAACATAATCCGATTTTTTTTCTGATGTTGACATACACATTAAGCCACGTAAGATCTGTGGCTAGTCAATATTTTGACAATGTTGTTCCTGCAATTGTGCCTAAAAGGTAGACGGCTGAGGGAAGAAAAGTGGAGTATTTTGGAGTGGCCTCTTCCACTCCAAATCTGATGGGTTTACATCAGTCCTGAAATGGTGTGGATTCTGCAACTCTGTGAAGATTGGATATGACCTCAAAAATAAAAGTGAAGAGGACTCCATTTTTCTTTTGGTAGTCATAACCACCATTTCCTTACCTTTCATATTTTGTTTCTTTAAATCCTAAGCCAGACCCATGTGTCAGAAACTTCTTTGTCCTAAATATTCCCAGTTCCCTTTTTTATTATCTTGTGGTAGCCTTTCAATGAACTGATTAAAATTAGGTAACTAAAACAAAAATCTTATCTTTTTTTTATTCTCTAAAATGTTACTCTTCAACTCCAACTTTATGGTATTATCTATGCTCTATACATTTCATCATTATAAGTTTCTTTCAAGCTTCTGTATTATTTTTACTTTATAATATTTGTTTCTTCTATTTTTCTCAGAGGTAGTTAATTATTATAATACTCTCAATTAATGAATTAGATAGAATCTTTCCAGTATAACACTATGTTCTTTGCATGCATAAACTTGTCGAGTACTCACAATAAAATTTTGTATTAAGTACAAATTCCCACTTTACAAAGGAACAAAATGAACTCAGAAAAATTAAGCAACTTGTCTAAATTCATTGTGCTAGTACATGGTGTGGGTTAAAACCATTTTTTTTGTTTGCTTTTATTGTTCCAATACATTTGTCTCCATTTACCTGCCACCACTCTCTCCTGTCCCACCCAAAACTATTAAAATTTCTAATTCCAGTGACAGAAATCTGAATTATCATGCCATAAGAACATGACCACTGTTTTTTGAAGAAATTGTTCATATAATCTTTGGTGCGAATACTCTTCTTAAATAATGTACTCAACTACATATGTGAAATTACTGTGAAGTACATTCAACCAAAAAGTAATTGACATGGCTATTAATCTTATGAAATGATTTCCTTAAGTGATGAGGGCAAATCAAAGGGCAATTACAAATTTAAAGATGTTTGATTAGGACAAGTTCCTTCCTTCATTCCAGTGCTCTTCTCCTAACTTCAAACAACAAATTATCCCACTTGAAACCATTGTTTTTGACTGCTTACTACTCCCTGGATATACCTGAACTCTTGGAGACATTTCTTTGGTCAACCTCTCTCTTTGCATTATCTCCATTTAAGTTCTTATCTCAGTTCAGAATCACGTCAGAGGATAAAATAATGGCTAACCCATGCTTGTGAGTTAGTGATGGGCACCAATTTGCTGAATAGTGATAATCTTAACAGAATATGTTTCCTTTCAAATAAGAGATTATAATTTAAGGCAATGATAGTATGTGGTCAGTAAATGTTCAATAATTGATTAGCTTATGAGGGAATTTCAAAAATTTGCAGTTTGGAAATATAGAAGGATTTCTGGCCAAGCTTCATCCACATACCTACCTCCCACCATTCATTCAGACAATATACTCAGCTGCTTTTTTTGCTGTTTCCATTCATGTTGTCTCTCACATTTCACCAACACTGGTAAGTAGAGACGCTGACTAGTAGACATTGATAGAATTTTTATTTGTTTCCTGGATTACTTTTTGAGGATGGTGTATGATACACAGTCTTGGAAGATATAGTGTTTCCTTCCAGAACTGAGGGCAGAATTGTTTGCCATTCAGTTTATTAAAGGCAAGCTCACCCTCTGGGGAATAGATTGGGCAGGTTTGCTTGCAGTTTATTACAAACGACTGAGGTTTCATAATTTTGGGGTTCTCCATCTGTGACACAAACTCACTAGAAGTGTTGCATCCGACTCCACCCACCCACATCACATGGTTTGGGAATGAGGAGAGGAGTTGACATGATTTAACGCTCGTTCTCTATGTTGTACCTGAATAATAAAGTCCATTTTCTGTGATGTGGGCGTCTCGTGTTTTCTGTCAGCAAACCTAACACTGGAGCATGCTAACTTGCTAGTTTTCAAGTTGGGTAACCTTTCACCATGCTTGACACTACTGGGATTATAAACGTATCTGGTGATGATCACAGTGTAAGCATAAGAGGGCGACAACACCGGTGGTACCTCTCTGTCTGTTTCCTCCTCAAGTTTCCTGTATATGTAAAACTCCGACCAGCATATAAAGTTTGCTATTTTTTTTCTGACTCTTACATTTCAAAATAAATTTCATTAGCAATGGTAGAAAATTAATGGAGTTGATAATTCATACATTTAAAGAAAACACTGCCAAGTTTAAACTGAGAAGTTGATATTATACAATTTGTGCATTTCTTTTCATTTTTGAATGCAAGGGTTTGTTAACTAAATCATCATTTTCAAAAGATTTATATTTGCCAGGGTACCTTGGTGATCCTTACAGGTATAGTGGACAAAATGTAAATCTAAGTAGAACAAAAGGGACAAATTAATCTTCACCTATATATCATTACCTTTATTTTCGAAAAATGAAAGATAATAGTAAAAATATTTTCTTATTCATATTCCAAAAGCCCTCAAAATTTCTTCTAGTTGGATTCATACAGGAAGACAAAAAAGGGAAGCATAAAAGCCAATCTTCATGGCTCTTTTGGACTGTGCAATGCATCATAAAAGCAGATAGAGAAGAATGGAGGAGAAACTCATCCCACACTTGAATTTGGCTCAATAGTGGTTTAACCCATAAGCAAATTACTGATTTTTTTCCCTCTGCCAAGTTATATCATTTGCAAATAACAGGGGACTCTCAAGATCTCAGGATTTTCTCTTAGCAGTGGTAACCATAAGACATTCAGCTCCCAAAGGAAAGCTTTACCTGGAGAAACTGTTAGATATTCAAAGATATAGTTTCATCTATGGCCATTTTCCTGAGGCAAATGATCAGATATGGGCACAGCCTCAGTGTGAATATGTTAGACTTTCTTACTATGTCCTCTTTTGTTTCTAACTCCCTTTTTGTAATTGTTTCATGTGTGTGTGTCCCCATCCTCTTTCATTTCCATATCTTTGTAATGCATCTGCAATGTTTATTCTTCTAGCTCTCTAGGTTCAATGTGATTCCCTGTTGGGTATCTTTCTGAATGAAGGTAAAAGACATGAGGTTAACAGCAAAATTGAGATTATAATCCACACTTTACAAGACCCCATGTTTAACAAGGTAAAGTGCCTCCTAACATAATCTCAATATTAAGAAGGCTATAATTTGAAAGACTGTGTTCAATCATTCATTTGTTTATTTTATTCAAACTTTTATTTAAAAAATATGAACTAGGTCTGAGGATGAAGAAATAGATAACACAGAAAAATGTGACTCCCTTCAATGAGCTTAAGTCTGAGACAAATAAAAATCTGATACATGAGAGTTTAAAAGGGCACTTCTATCAGATCCTTCAAATCAGGTTAAATATTTGACTTTTACCTGAAAACAACTGCAGGGTTTTAAACAACGTTAAGAAAAAACATGAGCATATGCTTATTTTCAAAGTATCATTTTCACTGTCATGTCAAAAATGGATCCTTCTCGTGGAGCTGGTATAGCAATTAAAATCGACAGCGTTTTAAATTAAGGTATAAGCTGTATTTATAAAATAAAAATCTAAAGGTATTTAAAACTTGAATAAAATCAACTTTATATATATTATTTGTTTAAATGATGGGTTCATAAGAGAGTAGGAAAAGCTAAGAATGAACTCTAAATCAGAAACACTATTGTGGAAAACTGGTTTGACTAAGGTGTCATTTCATGAACTAAAGTTTGAGAGAGAAAGTAAATTTTGTGGAAAAATAATAAGTTTTATTTTGTTTACAGAGGTATTGTGATTCCTAGGAGATATCATATGTAGCTATAAAATAAGAATTTTGAAATAAAGGGGTGAATTTCAGTAGGCATCAGAGATGTGCAACTTGCATATTAGTTTATCAACATATTAATGAAAAATGAATCCATGGTGATAAATGAGTCTAGAGCCTATATATATTAGTTATTATTTGCTAAATAACAAGTTACTCTCAAACTTAGTGGCTTAAAACCTACGTTATTTTCCAGTTTCTGTGAGTTAGGGATCTGGTGTAGCTTAGCTGATGCAGTTGGCTCTCTGTTTCGCACAAATGTTCGTTCATTCTAAGCCTCCACTGGGAAGACTTCACTCCTTCACTCACTCATGAGCTTGCTGGCAGCGTTCAGTGAGCCACACTCTGGCTGCTGGACTGAGGCCTTGGTCTTTCAGCAGGTGTCGGCTCTAAGCGTCCCTCAGTTTCTTGATGCACGTTTCTTTCCTCACAACACGGCAGCTTGCTATGATCCAACAAGAGAGCAAGAAAGAACACCAGCAAATCAAGGAATGGCAGCAGGATCAAAGCCATTCTTATTTAGAAGCTCACAGAGAAGAGGTACACCATGGATTTCTGTATTCTATCCGTCGGTCACCAGGCACAGCTCCCCTATAATTGATAGGGCTTATGCAAGAGCATGGGCACGCAGAGGTGGGCCATTGGCAGTGGCGTGAGAGGTTGCCCAGCACAGCCCAGAGGACCGAGAAGGGATAAAAGGGGAAGACCCATGGTGGCCCTGAGACACGTGTTTCATGGGTAATTTTAACATAAGCTGGGACAGAGCTAAAGGGATATTTGAGAAATATCTTAGGCATTATTTAACTATATTTGATTTAAATGATCCCTGGTGTATACAAATTTTTAATGTTTTTAATTATTACCCAAATTGAAGATTTCATGTCCTCTATCCATGTCTCATTTCAGTGCTCAATGTTCAGCAGAAGTCTCTGTTTATTAACCTATTTATGGATAATGCTACAATTTATATACATTCAATTAAAATCCAAGATGGAAAATACCACTGTACAGCTCATAAAGTTTATTATAGTTTTGATGATTACTATTAAACTAATCCTTTCCTATCTCTTCTCTAGTTAAATAGTGTGAATAAAATTTTATATTTTAATTATTCTGACATATTAATAATATATAGATTTATAGTTATACATTCTAAAAACTCTGTATTTTTATGTTTCTATTTCAACCTAAAAATATACTGCTAATACTGATTAATAAAATCCAATGATTTATATATCATAGAAGGCATTTCCAGGTGACCTGACCATGTGAAATCTACACTGGAACTATAGGCTAACATCACAGACTGAACTGAAAAATTAAGTTAACAACGAGGAATATGTCAAATTATGTAAACTGATTTGTGTGATTCACTCAGTCTTATAGTTTATCTTTGATTGTGACTTACTGGACTGAAGACAATAGCATTTTGTTATAATATAATGTAATCACAGCAAAAAGTTCCCAGCATGACACTAATTAATAAATATATTCTTACGTATATTTAAGATAATTTAGTTTAGCGTTTAATAACTTGTTGACTTCTCATTCTCAGTGGAATCATATTTTGAAACAATCTCTTAATTTTCTTTATAGTTCATTGTTACAGTTATTGAAACACAAAGGGTTTTTGTATTTTGATTTTTTTAAATCCTGCAACTTTACTGAATTCATTTATTAGTTCTAATGGTTGATTTGTGGAGTCTATAGAGTTTTACATGTAAGATCATGCTATATACAGATACAATTTTACTTCTCCATTTCCAAGATGGATATCTTTTCTTTTTTTCTTAATTTTATTTTAATTTATTTTTTCAAATACATTTGTTTCTGCCTCCCCGCCACCACTTTCCCTTGCCCCCTCCCTCCTTCCCTCCCTCAGCTCTTCCCCTTTGGTTTTGTCCATGAGTTTCTTGCCTATTTGTTCTAGCCAGGACATCCAGTAACTATGTTGATCAGAAGCTGTGAGAGTGTGCATTGATGAGTTGCTCCAGAATACTTCATTATTTGTGGACTTGTCATGTATGGCTTTTGTCATGTTGAGACAAATTCCTTCTATACCTAATTAGTTGAGGGTTTTCATCATGAATAGATATTGAATTTTTCCAGATGCTTTTTCTGCATCTCTTGAGTTGATCTTGGAATTTTTAACATTCATTCTGTTAATATGGATATCGTATATACCTGAGTCACATATATTCAACTATCCTTGCACCCCAGAAATAACTCCCACTTGATTGTGGTGTATGGTCCATCTAATGTTATGTTGAATACAGTTTGCAAGTATTTTGTTGACATTTTTTGTATGTATATTTAGTAGAGCTATTGGTCTGTAGTTGCTTTGTTTTGTTTGCAGTGGCTTTGCTTGGCTTTGATTTCAGGGTAATGTTGATCTCATAAAATTACTTTGAAACTCTTCTCTTCATTTTAGTAGAAAAGTTTGAGAAGGTATGATATTAATTCTTCTTTCAATGTTTGGTAGAATTCATCAGTGAAGCCATTTGGTGGTTCGTTGTTGCTGTTGTTGTTGGCAGGGTTTTGATTGCATATTCAATCTCCTGACTTGTAATTGGTCTGTTCAGAATCCTATTTAAAATAGAACCAAAAAGAATATAATCTTAGGAGAAAAGTTAACTAAAGAGTTTAAATAGTTTTACATGGAACACTATAAAGCATTGATGGAAGTAATTAAAGAGAACACAAAAAATTAAAAGAAAATCTATATTAATGGACTGAAAGACTTAATATTGTTATAATGTTCATATTAACCAAAGTGATCTACAAATTCAATGTTATGCCTCTCAAAACAACAATGACACTTTTACATAAATAGAAACGCAATTCTAAAATTCATTTTGAGCCACAAAAGACCTCAAATAACCAAATAAATCTTGTGAAAAAATAATATATTTGGCGGTGTCACAGTCCTTTATTTTAAAATATATTACAATGCTACAGTAACTTAAAATGTGTTACTGACATAAAATCAAACATATAGACAAATGCAATAGAATACAGATACCAGAAATAAACCTAAATATGTGCATGGTCAACTGATCCTCAACAAGGGTGCCAGGAATATCTACGGGGAAAAGGATAGTCTCTTCCACAAATAGTGCAGGCAAAATTGGAGATCCACACACAAAAGAATGAAAATGGGCCATTTCTTTCTGTCATACACAAAATCAACTCAATTTGCATTAAAGGCTTGCGTGTAAGACAAAAACTATAAAACTCCTAGAAGGAGAACAGCTTCTTGACATTGGTTTTGGCAATGATTTTTTGGATATGGCATTGAAATCACAGGCAGAAAAAGCAAAATGTAATAAGTGGGACTATATCAAGTAAAAAGCTTTTGCACAACAATGGAAGCAATGAACAGAATGAAAAAAGAAACCTATAGAATGTGACACAGTATTTGTAAGCCATACTATCTAATAAGAAATTAATATGGGGAAAAAAAAAAACTATGGTACATTTACATAATGGAATACTACGCAACAGAAAGAAAAAAAGAACTACTAAACTTCGCGACAGCATGGATGGAACTAGAGAGCCTTATGCTAAGCAAAATAAGCCAGGGGGTGAAAGACAAATACCATATGATCTCACCTATAAGTGGAACCTAACCAACAATACAAAGATGCAAGGAAAATAAGACCGGCAACACTGAAAGGAAATTAAAAGAACAGAGAAAAGAGGAATGGAGGGAGAGGGGGACGGGGGAAAAGGAAGGGAATGGGAGGGTCGGGGAACGTGTAGCAAAGTCTCATGGACAAAACCAAAGGGGAAGAATTGAGGGAGGGAGGGGGCAGGGGAAGGTGGTGGGGGGAAGGCAGAGACAAATGTATTTGAAAAAATAAAAATAAATTTAAAAAAAGAAATTAATATGCAAAATATGTGAACTGTTACAATTCAATAGTAATATGATAATAATAATAACCTGATTTAAAAAAAAATAGCAAAAGACCTGAATAGATATTGCATCAAAGAAGAAAGAGAAATGGGCAATAGGTACCTGAAAAGTTATTCAACATCACTCTCATCAAAGAAATGTAAATCAAAACCACAATGAACTATCACCTCACATTTATCAGGATGACTATTTTCAAAATGACAAATGATAACAAGTATTGGCAAAGAAGTAAAGAAATTGGGACTCTTTTTTAAAAATTTAATATTTTTGATTTAATCTTTATTGTATTTTTTCCATTACCATTTAGTCTCCTTAAATCTCTCTACATCCAGCAATTCCCACATTGTTATTCAGGTCCATAAATCCTTTTTTCGTTTTGCTTAATCTCTCCATCCCTTACTGTCTCTGCTGTAGCTGTCAGCCTGCTCTCTCTGAGTCTGTCTCTATTGTGCTTATTAGTTCAGTTTGTTCATTAGATTCCACATGTGAGTGAAATCATATGGTATTTCTCTTCCTGTGATTGGCTTATTTCACTCTGCATAATGTTCTCCAGGTCCATCCATACTGTCACAAAAGGTAAAATTTTCTTTTTTTTTATGGCAAAGTAATGTTCTATTGTGTAAATGTCCCATAATTGTTTTATTCACTCATTTTCTGATAGACACTTGTGCTACTTTCATATCTTGGCAATTGGAAGTAATGCTGTAATGAATATAGGGATGGCTATGCTCTTTCAAATTAGTGTTTTGGGCTCCTTCAGATATATTCCCTGAAGTGTAATCACTGGGTCAAAAGGCAGATGCATTTTTAATTTTTAGAGGAATCTCCATACTGCTTTCCACAGTGGCTGCACCAGTCTGCATTCCCACCAACAGAGCAATAGGGCTCCGCTCTTTCCACATCCTCACCAGCACTTGTTGTTTCTTGATTTATTGATGATGGCCATTCTGACAGGTGTGAGGTGGTATTTTATGTGGTTTTAATTTGCATTTCTCTGATGATTAGTGACGTTGAGTATCTTTTCATATATATATTGTCCATCTGTGTGTCTTCTTTGGTGAAGTGTCTATTCAGGTCCTTTGTCCATTTTTTAGTTGTGTTTGTTTTGGTTTGGTTTTTTGGTGTTCAATTTTGTAAGTTTTTTTTAAGCTTTGGATATTAACCCCTTATCAGATGTATTGGTGGATATGTTCTGTCATTCTGTGGATTGTTTTTTTTATTTTGTTGATGATTTCCTTTGCTGTGCAAAAATTTTTTCAGTTTGATGAAGTCCCATTTGTTTATTTTTTGTTTTGTTTCCCTTGTTCTGGGAAATATTTATGAAAAATATTTTTACGAGTAGTGTCCAAGATTTTGCTATCTATGTTTTCTTCTATGATTTTTATGTTTTTGGATCTAATATTTAAGCATTTGATCCATTTTGAATTTATTCTTGTATGTGGTGTAAGAAGGTGGTTTAGTTTCATTTTTCTGCATATGTCTGGCCAATTTTCCAGACACTATTTATTTAATAAACTTTTGTTAGTTCATTGTATGTGTTTGCTCCTCTGTCAAATATTAATTGGCTATAAAAATATGAGTTTATTTACGGTGTCTGTATTATGGTCCATTGATCTGTTTGTTTTTCTACCAGTATCATGCTGGCCTTACAGTATAGTTTCAGATTAAGTAACACGATTCCTCCAACTTTGCTTTTCTTTCTCAGGATTGCTGTTGCTATGTGGGACCTTTTGTGGCTTCATAAGAATTTTTGAAACATTTATTCTAATCTGTGAAATATGCCATTAGAATCTTGATAGGAATTGCATTGAATCTATAGATTGCTTTCGATAATATGGACATTTAAAAAATGTTAATTCTTCTTATCCATGAATATGGTATGTGCTTCCACTTATTACATCTTCCTTAATTTTTTTCTCCAGTGTTCTGTAGTTTTCCAAGTTGTGGGAATGTAAATTGGTGCCGCTGGTATGGAAAATAATATGGAGATTGCTCAAACAATTAAAAAACAATACTACCACATGATCCAGAAATTCCTTTTCTGAATATATATCCAAAAGATTTGAAATAGGATCTCAGAGATATTTATACTCCCATGTTCATTGTAGCATTATTCATAGTAGCTACATTTAGGTACCTACCTAAATGCCCATTGTTAGATGAACGATTAAAGAAAATGTGGTATGTACATACAATGGAGTATTATTCATCCTTAAATAAAAAGCAAACCCTGCCATTCATGACAACATGGATGAATCTGGAGGAGACTGTGTTAAGTGAAATGGCCAGTCATGGAAATGAGGACAAATACCTCATGATTCCATTTATATGAGGTATTTCAGTAGTCAAACTCATAGAAGCAGAGAGTAAAATGATTGGTTTTCAGGTGTGGAGATAGCAGGAAACAGGGAGTTACTATTCAATGGGAATGAAGTTTCGGTTTTATAAATGAATAAGTTTTGGACAAGCTGTACAATATAGTGTCTATAGTTAATGGTGCTGTAATGTTAATTTTAAAAAGTCAGTAGGAGAGGCGTCATGATACATGGTAATACACACATGTATGCACACATACAATGGCATGAGAAAACATTTGGAGGTAATGGATATGTTACCTTGATTTTAATGGCTGATGGTCACATGGGCGTATATATGTAGATTTTTTAAATACCAATCATACCTCAGTAAAGTTTTTTAAATTAATTATCTCTTAGCAAAGTATTGATTGTAGATAGAAAATTTTATAAACTAAAGATAAATTCATTTTTTTCCTAATTCATATAACTCTAAATTCTAATAATTTAAAGACAATTATTATTAACACTTGTCACTTATGTAAAATTAAAATTTTGATTAATATTGAAATACATGTTTTAGACATTTTATTTTCTATTAGGTAAAACAATATACATAAAAATAACATTTTAGGAGATGCATCTTTTTCAGGGCTATATTTAAATGTATAGTCCCTATATAGAAAACACTTTAAAGGGTATAAAATGTAAAATGATGAGTGCCATATTGATTTTCGATGAAAAAAGTATTATTATCAAATTGCTCTTTAAAGATTTATTTTCATATTTGTCTACATTTTTTGTATTTCATATATAAAATGAAGTTGATTAAATAAAATATAACAAAATAAAACAAACCATGTTGCACAGTGTGTTATGGGAAGCACAATGCATTATAAGAAGCACAAGCTAAATATAATTAAATACAACAAAATTTATGTGAAAAATAGAAGTAATTAACCAATATAATAGCATCACCCAAGTATAGAAATATGAGGGCATCATTGTATGAGATCTCTTTTATGTAATTAAGTGAAAAATCACTCAATAACTATATTTGTGGTTAGTCCAATCTGTAGATTTGAGGCTTGAAAAGTAGGCTTATGGAACACATTCTTAATAAAGCAACTGCGGAAACAGCAATTTTATTCTAAATTTTATTTCATTTTAGTCATTTAAAAAGTCAGGCAAAATTCAAATATAAAAAACGTATATATGAATCAGTTCAGAGAAAAGTGACTCAGTATGGTTATCACTGTAAAAATGAGTATTCTTTAGAATAAAAAACCTAAGATTTGATACTAAAATTGTTCACTAATATTTAAACTACAATTTAAAGGGTGATGTGTATCCTGAAGAATGTTTTGATTAGGTAACATAGAGTCACTCTTGGATGCTTGAAGACCACAGGAAAAGCACAAAACTGACCTTGATAAATACTATTATAATTAAAAATTAATTTTTAAAGAATTGAATCAATTATATATAAAAACATTTGTGATAGGATATAAAATGGTTTTATTTGTGAATAAGAAAACACTAGAACATTTTGAAACAATCTGTAGCCCTTCAGTGCCCCATGCATGCAGTTCAGGTTTTATCAGCTGCCTGTGCTCTGCCAGCATCAGCATCTCTTTGCCTGGAGGCTTTCTCCAAAGACTTCGGTAAGTCCTCTGCCCACATGCAGGGGAAGTGGGTGGTAGTGCTAAGAAACGGACATCTCCAAAGCATCTCTCAGCTAATGTCTGATGGGAGTTTTTATGCACATACAATAGTTCTCTAAAGATAGGGTCATTTTAATGTGTTTTACACCATTTTCCAGAAGTTTTCCCTTGAAATTAACTTCCAGACCCTCATAACAGTAACAGGATGAAGAGTGCACTCCTTATAAACAGTAGATCCTCTCCTTACTAACTTCTCCACTCCCATGCCGATGTGTCCCTTGCACCTTCCAAATAAATTACTTCCTCACATTTTCTTTTCATAAATAAGTAGGCTTGTCCTCAGTCACATAACTTTTAACAATGAGCCTATATTAAACATCTATGGGTTGTACGTAGATATATTATGATGATAGAAAAAGTTTGATGAGCAAGACTAGTACATATCACCCAACTATAAAGAATAGCACCAATATTAAAAAAAGTAGAAGTCATCAGATAAAAACATCCTCAGTTCCCATAAATAATGTGCCATTCCTCATTCAATGACAACGATAATCTTCACTCATACTCTAGAGCCTATTTTAAGTGCCACTTTATTCCACACATTCTCTCTGATTTATAGCATCCATTTCTGTGAAATTGCTTATCACTTACAGGTTTTCAAATATCCATCTCCAGTCCCTAAGTCTCGACCAGTCTTCAGATCCATCTTGCCAATTTCTTACTGGACATGTCCAGTTAGATATTACATGGCTGCCTCAGACTCAAAATAGCCAGTGCTCCAATCATTATTCATAATCCACACCACCTGCCCTGTTTCTTCTCCTTTGTATAACACTGTTTTCCAAACAAAAAATTTAAATTTTGTTATTGATCTGCTTCTTTTCCTTATCTCAACATCAAAGTAATTTAAAGTATGTAATTCTGTTTTCTAAACACTGTTATTTATATGTGCAATTCCCACCTTACCACATCTTGCTGAGTGCAAGCTCCTGTTGCTTGTCATCAAGATTACCACACATCCCCACAACTGGCCGATCTGACCCAGTCGTTTCTCTTCCAATCCATTCTGCATGATCTAACACCCTATTATTATTTCTCCTCTCCTCTTTCCCTAGTTGCTCCATCCCTAGCTTCCCATTCATACTCAACACTACAAATGTGCCACATTTCCTAAAATGTAAAGCTACGGGCTCAGGCTTTTTGCCTGCCTAAAATTCACTTCTTTTCTCCACCTCAGGTTAATCTACACTCATATTTCAAAATTTTATTTGTGTAGATATTCATTCATCTGTTTAACAAACTTGATTTGAGTGCCAATTCTATCTCAAGATTTATTGTAGCTACAGATAATAAATACCACATCAGTGAATAGAGAGGGATCACTTTCTCCTAGGTCTCGCATGAAAGCCTACAAAGCAGTAAGTAACCGTGTGTTTTATGAAGAAAAACAAATTAAGATAAGATGACTAATTATGGGTAGATAAAGCGGCCAGGAAACTACTCTGATGTGACGGCTATCTGAGCAGAGACCTGCATGAACTAGGGGAGTCAACTATACGCCCTTATTTAGGGAAATCAGTTTCCAAGATGACAGAACAGCCAATGTAAACATACCCTGAGGTAAAAGCAGGTTGTAATGGTCTAAGAAAAGCAGAGATGAAAGTACTATGCCTGAGCCCTGGCAGGGTAGCAAGATGGGTAGAGTGTCCTCCCAATAGCCAAGGTTGCATCTGGGTTAAGACACATACAAGAACCAATGAACGCGTGCATAAGTGGAACAGCAAATCAATGTCTTTTTCTCTCTCTCCTCCCTTCATCTCTCTCTAAAAATCAATCAATAAAAATATTTTAAAGTGTTGTCTCACAGTCTTGACATTTTGTGCTTCTCATCACAGCTCTTAGAGTGTACTCTCCCTATAATATAAACTGACATGCTTCATGTCACCATTTACTCAGTTACTTTTTTTTTCAACTCTCATGGAAGCATTTAATCATATTTATTTATTTTTAGCAAGCGGGGAAGGGAGGAAGAAACAGAATGACAGAGACCCCCATGGGCTGCTTTTCCTACACAGCCTCCACTAGGATGGACAAGTCCCAGCCAGGAATTTCACCAGCGACCTTTCGCTTTGCCGGACCACGTCCAACCAGCTGAGGCAGAGGCGGCCCTGGAAGCACTGAAAGGGTGGCGCCCTTGCTTGACTTTTTCAGGTCCTCGTACACAGCGTGTATGGCCAAAGGGCTCAATATACATTTTATATAAAATGAAATTATAAGCAGATATTCCTACATGAACACAGGTATATTTGCACATATGAGTGTGGATATGTGTGTGTGTGTGTGTGTATCCTTTTTCTTCCAAAGTATTTCTTATTCTTGCGTTCTATTTGTTTTTCCAATTATGAATAAATACATGCAAAGACAGCGGTTACATACCAGAGTGATCTGAATACAAAGCGGAGGAGGCTCCTCCCAGGCCCAGCCACAGCCGCTTCCCAAGGTCCCCTTCCCTTGTCACACCGCGTGGCGCCTGGCGCCTGGCCCCGGGCAGCCTACCCAGGCTCCGCGAGACCTGTACCTCCAGACTGTGGTGCAGATGCCTGCAGGGCCAGGGCAGCTCCAGGAGTGACGGAGGCGGGTGAAGGGCCAGGTGCTGGGGTTGCATTTGCGGCCTCCACAGGTGCTCAGGCGCATTCCTGACCGGTGCCTTTCCTGGCTGGGGGCCAGCCTGCCTGGGCGTCCCCTAATTTCCATGTGTGTTGGCTTCGTCGCTCCACCGTCTTGCTCATGCAGAATACACCAGTTTATGCAGCTCGTTGGTGAAGGTGCATGTCTCTCTCTTTTTTTAAACGTATTGTGGTAAAATTGGCTAATAAGATTATACAGGTTTCAAGTGTATAATTCTATAATGCATTATCTGTATAATGCATTGTGTATTTACCACCTTAAGTCAAATTTCCTTCCATCACCATATATTTGGCCCCTTTTACCCTTTACTCTTCTCCCCACCCTTAGAATGGCATTTCTTAATAATATACATACGATCAAGGAGGGTGGCTGCCGCTGCAACTTTTGCGTTTGCCCTTTAAATGTCTTTTTGCATCCCCAGCCACCTGTCTCTGGCAGAGAGCGCCCCTAAGCTTTTTGGGGTTGCGTTTTGTCTGTATTTTCTCGGCTTTAGCTGCTGTAGTTTAGGGGTTCCTGTTTATGATTCAGACCCCGTTCTTCTCGGGGGGAGCTAACTGGCCGTTTCAATGTCCCTATGGTGCCAGTGCCTGTGGTCAGCCAGCCCACCCTCTCGAGCCTCCACCCCAATTCTCACCCGTTGGGATGTGTGAGAGTCGAATCCACTGTCCGCGGCACCAAGGCTCCTCTCCCACTATCGCTCCACTGCTTTCCAGGTGATTACTCCATTATTTAGTTGCAATTCCAGTTTGGTTTTGGGAGGAGGTCAGCGTGACTCCCATTCACTCCTCCGCCATCTTCTCTCTTTTTTTATATACCTTTTAATATTTGGTTTCTTGGGTTATGATTGTGAAGCATATCAATGTGGTGTATGTGAATAATTGATTTTCATTACTTTACATTTTATTATATTAATGTATTGCAATTTGTACATTCTACAAGTGAGCACGTGGGCTGTGTTTTGGAACTATTCTGAATAATACTTCCAAGAATATGAATGTGAATGTCTTTTAGTACACAACACCTGCTTTTTTGTTGGATACATTCTCAAAGTGGAATTGATGGCTTATATAATAAGTACATATTTAACTTTAGTAGAATATGTTAAAGACTTTTTATGGAAAGTGTACTAATCTACACTCTGAACAGGAGTGTATGAAAATTCTATTTGGTTCACATTTTTTACAACACTTGGTATTATCATTTTATCTTTTTATATTAACTTTTTATTGTTTCTGTCACTTTAGAAATTCAGAAGCCTCACATTGTGGTTTTAATTTGCAGCGTCCCTGCAACTAATGAGATTGGATACCACTTCATAGATTTGTTAGACATCTAGATATATAGTTTTGTTCCTCTTTTTCTTATTGCTTTGGAGTTTTCTATATATTCTGGATACTAATGTACTGAAAAATAGGCTCTCTTATTCTGTGGTTTCTCTTTCAATTATTTTAAAATCTTTAAGTAAGCAGAAGTCATTAAATTTAATGTAGCATGATTGATCCCTCTTCCCTCTATGGGTAGTGCCTTTGGTATCATGTTTACAAAAATCTTTGCACTCCTCAAAGCTGTGAAGATACTCAGCTATGCTGTCTTCTAGTAGCTTTATTGTTTTCTCTTTCATTTCTAAGTCTATAATCTTGCTGGGATTCATTTATGCATATAATTTAAGATAGTAGTCAGCCTCCTATTTATTCGTTTTACTTTTTTTCCCCTGTGTGGATATTTGTGTATTTAAAAGAGGGTATTTTTTGTAATTTTTTTCTGTGAATCATCATTGAATATTCTTAAACAAATACTAACAAAAGTAAGTTTCTAGTTTACCATGTATTTGATACTGATAATGGAAAAAATAAAATAGAATAAACATTGCAAGGAGAGTCACTTAAAATAGAAGTCTGGAGAGGCCTCTGCACTTCTTTTGTCTCAGCTGTCAGAATTGCCATTAAGTTGCTAAACTTGTTACTCACATCAGCTCAAGGCTGAGCTATAAACATTCTGGAACAACTGCTGTGTGCACAAACTTGGAGGTTACCTCTTCATCCAAGTTTTAATCCTTGAAGCAAGGGACAGGTATTTTAAAACAAACATCATTCATTTGGTACTCAGTTGATAAAATTAAAAATAATTGTCTCACCTTTCAATATGATTTAATTCAGGAAGCAATCATTGATTTTCTATGATGTAAAAGTTTGGTTTGGTCCTCTGAGGTGTTCTGAGAGGTACAAAAATAAATAAACTATACTCCTGAGCTTCGATGAGCTCATAGTCTATTTAATAAAACTGATTGATAAACTGCCATACAAAATCAAGTGGTAACTTTATTTAAAAAGAACCATGCTCTCAAACTTTTAATAAGAATCAGAATTACCTGGAGGAACTGTTATAATATAGTTTGACTTGCTCCATCCTTAGAGTTTCTGATTTGATTAATATAGTGTGGGGCCTAGATAACTGGAATTTCTAACCTGGCCCCAAGTCTTATGTGGTTGATCTTGGACTGATACTTTAAAAATTACTGGTTTAAGACTATGACAGAAAGAGTTGTTTATTTGGTTGACAAAGGGAGGGTTCTAATGAGTGTAAATAATTGTTTGATAATTCTTTTACTGAATTTGACAGGAAAAGGGGAAATTTGACAATGATATGAAAGTAATTAAATCAAATAAAGTCATGAATAAAACAGAATATTCAAATTCAAAGTAGACTGTGTGGCTGGATCATGAGTGAATATATTTGACAAGCAGAAAGGAGGCCTAGAAATACATGCCATATAGATTTACTAAAAGTTTATATATGACTATCAAAATAAAATTTATGTGTAACAAAAGAGTGTACCCCACCAGAAAGGTTGAAATAAAATCAAACAATATAAGTTTCTGACATTGGAGCTCCTACTATTTCTTATTGTGTAAGATATGACACCATTTTTTAAAACACTTTGTCAGTTTTTTATAATGCTAAATATTCACATAGCCTCTGATTCAGCCATTTTATTCTTGGATACAGTACAAAGAGTAATGATTACACATGTCAACAAAAAGATAAATGCATGTATGTTCAAATAAATTTATATAAGTTTAAAACTGTAAAGAATGAAAAATTCATCAATGAGCGAATTAGGGGGAAAAATGAGCTGCGTGTACAAATAAGGGTGAATCTCAAAAAATACTGAGTGAAAAAAATCAGACATAAAAGAGTACATAACATAAAATCCCATATTTTTGAAGTTCGAGAATTAACATGAATCTATGGTAATTGAAATTGTATGATTGTTTTTCTAGGATTATGGTGGGATAAATGAGTCGAAAAACGCATAAGGAAAATTTCTGGTTTATGGAAATGTTATATTACTTGATTGGATGGTCAAGGGAGTAATCTTACTGAGGTGCAATAAACATGGTTTATTGAATGACAGGGTTTTGGTGGTAATGGAAAGAAAACAATTAGGGTGACATGTTCTTAGCCTATGCAAATGAATGTATGATGATGTTAATAGGTGAAATAAAATAACTACAAAAAAGCAGCATGTGTGGGTGTATTAATTATCTACTGCCTTGTAATAAATTACCGTAAATTTAGCAGCTTAAAACCACAGGCATTTATTATTTCACAGTTTCTGTAGTTCAGGCTCCAGTCAAGACTTAGCTGGCTTACCTCTTTCAATGCTCAAGGCTGCAATCAAAGCATTAGCCAGGTTTTATTCTCACTCAGGACCTTGGTTGGTGAAAATCTGCCTCTAAGTTCTCTCAGGTTGTTGGTAGAATGTATTTCCCTTTAAGGCACATGGCAGTTTGCTATTCATGCTTCAAAACCAGTAATGTGAAGAGACACAAAGAGGAAGGCAGGAAGCAATTGAAATAGTGACAGCAAGAGAATGGGAGCAGTAGCAAGAGCAGGGAGTGGCCAGCCAGGTAGATCAATGTAAATGTATCACATGTATACCCTCACAGTCGCGATATTTCATTGGTGACAGCAAGTCACATGTCTTCCCACACTCAAGGGAAGCATTGTACAGGAGTGTAAATACCAGGGGACAGGGGTTCTGGGGGTCACCTTAAAATCTATCCTCCTCAGTAGGAAACATAAAAGTTGTTTTGGATTTGTTGAATTTGTGAATCTTCCTTGTGCTTCTGTCAAGAAGGTAATAGAAAATGCAGTGTGATTTGTGAGTATTTAATATTTAAACAGCATACTGATAACTTTGTACTAAAGTTCTAGGACATAAAAGAAAACAGAAGTTTATGTCAATTTCTCTATTTTGAAATAACATAACTTGATTTTTCTTAGTATGATGCAGGCAAGAAACCCAATAAAATTGCCCACTTAAATCAACTGGGATATGGAATTTTAAAAATACTTTTCAGGAAACATCACATAAGAGACATTTTTAAACTGCAAAGATATGAACTAACATCAAAAAAGAACAGGAAGCAAAGATGAAAGTCAGTTCTGAACCAATGGAGTCACTGAACATACTTGTGCATTCTCTGGGTTTCCAGATGACATACAACCATTGTCACCAATTTAACATAAAACCAAATCAGTTTTCTCAGTCGGTTCTCTAGCAATCTGTCACAATTTCTAATAGAGAAAGCTATAGACAAAAAAGGTGAGCACTCAGTTCAAGATTAACTAGGCTGAACTATAACAGGTAAGAGCTATGCAAACTCCATAGCAGTATTGATAATAAGGGTAAAAAAAATCACTTCTGGGTCACGCAATTTGGGGGACTTTGGTGGATATCTTTTTCACGGTGTTGATAGTATTTTACCAAATGGAAAAGATAAGACAAAATAGTAATTATTGGTGGATTAACAGAACTCTAACTGTATGAATAAAACGACTCAATACAGACTCTTTGAGGTAGTGCATATGAGCAAAAATGGCACAATAAAGAAGATAATCATAGAAAACTATTAGGAAATACTTAGCAACGAGTTAAGAATGAACTCGGCTACAGCAGATAAAGGTCTAGTGAAGATTTTGTAGAGCAACAGTTCCAGCGGGAATTCTTTCTTAAATAATCAACAAGAAGCAAGTTATAATTTCAAGTGTAATTTAACTGACTCTTAGCTGAAAATCTTATTGCTTGGGAAATACAATATTATAGGTAAAGTGTTTATGAATTTATGAGAGGAGTTGTAAGCAGTAGAACCAGATTAGAATGATCGTCTTCAGTTACATAACGAGTTGAGGACTATGAAGCACTAACAACAATGGGAACAGGAGGCAAGCTCGGGGCAGAGAGCAGCTGTAGTCACTATTTCATCAATTTCGCAGGGAGAAGATTTGCTGTTGGAAACACTGTTGTGTTGGGTGATAAGCATATCCCAGCCCAGGGGGGTCTATCAACCCTCTGAATGTAAACAATCTGATTCGCAATCACTTCGAAAAGAATACAATACCTAGGAATAAATCTAACCAAGGATATGCAAAAGACCTGTACACAGAAAATTATAAGACACTGTGTCTTACACTTCTTTTGGGTCATACATCTCAGAGACAGTAGTACGGAAGCCATAAAAATCATTTTCTGAAAAATGTACTTGTCCAGAGCCAATTGGAACTAAATTATATATATTTTTGGAGAATGTGCCTTTTAAGAGCAAAAAGGACCAAGGACATCTAAACAGAGCTTATGCTTTGAGAATCGACAGAAGTTTAGCCCTTATCATACTGATTTGCCAAGCAGGAAACCAAAGTCAATTGTTACATGTGGAATGATGGTTAGAATACAAGTGCTCTCTGCTGCAGATGCCTTTTGTTGCTGTGCTTCTGAGTCAGAAAATAAAAAAATGAAGAAATGATTGGCTATAGCAGTTGAATATAAAATATTTTAATGAAAAATCCCAATAATTAATCATTGCTGAGGGATTAGAAAACACCCAAGTTATTACAGTGAAATATAGTCAGACTAGACCATTCCTGAAGTTTAAGTTTTATAAAAATGGACTCCCCAGATATTAATGCACACAATGATTTTACTCAAAGACCCGTTGAAGAAAAATTGCACTGGATGTTCCGACACTGGGATGAACTAACAGAAAAGCACTAAAGGCTGCTAGGAGAGAGGGAGGGTTTTTAAGTGCGGGCAGGTATCTGTGTGGGCTAATTGATACTTCTTTAACCGTGGCTCCTACCCTGCCCCAGACAGTAGGAGGTAGAGTCTCTAGCTTTCCTGTTGATTATATTTCAAAGGGATGACTTTCAGATCTTTGAGAAAGACATTCTTGGGTATGTGAAACTGGCAAGAGGCAGTTTAACATATCAAAAGATCAGGAAAGAATTTACACTTGCTAGTTTTCTACAGTAGGTGCTGTAGGAAAAGGGAGATCAGGGGCCTGCAGTGAGGAAGAAAACTAGCTAAAGCTGAGGGGGACATCAAGCTGTCTTGGTCACAATCTTCTGTCATTGGGTACTTTCCTGGTATGACAGCTGTATACTCAATCTACTTAGTAATGTTTTTCTTTAACAAATTCCATGGGAGAGCTTAGACTTGAAGCTGCCCTACTAAATGCCATTGCCGAAAAACGGAGCACCGTGTATTTCTGCTTGCCACCTTCAATTTGCTAAACCATCCTGTTTTCTTTAAGGAAAACAAAAATGTATATGCACACATATTCAAAGGGGTTATTTTCACACATATGCAGCCTGTGAAAATGTTTCCACTAGAGTTTCAAGGCTTTGCTGAATTGGCTGAATTTTGTATATTGCAGTAAAACTAACTATTCTTTTGCTTACACTGCTGTAAATTTCGCTTATTGTTATGTATAATGTATAAAAAAGCACAGATATACAATTTATCTTTCGCAGGAAGATTATGAACTAAATCAACAGTATTTTCAATATAAATAATAAAATAGAAAAGGCAATTTACAATAGAGCTAGAAAAGCTTAGACACACAAATAAAATTTCCAGAACTAGTTTAGAAATCATGTGAAAAACAAAACAAAACAACAAGAAAGAACCCCTCGTAGACACAGGCAACAATATGGTGATTACCAGAGGGGAAGGCGGGGCAGGAAGAGCAGGGGGAGGGAGAAGGCAGGATGGGGGGCAACAATGATGGAGGAGACCTGACTCGGGGTGGTGAATGCACTGTGCACTATACGGATGATGCATTCGAGAACTGTGCACCTGAAACCTATATAATTTTATTAACCAATTTCATCCCAATAACTTCAAGTAAAAAAGAAATATGTAAGGCAGGTTGTGGACATAGGACTTTGTTATTGTTACAACTCCTTGGAAATATGTTTAGTCGATATGGGCAAGCTAATTTCTGATGAAAGTTAATCACTCAGATTTGGGGCTTCACACTAATACTTAGTAGCTGAAGAAGAAAAAAATAATTTAAAATATTATCCATAAAGGAAGGGAAAATGTGTGAGAAAAGTTTTCTAAAACTAACACTACTCAAACTGTAAGTAGAGAAATCTATTCCAAGACATCATTGGAAGAGTGTGTTCTAGACATTGGATAAGGTCAATATGACATTAAAAATGACAAAGGGCTCTGGCTAGTGTGGCTTAGCTGGTTGGAGTATTGTTCTATAAACCAAAAAGTTGCAGGTTTGATTCCCTTCAGGTCATATTGAGAGTATGGTTTCCCATCAGGGCATATTCTAGAGGCAATCAATGGATGTTTCTCTCCCTCACTCTTTTCCTTCCTTTATTCCTCTCGCTTTAAAATCAATAAGCAAATCCTCAAGCAAGGATTTTGGTGGGAATGCAAATTTGTTCAGTCACTGTGGAAAGCAGTATGGAGATACCTCAAAAAATTAAAAATGGGCTTTTTGACCCAGTGATTCCATTTCTGGGAAAGTATCTGAAGAAATTAAAACACTACTTCAAAAGAACATAGGCTCCCTTATTTTCATTGCAACATTATTTACCATCACTAAGATATGGCAGCAGCCCAAGTCCCTACTGGTAGGTGAATGGATAAAACAACTATGGGACAGTTACACAGTGGAAAACTATTCAACCGTAGAAAAGAATAAAATTTTACCTTTTGTGACAGTATAGATGGGCCTGGAGAAAATTATGCTGAGTGAAGTAAGTCAGTCAGAGGAAGAGAAATACCATATGATTTCACTCATATGTGGAATCTAATGAACAAACTAAACCAACAAGCGAAACAGAGACAGGCTCATAGATGGAGAGCAGGATGGCAGCTCAGGGGTGGATGAGGTTGGGGGTGGAGAGATTGAGCAAAAAGGAAAAAGAACGCACGGACATGGACAACAGTGTGGTGATTATGGGGGTGCGAGGAGGTGGGTATAAGGGGACTAAATGGTAAAGGGAAAAAATACAATTAAAAATGAGAAAAAAATAAAATGTAACATTGTCAAAGTGAGGGCTTCAGGTCAAGTAATTTTTCTTCTGAAATAAAACATTTGAAAAAAAAGACAAAGGAACAAGGTCTCAAATAAGACAAACTTTTACTATTACTTTTTTCATTTAATATTGAAACAAATTTCAAGTATAGTCAATTCTGAAACAATAGAAACATTCTCAGTTTGATAACATTGTTGGTTGTATAACCTAGACAGCAGATATTCAAGGGACAATCTAAACAGTTCTCAGTCTTTTGCTAAATCATGGGTGGTGTCCACATCTCTGTTGGCTAGTATTTAGTAGAAATATTGGAAAGAAACTCAATGGTCTTTCATAAAGAGAAAATTTAGTCATGAGTGTAAATGGTTCTTTTGCAAATTAAATATGCATAGACCAGTTGTCCTTGATAATGCAATCTGAGTAACAGCCAAATTAAAGTTTTATAGAAGAAACAGACCATTATCAAGCTAATGTTTTTGGCATATTGTACCTTACTGAGAGAGTTAAAAGGATGTGCATGTGTATGTGTTTCTCCCTCCCCCATGTTTATAGTGGGGTTTTGGGGGAATTACATTTTCATACATATTGAGATTGTTCATTCTGAATGCATGCATTTCAATTCTAGTATCAGTAGCCTTGTCCAGTGTTCAGTTGGTTGGAGAATCCTGAAAACCAAAAAGGTGTGGGCTTGATTCCCAGTCGAGGCGCACACCCAGGTTGGGGGTTTCATCCTCTGCAGGGCCTCACACAAGAAGGCAACCGATTGATGTTTTCTTTCTTACATCAATGTCTCTCTCTCTCTCACTCCCTCTCTCTCTCCCCTTACCTCTCTCTTTCTCTCTTCTCTCTTTAAAAGCAATGAAAAAATATTCTCCAGAAATTCTAGTACCATTACTCTCATTTCATCTATTGCCTTTCTGCTTCACTGCCTAATTTATTGTCATTGAATATTTCAGTCTGCAACAAAGATAACCTCAACATTTCTTTTTCTATTTAAATATCTTTAATTCAGACTAAATTCCACTTCTGTTGGAAAATAATAGATCTACACTGAAAATCCCTGAGAATGTTTACAGGTTGTATGTTACATGTATCTTCTCTTTTTATTAAATTACTAATCTCAATTTAAATTCATTTAAAACTGCTTTAATTTCCCAGAACCATGGAGATATTCTTTCTCCATTTTCCTAAATAGTCATAAAAAATCTTATATAAAACATATATATGAAGAAATATAGTAAATAATAAGACTTTCAACACAATACAGTTAAGAGTGTATACACCTTTCTGGTCTCAGAATACCACTGATTTTTTCTTCATCATCGGTACTCTTTTGCCCACAAATAAGTTATTGTCCCAGTAAGTCGATTGATTTTATTATGTAGAGAAATTTCATTTGACAGAGTTATGTAGAGAAAATTAACCTCTACTTACTCATGACAGACTTATCAAACAATACTTAGCTTTCTCAAAGAGAGGCATCAGAATATATTTTTCTAAATAATCAAATTCTATTCTTGGGTACAATTAACATTGCTTTGGAAAAGGGGAAAATCACTGGCATTTAGATTTTTGTATTAAAGAATATCTTGGCCCTATTTTTCATATTTTATGTTATATTCATTAAAATATTCTAATGAATGAATACCCATATATTTTATTATTGGTTAACATTCATTCTTAATTTTCTTATATATTACTATGGGCATTATTTTGTTCATGAAGTAACAAAATTAAAGTGTTAAATATATGTAAACTTTATAGTATACATGTATATGACTTACTATTTTATTTAAATATATTTAATATTGATGTTAGCAGAACAAAGTTTAAATTATTTTTATGAAGCCAGTGATAAATATGAACTTCAAAAAAAGTCTGTATTGTCTAAATAACACAGGAAACCAATGACTATTAAACTAAACAGGACATATTCTATCAGGTTTTTTATTTTTGTGTGTTCCTCAGCATTCAATTACTTTTATTGCCCAGATTCTATTTTTTTTGGTAATTTTAATTGTAGATGATATTTTTAAAATAGTACGTTGTACTTGGTTAAAGACAAGATAGTTATAGATATTCAGCTGAGAGAAATACTGCAGAAGGAGTTGGTAGGGAAAAAAATCCTTGGAAAAATTAATAAAAATAATAACAAAGAATTTTAGTGTGCCATAAGGGCAACATGAATAATCGGTGCTGTGATTTATCACATCCTAATGGTTGAATTCTGTTTTTATCAATGCTGCAAATTTTATTATTAGTAGCAAGAAAAAAAATAATAGTAGAGTTATATATCTTTAGGGAATAATTGAATTTACAAGAATGTTATTTTTTCATGCCACAGAGACTCAAATCACCAGAATTTACTTGTTCTTTCAATTGGATTATAAATTTTCTGAAAACTTTGAACCCTTGAACAACTAGCATTACTCAATATTAATGTTTATTAACAAAACACTCTGTTACTTTTTAGTCATGCAATAGAATATAGTTTAATATATACATATAAAACAATTCACTAAATTTTAAACTATCATTTAATTGTGAACTTTATTTTTTTAAAACTAAAATTTTCTTCTAAAGAGTAAATCATACCTTTAATATTAACCCACTCATACCACAAAACTCTGGCAAAACTAGTGGACATATTTCTTTTTAATTATATGATTTAAGACTCTCATATACACCACAACCTATCCAGAAAGTTTCCAGCCATGTATTATGAAAAATGGAGACATTCTTTGAAGAAGATAAAAAATAAAAGAAACATTGTAAATAGGACAATGATGCTTCAGTTCCGGTCAAAGTAAATACCTTGGGACCTCACACAGTACCCCTAGTCACCATCAGCTGACTCATCATATTTTCCTGAATCTCATCGATAATCTGAAATCCCTTTCCTCTCAAAAGTGATTTTTGTTTTGGGAAAAACCAGAAGTTGAAATATGGGCTGAAGAGGGAGTCACCTGGGAGATCTGATGTTTTGCCAAAAAACTCTGCAGAAGACTTGATGCATGAGCAGGCACATTATGATGAAGCTGCCAATCACCAGCTGACCACAGCTGCAACGTTCTGAATCATCTGAATAGTTTCTGCAGAGGAACTTTCGAGCTTAATGCAAAATTTGACTCAGATTTGTTGCTCTACTTGCCTGGTCATTTTGAATGTGATGTCTACACAGTACACATGCTCACTGGATAAGGTCTATTGCCCTCACTGGCTAGTACAGTGAAGTCGTCATTGTTCACCTATGAGCATTCCAGTTCACTCTCCTTGCTGTCAGGTTACACTGAGATCGCTAAAACCGTTCTTGTTATGTTAACAATGGCTGGACTTTTTCCAGACAGGCCTCATAGTATTTATATCCATTTGGAGTGTAAAAATAAAATATTATTATAATTACATCTTATTGTGGTCTTGATTTACATTTTACTAGCTAGTGAAATTGTGCATCTTTCCAAATATCTGTTGGCCTTCTGTGTGTTGTCTTGGAAAAAAAATATCTGCTCAGGTCCCCTGTCCATTTTTAATTGGATTATTCACTTTTTTTGTTATTGAGTTGTATGAGTTTTTTATACATTTTAGATATTAGCCCTTATCATAGGTATTGTTTGTAAATTAATTTGTAATATTAACTAAGTTAAATAATTTATAAGTTCAATTTAACTTAGGGAAAGGGGAAAAGGAAGGGGAAATTTATTGATTTATTTGGAGAGAGAAAAAAGCTGCCTATATTTCTGTTTTCTGGCCTGGGGCATATTTTCTGTGAGTTTATTTTAGGTCAAGTAGAAAATGCTATTAAAACCTAAATGATTTTGCAGTTACTCTATCAAAAAGTGCTCCCTGATTTAAAGGAAACTTTAGCAGCTATGGAAGAATTTGAGCCAGAAGTGAATTTTCACTTCCTAGAGCCTGGAAGTGCAAAGCCACCTAAGAGTTTGTGAAGAACTCACAGCTACACCCCAGTAACTCAGCAATACCAGTACAGAATTTAATATTAAACAGAGGGACAGGAAAAAATGGATTATTCCGTTCTTCACATTCGAAGTCCATGAAACCACAGGTTTGGACAGTCAATGGAAAGTATCTTAGTGCAGACTGCTCTAACAAATTACCTCAGACTGGAGGCTTAAACAAGAAATATTTAATTCTCCTAGTTTTGGAAAGTAGAAGTCCAAAAGCAGGGTGCCTGCAGGGTTCCTTCCTGTGTTTTCACATGGTGGAGAGAGAAGTAGCATCTTCTTGTAACACTGTATTTTCTTTTGCTGGTTTTGGTAATTTGTGACTTCTGAGTAATCTCTTTATCTCCTATAATGGCCATTAAGTTATTTATAATGTTCCATTTTTATCATATTAATATCTGAAATATCTTGAGTGATGTCCCTCAATAATAGGTAATAATGATAATTTATCATGTCTATTTTATTTCTTAATGAAAATAGCATAAGGTTTATCAATTTTATTGAGCTTTTCTAATAACAAGCTATTAGTGTTATTTATTTTAACTTAGAGTTGTCAGATTTATCTAATAATAATACCAGCACCCAATTAAATTTGAATTCAGATCAACAAGGGATAATTTTGTATGCATGGGTCTGTATTTTGTAGTTTTGAACTTTTGTAATTTTTTGT
Source organism: Pteronotus mesoamericanus (assembly GCF_021234165.1). Lineage (NCBI taxonomy): Eukaryota > Metazoa > Chordata > Mammalia > Chiroptera > Mormoopidae > Pteronotus > Pteronotus mesoamericanus. Next base: position 35,839,861 of record NW_026555285.1, on the reverse strand, counting down.
CCATATACTATTTTTGACATGCTAAAAACATACTTTATCTAAAAGCTGAGTGTTCTGAATTGTATGGGACAGCTAGCTCTATATTTTCCATTTGTGTCTGTTCTATTTTGTTGATTTCTGCTCTTTACCTCATTATACCATTCCTTCTACTCGATAGATGTTTCCTTAATATATTGCAATATATAATAATAAATGCATTCTATATGTATATATGAGTGTAATACATGTATGAAGTCTATAATTTTAGTGTTAATTACATATTGAAATGAGTACTCTGGGGTTAACTTTTGTTAAGTAATTCATTATAATGTTAGCTGTAAGGCACTGTGATTATGTTTTTGTCTAGTAATTTATGACTTATAGAACATATGTTTTGATGATTTAGTTGCTCAATGAGTATTTAATACTTCCCAATTGAATCCTAGCCTCCCCTTGCATATTCCTATGATTTCTGCCTAGTATTTTCTTCTAGGGCTTGAGTAATTGAGAGTTAATTGGGGTGGGATTCAGCTGAGAATTTTCTGCTTACCGACAGACATGAGCTACGACAGCCCTTATGTGAAACTTCCAAACTTTTCACAAATATAGAAAAGTACCACTTATTTGTTTAGGGGATTTTTCTGGTATTTTTAGGCTCTGTTAACTATTCAAGACACGCTGTTGAGACAATATACATTCTGTAGATGTCAAAATCTTAGGTTTCTATGTGTGTGAGCATAATCCTTTATATGCTCAGCAACAAAAGGGAAATTTTTCAGTATATAAAAAATAAACCTATTTTGAATATTTCATGGATACCCTACATTTGGACTTTTAAACTTCTTGGAGATAATTATTATTTTGGAACATCCCAAAGTTTCAGAGTATGAAAGTCAAGAATGCTTTAATTTTTTTTTAAATATTCCCAGAAACTTAATTACTCATGTTCCTTACTGGCACTCTTGCCAACAAGTTCTATGACTATTTATTCTTGACCTACTATTACCATCCTCTTCCTTTAAAAGCAAACAAGAAGCTTAGCTAATTCCTTGACTATAGTGTAGAGAGGAAAGCAGATACCTATCTTTCATCTTGATAATTCTTTGGTACCTTTTGCTTCTCAGATTAGTTCTGTAATGAATCCTTGTTTAATTTCCTTCCTAGAGGTTAAAATTTTCTTGTTTCATTATAGAGAAAAATTCAACTTCCTTTACTCCTTACTCATATTTTATAATAAAAATCATTGGCATTGTCTGGAGTAGCAACATTTTCTTGACACTTTTATATAAATAATAACATCTTTTTATATTTCGGAATAACCATCATTTAATAAAAGTTTGAAGACAATAGGCACAAAATATAGAAAGGATATTTTTTCACACCACATAGAGTTATTGGTCTAAATAAAGTAGTATTTATATTACATAACATGTTAATATATACTGTATATTTGAAGAATACTTAATTTATTGGTCACATTAGTCAGCTCAGACTACCATAACAAAATATATAGACTAGGTGGCTTCAGCAACAGCAATGTATTTTCTCTCAGTTATGGAGGTTGTAAGCCTGGGGTGCTGGCATGGTCAGGTTCTGGCAGCTAACTTATCACTGTCTCTTCTCACGGCAGCGAGAAAGAGGGAGAAAGATTCTCTGTCATCCTTTTTTAATAAGACCACACATCAGATTAGGGCCTGATGCTTATGACCTCATTTAACCTTAATTACCTCCTAAACACCTTATCTCCAGATACAGTCATATTGGGGTTAGAACTTCGGCATATCAATTTGAGAGGACAATTCAGTTAAGAGTACTGTTACTCAGTAGTTGCTATCTGAGTAGTAATGTTACGGCCCTTACTGAATACTTACTCAATGTACAGTTTCCATTTGATGCTCTTGCTTTTTCATTCTTTATTTGTAAAATTTGAAATATGTATAACCACGTTCTCGAGAAATGGCTTAACACTTCTTTATGAGTTTGTATCATAAACATTATCTAACTAAAGTCTCTAATTTCTAAGTAACAAAAATCATTTGATTCATTTTAAATCTTTAACCATAATATAGTTCTAATATATCTTTTATTTTATATACATTTGCTAATATTTTACTTCATGTATCAAATAATGAGAGACCCAAACATTCTTATTTTTAAATATTAAGCAGTTTTCTTGTATTTCTTTACTTTTTCTGGAGCATGTATCAGTACAGTAACCCAGGCTGTGAAAAAAGTGACTGAAAGAAGAATGTCAGGCAATATTAGGATTATAGTCATTTGCGGCTCAATCAACAAACAACATCTGCTAAACCAAATGGACGCAAATAGAGCTGCATTTTTGATAGTCCCTTGAAAAACCCCTTCTTTCCAGTTTTTGCAACAGCCAATATCTATAAAGCCTGGTTGATAAAAAGGGTTTTGATGTTTATATTTATGACTGAATTACAGTCTTGAAGAGAAAGTCCGTGATTTTAGATTTTTATGTTTCGAATTATTTGATTTACAAAGGCAGGTGCACTTTGTGAAGAAAATATGTAAATAGTTAAGTTAAGAAAATTTTAAAAATTCTTACAATTACTTTGTAGAGTCTTCCTTATATAAATTATTCAAATATCACATCAATCAGATGAAATATGGCTGTCTTGACACTTTCAAAGAAAAAGAGCTAGAAGCGTTATTTAGTCAGTAGTCTGTTTTCTGCTCCTTTCAGATATACAGATTAGATGGGAAGAAAAGATTTTCCTTCTCCTAAAAGGCTATACTCATATGATGATATTCCATTTTCTTATTGTTTTTTCTTTTAGTCTTAAAACAAAATGTATATGCTCCACTGATTTCTCCAAAATGTGAATTTACCTGGTAGTCAATCTTCTAATTTATTGTATTTGGATTTTTTAAGAAAGAAATAGCTATTAGATACTATGGAATTTCTTTTACAATCCTCATAATATGAGGTGTGTAAATATATTTTCATGCCATGAAGGGTTTTGATTTATGAAAGCATTTTTAAAATGTTCAGGAGGGAGTCTGCCACTACAGGGAAAAAGAAGAAATAGCTATTCCAAAAATTAAGAATTTCCTATTCTTATTGAGGAAAGAAAAGAGATTCATAAACTCAATAAGCATTATAGTTGAAGATAAATGATATGTGGCTCATTATTAGTGATAAATTGAGTGAAACTATTCTAGATTGATAGATAAGTAAATATATGAAAAAAATTGTGTGTTAGAGAAGAATGGATAAAGGAACAAGTAAACCAAATATTTATTCTCATTTAATTGCATAAAAATTCATAGTTGATATTTGTAAATGACTAATTTATTCCAATATTTCAAAGTAAACTATGCATTTTGGAATTTATTCAATACAGAATGTAGTATTCATGTAAATATAATTTCATGTAACTTTAGTAAGTAAAATGTGCCCACGTAAAAATTCAAAAGCACTCATTAAGTAGAAGTGATATTACCAGAATAATTTAAATGTCTAAAAAAGAGGAAAATAAATAATGAAGTAGAAAAAAATAATTAGGAAGAAAAGCTTAATATAAGCCTAAAAGAGGTGGAACCATAGCCTGCATAGGAAGCTATGGAAAGAAAATATGTAAAAACCATTGATTTAAGAATGTGGTAAAAAGCTAAATAGCTAGAAAAATGGACATTAAAAAAATGCTCTCTTGTTGAATAAATTAAAATAGGTTTTCTTTTAGAACAAAAGAGACACAAGTAGAATAAGTACTATAGAGTCCATCAAATTAAAGATCAATAAGAGGGTATATTAAAGATGAATATGGCTAGAATCTGAAAACCCGAAATTCTTATTTACAAATTTGGCATCATTATAGGCTTACTAGTTGCTATAGACAGAATATTTCTGTTTCCCTCCAGATGCATATATTAATTCCGAAATCGAGTGTGATGGTGTCAGGAGTGGAGGATTTGGAAGTGATAGGTCATGAGGGTGGAGCCAGTTACGCATTTTATTTACTCTATTGCACTTACAGGAAAATTGGGATATGTTACCAACTGCCAAACAATCCATCTTTTCTTCTAACCCATGTTCATTTATATTCAGGGGGCTGTTCATGCTTTTTTTACATTACCCTTTGAGCATTTTTCTGCCGTTCAGTATTTTTTTTTTCCTGGTTTTATTAGATTGTTTTAATTCTCATCTTCTCTGATTTCTATCTTAAATTTTTTCCTCAAGTGACCCCACATGTGAATGACAAATGCTTCTGCAGTGTGGACGTTTTTAAAACTTCTTTTGCTGTTATTTATCTGTTTGTTTGTCTATTTATTTATTTATTTTTATTTATTTTCTAATCACATGGGGTAGTTAAAATTGGCTTTTAGAATGGGACACATGTTATCTGAGTTCAGTTTGCTGTTGAATCTCAATCCGTAGAGGAGATTTTTGAAAAATATTTTTCCTGTTGGACCTTACATGTTCAGTTGTCATTCTTTGAAGTTGAATACATTTTTCATAGTCTGTTGTCTTTGATTTTTTTGCTGACATATTTTGAATGTTACAGATGTGTTTTATCATTTGAACATTTACAGATTATCCTTGCTGCATAACATTTGCTAACTTTTTAATATTAATTTCTCCTTTTAAACCCAAAGCTTTAGGACAGAATGATATATGCAATCTTTATCCTGAATTTGAATATTTACTATTCCATCTTTTCTATAGCTGTGCACATCTGTGTGGGCTTCTTTGATCCCAGTGCTTGATCTTCTTGCATGGAAGTCTGTAGTTTGTTATAAAAACTCTGATGTTATTTGTAATTTTCCCTTTCCTCAGAATGAGCAAAATATAACCTTTAGAACACAGTGAGTTTAGTTTCTTTCTTGTAATACACGCATATACTCAGTTGTAAAGAATGACTGTTTTCCATTTTTGTCTCTCACTGTTTATGGCATGATGAGAAAAATATGAAAATTGAGATCAAGCATCAGTTATAAACGGAATTGGTCACTGCCATTTTTTCTGTCACTAGCAAAACCCATCCTAAGGGAAAAATCCCAGATAGTAAATGTATTGTGGTATAGGGTAGGTGACCAGCTGATGATTCAAAAACTTCCTCTTTTGCCTCCTAAGTTCATGACACCTGACAAATAGGTCTTTTTATGAAGAAAAAGCATTCTTTTAAAGTATCTGATTATGACTATTCAATTCAGTAAGATCAGTACGTTAAAAATGGATAGGCAAGTAAATCTTGAAAAACAATTGGTTACATTCCTCTAAGAAGTGTAGAAGATACCTGAAATTCAGGAAAATGTAATAGATGATCACCTTTTTTTGCCAACTATGGTCCCAATGTTCTATCAGAGAACTTGTAATCTGAGAAAGGTGAAAATTCCTTACTGTTTCTGACCATATTCACAATTCCCTACTGTTGTGCACCCCTTTTGGGTGTTCATTAATATTTAATTGGGAAGTTAAAAGAGAGTTACTGAGATAACACTCTCTTTTTGCAATCATAATTGCTCACTATATTTTTACTGGAAGAATAAGTGATATTTTCAACCATCTACAGAAAAAACAATAAATTAGAATTGCATGAGGCTTCACACATCCAGCTAAAAGGCACAATGTGTAAGAAGTTTTGAGAAGTTTTGCATGTATATTCATTAGACTTATTGGTCTGTGGGGTTTTGTTTTTTTTGCAATGTCTTTGTATAGTTTTGTTATTAGAGTAATTATGACACCATATAATGATTTAGGTAGTATTCCTTCTGCATCTATCCTCTAAAAGAGATTACAAAAAATTGGTATGATTCCTTCCTTAAATGTGAACCCATCTGGGCTTAGTATTCTCTGATGTGGAAGATTATTAATTATTGAAAAATTTATTTAATAACTTACATGCCTATTCATATTTTTTTATTTTTTGTGAATTTCAGCAAATTCGTCTTTGATGAAATAGGTCTATTTTGTCTAGGTTATAAAATTTGTGGACATAGAATCACTCTTAGTATTTGTTTAATTATCGTTTTAATGTTCTTTGGATCGGTACTGATGCCCCTTTATTGCTTTCTGGTATTAGTAAGTTGCGTACTTTTGCTTTATTACTTAGGTAGTAGCCACAGTAGCTTATCTAAATCTTTATTAATCTTTTCACATCGCCAACTTTTTGATTGATTTTGCTCTAATAGCTCCCTATTTCCAGTTTTACTGATCCCTGCTCTAATTATTGTTTTTCTTTTGCTTACTTTGGATTTAATTTGTTCTAATTTTTCTAGTTTTATAATGGGGCAAACATAGATTATTGATTCATTTTTTTCTAATCATTACCTTCAGTGCTATAATATTTGTTTTCAGTACTCCTTTTACTGCTTGCCACAAATTCTAAGTCATGTTTTCATTTTCATTTTGTTCAAATTAAAAAAAAAAAATCTCTCCTGAGATTTCTTCATTGGCCAATGTGATGTTAGAAATCATTGTGGCTTTTTTTTGGGGGGGTGGTACAGGGGGTTTCCTAATGATTAGTGATGCTAAGCCCCATTTTTAGATACCTCTTGGCCATTTGCTTGTCTTCTTTGGAGAAATGATGATTCAAGTCTTTGGTTCATGTTCAAAATCAGGATTTTTATTTATTTCTGGGGGAGGGGGGTCACGGATTAGTTTCTTTGAGATAGATTTTTCCAAATATTTTTTCAAATTAAACATTAGTCACATGGTTGGCAAATATTTTCTCTCATTCAGCAAGTTGCCTTTTCATTCTGGTGATGGTTTCATTTGCTGCATATAAGCTTTTTGTTTGTTTGCTTGTTTCATATAGTCCCACTTGTTTATCTGTGTTTTTGCCGCTTGTGCCTTTAATAACATAGCTATGAAATCATTGCCTAGACCAATGTCACGAAGATTTCCCTGCTTTTCTCTCACTAATAGTTTTATAGTTTCAGGTCTGCATTTTAAGTTTTTAACCTTTTTGAATTGATTTTTGTGTATAGTGTAAGATAAGGATCCAATTTCATTATTTTAAAATTGGATATCTAGTTTTCCTAACATCATTTGTTGAAGAGGCTATCCTCTCCTTATTGTGTGTTCTTGGCACCTTTGTCGAAATTCAGATGACTGTATATGCATGTATTTATTTTGGGTGTCAACCTATTTCCTTGTTCTGTGAGATTGTTCTCAGGTTCCTTTATTCTGTTCTGATCACTGAAGCTTTCTAATATATTTTGAAATAGGGGAATGGGATGTCTCCCCATTGACTCTGTAGATTGCTTTGGGCAGTATGAACATTCTTAACAATACTAAGTCTTTCATTCCATGAGTATGGATATCTTTCCATTTCATTTTTTTGTGTTTCTTTTTTAATTTCTTTCATCAAAACTTACAGTTTTCAGCCTTCAAGTCTTTCACCTCTCTAGTTATGCTTATGCCTCATCTGTTTTTTTAATAGAGTTGAGTTGCCTATAATGTGGTGAAATGCAAAATCAGCACCAATAGTAAAAGTCATTTAGACTCTTCATTTTCCTTGAGAACACTAAGAAAAACAATATATTAAACAATACCTAATGTATTTTAAACCAGGAAGTTTTTAATGCATTGTTGAAATAGATTACATTTTTTGGACTTCATTACTGCATGAAGTAGTTAATTTGCCTTTATGGACTACATTGTAAATATAATATATATCAGTACACATAAAAGTTGTAATTGAATCTATATGAAAGGTAACAGACAGTGGCTCTTGACAAAACAAACAAACAAAAAAACCATTTCAGTTTTGTACCTCACACATCACTCATTTTTAAGAAGCACTGACCCTGACTGCTATAGTTAGTAACAAGAATTTTGTGCCAAATGATCATTCTTTTTCTTTCTCCTTCCCTTTTCTTCTTAACATTTGTTAATCTAATTAAAGGATGATCATGATTGCATTCTACTTTGTTTCTCTGTAAGCTTTTCACTAAAATATGAGAAATAAGCCATATTATTTGAAGTAGATAATCAAGTATATATACTTCCTTTGTTCCTATTACAACTTTGCACTCAGTGTCAGTTTTTAATCAACTGATATTCATGACATGTTTAATTATGCCCTTGCAATAAAAGAATTTTAAGTTATAAAACAGAGGATATGATATGGATAGAGTAGAAGGGTGCCTATAAAATGACACCTATCAGTGTTAGGTCTTACAACTTAGTTCACTGTCCAAATTAGTAGATGAGAGGGTTTATAGTTTTCTAAAAATATTACAAGGAGGTATTTCAGATATGAAACTCTGATGCAAGCCTTACTAATTCATAGTTTAAAATGGTAATCCTCTTTACTTCCAAAATCAACCAGGAAATTACTACTCTAAATGATGAGAGAATCCAGATTTAAGGTGTGTTTGTTTTTAGGGGAATGTCAGTATCTTCATGTTGTGGAAAGTGACTGCAATGTTCATAAGCAGTTTAGCGGACAGTAGACATGTCATAGAGAGAGAGTAGTAGTATTGCAAGTCATCTACTTCTAATGGGCTTTTTTGTTTGCATGGGTAAAGAAGGCCTTTAAGACCTACTGTAAATAATGAAAGAATGTGAGCATTGAAATAGCTAGGTTTTTATCATGATGGTAGGGATTGCATGAACTATAATTCAACCAAAAATAGCAATGGAAATTTTTCAGTAGTATACAAGGATTCCAATTTCTGTACGTACTCACGAATACTTATTATCTTTTGTGTTTTGGATAATAGTCATTCTAACAAGTGTGAGGTGATATTTCATTGTGATTTTGATTGTTGTTTGCGTAATGGGGAAGTTGAGCACGTTTTCCCTATACCTCTTGGTCATTTGCATATTGGTTCTTTTTTTGTAGAAATGTCTGTGAAAGACCTTTACCCATTTTTTAAACTGTTTTCTTTCTTTATTTTACTATTAAGTTATAAGAATTCCTTATATGTTTTGGGAATAAAATACCTATCAGATACTTTATCAGATACACAGTTTGCGTATATTTTCTCCCATTCCACAGGATACCTTTTCAATAGATATAAAATTACAATTTTACAAGAGGAATAAATTCTAGAAGTTTGCACTACAACATTGTGTCTGCAGTTAGGAATATACTTGCACACTTAACAATTAGTTAAGAAAGTAAATCTCATGGTGGGTTCTTACCACCAAAAACTGAAACACAGGTAAAAATAAACTCTCCCACCCCCCAAAAAACTCTCAAGCAGAAACTTTGGAAGGGATGGATATGATTATAACATCAATTGTGGTGATGGTATCATGGGTATATGCATGTCTGAACTCATCAAATTAGGTACGTTAAATTCTTGCAGTTTTTTGCATATCAGTTTTGTTTACATATGATCACTAAGGGCTAGAGAGCCCTGTGGCATCTGGGCTTTGGAATTACAACTGAAGTGTGAGAAGCAGCTCATTACTTCATGTGAAAACAAACCTTAAAACATGCCTTTGCCCTTCTCGTTTTGATTGGACAGCACACATTACCCAACCTTAAGTAAATATACTTTGTTGCCTGGAAAGCTCATGTGCTTAGTAGAGTTTCAGAAGAATGAAAAACCACATATTCATATAGAATATAGTTCTAATTGGAATCCTACACAGAAAAACAAAGGAAAAAGAAATAATGTCTCTTTTCTCTTGGACTTAGGAAAGAGGACAAGAGAGGAAGTGAATGAAGAATCAATTTGAATAAACTATGAATTATGCAATATATGTATCCTTAAAGAATATACTTGCAAAATAAGGGCAAGTTAAATTAAACTCCATAAAAATTAACCATATATATTCATGTAGTATTAAAAATCACAGAAAATAATTGTATGAACTTACTTATTAATAAAGTCAGATTACTGCTATCAAATATTACAAAATAAGGCCATATTCAAGCCAAAAAGGACAAATATGACTTTTGAAAATTAAACATGGAATAATACATACCATTTTATAATATTGTGTAGTTTTTCTACATTTAGTATAATTAGATACATGATATTTGAACACTGGTTAATATATTACATTAAAATGAGACTTAAAGTCTTGAGATTTCAGGTACACTGTTCGCTCTATTCTTCCATTTTGTGTTTTCTTTAATGATGACAAAAATATTGGGCTTATAATTTTGTGTTTATTTAAATGGAAAGTCTTTGGACTATCTGATTTTTTTTTCTTTTCAAAAACATGAAAAATACAAAGACAAAACAGGGTTCTGATATTCAAATGAGCTGTGGAGTATGTCTTTTGATAAGACATCAGGAATGATACCTGATGACAAGCAGAATAATAAGTATGATAATCATATTTTATATGACAAAATTGAATGAAGTTGTCTGACAATAAAAATAAAAAACTAGCAGATAGTAATATCTAACCCCAAATGTATTAAGACTTAGCATTTTGTCTGAATGTAGGAAAGAGCTTAATTGTAACTTTAACATACCTAAATGGTAAACTTATAAAATATCAAATATTTAAATTAAGAAAACAAAGAATTAAATGAATACAATTAAAATTTTAAATGAATAAAATATAATTTACATACAGTGCCATAGCTCAGAGGTAAATAAAAAATTAAAAATATTTTTTCTTCCATTTTTCTGTCACATGCACTTAAATGCATTTGAGCTCAAGCACTGAATTTCTCTATAAATAGCTGTAATTTTTTCCAATAAAATTTATGTTAGCATTATTATTGCCTTTAAAACAATTTGTGTTTATAGTTGCAGTTTTTATTTTAAACAAATTGACTTTTTTTAGAGTGGAGACAAAAGAACAATTAGTGACCTCTAATGAAGAGTTCTGCTGAATTCCAGTAGGTTCTGGAAATGGAAGACATCAATAAAAATTTAGCTTAGAGAGCTACTCCTATAACCTTCCTCTCAAAACAAAATACTATGTCAATTTTCTCCAAAAATTTTACATGAGCCTTAAATATAAATGTAGAACCCGTCATACACCATCAGATAGTTTAGACCATGGCTGGATTTTCATTTTCTATAAACAATGATAATTCTATTAAGAAACAATAGGATACCACCCTAGTTCTTGCACCTGTCATAGAAAACACCTGTGAATGTCTCCAGGTATCCTCTCAAATCCATCCCCAGAGTTATCACTCAGTGATTCCATGATGTGGAACAATGTATAATTGTTGTCTGAAATGTGTTGGAAACTCTGTCTACTCAGAATGGAATCTAATGTTAGCTGTTACAGTGGGGTGAACCTGAGGCTGACTAACAGATTAGCAAACACTAGCCCTTGAGAAGTGTTAATATTTAGGTTGCCATCTGGTTGCATGTCTTAGAACCCACTATAACTGCTACCCTGTACATAGCTTGCAGTCTCAGCCCAAATTCTTCCACTTTATTAGGAAATAAAGTAGAGTGCTTATTGCCTGGTAGATAATAGCATTTTGAACATGTTCACTTGATAGCTCCCATGAATTTTTTTCAAATCCCATTAATCAACCTATAAAAAGTCTACATTCTTTTTTTCCAGAAATGCATGCCAATGTCAGCATCCCATCATTATTTCTAGAATTGTCAAGAATTATGAAAGATCTGAGATTTTTCTCTACTTACAAGATTGCAAGATGTTTGCCACAGTTTTGTAGATGCTGGCAGAACACATGAGGCATGGGTCAGAGACAGAGAACTTCACTACTCGTGGCAATGCAAACAAGCATGAACATCGGAGTGTGTCGCCAGTCCCCCGTGGCACTAAGGCCCATGGGAGTAATGCAGGTGCGTCCAGATGGATGCCTGCAAATGCAATAGTTTGTATTACGTGAAAAGCACCCGTAGTTCACAAAACTCAAATATTTTGTAAAGGGCCTTAAACATGCTTGCTTCAAAGGGAGACACTTTGTATCTTCCTAAGCTGAATGTTAAAACAAACAAACAAACAAAATCTTTGAAAACATAATCTGAAACAAAAGCAATGCATGTTTCTCCTTATAAAATGTCAGGAAACCTAAGGGACCCAAAAAATATTGGCTTATCAGCTTTACCTGCGCCTCTCTCTCTTTTCTTTCTCTCATTTTCTCTTTCTCTGTCTTTCTCTCGAAATGAAGTTGTCTGCTTTCTTTCTCTCCCTCTCCCCACTCCCTGCCTATGCCTTCCTCCCTGCCTTCCTTGCTCCCTCCCTACTCCTTCCTTCTTTTCTACATTTCTTCCTCCCTTTTTTCTTCTGTCCTTCCTTTAATAAGTTAATTTTTTTCTTCTCTCTTTCTACTTTGTTCATCTTCTTTTCTCTCTGACTTGGCTTTAATAGACTTCACAAAAGAGAGACTAAAATGGTGTTAAAAATATACTTAGATACAATAATTAAATGGTCCTGATTTCTATGTTGTGCAATTAGTCTAATTTTTCTTTACGATTTTATTTTTTGTCATATGTGTATTTCTTTGTGAGTATGTGTCAGGGGAGAGGAGCACTTGGAGTGTTACTTTTTTAGAATTTGTATTAAATTTGCCTTTTACAAATTTCCACAAGTGATCTTAGTCTCATATTATTCCTGTAGAAATTACATTCAATAGGCCTAACACGGTACCCAGGTTGTATATTTTCAGAATAGAATCCACATAAGTTATAAATAAAGAAATTTTGAGAAAAAATCATGATAGTATATTTTTAAATGAAAAAGAAAAGGATATATCTTCATTAAATAAATTTTTACAATTACAAAACAACTTCAAATGGTCAAACATTTTTTTCTTTGTGCACTGATTAGGTAAACACATTTTCACTTTGTTCATAACTACATTTTTTAAAGTTTTTCAACAAATACAAATTAGTTGCAATATTTATTTTAACATATGGATTGATTTAATATAGAAACTTTATATTAATTAATTTGTCACACAAAAACAGATCTGTAACATTTAAAATGAGAAAACAAGTAAAACAAAATCAATATGCTAAAGTAAAATTTATCTCATGACATCTTGCATTGTTTTGAGAGAAAGAATTAAACCTTGAAATCCTAAATGCATGATTATTACATTATAAATAAAGCAAATGATTGATAAATAGTTGTTTAGATATTTAATTATATAACAAATAATTCTTAGATTCTATAACATGGTGACACTATATAAATAATCTCTTCTTCATGAAATTTAAACTATACTGGTAAAAAATTATAAAATTATTTAAATATGAAGAAAATTCAAATTCTAATGAAAATGTAATAAATAGTAATAAAAATTGTATGAGAGATTATAGGGGGGGACCAATTTAGGTTACTTTGAGGGTTAAGGTGGACTCTCAAGATATTACTGAAGTATGAATTATTCAATATAAAAGAAATGAGGAGTAAATGAGTAAATTACACACACCTGTCCATGTATCTACCAAGGAAATAATGTGCTACTGCATTATAATCATAGGAAAATATTATTTATATTATCTTATGCAAATGATGGATCTCTTACAATGAACCCATTGATGTGAACTCTTACAGAATTTTCCTTAGGATATTGGAGGGGTTTTTTTTTTAATGCTTAAAGCATTACCAAGGTAATTTGAGCTGCAAAGTTTGTTCATTCACTTATGTTATGGTGATAATGGAGAAGATAATTGTATTTTTCATAAATGTTACATGTGTCACATGGTAGAGTAAAATGGTGTTGAAATTAATTATTCTCTTCAAGTGTAGGGGATTAAACACAAAGAATAATTTATTTTTGTGAATTATTTCAGTTGTTAGTGGTGAACAAAGATAAAGCACATTAAACTATATCAAATTTATAGGTAACTTTGTAAGCTAATCAGAAGTCCAGATGAAATTTTATTGTTAAGAATCAAATAACTCATCTCTGACATTTCTATGACACACAAATATGAGATTGTACTGAGCTGATATTCATTAGCATTTTGAGGGAGTTTCATTAGACCAGTAAGAGAAAATTCCCTAAAATCAAGTCCTCAAAACTTTTTATTTTACTTACGTTTTCCCATCAGTTCTAACTTGACTATTTAAATGAATTAAACAGCCATTGCATACTGAACATGTTGAATATGGCACATGGCTAGACATAAAAGCTGACTACAATAGCACTATTATTAAGATTTGTTTTAATTCAGATAATGAGATAGAGGAAAGGATATTTTGCTAATAAATATTGTGGGGAGACTACACTTAAATTGTGTTTTAAACAGAAAGAAAACAGAGTTGCTTTTTGGGGGGAACAACAACTAGCTTTGGATAAAATTAAATGGAACTGATTTATCTCTTCTCAGAATATTCAGAGTATATATGCAGTGATATGAAGGCAGAATGCGAGATGAAAAAATATTATCTCTTCTTCCTGAAGGGGGTAATTACCTAACTTAATGAATCCAGTAAGCTCTCAGGTCTAAATTTTGCAGGTTTCATTGCAAGCATTTAATGACAGCCCAAGCAAAAAGAATTCAGTATTATAATAATTCCCATTTATTTAATTGAAAGGAAGAGATTCACAAAAGAGCAGTCTGTCCCTTCTGATATATATATATCAAGAATGTAGTTAAAAAAAAACAAACAAATAAAAACCTAGTCATACGGATTATCTACAGTTTGATTTATCAAAGCTATTTCTTTAGTTTATATTTTTTTTTCTGATAAAAGTGAAGCCATTTAGGCCATCATGTTATTAGGTCCAGTGAAGCTATTCCACTCTGAAAGATTTTTTTGTCTTAAATATTTCCTTTTTCACTTAAAACTCAAAAGGTTTTTATTACATAAATCAGAATCATTCATAGATATTAGTATGTTTTAATATTCTTTCAAAGATGAGTTGGGTTTTTATAAGCATAAAATTGGGTAGAAGGCATACCTTGTAGAAGGCATAATGACCCATGGTAAAGTATTTTAGACTGTAAACTATTTTCAGGAAATTGGTAGAATGTCAAAGAAGCTTGAGCATAAAGCATACATAGATAAGCTTGGATATAACACAGTGGACTAGATATTGTTCATATCAGAATGTTTTTAAAGGTGTGCATATAGAGTTACTTTTCAGGAAATTGGTAGAATGTCAAAGAAGCTTGAGCATAAAGCATACATAGATAAGCTTGGATATAACACAGTGGACTAGATATTGTTCATATCAGAATGTTCTTAAAGGTTGTGCATATAGAGTTACTTTGAAATCTTAATTTAAAATACTACCAATGCAATATTTATAATATTACTTTAAAGTCTTATTTAAAAATATTACCGATACACAAACCTATATGTGCATGCACAAAAATACACACACATGCATACAGCTTGTCCTTTATTACAGAATCCTTATAATACAGAATTTATTTTGGCTTAGAAAAACTCATTGATATGCTGTAGAAATGAAATAACAGAGGGCATAATGACAAAAAACACTGACGTTCTTTTCATGTTATGAAGGTCAAGATGTGTATTATTTCCACTGGGGAGAGTTTGTTGTGAAGAGGGAAGAAAGAGGAAGCAAGTTCATGAAAGACCGCAGCCTAACTCATGGTGCAGTGCATTGTGAAAATGCGAGATAATGGGGCTTTATATAGGTTACTTTAGGCACTCATGTAATAATACATTCTAAGCTGTTAGAAATGATTTGATATAAACTTCTGTCACTCCAAAACCTTATTTATGTCACAGATGAGGCTTCACTCACCATTCTTTTTGGTGGTTGTCTTAAAAATTAGGCCAAGGGATCCAGTCCCTTGCCAGATTATGTTACAGGATAAAGGCAACAGAGAAAAAGTGGCATGATAAACAGTAAACTGATCAGTAATTCAAGAAAAGAAGAATTTGCACTAAATATTTGTCATGGAAACAAGATTCCCTAAATTCACAGAAATCTGGGGAGGGTATCAAAATTCCCCAAATTTCCCAATGTAATTTTAGATGTTTTTTCCAAACTTTTAAAAACTGCATCATATTTTGGGTAACAAAATTCAGTGAGGGATTTTGTTTTATGTTATTTGGTTAACTTGCTTTTATTTGGAGCACAGATTATCTTTCTATATATTTCACTTTAAAGCATTAGTTTGTCCTTTAGCACTGGATTTACTATTTAATCTTGCTCTTTAAGAAACACACACACTTTGAGCCAATATTAAGTGCATTTAACTGTTAATAGAATCACTATCTTAGTCGATCAGTGACTAATTTTTGGTTCCGGGTCAAATTACTTTTCTCATATATCTCCATTTTTAACTGTGACTTCGATCACATGTATCTGGAGGGTCCACATTAAAATATGATTTTTATAATCCATTAATATAGTTTTGAAACAGGTTTTGGCAGGAAAATTAACTTTTCCCTCTGCCAGCTTATATTTAATGATTTGGCCTGTGAATAAATTGACAAAAGACAAATTCACAAGAAAAAAAGCCAAAGTTTATTCATGTTTGTGGGAAAGCATAAAGAAATAGCTTCCCATACATCTAAAGTGTTTATCTATCATCATAATAAGAAGGAGAATTAGGGCCTCAAAAAGAAAAGTAAATGGTGGGAAACTAACAAAAACAAGTGGGAAAGCAAGTGGAAGGAACATTTCTATACCCTTTTGTTTATGTAAGTTATCATCCAGGTAAGGATGGGTGGTCCCTTTCCTTTCTGACTGTTACCCCCCAGGAAAGGAGAATTACGGTGCTTTACTTCTGGCAGGCTTTGCTTGTCAGCAAAAGAAGTTTGGATGAGGGCATTTTTTTTGCGTTCTTCTTTTTTTCTTCTCTTTTAGTAATACATTTGTTCTAATGTGTTTAGTTTAATTTTTTCTTTTTATTTCACATCAGTAAGTCCAAATTGGTCCCATCACAGGTAATACAGTATAAACTTCTTCAGAAAATAAGATGATCTCTTCCAGAACCTGATGATAATACATTAGATTAATTTGGTTACTTCTTATTAATCACCTTAATTTGATTTATAATATTATTAGAGCATAAGGACTAAGAACAACTTATTTCATTTTCTACATCATGGGGACTGAACCCTGGTTTTGTCATTCCATGCTCTGTGAATTTGGGAATTCTTTCTAGCTTTCTGGAATTATCCAGAAAAAAGTCATTGAGATAGATTAAGGAGCAAAACACTGAGGATTAAAATTAAAATGGACTATGGAATAAATGTTTTTAATTTGTAGAGAATAATAAAAATTTTAATTTTATATAAAACAGTGTGTGCAAAATATTTTAAAAGGTATATAATATTTTTGCATGTGTATTTTTAATTCACATTTTTAATTCAGAGAACTATAATATGGTTTTCATACATTTATTATAACTTTATCATGATGAAAAGTTTTCATGGGGGTTATGGTTTCCAGTTTTATGAAGAGCTACAGGGACCTGCTCCCCAATGAAACAAACATAATTGTTGAAAATCATTTTTAAAAATGCAACTATAGAACATGTCTGGAAATTTATCAAGAACATACAGAAAGTTAAAAAAAACTACAAAATTTTATTTTCAACACACCTACTAAATAGTAATTCAATAAGAAGACTGGAGTATAAACCACAGCGTGTTCCTGCTCTTACCTCCCTTGACTAAGCCTAATGGAAACTCTATCCTGGGTGTGTGAAGCCAAGAATACCAGGCTTCTTCTCTACCCAGTTTATAGTTTAAAGCTATAATATCTTTATGGAAGTAGCAGACTGCTAGCATCTCATCCCACACAGCTACATGTGTTGCAGAAAATAAATCATAGGTGAGTGCAGCCAAGAGCTTATGGCATTCCTTCTACTCAGTCCCCACTTGAGGAGCTAAGGGTCTTCTCCAGGTTAGACAGGCTAAAATATGGGGTCCCTGGTTGCAGTCACACCTGCTTGTTCATGGGCCAAAAGTTCGCATTCAGGGAAGTCAAGCCAAGAAGGCAAGAGACTACTAACCCCTTTCACTTCTCACTTTTACCCTAGAAGCATCGCTCCCAAAGAAATAGGTCTGTGTTTCCACTCCCAGCCCCAGAACAGTGGCTCCTACATTTTTCTAGGGAGGGAAAGCAGGCCGTTAGAACAAAGAGCTCTATAATAGTAATTACCATGCCAGCAGGATATAGCATGGGAGCTGGAAGAGCAGTGTCCTGCATCACAACTCTATGGACAACTTCTGGCCATCATGGGTTATCGAGAGACTCCAGGAGACGTTAGAGGTCATTGCTAAGGGCTCTACAGTAACTACAGTGAAGGAGATTTAAAGTGAGGAGGGGAAGGAATGCGTGGCACAAATGGGAATGCCGTTGTATTCCAGCTGGACCAGGTTCTAGTCTTTTGTTGGAGGGTCCTTATTTTTCTAGTAGGCTTGCTTGCAAGTAAAAGCATAAATGAGCTTAAGTAAAATTTGTTAGTGAGGGATATATGCATTACTTCATCTTGAGATTAGTTGTTACTTTTTAATTATTAGTAAATTAATCTAGCCATTATTATCTTCACATCCTGATTATAACTTAATTGCTGTAGAACCAGTTAAAAAATAAAAAACTTTTTACTCATTGTTATGTGTTTATTCTTCTCAGCTATTACCTATATTCTAAAAGTTTTTGGAGGAAGAGTATTTTATATCCACAAATTAATGTGTAATCACTTTTAAAAACTAAAAGTTGAAATATGCCTGAAGAAAGTCAAGCTTTGGCTTTAAAATCAAGCTAATCATTTATGCTTTTCTGCTTTTACATATCCTACTCATAATAAATTCTGTTTATGATAGGATACATTTTTATTATTTGCTCAAATAAGCTTGCATACTATTTATCATTTAAAATATTTTTATTTGATAGTTACAATATTTTAAATCCAACATATGATAAGTTAAAATAGATCATTTAAAAATACCTTGACACATGTAATATTTGGTCAAATAGCAGGGTCTTACCTGACTTGTATAGTCTTCAAGATTAAATTCATACCTAATTTAATTTGTACAACCTGTCTGTAATTCTTACATTTCCACATGTCCAACAGAGCCCTACCATTTTTTAGGTATATAAATCAGTGTTTTATTATCATATAATAGTCATGACTGAGTGCCCATAAAAATAAACATAGTCTCATGTCTGGACTTTTTTCTTTTTCTCTTTCATGGATTACATAACATCGGATATATTATGGAGTATTTCTTAATGAATCAAAGTCTGTTGTCCCAGCACTAAAACTAAAAGGGCCACTCTACTTTATCTCAAATCATCTTCAAAATAAGCAAAAAGCACACATACTAAAAGAAGCCACCAAAACCGAGCTGACAGGTAGAATGTCCTTAGCCCCCTCTAACCCTGTTACCTACCATTCCTTCCCATGAGTTTTGTTAAGATAGACCAGTCTACGGAATTCCTGAATTTATTTTATTCTTGAAGTTTGAACTGTAATGTATGAGAGTATTCTTTTAACTGCCTAAAATTAGAAACTCAGAATTTTAAAACAGGAAAGAATGTTTGAATTTGAAGACTTAATGAAGAAGAATATTGAAGAGAATGTTCTATACTAGCATTTTGGAGGTAGACACCAGGTGAGAAAAAAGAAGATAGAGGTTTGAAATCCCATTATGGATGGAAAATGATAGGGAGAGATATTGAATAGAAGCAGATCAACACGGGTTCAAATAAAAACAAAAGATAGCTGTATCAACTGTAATAAATGGAATTGTGAAATGTCAATTTTAAAAAGTCAAACTCAATCACTTAAAACACAGTGTAGTACTTATATAAGCATGTATATTTGAAATAGTTTATGAAAATACATATATTTGTTTCTCAATACTCAGAACAAATCTATTGTTTTAGGTACTGTTATATGCTATAAAAAAATGAAACCATTAAAGAGTATTTTAATGATTCACAAAGCTTTTAAAAGCTGCATCATATTTATTGAAAACATGTTATATTACTTTAGGGAATCAAACAAGTTTTCTTCCTTACCAACAAAATAATAAATTATTTTTTACTTCAAAGAAAATTCTACATACTGTATCTTTTTATTGAAAGAAAGAAAATCTAAAATATGGAGCTTTGTAAATCAGTAAATTAACAATTAAAATAATAAGTTAACATAGGTCAAAAGATAATGTGCTTCAAATTTCTATAGGGTTTTTCTTATAGCTCAAAGATTTTTATATATATTTAAATTTATGGCATTTTATTACATTTAGATTATGGTCCTCCTAAAAATCCTGCTTAAAATTTTATCATTTTTACTTTTGTGCAATATTATATTTGAAAACAAAGAAAATAGATTTGTTTACTTTTAATAGACCAGTTTACAAGTACTGCATTTATTTATTATTAAAGAAACCAAAAGTGCTTGTGGAAACAGTGCTCCATGAGAAAGTAAATAATGTTTCAGGAGGTTACAAGATTTTATTCCCTTTAAGCACAAACGATTCACATAATTTTATAGGTAATAAAGTTTCCTGGAGAAGTAGCCTGTAAAGTGGATTTAAGACATGCTAGGGGTATGCAATGCAACTTTCCTCATTAGGAATACAAAAAGATATTCAAGTTATAAACAGCACTTGTGATTTCTCCTATTGGAATTGCTATTTTTAATATGGTATTAAAGCAGTAGAACATCAATTTAAATAAATAAATGAAAATTGAGGTGCATGTTCCAATTAATTTACTCTAGACATGTATTATTAAAAATGTTGGGAGATTACTGTTCTGAGAAGTATAAGAATGTACAAGATGTTGGAAAACTGATCTCATTATTTTTTTAGAAGTGGATGCTAGATATTTCACTCTTCATAATTTCATGGAATGTAAATTTTATTTAATGTAGGTATTGCTGCAGATTCTTAATTCTCAAAGTTAGAGAAAAAAATTAACCTTTTGAATTTGTTGACAATATGAAAATATAAGGAAATGTTTACTATTTTTGTTTTCATTGTTTGATTATTTAAGCCATTAAACTTTTTTCCAGTTATTACTGATCAGTCATATATTAGCATCAATTCAAATCTTATTTTCTGCTGGATAACCTTGCTCTTAAGTGAACATTGATAAATGATTTAAAACAAAATGCATTTCATTCTTCCTCCAAATATCCAGTTATCACAGAAAAGAAAAGCTTATTATTTGAAAAATGAAAATTATTTCTAAAAGTTATATGTTGGAAGTAAAAATGGAGTTAACGCATAAAGTATAAAGTAATAATTTGTTATTGGACCGCACAAACAGAGATTAAGACTAGCGTGTGAATGGAGGAAGAGGGGCTCAAGGAGTCATTCTTAGGAATGTGCCTTCTTCTTTCGCCACTATTCCCTTCCTAATGAATCATTCAGCCTTTTGGAAGTTCATAGCTACAATAGTTATTTTACACTCAAAATGCAAATTAAATTATACTTATAGACTAGATGTAGATGTGTTCTCTGGTAAATCTACCAAACAATTAAGGAAGATTATGCAAGTTTTCTACAATACCTTTCAGAGAATAGAAGCAGAAAGAATACTTCCTTACTTATTCTCTGAGCCCAGTATTACCCTAATACCAAAAACAGACAAAGATGTGTTAAGAAAACTGCAGGCTGGCCCTGGCTGGTGTGCCTCAGTGCACTGAGCGCCAAGCTATGAACTGAAATGTCACCGGTTGGATTCCCAGTTAGGGCATGTGTCTGAGTGGTGGGCCAGGTCCCCAGATATTTCTCTCCCCCTCTTTTTCCTTCCTCTCCCCTCTGTCCAAATAAATAAATAACTTTAAAAAAGAAAACTGCCGACCGATATCTCTCATGCAAAAATACATGGGAAATTATCAATAAAATATTTCTAAAAAGAATCCAGTAATGTGTAAAAATAATTGTTCATCATGACCAAGTGACATTTATCCAATGTATGCAAGTCTGAATCAATATTTGAATAAATGTGAAACATCACATGAGAAAAAGTATATGATCATTTCAACAAATGCAGAAAAAAACATTTTGCAACATCTAACACCCATTATGATAAAACTCACAGGAAACTAGCAATAGAGAGCAACTTCCTCCATTTGATAAAAAAAGTATATACAGAAAATCTCCAGCTAATGCCATATTTAATGATGAGAAACTTGAAGCTTTCTGACTAAGATTAGACACATTTCTACTGTTACCTTGAGTAAAATTTTGTTTTCAAACACTATGGAATTTAATTGTAATATAGCAACATTAATACGTATCTATCAGTGTAATCTTTTGAAAGTCTACATAAACTTTTAAACCTACAGTAATAAAAAGCATATTTAAAAAACAGAGGAATACAATTGAATGTATAATATAAAATAAATCTCACTTTTTTGATTCAGTCACTCATGCCCAGTAGATCTTATTGTAATCATTTATCTTCACCTTTTTAATATCATTTGCCCATCATGAGTTTTGTTCAGTTAGTATCAGTGAATATGGTAAGTCGCTATTATTTTTAACTAACTTTCATTATATACAGATCTCATCATTTCTTTTTTTTTTTACATATGGGAAGAAAATATGTATTTTATCAGCAATGCAGAGCCAACATTTCCCAATACAATTTGCATGTAGCTTGAAGATGAAGGTCACTTGGTGATGGTTTCCTTTTTCACCTTCTTCACCTGTCTCTTCGGCAGTGGAGTCTGATGTAGCACCTGGCTGTTGAGGTGGAGACTTCCCCCTTCTCCATTGTGTCAAAAAGCCTATCCTCATCAAATGAATCATTTTTATGTAGCTTCTGTGCCACATTTTTCTTGCATATGGCGTTGAGAAGCCAATGCATATCCCAAAGCCAAAGGGGCCGCCCTCTCCAGGAATAAGCCTCCTCCACCTTGCATCCGCTGAGCATCTCCTAGACCAAAAAATGGAGAAGAACCTCAACTCCACCATTTTAATGATGGAATGTTACACACTGTTTCTGTAAAAATGACATCCTTCAGATGCTTCGTGGCTTTTCAGATATGCACACCCTTGATGGCTTGGCAATGCCACAAGTGGTCTTGAGCGTCCTTCTTTGCTTTCCATTGATGATGTTCTGTGACAGACCACAATCATACAGACAATTACAATAAAAAAATCATTGTTATACAATCACAGGTATCTCCATGATGAGTGTGTTCTTACACCCACATCCTGGTACTTCTTTGGTGAGCTCACGTGATTCCTGCTCTTCCTGTTCGCCCCGGGCTTCTGAAATCTCACTTTCCATTAATCTGTACCCCACTCTGGCTTGGGAATCTTTACTTATTGTTCACTGAGAAGCTTCATCAGGAAGTTCATGAAGGCTGAGAAGCTGTTGCCCTTTGTGCCGGAGGATGCCCTTCTCTGGCTCAGCAGTCAGCTCAGCGCTGAGGTTCTTCCAGCCTTGTAATATTTTCATGAAAGAGCTTCCACATTTCCTAATATAGTTCTTCATCACAATGTGTGTTTGTCAGACATTCAGTGTCTCTCTACAGTTTGACACTCTTGCTAATAGCCTCGATATTATTTTTAAGTCATCAAAGGCAATAAGCCAAACGGCTAGGCAGGATCAGTTTTTCTAGTTCAAGGGTCATCATGGGCGTGCTCTCAACTGTTGTGACACTTGTGTTGCTCCCATGTCTGGATATTTTAATGCTGGCAATTTAAAAAGGTATGAATCTTCAACACTTGTCAGGGGGCTATGATTGAGATTTAAATACTAGAGGGATAGCAGACCTTCAAATAAATCCTTATTAATTTGCTCAAGTCACTTTCACTGAGGATTAGTTTCTCAGCCCAATGCTATGACTTCCCTGTATCTTTATGGATGTAAGAAATAGAGTTCCTTTGGAAACTGAAGATGGTGAAGGTGCTGTTGTAGGTGTTGGGCTCTGATACTGTTATTCCGCAGAGCCTCTGCTTTGGGCTGAGACCAACACATGACAACGTCTCATTATCGTAGGTGCAGAGCTCACATATGTTCATGGTGGCACTCTGGTCAGTCTTTGGAGGACCTGTCTCAGATGACTCTGGTGGCTGAGTTCTGATAACTTCCAGATCCAAAGGTTGACCTGTGACTTCAGTCAAGGTTGGCTGCTGAGCTAGAACAGGCTCTGAATGTGGAAGTGTCACCTCAGGGTACTTTGGAGGAGCTGCGACCTCCTGCAGGGCTGTAGCATGTTCAGCCTTCAATGGCAGCTGAGCTGGGGTCTCCTGCTGAGATGGAGATGATTCTAACTTCTCAGAGGGCTTTTTAGGGACCCCTGCTGCATTGGAGGACCAACCACTTCTGTGGATTTTACAGGATTAGCTGAGATGTCCTTCACAGTTGCAGATGGCTTAATCTCCTTAGGGGCCTCTTGTGTTATCAAAACCACAACATCCACATTCATATTAGGCAACATTAGATTCTGAGTTTTACCTGAACCTAGAGGTGAGACTGTCCCTTCATGATATACTGAAGGTTGAGCTACAACATCTGTAGAAGAACTTGGAGGCTGAGTTGGACCCTTCTGCTGGACTGGAGAGTTGACATTTCCAGGGAGGGTTGGATGCGGATCTAAAAGTCCTTGATAAACTAACAAAGATTTTAGCAACTCAGGAGATACTGCAGACTGAGCTGGGGCCTCCTCCTGGGTTGAAGATGGTTCTTTAATCTCTGGGGCACCTCTTTGATGAGTTGGGGCCTCCTGAGGGGTTGGAGAAGATTCTATTTCTTCAGGGGCCTCTGTAGGCAGAGCTGAGGATTCCTGCTGGAATGACGAAAGTTCGAAGTCTTCAGAGATATAGGAAGGTTCAAGTGAGGGGTTTTGCCGACCTGAAGACCAAGGCTTGGTGGGCCCTGAGGGAAATGGTCAGCAGGGCAGGATCCAGGGCCAACTCCAGAGGTTCAGGTACCTGGACCAGTAGCCCCAACCGCCGCCATGTGAAAGGAGCTGTGGGGTTCAGGGGTGCATCCTGCACATGACAGAGGTTTGAGGCACAACAAGTGATCCAGGCAAGTGGGGTGCTGGTACTGCACGCTGACAGGAACCAAACAATTCACAGCTATGTCACAATTGGCAGCCATGTCATGCATGTGCTCCTTAGCAACAGAGCACCCCTCCCCTGCCTTGGGTTTCAGTTTTTATTTACGCAAATTTTACTAGCCTTGGGCTGAGAGTGACTGCAGAAGAATGAGCCTTTTCTCAAGAATCACCGGGGACCAAGAGTTCCTTTTCCCTTGAAGAGGGGACAACTACTTCCTACTGGGGCCCTCGTCATTCCTCACAGTGAAGCAGGATTTGAGCTGCCTAGCTGGGTGGCCCTGGACTCCAGCAGCCCAGGGGTGGTAGGATGGGGGCTGTTAACAAAGGTGAAGGTTTGGGTGCTCTGGGTTTAGACCCTACACTTATTAGGGGAACCCTGCGACCAGCCCTGCAGCTGAGCTACCCTTCCAGAATTTCAGTTGTTGCCTGTGGGTGCTCAGCCAATACACTCATGTCTCCATACTTCTTACCAGTCTCGATGTGGCTTCTTCTGTAAGTCCTTGGTTATAAGGCTTCTCTCCAGCTAGTCTTCAGTTGCTTACTCAGGGTGATTTTTTGATAATTTAATATAATTATAGTTTGATCCCAGAAGGAAATGAGTGTAGCTTCCACCTAATTTCTTTCATTGCTTTAAAAATATAACTGTAGTCTTCTGTCTGGCATAGTTTGTGTTATAATTTCTGTCTTTCCTCTGCATGTGTTATTTTATTTTACTCAGGACTACTTTAGAAATTTTCTGATTATCATTAATTTTCATTAGTTTTAATATGATGATTTGAACATGATTTTTCCAGGTATATGTGAATGTATGTACATAAATGTATGTTTTGTTTCTTCATTTTGTTTAGTCTTATTGGGAATTCTCTAACATTTTAAAATTTTTGGCTAATGCTTCCATCTTCTCAGTCACTTATAAGTGACTACTCAACATCTCTTCAAATGCACCATGTATGTTTTTCTTTACTTATATTTTGAAACTTTAATTACATATATATTAGATCTTTTGATTTTATTCTGCAAACATTAGATATTCTGATTTTATTTGGCTTGCTTTTTAGGGGGAAGTTTCATTTAGGTAATTTTTTATTGACTTATTCACATATTCTCTCCTTGAATATGTGATTTTCAACTGATGAAGTCATTGAAAGAATTATACACACACACACATGCACACATACACATGCATATATATTCTATGCTGAAATCCTCCATCTACTCCTCCATTTTGTCCCCATTATTTTTTTAAACATGCTTATTTGGCAGCCCATCTTCTCTTCACTGTTTTACCACATTCAGTCTCTTCTTGGAAGCTTTGTCCCATGTTAAATTTCAGACCCTCTAGTTGCCTTGACACTCCTGTTCTCATCATTCTTTAAACAAAATAATTACTTGTAAAATCTATCTTACTTTTTTCTCATTGTTATGGTAGGACAGTATTTTTCTGCTTGCATCATCCTAGGTGAAAGCAAAATGCCATTTGGCTCTTATAAATAACAAATATTTTCCTGTCCTTATTACATTATTTGTAATTGTGATTATTATATATATGGAATTTGATTTCATTTTGGCATAGAATGAAATTAAGAGTGATAATATAATATTTTAAAAACATGATTATTTATGGTTGTGACATTCATGCTGTCTGTCCTTGATTTACTCTTATGAAGTCTTATGAATGAAGTATATTTTTAGAAAAGCTACAGTTAATGGTGTTTATCATTCTCTTGCAGAGTAGATATACTGATGAATAGCCCAAACAAAAACTATTTGTTTTTTAATAGAAACATTTTAGGTATTGTATAGTAGAAAATTTGATTCAAAAGAGACTTGCTACATAAAAATCTCCAAAAATTTCTCAAAATCTACAATCCTCCCCTGTTGCAAAATTATGTAACTTAGCATCTATCACCCCTCATTTTCCATGTTTCAAATAATGACAACTCCATGGGAAAAACTTCACTACAACTTGCTTTTTAGTTTATAAAATTTATAACATCAGAAACCCAAGTAGATTAATGAGTAATCACTTCAACATACGTAAATATTTTTGAGGAGAACTTAATGATAAGTAGTAGTTCATATGTAATTCTACTTACCCCATATTAACATGTAATTTACTGCACAAGAGAATTGGTAATTTAGAAGATAGTAAATCAAGTAGAAAGGGACACTATGAAATAACAAAGATATAAGGCAGGTCTTTGGTGGTTTAAAATTATTTGTCACAGCACAATAATATTGGAGATTTCATTCGTTTGAAGTAAAAGGGTGAAAAGTAAACCAGAAATGTCAAAGATAAAACATGCTTATTTCAAGTGAAATAAGCCAGTTGGTTAAGGAAAAACACCATATGATCTCACTTATAACTGGAATCTAATTAAGAAAATAAACTAACGAGAAAAATAGAACCAGAGACATGGAAACATAGAACTGACTGATGGCCATAAGAGAGGAGTCGGGCCGGTGGGAAGAGAATGGCTGAAAGGAGGGGAAGGGATTAGTCAAAGGACATGCATGAATGACCGATGGACATGGACAGTGGAGTGACTGGGGCGGGGGCTGAGCGGAGGGGGGCTAAGGGGTAAAAATCGGGACGACTGTAAGACAATAAACAATAAAAAAATGATCTGCAGAGAAACTGTGCAACACAAAACTACTAATTGTCTGATCCATAGAAGGTTCTCAATAAATAATAGTTGTTATTTGTTTTTTAATTCCTATTTCAGACTTAGAGTAGATTTTAATCCCAGGAAACAATAAAGTTAAAAATATTTAAGAATGTAATTAAATGTATTTTTTAAAAGTCTCATCTTTTCTAAACAGATATTTTATTGAACTTGAATTACAAAAAAAAACTGATAAAATAATCTTTCTGGTGGCGTTATAAAGATCCTAATATTTATAAGTAAACACCAGGGAAACAAACAATGCCGAGTAAAATTGCTGACTGTCATTTAATCAGCATTATAAGTTTTGTAAAATAGTTGGCTAGGTCATTCAATCATTTTTCACTGTAAATTAATCCAATTAGATGTTCCTATGTTGGAAATGGAAATTAATGGAAAATTTTTAAATGGACATAATTTGGTTGTGAACCTAACCAAAATAATGAATCATATCTACTCCTTAAAGTGAGTTACAGAAACAATATTTATGGGAAAAAGTGTATGATTTTCAGTTCTCTCTCAAAAACTCTGTTGAAGAATGTTTTCCTGCTGAATAAAGCACTCCCTTTTATCCAATGCATAAGTAATGCCCCTAGAGATAAAAGTGTTACAAATTTGCTAAACTGTATGGTTATTGAATCAAACTGAAAAACAGTAAGTGACAGCTCATGCAGAAGTAAGTCTGCTTCAAGTCATAGACTTTAAAATTGTGACAGAACAATGTAGACCCCCTTGCTAAAAAAAACAATATGCAAGTCAAGGAACAGGAGGAGAGGACTCAGGGGCATGTACAGTGGGGTGGGGACTTACTGGGAGGGGTGGGGCAGAGGAGAGCAGTGGGGGAGAAAGGTGGGGCAACTGTAACTGAACAACAACAATACTAAAAAATACAAACAAAAAAGAAAAGAATAAAAACTTTATAATCTTGTGTGTAACCTTCTAACCACAAAAAGAAAAAGATAGTTCTCTGTCAAGTAACTCAAACATGAAAATGTCTTGAAAATCAATACTGATTTCCTCCCAGATTTTTAAGATCTTGGGTTGATGGGGAAGCTACTGAAATCACATTCGTTTTGGGATTTGTTTCTTACAGACTCTCAGCAGTTAGTTGTTTTGTATAAATCACCTGCAAAAATGGGTCTGTATCATTCTACTGTTGATCCACTGGTCATATATACCCATCTTTTCATGGACAAAGAACAAATACTAGTTCCTTGATATACCCTCCATGAAAACGTTAATCTGGGGTTTGATAAGGATCAACGACAGTAAAAGATGCAGAGGGAAGGGCAGAGATCTAACTGAAAATGTCCCTAGTGAAAATGAAAATAAACCCAGGGTTCAGCAATATTTCCTTTTTCTTCCTCCCAAGTGGATATTAAATTGAGAATTAAAATTTCCAAGTCACAGAAAATAAGAGAGAAAAGGAAAAATACAATTTAAAGCACTGTTGAATCTGGTCAAGGCACACTAGGTTATGTCAATGATTTCATTTCCTTTGTAAGGCTCTGACAAGGAAGTTATATAGCTTTTCAGAGAAAGCAGAATACATTTTATCCCTTTACATGGGAGGTTTTCAACCAGTGTGCAGCAAGACTTTTTAAAACATGTAACATCTGAGTATTTAGTCCGTGGACACTGAACTCTTTCCCCTTAGGCTATCAAAAAAAAAAAAAAAGACAGCAACCAGAACATTTTCTCAAGTCTGTTGAAAGATTGTTTCCCAGAAATTGTCCTCAGTTTGGCTCAAAAAATCTCATATTTTTTTTTTAACAACAGCCAACATATCCATGTCTGCCTGGTGTGAAAGAATTAAAATTATGCATAATTTTTGTAAGATCAGCAAAAAGATATACATATATACATATATATACATAAAAATACATATATATGTATTTTTTGGGTGTGCCACAGGATTTTAATAATTAGTTTATGTGTGCTATGAAATGGAAAAAGTTGAAAATCTCTGTTGTAGACCATTCTGAAGTAAACGTGCAACGGGGCAACTTAGACTATTGGACACTGCTGCTGATTTGATCTTTATTTTATTCAACTGACAAAAAGTAATCAGTCTTTAACTCAGTGTGTGAAAAAAAGGAGTAGGAAAACAAACTTTTGTGGAAAATATAACATGTGGTGAAAGTTACAGAACTCTGCATCCTTCTCTCATTTTAGAAATTGTAAGTTGTGAAAATGAAGATGTATGTTTAATCACAGATTAATTCTTTTTATGTTAACGGTCTTCAAAATCCGCTGCATTACATTATAATGTATTATTACATTATATAGTATTAGATGTTTTAAGTGTTTTTTTTTTTTTTTTTTTGGTTCAAAGCACAATCACTGTATGTTACCTTACCTGTATGTACACTTTTGTTTCCTTTTCCTTAGCAGCTTGAAGGCCCACAACATAATATATTGAGTGATATACATGTGAAATAGGGACTTTCTCTGATTTTAAAGAAAATATTCTCCAAATATTTTAAGATGCCCTTCTGGAGTGTTCCATATAAACCCCCAAACATATCTCCCCAGCTACCGTATCCCGGGGACGAGGCACCCCTGCTGCGTTTCTGCCGTTTTCCCGTGCCCGCTCGCGCATACGCCAGCATCGCTGCTTTCTGCCATCATCCACAGGTGGAAGCCTCACGTCTGCCAAGAATGAGTATTTGCTGACTTTTTTTGCCTAATATTCTTTAAAGAAATATCAGAGCAAGTCTTCATGTTACCGTGTTTTAGAGAACTAGAGTAAAATAGCTCTTTCTTTAAAAAATATTAAAAATGAAGTGAATTATGATTCAAAGAGAAAAAATATCAAGATTTCCTTGAAAGACAGATGTAATCAGTGTAATTATTTTGGTCTTAAAAAAAATAAAATGGCAGAATTATATTCCAAATATTGTAACTAATAATCAAGGGAAAATAACCATTGTGTGACTTCATGTTTCTTAAAATTTCTGATATAGGGTCAGAATGATTTATGAGAATTAATTCATGACCCTGCTAGAATTCTGTGAATTCCTGTTATTTACAGTAGATGCGAAGTGTTGTTAATCAAAAATGTTATGTCCTCCAGCTCTTCATTTTGCGCTCCATCCTTCCTGCGAAGTACCAGTGCAAAGCTCTCTTGTTTGAATAATGAAGACATGCATGAACATTCTGATTCCTCCATGTGTTTACCACGGGCAACCTCTCTGAGCTCTGATTGCTCATCTGTATTATTACCCCAAGGCTGCGTATTACGTACCTTGCTGGGATGCTTTGATCATTGCATAAGACATTGTGTGAGATAGCCACCACCGCATAATAATCATTTGATAAATATCAAATTCCCCCTTCTGAATGTTTAACTCTGCACCTCAATTGCCTGTTCTCCTTACTTCTCAAAAAACCTAAAATATTTTCTGATGCATGTTTTTGAATTATTGAGAGCTCTTCTCACTCTGATAAATGTTTGATGATCTTCTCCTGTAATTATCCGTACAGCCTGCACTCCACCTTTTGGACCCTTCCTGTATTGCAAATACACAAAAAGAAATTGTAATAATGTAACCATTACCATTGTGCCTCCGCAAACATATTAATAATTTATCATATTTGCCTCAAATATAACTTTCTAAAGAAAATCATATATATTTTTAGATTCCACAAGAGAGATCATATGGTATTTGTCTTTGACCCTATTTCACTTAGCATAATGTCCTTGAGGTCCATCCATGTTGTTTCAAAAGACAAGATTTTATTCTTTTATATGACTGAATAATTATAATTACATAAATATTATAACTTTTTATTAATTGATCTATCAATGGACACAAGTTTTTTCCCCCATATCTTGGCTATTGTAAATAATGCTGCCATGAACATGGGGCTGCCTATATCTTCTTGAGTTAGTGTTTTTGTTTCTTTTGGATAAATAGCTAGAAGAGGCATTAACATCATATGGCAGTTCTATCTTTTTAAAAAATTTTTGAGGAAACTCCACAATGTTTTTATTTACATTCCCCACAACAGTGGACAAATGTTTCCTTTTATCCACGTTTTCTGATAATATCTATACTAACAGTTGTGAGATGCTATGTCATTGTGGTTTTGATTTAAATTTTCTTGGTAATTAATGATATTGAACATCTTCCCATGTAACTTCTGATATTCTGTATGTTTTCTTTAGAAAAACTTCTTTTCAGAACTTCAGCCCATTTTTTAATTGGATTATTTTTGGGAGTTGCTATTGAGTTGTATACATTTTCTTGTACATTTTGGGTACTAACCTTTTGTCGGATACATGATTTACAAATATTTTCTCCCAATCTGAAGGTTGCCTTTTCCTTTGTTTGATGATTTTCTTTTCTGTACAGAATATTTTAAATATAATGTAGTCCCATTTATTAATTTTTACTTTTGTTGCTTTTGTTTTAGGTATGAAATTAAAAAAAAAAACAAACAAACCTATCACTAATTCCTGTGTCAAGGAGCTTATAGCCTATGTCTTCTTTTAGGAGTTTTATGCTTTCGGGACTTATGTTCAAGTCTTTAACCCACTAAGAGTTAATTTTTGTGTATGGTGTAAGACAGTTTTTACACATGGCTGTGCAGTTATCCCAACACCATTTATTGAAGAGGTCTGTCTTTTCTCCATTGTATTTTGTTGGCTCTTTTACCCTAAATTAATTGACCGTACATGAGTGGGTTTATTTCTGGGCTCTCTGTTCTGACCCATTGCTCTGTGTCTGTGTTTAATGATACTATCATACTATTTTAGTGACTATAGCCTGGTAATATAGTTTGAAATCAGGGAGCATGATGCCTCTGGCTTTGTTCTTTCTCAAGATTTCTTTAGCTATTTGGTTTTTTTCATAGTTCTACATAAATTTTAGGATTATTTGTTTTATTTCTTTGAAAAATACCATTGCAAATTTGATAGGGATTGCTTTGAATCTATAGATTGCTTTTGGTAGTGTGGACATTTCAACAACATTGATTCTTCCAACCCATAAGCATGGAATATCTTTCTGTTTGGTGTGTTGTTTTCAATTTCTTTCATCAATGTCTTCAGAGAATAGGTCTTTCACCTTCTTGGTTAACATTATTTCTAGGTATTTTATTATTTTTTATGCATTTGTAAATGGGGTTGCTTTTTTAATTTCTTTTTCTGATTATTCATTAGTAGTATATAGAAACACATAAGATTTTTGTGTATCCTGAAAATGTACTGAATTATTAGCTCTAACAGTTTTTAATGGACTTGAAATGGTTATATGATTTAATTAATTTATTTTTTTCTTTAGATATCCTGGCATTTTTATGGAGGTAGGCTGTGAGTATCTCAAAGAAATAGACAATACTATATGTGAAAACTCACATTCTATGGCATTTTTATGGAGGTAGGCTGTGAGTATCTCAAAGAAATAGACAATACTATATGTGAAAACTCACATTCTATGTGAGGTCTAAGCCATTGTTACTAGATCAAATTATGTGTGTTAGTTCTTTTCTTTTTTTTTTCCTTTAGTGCAAGTTCTTTCCTAGGCAGCTTTTTAGTATGTCACACACATTATGAAGCAAACCTATCAATTTTACCAGACAGTTATACATAGGTAGGTACCATATCAATGATCCAGTCACCAAGATCCATAAATGTCCTATGTCCTTCAGCAAATATGGGGCCCCAGGACAAATATAAATAGCTGCATGTGA
This sequence comes from Pteronotus mesoamericanus, assembly GCF_021234165.1. NCBI lineage: Eukaryota > Metazoa > Chordata > Mammalia > Chiroptera > Mormoopidae > Pteronotus > Pteronotus mesoamericanus. The sequence goes on along the minus strand of NW_026555285.1, from coordinate 35,806,661 downwards.
AATAGTAGTGATGTACTAAATTTTGTAAGTTATCAGCCAAAAGATTCAAATAAACTATTGAAACATCAGTATTTACTCAGTAGTGTATTTAAATGAAATGATGGTTGCTCAGTTTTATATTCAATTGCTATAATTTTGGGGATAGTTTCTCAGTATGTACTCATGGAATTATTAGGAAACTGTTATATGGTAGAGTGAAATAAAAATTTCACACTGTGAAACAAAATTTTGGAATAATTCTTAAAGAAAATTTTATATGAAAATAAGTCATAGTATCACTGAACATCTTATCACTACCAATAATAGTTTAATGGAGAATGTTGTATTTTCTACAGCATAGGGAAATTATTTTCCATTATTCATTATAAACAAAATAGTCTTATAATTTACACTAGTTTAGAAAGGTAGTTAAAAAATGTATAAACTTCTGTAGTGTTTTTTCCAATTTTTTTCTTTTTGTTTCTGTCTTAAAGATAAAAACATATTTTCCTCCAAAAATACATATTCTTCCTTATATTATTAAGGTACATTTGTACTCTATATTTGAATAACTTATTCATTGCTATAAAACTTATTAAACATTTTTACTCTAACATGAATCCTGGAAGAAAAATATGTTAGTTTGTTTTTCATAAATAACCTGTCTTTTTACATGTGATTTATGAGAATTTGTAATTCAGGGGAAATCATAAAATGAAAAATGCATATTTCAGTAACAAAGTATGCCTGCTCTATGAAGTAGGGTCAGTGAATCAATCCAGAAACACAGCACAAATCTCAACTTTATTGACATTTGCAAACTGAAAGATGAAAGTGATAAACGAAGTTAGGCCAAAGTTAGGGTTTCTACCTAACTTCCCAGAAGCAGTAACAGCTCTGCAATACCTAGTTAATTCCTTCACTTTCTCTTCTAACTCTATTCTTCAACAGCATTCTGCCAGTCCCCCTCCCTTTGCCTTAAATGATAAACTACTATTCTGCGGTATGCCTAAAAACAGACCAGAAGCTAGGATGATGGAGGAGAATAAAAGACATCCATAAGAGCTTCATGTTTAATTTACCTGCTTTTAAAAGCGTGAGACTTTTAAACTAAACAGAACTCTTTATTTTACAACTACAAAGAAGATTTAAAAACATTATACTTAAAGAGGTAACACATTGAATTCCAATTATGCACATTTGTAAATAGAGCATTTCAAGTCTTTTCTACAAAGAGGAGTTTGATAGAAGGTTAGGGAAGAATGGCTAAGACGGGCTTTTAATTAGTATTTTGTCCTGGAGCCATCCCAAAGACCAAGAGGAACACGGGTCAGTTATTTACGTCCCCATTAGTGAAAATCTTAGGTGTTTTTTGAATTTCCAAAACAATCTCTGTCATACTAAAACTCAATCTTAGCTCATAACATTGGTCCAATTAAGTTAAGTGCTCCACAGCGACCTGTATTTCTGTCAATGTATGTGTCTCCAGGGTGCAGTTGGGAACATATAATAATTCAGGAATGATTGCCTCAAAGGTTTTATTGGACTCACTCAGTTAACTCAGATAAAATACAGAGAAAAAGAAAACCTTATTGCTCACTTGCTCACTGTGATTGTTTTCTGCTTAGACATGTGTTATACTGTTCACGGAGAGAGATATAGATGAAGTGGGCTTGATAATCTGTCTAGCTATTAAAGTTCTGTAATACTTTCTATTCAGGGGAAAAATATGCCACCCCCATAGCAGTTCTTCTAAATATTTAAATTAAATATAGCCAGAGTCTTTATGTAAGAAACAATATAAATGGGGAGTCAGAGAGCATATTTAAACTAATTATGTAGGTAGAGAAATGTAGGAGGGGTGATTTTTTATAATATATTTATATAATCTTTTACTTGCATGGTTTAGAAACTGGAAGGATTTAAGTGAATGCAGTAGACGTTGTTAACTTTCTGAATATATCTTTGTTAAACTTGGAAAATTAAAAAACAATAAATAAAAATATGTCCTCATTGAATCAAACATCCAAATTGTAATGCAAAGAGTAAATATTATGATCCATTTAGTCTCAATATGTATTTTGATGGAGCATTTAATTCATTAATGTTTAAAGTAATTATTGACAGATATATATTTATTACCATTTTATTATTCATATTTTAATGTATTGTCCTTCTTCTTCTTAATGAAGACCCTTTAACATTTCTTGTAATACTGGTTTGGTGGTGATGAACTCCTCTAATGTCTTACTGTCTGGGGAGCTCTTTATTTGCCTTTCAATTTTAAATGATAGCTTTGCTGAGTAGAGTAACCTTGGTTGTAGCTTCTTGCTTTCCATCACTTTGAGTATTGCTTGACAGTCCCTTCTGGGCTCTAAAGGCTGACAAATAAACTGACAGTCTTATGGGAGCTCCCTTGTAGGTAACTAACTGATTTTCTCTTGCTGCTTTTAAGATTCTCTATTTTTAATCTTTGGCATTTTAATTTTGATGTGTCATGGCATAGGCCTTTTTGGGTTGATTTTGCTTGGTATGATCTGTGCTTTCTGGACTTGTATGTCTATATCCTTTTCATCATGATTTTTTTCACAAAATTTTCACAATGCCTTGCTCTCTCCCATCACCTTCTTCTCCCTTTATAATGTGAATGTTGGTACACTGGAAATTGTCCTAGAGGCTCCTTATACTATCCCCATTGTTTGGATTCATTTTTCTTTTTGCTGTTTTGATGAGAGTAGATAAGAAAACAAGATTGTTACTTATGTTGTCTACAGGAAGCTCATTTCAGATCAGAAGACACACATAAACTGAAAATAAAGTGAGGGAGTAAGATATTTCATGAAAATAGAAACAAACAAACAAAAAAGCTGGGATAGCAATACTTATACCAGAAGAAATAGAATTTAAAACAAAGGCTATATGACAAGAGACAAAGAAGAACCCAGCTATTCCACCTCTGGATATTTATCTGAAGATATCCAAAACACTAAGTTGAAAGACATACAAGGTTGGTTCAGAAGGGATCCAGCCATGTAATAGAGTCATTTATTGAAGATAATACAAGATCCAAGAAACGTTGTACATAGGACACTGGTGCCTCAGTCCCCTTCAAAGTAGAAACCTTGAGACCTCACACAGTTCTCCCAATTACCATCAGTTGCCCCGTCATATTTTCCTGAATCTCATCAATGGCCTTAAATCTCTTCCCTTTCAAAGTATTTTAGTTTTGAGAAAAACCTGAAGTCACAGGCTGCCAAATCTGGACTGCAGGGGGGCTGAGTCACCTAGATGATTTGTTGTTTTGACAAAAAAAACCCTGTATGAAATGTGATGTATGAATAGGTGCATTGTCATGATGAAGCTGCCAATCACTAGTTGCCTAGTGGCAGCCTTCTGAATTACCTGAATAGTTTCTGTGGAGGAATGTTCAAGCTTAACACAAAATTTGATGCAGATTCATTGCTCCACTCACTCAGTCATTTTGAATGCAACACAGCACACATGCTCACCCAGCAGCATCTGCCACCCCTGCTGACAAGTACAGTGAAGTTGTCATTGTTCATACATGCACATTCCAGTCCCTTCTCCTTGGCTGTCAGGTTACTTCAATGTTGTGAAAACTGTTCTCTTTATATTAAAAGTGGCAGGACTTTTTCCAGACTGACTTTACATCTATATGTTCATTGTAGCATTATTTACAATAGCCAAGATATGGAAGCAAACTAAGTGTCCATCAAGAGGTAAACGGATAAAGAAGTGGTGATGCTTTTATACAATGGACTATGACTCAGCCATAAAAGAGAATAAATCTTTCCTTCTGTGACAACATGGATGGACCTAGAAGGTATTGTGCTGAGTGAAATAAATCAGACATAGGAAGATGAACTGCAGGCGATTTCACTTACATTTGGAATCTAAAAAACAAAATACGCAGAACAGAAACAGGCTTGTAAATAAAGAGAACAGTTTGACGGTTGCCAGATGGGAGGGGTTTGGGGCAATAGGTGAAAAAAGTGAAGGGATTAAAAAGTACAAATTGGTATTTTCAGAATAGTCATGGGGATATAAAAGTATAACATTGGAAATATAGTGAATAATATTGTAGTAGCTATGTAGGGTACCTGATGGGTACTAAGTTTATCAGGGTCATTACTTAGTAAGTTAGACAATGTTTAATCACTGGTTTCTACACCTGAAACTAATATAATATTATATGCCAACTATATTTGAAATTTTTAAAATTATTTTAAAAAGTAAATAATATGATACATTGTTCAATGGAGAAGAATTGCCGTTCCCACAATATTACTCTTTATTTCTCTTTTTCATATCCCCTTATGTGTTGTTCCCTGTGCCTAAACCATCCTTCCTTAATTCTATAATTAATAACCCATACCAATCCTTATCATTTCTTGCCTCATTTACAGCAATAAGACCTTTCACTTAGCTACCAGCCTATCCCAAGCTGACTGGACTCCACACTGTCAACAAAACCCTTTTCTTCAAAACAGTAAACTCATGAACAAAAATGTGTAATCTGATATTGACATCTCTCATCTTGATAAAGACATGGAAAATAACAAACTTCACCTCTCACTTGCTTTATTAGTTACAGTTCTCCAGAGAAATAAAATTGATAAGATGTGTGTGTGCAAATGTACACAGATGCCTATCTAGACATATCTATCTATCTATCTATCTATCTATCTATCTATCTACCTACCTACACAGTTGATGTTTGAACAATGCATGTTTGAATTGAACAGGTCCATTTATACATGGATTCATTTCAATGACTATTGCTAACTGTATTTTTGCATCTTTATAATTCTCTTAATAAAACATCTTCTTTTATCTAGCTTACTTTATTATAAGAATATGGTAATATACTACATGCATATAACAAACAAATACGTGTAATAAGACTACTTATGTTATCAGGAAGTCTTCCAGTCAATAGCAAGCTATTATTATTAAGTTTTGGGAGTCAAAAGTTATACACAGATTTTTTACTGTGATAAGGGATTAGAACCCCTAACCCTGCCTGCTCAAGACTCAGCAGTATATATCCATGTGGTGCGTGTGTATGCGTGTGTATATGTGTGGAGAGAAAGAGAGAGAGAAGAGAGATGTTTACTATTATGAGGGATTGGCTCCCATGATGATGTGATTATGGCTGACAGCCGGTGTGCATTACCCATCTGAATCTGAATCTGAATGTCTATGAACCAGGAGACCTAATGATAAAAATTCCATTCTAAAAACCAGCAGGCTGAACACAGGAAAAGCCAATGTTTTGTTCAAAAGAACAATGTCTTGTTCTATTCAGGTCTTCAGTTGATTAGAGGAGGCCCATCCACATTAGGGAGAGCAATCTTCTTTACCCAGTCTACTGATTTAAATGTTAATCTTATTCAGAAACACCTTCACAGACACCTTACATAATGTGCCGCCAAATGCCTGGGTATCTTGTGGTCCAATAAAGTTGACACATGGAATTAACCATCTTGCCTCCTCTCAAGCAATTGATAATCCACATGAACATGTTCTCATTTCTTGCCTTTGCAGCATTTTTAAAAAAAAAATCTACCACTATAACTTTGTACAAGCTTCTGCCTTTGAATTGAATAACTTCGCTTTTTCTCTTTGACTACTATTCTCCTGAAAATCCATTTCACAGACACATCATAATGATGATTCCATGAACTGACCTCCACAAAATTAATTTCCTGTTCCTCTGTCTTCTTATAAAACCTACTCTGCTTTCCTGTTTTAGCTCCATGAAATGGCATTACTATCTGGCAAGGCCACTCCTCTGTCTTCCTCGCTTAACTGTAAGCTAAGTATTATAGCACAGTGGACTCCAGCAAGGATATAAATCTCCATTTTTAATTAGAGGATATTTGTTAATATCTGCAAATGATTTGATTGTCATAACTGGAGAAGGGAATACTAATACAATCTAATGTATAGAGCTCAGGGTGTTGCTTACCAAACTATAGCGTACAAGATAGCTCTCCACTACAGAGAATTATCTAGCCAAGGTTTCCTTAGCACTATTGATATTTTGGGCAGGATAACTCTTTGATGTAAAGAGCTCTCCTATACAGTGTAAGATGATTATCAGGATCTCTTGCCAGTAACAGCTCCTCCACCAGTCGTGAAAATCAAAGCTTTCTCCACACATTGCAGATGTCCTCTGAGTTACAAAATTTGTCTACATGTATTAAGAAATTAAAGAAAAAACATACTTTGAAACAGCCAAACTTCTAGAGATGGAGAATAAATACAAGGGGGTGACCAGAAGCTGGTAGAGGGGAAAATGGGAAGCTGTTGGCTAGAGGGCGAAGACTCCCAGTTGTAATTTCCAGGGATATAATAAACAGCATTGTAAGTATAGATAACAGTATTGCACTACATACTTGAAACTTCTGGGAGCATTCATCTAAATGTTTTCAGGACAAAAAAGAAACGGTAATTATGTGATGTGATGGAAGTACTAGCTAACACCATGGTGGGAATCATGTTGCAGTATATAAGTGTATCAAATCAACGTGCTCAACACCTTACAGTTGCACAATGCTATATGTCAAATTTTATCTTAATAATGTTGGAAAAATCCCGTACTGTGCACATTAGCACCCGTTGAGGCAGAATTGTGAAAAGCTTAAGGAAATGAATGCTCGAGTAACAGAGTCCTGTCTACATTGACTGCAAGGAATAATGGGACCTATTTAACCTCTCCAAATTCTGTGTTTTCATCTGTGACCTGATGGTCTAACAATAAATACTAAATGACTCACACAGTAGTCAGACCAATTAAAGGAATTAATGTGTAGTGTCTGGTAAATGATAAGTGCTCAATAATTGTAGCTATTGTGACTGGAGAATATAACGCCACCATAAAGAGAGGTGAATTTACCTTATAAATGCCCTAAATTACATCATTTCAGAACATTTATAAAACTATAAATTTGTACCCAATATCACAGAAGCACTGTCTGCATTCTATTTAAATGTTTCCTGTGTAATTTTTGTCCCTTGAATACATGGATAACCTTTCTGCTTTCTCCCACAATGTAGGCAGTGATAAATATTGGTTGAATTGAAACTAACAAGGAAAAATATTGCCACTTATAGAATTGAGTGTAGCTGCTAAACCTCCAAATAATTCTTATGTGCCCGCCTCACCCTATTTCCATGAGGAGTAATTTTCTTTTTATCAATATTAAGTGCATACAAAGTTGGCACATAAAACACCAACCTACAGGGCTATGGCATACTGTCGCTACAATGCTATGATGTAATGCAGTGACAGATGAAATTTGGTACAAAGCTCTCTGTAGGAGGTCCAGAAGTTATGGAAAATGATTCAGATTGTATGGAACACAATCACAGGATTATGGAAAGCAATTGTCACTTACACTGTGTGGTTATAACGGGAGTTAGAATGTACCAGATGCACAGCTTCTCTGCAGCTGTTGTCATTTGAATCTTTTATACAACATCCATTTTTCTTCCCAACTGTGTGGGATTTATAAGTGCTGAGAGTTGATCAGAATCACTTTGGTATAGAGAATACTTGTATAATAGCTTTTGGATTTAAACTGTGCATAAGGAAACACAATCCAGAAGTAATTCCGCACATACGGTTTGAGCTAGCGCAGATGCCTTGTTGGATTTAGTTGGATATAACTGTAAAGTGCTGATTAAATGAGGTTCTGGGTACCACCAGCTAGAGCTAGAAACTTATGAATTGCTAAAATGCCACCTTTAGGATATCATATGCTTTAGATGCAGTCTCTACCCCAAAGATCGTTTCCATTCTGGTCCTGGTGGCAAAGTCTGGGATGGAAAGATCGACAGGACTCCTCCGAGAGGTAGCTGTGTGAGCTCTTGCTCTGGAGAGGCATCTAGGGTCCTCCTTCAGCATTCCTGGCCCCCAGGGCTCAGCTGCAGCATCACCCCCCCCCCTTTGCGATGCCCCTCCACTGCCAGCCAGGAAAGGGATGGAGTCAGCTTCAAAAGATACTGAGAGTCTTCTAACTGGTATCACCCTTCATGTTTCTATGTACTGTTAGACTCTCAGTTTCCTTTATTAATGACTTATTGTACATAAACTCTGAAAAACTGATTCTTATTGTTAGAATGGCTCAATTTATGAGCATAGACTAAGTGTTTCTTCTTTGTGTTTCAGTAGACTTAGGACTAAAGTCACGTTGTGACTTCAGATTCATAGAGCAACTTCATTAATACAGTCAGATATCTCTAATGAAAAGTTTCAGATTCATTGTCTTCAGGTAGCACTTCCTTCTTGGCTGACATCGCATGTAAGGGTGAGGGTGTCGGTAGGCAAGTAAAGAGAAGGATATCTCGGGGGTAGTAATGGTTTAACAAACAATCTTAGTTCTCTGGTGCATGAGTTATCTTGTAATCTGAAACATGATATACAATATAAATTACATATTTTTTGATCCAACTATTTTTCTAAGTTATTCAAGTGAATTGACTTTTAGAGATCACTGTTCCTCCGTAGACTGATCCAACATTAAAGCTAGTAATTTTTAAAATTCCAAGCACTATCCCATAACAAAGAAACTATATGAAACATTTAAAATATGTCTTAATCTACAAAATGTGAAAACATAGTCTCTCTCACAAATGCATCACATATGCTTTTTGGTACATATGATAAGCTTAGGGGATCACTATGTAACTTTGAGATTTTTGTCTTTACCATGCAAGGTACCAGCAGAAATAAGAGTTTGCTTTATCTAAGTTCCCTTTCCAAGTTCCAGAGAAACTTATGGCTTCAGAATTGGGCATATATCCATACCATTCTGATTCATTATATCCAGGGTCATGTCCTATAATCACAGTTGGCGTAGGCCTGTCTTTGTGGATGGCAGCACTTTCACAGTGAAAAGAGCACATGGGGAACTGTCTAGACAAGCCAGAAATACCTATTATAAGGAAATATGCACTTTTCATTAAAGAACATTAGAATACATTATCCTCATGTCAGAACATTGGAATATATTTGAGTGATAAATGTAAGGATATTTTATGATCAAAGAGATTATACAGTATGAAATCTGACACACTGTTGAGAAGCTTGAACCTTGACTATGTTAATGGTGGCAGTATCTGATATCACTGGTAGGACCTGAGTTTAGAGCCAAAGATGTTGGTGGTACCAAGGGATTAAAATAGGAGTGGTCAATTATTTTGTATGTCCCATTCCGATAAGAGTGATTTCAAGAAGGGTAAATCTGTTGCTTATATTCATAATTATGAATATGAGTAGAAATATATATATATATATTTACAATATCCTGTTACATGTATATTCAAATAAAGTTATCCACCCTGGAAGATGATAAAATTTAAAAGTTATTCTTATTACATTCCAGGCAGATCTTTTATTTTTACATATCCAACTAATCAAGGAAGAACAGAACAAGGAAATGCAATGTGCTACAGCTATTCTTTTTAATGACTTGAATTTTTTTGTTCATCAGGTCCTTTGACAATTTTAAAATAATTCCATAATAAGTTTTCTATACAACTTATTAAGGGTCTTGTAGCTTAGTTTTCCTTTTTATTTTACTTTCTTTGAATGAAAAATGAGACATATAATCCCATCAGAAAAAAAAAAAAATAAATAAAAACAGGAATAACAGGTCCTTAAGTTGACAGTCAGGTTAGGTTTTCTTACCCAGTTTTTTTTTTTCACATTTATTTTAGAACCTCTCTTTAGGAATAACAAAATATTTGATAATAGTGACAAATGGAGATGTATAAGTAGCTAATGATTTGGTAATTTTAACATTTTTTTTTAGAACTATATCCCCATCCCCTTACACTAGAAATCTATTTACCAAGAATCAAGCTAAGGAATCAAGATTAAGAAATAATAAACGTTGCCTTTAATTTTTAAGCTTAGCCTATGAACGGTACTTGAAGTCTAGTATAGATAGATTTATCTATCTATCTGACTCTATTGATATGCCTTGTTTTATGTCAATGCAATGTTCTTGAAGGAATAGTATGTAGTCATTAAAAATGGAGACTCATTATAAAATATTGTGATTGTGAAAAACATCAAAGTAAGAAAGTGCTAAGAATTATTGAGTGAATATGAATTGCATTGGGGAGATGGCTATTAATACACTATTGCTGGATTGCAAGGGGAGTTCTGAAGAGTTCCACTACCATTAATTATGAAATTTCAGGGTTTTTGCAAGAAGCATAGTCATTTCTTTTACATCATAATGATAATAACAATGAACAATTCAGTTACTGAGCAAACATTTTTTGAATGCCCATGGTTTGGGAACTCTGTTAGATACAAAGACAAAGTGGTTACTATGACAGGAAAATACTTGCCTTCAAAAACATAACAAGTGAGATTATCCATATTTCATAGGATTGTTAAATAGGATAATTGATAGTGACTGTGAATTTCTCTTTTCAATTAAATGCCATATTAGTTTCAAATATTTTATGCTATTTAATCAAATTAAACCTGTGCATCTTCATGCCCTCAATTGGTAATATAGGCAAGGAAGTGCAAAATAGTATTGCTAATGTATTAATAATTTACTAATATTTTAATCTTTATTTTATTACACTTAGGATTCTAGGCAAGGAAGTGCAAAATAGTATTGCTAATGTATTAATAATTTACTAATATTTTAATCTTTATTTTATTACACTTAGGATTCCAGAAATTAAAGATTTGAAATGTAAAATTCTAATGTTAGGTTCAGGCTACAAAATTATTCAATACATATTTACAGCAACATTAAGCATTATTAGAACAACTTAAAATTGTTTATAAGCTCTTAGGAAAAACCCAGGTCATGAAGAAGGTGTACACACACTTGCTCAGGCATTCTTTCAAACCACTGCAATGCCCTGTGAGTAGCAAGTAAAATATTATGATAATTTAGAACTGTAAACAAAACTTAACTATTATTTATTCATTCATTCATTAATTATTTTAGAGAGAGAGGAAGGGAGGAAGAAAGAGAGGGAGTGAAACATCGATGTGTGATAGAACCATCTATTGGTTGCCTCTCACATGAGAGCAGACCAGACACCCAGGCCCATGGCCCAAGCACGTGTCCTGATGGGGAATCAATCTGGTGACTTTCTGCTTTGGGGGATGATGGCCAACCAACTGAGCTACACTGGTCAAGGCTCAATAAGTATAATTTGAAGTAATGTAATCTTTTTTCCTCATTAAAAATTATTTTCCAAGTGTCTCATAGATTTTTAAAATAAATATTGGCTAAATTATTTTTTAAATGTATTAGTTACATAATACTTATTCTTATTTGGTGCATATGAAATCCCAATAATCCTTTATGTATAAAAAAGTTGTCTCAATTAGTTGTATTTTGAGAATTAATAGTTAATTATTTGGCAGATAAATGTTCTATTTTACAAGAAAATTATATTGCTTGTATACATATTTTATTGAAATAAAGTTACTTAGATTTTCTAATATAAAATATATTTTAAAATACTAATAAAATTTAGTTGTAAATATACTGACTTTATATTTACAAAATGTTTGGGTATATTTGTTTAAATAAATGTTTTGGTTAACAGGATGTTATACATAAAATCATAACATGTTCATTCAAAAAATAAATTATAGATATTTGATATAACCTTTTTGTTTAACATATGAAGAAACTGACATCGAGAAAGGTCATGAGAAATTTACAGATAGAAGCCAGATGTTTCAACTCCTTTTCAAATGCATTGTCTGTTATACATATTGATGCTTCATGAATCACACATTTGCATTACAATAAGATGCAGTAAAAGATCAATCTTAAAAATACTTAACCATTCTATTATAATTGATGATGATTTTAATGGCACCTAAACATTTAGCAATAACTTTACATCACTGCTATAGATATAAATATATGTGTGTATATGTAATTCTATAGATGATTGTCATTTTGCTTTGGAATGTCAGTAGAGCAATAGTTCACTACATTGAAATAATTATAACATTTTCCAGTTTTACATATGTAAATTGTAAAGCATGTATCTCATGTCTTACAGCTCATAGTATTTGAAATCCCCAAAGGCCAAACAGTACACTTAAGAGAAAATAAAAAATCATGCTTCATTGCCACTTATTGGGGAAAGAAAGAACAAAGGAAAGAGAAAAGAGAAAAAAGAAAAGAAAGAAGGAAGGAAGGGAGGGAGGGAGTGAGGGAAGGAAGGAGGGAAAGAAGGAAGAAAGGGAAGGAGGGAGGGAAAGAAGAAAGAAAAAAGAAAAGAATAAAGACAGAAAGAAAGAAAAAAGAAAGAAAAGAGAGGGAAAGAGAGAGGAAGGAAGGAAGGAGGGGAGAGAAGAAGGAAAGAAGAAATGAGGAAGGAAGGAAGAGGGGGAAGAAGGAAGAGAGAGAGGGAAGGAAGGAAGAAAAGAAAGGAAGAAAGAAAGAGAGGGAAAGAGAGAGAAAGAAAAAAAGAAGGAAGGGAGGGAGGAAGGGAGGGAGGAAAAAAGGGAGGAAAGAAGGAAAAGGAAAGAAGGGAGGGAGGGAGGAAGGGGGAAAGAGAAAGAGAGAAAGACAGACCTCTTATCAACTTGCTTAATACAGAAGAGCTAAATAGACTTTTAAAAAACATATCCATTCCCAGAATGCCTAGACAGAGAAATAATCTCTTAAAAATCATGAATAACCAAAGTAGCATGGCAGCTCAGAAAGATAATGAAAAATCTCCAGAAAATAAATTTAAAGACAAGGAAATACATGATTTAAATGACAGAGAATTGAATATTGCAGTGCTAAAAAAAACTCAATGAGATTCAAGAAAACATAGAAAGGCAGTTTAATGAACTCAGAAATAAAATCAATGATCAAAAAAGAGTACTCATCAAAAGAGAATGAAACTAAAAAAAAAAACAAATTCTAGAGCAAAAGAACTCAATAAAATTAATGAAGAATGAATTAGTGAATTTAGAAAATGGAGGAAAGAATTAGTGATATCGAAGATGGACATCTGGAAATGACAAAGGTGGAAAAGAGATTTGAGAATAAAAAAAAGTGGAAGAACTCATGAAGAACTATCTGACTCCATCAGAAAGAGTAATGGATATAAAGAGTAAGAATAATGGATATACCAGAAGGAGAAGAGAGGGATAAGTAAACTGCCTGCTTAAACAAAAAAATCAATGAGAACTCTCCAAAGCTGTAGAAAGAACTGGGTCTTTGAATACAAGAAGTGAACAGAACAACTGATTACCTCAATCCAAAAAAGGCCTTCTCTATGGCATATTTTGTTAAAACTGTCAAAAATTAATTAAAACAAAAGAATTCTCAATACAACCAGGGTAAAAAAGATATTAAACTATAAAGAAAGCTTTATTAGATAATCATCAGGTTTTTCAGCAAAAATCCTACAAGCTAGAAGAGAGTAGAATCAAATAATGAAATTACTGAAAGAGAGAAATCATCAACCAAGAATAATATATCCAATAAAGTTATCCTTCAAAATTGAAGGAGTTGCAAAACCTTTTCCAGCTATTCAGAAGCAGAGGGAATTTACTACCACAAGACCTGCATTACAGGAAATACTGAAGGGTGTTACTGTACCTGAAACAAGAAGACAAAGGTTATAAAACTATAAAACACAGACTCAGGAAATTACAACACTTGTACAGAACAGGGTATTACACACTTATATATAACAAAATGTTAAAGGAGGTAAACCATTAAAAAAGTGAGAGAAGGAAACAATAGCGACTGAAATTTGGAAATTAACTCAACACATAAAAAGGGATAATCCACCACAATAAAAACATAAAAGGCAGTGGGGGAAAGGTCTGAGTTTGCACAGGGGAAAGGAGATAAAATGCATTCAGAAGAAAAAGGGTTGCTGCCCATATGAAACATTCTTTTGCATGAATCTAATGGTAACCACCAAAAACCCAAAACTGAGAAACATAACATGAAAAAAGAGAGGAAAGAGAAGAAAACATTATAGACTACTATTAACCTAACAGACAGAAACACAAGGGAAAAGAAACAACAGAGACAGAGCTACCAGTTTAAAAAAAAATAAAATGTTTATTGGAAATTCTCATATATCAATAATCACCCTAAATGTAAAAGAACTGAATTTACCAATAAAAAGGTACCAAGTAGCAGATTGGATCAAAAACCAAAATTCAACCATATGCTGCCTTCAGGAGAAGTATCTCAGCTATAAAAATAAATATAGACTCAAAAGTAAAGGACTAGTAAATGAAACTCCAAGCAAATAGCATCCAGAGAAGAGTTTGGAGTCATACTTATATAATAAGAGACAGATATGGATATTTTATATTGATAAAGGTGGATGTACTTCATTGATGGAGTATTAGGTAATGATGATGGGGTACATATCTACAATGCAATACTCCTCAGCCGTAAGAAAGATGAAATACTGCCATTTGCAACAACATGAAGAAGCTTGACATTATCATGCTAAGTGAAGTTAAGTCAGACAGAAAAAGCCAAGAACCATATGATTTCACCCATGTGTGGCATGTAACAGTGAAAACAACAAATGAACAAGCAGGGCAAACAAACAAATGCAACTCATAAACACAGACAACAGTATGGTGGTTACCAGCAGGAAAGGGAGTGTAGGGAGGGAGGAGAAAGAAGACTTGACTTTGCATGGTGAGCACACAATGCAACATACAGATAAAGAATTTATAGAATTGTACACTTGAAGGCTATATAAGGTTATTAACTAGTCACCACAATAAAGTAATAAAATTAAAACATAACAAAGATTTAAAAATATATTTTTGCCCATGGAATATTTTGCATCTTGTGATCTTCAGCATCCTGTGCATCATCAAAGGGTTATGTCCCGTGACCAGTGTCATTAAAACGAGTTGTATGGTGACATTTTGAATCTCTGAGTTGACAGGTGCCCCAGTATAAATATATATGTATATATATTTACATAGTACTTAATTTTGACAAAACATTGCCAAATTTTTAAAAAGGGAAGTAACTTTTTTTACTGAAACAATTATTGTACTTCAAATAGGGAACCAGTTATTATTCTTAAATTTGTATTTCTGTTTCCTTTATAAAGACTCATCAATACCTGTTAGGATGCTGGAAGCTTAAAGAAAACTCAAATAACAGAATTAATTTATGAATATAATTATTTGCTATTATGTTTCTGAAATAGGAGGAAAATCAAAGAAGAATATAAGAGCATCAATTTAAAGAGACTGCTAAAAGCCACAAAACTAAAATACTTACTATGAAGTTTAAATATTTATATGCTGCAACATTCTTCTGAATAATAATTATCACAACCTTGGATGCAGTGCTAATGTATGTGAAACTGCTTTTATTGCCAGAACATGCTGCAGGAAATGGGTGAGGAAAAAAATCAGGCATTAGCTCTAAAATCCCTAAGCAAATAATAAAGATAAATCAACTGCTCTTCTAATTCCAAATGCTTCATAAACTATGATTGTTTCACATTGCACATATGTTTATACATGTGTATATATGTGTGTTTGGGGTGAGTAACAGGCACATTTGCTAAAGCAACTTTTGTAATAAATTCCTAAGGCATCTTATGATCACTTTCTGTAAAGCCATTATACTCTGTAGTAAATACTGTTAGTGCCTTTCCCAACCTCTTCACTGAGCTGAAGTGCCCATCTCTCAGCCTGTGTGGATGTGGGCTGACAAAAGCTAAACAATGCACCCTTATTCCGAGAAATGGTCTTGGCTAAATTGAATTATCTCAACTAACCAGAAATACATCATGATTTTGTGCTCCCCTGAACATGCATAAAAGCCAAAGGCTGGCAGGTATGTGCATACTGTAAGCTAGCCACTGTCCTTCCAAATTGGATAACTTTGTCTTGCCACTCATGCTCCCTGTTGGGTCAGAGAGCTGCAGAAATAAAATCTTTATCTTTTTTTTCCTGCATAATCTTTTTCCCTCACACTCTTAAGAGTTTTACTGGCATAATTCCACTATATCACTTGCAGAATAATGTGCTGCTTTTAGTCTTTACTTCTAGGGAACCTGAACCTGGAAAGAAAATCAAGCTACTGCTGTGTGCAATGAAATTACAGCCAAAACTGAATGTTTTGAGAAGTCAGTGTTTGCACAATTTTGTTTAGTTATTATCTAATGGTTTGAAGAGATCCTAAAGCAGCTCAGGTTTATAGAAAACTTGGGAGAACATTCCCCATAGGAGCCTTGTGTTTCTGTATGTCTTGAATCACTTTTGTTCTGGTAAATCTTGTATTAAAACTATTTTTGTTAGAACAGTTTTCATTTCATAGCAGAATGGAGAGGAAGATCCAGAGATTTCCCATATGTTCTGTACCTCCACATATGCATTGCCTCCTCCATTATCAACATCTTTCATTGGAATCATACAATACGGACCCTTTTCAGATTGATTTTTTTTTTTTACTTCCTAATGTGCATTTAAGTTTCCTCCATAGTTTTTAATGGCTTAATAGCTCATTTCTTTTTAGTGATGAATAATACCCCATTGTTTGGATTGTGCCTCAATTATTTATCCATTTTCTTACTTGAAAACATCTTGGTTGTTTCCAAGTTTTGACAATTATGAATAAAGTTACTATAAATATTCCTGTGCAGAATTTGTGTGGACAAGAATTTTCAAATCCTTTGGATATGCACCAAGGAGAAAGATTGCTGGGTCGTATAGTAAGAGTATTTTTGGTGTTGTAAGAAACAAGCACACTATCCTCCAGAGTGGCTGTACTATTTTGCATTTACACCAACTGAATGAGAGTTCCTGTTGTTCCAGATTCTCATTTGCATTTAGCGTTGTCAATATTCTAGATTTCAGCCACTCTAAGGGGTGCAGAGTGGTATTTTATTGTTTGCATTTGCGTTTTGCTGATGACATATGATATGGAGTATCTCTCCATTTGTTTACTTCCCATTGCATAACATTTTTGATGGATTTCTGTGAAAGTTCTTAGTCTATTACTTGATTGGGTTGTTTGTTTCCTTTTTGTGGAGTTCTAAGAAGTATTCTGTTTATATTTTGAAAAACAGTCTTTATCCAATGTGTTTTTTAAATATCATTTCCCATTCTGTGGTTTATTACCTCATTCTCTTGACATTGTCTTTCACAAAGCAGAAGTTTTAAATTTTAGTTATGTTCAGCTTATAAATTATTTCCTCATAAATCATGACTTTTGTGTTGTATGTAAAATGACATTGTCATACTAGAGGTCATCTATGTTTTTATGTCATCTTTTAGTAGCTTTATAGTTCTGCTTTTTACATTGAGATCTGTGATTCATTTTGATTATTGCGCACAGTATAATTTCTCTACTGAGGTATGTATTTTTTGCTTGTGGATGTCCAGTTGTTTCAGCATCATTTCTTGAAGTGACTATTTTTGTACCATTGTACTGCCTTTGTTCCTTTGTCAAAGATCAATTGACTATATTTATATACGTTTGTTTTGGGAATCTCTTTTCAGTACCATTGATCTATTCATTTGTTCTTTTGCCAGCACCACCCTTTCCTGATTACGGTAGTCTATAGTAAGTCTTGAATTTTGGTGGTATCAGTCTTGCAACTTTGTTTTTCTCTTTCAGTAATGGGTTGTCAATTCTGTGTCTTTTCCTTCTCGATATAAACTTGAGAAACAGTTTGTTGTTCTCCACAAACAAATTGCTGGCATTTTAATTGAGATTCCATTTACTCTATATGTAGATCAAGTTGAAAAGAATGGACATCTTGGCAGTGTGGAGCGTCCCAATCCATGACATAGAATATCTCTCATGTATTCAGTTTTTTAATTTCATTAGAATTTTTTAATTTTCTTCCCATTTATCTTGTACATATTTTTGTTAAATTTCTACCTAAGTAATTATTTGGATGTGAATATACATGGGATGGTGTTTTAACCTCAAATTCCCCTTGTTCATTTCTGTTATATAAGAAAGTGATCTACTTGTATGTATTAACCTTGTATCCTTTAACTTTGTTATAATCAGTTAATAGTTCCAGGAGTTTATTTGTTGATACTTTCATATTCCAACATAGATGATCATGTAATTTGTGAACACAGACAGTTTTATGTGTTGCATTCTTATTTGTATCCATTTTTGTTCTTTTTTCTTGTCTTATTTCATTAGACGTAACTTTGAGTACAGTGTTGGAAAGGAGCATTGAGAGGGGATTTTCTCACCTGGTGTCTGATATTAATGGGAAAACTTTGAACTTACCATCATTCATAATGATGTTAGCTATAGGCTTTGTATAGATATCCATCATCAAGGTAAGGAAGTTCTCCCATATTCCTAGTTTATTGAGAGTTTTTATAGTGGGTAGGTGTTGGATTCTGTCAAGTGCATTTTGTGCTTCTATTGATATTCTTGTCCATTTTTTAATGCTATTGATTACATTGATAATCAAATGTTGAACCAGCTTTTTATGCCTGGGATAAGTCCCACTTGGTCATGGTGTGTAATTTTTTATGCATTATTGGATTCTATTTACAGATGTTTTTTGAGGATTTGTGTGCTTATGTTCATGAAAAATGTTGGCTTGTATGCTTTCTGCTTCTATCCTCTGATTGTAAAGAAGTGGAATAATATCATTTTAAGTGACATAGTTCACCAGTAAACCCATCTGGGCCTCGTGCTTTATGTTTTGGAAAGTTATTAGTTCTGGATTATCTTTTCAAGAAGGTTTGTGTAGTTAATAACTATACAGCAGTGTTAGTGGTTCCTTCCAGGGAAGAACACTGATTTATTTATTTACTTTAACGATTGTATTTCTATTTATTTTTAGAGAGAGGGGAACAGAAGAAGAAAAAAAGGGAGAGGTGCATCAATGTGCAAGAGAAACATTGATTGGTTGCCTCTCATCTTCACCTGGGGACCTGGCCTGCATCCCAGGCATGTGCCCAGATGAGGGATCATATATCAGTGACATTTTGGTCTGCAGACCAGTCAGTGCTCAGTCCACTGAGCCATATCAGCCAGGGCAAGAGTTTTGATTTAATTATTATCCAGGATAATAAATATAATACCTTCATCTGGGACAAAGTTTGGACAGGTTTGCTAGCAGCTTCCTTGTAAAATTACAGTTCCCTAAATTTAGTGTTTTCTTACCTGTGATGTCAACCCTCTGCATGGGTAACATTTTCCAGGGCTTCTTTGTATCATTTTATGGTTCTCGAGGAGCAAGGGAAACCAGTGCAGCCATGGAGCTCCTGGTTGCTGTGCTGTAACTTCTAACCAAGGAGTGTCTTGTATTCTTCCCGCATCTATAAAATAAGATACTATGAGGAATGTTCTCCCATGTCTCCTATAATAACAGTCTTCTTTAAAATCTCTTCATGGGGTAATAACTAAAAAATGAAAAAAGGCAAAAATAACAGATCCTTCCCAGTCCTTTTTAAAAAACTGCTCCAAAAATAAATATATGTTATATAACAAACATGATTAAACAGAGACCCCAGAGATTATGCTAACACCACATCCACATAGACACATTTAATAAAAGGTAATATACTTGTAGAATGGAGATTACTTCTTAAGCTTTCATTAGAACTCTGATGATCAGAATTAGATTTTGTCATTTATTGAAATCTTCCAATATGAATGTGATTCATCACAGACTCTATTAACAAATGACTTAAGTAATTTCACCCTGGCCGGGCCACTCAGTTATTGGGGTGTGGACCTAATTAGCCAAGGCTGAAGATTTGATCCTAGGTCAGGGCACGTAAGAGAATCACCCAATGAAAGCATAAGTAAGTAGAATAATAAATTGATGTTTTTTTCCTCTCTCCCTTTCTCTCTCTCTGAAGTCAATAAATAAATAAAAATTTATAAAGTAATTTCACATTTTAGAATAATGTTTATGCACACATACTTGGCTTGAGGAGAGAGGTCTTGCTTGACATTTTGAACTCTAGAGACTCCTTCTCATTCCTGGCAAGGTATGAAATAATCAGTAGGCCTTCAGCCACATGAATTTAAAAATGGCTTTTAGTGCATTTTTTAGTCTTTGGCCATTATATCATACAAACAATAGTGACATTAGATTCTACCTACATTTCTTTTCTCCATTTGAATTTGAGGCTTTTTTATTTTTACTATTTTGGGCAGTTAGGACAATCATGGAAGAAGAATAAGAACAATATATACAAACGAACCTTACATCAGAGCAGGTTATTTTCTTAAATATTTATTAGCTTTTCATTAACATCAGAAAATATAGATAAGGGCAGAATATGTTAACTTTTATCTGTTGTTGATCATAAGGTTAAGCTGAAGTTTCTTGCAGATGATTTTGAATTAAGGTTTAATCAGTCTGTTTTCCTAACATTTTGGTAACTGCAGGGATCTGAGAGGAAAATTGAATCAAGACATCTGAATTCCTTGAAGAGTTCAGATCTGAAGTTCAATCCCAAAGCCGCCCCAGGCAGTGTATTTAGACTCATTATGTATAATGTAAGGAAGTTATACTAAAACGAATTTAAGGTCATGCTCAGCTGTAGCATTCTATGGTGAACCTAAGACCTTAATTACCAACTGTATCATTGTTTTAATGAAGAATCATGATGCATTTATAGCTGTTTTTGGAACAAATACAAGTAAATGCTAATGTTACATGGAAAATTCAATTTAATATAGTTGGTAATATTTATGTTTGAGCTGAGCTTGATAGAAAACTTAGAAATTGACAGAGATGAGACTTGAATGATGATCACGCATGCACCTTGAGGACAAACAAGATAAAAACACCCAAGACATTATTTGTGTAGGCACAAGGTTGTGAAAGCCAGCCATGCCAGGGAAGCGGAAGTAGTTTCAAGTTATTAAAACATAAAGTTTGAGTGAGGACAGAGTCAAGAAAGATTTTGTCCTATGAGCAGAAGAAGTCATGCCATGAATATGTAATGAAGAAGAGTTTAATTTTTATTGTGTCAGCAGTATACAACCATTGAAGATTTTGAGGAGGTTGGAGAATTACATTTCTCACTTTCAATCCTTGCTAGCAAGTTAATGTAGGAAGTAAAGGAAGGGGGTGCAGAGAGAAGAAGAAAGGAGGAACAGTCCTCTACTGTAGAAAATGATGGAAAGCCAGTGTGACTTGAAAATGAGCACAGGTTACCATCATGCCATAAGTCAGCCTAGTAGTCTCTTGCTGCACCAAGAACTTGGACACTATCTCATAGCCTGTGGTCAGTCCAGGGTACTGTTTTCTACTAACTCTTCATATTTAGTGTATATAGACTACATATATATATATATATATATATATATATATATATATATATGGTCTATTTCCTCTATTTCTTAAACTTCATACAAACTCCATTTTTTGATCAAAAGTGGAAGAACCCATATAAATGGTTTTGAGGATTCTGTAGAGACAAAAATGTTAACCAAGAATATCTTACCTGGCATTGAATCTTTCCTCTGTGTGCACTTTATTAGTAACTTTGAAACAGATTTTTAATCATTTGCCTAAATACTCTGTGATAGATAACATCGAAGACTGAGGCTTTCATTTTAAATCCACATGTTATTAATGCCAACTCTTTGAATGCTATATTAGTATTTAAAAATATGTAACTCTTGATGACATAATGCTCATATGTAAACTTTCCTTGAAAGTTTTGTTTTAGTCCTCAAAACCCAAGAGCAGGTCATGTTGTAAGTTGAATTTCAGTTTCTGCACTAGAAGCAATCAGTAAAACATCAATTGCTAATCTTGTATCTTATCTCTATTTGCATGTTAATTTAAACATGCAGGCATGTTAGACTGAATTACTGAAACCTGTGTTTTCCTAACATACCTATATATAAGGCACTAGTGGAAAGCATAGAATTCCAGGTTCCAACTCAGACTCTGAGTCAGTAGCTCCTGAGGGGAGTCTCAAAAGCAAATTATAAATATAAGCCCACACGATAATTAAGAACAGAGATTTTTTGGAGATTAGTTGTAATATTTCATTTATTATTTGCAAACTGTACAGTGGGACACTTTTTAAGAATCAATGAATGACAATATTTTCTTACATTCTTTTCTTATAATTTAAATTTTTCCTAAAAGAAGGTAAATAATGGGAAAAAAATGGCTATAAAAAGAAAGAGAGGAATATGTGTGTGGTTTCAATGAGGTATGGGATGGAGGATAAACATAAAATGGTGAATGTCAGATTGGACAATTACCTGTCCCCAGATTTCCAAGAGAGTAACAAAGACATTTGTTCTGAAAGAAAGTATTGATGTAGGTTATGGATACTAGTAGTAAATATCACTGTGTCAAGAAGCACTTGCTAAAGACATCTTTTATTCTTTCTACTCAGATGACATAATCCACTAAAAACCAACACTTGTTTAGCCTCCTCAATATGTTTCCAGGCAAGGTCATATTTTTCTGAGTATTTAATCTTACGGTTTTCAGGCAGAATCAGGAGACTTTCTGAAGTTAAGATAGATTATGTCTGCCTCCTGCGCTTCTTTGATCTCTCCTATCTGTCACTCTATTTTAGGGGAAAGAGAGATTATTTTGACAGCATTTCTATTCTTAAATTCTGACAGAATGTGCCCAATAACATGTTTCATTCAACTTGTGGTGAATAATTTACCATGTATTTGTAAATAGAAAGATGATGATAAACTTATAGATTCATGCTCTATAGATGATCTTTTGTTATGCTGTTTTTTACTTCTTGATATTATAAATAGCAACTTGAAATAATTATTCAGAACATTGTTGGGTTTTTTTGTAAATAAATTATTTAACTTTTGAAGTCCACATCTTATTTTGTTCTTATTGCATAGGATAAAAGAGGTATGTATTTACATGTGTATGTATTTATTTTATTTTTAAATTACAGTTTACATTCAATATTATTTTGTATTAGTTTCAGATACACAGCATATCTCAATTGTCATAGCACAGTGGTCAAGCAATCACATACTTTGCAAAGTGTTAACTCTGATATTTCCATATGGCACCATACATAGTTACTATAGTATTGTTGACTATATTCCCTAAGTTGTACGTTACATCCTCATGACTATTTTCTAAATTTATATTTCTTTTTTTTTTTTTTTTAAGATTTTACTTACTTTTAGACAGGGAAAGGGAAGGAGAAAGAGAGGGAGAGAAACATCAAGGTGTGATTGCATCCTGCTCACCCCCTGCTAGGACCTGGTCTGCATCTCAGGCATGGGCCCTATATTGGGAATCCAACCTTGACTTTTTGGTTTGCAAGTGGGCACTCAGTCCACTGAGCCACACCAGCTAGGATCAATTTTTATTTCTTAATCTACCTTTTTCACCCAGTCCTTCAACTTCCCTCCTTGCTGGCAGTTATCAGTGCCCAACAATGGATGAATGGATTTTAAAAAAAAGCTGTAGTACATTTATATAATGGAACGTTACTTAGCTATTTAAAAAAATAATGAACTCTTTGCTTTTTGAGATAGCACTGGTAGACCTAGAGTGTGTTATACTCAGTGAAATAAGTCAGTCAGAGACAGACAGATGTATGATATCATTTAAGTGTACAATCTAAAGAACAACATATACAAACAAACAATACAGAAACAGACTAGACACAGAGAAGAGGTTTTTATTTTGTTTGTTTCAAGGTTGTTGAAGAGTGCTCAGAGCAAACATTGTAAAAACACAAATTAATGACATATTTCTCATTCAAATTGCATTTTGGCATGAAAAAGAGAAAGGAAGAACAGGGCTTGCATTTGGAAAAGAAGGGCTTAATAGTAGGTTTAGAGAGGGGAAGATGCCTCAGTTTTGAGAGATTTGGACATTTTTAATCATTTAATAATTGATAGAATTGTGGTAGTAGGGTGTTTTGTTTCTGTTACCTACCCAGCAGATAGATGATAAACCAAATGGATGGAGAGGCAGGATCTGTGAAAAATGCCTGGAGTAGTTTGTAGGTGATAATTAATAAAAGTAATAGAAAAAAAAGTCACGATTTTAAAATTGGTAATAATATTCATTTAAGCCATCAACTTTCTTTGAAAATTTCTTCTATAGGTTATGAATGCTAGTTGCTTATAGGGAGCAAGTAAAATTACTCTTTCATGTTTTGATTATAAACAGTTAATTCATTTCATAAAATTGCCTTTATCCCCAACCAGGCAGCAGCCCCGAGTGGTAGAGCAAAGCATCTGAGAATTTTAAAGCCTTCCTAGAGCTATCTTTGAAACACAGGCATTTCAAGAGATGGGAATACTGTGTCTTTCTACTTGTCCTCAAAGTTATTGGTATTTGTGATTTAATGTGTTGTCCGTTGATGTTATAATTATCACCTTTTGGCTGAATAAAAATGCTACTTTGTTTTCAGCTAAACTCTACTATTTCTCTTTCCTTTCTTCAAAATGAGGAAAACTGTTCCGTTTGATCAGGTCCCTGAACTTAAGAATGGTTAAGTTCATGCTCTTTTTTTTCTTCTTCTTTTTCTTGTTCTGATTTGTTGATTGCTTCTTTGTTTGCTTATGTTCCAAATCATTGATTTGATTCTCAGCTTCACCCACTCTACTGTCGATTCCTTGTAAATTCTTCATTTCCACAACAAGTGCATCCTTCATTTCTGATTGGATCATTTTTATGCTGTTGAGGTATTTACTAAGTTGCTTGAGCATCCTTATAACCAGTGTTTTGAACTCAGTATCTGACAGATTGCTTACCTCCATTTTGTTTATTTCTTTTTCTGGAGTTTTGTTCTGTTCTTTTATTTAGGCCATATTTCTTTATATCCTCATTTTCACAGCCTCCCTGCATTTGTTTCTGGGTACTATGTAGAGCTGCTATGGCTCCCTGTCTTAGGTAGCATGGCCTAATGTAGTAGGTGTCCTGTAGTGTAGTGTAGTCCAGTGGTACAGCTTCCCTTATCTCGCAAGATGAGGATTTGAGCTTTACGTTCTGTGTGGGCTGAGTGCACCCTCTTCTTGTAGTTGAGCCTTGATTGCTGTTGGCAGGTCAATGGGATGGACTTACCCAGGCCAGTCAGCTGCAAGGACAGGTTGTCACCTCTACAGCAGCAGGGTGGTGGTGCTCTGCATGGTCTATAGCAGTCTACTGAGTGTGCAAGCTCTAGGGTTCTCTGGGTGTTGCACGCCAAGGTCCGCCACCACCTGTGTTCTGCCTAGGGCTACCCAGCATGAGCTACAAAGCTGTCTGCACATGGCTACTACTTGTGCTGGGATTGGAAGTTCCCAGGTGAAGCCAAACTGCAAATCAAGGCTGGCTGCTGCTAGGGTGGGCCTGGGGTCCCTTAGCAAGAGGTTTGGGGACTGGTAGCTCACTGAGGCCAGCTCTTGCTTATTTGAGAGGATTTAGGTAGATCTGAAGCACAAGCCACTCATATAGAAAAGTTACTGTTAACAGATTGAGTGGGCCCATAAGCTGCGTGGCACGGAGCCTCAGGGAATCACCAGGGCAGAGAAAACATTGTGAGTCAGGTTGGTGGAGTCTCAGATGTGGAACCTGTATGTCGGGTCTGTGGCTCTGTGGCTCTGTGTGGGGAAGGTTCAGAAAAGGAATAGTGGTTTCTGTCTGCTGTCCAATCTAGAAGAAAGCTGTCCCCCAGCTCTCACCCTGATGCCAGACAGTCCAGTTCCTCCCTGTTTGCCATGGGTGACTTTCAAGCTGCTGCCCCAGTTCTAGAGCTCAGAGGAAGTAAGTCTGAATAAGTGTGTGTGCAGGCCCCCTAAGAGGAACTGCTTAGGAATCCAGCAGTTTCTTCTATCTATCCAGGCCCTGCTGGTTTTCTCATGGAGAAGTTGTGGGGACTGAGGGGGCCTGGTGAGGGGCAGGGACCCCTCACTCCTGAGATATCTCTCTGGAATTTTTAGCTGGGATGCATGGGTGTGGGACCAGCCCATTCCATGTTTCTGTGTATCTGTGTCTCCACCCCTCCTACCAGTCTGAATGGATGTTTAATTCCATAGTTGTCAGACTTCCATTCATGTCAGTTTCTGATGGTTCTGAGTCATGGTTGTTCTATAGTTTAATTATGATTTTGATGTGTTTGTGTGAGGAAGGGAATTGTGTGCCTATACCTTCATCTTGACTGGGAGTCCAGGAGCCTCTGGGACAACTTTGAGCATACCAACATTCATGTCACAGGGGTGCCAGAAGGAGAAAAGAAAGAGCGAGATATCAGAAATCTATTTAAAAAATAATGAAAGAAAACTTCCTTGATTTGGTGAAGGAGATAGACCTGTGAGTCCAAGAAGCACAGAGAGTCCCAAACAAGATGGATGCAAAGAGACCTACTCCAAGACACATCGTAATTAAAATGCCAATTGGTAAAGATACAGAGAGGATCTTAAAAGCAGCAAGTGAAAAGCAGTTATATACCTACAGGGGAGTTCCCATAAGACAGCTGATTTCTTAAAAGATGCTTTGCAGACTAGAAGGGATTGGCAAGAAATATTCAAATATGTAAAGCAGGAAACTATAGCCAAACTTGCTCTACCTAGCAAAGTTATCATTTAGAATTGAAGGGCAGATAAAGAGCTTTACAGATAAGAAAAAACTAAGAGTTCATCATCACCAAGCCATTTATTATATGAAATTTTAAATAGACTTATTTAAGGAAAAGGAGAAGATCAAACTATGAACATTAAAATGGCAATTAATACATATCTATCAACAATTGAATCTAAAAAACAAACTAAGCACACAAGAAGAATAGAGACAGAATCATAAATATGGAGAATGTTTTAATGGGTTCCAGATGGGAAGAGGTGTAAAGAAGTGAGGGGATTGAGAAGCACAAATAGGTAGTTAAAGAATAGACATGGGGATGTATAGTACAGTACAGGAAATGGAGTAGCCAAAGAACTTACGTGCATGATCCATGGACATGAACAAAGGGATGGGGATGGCCTGAGGGAGTGGGGGTGCTGGGGGAAGGGTGGCAAAGGGGGAAAAGTTAGGACAACTGTAATTGCATAATCAATAAAATATAATTTTAAAAAACAGGAGTTAAGTTTAACAAAATGAATGTAAATCTCAGAAATACTCTAAAATTAAGCATTCTGAATTAGTCCTTAATTTATCCTAGATATTCAATAGGATGAGAAAAGTAAGAAAATTTTAAAGTTTTAATTTATTTTTATTTATTTTTGTGGTGGGGGAGGCTTATTTATTTCTGTAAAGTAACAATATGGAAGAAATGGCTGACTTAACCGGGAAATATGAAGGCAAATGTCCTGTGTGAGAAAGAGATTAAGTTCCTTACTTTATTTCAGATTTTGCAAAAGGAAGCAAGCGTGTAATTTGTTTTACTATATTCTACCACCAGCCATTGTCCCTCTTTTGTAATGATTTCCTCTCTCTTCATCCCTGTAAGATTATGCATGCAGCTAAGAGTTTTGTTTTTATTGCCATTAATGTTACTTTGCTACGTATTCAATTGCAAAAGTAGGTGAAGAATGTGTGTATCACAGATCATAGTCAACAGCAAGTAAGGGTAGGGTCACAATTGACTGAGGAGCTTCCTTGGATAATTGAGGCAGGTTAACTCAACTTGCACTTCACCTGGTTGACAAAGACCCTGAGAAAATGCTGCCTAAGTTTCTGATAGACACAGAAGTCGCCATCACTTTCAGTAATCTGTGGCCCTGTCTCGCATGCAAACCTTTTTAGTGGGACCACTGCTTTTGCCCAGGATTGTTTCTTATTTGAGAGCTGAGGATGTTTTTTCTGTTTCCCAACTTGGGGATTGACACACTCAAGAGGAAGCAAAATGGCTCGGTTGTCTTTTATTATGATGAAATGCTGCCGTTCTCGGGTTGTTCATGTCTTTCAACCTTGTCACTCTAAATAATTCCATTTTCTGCCCCGAGCATGGTCCCTGCCTTTGATATTCAGTTTCTCATCTATGTTTTCCAACCTGATTGTCACTAGAATTTCCCCCTTAGGGTCCTTACTCCTTGAAAGTTTTTGGAAGCCAAAAAAAAAAAAAAAAAGTCCAATAAAAAATAGAACAACAACAGTACACATTAACCACTATATCATCATAACAGCTATTTTTCTTTTTAGGCTGATTATTTCTAAATTCATAGCTATATTTGAATACATGCAATTATATTTTTCTTCAAAATACTATATAGTCATTAATTCAAATTATTTCAGTCCTCATAGTACTTTTTTAATACTTGCAAATATCATCCTTTCATTGTTGTTTGTTTATACACTTCAACAGAGTACATACCTTGTGATAAAATTTTTCATACATATAGATTTTTTTAATTATCCTGAATAATTTTCTTCAAATTCTTAATTGTATGTCAAAGTTTGTGGCATCTTTAATAATTTTGATTAGTATTAAAATGCTTTCCCTTGTATTTCATAGTGCATAAATATTGTAAAAATAATATAATACACAGTTTATTACAAAAAACAAAACAAAACAGCAGTTTTGTCTCTAGTTTCATTTCCAAAAAGTAATATATTTTTATACATCGTGTTTTAAAATATGATTTCTTCTATTAGGCTAAATAATGTGGTTATACTGTTAACTTTTAAATTGCTATTTATTATTTTATATACTTAATGAATTGCTTTATATCAATGAAGATTCTTTATTGATATAATTCTCATCTATCCCCTTAATATTGTAATTCTTCTAATCTTGTTAGGTTAAGTTTTAAATAATAATTCTATGAACATCTATTTCTTATTTCATTTTCCTTAAACTATGTTTCATGGACTTCTTACTACATAGAATATTTAACCACCTTATCCCTCTCTCCACCTTTTTTTCTTACTATGTTCTGTTTCTCAAATCCTGTGAAATTTAACTATAATTTTAAATTCCCAAGCTGGCAACATTTTAAGTTTAGCTTTTTAATATTAATTAGAATATTGATTACTTTCAAGCTTTGTCCATAACATTATTCCAATCACTAAAAATAACTAGCAAATATTTACTAAAGTGCATATGAGTATATTGTCACTGTAAATCAAAATATGCTAGTGTTTTTTCTGTGGATCAATGTAGCTTGATCCCTTTGCTACCTTAAAAAAGATTGGTTTTACTTTTCACATGCAATTTCTTGTTGGAAAGCATGATAGGATACATTTATATAGATATATATACACATTTGTATATAAATATAATAAATTTATATTATATATTAATCTTTGTAGGTTGCCTGATTACTTGGTTGTGCTCTGAAGTTTATCTTTGCATACATTTTTGCTGTTGTTGAGAAAAATCATATTTCTGTTGCCCCAAACACTTCCACTTTTATTTTTTCTAATGATTACATTCATCTCACTTTTTAAAAAATGTTTATTTTTTTAAAGACTTTATTTATTTATTTTTAGAGAAGGGAAGGGAGGGAGAAAGAGAGAGAGTAAAACATCAATGTGTGGTTGTCTTTCAAGCACCCTCTGCTGGGGACCTGGCCTGCAACCCAGGCATGTGCCCTGACTCGGAATCGAACTGGTGATCTTTTGGTTCACAGGCTGGCGCTCAATCTACTGAGCCACACCAGCCAGGGCATTAAAAAAAAAAAAGTTTATTATTTCTTTCATGAAGATTCTGTAGAGATACCATCTAAAACTTAAGACTAAACACAAAATAAAGATATTCTTTTGAGCCGTGACCTATGTGGCTCAGCTGGTGGAAGCATCATCTCATAAAACCAAAGGTCAGGAATTCAATTCTTTCTCAGGGCACATACCTAGGTTGTGGGTTCGATCCCTTGTTAAGATGCATGCAGGAGGCAACAGATCGATGTTCCTCTCACATTGATGTTTTTCTCTTCCCCTTCTTTTCTCTCTGAAATAAAAAAAGGAAGAAAATATATTATTTTTGTGAACATAGAGAGGGTTTCTAATCCCTTTTTGCTGGAGGATAGTAAAAGACAAGGAATAGGACCAGGGTTTAATTACAAGGAAAACAGCGCTACTTAGATACTGTTCAGAACCTGCATTCCTCTTCTTTTTTTCTCACCAGACTCATAACTAGGATTAGCCACAAAATGTCTTAGCAGAAAAAGTATTATGCTTCCTCACAAACAAAGAGAAGTATACCTAGCATATGCCAGGAGAGAATCATGGGACTTGATCCTGAGTTACTGTATCAAGAGAGGTACAACATAAAGTTTTATGACAGAATTTATCCATATGTGAGCATATTTCCAGAATACAAGAAACTGAGGAGATGGTGTTAATTGTTGCCAGGATGCCTCTTGGAACTTTGGATAATGTGATGAAGTATACTAAGGAAGCAGAAATTCCAGGATGACTATAGAAAGTTGTAGAAAGAGGAACTAAAAAGCTCTAAAAAATGGACATGCTAGAATGTGGAGAGAATGCCTGCCCATTGTGTTTTTTGGGAGGATTTGAGTGATACTGTTTATCGTAGACAGAAATAATGTGATGAGGGTGACACTAATACTATTGAGAAGAGCACTTGGTCGCACCTGTTGTGTAGAACAGGGCTGATGGTAGGAGATACTTTTATAAATGTAAGAGCCTTCACATCAAAGTGGATATAGGATATTGAAATAATGGCGCACAGAAGGCTGTGCTTAACTGCCAGGAGTAAGACAAACACAATTACAAAATAAGTAACGAAAGCCAGAGCTGCAGCCAACTTGACTTAACCATCAAAGAGTTATGGAAATGGATATTTGAACATGGCCTTCCTGAGGTCAAGGAAGATTGGCAACTGTCAAGGACATTCAATCCGTAGAAACAAAAGATATCAAGGCTGAGTACAACAATCCCTTTCCAATTTCTGAACTCGAGTCCATATTCACCCTGGGAACCTGTTGACTATGGGAGAAATCAGGGCTCCAGAAAGAGCAACCCTGAAATACCACGTCCATCTCAAAAAGACCTAGAGTTAGTTTCTTGAGCATTTTAAGGATCCCTAGATGCAAAATATGATCATGACCACTATAAGGGTAGAAACACAATGGGATTAAGAAATAAATAAATTTCACTTGCCAAGTTCTGAATATATGATTAGAATAAACATTCTTGTTTGTTGACAAATTTCTCCATCACTACCGCCTCACACAGCATGCATGCAGTTTCTATAAATAATGGATTAATAGTGGGAATAGCCAAGTAAAAAACTCTGAATTGGTCCCCTACATAACCATTATAGGAAAAAAGAAAAAGGAAAATCAAAATGATCACATCCCAGAGATCTGGCAGATTTTAGTACCTATGACAATAACCAAAAATATGAAGGATTAGTGGTCCCTTTATTTCTTTATGTAATTCATCACTCTAGCTCCTACAAAATTTATACATATACTAGATGATGACAGTTGACTACCACAGATTTAGCCAAGTAGAATCCTCAATTGCAAATGCTGTGCACCTATACTTGATACAGCAGATTACCAGGGCCTCTGGTACCATGTATGCAGCCTTAATCTGTCAAGTGATTTATTTTCTATTCCCATCAGAGGTATGGATCAGGGAATTTAAAATTTAAGTTGAAGAGATAAGAGTCTACATTTACAGTCCTTCCCTGGGGCTATGTTAACTCTCCTACTCTATCATAATTATAGTTGGAAGGGACATAGATAATTGTATGCACATTCTATACACATCACCTTGTTCTGGATGACACATTATTAACTGCACTGGATGAACAAGAAGTGGCAAATGCATTGGGGAGTTTGCAAAGATATGTGTATTTCAGAGCATGGGAGATAAAAGCAAATCAGTGAAGATTCACTGACTTACCACATGAAATAGAGTTTGTCTCCATTTTCTGATGTTTGACTGCTGATAGCTTTTAAGCCTCATCCCTTCTGCTTCCCCCTTTGCTTAGTATATGGACAAGCCATTAAGAAAACCCATTTTCTTCCTCGTTTGGTGCCAGTGAGAATTTCAAACCACATGGAGGGTTCTCACTGGATACCCACTCTCCACCGTAAAATCCCTGAGCAAGTCTCCCCTCCTTGGTCTCTCAGACCATTTTCAAGACTGCTTGGGAGCCTTCCTGCTTTCCTCGTGAAGTGCATTATGTAAATATGATGATAGGGTATGTTTTTCATATTCTCTTGGTGTGTGTGTAGTTTAGACATCTGAACTAACTTCTGTGTGGGAGTACCTTCTGTCTCTATGGGCTGATGACACACCGCCACATCGGTACAATCTTAGGACTCCCATTTTCTGAAGGACGCTGAGATGCTCCCTTTGTTATTTCAGCTTGCAATGCCCACCTCTAAGAAGGAAGTACACAGTCTCAGCTTTTACACTGTAAAAACAAAGTATCTGCTGTATTCACTGGTGTACCACTAACAGGAGAGATGCTGTGCAGCATCAAATACGGAATGGGAAGACATATGTAAGGAATGTGTAGGAGGTAATAAGTAGGTGACAGCGTCGATCCACTATTTTGCTAGAAAAGAGGGAAAAGAATGTCACTATTCTGCATGACTATAAAACTGTATTTAGATAAATAATGTAGCACATTAGAATGACGGCATTTACTAGTGTTAACAGAGGGTCAACCTAATCTAATCACTAAGTGAAACATGCTGTATATGCTCATTTTAAAGAAAAGCATACACACATTATCTTGAAAACTACAAATGTTGCTATAAAATTCATAGGTATTTTAGAATATTTTCTCTAACATTCAACTCTATCACTTTGACAAGGCTAGAATACATATTGTTCTGTAATTTTCCTCTGTTAAAAATGTTTCTAAAACCATATAAATTATCTAAAATTCAGTGAATTACTCAGATATTACTACTACTAATTTTAGAAGTTTTCTTAAATTAAAATTTCCACAACCAAAAACATCATTCAGATGTATTAAAATCATTTCTTAACAATTCATAAACCCACATGCCAAAAAACAATAACTTTAGTAAATCAAGGTATAACAGTTCTTCAAATATTTGCAATTTATTAGTGTTAGTTTTATACTTGCCACCATTTTAACCAAGCTTTTTAAAATCACTGTAATTAGGTAATTAAAAGTATAAGAAGATAATTTTGAAGACAGTCTTAATAGAGGCGATCTCCAGACACATATGTTTTGAACAGTCAACATTGGCTTGATTTAGAGTCATTGATTATCCAGATGCTTACCTTATTCAGCTGTTTGCATCTGAATTAGCTAAAAAAAAAAAAAAAAAAAAAGCTTACATCACTGAAACTCAGATGAAACCAAAAGTATGTGCTAAATTCAAATTCTCTTTTTTTTTAATTCTAATGTTCAATCAAAGGCAGAATATGTACCTAATTTAAGATCTGAAAGCAGTCATGTGTACAGAGTGCCTCCTTCTGATGTCCACATGGTTGGTAATAAAAATACAACCTGGGTATAGCTTGTTAATACAGAATCAGATTAAAGATAGGTAGATGTGAATAAACATATGCAATTTCATCAAATGATCTCATCCTAAGAAACTGCTCAATTTTTAGAGTCATATTTTCAGTTGAAAATCTCAAAACCTCTACCTGGAAAGAAAATCTCCATTTTGTATGACTTTATGCTATATTCACTGTATAGTATTACTGCTTATTGTTGCTGTGACTGAGTGAACAGAGTAAGCTTTAAAAACAAATACAAATGCTCTTTTATTAGTAAAAACAGCATATTTTACTCTGTATAAATATATACTGCATATTATAAATTAGAATACATTGTTTTATCTTTATTATTATATTTAGCTGTCAAACTTAAGAAATAATTATCAAAAATAATAACTGATTATCTAATATAATGATACTACTTTCTATTAAAGATAAACACTGGATACAAAGTACAGAAATGCACTTAAGTAACTTGTGATAAAAAATACAAAATTCACAGGAAAATCTTCACACTTATCTGATTGATATATAATCTTGTGTGTGAATGCCAGATCTTGCTGAGACAGGCTTCACCTGTGGAAAGTTAAAACAAAAAATTCTTAAACTGGATTTCAGTGCTTACTTAATAAAAATTGATTTTCTTTAAATCAAAAAAGGGATTTTATATCAAATACAGGATCTGACTTTCTGTGTGCTTAAACCTTACACTAGCCTCCTTTCACATAAAAAATAAAATTCAAACTCCCTTCAGTGACCTCTAAGGCACAACATTCATAACTCATGCCCACCTCTCATCCTATATGAGGCTCAATGCCACCAGATAAAGTCAAGGCATTCTGGTCTTCTGTGTGTGTTTCTAGCACACCATGCACATTTTCTCCTATTATTTATACTTGCTTCTTTAGGCCATTCCTTTATGACTGGCTCCGTGCTCTCAGCTGAAATATCACTATCGCAAAAGTCTTCTTTGGCATGCCAATTTCCTATAGCCCCAGTCACTTTCTGTCACATTATTTTGTCTAGTATTTTCTCATTTCACTCTAAACAAGATCAAATTATCTTGTTTAAAAAATTACTTCTGTGGGTGTGTGTGTTCTTAGTCTGCTCCATAAGAGATAGAATAATATCATTCCTATATACACACACACACACACATATACACACACATACGCATATATATGTGTGTGCGTGTGTGTTTATGTGTGTATATATACATATATACACACATATATATGTATATCAGAGAATGCAGATGTTATATATATATCCGATATAGAATCTGAGTGAATCCGATGTAGAACCTCAGAGTTTTGGAGTGAATATATGACTTCCACAGCATTTAAAAAGTTGCCCTCTGAGAAACATCTTCAGGCTTGTCACTGAGCCGTAATAGAAACACAATGTGTGACAATGGGCCACATCATAAACTTGAATTTCTCTTATCCCCTACACCAGCAATTTTCAACCTTTTTCATCTCACAGCACCCTTAACCCAATTACTAAATTTTGGCAGTAAGCCAAAAAATATTTTATATTTTTTGCAGATCTGAGGGGAAAAAAAGCACAATTTTGATTCTTTCATACCAGATAGCTATTATTGTGTTGGCTGTTGTCATTTTTTAATTTAACAATCTTAGGGAAAAGAGGCCAGTGCCCCGGACTAAATAGTCAGGTATTGCACGTTTCATTTTTTTCCCCATGGACATGGGCTTTATTTGGGAACTGTTGGGGTAAGGGAAGGAGAAGCTAAGACTAGTGGATATATTGGGGGAGGGATTTCTCAACTTGCTTTTTAATCTATGCTTGGTGTGTGGAGGTTAGGATGAGTGAGAACAGGTGTAGAAGTGAAAGGAGAGGAAAAGGGAAGGTCGTGGAGCAGTCCCTTCCCTTAGGGAAGGAAGCCAGGGCCAGGATATGGGGACTGGGGTGGGAAGGGACCACTTCCTACCGCTCAACCACTCCCCCTGCGTTACACCAGCTTCCCAAACCTCCCCTGCCCTCTTATCCCCTGGCCACATGACAGCCTTTCTGGCCCCCCAGTTCCTGTGGAAAAGGGGCACTTTCTGCCTCTGGGTCCCTTGCCTGAGAGAATGTTCGCTTAGCCTGCCCCAAAGTCCCCGCCAGAGACAGGAGGTCAGGAAGCCAGGGCACAGGCGGGGGAACGGTTTTGCCCTTCCCCACCCTCCTGACGCTCTTCCCCTCCCTGGCTCCTCCCTCGAGGTCGCAACTCTGGGCTCGGTCCTTGTGTGTTTTGCCTTCGTTTCAGTTCCTTCTGTCTCCTGTCCCTGGTGCGAGTCCGTGTGGAACAGCTGCCTGTGACCATGGCCAACGGGAACTACAGTGGCTACGTGGCAGACATCCCTGACCCTGAACTAATAGGACCACGGGAGAAGCACCCGACGTAGGACGCTGGCCCCCACCTGCCGGGCCAGCGCAGGCCCTGGCAGACGCTGCTCGGACAGCGCCCTCACTGTGTCCAGGTTGGTCAGCATGTTCAGCTTACAGCCAACCAGCACAGCCTTGGCATTGGGGCAAAACTCCCGAGTCTCCCTTTGCCGCTTTTTGAGGACACTGTCCAGTGTCTCCGGCCGGCTAAGTCAAAGCAGATGAGAACGGCGTCTGAATCAGGATAGGCCAGGGTTTGCAGGTTACCATAGTACGAGGAACCTGAAGTGTCCCACGTGTGGGGTTCAGTGCCACGGCTCTTTGTCTATTTCAAAGCTCCCGGTGTAGTTCGCAGACACGGTGGGGACAGAGCTCTGGAGGTAGGCGTCCTTGGCAAACACCTTCGGCAGCGCCCTCTTGCCGCACTCCGTGTCTCCACCACCACAAGCTTGCAGCCGCCTCTCTGCCCCATGGTCCACGCTATACTGGCCCCACGTCCCCCGCCCCGATGCAGCGCCCCTCCTGGCCTCGGCCTTGCTGCCAACACCAGCGTCTTTGGGCCCCAGGCAGGGCTTACCCGCCCCCATGACCCGCCTCCAGTTCCTTAAAAATTCTTGTAGTATACGGGTTGAAAAATCGCTGCTCTACACCATAAGGTTGGACGTACAAGGCAGTGTTCCATTACCAAGGGGCACTGGTACATACTAAATAGGCTTTAAGCACATCCTGAGGGAACAATTAATTTGCTTGAACAAGAGGTTAAGAACACATATTTCCTGTGTAATTTCTATCTTATTGCACAATGTACGCTCTTGAGACTATTATGATCAGAGAACTAAAACAGTTCCGGATTGTTTTAAGTATAAATATAGCTCTGCATATTTTACTGACATACAATGCATAGGTCTAGCACCCATGGTAGCCCTGAGAAAAGGAGAGAGGGCAATTCTTTCCAGGGGCTGAATGTTCGGCTGATTATTTTACCTGGAAGATGAGGAGACAGATATGCATGAGATATGCACTATGCTATTGACAGATGAAAGCTAGTAGTTTGTCTGCATGGTCAGGACCTCAGAATAATTTACTGAGAAAAGTGACAGCCCGGCTGGGGTGGCCCGGTGCATTGAGCACCAGACTCCAAAGCAAAGAGTTGCTGGTTTGATTCCCAGTCCGGCCACACGCTAGGGTTTCAGGCCAGGTCCCCTGTAGGGGTGTGTGGGAGGCAACCTCACATTGACGTTTCTCTCCCTCTCTTTCTCCTTCCCTTCCCCTTTCTCTAAAAATAGATAAATAAATCTTAAAAAAAGAAAAGTGACAGACAGGAATAAATAAGAAGTCCATGAATTGACATATTTGTATGACCTCAAAAATATTACTTAATTTGCTTAAGTAATTTAGGTATTTATTTACATTTTTTTTGTTAAATTGTTTAAGTAATTAAGGTATTTGTTTACCCTGTAAAAGCTTAAGAAAGAGAAGCCTCAGAAGAGAGATTTTAATAATCAGTTGGATACCCCTGTTCTTTCTCATACAGCTTTTGCCAATAGTAAAAATGTGTCTATGGAGGAAGGGATGTGACTAAGGGAGTCATGCGTGATGTCAGCAACATGGACCTTGAAACATCCAGGCTTATCTGATTACAGCAGCTGCTGTTTGCCCAGCCTGGCTTTACAGAGGTAAACATTGAGCCCTTGATTTAGCACCGTACCTCAACACCCTGCTTGCTCTCTGGAGTCAGAGTGAATATATTTGAAAACTTCCCTTAAAAAGGAACAATGTTGTATTCTATCTGGAAAGGATGCGTAATCTGTATATGCATTTTAATTTCCTGCCTGCGACGCTTCCTCCAATATCACCATCTGTAGACATAACTGTGTGTTCCCTCTCACAGTATTTCACACAGCACTTTTGACGAGGGAAATAATTTTAAAGTAATGAAGCGTGGCGTTTGGCTCATTCTCCTGGAATTCACAGTTGAACCTTGCACCCCACCATTCTGAAGTGTAGGGAGCCTGATACATGTTAGACTGTTCTTTTGAACAGTAAATTATATTGCAAGCTCGGGGGTACATTGCAGTTGGAATATTGATCTTCAGGGGGAAAAATGCTCTGAATTAGTGACTGGCATAAAAGGCTCTTTCTCCAAATGCCAGAATAAATTATCTGGGAATCGAGAGGTGAAGAGGAGAGTCCTCCTGTCATTATTGTCTCTAATGACCCACTAGTAAAACATTTCCTTCTCTTCCCAACCACTTTGGGTTCTGCTGTTTAGAGAACTTCCCACCAAGGTGAGGAATACTGTTATCAGGTGCACTGAAAATAGAACTAATACACTCAAAGCAGAGCCGGTCTCTTGGCCACTCTGATCCCATGTCATCCAAACAACGTGCAAAAAAGCGAGTTATAATACTAGTGGGAGTGAATGATGCTAAGTATCAAGTGGAAATTTGGTTACTACTATAGAATTGGGTTAAGAAGCATATGTCTGAGATTTAGGTGTTCCTTAATAGTGCCATATACTTTGCTAAAACTTAATAAACTATTAAGTTTCTATAGTTTATAGAAAAACTATAAAACCCCAAGATACACATGACTGTTATTAATGTAGACACTTCGGGAGTAAAATTGAACATCATACATTAGCGAAGAGCCACACTTACTGAGGTGCTTGCTGAAGCTAAAATAAATATGGAATAAAAAGTGGAAGAAGACAATTAAACATCCTCTGACCATGTGAACAGTTGTAGAAATAGTATTTATGATGATTTCTTCCTTGCTTAATATGAATATACATTTATTGTGCATTTGTATGTCAGTCCCCCCACCCCGCTTTTTTCCTCACATTTTTCTATTGCTATCGCAAGATATACTTATAGTGGTGAAACATATATTTAAGTATTGAAGTTATATGATTCCAAAGGGTGAGTGTGACTAAGGTAGGAAAGCAGTGATTATCACCCAGTAAAAGATATCAAGAGATATATATCCAATTTGGGGGAGAGAAGTAGCATGGCTTTGATCATATAAGGGATTTTTGCATCATTTTAGGTACAAGAATGATTCTGTCATCACCTTTTTGTCTAAGTGAAAAATGTCTAAGAGATGTGTGTATGGATATTACTATAGTATTTAAATTGTGCTGGATTGGATTGTACTATGTGAACTTTGTTTAACTACAGACTGCTTTTCAAAGAAACCAGTGGAATGGTCCAGGTTAGATCATTGCTAAATGTTGAACACCCAAAGAGTCCAACATTTTTTGGAAAGCAGTGAAAGGTCACCACTATTAAATATGGTTAAAGGCAAATGCCACATTGATCAATGGTTTCAAGCTTGCCTTTGCTTTTCTCCACACTTCAATCCACTGCTAACTTTTATAGCAGCCCTGGCCCGCGAACATAAGCTTGGCTGTGGATTTGAAATGATGGCGATCACATGGAAGCCACGCTTTTCCTAGCCTCCTCCATTCCAGTCAACCGGGGCAGCTGGATGTTGTGCTTGGATTCTTGGTTTCCTTGCAAGCTTTGCACTTGTTCAGCTGGACTAAAGTTTAGACAGGCTTCATCCAGTCTTGTAGTCCATAACCATTCTTTTTTTAGAGTACTTATGTAGAAAATATATCACTGTAAATTCTTTCTCTGCCTCTTTGAAATACTTTTTTTTTTTTTTTTAAGTCTCTTGCCCGTGTTATAAACTAGGAATGTCTTTGTGAATGACCTGGGAAACATCCTTTTCAAATATCAATGTCAAAGAAGATAATGTTCCTCTCTCCCAGTCCTTGTGGAAAGGTAGGAGTTCAACTTCCCTGAACACCAATTTGCTAACATATATGGCCTGATTACAGAGAAAAATATTGGCAAACTCAGGAATAACTCAATGTGCTTGACACAGTCTGCTGATCGCTCCCTCCGCAACTTCTTCCATTACTTCCCCAGTAATGGTGTCTGCAAAATAAACTAGTAAAATAAGTGTCATGGTGGAAAGGACAAGGCAGGAAATCGCACAAGGCTCTAGAACTTTGGTCACAAAATTATGGTATCAGAATCCTCACTATACATTAAATACAACCTGTTTTAAGGTTTTGTTAAATTATCTTCTTTGTTCATGTCTTCACAAGAAGACTGATCACAAATTAATAAACAATGGTCTAACTGAAATGCAAACCTATTTTCTTCTGTACTTAAATGTATTTAATATTTCATTAAATTCAAACACATCTGTGAACAGAGTTTAAACTATTTAGTTATATCAGTTTTCCAACCTTAATTGTCTTTCAGGTATTTAATTTATTCTTCAAGTAACTTGCCCTTGAGCAGGGTCAGTGAAGTGTTGCACTCTGGCCAAAAGAGGCCTGAGAAGACTGTCACGCCCTTTTTCTTTCTTTTTTTTCTTTCTTTTAAATAAAGTGCCTATGGCTGTGTTAGAGCTACAATAGCAGAATTAAGTAGTTCTGATAGATACTCTCTGGCCTGTAAAGCTTAAAATATATCCTATCTGATGATTATCAGAAAAACCTTAATGAGCTCTGTCCTAAAGGGAGATTTCACTTGTCCACCTAAGACTATTATTTGTTTCTCTTTTATTCTTGCCATTGCTACTTATCCACTTCTTTATCAAAGAAGGCATTATACTGTTTCTGAAGTCTGGCATATATTTGTATACCTTAGCATAAAATCTGATGCATATTATCTGTTTGTAAGATTAGCAATTCCTTAATGAATAACCTTGATATATAAGGTATGAAGAATCATTACAAAGGTATAAATGTAATATAACATATGCACACATTCTTTTCCCTGTTAAAAGAGTTTATTACTTTTTAGCTGCATTCATTCATCCTATAATCACATATATTTAATATATGTTGTTATTTTAAACAGAAAACACCATGAAAAACCCAGGTTTGTGGAGTAATCTAGTCAATTATTTTGGTTGTATCAGTTACATGGCCCAAGCAATCAGTTGCTAAGACATTTCCCCGATGAAACTCAAGAGTTCATTGAGTAGATTACATTAACTGCTCTTCTAACATTATATTGACCTTTAATATATGTGGTCTACTTTGATTTCTTCCTGAATGGCTTTCTAAAATATTAATGAAACTATTCTCTATTAATGACTCAATCCTGTGATTATTTATTTTCTAAATACAATGTACTGGGTACTGTGTTTACATGTATGACCACATTAAGCCAGTACATCAGTAGCACTTGGACCTGAACTTTGGCAAGGATGCACACATTGGGATTTATGGAGACATTCTTTAAATCAAAATTGTCTGACTTTCCATCTTCCACACCTAAACATTACTACTCACATTGTTTCTGAATCACAGCTATTTTGTAGTATCTGGCAAGACCACCAGGAAATTTTAACCAACAGAGCTATTAAGATAATTGACTAAATGGGTTGAATCAATCAATCAACTCAGTTATTTAAAGGTTGCTTTTTTGGCTCTTTATTCTCTCCCTTTCTCTGGCTTCCTGCCTTTGTCCATTTCATTGCTCTTCAGCACTTTCATTAGAGAGTTGGCATGAAGAGAGAAAAAAAGATGAAAACCAAATAAAACTATTTCATTTTTTAACAGGTGTAGCAATATTTAAATATTCCCTCAGGGGAGTAGGATGCAGAATGGGTTATCTCACCTATTCATCCAAAAGGGCATATAACTATTTATAGCATTATCCTTTTAGCTCACCAGAAAGGAGTTACGTGTCAATCCAAGTGGACTTAATAGGAAACACAAAATCTACATTTTTCAAATGTTTGCAAATTTAGCCCTGGCTGTTGTGGCTCAGTGGATTGAGCACCGGCCTGTGAATCAAAAGGTTGCCAGTTCAATTCCCAGGCCAGGCCACCGGTAGGGGGCACTTGAGATGCAATCACACGTTGATGTTTCTCTCCTTCTCTTTAGCCCTCTCTTCCCTTCTCTAAAAATAAATTAAAAAAAAAAAAAATGACAACAGCCAACACAACAATAGCTGTCCAATGTGAATGAATAAAACTAAAAAATTTTTAAAAATGTTTGCAAGTTTAAATAATATACTAGGTTTATTGAGTGTCTAGTTAAATTTAATTATCGTACTTTATTTAATTGTGTTTTTATTTAGCTTCTCAATACACATTTTTACTGAGAAGTATTTTACATGTCATAAAATATACTCATTTCCTGTGACTCATTTCAAACAATTTTTAGTAACTGTTCTGAGTGGTTCAACTCTTAACATAAATCAATTTAAAAACAATCTTAATCCTCCACTACGATGCGCATTTCCTGTAAGTTCCTGTTACTGAGCGAGGGCCCACTGCCTGATGAGCATCAGAGCCAAGACCATGACAACTGCCTTTGAGACAGGAAACTGGAGGCAAGAGACTCCACTCAAGCCCGTCTTCCTGACCTGGGGTCTGGACATGTTTTAAGGGTCAGAGAGAACAGGCTAGCATGTGGTAGTGCCGGCAGGAGGAGTGTTGATTGGGGGATTTTGAAACTTGGCCAATTATGATATAAGGTACAGGGGCAAGAGAAAGCACAAAG
Organism: Pteronotus mesoamericanus; assembly: GCF_021234165.1. NCBI lineage: Eukaryota > Metazoa > Chordata > Mammalia > Chiroptera > Mormoopidae > Pteronotus > Pteronotus mesoamericanus. The sequence goes on along the minus strand of NW_026555285.1, from coordinate 35,764,393 downwards.
GAATTCCAGTTTGGCGGGATTTCGTTGGTCAGTTCTATATTTATCCATATTTGGTCTAGGCACTAGATCTTCCTTATTGAAGAACCTCTCACTTCATAGAAGGCTCTGGTGGCTACACTCCTGTTACTTGTGTCTGCAGATTGAACATTCTATTTCTGGGGTCCACTTGAGGATGGGGTGGCACATGCCAGTCAATGCATTCACTGTAAAATAACTCAAGGATTGTATTAATCACCAATCTGCTTTTAGGAGGAGAACCAATGTGCTGTTTCATGACCATTCTCACACTCAGTCCCAGATACCCACTAAATCTACTTTTTGTCTATAATAATTTGCCATTTTAAAAAATTGTGTGATATAAATGGAATCATAAAATACATTGTCTCTTGTGTCTGGCTCCTTTTACTTAACACAATGTTGACATTCATCCAGGATGTAGCAGTTGTCAATACTTTGTTCCTTTTCAATGCTTAATAGTATTTTATTTTATTAATATACCACATTTTATACATCTGTGTACCAGCAGGTAGATATTTGGATATGTGTTAATGTTTGCCTATTATGAATAATGCTATTGTGAATGTTCACATGGATTTTTTTGTGTGGAGATATATTTTCATTTCTCTTGGGTATGTACTTACAATGGAGCTGCTGGATCATATGTTAGTTTTATGTTTTTGAGAAACTACTAAACTGTTTTCCAAAGAGGCCTGCAACTAACATTTACACACTAATATTGTTAATAGATCTACTGAAGTTAAAATAATGACATTAATATTATCTTTAAGTACAAATTTTTGCAGCAGACCTGAAAAAATTGAATAAAATGTACCACTAGCTATTTGAGAAAACATCAAATATGATTTTATGGAACTAAGAAATGAATTTAACAATATTATATAATGTATATATAGAGAACTTGATTTAAGAATGTCATGCTACTTGATAAGATTTTAATAATTAGCTCCCTTTGAAAAGATTTAAGGAAAAAGCTAAGGTCTGCAATTTAAAGTCTTCTGGGTAGTTAAGGGAGGTGCAGAAGTCTCACCTGAGCCTGCAGGGTCTCAGTTGCCTTTGGCTCAAAATGATCCACATACCGAAGTAGCACATCTTAGGAAGGCCTGTTCCGAACTCCTTCACAACTGCTATAGACCTTAAAAGAAATTTTATTTTTCAAAAGGATTAGTTGAGATATATGATCCATCCCAACATAATTGTATGAGATATGTGAACTGTATAGCATTTGGAACAAAACAAAAGGTTGCTAAGTAACAACTATTATTATTGGACTAAATACTTGGCAGACATTGGGAATATACAGTCATCATCAATCCCACCTAGGGATACACAACGGTTGGAGGACATGTGTATGAATAATTATAGTGTAATGTGCTTTATTAATCCACCATAAGATTGCATCAGTGAGCTGCTTGCGATAACAAGCTCATCTTTGACTTCTCATATATTTATTTTTATGAATTAAAAAGAAAAATGAAAAAACTACATAATTCACTCACATAATTTTACTTTTTACATTTCCATCCTGTTTTTTTATAAAAGGAATTAAAACACCTTTGAAACACCATTTTAGACCAATTCTGTTTTTCTCTTCTCCTGTGGTGACTGCATTACAATGAAAATGCTGAGGAACCTTTCAAATCATTTATTTTTGGGACATAATATTTTGTTCTTCTTATACTCTTAAAATGTACTTATTTTATAAAATTGATAAGAGCACAATTTGTCTTTTTAAAAATTCACTATTTTTATAGGTATAAGCTTGTTTTATTTTTATTTGTATCTAGTATAATCTATCTATCTATCTACCCTGTTTTTTTTTCTATATACTAAAGATTTGTAACACCACAGGGCCATCAAAAGGTTTTCATACCATATTCTCTTTAATTAGTTTCTTATTAATGAACATTGCAATATTTTCTGTTTTTTTTACATTACAAATACAAACTGTGCTGTGTTGAACATGCTCATTACCTGTTTCTCTGTGTACATATGTTATTGATTTCTGGATAGCTGAAATTGTAATTTCATTAGGTAATCTCAAACTTTGTTTCAAAGCAACTGTATATAAACAGCAGTATATGAAAATTTCTAATTTTTCCTCCCTACTCTAGCAGTATAGATTCTAATATTTTGTATACTTGTTTAGTTAAAAACAGAAAATTCTTACATTTTTTCATTGGTCTCTTGGTTTTCCTTGGCAGATTCCTCATTTTTTATTAACTATATTTTATTTTCTATTTTTATGAAGAGCTTTAAAAAATATATTCTTGTAACACAGGAGCTCTAAACTCAAATGAGGGAGCTGCATCAGTTTACGTGATATCCTGAAAAAGCCACCCAGAGGATTAGCAGGTGTGGACATGCCATTTATTACTCACATTACGGGGGAGTGAACTGATGGAGGTGGATCAGTGCCTCCTCTAGTCCGAGGCTCGTTATAAGCAGTCCCAAAGGAGGCCTATGTCCTAAGTGTGACTCTGAACTCCACTACCTCAGTGTGTGAAAGGTCAAGAAACAGTCACAGGACAAGAAGCTGCTCACAAAAGGAGATAAGGAGGGAGTTACAATCCATTCCCAAAACAATACACTTTCCTCCTGGTCAGTGGCATCTGACCAGCCCTCAGACACGGGAGGGGGAAAGGCCATGTGCACTGACCCCACAATTCTAAATAGTAATTTTTGCCTAAATGAATTACAGATATTTTTCTCTCAGATTGTTGTTTTCAAATTGGCTTAGAAAATTCAATAGAAGACATAATGCGCATGTAACAGTATACATAATATATATATATATATATATATAAATGATATTTCTATGTTACCTTTAAAATACTAATTATTTGAAGTAAACATAAGCATATTTTCACACTGGATATGAGATACCTTTAACAAACCCGGGGCAGCTGCACTACCAGATCTGATTTTATGTAGTTGTGGCGATGGACTTTGGTGCCTGCCCACCCACTAAAATATAAAAGCCAAGTTCTAACTTTAGGGTTAACACTAAAGTTGTTAACTTTCATATTCACCTTACCTTTCAATTTTACAAAATTGTTCTGAACCAAAGCCAACTTTGAAACATAACCAGGAGGGATGAATACTCTTAGAATGTGAGGCAACACTACTATACACTTCATGTCTTATTACCTACATTGATTGTTACTGAGCAGACTGGGGCCTGGTCAAGCGTTACCTTGGGGAATGACCCAACAACTAATGCTGGTAGAAACAAGTCTTTATTTATAACATTCCAACCTTGGGAAAGCTTAGGGCACTTCAGCTTCGAGCCTTCCTTTCCCATGAGACCCAGCACCTCCCATGCTCCCCACCAAGCTACAAACCAAAAACATCCCCCCAAGTTCTCCATGTCCTTCTCTGTGCAGAATCTGGAATACGTTGCCATCGCCTCCGTGTAACAGTCCAGAAAAGAACGGGCCACATTAGTCTCAGTTGTGGTGAAACTCAGGAAAGGCACAGGTATTAAAAGTCCAGGTAAAATTCAGGTACAGCAGGTCAGGATCTTGCAAGGAAGTCCTTTGCAAATTCAGAATCAGCCAGAGCATGTGTGATCACAGCAGCAGCATCTCCTTTCTTATTAGTCCAGGCCACATGGCCTCCTTCCTCACTACAAACTCTATAGCTGTTTGCTTACTTCTTTCTCCCTGGTCACTGCTCTCTTTCAAACTGCATAGCCAACTCCCCAGTAGCTGCAGGCAAGCTCTGTTTAAATTCTGACACCTCCCACAATGAGGGGCATCATGAATCAAAGTCTCACGAATCAAAGTCACAGCTTTTTTTTTTTTAAGATATTATTTATTTATTATTAGAGAGGGAAAAAGAGGGAAACATTGATGTGTGGTTGCATTTTGTGCGCCCCTGCTGGGAACCTGGCCTGCAACCCAGACATGTGCCCTGCACTGGGAATTGAACCGGCTACGCTCTGGTTTGCAGTCCAGAGCTCAATCCACTGAGCCACACTGGCTAGGCCCAAGAATAGCTTTTTAACACAATGATTAAGCTAACCAAGCTGTCACAGTAATGCAAAGTAATTCATTTCTCCTCTTCTTTCTCCTTCCTCTAAGCCAGGTGTTTCTGGAATATCCTCTGGACCCTGTTACTAAATGACCAAATACAGAGGAAAAAAATAAAGCACCTGAATTACCTCCAAAACTCTTTAAAATATTGACTCAAGATTTTAAAATAAGTTCGAATTATTTCCAGTATGGCCTCATCTCTTTCCTGAAGGACGAGACATCATTCCAATGTTACATCAATTTATCCCAAAATTGAGTTAGTATCTTCAATTTCATTATCTTTTACTTTTGTTCATTCAATTTTTCTGATTGTACATGATTATCATAGAGAAAGTAGGCCCTGCTATTCAGGGAGCAACAGAGTGCATGACCAATTCGACCTTAGTGGCCTCTACATATATGGTAAATTATAACCGATTTTTGTTATATTTTCATTTTCTAATTACAAAAATATAAAACATGGAATAGTTCTGATTCTTAAGTGTGCATGTGGTTTTGTATGTGTTGTACATTATTTTGACGACAATTTTTTCCTAAAAGCATTACATTTAAACAACTTATTTCTATGATGTAACACTGGTAAATTTTCTTACAAACTGTAGAATAGATTTTCCTTCTGAATGTGCACCCTGATCAAAATTAATTTCTAAAGTCTAATGGTGAGCAGTAATTAAGAGAGCAAACTAGACTAAATGTACAAATTTTAGAGCATTTAAATGCTACTTAATGGATTTTATATTTTTCAGTTAATCAACTATTAGGTGTTACCATGCCAAAAAATTTTGTAATTGCTTTTTGATATTGGCAAAACAACCAGATACAGAATGTTTTAGGGCTTAAGCTTTCTTATAATTCTAATTGCTACCATCATTTTTCTCTTAAGTCTAAGAAAAGAAAGGAAAGAAATAACAAATTCTACATTACTCCAGATCACAGATAAGGTTAAAAATATGCAAAATGTACACATTAACATAAAATTAAATAATTTATGGTTTATTTACTCTATGGTAATAATTAGTTTATTCAATATCTACATTAATTTTATATAACTACTATATTACCTATTTGGAATGGATTCTCATGTAACTGAGCAAAATACTGTTATAGTTTCTTTTATTAATAAAAATTTAGTGACTGAAAAAATATTTAATTTCTAAAATGTAATAAGTGAATACTTGCATATTTTTCAGTTGCATGTATTTTTTGGGGTATATGACTGTTTTCTAAGGAAGAGAGGTATAGTTATTGTGATTTTTTAAAAACTCTTATAGTGATTATGACTGAATTATAAAAATAAAAGGAACTTTCTTATTGTTAAACTATTGGATTGACTATGAAATAAGTTTCATCTTTTATGCCCTTAAATATCAAATAACATGGTGATTATATACTATTATTCACCTATTTTGGTATTATCATTAAATTTACTTTTCCTCATTTATCCTCAAACTGATTTTAGAATTAAGAAAATACTATAAGAAACATTGGCCTTTTAGTGAATACACAAGAAACTACTGAGGGAAAATAGAACGGACTAAAACTGTACAGAGCAACAGAGGTAGGGAGAGAGATTGTAGTTGAATGAAAGAAAAATATATATATATTTGTATTTATTGTAATAGTTTGTTTATAAATCATAATCATGGCTATATAATATGTTATAAAGATTTAAAATGTATAATTTTATTATTCTCAAATCTTACACATGCACACAAACATGTACACCAACCACTCTAAGTGAATACATGTTGGAGAATATATTAACACAATTGGCAGTCTGAAAATAAAGGTAGTCCCTCATAAATAAAGAAGCTTGGAATTCTCACCCAGCTTCTGTACCTGATTAGCAGAGAAGCCCGAGACTCTTAACCCAGGCTCTGTTCCTTACAAACAGCGAAACTTAGATTGCAATCCAGCCTTTGTTTGCCTGGGACTCTAATACAGCTTCTAGAGTATATTCAGAGGCTTAATTTTGATTAAGAATAAAAATATGCCCTTACATTGCTTCGGTGGGCAACGGTCTACAGCATTAACTCAGGAGTTCAACTCACAAATATATTCCCAAACAGTAACTCAGAAGTAGGACAAAGTCTTCAAAGGTGTGATTTTAGGGTTCTGGATGAAAAGTCCAGGGGCCAATGATGAATCTGGTTATATCTGAGTCATTAAACAATGATTAAAGGAAAAATTATCTGACACTTGTCAAAGGGGCAAGGGGACTTTATTCAGGACTGTTAAGAAAGGTGCCAAGACTACTGCAGTAGGGGAGAAGCCAGGCTCAAATTTGAGTACAAGAACAAATGGAGATTTATAGCCAAGGAGCATGTTGGTAGGATGGGCAGGGGTGGGGGATCCTGAGTAGAAAATTACTAAGAGGAGACATGGAGACATCAAGGGAAGGAGGAAGTCTTGCTAGACTGACCAAATAGAATTCTTGCTGACGACAAGCCAGAGGAATCAATTTGAAGGGTGGAGAATGTGGAATTTGATTAGATATGGAAAGTAATCATACATCAATCAAGAGCAGGAAACTTCTCTTTAAACTGACATAACAGAACTCTTGCTAAAAAATGTCCTTGGATTCTGCAAGGACAGACACTAAAGCCCAAGAATGAAGCCTCATTGAGAAAAGTGCTCAGAGAAGCATGACTAGAATTTGGCAAAGGTAGGAGTTTTCATCAGCAGACATTGACTAGAAAGATGAATAGTCTTGAAGACAAAATTAGAATAAACTCAACACCCATTTTTATCAAATTTTAAAGAGAGTTTATTAATCCTATTAACATTATGAAAATGTAACAAGAAGAAAATGATAAAACTTCATACGTCTTCTATCTACAGTTAAAATTGTGTCAAGGACCTTTACTAACACTTTCTATTGGCTATTCTACTGTCATACTAACCAGGTAAATAAGTGGAAGTAGAACAAATGAAAAATGAAACACTTCAATTGGAAATAAGCAGTCCTTTGTAATTAGCAAAGGAAACAGTTGGCTGCATGGAGAATTTTTTTAAAAACCTGCAAATTACCTAACAAAATTGTTTAGCAAGTTCCCAAAAACTGGATTAATGCATCACAAGCATAAAAGGAATGTAAGTAATTCACCTGCTTAATATTATTGTTTAAGATAACCCAGATGAGTTGCATAGCAACTGATACATTTTAAAAATAATTATTTGCTTATATGTAAAGATTAAATGTAAAACATTAAAATAGAAAATTTCATTGTATACTATCCTTTCTAAAATAATTTAAAAGAAATATGTTCATTAGAACTATGTTTTTAATGTTTGAGAAAACTTTTGCCTTATAAAATGTCTATTAGTGAATTTATAAATAATCAGGAAAACTGTTCCCATGTAAATTGAAGTGAATATGAAATATTGATTAAAATAAAATTCTGTACCAAAACAATGTTGTTATCACCTTTAACATGATGATTAAAAATGACAAGAACCACCATTCCCTTAATGTACATTCAATGTCTAAGCCCTAAGATTTAAATAAATTGATCTCAGTTTGCCTAATGTGTCCTAAATGTGATATAAGTCATTAATGGGTTGAGATCAAACATCAAATTATGTGTTTGACAGCAAATCTCTGATGACAAGAAGAAAATTTAGAAGCTTAAACATGTATGGAATTAAAAAAAAGTTTCCCTGCAAACACATCTTTCAGGATGAAAAAAAATATTTGAATAATCTGCTAGAAATATATTGCTATAGCTTTAAGCAAGTAATTTCAAGATGCACGCATTCTGATAGACCAAAAAATGCCTGGTAAAATAAATTATTGTTTAAAAATAATAAATGGAGAAAGCATGCATTCTTCCTACTTGTTTGTATATAAGAATATCCCTTCATATATATATTAGACAACATTGTGTTTCCCTGCGTATATAAATAAATTCATTTCAAAGATGCAATGTAAATATACATTGACTGCTTATATACTTCTTTTTGTCTTTCCAAAGTTTAGAGTGTTTCATAGAGGGAGGTAATAGGTACATCTTTAAAGACTCAACTGTCTTTTACTTATTACAGTAAGAATCAACCTGATGCTGCTCTGTGCTTAAAATAGCTGAACTTGGTATTTGAGTGACCCCTACCTAGTAAGACAAACAGACCCTATTTGGCAAAATGATGCAATGAGTAGTTAATATTCTAAGTAAGAAAAAAAAGGTTCACAACTAGCTTGAGGGAACAGAAACATACCACTGTGGGATGACTGGCAGATCAAAGACAAAAAGTTAATACAGAATAGCCACAGGCAATGCTTTGATTATTTAATAGTTCCTTCTTGAATGTTTAACTTCCCTATGGGCGGGAAACCATATTCTTATGAGACACCAATTTCTAAGAATTGAGTGTCTCAGTAGACTGTGCATAGCCTTAGAAGGTGCATGAGATTTTGTTGAATGTTGATCCAAATCAATCTACACTAATGGCTATTTAATAGCCACGCATTTAAAGACAAATGTGAGAATTTACCAATGATCAGGTGTTGGATTAGACAGTAGACATACAAAAGTAAAAAATTCAAAATAAGGTCCAGATTCTCATGAAACTTATATAAAGAAAAAAAATGCCATTATTGCCCTGGCTGGTGTGGCTCAGTGGTCTGAGCGCTGGCCTGTGAACCGGAGGGTTCCCAGTCAGGGCACATGCCTGGGTTGTGGGCCAGGTCCCTGGTGGGGGATGCGAAAGAGGCAAACCACACCATGATGTTTCTCTCCCTCTCTTTCCCTCTCCCTTCCCCTCTCTCTGAAAAAGAAAGAAATAAAATATTTTTTTAAAAATACTATTATAAAAAGATAAAGGCCCTGAACATATTTGAGGACCAGAGAGAAGACCAGTATGACTAGACCCTGATCAACTAACACTGCAAATGCTTGATGTGATTTCAGCATGAAAATGTTTAAATTTCACCCCAAAACATGTCCTCTTTTGTAGCAATGAAACTGGGCTGCTATGGAAAGAGTGAATATTAGATAAAGATCATAAGAACTGTATGTAAGATGGCTCCAGTAATGCTTACTTGTCTGTAACTTATCCGAAACAATTTTGTTAGATTGTATTGTGACAGCTGTCATATCAGCACATGCTTAAAAAAACATCAAAATTGGTGAATTTTTTGTAGCCATTTTAATATTGAAGATGGAAGAAAATATGTAGCATTTTCAGCATGTTATGTTTTATTATTTCAGGAAAGGTAAAAGCACAACTGAAACATACAAAAAAGATTTGTGCAGTGTATGGAGAAGTTGCTGTGACTGATAGAACGTGTCAAAAGTGGTTTGCTAAATTTCATGCTGGAGATTTCTCTCTGGAAGTTGCTCCCCGGTTGGGAAAACCACTTGAAGTTGATAGCATTCAAACCAAGGCATTGAGAACAGTCCACATTTTACAACAAGGGAGATAGCCAACATCCTCAAAATATCCAAATCAATAAAGTTATTGGTGAAAATGAAAAATGTGCCTTTCATTTTACAAAAAAGAAAAACAAACAAAAAAATATTTTGGCCAGCCCAATAAAAACTATAATAAGGACGTGATCTTCTAGGTAAACAATAATTTGAAATTAACAACAATCTTAATAAATCTATGCGTTTCCACTCATAATTACACATACCACTAGAGGCTGAATGGTTGTGTCTCCCCAAATTCACGTTTTGAGACTCTGATCCCCAATGTGATGGTTAGAGGTAAGGCTTTTGGAAGGTAACTGGATTAGGATGAGACCGGTGGGTGGGTCCCAGATGATGGGATTGGTGCCCATATCAGTGTATGAAGAGACCAGAGTTCTCTCTGGGCCCTGTGAGAATACAGTAAGAAAGTGCCTGTCTGCAAGCCAGGAGACAGGCCCTCACCAGAAAGGAAACACACAGGGTACTCTGATCGCAGATTTCCAGGCGAGTCTATAGCATATTGTTTCAGCAGCCCGAGATGGACTAAGACATGCACCAACAATGGAATTGGACGTACTTGCTTCTGGTTTTGTGATATGGAGGGAAATAAGGTAGAAAAGATACCAGAGATTTCATGAGAAATTTAGTTATCTAGATTTCTACTTTTCATTGTAGTCTAAGTGTTAAGAGTTTAAAAGAATAGTAAAATGTTTATTAAAAACTATTATTTTGCAAAAATTGTTGCTGCTAAATTCACTGGAGAACACATTGTTATTGAATTTATCTGGCATTCTAATTCAATGTGTAAGAAAGAGTGTCTACTGAGCATGGATTTTAAAGACAAATTCATATGGATATATCAGTTTAACATACCAGGATATTACCTGCCACTCAGTAACTCTGCTGTCCATAGTCAAATTAAAATGTCTTCAGAATGAGAACACCTTGCTATTATCCTTTCTCACTTAGACTCCCATAATCACATCTATTTTCCTGCAATTCTTTCTAAACCCATTCTTCTCTAAGTTATTTTTCACAGTGTGGTAAATGATCATTCTTAAACACTGATTTGATTAAAATGCTTCCTTGTATAAAACTCTCAAATGGCTAACAATTAACTACAGGTTAAATCCGTTCTATTTTGAGGAGTCTATAAAGTCAGTGACAAAAAGTTCCTTATTTATCTTTCATCTTTTCTGTTTAACTCCTGGAAATAGATAAATTATGTACATATACACACACACACACATATATTTATGTATATACCTATTATGTATGTACATACATATGTGTACCATCCCTGCATTGCAGCCACATTAAATAATTCAAAAACCCCATACCCTCTCTTATGAATCTTTGTAACCTTGTTCTTGTCACTGGTTTACCTAGATTTTCTTTTTAATTTTCTTATTTACTCTAATTTGACTGATACCTTGCTTAATATTACTCTAGATAAAGTTTATTTCTCTTGCTCCTTGGAACCTGTACGAGGTCACTTAGTAAGATATGACTATAATTGTCAACTTGATTATAACTCCAGCATACTTGGAATTCTGAAAGAAAACAATTTTAGTAATGTTCGAAATACTATTTTTAACATGAGCCTAATAACTATAGATAGATTTCCAGTTTTTAATGCTGATTAAAAAATACAAATTTAAAGACCTAACTCAAAAAAATATTTAATTTCATAAAGTAAAAATAAAATATCTTAAAGAAGTTATTTTTAAACATAAATTCATGGTTGGAAGGTTTTTTATTGTAATTATTGAAACCATGGATTTGCTAAACATTGAATGAGAAAATATACAAATTTAATAAAGGTAAATTTAACCATATATTAGATGTTTTTCAAATTGCTTCCAAAAGTAATCATGTTTCCATCCAAGTGGTTTGACTGCTAATCCATTTTCCCTTTTATATTAATATATATCATATTTTTATAAAATAATGAAATGCATGCTTAATTTATTAAATTTCTATTCAGTTAAATAAATTAAAGCTAACTAGCTATTAAGTCTTTATTGATTGTGCCTTGCAAATAATATCATCATACATTTCTGACAAAATATGAATGATTTCTAGTAAATTGGATTTTATTACAAAATTTGCATATTTGGGATATGGCTATCTTACAGAATAGAGTATCATTACTCTTTGAGAGTTTTGGGTAAATTTTTGGCCACTCCCCGGTTGTGTAGTAATATTTTAAAATGCAAGAAATAGGCTTTGATTAATCAATTTGAAGAAGGTCAGATTATAAGAAATCCATATTCATAATATTTAGATAGAAGTATATACATTGCCAAAGGAAAAAAATGTGATTTGATGTACTATAACACAATTTTTTTAAAAATTTTAAATAATGAACTATAAATATACTAAATTATTGTAACTTGATAGTTGACTTGAAGTGGACTTCAGGACTGGATATGAGTTGAATTAATAACATATCAATAGGTGATTAATAATATAACTAACCAAAACGATTGCAATTAAGTCAGTGATGTGAGTTTAGTCTTTTGACTTGTAATAACTGGTTAGGAATTAACAATTATTTAAGAGTAAAAATTATTAATTTACTTCACAAGATCTTCTGGGATTTGAAAATAAGATTTGGTTGGAATTCAGATACAAATATGATTAGTTGAATGGTTCTTATGTCACTCACCTATTACAGAGAAACAGCACAGCTTTTAAGCAGGTGATTTTTTTTTTATCCTTAACTGCACATCAGAGAGTTGACAGTTGAAGGCGAGAGAAAGAAAGCAATCTACAACATAGGGCTTTTGGGAAATGGGGTAGAGTCTTTCAGGCAACACTGATTAGAAAACATTCTTTTTATCTCTAAATCCATGTAGGCCTATGAAATAGTTACTTTATTCGACAGCTATAGATATAACATCTTGGTCTTCATAAGTAAAGGGCATTTGATTTTTCTCCTTCAAAGAAAACCAATAGAGGCTTTTAGTTTAAGAAGTTCTGATTTGCACTGCCTTTATTTCTTATTTCTTTTTTTCTTTTTTTGTCATTACGAGCATGTGCAACAATTACAGTGTAAGTACAATACTTGGGTTGGGAAGAACAGAAGATGAATTTCACTGTGTTTTAAGTTTTGGACTTTAGTCATTTCCATTAGAGAAGACAACAACTTGCTCTATTCAGCATATAAACTTTGTTATTCAAAAGAATAACTGAATGGGTTTAAGTAAATAAAGCTTAAAGCAAGACAAGAAAGCAGAAAATATAGTATAAACAAAGTAGCAAAGGAAGACATGAATCAATAACCAGGGACAGGCATAACAAAGTCCTGATGATTTGTGAATTAAAAGAGACAGAAACGCGGAAAGGATTAAGAGGTACAAACTTCCAGTTATAAAATAAGTAAATCATGGGATGTGATGTACAGTGCAGTGAATACAGTCAACAATATTGTAATATCTATGCGTGGTGACAGATGGTTACTAGACATTGTGGTGATCACTGTGATGCATATAAAAGTTGAATTACTATGTTGTACACCTAAAACTGATATAATGTGTGTCAACTATAACTAAGAATAAATCTTAAAAAGCTTGTTAATACCAATCTTAGGAGAGAATAGGAATCAATTATAAGACTGCATTTTGGTCATATAAAGTATTATTTTGCTATAAGCATATGCATTTATTTACATAATAAACATAATAAAATTATTGTTTGCAAATAGAGAAGAGAGAGGGGGCGATTTGAGTTTATAATATCGCTTTTGTCCCTTTAAGGTCACAACTGTTGATTTAAAAAAACAGTCAAGCATTAGTAAAGAGAGATATTGGAACCAAATATATTAAATATTTTTTATCTTGATCCTCTTGAGAGAGAATAATTTCGACATGCACGGCACTTTGTTGAATAGTTCAAGAACAGTCATTATCCATATTTGTTTTTGCCTTTCTTTGTGCAAGGAAGTGCACCACCTTTCCTATAAAATATGAAGACTAATTGGAACCAACCCCAATGTCCATACGGCTATATAAGAGACATAAAACAGGCAACTAAAAAATAGCACAGAATTTAATCAGTGGATGAGGGCTTCCAAATATTTTATGATTCAATCGCTCATGGGAAAGGTAACCACACATATTTTACAGGATGAAAAGTATTTGAATTGAGCCAGTGGTTTCAAATATTAGAAATGAGTAAGGGGTAAAGAATAATCAGAATGGAACACAGAATTATAGATATTTCTGTAAAAGGACCTTAAAGTCAAGAGGGGCTTCACACTTCATACTCACACTTGGCTTATATTCAGTAAGTGAGTGGAAGCTAGTGACAGCGCAGTGCAACTGACTTGTATGATTAGAACTCAAGTAGAGAAAATATATCTGAACAATGGCCTGAGGGACCCATGGCTACAGGGGAGACAAGCACAGAGTCATTCAAGTGAGACCTGGTTAAGGGTTGAAACAGGCCAGTGGAAGAGAAAATGAAGAAGAGACAGATGGAAGAAATAAAGAGATGAATTCATAAGATTTCAACACCCATTGAATGGGGGAAAATAAGAGGACTCGACCTAGAGGGACAAAGATGAGGGAATTTTGAATCCCCTTGCCCAAGCACTAAGCTAATGGAGTAAGTGTTTGGGATGTAAGGCAATAGACTTTATGATTCAAAAATGCTGGTTTTCATTTGTGGCTGTATGCTCAGCATATTCTAGAATACACCTAGAAATAAATGTATCGTATATTAATATCTGGTTGCAAAACAATATAGCATTGAATATATGAACAGTATTATAATTACTTTTATTTAGTTTTACTTTTTGGCTTTATCTGGGTTACAGACTTTCAGTACACATAACAAATAGTATGTAGCATTTGAAATTGACATATTAACATCATCTCATCCCTGAATACTTTCCCTAAGAGTAAAGTGCAAAGCAAAGCTGGATGCTTTGGTTACAGGTTTTAAGCAGATTAGTACCTGGCACATGGAAAACACATGGAAAAATCTTTCACTCCTATCTGGCCTACAGGACAGAATGTGGTTTTACAGATAATCGAATCTATCTTAATTTGTATAAAATTGTATTTCTGTTATATTTCAATCACTTTTCTAGTCAATACCTGTAAATGCTACATAATTATTTAAAATATTTCATTTTAGTGATACAGAATGGCTTCAATAATAAATATCATTAGTTCAGTATTGAAAATATTTACCTTTAAGTAATAAGTATGCTGTTATTTCAGAACAACAACTTTGTTGACTTAGGTTGACTTAGATGTTTTCTTAATTCGTTGACTTAAATGTTTTTTAATATTCTTAACTACATAACTACTACCAGAGTTAATGCTGTTATTCCATAAATATGCATAATAAGGAAAAGACAATTCATTTCACAGTGGTATTAGATTTGTTTTAGGTACTGTCATTCGAAACAATAAAATTCCTGGATCTTGTAGAGAAAGAGACTAGGAAATGACCTGGACACTCTACCTCAGACACTCAAATGCAAAGTAATAAAGACTGTTGTCTTTAGTTGGTTACTTATATATTAAATTATTTAAAGAATAAAAGCAATGTGATTGTTCCAGAGAAACACATTAGTGAACAAATATGAAAGCTATTCCTGAATTTTTTATGTTTATTGCATGTAATATATGAGGTATGAAGTAGATAACCATATGAAGGCAAACAAAATATGTATATGTTGTGTAATTAATGTCTTAAACTAATATGAAGTGTGAAATAAAACAAGTTACAATGAAAAAATTAGTGGAAGATACAAGTACCCCATTCTCGATGACACTGAGAAAACAGTCTCTACCATGTAAATGATAATTTGTGTAGAAGTATAATTTATCTACAGATTATTTTCTATTATTTGACAAACTAATAAGCTCTAATATAATTATAATAAAAATATAATGTGAAGATATAAATATTAGAGATTGATTTTAAGTGAGAGCTTTATTTAAAAAAAACACGGGATAAGTTAAGATTTGAGCTGTTTTGAAAGCTAAGTATATTTCTATAAGAATAATATTGTGAATACAGGAACCAGGAGAGGGTTCAGAAAGGGTTTCAGGTGCTGATTTTGTCTAGAACCATTTTCAAAGCTGAGATTATTAAAATCACTTGGGATGATATTTAGAATTACAGATTCCCTGGCTCTAGTCCAGATACACTGACTAACAATTCCCAATGTGTGGTAGACACATTATTAGTAGAGGAATCAAGGTGCTGGGAATATGAATACAAACACATAAGTGTGTGTGTGTGTGTGTGTGTGTATATTAATTTTCCCAGTTTACTCATTAAATATTTATATATATTTAATTTCATGAATAAACTACAAAGTGATTGGGTCAAATAGTAATATAAAATTTTTATTTTATAAAGATCATTCTCATTAAAATGTGTACAATTTATGGAGAGGTGAATGAGATACATTTGACTAGTTACGAGGCTATGAAAATTACACATTTGAATGATAGTGAATAATTGATCTTGCACAATATACTTACTACAGTCATAACTGAAATGAGGAAATAGCAAATAATTTGATATTCAAACAGCAGGGTACTATTCCCAGTTACCTCAGGGAGAAGAGAGAAACAAATATAATTCCTAGGTCATATGTTAATTCTATTATGTTGGGAAAGACAGGCCTGCATGCACAAGTTTTGACCTATGCTTAGCCACATAAGAATGAAACTTGAGCCTGGATCATATGAGGTCTGTTCAGAAAAAGTCCAGCCATTGTTAATATAATGAAAGCAGTGTGTGCAACATCAATGTAACCCGGCAATCAGCAAGAGTGGGCTGGAACATGCATGCGTGACCAATGACAACTTCACTGTACTAGTCAGTGGGGGTGGTAGATGCCATTGGGTCAGCATGTGTACTGTGTGGCCATCACATTTAAGACGACTGAGCTAGCAGGGCAATGAATCTGCATCACATTTTGTGTTAAGCTTGAACATTCCTCCACAGAAACTATTGGGATGATTCAGAAGGCCGCAGCTGTGGGCAACTGGTGATAGGCAGCTTCATCACCACAAAACGCCCGCTCGGGCATTATGTCCCATGCAAATCTTTTTGGAGAGATATCGAATTACCCAGGTAGTTCAGCATCCCCCCTCCCTACAGCCCAGATTTAGCACCCTGTGCCTTTTAGCTTTTCCTAAGACTAAAATCACCTTTGAAAGGTAAGAGATTTCAAACCTTTGATGAGACTCAGGAAAGTAAGATGAGGCAGCTCATGGTGATTGGGAGAACTGTGTGAGGTCCCAAGATGCTCACTTGGAAGAGTACTGTGGCATCATTGTCATATGGACAATGTTTCTTGTATCTTATATCTTCTTCAAAAAAATGACTGTATTTTTCATAGTGCGTGGCTTGATACTTTCTGGACAGGCCTCGTATTCTTACCAAGAGATGATGAGCCCAAGCAGCCTGTGCCAGCTTGTTCCCTTGTGTGAGAATATCTTCCTCTGTTTCAGACACAATGAGTGTTCTCTTGTACATCAGGTAGCAGCTGGGAAGACCCACAGCCCGTGGAGGTCCATCATACCCTACTGAAACAGATCTTGCTGAATTTCTTTGCCAAGTTACTAAAGCATTGTTCCATTCAGTACTTGACAGCGGTGTGATTTTATTGGCAATTAATACCAAGATGCAGTGTAAGTAGAAGTGTTTCTTCCCCTGGGATTCAGACCTGGTGCACAGTGTTCTATTCCTTTGGGATTGATAACTGGTGCACAGTACTCTGTTTCACACATTATGGAACAGGGACAATGGAAGAAGATTGTATTTGAAGTTTGTAGTAATATAATGAGCACATGATCTGAACATGCCATTGTGGAATCTCTGCCCAAATGCATGTAGGAATTTTATTTGGTCTTTGAAGAGTTATCAAAAGCTCAGTTGGAGGGCAAGGACAAAGAGTTTGGGGCATCTTAGATAAAAGATCCAGAAGGTGAAGGAGTATGTAAAATGAAAGTGATAATCTTATAAAAAATTAAATAATGTGAGGATTATCTCTTTTCTAGTCTATAAGCCTGTCTCATAGGAAATGCTCCCAGTAAATGAATGTTGTAAGGATAGAAATAAGTAATAAACCTTTTAAAATGAACAATTCAAATAAACAATAGTAAATGCTATGGAGGAAGCAAATAGGATGAAGAAATAATTTTAATTGGGGTCTTCAGTGGAATATTTTCTTTAGAGCATACACTTGATTTGAAATATGTAGGTTGCAAAGTTCTTAGGGAACAGCTTTTCAGTTAAATAAAAAATAATAATAACACGTGCAAATGTTTAAGAGGAGAAATGGCTGGTTGTGTCTGAAGAAGATGATGTGCCTCTCCTGTAATGAACAAAAGAGCTTAATGAACAGTGGGGAGAATATGACTTTATTCACAGTAAAATAAATGAAAGTACCAGCCACTGACAACAAACTAAGCCAAGAACCTGACTGCTAAAAAAGACTTTAAAATTGATGGCTTTCTAGGAATTTGACATTTAGTGAGGATCCATTACTACCGTCAGGTTATATAATTTACAGACTTTAAAATATAAAATAGTAACTTATTGTCTAAAACATGTGACATATAACTGTGGATATCCATTAGAGTCAATAAGATTGATCTCTATGATCTGTATGTTAGGGAAGGGATGTGTGTGTGTACAGATGTTTGTTCAAGTTCTAGGTTCACCTGTTACCTTGTTATTACTCAGAGAGAAAGTCTGTATAAAGCAGGATAGTAGGACAGAGCTTAAAGTTACTCCAGAATTACAGAATATGGTAAGAAAAAGACAAATGATAGGGCAAATTAAGAGCCAATTGAGAAATAAGCTAAGAGAGTACATTGTCACAGGGAAGCCAAGGAAAAAGTGTTTTCAGAAAGGAACTTTCAAATAGCTTACCAAAAAGTCTGTTCTCATTAAGAATATTGAAAAGATTTGTTTAACTTGAGGATAACAGATGATTGGAAAGATAGTCATGAAGTGAGTAACTGGAAGAGAAAACTGTGGGAAAATTTTTTGGAAGGATTTTCTGTAAAAGGAAGAAGGAAAATTAGGTGGCAGTTGAGGTAAGAGGATGGGACAAAGGGCAGGTGTTTTTACAGACAGGAGATGAGAGGGCTTTTGTACATAGATATATGTAGTCGTTTAGATGAGCTGTTTAAAATAAAATATAAAAATGATGTTTAGGGAATTAGTCTGTGGAAAAATGAAATGGGGCTAGATTATCAGAGCACAAAAAAGAATAGATTGTTCTTTGATAAGGCAGAAGCTGTCCATCTATGTAGAGAATTGAGAGATAGTGAAAGTACATGCAAGGATTTGTAAATTAAAAGTAATTTACAAAGTCAAGAAATATATAGCAAGGACTCATGGACAAAACCAAAGGGGAAGAGCTGAGGGAGGGAAGGAAGGAAGGGACAAGGGAATGTGGTGGCGGGTAGGCAGAGACAAATGTATTTGAAAAAATAAATTAAAAAAATAAAAATTTAAAAAAAGCAATTTATAAATTGTAAATTAAATTCAAAATTGGAAATGTGAAGACAGTTTCCTCTAATGTCTGCTATATTTTTCAAAGATTTCTGAGTTGAAGCATGGTGTCATTTGGATAATATTAAGAGAAATATGGAACTATACAATAGTAAATTCTGATATGAGGCCATGATTGGCAAAGGAACTGATGTGGAATTGCTGGGAAATGTTAAATGCACATTTGAGGCTTGCAGTTATAATTTATGGTGAAGTAAATTAACCTTGGGATATTTTCCTCCAGGAATATTGAGCTATTCAGGTGAAAGCATCAATTAGTTTTGTTTTAATATGTTTGATTGTAATATTCTTGTCTGGTGAACTACAAAGTTTGTAGCTTTGTTTTCCCCTCAGGTGTGTACAATAGATATAAGAAAGGGGTGATTTTTTTCAATTATTAAAGTGTAGCATTATTGCCAAACTATGCAATCTAATTTGGAGATAAGAAAGACCTGCTCTAATGTGGGAAAAAAATTAAGGCTGATGACATCAGCAAACTGGAAGTAACCACATGGTTAAAAAATGTTTTAGAACAAATGAGCTGAAGAAATAGGAAGTAGCAGAAAAAAGTTTTTGTGTCCAGAGTAAAGAAGTTGACAGGTATATCTGTTGAATGGATCATCTGAAATGATGGTATTAGACATCATGATAAAAGACATCTCAAGAAAACAAGATAAAAGATATTAATCCAGTGAGTAAACAATTCAGCAAATTAAGGGATATGATTGAAAAGTCTGTAACTGAAAGTGGAAGGAACGGTGGTCTCCTTTGATGGAACTCAAGCTTCTGAAGTAAGAAGGAGGTCTAGCATTTTGCATATAGCAAAAAGAGAGCAAAACAGTCCCACTTGTTAGAGCAAAGGTGCAGGGAGTGGAAAAGCTGAAGTACAATCTGCTTGAGGCAATTAGATATGATGCGGTGTTTTCAGGAAAATAAGGCGACAGTTGAAGACATATCATGGAAAATTTCTAATACATAAGAAATCCTGTTAATAATAAATGTTATTATACAGAGCTAAGAGAGATGGGGGATTTTGTTAGATTAAGAATTACACAGAAATAGTAACATAGAAATCTTGGTCATAAGAGTTGGTAACAAGATAATTGGGCCTTTTGTTTGTTTTTGTTTTTCAGTATACAATGCACTGTTGTTAACTGTAGGCACAATATTATAAAACAGATTTAGGTAAGTTGTAAATAGTTGAAGCCTTATATACCTTGAACGACAACTCCCCATTTCCCTTTCTGGCTCCCAGACCCTGGCAATAACAATTCTACTCTCTGCTTCCATATGTTTAACTATTTTAGATACTTCACATAATTGGAATTTGAAGTATTTGTCCTTTTGTAACAGGATTATTTCACTTAACATGTCCTTAATGTTCATCCATGTTGTTGCATATGGCAGGATTTTCTTCTTGTATGAGGCTGAATACTATTATGTATATTTCACATTGTCTTTATCCATTCATCTGTTGATATTAAGTTTGTCTCCACATTTTGCCTGTTATAAACAATGCTACTATGAATATTAAAGTACAACTACCTCCTTGAGAAGCTGGCTTCAGTTTTGTTTTTGTTTTTATTTTTTAGGTTTTTTTTTATATACTTGCAGGTGTCTGAATGCTGCATCATATGATATCTAGTTTTTCTTTTTTTTCTTTTTTATAACTTTAAATAGTTTTTTGTTTTTTAAATTATAGTTAACATATAATATTTTATTAGTTTCAGTTGTACAACCCAGAGATTAGACATTATATAACTTACTAAGTGATCACCCCAATAAACCTGGTACCCATCTAACACCATACTTAATTATTACAGTAATATTCACTATATTCCCTATGCTACAGTTTTACAATCTCATGACTATTCTGAAAATACCAGTCAGTATTTCTTAATCCCTTCACCTTTACTCACTTCTCCCCAACCCTTCTTGCATCTGTCTACTACTGAACACGTAGTGCGGTATGAGCAGGTGCACTGGTAAACCATCTATCACAAAATGGGCAAACGCGTTCAGTCTTAAAAAAAGGTCACTGAAGCTGAATGCAGTCTCTCATAATAATGCCAGTTGGTGCACTGATACAGGTGGGTTACAGATGGGTTCCTAGGACACTCACTCAGCGGGGAAAGCCTGTACTAAAAGTGGCACATCCTCCAGAAGATAATTCTGTTTGTTTGTTTTTTGTGGGCCCTCCTTCATATATTTTGGATTTTAGCTTCTTATTATATACATGTTTTTTGAATGTTTTGTTTCTTATTGCATAGGTTGCCTTTTCACTGCACTAATAGTTTTATTTGCTCTGCAGAAGCTTTGATGCAGTTCCACTTACCTGTTTTTTCTTTTATTTCCTGTGCATTTGCTATTATATTGAGAGAATTGGATTCTTAAGTTTCCTGAAATAAACACGTTCTATATCATGGAAGTAATGGATTTATCTTTTAAGAAGAAGCACTGTAATCAGTTGAAATTATGAAATTGGGATCATAGCCGGGGTGGAGAGGTATTTGAAAATATTTTTGAGAGAATGGTATAAACAGCCTGTGTATGTTTGTCTATGTGATGTGTGTGTAATTTTCTGGATATTCAGACAAATTATTAGCCTCTTGGTCTCTAACAAATAATGTGATAAAACTAGAAAGATATGAAGATCAAAGTTCTACCAATTTAATTTTCTAATTAATTTCAAAAAGGAATACTAATAAGCAGATCATCTCTTTTTTTATATTAACTGAGCAAGAAAAGATTACAAAAAAAAGTCCCACCTGAAAAGAGGGGAAATTAATCATTAAGAGCTGTAATTGCAAAAAGGCTTAAATGTTAATGAACTTGATAAAATATTTATGAATCCTATTCAAAAGGCATACAGATTAAGATTAGAGGTCACATAAGCCAATTAAATAATTAAGAAATATCACCAGACAATAAATTATATAATCTGTCAAATGTTTTTAAATAAAAATGACTCAGACAAGAAGTATGTGATCTTGGCTATAAATGTTCATTGTTATCTTTATATAACTTATGTAATAGAAATAAAAAGTAGGAAGAAAGTTTGTTTATGTTTTTAAGACAAAAAGTCTTCAATTTGAAAGAAATTCATATTTAACAAAGCATGAATTAAACCATAATGAAAGGATAAATGGATTTCTTAAGTCAAATATATCTAGAAACATAATATAAAAATCAAGTTTATTGAAAGAACATGTCTTTCTTTCCTATTACGTCTCTTTTATTTCCTTTTAGAATATAAATTTAGGGCCTTGATTTATATATTTAGCTTTATATTCTGAGATTTCATTCTGTGCCCAAAATACATTCAAGAATTGCCAGGCCCTCATAATTCATCCCCCAAAGGAGGATGAATTAGACATAGAGGATACAATGTGTATTTTAAATAAGTAAAATAATTAACACATTTTGAATACGATTTGGAAAATATGATTTTACCATATCTGCAACTATTGGTTAAACATATCCTTTTTTTCTTTAATAATTCTCATTATTTTGCCAGTTAAAGTCATTCTAAGTAAAAATTTAAATTATTATTTCTCCAAATATACTTTATAGATTTGAATGTTTTTTAAGAAATTAACATGAATTATTATCCAGTAGTCTATAATATTTTATAGATAATTTATATTGAAGAAATTTTAAAGATGTTATTTCACTTTTTTATTTCTGCATTTTTGTACCTTTGTATGCTTTGTATACTGATTCAGTTACATACTGCTCATTTATAGTTATTTCCCTTTTTTATTTTCCAGCATTAGCTGTACATGCCTGGATACAGATCAGTTGCTTTTTAGATAATGATAATTATGTCAATTATTCAGCTGCAGATACTTAAACAACAGCACATCAGCAGACTCAAGTATGCAGCCACACAGTTATATCATTTACAATTGTAAAAAATAAAAGTTAATTAAAACCAACTAAAAAGTAGCTTAACCAATAAAATGGTCATTATCTCAAATAACAAGTTGTATGGAAATAGGGTCAGTTCAAGGTGAGCAATTTAGAGGCACATCGACATTTCTGCAACTGAGTTTTCAATTTCTGCTCAATCCTCAGTACATTCATAGATTCGGTTTGCAGTATTGCAGCATGTCTATTCTCAGCATAAAAATGTGAAAATATGAAAATACCCAAAACAAGAAGAGTCATATTCCTGGTGTGTTATACTTTTTATTTGCAGGGAAGTAAATTATTTCCCACAGCCTCCGCAGAAGATTGTTTTTTCAGTTCTCATCAACCAGCATTGCGTCACTTCTGCTGAAACAAACAAAAAAAAAATAAACAAACAAAAAATAACAAAGGGATAAGATAATCGCTGGTCTCCTGAACAAAGTATTTTGTACCCTTGAAGCTAGAGAGGGTATCATCCCCCGAACGCATTGCCACTGGTGATGAACTTTCAAACAAACTTAGAGTTATGTCAGCAAGGAAAGAAGGGAGAGATAGAAAAGGAAAGCAGCCACATTGGGTCATTAAAAATAAATTCTCTGTATTTTTTTTAAAGGGCATTATTTTGGTGCATGTAATCTAACTCAGTTTGGCAGTTATCCCAGTTCACTTGCATTTTAAAGTCCAGGACATATTTTCCAATCACAGTTAATGGAGGTGCAGTGTGACATTTGGGGCCAATTTTTCACACGTTTATGCATATTGAGTTCTAGATTAGAGTAAATGGTATAGCCTCCTATGTCCTTACCAAGCCTAGGGTTGAAATTATAATCACATCCACTTCTAGCCATGCATATCTGAGAAGTTTGGATGTTGAAAGGTTTTCACAAAGGAGGGAACTTTGCTGAAATCACCTCACAGTATCATGGCAGAAAATGAACAGTAAAACAATTTATTTTCATCATCATCAACAAGTACTATTAGTGATCAAGCAAGTAAGAGAACTCAGTGGTGTTAAGAAAAAGAGTATTGAATAAGAACTACCTTTTATCTTAAATAACAACAATGACAAACAAACACAGATATGTGGACAAGTTGATAATCATATTCCCATGAGTTTCATCAATCAGATCTGTCATTCCTCTTTTGTGTAGAACCTTTGAATAAGCAGATAGTGAGCGGTACCAAAAAGCAAAACAAAACATTACTAAGGTATTTCTCCTTCCAGGGTAGTGAAGTGAAAACTCTTCATGTAAACAAGGAAGAAAATAGTATGATTCATCATTATAAAGGCTCTTAGCTTTGAATTCTTATTATCAACCAGCGACCTGAAATTAATTTCATCTTGCTTCTAATGGGTCTCCCATCTTGCCACTTGTTTTTCTAGTTTCCTTTTTGATTTATGATTGCTTTTTATAAAGTGCTTTTGAATTTAAGTGTACATTTTATATGTTTGACATATGTGTAAAGCTGTAAAAGTATCGCCACAATCAAGGTAATGTACATCCATTATTCTCCAAAATTAGGATTTATGTTTGATAGTCTCTATTTTCATGTTTTAACAATGTCATTTGTTCCCCACCCTAAGTATAACACCTCGACACATTAATGTTCAATGTTTCTTCAAGTTGTACTGAGTTTCAAAACCCTTCTGCAAGGAATACCATCACAGTATGTAGCCGTTCTTCATTCACTAAGCTTGCATTAAACAAAGACAGTAGATTCTTATTATGTTTACTAATTACGTTCTATAAAACCATCATGAACACTAAATTAGTAAATATTGAACTGTTACCCTTGGAAAGTAAGTACATACACGGATATGTGCATATCTCACATAAATTATAATCGAAAATCATAAAAACAACTTAATCACTGTAGAGTCCGTTTTTCTTTTCTTTTCTTAATAAAGAAACAAGATTCAGAAGTAAGTGGCTTGCTTGATGTTGCCCCACTAACAGCTGCCAGAGTTGGTTTTCAAACCCTGTGCATCTGTCCTAAAGTGCAAGTGTCTTGCGCTAAACCGCACTGTTGTGTATTGTCCCCAGTTTTTAGTCATCTCTGCATGACGGCTGAAACCAGAAGGTGGAGCTTGGCCTTGTTCACCCTCAGGTGGACATTCGTGCATGAAGTGATTCAAAATTTTTTGTGTTCTATGCATGTCTGCAAATGAACACCAAAGTGCAATGAATAATGATGTTTAGGTTACAAATAAATAGTCTAGTGAGAGGGCAAATAAACAAATACAAAATTCACCAGATGATGAAAATAGTCTCTATTTATTTCAGGGTCTATGACATGGCCACTAACAAAACATATGTTTCAAAGGAAATGGCCACAAACAATGGCATCAGAACTTTTCAGACATCTGTTTTTTTATTCTTTTATTTTTCTTCCAGGATGGTTACATAAAATCTCATAGTACATTACAGCTATCAATATTGAACATGAGTTTGTCACAACCTTTACATAGTGTAATTGATATTATTGAGACCAGATCCAGTGCTAAGCATAGTCTCTAGTTTAGTCGCTAATCTCTTCATTATCATAACTACAGATTAAATCTATGGATTATGCAAGGTGATTATCAAGATCATGATGATGATGATGGTGATGATGATATTTTTAAAGCACAGCAAATTAAATATTTCTTATATGTTAGAATAGAGGCAAATGGCTCTTAGGTGATTTTTTAAAATCAAGAAATGTTTTGAAATTAAACTAATTACATATGGCCACATGCAAATTAACACAGATATTTTTCCAGTCAATACCTTTTATGTTCACCAGCAAAGAGGAACACAATTAACGAGTCCATGTCACCAAACTGACAAAAATGTTGCTATAGATTTCAGACATAGCTTACAGCTGCGAGACAAAACAGTTAATCACAGATATAAAATACTGTTTTTATATAAATGGATCCAGTTAGGAGATCATTTTTGATATAAATTATCATAAGATTTTTTTTAACTTCCTTTAACAGAAGTCATTGGATAACTTTATTTCAAAATAGAGAGTAGTAGAAAAAAACTGCATTTAACACATATTTCAGTGTTAACATTTTTTTTTGTCGCTTTCACTTCTAGTTATTAGGACAAAGAAAAACAACAAAGGAACACCACATTATATATTAAAATGTTCCCTGGGGACTGTGGTTTTCATTTGATAGCCACTGATACAGACAAATTTTTACTTCTCTGTTCTTATATTTATCTCTCACCAACGTTTTCTTATTTTTTAAATTTTTTTCTGTAAATTGCACTTATTCTTCCTCTTATTATCTAATTCAAAATAATAAAGGAGCCAAAGGCACTGTTTTTGATTCTTTTGTCTTTGCCAAAGTGTCCTTATTTGACTTTTCTTATGTACCAATGGCTTATGATTCTTGCATTATTTCAGATATAGCCTGCTGCGACCAGCGCGGAGTGGGGGTCCGTGAGTCTGGGCAACGGGAGATTGAGAAAGACACAACACAAAGACACAACACAAGAGAGTTTAAGGAAAAGCGGGGACCAGGTGGGGCATTGTCCTCTGATGGAGTGACAATGACCCTGAACACGGTCTCTGAGTTTATTTTATGGGCGTTGGTTAGATGAAGCTCAAGGATGTTTTGCAGCTGTAGGCAAAGATTGTTCATTTCTCAGGCTACTTAAATGATAAAACTTTTTTCTGCCAAGGCTGCAGTTGCGTTCAGCTGAAGATTGCAGTTAGCTATTTCCTTCCCAACCTTGAAGGGCTCCGGCTGCCAGATTGCTCTGCCTTGCAGATGCTAGTGGTCAATCATGGCCTTGCCAAGCACATAACCTGGGCTTTGACGCCAGCCCTCACAATAGCCTAAGACGTCTTGGCCAAGAGACCCAGAAATAAACAGTTACAGTGGTGTTAAAAATTTTTTATCAATCAGCCATATTACAGTCCAAAAGTAGTTGAAGGTGGGTAGGGAATACTGGTACACAAGATATGACATGTCCCAGGGGGGCAGAGGGGAACATATCCTAATGCATTCTACGTGGCGCGTATGCCTGTCAAAGCCAAAAAAAAGACACCAGAGATATATGAAACTGTGGACTATTGTCTTATGAATACAAATACAAAACTCCTGAACAAAATATTAGCAAACCCAATTCGACAGCGTGTTAAAAGTGTTACACACTATGAACAGGTTGGATTTATTCGAAGAATTCAAGGACAGTTAAAACCTCTTCACTCAGTAACTGTTATACGACACATTATTAATATAATGGGAAAAAGAAAAACACATAATGACCTCAACTGATACATAAAAAAACATTTGACAAAACCCAACACCATTTCATAATTAAAATAGGAAACTAGGCATACAGACAACATGTTTAACATGGTAGAGAGTACTTAATGAAAAAACAAACGCTAACAATATATTTGATGCCAAAATACTGAAAGCTCCCTGACAAATGTTAGGACAACGAGTGCTGGAAAGCAAAGATGAGAACATCTTGAGGAATCCAGAGAAATAAAACATATAACTTACTTTTCTCAGAAACTTTAAATGAAATAGTATATTTATAATCCTGCATGGAAATAATTTCAACATTATTTCAATATTTCTCTACCATGAGAAATATTCTTTAAAATGAGAAAAATAAATATATTATCAAATTAATAAAATATATGAGAATTTCTCTCTAGCAGGCCTGTTTTCAAAGCTGTTAAGGTGATTTTTCAGAGAGAAGAGTCACATAATATGAGAATGCAGAGCGTCCAAGAGAAGGGAGAACTTTGAAAAGAGCACACTGACTATGTAAAATAGCACTATAATGGAATTAAAATATAGGGCAATGTAACATAAGTCAGGATGGATGAATAAAATTAATATACTTTATTTTTTCATTTTTATGAAACATGAAAGTGTCAAGTGATACTAAACTTTAATAAGTCAGACTGCATGCCATTATCTGTACAATAACAACAACAATTAGTAAAAGATAGAGTACTTATTAATAGTGTGTGGTTCACAATGAGAGAAAGAAAACAAGAGAGACAGAGGCAGTGAACCCCATTCACTGAATAGAGGCTCTCCTAATTTAACTCAAACATTGAGTTCTGCTTATTTACTCATTTCAGATCTGTGGGAGCTTCAGGTCACCAGCTTCAGCATGCAGTTATTATAACTTATTTCTGTGGCAATGAGTTTTGTAATCATTGTTTTGCTAAAAAGAATTTTGTCCTCCTATATTATAAGTATTCAATATAATGTTACAGAAAATATTTTAAAGTTAGATATTAATAACTCATATTAAGTATATAATACAGCCAAAAATCACATTTTTATATTAGGATTGGTCCTATGCTGGACATTTATATGTGGAGAAAATGCACATATACATTATGACACTTTTTTCTTCCTTAGCCCCAATGGGTTAAAAATAAATAAAACACCCCCTATCAAATGTTGGAATGATATATGCAAATCCTTCCCCTTATTAATACATAAATCTTAGAGTAAAATTAGTCTTTTGGCACAGGTCCTATAATGTATTAGCTATGATAACAATAGGCAATTTAAGTAACTCTTTTAAGTTTTCATAAAGTCAGGATAAAAATAGAGCCTAATTTATAGAACTTTAAAATTTACCAGGTACTGCATGCACAGTAACTATTTAGGTACCCAGCAATGTGCCTATCACAGAGTAAATCTTCAATCTTTACTAAATTATTATTTTAAATCATATAAAGCCAACTTCTCTTGTCAGACAGGCATTAGTTATAAATTTACTGCCTCAATGTGTTTATTTTAAGTTTTATAATTCCTACTTATAATTTTATTAACCTTAGCAGTGATGAGAAAATACTTTACTGCTTGTATGCCTCTATCCCATTTACCAGTAAATTGAGAGATTGTACCAAGAGATAAGAAAATTATAATGGTATTAAAGAGTAAATTTACTTGAACAGCCACTGAAGAATTTTAGCTGATTAATTTTCCTGACCTTTTCTCTCATTAAGGTACATAGAGATATCAGAATTTATAGTCTTATTTTAGTGTGGTTTATAGTCCCATTATCTTACCTGAGATCTTTGGTCTATCCTAATGCTAAAATTAGATATGGTCCTACCAAAGCCTCAAACAAATTTTTCCTAGAAAATAAGTCACAAAACTATAATTCCAGCAGTGAAATCTTTGGTTCTAATTTCCACTCTGGTATAGTTACTGTTTGACATTGTATTTTTGCTCTCAGGCAACATTTAACAAGCAACTATTTTCCTGATATTATTGTACATAAGACATTATATGTTCTCTATAGCCGATTTTGGTTTTTTGTTTGGTTGGTTGGTTGGTTTTCTTTATTTTGTTTGTTTTTGGTACATTTGTGTATTCAGAAGTATTCATGTTTCAAGGCATCAAATTCAACAGCAGTTTTACTTTACTTTGGAAATATAAAGAGTTGAAGAATAATTGCAATAATATTTTCTATGTCTATCTGAACATAAAGCCTTTATTTTAATGTTTTTTACTTTGTATTCAAATCTTTATCTCTATTTAACATATCATAAAGAATATAAATAAGCTGTTAAAGTCATATTAAAATAGCATATATGTGACTATATGGAGATTTCACACTTGGCCAAGATGCTTGTTTATCATTAAATGAATAGATCTTTCAAAATTGCTAAGGTTACTATGGATACCAAATGGGGAATACTATTTATAATAGTCTGATAATATGATTATTAAAACCCCTCAAACCTCAGTCACTTAAAATAACTATATTGCTATAATTTAAAAATATTTTAAATATTCAAAACTTATTCCAAAAATAAATATAAATATTGCTAATTGGGACAATAAATAAAATTTAAAAAATAAGAGTATCAATGGCAAGCAATCAATTGTTTAATGTTAGTATAATTTGAATTCATATGTTTAATTCCTGGCTGATAATTTCATTTCTATACACATATTACTACAATAGAAGAATAGGAATCTTTTGTGGGCTTGTTGGAAGATTTATAAGTAGAAATAGTTAATTAATTAATACATTAACTACACTTAGAGAAAATTCATTTTTAATTGTTGAGATTCCAAGGTATATCATCAAGTTTTTCCAAAGTTTTTTTGTTAAAATCATTTTAAAAAAGAAACAATAATGGTCTGTACAGTGATGAAGACATTGTAATAAATATTAATACAAACTGTAGTTTAACATGTTCTCTTTACAAATCAAAGCACAATTCTAGCACATTTTTTTGTTTTATCTTTACCAAAAAATACTTTATTGTTTTACTCTTACCAAACTCTTTATTCAACATTTATTTTATCCTTAGTTCACTCAAGTCTGTATTTCCAGTAATGGTTACAATGTTAAGTACTGGGTACATGTACATATGGAATCACTGTAAGGGCCGTCAAGGCTTTTATTGCAGCCATAGTAACAAAACTGTCCTTAGCCACAGCTTTTGCATTCTTAAGTCAAACAGATAGTTAAAAACTTATTTAAAATCACATAGCTGCAGCATTGTTCTCCCCACCGTGTTGACTATCTATAACCCTCATCCCTCCCAACTCGTGGGGCCAACACAAACCATTCTTAGTGGCTTTTCCATACAAATGGCCTATCTTGGCTTTCCTATAATCTCTCAAAGAAGTAACAGTTGGCGTCTGCATACCTGTACCTCTTGCTAAGTGGCCCCAAGCCTGGCACTAACAGTGGCCAGCCTTGATTCAGAGCTTGGCTTCTCCTGGGCATCTCCAAGCGCAGCACAAGTGACAGTCATTTGCAGGTTGATCTGTCGCTCATTAGAGGTGGT
Organism: Pteronotus mesoamericanus; assembly: GCF_021234165.1. NCBI lineage: Eukaryota > Metazoa > Chordata > Mammalia > Chiroptera > Mormoopidae > Pteronotus > Pteronotus mesoamericanus. The sequence goes on along the minus strand of NW_026555285.1, from coordinate 35,733,690 downwards.
CCTGGGAAGGCACAGGTAGTGGCTGACCTTGACCAGTATCTCCCAAGTGGCCCAAGAGCCAGTGTACCTGGTAGACAGCTTCAGGTCATGATGGATTACAACCTAACCACCTGCATAAGTGACTCACTCACTCAAGGAGTTGGGGGCATGGCAGGTACCAAAGCCCCAGTGAAGCTAGTCTTGTTCTGTGAGGTTGGCTCCTACATAACAGCTCTTCCACTGTAGTCCCAGCTAGTACTCACAGCCAGACTGGGAGTCAAACCCTCCCAAAGATGTTCCAATACTAATTAAAACTCATCTACAATTGGAGAGTGCATATAACCCACATTGGATGAGGATGCACACCTGGAGCATCCCTCTCAGGTGACTGGGGGTGCTGTGTGCCCCTGGACTCTACAAGATAATCCTTACATAAGGCCACGTTACTAAGACTAAGAAATGTAGCAGGTCTACTTACTATATAGAAAGAAATACAGGAAAGCAGCCAAAGTGAGGAGATAAAGAAACTGATTCCAAATGATGGAACAGGAGAATTCTCTAGAAAAAGAACTAAATAAACCTTGGATGGTGTGGCTCAGTGGATCGAGGGCCAGCCTGTGAACCAAAGGGTTAACGGTTCAATTCCCAGTGAGAACACATACCTGGGCTGTGGGCCAAATCCCCAGTAGGAGGTGTGTGAGAGGCAACCACCCATTGATGTTTCTCTCCCTCTCTTTTTCCTCTCCTTCTCCTCTCTCTAAATATAAATAAATAATAAATAAATAAATAATCTTTTTTAAAAAAGAAAAAGAACTAAATAAAATGGAGGTAAACAAACTAACAGAGTTCAAAACAAAAGTTATAAGGATGTTTCAGGAACTTAGAACTTAAACAGCAACAGTGTAAAAAGGACATGGAAATCATAAAACAGAACCAGTCAGAAATGAAGGATATACTAACCAAAATGAAGAATGCATTACAGGGAATCATCAGTAGACAAAGTAGATGATCAAATCAGCTATTTGGAAGATAAGGAGTCAGAAAACACCCAATCAAAACAACAAAAATTTAAAAAAAATAATGAGGATAGTCTAATGAAGATAGCCTCTGGGTCAACAATTTCACGTCACAGGAATGTGGAAGGAAGAAGAGAAGGAGCAAAAAATTTAAAACCTGAAAAAATAATAATGGAAAAATTCCCTAACCTGATGAAGGAAATGTAAATAAAATTCAAGGAGGTACAGAGAGTCCCAAACAAAAGAACCCAAGGAGGCCCACATGAAGACACATTGTAATTAAAAAGTCAAAGAATGAAGACAGATAAAATTTTAAAAGCAGCAAGAGAAAAGCAGTTAGTTAATTATGAGGGAGGTACCATAAGACTGTCAGATGACTTCCCAACAGAAGTTTCACAGGTCAGAAGAGACTGGCAAGAAATATTTAGTGATCAACAGCAAGGACATATAAGCAAGATTACTCGACCCAACAAAGTTATCATTTAGAATTGAAAGACAGAAAAAAGTTTCAAGACAATAAAAAGCTAAAGAAGTTCTTTACCACCAAACCAGTATTGCAAGAAATGTTGAAGTGCCTTCTTGAAGAAAGAGAAGAAGGGGAAGGAGAAGGAGAAGAAATAAGAAGTGGTACATATATACAATGGAATATGACTCAACCATAAAAAAAGAATAAAATCTTGCCATCTATTGTACAACAACAGGGATGGGCCTAGAAGCTATTCTGCTAAGTGAAATAAGTCAGACAGAGAAAGAAACAAGCCATATGATTTCACATATATGTAGAATCTAAAAAAAAAAAATCAAAATAATTGCACAAATAGAACAGAAACAGACTCATAAATATAAAACACATTTTCATGGTTCCCAGATGGGAAGGGGGTTGGGATAATGGGTAAAAAAAGGTGAATGGATTAAAAAGTACAAATTGGTAGTTACAGAATAGTCACACAGATGTAAAGTAGAACAAAGGGGATGTATAGTTTATGATGCTATAATAACTATGTGTAGTGTCAGAAGGGTACTAGATTTGTCACATGGATCACTTAGTAAGTTATACAATGTCTAATCATTGGATTGCACACATGAAACTAAATAAAATATCATATGTGAACAGTAATTGAAAAATAAAAAATAAATCACATAGCTACTAAGAAGTTCAGTGTCTCAGAATGTCTGCAATATCACCAAAGCTCTACAAAATGATGCAAGATTTTCTCTAATAAAGAAAATATATATCATGGAAGTGTAGTTAGATATCATTCTCAGTGTAATGATGAAGAAATCAACATTAAAAAGTTATCAAAGTTCATGGCAAGTGTCAGGTAGACTTGTAAAGACTATATTTAATTATTCAAATTAGGAGTAATGTGGATTTTTGTTGTGAGTAGTATATGTAATATAAAGATATGAAATATGTGGATTTATTTGAGACTTATTAGTACTGGTTCAAAATGATTAGGTTAACAGAAGCCTTTGATATTGTTCAGGCATGTGTCTAAATATGAAGCCAATGGTGTTACAGAGCTTCTAAGTAGATTTTGAGAAGGCAGGATGCAGAAAGTGAAAGGCAGTAGATTATGAGGATGGTTTAATGTTACCTACTCAGAGAGAGAATGACAGCGTTGTTTATTGTACAAGTTTGGGAACTTTTAGAATGCTGAGAAATGCTAAAATAATTAAAATTGCATTAGGGTAGAATAGTTTTATCGTAGTAATGGACATCTGAATCATTCTTTTTGCATAAACATAATTCTTTCAAAAATGCATACATGTTATTAAGGAACAATGTCAACAAACCTTTTTATATTGAGTACCTGCATATTAACAGGTAGGAAAATGATTATTCTTGGGACATATGTAATGTTTTGTAGCCATATTTGTATCTACTAATATGTTGCATTTTTTTGAAGTGCATTTTTCTGTGATTTACTCTTTCACACATTTTTTAAATTTTTTCATAAAAATGCCAACTGCCTTCTTTCAAGTTGCATTTTGTGGCTAATGAAATTAAATTGTTGACACTCAACTCAGTCTTCTCACTGAACCATAATATTTTGGTCTTCTCTTTTGAGCTACACATTTTGTACAATAAAATTTAAATGCTTTGAGTATATAGTTCATTGAGTTTAATAAAATATGCTATATATAACCAACACCACATTTAAGATGTAGTACATATCCATAGTCTCAGAAAATTCCCTGGACCCCCTTAATTTATATATCCACTAACCCCCACCATCCCAGCAACTATTAATAATATATGTCTATACAGGTTAGCTTTGTCTCTTCCAGAAATTTACATAAATGGAATAATATAATATATACTCTTCCATGTCTTGCTTCTTCCACTGATCAAATATTTTTCATAGTCACTTGTGTTGTGGCAGGTAGAAAAGATGTATTCTTTTTATTGTTGAATGCTGTTCTTCTATAAGATTATACCAAATGTTTATTCAAATATGTATGGACTGTAGTTCTCTTTCCACTTTGTAGCTATTATGAACAAAGCCCCTATCGACATTTATATACAGTGGCAGAATCCAAAAATAAATAAATAAAGATGCTGTCATTATATTGTACTTGTGATCTTTATTGGCTAATAAAGTAATACAAGTGATTGTAGTTATGTAGAACATTTCAGATTTCCATCTTATCTTTTTCTTATTCTTAACTCTACATTTTCAGACACAATAGGCCACAATCATTAATAAGTAAAACACTCAAATAGCCAGAATGGCAATAAATTAAAAATGGAACAACACTTCAAGTTAGGTCACTATTTGGATGGATCCCAAAAAGATCATTAAGTTAGCCACACCATTTCTAATGCTCCAAGAAATAACAATGAGAAAAAAAAAATCACTTTTTAAGTGCTTAATTACATTTATAAAACACTCTTTTTCACTCTGTATACAGTCTTATTCTCTATAATCCTCCTATCCACCCTGAAAGGTAAATATTATTAATCCATTTTTTTTCAGTGTTTAAAGGGTTTATTTCTTTTCTTTTTTTTTCTTTTTGTTTTAATTTATTGTTTCAAATACATTTGTCTCTGCGTCCCCCCCACCACTTTCCCTTGCCCCCTCCCTCCTTCCCTCCCTCAGCTCTTCCCCTTTGGTTTTCTCCATGAGTCCTTGCTATATGTTCCTTGACTTTCCCCTTCCCTTCCTTTTAATCCATTTTAGAGTAGAAGAAACTGAGCCTCAGATAAATTGAGTCTGCAAAATTAATGCAACGCGCCCGTGATGTACACATGAATCAAACTTAGATATTCTAAACACATTCACTCACCAAACAAAAAAGTGTCGGGATCTAACTAAAGCTAGTCTGGCCACAGTGGAGGCCCTGCTGTAGTGGTCATTCTGTTTGTATTGTAACATCCAGCACTGTGCCTGGCAACTAAATTGTGCTTGCTAAATAAGTGTTAACTGGACAGATGTGCCAGGCATTTAAGTTTCTTTTATTTCCCACATCACTAAACTCATCATATTTTATATCATTGCAGATTATATTCTAAAGAGTAACTGTTAATCCAATAACATAATTCAATACAGATGTTATAATCAACTATTTTTCTAAGTACTGCAAAACTTCAAATTTACATTTTCATTGAAATTTGTGTATCAATTTAGGTGTGAGACTATAAAATATTTCTTAGGTGATTAACTTAAGGACTTTACAAGGTCTGTATTTCACTGCAAAGCATGTATATTTTGAAATATGTTTTATTAAACTTTAGTGAATCACCACCTGTTTATAATGAATCCATATTAAAAAGATAATGAACAAAATAGGTATATAATTATACTGTTATACTTGTGAATTTAGATGGAAGATACTTTTCATTAGAATCACCCTCACTTCACCTTAACATAATTGTAACTTTTAAAATATGGCCCTTTAATTATTTATGGGTTATGCTGCTATTCTTCTGGGTTTGCTGAGGAAATTACAAGGTGGTATAAAACTCAGTTCTAGCCATCGCTGGGATTTTGGGGATTAATTATCTTTCTTTTACCATTGACTTGGAATTCATCTGAGATTCAGAGACATTAACTGGGCAGCAGCTCCTAAGTATAACCCTTTAGAAGCAAAGAGAGTGGAAACTGCCGGCAAATTATCTCTACTCTTCAGTGCTAGTGTGTTTTGTGAGGAGGGAATGTCCCTTGCGCATCACTCAATAGGTTAGAAATATTTTGTCTGCCTGTTATTAAATAATCCAGTTTCCCTAATGTGAAGCCCTATTTATGTCTTTTTAAAATCCTGTCCTTTTAAAACCCTGTCCTCATTTTCTTTAATGAAATTCTCCTTAGATCTCTTTTTGAATCACTACGGTTGCGGAACTCTGTATTATAGTTGGCCTTTACCTGAGCGTTTGTCTCATTTTCGCCACCAGAATTCCTTCTTCCTCTTCTCCCCACTTTTTCTTTCACACTCCCTTGCTTTAAAAAATTAATCATTTTTCACCAATCTGTGCTGGTCATTTCAGTGAGCTCTCAATTAGACACACATGGAGAAATAATTCAGTTACCCATATTAAAGTGTTCTAAACCTAGGAGTTGATCTATCATTTCTGAAAGGTATTTTCTTTCTGAGGGGGGAGTAATGAAAGCATATTTATTTGTATTATAGAAGTGCATAAGGCTCAGTTGTTTGAATTAAAAGATATGACAGACACTTCTGTGATTCCTTCTCTACCTAGTGCTGAAAATTAACATGCTTCCCTTCTTATGTCCTCTCTTTCCATTCCAATGTTTTCATTGATTTAGATTTTTTTTAAACAATGACAGATTCAAAATTCTTTTCTGGAATGTCCAAATTTTTGGCCTCTCTGTGCCACACTGGAAGAAAAAAGGTTGTTTTGGGTCACACATTAAATACATTGTGACATGTAATCACAAAAACACCTCATAATGTTTTAAGTAAATTTATGATTTTGTGTTGGGCCACATTCACAGCCATCCTGGGCTGCATGTGGCCCATGGGCCTCAGGTTGGACACCCCTTATTAGACTTTCTTCACTAGTTACTCTGATGATCAATACTTTGAAACTTAAAGTTTCTTCTGTCTGTTGGAGAAAACTTACTTTTTTAGTATGTATCTCCTCAATGCAGTGCTGGGGTGGCTTTTTGCCATTCTAATACAAATGCTTACTGCACAACTGGTGTCTGGTACTGACTCACTCATGTAACTTTATATTTTGGGGCAGTTTATTATCCCAGACAAATCCATGGAGAAATGACTTATTTCAGCCTAGTACCATCTTTTATATTCCCTTTTTACTGTCATGTGTATTTTTGGATTTATTCACATGCTTATTATTTCATGAGTTTCTTTCCCTGACACTCTTCGGTCTTTGTACAACTTAGGTTTCAGGAGAAGTCTGATTTTTGAAATTCATGACTAAACTTGCCAATGCACTTCGAGTCTGATAATATAAGGCATATGGAGGGGATTGCCTAACTGAAATGGATGCTGGAGAATGGTGAGCTACTCTCTCCATCTCTGAGACATTCCCAAACTTCATGTAAGACCATCTCCGATAGCTTTTCCTTTGTTATCGTTTCTCCTTTGAGACTCTGCTTATAAAACAGAGGCAGCAGTCCGACGCTTGGCACCGTTCCTCACTTTCAGTTGTACGTCTCTAAATCCTCACTGATACTCGTCACTTGCGTGTTCGAAGGGATATTTAGTTTTCCACTGTGGGTGAAGGACAATTGACTCCAATGCTTTATTTTAAATTTTTTATATGTTTGACCAATGTTTAAATATATTGCCCTATTTCACACTAGGAATTACAGGCTGCCTTAATGTAGAGCCTAAAAATGGGTTCCCTGCCAACTGGTCCCCAGGAAAATTAGAGGCCCGTGATCGGACGTGTAGATGGGGGTAGTCTACGAGAATGGCGGTGGGGGAATGTGTAGAAAGAGCTTGATTTCTCTAGTAATTAATCTATCACAAATTAATATCCCAAATATATCTTTCTACACCTGCTGGTTATATTTAGACGTTATAATCAGTACTTCTCTAGCTTCTAGAGTGCCATTGATTCTTGCCCCTACCCCCAGCAAAGTTTTGCTCTGAACATCTGCTTACTTATTCTAAAATCTTTAACATATTCGCCCTTTGCTAAATGTTTTAGGTGGTTTCAGTCTCCAGTCCCACTCTCCACTCCCACCCCGCATTTCCCCAATCCTCATATAGGCCTGTCTCCTCTTTAACAAATACTTTGTTTTCTCTAGGATAAGATTTGAAGGGCAAATGTTCTTTCTCTCATGACAGGAATATTTTAGCATAGGCAGTTCAAATTACAGTAAAAACTTAGCATTTTTGCAGTCCCATTCCATAGCTCTTATTTCTATAATACACACATCTCAAAGAATCTTGTACGTTGCCAAGGATCACAATTTTTTAAGTGCTAGTCTGCTATTTCATATTTTTAAAATTTATTTTCTTCATTTTCTATTTTCATGTTTCTATTTGATTTCCTGGTCCTTCCTTTTTTGTATCCAGTTGGCTTCTATATTTTTAAACATGTAGTTTATTTTAAAATATGATTCTTACAAAGATGCAAGGAAAATAAGACCAGCAACACTGAAAGGAAAAGAAATCAACGGAGAGAAGAGGGGAGGAGGGAGGGGGGGCTGGGAAAAGGAAGGGAAGGGGAAAATCAAGGAACATATAACAAGGACTCATGGACAAAACCAAAGGGGAAGAGCTGAGGGAGGGAGGGAGGAAGGGAAAGTTGTGGGGGGTAGGCAGAGACAAATGTATTTGAAAAAATAAATTAAAATAAAATTTAAAGAAATAATAAAATAAAATATGATTCTTTATTTCAAAACACACAGAGAATTTCATGTTTATTTGTTTGTAATGCCAGATTTGATTGCGTTACATAAATCTCTCACTAAGTCCTGACCTCGTAAGGATTTCTCCTTAATCATCCGTCACACAACATAGAAGGACAGACTTGTTTTACAATCTAAACTCATGATTTCTAGATCTTTCTAGTTTATTTCAATAAGGTCAGTTATGTATTTAATATTTTATGTAATGATAAATGGGCAAATGTGTTTATGTGTTTGAATTCTATGTTTAGCCTGTATCACTGACATCTATATAAACATACTGACATCAAAAGAATTTAAGTATTTATTATGGATATTTAAAAAGCTTGACTTTGATATTAATTACCTTTTAAAGAATATTACTGTTAATACAAAATGGAGAAAATACAAACATACTCTTAATACTTATTTACGTAAAGTATGAGGTATTATGTAGAAAATAATTAAAAATCATGCATTTAAACAATGATCCTTTAAGGAATCTGTCACTATCAATATATATTAAATGAAGTTTAACAATATTAGTTGATTTCAAATACAAGCTAGATATTAGACTATACTTATACTGAGTATACATTTAAAAGTATGCTTGATATGAGGTTCTTTGTAATCTGATTTGCAGTTCTAATTTCTAAAGAAAATGCATAGTTTTTCAGACTCTAGCATATAAGACATTGCAAGAAGACACCGTGCAGACAATGGTCACTCTGGCAAAGGAAAAATGGCAGAATTCAGAATAACAAGGAATGCTAAGACATTACTCCTTTATTCCTCAGCAATTTGCCCAGATTATTTATTTATTTACTTGTTTAACCTGAAGGGGTTTACTGAATGTGTAAGTACAAAACCATATTTTTTACTTAAGACCATGACAACTAAACCATCTTCAAATTGATCTTTTAAGACATTGCAGTTTTCTGACAATTTGGGAGTCTTTGTGATGATGAAGTGTAAGCAATCATCTTTCTACCCCAAGAATTGTAAAGACTAGATTTTGGCTGAGACAGCTTTTGATTGATAGGCTCATGAAGCGCTTAGCAATAATATGTTGTTTCCCATGAGCCAAGGGGTTATCCTGAAGGCTATTCTGTCCCTGGAGAGAAAAAGGGAAGCCTATAAATTGGAGGATGTGACACCATGCAAGGGATCCAGTAAGGACATTTTTAAAATTTTCTAGAAACCAGATTTATATGGCTTAGAACTCATGTAGTACTTTTTGGAATACATGAAGTAGCCAGAACTGAGACATGACTCTGACCTATAATCATCTGTATTTTCTGATAGATAAGGGAAAAAAGGGGAGGTACAATAAATATTAGTTCCATGTTTTGTACTTCAGCAAGACGGTTCTTGTGGCACTGTGATGTCATGGACTGAAAAAGGGATTTGACTCAAAACAAGTTTGTAAGGTAGAAAAAAATAAACTTTGTTTAAATTTTTAAATTTCAGAACTTTATAGGGACTTCTTTTAGTAAACTATAGGAAAAGTACATGTGTATATATGCTCTAGTTTATATATATCATTCTCTACATCTACATGCATATTTTTCTTGTTTGATTGTTTGGGAGTTTAGTTTTCATTCATTTTACCTAAGGAGAACAAATATAATTCCATTGGTACAAGAAATAATTACTTTTCCTCACTTATATCAAATAAACCCTAATGTTCTGTTGATGCTTTGAATTCCATAATTACATATAAGGTTCACATTAAGTGCTCCTGGATGAACAAAAATGGCTGATAACTAAGTAATTAAACAATTTAACATGGGTAGAGGACCAGCATATATGATAATCAAAAATTTGCCTATGATCAGACCTCCAAAAATTTTGGGGGGAAAAATAACTCAGTGACAGTTTAAAGCCATAGTCATCTGATACATATTTTACTTTGCTTTCCTTGATAAAACCTAAAGACCAGATAATTTACTCAAGAACTCTATCTTCATAATACCATTTAAAAGTGGAAGTATTCAATTTCTACTGATTCCTAGTGAAGTTAAATTAATTTTCCAATATTTGACTCTGATTTTAATATTGACTGTTATTTTTGTGGATTGATAGTCAGCTATACCCAACATATAGTATCTTTTATAGAAAACAACATAAATTATGACAAATACATTTTTCCTTTGTGAGCAGATTTATATCTATCAGTTTTGAAAAGAATTTTGTAAACCTCCCAACTATACACGAGATACCAATAGATAATTGAGAGAAATTACATCAAGCTTAACTAAGCTCCTTGTCAGTGATTCTCAACACAATCAATATATATCAGGTAGCTTTTTTCACACATCATCACGCTGCACAAACAAACAAGATAAATACAACAAAACACAGACATTTCACTCAGATGGTTAAACACACTGGCAAATTTATTTGCAGGAAAATTAAAGTAAAAACTAAATTGCATGTTATATAAAACAACTGCTAAGAAAAATCTCAGAACATCTCCATTTACACTTAGATTAGATCCTTAATATCACTTCCTTCTCTATCATCTGTGTCTTTACATTCTCCAAAAGCAAAGATCTAGCTGCGGATATATACATCAAATTTATTATGTTAAAAAATTAAACTTATTTCTGTTTCCATCATTTTTAACTCTATTAAAATAATTTAGCAAGAAATCATCTTCACTTGAAGGATGAGTGTGAAAGAGTTATAAATATTTTTAATTTCAAGGTTTCTTTTTCACGTCAAATTTACAGATCTATGGAACTTGGGAAAATTATCAATTTAATTAAGCCATTTATGTTTAGTAATTATTAGTTTTGTCTTATGTTAGCCATGTGGAAAATGCTGGTTCAGCACATACCACAAGTTTGCACAATTTACTGGGTACGTAAATGGATAATGATGAACAAGATAAATATTCTACCATCATTGTTCAGATTCCAATGAGGTTTGAGAGTTTTTCACATTAAAGCTGAAGAGTGCTTTGATAATGGAAGAATAGTGTATGTAGGAGTAAGTAATAGTGAGAAACATTATAGTCTAAAAAATGAACAAGATCAGAACAAGTAATATTTAAATTAAAATGCATAAGATGAATATGTGATGATGTGAAAAGCTGACACTGCTGATAACTGATTTGAGACATTAGGAAATTGGAAAACGTTCTAGGAAAAGGAACCCAATCTCTATAGAGCAAATATAACATGACATATTTCTGTTTCTTTTGTTGCATGACAAAATTACAGCCAAGCCTAGTGGCATCAATTCACTGGTTTGTGGTTCAAGATAATTATATATATATAAATAATTTGGTGCTGGCTACTCACTTTGGACTTCAGTTCCTTTCTATATGGAACAGTCTGTGTTTTTTGTCTACATGGACTCTTTGGGCTTCCTCACAGCATGGTGGCTCAGTTCTATAGGCTCTATAGGTGAACATCCTGGGAGAGAAAGTGGGGGGGGGAGAGAGAGAAGGAGAGGAAAGGAGCAGAGAGAGAGAAAGAGAGAGAGAAAAGGGGGAGGGGGAGAGAGAGAGAAGAACTGTATTATTTTCACCGTTAAACCTTGGGAGAAGTCTATGATTGTTTCTTCTAAACTGGTTAGAAGAGCTGCAAGCTCCCGCGAACACTATGTTAATCAGGAGGAATACCAGTCATATATATAACAGTCATTTCAGGAAATGCAATATTCCACAGTCCACTTGAGTAATTTAACATGTTTAGAATTTCTGAAACAAGGTGTGCAAGAAGAAAGGAAGTCAATGTTTTATGAGATATGTGGAAACATTGATTTTACTCTGTGGGTTATGGCAAGATACTGATGAATTTTAGGTAGGAGAATAACTTGACTAGTATGTTAAAAAGATCTCTTTATATGATTACTTTGTAAGAAGAGAGCAAGTTTAAAAATGCAGAGTATTGTAGTTGTCTATTTGAAAAACGTATGGAGGTTAATATAAAATAAGAGCATTGGGGAAAATAGATAAAACATGTTTTTAGCATTAAAATGGGAAGGATGTGTGATTAACTGGTTGTGAGGAGTCAGAGAAAAAGGAGTTTAAATGACAAGCAGATTTCTGGTTTAACAACTTGTAACAACACAGTACCATATAAGGGGCGGGAGAAAGGAATATAGGTATATATAATGAATCAGTGATTTACATGCTGGGTTTCAATAGAGATACTATAAAAACCTTAATATTTTGTATTAGAATACATAAGACTTGTTAAAACTGAACATATAGATTTAAGGAATTTCCAGTTGAAAAGAGAGCAATTGAAAACCATTGGGACAAAAAATATGGTTTTGTAGGAATATATGGAAATGGAAAGAAAAAACGTTTATAGACAAATCTTGGAACATACCAACATTTACAGGGCTGGTGATATCTAAAATGTATTGGCATTGACATTCACTATGTTCCAATCAGTGTCCTAATTACTTAACACATATTATTTTTTTAAATAACATAGCTATCACATGCAATAGGTGTCATTATTATTTTTTTTTAATAAATAGGTAACATAATCAATAGAAGCTAAGATATGGTGCATAGACTCCAAGTTGGACATCTAAGTTCGCAGCCTGTGCTGTTCTTGACCACTGTTTTTTTCTGCTCGGAGAAGGAATTGAGATAATTTGTGAAGAACGAATAAGACAAATGTCAGGGCGACAGAAGAAGTGACTGTACTGAATCATGTCAACAGCATGGAGAAAGGGCTTTTGTAAAATACTGTCTTCATAGTTTTGTATAAGTTTAAAAGTCTTCTGGCAATTTGGCAGTGAGAAGCTAATGAAGGTGTGGGACAGACACACTACAACGGAGGAAAATAAAATCTCATTTTATTAAAATGTTAAAGTTATTAACATTTAAATACAAAATATTATTCAATTTTTGATATGTAAATACATTTATGTGAAATTATTCAACCACGATATTTAACTCTCAAAATTGAAGGAGTTATTTATATCTCAATATAAACATTAACTTACAAAAATATTTCTTTTAAACCTGAGAAGAGTAAGTAATAAACAGAAGACTGAAGATGTCAATGCAACATCTCTTATTATACTAGAAATTTATTTGAGTTCATACCTATTATTTTTAACATCTTTTGGATACTTGTCCTCTTTGCTAAATTATATTGCTATGCTAGTTAAATTTCAGACTCATAGATAGAGAGCAGGCTGACAGCTCTGGGTTGGGGGAGTGAAAGGATGGAACAAAAAAGAAAAAAAAGAGAAATAACTCATGGACACAGACAACAGTTGGGTAGGGACAGTGGGCAGAGGTGGAGGAAGGTATGGGGGATAAATAGTAGTGGAAAAATACCATAAAAATAATATAAAAATAAATTAATTTAAAAATATTTAAAAGTTTTAAAAATTAAAAAGAATACATCAGTTTACTTGCCAGAGGGCAAAATCAATATATAAGGAAGATACAGCATTTCTATCATGTAACATATTGTTTGTGGTGCTTCATCACTTTAGAGTGAAAGACAAGAACTATAAAAACAAGAACTGCCATTAATCTTTGCTACTAATGGAATAGTTGGCATTGTACTTCTCCAAGATTATAACTTCAAATACCCAGTTGACAACAGTGTTTCAGGCAAAATTTAGGACTGAAACTATATTTTTGTTGGACAATAAGTTGTTCTTATAATACAGAAGTATTTGTAGAAATACTGTTTATCTTTGGGTATCTGTAAATACTTGTATATGCAGGACAATCCTTGTCTGACAAGTACATGCAAGTCTTAAAAGAGGTTGGACATCAAGTGAAGTCGCTCGTCCCATGTTTAAGCTGTTAATACAGCTACCTAAACCACAAATGGTTTGACTGATTTCTCCGATAAATCTATGTGTGGATACAAAGGGGTTAGGTGCCCCAAATTTATCTAAATATTGTTGAGGAAAAATAAAATCCTTTCCTCTCAGAGCTCAAATTTGCCTTTTCCAAATCTCAGGGTAAATAAAGTGATCCAGAAGAGAAAAATAAAACATGTTTAAAAACTTAAGCTAAAATTTCGACTCATCAAATCATGGGAAAGTTTTAATATCTAAACACAGGTGCCCAGATCTAGAAACATGCAAATGGTAACTGTTCCAATTAACAGCTGCCCTTCCGCGATCTCTTAGATGCTGTTGATCTAGCCATCCATAATCAGATTTCTGAAACTCGGATTGGAACTCTACAAAATGCATGCCGCAGACTCTTTTTGCCAGCTTGCTTCTTTTTAAGTTATTTTCGTAGCAAGAGCTAGAACTAGAGTACTAGTGGAATTCAAAAGAAAGGGATACTTCATTTAGGTTTGTTTGTCATTCTTGCGAGCTTCTCCCCAGCATCAGCACTTCACACTAGCAGAGGGTCCAGACCCCATGCACTTCCATTGCTCCCTAAACCAATCCTCCTACACCTACTTTGAGATTCCAAAAGCAGATGGGGCACACCTCCTTCTCAAAGCCTGTCTTAGCCTATTCGGGCTGCTGTAGTAGAATACTATAGACTTCATGTTTTATAAGCAACCGATGTTTATTCTCACAGTTCTCAGGTTTGGGGATGCTAAAATCAATATGCTGATAGAGGCAGGACCTGGAGAGGGACCGACTTCCTGGCTTTTAGACAGGGTTTTCCAGCTGTGCTCTCACATGGTAGGAGGGGCAAAGACACTTTTTAGGGTTTCTTTTTATAAGGGCACTAATTCCATTTATGAGGGTTCTGCTTTTATGATGAATCTCTTCCCAAAGTCACAGTCTCCAAAAGCCATCACATTGGGAATTGGGTTTCAATGTCCGAATTTTGAGAGGACACAAACATTAAGTCTGGAGCAAAGCCCAGGTCCTAGACCCATGTTTTCCTTCTTTTGATCTTCCTGATCCTTTCAACCTCCATTTTTCTCTTTTTGCTCTTTCCACCAACCATAGAGGCAGTAGCTGCTTGCTGCAGGAGTTTCTTTGCCCCTGATCTTCACCTTTTTGCTGTTTCCAATTTCTTTGCAGCCAATTAGTTATGCCACTTTTTTTCTCGTACCTAATGTGTCTGTGTTAGTCACTGGACACTAGTGGTAAATGCAGTAGTCCCTCTTATCAATGTAAGACCCACAGAGGATACCTGAAACTGTAGGGAGTACCGAACCCTGCGTATATTATGTCTTTTCCTATCCATACGCACTTGTTCATGGAAAGGAAGCACTTTACAGTGTCTCTTTGGCATATCCGAATTGCCAGTGTCACTACTGTTGTGCTTTGGGACCATTAGTGAGTAAAATGAGGGTGACTTGAACGCAAGCATTGTGATATCACAAAAGTCAACCCGATTACAGGGACAGGTGCTAAGAGACTAGGGGACAGATAGCATATACAGACTGGACACATTAGATAAAATGATGATATACATTCTGGGCAGGATGGAGTGGGGCAGTAGGCAATTTCATTATGCTACTCAGAATGGCATGCAATTGAAAAATTAGGAATTGTTTATTTCTGGAATTTTCCATTTAATAGTTTTGACCCAAGGTTGACAGTGGGTAGCTGAAACCATAGAAAGTGAAACCACAGATAAGGTTGGATTTCTGTATTAAACAGTGTTTGCTGATTTGGTTTTCTGTTGTTTCTTCAAGGATTCCTGAAAACCCAACAATCAAGTCTTAATGTTTCCCAAATGTCTTAGAAGTAATGTCTAGATACCTTAATTATTTTTTTCAGTCAGAATTTGGTCAACATTTTATAAAATTAAATCATTACAATTTCTAAATATAGCATTAGAATTCATTATTAAAAATGGGGAATTAATGTCTTATTTAATATTAATATATTCCATGGCTATACCTTAGTGGGTCTATAACTGCAACCTAGTTCATTCCTGATTACTGACTTAAATAAGGTGCCCTAATTAAATGCATACACCACAGATAATGGTAAATCTTACGTTGGTCTTACCATTTAAAGAAGAAAAATATTCTGCCATTATATAATGAGGCTTTTAAGTCATTATTTTAGTAAAGATTTTTTGAAGGGCTTTTACCACCTCTTAACTGACATAACAAGTTCAAAACACTGTATAAAAAGATATATAAGTATGTGCTACAGTATAAATTATTTTCATACACTTAAACTTTGCTCATTTAATTATATTGTAATAACCAAAGTTTATATGATTTTCCCCTTACAAATGGTATAGTTTACTCTCTCAGTTAGGTCAAAAGTGTCACATTGATTCTTCATGACAACCAGAGTATCATTTAGTAACACTCCTAGAAGTGATGGGCCTTTGTGAAAGATAACTAATTAAAGTGCATTCCCGAAGACAAGGTACTTTTGAGATAATATATTACCGAATTGAAGGAATCCTTAGAACTGAAAAGTTATATTAAGATACTCTTCTGATCTGAGAGTATATAAAGTATATTAAATTCACATTGACATTTTCAAGAAGAATGAAAAGCAGGAGCTTCCTATTATATGTACTGAAGATCTTTTATGGCATAATACTCTTATTTCTAAAATTATGATTAAAACTGCACTTCAAAAGTCAAGTCTTTTCAAAGAAACTCTAAATTACTGAGTAAAGAATTGGGAAATCTTATCTGACGTTCTTGTGAAAAATTCTCTTGACCTTTGGTTTAACATGAAGTGTTTTCTCATTTTCTATGATCTTCTTTTGCCCTATTCTTTTCATGACAATGAAGTGATAGGGAAAAAAGCTAACAAAATATCTGCTCAATGTACTGTGCGAGTAAAGCTTTCTTACATCTGTGTCTGTGTATAATTTTATTGTACATGTACATATATTCATACAATCTGATTGAGAATGCACTTATAAAATTAGAATCCAGATATTTAAATTAAAAATGTTGTGCTAATTTTCTTTGCCCTGCACAGTACATCACAAAGAAGTTTTCCAGGCCAGAGTTGTCTTTAAATAAGTAAGTTAGAGATACTCACTCTCAACTGTGAGTAAAAGAATTAGTCCTATTATTTCTAAGATAAACAGGTAACATTATAGAATACAAAGTATGAGCTCTGTAAATATATTAACAGAAAAGATTTTAAAAATCGAGTGTTTTATCTATAAACGAGGTTCAATGTTACTCACTGAGAATCCCAAGGTTTCTGCTGGGGAGGCATTAAGGCTCACGTGGGGGTATTTCTACTTATGCATTATGGATTGTCCATGTTAATTTATCTTTTTCTTTTTCCACTCTCACTGAAATGAAGTAAAATAATCTTTTTCCAATTCACAAACATATTATTATCTCTATTTATAATTTTAGATAGATTTTGATATTTTTTAAATTTTCATGGTTATTTTACCTGTGTTAACCTTTATATCATAATTTATTATTTAATTTTATTGAAGAATAAAATACTTAGAAGAAAAATCTGTAGCTCAAAATATCATAAATTAAATGCTTCCAAATAAACAGTATGAATACCAAGGAACTAAAAATTACTAGAGCTTTAAAATCTTTTCTTATTTCTTTGAAGTTAAGGAAATGCTATTATCCTGACTTTAATATCATAGATTCTACCTGTTTAAAAATGGAAATCTACAATACAATCTATTTTTATTAGATTTTTTGCTCAATATTGAGTTTATGAAGTTAATCTATGTTATTATTTATAGTAGTACTTTGTTCATTCCTAGTGCTATCTGTCACCCCATGATTTATCCATTCTAAAATAAAAGGTTATTAAATTTGCTTCCTGTTTTGGTCAATTATAAATAATAAGGCTTTTCATAACCTTACGCATGTCTTTTTGCAAATGTATAAACATAATTCAGTGCATATACACCTAAGAATGGCATGACTAGGTAATAGCATACTTCAGCCTCAATCAAAATCACCAAATATCTTGTCCAAATGTGTTGTGTCAATTACATACCAACAGCAGTGTATAAAAATACCAGTTGCTTGACATATGTGACAACATTGCTCTTCCTTAATCATATACCATGCTTTGTAGATGTAAAGGTAAGGTATAAGAAGGATAATTTAGGAAAGAAAATAAATAGTATGTTGATTGCTATCCAGGATTGGATGACAAGTTCTTAGACAATGCAGATAATTTGACAATTACCCAAAATTGATATATGGAATCAGAGCAGTCTCAAAGTCTGGATTATTTTGAGAGAACTTGATCAGTTGTTGATAAAAACAGAAATAAATAGATATAATACAATGTGAATAACCTCTAAATAATAAATGTCAATGATATAGCAAATATTATTTTATGATTTAAGTATTTAGATTATCTAGAATGAACTTCATTCTTAAGTTTAGAAGAATGTTAGTAACTCCTGTGATAACTTACTTTTAAATGCTTCATAGACAACATATATTTTGTGTTTGACTTGTAATAATCCTATAAATGAATTTTGTTACAAAAGTTTTTTTTTTAAAGATTTTATTTTCTTATTTTTAGACAGAGGGGAAGGGAGGAGAAAGAGAGGGAAACATCAATGTGTGGTTGCCTCTCGTGCACCCCCTACTGGGGACCTGGCCTTCAACCCAGGCTTGTACCCTGACTGGGAATCGAACCAGGGACCCTTTGATTTACAGACTGGTGCTCAATACTTTGAGTCACACCAGCCAGGGCTGTTACAAAAGTTTTTATATAAATATGGAAGACTGTCTTCATGATTTTAAGATTTTGTTTTGCAAAGAAGTGCTAAAACCATTTTCTCTACTAGAAATATTTATGTATCCATTTAATAAAAGATTTAAAATATAAGTGTTTTGGGTAATTCATATTAAAACCAAAATAAGATATTACCACACATGTATAGAGATATTGAAAGTTCTATACTAAAAACAAAAACATGAATGGTTGGGGGATTTTTTCTTCAAAATGACTGCAACAAGTCCTCGACTGGTGTGGCTCTCGGTTGAATGTCGTCCCACAAAGCAAAAGGTTGCTGGTTCGATTCTCAGTCAGGGCACATGCTTGGGTTGCAGGCTCTGTATGGTCCTTTGTTGGAGGCAACCAACTGATGTTTCACTCCCTCTCTTTAACCCTCTATTCCCCTCTTTTTAAAAATAAATAAATACAATCTTTCAAAACAAACAAAAAAATGACTACAACAAGATTTGCCATTCTGCATGCTTGTCTTATAGCATAATGTGATATTCCTGTCATTAAGAAGTGTGTGTGTAGGTGTATGTGTGTGTTTCCTTTCCTTGAATTCAGGTATGACTAATAGTTTTGTGAAGCATATGCTATGTGGTTTCCAAAGTTAGTTCCTAAAAGGTGCTGTATGTTCTGTTTTGTGCTCATGAAGTACTCCCGTCATGAGCACAAAACAGGACCCAAACGCCATGTTGCAAGAAAGTTCATAGAACATTTAGAGGTCATTTGTAGGTGTTCTGCCTGACAGTCCCAGGTGTGAGCCCAGCAGAGATTCAGCATCAACTACCAAATACTTGAGTGAGGCAGGGTGATAGACTGAATGTTTGTGCTCTCCTCCACCAAATTCCTATGTTGAAACCTGATTCCCAACCACATAGTATTTGAAGTTGGGGCCTCTGGGAGGTGACATGGTCATGAGCGTAGAACTCTTATGAATAGGAATATGGCCATTCTAAAACAGACCCGAACTGATCCCACACCCCTCTGACATGGGAAGACAGAGTGAAATTAATCACCATCTATGAAGCAGGAAGTGGAGTCTTAACAGACACGCAATCTGCCAGTACCTTGATTATGGACTTTTTAACTCCCCAGGCTTTTAGAAATAATCATATGTTGTTTATAAGTCAGCCAATATGCAGCACCCTAAGTGGACTAAGAGAGCAAGCCTTCGAAATGACTCTAGTCACAGGCTGGCTGCCCCTTGTGGGGACAGCATAAAATAGAAATACCCAGCTGAGACCTGGCAACTTCAACAAACTATCTTACCTAATAAAATACTTATTTTTAGATACTATGTTTTAGAGTGATTTGTTGTATAGGAAGAGTAACCAAGTGTTTAGGAAATCTGGAACAACAAAACTCTCATGGGTTACTAGTAAAAATTTAAATGGACCTCACTACTTTGGAAAATACTGTAGCATTATATAAATATTTCTGAAGATGCACATACCTATGAATCAGTATTCCATTTCTAATTATATACACTAAAGAAATTGTATATATGTTCATTATCTTATATTATATTATTTATATATACAAGAATGTCTTAACAAGCATTATACATTAACTTAAAATGGGGACAATCTACATTTACATCAATGTACAATAGAATGGTTGTATTATTTATAGACCAATAAAAGAGAGCCTATGAAGCTAAAATAACTGCAATAACAGAGGAATAACTTTCAAACATAATATCAGCAGAAGGCAGGAGGAAACAAATCATTCGGCACGATTTCATTCTATGAAGTTGAAAAGTAGCAGACCTAATTGATACAATTTAGGGGTAAACACATAAGTGATCTTGGTAGGTAAGGTAACATTTTTAATGTACAACATAGAAGGAAAAGGCTAATGTATTATTAAGTGAAAAGTAAGAAATGTATGGTCATAAGGAAAAATATTGTCATATATTTTAGTCACAAAACATATGCTTTGTTCATTGTCATAAAGTATAAATAAAATCCAGACCAATTTATATATGCATATTATCTTTTCTTGAATAATGGTAATATTAACATATTCTTTAAATTACCCTGTGTCTTAAATTCACTCTATCTATGGCAACTATTGCTTTAAGTTCACCGAATATATCTTTCTTCTTTTTCCTGATGAATGACAAATCACTCTCAAATTTAAAAACTTAAAGCAAAAAATAATTATTTTCTCAAAGTTTGTGTGGGTTGATAATGCGGGTATGGTATATCAGAATCTTCTGGTTCTGAGTCTCTCACAAGGCCCCATTGCTCATTTTTTGGCTTATTCATTAAATTATACTAACTTTAAGTATTAACATTGATTGCCTCTCCTGTATGGTGAGGATGGTGGTGGTGGTGGAGGTTGTGTGTGTGTCTAACTGCATGTAATGAACTTGAAAAACATTTATTAACCAACAATTATCTTTATTCTATGAGAGTTTAGTGGTACAAATGAAAACACTGAGGAGTTCCCATTTTGTGTCTCCTAAAAGATTATTTAAAGGGATATAGGTTATATGAAATATCTGGAATCTGCATTATTCTAAGTTTCATATGTTTATTGAAATAACTTAGGGGTAATTATAAAGGTTATTCAAGGTCTTGAATTGTATAAGGAACACAAAGCACAAGCCAACTTTGAGAAATGACAGTTCTACCATGTTACAATTGAGATGGCCATAATTTACCTCATATAGGGTAGTGAAAATCAGTGTATTATATCACTCAAAAGCATTACTTATGACTTGTAAGCCATGTATAAATCCAGGACCAGAAGACAAGGTACTTAAATATGGATTTATTCACTTAAAACATATTGACTTCTGTATATGAATGGGGCATTCTGCTATTTGCTGTATAGTTAATGACGATTAAGTTTTATCTCTATTCTCACATGTAAATAGTTCACTAGTAGTTGCCAATATGGATTACAATTCCTGAATCAGTGGAAATAGAAAAAGTTAGTTTTCCTGTATTTATTCAAGTATTTCAACTTATATGGGGCGGCTAAAGAGTTTAAAACAAACAAAACAAAACAATAGAAAGATGAAAAATCGATGTGTATTTTATCGCAATTTTAAAAATACATGGTTGTTTTTGAAGTCAAGAATTTTAAGAACCAAACACACACACGCTACTACTAACACATTTGCTTGCTTTTTTTCCTAAGTGGTTATGGTCGTTTTGTTTGGATTGTTGTCATTTTTTAAAATATTTCCCTAAAATAACTGTTTGTCCTGTTTCTATGATAAAAATAGTGTGAAGAAACTAAGTTTCCTATTATTTTTTTAGAACATAATTTCTGGGGCCTAAAATTTATACTGGCTCCATTGTAAAATAATAACAAGACTGAGCAATAGTAATTAATTTATTTCTAAGAAAATTACTGCTCCTGAAAAATACGCTGGGAGCTAACTAAAATTGTTATTGCATCAAAACTACCGGTTGCTCATCAAGGCTCAGGGGATGCATTCTGCTCTCCAATATAAAGCTATTATTTAATAAACTCATTGAGCCTAAATCTGATAAATATCTTCCTTCAATTTCCACATTTTCAATACTGTAAGTGTATGTTAAGATTTATTTTCCCTTTAGAGTGGAACTAATAAACTTGGGTTTTCTTGATGACCCTCTGGTAGGTTGATGGTCTCTGACTTTTCATAAACCATTAAGCTTGGGACCAGAAATCAGACACTGTAATAATTAATTAATTAATCTACTATAATCGGGCATATTGTAAATTACACAGAGGTGGGTTTTAGAAAACATCCTTTTTCTAATTCAATTTGCTCAAATAAAGGAAAACATAGTATTTATAATTGAAGGAATTATTACAGTTAACTTTTATTTCATAGTTAGAGATTATTTCCTACCAAATGGAACTATAAATTATAGACCGTCTGTGTTATATGCCATTGAGTCAGCTCTAACCCTGGATGACCCTATAAATAAAAGATGTTCCCAATGTCCTGTCCTCTGCAGTCCCGCCCCCCTCCTGTAGACTCATGTCTATGGCTTTCTTCATAGAATCAGTCCAGCTCATATTTGGTCTCCCTCTTTTCCTGGCACCTTCTATTTTTCCCAGCACTATTGTCTTTCTAGACGAGCCTGCCTTCTCTTATAAATTCTTGTAAATTCACTAAATATTAAATAAGTCAGAGAGATTAAGATCCAGTTTAACAAAAGGAGAACCATAAGCTTTAGTGGCATGTATGTTATAACAACATCAGGAAAAATGTATTAGTTTACTCTATTGTCTATTTTGATGTTGGCAGCTCCAACTACTTTTGATATTCCTCTTTTGTTGAATGAAACTTAAAGAGTTTGAGGAGATTCCTCATTGTATACAGTTAAGCTAGAGAGATGGGAGAAATGATACCAGTTGATTAGCCACTGTAATAATTTATAATAACATGGACACACATAAATTTATTTTTAACACAGATGAATATTTTTCACCTTTCCCCCCACTCTCCTCCCCAAAAAAATATACGAGAAAACAAAAAGAGAAAAACAAAAATAATGTGTTTTCAGGACAAAATCTCGGTTGAGTGAATTGTTGCCCCAAAGAGCTGGCCTTAGGAGGTGTGAACAGTTTCCTACTAGTTTCAAAAAGCAAGGTACACTAATGGCAGCAAACTAAAAAAAAGTGACAGCATAATGCAAAAACAAACAAAACAATCAACAAAAAACTGGTAGGCAGAAGAAGTATTTGCTATAATTAAAGACATAAAGGGAGTATAAGAGCGGTGGACATAAGACAAGTGAGCCTGCACTGCTTACCAACAGTAGCTCTGTTTATACCTGGTGTCAAGGAATGTTCTAAGGGAAAAAGTGGAGATAAGTAATAATATCCTAGGGATTTATTAATGATTCATTCTCTTTTTGAATATTCTAATAACTTTCATTTATAATTCATAATGTAATTAGAAGTCTGATTCTATTTCATAATGTTTCAGTGGCACTAATTATTTCTTAAATGAGACAATAAGGAATCATAAATAAAACTTCTCTGTGGTGCTTATTAAACCTGTACTTAGTTCTTTACCATCTTCAGTGGTTCAAGATGTGTGGCATGTTAGTTAGAGAACTACAATGCATGGTGGGTTAGACTCATATGACTTGACTTCATAGTTTCATATCCTGATATTTTTATTGCGCAAAATCTAAAATAAAATAAAAAATAAAATAAATAAAAATTAAAAAATGAAAATACATCAACAAAATAAAAAGAACCCACAGAATGGGAGAACAAATACACAAACACAACTTATAAAACAAACAAAATAATAAGCTCTCATAAAACCAAACTTGAAAATTTTTTAATATACCAGTAATAAAACCTTTTAAACTACATAGTTTACTTGCTATACTGAATTGGATAGAGGATTTTGATATTGAAAGGTTACTGTGAATTCTATTGGAAAAGATCTAAAATTATTTTATAAAAGTATAGCATAATAATTTATTTGAATAGTTATTTGTTGGTAAATAATATCACCAAACAACAACCTATCATTGAATAAGCCAGGAGTTGAAAGACAAATACCATATGATCTCATCCATAAGTGGAACCTAAACAGCAAAACAAACAAATGAGCAAAATAGAACAAGAGACTTAGAAATAAAGAACAAACTGACAGTGACCAGAGGGGAGAGGGGAGAGAGATAACAGTGGAAAGAGGGGAAAAGTTTTCAAGGAACGCGTATAAGGGACCCATGGACAAAAACAATGGAGGGGGGATTGAATGTGGGAGGTAAGGATGAGTAGGGGAATTGAACAGCAATAAAAAAAGAAAAAAGAAAGAAATGTAGTTAAGGGAATTATTTTTTATCTCTAGCTTTTAATAATGCTGATTCTGAATAAATAGTTTCAATTCTATATTACTGAACGTTTCAATAGATATATTTTATAATATAATGGTCCTTAACCATATTAAGTGACTAAGCACATAGTTTAAGCATAAATTACATTATTAAAAATATATCAGTTGGAGAATTTCCATATTGTTTCACACAGTTCCAGATTGAGTAGCTACTATTTTTGAGCTCAAGAGATCTTCATCATTGTTATTATAGATACACAAGGAAATTTAAAGAATATTCCAAAAAACACAATGATCATTTCAGTGATATATCACTTTTGTATGAGTGAATTAAATACTTGAATAGTTTAGTGTAATTAACAATTCCCTTATAATATTATTTTTATAAATATTCTTTCTTGTGTCTTTCTAAAAACTGAAAATACATCAACAAAATAAAAAGAACCCACAGAATGGGAGAACACATTTGCCAATACCTCAGATAAAGGGTTAATATCCAAAATTTATAAAGAACTTACAAAACTCAACGCTAAAAAACAAACCATTAAAAAAGGGGTAGAGGACCCGAATAGATGATTTGTCAAAGAGTACATACAGGTGGCCAGTAGACATATGAAAATATGCTCAAAGTCACTAATCATCAGAGAAATGCAAATTAAAACCACAATGAAATACCATCGCTCACCTGTCAGAATGGCTATCATCAATAAATCAACAAACAACAAGTGCTGGTGAGGATGTGGAGAGAGGGGAACGCTACTGCTCTGTTGGTGGGAATGCAGACTGGTGCAGCCACTGTGGAAAGCAGTATGGAGATACATCAAAAAAATGAAAATGGATCTGCCTTTTGACCCAGCAATTCCATTTCAGGGAATATATATATGAAGGAATCCAAAACACTACTTTGAAAGAACATAAACACTCCTATGTTCATTGCAATGTTATTACAATCTCCAAGATATGGGAGCAGCCCAAGTGCTCATCAGTAGGTGAATGAATGAAACAACTATGGGACATTTACACAGTGGAACTATACTCAACCATAAAAACAGAAGCAAATTTTACCCTTTGTGACAGTATGGAGAACATTATGCTGAGTGAAATAAACCAGTCTGAGAAAGACAAATATAATATGATTTCACTCACCTGTGGAATTTTTAATGAACAAACTGAACTAACAAGTGAAATAGAAAGAGACTCATAGATAGAGAGCAGGGGGAGGTTTGGGGATGGAAGGATTGAGCAAAAAGGAAAAAGGACTCATGGACATGGACAACAATGTGGTGATTTTGGAGGTGGGGGGGAGTATAAGGAAGCTAAATGGTAATGGAAAAAAATACTAGAAAAATAAAACTAAAAAAAAAAAAAAAGAAAGCAACTGAGGCAGGCTAAAGTAATTAAAGTAATTTTGTCCAACGTGATCCATTTGGTGAGTCATCTCACTCCAAAGCCTGAATGTGTGTGTTTGTTTCTTGCCTGTAATAAGTATATTGATCTTTTAAGACAACAGCGTGGTGTTTGTAGAGGGGAGGGGAATAAGGGGACTTAATAGTAATGGAAAAAATGCAATACAAAATTTTAAAAAATAAAAATTATAACTTCATTTTTAGATAAAGTAGTCCTGTATTCTTGGTCTTTAAATGTATTTTAAAATGTCCTATGCTGATAGTTCACCTAATTACCTACATTTAAATTTAAAATTCCAGGTATAAATTATGACACAATAGAAGAAAATATTAACACTGATTTCAGAAGGGACCAGGAAGATATTAGATGCTTTGTACTTCTGTTTTACGACAATGTTTATAAAGGCAAATTTTGACAAGTAGGATATAAGACTGTAGATTATCTAACTACTTTTTAAAAATATCTATTTGCCTATCTAACTATGCATCCATCTATCATCTATTTATCTACAGAGTATCTACTGGAGATTTTTTTTTTTAACTTTAGTAACCTAACTAGAGATGTCTTAATTGAAAAGGCATTTGTGTAAATTAAAATGAATTTTCATAACAAAAGTTTGTGAATGCATATAAAAAACTATTGTATTAGAGTTTATGATAGATAAGAATACATAAAAATATGATGAGATAGTAAAACATATTGTTTAGAATCTGATATATTATATTTAATATCGATCCATGAAATGAGGCTTTACAACAGGGTCAAGTATACACTATAAAAATATGTGATGTCAAAATAAATCATATGCTTTCTAATTTTATATTATCATATCATGTATACAAAAGATCATTATAAGGGACTTTTAAGTAGTCTCTTCAAGACTGTCCTGAAAATATGATCAGATTTTTAAAATAACTTTCTTCTTGTCACATGCATCAGTGACAATATGTAAGCCATTTCTAGTTCATATATGCTATATTAAACAATACCATTGCCAATCAAGTAATAATAGCTAACATTTATTGAAAGTTTACTGTGTTAGGCACTGTTTTAAAGTGAATTAGGAATATTAATTCATTTATTTATCACAAAAGGTGTGTGTTGTAGGTATTGTTTTTACCACTCTAATTTACAGGTAAGGAAAAAAACAGAAAGTCGTGAAACCACATAATTCATCTGAAAACTCTGTATTCTTAACCCAAAATATATCCTCACCCTGTTCAAGTTTAACTTCAAAGACTTAGTACTGTTTCAAGTGTGAGGACTATGGACAAACTGTATTAAAATCAACTCAGTAACAGATCAGTATAGAAATGTGGGCCCCATACACAGTCCTAATCGGCCATCTTCTCTTAGGTTGGTATCTGGTTATCTTTCTCTCTCTTTTTTTTTTTTCCTTGCTTTTGTGCATTTTGGTTTTTTATTTTTTTTATTTTTTAATTAATTAATTTATTTTTTCAAATACATTTGTCTCTGCCTTCCCCCTACCACTTTCCTTTCATTTTAAACTAATCTCCCTTGTATTCTTGAGATACATTTTTTTTAAAAACATTACTTTGTTCTATTTGAGGATACTTTCATTATGATACCTAAATCTACCTTCAACTAATTAATTTCCATGAGTGACTCCAATTCACTATTCTTATAACTGTTTAAAATTTGACTTGGGTGCCTATGTAATTTCTGTTGCTAAGAAAATATTATCAGTTTGCCTTTATAAAAACATTTTAATTTTATTCACACCATAATGTATATCATACAACTTGGAAGAGCAAAAATACATGACAATTTCTGACTAAAAGAATACATACCTGAAAAAATTATGTATATGCAGGGTCCAGCACAAATAATGCCCCCTTTTTATTACAAAATCATAAGCATGTATTTCTGTAACATAGCAACCTCACACTCAAGTATACCAAATGACATTTTAAGTAAAATGTTCAAATCAAAACTATAAACTATTCCACCTAAATTATTACCTTACCAAGACACTCAAAAGGTGTTACTTCTGCTGGGCCTCTGTATATAGGTGTGAAGCTGGTCCTGTGATTTTGTCCTCTGCTCTTTTGTAAGATGTGATTCTTTTTTGAAAATAAATACACATAGCTTTTCTTTTTTGTAAAATAATACACATAGATGGTTATTTCCCAATTAAAATATAAAAAACTCAGTTGAATATGAATATCAGATAAACAAATAATTTTTAATATAAGTATATCTCAGGCAAATGCAGATTTTATAGTAAAAGTAATTTTGTTGTTTATCTGAAATTCAAGTTTAAGTGGGCTCTTGTATCTCTATTAGCCAAACATGGCAATTCCAGGCACATTTGAAAAATGATTCAGTTTCAGATCAACCTTGGTGATTTACTGTAGCAGTGCCATTTCCAGCAGGAGAAATCTAAGCTGAATACTAGCAACTAATCTGTTTTTAAATTTACCATTGAAAATTAAATTGACATAAGGTATCTTTTCTCTGGAAATCAATTACTTGGAAACACACTTTTTTTTTTTTCGAATTTGGATCTTTCTGTTTCAAGAAGATTACATAATTTGGGCAATTATTTTTCTGGCATATGGAGTTCATTACACAGTTGAGCTCTGCTGCAAATACGGTCAGTAAACCTTCAATATGGATGTGGTAGGAAGCTCCCCCAAGTCGCCTGACCAGGCTATGTAAATAGCAACACTGGGATAGTATCTGGTCTTCTAGTTACTGTGTATGTTCTTTATTTTTCAAGTATTTGAAAGAAAAGACAAGGGCATGAACAACACCCTGTTCCCCACATGAAGAAAGTAAAAGGAAAATGAAACTGAAATAAGACAGGGTATAGGAAAGGCCTTGTAAGGAATAGTCAATACAAATTTTTGTTCAAATATTTAAACTGAAATATAGAAACTAAAAGATAACTACATGTGAAGAACAAAGAATCCCTCTGCTATCTTCCATTTTTGGTGTGCACTGGGAGAGGATCTAAGGAAGCTTTAAGGAGCACAGAGAAAGTTAAGAAAAGAAGTCGTAGAGGATCAAGAACTGCTAATTTGGAAGAAATTGATTTACAGCTAATAAGTAAAGTGCAAATGAAGTTGAGAGCTGTGGATTTATTGTAATTCCATTCTATAAATTTGTCAAATTACGTTCAGCAATTAGTAGAGGCAGAGAGAGGATTAATTGAATTAATTTGAAACTTGAACATAAACTTCAGTAAGTAAGCACCAGAATTAATATCACTGTCATGGAAAACATCAACTTAACTGAGCATGGCTATAAATAAACTATGCAGACATATGTAAAGTCTACAAAAAGTTGAAAGATAAATATTAAGTAAAACAATAATTATGTCTGAGGGATCTTTATGAGGTTGAGTAACAATCTTAATGACAATACATTGACTAAAAGGAAGTGTTGAAGTTTATACAAAAATAAAGAATGAAATGCTGGGACATGACATAGTCTGTGTGACTGCAATGCTAGAGTCACACAGACTATGTCACCAGGTGACTCTAGTGGAGGAGTATTATACCACACAAGAATTAGACACATTTAGAGTTTTATAAAATTATTTCATCCCTACTCTTTCCCCAGAAGGATATGATAAAAGCTTAGCATTATATGGACTTCTGGTATTCCACTTCTTATAGTATTTTATTTCACTTTTCATATGCAAAACTTTTACTATAATATATACATTCTGAGCTTTGGTTGCTGTTTGAACTGTCTTGCATGCAGACAATGGAACTGACTATTCCAGGTGTACTTTTTGTTAAATGACAAGTACATAGTTTCTTATTGGCCTTCAGTTTTGAATAAATACATGTGAATCCAATATTTTTTACAACTTGGTTTTCATAAATGTCTTTAATTGCCACTATTTGCCCTCTAATTAAGAGGATTAAGGGTAATTCTCCCAGGATCATCTCTACTTTCTCCAGTTGTCAATATATCTTTCATGAAGGTGATTTTGGGTCACTTTTCAATGATTTATTAAATCAGGTCTCATTGTTACAACTGGAAGATTTTCACATCCTTGTTTTTAGCAATGTCATATTATATCTTTTCTATTTGGGACATAGAGAATAAATAGTTTTGTTTTTTTAAATTTTTTACAGAGAGAGAGAGAGAAAGTGTGTGTGTGTGTGTGTGTGTGTGTGTGTGTTTGGCTAATATGCACAGTTTACATGATTCCTTCTAGGATGTTTTGTAAAGTGCCCCAAACCATAAAAAATATCCTTATGACAAATTATTTTCTAGTATTATCTACATGTCTAGAATTACCTCAAAAACAACCAGAATGTAACCTTTTCAGCTGTAGAGTAACACTGTTTAAGCTAACTCTACCACACCCGGTGACCTAGTGACAATGCATAGAATTATTACTGAAACAAAGTAAAAAAAAAGGATTAATAAGCATCTGTGTAATAAGTTAATTTTAATGTTATAGCACAAATAATTTATGGCAATCCATAATTCTTTATATATTGTGATGTCATTGTTTTGTTTCACTTTTAATATATTTTTACAAGTGTGTTTATTTTATGTATAAGTGCATATAATCAGAAAAGGTGGGAATATTTAATAAAGCAACATTTTAAAGCATAGTTATAGAAACAATATAATTAAAATTATTCATTTACAAAAGTTTGTGCAAAATAAACCAATGATCTTAATAATCTATAACATATATTTATTTATTGTGAATAAATAATATCATTCGTTAAATAATTTGGAGCCAAATATGAAAAGCTTCTGTAGGCCATTTAAAATACCAGCCTGAGAATGAATAGAGGAGCAAATCTAAACTATATGCATCCAACAGGAGATTTACTTCACCTTTAAGGACACATATAGGCCGAAAGTAAAGGAGAGGAATAGGTATTTTATGCAAATAGAAACCAATAGAGAGCTGAAGTACCAATAGTTATATTATACAAACTAGAGTTTAAGTAAAAAACTATAACAAGAATCAAAGAACAACAGCTGATTCATCAAAAGGATAAGCCTCCAACAATGGAACACCTAGATATATTAAGCTAATATTATCAAATCTGAAGGGAGAAACAGACAGTGATCCAATAATAGTAGGGGAGTTCAATACCCCAGTTTCAACAATGGATGATGATTGAGACATAAAATCAGCACGGAAATGTTTGAATTGAATCACATTCAGAGTAAAGTAAAATTGTCTCTGCCAACGACATGATCTTAGATATAGAAAATCCTAAAGATTCCACCAAAAATCTCTATGATGTACAAATTCAGTAAAATTGCAGGATACAAAAACAATGTACAAAAATCATTTGCTCTTCTGTACACTAACAACAAATTACCTGAAAGAGAAATTAGGAAAATAATATGATTTACATTCATATAATAATTAAATACTTAGAAATAAAGTTAAGCAAGGTGATAAAAGACCTATACACTGAAAACTAAGACATTGATGACAGAAATTTAGGAAGACATAAATGAAAAGATATCTCATGTTCACGGGTGGAAAAATTTATATTGCTAACGTGCATACTACAGAAAGCAATCTAGAGATTCAATGCAATCCCTATCAAAATTCTAATGGCATTTTTCAGAGAAATAGAAAAATAATCCTAAAATGCGATGTAACTGTGAAAGATCCAAAATAGTGAAAGCAATCTTGAGAAAAAGGAAGAAAGCTGGAGGCATCACACTTCCTGATTTCCGTCTGCATTACAAAGCTGTGGTAATCAAACAGTATTGTACGGGCATAAACACTGACACATAGACCAAGGGGAAAAAAAAGAGGTAGCTGAGAAACAAAACCATGCATATTCAGTCAACTAAGTTTTGACGAAGGCACCAAGGGCAGTCTTTTCAGTAAATGGTATTAGGAAAATTGGATGTATGCATTAAGAGTGGATATGCACTGAATGAAACCGTGGTAGTTGTCAGAAGAGGAGGTGGGCGGAGGGTGGAAAGAGGTGGATGAGCGTGTAGAGGAGATAAAGAGTGATGGAAGGAGACTTGGGGTGGTGAACACAAAATACAGTGGACAGGTGATTTGCTGTAGAATTGTACAGCTGAAATCTTACAGTTTTGTTAATCAGTGTCACCCCAATAAATTCAATAAAAAGGAAAAAAAAAAGTACCTTTAAAAGTAATTAGAGACATTGACCAAAATAGATGATGCCAAAAAAAAAAAAAGAGAATGAAACTGAATCCCTACTATGTACCATTAACAAAAAATTAACTCAACCTGTGTTCAAGTTCTAAATGTAAGATCTATAACTGTAAAACTCCTAGAAGATAATACAGGGAAATAACTCCTTGACATAGATATTGGCAATGATTTTGGGGTAGGATGTCAAGCACAGGCAACAATAGCAAAACTGAATAAATGGGACTATATCAAACTAACAACTTCTGTATAGCAAAGGGAACAATCAACAGTCAACAAAGAATCAACCTAATGAATGAGATAAATTATTAGCAAACTATATCTGACAAGGGGTTTATTTCCAAAATATATAAGGAACTTCTATAACTGAATAGTAAAAACCAAAACATGTAATCTGATTTAAAAACAGGCAAAAGAACTATCTAATCATTTGTATAAAATGCACATATAAATGGCCAACAAGGTCATGAAATGGTGTTCAATATCACCAATAAGAAAATGCAGATCGTAACAACAATGAGATTTCATTCTTATTTGATTAGCTATTATCAAAAAAACAGGAGCTATTACACATATTGTTGAAAAAAGAAACCATTGTACGCTGTTGTTGTCAATGTAAGTTGGCACAGTCACTAAGATAATATAGAGTTTCCAAAAAACTAAAAATAGAGATACCTTATGCCTCAGCAATGTATGAGGTCGGTCCAGAAAGTATCCATCCAGTTACTATGAAAAATAGACACTTTTATTGAAGAAAATACAAGATACAAGAAACATTGTACATAAGACAATGATGCTTCAGTTCCCTTCAAAGTATACACTCTGGGAACTCACATGGTTCTCCCAGCATCTCTTTCACTTCTCAAAGCATTCTGCAAAATCCTTTGTTGGAATTGCCATCAGCTGCCCTGCCATATTTTCCTGAATCTCATCGACATTCTGAAATCTCTTCCCTTTCAAAGGTGGTTTTAGTTTTGGGAAAAGCCAGAAGTCACAGAGCATCAAGCCTGGATTGTAAGGGGGCTGATTTGCCTGGGCTATATAACATTCGGCCAAAAAATTCTTCACAAGACATGATGCATGAGCAGGCACATTTCCATGATGAAGCTGCAAATCATCATGGTCACATCTAAGTTGCACATAGATGTGGTTGTTTTCATCGTATTGCATCTGTTAACCAACAAAGACTATTAAGAGAGTACTCGTTATTAATTGCTTGGCTTGGAGGGTTGTACTTGTGATAGAAAATATCTTTCCAGACAAAAAACACTTATCATGGTTTTGATCTTGCTGTGACTTTGCTACACATTCTTTGGGTTGGAGAACCAGGTGACTTCCATTGGGATAACTGGGCCTTTATTCCTGGATCAGAGCCATATGCCCACGATTCATCTTTGGTTATGACTTTCTTGAGGGAATTTGGTACATTGGTAGTGGTTTGAATCAAGTCATTATCAACTGCAGCACAATGTTTGTTCTGCTCTGGTAGCAGAAGCCACATAAGGAATTTTGCCACAACACATTTCATGCCAATATCCTGCATCAAAATCTTGGACACAGTAGTTTTTGGAATCCCTTATCAGCTTCTAGTTGTTGCGCGGTCAGTTGCGATCTTTGCTGATTGCAGCCTGGACATGTTCAACATTCTCAGGTGTTCTGACTGTTGCAGGCCTTCCCGAGTGTGAGTCACTTTCAACAGACTCACTGCATCATCCCCAAAAGCCTTCTAAACCACCTGAACACTTTCTGTGGAGGAATGTTCAAGCTTAATGCAAAATGGGATGCAGATTCATTGCTCTTCTCATTCAGTCAAATTGAATGCGATGGCTACACAGTACATGTGCTCACTCAATGACGTCTACTGCCCCCACTGACTAGTACAGGGAAATCATCATTGTTCACACATACACATTACAGTCCACTCTCTTTGGCTGCCAGGTTACATAGATGTTGTGCAAACCTTCTTCATTATATAAACAATGGATAGCCTTTTTCAAGACAGACCCCGTACTTTTTTCTATACATCCAAAAGAAAGAAAATCAGAATTCCAAAAACATGTCTGTTGTTCTATGTGTTTTGCAACAGTGTTCATAGTATTAATGATAACTAAGCTATGGAAGTAACCTACGTGTCTATCAGCAATGACTGGGTAAAGAATATACATTATATATAAATCCTGCCATTTACAACAGTATGGATGAAACTAGGGGACATTATCTAAGTGAAATAAGCCAGAGAGGTCAATAATTTATGGTTTTACTTATATGTGGGACCTAACAATAAGAGTAATTTAACAGATACATGTATGAAGAGGAGAATGGTGGCTGTCAGGGCCCGCGGTGTGGGGGAGGTAGGCAGGTGATGGTCAAAGGGTACTAGAGCTTTCATTTATAAAATTAATAAGTTCTGGGATCTACTGTACAACATGGGGACTGACATTAATAACAGTGGATCGCAAACTTGTAATTTGCTTAGAGAGTAGGTCTTAAGACTTTTCAACACACACAGTAAAATAGGGTTGATGGATATGCAATTAACTTGATTATGGCAATTATTTTACAGTCTATACTTTTATTCATGATTTATTCAATCATGTTGTGCACCGCATACAGTTACAATTTTATTGGTGAGTTATACCTCAATAAACTGGGAAAAATAAAACTAAAATAAAATCTCAACCCCAGTAAATTCTCATTTTGAAAGTACCAGGAAAAATATAATTGATCCCATTGTCAGACATAGCCTCCTTATCAGTTTTAAATGTAATTTTGTCATTTGTTTTATATTTATTAACTGATTTCCTCAGATGTTGTGCTTTATGTTTTTCTCTGATATACAAGATTCATCTTTCTGATATTTGATACTAAAAATATAGATGTTTTTATCTTTCCATTTTTTTTTCCTGTGTCTAATAAGGGTAATATAATAGATGTTTCTCCTTTTAGTTGTTGAATATTCAGTATGAAATGTTTCAAAGTACTTAAAAATTCCTTATTTCTATAGATATATTAAATCATGAACTATCTGTTCAGGCTCAACGTTAACAATAAAAATTCATAAGTTTTTTATCTACAGAAGATTCACTTTACCTTTTATCTATGAGATAATTAATCAAAATTATAGTTTTCCCTTTTTATCTATTCCTAGGAGAGGGAACATAGAGGAGGGGGCGGAGTTTGTTCCGAAGAGACTATTGACTAGCTAAGATTCTCTTTCTGGTTCAGAGAGTGAGTGTGTGTGTGTGTGTTCATTGAGATCTGTGTATTAATTTCAGTTCTTTTCTAAAGTAAATAATATATGGGTTTTTATAAATGTTTTGTCACTCTCCTAGAAAGGACAGAAAATCCACAAAGTACCTGAAGCACTCCTGTCATCTCACAAATGTGTGCTGCACATGGATAATCTATCACCTCTAAGTATTTCATTTTCTCCTACTTTCACTTGCTTATCTTTTCTTTTTCCAACAGTAAATTCGCTATTCACAAAGAGTGACATTTCTGTCAAAGTGGAGTTCTGAGTAGCTGAATCAATTCTTGTGGGTTAAACATTTATCTTCAGTGCATTTTTCTGCCCAAGTCCCCATTGTGCCAAAAACTACACTTCATGTAAACTATATTTACATGTGCTTAGAAGATAACATAGAAAACTGCAAGGTAAAAAAAAATGCATTATTTATTGAGCAAGCATCAAGGGAATGAGACATACACTTACTGAAAACTTATCCAGATTAATACTGAAATATTTCATCTATTAAGAGAAGCAAGTTATTATATTTTGTAAATCAAATATACGTAGTGTGACCTTGCTAGATTTTGAGAGCAAAGGTTTCATTTTATAAGATTTTCTTCAAGTTTTTATGCCTACAACTATTTATTTATATATATTAGGTAAAAGATTTATGATTTTATGTCATTGGAAAATGATTCTTGAAACTTCTGTGAGCATATTATGATGTAATCAGTAATTAAAAATTTATGTGATTCATGTGGGTTTACTTCAAACTCATGCTGATATTGAAAAGTACTACGGTATGATTTTATAAGTTGATAATTTTTTTTTGTTAAATGAGTTTAAGCAAATTTTTTCTGTTTATATAAAGATAGAAAATATTCCCAAATAAAATTGTTACTTTATAAAAAGTTACATAAAACCCTTTGAGAAACTAAAAGGAATTACACATTTTACCTTCATATTTACAAATATTAAATAAAGAATATCATTTATTTTTAAAAAGGTAAAAGTGAGAAGAAAGGAAAAGTGAACAATGTCTATATAACATATTTGTAAGTGATATATGTACACACATATACATATTCACATATAATGTTTATGTAAATATTTAAAAATCTATACAAAGTTAAATGTCCTATTTAGAATATGTATGAATGATTTAAAAAAGTATGGATGCAAAAATTTCATTATGCTGTTGATTGTAGAGACATACATTCAAACTTTGTAACAAATATTCTGAACTTCTAGTTTTATATTTTTCACTTTGAAATGAATTTCTTTTTAAGAAATTAATTTTATAAAATTTTTTCAACCAATTTTTTATGCATAGTCATTTTAGTAATATATGTCTATGAAGTAGAACCTAGATAAAATGCTACGTAAAATAATTATATTGTGTTTTTCCCATTGAAACTATTTCTCAAATGCACAAAAATATTTTTATCATAGTTTCAATGGTTTGAGGTTATAGAGGTTATTGAATGAATAACCTCTATAATCATTTTAACACTTATTATATGATTGTTTTATCACTATAGTAGGGTCATTTCTCAACTATTTCCTAATAGAGCTCTATTCTGTCTAAGAAGAGTCTTATAGAGATACTGAGATACACACACACACACACACACACACACACACACATACATACAGTTTCAAGGTCCAACATATACATAATTCTCTATCAAAAATAGTTTATTTAATAATATGATAATAGAAGGTATGAAACAAAAGGATATAATCTAATTAATTTGATTTTGAAAATTACTTTTCTTTGAAAAAAGTAAAGAGTTTTGAAGAACATGTGCAATACAAAACTTTTACATTTACATTGATATTAAAATTATAAAATATGAAATTATTAGGGTCATAAAGAATCTTCTAAGATCAAACTTATTTTTAGTGTCAAGTTTCATTCACTAATATAGAAAATATCTTTTTATTTTGACTCATAGATTTAAAGCTCATAAGACATATTCTTTATTATAAACTATTCTTAATTATCACTATATATGCACATATAAATACACATATGAAAACAAGTGGTAATCTGTATAAAAATAATTATATAATTTTCATTGTAACTTAAATTGAAATAAACAGTTTTTGGTACATGTGAACTTATTATTTGAATAAAGTAAGGGAAAAATACTTAAAGGAGTTATTAGAAAAAAATAAAGAACAAAGGATCTTGATAAACTTATTTATATATTTACCAATATTCTTCAGTAATGATGGTAAACATTGTATTATTAACAAATATTATTTGAAGCAATTAAGTTAAAAACATAGTTATTATTAGTAAGGACACAGATAAACAATTGAAGTAAAAATATTGGCTAAAATACACAAAAAATGAATAAACACTAATAATTTACTTATAAGTTGGTCAACAACTTATCATAATGATGAAAAGTTGTTATATTCATAGTAAAAGAATTTTCAGAATACAAAGTTTATAAAAGATTTTTACTGAACAAGTAGGATGATATGTACTTAACACTGTCTCTAAATATAGTGCAAGGATTTACGTCTTCTCGGCCAGTACACAAGGAGATTAGAAGTCAACGCTCTGTCCTAACAATTAGAAAGCTGAACAAATTGAAAAATCAACAACTCTTCTTAGGTCCCTCAGAGATGTGAGGTAAGAGAGCAAAGCACTGCTCCAGAAATTTGAAAGACAGGGAGGTACAGGGCTACCAGAACAGTAACTGATGCATTGCTGGAGATGCAGCGCTAAAAATTCCAGAGAAACCTGCTATCTGGAGGCCCTCACACGTTTGTGAGTTTTACCTCCTAAAGATTAGTGAGTTCCACCTACAGGTCCGAAAGTGTCAGAGAGAAAACACTGTCGCCTTGTAAAATAATCAAGTGGAGGGCACATGGACCATATTGAAATGGCCAGAGCATCATTTTTTACCAAGACCAGTCCTTAGGAGAAAGTATTTTACCAGAACCAAAAATGTTGAAGTTTTATCACCTCTTATCCTACCTGGGGAAAGGGATCCATCTAGCTTCCCCTGTGGTGGAATAAAAATAGAACTGCCATGTGATCTGGCAATTCCACTTCGGAGTATTCATCCCCCCCCAAAAAATTACTAACTCAAAAAGATATACGAAGCCTGTCCAGAAATATTCCAACCATTGTTAATATAAATGAGAACAGTTAGAGCAACATCAACGTAACCTGGCAGCCGAGGAGAGTGGACTGGAATGCACCTGTGTGAATAATGACAACTTCACTGGACTACTAAGTGAGGGTGGTAGATGCCATCACATTCAAAATGACTGAGCGAAGACAGCAACAAATCTGCATCAGATTTTGCATCAAGTTTGAACATTCCTCTACAAAAATTATTTGAGTGATTCAGAAGGCTGAAGCTACGGGCAACTGGTGATTGGCAGCTTCATCATAACACACCTGCTCATGCATCACATCTCATGCAGTTTTTTGGTAAACCATCAAATCACCCACGTGACTCAACCCCCGTACAGCCCAGATTTGGTGCCCTGTGACTTCTAGCTTTTCCCAAACCTAAAATCACCTTTGAAAAGGAAGAGATTTCAGACCAGCTATGAGATTCAGGAAAATATGACAGGGAACCTGATGGAGATTGGGAAAACTATGTGAGGTCCCCAGGTGCCTACTTAGAAGGGAACTGAGGCATCATTGTCCTATTTATAATTGTCCTATGTACAATGTTTCTTGTATCTTGTATCTTTTTCAATAAATGGCTCTATTTCTTATAGTGCATGGCTGGATACTTTCTGGTCAAACCTTGTATGCACCCCCATGCTTATCACATCATTATTTACAGTAGCCACAATATGAGAACAGCCTTGGTGTCCATAGATGGATGTGTGGATAAAGATGGATGTGGTATTATGTGCCCGTATAAAAGAATACTTTTTAGCCATAAAAAATAATGAAACCTTACAGTTTGCAAAAATGTTGATGGACATTGAGGGCATCATGCCAAGTGATATGTCGGACAAAGACAAATATCATCTGATCTCTCACGTGGAATGTAAAAACAACATAAAATCAAAGAAAAGCAAAAACAAAACAAGCTCACAGATACATAGAACCAACTGATGATAGTCAAAAAATGGGGCAGGGAGTTGGGGGAAATGAGGGAGCTCTTTTTTTTTTTAAATTTCATTATTTTAGTTTATATAATTTGAATTAGAAAAATACATTTGAAAGCAACAAGGCATAAAAAGAATTGTACACTATGATCAACAAGGGTTTATCATAGATATTCACGGCAGGTTCAACATTTAATATCTTGTTTTGTTCCTCATCTTAACAAAATCTTCTAGTTTTTCATTATTAACTACAATATTAACTGTGGGTTTCTAAATGATGTTCTTTGTCAGGTAGAAAGAGTTATTCTATAGCCCTATATCTGTTCCTGCTGAGAGGTTTTTTTTTTTTTTTACATTATTATTAATTTATATCAAATGATTTTCCTACATCTAGTGATAGGATCATGTGATTTTTCTTCTTAGGCTTAGTCATGAGAAATAAATGCTATGGTACTTTTGGTGTACACATACCACAGAGCACACAAACACAAATCCAGGTGGTATAGTCTACTACACAACTAGGCCATGTTATATAGGCTATGAACCTGTGCAGCATATTACTGTGCTGAATAGGCTATTTAACACAGTGATAGCTATTTGTGTATCAAGACATTTCTAAACATAGAACAGGTACAGTAACAATACTGTAAAAATATTAAAGGTATATCTCTATAGGACACTTATGAATGCAGCTTGCAATACTAGACGTTGCTGCAGTTCAAAGTGACATAAGATGTTACTGTACACTACTGTAGACTTTATAAATACTTACCACTTATGTTGCACTAAATTTATGTAAAAATATTTTTCTTCAATAATAAACTAACTTTACCCTAATAACTTTACTTTGTAAACTTTTATTTTTTTAACTTTTTGAGTCTTTTGTAATAACACTTATCTTGAAATGCAAATAAATTGTACAGCTGTACAAAAATACTTTTCTTTATATTTTTATTCAATAAGATTTTATCTATTTTTAAATTTTTATTTATTTTTACTTTTTAGACTTTATTGTTAAAAACTAAGACACAACCACGCACTCATTTGCCTAGGCCTACACAGAGTCAAGGTCATCAATATAAGTGTCTGTCGCCCCCATAACTTGTCCTACTAGAAGGTCTTCAACTAATGTTGAAGGCTGATAACACTCATGTCAACTCCTCTGAAAACAGTGACTTCTTTTAGAACACCTCCTGAAGGACCCGCCTGAGGCTCTTCTTGAGGGACTGTCACTCTTTTCAGAAATATGTCCATGGTGGTTTACTTGATTTGTTTATTTTTACATCATAGATTTGCTTATAAGCCGGTAATGCACCATGGGCATTTCTCTCTATTAATGAAAATCTGTTAGTGTCATGGTCATGTTTTCGAACTTTTTAAGGAGCTTGTTAGGGTCTACAAAAGCTTCCACTAAACCCTCCACTCTGAATTTTCTTGGGGGTACTTATTTTTCTTCTCCTGCAGTTTTCTTTTCTCTTGTCTCTTCTTCAGCTATGCATCCCTGTTCCAGTTCCAGCCATCCCTCATTAGTCAATTCCTCATGAACCATCTCTAGGAGCTACCCTTTGTCATCTTCAAGCACATGCAGGTTAAAGTTGTTTATTTGTTTGTTTTTTCC
The DNA here is from genome assembly GCF_021234165.1 of Pteronotus mesoamericanus. Taxonomy (NCBI): domain Eukaryota; kingdom Metazoa; phylum Chordata; class Mammalia; order Chiroptera; family Mormoopidae; genus Pteronotus; species Pteronotus mesoamericanus. The sequence goes on along the minus strand of NW_026555285.1, from coordinate 35,692,948 downwards.
CATATTAACAGTAACCTTGTTGATTTTGCAACTTTTTCATCCTTGGCAAATTCTTTGGAGCTGGGGACAAATCTCTTGAGTGTCTTTTTCCACATGCCATTCACACACATGGTGACATCACTCCAAGCCCAAAGCATGGTTCTTGATACAGTCGTAGATTTTGTAATCCTTCAAGAATGGCATCAATAATTCTCAATGTCTTCTTCAGTTGCTGCAACAGCCTGGACAAAGGTCCTCCTTAGGCAGTAGGCCTTCAAAGCTGCTGTAAGTCCTTGATGCAGTGGTTGGGTCAAAGAGTTGGTATCTGGGAAGAAAAACAATACTATGATATTGGGATGAAGATCACCAGTTAAAGGAGGATATACCAGAACATTATCAACAATAAACAAAATATGGAAAGGTTATGTTATTCTCTAAACAGTACTTCTCCATTTTGCCGGTGTAGCAATTCAGGGGGGCATCTTGGAACACAAGCTAGGTTAGCCATGACTTCTTATTGGTCCTACAGTCCACAGGCGGCATGTGCTAATGGGACTACGAGGGAACTTCCTGTAGTTTCCACTCTATGTTGCTCTAAAAATAAAGTCTAAGAATAAATAAGGAATAACTATAACATAACATATTCTAGTTTTAAACAGAAAAGTTATTTTAACTAAGAATACTACATTATATCAAGGTAACTACAGACTTACTACTTAAAGAAAATGTATAAATATTCTCTCAACAAAAAATTTAATGTTAATATCTCTATTCCCAACTCTTTGCTAGATTCATCTTTTTTAAATAGATTATTCCCCAAAGTAATACAGTAGCATTCTCTAGTTGTCTGGTTCAGTGAAAATTTAATTAAGCAGTTTGATCATCTATCTGAAGACATTATTATATTCAATTAATATAGGAAATTAGAAGGAATTTTTTAGCAGAAATTGTGGCTATTTGGGGAGAAATATAATGAGTAAATGACATATGTGTCTGAGAAGAAGAAAACTCATGGAAGGCTGGAGGGTAGTGAGTACAGGTGTTTGAAAGTCTAAACAAATAAAATTGATGCTCTCACTTTAATGGCTGTTTTCCTTGGAGTGTTTTCTTGACAGGCATCTATGATTTTGTATTGTGTTGGTCAAAAATTCCATTTATTTCTGTAAAATGAAATACTCATTTTCCATTTTCACAAATAACTTTATTGATTTGCATATTTTAAGTATGTTGGCTATATCCCACATGGTATAACATTAATTGTTCTCAATTAATGTCTTGATTTGATCGCTGTCAACTTCAACTGGTCTACCTGACCATGGAGCATCATCCAGAGAGATATCTCCAGCACAAAATTTCGATGAGCTCAAAAACTGTTTTGAGCAGTGGAAAAAATGTGTTAATAGGTGTATTGTATCAAATGGAGTGTACTTTGAAGGTGAGAGAAGTTTAATCATGTGAAAATAAATATACATTTTTTATAAATAAATTTCATTTTTGGGGGTCCTCCCTCATATCATTAAGAGATAACCTGGCATATGGTGGAAAGGGGTTTAATAAGGCTAAGAAGAGATTTTAGAGAGGAAACAGAGAAAAAGCCAACTAATTCATGCCAAAGAAGCAAGAACAAAAAAATTAAACAAAACTAAACTAAAAGCTAATATTTAATAAAGTATGTGCAGTTGAAGGGCTAGTGAGCGTGTGAACCATGAACAATTATAACTTTTGAGAGAGTGTTTGTTTCTTATCTAATATTCACCAGAACCATACCTAGGGAATTTAAGATATCATAATGCTAACACTGATCTTTAATATTTTTTAAATTTGGGATTATCTTAAATAAACAATGAATATTTAAACATTCTTCATTTAATTCTCATACTTAAATATAGTACCTTTTAACATGAGGGACCCCAATATTAATATGAATTTTCTCCATAATTCTTATAATACCAGAACACCATAAAAATAAATTAACCCCATGACTTTTCATGAAAAATCAAAATGAGGCTAACATTTTTCGAAACAGCAATTAAATATGTATTCCAACACAGATAAGAATTTTAGAGTAACTATGCACAATCTGTTTGGATATGTACACAGTAATGTTGGTTGAAATGCAAACCAAACTTTAGAAACAGAAAGTAAAATTTTTTATTCCTAATAAAATAAAGATTTAAGTATTTCAGCACCTGTGTTGAAGTTTATGAAACAAAAATTAGAAGGCAGTGCTCTGCCACAGGGACCTTTTTCAGTAATGTTATAAAGTGGGGTAACATATGATAAAGTAAGGATGTTGGTATCAATTAGATTACTATCGATAGCAGTGGATCTTGAAAAATGAAAGAAATGGAGAATTCAGAAGACCTTCATTATACTACTTACCTAAAACAACCCAATGGTAGACTGTAGAAACTTCTGGTGCCTGAAAAAAAGGCATAACTTCCCCCCAAACAAGGTAACAAGATCTAATGAATTTATACAAATGTACAAAGCTATATCTCAACTCATACCTTCTATTTTACTTCCCTAGAATCAATCACAGTGAAAACTGATTTTATGTAAGACTAAGGAGTAAAAATGAAGCAAGTTCCCTTCAGTGCAATGGATTATTTTTACAGAAAGTCTAATGAGGCATATGGAGTCGAAAAAAGGCAATTAAAGGCAAACACCATATGATTTCACTTGCATGTTTAATCTAATGAATAAAATAAACTGGGGAACAAAACAGAAACAGAGGCATTGATACATGGAACAGACTGACAGCTGTCAGAAGGGACTGGATGAAAGAAAGTGAAGGGATTAGCCAAAGAGCACACAAGCATACCCCACAGACGCAGACAACAGAAGAATGGCCAGAGGGAAATGGGCTGGGGCAGGCAGAGGTGGGCAAAGGAGGGGAAATGGGAACATCTGTAAAAGTGGCAACAATAAAAATAAAATTAAAAAAATACAATATTTTGAAAAAAGAAAAATAAATAAAAACTATTTTATGTGGAAAAAATAAAAATAAACAAAATACTTGGGATTATGTAATAGTTTGTGTGAAACAATCCAGGTCTAGTGTATTAAGAAGAATTCCCAGAAAAAGCCTTTGCAAAACTAAGAACAGATAGACAAATCAGAGTTATTGAAGCAGAGAAGAAATGATCAAAACAGAAATACCAACACCTTTGAAGGTCTGTGTGAGAGAGAGCTACATAGGTTATTTATTTTTTGTTGATTTCTGTGTTTAATTTTTATTATTTGTTGTTGATTTCTGTGTTTAATTTTTATTAGTATTTAAGATCATCTTCTAAACTATTTTAACAAATTTTTACTCCCAATACCAGGCAATACATCTTACACTTTTGTCAGTTTCCTGAAAGCCCAAGGACTGAGTAAAGACAGAAACAAAATTTCAAAGCAGTGGGAACCCTGGAGGCGTTATGAATACTGAAATGAAATAGGAGTCTGTTTCAGGAGAAGAAATGTTTTTTCTCTGATTCCAAATAAAAGAGACTTAGATATTTTTTTTAAAAGGCAAGGAGAACAGAAATTTTAAAAGATAATGATGCTTCTGGGGGTGGATTTTGCTTCTGATTTTTAATGATAGATCCAGTAAAACTAGAGCACCTGAGAAAGAGTAGGGAGTGGATTAGATGCTTCTAATTTGGATGCTTGGGTAGAGGATAAAACCTTTCTCTAATACAAGATCATATAATAATAGCTTTTAACACTCCCACTGCACTGAGATGCAGAAAAACACTAGAGATAGTGGTTCAAGAATTAAACTTTATAGACGGACTGCGTTCAAAATCACAGCTCCAACCCATATTGAGTAAATCTTGCTCAAAATATTTCATCTCTGTGTCTCTGTTTTCTTACAGGTAGAACAGTAATTATACCAACTCATAGAGTACTATGAGGATTAAATGACTATATATGTATTTTCCACTAAGAACAATACTTGCCATATATATGTACTATATGTTGAATACTACTAATTCATTTTGTAATCTTTGGGGTTGTGACTGGATCTAGTGAGAAAATTCAAAGCTGAAGAAATGAGGAAATTATCAGTATGTATATGCACAATGGTGCTTTGCTTCATGGGTGACCTGCCTCCAATTATTTTTTTTTTCAGCCCCTTGTCACCAATACCCTCCAAAAGCCAACTACTTCAAAACACTAAAGGAAAAGGCTTGTGGGATCACATGGTCTTCCTAAGATGAATGAGTAAATAGTTTGAGATTCCCTAGGTATAGCTATAGGGAAACTAAATACAATTTAAGAAAAATTAACAGGTGTTTGTATTTTGAAGGTTTAATTGAAAATATTGTGCTCCTTCCTGAATAATAAACACTAGAAAAGATGTAGGTTGAGGGTGGGGGATGCATGAGTTTTTGGCGGGAGAATGTTAGGAGGCTTGAACAGAGCATCCAAGGCAGGGATTTTAGTTTGTTTGTTTCCCAGAAGAGGCTTTTTTGTTCATTCAAAGAGCTCAGCGGCAAAGCACTGAAACATTTTGAACTCAGGACTATTAGCAGACTAAGTAGTTTGCTGAGAAAGTCCCCTTTCTTCAAAGAAACATTCTGAATAATCCCAGTCTTAGCATTCTGAGGAAGTAGACTGAGCAGCTTCAGTCACTATCTCCAGATATGACCTGACTCTTAAAGTCATTTTATTAAACATAGTAATACTTTAATTTTTGTAGATCTTAAAGAAAGGATAAAATCCATGTTCAATATGTGCACCTTCTTGCCTTGGAAGAGAAATGCATGCTCCTGGACCACACTGTGGCATCAGATATCCACTTTTGTGTCCTGTAGTATTTGAATAACACACGAAAGTCTTACTTTGTACAATAGACACTACCAGGGGCAGTGTCTCTTTATACACCCTGAGGCTGCCAGATTTAAGAAATAAAAATATACAACCAGTAGATTTTCAATTTCATATAATGCAATATACAGATGATATATTATGGAATTGTACACTTGAAACCTATGTAATTTTATTTTCCAATGCTACCCCAATAAATTTAATTTAAGAAGAATTTCAGTCCTGGATGGTGTGGCTCAGTGGATTGAGTGCTGGCCTGCGAACCAAAAGGTTTTTGGTTCGATTCCCAGTCTAAGGTACATGCTTGGGTTGCAGGCCAAGTCCGCAGTGGGGGATGCGTGAGATGCAACCACACATTGATATTTCTGTCCCTCTCTTTCTCCCTTCCTCTCTCTCTCTAAAAATAATAAATGAATGAAATCTTTTAAAAAATAAAAATGAGAAGAATTTCAGATTCACAATTTTTATTAGTATAGGTGTGTCCTGTGCAACAGTAAGAATGTATACTAAAACATATACATTGTTTATCTGAAATTAAAATTTTATTGGGCAGCCTTTATATTATCTAGCAATCTTGAGGTCATTGCTAGCCTTCTGTGCTTCAGCACGATTGGCAAAATCCAATTTCAATTCAGCCCACAGAATGCTTTTGCCCCAGTAGTTACATTTAAAAAGCACTGGCATTTATGGCTATGATATGTCATCCTAGAATATCTGAGAGGGCTCTAAATGTCATCACAGATATCCTTACAGATCTTAGATAAGTGAGGATTTCCCACAAAGATATTTGAAAATAAGAATATTCATAAATGGAAAGCAAGAAGCATGTTTAAAGTGTGAGTGTGAGGCAGAACGGGCCCCTGGGCCCACCTCATTGGTCTGCGTGGACGGGTGTGTGACTTTCTGTGGCGACAGGGGTGCGAAGGCCCCGAGGAGAAGCATGCTGGGGATGTTTGGGGGTGTCACTGCATTAAATAGCGGTTTCCAGTTTAGCAACACAAAACAGACAAAGCATGTAAACAAAAATTGAAAACAAAATTAAGCCCATTACGATGAAGAACCCAGTCTTTAACACAATAGATGGAGGAATTTACAAAGCTGGAAGAGGACACATGAAGTTACTTTGGAAAAAATAGATACCAGAAAAAAGGAGAATATGCAAAGGCATAAAAAATGCTCAAACAGCTTCACTGTCAAATATGGCATTTAAATTTAGACTCAGAAAGGTCTTCTCTGTAGGTTGTGGGACAAGGACAACCACAAAGTTAAAAATACACGGGAGAATAAAATTCTATAGTTAAGGAAGATGGAACACTTCCATCTTAGCACTCCTAACTCTTAAAAACTATTACTGATAACGAAATAAAATGCATATAATACCAATTTCATAATTTAAAGTGACGCAAATAAATTATTTATTTATTTCCCGAGTATTTAACAAATGAAAAATCTTCCAAAAGATATGAACCCAATCGCTTCAGTAGCCTAACTGAACAGTTCATTTTAGCTGTCCTAAAATAGCTAATTGTTCACAACACTGCCTAGAGACCTATTGACACTAAGAATAGGTTGTATATGAAGCTACCATGTGGAACTTTGAATTAAAGTAGTATATATTTCATATGTTAATGCTTCTACATTGTTATTGTTTTTAAACTGTTTTAAAATGATTTAAAATCATTTAATGAGATTATTTAGCATTGAAAAAGTGCAGTAGTAGATATTTTAAATTATATTTTCCTTAAATATCTAAAATTAAATTACCACACATATGGGAGTATATGCAGGTATGCATGGCATGCATGTAGCATGTAAATGATAGGTTTGGTTAACAATATATAGAGAGAAAGAATATGGAAAGTAGGTCTCAGCTACATCCTCATTGTTTTCATTAACTATTTGTACAGTGAATTTCAAACATCTTATTCTACACTAACACTTATTCTAACTGATTATGGTATTCTGAAATGGTATTCTCTAATAAACTTGGATTTTTGTTTAAAAATCCAAGAGATGTCTCAATACAACAGATTTTGTTGGGGTATTTAGAATTATTATGCCAGCTCATCATTAAGAATATTTTGTCATATCTCATTATAGAAGGCTCAAAATTGTTTATGAAATTCAAATTTGCATAATTGTAACAATTGTCACTTACATTAAATAAAATCCAAGACTGTGAATTATATTTCCAATATTAGAGTAAGCTTTTAGACAAATTTCCTGTCAGTGTTTACTGAGTACCTGTGCAACTTTTCAGTGTGGTTATAATTCATAAATAGCTCAGAAAATGTGCTCCTTTGGAAGCAATATCATGGAAAAATAGACTCAAAGTAGTAAAATTACTTGAGACACAGGATAGCACAATGGTTGAAAACCCAGGCTGTGGTTTCAAGCTGCACAGATTCAAATCCTGCCTGCATCATATGATAATAGAGGATTTCCTTAATCTCCTTTTGTTTCTCTTTCATTATTTGAAATAAAGGAGAAAGAAAGAGTAATTTCCAAGGTTTTCAGTATAAAATCTCAAAAGGGAATCATGGTATAGTAGTTAAGAGTATAGAATCAGAAGCCAGGTAATTCGTTTTTAAGTCTCCATTCTGCAACTTACTACGCCTTGGGGGGACAATAAATTTCTCTGCATCAGTTTTCACCTCTGTAAAATTGGAATAATTAATTAGCTCTTACACTTGTTTTGAAAATTATGTGAGTGTATTCCTGTGAATACCTAGAATAATACTTTCTTTAAGTAAGTCATATCATAAATGTAAAGTATTACTTATTCTTTTTCTCTTTTTACAGAATTTTTTTAAAGATTTTATTTATTTTTAGACAGAAGGGAAGGGAAGGAGAAAGAGAAACTTCAATGTGTGGTTGCCTGTCGTGGGCCCCCTACTAGGGTCCTGGCCTTCAATCCAGGCACCCAGGCACGTGCCCTGACTGGAAATGTAACTGGCAAACCTTTGGTTAGCAAGCCCGCACTCAATCCACTGAGCCACACCAGCCAGGGTTACTTATTCTTGTAAAGACTTAATGACTAAGCAAAGGTAAAGAGAGCCCTAAGGGAAGGCTAGAAAAAAGTTGGTGCTTATTGACATTACCTATTGTATTATTGTTTTCAGTCTACTATAGTAAGTAAGAGGTTTATTTTCCTTTACTTAGTATTCTTATTGTACTGTATATCAAATTTTGTATAACATAACTTTTAAAATTATTTTTGATGAACTAGCACAATGTGATATATGCATGAACTTGAGGTATAAAATGTAAGAGAATAAGAAAAATAGCTTTTATTAAAGTTTATTAATTAGTGTATTTAATACCAAATTATCTCTTTATCTGATTTTATCATATACTTATATGAATCATTTTATATCTTAGGTGATTTTTGCAAATTCATTTAGAAGTAAAATGAAAAATAACAAAATGTTAAGACACTTTGATCATATATACACTTCTTCATTGTTTTATAAAACACAGATATTGCAGTAATGAAAAATATACAGTAATTCTAAAGTATTGGTTATTTTTTAGTGTTTGATGCTTTATAAATTTAAACAACATTGGAATATTAATGAAAATGAGCTATTTTCTTACTTCTGGTCTTATGTCAATTTTAACCAGCTAAAACATTTACTTACTATTTTTTTTTTCCTAGTCACTTACCTTCTACTGAATTATAAAGTATCTCATTAGACTTAATGTCATTTTAAATGTAATAGGTACAGTGACTGCTGCATATAATATAGAAATTAATTTATAGCTTGACTTGAACTTAAATGTGAATTTTTTCTACGGACTGATTATTAATTCAGAGCCTGTGAATCACTGAAGTTGAATGACTAATTTTATTCAGAAGCACATATTTTCTGGGGAATAGCCCAAAATAGTCATGAATCTTTCAAGAGTGTCAATGTAATGGGGCACAGCCAGGGCCCCCCCCAAAGTGTATTTGTAACGGGGTCCAGAGATTGGGGTGTCCAAGAAAAATATATTCCCCACCCCAGGGCGGGCAGCCATGGGGGATGGGAGCCTTGAGCAGGGCCATTGAGAAGTCAGTTTGCATGTCAGTAACAGGATAGCTTCGTTCCTCCTTTGCAAAGACGATTATTTGGCATATCACCAAAGCTAATCAGGAAGGTTTAAAAGACTTAATACAGAATATAACTGGGAGAGGAGAGACAGAGGCCTGCAGGAGAGAAAAACGGACACAGACTCTGGGGAACAGTGTGAAGACCACACGGGAACAAAGAGGGGAGAAAGGACTCTGGCTAGTGGGCCGGGAGAAGGTGCCACGTGGTTATGGATTGAGAGCTGGAGATCGCGGCGCCCAGAGGACCGCGCTGAGACCCGCGAGAGGCCTGCCGAGCCGAGCCCTGGACTTCTGCTCTTTTTCTTCTGAAGGCTGGTACCCTTTACTGGCCTAATTGGGCAAAGGGAGGGAGGCAGGACGGTGTGTGTGCTGGTGGTTGTTTTGAAGTGATTTTGAGGTTTAAGGGTGACATTAACCATTAATCAAACCTGTAAAACTTGTGAATAAATAGTTTCTTTTCCTTTTCACCAAACTCTGCCATTCAGAGCAATAATTCCAAAGGCGGCAAGCAAAGGACCCACAACCGAGGGGTCCCGGGCAAGGAGGGTGTCATTGTTTCGGTAATAGCTATCTGGGCAACCCCCCGCCGCCCGCCCCCCGCACGGGTCCTTCTGTTCGGTAACATCAATGATCCAAACATTTTAAAAACCACAGCTCTAAGGCATTGTATGAATCAGCACTTTCAAGTTTTATGGTGGCATTATCTAAACAATCATTTCATTCATTCATCAAATTCTGTTTCTTATTAGATAAAACCTATGCAAGCTGTTGATATTTTAGGAAATCAATAAATAATAGCCCTCTTTTTACACTGGAGTGAACTGAGAGAGAGACATCCAGGAATCAAGCTGATGCATATCAACACATATTACATTTTTGATAAAGCCATTTGGAAGATGTAGCCTTATTCTTTGCCCAATTGAGTGTGCTAATAAGCCCCCTGCATAAAACTACTTACCCCCAAACTTCATTTTTCTCCCATGGCCAAAAAGTGAAACCTCCTACAAATCTTTAAGCAAAGAGCAGTGTCTGGCAAAGGCGGAGCCAACAGGCTCAGCCCCTCCTCCTCTTCTCACCAATCAGATCTCTCCATCCTCACTCTCCCCATCTCGCCTATCAGGTGAAGAGAAGTGACAAGGGGTAGAGATCCCATTTTTTAAAGGAAGCTTAAAGAATCTTAAAGGAAGTGTTTTGTTTGTTTGATTTTTTTCCCCTTCAAGAAGTTTTACGTGAAGAGTTCAAGTTCTTTTTTCACCATCCTTCACCTTTTTTTCCCCTGTATTCTATTTAGCTTTAAATCTTAAATCTATGAGGAGAAGATTATCAATTTGTTGTGACATCCCTGCTTCCGCCTTAGTAAGTTTCCTCTCATGGCTTCCAGTCCTCAAAGCTTTCTTAGGTACTACAATAGAACAACCGATCAGTCATTTTTCCTTTTGTAATGACGATATTACAAAGTAGGCCCTGATAACTCCTTCATTAAGCTAGCTGAACTGCTATTCTATATCCAAGACAAAAAATTAAGTTGCTGTATTACATTCTAAAGGAAATTTTCCCTAATCATTTTATCCTATAAAACATATTAGAAGTATTTCAGCAAGATCAAATAACATTTTAAACTAACTGCAACGATATGACTGTGATAACATAGAGAAGCCATACTCTTGAACATGTATTTCATACGTTAAAATTTTTGATAGATATTGAAGTTTAAATATTAATTTTGTTTACAAGTTCAAGTCTCTAAGACTTAAAATCCTGATAAAGTAGAATCAAAATCAGTTTTTACTGCAGTAAAGAATTGAAATTCAAAGACATTAAATCCCTCAATGCATGTCCAAATATCTTGTCCTGATTATTACAAGACATATTTTTTCCCAATACATTGAAAAGTTGTGATTTCTTAGCTACAGAATGTACTATCTCACACGAGAGTGGAAGCTATGTTCTAAGAATCTCAAAAACAGAACTTGTTTTTTCTGTGCATCCTATTTAAAGAGTCCAAATCAATAAAAGGTACACATAAGGATCACACAAAATATAAAGTTGGCTACCCCCAAACCCCCCCCCCACACACACACACTCACAAAGCAAAAAATACAGAAAAACCTTGTCCCTAGAGCAGTTACTCCAGGAATAATTATGCCCGCAGTACACAAGATTGTTGAAAGTTCAGTTACATTGGAGAAGATCCATGAAACATGGGTTCATCTTTCCAGTTGTTTTAAGAGAGCACAGTCCATAACAACATACAAAATGTAGGTACTGAGGGAGTTTTCTCCCTCCTCTCAATTTTATTTATTTATCAGTTGAATCATCCTCTGGGCATTTCTGAACAAAGGCTTATGTTAATATTTATGAATTTTAGGTTTCTAGATGCTTAGAGAAAACCAAATCTCTTCACATGATTTCTTGCAGCACATATTTAATTTCTAAGCTCTGAAAGTCCCAAGCACAGAGTAACAGTTATTTTGACTTCGTTTATTAATTCCATAGTAGAATATGCCTTTAGTATTTAATTTTCTCTTGGTGTTTCTTACTTCTTTCAATAGCCTTAATTTGTAACAGTTCAACCAACAGCTTAAAGAGATGTTTTTCATTGCCTATATCATGTAAATCTATCACTTTTATTAAATTTAAGTTAACATTTGTCTTCTTTTTCTCATTCTCTATTTGGTACATACGTATGTTCATTCAACAAATTCTCCCATGCCTTGTTTTCCTTTTCCTGTTAAAGTTTTTCTTGCACCTCATTCACTTTTTTTAAATTTAATAACAAGTAAAATATCTAGTTGAGTTGTAATATCTTCTGTATGACCACTTAACACCTAACTTTTTATACGTTTATCTTTGCCTTTAATATCCCACTTTCCTTTCCACATCATTCTATTATCTAATATGCTGCCTTCTCCAAAAAAAAAAAAAATCTCTTTATGCCCTGGCTGATGTGGCTCAGTGGATTCAGTGCTGGCCTGTGAACCAAAGGGTCATGGGTTCAATTCCCAGTCAAAGTAAATTCCTGGGTTGCAGATCAGATCCCCAGAAGGGGACACCTGAGAGACAACCACACATTGATGCTTCTCTCCCTCCCTTCTCCTCTCTCTAAAAATAAATAAAATCTTAAAAAAAAATTTTATTTTAGTTTATTAAAGTATGCTAAAGCTTGTGTTTTCATAGACTAAAGCATGCTATTTCAAGTGAAATTATTATTGTTGCCTTTTGTTTTTGTTGCTGTGTTGTTTTTTCTGCTGTTTGCTTCAGGAATTTTCAAGACTAATTGTTTTGATTAAAAACTTCTTCTTTTTTAAAGAGCAGTTTTAGGTTTGCAATTAAATTGAGAGAAATGTACAGAGATCTCCCACATACCCTGGACCTCACAACATGCATAGTCTTTCATACTATCAGCATCAGTTACCGGAAAGGTATGATGTTTACCAAGGATGAACTTATACTGACACACCATTATCACTTAACATTCATAATTAACCTTAGGGTTCACTCTTGGTATTGGGCATTCTAAGGGTTTGAACAAATACATAATGGCATATAGCCATCGCTGGACTAGCATGCAGAGTATTTTCACTGCCTTAAAAAGCCTCTGTTCTTTGCTTATTCAGCTCTCTCTCTTTCTACCTCTGGCAATCAGCAACCACTGATCTTTTTATTTATTGTCTCCCTAGGTTTGCCTTTCGGGAAAAATTCTTTAAAAGTCTGTATCCTTTACCAGGAAATGGCTAGTGTGGTCTCTGCTCAGTTAGCTTACAAGGTTGCTAATGATTAGTTAGGAATTTTTTTTTTTAAATGTCTTGAATCATAAGTCTTGCCTATTGCCAAAGGGTTTGTGTCTCTGTTTGGGCATGACCTTAAGGCTCATGACATTTACAGTTCTGCCTTAATCTTCACTTCCTGCTCATACAGGACCTCAGGCTCAGCCAGAAGTGAGTTTAGGGCTGTCTCCCCTCTTTTAAAGTCTGAACACATCTTTGCACTTGCACAGTCTTTAGAGCTCCTGTAATATTTCAGAGATTTTCAAAGCCCTCTCTGGGTATCTCATTCCCTGGATCTTTCTTTTGACCAGCCTCTTCTTTGATCCAACATGCATCATAGCTTAAGGCAGCTGTAGTGTTCAAAGTTATTTTTGCTTATTATTTTTAACAAAGACTCTGGAGGTAGGGCTACTCCCTTGATGTAAACTCCTGGTTAGGTCACATAATGACATCACTCTGCAACTGAGATTTTTCTAGGGACATGCCAGACATATCAAATAGTGAGCTTGTTTCTAGGTGCAGGACTTTCTGAGGAACTCAAAATCCAATCTACTCTCGCCCGTGACTACACAGCTACTTGTTTTCTCAGTAACTATGTTTCTGAGCCTGCTAGTTTTTAGGGCTGCTTTAGTGTTGGGAAGATGGGGATGGAGTTGGCACAGTTGTAATGCCACAAATCTTGCTCTTCTTACCTAAGTTCGGTAGATTTTCTCACAGAAACATTCTCCTTTTTTGTTCCACCGCTTTGTTTCATTTTCAGAGTTCTGAAAATCTTGACTTTGGCAACTTGTTGCCAATGCTTTTATTGCTTTTATGGAGGAGCATAAATTTTTGGGAGCCCTCACTCTGCTATTCAGGAAGTCCTACTCATACCTCTTTGTCTTTCTTTTCTTCCAGTGAAATTCAGTATATATTTTTATGACAAAGCAGACAATTTCTTATATTCTTAATTGTGTCCGTGAGCTGCATCTTTCTATGTATAGTTGAATGCTCTCCCACTAAAATCTGTTAGATCTATTAGGAATCCTACAAATGAAAGGTGGGAAATAATTGCTATGCCCAGATGGTTTGTGAGTATTTTATATGCCTTATACAGTAGCCCCCTTATCCATGGGGGATATTTTTTCAGGACCCCAGTCAATATCTGAAACCATGCATATTGCTGAATACTATATGTACTATGCTTTTTCCTATACATACATACTTATAGTAAAAGTTTGATTTATAAATCAGGCCCAGTATGAAATTAATAATTATAATTAATAAAATAGAACAATTATAAAAATTTACTGTAATAAAAATTGTATGAATGTGGTCTATCTCTCTCAAAATATCTTATTGTACCATACTCATTGTTCCTCTTCTGGTGGTGATATGAGATGGTAGAAAGACTTGTTAAGTCCATAACTTCCACTTTTTCACTTAAATGAAGCATCACTACTCTTTTGCTTAGGAACCATTAAGTAAAATAAGGGTTACTTAAACACAAGCCATTGCGATACTCCAACAGTAGAAGTGACTAGTGTGGGGAGTGGATATAGCGTGGGTACTCTAGACAAAAGGATGGTTCATGTCCTGGGCGAGAAGAAGCAGGATGCATGAGATTTCATCTTCCTATTCAGACTGGTGCACAAATTAAATTTATGAATTGTTTAGTTCTGGAATTTTCCATTTAACATTTTCAGACCATCTTTGATCATGGGTAACTGAAATGGCAGAAGACAAAACTGCAGTTAAGGAGGAATACTATGTAAACTAATATGTACTAATATTCTTTAAGAAAGGCATTTTCATCTTCATCTTAGAGATAATAAAATTTAAGATTCATATATGTAAAACATTCTAGTGTCAAAAGCAGTTAAGTTGTAAAGTAGTAGTTAAATACACTCTTACTGATGCAAAAGTGGATTTTACATTATTAAAAAGAGGATCATATATACTCTTTTCATTCTGGATTTATTTACATGTTAGTGTCTCCCAATAAAATATGAGCTCATGAGTAGTAGTAACACTGTTGGCCCATGTTTATACTTCCTGTGTCTGTCATATTGACTGATCTCCAGTGGACACAATGTTGAACGACAGAATAAATAAAAGTCACACATTTTCTGAGTTCTCGAAGTCTCACATCTCTGAAATGAAAAGATTAAATTAGAAGAATTCAAATTTCCCACATAGCAAAAAGGGTCTACATTTCCACCTCAACAAACATTGTGAGTCACTATAGTTTCTGTGACAGATGTGACATTACCACAGTGACTGGAGGGAATTATTTATTTTATAGACGGATTCGAGATAGACTGAAGCTTTGAAGACTATCTAAAATTCGTGAGTCTATAGGTGAGAATGTTATAAGTATATGCTCTTCTCATAAGAGAGGAATTTGTTCCAACAAAAATTTGATTGGAACTAATGTACGTGGGGGTATATTTGTGGTGTCTGTATCATTATTAACAATTTTTCAGAACCAAGATTAGAAAAAGGGTTACTTCATAAACTTTCCATGTTCTATTTTTAGCATTATTTTGTTATTTTACTACATAACTTAATTATGTTTACAAAAATGGCAAATGATCAACAGAGGTTGGCAAAAGTAAGTTTACAGTTGTAACATAAATAAATAACACAAAATTAATAAATAATACAAAAATAAATTCTGTTTTACATACTCGCAGGTGTAAACCTATTTTTGTTCATCCCTGAATGTCAAAATGCTGAGAATCAAATTCATACAAAATAATAATAAAAAACGTAATAATAGTATATCTAACATTTGTTGAGCCCCTACTACCTGTAAAGAAATATTTTAGCCACATGAAACATAACATCTTGTATAATCCCCAAGATAATAATAAAATGGTTATTTTCTCCATTCTACTTATAAAGAGACTGTTTCACAGAGAGTATAAAAATTATTTTCTAAGCCTAAGGAGCCAGTAGAGAGTAGAGCCAGAGGCACCTCATTTCCAGAGACTGAGATCTTAATCATCCATGAAAGTGGGCAGTGAGGGAAAGGAATCAGTATATTTAATCAAGTTTTTGAGCTGTGGTTTGGATTTAAATTCAAGGAAATCTCTTCTCTTAATTCAATACAAAGCAACATATTGGTTCTGGACTCACATAGGAATAAATATTGATGTTGCCTATAATTATACACTTTAGACAAGTTATATAAACTTCCTGACCTTGAATCAGCTTGAAAAAAAATACAAATATAAAAACTGACCACATAGAATTTTAAAGAAGATTCCATGAGATAATGAATGTATGCAAACACTTAGAAAAAAAAGACTCTGTATATTTGTATGTGTGTGATATATGATGTGAATTTAGTATTTCAGCTCTGGGTGTTGTGTATCTTTAACATTTTAGCTCCATTCTAGTGAGTATGGAGATTTGTGATGGGATGAGCCAGAGTAGATTTCTTCTCACATTAATTGCATTTGATGCAGGCTGCCATAGGTCTTTCTTATTTACCTACTCCCTGATACAGCACCAGTTCTCATGCCTCTTACAGGTAGCCACATTTGACAAGCCATGGAAATTTTATAATGAGAACACATAATAACACAGCCATTACTTCTTTGATTTTGGCCTTGGTCTGCTGTGGTCCTTCTTTATCCTTAACTTCTTTTTTTTTTCCTAGAAAAATTTAAAAGTTTCTATTGTTTTTCAGTTATGGTTGTCCCTATTATTCCTCCATTTTCCCCCGCTCTCACCCTACCCATCCCTCATCTCCCGTATAGATGTCTACCTCTAACTTCTATGGATTCTTCAAATCTCACATTAAGAATCACCTACTTAATCCTTGTTTGGTATTCATCTGAGAAAACTGTTTTTTTTCCCTGTTTCCACAAAGTGCCGATTAAATATTAATTTCTTTAATTATATATTTTTATAATCAATGTAATTGCCCATATCTGTTGTCAATTGGATTATATGACCCTTATGGTAATACAAAGGTGATATTAATTTTTTTAGCACTACCGACTGACCCCAAATATTTAATATCATGATGATTGTACTAAGTCAGTGCTACGTAGATATCTCTGTATGTTACAATACAGATTGAGGCCAGATTGCTAAGAACTGATGCATGGAGTTGAAGCATATAATTGTTACATTCCATATCCCTTTGGAAAAATTACTTAATTTTTTAATATCTTGCATGTAGGAAAATGATAGAATACTAGAGGGGAAAATCATATTGCACAAAGACTGCTTTAAGCATTTCTACCTAACTTATTGCCCTGCATGGAGTTATGCATGTGCATTTTTGTGAGGAGATGTTTCTAAATCTTGGTGCTGACAGTAAAATAGAGAGCTCTAAATACAATCTGGTGCATACCTGGCATTTTCTTTTTGAACTCAATAAGAATGTAAATGAAATTGCATAGTCTGTGTATAAATATGTTATAGACATAGGCTTGGAATACGTATATAGAAAGCATCAGAAAAGAAGACGTAAACCTAGTAAATAAATCTATTTTTGACTCCTAGACCTGTGGAAATACCTGGCAGTGTGAAATGTCATCTTTAATGTAGTCTACACTGATTCTGTGGTATCCAAAGACGAATGTCAAGTCAAATGGCATTGGCACTGAAAAGAAGTATGATGTCTTTACTCAAACATACTTATATTTTAGTTATGACTAAAAATGGGACTCTGTTGAAAAGATTGAAAGAAATAACATAGTGTCAATATAATACAACTTTTGTCTTTGGAATACTTTGAAATTCCAAGTTACTACTGCTTTATATACAATTTTCACATATATTTATAAAGAGGAACATAGGAGCACAAATTGTATTAAAGTAAAAGAGAAACAAAAGAGATTTTTTTTCCCCCAACCCCAATCTCATTTAATTCTGGACAACTTTTAAATCTCAGAGTAGATTACTTTTTTTCTTCTTTAATATATATTCCAAGAAGAATTTTTGTACAACATTGCTTTATGTAATGTCTCAAAATTCACTAAAATAGAGTTCAAATTTTGTTTTATTTTAGGAAGGAATCAAAAGGTTATCATGAAAATAAAATACATGGTAATATAGTGAAGAATGCTATTGATGGGCTCATAAGTAGCTTGGCCATATCACAGTGTGGAAAAAAGATGAATTTTAAGATAGACCAATAAAAAAAATCTTAAACTGAACTGCAAAGAAAAAAAGTATAATAAAAAATAACAGAATATCAATAACTCTGATTCTACCTTGAAGTGCATAACATTGGCATAATTGGAATACCCAGAGAAGAAAGTGAGAATAGAGAGAAAATATTTGAGTGACAATGGCAAAAGCTTTCAAAATAAATGACTTACACTAACCAGAACTTTAGGAAACTGGGCCATATGGAATATAAATGTCAGAAACAGACACTAGTAATATTATATTAAAACTATGTAAAACAAAAGACAAAGAGAAAATTTTGAAAGCTAAAAAACAACCCACAGAAGCGAAACAAAATCCTATTATAAAATGGACAAAATATATGAATAGATACATTACAAAACAAGATACACAGATGAAAAATAAGCTTATGGAAACATGCCTGGTGTTCTTCGCCATTACGGAAGTGTAAAGTAAAAATCAGTTACAAGACATTTATTAGAATAGCAAAAATGTAAAGTAAAATGAGAATACCAAACACTAGCAAGGATGTGAAGAAAAGTAACTCTGATTCAATACTAGTGGAAATGCAAAATGATCAGCCACTTTGGGAAATATTTGGCAACTTTGTACAAAGTGAAACAAAGTCTTACCATACAACCCAAACTGAATAGAAAATGTATGTCCACACAAAAACCTAGATGAGTTTTTTTTTTAAATCACAGATTAATTCATAATCTCTAAAAACTGGAAGCAACCAAAGTATCCTTGAATGGCTGGATATACAAATTGTGCTGCATTTATACCATGGAATATTATTTAATAACAAAAAATGAGCTATCAATCCACAGAAAAGACCTGTATGAGTGTTCAATGCATACTGCCCTCTGAAGATAGACTAAAAATAAAATATATGGTTGGTCCAATTATATAATCTCTTCCAAGGCACACTATAGAGATGCTACAAAGTTCAGTGCTTATCAAGAGACTTGGTGGAGTAAAGCAGAAGTAAAGAGGTAAAATATGGGGAATTTTTTCGAGTGATGTAACTATTCTGTGTGATACCAAAGTTTTTGATAAATATGAGTCTACATTTATCAATATCTATAGAACTTTTAAGGACAAAGAATAGATATTAATGTTTAAAAATAAAATTGTTTAAGTGCCCTTAGGATCCCAGGATGTTATGCAGAATTTGACAAAACAAATCTAACTGCATAATGAATGTATAACATTATCTCCCTTAAGTGGTTGAGGGAAAAGGTTCTGACCTAAACTACTTTGAAAATGAATGGCGTTTATAAGACTAAAGACAAAAGAAGCTGTATATAATCTGCACTTTTTAGATTTTTTAAAGTTTCTAATTTGTTAACAAATCTTGTACTGCTATACATCAATATCAGAATCGAACAGTTAAGTAAATGTATGGCTGATGGTGGAAACCAAGTTTCCTACTGCTGGAATAGGAGTTGACAGATGAACAATGTGAGAAATCAAGAATTATCCATTTATTAAGGAGATAGTGTTTGAGATTTTGCTAATAATTCATGGTTACCTTAATATACATATATATTGTTGAGTATAAGATATTTATGGATATGTGTATATACACAGGGTTCCTTGCTTGCTTTTTCAGATGATAGACTCTAGAAGTAAAAACACCCTAGTAACAATGAGCACATCTAAAGCTTTTATCTTGCTTCTAGTATCATCCTCCAATAAAAAGAATAGGGATTTCTTGGAGATATGACTTATACTGGGACTAGGATAACAAATGTACAGTGAGAACCTGGAAAATGTTTCAATGCCAGAAAGTGAAGAAATCTTCCAAAGAAAAAAATGCAGTGCTACACAGGTTTCCATATACAGACAACCAACTGTGAAGAGTAAATAGTAACAACGGTTCTAGAGTTAGCATGTGGTACTTTTTTTTTTCTTCCTAAATTGTGATGTTGAAAAGTTTACTGAACTCCTCTGTGTTTCATTTTATTTGCATAATTGAAATGATATTTTTTACCTCATAGGTTTTTTTTTACCCTTTAGAGTAAATTGAGGGTTAATATTAATAATTTTTACTCATAGTGCAATACTTTTCTCAAAATATTGTCTTCTTTAGATAGGCTGAATATAATCTATAACATCTGTTTTACAATTTTCATTCATACTAAATGGCATTCCATAATACAACTTAGCATTATGAAATTAATACTGGGTTATTTGTAATATGTGAATTATCAATGGAAGGCCACAAAAACATTGATGTTTTTTAATAGTTCTTATTCTTATAGTTATATTCAGCATATAAGCTAAAATCGTTATTTTTTTTTTCATGGAAGAAACCTTCTACTATAAGATATAAGGACAGGAAAATAGAATCTCATTTCATGTCAGTCCTATTGGTACATTTAGCAAGCATGGAATATTAAGTTTATTATTTCAAAGACTCTTGGTCCAAAGCCTGTTTAATTTCTGTTTGTAGGATTAACTTGCCCTGTTGCCCTGAGAGGAACAGAATAGCCTGGAGGAAACTGCCAGGAGGTTAATTACCACGTTGTCTTGAAAGTCAATAGATTTTTTTTTCAACAGTCTTTTCCACTAAGGAAATCCTTAGGGTATTCATTGCCTGAAGTACATTACTATTTACAAGTTTTCACTTTCTCTGAAAAGCTCCATAGTCCAAATGAAACTTACTATTTAAAAAAGAAAGTCAAACATATTTGTAAAGCACAATGAAGCTCTTCTAAAGTAATCTTTCAGTTCATGTATACTTGTGTATCTAAACATGCTGTGAATTTTTAACTAAAATGATCAGTTTGTTTCAAAGAAAATGCATCATCTTGATGTAATAACTTCAGTTTTGAAATATATTATTTGAATCAACTTATAGAGTCAATAAGAAGGTTAAATCAGTTTCGTAGTAACTCTTAGCATCTCTTCAATTCTATGTTCAGGTCTATTGCTCTTATTTATATGGTAACATATTTAGTGAGAAATAGTATTAAAAATAACTTGTAATAATTCATCCTGTGGCGGGCGGATGAATTGGCATTTAAATATTTTAGTCAATGTAAAAAAGATCACTTACTATAATTATAGAATTTAAATTAGTTCTAAAGGTCACTTAAATGAGCTGTCACTCACACTTTATCCTTTCCCAAGAAAGTTATTGATTATTGGTCATAGCACTCTTACTGTGAACATCAAGTTCACTGGGACTTGACTTCTCAGTGTTCCTCAACAGCTCTCTAAGCAGCCACTATCAATAAATCATGCTTAGGAGTCAAGATGAATTCTACTTTTCATTCTGTATTTCATCCACTTCTCTCCTTGTCACATATACTTCTGAGGATATTATCCTGATTCTGCTTGAACAGTTCCAGGAATAAAGAACTTATTATCATACATCTTAAAACAACACCATTCATTTTGACAAAGCTACTATTATTGAAGTGTTCCTTGTTAATTTTAACTGAAAAGGACTAAACCATTATTCCAGCCATTGACCAAATTCTCTTTCTTCAAACTACTAAAATGAGAGTTAAATAACTTTCTGACTTGAGAAATGTTGCAATAAATTTGCTGCAAAAGAAGCCTGGAAATTTTGCAGCCGTGTACACGTAAGCAAATGAAAATGACTTAGTGAGTTTACCAATCTTGGCAAATTGTGGCTTTCTCTTGACAGATAATGGTGAGCTACATAGTCAAGGAATTCATCCCACAAAGGCACACAGTGTACAACATTAAAATAGGGATAAGATAATTGCAATAACAATGCCATTCAAAAGGTTTGAAAGAATAAGAACTTGAGAATCACTGGTCCCTGATAATTTCGAATTTCAGGCAAAAAATTGTTGCCAGGTCTTCCGCAGAGAAAAACACTTTTTTTTGGTAAGTAGTTGCTCATATTTTACTTCTCAACTTGCTTCTCAACAGTATAAAACTGGAAGCACAAGTTCTTTCTTTTCTATTATTTTTTTTATTTTCAATTTTTTATTTTCTTCTTTTTGCTCCAAGCCAATAGTGCTTTTGCCAGTACAGCATTATTAAAAGTTCATGGTTTTCCTATACACCTGATGTGGGTTCATTCACTGTGCCAGAAGGCACATCCATATTATAGCTCCCTACTTTGGTTTTCATATCAGGCCACATCAGGTTGAAAGACCACAAACTTAAAATTCTTAGAAGTCCTTTTTTTGTCAAACTGAGAATGAGCGCTAGGTCCTTCTTTAAATCTTTCAGAAGTCTTAACAAGGCTCCTTAGAGCTAAAACCTTGATTTGATTTTTGACACCAGATTTAATTTTACTTTATGAATCTTTATCAACAGAGGAGATGAAAGATGAGAATATTATTCAGCAAGACCTGGATCTTCTGTATTTCTGATAAACCCTGACTTTCAAATTAAACAATTTTTTCAATAGGTCATCTCTCTCTTCTCTTATCTAACCACAGACTACTTGGTCCAACCAGTTGACATTTATAACATCTTGTCTGATTGCATTAGTCAGATCTTCAAGTACATTAAACATATATTCGATCTTCCATTATTGCAGACAACTATTTTGTTCATTTTTCTGCCACTCCTTTAATAGCTGTAGTTGCTCCAATTTGATAAAAACAAAATATTTTTATTTTTTTCTGTTATTTAGCACTATTAAAATTTAGAGCATTATTTTCCCATCCTTTGCTGTTTCTTCTTGCTACATTTCCAGCCTCAGCATGGTGCCAGCCAATATCAAGTGGTTTTAAGCTATTGTCAAGGCAGAGCCTCTCTCTCTACGTCAAATTCAGTGCGTGTTTTGCTCTTGTTGTATGGCAAATCATCTCAAAGTGTACTGGCTTAAAACAAGAATATAGCCTTAACTCTCACAGTTTTGTGGGATGACAGGGCAGATTCTGTGATCTAAGCAGATTCATCAGGGTCTGGACAGTCTCAAACAGTAACAGTCAGCTTTCTGGGGCTTAGCAAGGCTGGTTGGTGTGGGAGGAAAACTTCAGACATATATCTCTGATTCACTTTGTGTCAACCGGGAGAAATGGCCAAAAGTGCCTCATCACCCAGCTGGCTGTCTTAGACTTTCTCACTGACTGGGAAAAACATTGCTAGCAGCACAAGGCAAATGTGTTAGAAAGTAGTTCTCCATGGGCATCTTCAGGAACATGAAGCTGATGTCAGTTTCCTCTCTAACTGCTAAACAACTGCTACCTGAATGGAAAAAAATCTGGGAGTTTTGTTTGTTTCTTTGGCAATGCCCAATATTTATCATATTTATGATACTAGGGTAAACATTGTAAAAAAAAAACCAAATACAAAATTCTCAGGGGAATATGCAGAACAAAGTCTATTTTTCCCTTAAATCACATTTTAGGTGGGGCAAATGAAACAGGAGGTAAGGATCTTTGCTCCAAGTTGTATTTCAGGGACACAAGTCCCATCAATCTTAGTGCTCAGTTATCTGGGATCTTGGAGCTCTATCCTATGCAGCATCTGGCTGAGGCCAAGAGAGACAAGGCAGAAGGCCAGGCCCTGTGAACCATTTCAAGCTACAGGTGACACACATCATTTTTACCTAGCTTCTCCTGAGGAAAAGCCATGCCACGTACATGACCCCAAATGCATACAAATAGACTGGATAGTACTGTTTAATAACATTCTAAGGAAGATGAGGCTGTTACTATATTGATGAATAATCACCTAATGTTTGCCGTAGTGCTACTTTAATAACCCAATTCTGCTAGTTTCTTCTTCTTCTTCTTTTAAATAAATGCACATTTATTTTGTGATTTCAAAATTGAAATATATATTAAATAAAGTGTCTCATTTCAGATAAAGTTTTAGTATTCTTAAATATCTAATATATACTTATAGGATATTGATCCTTCTCTTTACATATACAATAGTTTTGAAAGGAAGTTGCCAGATAAAATATACAAATTCTAGCTTCATCATAGTGAAACAGTGGAAACTCCACTTTAGTCAAACAATTTCATTTTCTCTCTTTAACCAAAAGTCCAAAGAGTTATCCTAATATTAACAGGGAAAGAGTAAAAGAGGGCATTGCCAAACTGTGCATTATGTAATCACAGTGCTCACAGAAGTGACTCTTAGGGAAAGCAAGCAGTCTGAGTCTCCAGGGATTATTTGGAAAGCGATTAACAGAAGGGGAGTAGGTGGCTATGCAGAACCATATTGGTACTCAAGACCTTCAGTTCATCTCCTATGCGGGGATGATTTGGTGTGTGGGCTTTATTCTTCTCCAGCCAATGTGCCTGAATGATAATGCTCTAGTCAATTCACTGCCTAGATAGGCCTGATCCTTGGTCTGGCTAGCATAAACTTGACCCTTGTTTTCTTATGTTCCTCATTTCTCTTTGTGTTGTCTGATGGCTCTTTCTAAGGATCTATATGTTTTCTGCCTGCAACCATTATTAATTATAGACACCATATTATGGTTGCTACCTTTATCAGACAATTAGTCTTGGTTTTCTAATTACTGTTAAAACTGTATTTTAACTTTGGTATTCCTGCTAAATTGTTTTAATAAAGTGTTTTAACTTTACTGTCATATCTATAGATGATAAAAATAGTAAGAAAACTTTACCTTTAGAAACTCATAAGAATCATTTACATAACTAAATGTTTTCTTTAACTATTTGTGAAGATGTGGCTTTACTAGTAAGAATTAACACCTTCACTTAAAATGGATATCCGTATTTGAGATGAGATAAATAGTTTAGTACTAGGATCGGATGCCTCATGTTCTGCAGAGCTTTGAAAATAATGATTGTGCTGTTGAAGAGGCACAGTTTGTTCAAGCTTAAGTGCTGCATGTGCTACCAGAGGGCTGAGCTTTTGCAAATGTTAAAATAAGGGAATATTAAGCTCACTGCTTCTATGCCTGAAAGTATCGAGAATTATACAGTTTTATGAATAAGATTTCTATTATGAATCAATCAGAAGGAAATTAGAACATATACCTTCTTTCAAAAATTAAGGTACCAAAAATTTAGCAATATTACCTGATTGATCATTTTGGATCACTAGTTATTCTGAAAACAGATGTCTCGGTTTCAGTTCGCTTGAACTTAATTTCAAAGGCATTTATTTGAGAAAATATCAATTCTTCCCTTGTATTAAACTTGTTGCTAAATTTCTAGGGGAATATTTACCATATTAAAACACAGTGTAATTATTATGGAGCTTTAAAAAAGGCTTCATGGATTGAGAAAGAGTACCTAAAAAGCAAAAATTAAGTGTTCTAGCTTTTAATATGTAGCTAAATGTGGTAATATACAATTGTGCATAGAAATAGGAACAGGGGCTGATCCCAGTCACTTGAAACTGTCTCACTTGTATCAATAAACAGACATATGTTCCACTAAATTATACCCCGCCCATTGTTTATTGCTTACTCACTAATAACATCACAGGAAAAGAACAGAACTATTAAAAGATGAACAGTGAATGTGATATAAGGAACTGTAAAACTTTTGTACAAAACATACGCATTACTCACCCATGTGTTTTTCTACATTCAAATCATGTATATTTGTAATTTCCCACTTCTGTAAATTTTTATTTTAGAAAATGCATTCAGGCTGAAAATGTTCAATTGAAAAAAACACAGGATATGTAGGATTTGCTTTTAAAATTATGTCTCATAAACATGTCATGACAAACATTTTTATATCATTTTAACTTTAGTAATAAAGAAGGTAATGAAACAAAATTCAAAGGAGTTAATTTATTCATCTGATCTTAAATATTTATGAATTATGTAGAAGGAAATCTTGTGATATTTAATATATATAAGGATACATATCTATCTATGTTTCCCTAATAATTAAGACAAAATTATAAATAACTTGGTTTTATGAACTGAATTATTTTAACAAATTGTAGGAATCACCCCTTCTCTCTCCCTCTTTCTCTCCCCCCTTTCTTCCCCACCCTCTCTCTCACATGCACACACACACATGCACACAAAATTACAAACTGACCATTTTTAGTCTGGTTTTTAATAAAAGAAAACTTGTGGTTACTCCATTTTTGTGTGTGCTTGTTCTGTTTTATTCTCTGTTAAAAATTGTTTATTTTAATTTCTTCTCATTTATTAATACTTTTAGAGAAAGAAAGGAAGAGGGGAGAGAGAGAAACATTGATTTGTTGCACTACCCATGTATGCATACATTGGTTGATCGTTTTATGTGGCCTGACAGGAGATCGAACTTGTAACCTTGGCAAATTGAGACAACTCGCCAACCAACTTAGCTACCCAGCCAGGGCTCAATTTCTTTAAAGTAAATTTATTTGGGTGACATTGATTAATAAGATTGTATAAGTATCTAGGGTACATGTATAGGATACATGATCTGTACACCACCTTGTGTGCCCACCACCTAATGTGAAGTCTTCTTTCGTTGCCATATATTTGACACTGTTTACTGTTTACTACCTGTTCATTGCCTTTCTTTCAAAAAATTAAGAATAATGTTTCCACATGACCCAGGAACTCTTCTGGGTATCTACCCAAAATATTTGAAAGTAATTTGAAAGCATTTATTTGCAAAGATACATGCACTCTTGTGTTCATTGCAACTTTATTCATGATGGCCAAAAAGTGGTCACTCTGTTTTTGACCTATGTATGATATGCCTGCTTTTTTCTTCCCAGATGTTAGCCTGCTTATCCTAAATATTTTTATCTGGTACTAGTGAAATGAGCCCATGTCTTAGTAATCAAGTATTTCCACTGTACGAATTGTCTTGGTTCCAAAATATTGATTCAAATATCTAGTTGCTAACAATTCATCTGAGTCATTAAATGATTAATTTCATAATAATAGATATGCTCAGTCTATGTTGTGATACTCTAACTGTCTGCTTCATTTATTTTGTAACTTCCATCTGTCTATACTGGTGTGGTGGAATCTGCCACTGTTATTTAAATTACAACTAGGAGATGTTTATAGTAAGCAATACTTCACATAGCAGCTAGTTATTAGTGACATATTATATACATACAGGGTGACTCTTAAATATCAGGAATGTCAGTAGTAAACATTACTTATACTACACTTGGCTATTATGTTTAGTATTTCACCTAAAGCATTTTTCCCTTTAAATTTTATCTAATTTTATACTTTTATGAGTTCTATTTATAAGAAATGAAGTGATTTCTGTACCAACATATCTTCAAAATTGTGTCATCCTCTCAATGAATATTTGCAGATTAAGTGGGTATGCTCTGTGTTATGCACTGGAGATATAAAAATGAAAATATTAAACACTTACTATCAAGAAGTTTTATCTTTGTAGAGTGTGGATAATGAAGATATAAAGTTAGTAATATAATAAAGGTTGGAAGTACAAAGTGTGGGGAGCTTTGCTCTTCATAGGGTTGTATTCAGGTACATCTTACACACTTGTGGTTCCAGTCAAGCTCATTTGGTTGCAACTGCATCTACAAAATACTGTATTACGCTACATTTTAGCATTAGCAAGAACAATAGTAAGAACCAATCAGACTTTGAGACACTGGTCCTATCCAACACTTTTTCACTCTTCATTTTTTGAGGGAATGGGGACAAGTGCCACGCTTCTGTAACTACTTCCTGGTGAACATGGATGGAATATGTCTTTGAGTAAGAGGAATGAAATTCTCTGGCTGCCTGACTTACAGAAATCTTGGAGTCCTCTAGGTTCTGTGATTCTTGAGAACAGGAGTATATAAAGAGACAGAACACAGAAATTTTAAAAGAACCTGTAAGGAGTAGGGTCAGACTTACTGCACATCACTTACCTTACTTTTTAAGAGCAGCTTAAGGTCAGAATGGGGTTCACAGAAGTACTGTGGATCTGATTCTTTGTTGTCACTGGTACAGCTGGATTCACTCAAGACTGGTGTATCCAGGAAACTATATCTTGTACTTTAAGAAAAAAATGAGTTATTAATAACCCCAAATGAAGACCTGTCCATATTGGGTTATACTGATCACGTGGGGTTCCTGATTTTCAGATTTTTAAATATACCCAGTTCCCTGGATTTTGTGAGTATAGTTTAGTATCTTTTGGTGTGCATAAAAAATCATATTAACATATTTATTTAGTTTCATTCACCTTTCCTAACTGAATAGTATGTTTAACAGTGTATTCTATAAATGGGTTCTAGCATCCTATAATTTGGGAGAGGCCTTAAAAGGGTCTACCATACCCACCTATGTTCATGGCAATGTTATTTACAATCACCAAGATATAGAAGCAACCCAAGTGTCCATCAGAAGACGAGTGGATAAAACAACTATGGGACATTTGTACAATGGAATACTATTCAGCCTTAAAAAAGAAGAAAATTTTACCCTTTGTGATAGTATGGATGGACATGGAGAACATTATGCCAAGCAAAATACGCCAGTCAGAGAAAGACAAATATCATATGATTTCACTCATATGTGGACTCTAATGAACAAACTGAACTAACAAGCAAAACAGAGACAGGATCATAGATAGAGAGCAGGACCGCTATGCGGGGAGGCTACGGGGTGCAGAGATTGAACAAAAATGACGAAGGACACATGGACATGGACAACAGGGTGGTGATTGCTGGGGGAAGGAGGTATCAGGGTACTAAATGGTAGTAGAAAGAAATACAATAAAGATTAAATAAAAAATTGAGAAAAAATGGAAAAGGACTTAAACATTCTTTTAGGTGCTGCCCTGGTCCGTGTGGAGGCATTTGGTAATAATTTAAGCCAGATGTCATAGGTTTCCTGGCACAGCTTGAAACCCATGAGACCTGGGTTTATTAAATCATTTCATTTTTCCTAAGGACTGTGAATTCCATTCATATAAAACTCACTTAATTTGGAGGGCCCATGCTACTCCCTTTGTTATTGTAACAGTAGAAGACAGCCCATTGTCATTTTGAAGGTTCAGGGCAGTCCAACCTCGGCATTACTTCCTTTAGTAGTGTCTTCACAGTGTAATTGCTCTTTTCAGGTCAACATGGGATTGGCTTCAACCCATCCAGTAGAAGTACCTACTAACACCAATAAATATTTGAATCCTCCAGAAGGAGGAGTCATTATTATGAAGTCTACCTGCCAGTTTTCTTCAAGCAACAGTCCTGGGGCCTGGGCTGCTTGAATGAAGGTGGCACCAGAGGTCTAGAATAAGTATTACTCTTTGTGCATTGCACACAGCTAGGCCATGACACTACTAATGGCTCTACTCATGCCCAGCATGAGTATTATGTGATGTAACTACTCATATACTGTTTCTTTCCCATAATGTGTGGAATCATGGGCTTCTTTTACTATTTTCCAAGCTAGGCCTTGAGGAGCAAATATCTTTCAGTGTTCATTTATCAGCTACCTTTTAGATGTAGAAATTTCCATAAAGCCCCACTCTTCGCCAATTGTTAGGTCATCTTCAGTACACACAAGAGTATACTGACTTAAAGTCAAGTTGGGAAAGTTGGCCGTCACTTTATTGCTTTTATAAGGCTGCTTTTTCCCTTGGGGCCTCTGCAAGGCTCTTCCCTTTACCACCTGCAAGTCTCCTTTCTGGTGGCCCCTGTGGTGTACCACTGCAATCCCTTTAGATTTTGTGATGGCCTGTAATAATCTTAGTACAGGGGTCCATATTTTATCACCCTATTTCCAGCTGCCAGCAATCCCTCTCCCTTCCAGATAAATCATGGGAATGGCGTAGGGTATATGCATGTTTAGAATCAGTATAGATGGTCAGGATTTTGTTTCCTTCTAATTTCAGCACTGAGATCAATGCTATGAGTTTAGCTTCTTGAGCAGAAGGTCCAAGGGAAGGCCTGGTGTTGAACAAGGATACCACCGTATACCCTGCCCTCCTAAACTCCACTGGTTATAATCGTATTTCTTCTGAGATGGCTAATAGCGCTCTCTTAAGGTTATTCCTGGTAGAATACACTTATTCAGCTATTTCAACAGTTATGATCTGGGGCCTCGAAGAAAGTCAGCAATAGAGTAGCAGGATTGAGGGTGTGACAACTTTTAGAGATGGTAGAATCGTCCGACAATGTGGTCTGGTATTGAACCATTCTCCCTCCTGTTAGCCAGTGATTTCTCTTGGTTCAATGACTGAGACTACCTGGTGTGAGGTCCATGTAGTTAGAGTCTGTCCCGCTGTTAACAGTTCAGCTTCTAATATTAACATACAATTTGCAGCCACTGTCGCTGTGCCACTGTGCCGCTGTGTCAAGTTACTTAGAAAAATAGGCCATCGACCACCTTAGAGGCCCCAACATTTGAATTAAAACTCCTAGGGCAATTTCTTGAGTCTTCTGTCTGTGCGATTAAAAAGGCTTTTCCAAATAAGGTAAGCCGAGGGCAGGAACTTGTCATAGTTTTATCTTTTGTTTTGCAAATCCCACACCAAGGGGGATATTCTTGTGTCATATAGGGGCTTGGCTATAAGACCAAAATTAGGGATCCAGATCCTGTGGAATCCTGTCATTCAAAAAATCCTCAGTTTCCTTCAATTTTGTATGGGGAGCTAACCTGGCTATTGTTTTTCACTCTGCCTGTATATTTTTTGGTCCTTGGAAATAAGAAAGCCCAGGTAGTTAACTTCTGTTTTGGATATTCGGGCCTCTATGTGGGATATCTGTATTCCTTTTCTGCTAGATGGCTTAAGATTACAATAGGATTGCTGTCTGAAGTTTCTTTATATGTGCTGACAATTAGAATGTCATCTACGTATTGAAGGAAAGCATCATTTTCAAGTAAGAGGTCCCTCAAATCTTTTGCAAGGCTTTCCCCACAGAGGGTTGGGGAGTTTTTGAAATTTTATGGGAACGCAATCCAGTAATATTAGGATTTTTGATGGGTGTCAGGATTTTCCCATTGAACAGCAAAATGTGTCTGGGAATCATAGTCCAGGGGAATGCTAAAAAAGCATCTTTTAACTCTAGAACTGTTAATATTTGCCAGATACTGAGAGATTGGCCAACAGAGTATATGGGTTAGGTATCATAGCGGGTACATCCACAGGGGTTAGGTATAGTAGGGGGTACATCCTGTACTACTTCATTCATGGCTGTTAAGTTTCATGCAAATCTATCATCATATTCTCCAATCCTTGATTTCTTAACAGGAAGTATCAGAATACCACTAGGTGACTGACAAGACCAAATGAGTCCCTGTTCAAAAAGTGCTTTAGGACAGGGGCGATTCCCAATTTTGCCTCAGGTTTCAAGGGATGTTGTTTCCCGCTGGGCAGGGGTCTGCTGAGTATGACTTCGACAGGTAGGGCATCCTTTGTTGTTTTGATTTCTCCTAGTGCCCAAACAGCTGGTTTAACCCAGTCAAGAATTCATGTGGTTATAGGTTTTGAGCCCAGGTTCTGGCAGGGAAGCAACATGAAATCTGTTCCTTTACCTTTGGGAATCTCTTCTTCAACATTTTTTTTAAATTTAAATATGTGGTCACTCTTGATTTACTTAGTATTTCCCTTTCTGATAGGGAACTGGGCACTCAGGTACATGGAGGAAAGAGTGCGGCCGCTGTTTTGATGATCCTATTTCACGTGTCAAAGGCTCAGAGAATTTCTTTGCGCAAGGCTCCCCCACCACCCCTTTAATATTGCACTCCCTCTGGAAGAGGGGGCTCTTCACAGTAGCAAGAACAGGGTAAGTGGCTTCAGTATATGATAGAAATTTAATTTTTTTCCTCTACTCTATTCAGAGTAACCTGGGGCTCCTCATGGCAATCAAAAATATTTTCTTTTGAGCCAAAAGGGGACTCCATCAGCAGCTGGCTACTGCTTTGTCTGATCTCCGAACCCAAAAAGGATAACACCCTAGAAGGACAGTCCCATCTAAGTAGCCAGATTTGGTACCAGATTCAAAGTGTTCGTCACTTAGGGTGTTCAAGTAAAGAATGAGGAGGTTTTATTTACTTGCCAAAAGTAAAGGAGACAGGGGATTCACATGCAAAGCTCTGTCTCTCTGAAGAGAGACTTAAGCATTTCTTATCTACACTGTTTGGTTAATTACATGTTAATTAATTAATTGTTTTTACAGTTAACAGTACTTATCCAAGTGCAGTTTTGGTCAAGGTCAAGCTCATAAGATCATTGCTCATCCAATTGCAGCTGCATCTGCAATATTCTGTGCTGTATTTTAACATTTAGCAAGAATGGGATTTAGTAAGAAGTTACCAGGCTTTGAGATACTTGTTTTCTCTAACCACACCGTGGTTTAAAAATTGTAGGGCAAAGTAGCAGTCTGAAAATTCAGGCAGGATTTTCATGTTACAGTCTTGATGCAGAATTTCTTTTTTCTACTGAAAACCTCAGTTTGTGCTCTTAACCCATTCAACTGATTGGATGAAACCTGCTTACACTATAGATGATTATCTGATCTTCTTAAAATCTATGTATATGAGTACATGTGTTTATATAAGAGAAGACAGAGACACATAACTGGTAGGTTCCACACCAAATGCATATATACGATCTATTGTATTAGATCATAAATACATATTATATCACTAGTAATTAGTAGTCAAATCGTGAGTGTGTATGTATAAATCAATTGATGTAACTCTGGCAGGGTGATTCCAGATTCTAAATTACCACCATAACCAACTACAGAGGCAGGTTATAAAGAGTGATTAAGAAGAATGAACTAATTTGTCTGTTAGAAGTAAGGTATTTGCTTTAGAATCTGAGGAAAGAACATGGGAGAATCAAGGAATAATTCAATGAAATAGTATTATTTACTAAGGTATAAATAAGGTGTATAAGGAGAGTTTTTAGGTGTTGGGGGCCTCTTTGTGTGGTATTGTGAATTGTAGCCCTGAGCGAGTCAGGCCTTGATAGGGGCCTTAAGTGGACCAGAAAACTGGGAATGCTGGAGGCAGGCATGATCCAATGCTAACACTGAGGGTTCCCGTGGGAAATCAGGCCTAAAGACTGCATTGTATCCACCGAAGCTTGCTCTGCTTTGCAGTGCAGTGATAAGGAAAAACCAGATGTTTAAACTCCAAACAAAAGGAGTGAATTCCTAAATTCAGGAGCCATACCTTAAGGACCATTTACTGTCAGCATGTCTAACAGACCCTTACCTGAGGCAAATCTCTGTGTTCCTTCAATTGTTATCTATGAACCTTATCTGTTTTCTGTAAATATAGCCTTTAAGGATTGATTGATAAGCTTTGCATGCATGCTGTATATTGTTCTCAATAAAGGCCACATCAAAGAAGGGCTCAGGGCATTCTCTAGAGAGAACTGCCTTCCTTTTTTTCTTGACAGCACTTGGTGTCTGGAACGACTCATTATTTCAAATGCGGTGAATTGGAGGACTCGCAGGAAGGGGTCTGCCACATTTAGGTGGTATATTTTTTAGTTTTAATACATTTTCCAAGGTAACCATGCAAAATGGCATCTTTCATGTCATTGGATCTGAAAGACCTAAGTCCATATCTAATTGTTTGGATTTTAAACAATTTACTACTAGTATTGTAATGTTATGGGTTTGCAATACAAATAACATAACTTTTTACAAAGCTAGAAAATCTATAAGAAACATTTTTAAGGCTCATAAAGGATTTTTTTGTGTATATGTTTACATTTGTAATCAGTGCAACTACTTATGACCTTTCTTGATCCTTTGTCTTCAGTTCTTTAGATTCTATTTTATGCTATTTACTTCTCTGTTCTAAAGCTTAAAATTAAGTCCCATTGTCACTCAGGACTTTGCACTGACCATGTTTCCTCAATAATGAGGTTGTCTTTAAACAGTTTACACCCCAAACCTCTGTTAAGTTTTCATATAATTAAACTGGATTTAAACAACACTTCATGTTTCAGAGAAAGTATTTTAATGTGGAATTTAATGTGGAAAAAATGAATAGAAACAGAAGTCTGTGATTCTGCTTTATTTAATAATTTTAAAAAGTTTTTCAAATACAGTTGGCATGCAATATTATATTAGTTTCAGATGCTCAACAGAGTAATTAGACATTCATTTAACTTACAAAGTGATTAACATGATAAGTCTAGTACCCATCTGACACTATACACAGTCATTACAATGCTATTGACTGTATTCCCTATGCTGTACCTCACACCCCATGGCTATTGTAAAACACCAATTTGTACTTCTTAATCTCTTTATCTTTTTCATCCATTTCCCTAACACTCCTCCTATCTGGAAACCCTCAAAATATTCTCTGTATCTATGAATCTATTTTTGTTATGCTTGTTTGTTTATTTCTTTTTACAGATCCCCCATATAAGTGAAATCATCTGGCATTTGTCTTTCTCTATCTTACTTATTTCACTTAGCAAAATACCCTCTAGTTCCATCCATGTGTTGCAGATGCAAGATTTCATTTTTTTCTACAATTCAGTTATATTCGATTACATAAACGCACCACTTCTTCTTTATCTATTCATCTCATGATGGACACTTAAGTTACTTCCATATCTTGGCTATTGTAAATAATGTTGTAATGAATATATGATGCATATGTCTTTTCAATTTAGTGTTTTGGATTTTTTCAAATAAATACCCAGTAATGAAATTGCTGGTTCTTTCTTTGTCTCTTGTTATACCTTTGTTTTAAAGTCTACTTTGTCTGGTATGGGTATTGCTAACAACACTTTTTGGTTGTTACCATTTTCACAAAATAATATTTTTTTTCACTCTTTTACTTTGTGTTTGTCTTTAAATCTGAAGTGAGTCTCCTGTAGGCACCATACCTATGGGTCTTTTTTGTTATCCATTCAGCCTCCATATGTCTTTTGATTTGTGCATTTAATCCATTTCCATTTAAAGTAATTGTTGATATATGTATTTATTGCTGTTTTATTGTTCATATTTTTGATCCTGTATATTTTCTTCTTCTTCTTCTTAAAGAAGACACTGTAACACTTATTGCAATACTGGTTTGGTAGTGATAAACTCTTTTACCTTTTTTTTTTTTTTTGTCTGGGGGCTACTTATCTACCCTTCAATTCTAAAGTATAGCTTTACAGAGTAGAGTAATCTTGGTTTTAAGTCCTTGCTTTTCATCACTTTGAATATTTTTTGCCAACCCCTTCTGAGCTGCAAAGTTTCTGTTGAGAAATCAGGTGACAGTCTTACAGTAGCTCCCTTGAAGGTAACTAACTGCTTTTCTCTTGCTGCTTTTAAGACCATCTTTGTTTTTAGCCTTTGGTATTTTAATTATGATGTGCCTTAATGTTAGCCTCTTTGGGTTTATCTTGCTTGGGACTATCCATCCTTCCCAAACTTGTCTTTTTCCCTCACCAGGTTAGGGAAACTTTCTGTAAATTTTTCTCATAGGTTTTCAATTCCTAGATCTCTCTTTTCTCTTTCTGGTACCTTCATGATGCAAATGTTGGTATGCTCGAAGATGTGCAAAAGACTCTAAGTTATCTGAATTTTGGTGGATTTTTTTTTTTCTTTTTTGCTGTTCATATTAGGTATCTTCTGCTTTCTTATCTTCCAAATTGCTGGTTTGATCTTCTGCTTCATCTACTCCACTGTTAATTCCTTTTAATGTACTCATTTCAGATATTACATTCTTCATTTCTGACTTTTTATAAATGTTTTCTAATTCACATTTTAAGTTTCCTGTTTCTTTATTGAAGTTCTCACTGAGATCATTGAGCATCCTCATAACCAGTGTTTTGAACTCTGCATCTGGTAGATTAGTTTCTTAATTTTGATTATGTTTTCCTGGAGGGTTTTTGTTTTGTTTTGTTTTGTTTTTTTAATTTTGGGCATGCTTCTTTGTCTCCTCACTTTGGCTTCCTCCCTGTGTTTTTTTCTCCTGTGTTTTAGGGAGAGCTGCTGCATCTCCTGATCTTGTTAGTACATGTTCTGTAGAGCCCAGTGGTGCAGCCTCTGCTGTCACCCAGTCTGGGATCTCCAAGTGTGCCCACTATGTGGGCTATGTGTACAATCCTATTGTACTCGAGCCTTGACTGCTGTTGGCACATCTATGGGAAGGATTTACCCCCAGGGTTGATTTGCTATGAAGACTAGTTGTGACTACAGAGGAGGAACTTCTGTTCAAGGGTCAAATCCACAGAGCATGGCTCACTTCAGCAAAACTCTTGTGTCTAATGAATCTGCCCCTTAAGTGTGTCTCTGGTAGAGATGATTGCATGTTGCTCTGGCATGGTTTGAAGCTTGCCACTGGGTTCTCTGGCTCTTTCCCATAACAGCTATTTTTTTTAAAAAATATGAATTATGGTTCACATTGGAAAAACAGGTTAAATGCTTAGGACTTCTTCCCTCTATTTACTAGTTATAAGGAGTTGGTTTTCTGGTATCCTTCCAAGCTGACTAATGAGTTTTTTCCTAGTATCTTTGTCTAAATATCTAAATCGTAAATAAAACATTTAATATGTTTCAGTACATTGTAATTATTATTTTAATTCAAAATGATGGTTTCCAGAGAGGAGGAGAGTGGGGACATAGGTGAAAGGGGTGATGGGGAATAAAAGATATAAACTTCCAGGTGTAAGAAAATGTCACAAGGATGTAATATACAGCATAGGAAAAATACTTAATAATATTGCAATAACTTTGTATGGTGAGAGATGGTTACTATACTTATTGGATTGTTGACATGATAAGGCATATAAATGTCAAATCACTATATTGTATACCTGAAACTAATATAAAATTGAATGTCAACTGTAGGTTAATAAATAAAAATTTCTTGTTTCTTTTTTAATTCTAAAATAGAATGACCTATAAACAATGTTTAATTTAATAGCAAGGAAACTCTGTAGCATCCAGATTGTGGTTTCTAAATCTTTTCCTTTTAAAAGGAACCAGGATCACTTCCTGGAAAAATGACTGATTCCAGGTCCAGCGCAGATAATCTACAAAGTCAACACAAATATTTTGATGTACTATAAAGCAAAAGAGCGGTCAAAGATTATTTGGCTTATCCCAAAAGGTCAGTAACCAGACTTATGAGATTCTACTCCTCAAAGGTAAAATAATTTGAGTATCAGCAATGTTCTTATGTAAAGGACAAGAGAGTAAACATTTTAGTCATGGCAGACCACCTTGGCTCAGAAGCTTCAGTTTTCTAACGTGTTTCTCATCACTTCAAATTCTTCAAGTGTGAATTGAAGATAATGTTATAAAGATTAAGTAATATTCATTCAAAAACATTTATTGCCTATAAGATGATTGGCAATATATTGTCCTAAGATATTTAGCAGATATTCAATTATATACTGTTACTTAGTAAACTATCCAAAAATGTAGTGACTGAAAATGGCAAACATTTGATTACACCTCATGATTTTTTGTGTCAGTAAATAGGGCAGGACTGGATTCCAGACAAGGGTCAGATGGACAATTCTTCAGTTTCATTTAGTGTTGACTAGTATAAATTGATAAAATTCAGCTGAAAGCTGACATGGCTTGGAGTGTTCCTGATGGCTTCACGCACATACATGGGAATGTGCCAAAATGGCAGGGAGGCTGGAAATGACGGGACCCTTTCCCCTCTCCATGTGGTCTTGGCGTTTCTCAGTGTGGCCTCGCCGGGTGGGTAGCTGGGGTTCGACATGGAACCTGAGGGCTCCAAGCCAGACTAATGCAGAACCCAGAACCCGGCATTTTTCTTAAAGACTAGATTAGAAACTCAAATAATACTAAAAAGTAAAATCAATCACAGGCCAGTACAGATGGAAGGAGAAGAGAATTAGACAACATATCTGTTATAGAATTGTGGTTATTTTCAATCTGGCATTGCCTGCTATTAGGTCACAAATTCTTTACACATTTCATCTTCTTCCCCTGACTTACAAAGTCTTCTTTCATTGTCTTATCTTCTATTTTAGAAAATAAAATCTAAATCAAGCCCAAGTGTAGATAAAGCTTTT
Organism: Pteronotus mesoamericanus; assembly: GCF_021234165.1. Classification (NCBI taxonomy): domain Eukaryota; kingdom Metazoa; phylum Chordata; class Mammalia; order Chiroptera; family Mormoopidae; genus Pteronotus; species Pteronotus mesoamericanus. The sequence continues at coordinate 35,655,281 of NW_026555285.1, read as the reverse complement.
TCAATGTAGTTCCATGCGTATGGTTTCACCCAGCCTAAAAACTTGTGAGTTAAAGAAATATGTTATTTATCTTTTAAACACTCAGAGTACAATGGTGAGTCAGTCAAAGGATAATTCTAATAGGCAGTCATAAGGCATTGGGGCTGGCGGATGTTAAGTAGATAGCAGTTATTAGTGGCTTGAAATGCTGAGATCCAACTGGACATGTGTTGTTAATTCTTTGATTAGGGCTCACTCTTCCTCCCAGAAAGAGATTCTCTGTAGATCTTGATGTCACCCTTGGGGTCTTGTTTCTATTTTATGAGTTGTTTTTTATTTTTTTCCACATGAAAGTCTAGATTTCCAGGTGAATATATTTGGGTTGGTGTCTGCTTATAGTTCATGGCAGATCCAAAGTCTTCTTTTTATTTTGTGCTGACTCTCTTTCTTTTAGTTGAAGGTGTTGCAATACCTTTAAAAATGTCATAGTTTCTTGTATTAAATTATACTTCAGTGGTCAAAAGCCACACCTCCACTTCTTTCTGAAAAAGTTATCCTATTTGTTGGACTGCCAGAGAGGGTGTTCTGTGAAAACACTGTTATGATCTTAAACACTTTCTTAAAATCTTGTTTGTGTGGTAATGTGGGTGATCTTTTTGAGTAGAAGAGCATTTCTAAGAGTCTTACTTTAAGACTCTTAAGAGTCAAGAAAATGCCTCTATGCCTCACATTCCCACTGACACAAAACAAGACTTCCACACTTCATTTGCTTGGGGCAAGATGGAAAGGAGTTTCTCTATAGAAAATGGAAGGCTTTGAAGCAACATTCTCAATTCCACAATTTCCTTTAAACCCCCCCCCTTTTTTTTTAAATACGTGTCTAGGCTGTTTATATGCAACTGGAAATGAGTAATGGGTATTTTTAGTCGAACAGCTGTGTGAGCAATCCTGTACTAAAGGATTCTAACCGTGCTACTTACATCAATACAGAGAGTTTGAGGGTGATTTTTATTGATTGTCCTTGGCTGACTTTCTAGGCTATTTCTTACCTGACTATCTAAGATCACCGGAAGTACCTCCTTACACTCTCTGTTACATATTTTAACACATTATTATATTTCATTGAATATTATCATAATCATGGTTAGTCTAGCAAAATATAGTTTGAAATATATTTAATTATTGCCTTCCAATTGCAGAAGGAAGCTATAATATGTTCAGCAAATGTATCATGATACCAAAATCTACCATGAATTTTCTACGGTCATGTATATACACAATCATAAAAACATACTCTCAAAAGTTTTATTAGATATGTACTTATATTTCTCCTTTATAAATAAGAAAATGAGTATTTGAGGATGTTACCTAATTACTTAGGGTCACATAACTCCTGATTACCAGAGATAGTTTTTTTCTTCCTTATTAGCTCATATACTGTTGAATGAGAAAAGAAATGTTTTAAATGACATAATGTTACATGATGAAATGTGGCTTCTATTTCCAAAACAAAAGTCCTCTGCATTACACCATATGCATTTGTAGGTTTTGCATTTTTAAATGTTTGAATAGTTCTGCAACTGGAAATTAGTTTCAGAGTATAGCAATATCAGAGATAGTTGCCAACTGTGCAAGAAATAAGAGATAATGACAAAAAAATGATGACAATTTGCAGGATACCAGTTAAAGGATATTGGTTCTCTCCTGTTTCAGAATATGAGCACAATTCTCAGGAAACACAACGAGAGAACTAAAGTTTATTAAGAATTCACCAAGACACAGACATTGTGCTAAGTGTTTCACACGTACTAAAGGAAGAAACTTCATTCAGCTCTTAAAGAATATGTATTTCTTAAACATGAAGGAAGACATTGTTTAAGCATGACCTCAGTTATTTCTGTGAAGATGGCATGTGCTAATCCTCTTGAAAGGCCATATTAAGAAATGTATTTCCCTGACTTCACATTAAAACAGCAGAAAACATTATGTTCAGATTTAAAATTATGTTCCATTGAACATTTCAGTAAGAGTTCAATAAAAGAGTCGACAATTTTATTTTTGTATAATTCATGATATATTAAATCATTTTTCTGATATTATATATTTTGCATGTTACTTGATGTTTGAGAAACAAAGCATAGAAAATACTCAGTTGTTAGAGTTACTTCATTAGAAAGGTGTACATCAAGATTAGTTGAAACAAAGAAAATGTGTTTAATGAAAATATATCAGTGAAAAAAGGAAAGAGAAAATGCATTCCATTAAGTCCAAAAAGTAAAACAAAAATGTTATTGAAAGATAATTTATAGAGAGCTTTAAAAGTTAAGAGTGTCAGCTTAGCAATAAATCATCATTACACAGGCACTCCAAGCAATTTGTATGGAAAGTGCATATCTCTTCACAGACCCTCTATCTGGCTGGGCAGTTAAATTCTCTACATAAGCAGCAGATACCCTGCTGCAGGTATCTTTTCTAATATATAATTTAAACAAATTATTCTATTCAAATAATAAACAAAATGTCCTACAATGTCTTACAAATCAAGGTAAACCAAGGTCTCTTGTCTTTAAAACAGTATAGGACACTCCCATTATTAAAGCTTTTAAAACGTGCTCTAAAATTTTGACAGAAATAAGTTCTTCATTTGCCATGAAATGAAGCACTTTCAGGAAATAAAGAATAGTTTGCAAAAGGGTTATCATTTAAGTAATCAAAAATGCCTGTTCAGCTGAAAAATAGTAATGATGGTAGGAAATTTAGGTGGTAGTAGCTATAATGTTTGATTTTGCCAATGGTCAAATATTTTTAATATAACACAGAGATATTTGTTTAATAGTGGTGGTGAAGGAGACATATTTAAGGCTTTTGACTATAATATTTCAGAAACACATTGGACCTAGGAATTATAAATTGATTAAAATAAATTTGGTAATATTTGGGATTATTTATTTAAACCTTGATTTTTTTATCTTTTTTATGGGCTCTGATTTTTTAATTCTGTTTTTTTAAGAATTGTTGTTCAAGTAGTTGTCTCCATTTCCCTCCTGCCCCACCCATCCCTGCCCCCCACCCTCTAGCCTACTCCCTTTAGCTGTGTCCATGAGTCCTTTATACATATTCCTTGATGACCTTTTCCCTATTTTCCCCCATTATCCCTTTCCCCCCTCCCCTCTGGTTACTGTCAGTTTGTTCTTTATTTCAATGCCTCTGGTTATATTTTGCTTGCTTGTTTGTTTTGTTGATTAGGTTCCGCTTATAGGTGAGATCATATGGTATTAGTCTTTCACTGCCTGGCTTATTTCACTTAGCATATTGCTCTCCGGTTCCATCCATGCTGTCAAGCAAGGGACATAAAGGAAAGAATAAATAAGTGGGACCTCATCAAAATAAAAAGCTTCTGCATGGCTAAAGAAAACATCAGCAAAATGAAAAGGGAACCCACCATATGGGAAAATATATTTGTCAATGATACCTCGGTCAAGGGTTTGATCTCCAAAATATAAAAAGAACTCACACAACTCCACTCCAGGAAAACGAACTGCCCAATTAAAAATGGGCAAAGAACCTGAACAGACACTTCTCCCAGGAAGACATACACAGGGCCCAGAGACATATGAAAGGATGCTCATCATCACTAATCACCAGAGAGATGCAAATTAAAACCACAATGAGAAAACACTTCACACAGGTCAGGATGGCCATCATAACCAAATCAACAAACAAGTGCTGGGGAGGCTGTGGAGAAAAGGCAATCCTAGTGCGCTGTTGGTGGGAATGCAGACTGGTGCGGCCACTGTGGAAAGCAGTATGGGATTTCCTCAAAATACTACAAATGGAACTGCCGTTTGACCCAGCAATTTCACTGTGGGGATGATACCCCAAGAATCCTGAACCACCAATTCGAAAGAACATGTGCACCCCAACGATCATGGCAGGAAAATTTACAATAGCTAAGTGCTGGAAGCAACCCAAACCTTGATTTTAAAACATATGGAGTGATGTAGTGTTTTAATGATCATGTATTATAGCAACAACATTTTTTTGGTAAAGGAAAGCATATGTTGAAAAATCTGAGATTATATTTTGGTAGGTGAATAAAGTAGAGACATATTCCATATTTACTTACACTTATGTCCAAATAAGTTACTAATTACTTGCTCTGTACTAAGCAATATCTTATGTAATTGGGGAGGATAATAATTGTGCTTTCCAGTGTAGGTTAAAAAAGGAAGTTATGGTATTATTTACTTAAGGAGTTGCTTGAAAAAATGTGTATTATGTTTTGATTTCAATTTCATAGTAATCAAATAGTTTTTTAAGATATAAGAAACTCAAAGTAAAATAAGTCACTTTAATTGAATGATTATTTGAATTAAATATCTATAAAAAGTATTTAAATATCATATCTGTCTCAAGAAAATATTACTAAAGTTACTACTTCAAAATTATTTCATGAATTTAACACATAATATCTTACCTGTTTTGAATCCCTTGTAGATGCAATTGGACAGTAAATAGGATCTCAGAAAAAGCTAATTAAAATAGAGTATATTAAAAATTTTAATGTTCATTCTATCATTTGAAACATTTTATGGAAACTTTTATTTTATTTTATTTACATTTATTTTTATGGAAATATTAAAATACAAATGGGGCTTAACTAATAATTTGAAATACTTTTATTTATTTTCAAAATATATGAAGTTGTACCCAAGGACTTTGCATCTAAAGAGTTGTTTTCTTTGACCTTCTAACTATTAATTATTACAAAAAATATTACCTTATTTTGAATTAGATTTCCTCATTAGCTTTACATTTTTACTGAATATATACATATTGAAAATAAATGTGGATATTTCTTTAAATGTTGAAATCAATGTTTTCCCCATTATTCCCCATTAAACTGTAGCAGGTAAGTGATTATGTGCCTTCTCCCAACAGAAGGAGATTAATTTAAATTCTTCTGTTTTAACCTATGATACTATAACTAATTTTATTACTAAAGAAATTTTAAGTGAATGTATAAATTGAATTTTTGTATGTGTGTTCTTGTGGGAACTTGTCTTTTAAAATGTTTGGTTTCACTCCATAATAAATATTATTCCTCCTTTTCTCTCTCTCACCCTTCCCTCCTTCCTTCTCTCTTTTTCTTAGGCACAATAATCCCCCACAAAAAAAAGATATCCATGTTCTAATGTCCTTAATTCTGTGCCTATGCTACCTTACAAACCTGAGGTAAAAAATACCCTACATATACGATTAAGGATATTGAAATGGGGACATTATTCTCCTTTATCCAAGTAAACCGATCAAGTCATATGAGACATTAAATCTGAGACTTTCCTGACTGAGGTCAGAAAGAGAGAGACGGGACAAAAGAAGAAGGGCCAGAGAGAGGCAATATTGTTGACTTTGAAAATGGAGGAAGGCCAAGAGTCCAGGAGTGTGTGTGGTCTCTAGAAGCCCCTGTATGAGCCCCCAGAAAGGAGCACAGACCAGGCAATACCTTGGTTTTAGCCCACTTAGAACCATGTGAGATCTTCTTCTTTCCAGATCTACAGGATAACAACATTGTTTTAAAGCACTAAATTTGAAGTAATTTGTTATAGGAACAAAACAAAACTATTACATTCTCCTTCTTATTTTATTAAAAAGTTATGTGGCACCAAATTTTGCATATTATTTTGGGGGAAGGGGGAATAGTATGGCTGTAGATATATTTACTGATTGATGCAAAAGAAAAAAATAGTTTTTCAATTTCAGAGAATTTTAATATTTGGCTTATAGCACACAAAATGAAACATTTCACTTTGTCTCACTTACCACTGGTTATAGACAAGAGATAAGTAACTTTTCTACATCTAGTGCTGCATGTCTGATCTAGAACATGCATTAGTATTCTATTCAGAATAGTCAACACTGCCTACATCACATTGTTTCTCATTTTAAAGACAGTGTGGTGCCAGAAATGACTTCATCAAAATACTAGCTAAATGAAATAAGAGCTATTATTATAAATAAATCTCATGGAGATAAAAAGGGGGTGCATCGAGAAATTACTTATTCAATTATCTTAAAACAAAGGAAGACCATAACTTAGTATTAGATAATTAGATGCAGTTGTGGAGTTCATTAGATGCTACACAGAAATGCATGCAATTCGATGGAACTTTTTGGTAGATCCTGACTCCCAGTTTAATTTCCCTACCGTTTCTCTTCTTGTGAATTCATAATTTATTTATAATGCAAGTGACATTTTATTATTGCAATAATTTATCATTTAAAAAGTTTTATAATGTGCATTTTGAAATCTAGAGAAGTTTATTCATTTACTATTTAATGCAATATTTAGGTGCAGCAATTCTAAGTTTTCTAAGAACATATACATATATAAAGGGAAGACAACCTAACAGATGTCTCTTGAAGGTCTTTTATGTCAATCTAATTAGTTTTTCAAAAATATATTTTATAAACTTTAAAATAGAACAAAAATTTATAATTTCAGATTATTGCTTATGACAGTTCACAGCATTTTAGATCAGTTGGATTTCTCTTTCATGTGAGTTTGCCCTTATCTTGCCTTCCTTAATCGGGGTAATAATTTAATCCCTGTGTGATTTTCCTCTTGAGAGTAAACATATTGTTTTATCTTTTCCAACACCCATTCTCCAATTCTCTGACACCGACTGGGTGTCCAGTAGTTCAGTTCAATTCCAACACTAAGCGCCCAGGGTTAGCATCCTCTCCACAGGCTAAAGGCTCAGTCCCACTGGACTGTCCTCACTTCAGACACCAGGTGTAGTCGGGTGCCCAGTCAATAGGCACTTTCGGTTGATGTGGCTACAAACTTTGGAGGTTGACACTTTGGTTTAATAATTAACTGGAAACACTCATAAAACACAGGAAAGTGTTTTACTTTCTACTACTGGTTAATTGTAAAGGCTGCGAGACAGGACTAGCCAAGTGGAAGAGATGAAATGGGCAAGGTGAGGCGGGGAGGGAGAGCCTCCATACCCGCTCTGCGCCCAACTCCTCTCAGCATTTCCAGTGTCTACTAATCCTAAAGCGCTCCAAACCTAAATTTTTTAGGGATTTCATGGAAGTTCCATTACAAATGCATGCTTGATTAAATCATTGGCCATTGACAACTGAACTCCATCTTCAGCCTCTCTCTTCTCCTCGGAGGTCCAGGGATGGGACCAAAAGTGTCAACATTTTATTCATGGTGTGGTCTTTCTGGTGACTAGCATTCATGCTGATACCACATGAGGGCCTAGACAGCCAGTCATCATCCCACTGGCTTACGAAAGACACTGTTATTAGAGTTTACGTGGGTTTTAGAAGCTCTGTGCCAGGATCCTGGGGCAAAGATGAAATATACATATTTTATTGCACCACGTTTCCCTTGTAATTTTCTAGCCCTTTTAAAACTTTCACTGGGGACTTGAACATTTCTGGTTCCAGAGTAGGAGGAAGCTGATTGTATTTTAATTCTTTCTTTACTTATATAACACATTTTGAATAATTGGTATTAGAGTCATATATATTAGCAAGGAAAACCTACCAACCTATCAGGGTTGGTCCAGTTTGATAGCTTCAATAAGCTTGTTACAAAACATCCAGTATTAATTTTGAAAAACCAGTTTGGTTAGTGCAATTCTTGTTTGTAGAAATAGCTCAGGCACAGACTTAACTCTGCTTTTTTCTGTAAGTGGAGTGCAGGACTCTGTGATGAAGTGTGAGTGTGTGTGTGTTTGTGGGAATGGAGACATCATGTGTCTTTTGAACTAAAATGGTATCAACATCTTTCATTGGTCATGAGAGCATATGGGGCTATGAAATTTTATAAATGATGCAGGCCCACAGAAGAATGAAATGTGATCTCTGGCCTTAAAGCACCTACAATGTGATAAAATAATGATAGGATTATCACTAGTCAAAGAAAAGCTGTCAATTTTTCTTCTGAAAATTAACTTTTCCACCAGGAAGCCTAGAAAACTGATTTCTTTCTCTATCACTGTCTTATCAGCCCTGTGACAAATCGCAAGGCCTCCCTTTTGTCTCTTTGTTTTGTAGTCTGCCCAAGATATTAAGAGAAGTCTTACATGTTCCAAACATTTTCTTTGTAATATCTTCTATATATTGACAATGGTGTAAGAGCAGTATTTACATAAATGAATCTTTTTTAAATTAATTGACCATCACATTTATGGACCAAATTTCTACTTAATGGATTCCCACGTAGTAATCCCTAAATTGTACAACATTAGAAACGAAATTTAGATTTTTTTAAATTGCCCCAACAATTAAGAGTTGTTTACTACAGCCCAGATAATGTAATGAATATGGAACCAATAAATAAAATTTATTAATGGAATAGGAGTATGCAAAGAACAGTGCATATGATGTGATTGTAAATTTATATTTAAATGCAACTTAAGTAAATGGAGTTCTTATGCAATGATTACTTTTCTCAATCCATTAAGACTCTTCTATCTGTAAAAATATACCATCAATTAAATGCCCATAACACTAGATTACAGTCTACTACCAGAAAGAAAAGAGAAAAATTAAGGGCAATTGTTGACAAAATATTGTTGAAGAGAAACTTTTGTTCTGACTGGTTGGGAAATATTTAAAAATAGGTTCCTGAAAATAGTGTTATTTATACAACAGTGTACAGTTAGAGTACAGAATGCATCAATTAATTTTTTAAAATTCTGGCATTCAAACCCCTTTATGTCAAATTAGTTATTTCATTTTAGCAGATTATAATTTTTCCTTCCCTACTATGAAAAACAGGAACAAATTAAGCAGTAAATTGTAAATATATATTCTGAAAACTGGGTATTTTGACTGCATTTTCTTTTAAAATTGAGACTGTCATCCAGTGTGTGAGGATTTAATTGTTTGTATAGAATTTTGCATTAGAAAGAGATTGCAGTATTGACATAAAAATTATTTTAAACAGAAGACATTCAAGGTTTACCAGTTGTAGACAGAAGCTTTTCAGGGGCTTCCTTTACCTGACTATAGGGAGAACTTCTGAGAGGGAGGCTGCCATGACCCCTTCTTCAGGGCAACTTCACTCAAAAGAAAGAGAGAACGAAATTGCCTTAAATCCCCTTTCTGAGTGCATTTTACACCCCGAAGGAAGAGATATCTGGTGAGAGATCACATAAACAAACATTATCACAAAATTCCTACCTTAAATTTGTTTCCCAAAAAGCTAATTTATCTTTCTCCATTAAGCACATTTGTTTTTCCCAAGGAACCCTGTCCTCCCTTCTCCTACCTCTAGCTACTCAAAAAGCCACTTCTTTTGTGCAACTTCTCATGCACCTGCATAGGAATACACTTATCTCTAACTAGATAGTCTTTTGTTAGTTAACTCCCAGACCCCTAATCATTCAAACCTAAGGTGCCGAGGTGAAGTTTTCTCCCAACATTGATCAAATAGCTCTCTTAAAGTGCTTTTTAAACTCAATTGCTTCAGTTGATAATATATTATCTCAATGTCTCGAATGTCAATATATATTTTATGTGTGTGTGTGTGTGTGTGTGTGTGTGTGTATAATTCACACCAAGAGAAGTTGCGATTTTAGCACAGATTTATATAAGAAGTATAAATCTACAGAATAAATAGCAAAACAGTCGGTGGAATCGCAAGTAGCCCTGATGAAGTGATTCTCCAAGTGTGATCTGCACACCAACAGCATCACCATCGACTAGGAGTTGGTTAGAAGTGCCTCACCCCACACCTGTTGGATCAGAAACTTCAAGTTGGATGCAGCAATCTGTGTTTAAAAGGCTTTCCAGGAGATTCTCATGCATTCCTTCTCTCTCGAAATCTCTTCTCTTTCTGCTCTACTAGTTTACAAATCAGGATATGCTAACATTCTTTTCAGTTTCTTTAGCTTAGTCAACAATAAGCTAATGTTTTCTTTTTTGAAATGGAGTTATATTTCTCCATAAATAACATAAATAGAGTAAAAAAGACTTGATGGAGGTGACCTTTTTAGTTCATACATCCACATTTCTAAGAGACAAAGGCAGACATCAATAACTTCTAATTTTTCAATTAAAAAAATGCATATGTGTTCCAATCAAATACACTTTAAAACCTTGATACTGATTAAACGAATGACAGAATGTTGATAATTTAAGAAAATTAAGGATATTACTAAAATATTAATATCAGGGTGGAATTATTGGCAAGTTAATCATATTTCATTTGGTCCGAGAGTGATTATAAAATTTGAGGCCTAAAAGTTTAAAGGTAAATTATAATAAATCATTTTGTACACATTCATTTTCAGGTTATATTGTGGAAATTAATTACATAAGTAGATATTCTTTTACAGGTGAAATAATTCCCCAATTAAACATTGTTTAGTTGTGAGCTTAGCTGTATAAAACTATGATTTGTAGTAAAATTATAGATTCTCTAAATTTTTAAAAATATTGTGTTACAGGAAAAGTAAAACACTCTGAATAACTGTATTTCTCCATAGAATCAATTTTACCATAAAGAAATATTTTAAAGAAATAAAAAAATAACAATTCTTATTTGCTTTAAAGATCACTAAATGACAGTTTTCAGGAAATTTATAAATACTAAAATTTATCTCAGTTTTTTTAGCCTTTTAATTGTCCATAAATCATTAAAGTATATCAATGTATCTCTTGTTCTTGTTCCACCCATTGTTTTTTTCTGCATAAAGTTCTATTTACCATTGAAGGGCAAAATACATCAGAAGAGAAACTATATTTAATTCAAAAATTCTGCTGAGGTGTGGCTTTAACTTAGGAATTTTTGTAGAAACAAAGGCACAATATTTTTAAATTGAAACTTGTTTAATATTCCTTCATGTCCATGGCAATATTCAAATTAAGCATAGTTCTCTCCCTGTCTTCTGTACCTACTCTGGTTTTTTATTCTGATATGAATGTTCTTGCCATTCAGGGACCTAAAAGTGAATTATCACTGCTGATCTTCAACTTGGCTACAATGTGATTCATACGTCAAGTGATAAACGTACCCATGACCAACAGACAAGGTTTTCTGATAAAGCTGTTCACTCAAATCTGACAGAGATGAAAAATGTTTTCCATCAGACCAAAATAAAGATGTAGGATTATTCCCTTTGTGAAGACCACATGTAGCTTGTGGAGTCTGACATTTATGAGAAATAAAACTAGGAACTTTGAAGGTTTTTAAATCACTCTTACAAGGTTGCTTGCTGTTTTCAAATCCTTCAGAATTCAAAATGATCAGGTCATGCAGGGAATTGATGTTGTAAATCAATGAAAGAAAACAGAAGTTAAAAACCCGGAAAACATGAAATACTTCTTCCTCATACTGCCTACACAATTGTTCATTTCCAAACTAGTTCATTACACTGTATTTTATTGTTAGGAATACTGTGACCTGGTGTAATAAAAATGGTAAATTTGCCCACAGTGACACACAAGTTTGGGAAAAAGTAAAATATTCCATGTGTCCATTCAACATGTCATCTCTGCCTCTAATTTTTCTTGGCTTCATTAACCCATATTTTTCACAGTTTATAAAGATAGGTAGTTAAAGGTAGTTAAAAGAACTACCTTCTTTTGTGTGTATTTATAGCCTTGTATTATAAATGTAGCAAAGAAGGAGCCTGCACTAATATTCTTTCTCTCAGAAACTTCAACAGAACATATAGAAGAACCAGGCCTAATATATTCTCCCTATTATTACTAAACTATGTGGTAGTAAATAAAACTCACTATGTCACTACAAAATACATTTTAAAAGTGTGTGAAGAAAAGGAATACTTAGTTTATATTAGGTTAATCATAAAAGTTTTTTAAAAACAGTTTTGCTTCACTGTATATAATTTTCCTTCCTTCCCAAAACTAGTGCCAGTGCCAGACCAGTTTGAAACTATGACACCAATTCTATCTTTAACTCAAAAATAAGAAGTAATTTTTTTATATTTTCAAGTGTCTAATATTATGATAATATTTCTGCATTTATTTAAAGTATAATTGAAAAATGAAATTTCAGCTTAGCAATAATATATAACCAAAATATACAGAGTGTAAAGTTATGTAAAACAGTTGAATGAATGATATCAGAACGTATTAATAGTTTACATCATGTATGATATTTCAGAGTTTAGAAAGTTATTGTAAACATCCTCTCTCATTCCTTTCTTCCAATTCAATGGTTTGCTATTCCACCTATCTACAATTTTCCTGCAAATCTATGCTGATTTCATTAAATCTCTTCTACCTGGCTGCTATTGAATGTAATCTGTGATATAAAAGATAATATATAGCTTATATAATAAAGTTTTTAACTAATATACCTGGCAGTGAAGGAAAGAACTCTAGTAAATGTCTAGTAAATAGACTAATATATTTAGAAACATGAATACTTTCAAATTAAATTGAAGGTTAGAAGAACTCCAAAACTCTAAGCCGAATATTTTTTCAAAGATGATCTCAAAAATGAATGGATGTAATTTAGAGGTGAAAGCACAAGTTATTACATCTATTCAAAAGAGCTATTCATTCACCTGTGAATGTCCCAGTTATTTATATGGCTTTCTTTATTTTTACATGTTTTAATTTTATCTGTTATATTGAAAGGTAAGTGCGTTGCATATTTTCAGTTAGTACCTCTATGGCTAGGAAAAAGGTAAATGACAAAGAAAAATACCATTTAAAATTTACATATTCTTTGGAATAAAATTACTAAAATTTCAGAATCTTTAAAGACAGATTATTAGGGAAAAATAACTAAAAAGGAAGAGGTCATATCTTTCAGTTTCTAGAGTTGCACAATGCATTTATTTTTAATTTGTTGAAACAACCTTGTGAGGCAACATTAAGTCCTTATATAAAATAAGAAATTGATAATAAAAGTTAAATAATTTGCCTTAGCATGCAGCAAAATTTTATCAAGAATTTTTAAAGCTATTGGTATAGTTACATTTCTTTCATTTTCTTTCAAGTTAGTGTACATAAGCTTCTGCACAGCATTAATTTGACTTATACCTGACAGCTTTTACAAATTCACATCTCAGAAGCTTTCTTATGAAAAAGAAGATTTTTAAATAATTCTACAAGTTAAGCCACAAATTAAGCTTTGCTATAATTGCTCATAATGCACTTTCACTTCCTTATATATTGGTGAATAGTGTGAAGTACCTAATTTGAAACTGCAAAACAACAACTATATTTCGGAATTTGTTTTTTAACTCTATTTGGCTCATGGGAAGCGTCTATTCCGTTCACACTCGCTGGCTATCAAAACCAGGTGAAAGGATACTGGCCAGAGAGTTTTAAACATTCATTAAAGTCTATGTATGCTATCTTAAAGGAAAATGCCTAAATCTCCTGGAGTAATTGGGAAACAGCCTTGGTGAGGAACAATCTGAAGTTTCTGACCTCGACCCTTTTTTCCAAGACAGCCATGGTAATCCTGGATTCCAGAGAAAAGCAAAAGAAATCTTATGTGAGGAAAGCATCTTCTATTTTGGCTACTAGAAACTGCTTTCTGTTTCTTTTTTCTTTCTTTTTTTCTTTCTTTGTTTTGTCCCCACCTGAGGACGTGCTTGTTGATTCTAGAATGGGGTGTAAAAAATACCTCTATTTTTCCTTTTTTGTGTTTAAAAACACTTAACATAAGATGTACTTCTTGACAATTTTTTAAGTGCAGAATATATGCTATTGTTGTATATATGCACAATATACCTATAACCCTGTGTCTCTAGAACTTATTTACCTTGCAACTGAAACCTTATACCTATTGAACAGCCATTTCTTGTTTTTTTCCTCCCACTCAACACCTGGCAACCAACATCTTACTCTCTGTATCTGTTGGTATGACTTTTAAAAATCTCATATAATTAGAAACATACGGTATTTCTTCAATGAAACTAGCTTTTTTGCTTAGCATAACGTCCTACAAGTTCATCCACGTTGTTGCATTTTGTAGAATTTTCTTCATTTTTTAAGTCTGAATAATATTCCATTAAACCTATGTACAAAATTTTCTTTATTCATTCAAACATCCATGAGTATTTATTTGTATTCATAGGCTATTTTTGTACTCTTGCTATTGTAAACAATGCTGTAGTTAACATAGAAATACATATATCTCTTTAAGATGCTGATTTCAATTATTTTGGATATATACCCAGACATAGGATTACTGTATATCATATGGTAATTCTATATTTATTTTTTGAGGAACTTCCATATTGTTTTCCACAGAGACTGCAACATTTTATGTTACCACCGACATTGTACAAGGATTGTCACTTCTCCACATCCTCTCTGACACTTATCATTTGCTTTCTGATGATAGCTATCCTAACAGGTGTGAAGAGATATCTCGTGGTTTTGACTTGTATTCTCCTGATAATTTTTAATGTTAAATATTCTTTATATACTTGTTGATTTTTTTATATGTCTTCATTGGAGAAATGCTTATTTAAGTCCTTTGTCTATTTTTTAGATTGGGTATGCCTTTTTGGTGCTATTGAGTTGTAGGAGTTCTTTTAAACTTTTATCAAATATGTGGCTTGCAAATAGTTTCTCCCATTCCACAGGTTGTTTTTTCAGTCTTTTCATTGTTTCTTTTACTGTGAAGATCACACGCGCGTGCGCGCGCACACACACACACACATTTAGTTTGATGTGATTCCTCTTCACTAATTTTTGTTGTTCTTTCTGCCTTTGCTTTTGGTTTCATATCCAAGAAATCATTGCCACCAACCAATATCATAAACATTTTCCCTTATGATTTCTTCTAGTAGTTTTAGAGTTTAAAGTCTTATAAATGTGTATTTAATACATTTGTAATTTATCTTTTTCTATGGCGTAATAACAAGATCCAGTTTTTGGTTTTTTGTATGGGGGTATCCAGTTTTCCCAATACCATTTGTTGAAGAGACTGTCCTTTTCCCATTGTGTGATCTTGGAACCCTTGTTGATAATCAGCTGACCACATATGCATGGAATTTGATCTCTTTATTCTGTTCCATTCATGCCTGTCTTTATGCTAGTACATACTGTTTTAATTACTGTAACTTTATAATAAAATTTGAAATCAGGAAGCACAATGTTGTCCAGCTTTATTTTTCTTTCTCTAGATTGCTTTGGTTATTAGAGGTTGTTATGTGATTCCACATGAATTTTAGAAATTTTTTGTATTTTTCTAAAAAACACTCGAAATTTTAATAAATATATATTGCATTGAATCTGTAAATCACTTTGGTCACTATGGGCATTTTAACAATATTAAGTCTTATAGTTCATTGACATTAGATGTTTTACCATTATGTTCTTGTCCTTTAATTTCTTATATATATGATTTATAGTTTTCAGTACAAGTTTTTTCACCTACCTGGTTAATTTTATTCCTATCCATTCTATTCTTTTTCACACTATTGCAAAGAAAATTGTTTCCTTGATTTCCTTTTTGTATAGTTTCTTGTCAGTGCATAGAAATGCAACTGATTTTTGCATGTTGATTTTGTATCCTGCAACTTTACTAAATTTGTTTATTAACTCCAATGGTATTTTTTTGTATAACCTTTGGGCTTTTCTACAATCATGAGGATTTGACTGTCCCAAAGATATGTAACTTGATATCAGATGATCATTTGAAATAGAATAGTGAAACATTACTTTATATATAATGCATCTCTGTGAATTATCCAACCACGGGCATGTCATTTGTATATTTTTATAGTATCTTTTGTTATAATGTGTTACTTAGGGCAAATATTGTGTTTTTTCTATGTTTTACTTGAAAAACCTTTCCTAATCTTTATCTGCTTCATAGCTTGTTTTATAGTGCTATTAAATATATTGTATCATTAGAATGCTAGTCTTCTTAAAACTCTATTCTATAGTAGGGTTTCATATTTTAAGAACATTCTTATAAAAATATTTCTACTTCCATGAGATAGTTTCCAAATACAGAGACTTTATATGCATGTCACTAGTTATATCAAAATGTAGTCTATTTCTCTTAAACCTTGATTGTCCTTGTGATTTCCTTCGACCAACAGAGTACAACAGAAGAAGTGATATTCTGGACCAGGCAAGCCTGGACCTATCATGTACTCTTCGTTCTGTACCTTTGCTGTAGGCCAAAACTTCAAACAGAAGACTGTAACTCAAAACGAAAAGACCTGAGAGGAAATTATTTTTGCAGCTGGAGAAAGGGAAAACTGTGCTATGGACTAGGGAAACATTAGTGAAACTCTGATGGACACAGAGGACATAGAATGTACCTGACAAACTTACGGATTTGGGAAAGATGATTTCTATTCAGAGGTTATAAACTGCTCATTTACTTGTTATACATACCTATAATAAGATATCACAAAATATAATTGAACTAAAGAAAAAAATGTTTTATTTCCAAGCAGAACTTAGTGAATATATTTTTATCTTAGGACCTGCTTGATTAGGAAATAAAATCTTATTCCCTGTTTCACCAGCCATCAAATGTTTCTCAAAATAACAATGACTTTAGGGCAGAGTTAAATTCAGTGCTGCCAGGGAAACATGTCTTTAGAACAAGGCTCAAATCTAGTATGTTGTTCTAAGATCTGATTATTTCTGTAGAAAATTAAATATGATACATTTTGGGTGCTATTAACTAAGCTAAATAAATGGTAAAAATTTTAAGATTTTTGTCAGTTTATTGATGTACAATATAAAGTATAAAGGGATATTTTTCAAAATGGTTTCTGAGTATTACTATTATAAAAGAGAGTATCTTATAATTTGATAAATAGAAACACACAACATTGTTTTTTAGGTTATGTCTGTTTGGACTGAAAAGGGCTGGTGTAACCAAATTAAAAGGAGGTTCATTTTAGTAAATGGTTCAGCTTTGGAAGCAGGTGACATGTGATTGATTTCAGAGTCCATCTTTCTGTTGAATTTGTTCTGGCTTTGTGGCTTGCTTGATCAATAGAAAGTGGCAATAGTGATAGTCAATATTCTACAACTTCCAATGTCATACCTTCAGAGAATTGGCAGTTTCCGCTGTGTCTCTGAGTGGCTGGAGGACCTGAATGCAGGGAGAATTTGAAGTAGCAGAGGCCATCTTGGATTTCCCTATTCCAGTTAAGCTCCCAACTGATGGGAGCACCTGAGTCACCTCGGCTAAATCAGCCGTGACTACTTATCTCACAGCATCCTGGGAAATGACGGCACCACTGTTCTTTGAAACCTCGAAATTTGTAGGAGCTTGATTACACCGAGTTTGATAATTAAGACAAACTGAAACAAACAAAAAAAACTGTTTCTCTCTTTTATGGGAAATATTATTAGTATTCTTTAACTTCATTTTCCTTTCAATTTTTTCCCACCTCATAATTTCCTTCTTTCTCCCACCATTATTCTTTCCCCCTTCCTTCCTTCTTTTCTCCTCTTTTTTTTTTTTTACATTTTCCTTTATAATACTTTTTGTACCTCCAAAGCCATATACCTGGACCAATATTGTCATGAGCACGAGGATTTTAAAATGTACAAAAACATATGTACACACATAGATTGAATTTACAAAGACTCTTTCCTTGGCTACATTTTAGTTCGGTTCATCTGAGCCCCCTTCTTGTTGAGGCCTCAGTCTTGGCTTGCTGCTCTTGGCCCGCACAGCCCAATTTTAGCAAAGAATCTGGCTAAGCCTTTTTACTGAGAATCCTCCCCTACATTTAATATCTATCGAGTTCTTCATCCTTTACCCTTAACAGTTAAGTCCAGAGCCTTCTTGTATTAAGAAGTCTGTTAAGCTTACTTAGCAAGATTCTACCTACCCTTAATATCTAATCAAGTTTCCTTGGCACTATTACTATACCCTTAATATCTAATCAAGTTCCCTTTAGCAATTTTCTATCCATTGACTCCCTTATTTTGCTCTTTGGCTATAAATCCCCACTGCTTTTGCTGTTTCAGCATTATGTTCTATCTTTTGTCCCTATTACAATAGTCTTCTTTGCCATTTGTAATCAGAATTGGGTGTAATTATATATTTTTATTTAAAGGAGAATAATTTATCATTGTGATGTACAGAAAATGCAACAGTGTACATTTAACTCAGTTTGGTGGCAAGCTCTTTAGCTTTTGTCTTTTCCAGCTTGACTATGTGAGCCATGGATTTTGTACCCAGACGCTGCCTCCCCAGTAACAGTAAATCTCATCCTGTCTGTCAGCGTCACTCTTCCTGGTAGCGTCGGCCATCTTAGTTAGATCTCCCTTGTCTTCTGAGTTAAACTGTGTGAATATGATAATGGTACAGGTCTTCCTGTACCTAGAGGCCCCAGCCTGGCCTTCGCCTTGATAATGGAATCAGTAGGGACAAAAGATCCTATGAGAAAAGAGAGCAAAAAGACAACCAGATCCCTGAGACCTGTGTCATATGTAGTCACCAGCAGCCCAACTTTCTTGTTCTCCACCAAGGTGGTGACAATGCTTATCCCTGTTTAAAGGTCAGGCTACCTCTTAGTTTGGATATTTCCTTTGCCAGTATCTTTCTCCTCAACCAGGGCCAAAAATCTCTGCTTCTTTTCCTTCTTTACCTCTGGTTAGTACCTATGGGCTAATTTAAGCAGTTGAGTAGATTTTTGGAACTTCATGGGTGAAATGGTAAATCATTTGAAGCAATTTCAGCTGCTTATAGAGGATAACACTGTAGCTTTGCAATTTGGTAGAGGAAGGCCCTTGGACACAGTGAGCAAGGGCCCTTTGGGGCCTGATGTCCTGTCCAATGGCAGAATTCTTGCCTCTGGGTTCCCTACATTCTTAGCCTCCAGCTTCTTCACAACAGCAGTGCTGGGCTATTGTCTTCCCCTTGGTCTTTTTTCCTTTCCGGGTCTTGTGTGTGTGTGTGTGTGTGTGTGTGTGTGTGTGTGTGTGTATGCATGTATGTTCTAACACATAGGTTATTTATTTAGAAATTCTAAAAATAATTCTGATTTTTAAAGACTTTTCTTATTTGTATAATTGAATATCAGCAGTTTGCTTCACTTGGGTTCTGTTGATCTTATTTCCCTAATGCTTTGAGTTCCATATATTTAGAAATTTAAATACATCTGTTTTATTTTCCAAATTCTATGTGTTATATTTTAGAAAGAAAATTGTAATAATAAATTATAAATTAGTTGTCTGGGTCAACATTGCCATCCCCGTAATGTCATTTTAATTTTCTATTTAAATATAACTCTTAGAATTATTTATGGCCCAGCTGTCTGCTGCAGTGTTAAGCCAGGCTTGCATAATTTTTTGTTACATTCTTGATATGACTTGAAGGTGGATTGTTCATATTTACATATGCTCATTAACAAGAAAACCACAACCTAATAAGACATTTTATTAAATATGCCAATGTCTGCATATTTTCTACAGAATGCCTGCAAGTTTTCTACAAGAAAGACTTTGTGACGTATTTTAATTTTCTCCTTTGGGTAATGGTCAATATTTTACACAGTGTGAATTTTAAACCAGAATCGGTATCTCTATCGTTCATAATTTATCTATTCTTTTATTACTTACTTGGAGTGAAAGAGAATGCCTTGGAGTAAAAGAGAATAACTCCTTATGATAACTATTATATACCTTAGATAGTGAATCTTAAATTATGCTATCTTAAACAATGCTATTGTGTTACAATATATATTTATTGTGGTATTCAGGAGAACACGAAAGACACAAGCTTGATAGATAATTTCCTAAATCTGACTTAGTTTCTCCGAGGTTTATTCTATGGGGAAAACTAACAACGTCACCCTTTCTTTAATTACATTAGCTCTTTTATTAAAATGTTCAACAAGTTTATCCTAAAAGTACTGGATAGGAGATATTTTGACTTTCTAAAAATGCTAGAGGAAGAGTAATTTAGAAAGAAAAAAAAGTATCACAATATAAAACAAGCTCAAGGATCTGAGTTAAACCCAGAGACAGCACACATGTTATGTAGCCGTGGTTTTATTTCTGTCTACATGCTGAGCCGAAAATGAAGATCCATGCCGACCAGACTATGGAATAGAATACACATTGAAGTTCCTTTAGACTGCTGTTATACTATAATGAGCGCCCACGGCTCAAAAGACATTATAATGTACCTGGGAAATCCTTCCTATCAGAAAATATGTTTTAGAGTAATATTTTTGTTTTGTAATTTTTTAAAATTTGTTATGCCACAGATTTGGTTATAGCAAAAAAAATGACAAAATTAGTTGTAAGACTCAAATATATAAAAAGCAAAATGAACAAAAGGTACACTTTGTTTCCCTTTCAAAAGGTAATTTTTGTAAAAGGACGTGAATGCATCGGGGGTAATCTAATATGCATTTTATTTTTCAGATAATTTCCAATAAGTTAAATTATACATTTCCCCTCTTCTGTGACATTAACTTCTTAATGCAATAAAGCACATCTTTCTGTGCAAATATGTAGAACAAATATCTGAAACTTATTAGACATTTAACATATAATTTATTAAATAATAAAGTGTGTAATTATAATATTTAAATACTGACTTTTACCAGTTTACACATTTTCTGTTATTTAGTAAACCTGACATTTGTAAGCCTTTATCACATGGTAGTAGGAAAAGAAACCCATGTACAAAATTGCATTCATAAAGATCTTCTAAGAATACACATTTATAGATGCATATATATATTTTTTTCCCTCAGTGGGCACATCAATGTGTAGACTTCCTGAATTATAAAGGTCATTTGTTACATGACAAATAACATATGATGTCTTGTTCTGAGTATTATGAAGTGAATAGCCTGAAGAACTGAATGCTCCAAAACTAATTGTTCTTAGGCATTACATATTTTTAATAAAATACTGGATGATTAAAGAAATAATGAACATTAAAAAATCTTGTACCTTCTCCTAAAAATAGTGCAATAAGCAAAGGAAAATACAGGGCTGCGTTGAGAGCCTTTGCCACAATCTAATGGCATATGAAAGCTGAGTACTAATGATGTTATATGAAGAGGTGTTGCTTATGACAGTTAACTTTGACCTTCATCAAACATTTAAATTCACTGAAACTGAATCTGAGAATCTGTAATTAAGTTTAACCATCCAAGGGGGGAAAATTATTCCTGAGTGGGTAGTACTTATGACTCCTACCAAACACCCACACAAATAAAAAACCCATAAGCCTGCTTTGCAGAGAACACTGTATTGTGCCATGGGATTGCCACAAATGAAAATCAAGTTATTTACCAGATTAATAACTCTGTAGCAGGTAGTAGGGAAGTAGATTTTTAAATGGACTTCACTTTTAATAGATCCAAAAATATAAAAGGCTGATAGTTAATCTAAAAAACAATGTGCAAAACTTGAATACTGAATATTATTTTAAAAATATAAAGCACATTAAATAAAACCTAAATAAATGAGGAAATATCCCATGTGCAGGGAAATAAAACATCAGTATCATACATATTTTAATGATCCCTGTTTTCTCTAGATTCAAATGATTTTAGTTAGATCTGAGATAAATGTCCTTGTTGGTGAAATATCAAGTTCCAGATGATACACACAATATAATGCAATTGTGTAAAGCTCAAAAACAAGCAATGTCTCAATAATAATAATATAACACAAGATAAAAATCAAAATCAAATACAATAATCTGAAGACCTCATACAACTCAATAGCCAAAATAAATCCAACTAAAAATGGGGCAAGGAACTGAAGAGACATTTTTGCAAAGATGACATACAAGTGGCCAATATGTACCTGAAAAAGTGCTTAACATCACCAATCACCAGGGAAATACAAATCAAAACCATGATGAGATGTCACTCACACTTGTTAGATTATTACCAAAAGACAAGGGATAACACAGTGTTGAGGATATAGAGAAAAGAGAACCTTTGTGCACTATGAATGGGAATGTGCATTGGTACAGCCTCTGTGGAAGATGGTATGAATGTTCCTTAGAAAGTTAAAAAATAGAACTACCCTGTGATTCAGCATCCTTACTCTGGCTATATATCCAAAGAAAATAAAGTTAGGATCTCCATAGATATCTACACTTCAATGTTCATGACAACAATGTTCATAATATCCAAGATGTGGAAACAACCTAAGTCTCATCAATGACTGAAGGGATAAAGAAGATGTGATATATACATACTGTAGGATTTATTCAGAAATGAGAAAGGACATCTTGCCATGTGCAACAACATGGATAGAACTTGAGGGCACTTTGCTATGTCAAATAAGTTAGAAACAGAAAGATAAATATTGTGTGACCTCACATATGTGGAATCTAAAAACCAAACTGATAGAAACAGAAATTACAATGATGGTCACTAGTGACACGGTGTTAGGGAAAAAGCACAGATACAGGTCAAAGGCTATAAACTTCCAGTTATAAGATTAATAAGTTCTGAGAATCTAATGAACAGCCAAGTGCTTATAGTTCATGAGAGTTTATAATTTTTAAGTGTATTTTTCCACTACAATTGAAATGCAATATTATAGTAATTTTAGGTGTACAACATAGTGATTGGACGTGTATGAAATGATTACCTCAGTAAGTCTAGTTACCCATATTATCAGTATACATAGTTATTTCCATACCATTTTTTAAAGATTTTATTTATTTATTTTTAGAGAGAAGGGAAGGGAGGGAGAAAGAGAGGGAGAGAACATCAATGTGTGGTTTCCTCTCGTGCACCCCTCACTGGGGACTTGGCCTGCAACCCAGGCATGTGCCCTGACTGGGAATCAAACTGGCAACCCTTTGCTTTGCAGTCTGGTGCTCAATCCACTGAGCCACACCAGCCAGGGCTCAATATTATTAACTATATTCCCTATGACATACTTTACATTCCTTTTGGAGATTTCCACTGAATATCTGTGAATCACATTGGGCCCAAGGGGATTTGGATGGTATGTGTGTCCCATGTCTCAAGCTGCAGATAGGGCTTCTCTGAGCCATGGAAAATGACAAGCGGCCTATAATAGGACAAAAGAATGTTTCATCTGGAAAACAAGTTAAAGAGGTTCTAAGACCAAGAATGAATATGAAACCAGAGTAGGAATGTCAACTTGAGGTAATTTTCAATTTTGCCCAAAATGATGCCCTATTGCGGCAATTAAATTTCTATATTACAAAGCAGGGTGTAGTGTATGCTGCTCTAGAGCAGAAGCTAAGGATCTGTGAGAGAAAGAATATCTTTTAAATATTTCTAGGTTCAAGAAATGAATCTCTATGTTATGATTAGTCTTATGGCATTAGTCAATAAAACCTTTTCTATCTCTATTAGTCTCCTCCTTTCTCCAGCATCAGTTTTTGTAGAATTGCAATAGCTGTTAGGAAATGAATTCAGTGAAAAGGGCAAAGTTGTCTATTTTATACCTTCCCCAATTAGCATGTGGTCTACATATGGCTAACTCAGTTTTATAAAAAAGATAAGCCATACCTTAAATGAAAATTTGACTAATGGCATGATTCCATTACATGAGTTTTGCTTTTTACAATTTAGAATATACCCTATGATATAGACATATAAAGACTACAATGGAGAAAGAAAAAGGGAGATATTTTATTTTCAATCAAACAAGTTGCAGGAGAAAATTCTTCATCACTTTCGTGGAATTCTCATCAAAATTAAGAACCATAAAATAACTAATAAGATGCATCTAAAGGAAATAAAGGATTGGTACATAATCAAGAAATTCGAACATTCACAGAGCTGGATTTCAGAATATTTGTGATCCATGATTACTTCTCTCCATTTCCCCTCTTTTTAATGGGAATACATACAGATGTTCCCATATGATGGTTCAACCATTGCCTGGTGAGTGTCTAGGGGGAGATAACTTGCCTTTTATTTTCCATTTTGCAAAGAAATTACACACAAAGAGCCTCATTCAGACCTAGATCCAATCTTATTGGTGACTTAATTATGGACTTAGAGTTAATACTTTCATGCGATCAAGAGTGTGAATACCTCGTTGGGAGCAACGTGCATGTGGAAGGGATACAAACAAGGATCCAGAGGGCAGCCTGGGGAGGACCGATGCCAGAATCATACATGCGATCTCTGCTCCTGGCGTTCACACCCTTGTGATCCTCCTTTCCTGAGAACAGACAGTGCCTGTGACTTGCAGGTGATCTAGGAAAGATGATGGCTGAATGTTTTCACAAGCACATGATTAGGTTATGTGATACTATAACCTCTGTTACTGTGATAATCTCTCTTCCTTGCTGGTTCTGAAGATGCCAACTGCCGTGTTTTGAGTTGCATAGTACAGCATTGAAGGTGGCTACCAGCCAACATCCAGCAAAAAGTAGAGCTCTTAGTCCCACAGCCTTTAAAGTACCCGAATCATGCCCTCAGCCACAGAGAGCTCAAAAGCAGGTCATTCTCAAGCCAAACATCAGATGAGACTGCAGCTTCAGCAAACACATTTATCCTAATGCAGCCTTGAATCAGAGGATGCAACTAAAGCATGTCCAAACTCCTAAAAACGTTACGATGTGATAATAATTACGTGTTGTAATAAGCCACTTAAATTTGTGATAATATTATGTGCCAATAGACAACTAATCCAGGTGAATGTATAGTAATTCAGATATCATTCCTAATCTCTTGATTGGCATCAAAGAGAAAAATTATTTCAATAAAATTTGTTCTTTAACTTATTAGAAAATTGTATTGAAGGGCAATGATTTCAACTGAAATACTCTATTTTATATCTCAAAACCAACTACTACTACACTTTTAATATGAATATCACTTGATTGAAAAAACAAAAAGAACACAATTATATTGAGGAAGATACCTGACTGCCATGTAAAAAATTGGGAAGGAGAAAGGGAGTTGGCATATGTTTCATTATATTTCGGCAGGAATAACATTTGCAAGGTGATTGTGATTCTGAGAAAATGAATGAGACTGCACTGTATACCATGAAACAGCATCACTAAGTGAAGCTATTATTATCATTAAGTTCTGCTTCTGCTACTAATGAATGGTGGGGAATTCGGAATACCATTTTCAGAAATTAATTTCCATGCAGGAAAAATGAGGATGTTGTAATTAATACTGTAATAATCCATACCAACTATTGAGATTAGTGAATGATGCCTTTCTGGTTGTGGAAAAGAAATTAATACACTTTCAGTTTTTTCTCTTAAAGTTATATCAAAAGTTTCCTCTATAAGGAAACATAAAATGATAAAAGTCTCATTTTCAAAAACATTAACTTATAAATTATTTTTCTTTATTTGATTTTATTTTAACTAACCATTACATGTCTTTGTGCCATTTTATCGTTGTTAGATCATTAATCAACAGTTTTTTATATAGTCTTTGATAACAAAACAAGTTTCTTTAATTTTCATGAACACGGGAAGATGGCAAAAGGTATCCAGCTGTAACTTGTCTCTATGAATTATGTTCTCTATAATCAAGCACTGAGTAATTAAAATAAATATATAAATTAAATTAAACGCTATATGTGTTTGGGGAAATTTTTTTTTCTATACCCATTTTCACAAATGAATTTAGAGAGACAATTTCTTCTATCTTGTTGTAGAAAAATAAATAAAATTATATACAGTAATTCTGAAATATGGTATGTGGTTTGTGGATGTGACTACATATATTTTTATATTAAAATTTTTTGAAACAAACTTAAAGTTAATAAAGGGGACAGTTACATTACAAATAACTTTCCTATTTTCCAAATCACAGAATAAGTTGCTGACATGATGCCAAATCACTCACAAAAACATGTTTGTATATATTTATCATTAAAAATCATATCACAATTCAAACAAAGGTGATGAATTGATATTGATATATTGCCACCGTCTATTACTGAGACCATTAAACTTTTTCTAGTAAGCGCCATAAAAAGAGATATAATCCAGATTTACACATATGCATCTATTTGTCACTTTAGTTTCATTCAATCTGGAATAGTTCCCAGTGTTTCTTTGACTTTCATGAGCTTTACACATGGGGATATTAAAAGCCAGTTGTTTTGTATAATGCCCTTCAATTAGGGATTCTCAGAAATTTCATCATAATTAGATTCATATTAAACATCTTTGGCAGGTATAACAAAAATGTGATGCTGTGTCCTTCCCACTCAATTTTATAAGGGCGCACCATTTCGATTTGTCTCATTACTTGTTTATTGATTTTGATTTTGAACACTTGATTAAAATGACACCTGCTAGTATTATCCATTTAAAAGTTACTGAGCCCCTTTTCTTTTTGTATTGGGCTGGTGATATTTTGATATTTCATTAAAATTTCTATTTAGTCACTAATTTATGTTAGTATTGACTTATGAATTCTTTATATAATGACTGTTAACCATTAATGTAATCATTTTTTGCATTCAAATTTTCACATTGAAGATCTCTTTAAATTGAATCCTGTATCCTTTGACATGCAGTCCTTAGTCATTGGGCCCATCTTTATTTTCTGGTGAGAATAATACCTCAGACACATTTTGTGCTTTTCTTACCCCAGTCCTGGAATGAGTCATTTCTGTAAGGGTCCTGGATTATTTTAATGGAAGATCAAACATAGAAAGTAAGATTGTGCTGCTAAGCCTTCTCGTCACTATTGGTATGTTACTACTCACAAGAACATTGCAGAGGACAGAGCTAGGAATATATATACATGCATACATACATACATTGCATATGTACGTGTTTACATTTATTTATTTATCTCGATATGTTCAAATAGCTGAGTTTACAGTGATATCTCCAATTTTAATTCAACAACAGAAGATTAATTTTAGTTTTCTTCAGTTCCACCCACTCCTGTCTTGCATGCCCTTCTCATACTACAACCCAATAGTGGACTGTTCCCCCTGATTGGATGTTCTCCTTACCTCCACTTGTGTATTGGCTACTTGCTCTGAGTGACTGGCCCACCATGGAGTTCTTCCTTACTCCTCCTTCATATTTTATCTTAAGCCAGGCTGCAGTCTTCCCCAAAAGGGAGGCTCCTCACCCTGCTCTAAGTCCAATACTCTGGGCTAGGCAGTGGCAGCTACCTCTCCTTCTCCCTTGCTCAAGATCGAAAGAACAGCTACAGTTTATTTTGATATGCTGCGTGTCATTTTACAATAACAAAATCCACAGGATGAACCAGATTTTAAATCTCACAAAAAGAAACTCTTGCTCTTTGCACAGATACTCTTGCATGCTGTCTGTGAATACTGAATATTTTGAAGAATGGTCTCCCAAAGGAAGCTATTTTAAACCTTACTACTCATCACTTATTAATGTTAGATTATTATGATAAAGAAGTATCTTGTATCATAAGATTAAAACATCAAATTATTGTTTGGTATTAGAAATTGAAAGCAAGACTGAAAGTTAAAAATAACTGAGTTTTACGTTAAAATTATTTTGTAGTAAGTTCATATAAGTTTAATGCTAAGATATTAGCATGTAAATATAATAATTTATAAATATATTCTGATATAAAATATCAAATTAAGAAATATATTAAAGAGCCAATATTACTTATACACTGTGAGTATAGGTTAAAAACTCAAAAGTAATTCATGACCATGCCACAACATTACTGAATTTATTTCTGGCCTTTGTGTTTTCTTCCACTGATCTGTGTGTCTATCTCAGAACTAAT
Organism: Pteronotus mesoamericanus; assembly: GCF_021234165.1. Taxonomy (NCBI): domain Eukaryota; kingdom Metazoa; phylum Chordata; class Mammalia; order Chiroptera; family Mormoopidae; genus Pteronotus; species Pteronotus mesoamericanus. The sequence continues at coordinate 35,627,628 of NW_026555285.1, read as the reverse complement.
CTATATGGTGTTGAATTGGATAGACTTATCAAATAGCTGTTTATGCCACAAATCCTTTAAAATATTCTAAGAATTATAAAATGGGCAAAGATAAATTGTAGGCTTACTGATCATACCAGGATATCAGTAACACTGATCAAGGATAATTAAAAATAATTTGAGAAGTTAAAATTGACCACAAGATATTTAGATTTACTCATACCATATCAGACCACAGTCAAAATAAGCAGTTTTATATTAGGCTTTATCTACAGTAAAATGATAAAATACATAAGACAGGGTTAATATTTAAAAATAACAACAGTGTTTAATAAAAAGATATGACACTCAATATAGACATCTTTTTCGAGAACAATTAAGATTCCCAAATTAAAGTACATAAGAAAGAGCTTGCCCACTTGGATGATGAATATAAAAATTGCAAAGAAAAATTCACATGGAATTTTTCTCCCTGGTTCTAGATCCTAGTTTATTCAACATATCTGAAGCTTAAACTGATTTAATAAGAAAACCCTAACTCTGTATTTTATGATAAAAATAATACCCAAGTTTGGGGGACTAAGAATTATAAACTTTATCAAGAATAACACAAAGCATTTTATATTCCCTAAGGAATATAAATTACAAAATCTGGCCAAGCTAAGTTTAGAATATGACTCCAGATGATACATTGCTGGTAGAACTATAAGTGGGTTCCATTTCTGAAGGCTGAAAATATATACCCTACACTCCAGAAATTCTAATTGCCAGTATTTACTGAAGGGAAATTTGGCGATATGTACTCTAGGATGCATTTCCAAGAATGTTCAAAGCAGCACCTTTTATAATGACAAATTTCAATAAGCAAACTTGTTTTTTGGCAGGGAAATGGATATATGAGCAAAAGAAAGTATTATATAGTTGGGTTGTAAAATTACTGAATTATGGTAAACATAATAACATATGAACAATAAGAATGGAATAGTAACTGAAAAAACAAATGAAGTCCTAGGATGTGCACAGAGAGTGGTAACTATTGTCTAAGTTTAAAACAAAAAGTCATGTGTGGGTGTGCATTTGCATCTGTGTGTGCATATGTTACTTTGAATAACAATTAGATGCATTAAAACAATACAATGATTGCAACGTTCAAGGTGGTTTCTCAGGTGAAAAGCTGGGATATAATGGTATTAATGAAGCAAATAGGTCAAATTTCTCAGCAAATTTACTGGTACTAATTGACTAATAAAAACAAGATAACCAATGTGACTTTATAAAGAAAGGAAGGACATGAAAGAATTTAAATGAGATTGTCACTGAACAAAAGATTGCTTATGAAGCCCATATATTAATAAGGAAAATATACCCATGTATATTAGAACATTTGAAATAATGCAGTCGTAATCAGGCTTTTAGTAGTAGCTTTACTATTTTTCTTTTAAGTGTTTAAAATCGAAAGTGTTTAAGAAAATCTGAAGTATTTTAACTGTGAAGAGTGTTTAACTAAGACATCAATCAATTTTAAGTTTTGGGGGAAATATAATTTCTTAAACTGCAGCACATGGTTTAATCATTATTCCAGCAGTGCCGGTGTTGCAATCGAGCCGAGTCGGCGTGACACATCCACAGGGCAGGGCGGCAGTGGCAGGCTCTGAGGCAGGGTGGGGCGGTGAAGGGGGGTGCAGTGTGGGGGACGTGAGACGTGAACCAGTGCGGGGGGCACACTGGAATGGGATCTGGTGATTCCACGTGCATAAGTCGTGTGCCAGTGTCCAGTTAGTTCGAGGAGAGAGGCATCTCTGCCTTTTTTCAAGCTGGAGTTGATGGGCAGAGAATTTGCTCGGTGAAAGAAGCGACTTGTCATGGAGCATCAGAGCCCATGGAGAATGAATGCTGAACTAGTCATGCGGCACCAGAATCCCAGCAAGAACCCAAACAAATGGAGAAAGGTACCCACACTCAGTGCCAGCGCTCGGTTCCACAGGGTGAAACAGATAAAATAACTTAGCGTATTGAGAAAAATGGGAGACGGGCTTCTCTTGTCTGGAAGAGGAGTTAGTTACAAATATGGGACCAGAGAAGTCAGTTTGTGCATTGGTTTTGGTAGATGATATAGACAGAGGGAAGATAGATAGATGAGAGTTGTGTCTGTACGTGCGCGCGCGCGCGTGTGTAGCTTACTCTGTCCGCCATAAGGTATGGATAGAACAACATTAAAATATCAATGAACACATCGACGTCAAGGTCTTTATTTCCAAAAATCATTTCCCACAATTTCCCAGAAGGTGGGGTCCCTTGAATTCCTTGAAGAAAGTACAGGTTCCTGCGTGAGGGGAGGGAAAGTACAGGATGCGGTTGGGAGAAGTTTTGTACTGGAAAATAAGAAATTAAAGGATGACTAGGCCATGACGAGTCACAAAAGCCAGCTTAAAGAATTTCATGGAACTCATACGGTACATTTGGAACATCAGCACGCTAGCGATAGTCAGTTGTAAATCATTATATGTGCTAGGAACCCAAGAGTCTATGATGATGTGAGTGACTAAATGAACTCTGCTTGAATAACATGGCTGAATGTCCCGGCACTTGGACTGGAAGAAATTATTTAGAGTTAGTTAGCTTCTTCATCAGACCTGAAAACATAACATTGAGTCAAAAAAATAAAAGAACAATCGAGTGCACCACATATATGAATTTAACAAGAGGTTTCAATTTTAGTAATGTTATAATAAAGCCAGAATTGGGCATTATCTACAGTCTTGTAAAGTAGTCAGAATTATGTTAGTTTGTAGAAATATTAAACTTCACTACCCATCAAAGGTAATTTGAAGTGAAAATGCTACTATGTGTAACTGTCTCCTTGTGACCAGCAAGTGACCAGCTTCTTGTGAAAAGCATTATATTAATGTGGTCAACTGTTACTTTGCTGATCACGAAACATGCCTTCTAGTATTTACAATGCTGTGTGGTCCCTTCTTAAATTGATTTTGGACTCGGTCCGTGATTGTGTTAAACATTTGCATAACATATACTAAAGTATTTATAGATTATAGAATATAATATCTGCAATTTGTTATTAAGTGATTCATAAAAATGTATGGATGTGACCAGGGAGGGAGAAATACAAGACAGTGAGTCCAAAGTTAATATGGGTAGAGGGTATACAGGAGTTCTTAGTTCTGCTTGATAATTTCTTTGTAATTATGAAAAGTACTAGGATTAATTGGTACTTTATTTAATACTTTTTTTTGATAAGTGGTAGGTTTTTCAGAGACACTTTGCACAAATTAAAGTCATTAAGTAATGGATAGGTGTATATAATCACCTATCCATTCTCTCCTTGGTAAGAATAATCACTTTCAGGATGCAGCTGAGCTGAAAAAATACTTCTGCTAAGCATTTCCTAACTTACAGGCCTAAAACATTCTCCTTAGCTCAGATAGTTTGGTATTTTACTTATGTCATCTAAGTTGTGTGAATTAAAAAAAAAAAAGATGATAATTTATATCATTGTCCCCCTACTGCATCCAGCCATTTAGAGCAGAATATTGAATTTGATCGGTTTTCAAAGCAATGCTAAGCGGTCCTTTCAAATATCTTTGTTTACCTGTCTTTAAAAAAGAAAATCATACATTTTTGAAAAATCCAAGATAACTTAATAAAGTTTCTTCCTATCTAAAGAGTAAAACTTGCTCTGGCTAGTGTAACTCAGTTGGTTGGAGCTATGTCCTGTACACTGAAAGGTTGAAGGTTCAATTCCCAGTCAGGGCACATGCCTAGGTTGTGGGTTGCATGTTCCAGCTATGGGAGGCAACCAATGGATGTTCCCTCTCATCTCTCTCTCTCTCTCTCTCTCTCCGCCCCCCACCCCGCTCTCTCTCTCTCCCTCTCAAAAGCAATGAAAAAAATGTCCTAGGGTGCAAATTTAAAAAAAAGTAAAACTCATGAAAAGTGAATGCACGCTCCCAGTATTATTAAAGATGTATCCCAATCCCTCTGAGCTAATATGTAGATAACCATTCATTGTCATATATTCCCTTTTCCTCAGTATTTTCTGCTGCTTGTTGAACTTTTCATCTCTACTGCTTACTTAAGGATTTAATTAATATTACTTTATCTCATTTTCTTTTATTCTCATATAACCACAGAGAGGAAAAAATAAAGCCTTACATTAGCAGTGACCAAAAAAAAAAAAAATTTAATTGCCTCTGGCTCTTCCTTGGCCTCAACAAGGCCATTTTCAAATACAGAAATATTGTTTCTCATTTTTAATGCTGACTTGAGGTTTGCAAATATTACAGGATTTATGCCTCTGCTGCTATCCTCGCAGTGGAAAAAATGAAAACAGTTCACATTTACAAAGATAGTCAAATGGGAAGTATAATAAAAGTTTGTGCATACTTTTAGAATCAAGAAGCACATTTTAAAGTTTTAAACAGTAATAAACTGTTTTTTACAGAACATTTTTAACACAGCTTCAAAACTTATTGTTATACTGTATAGTGGTTTGTGTACTTGAGAGTGTCAATGAAATATGACAAATGTTACTTTTAATCAGCGTGATCAGAAGCATTAGTCTGCTTAATAATGATACTGGTGAGTCAGATACTTCCAGATTTCTGTTAAATTGAGCCATCAGAGACCTTGCGTATTACAAATATAGGTAGCACATCAGGATTTAGAGAACTTAAAAAAATGAGTCATACAGCAAAAAATACCAAACTTTGAGATGAAAGTAAGCATTTTGAGATAAATTTTACTTGAAGATTGCATACTAGGGAAAAAAACATTTTTAAATATAGCATCTAGCTAAGTTAGGATTTTAATTGTTTTTATTTTATATTATATTACTTTTTGATTATTAAAACATTAACATAACCCCAACATTTAAAATTATATATTAAAATTTTTAAGGGACATACCTCACTCTCAATCCTTTCAACCCTTTTTCCACTTATCCCTAGAGGTCATCAATTTAATTAGTTTCTGGGTTATCCTTACTGTGTTTCTTTTTGCAAAAATATGCAGGTAAATGGATGTTTCCTTACTTCCTTTTTTCTTTCAACATAAAATTCAGCACACTATGCTCTTTACATTTTTTATAAATAATGTTGCAATGAATAACCTTCCGTAAATGTATTTTCCTATTGTTGGTAATGATTGGATTGAATAGTGAAATGTGTATAGTTCTTTTAAATGTGGTCAAATTCATATGTATGAGGTTAAAACATTTTGTGTTTTAAAACCAACATATCAGAGAGCGTCTGGTTCCCACGCTGACATGTTGTCAAACTTTTATTTTGATCACTTTAATGCATGATAAATGATTGCCAGAGTACTTCTAATTTGTATTTCACTTATGATATATGAGGTTGAAAATCTTTTCTATGTTTACAGACAATTTTCATACATTTTTGTTAATTACTTATGTGTTTCCATTTTTTCTGTTAATTTTCTCCATATTTATATAAGCACATTGTGTTATAGATATTAGCTATTCCCTTGTGATTGATGTTGCAAGTATATATTCACTGTTTTTCATGTGTCTTTTGACTTTTGTTCTTACATTCATTCCATGACAAAAATGTAAATTTAGTTTTCTTATCAATGCTTTATTTTATATATTCTAGATTTTCTATTATTAAAACCTTTCCATACATTCAGATCAGCATGATGGACTCCTCCATGTTTTCTTTGTGCACACTTATGTGCTCGTGTGTGTGTGTGTGTTAGGGAGAAGACAATACATAGACATGAGACAAAAGCAACATATTCATAATATGCATCTCATGGGGTATTTCTCTCAAAAGAATGTGCTCACAGGATAAATGTAAATATCTTTCAGATCTTTGGAATACTTTAGAAGGTATATTTTAGAAAGTTATAGCAGGAAAAAAAAAACAAAACTTAAGAACAACCTGAAAGTGCTATCCCTGTACTATCATTTCATAATTTTGATTTGTAGAACTTTGGAATGAATGCAGAGAACCGTCAAAACTAAAGAAGAAAATGAACATTAAGAGATTGGGAGCTGACCTGCTCCCCGGTGTGAGGCTCCAGCATCTACCTGTTTCTGCCTGGAAATTCTCCCTAGACATTGACAGTTGTAAGATCATTCGTTCTCTTCCCTGATGATGATCTACAAACCATGGAGTCAGAGTGTCTATGAGCTGTCAAAGAAATGTGAAATAAAACCTTCAAGAGTGATGAATTCTCGTAAAGAATACAGACAGACATCGCAAACTGCATATGGCACATAAACTATTTTTCACAAAAATAAAATTATGCAAGTGTTTATTTTTAATTCATGCCAAGTAGTAAAATTATTTATAAGTAGTTACTTGTAAGTTTTTGAAATATCTGATAAGATTTAAAATGTGCACATGCACAATGAATTCACATAATAAATTTTTAGCTGAAAAATTAAAGGGAGGTGGTAAAGCCCTTAGCAAAACCATAAATCTTCAGCTGTGTTATTTAAGCTATACAATGTCTGCACAATTTTCAATGTAAAATTTACTACGACAAAAATCCAGAGTTTACTACCATGGAGTACACTATTATTAAAAAATGAAGTTTTTAATAATGGAAAGGTGAGATCATAATACTAGAGAGTAAAATTCTACAGCTAGAATAACCCTAGACACCATTTTTTCTCAGAATACGGTTGTAAAAAAATGAAGTGTTTGAAGGTCAGTAACAATTAAAATATGTATATATGAACAGCTTATGGATATGATAACTTGGCTGGTTCATGGCGCCCTTTTGCAACCTATGGTATTCTATACTTGTAACATAATATTTGAAGAAGTCTGAACCTGCAATTATATTCTATGAACTTTAATTGTAGGACACGAAGAGTCAATGGTAGGAGTACAGAGACTCTCCACTCTCTACAGTACAGATGGTGGTGGTAGGTACACGCAGAGCGGAGGGGAAACGCTCTGGTCCTGCGAAAGCACCGCGGTGCTGAACCAGCCGGGACGGTGCTGCCTGCCCAGCACCGTCTCCGGACGCTCCGGGGCTGCAGCCTTCCGCTGGGCAAGTGGTCTTTCGGTGAGTTTATTCATGGGAGTGGGAATAATTACCTGTTGTTTTATTATGCATGGCGACAGACTATTCTAAGAAAAATAAAAATCCAAAGTTTGACAGACAAATAGAAATGATGGATCCTTCTCGTAAAAGAAGGCAACTCATGGGGGAAGGATCGGAGAAGCAGCAGCCACACAGAAAGCTGAAACTTGAGCACTAGTTTTAAAAACATTCCTAGTTTTATTCATCCTAAACCTAAACTATCCAGGCAGTGCCGACTGCACCTCCCCTCTCCTTTGTGCTTCTTTTTCTCAAACGCCTACCTTCTCTTATCATCCTAGTAGGTCAGAGAAAAATAATAAACGACTCGAAGAAAGAGGATTCTAATTTGACGCTACACAGTTTACACTTCAAGGAGCAGGGCATTGTAATTTTGAACGCTAAGTGTTCTATGCTGGGCTTGATTTTATTTCATAGTGCATCCTAATGATAAGTTAACTGATGTTTTAATAAGTTAACTGATTTTTTAATGGGTTAGTTTTGCAAAGCCCATTATTTATAACAATTTTGGAGGTGTATTGAATTTCAAAAAGGTGTTTTTTTTTAGTCCACATTTGCAAGAAATCTTATGAAATAAAATGCATATTTGAGTTGGGAGCTGCTTATAATACTATTTCTCCTGGTAAATACAAGGAATTATAAAGCTGTGCTGGGTGAATAAATGTATGTATGCAAGCATCCATGAATTGGTTAGCACTCACTCTTTTATTTATTTGTTTTTATTTTTGACACAATTACAGATGTCTCCATTTCTTCCCCCCCTTTGCCCACCTCCACCCAACCCTTGCCACCCATTCCCTCTGGCCATCGCCAAGCTGCTGTCCGGGTCAATAACTTATGCATATGTGTTCTTTGGTCTCTTCTAGTCCTCCCCCTCCTCTCTGACAGCTGTCAGCCTGTTCCATGTGTCCATGCCTCTGTTTCTATTTTGTTTGTCAGTTTGTTTTGTTCATTAGATTCCACATATAAGTGAGATTATATGGTATTTATCTTTCTCTGACTGGCTTATTTTACTTAGCCTAATAATCTCCAGATCACCCATGCTATCTCAAATGGTAAAAATTCCTTCCTTTTTATGGCTGCATAGTATTCCATTGTGTAAATGTGCCACTGCTTTTTTATCGCTCATCTGCTAATGTGCACTTGAGCTGTTGTAAATAACAGTTTATTTACAAATACCTTGTAAATAAATACCTTGGCTATTGTAACTAACAGTTATGAAGATAGGGGTACATAAATTCTTTCTGATTAGTGTTTTGGAACACTTAGGATATACTCTCAGAAGTGGGATCTCTGGGTCAAAAGGCAGTTTTATTTTAATTTTCTGAGGAAACTTCATACTGTTTCCACCGTGGCTACACCAGTCTCTTCCCACCAACAGTGAACTAGGGCTCCCTTTTTGCTACATCCTCACCAGCACTTGATTTCAGATTATAAAATGCACATTCAAGTAAAACTGGAGGAAGTTCAACCATGTTGCTGCCCTCTGAAATGAAAAACAATTTGATTAAACAATTTGTTTTTGATAGATATGAAAAAAACACATTTCTACAATAAAAAATTAAAACGATGAATTTAGAAAACAGAGAAAATAGAACTTTCTAAAACTTAACTAAAGAAAAACTTAGAATTCTTAGAAAACTTCAGAATTATGTTTTCAAACCAAAGAGTTATACAAAATAACCCTAGGTTTTGTGATGCAATATCTTACAACTCGGTAGGTCTTAATTTAACAATTCTCATTTTTATCATCTTTTTTCCATTAAAACTTAGGAAATAACCAAAATGAGCAACCAAATTTTCTTTTAAATGTATTTGGTTTTTAAAAATACAGTTTTTACCTGAATTCAGACTTAAAAATGCTCAAAATATTCACCTCTTATGTACATTTGGTCTTGACCTTAGTTTATTCCTGCACTCATAAGTCCACTGATATAATATGACAATAATGTTTGTATTTATGCAACAATAACTAAATATTGAATAAGCCTGTGTAAATAAAGGTACTGGAAAAGTAGAGCTTTAATATATGCTATGTCATAGTTTCTTCTTATCATCATCACTATTATAGTCTTGTTATATTTGCTTTATGAAATAATTTTACTGCATAAAGCTTAATAAACATATCTAGGAGTAAATTTTTGTTTTTTGTTTACTTGTTTTTTTTCATTTTTCACATATAGACTTGTTTAGGAAATAAAAAGCATATGTATGTCCTGACTAGTGTGGTTCAATAGGTTGGGCATCATCCTACAAAACAAAAGGTCTCTGGTTCAATTCCCAGTCAGGACAGATGCCTGGGTTGCGTGTTCAGCTCCAGTCAGGGCAAATGTGATAGATGTCTCTCTCTCACACTGATGTTTCCTTCCTTCTCTTTCTCTTTCCCTTCCCTTCTGTCAAGAAATAAATAAATAAGTAAATAAATAAATATATTTTTAAAAACATGTATCTGTAGATTACAGTAGGTCACTTTCCTAAAAAAGTGACAAGGATAATTGGTACATTTGTTGAAAATGTTAGTAATCCTGACCAAATCAACATCATTCATAATATTTTTGGTATGATAATTAGAAGAAAATGAAAAGAATGACATAAATTATTATATGTATTAGAAGTAAACCTGACAGGAAGGGAAAAGGATATAACCTTAGAGTAAAAACAAAATAATAAGCAAGTGGTTTTATTTTGGTATAAATAAAGGAAGCACTAGGTTTGCAGTTTTAATTTATAATTTTGACCTTTGCAACTAGGTAAGCTTCCCATGTTACTTATCTCAAATTCTTCATGATTCATTGAGAAAAATGTTGTTACCTTACTGTTTTTCTCATTTTTGTGTGTGTGTCTACTCCAGCCTGAATTATTTAAACTCTAGGAGCACCGTGGACAAGACTCTGTACTTTACTATTACAATCCTAGTACTGGGAGAAGTGCTTGGAATATAAAGCATGCTCAGCAAACAGTCATTTAATATTGAATTAATTAATTGCTGAATGAATACAAGAACAGTTAAACTATGTCATTGGACAGTTTAACTGCAGGCATTAGCTTGATATACTGCTCTATAAAAGTTAACCAATATAGACTGGGGATCAATAAAAATCAGAAAACTATAAATTAATGTAACAAAGACATACCACTACATAATTATTGGAATGGCCAAAATCCTGAACACTACCAAGGACTGGAGGAAAGGGGACTTTCATTTGTTGCTAATGGGAATACAGAATGGCATATCCTCTTTGGAATACTTGTGGTTTCTTACAAAACTACCTATTCTTAATGTATGATTCAACAGTCCTGCTCCTTGGTATTTTATTCAGTGGAGTTGAAGACTTATGTCCACACAAAAACCTGCACATAGATGTTCATAGTAACGTTTTTCATAATTTCCAGAACTTGGAAACAACAAAAATATCCTTCAGTAGGTGACTGATAAACTGTGGCATGTCCAGGAAATGGAGTATTATTCAGTACTAAAAAAAAAAAAAGGAGGTACTACCAAACCATGAAAAGGCATGAGAAACATTGAACACATATTGCTAGATGAAAAGAGTCAATCTGATAAAATTAACTACCATATGATGCCTCATATATGGCCTTCAGGTGAAGGCAAAATTATGAACACAAGAAAAAGAATGGTACTCACCAGTGTTAAGGGAACAGAGAGGGAGGAATAGGCAGCAAACAGAGGAATTTTAAGTGAGTCGTCATGTAGATCCAAAATATCTTCACATTCTTTGCCCATTGAGAGAAGGCTGTCCACATACTTCTTTCCCAGACCTCCTTGCCATCAACTGGCCACTTGAGTTCCTTGTAAGTCCTGACCACCTGACCATCCAAACTGCAGATCAGAGCCCATGAATCGTATTTGTACGTCTGTCCCTTTATCGTTCCATAAAAGTGAACCAGCTGCACTGCTCATTGTTCTGCCCGTTGAGAGAATTTCCCTTCCCCACTTCCTCTCATAGGAGTCCCGGGTACTGTAGGGTTGTAGCTGTCCCCTTTGGGATGGTGTCTGCATATCTTACAATGCTATCTATACAGCAGTCCTGAGTTTTCTCTTCCTTGGTCATAGGCAACCCCCCAATGAAGCCGTAGATGTGGATTGCGAAAGAGAAGATAAAGTAGGAATTAAGGGGAATTTGGCCACTTCCTCATGCAGCTAACTTGTACCTCTCATATTCTGATTATATTTACCACTCATATTTGACAACGATCTACTGTTGTGCACATTTGATGTTACGTTTCGTGAGCTGAATAACCTCGAGTTCACAATGTGCTCTCACGTCACATGGTATCTTGGCAATCCACTAAGTGTTCAGTCTTCTAATCAAGTTTTATGGCAAGTCAAAAGTTGTTTCTTAAAAGGGACACAGTTGATCTAAAGGTTTGGGCTGTGATTCATTTAGAGGGGACAACCAAACCTCCTAACATCATCTCTATGTGCCACTGACACTTCAAGCAAGGTCCGATCCCCTGTTCCTGGCCAGGTGGCTCAGTGTCAGGAGCGTTGTCCCTTACATCAGGAGTTTGTGGGTTCTGTTCCCGGTCAGGGCACGTATAGGAGGCAACAGATCAATGTTTCTGATTCATATCAATGTTTCTCTCTCTCTCTTTTCTTCTCTGAAATCAATAAATATATCCTCAGGTGAATATTAAAAAAAGAGAGAGAGAGAAAAATCAGATCTTTTGGATCATATGGTCCAAATGGCAGAGCATCTTGCATAGCAGCTTGGACTTGCAGAGCCTTCCCTGTTCTGGTGCTCACTCAAAAGAAGCAGCTTTTTAAGTCACTTGGTAAATGGATCAGCAAAAGCAAATGAACAATATGTTGCCTCCAAACTCCAAAGAAGCATGCTAGGCGTTGCTCTTCCTCTCTGGTTATAGGAAATACAAATGCAACAATTTGACCTTCAACAGGGAAGGAATATCTCAACATGCTTCATACCACTACAGTCTTAGAAATGTCACTGAAGTCAAAGGCCCTGGTTTTTTATTGGATTTATTTCCCACCCTCTGATATGCAAATGTCTTACTAATACATGCACATTGGTTGCTATTTCCTGCTCACCAGGTCCTCTCATCATAATGCCATCAATGTCACAGGGCTGTGTAATGTCTTTGAAAGGAAAGGGAATCAAGGTCCCTGTAAACTCAATTGTAGCATGCGGTTGGAGAGTAGTTATACCTCAGAGGTAGGTAGAACAATGAATGTATGTGGCTGGCCTTGCTAACTGTAGACAATTACTAACAAGCTTTTGATGATCATTACTAACAAGTGTCCAGGGAGGGAAAGGGTATTTTTCAGATGAATAGCTATGTACCAAATAGCAGGCAATGTGTTCATTTTCTCTTACAGTGTAAACACATCTGGAACAGTAATTGTAATTGGAACCAACACATGATTAAAATGCCTATATTCTACTGTCATTTTCAAGGATCTGTTTTCTGCATAAGCCAAAATGGCAAATTGAACGGAGTGTGATGGGAATCACTTTGCCTTTCTTAACAATGACCCTTACAACATCAGTTAGGAAACCAGTGTAAGTATCTTGCCAATTGCTGAGGATATTCATTCAGATGATGTATTCTGGAATCAGGGAAATAACTATAGGATTGAATCGGGGACCCACTGGGCCCACTGTGAAATGTACCTAAGGTGAAATTCCCTTGATCACATGGCTTTAATATGCTTCTGCTCCAAGTAGTAGACCACGGTGGGTTTGGGGTGGCCAGAATTAGAGCCAGTTCAGAATATAGTGTATAGTAATGTCTGAAAAATTGGACTATATCTCTTTCCCTACTGCAGTCACAATGGTAAATGGCGTAAGTTCTTTTGGAGAAATGTAGGAGAAAAAAATAACAGTATGTAAGAGTTCTGTCCAGAAGGTGTCCAGCCATGTGATATGAAAAATAGATATATTTATTGAAGAAGATACAGGATACAAGAAATATTGTACATAGGACAATGACACCTCAGACCCCTTCAAAGTAAGTACTTTGGGACCTCATGCAGTTTTCCGAATCACCATCTGCTGCCCCATCTTATATTCCTGAATCTCACTGATGTTTCTCTCTCTTTCCCTCCCTTCCTTTCTCTCTAAAAGAAATGAAAAAAAAAAAAAGTCCTCTGGTGAGGATAAAAAAGAGATAATGTTACAGTGAGAAATTAATAATAAAGAAAACTGGATAGAGGGCATAGGAAACTATAAGATCTTTACATATTTCTGTAGCTGAAAACTTCTAAAATATACATTTTATTAAATTTAAATATATATTTATATTTTATCTTCCACTAACACATTATAATCCATTGTCTAGTGAGCTATCAGTTATTTCTATAATACTGATAAGGTACCTATTCTAATTCTCAGATTTTTTTTCAAACACCCTCTTCCTTGACATAATGTGCATTATAATCCTTGAAGAAAATAATGCCTTAAGCCTTTAACAACTTTAAAAAAAAAATGAAGACCCTCCACCCCAGCCCCACCTTCTGGAATATATGGCATTTGAACTGTTTATTAGACATAAAAATGTTTCAATAATATTCATGGGAGATAGATATGAAATTTCTGCTTGTTAATGGGATCACCAATCAGCATCTTTCTCTAAACATATACACACACTTTTGTCTCAAAATACACTGCTTTTCAATAAACACAATTGTTTAATTAGAGCTGATGGATTCTATGGTTTTTAAATAGCACAACTTTCCCTTTATAGATTTTTTCTGACCAATAAGTATATGGCATATGTTATCTGTAATTTATTTTAAAGTGTAATCCTATTATAGGCAAGAAATATTTGTATTTAATTTTAAGGGAGCAGGTGTTTGAATGTGTCCCAGTTCCACTGCTGTTGGTTAAGTGCCCTTCAAAGTTATCTTCACAAAGTAATATAATGTATTGAATAAAATATAACTCTGTGAAGAAACGCAGTTAGTCCTTGAGAATGATTTGTCAGAATATTCTTTTTTTTAACTTTGAACCCCATATTATAACACATTAAGATTAATTTTTTATTTTTGTGGACAATGGAATCACTTCTTCCATTTGATAAGCCTTCTTATTTGGATAAAATAAGTGCATCTGTCTCTTGACCTTCATTGAACCTTCAGGTAACATTGCTGTAGCGATTCCTTTCAAACAAGTGAAACATTTTCTCTCTCACAATTTTATTTCTGTATATGTCTTTAAAGATCATTGTACCCCCAAATACCCATGTTTGATTCTTAAAATGAAATATATTACAAGTCTTTATGCTTTAATTCACATACTTAAAAAAGTGTCCTATTTTGAAAAATCACAATAAATATGAGAAACCTATAAAAACAATAGGATTAGGATAATAGGATACAAAATTTATGCAATTAAATTCAACCAACCAACCAATCATCCAACAAACAAGTAAACTGATGTGAATTGTAACTGGAGCACTGACAAAAGCAATAAATGCATAAAATCTTAGCTTTCAATAGCCTAATTAAACTGCCACTGACAGTTTTGTCTGGTATGACTGCCATTCAGTCTCCCGCGTCTTTGGCTGGGGAGCTCCAGCTTCTATTTTTATTGTTTGTATGTTTTGAGCTTTATTGTTTATTTTTATTTTTTATTTAATCTTTGTTGTATTTTTGTCATATTTACTATTTCTTACCTTATATAATGTACACCCATGGTTTGGGCCCAAACTTTCAGGAAAAACCTTGTTCATTTTAATTTTTAATGCAATTCTTTATTTATATTTAGAAACAAAACTGATTATCATATTCCATGGTATTATTTTGCATACAGATATCATGATTGCTTTCTAGAGTTACACGTTTAACTCATAAGCATAAATAAAATAATTAAAAACATTTATATAGATATGGAATTAGTACCACCCATGTACAATGTGCACCCTTATTTTCCCTCACAAATTTGGGCAAAAAATGAACATTATATATGGCAAAATATGGTAGTTCCTTTATACCCCTGGTCCCCAGCAATCACCACGCTGTTGGATTTGTAGATCTTTTGGGGCATTTTCTTTCCATGAAGACCAGGTCCATCAACATTTAGAATCTGATATTTGTTATAGCTGTCATCATAAATCACGTATTTTAACATAGGAAAGAAATGGGTTCACAGCTTCATCTTCCACACTAACAATGTCACCATTGACATAAATATTTGGCAAAAATATAATAACTTTTTAAGCCATTGCTTATATGACTGCAGCTTATCCAGATTTTCATTAAGATTTTCTTTTTTTAATTTAAAATAATTTTGTTATAAAATTGTTTTAAGGCAATTTTAGGTTTACAAAAAAATTGAGCTGAAAACACGGAGGTCCCATACACCTTCTTTCCCCTCTCCCCTGTTTTCCTTATTATTAACATTTTGTATTAGTGTGATATACTTGTTACAACTGTGAACCAACATTATCAATATTATTAACTGAAGTCCATTGTTTACAAGAGCATTTACTCTTGGTGTTGTATTGTCATTGAGCTTGAGAAATTATTTTTTTTATTTTTATTTTTTATTTTTTTCAAATACATTTGTCTCTGTCTCCCCCCAACCACTTGCCCTTGCCCCCTCCTTCCCTCCCTCAACTCTTCCCCTTTGTTTTGTCCATGAGTCCTTGTTATATGTTCCTTGACTTTCCCCTTCTCATTAAAATTTTCATATATTGCTAAGACTTTCTCTTGTATAATTGTTCCTGGATTTTCATAATATTAATGTATTGTGAAAATCAGTTTTGAACTAATGCGACCTCTACAGAGCAATAGCATCCTTATGGAATAAGATATGGTTGCATACCTGCTAATTCCATATATAACAACATAAACAAGTAGGCATTCTGACAGCAGAGATTACATTCTATAAATGTTTTATAAATCTAGGTTGTAATAAAAAAGATTATAATATTTTAATAATTTTACTTTTATTGCCTCCATTTGTCTGTGATTTTTGGAAGCAGTCATACTGCTTCCTTATTTATTCCTTATTGTACTTTCCTCTGTCCAATGAAGCTCTTATCTGTATGCCCATCAGCTCTACCTAAGGTCAGTCACTTAAGAAATAAATTTTTAAAATTCAGTTTTGAAAATCAATGTCCAAGATCTCATGTTCTTCTTTATGACACTTTCATTAAATTTAAACTCACATTTCCAAATATTTTACATTTAAAGAAAAAAATCCAACATCTACATGTTTCATCTTAAATTACTTAGTCTATTCATATTTTATATCTCTTGCAGACATCTATTTTAAATTTTTAACCTTTATACATTATCCATATTATGCCTCCATGCTGTGCTCAAAAAAGAAAGCGAATTTGAGATGTCAGAATAATTTATTTGTAGAATTACTTTTAATATTGAGTAATAATGGGCTTAAACAGGAATTCATTGTATCAACTAAACAGGCATAAAACTGTAGAAAATAGGCTAATGTGTCCACCATACTAAGGGAGCATTGGCCCAAATTTTTTTTAGTCAGTCCTGAGCCACATGGTTTCCATACTTAAAGTCACCTCATGGTCCAGAATAGCTTCTGGAGCATCAGCTATCACGTATGTTGTCTGTAGCAGCAAGGAAGAAGGGAAGACAAGATGAACACTTTGCTCACCTTAATTACTGCATATGTATATATGTGTGTATATATATTCATAATTTCCATGCAACATATAATTGACATATATGAAGAAGGTTGGGACATGTAGTGTATTATATTTAAATATTATCTTTAATATAATAATAACTGAATAATATTTCACAATAATGTAATTTTGGCCACTATAGGCAAATTTACCTTTTCCTTTGAAATAATTGAAAAGCTAACTGCTGCTTTCATGTCATTAAAGATTGCAAATAGCACAATAATCAGGTATCCTTAAAGTTTTAAAGTATTTGCTCACAAAGTGAGCTATTTTCAGTTTTTCAAGTCACAAAGTATTTTTCACAGTTTATTTAAATATTTATTCCTGTTTACCACAATTTGAATTATTTTCATTTTCCTAGAAAATCCCATGTAGTAATGAAATATTCATATTTATTATCATGGAGCTTGTCAACATATCTTCTATAATTTTAATTTCAGAGCTGGATTTATTCTTTGTGTCTAAATACTGATTGTAGTATTTGTTTCCTTTCCTATAATTTGACTAAGAAGTACTCTGTCAAGCTTGTTATTCTTTTAAGAACCAAACCTGGATTTTTATCAAATAACTCCTTTTATCTTTTTTTAATTAATATCTCTACTTTTATATTTATCGTTATTGATTAGTATTTGCTAAATTATTTTCAAAGAAGAGTTGAATGTTTTATTCATTTTAAATGCTTACCAATGTAAGCGTTTAATATGATGAATTTTTCTTCATAAATCTGTTGCAGTACACATCTTCTGAAGGACTAACTGTGTGTAATTTTTGAGGCATGAACATTGTATTGTAAATCATCCAGTCTTCAAGGAAACCATACATAATATAGGTTCAGGTTTACTGTCTGCATACTACTTAGATGGACTTGTTTTGAAGACACTATAAGATATATAAATAATATTAATTTACATTTTTATTCCTTTTTTCACATACAAACATCATCCAAGTAATATTTTCATAGAAATGTGCATTTGAGAGGTAAAGGTAGTAAAATCTTATTTACATATGTTGTTTGTACATACGTATTTTTTTCTTTATGTAGTATAAATCCTTTCATACTAAAAATAAAAAGCAATAGCCCTTTCAGACTTAACTACCTATATTCAGTTTAGTTCTTAGATTTTGGAACCAAACACCATTTGTCTACCATTGCAGTCTTTCCTAGAATGTTTGCATGTTACTCAAACTTAATCATTTAGTCACTTTTGATTACTTTTAAAAATCATAGGCAACTTTCCAAGACATTTTTTTTTCAAAATCACTTTATTCTTTCCTTGTGGGGAAGGTCATCCTGAGTCCACTTAGGACGGTAGAAGGGTTCCTAAATATAAGAGGTCACATATCATGCCTGAGCATAGTGGTCAGAGAAAATTTATTGAAAAATTATCTTTATACCCTTCAACTTCATCCTTTTAATTTCTTCAGCATTGATAAGGTCTTTTCAGCAGACTCATTAATATTTCGTTTTACTTAAACAAGTGTGAATTTTACATGAGGTTGGAAGTAATTGGCAAAAAGCCCTCCCCCCGTTGTCTACCCACATCGCCCTTCTTTGCGTATCAATGGCCCCATTCCTCATTTTCCCCCTTGTCACTGCAGAGCTTAGCCAAGCACAAAGCATTTTTTTTTTTAAATTAACAGAAGATGAACACTGGGGTCAGTTTGTCAGACCCGGAAGGAGAGAAGAAATGATTTCAACAAGACACAAAGCCATCTGCAGTACCGTCAAGGGCAAGAGCAAAATCAGGTGTACACTACGTGCATTGCCTCAAATTCTCTTCCAATTTTAATAGTAAAGAAGGAACCTTTCCAATTCTTTTTATTTTAATTTTCTGACTAAACATATGTCAATTGACTAAACCTATGTAAAGGATGAAATATTTACCTATAAGATACCTGCCGGTAATAGGAAAATATACAGCTTACCAATCAATGTATTGATATGGGTAAAACGCATCCTAAAGAGTGTTTTTTGCTGTGTTGTTTCAAAGCAACACTGCTCAATAGATGCATAAGGTGAGACACATATGTAATTAATTTTTTTCAAGGAACCACATTAAAAATTATTTAAGAGAAGTAGGTGAAGTTCATTTTATTACTATAAATTATTTAACCCCAAATATCCAAAATATTATTTTAAAGGTAATCAACAGAAAATCATTCACAAGATATATTACATTTTTTCATATTAAGACTTCTAAATTGAATATGCCTTTGACACTTGATGGCACATCTCAATTTGTAGTAGCTGTACCTCTGTCAACAACAACAACAAAACCCCACAAACATATAGAATACTTTTGTAAGAACTCGTTTCAGCCAATAACGGAAAACATGCATGGAAGTAAGATCTCAAGGGATTGAGGAAAAGCTCTGCAGAATGGCAGTTAGGCAGTTCTTTTTATACATTTAGAATCAAAGGAGAAAATATAAGGAAGGTTATGTGCAACTTATTAGTGGTAGATTAAGAAGGTGGGAAAAAGCAAAGAGGGGAAATCTCCGAGGCTGCCTTAAAAGTTAAACATATATATATATATATATATATATATATATCTGGTAAGTATAGGCTAGTTAACATTGAACATTTACACTGAATAGAGATGGTGTACAGGCAACAGGGTAACAGTGAATTTGTGGTCACAGTGCTCTGACCTGTGGCTATGCCTCCAAGGGGTCTGGAAAAGGTAGTCACTGACATTCCAAGTGTAGTCATTCTAGATACATAAGAACAAGGGACGGGTTCCCTTGAAGTGAAGGTTAACTTTTCATTAAACAACATACAGGCCTGGAACTTGATTGAAGGAAGGGCTTGATGGACGAAGGAAGATACATGACTACCCACCATAACTTGTTCAGTTAAGAATTTATAATCAGATCATTAGATGTTACTTTGACTCACTGAGCTTGGCAGTACAGTCCTATAGCCCCCTGGGTTTATTAGGTCTCTTATGTAACCTTTAAAAAAAAATTCACACTGTAAATGCTCAATAATCATATGCAGTAAGGGATCCCTGTATTAGATAGTGCAGGTCAAGGAAAATAGATCTAATGATGACTAAAAATAATCTTTTTGATGTTTGTTTGGAAAATCATACATGTGTTCAAACATTTAGTGTATATCCATTGATTGCTATGTCAAAATCTGCATGACCAAGATAGTATTGAGCATCTACCACTTAGATTATATGACAGTACTATTTTCCTTCCACTGTTCCATGTTATGTTTTAACAAAAACAAAACAAAAACACAAAAGCAGTGTTCCAACATTGACACTGCTGGTTTCCACTTTGAGGTCCAGTTAGCTCAGTTGTTGGAAGGGTAAAATTTATTTGGAAAATCATTTTTTCAAAGATCCTTGTTTCAAGATCTAATTAACTCCACTAAAAAAGGCTAGAATTTATATGAATTACTTCCGCCTCTTACCCTCAGAAAACCTGATTTGTAATAACTGTAAAGTAATAATTATAATAATGACTTCATAGGTAATCTATGTATCATAGGCAGAATCTTATCCCATCCACCAAACCTCCAAGATAAGATGTTCTGATCCCTGGACAATGTGAATGTGACAAGTCACTCCAATGATCATGCTTTATTACCTAGCATGGCTAACCATAAGATAAGGAATTTATCCTATACAACTAACTTAATTATTTGAGAGTTTGAAAGTAGTAATTTTTGTTTTCCTGGCACTGGCAAGAAAAGTCTGAAAGATTCAAAGCAGGGGAAGGATTCAATGTGCAATTAGTGCTTTGATAACATAGGTGGTCACTTGAGAAGGTAGCAGGTGGCCCTAAAGATGATAAGGAAGACACATGACTGATAGTCATAAAAAAGATGGGAAGTAGATTTTATTTCTGCAAGCAACGGGATTCTGTCAACAATCTGAAGGGCCTCAAAAACAGATTCATCCCCAAAGCCTCCAGATACTAGTTCAGTGCCCTGTCATCTTGGTCTGGTCCAATGCAACCCTGAGCAGATAGTGTAGGGTGTCGTGCGAGGCTTCTGGCTTAGAGAACTATAAGATGATACACTGGCATTTGTTTAAGCCATTAAACTGTGGAAATTTATTTCTACTAGATTTAATTAGAACATGTAAAGGGAAATTTCTTCACTTTTTAGCCACAAAGAAATAAAATTGAAAAACTGTTTTCTTCAGGAGATGATATGAATAAAGATAGTAGGCTGACTACATAAAAATCACCTAATGTGCTTTTAAAAGTACATATTTATATATATGTTCTTTCTTCCCAGTCTGATTTAGTACCTCTGCGCAGATACAGTATTATTTTTAAATGCCCCAGGTGATTTTTTATGCAGCTTGATAAGGAAACTACTATGCACTGTTCCTGTTATATAGAATTATCATTGTTATTGCTATAGAGCATAAGAAATTAGGTAGAGGGATTTAAAACCCTTACAATTACCCACTCTCACCAGGTAGGGCCATTTTTCCTAAATACAATCAGGTATTCCTCTTTATCAACTGTAGCTTCTATGCTTTGCCAATTAAACAGAAACGGCTAATTTAATAGTCCTAAATACAGAGTTTCTGAATACTCCAGGACTTTTATGTATTCCACTTCCTGAAAGTTTGAAGATTCAAGAGAATTTAATAGGAACAGCTACCGTCCTTTTAACTTACCTTGAGCAAAAACATGTTTTCACATTGCCATTACTTGGTGTGTGAAATTAACAAGTGAAAAAAAAGAAAACAACATTAAGAAAAACACTTCAAATTTTCATTTTCAACATTATACACATAATCTATTCACTCAAGTTATTCTAGGATCATAAATAAAAGGCTGACATCATTTTGGAGAATTATTTTCTTAAGTTTAACTGTGGCATTTGAGTTTCTACCAGTGAAAAGAATCCAGAGGATGAGATAGACTAATATTGGGAATCTAAATTTATACACTCCTCTCTCTCATTGTTCGGGGTACTTGAAAAAAAAGTGTTTCCTCATAAAATTTGGAAATTTGTAACACTGTGATATTCAGTCCTTGGTTCTTTTTTGACAATAGCTATGTGTCCAATATATTTAGCCACCCTAAATTATAATTTTGCTTTGACCCCTGCATTTATGTCACAAAAGAACTTTAAAATGAGTATGAGTTTTGCATGTGACAACCACTCCCTTTCCTCCTGTGTGCAGGATGTCCTCACAGGAGGAGAGAGTAGTTAATGCAGGTAACATTAGTCAAAGACTCAAATGTGAGTTTCCTACATGTCCAGTATTTACAACCTGGTTTGTAACCCAGACCTCTTTACTCTACCAGACACCCTGCTTCCTACTCATCCTATTTCTTGGCTAATGTATTCATTTATTTTCCCGGACTATGCCTCCAGATTTGTGTAGTTCTCTTAGTGAGATCTGAGAATTCATTGTATCTCACTTCCACAAAAATGCATCAATTGTTCAAGAAACCCTGATCATTTTTTTCCCTTAAAAATTTTCCTCAAGGTAGCCTTCTTTCAAGAGTTCAAATTCTGGCTCTGGTCTATATGAAATTTTTTATATTTCTATCTTTTCAGAATTGCATACCTTCTTTTGACTGGTAACTTCACAGCTGCTTTTATTTGTACTTCCCTATCTACTCCTAAAATGAACTGTACTTCCATTTTAAAAAATATGCAGGGGAACTAATGAAATTGTAATAAATCTAGAGACAACTAAAAAAGTAACTACCAGATTAAGGAACAAATAATTTAGTGTAGTGATTTCTTATCTCTCAGTCATCACTGTGAAAAAGGCAACACATTAGTAAGAAAATAAATAATTATTGGGTGAAAAATGAGTAAGTGATGTAATGGCTTTCCACTCTAGTAACTGTTTCATAGTGGCTATATCCCCATCTTTCTGTCTCGTTATTATAGCTCTTTCCTGTTAGAAAATCCACTGAATGCAGTTGAAAGTAGTCAAACTCTGGAGTCAATGAAATGGGTTCATGGGCTGGCCCTGATATTTACTCATTATGTGACTTGGGCAAGCTACTACTTCTTTAGCTTCAGTTTTTTCATTTATAAAATTAGCCCCAAAATTGTACGCATGTCACAGAAGTATTGTGAGACAATGTATGTAAAAATATTTATCCTGGTCACTAGCATATGGTTCAAACTAAAGATATTAGAATATGTTTATTCTTTACCTGTGGGAATTGGAATGTGAGACTTTTTTTCTTTACACATAACAAACAGGCTTAACAGGTCACTTATGCATTATGCAGGCTTAATGTTTACTTTAAAGTTTTAATGTTAATGAAACATATCTGATAAGAAGTTAATACCCAAAATATATAAAGAACTTACACAACTCAGTTGCCAAAAAACAAGACATAAACCCTTGCGGTAAACTACTAACTTTTGTTCTTATCACAGAAGTAATGCAGAGTAAATTCCAACTAATATGTGATTGCAAAGAGAAAACAAAGCCTGCATCACTGTGAGGAGGAAAGAACAGGTGAGATAAAATTAGTTTTTGACTGAAGGTATTTATGACTGTGGGAGATCACAGGTGCTTGGGGAAGGGTCAGGCATGCAGGGAAAACCGTGGGTAGCTCCTGAGACACCAGCGCTTTTTGCTCTTGTCCTTTGTTTGTTCCTGGAAACCACATGGGAGCTAAGTCAAGGCAAAAGCCTCACCTTTACGCTAAAAGTTCACATCACCAGTGCAAAACAGTGGCCTCCTTATCTTCTGAAATCGTTCCTGTGACAAAGATCTAACTGCCTTCAGTGCATGTGTTAGCAGAAGTTATGCTCGCTCATTCGATGCCCTGACACCTGAAGGGGCTAATCCTACTGCTACAGGCGGACAGACGCATGGGATATAAAGCCACCCAGTGCTCTTTGTGTCACTGTCCTTCTCAAGTAGATGAAGGTTCCTAGAAATCCAAAGGGGTACTTGTATTTTAGAAAATACCCTGGCTCTCTTTAATTGGGTGGAATGTACTATGGAGAGAACTATTTTGGTGGCAAAAATGTATGTGCTCATATTTGTCACTCTGTGATTAAATACATGTTATGGCATACGTCCAAGTATGTACAATATATATGATAATGTATCTTAGATTTTTAATTCACCCCTTAGTATTGGATTGCATTTATATTCCATAATATGTTTATGGATTTCCATAGTAATACTCATTTATCATGATTTTTTATTTTAATTTGTATTCCCATGCCAGTAATGCTTTAATAATGATTTTATATATTTTTCTCAAATAGATTACTTAAAGCAGAAATCCTATACCAAAAGGCATATGGATTACTAATTTTAATATTCACTGATACCTTGCCCTACAAAGAATAGCAATTTACTCACCCACAGGGTATGATACCATATGCCTAAACCTGTTACAACAGCAGATAATGAGTATTTTAAGCTTTTTAGTCTTATGATTGTACTCTCTGCAACAGCAAAATTCCTTCTTTACTGTTCTTCAACACATGTAACCATACACAGTTCTCAAATGCCTGACTAATACATGTTTTCTTCTTGGTGTCATGATACTTTTTAGGTCTGAAATGAACTTCCTTTAATACCTGTTCTTCAGAAGACAACTTAGAGTTAACCTCTCTTCTATGGATGCACTCCTGAACTACTGACTGAATTAAGTTCTCTGTTGTGTCCCTATGGAACTTATACATATGGAACCTATACATTCTGTTATACGTTCCATATGTATAGAATTCTGTTATAGGTTCCATAACCTATGGAACTGTTAACAATCATTTTATTACCTGACTCATTTTCTATATTTTAAATAACCTGAGAACAGAAATTGGGCCTAATTAAGTTTGTGTCTTTCACACCTGGCAATGCATGTTTGCTGAATGAATTCACGGCACAAAAAACATTCTGGGAAAAGAACCTGCCCCTTCTGGGCAATGCAGACAGAGTCTGAGCTTAATGCTTGGCCACGACTGAGTAAGTCCAAGATTATTTGGGGAGAAAAATAGAGAAGGTCATAGGATTTGTTCTCCTTAATCATTATAGGACATACTTAGAGTTCTGTAGGGTAGCAGAGAGAGAACAGGATATGATATTATGTTAATGGTCTTTGAACAAACTACAATTATACAGCATTATTGTTAAAGATTGAATCCAACTCATATATTATTTAAAATAAGACATACTATTATTAGAATGCATTCAATTATATAACAAAAACTATCAGCTGAGAACCCAGCGCTGTAACCAGTATGAAACAGATAATGAATACTTAATTTTTGACTGAATGACATTGTAGTAGAAAGTAATTATCTTGCAGAGGTATATATACTGATTATGGATAAAGGAAGCTGGGTATAGGAATTTAGTTATATGAGAATTAGAAAATTCTGAAAATTTCCTTGTAATATATTTGCTTTCATAGCTGTTAAGAAATTTAGACAGTCTGGGCACATACTGGGGTTGTAGATTTGATCTCCAGTCATGGTGTGTATGTGGGAGGCAACCAATGGGTGTTCCTCTCTCATATTAATGTAGTCTCTCTCTGTTCTCTCTCTCTGAATCAATAAACATATTTTAAAAAAGGAGTTTTATTAGTTATCCATGATGTTAATATCATGATGAAATGAGATTAATTATGATATTGTATACAGAAACACTGTATTAGGCAATTCTGTAATGCTTGTTGGACATGTCAAATTAAATACTTCTTGTTTGCCATCAACAGTCTACTTGAATAAATGTGGCCATCTATACAATTGTCAAACATGCAATTAGAATATTCCAAATAGTTCTGCATAAAATATTTAGTACATACTTCATCACAATTTTCAATAAAAAATATAAACTAATACAAATCTGATACAGATTGTTTTTCAAATGATGAAGCATTTATTACTCTTAGTAGAACATTTTAATATGAGGTCTCTTCTTATTTCTTGAGCTCTGAAATAAATTAATTTTTTAAATTATCATGAGAAGTTACATTATGTGACAAGAGTGACTAGAGTTGTAGAATTATGCTCCAATTTTCCTTTAATACTCTCTCGCACCTATGCAGAGCAAGTCTTTTGTCACGGATACCACATGTCTTGAATCTCCCAAACTCAAGTCTCAGACTTTTTAATGGGTAACCTATAGTGAGCACTTTACACTCTGAATTTACACTTTTCACCTGTAAAATTGAGAAAATTATACACTGTGCCTTAGTTATGAAATTAACTATCATCTGATGATTTGCCTTAAATATTAGCATTATTCTAAATAAGTTGCAAAAAGCAACCTTTATTTTCTATATATTATTACTTGCATCAGTAATTCAATTAATGTACTAATTAGAATAGTACAGAGGACTAAATAGATGCTACCAGATTACACTAATAAAAGGGAAAAAATAGAAAAAAATTCAAAAAAGTTAGATGTTACAGTTAAACACCTTGTTGAAATAAGTTTAGCCTAAATTAATGTAGCAAAATCTAGAAAGATAAGATTAAAAATTTCAGTGGACTAACCACAGAATTTCCTGGCATCAGCTGCTTTCAAAATAGGAAAATAAAATCTGAAAGAGCTCTGCAATATTGGCCAGTCCATATCTCCAGTTCTTTCTTTTTTACTTAATATTGAGTTTTCATGAGTCTCAGTTGGGTTCCTTTGTTTTGTTCTTTGCCAGTATTGGCTAGAAATCTTACGATCACAACAATATTACCCCGACTTAGCAACGCTTCCCAATGGCCCTCTGACAAAATATTTTCAGGAGAACCTGAGCTACACAACGGTTTAAAATAACTATCATCATGGATTTACCCTGTTTCATTCTCCACTTTCCCCTCCCCATCACTATATGGGAAATCTTTTCAATATTTTTTCAGCTTTAAGTTGTTATAAAAGGATGATTCATAGACCCTATTGTCAAGTAGCATAATGGGTATTAATCTATTACTTAATGAACAATAGCAGGAAGTATGATGTTAAGAAAATTCCTAACAGCGTAAACCCCTTCTTCTATTTAGTTGTGCATTTATGTAACTAGTGTGAATTATGGATTTCAGGATTGTTTGCATGTGTATCTGTAATGCATGTGTGCATGTGCGTTGGTTTAAATTCTATTAATGGCTGACTCTTTTATACTTTGCTTGATTTTGCGTATGATGTACATTTTCACACATTACAGAATTTTGGACACTGTCAATTTTAAATTTAAAAGTACTTACCATATGATGGAAGCATATGTTGTACAATCATGTATGTGTTAGAAATACATTCAGATTGGAAGTTGGGTCACTGAGTTTTAATGCAATAGAATACAGAAAGATCACTAATGTGGTTTCAGATTTTACATTGCAACTGTCTTTATGAAACTTCAACTTATTATATTCTAGTACCACATCAAAGAAGAATATCTACACGTTCTTTAAAAGAGTATTAAGTATTCCTTTTAGTCTCAACTACATATCTATATGAGGCATGGTTTTCTTCAGATATATAAACTAAATGATCTTATTGCGTCAGATTTAATGTAGAAGCAGATACAAGAACCAACTTTTTACTATGTAAGGAAACATTAAAAACTTGCAAGAACATAGAACAATGCCACCCTTCACAAATTTTCATAAAAACATATTCTTTCATAAAAATTTGTCAAAAACTAATAAATTTCTTATATTTATTTTTAAATAAAATATTTATTGTTTTATCAGTTTTATATCAACGTGATAAATTTTAATTACTATAACTCTGAAAATACTCTGGAATTATTAATAATTTTAGGAGTATGAAAAGGTCTGATGCCTAAACAGATCTGAGAATTAATGACCTAGGTATTTCAAACTTGAAGCAAGTTTGGGGAAGATATATTAGGAATTTGTAGAGCAGGAAAATAATATGCTCAAAGAGGACAATTTGAATTAAAGATAAAGAAATTTTGGTTTGACAACAAATGCTTATTAAATGTCATATTCTGTGAAGTACTTGAAAGAAATTATCTTCAATTTAAATATGTCTTTTGTTTGGATGATGAAAGAGAAAAAGTAGATTTGAAAATCAATGACTATACCAGGATTTGACAGAGAAATTATTGACTCACCACAATTATTTTGTTATCCTTGGTAAGACTGTCACTAATTAATGTTTTATTGGCATTTTAATAACATTAAATTCTTAATATTTTTTTCTTTACAAACTGGAGTTATTCCACAAGAAAATGATTAAGTTCAACATATAAAGTATAAAATACTGTGACTATTATAAAATAGAATTATTCAAATTAACATGTATCCTTACATATTAAGTGACCTTAATTTATTTTTTAATATTTTAGTTAATAAATTATGAGGCACGAAAACCTACCTAATATTTTTATTTCATATATTTAGTTTTATTAACTATGTATTGACTCATTAACCACTAAAATATTTGTTTAATTGATGAGGTTCATTTTAAACTAATAAGAAAACCAATATACATTTCCTATATGCCTGCAGTGTATTTAACTTTGACTCCTTTGCATTTTTGTAATCTGTTATTGTTCTATACTTTACAACTACAGTATTTCTCCTCTTAAATATGTTTTACTATTATTATCCTTCTCAATTCCACCATTTTACATTATGAGTTTGGGGGTAACTTTTCTTTTGAGTCCATAGTTTGTTCACCAGAAGAAATCATATACTGGCTTGATATAGAGAAAAACCACCCAGCACCAGAAGACCTCGGGCCTCATGCTAGAAACAGTGACTGGGCAGAACACTTGGGTTGGGTCAGAATGTTCCACACATGGAATAAGAAACCTAATATTCAGTGATCAAAATGACAAATGGCATTACGCTCTTAGTGTTCAATTCTAACACAGGCCCTCTATCCCCACAGAAATATTACGCCATCATTCAGACCAAGCCATCTGACTTATTAGCCAGATGAATGTGAGTTAAGTAATCTTCTAAGAGAAACCTTTCAATCTTTCACAACCAAGCTCTGGTTCTTCATCTTTTCTTTTCTTTGCCTCTGCGATCCTGGAGTTTTTTCTGTGGAACTTCCAGTGTCCTTTAGGAGCTATGATGTGGGAAGTCTACTTCCCAATCTACAATGAATGAGACAGTAACACCCTAGGTCACTGAAGTTTCTTTTTTTTTTTCCTGTAGCATAACCTGTATGTGAATAAAGTTATATTTATTATTAATAAATATACTATATTTATGTATATAAATATACAATGACTATAATGGGAATATTTGGTTCCCAGTATAAACTAAGGTTAAGATAATTCAAGAAGGTTTAATAAAGGTTCTAATTTTGAAAGTGCGATTCCCTAAAAAAGATAGTTAATCAGAGGTACTAATAGCAGGTCTGTTGACACCATTAGCAGGAAAGGAATAGATTCAGGAGCAATTAGCAGAACCTGGAAGAAGACAGTTAAAAGGAAAGAACCACCTTGAGAGAGGTGAACAGGCATGACAAGAAATGCAACAGAAAGGGAACTGGGTGAATGATACTTTTACTCACTGTTCTCCCTCTGACCTGAAGCCCTACGGATGTAGATGTAGAGATGTAGCCGGGGCGGATCCGTCTCTGGCAGCACAGAACCATGGAGGGGGGCAGAATGGAAGTAGAGATCCAGCCCAGTAACATGGAGCCAACTTGTTTGATTCACGTGAAGATGGCCAAGGTAGCAAAGTAAGAAAGAGTGAAAAGGAAAATGTTAATAATGTGGCCAGGATTGTAAGTGTGAGAAAGAAAGGAAATAAGCGAGATGGAAAAGGGCAGAGAAGCCATGCATTTAATCCTTAAAAGCATATAGCAGCATAGCTTATAAATTGCAACAGCTGAAGAAGTAACATAGGCTGAGTAGTATCAAAGAAGTAAAAGCACATTTTTTTCTTCTGTTTACTTCTTCGGATGGGAGTTGGTTATTGTCTCTTCTGTAAAAATCATTCCCCACCAGCATGATGAAAATACTCACGTTCAGACTGGATAATTCTATTCCCTCAAAAACTACGTAGTTTAACCTAAATCACACAGCTACATATTTAAAAATAAATATAAATTTTAAAATAGTGTCTTAAAATAGTAATGTCAAAATGTTTCTACAAAGTAAATTTATTCAAATTCAGTACCTCTTACAGATTTAACTCAAACCGAATCCCATTTGAGTTATTTATAAAACAATCCACTTCTTCCTCTGTGGCTTCTTTCAGTACAGTGGTTCAAGAAGATCAAGTGTTCTCTTCTTCCATTTGTTTTCTGTGAGTTGATGGGATAGTTTTAATCTTGCCTTTTAAATTGTTGAATAATTAATTTGATCAGGAGATCCATTACCTACAACATGTAAATCAGGATCAGTTTAACTTTATTTTTCAGAAAACTAATGACTCTTTCTTGTGCTGTTAGGGTATCATGTGCAAATATCTTAAAAAGAAGTTATTTACTTTTCAAATACCAGAAGATTTCCAATGTTCACTTTAAATTTCTGTGATGATTTTATTTTAAAACATCTATTTAATTTTAGGAAAAGGAGTAATGAAAAATTAAAAGTAAGTTGGATTGGTGGAGGTGAGATATAGAATTACTTTAAATGCACAGTTAATTAAGGAACTGGAGGAGACAATATTTTAAATACATAGAAGGCTTTTTAAAGATGTTCGTACACCTTCACAATTTTATCATGAAGACTAAAGAATAGAGGCAATCTTGGAATCCAGAACTTGTTGTTTTATTCTGAAAAGTTTTTATTAAATGCACATCAAACACCTGGTCAGTTTAAGGTAACACAGGTAATTAGAAAATATTTTAATGAATAAGTACAATTCTCTCCTTATCATTTATTACAAAATCCAGGTACCAAATGAGCTTTCACTACCCCCAAATTTCCTTTCTCATACATTTCTTTTCAAGATAATAATAACACATCTAGACCTTGATTTCTACTTAATATCTAAATCACTTAGCATCATATTATTTTCCTCTGATATCTTTTCTCTAAGTTGGAATGTTTATATTTTAACAGAGGATACACCTGGGGGTATGATGCAGTGATAGGTTCACGTGGTTTATTGCTGTGGGGTTTAGGGACATGATGTATGTTATTAGAACTGTCACTCCATTTATATTTTAAGTGTGTTGTCCTAATTTTCCAGTTCAACAGTGTCATTTGAACACATAGATAACTTTTTAAAATACATATAATCAAGAAAGATCAAAA
Source organism: Pteronotus mesoamericanus (assembly GCF_021234165.1). Lineage (NCBI taxonomy): Eukaryota > Metazoa > Chordata > Mammalia > Chiroptera > Mormoopidae > Pteronotus > Pteronotus mesoamericanus. The sequence goes on along the minus strand of NW_026555285.1, from coordinate 35,596,761 downwards.
TAAAATATGCTCATGCAACATTAAGTATCTTCTCCCATTAATGTGAATTTAATATTTTCTAAGATCATACAAGAAAATAATTCACTTCTTCTTTTTGCCTGTCTTATTTTGGACAACCTGTTTTAGCCTTTGGGCTATTTTTAGTTGCATGCTTGTTGAATATCCTACAAACTGAGATCTGATCATTTTTCACCTTTGAATATCCAAGTTTAGATAAAGATCTTTTATATAATTATCTCTCAGTAAAAATCTGTTTACTTGACTAGAACAAAAGTTAAAATTTAAACAGGTGTCTGTTCAAAAGTTTCCCAAGGTTGAGGTAAAATATTTGGAAAAGAAAAATATAATGAGTAAGTCCAGGCTTTATGTAGATTGTGTAGTATACCTTAAACGGATTTAATTTATTTATTAAATATTTACAAACATATAAAAATGACTTACTAAAGATCAAGATAGATGCTTTGCTTGTAAAAATGCTGTACATTGAAAAGGTTAATAATTACATGGTTAACAATCTTAAAGTTGACTCTTTACTCCCTTATGTGCATTTGAAAATGGGTCTGCTATGTAGAGTCTTCCTGAAATGTATTCAGAATGGAAGGAAAGTATGATGTTACCCTATTCTCTGTTCTCTCATACCCATATATGTTACAGTTACAAATTATTTTTTTGGTAAAACTGATGGAAGACAGCATGCATTCAAATTAGTATCTAACATATAGTCCTGTAGCTATGAGCTTCAAGGTATTGTGGAATTAACAGGGTTTATTCATGTTGCTCATAAAGCCTCATGAAATAACAGATTAAATGACAATTAAGTAATAGGTCCTACCATTGACTTCTGGAACTCTTTCATAATCTGAAATATAATTTATGTCAGCCATTTGATTCAAGATCACAAGACTGATGATAGTTTTGTGTATGTGCACAAGTTATCTTCCCTAAAAATACAGAAAATCAGAATCATTTTCAAAAGTAATGGTAGCTAAAAGCCTGCTTTGGAAACAAAATACTTAAATCAGAGATTTGAAAGAAAAATATGCATCTTGTTTTATTTTCTGAAGAAAATGAACTAAATCTTCCTCAGTTTCAGTAATCTATTAGTTTCTTGCCAATGCTTTTTGTAAATACTCAACGGGGCTTCTCAAATTATAGTTTATATATACAGTTGGTTCTCAGCAGTCTCATAAGCAGACCTCAGGTGATTTGGCATGTTCAAAGTAAAACATGATAAAAGTCACATGAATTACACAATTTTGAAATATGTGCACAATTATTTTAAATTGAATTTCACTTTAGTTTTTCACCATGTTCTAAAAATAGGTTCACACACTAAAAGAGTTGCCCGATTCCAGGGTCTCAGACAACACTGAGAAAAGCAATAAAATGTTCTTGTTCATGTTAATTAGACAGTTTTGGAATTTTAATTATTATCTTATGGAAATGTTACTTATTCTTAAGAATTACTTTCTCAAAGGTATATGTCATGAAAGAACTTCATAATTCAACAGTTTCATCTAACATTTAGTAACAAAATATTATGCGTATCATAGAACATAATTACCTATTACCTTCATGTTTTATTTGCACTGCTCAAAGTAGCATTGTAGCTCTAAGAAAAAAAGAACTTGCTTATAAATTTTTAAAATAGTGATAAACCAAATCTTTATAAACAGAAATAAAACATAATATTCATTTATAATATTATGTAAATCTATGTGCATTAAGACAAATGCACCGAGGGAGAAGATAATTTGAAGTGAGAATAGTGCTAATTAAAACAGTGGAAAATATCTGAAAACTGAATTATGATGAAATATATATTGCATTGACTTCATAAAGATGTTTAATACTGTTTGCAAGCAAAAGCACAGTGGCCTCTGTAATAAACAAATTTTGTTTTCTAGGATAAGCACAAAATAATTTTTTTCAATAAAAACCTAATACATAAGATGAAAGAAATTTTGAGGCAATGCAGATTTTTAGGGAACTAGAGAGTCACTATGTAATGATAAAACTGCCAGTTCAACAGAATTATGTGAAAAGTAAACTTTTTATGCACATAAAATATTATTCTCAAACACATAAAGAAATGGTGGTAAAAGTATAAGAAATCAAAATATACCTCATTAGAAGAGATTTTAACTTACCCTCTCAACAGATGGCATTTATTATACAAAAAGTAAATTAGAAAGTAAAATAGCTTTTATCAAAGATATCAGAATAGAACCTTGCTAATCCAAAGCATATTTTATTTGCCATCCCAGTCCTTTCACTACTGTTACCATGTTCTTTCCTTTTGCAGAAAATATAAATTCCACAGCAATTATCTCTTCAAATGCAATGCTATATACATATAGTTTAAATACTCACTTGTCGACTATAGATACTAAGAGGAGGAAAGACAGTATTTTTTATTTCCCTACATATTTTTCTGTCTTTGGGTTTTTTTCCTAACTTTATTGAGTCATAATTGATAAATAAAATTGTATATACTTAAAGGATACAATGTGATGGTTTGATACACATTTGTACTTTGTGATGTACTTTGCGAAATGGTTACTGTAATCAAGTTAATCCATCCACCATCTCACAAAGTTATCTCTGTGTATGTGTGTGTATGTGATGAAAACACATAAAGCTTTTATCTTAACACATTTAAAGTACATAAAAAATATTATTAACTATAGTTGCCACGCCGTACATTTGAACCCCAGAACTCATAAATGAAAGTTCGTACCCTTTGAGCAGCATCGGACCATTTCCCCAGCCCTAATCCCTGGTACCCACCATTCTACTTTCTTTTCTATGAGTTTGACCTACTTTCTTTTTAGATTCTTATATATATATTTAATTTGTCACCCTGTATCTAGATTGCTCAGAATAATATCCTCCAGGTTGATCAGTGTTGTTGAATATGACAGAAATCCTTTCCTTTCTATAGCTAAATAATAGGCATGTAAAAGGGATATTTACCATTTCTGATCTCATTCATCATTTCTCCTTGCAAATCCAAATTTAATTTTGGTGTAATTTCTCCTCAGCTGGACCATTCTTACATAGTTGGTCTGTTAGCAATTGATTTACAAATACTGAATTGACCCAAAATGTCTTCATTTTGATTTTGCTTTTTGACAAGCATGATCATTGAATATAGGTATCATGATTGAAAATCCCCTCCCCACCCAAATACTTGAAAGATGTTGCTCCTTGTTCTCTGGACCCTGTGTAATTGATTTAATGTAAGCCACCATTTAAAACTGCATGTCTTTTCATTTGTAGAAGATTTCAAGATGTTTTCTTTATATTTGTTTTGTAACTGTTTGATATGCTTAGATATATTTTCTTTGAATATATCCTACTTGGTATTCTCTGAATATCATGTATCCTTAAATTTATGTTTTTTAACAATAGTTAAGAAAAATTTAGCAATTATTTCTTCAAATGCTTTCCCCCATTTACTCCTCTATTTTTGCAATTTCAATTATAATATATTTATGATCATTATTTCTTATAGGTCACTAGGGATACATTCATTTTTTCTTTCTGTCCTTCAGACTGAATAGTGTCTTTTGATCAGCCTCCCAGCTCTCTTTTCTTCTGCTATGTTTAATTGGCTGCTAAACTCATTCAGTGAATTTTTTCATTTTGAAACTTGTACTTTATGTTTGTAGTCTTTTAATTTAGTTCTATTTTATAATTAATATATTGCATCTGAGATGCTCAATCTATTCATTACTACCAGTATTTCCTTTAGGGTCTTTATTATCTTTTCTAAAGGGATTATTTACTATTATCAGTATCTAGAAAAGTTTAGGATCCATTTTTATTTATAACTATTTACATTTTTTTCCTGTTGTTCTAGAGTTTGCACTATTCATTTTCAACCCATCCGAGCTCATTTTCAAGTAATAGTAGACTACATCATGGATAGCTTAAGTGCCTTATAATAACATAATATTTTTAAATCATTCTTTCGTCTGCTTCTTGCATCATTTCTATCATTCTAATTAGTGGTACATGAGCAAATATACATATATACATACATACCTACATCACCTTCCTTCTCTCTAAAGATCTTTTAACATTCCTTGCAAGATAACTCTATTAACAATAAATTCCATTTTTTTTTCTGAGAAAGTATTTCCTTTAAATTTTGAAGGTGCATTTGAAGTATAGAATTCTAGATTATGTTTATTCATTGTTTTTTTTTCTCTCAACACTAAATATTTTGTTCTCTGTTTTTGCATGTATGTTTCTGAGAAGTTGGAAAGAATTTTGATTTTCTTCTTCCATAAGTAAGGTACATTTTTTCCTCTGACTTCCTTCAAGATTATTTAATTTATCTTTGACCTTTCTGAAATTTAAATATGAAAGGCCTATGTGTAGTTTATTCTGGTTGATTCTCTGAGGTTTCTAGATCTGTGTTTTGATACGTGACATTATTTGGGGAAATTATCAATCATTATCACTTCAAATACCGCTTTTGTTTCTTTTTCTTTCCCTTTTTGTGTTTTAATTATGCATAAGCTACAGCTTTTATAACTGTCAGAGATCTTTTTCCCCAGGCATGTCCAGTCCACTACTAAATAAACCCATCAAAAATATTATTCATTTCCATTACAGTTTTTTATCTCTAGCATTTCTTTTTAATTCTTTCTTTATATCTTTATCTCTCTGTTTACATTATTGACACCATCTTGCCTGTTGTTTACTTTTACAATAAAGCCTTTAGTTTATTAATTATAGTTTTTTAAAACTTTTAGTTTGATCCTTTTAACATCTTTTCAGTATCTGACTCTGGTTCTGATGTTTGTGCAATCTCTTCTAATTGTGTTCTTTGCCTTTAGTCTATCTTTCAATTTTTTGTTCAAAGATGGACATGATATATGGGGTCAGAGGAAGTGCAGTAAATAGGCCATTTTAACGTAGTGGTAAAGACTGAAGGGAAGGGAAGCATTCTATGATCTCACAGTTAGGTCTCAGTATGATCTAAATGTTAGGACTTGGAGCTTTTTTTGAGCCTGTGCTTCTAGATTGTGAATTTCACCATTGCTTTTCAGTACTCTCCCACCTTTAGCAGGACACAATGACTCCACTAGATGCAGGTGGTTATTTTGCTTCACCCAGATGAGAGGCTGTGCTTAATCCCCAGCAGCTCTGGGGATTAAGTTGGGGATTAAGACCTACGATCTGCTAAAATAGATTTTCCTGAGGGATGGCTTCATTAAGAAGGACAGAAGACTAGTTTATTTAAAAATGATTCTTTTTCCCCTCCCTCTGCTAAGTATGAGAGGTATTTTCCTCTGATATTTACTGTAAAGGCCTGGTACAAATTTTAACGCCAGCTTCTGGAGGTAAAACTGAGAAATGTGTGGAAGCCCTTTGATGAGTGGGTCCTCCTAGTGTTTCTAACTGTCAGAGTTGTCTACACAGAGCCTACAGTGACTCAGAAATGCAGCTTAGGTTTTCGTTCCCTGACACTAGTACTGGGGAGGGTCCTGCTCATTGGTTTCTGCTCCATTAAGTTATGGCTCTCTATCTAACCTACCTGTCTGTCTCCCAGATTTTTGGAGCAGTGGTTTTGCCCTGTGACCTCACTTCTTTGTCAGAACTAGTAAGAGTTGTTGACTTCTAAGTGTGTTCAGCTTTTCTCTTGTTAGGATGCTATGGCGATTTCTAAGTCCCCTACATGCCGGTCAGAGGATAAAAGTCTAATAATATATTTTTAAGTATAAAAGTTCCATTTTTACCATATTTGGTATATTTTATCTTATTTTTTAGCTTTTAATCCTAAATACTATAATTTTAAAAATCTTTACTAGTTAATTCCAAAATTACTGACATTTTTATTTATGTTTCTATATTATGCTTTATTTTCTGTTTGTCACCTCTCTGCCCCACTTCAGATGTCTAGAAATTTTTCATTGGATGCCAGACACTATGTTTTGTTTTGTTAGCATTTTATAAATCTCTGGGAAATTTTCAGGTTTGTTTGACAGACATTTAAGTTATTTCCAGTCTGTTTTGTGAACCCTGAGAAAGAAGACACCGACCTACAAAGAAGGGGCCCTGGTGGTTAACACGCTGCAAATGTAAAACAAACTAACAAAAAACAGAGCCTAGAAGCCATTTCTACACAGGGGCCTCTCCTGCAAACTGAGATTCAGGAGAAAGCCTGCCCTGAATTGGCTGCCTGCGCTGTGTTTCTAACCACCTGAGCCAGCCCTTATAATGAGTTCCTGCATTACATTTCAACCAGTAAGACCGAAACTTCCATCATCCAATTAGAGCTGTGCAACTACATCCCCGTTAGCATCTTTCTTTACTCACCAAATAGAGCATCTACAGTCTGATTAATGAGGACAGTGCTTTTTGTATCAAACTGTGAGGATTTGGAGTCCTTATTTGCACGAGGATGGAATAATCAGGGGCAAGGGGGTGGGGACTTCTGCTTATGTAAGGCAGCTCCCCTCTGGCTTGGAGGGGGCACTTTCCCTTTCAACCCAAGACTTAGTTTCTGTGGCTGGAGCTAAAAGAGGGAAGACACCTTGTCAGGGCAAAGCAGATTAGACCAGCACTGTCCACCCAGAAAGGGGCCTCGCCCAAGAGCTGCCTGGCCCCTGTGCCTCCTCCCAGCTGCGCTGTGTCACAGTTGAGATGTTTGGACTGAATACAGTTTTCTTCTTCACCACACCTTGAACTGAGGATTCCTGTTGGCACCAAAATAGCACCCATGACCATTGGCTGATAATTCAAACGGTCATTTATTTGTGTTATCAATGCAGAGATGCCTTTACTATATATATATATATATGTATGTATAGTATAGTTGACCCACAATTAAGGAATGATCTTTATGGAATCTCTAACAATGCCACAACTATTAAATGAAATTTCCCTACTTTTACTGATAAAAAAACCCCCCAAAAACCAATGATTCTCAGCTCAGCATGAATTTTAAGAGTAATTAAACATCACTCCGAAGCACTTTTTCATTGACTGGACTCCTAAAATTTCACACAATTTATGTACTGATTCAGCAAATTCTATTTGCATATTCTGGAGATCTTTCAGTGTTTTGTTTTTGTTTTTCTTTCTTCTGAAGCTCTTCAGAAATTTCAGTTGCTGCGGCTTCGGTTTCTTTCTTTTTCTCCTCAACCAACAAGACCACTGGGTTGTTACTGGGTTCCCAACTCCTGTGCTGCTATGCAGACATTGACTCCATGCAAAAACCTAGGTAATTCATAGAGCCCACATTTTTCACCTGTGTTACATGCTTTTTCTATGTCAAAAACAGTATTGTTTTTATATATTTTGTCCAGTTTCTGTTATTAACCTTTTTTTAATACGGCACATGGCAAAACATACATTAATTAACTACAAGGCTATAAATGGAAATTCTTCACAGTATTTGTTATTGAATGCTAATATAAGAATATTCTATTATAATTGTGTGGATTTTGTTACCTCATTTAGATAAGATTATTGATTGACAATTGTTTGAATGCCATTAAGTTGTGGATTAGCATTATCCTTTTAAGTCTTCATTTTAAGGTATATTATGGTCTCTTCAGAGTTGCTTTAATTCTAGGGATAGCTTGGGCCTACTATTAACGTGTGACCTTTCTAAGGTCATTGTTAAATATCACAGATATTCAATGAGGTCGCGCCACTTTGTCTGGTCAGCCTTGCGATTCTCACGTGCCTCTGTGAGCTCTGGAGATGTGCACCTTACACCTCCGCAGTAGTAATTTTCCTAATTTTGTGGAGTTAGTCTTTGAAGATGCATGTGTTTTTATTCAACAATGGACTCAAGGAGCTTTGTCCAAATTTCTAGGACACTCCTATCTCTGCGTCTCCCCACCCCAAGCTCCCCCCACCACCGCTGCTTAGTCTGGTTCCCTCCCTCTAAAGTTTCAATTCTTCAAACACCAATTGTATTTCTTTCCCTCATTTTACTTTGGGAAATATATATATATAATATATATAAAATGTTATATATATAATATTTATATATATATTCCAGAACAAAGACTATCCGGTCCATGATGAAGCATTATAATAATTATTCATAGTGCAGTAATTTCAGTGCAATTGCAGGGATTACAAAAAAAATATTACTCAACTTAAATTTACTTATCCCCAGCCAACAGCTATCCAGCCCCTCTTTCCTCACCATGACTCATCAATAGGCTGCTTTGGGCACATTTCCATTACCTGTTATACCATTTCATCCTCATTCCATAATTGCCCTCTTTCCCAAACAAAGCTCTTATATGGGAGCAGCACTTCATGATTTGTTTTGAAAAAAAATCAAGTTTCTGTTAGTTAATGAAACTAATTAAAAAATTGTGGTTGTCTGACTAAATCTGAGCTATTAGGCATGGGCCACTTTAACTTGAAGAGGGAGTCATGTTGCTATACCTTTTATTAATTCTGCTCTATTTATTCTTCATACTTATGGTTTGTGTTTTAAATGTCTCCAAAATTATGTTTTACTGTCTTTTATTTGGTGGGAGCTGATGGAGTCATTTATCTAATTAAAAGAGGTAAATTGTGACTTTATTCCATTTTTAACATTTTTTTCTTAGCTGTTTTCTAAGGTTATTTATATATTTAACAAAAGCTTTATAAACACCCCTGTTATATTTGTATTATTAAATCTCATTGATAAGATATTTTAAGGAACAGAATAAAATGGAAAAAATGGCATGAAGATAAGGCTGTGCCCTGAAATCACAAAATTGTTATTCTTCAGAAGTGAAACTGAGAGAGAACCATTTGAAGTTGCCATCTGGAGTTTAATAATAAGCTCAGTGAGATAACAGATGTCAAGGCCAGCTTCTCCTAGTCAAAACCAAATGTAACATGTAACTCAATCTTTCACTGGGGGACAATTTGTTTGGGGGGGAACTTTTTCCCTGCCTCACAATCACTAGCCTCTCATTTGTATTGCCCAAATGGCCTGCGGCACAGTTGTCTTCTCCCTGTATGGCCTTTTTCTTATTGTAAAAAACAGCACTGTGTTATTAAAGACAGATTGTTGTTAAACTGATATTCCTCTTGTCATTATCTCCTTAATTGTTAAAAATTAGTCATTCGGGAAGCGGAACAAAAGTGAGTTGATTGTTGAAATATCTAACTAAATAACAATTTTACAATATCTTGCTCTTTAAAAAAAATATTGGATGTCTTTTTTAAAAAAATTGGGATAGTGGGTATCGTGTACAGATTGGTTGGTCTTGGAATATTTTCTAATATGTCACATATTTTTATATAGTTTTAAACATGTCTTTGTATAATTTTATAATCTTACCAAACTAATTTTCAAATCCCTTATTGGCAACCCTAATGTAATCACTTTGGTGTATCTCAAATATCACTTAATACTACACTATTTCTTCACAGTTTGACATTTGATAAAAATAAGTGAGAATGTATTTTAAAATTTATCTCAAATATTTTATTCAAGTTGAAGCTATGGAAATAGCATATACATATATTTCAGATATATCTATGTATAGATATAGATGTTTAGATATGTCTGAAAGCAACTTTATTTATTCATTAACACACTTCATTCCATAATATTAATTGAATATTTGTTGTATCACATCCAACCAAAATGACATATAGGTTAAACAAAAATTTTTCAGTATATAGATGAGAAAATGTAAATTGTGATTTATTAGATATTCTTCATGCAGGTCATTTAAAATATCCTAAATATCCTCTGTATATGATCGAGGTTCAGAGGAAGAGTCCTTGACTGTTTTTGTATTTAAAGTAAGATGGTATCTAAATATGTACCTGAATGTAAAGTTGATTTTTCTTTCTTATTTGATCACATTTTTGCGTATTTGGTGCTACTATGAAGGATCCATAGTCTGGATCAGTTTACTAAACACCAATTGAAAAATTTTCCATGACCAAATCATTTAATATTTTTGATGAGATGTATTTTTATATGTAGTTTATATTGAACAGTATAAAAATATAAGTAATGAATTTTATTGTAGGCATGTCTACATAAATTAATAATATAATCTTTAACATATACTGGGAAAAGTAAGGCAAATAGAAATCAAAGTTACCATTCATCATAAATCATAGTGATTTTAGTACTATTAAATGTTTTTTAATATATTCACCTATGTGAATAATCAGGATCAATTATCTGTATTGCTGAAGAGAAAAATTATGGGATAATGTATTTTCAAAAATGTATATTTTGATTTTCAGTCTCAATATTATAGTAATTTTTGCAGCTGATTTAGCGTCCTGATTATATTTTGCTATGATTTCAATTTAATTAATGTTCACTTGTTTCTTTTTTATTGTACTTTTTCTATTACCATTTATTCCCCTTATACCCTCTTCCACCTCCACTCCCCACCCCCTGCAATCAGCACACTGTTGTCCATGCCCATGAGTCCTTTTTCTTTTTTTCTTGAACCCTCCCCCTCCTCCCCACCCCCCACCTACTGCCAGAGCTTTCAGCCTGCACTCTACCTGTGAGTCTGAAGAAATTTAGTAGCACTTGGAACAGGCTAAAGCAAAGGAAAATGATTAATTAATCTGAAAAATGTTTGGATTCATAAAATATTTTTTACAATGTGTCTCATTTGAGCAACACAAAAGTTGCTCTAATTTTGATCCTTAATACATGTGATTTTCATAAAATGTTGAAAATTAATTGCACATTCTTTTTCTTAATAGTTAGCATGCTTCTTCTCTTTTAATAATCGAATTTTGCCTGTATCACATTTTAAGAGTATAATTATATAAGACATACTTTCTAAAGTAATTAATAAAATATAAGAATTATTTTTTTAAGAGCTGAACTTAGTCAACTTAATTGCAAGAAAGAAAGAATTAACTGAAGAATAACTCAGACATAGGAAATTAACTTTTTAAGATCATATATTTCATATAGAACAGCTAAAATACCCTGAATTTACACAGTATCACCATAGTCCTGTCACCTTCCCTGGAAAACTTCGAGTTCGTTCTGTCAATGAAATTAAAAAAGGCTATTGAACTTAGATATTATTACAGAAGTCTACATAAATGTTTAATTGTAAGTGAGGATATAGTGTTATGATTTCTGAGTTATCAGCTTCTGAAAAATTACATTTGTGGGTTCTGAGCACTAGAGTTTATAGAAGTGGCACATTTCTGTGCATGCCTTTGTTAAACATGAATGGATCCATTAACTTTGTAACTTACTGCTTTATAATACTCACAGCTTCAATAGTCAATTTCCTTTTGGTGTTTTGAAAAACAACATGTTATGTGCTGGTGATTATGCTTGTTTGATATCTGGTGTCAGCGTGGAAAACTTTAGCAAGAAATAGTTGGGAAACGCCAACAATAATGACAATCATCTCTGAAAGCAATCCTTTTTATGCCTGGCATTCTCAGTGACAATTGTGTCTGCCTTTTTCTATTTATTTCATGTATAGAAAAAACACTTCAACACAGATCAATTAGTATAGTTCTTTTAAGAGTATTTGTTATGAAGCCCAGTCTTTACATAGATTCTTATACTATACTTATCTTTTCTTCTTAGCATTTCTATCATTATTGTAGCAATCATTTTTATATTTTAAAATATTATATATAAGTCTGCAATAGATTTACCCTAACAACAACAAGGAAATTGTTGTTTCCTTAACAACAATTGTGCGTTCCCTATTTTTAGAAATGATATTGTCTCTTTTTTAGTGTTAATCACAACAGCCATCACATATATCAAATATTAAAAAATATTAAAAATACCTGACTTAGAAAAAATGTGTCATGTAATTTTTTATTTCTCACACAGAAAACTATAATTAAATATTAAGTTAGAGTACTGGAGATTATGCAGATTGCATAGACAAAAACATGAAAAAAACACATTTCATACCTTCTTCCCCTACTACATTCCTCAGATGTATGAATTGTCAATATGGTACACATAATTTGTATTTCCTTTATAAACTTTATATAAGTAGATTATAAGTAGATAAAGGGTCTAAATATACCTTTTTAAAATATAAATGAGCTATTTTATACATCGCAATGTTACATGCTTAAATGTTTAACTTTATTTGATTTGCACAACACACACATAGACAAATTTAAGAATAGTGTGAATAATTAGATTCTTCAGCACTGAGGAAAGTATATGAACTGCAATCTAATTTTGTAAAAAAAAAATCAGTTTTTACTTTATTGAGTCAAGAGAATAAAAACTTTCTAAAGTAATTTCATGTCCAATATGGAAAGTACTTTGGAAGAAGGATGGCAGGACTAGAAGACAGTAGCCTGAAAAAACTTGAAATAATGGACTGTGAATTCTAATACTGATGGTATAGGAAGGCTAAAGAAGGAACACACAGATTAAAACAGTTAAGGAATTAGAGAAAACCATAAATCTGAAACAGAGCGTAAGGTGATTATTGATATGTGTCCAGAATATCATGACTTTTTTTTTTTTTTTACTGTAAGTCCTTTTTATAATATAACAATATCATGCATACAAACAAATATTTGGTTAGAACATGTTCTGAAAATTCTAATACATGAAAGTAATGTAAAGATTTCTACTTTAGGCAATCCTTAAAGATTTCATAAAATTAACAATGAAGAAAAATGAAAATATACAACCCTAAATTTATATGAGCTTACGCCAAATTTGAAGCATACGTTTATGAAGTTTATTTCAATTTTCAATGAAATGCTTAACAATGTTACCCAATGCAATATGAAGACTTTTTGGAATGCTGCATAAAAACAAATAAACAAACTGTGCACAACAGAATGTTCCTTCTGTTATCTTCGATTCTTGTCACTAATTACAATAAGGATCAAAATATATGTAATTGAAAGTCTAACTATGGAATCATGACAAAGGCTTTTTGAAAGCACATTCAAAGACTGGATGTCAATATAAAAAATAACTTTAATTATAGCAACAGTTGCTCATTTCAATAGTTTTACAGAGAATAAAATTGCATTTAAAATGAACACAGGCTCTTACATGTCTATAGTGCTCTTACAAACATGGTGGGTGTCTCTATAAGCCACTGAACTTTCTGTAACAAGTGTGGCAAGCCACATGCCCACAAAGTAACACAGAACAAGAAAGGTGAGGATTCCCTGGATGTGCAGGAAAAGAGGCGCGATGACAGGAAGCAGAGTGGTATGGTAGGCAGACTAAGCCAATTTCCCAGGGAAAAAAACCCAACAAAACCTAATGACAAATTGTCACAGCTTTATCATCCTCAACTTTGCCTTAAGGCTAAAACTACAATGAAGAGTGTGCTGAGGCATGAATGATTTGAGCCCAACTGCAGATCTAAGAGAATACCGCTAGTAACAGATGCAAGCATTTTGAGCTGGGTGAAGATACGAAGAGAAAGTGCCAAGGGATCAAGTTCTAAGCTTCGTATTTTGTCTTATTATGTGACAATAATCTTGAGGATATGTTTACCTCAAAAATTAATAATAAAATAAAATAAAATAAACATGACATTTTAGTATACTCAATATGCCTAATTTCACATAAATATTCAGTCTGAAAATTCTATGTTCTATATTTGTATAATATAGTAGATCGTGTTTAGAATTAATGACATTATGCCATGACAGAAGAGAAAAAAATGTACTCTTCGTGTTGGGTCTTTTTTTTTTTGCCCTGGAATTTAGAAAATATTGAGATTTTAATTATATCTGCCCCTACTCTGCATCCCTCATCAGTCTTTACACTTTGGGCAGTTTTATGGTGTCTTTCAGTAACCACGGCAACTAAACGAATTACTTATCAGCTTAAAACAAAGGCATTGTAACTGCTCAGAATTTCTGTGTGCTAGCAGTGTAGACAGGACAGAATCAGAATGACTTGTGTTTGTTGCCTCCTAGTTAGGGGTATAAGCTAGCAACAATTGCTCCTTAAAAAGCTAAGGGATGGAATCATCTGAAGGTTTCCTCATTTCCATGTATAGCAAGTGAACCTGGTTGAAGGCCATGGTCCTAGCTGTGACTGTTTGCCAAGGACTGCTGTGTGAACTCAGCACAATAGTTACATGCGTCCTCAGTGAACACAGGAATTGTGGCATCGCCTTTTCTGACGTAGCCTTTGACTTACACACCATCAGGTACCATATTCTATTGCTTTCTAGAAAGTCCACAGATTCCAAGGGAGAGGCACGGATTCCATCTATTTATGGGGAAAATATTTAGGTTACATGGGAAAATATAAGATGACAGCTATTGCAGTGGCCATCTTTGGATGTTGCAATCTTGTTACCGAACAAATGGACCTGTGGAGGGGGGTGCCCAGACGCTATTACTGAAACAAAGACCACCCCCTTCCCTGGGATCCCTTGGTTGTAGGTCCTGTCCCCCCCCCCGCCCCCCGCCCTTGGATTTATGGCTCTGAATGGCAGAGTTTGGTGAAAAGGAAAGGAACTATTTATTCAAAAGTTAACAGGTGTGATTAATGGTTAAATTTCCCTCTTAAACCTCAAAATCCCTTTAAAACAACGACCAGCACACAGGCAGTCCTGCCTTCCCCTCCTTTGCCCAGTTAGGCCAGTCAGGTCAGTCAGGTCAGTCAGGAGAAAAAGAACAGAAGTCCGGGGCTCGGCTCGGCAGGCCTCTCGCGGGTCTCAGCACCATCCTCTGGTCGCCGCGATCTCCAGCTCTTAATCCATAACCATGTGGCACCTTCTCCCGGCCCACTAGCCAGAGTCCTTTCTCCCCACTTTCTTCCCGCGTGGTCTTCACACTGTTCCCCAGAGTCTGTGTCCGTTTCTCTCTCCTCTCCCAGTTACATTCTGTATTAAGTCTTTTTAACCTTTCTGATTAGCTTGGTGATATGCAAAATAACCCTCTTTGCATATGAGGAATGAAGCTATCCTGTTACTGACATGCAAAATGACTCTCAATGGCCCTGCTCAAGGCTCCCATCCCCCATGGCTGCCCACCCTGGGGTGGGGAGAATATATTTTTCTTGGACACCCCAATCTCTGGACCCCGTTACAAATACTCTTTTGGGGGCCCTGTCTGTGCCCCATTACAGTCTGACACAGTGTTTCATATTATATTTTGGAGTAAAGTCTCTGGAATTTTTATTTTAAGTTAAACATTGTGGCCATGACTTTGGCTTTCAGTAATAGAAACTCTTATTAATTTGTCAGGGCTAAGCTCCAAAAGTATGAATATATTGTACACTTACATTGTAGTTACAAATATTCCAAAGAAAATGAATATCATTTTAATTTTTTAAAAATAAAACTCATAGTGTTTTGGGAGCAGAATAGAGTACATAATGATTATGACAGAATAGTGTGCATAATATTTTTATTACAAATGTTGATAAAAGTTTAAGGATTCAAAAATGATGTACAAAATGAACAGGACAAATATAATAGAGATTAATATGTCGCAGGGAGCGATGCATTGCGGGGAGCGCCATGGTGGAATGCAGCGCTCCTGGATCTGAGGGTTACTGTCTGGAGCCACCTGAGGAGGGAGCGGGGCTCTGAACCACCCAGAGCCCACCCCAGGGGTGTCGCTGGTGGGGGGAATAAACACCAGTCATTGCAAACACTTCTGTTTGCCAGGAGAGGGGACATGGCTCTTCTCTCTAGGGGAGAGAAGGCCCCGAACCTCCATGTCCAAACGCTTTTATTGAGAACCATCTGCACAGGGGTATGGATGCAAAGCTCATCAATCAATGTCAAAGGCTATGTTTACAAAAAACAAATAGAGACCATAGATAACAATTGGAGGAACTCAAGAGATCTGCCTCAGGTCAGGGTCTATGAATAATGTAAATCTCCTTCCCAGTATGTGATGGTTATCATTGCTTTTGAGGGAAGAACAAACATTCTTAGAGGAACTTACTTCTAGGCCTGATTGTCCTCAGGAACCGCCTGGCCCAGTTTAGGGCTGTACCTGTCTTTAGTATTGTTTCAAGCCTGAGCCAGATGGGCGGGGCAGAGCCACCAAGAGATAAGGAGACTTCTCTCAGACAGAATGAGGACTCTGGCCCTGTCCTAGCTGAGCCAAGGGGAGCCTTTGTGACCTTTCACCGTGTCCCCCAAGCCTTTGTCTGCTGTCCATACTGGCCAATGTCAGGCTTAGGTTGTCCCTCTTCATGAGAGAACTTATCCGTTACCAACAACTGATCACATGGCCAAGCAGGGGGATTCAAGGGAGGCAGGGGCTGCAACCCTGCCTGCGGGACAGGTTTTTTCTCCTCAGTGGCCTGTTTTCTCAAGGCCTCCTTGATTAGCTTCAGCCTTGGGACCGTCTTGCCTGTTGGTGGGGCTACAGTCCCGGAAACCATTCAGGGAGTTTCCCAACATTAATACAACTAAAATAACTTTACAAGAATAAATATGGTTTCATAACAACATGTGAAAAGACAACTTTAACTGTAAACAAAACAAGTCAATTGTATTTTCCAGTTGTAACGTGACTATTTAAAACCTAATTCATATTGCAGCTGTTTTAATACAGGTAGATCTAGAACAGGGAAGTTTGTGATACCAGTGATGTCCTGGGCTGATTACATAAAGTACAGTGTTGTAATCTTTTTAAAAAACCCTACATTCAAAAGGATATTTATAAAAGAGGACATATCCTTAAAGGAAAAAATAATAATGAGAAGTCAATAATATATAACAGATCAATAGTCACACACACTTTAATGCACATGCAAAACACAAACTGAACATACCCTAGACTTGGTGAGGAACTGATGACATACTTAAAATAATTGATAGTCTCTGATGTAGATTGTTTTGCATTTTCCTATAAAAATTGTCTTGAAGTAGTAAATTTAATGGAGGTTATCACTGACTAAAATGAAATAAATCCATAGTCTCTAGATATATTCCAAAGAAAGTTAAATGTTACTATATAACAAATTACAAAGAATTCCTCCAAATAGAAGAGTTTACTGTCTATGAAAATTTGATTTAACACTTCTTTCCTTAGGTGTTAAAACATTTATTTGGGAACTCCCTCCTGCTTCACAATACTAGGGGGATATTCCTTCCTGCAATGACCAATTGTAGTGAACTGCATCTAAGTGGCTGATGAGATGAGCATTGCTCCTACTGTGTGCAAGATACTGTTATGGCTTAGGCATCAATATTTATTATTATACTTTTCTAAAAAGTTGGTTATCCAAGTTATTTTTCCACTGTATATCTTAGTTTGCATAATTTAAGGATTATTTGATTCATTAAAGTATAGGAAAATGTTATCCTTGAAAACTTAAACCTGCCCTGGCTGGTGTGGCTCAGTGGATTGAGCACTAGCCTGGGAACGAAAGGGTTACCTGTTCGATTCCCAGTCAGGGCACATGTCTGGGTTGTCAGCCAGGCCCTAGTAGGGGGCGTGTGAAAGCCAGCCACACATGAATGTTTCTTTCCCTCTTTCTCTCCCTCCCTTCCCTTCTCTAAAAACAAATAAATAAAATCTTTAAAAAAAAAACTATTTACTGAGAAGAAACTGATACAACTGGGTAAACTGAAAGACACATGTAAATATTAATCATTCCCTTGAACTTTGTATTTCCATGACTCCTTCCTTTTAGGAAAGCTCCAGTGTTCTATATTCACTCCCCGTGTTATAAACACTAGTGAACTAATATGTTTTTCTTTGTCTTCAAAGGTTATGGATTAGTTAATAAGCCATTTTAAAATATCTTCTGTGAAACAAATTGTGGTCACTCTTTTCACCATTATAAATAAATATAGATGTATACAAATGTTCTATGCACACAATTCCTCAATTAAATGTAATTTTGGATGAATTTTCAGATAAGCATATACTTTAGGAAAATGTATGAATCAATAGGAGTAAAATAACAATAAAAAGTAATTAAAATGTATTTCTTCCGACCTCTGTGGCTTAGAGTAAATACAGTTAAAGAGAGAAAATGAAGACTATGCTCTTAAATGATTTCATGTAGGATATTATATGATTTCATATGATGTAAATTATTCTTTTTTAACTAGTAATGTAGATGTACCCTAATTAGATTATTAATAAGTTAATATAACTGAAAATTATGCAAAGGAAAAAAATTTTCAATTGATAAAGAGAACAAAGTAGGAGGGAATAATATTGAAGAAACTGTCTGAAAATCATTTGTGATTCAGCACAAAGTATAGAATTGAAAAGCCAAGTTTAGAGACTCAGGAAGACGGTCATCAAAAATATCCAGTCATATCCCAAAGAGAATTACATTTCTCTAAAAATATAAAATTGCATACTACAGTATTTGATAATAAACATTTAGAAGCATGAAATAAATCTGATTTTCTCAATTTTTTTCTATCTTAAAATTTAATTTCATAAGAGTATGTCTAAAGTTTTCTGCTTATTGTGCTTTTCTTTCAAAAATCATCTCCTTCATTCCCATGGTTTTCTTTAAAATATTTTCACTGTCTCTTTAAGGGGTAGGTATATCTTCAAAAGCGCAATATTTTAATTTATTATTTGAAGAAATACATTTTTTCTCCCCCTTATCTTAGTGAGCAACAGTTTCTGACATTTGAAGGTACCCTGAATTTCCTTTCAACAGATTTCCTCCTAACAAGCCCTTTGTATAAAACCATAAACAAGACAATAGCATTGAAGAAACTAACACTGATACGGTATTGTCTTTTAGTTCATAGATACTCCTCGAGTTTCACCAGTCATGTTAATGCTGCTCTAAATAGAAAAATGATGTAGTCCAGAATCACATGGTGCATTATGTTGTTAGGTCTCTTAGTCTGTTTTGTTTTACTTTATTTTATCACACAGACACCCTCCAAACACTGGGGATAAAAGAGTAAACAAGGCCATATTTTACCCTCATCTAGCTTACTTTCTAACAGGAAAGACAATGAACAGATAAACAATTATATAAATTACTAAACATGAACCTTCAGTCTACTTTAGTCTGAAACAGTTCTTCTAACTTCTTCAGCTTTCATAGTGTTTTTACATTTGACTTGTATAGGCCAATTATTTAGTAGCCTGATCTTGAGTTTGGGTCTGTTAGATGACTACTCATGACTAACACAAGCTATGCATATTGGGAACACTGCAGACATGGTGTTGTGCCTCTCAGTTTGCATACTACAGAGAACACAATTTTGATTTGTACTATTATTGATGATAACTCACTTTGACTGCTTGGTCACTTTGATAGCCAGGCTTCCCCAATATAAATTTTATTTTATATAAAGAAATACATTTTTTCTCCCCTTTATCTTAGGGAGCAACAGTTTCTGACATTTGAAGGTACCCTGAATTTCCTTTCAACAGATTTCCTCCTAACAAGCCCTTTGTATATAAATTTACAATATAAATTTATTTTCTGTCCCCATTTCTAATTAACTACTATGTAGTAGACAATACATATTGTATTGATATCTTGTCCATCTCACCTTCAATATATTCACTATTTATTTATATCAATATACACCTGTGATTTTCTATTTGTTCAATGGGTTCTGATCTATTTAATTATTTATTTTGAGGTTCAAATTGTACAGACTTGGCCAGTGGGGGCCTCCTCAAACTTTTGATGTCTCCTCATCATTTGCATAGTTCTTTGTTTTTGACACTACTGGGAGTTAGTTTTACTTTGTATTGTTTCTATATCAACTCCAGATAATTAGCTACTTTTTCCAAGGAATTATGGTTTCTTTTCATGGAACCATGGTGTTGGATGTGTTTATGATTATTAGCTTGGAGATCACTGATCCTAACAAAGCTTCTCGGTTGTAGAGAGACAGAGGATATATGGCTATACACAGAAAAACCTATATACGTATGTTAACACGCGCATCTATATTCACATCTATAATTATCTAGGAGCATTTCTAAACCAAGAATTTTCAATGTGTCCCATCCCAATAAAATACCACCTAAGGTTTACTCATTCTTATTTTCACCCTTTTCATATTTTACACCTGCTACAATGGCAGCCAGCCTGCTCCAGTTACACTTAGTTTATTCAATTAGTTGATAAATGTCCCTATAGTCAACCAATTCGCCATTACTGCTGCCACTCTCTCCCATGTCAATACACTTCTGAATTCACTAGGACCCTTACTCACACTTGGGCCACTGCCAGCATCACCGCCAATCCCAAATATCTATTTCTGACTTCTTTGCCTCTTGGATACTCAACCTCTCCAGTGAAGACACCAATACTTCTTGCTGTGACTTGTGCCCTTATGGATGTCCTCTTCATTCTGTCATATCATTCCAGACATGAACATGTGTTAGTGCATCATTACTCAGTTTAAAGTATGGTCTTTCATAATGGGACAGTTCATATGTGAAAATGCTCTATCAAGATATGTGATGAGTCTGAGAACTTACCTTTCTTGCAAGCTAAAGGAATTAATCTGCTACAGTTACATAGATGCTGAGAGAAGACACAATACTCCAGGATATGAGATGAAAAACCTTACACAGTGGAAGTCAGTAGCCAGAGTATCAGCATATACACTGCAGTTTTCTAAGCCCCAATTCCCTCAAGTAATATAGAGGGACAGATGACAGATGAACCTGCAATGGATTACCTTACAAAGAGAAAACAAGGGCTTATGGTAAGAGCCCTCATTGAGCAAACAGCCCACAAGCAAAACCCCCCTCCCTCTGAGAAGTGAGTAGTTACAAGGTTTACAGGCTATGACCTACTTGATTTATATAGTCCTATCCAATTACCTACAGAATGACTCATCATGAGATGGCTAAGACTTGTAGCCCCGCATAGTCAGGAAGAATGTACAGTAAGGCTCAGGGCCCATGGGAGACTGCCTCTGTCACGGGAAACCCCAAAGCTCGCACCCTGAAACTTCACACCAGGCCGTGCCTGGCCGTGCAGACCCTCCTTGTCCTGCCCCGACTCCGGCACTCCATGTCAGGGCTCGCCGGTAGCTGGATGCCTTCCTCCCCAGGTGTGGGCTATGAGCCCTCCACATGCCGATCCTCCTTCCCACAGGGATGCTTATCCTTCTCCACCCCGCCTCATGACATTAGGGCTTAAAATTTAAAATAAAGGACAATCGAGGGAGTTGGAAGAAATATTAGTGATTCAAAAGATGGAGAATGGATAGTGGAAAGAGGAAGTGAAGTGGGAAGGAGGATAGGGAAAAAGGAGAAAGGAAGAAGAAGAAGGAAAGAAGAGAAAGTGGAAGTCACTATAGTTTATACTGGTTTCGAATCGAGCTCTAGGTATAGTTTTGTATAATTTTGGTTAAACACATTCATTCTTTATGTCTCCAAGCTGTTCTTAGAGCTATCTGAGCCCTATGTGGGGATGCTGTGTGGTGTGTATGTGTGCAGACATTCATGGCAAATTTCTGCACCCTGTGAATGTTACCTTATTTGGAAAAAGAGTCTTTTCATTTTGCAGATGTCATTACATTAGTGATTTTGTGAAGGACAGATAATACTGGATAATCCAGGCAGGCTCTAAGTGCCATCACAAACATCCTTATAAGAAACGTGCAGAAGAAGATTCAGACATGAAGAAGGAGAGGTAATATGAAGTTTAAGGTTGGGACAGTTCATCCACTCAACTGTTTTTTTAGTAGATTCTATGTGCTAGATATTGCAGTGAACACAACAGGAAAACCTTAAAGAAAACAACTATTTTCTTTATTGTGGTTATATTTTAAAGGAGGAAGTGGGCAACAATCATGCGTCCATAAATTTCTGAGATGTTAAAGAATAAATCAAGGAAAAGAAATATAAACCGTTGAAATAGAGACAGGAATGCAATTTTAGAATGGTCAGGCTATCCTTCTTGAGAAATTGAACTTTGAGTAAAAACTGAAAAAATTGAAGAAGCAGTTAAGAGGCTATCTAAAGGCAAAGCGACCCTGACTCATTTTAAATTCTAGCGATATAGCCATATGCCCATATTAAGATGTTTAATAAACATGAGAGTAAAAGCCTAAGATAGGATCTAAGGGTGAACTAACATGAATGTTTAGCCCAGATAGAGTACATAATTGAGATTTGAACGTCTGGACATTGTTTTCATGATTACTTCCCAATCCTCTTTACATTTACAAAGCCCTTAATACGGTTTCCCCTTGGACAATGACAGAAAAATATAAGGGCTTTGAAAATAAAGTATGCAAAATGAAGGCTGGTCAAATGCTTATGACTCTTGTCTCAGATTAGATTATTTACCGTATTTTATCATTTCTTTCTTTCCCTTACAGGCAGACATGCCATTGTGTACTGATACTTTAGTTTCATAATTTGTACCAATACATTTACATTTTAAAATAAAATCAGTTGAACCAGATGATTCACTTTTAGCAGTATTTTTTTTATCATATGTATTTACTATTCTAATAATGGCATAGTTAGCTGTATTTTTATTTCATTTTTATTCAGCAAACCCTATTCTCCATCTTTGATTTGGTATTCAGGACTGAAAGACATTTTAGTTATGAATAAAAGTAAATAGTTGAGTTTGGGAAAGTAGCTCTAATACATTTAAATAACCTATTTAATTATGAAAATTATATTGTTGCAATTCCATTTAAGACATCTATTTTCAACATCAGATTTATGCTTTAAAGATATGAAGATTTTCTATAATTGTTCCCACATTCCATCTGCTTATAAAAACAAAATTCCTTAGAGAACAAATTTCATACACTTAGAAAACACTGCCATTCCTATTTCTTCTATGTGTAGACTAATGTCTTAGAACTTGGTTGTTCACATTATTAGAACACCTGATATATGATACTTTATTTACATAACAAAACACTTGAGAAAACTAGCCTTAGTGAGTTCGTTATCAACTGGATGACTGGTACCAAGTTAAATAAAGGAACGTAGTATTTAATATATGCTGTATACATACACCAGCCTATAAAAACAGATGGAAAATTTAGTCACCAGCAGTAATTTGACAGCCATCATGACTCATTCTCCATGCTGAAATTTTACTCAGTGATGCAAAACCTAGGAAGTTGATCTCTATAAATGCTTCATTGTAAAGCAAGCCATAGCAGACCTTTCTGATCATCTGATAATAAATGTCAAACAGAAAGATAAAAACAGGCAGCCTCATCCCCTTAAGATATTGGAAAACTGGAATATACCAGGGTAAATTCTCCAGTTCTTACCTATGTTAATTTATAGGACACTATGAAAAATGCACCCTCAATAAATAAAAGACATGAGTTACAGACAATACCAATTCAAGCAAAAATCCAGAGGTAAAATTTCTCTCAAATTTTTAGTTACTGGGAGACCCTCCACACTAGTAGATTATAGGAGGTGTGCTCTCTAAAACAGCTTGCTGATAAATATTAGATGATCCTAGTATGTTATTGGAGGAATGGAGAAAAGAACCTAGGAAACAAACTACCACCCACGGAGTCACCTGAATTATATTATAAGTTAAAGTCCATATTCCTTCTGAAGTAATAACTTGAGAATTTGGATAGATCACATCCTCCCTCCTACCTTTGTCTACATGCTAAGGAAGTTGAATGGCTCCATCACCAGTAGCTGAAGTTAGTAAAATACACATAAACTTCCTTTCCAAACTCAAAGAAAATTGTTTTTTAAACAGCTTTATTTTTAGTTGCAACATTAAATGAAAAGTAGCTCTTGATGAATGATTGTTATTTGTTATTCCTTAAGCTACACATACTATAGTTGTCCTGCTGGGATGTGTCACTGTAGAAATATTTTTATAATAGAATTGCTTTCTATAATCTTAATCCTAAATGTGAGAGTTATAGACCAGGATGATGGGCCCTCAAGTTTATTAATGCAGAATTTTATGTCCAATCATTTTTAGAAAAACCTGCAGGTGATTAAATAAGCACAGTATTATAAAAAATTAAACCTAATTTCCTTGACATATATCAATCATCTGTCTGATATTTTATTATATGGCAAGGTTTAGTAAATGTTCCCAGTATGGGAAAATATTACTGCAGAACATAGTTGCAATATTCACTGTATTTTAAAATAGAGCAAATTCTCTTTTTAAAGCATTTTCTAAAGGATCTTGAAGAAGCAACTGTCTCATTCTTTATTACAACTTTAAAAAAATACAATAAATCATTAATCAAGTTCAAGTCAGCTGACAGAGTAATCTCAAATTCCTTGAATCTGGAGATGGCAAACCCAGGGCTTAAATGACAAACTCCAAATATTTCTTATAACAAAATGTGCATATATGACACATAGGTCACATACTCTTTGACAAGAAAATGAATTTAAAAGACTGGGTTGTACACTATACTGTTTGATTGTCATACCATTGCTTCTTTTCCTAAAACTCACACAGCTGTTCAGAATTTTAAAATGTATTATTCATTTTAGATAAAAGGTGCTATATTTGGGAAGTGAATAATAATATCAACATTCACAAAGTGTGAGCTTTAAAAATGGGGCATGTGAAAGAAAACCTCCCACCCTTATTTCATTCTGACAGAAGAAAAATTCTGCTGGGTAATTTAAATTGGACAGACATTTTATTTCCAGAGTAAGTCAATCAAGAAGTAATGGATTCAGAATTGTTAATGTACTTTTTTAAATACTAGCTAGTTCTTGAAAAAACATTTTTTTCCTAAAGATTTAAATAAAGTCACCTGGTTTTTCTCTTTAAAATGTCCTGGTTCCTGCTGGTACAAATGATCATCAAACTCTTTTCATTTCAGGAATAACATCCCTCTACGCGTGCGCGCACACACACATACACACACACAGCCACGCCTTCCTTTGCTAAAGGGCTATAGTTAGACTGTATTCTATCAGTAAGCCTAATTACCCTAAATTTGATTAAAAGCAGATGGAAAGTGGCTGGCTGTTATTTTGGCATTAGAATAGGAATTTATTCTTTTGAAAGTATAAACTTTTTTGTTTTGTTTGCGTGATAATGTATGTAGAGTATGACACTTTTCAGAAGATTTATTTGACTAATATTTACTTTCATATGGAGAAAAAAAGGTTTGAAGGCCATGTTGATGCTTACAGTAAACATGTAATGAATATGCTAAGGAGTGAGTTTCTTAAATGAGATTGGCAAAATGGTAAATTATACCAATTATGCTATTTACAAAAATGAGAGGAAAAAAGCCCAGTGAAATAATGAGAATGACAAAATAGAAAGAAATTGGTATCAAATGGCTAGAACAATAATCCAAACTTTTATATGTCTGACCTTTGAAGAAAAGATACTTTATACTTCTTTTTAAAAAAAATATTTTATTGATTATGCTATTACAGTTATCCCAATTTTCCTCTGTGGCTCCCCTCCACCCAGTACCCCACATTCCTTCTGGAAAACCCCCCTTAGTTCATGTCCATGGCTTATGCATATTAAATTCTTTGGCTACTCATTTCCTATACTGTTCTTAACACCCCCCTGCCTATTCTCTACCTACCAATCTGCACTTCTTAATCTCTGCACCTTTTCTCCCATTCTCCCCCTTCTCTCTCTCAAATGACAACCGTCCAAATGATCTCCATATCTATGATTCTGTTATGTTTGCTTGCTTAGTTTGATTTTTAAATTCAATTGTTGATAGTTGTGAATCTATTGCCATTTTACTATTCATAATTTTGATCTTCTTATTTTTCTTAGATGAATCCCTTTAACATTTCATACAATAATGACTTGGTGATAATGAACTCCTTTAACTTTATTTGTCTGGGAAGTACTTTATTTGCCCTTTGATTCCAAATGATAGCTTTGTTGGATAGAGTATTCTAGGTTGTAGGTCCTTGCTTTACATTACTTTGAATACTTATTGCTAGTCGCTTCTAGCCTGCAAAGTTTCTTTTGAGAAACCTGCTGACAGTCTCATGGGAACTCCTTTGTAAGTAACTATCTGTTTTTCTTTTGCTGCTTTTAAGACTCTCTCTTTATCTTTAACCTTTGGCATTCTGATTATGATGTGCCTCGGTGTGGTCCTCTTTCTGTCCATCTATTTTGGGACTCTATGTGCTTCCTGGACTTGTATGTATATTACGATCACCAAATTAGAAGAGTTTTCTTTCATTATTTTTTCAAATAAGTTTTCAATCTTTTGTTGTTCTTCTTATCCTTCTGGCACCCTTAATATTTGAATGCTGGTATGTTTGAAGTTGTCCTAGAGGCTCCTTAGCTTATCCTTGTTATTTTGGATTCTTTTTTCTTCTTGCTTTCCTGACTGAAAGTTTTTATTTTTCTTCCTTATGTTCCAAATCATTGATTTGATTCTTGGCTTCTTCTAGTCCACTGTTTGTTCCCTGTAAATTTTTCTTTGTTTCACTTAGCATAACCTTTATTTGTGCTTGGGTCTTTTTTATGTTATTGAAGTATCCAATGAGTTCCTTGAGCATCCTAATAGCCAGTGTTGTGAACTCTGCAACTGATAGATTGCTTATTTTTATTTTGTTTTAGTTCTTTTTCTGGAGTTCTGTTCTGTTCGTTCATTCGGGGCATGTGCCTTTGTCTCCTCACTTTGGCATCTTCCTTGTGTTTGTTTCTATGTATTAGGTAGAGCTGTTTTCACTCCCTGTCTTAATGGTGTTGACTACTGTAGAAAAGCATACCAGTACGTTGGATGGGGTGCAGCCTTCGGTCATCACCAGAGCGGAGTAACCCATGTGAACCAGGCAGATGGAGTCTCAGCTCCAGTGCCCCCATTCTGTGGGGGAGGGCTCTGAAAGGGGACAATGCTGCTGCTTGGCCTCTGGAGTTTCATCTGGGAGAAGGCTGTTCCCTGACACTCGTCCTGATGCCAGGCACTTCAGTTTCTCCTCGTGTGCCACTGGTGTCCTCTAGTTGCTGTCCTGGTGCTGGAGTACAGAGGAAGTGAGTCTGCCTAAGTCCTCAGTCTGTTGTGGGCCCTTTAAGGGGAGACAACTGAAACTCCTGTAGTTTCTTCCGCGGTCCCAACCCCTATTAGTTTTTACAGTCAGAGGTTATGGGGACTTCTTTCCCTGGCCCTGGAAGCCCGGGCTGAGTGGTCTGGTGTGGGGCTGTGATCTGTCACTCTCAAGGTATCCCTCTTGATTTCTTCCTCCACATGTGCATGCGGGACAGCCCACTCTGTGTCTCCGAGTCTCCATTTTCTCTGCATCCCCACTCCAGGAAAGGTTCAAAGGGCTTGATTTCATAACATAATGTATTGTGGTTTTAACAGGAACTGAATAATTTTTACATTATAATTTTTAGTTTATTTTTAAGTACATTACTGCTATATTTCAGACACAATAAATTCATCTAATTAAAGCATTCGATTTGATATGTTTGGTATATGCCTGCACATGTGGTATCATCCACATAATAGATGTGCACTCTTTACTGAATTGTGTAAGGACAGCATGCCATTGTGGCGAAAAGACAGTAGGGTTGTGTCCTATTCTGTTTTTAAGTCCTCTTATTTGTTGAGTACATTGGATACGTAAGTTTGTACTTAGCACTTTTAACATAGTTTTTAAAAAGATAGTCTGTATTGTCTAGATAATAGCCCATTCTTTTCACTATTTTTGCCAGCACAGCCTCTGCTGGGATGTTTAAAAGGAGACATTTATTGGATGTTTAGAGTAATATTAATAATATCAACAAAACCACAATTGCTGAATTTACAAGGTATTTTTCAGAAAAAAATAATTTCTCAAAAGGAATTTTGAAAACTAATCTAAACCAAATTTCTCATTTCTACTGATGAACAAATATTAAGTGATTTGGTACATTTTAAAAAGATAAGTATCTATTCTTATTTTTTTTTGATTGAGTACAGTTTTCCTTGTACTCAATCCAAAATATTTTGCATTAAATTTCTAGTGCCTATGAGGTAGATTAGCAATAAACTAGAAAAATTCCCTGGTAAGTAGAATGCGGAAACTGCGACAAACGTCTGCAAATGGCCTCTATCCTCCCTAACAAAAGATACCCAAGAGCAGATACTTTAAATCACCTTAGACAGAAAGAAAGATAACTAAAAAGGCAACTAGAACCAGACTTATCCAGGATAAGGGTGAAACTAATCAGAGAATGACCCTGACCCCACTATACTCTCATTTTCACACATCAACATGCCAATGATACATGCAGAGATCTAATGACTATTCTGTTCAGATTCTCCCCTGGGATCTCCCCTAAAATTCCTGCCTATGGAAAATAAATAAAACCCACTTTTCTTCAGGGATGTACTTTGCTTTTCTCTCTTATGCTATAAGTCCAACAAGACTTGCACCAAAGGGAGCAGAGGGCAGCTGCAGCTTGTACAGGGCTAACCCCCTTATCCTGTCTCCGTGGGTCCTTCCTTTGTCTCACAATTCCAGGCTTTAACAGACTTACTCTCACTTTCACCTGGACTCATGTTCTGACATTGTTCCTGCACGAGTGCAGAGCCTGGAGGTCCTGGACTGGGCCAGGGCGGGGCCAGCCCTTGGTGCAGATGGGATCCAGAAACACCTTATGTTGGAATATTTATGTCAAGTAGAACATTAATGGTGTTTTCCATCATCTGAAAACTACAGATGGATAATGTTAAATAAATGTCATCAAATTTATGTTAATTTTTTTAACAAAGGTGTGTTAAGTGTCTTTGTGGTCAAAGCATTTGTTGGTGATAGAGAATATATGGAAGTATGAGTATTTATTTGTTTGTTTGTTTGTTTACTTTGGCTTAATGTTAACCATTTAAGTTCTGAAATAGCTGGTAGAATGTTCTTTCAATACTCACATCTGAGGAAAAGGGAATTGAAAGACAGTAAGTTTTAAAAGAGCAATAATTTAAATTATCTCCTCACTTTAGTGTGATTATTAAAAATGGATGATGGTTCTTTTTCATAACAATGAACTTTAGTTTGCTTATGTAATAAAGAAGTGATATGTTGTTAAGGTCATGTTTCTGATATGGGTCATGTTCATTACTTAATTTAAAATGTATTCTAGGATATAATTTTCTGTTTTATCATGTTTACTTTCTTACTGTGACCTATTAATTATAGTAATTGATTAAAGGTTCTTTTATTTAATAAAATTTTTTAGATCAAAAATAACTGCATCAAGGAAATTAGTGCATACTTTTACGATTCTACTTTTATAGAATACCACAAATTGGGCAATCATCTATAGGGACACTATCAAATGAGAGGTTGCCTCGGAAGGGCAGTAGAGAGGAATTACCAAAGATGATGAAGGAACTTTTGGAGATACAGGCACCTCCCTTATTTTGCACTAGGTGTTTGGTTTCTTAGGGGGACACACATGGAAAGCCTGTCAGGTTACCTCTCTTCTTGTCCCACAAGGGGAAAGAGTTGGGGTAAAAGAACAACATTGTGGTTGCTGCTCTAAGTAATAACAATAGGCCTGGAACCTCAAATCTTATATTTACTTTCTAAATAATATGAATAAATATAAATATTACAATTATCAGTTCAAAAATCAAACTGAATATTTTACATGGGTGCAGTTTATTGTCCATCAATTACACCTCAATAAAAAAGGAAAAATGATTACAAATTTCAGGATGATTTGTTACTCAGAAGAGAAAACAGCAAACATAAGCCAATAATTATTTCAAAGTAAACCAAATAAAGCCAGCTAACCCGTGTGCTAAATTAATACTTATTTGTTATTTAACTTTACCATCCTGTCAGCCAACTTATGTGCTGTATTAATACTTATTTTTATATAATTTTTCTATCCTTTATAAAAAGTCTAATTCATCTTTGGTCTAATTTGTTCTCATATTTTCTAGGTGTACTGTACCAAAAATCATTGATGGGAAATGCATTTATAAAAATGGATTTAAAAAAATAACAATATTATCTGCTTTTCTTGTATCTGCCAATAAGTATGGTGTCCTGATTTTGGGAACTAAATTCTGTATAAGGCTTGGTTTAAGTATAACCAGAAATAGATATATTATTATAGCCATTTACATAATGAGTGTTTGTTTTTTTTTTTCGACTTGGTGTTGGCCTACAGGTATATGTTATCAGGTTTCCCTTTTAATTAAGTAGTGGAAAATTAAATTAAATACATAAGTTCAATACTTGGAATAGCCACACAAAATCATTGAATGTTGTCACTTGTACATAAAACTTATATAAAAAATTCAATTAGAAAAACTTCATTTTTTTGAGAGGAATTTATATCTAAAAGCATCAAAAAGCTACATTCTCACACCATCAATCATACTTTGCCAAGAGAAAATCCATAAGTCTGTGAAGCCCTCAATGATGGACTAACATTAGATACTGCAATGTAATTATCCTACAATAATACCCAGAAAAGAGCGTCCCGAGAAAGCCAGGTGTCTCAGAGGACAATGGGAGCCTGGAGGAAACAGGGGAGGATCACAGGAGAGCTGAGTGTTAAGAGAGGTAATAGGAGATGACCAAAGAATTTATTATACTTCTAGAAAAGAAAGCTTTTACTCTTTCAAGCAAGGAGAATTCATTGTCTTCTATTATATGCTTTACCTTCTTTTTTTCAGAAAAAAGATGATAAGCTTGTGGTTCTTCTATTCCTGTTACTGTATTGCAAACTTGGTTTTTAATTTAATTAAGTTGCCTCAAGTTGTTTTTAATAGACCTTATATGCTGAGGCCTGGTTTAAATACAAGAGCTCCTCTCTTACCCTTGGTTTTGCTTTCTGTGGTTTCAGTTCCTGGTGGCCAACCAGAGTCCACAAATATTACATAAAATGTTCCAGAAATCACAATTTATACATTTCAGATTGCACATCGGACGGAGCAGCATGATGAAATCTCACGCCACCCCACTCAGTCCAGCCTGGGAAGTTGGATCTCCCTCTACGCAGCGCACCCACTGTCTCTGCTATGTGTTCATTGGTCGCTCCGTAGCCCACTCAGTTGTCAGACTGAACGTCTGTGACCGAGTAACCCTTATTTTGCTTAATAATGGCCCCAAAGCCTAAAAGTACGGAAGTTGCAATTTGGATATTCCAAAGAGGAGCTGTAAAGTACTTTCTTTTAATAAAAAGGTGAAAGTCCTCAATTTAATAAAGAAAGAAAAAAGATTTTCTGTTGAGGTTGCTAAGATTGACAGTAAGCCTGAATCTTCTGACAATAACATTGTGAAGGAGGGAAAAGAAATTCATGCTAGTTTTGTTGTTGCACCTTACATGGCAAAAGTTATGGCCACAGTGTGTGATATATGTTTAGTTAAGATAGAAAAGGCATTAAACTTTATCATAGATTCTACGTGTAGGACAAGGTAAGTATATATAGGGTTTGATACTTTCTAGGCCTTCAGGCATTCACTGGGGGTATTGGAAAGTATCTATCAGGAGTCTTGGAAATTATCCCCTGGGACTAAGGGGGGCTACAGTATACAATTTAGGTTATGACATATTGTCTATGTTGACCTGTGCAAGCCCTTCTTACATGAATGAGTGAATGCCTCTGTGTGTGTGTGTGTGTGTGTGTGTGTATAAAATTTTATTTCTGAGTCAGATGGAGAGGATCATTTATCACCAAAGGACAAGAGGACATGGACTTTGAAATTGATATAGGTTTTTTGTTTTTCTTAAAGAAGGTTGAATATGTTCTTTGCTCATAATAAATCCATAGATCATTTAATGGCAAAGGGTGAAGTTATTGTAGAAATACCTACTTAGCTCCGGTTCCCTATTTTCTCTTCTTACATACTAACAGAATCCCAGGTTTCTAGCTGGTGGTGCTTGGCCATTTGGGGGAAAAAATGAATCTAAGACTACATTTCTAATCAATGCGATGTATATGAAGAAAGTGCCAGGTACCAGCCTCCAGACATTATTAGAACAAGATAACTCTGACTACCCTTTGCCTCTTTTCTTCATCTAGTTCTCCGTGGTGGCTACAGCAAGGATCTTGTTTTCCAGGTGGGATTAATCATGAAAGTTGCCAGGATTTCTAATGACTGTAAGAATGCCAGGTCAGCCCTGGATTGTTTACATTTGGAATATATATTTTAGAGTGAGAATCCACTTCTATTTCCGGCATTTGGTAATTCAGCAGGTTAACTACAATCAATAAAACTAATATTGGGCTTTATAGCTTTATACACAAAAGTACAGTAGAATAATTTTTTTCCTTTGGCTTATGACTGAAAATTAAATACATACACTCACATACAAGCTATAATTAGATTTTTCCTTTATTCCTATGTTTCTGAGGAAAACTTTAAGGGGATGTGGAAGCCATCTCATGAACTCAGTACACTAATTTATTATACTCTTTTTAGAAACAATGTATAGAAAGTAACACTACTTAGTCACATTGGGTGTAGGAGGAATCAGAGGTAGCAATTTGTATAAAACGCCTCCTGAAATTAATATCCTCCCTCTGAGGAAAATCTTCTGCTAGTGGTGAAACAGAGCTTATCGTGAGTCACTAGAGCAGTTCTTCAACATGACTCTGTTTACTTAACTCCATTTAATCAGTCAAATACAATTTTAGGATAGGTCTCTCTTTATATAGTACATGGCATAAAAGCAAGATCCTTATATTTGTATGTACAAAAAGGAATGACAAAAGCTTAGCATAATAAAATTATTAATTATTAACTAAAGCAAATGACTTAGACTATTTCAAATGAATTATTGCATAAGATTTTCCAATCAACATGGACAGGCAGTAAAAAGATGATCATGAGCAAATGTGTAACAAACAGCCCTATTAGCAGTTGATAAACTATCTTCACATAACATAGTTGAATTGAGAAGTGTGGGAAAATGATGATATCCTTGTATGAAAAAACAAAAGAATTTCAGCTTCGCTCATAAAAAACAAAAAACAACAAATTGCGCTGAGATCAAGGTAATGTTAAGTCAATCAATCAATTTAACTTGAAAGCTTCCTAAATGTGCATATCCTCAGTCTTCATAGCAAACGACTCACTGTGTAGGTTCAGGGTATGGCTCACTTTTAATCTATGTCACTTTTGCTTTCTTGAATTTAGTTTCGGTTCTAATCACTCTGACCCTTCTACTGTTGTTTTCCATCCACGTATTTCAATTTCCATTTTCCCATTGAAAAGCATCAGGTTTTCATCAGAGATAGTATAATTATTGTATAAGAACATAGACTTTGGATGGAATCAAAGTAAGTGAATACCGGTCTTGACACTGATAAACTGTAAACTTGTAAATTTACTTAACTTTGACTCAGTTTATTCACTTGTAAATTTAGTGCAGTCATTTATATCTGATATACATTTTACAATAAATATTTATTGAAGTACTATACACTTCATGCTTTGTGAAGTATTATACACTTCATACTTTATAACACACTACATATTGATGGAAAAATGCCTAAGTCTTAAGTGCTTGGCTCATTGAATATCCACAATGTGAACTCATTCACATAATCATAATTTATATAGAGAAATAGAATATTAGCAGCATCCTAGTAGCCACCTCTGCTCCCTGACAAGTCATTCTTAGCCCTATCTTCCCAAAATGTAGTCACTTAAGGGCTTATGACACACTAAATGAATTTTGCCCACCTTGAAATAAATAAATTAATTAATTAATCTACCAATATCACGGTATGTAGATTTTTTCATCAGACTTCTTGCTTAAAGTTTTCTTTAATTTGGCTTTATAAGTCAATATATGTTAGTTAAGGCATGCTATATATATATATATTTTTTTTTTAATTTTTATTTATTGAGAGAGAGAGACATCAGTTTGTTGTTCCATTTATCTTATTGCTTACTTCTTGTGTGTGCCTTGGTGCCCCCAACTGGGGAATTGAACTTGCAAATCTTGGTGTATCAATATGATGCCTTAAACAACTGAGCTACCTGGCCCAGGACATTTTCTTTCTGCAAGTGTGTCTTGGTTATTTCTGGACATCTACCTTTCCATATACATTCTAGAATATATATTTAATTTTCCACAAAACAGCTACCATTTTTATTAGGATTAAATTTAATCTATAGATCAACTTAATACCTTTAAATGGTAACATCTTCCAATCTATGAGCATGGTATATTTTCCAGTAAGTTAGAGTTTAGTTTAATTATGCTAAAAGCATAGTTTAGTTTATTTATGTTTTTTAGTTTAGGGTTAGGCTATTTTTCACGTCTGTCATAAAATAAATTTTATATATATAAAGTCTTTGATGCTCTTATAAATGCTGTTCTTCAATTCGTATTCTCTTTTGGGCTGGGATATAGTAATATAAATTATTTTTGCATATTGATTTGGTATCCTGAAACCTTGATAAATCCATATCTGTGTATTATTTTTGTGTGAACACTCTTATCTGTGAATAAAGGCCGTTTTATTTAATCATATTTGTTTTTTCTAGTTTAATCTTTATTTTTTCATCACCATTTATTCTCCTTACATGCCCCTCCCCCCAGCAATCACCACACTGCTGTCCATGTCCATGAGTCTTGTAACAGTTTTTTTCTTTTGCATATTTTATTGCACTTGTTTGAGTTTTAGGACCATGTTGTATTCAAGTTGTGGTAGTAAGCATTGGCTTCTTATTCTAAATCTCAAACTTTCAGTATTTCACACTTAAGAAAAACATTTGGTAGAGTTCATTTGTAAATACTGTTCCAGTGTAACAGATTACTCTCTCCTAGCTTGCTTAGGATTCATACAAACTACAATGGGTATATTATGTATTATATCAATTTATATATAACATTGAAATTAATAATGGACCAACATATTAGTCCTGAAATTAATGCACATGAGTTTATTAATAGTCTCTTTAATATATATCTCACAAGATAAAAGTGTATGTATTTTTTTGGTTATTTGCATCAATATTCAAAGACATATTGGTCTGCAATTTTGCTTATAGGGATCCTGTCAGTTTCTGGTATTTAGGTCATGTGATGTCAAGAAACAAATAGTGCAGTGTTTATAGAACATTGATATAATTTATTGCATAATTGTATAGAAGAATTAACTAATGAGACATATTGCTATAGATTTTCATTTTTTATAGTAGACATAAATTCTTTTATAAGTCTGGGATTGTGCATATTTTCTATTTCTTATGTATGTTTTATAGGTTGTGTATTTCTAGTAATTTATGTTTATTAATTTTCATATCATTGTTATTAATATGTAGTGTTATGAAATTATATTTTCTCATATTCAGGGTTGTATCTTCTATTTTTTGTCTTTGATTAATTACACTAGTGGTTTATTAGTCACATTTTTTTTTTCCAGAAAACAACTTTTAGGCTTTTTCTTTATTATACATCTACATCATGTCACATTAATTTCTTCTCATACAATATTTATTAATTAATTTATTTTTTATGCCTTAATATGCTTTTAACTTCAATAACTAGATGTTTTTACATCATTGATTTTCAGGATTTATTTCCATCATTATACATTTAAATTTAAAAATCTCTATGTATGGCTTTAAGTTCTACTTATAAGTTTTATATGACATATGTTAATTATCATTCTGTTAAGATATTTTTGAATTTAATGTAATTTATTTTTTATCTATGAAAACATTTAGGTGTATTGATTATTTTTCAGAAAGGATTTACTCATTTTATTTTTTGTTATTGATTTCTAGCTCAGTCCCACTATAGTTAGAAAACATATATTCTATGATACACATGCTTTGAAATTTATTGATATTTCTTTATGTAACAGTTATAATCAATTTTGGTAAATCTTCCATATACCCTTTAAAATAGTTATTAAGTGGTCATTGTGGGCACACTGTTCTTATTTCTTATATAATTACTATTTTTTTAACACTTGTCCTTTCTGTTAGAAATGTTTGTTATAGCCCTGGCTGGTATGGTTCAGTGGATTGAGCTCTGGCCTGTGAACCAGAGAGTCATTGGTTCGATTTCTAGTCCGGGTACATGCCAGGGTTGTGGGGCCAGGTCCCCAGTAGAGGATGCATGAGAGGCAACCACACATTGATGTTTCCCTCTTTTTCTCCCTCCCACTCTCTGAAATTAAATAAATAAAAATTAAAAAAAGAAGTTTGTTACAATCTTGCAATATCATTATATATTTATTTCTCTTTTTAGTACTATCAAAATTAGACCTCTTTAACTCTTCTATTAAATTTAGGGCATTTTAACACATATAGTTGTTACTTCTACTACTTTTACCATACATTTTTGTTTCACAAACATTTTAAAATCACAGTCTTAATATTCTTTTATTAGGCAGCATTCACTTCAGTTTAATAACTTTTATATTGTTTTTTAAATTTCATTTTTACTTTAATTTCATTGTGATTTCATTGACTGTCTGTTCTAACTGCATGTAACTTTCTTGTTTCTGAAAAACATACTTTCATGTTTTAGAATATAATAATTTTGATGAAGACACATTTATTTCTTTACATATGTGAGATATTTTATATGAATATCAGAGTTTGACAGTTCTAAGAGGCAGTTATTTTTCTAGCATGTTAAGGATAACATTCAATTGTTTTTAAACCTTCATTATATATTTTCAAAAGTCAATCATTATTCAATTTTAAAAATTCAAGAATTAATACATGGTGTGTCTTCTTTGAAGAAAGTGTATTTTTCTTTATCAGCCTTTGCAATTTTTCTTTAACTTTCATTTCACAGAACTGTCCTGAAGTATAGGATGTAGGCCCTTCAAAATATGGCTGCCTCCATGGTATTCAAATGTTCTTAACAAGTTGGTTTTATATCTGTTTTGCAAATGATAAACAGATTTTTTGTCATAATTTTGACTAAAACATATTATTTAAATTTAATTTTAATTAGAAATAAATCATCTAAAATTATTTTATTGGATGTTGTTATCATAGACATATTGATTTTCAAATGATATTTTTACTAAAAATCATATCCCAAAATTTGGAAGAGAGATTGATATGAGCTTAAGATACATTTATGAAAAAGAAAACCTATTTATGAGGTGAAAAATGGTGAAATAATAAGAAGAGTAAGATCAGGGCCTGGCTGGCTTGGCTCAGTGGATTGAGCGCCAGCCTGTAAATCAAACGGTTGCCGGTTTGACTCCCAGTGCAGGTCTGGGCTGCAGGTCTGGTCCCCTGTAGGGGACGCATGAGATGCAACCGCACATTGATGTTTCTCTTCCTCTCTTTCTCCCTCTCTTCCCCTCTCTAAAAATAAATAAATAAAATCTTAAAAAGAAAAGAAGAGTAAGATCAGAATTCCAATAACTTTAGTAAAAGTCCTGGTGTTTTCTTTATCTTTAGTGATATTAAAAATGTTATTTATCTTAATTAATTAAAAAGTAGTAATTTTATGTAAAACAGAAAAATGCTTACTTTAAAATAATACTGATTTAAAATCAATATTCCTTTCAAAATTATTTTTAAAATATTATTTTAAAATGAGAAAAAAACATCTATTTATATGAATAATTACTTGTGTGTTTAATGTATACTTCTTGAATTTAAAAATCAAAGACATTAAGAGGAAAGAAATAGGTTATACCAGTGAATTTGGTTAATTTCCATGGGAAACATACATTCTTTTGTTTAAAAAATAATGTAATATGTACTTAAATTAACACTTGTAAAACTAAGAGTAGAAATCAGAAGATATAATTCTGTGGATGTTAAAAACATAAAATTGTAGTAGGCAAATTTGCCCCAATTAAAAAATTAGAATTTTTTTTTAAGTAAGCCAATCAGAGAAAGACAAATACCATATGATCTCACTTACATGTGAACTCTGATGAACAAAGTAAACTTTTGAATAAAATAGAAACAGGCATGAGTCCCTGGAGCAGACTAACAGCTGCCCGAGGGCAGGCGGGTTGGTGTACCAGATGAAAGAAGGTGAAGGGATTAGCCACAGAACCTGTGTGCATAACTCAGAGACACGGACAACAGTGTGGTGGCGGCCTGAGGAAAGAGGAGGTGGGGTTGGGTAGAAGTGGGCAAAGAGGGGGAAATGGAGACATCTGTAATAGTGTCAACAATAAAAATAAAGTAAAAAAAGAAAAAGAAAGGAACATTTTGATGTTTTTAAGTTTAGAGCACCCGGTATTCCCCATCCAAGAATCTCCCATCCAAGTACTAAGGAGGTCCTACTGCGCTTAGCTTCCGACCTCAAAGGAGGCACACTGAGGATGGTACTGCTGTCGTCGAATTTTTTGATCTTCAGTGTGCTTTTTTACTAGACTAATTTTATCAGTTCATGTATCTTTTCATCAAAACATTCATTTAAAAATCAAAATATTACTTCTTAGTGTTAGTTGTACTAATTTAGTAACATAATGATAATCAAAATAGTTATTAAGAAACATTTAATCACACCTAACATTCAGATTAATGCTTGAGGGTAGAAAAGCAATGCATTTTATAACATTGACAAGGGGAGAGACAGGGAGATAGGGAGGAAGGGAGAGAGAGAGAGAGAGAGAAACTAAAATAAAAGAAGCAAGAGGGGGAGGAAGAGGAGACAATCTCAAGCACTTATTTTATATCTCTGACTCTGACTCACAATACCAAAGAAGATTCTTTGCACATTAGAATAAAAAAGAAAAAATAAATAAACAAAGACCTGCTAGTGTCAGAATCATAGTGGGCTAAATAATAACAGATGTTAGCAAAATTGTGTCCTCATTCAAAAAAGTAAAACCAAATGTGTTTATTCTTATTGGGTAATTTAAGTATTTGAAATATATTTTATTGTTTTTATTTTGAAGGTCCTCACTGTTTTTTCTTTAACAGTTCCCAGGCACCCTCCTACAACAATTCTATATTTATTGGTGCTCCCACTTGATAAACTGTGCTAGTTTCTGAAGTGTTTCTTTTCCATTTGGATTTCAGCTCCTCATGCTGTTCGTTAGTCATTAAGATTTGTTTTTCCTCTACACACATAAAAATCACTTAGGGACTGTGCATTACCATGCTCTCTAAAATAATTTTAGGTGAGAAAATAGCTAACTATATATCTTAAAAGCAGTTTTTAAAATAGTATTTTTTCCTAAATATCAATAAATTCAAGGTATGGACCTAGATGGAATGTTTTGATTGAAGAGGTTTTTGTTTTCTTTTGTATTGCTTTTAATTGGCTAGTGAATTATATATATATGTCCCTCATATTTTTCTTCGCAGTTGTGATTTTCTACTGGACTCTAAGGGAATGACAATAAACACCATTAATTCTCACTTAACATTTAGCCTGGCAATGATAGTTTTACCAGTATAAATGTATGAGAAGGTAGAAATATTTTGAGAGAATTTAAGAATATACCAGGAATGTTGTCAACAAATAATCACTGTAAATAATTAAGGATTATTATATCATGTTCAGAATTGTACCAATGCTTATGAAAAATGTTCCTTGGTCATCCTCAGTTAAGACGTGGTGAATTCACTCTAGTCCCATTGCTTTTTTTTTTCTATTTTGAGTGAGTCATCAGGCTGCAGTTTAGCCAATAGCTCTGATCAGTTAATGTATAAGTGGGACGATTGGAAACAGGCATACTAATTTAAAATCAATGTTGCCTAAAATAATATTAAAGACAAGTCACTTAAATAAATGATGTGCATAAAG
Source organism: Pteronotus mesoamericanus (assembly GCF_021234165.1). NCBI lineage: Eukaryota > Metazoa > Chordata > Mammalia > Chiroptera > Mormoopidae > Pteronotus > Pteronotus mesoamericanus. The sequence goes on along the minus strand of NW_026555285.1, from coordinate 35,557,232 downwards.
ATCTATTTACCAAATTCACCTTCATCATATATAATGATTCTTAAAAGCTTGACTTTTTAAAGCATCTTTGAATCTTATGTATTGTAATATTCAAACCTTTGCTTAAATCTACTTTAAAAAAAGTGAAAAATAAAAATTTTCTTCATTATATTTAGCAAACTTAACATTAGAAGTATAATATAATGAGTTAAGATAAATTATGAGTTTATATTTTTTTATATTCTAAAATATGGCTTCCCTGAATTCACAGTTCTTGGCTTACACTTTATGGACTTCACTGTTTTGAATAGTTTTGCCTTCTTTGACAATTTCCTCGGTAGTTTGGCTGGTTGTTTTATACAATTAATTTCTCTGTTAGAGTAAAGCAAACCTTCCTTCAGAGGCATATGGAGCCTGTTGTCTATATCTAATAGTTTCACTATGTGTGTATTTGTGGATTTTTAAACAGACTTTATTATCATCCTTTTTCATTGCTTTAATAATTTCTCTTATCTAATTTCTTTTTTCTATCTACCTGCAATTCCTATTAGTTAGGTGGCAGATGACCAATTACCTTTTGGATTTTTTTCCTTTCTCTCCCACTTGTTTGTGTTTGCGTCTTTCTATTTGTGCAAAGTCATCTTCATTTATGAAATTACATTGATGGTGTCTTTTAATATTGCCCAGATTTTTTAAAATTATGTTTTAAATTCAATATCGTTTAGTTTTTGTTCTTTCCATTGTCTCACTTTCTTCTCCTCTGGATTTATAGTATTACAAAATCTTTCTGAACATACAAATTAGAATTTATTATAATATTGTTTATTTGTTATTTTAAATACAGAAATATAGTTTAAATGCCCCCAAATATATTTTTCTTGTGTGTTATTTCAGTTTTATGTTTTCTTCAAATTTCTCTTTAATTTTTGGCAATTGACTCATATTTAAAAACTCATTAATAAGAAAGCTACCTGATAATTATAGGAACAGGATATGCCAGGATGTATTATAAAATGAGCATAAAGGTAATTAATATTTATTTGGAAAGGGAGGAGAGAGGTGCATGCTCGGTTATGCTTTTAGCTTCAAACCCTTGTGAGAGTCCGGGCATTCAGCAGAGGCAGAGGTTAGGTTAGCCTTAGGGCATAAGGGCCTTTAATGTTCAGCTCCCACATAGCACTATGTCTGCCGTCATGAATGATTCAAAGATAAATTCCACAGGCTCTTCTGTGTCAAGGACAGCTTCTGGAAGAATTATTTTCACAGCCACGTAGTTCACTAGGGTTCTGCTGTTGTAAATGCTTTGTTGCAGCATTGATAATGTCAAACAAAAGGTCCAGCCTGTGTGACCATTACTGTAGGTCTACACATATACAATATCTCTTTCCCAGATCTCTGAACAGTATTTATCTCCCAATTTCTCTTATTCTTGATTACTGGCCAATAAAGCAAACCATTTCTATATACCCATGACTACATGTAGATCTTTACTTTGAAAAATCTTTAAACAAAGTGGATAACCATGCACAGTGCTCAAAGCAAACCAAAATATTTTAGAACAATCCATGAGTGGGACTATAGATATTTTCCTGACCAAGATAGTAAAAGTAATGTCTTCCTTCTAAATAAAGTTTAGGTGTCACAGCAACCCCTTGTATGATGGGTGTTTCCAGTTCTCAGGCTTCCTCCCTGTGACAAAAATAAAATCATCGCATGCATAATGTCCACCTGGGCCTGCCTCCATATTACTACCAAGGGATTTGGGGGACCCAGGGGTAACTGTGGTGTACATGAAGCTAAGGCTCCGTTTTGTACTGTGAGTGATAAAATCCTTCATCTGTGAACCAAGAGCTTTAAGCATTCTGGCAGAATATGTGAAATTGTGACCCTGTAACTTTAAAACAGGGTAAAATTCCACAAAGGCTATCCGATGTGTTTCTGATTTTTTGTACTCATGTTTTTGACCTAGAAACAAACCTGATTATGCCACTACAATAGAGAAAGTGATCATTTAGTTTGACGGTATTCGTAAGCCAAGGAATTAACAATTCTTTTTTAAAATAAATCCTCTGAGGTAATCAAAAAGGACAACTAAAAATACTTCTTTTCAGGTTTTTTTAAAAGCATTTTTTAGTGTTACTTATGAGAATAATGGACTTTATTTACCAGTTTATACCTGGCTGTGTAAAAATATATATAATAAGTGTTTCTGGGGTGGGGTGGAATTAGAGAAGGCCAAAAGTGTTCGCACTGTGAGACATTATATAAATCATTAAATGAGTTAGGAACAAACTATATTAAGTAAAATATCTGAAATAACCAAATGATGATTAAACTGATATAGAAGAGTCTCTTTGGTACATAGACTCAAGGCACTTACCATGGATTAACTATGGCAATAGATACAGATTCTTCCATTACTTCTTTTATATCAGCTTTATAATACCTTTTAGTACTATATTTATGCACTTCTACTTATTTTACCAGCTCACAAACTCCCAAAACAGAGAGACATAATCTCATTCAACTTTGTAACTTTCAAATACCTAACACATTACTTGTCTATATTGACTTTTTTATTGTTCTTTAGTTTTCAATCCATTCAGAGAATGACCTCTCTGAACTTATGGATATGTATAAGCAGTCTGTATAGAATTGCTAACATATTCATTAGATTAGGATCACAAAAAATTACCAGAAATGTTTTTTAAAGGTATTATGGATTACATTGAATAATACAACCGACACTGGTTTCCAAAAGAACTACACTTAAATTTTAACTCCTTCCCTGATTTGATACTTTAATTCTTTTTTAGAGTCTCTCATCTGAAAAATGAGGATATAATTACTATATTGCCATGTTCTGTATAGGTGTAATTTAAAGGGGCAAAATATGTCAGCATTTAATATGATGAAGAGCATGCATAGATTCTAATTATATCCATTAGTGGTATCATAGATGTTCTGATAACAAATGACAAATTTCAAGGAATTGTAGTTAACCATAGAATTCTGAGAGGTAATATGCTAAATTTTCTTAACAAATAATTTTTATTTATACTTATGAAGAAAATAGAATATTAAACTAAGTAGATGGACAACTTTTGAAGATAGTTCAAAGATAATTGACTTAGCTACCTTCTTTACATTTCAAAACATTCTCAATTCTTTTGCTATTTGAATATAGATGAAATGTTAAATATTTTGGTAGGCTTAGGTGCGTACTTTCTGATTAAATAATTTACATTAATTAACAAACAGAAATAACAAGTAAATAAGTACAATAAGATGGCTCACCTGAAAATAAAAATAATATAATTACAGAGACCTGAATTGTAGCTAAAATGTCAAGTAAGAAATAAGCAGTTCCTTAAAGAACAGTTCAGTGTCCTACATAAGCCAGTAGTCCACATATATAAAGTATGTATTGATGTAGGTATAGACTCATTATCTAGACTTAGTGTGTTGCGACCTATCAGGGCCAGACAAGTTCCTGTAATTTGTACATATGGAAGAATATTCACAGAGCCGTTGGGATGTCTGACATGCTTTTATTCAAGGATGGATGATCCACGCATGCTGCAAGCTGCATGTCACGCTGCATGTCACCTGTCCCCTCTGCATGGCACCCAGTGTGGGCCCTTGCATTCCTCCTGTGCGTCTATGTCTGCATCCTCACTAAGAAGCCCCTACCTTCTTAAGTACTAGCAGAAAGAACAAAGTTGGCTACAGGTCAAGTTGTTAGGTAACATAGCATGAGCTGTGCATATGAGCCAACCTCATGCTATGGGAACAGTTTATCAGACCCAGTTTCAAGGCCATGAGAACACTACTTTATCACCCCTTCAAGCTTGTGAGAAACTGCTTCCCTTCATTACCCAGACACCTGGGTGAGGCCAGACTGCCTCCACTTACCCTACACTTGGGTATCAAATTTTGAAAATTATATGATCTTTTGTATTATGACTCATATATATTTAGGAAGACCTGGACCTCAACTTTGATATTAAGGTTAGATTCCAATGAGTAAAAAGCATTTTTTTACCCAACTTTACCTGAATTGCCCTAAGATGTTGGAGAACAGTGTAGGTTAGAAAAGTTCCCTACTATCTGTGTTTCAGAAGATGGCTTACCACAAAGAACCACCATTTCTGCAGGACAAGGCCAAACACAGCCCCTCCAGATTCCTATTCCTGTTTCATCAATGATTGGCGAAACTTCCTGTCCCCACTGATTATTTGCAATAAAACACTTGGTAATCAAACTTTGATTTGGATTCTGCCAGTCTCCCTGATCTTCATCTTGGGCCCACCCTTAGCCTAAGCCACCACACTGTGGATTTATAATGCCACGAACTAGGGACCTCTCCTGAAAAATGGGCTTGCCGCAGGGTGAAAATTCTCAAATCTATTTGTTCTTACAAAACTCTCTTCCCACTTCCTCATACCTGGTTCTTTCTAACTTTGTACTCTTCTCTCTATAACAGAAATACATTTTGAGAGGATTTTCATCAAAATGACCAAATAAATCATCTCTCACATGCATCCTACTCTCAACCACAATCATTTGTCATCCATTCGTGGACAAAAGTGGTTTCATGGGAGCTGTGGAACCCAGATATACACATGTATAATATGGATAAATTTTAGATAGTTATGCTTTTTTTAATGTCCAGAGTTTGAAAATAAAGCATTGGTAATAATAGGAAAAAATGAACTTTTAAAGTTGAGTGAATATGAAAAGCTTTATGAATGCAAATATATCCAGAACAGGGGTCAGCATGGAATGGCCCACAGGCCAAGTACAGCTTGCTACACGACTTTGTTAGTTGTTATATTGGAACACAGCCATGACCATCCACCAATGGCTGCATTTGTGCTATAGGAGCAGAGTTGACGAGCTATCCTAAAGTATTTTACTCTCTGGACCTTTATAGGAAATGATTGCCAACTAGAGACTAGCAAGTGTTTCTAAGAGATTTGAGAAAATGAATTAAACATGACTGAGAGAAAAATTATAGATAATTGGAAAAAACTCTGTACCAAAGCTTTCATAAAGTCACAAGGGTTCTATGAATGAAATCTAACAAGTCAACAAGCAACATCTAATTAATTATATTACATAAAATATAAGATTTCAAAAAAATGCAATGTAAAGTTTTATAACATTCTCCAATGTCAGTAGAGCCTAAAACTACATTTGGGTATGAATATCAAAGAAGTTAAAATCTCTCTTTAGAAAACAGATCCAAAAATCATAAATCAAATATTATAAAATGAAATTCCTCCAGGTATTAAGATAATCATCTTTAATTGCAGTGTTGGTTCATTCTTGGCAAATAAGGTTAGTAATTAAAAAAATATTTCTACAAGTCTTTATTAGTAATATTTTCTTACTCTTTCTCACCTAAGGTATATTTGGCTATTTTAGGAGGAAGCTTGGCTTGATTCAATCTGACCAAATTATCCTGCCAGACTGAGTAAGTCGAATGCTGTTTGCATAATGAAATTAAAGAGGGGAAACACAGCAGCCAATATATCTTTGTTACCATGGTTGGAGACTTCAGTTAAGGAAACAAGTAGAGAGTGCATAGCCTTTCAGAAGCTGCATAGTCTTGGTCAGTAATTTAAAAACTATTTGGTAGAAAAATGGTGTCTATTCAGTTTACAAGAATAGGATGGTCATTGGAATATAGGTTCTCTCTCTCTCTATATATATGTATACACACACAGAGTTACATAATATAACTATATTGATATATAATAGAACATAAGGAGAGACCTACAGAGGGGGGGAAAAAAGATGATACATTATCCAACTGAAATTTCCTAAAGCACAATTTCAACACACATAGAGAAGTCAGAGCATATTTCTCATTAGAAACCCTTAATTACTAAATATTCTGAATGGTGATCTTTCCAGACCTTATCCCCAAACCTTATTTCCGACTCATAATACACTTCAATTTTCTAACTAAAGTCTGATAAATAGTGACTCTAGATTCGTTGCTCCTACATACAGCCTGTCCCATGGTTTAAACAAAATAAGCCATCTCCATACATTCTGAGCAGTGAAGGATTCTCACAAGGAACCTGAAATTAAATGGCATGCCACATGTGTCTGTGTGCATGTATACGATCATGTGTGTACTTTTTATGTCTTTCTTAGAATTGAGTTTTTCAAACATGTGCTATATCTGATCTTTGGGTTTGATTTACCTTTTCTTGGAATGATTATTATCGAATAACAATTAAGTAATTCACATTGTTTACTCTACTGTGATATAAGGCTTGATTTATATTGCTATAATGTACTATACTGAGGTACACAAAGGAGTGTAAATCAGAAATCCTTGACTCTGTATTGTGAGGTTATTCCTTGTCATTTTTACATGATAATGAAGTGAAAGTGGATATAAAATTATTTTTATAGAAAATATAAGTTGCATAAAATCATATGCTGCTATTATTATTGCTTGCTATAGACAATGACCTCAAAATGTAGTTATAAGTATGAAAGCAGATATGAATGGATTTATAATAGCATTAAATAGGTTCACTCATTTTTGTTTATTTTTAAAAATGCCCTAAATTTAAAATAAGTATTTTTGTGTATTACTTTATTTGGTAGATACACAACAGGTAAAGAGTTTATCATGTTCTTAGAATAAAAACAAACATATATTTGATACATTCATTTAAAAACTATATAGCACATCTTCTTTATCCACTCATCTATCAATGGACATCTTGGTTGCTCTCATGTCTTGACTATTATAAGTAATGCTGCAATGAAATGGCAGTGCATATATCTTTTAAAATCAGTGTTCTTGCTTTCTATTGTTAGATGCCGGGAGGTGAAATTGCTAGGTTAATGTCTCTATTTTTAGTGTCTTGAGGAATCGCCATACTGTTTTTTAGAGGTGCTGCACAAGTTTGCCATCCCACCAACAGTCCACAAGTTTTCCCTTTTTTCTACATCTTCATCAACACTTTATTTGTTGACTTCATAACTGACATTTTGACTGGTGTTAGGTGGTATCTCATTGTGGTTTTGATTTGCATTTCCTGATGATTAGTGACGTTGAGTATCTTTTCATATATCCATTGGCCCTCTATATCTTCTTTAAAAAATGTCTTTTCACTGCCCATGTTTTAATGGATTGTTTATTTTTTCACTATTTAGTTTTATGAGTTTCTTATATTTTTTGGATATCAAGTCCTTATTGGTTATATCATTTTTGAATATATTTACCTAGTCAGTAGGTTGCTTATTGTTTTGTTTCCTTAGCTGTGCAGAAACTTTTCAGTTTGATGTAGTTCAAATTGTTTATATATTCTTTTGTTTCCCTTGCTTTAGTGCATTACTCAGATTGATATGAAATAGTTTACTTCCTGTTTTCCACCCCCCCACTGGGATTTTTTTATGGTTTCAGAGTTTATATTTAAGTCTTTAACCCATTTCGATTTTATTTTTGTATATGGTGTAAGAGAATGGTCCAGTTTCCATTTCTTTTTCGCATTTATCTGTCCAGTTTTCCCAACACCACTTGTTGAAGGCTGTTGTTACTCTAGTGTATATTTTTACCTCCTTTGTTGTAGATTAGTTCACTATATAATTGAGGGCTTATTTCCGGTCTCTCTATTCTGTTTCAGTGATCTATGTGTCTATTTTTGTGACATTACAATACTGTTTTGATTATTATTGCTTTAAAGTATAGTTTGAGATCAGAGAGTGTGATATCTCCAACTTTGTTATTTCTCAAGATTGCTTTAGCTATACATGGTCTTTTTTGGCTCCATATAAATTTTAGGATTATTGTTTTCTCGTTCTTAGAAGAATGACATTGGTATTTTGATAGGAATTGAACTGAATCAGTAAATTGTTTTGGGTGGTATGGTCACTTTAACAATATTTATCCTTCCTATCTATGACCACAGTATATTTTTCCATTTAAGTGTGTCCTCTCCCATTTCTTTCTTTGCCATCTTAGAGTTTTCAGAGTTGACGTCTTTCACCTCCTTGGTTAAGTTCTATGTGTGAGAAGTTTTATGCCCTGCTAGTCACTGCTTTAAGATCAACTCTAGTGAATACACAAATCTACCTATATTCCATTTTTTTCTAAAAATACCCACACTGAAAAGACAGCTTATTGTTAATAATATTGTCATCATGTAAAACCAGAAAAGTGAAAGGACAAAATAATGTGGAGGTTAGAATCAACTATAATTATGTTTTAAATACAGTAAACAAATGATAAGCATCAATTTAACTGTAGGTGACAAAAGCACAAGAAAATACACTATAATAATTTTCAGCACTGTTGGTTTACAACACTTTTCTGCATCTATTACAGCAAACAAGAGCTTTCTAATGTGTAATTGTTAAGCAACAGCTTAGGCGCTTCTTTCAAGAAGGGAGTTGAGCAGATTGTAATGAGTTGTAAAACAGAATCCCTGCTGTAACTAATTTGTAGTTGGGACTCCTTTCAGGAAAGATAAAAAAAGTTTCTTCTTTATTTATAATATAATTACATCTAAAATGCAGGGATAATTCAATTTCATAAAATTGTCAACATTATTAATAATTTACCAGAATATTTTTTTTTGTAATATCATGTTCAACAGGATTCATTTTCAACAAATAACAGAAAAAGTCAAACTTTGCCTAGTCAGTTTCTTAGAAGCAAAACAGTCATTTATTTGAACATTTGTTTTTCTATATTTCACTGTAAGGAATACAATCATAAAAGTCATTGGAATTGGCCCACTAATTACTTTGCATATCCCAACATTATGAATAATTTAAAAAGCATACCTGACATGAAAACCACACTGACAACATTGTATTTCCAGAAATAAATAAATTGCATGGAGTGACCTAAAATTACTTTTCCATTTAATGACTTGCTTAATGTTACTGTGATGACAATCTTGGCTTTGTAAAACAAAATATCTGCTCTTTGTTATGTCCTGATAAATTGTCTGTGAGCACAGTGGGGGCGCTATTTTTCTCTTCAACGTCCGTGATGGTTCCCTGGCCAATGCAACAGGGCCTAGAGTTCCTCTGTGGGAATAGCTTCCATAAAAGTTTTAATTTATTTAATATATGGGATTACATCTCTGCACTATTTTTATCAGTGTTTTTACTGTCTTTCTCATTTCATCTAAAATTTCACATTTATTATCATAATGCTGTTCATAACATTGTTATGGGAGCTCCTTTTCATAAAATTTTTCATTAAGTCCTCATGTGGGAATTTAAATGGGCATATTAATTGTCTGTTTAGTCTTTATTTCTCAGCTTCAGTCTGGTGAGAGAATATATTTTCATTATTTCAGTCTCTCATTTGGTATTTGTTAAGATTTATTTTATGGTCCAGAGAATAATCATTTTGTGAATTCCATATGAACTTCAGTGACTATGTGTCTTGCTCTTTTGAGAGTGAAGTTGAATGTACATCTTTTAGAGCAATTGCTTTGATCATATTTCCCAATCTATATGCTTTTTGGTTATTATCTTTTTAAACATACTGTATTTATTGAGTGAGATATATTATAATGTCAAGATTCAGTAGTTTGTCTGAATTTCTTTACGTCTTATTTCATTTTTTCTTTACATAATTTAGGTATGTTACTGGTGCACACATTTTAAAATTATTATATTATTTTGTTGGATATTATTTTTTCATTAATTTTTATGTTTTTATTGTTTTTCAGTTATAGTTGCCCCACCTTTTATTTTAAATATTACAAGACTTACATATTTGTTCTTACAGCTTTTTGCTTTAAAGTATTTTTTTCACATAATACTATAGTTAGTCCAGCATATGTTTGCTTAGTTTCATTGCATGCATTTTTTTCTCATCCTTTTACTTTTAGTATTTCTCTACCCATATATTAATGCTTCAGAATGATATTGGGAGTATATTTGCATCTCCTTGCAATCCTCATCCCAGTTTATTAATATTTTTAAAGTAACATTTGTTATTGTGGCTGATTTATATTTTATCCATCATTTTCCTTGTTTTAAATCCATTTTTTCTGGAAACTGGAATTATCTTCTTTTCTTTCTTTAGTGCAATCCAATCTGCGTCAGCGATCTACTTACCATAAAATATTTCCACTCTTTTTCCACCAGGTGCCTTCTGCTTTTCACTCCAAAGGGAACTTTTTAATCTTCATAAAGTTTGACAGTTCACTACCATTTGAAACAATTAGTTTCTTTCCTTTATGAAAACCTCACTTGTTTTGGCTTTTATGACATCTTGACCTCATAGCTGCACATATATATTTAGGCCACTACTAATTAACTTTTTACTCTTTTCACTTTACTTTTTATATAAATCTACAAATCTCCTTGAGATTAAACCAATATACGCTTGTGATGATTATGCTTACTAAGGATCATTTACATTTATGCTTAATATAATACTGGATGACAATCATATGCATGATAAGAGCTTTGGCTGTTTGTACAGCACTCTCAGTGCCAGCTGAATAATAAATATAGTGTTACATTTCATGTTGACAATATTCAAATTAAGGCATTTGACCTCAGATTAGCTAACTAATTTAATTAAGTCATCTGATTATTAAGTGTCAAGTCAGGTTCTAAACTCTGTTCTAAATTAAATTCAGGATAAACCTCCTCTCCAAATTCTCTCTACAACATTTTGGCACATCTGTAATAGTACAATCCTGTTACTGAACACAGAGGGAAAGCCAGGTGAAGAAATAAAATGTGAAAAACCTTTTAGCCTGAAATGAAAATACAAAAGTTTGCATAAAATATAGAAGGAAGAGGACTTTGGAGCACATGCACATTTTTAATTTATTTATATTTGCCCAAAAAGTATGTCTTGACCATAGTTACAAAGAAATGATCAAGGTAACTTATTTTAAAATGTACAAGAAGGTTGATGGTTAAAGGCTGAAGGTTGATAATTGAGAATGTTCATACACAGATTATATTGAATTTGGGTGATGGAATCACTGATTTTATAGCTATTTCTTTTTAAGGGACTGCCTCATGATGTTCAAGATATAAGGACAAAATGTTAATCCAAACCAACAATATTATTGTATTAATTTTAGATCCTACTGGCATATTTGAAGGAAAACACTATTCATTCCTATTTTTTCCTCTTCAACATCCCTCTTACCATACAGTTTAGAAAAATTCAGAATTAGAGCAAATAATGTTGTATTTGGAAATAATTTGAAGTCATTGAAATTCATATATAAGTTTTATATCAATCATAAATATGAAAATGAAAATTCTTCAGAATTAACTTTTAAAAATGAAATATCTTGGAGTTAAAGTCATAAATAGTAAAAAACATATATATTATTTTTCATTTATTTTTACAGTAATTTAAATTAAATATTCCTCTTTAATTCTTTCCTTTATTCCTCCTTTATTTTTTTATCACTCCTTTCTCTCACTTTTCCTCCCTTATGCACTCAAACTGATAAATATATACCTCTTACATTTGCTGTAAATATTTAAGGATATTAACTATGACTGATAAGTTTGCTTTTGTTTATCCCTGAAATTATAATGCTGTTGCTTATTTCAAGCTTGCATTTATAATTGTTTATAAAATACTTAAGAATTCTCAACTATACTAAGCAATGAGAATGAGCCAATTAAGAAGTTTATATTACACGTTTATGTTACCCTGGGAATGACATTATCCCAGTTATTATGAACATCCGTGTTTATTTTATAAACATTGAGACTGAGAGCTTTTTAGAAGTTAATAGTTATATTGAAGGTAAACACATTCACATCTATGTGAGCACATTTTCTTTTATTCCTTTCCCTCCATTCATGTTTTTATGTTACATTTGACAATAATAGCAAGTTTCTGTAACATAAATAAAATACACTTAGTTTACTGATTATAAGCCTATATAATCATTGTTATATTTTACAAGTTTAATAAAAAATATTGTTGTGATAAAAGAAGTTACATATACAACTGACCACTTCCTTTTTAGACCTCATTTGGAAAATTTCTTGTTTATTTTTTTATAAAGACCTGATAAGTAAATCCTTTTGACTAAATTGAGCAGTACTTTGTTTTGTTATATAAATAATTGGCTGTATACCTAATGCATTATTTAATTTCATGTTCTGTTAATTAATCCACCGATCTTGATAATTCCCATAATTTTAATTAGCACACTTTTTTTTACATTTGTAAAATATTTAATTTGAAATGCAATGTTAAATAGTTTCTTTCTCAAGGTAGAATAGTTTGATTCTGAATATGAATTTCACACCCCTATGTAAAAGATATTTTATTTTATTTATTTTTATTTTTTTAAAAGATTTTATCTATTTTATTTTTAGACAGAGGGGAAGGGAGGGAGAAAGACAGGGAGACAAACATCAATGTGTGGTTGCCTCTCATGCACTCCCTAGTGGGGTCCTGTTTCATTGCATGCATTTTTTCTCATCCTTTTACTTTTAATATTTCTCTACCCATATACTAATGCTGCAGAATGATATTGGGAGTATATTATCATCTCCTTGCAAACCTCATCCTAGTTTATTAATGTTTTTAAAGTAACATTTGTTTTTGTGGCTGATTTATATTTTATCCATCATTTTCCTTGTTTTAAATCCATTTTTACTGGAAACTGGAATTATCTTCCTTTTTTTCTTTAGTGTAATCCAATCTGCATCAGCGATCTACTGTTACCATAAATATTTCCACTCTTTTTCCACCTCCAGCTTTTCACTCCAAAGGGAACTTTTCAATCTTCATACAGTTTGACAGTTTACCACAATTTGAAGCCATGTGCCCTAACTAGGAATCAAACCAGAAACCCTTTGGTTCTCAGGCCTGTGTTCAGTCTACTGAGCCACATCAGCCAAGGCTAGATATTTTAAATCTTGCTTCCAAGATTAATATAAAAGTAGAAATGTTTTTTTTTTTCTTTTTAAGATTCAAGGTAGAATTACATAAGAGGTTAATGCTTAAAGGCAAAGAGAATACTAAGAGCACTTAGAATAATGGTTACTCATATGTACCTATAAGAAGACTTGTTTATTAAATAACATTAGAAAATATGTAGAAAATAATCAGTTTTTAAACTTTAGGCCGTATCTTCCACCGCGTTTTCTAAAAATTTCCAAATGATCTACTTGATGTGTATTTATTATTACTAGTAAAACTTAGTATTTTGCTTTAAAAAAATACAGTCTAAAGAATGATATGTTTTTTTGTTAGGTCTTAGCAATTTTAAAATCAGGAAACTCATGGTAACATAAGAAAAGTGAAAATACAAGTTTTAGGAAGGATGAAATAAGAAGTAAAAAGTAAGGAAAAAAAGACTAAGGATCAGTAGAACAGTTAAAAATAGGATAAATTATATATATTCAAACCATTTATTAAGAGAATTTTATCTCAAAGAAGCTTGAAGAAAAATGGATCTCACAAGATATGTAAGAAAAAAAACATTTTAAAAAACTCATCCAAAAACAAAAGCAAGTTTTATTGAATCCATAGCCTTGGCATATCGGCATATTGGGATGATTCTCTAACCAACTGAGCAACCTGGCCAGGGTTAAGAGAGAGTTGTTTTAAGAGGAGAGAAAGAGAGACGCAGGGGGAAGAGAAAGAGAGAGAAAGGGGGTCAGAGTAAGAGATCAGAGAGACCAGATAATTAAGGGAGGAGACAATTGAAACATAGTTGCCAAATAGAATGTTAAATTCTAACAGTGAGAAGAGAGTTACGTGTAAAAATGATCAATGTAGGGATTTTAGGGGGTTTATTTCTTTTTTCTCTGTCTCCTTTTCTCCACTTTTGCTCCCCACACCACCTCTTTCTTGCCCTCTCTGTTTCTCTCTCCCCATCCCACCTTCCCCTGCTGGCTGTTTTCTATCCGATCTAGCAAGCTTTATCGCTATAAAACCAGGAAGGAAATCATGGTTGAGAGCGTAGGGCTGAAAACTGCTACAGTCAAATCAGCAATGTATGCAAGATAGTGAGATGCTCAGGAAAAATTTTTTAAATATAATTCAAGCTCTGAAGAGATAGTTCAGTTGTTTGGAGAGTTGTTCGGATAAGCTAAGGTTTCAAGTTCAGTCCTCAGTCAGGGCACATGCAAGAAGTAACTAATGAATGCATAAGTAAGTGAAACAACGAATCAATGCCTCTCCTCTCCTCCCTTCTCCTCTCATCTCTTCCTTCCTCTCCTCTCTAAAATCAATAAATAAAATAATTAAAAATTAAATAGCATAAAGGTCTCATAGTTCAAACATCAAAGCCCAGGCAATCATTCCATTTTGCTGTGGCAATTAAAATGGTTACATTTTCCCTCTTTACTAATATCTTCTTGATCCTGACATTTGGAAAAAAAAAATATCAAGGTGGGTATCTTGTTATTGATTGAGAACTGAATAAAGCATGAACTGATTCTGCAATACTACAATGATCCTCTTGCTGTGCAAACACCTTCACTTTGGTCTGTTTTCTTAGGTAGCAGAGAGCTTCTGCTGAAAGTAATGTGGCTAGTTTTATATTCTGCATAAATATACTCTGGAGAGGATACTGAGTTTCTAATATCTGTTTTGTATTCATATTCATGTTTCTAGTGGTAAAAATAAAAAAAAAAATAATGTTTGTGAGAATAATAGGGCCCCAAGATATCCTTATCTCATATCAAAGCACATTAAATTTACAACATGTTCAATTCAAGACACTTTTGAGAATGAAAGAATAAAACTGTTGATCATACCAGAAAATCAGCATCACTCAATGGAAATTTAATCCTTCCATTTAATGCAGTATTTAATGGAAATAAGTACTTCGCTTGTTTTGTTATTTATTCCTTTTATACTGCAATTTTATTCATTCAAACCATAAGTTAGGCTTTAGCTATTAGTTCAAACTGGGCAAGGTTAGTAAATATTTACAAGCCATTTTATATTAATCATCTGGATAACCCCTTCCAGAGAAGTGTATCTCAGGTTCTTAGGCACTGGTATCTTTTTTAATCAGTTAAATTATTATGTGTCTTAGTTACAAAGGATAAATCAGACAGACTTAAAATGTGAACTGATTGTTTGATGCTAATGCTGTAGAATGTGTCATGTACCTGAGTGATTTTGTTCAAGGTCCTATGCTGGTCAAAGTACTACAAGTTCTGTATCGTTTATAAGAGAACGTAAGAATCATGTTTTAAAACTTTGAGAACCTAGGTATTATAAGGTAAAAATAAAGGAGGCAAAATCTTAGAATTTTTTGAAGTGATAGAGTTTATCTTGTCCTCCAAATCTCTCATATTTTAAAAATGATGTATGTTTACTAATGGGAAAAACTTTTCTGTCTTGGTCACAGACCATATGCATAAATCCATGGGATTTAACCGTTTTAAGGGGAACCGAGGGTCTCAGTAGTTCCCTGGCCCTGCTCTCATAATCTATAATTCCAAATTGTTCAAACTGCTAAAATGATGTTAGAAAGAACTCAGTGCCACCAAATCTACTTCATTTTATAATAAGAGAAAATCTTCGGCCTACAGAGCAAGCAACTCCTGACACATCGTTTGAAATATATAGAGTTCATGGATGACTGCAATTATGATAAGAAAAGGCACATCATTTAATAATTCCCTTACCATTCATTAGAGGGTATCAAACTACTTCTTTGAACTTTGTATGAAACGTGTTAACCTTACATTTTTAATATTTTAATCATGCAAGTGTTGATGTGTTTGAATTTAGTAATCTTAGAAATTCATTTTACTAAAAACAATTTTTTTGATAATGTACTTAATTATTTGTGTGAGTATAAGCGTCAAAGTATTGTGCAGCACCTAAAAGGCACATATAAGAAAAGAACATTCTGACTCTTTAGTATTTTTTAATAACTTCAGTTGAGAGCAATTGAAATTAAATCACGAAAGAGCTCTTATATGAATATACATCTTCAGAAAATTAATTTAATCATCATTACCGAACCAAAGTGCAGTCATTTTACAAGAAATTTTATCTTCCCTTCCTTAAAAATGACTAGGTAGAAATCTTTACTCAAGATAAAAATTATATTACATTATTTATTTTATTAAACCAAGCTACATTTATTTATGGTGCTTCTTAGAATGGTCTAATGAAACATAACACTTTGTACGTGAAAATGTGAATTAAATGAAATGTTTCACTTCACAAAGATTTCATGTAAATAGCTCACATAACAGTGCTCCAATAACGAAATATAGTTTGAATAGTTTATAAAACCACTTGTTTGAAAAATGGAAATTATGAAAACATATGGCAAAGAATATTGCTCCCAATGCTGTCTATTCACACCACCTGCTCTGGTAGTATGACCCCATTTATTTATGTTTTTTAATACGTGTTTTTATGCTAATATATGTGGACCCATTTTCTCCTTTCATATATTAAATGCAAACATTTTATTAGGTATCTTAATTTTTGTTTACCCATATATCTTGGAAAGTTCAGGGGAAGGAAGAGAATTCCTCCTAAAACTATCTTGTGAAATTTTATTGCCTTATGTAGCTTGATACTGTGATGTTACTCACTGTTTCTCATCTCAGGACACTTGTGACTTTCATTGGTTGCAGAAACTTTTGTCTTATCTCTGCACATAAACAATGTTTACTGTATCCCATAGACAATATGCACATACCTATACATATGTGTGTTTACTGTATGTGTAGTAATACAAAGAGCTTTTCAGTCTCCAGTAAGTTCTACAAAACAATAGCTGCTCAATATTATTATTAAAGTAAAAGTGGTCTTTACCTTTGAGCAGAATCAGTAGATTAACCATAAAAACTCTAACTCCTTTAAGAACAAACTGCTAACTGTTCATGGACCTGGGAATGACCACCTCTTCTGACTACATCCTTTTCTCCTGCGCTTGATTTAATCTTTCTCTCTCTCTCGTACAACAACATGCTCTATGGGGTTGCACTAGGCTATGCCACATAACCTAGGTGTGTTGTAGGCTATACAATCTAGATTTGAGTAAGTATACCCTATGATGTTCACACAATGATGAAGTCCCCTAAATAAAGAATTTCTCAGAACATATCCCCACCCATAAGTGGCGTATGACTATACGTTTACAAAAAACATGGAATATCTTATTGTTTACCTTCATAACAGCCATTCTTTCCTTATCCTATAAAAAGTGAATCCCAACATTGCTTGGTTTGGGAAAGCAATATATCTATCTATAAACCTACTTCTAATCTTTGTTACAAAAAAAATTGTCCATCTTACAAATAAGGTTGTCCAACAGTTTCAACCAGAAAACAACAGCATCAATATCAATAAACACAAAAAAAGAATTATTCTAGTGATATACATGACTGTGTACTTGTCTGAAATAGATTTCAAGGTTTTTATCCATGTGGTTTCCATCTATGTCATTTCTTTCAGGAACATGAGATGACAATGGCTGGAGCAATAGCAAAGATCTTATTTCAATGAAAGAAAGGCTAGAAGAATTAGTCTGTTTTCTTGACAAGAAAAGTGCTGAAATGACACTAACAACTGCCTATGCTCATCTGTTTTGTTGCTGGATAAAAAAGATACACAAACACACTCACAAAATTCATTGTATTAATTCATTGCAAAAAAGGAAAGTTAATAGGTTAACACATACAACTAATATATATTTTAAAAAGAGCAACTCAGAAAATATCTCCTCTTTATATTTTCATTTTTAAGTTTCATATAAAAATCACGTATTCACAATTTCTTCATATGAAATTAGTGTGCTTATCTCCAGGTTAGATGATACTGACAATTATAAATATAGATATGATTATATTTAATGTGCTTCACCATAACAGTAGATTTTTTAACATGTCAGGTTTAAAATTAGAAGTACTCTTATTGTACACAATAACAGACATCACGTGTGATATTTAAGGTGATGCATATCATAGTAAACAACTATTTAATATATATATATATCATAGCAAATTAGCCTTAAAGAAGAAAATTATTTAAATGTTAGAAAATATGGCAAGGTAATAAAAATGAGATATATTTTTCTTTGGTTATTTTTCAGAAAAAAATAGATTAACATGCTTTCTTTCTTTATATATTGCATTTATTTATTAAATGCCTAATGTCTATGCCATAAATTAGCGATCACATCACCTCCACAATGCCGCATATGCAAGTACTCATAACAGGACACAAAATCTCCTGTACAAAGATATTCCATCTATTACTTTACTAAGGAGTCCTCTTAAATAATGATTTTAATTAATGGAATAAATTTAAGTAACCACTCAGTTTTTTGTATTTTGTTTTTTGAGATAGGAAATAAGAAGGTTATAACAAATCTTGACATTAAATATAGTGTAATCTCCTGAGGAAATTTCTGTCTCTTAAATTATAATGGATTTTTTTTGCCAGAAAATGAATTATGTAGAGACTGAAGATTCGATAGATTGCAATACATATTTAATTGACTGCAGGACATTTTTAGTTGACACAGTTATCTTTCCTGTGTTGAATACCTTTGTCAGAGACTGATTTGGGACCACTGATCTTCAGTTTGTAGATTGGAGAGGAGGAAGGAATTCAGTTACCAAAGCAAACGAAGTAAAATTATAAAAGCAGACTTTTGTAAAAATCAGTGTATTAAGATTCCAAAGAAATGGAAAACACTTAAATGTGCTGATGTAGTCAAACCTATTTTTTTGGGCTACTTGGATTTTCTTTTTTATTCAAAAATGAACTAACTTTAAATATAAAATAGAAACAGAATATGAAAGTAAATATGAATAATCTAAAAAACATAATATCAATTAATTTATTGCATAAAATATTACATAAATTAGCACCATATATTTTGTAATTAATGCTTTTACTATAGTACAAAAACTTTCATGTAAATAGATCTCTAAGTATAAAAACTGCACTTAGTAACTAATTTAACTACATTATGAATTTTACATATTTTAAATATATCAGTGGCAACTAGCTTACAAACACTGAGGTTTCCCAAAGGAAAGGAGATTTCAGTTAAGATGGAACTCAGGAGCCCTGCCTGAGTTCCCAGCCTTCTGTCCAGCAGAACTTTGACTCAAGGCTGCAACATGGACTCACACCTAAGTATGTGCCTGTCAGCCGGACCCACAGATTTTGGATTTGCCAGCTTGACAATATTATCACTCCAGCCTAATCCTTAACAAACAAATCAGTCTACATAGATAGATAGATGATCAATCTCAATACCAATATATAGACAGCTTATTGGCTGTTTCTCTGGAGAACACTGACTAATGAAATGGTACGCTCTGACTCACAGGTATTTCCGTAGCAAGGATTTTCCTGTGTTGACATAATCCTCTCTACCTAACATTATAAAGAGTCATTTCTGTCCTTCTTTTATTAATTTTAAATTACATCTCTTGTCTATTAGATACTTAGAAGTTGTCTACATTTTAGAGAAAATTTTGTCTTTTAATTTCTTTATAGAATTTGATCTGCTTTTACGTCATTTTCCACTTTCATCTAGTTCATTTCCTTCTGAATTTTTAAATAAATAATTTTTTTCATAAATGTAAATGTTTACTTAATGATGTTTAATTCAATTTCTTTGTGGGTAAGCAGATGTATTTTGATTTTGATTTTTTTTTATTTTTCACATTTGGTTCCTGTTAAATTTGTCCCAAGTTGCGTGCATAATCAGTAAATCGAGGGCCACTGTCTATGCCAATGATAATCAGTTCTCTTTGGAGCCTCCAAATTGTCCTAAAACTATTGGGAACTCATCTATTGCTTATTAAGTCATCGTAGTGAGGGAGGCTATATTAGGGGAACCATGGTGCTTCTCCTAAAGAAAGGAAACATTCGAGGTCCGAAAGGATATGGAGGGAGAGCGCAGTTTAGTTGACATTGAAATGAAACTGTTTCTCGATAAGTTCTAGCCAAGCAGGCCAGTGAATAAAAGGGTTAACATTATATCTGAACTGTAGATTGGTCCTGCATCTCGCTACGTTGGGGACTCTAAAGTCAAGTTTGATGTGCTGTGTTGTGGCCAGAAAGCTGGGATTACTTGGGTTGTAAATCAAATGTTTGACTGTGCCAAAGGGCCGTAGATCCTTTAGGTGTGAGGGTAGTTCATTCTTACTGATATAATTTCAAATGACACAATTTTCGATAGTCTAGGATTTTAGAGAACAGTGTGTGCCTCCGTCAGCAAGAAAGCGGTAGACTTTCTCAGAGGAAAAGGTCGCTCTGACAGTTACAGTGAACCCTTCAGGGAAATAGTGTTCCCTGTCCACTTGGCAGCTGCTTTGTCCTGGGCCTTTTATTCCAACCTGATGAAAGGCAGGGCGTGATTTTACCAACCAGGTAATTTTGTACTTTCACAGGAAGCACCTTAATGTCCGCCCTGATGCACTTGTGGAATTAGAGTGGAAAGAATTTCTAAATGAATGAGTAATAATATCTTCTAATACGTGTGGTATGTCTGGCTAAAGTCAGGAAAATTTGAGGAACTCGACCTGCAGCAAAAATATGAGGCGTTTTATTAAAGAAAATGTAAAGAACAGGTATGTATATGTTTGTGAAGATGTATACATATTCTGCCATATGTGTGTGTTAGAAAGCTATGTATATAAACAAAGAACTTAAAGCTATTATGAAGCAAAATACTTAAATTTAACATTAATATGTCATGACATTGTAATGACAGGCAATGACAAATACTCAAGAATTCAGGAATCATTGGAATGATACTAAACAAATATTTTTATCATGATTTTTATATCTATTGGAGGAAGATTATTATAACTATTAATCATGATGTCTATTCTTATAACTTATTGGAATATATGTATAAACACTGTCATAAATTACATTTAAGTTTAGTGTCTAATCAAGATGAGAAAGAAACCAATTTGCTCACATTTACAGTTCAGTATTTAAAAATCTGACAATTTCAAGTGTTGTAGCATATATGGAGCTATTTT
Organism: Pteronotus mesoamericanus; assembly: GCF_021234165.1. Classification (NCBI taxonomy): domain Eukaryota; kingdom Metazoa; phylum Chordata; class Mammalia; order Chiroptera; family Mormoopidae; genus Pteronotus; species Pteronotus mesoamericanus. The sequence continues at coordinate 35,536,268 of NW_026555285.1, read as the reverse complement.
GTATTATATGCATTGCTGGTTGAAGTGTAAAATGACGAAAGCACTTTGGTAATTTATTTTGTATTATCTATTATATGTGACTGTTCACATACTCCTGTGGCCTACTAATTCTATTTCCAAAAATATGCTCAGAAGAACTTTCACATTTAGAACAGAAAACAAGTGAAAGAATGTTTACAACAGCCATATTCACAATGTTGAAAGAAATAAAAAACATGAATGTGCAAAAACATATGAGTGGATTAAAAAGGATGTTATAGTCGTGTGAGAAATACTATACAACTCTACAGTCCTTGCTGTTCTTAGAAGTAAATAAGCTTGTTTTTACCTCTGAGCATTTGCACTATCAGTACCCTCTACACAGAATAATGTCTTCCGAAGTATCTGTCTGGGTTAATCGGTCACTTTTTTTAAGTTTCTCCTGTGTTGTCACTTCATTATAGGTATTTGTAACCATTCTAATATTTTAACCACCTGCAAAAGTTTTGCTTTATTTATTTATTTTGAAGAGAGGGGAAAGGAGAGAGAATGAGAGGAAGAAAAACATCTGTGTGAGAGAAACACTGAGCAGTTCTCCCGGTCGGCACCCCACCGGGAACCGAACTGCAACCCACGCATGTGCCCGGCCTGGGAATCCCAGCCGTGACCCTTCAGCATGTAAGACAGTGCCCAACCGAGACACGCCAGCTCAGGCTGCTCCTCAGTTTTTACAACTTTTTAATATAAATTATCTCTCCATGTGTTCTGCATTTTTGTTTGTCATATTGCTGAACAACAAATGAGGCATATAATACCTTTTGCTGAAAAGTGAAATGATTGATGAATGAATGGATGAATTAAATATATTACAATATGAAGAAGATGATTCTGCTTCTGTTAAGTACACACAGAATGCACAAAGACAGCATATGTATGATTTCAAAAAGTTTTAAAAAATATAACTTCAATATTTATTTAAAAACCGAAGAACAACTCATAGACATAAACAACAGCGTGGTGAAGACCAGAGGGAAGAAGGATAGGTTGGGTGAATAAGGGGAAAGGGGGAGAAATGTGACATCTGTAAGTGTCAACAATAAAACTAAAAATAAAAAATATGAAAATCAAATTATTGTTCAAAAAACCTTATAAAGGATCCACTGAGTCAGTTTGAAATATCTTGAGTGTACACACCACTATACAAAAATGATTTTTCCTGTGGTGGCAGGAAAATGGAGACAAGTGTATTTGAACAATAAGAAAATAGTTTTTTAATATTAGAGTTAATAAAATCAAATATTATGATACATATACTTTTGAACACTTAAGTGTTATTTTAAGCAGATATATTTTTTTATTCTAAAGTGGATATTATAATCGATACAATCTCCCCTCCTTCACCTTTCAAACTATAGTGCATTTATAAGTCGACACATTAGCAAAAGTGATTAAATGGCAAATAATTTGATATTGAAAATATAAAATTATAAATAATATAAAATATAAAGATATAAAGATATTTTTTTAACTAGAGAATCTTTCCTTGTCTTTTGTATGCACCTGACAATTTAAACTAAATGTTTTTACAACAAAGAAAAAGGTAGGCTAAGATTGGCGTTTATCTTTGCTCATCGATATTTCACTTACAAAACTAATTGTTCTTAAATGTATTTTAAAATGCCAAATGATCCATTATCTTAGTATGGTGTTAAATATAGTAAAGATTATACAGCGTGGGACAAAACTAAGTTTACAGTTGTGAGTACAGAAAACAGTTTATTTTTGAATTATTACAATATTATTTTTCCATTCAAACAACTTGTAAGCCTATTTTTGTCCCACCGTGTTTATGTGAAGTGAAGAACAATGTGTATAACCTGTTCCGTTTTCACTGAACACAATTAGTTTAAGTTAGCAAAACGTATTTATCAATATGAGAGTATCTTTCTGGCTTATTTTTGTTTAGAAATACATCAAGTTAAATATATCGAAATTGACTTCAGATGACAAATATCATATATATCCATTTTACTTTTATCAAACGTTAAAAAAATTGACCTATCCTACATAATAGTACAAAGTTAATAGCTAAAATAGCTTTTCTATCAACGAATTTCTGGATCCACATTCCGCCCTGACTTTTGCTCTCTCTCCTTGACATGGATTGTAATGGCGACACAGGGACTATTGGCATGCTTCCCATGTTTGACCACTGACTCATCTGTTGCTGCATGGGAATTAGATTCCCAGACTATATTAGTAAGGGTCATACCTGGGCAGGAAAGAACAAATTGGAAAAAAAAACTCCTTTCTAATGAAACTGTAACACAAAACAAGTCTGAAAACAGAAGTTATCCCATGAAAGAGAAAGCACTCAAAAAGCAAGAAAAATAAAGCTATTAATTAAGCACCTGAACCTTAATTAGGTCTACAGTGCTGAGGCATGACCATGCCTTACCTTCACATATTAAGTAAAACCTTTGTGAGTTTTTTTGTTGATCAGTTTCTTTAATATATTAGCTGCGTGTGTGTGTGTGTATATGTATATGCATATATATGTATACTGGTGTGTGTGTGTATATATATATGTGGGAATACATATATACATTCCAGCATAGCCTACTTTTTTTTCATGTTTCCAGCTACTATTTTTTTCTAGATGCTATTTTACAAAACATTGTGTTTATAATGTTACCCTAAATCTAAATCCATGCAAACTCATGCTTACATAAAAATACACACATCAACACCTGCACATAAATACACACATACAGTCATATTATTTTTCAATATGGCTAGATTATACTCATTCTTTAAAAGCCAGGGAAAAATCAATTTTATTTGGCTGTTCTTTAAGAATTCATGTTTCTAGCACTTAAGTCTGGGTTGCTTTGGTTTTCTCCTTTTAAACGATTTACTTGCCTTTCCTCAATTAGCTGTATTTTCTAAGAGTTTGGCTTTTATCTCTGTAACCTGACACACAGCACACGGTATGTATTAATGACCCTTAAATATGATGAACAAACAGATCTAACTCCTTCAGTGTAAGTCCATGTTATAATAAAGGAAGAAAACATGCTATCTAATAACCTTGGACGATAACATAGATTAGACAATGGCTTGGTTAAGGCATTTAAAAACAGGGCATGAAGAATAATTTTTATGGGTTCTAAATTTTTGAGTTGCATAAAAAAGTTACCGTTGGCTATGCAAGGGACAGATATTCTAAGTAGCTTGTTAAGGATATTTGGGTTATATTAACCAATGGATCTACACATGAAATTCTGGATTTTAAGATGACACATTTGCTTTGAAAATTTGAATTTGAGATCGCCAAAGTATTCATATAGTAGTATTTATAAAAATGAACCTACTCAGTGTCATTCTAAACCTTGTTGATAAAATAAAGCAAAGCTGGCTGACAACAGTGTGTATGTTAAAGTAAGGATCTCCAAAATTTAGCACCGAGTAGGACTTATGTGTCGTTTGAGTAGAAATACTACATACTTTCTTTATTACAGCAAATGTTTGATTTTAACTTATATATTCTAAGCATAAGTATTAAAATTTCAATAGAATTTTTAAGGATAATCATAATAGGAAAAGAACCATACGAAAAACAAATCGCAAAACACCAAGCAGGGGTATCCAAATTTTGGTGTCTCTGGGCCACATTGGAAAAAGAAGCATTGTCTTGGGCTACACATTAAATACATTGTGACATGTAATCACAAAAAATCTCATAATGTTTTAAGTAAATTTGCGATTTTGTGTTGGGCTACATTCATAGTCACTCCTGAGCTGCTTGCAGCCAGCGGGCCACAGGTCGGACACCCTTTTGTAAACAATGGATTTCCATATTCTAAAAAAAATGAGGTCTTACAAGCTGCACATAACTTCTTGGACAAATATTTGATGAAATCAGCTTTCAGGGCACTTCAGATGGAGCACTGTGGTCTTTGGGAGATGAGGAACAAGTGAAATGGGCGTTACGAGTTGCCCAGTTTACAGCTTATAGAGAGATCGTAGGAGACCACATGGGGAAAGAGCACTGAGTAAGATACTGAGTTCGCAAACTGAACTGAGAACCCAGGGATGACAAAGAAGCTAGAGGTCTCAACACAGAGTCCATGGAAACTGCTGCAGTCCAAAATGAGAAATCTGAAGATTCGCAAGGGTTCCCTTGAGAACCTGCACATGAGGAAATTACCTGACATTGTAAGGACTGTACATTACTTTTGAGGACTTGTGTTTCCTTACCCATATTTTCATTATGAGACTAATCAACTTTTGTCTTGTAATTGTAATTAATTTATTTTTATTATTTTTCTCATATGTAGTGCATTATTGTTTGTATTTCCTTTATTTCTCTCTCTTACCTCTACATCATTTAGAGTTTTGTTGTGTCTCCAAAAAGTTTATATTGGGATGTTTATATTCAATATATCAGTCTATGAATTAACATTTAACAACAATTTTATATATATATATATATATATATATATATATATATATCCCAATATTTAAGGATTGGTTAGTCTTAAAATAGAATTTTGTTATGATATACACTGAACATCAACTGAGACATAGTGTCTGAATGTAATACACACCACACTGCCTAATAACTGAATATTCTTCGGAGGGTAAGTCTGTTCCTCCATTTCCTCATTTGGATATAGGTATGATGAAGAAAGTTACTCCCTAGGATTGTCAAGAGGTTTAATAGAAGTAATATAGGATCAAAGAAAGGCAAAATATTCTCTATTAATATTAAGTTAATGAGAGTCTTTAAATCTCCATATCTTGTTCACTGTTTTACTTTTTATGTCATCCTTGGGGAGCCATGTAGAAGCAATACATATTTTTCACCTTCTAGTGCTTGAAAGTTGTCAGCTTTTTTAGGAGTCCATTGCACACATACTTTCAAACTTGCCAATATGTCTTCGCTACAGATTAACCAGGCAATTTATTTCCATTCATCCTTAGGTCAGGTTACTACTCTAAATACATACTTGACTTTAGAGGAAGGCATCAAAATCCTCTGGGAGCCACCTGATTTTTGAAAAGGTTCCTCTCTTCTCTCTTACCTTTAACCTTTCATATCTGGGGCTTGAGTTTTTAATTTTACCATTTGTCTTCTAAAACTCACGTTACACCATTGAATACCTGCCCTGTGTTCTCTATTTGAGCCCAAAAGGTCACTGATACAGACTTGTAGGCAACAAGTAATGGCTTTATGATAATGATATTGTTCTGCAAACAAACAAACAAAAAAAAAAAGCCTTTCATGGAAATGTTTTCCTTTCTTCCATTTATCTAAGAGACTGTTATAATGCTGATTCTTTCCTCATCGTTTTCCTAAATTGCAGACTTAACCCACTAAAACTAAATGTTGGTAATGAAATATTACATGCAAAATTCACAATAAATTTTAAGCAACATTGTATAGGAAATATACATAGAAATCAGTTATTTAAATTTTGAGCTACCTGTAAATCTATTTTTAAATCTTTTTTTCTTTTTACTATTGGAAATTTTTATTCCTCAATGTTCATGACAATCCGCTGAAAACAAGAGATTGTGATCTGTGTTGAAAAAATAGCCCACGTTATTTTACCATGAGAGATAACTTTCATAAATATATCCATTATTTTTCAGAATCTAAAGATTTCTAAGAACATAATAAAATACCGGAAAACATGTTATATTTACCAGTGCTAGACACTTTTTTAGTTTGAATTTATGATATTTAAAAATTTAGAAATACTGAAGTAGAAGGGTTGTTATCATTTCATTTTTTAGGAGGAATCTCCCTGCCGAGGAACTGGCCACTCAGCACGTGACAGAAATGCCTGAGTCGGTGCTGTTTACCTGATACTCTGTACTGGCTCTTAGGCTCTCTTCACTGACCTGCACTCTCTGGTTTTCTCTGAACAAACTTTAAATAACTTCCAAAATCTAGTGTAGACAATAAAAAGCCAAACAGAAAAAAATTAAAAACATAAAAAACTTGATTCTATTACAAGTTAATATTTATACAAATCAGAAAATACATGTTCAATTCCCTTAATTCTCGTAGAATCCTAATGCATTTGCTAGTATTTTGAAATCTAAAATATGACTGTTAGATTTATATGTAAGAACTTAAGATAATTTCTTTATGCACAAAATTTCAAATTAAATTTTTAATCATGAGAATTAAAATGATTTTTGTTACCTCATTTATATTTTAGGTAAAAATAAAGAGCAGGAAGAGTTTATTGTGAAATAAATATATGCTCAATGCTTTCTAGATCAATACAGTTGTGGGATGAAAATTACAACAAATACTGAACAAAAATGTATTGTATGTTATTCACTGCCACGTATCAACGTGTATAAGTGCTTTATATTTCTCATAAAGGCTCTCCGTACTAATTAACTCCGTACTAGTTAATGAGAGGAATTTAAATAAGAAAATTATATAGATGAGAGCCAGAAGAGTTAGAGAAAACTACAGAGAGAGTGAATTTTGAAAGAATATTTGGATTAAAGGACTGAAGACCAGAGTCAGGGCATGGGTGAACAGGAATACCATGTAAGAGTGACCCTAGACTAAAGTTCATCAATAAAGAGACAAGTCAGTAAAATCTCAGACATTGCTCATAGCAATATTTTATCTGATATATATCCTCAGGCAAGGGAAACAAAAGGAAAAATAAGCAAATGGGACTACATCAAACTAAAAAGCTTTTGCGCAACAAAAGAAATCAACAAAACAAAAAGATAACCTATGGAATGTGAGAACATATTCACAGACACATCTGATAAAAACTTGTATCCACAGAACTTATAAAGCTCAACAACAAAAAGAAATTAAAAAATAAAGAAATCCAATTAAAAATGTGCAAAGGACCTGAATAGGCACTTCTCCAAAGAGGACATAGAGATCGCCAATAGACATACGAAAAGATATATGAAAAGATGCTTAATGTCACTAATAATCAGAGAAATGCAAATAAAAACCACAATGTAGTATCATTTCACACTTGCCAAAATGGCTATCATTAATAAATCAACAAACAAGTACTAGCAAAAAAGTGGGGAAAAGACCACATTTTTGCACAGTTGTTGGGAATGCAGATTGGTGCAGCCACTGTGGAAAGTAGTATGGAGATACCTCAAAAAATTAAAAATGGATCTGCCTTTCGACCCAGTGATCTCTCTTCTGGGAATATATTTTAAGAAACCAAAAAACTAATTCAAAAGAACATAGGCACCCCTATGTTCATTGCAGCATTATTTACAATCACCAAGATATGGTAACCCAAATGTTCATCAGAAGATGAGTGAATAAAACAACTATGGGACCTTTACACAGTTAAATATTACTCAGTTATAAAAAGAAGAAAATTTTATCCTTTGCGACAGTATGGATAGATCTGGAGACAATTATGCTGAGTGAAATAAGCCAGTCAGAGAAAGACAAATACAATATGCAATCTTTTTACAACTTTAACAAATAGTAATTTGACATAGATTCAAATCACATCTGTCACATAATAGCTAAATAATTTTAGACAGTCTACCTAATTATAGCATACTTCACAGGGATAATATACTGAATTCATGGTTGTTTGAGAATATTAAATGAGGTAATTAAGTAAAATATTTAAATAGCAAAATGCAAACAAATAGCAACTGTTAATATATTTTATTAAAAGTTCTATGGAGCTTGTATTTTTAAAAAGAAACTTAAGAATTTTATTATGTAATTTCTTTCAATCAATCTCTCTCTCTCCATCACTCTGTCTTTATATTTTCCTCTCTGTCCTTCTGGCAAAGGTCCTCAGGAACAGATTCATGCCAATAACACAAAAAACCCTATTTTACTTTGCTTGACAATGATAGTCAAGTAACTGCCTTCTGATATTACGGCTCCTACTATTTGGCTCCTATGAGAAGATTTCAAAATCATGCCCAACACTGAGGATTTAGTAGATTGATTAAGAGTTATAATATACTTTCTATGAATTTTTTTTACATTATTTTGGTATTTCAAAAATAAAACCATACATACTTAAACAAATATTTTTGAAGAAATAAAATAACAATTGACTTTGTCCTAAATCTTATATTTAGACTATTGTAGAGTACACATGTAATCATTAATTTTCTAATTGAGTAATATTTATATTTTTCTGTAAAGAAGTAAATAAAAACAGAAAGTGAATAAACATAAGCAAGGTTTTCTATTAAGAAAATATTAGTTTATCTATTTTGCTCCTTTGCTCAAGGTGCTTTATGTTTTTTTTATTTTTTGTACCTCAAAACAATTGCAATGTTGCTGCTTTATTACTAAAAAAATATAATTCAGAACTTTAAAATCTTACAAAGACTGCTTAAAAAAGTTAATATTTAACTACTCAGATATGTAGTATCAGTGTGTTATTTTATCTCTCTATTTTTCCTGATATTTTAATGTCCCCCAAAGACATGTAGAGGGCAATTTGGACAATTACTAATTGAGAGCATAGAGCGTATCACATATGTATGTATTGTGTGCATGTAACATAAATGACACAAGAGTTCAGAGGAAGAAGTGATACTAAATGTATAATTCTCATTTAAATTTTGATAACTATCTGAGACAACTCTAGTTTTTACACGGTGCTGAATTAGTAAGAACTTTTGGAATTTAGTTAGACCTTTAGTTGAAGCTCAATCGACAAGTCACAACTTTAAATTCTTGGTTATATGTGTAAGAGTATATGCCTATATGTATCACTTTATGGGGCACATATATTAATTTTCTCTGCAAGAAATACAGTAATTAATATATTTTTAAATGTGATTTTATACTATATTCTGATGTCATGTATTGATGGCAAAATAATTTAATATAACAAATTTTCACGAGCCTCATAAACTAACCATTAATACTTCCAAAGTATTCATTATTTGAAAAAAAACAAAATTTCACAATAACCCTGTAGGTTTGAAATGTTGGTTTTCTAATAGCAGTGTATTGAGAAAAATGATGGTAAGGGGGATTTTTAGTTGTCTTAGACATATATAAATAATGGTATAGATAATATTATCTAAACCTCTGCTTCTAAAGTTCATTTGATTATAAAAACTGATTATTTAAAAAATTTAAAACATTAAATATCCACAGTATTTAGCATAAGAGTAGTATTTTTATGTAATAGGCATTAGTCAAAAAGTTAACTTTCATTGTACTGCAGGAAGTTAAAAAGACATATGGAAAAGGAAAATATTACTTCTTAAAATGACAATGCTCACATTTATAAAACAACTTAAATGCCAAAGTAATCGATACTATTGGAATTCTGCTTATGATAATAGTAAAATATACTATTTAGCAGATTAAAAACAACTGAAGAGAGAACCATGGAGCTGAATATCAGGAAGAAAGTATTCTATGGAAGTAAAAATAACAAAAGTAAGGACTATACACAGAAAGAATGAGAATCCAGAGGGGAAATAAATAACCTGAGAGAAGACTTTTCTCATGAAGTGATAGATTCCAGAACACAAGAAAGTACTATTTACAAATTAAGGGAAGAATATAACTACCAACCAGAAATTATTCACTAGATAAAACATCATTCCAGAATGAAGATGAAGTAAAAATATCTTAAGAAAAACAGAAAATGATTAATAAATTACTACTAATTCTTCACTGAAAGAATGCAAACTGATTATATTGAAATGAAAAGAAAATGATCAGAAATTTAAGCTCAGAGACAATTTAGAAAAGGTAGAAAAAATATATCAAATAAAATATAATTAATTGAAAGAAATTGGTAGGCTAATTTTACTCCTGAAAATACACAAAAATTTTAAAGAAATTGCAAGATAATTCATACAAAAATAACCAAGTAAACTCTGGCTGGTTTGACTCAGTGGGCTGAACATCGAACTGGGAATTGAAAGGTTATTGGTACAATTCCTGGCAGGGCACATGTCTGGGTTGTGGGCCAGGTCCCCAGTTGGGTTCATGTGAGAGTTAACAAATTGATGTATCTATCACATATCAATATTTCCCTCCCTCTGTTTCTCCCTCCCTTCTACTTTCTCTGAAAAATAAATAAAATCTGTAAAAAAAACCCAAAATATATTTAATATAATAATATATTTCTATATTTTTGGGTGTCATTTATTAATGCAGGTTTATTTTATATGAAAATTAATCAGTATATTTTACCACATTCAGAGAATAAAGGATAAGATCACATGATCATTTCAAAAACAAAATTTATTTTATATTTGCATGAACTTTAATAAAAGTTCTAACCTACAAACATAATGAGCTCAATAAACTGGCTAAGCATATTTTCTATAGTATAAACAGTGAACATTGTTAAAAGTATCATACTTTTAAAATTAAAATAGACAAATTACTTCTACAGTCATCTCTTCTATTCTTGGTTATACTAGAAGTCCTAGGGCATGAAATAAGTCAATAAAAACAAAGTCTAAAGATTAGGAGATAAAGCCAAAACTTTTTTCACAAATGATAAGTTGGTGTTCATAGGAAATGCAAAATCTGTATAGACTGTGTGAAAGAATAGCCCAATTTAGATTATTTCTGAGTGTCTTTTCTACATACCATCCTCAGGTGTTAGTAAAGAAAAATATATTCTCAATCCTTTAGGAAATTTTGTGGCAAAGGCAGGTCAATAGTTCTATGATGAAATTTTAAAATATTACTATTTATAATTTTAAAAGACCTCAATCAGACACATGATGTATGATGGTTGTGGATTAAACAAATCATTATTTTAATGATGTTAACTCTCCACAAAATAGCTATCTTTACTCTAGAAATTTATTAATTTTGAAGATGATAATCATATCATTTTGTAACTTTCAATAGTTTGTTTTAACTTGATATGCACTTTTTAAAAATTATATTGACTTGAAAAGGTCTTGGTATATGTGAAATCAATCTTGGAGAAACAGAAATAAAAGGGAATTATTGCTATATCAGACATGAAAGTGAGATTATAAAACTTGATTATGGTATTTGTGCAAGACAAGACAAGAATAGATACATAAACCAAACAAAGGAAATGGGGAATCCCAAAACAGAAACCAACACATAGGGGCATAAAACATAGAGACATTCTTGTAGAACAAAGGAGGAAAAGATATTCATTCTAAAACATTCGCTAAGTCAATTTGATAGTCATACCAAAAATGACAAAAAAATGTTTTCCCACGTATCATGGGATACACAAAACTCAGCCTTACGATGATTGCAGATCTACATGTGAAAGGAAAGCAATAATTTCCAATAATATAATATTTTAAAAATACCTATATGACTTTGGATATAAAAAGACATATAGGCCAGATCATAAAAAACATAAACTGTAAAAGTAAAGGTTAATAAATAAATTCATTTACTTTAAAATGTCACTAAGCTAATGAAAGCCAGCTAATAATGTGATAGATTATATTTGCAAAATATAAAACTGACAGAAACATAATTACGAGAATATAAATAACATCTACAAATCAGCAAGGAAAAGATGAAAAACAGAAATAGAAATATAACAGGAAACATAAACATGCTCTTCATAACATATATATTAAAATGGCTTACAAGAGGTCCTCAATTCCCTATTAACAAAATGCAAATTAAGAACACAATGTGATACTACTACACATTCATCAGAAAGGCTAAAATTAAAAAGATCTATGCATGCATTGGAGCACTGGGAACTATTGTATAATGCTTCTGTGGGGGAGGGTCAATTGGAATAATTATTTGAAGAACTAGTCTGGTGTTATCTAATAGCAATGAAGATAACTATATATTTTACCAGTTCGGTCTTGCTCATATTATGTATACCCTACAGAAATGAGCATGTGGACTTAAGGAGATACAGAGCTAGGTTCATAGAAGGCACATTTGTTATTTGTTCAAAATGGAAACCCCCCAAGTTACTATTAACTTAGACAAAGTGAATAAATTATGGCACACTCTAACTATTGAGCAATAATGACTGAAATGCAGCTACTCCCTAAAAGAAAAGGAATAATCGCCTGAACATACATTTCATCCAAAGAAAAAGTATAAATAATCAATTCAAAGTTTAAAAAATGTCAAAATTACTATAGTGAGTGACACATTTTAGATGGCAAAATGGTAAAGAAAAGCAACACACTCATTACTATAAATGAGTTAAAATTTTGGTTACTTTGCAGATGAAAAAGGAGAGGTGATAAATATTTTAGGTATTCATACCATATATCTTAACCTGGGTAACAACATTTGGTTTAATATATATCGATGAACACCAGCTTAATTATCTTTGCTATTCATTGTATATGCTATAATGTAATAATAATGCTAATAAAACTGAAAGAATAAAGTAAAAAGACCATTAAGATATAACATAAAGATTTCATTTATATTATGAATAAAAGATATTATAATTAAATTCAGTTAATGCATTTCATTTTATTTTTTGTTTATTCTATTACAGTTGTATTTTTCCCTCTTTGCCCTCCTCCACCCATCCCACCCCACAGTCAATTCCCACTCTGTTGTCCATGTCCATGGGTCATTCATACATGTTCTTTGTCTAGTCCCTTCTTTCCACCATTGTCCTCCTTCCCCATCCCCTCTGGTCACTTTCATTCTGCTCCACGTTTTCATGTATGTGGTTTACTTTGTTCATTAGTTTATTTTGTTGAATAGATTCCACTTATATGTGAGATCATATGGTATTTTTGGACTAAATATTTGTAGAATTTTTCCCTAAAAAAACTATTAACCCTTTTTAGATGTGTTACAAATACTTCCCTATTCTATTACTTGTCCTTTACCTTTTTTTATACTTATATTATTGTATAGTCTTAAACGTTTTATATAGTTATATTGTCATTATTTTACTTTATAGCTTCTGGGTTTGAATGTTACTTCAGGGTAAAAAAAATATTATTTTGTATTTTCTCCTAAAACTCCTCAGATTTTACATATTGACTTTTAACTCACTTGAATATTTTTTGTATGTGTGAAATAGGGCCTTATATTTGTTTTATTTCAAGTAATAGTTGTCCATGCACCTTATTTGTTGAATAAGCCTTATTTTCCCCATTGATTTGAAATGTTAATTTAATCATATATTACATTGTTAGATATATACATTTGTTTCTAGGATGCTAATTTTATTTATTGATCTACTTGATTATTTCTCTGTTGGTGACATCCTGTTTTAATTGCTGAGACTTTATAATGGATTTAAATTTTTTAATATTTTATAATGGATTTTGACATTTAAAAAATAAATAAATAAAATTAATCTGCATGAAAGAAAGAAAGAATGAATGAACGAACTACCTCTTGCGACAACATGGATGGAACTGGAGAATATTATGCTAAGTGGAATAAGCCAGGCAGTGAAAGACAAATTAATGCATTTTAATACTAATTAAATAATAAGGACTTGCATAAACATAATTTTGAAAACAGTTGTCCATTTATATATTCTGTCTTTGTCCCAGAAATGGATTTCAATTTTTTTGATCTCTTCTTTGCATAAAAATGCAACTATAAAAATGTAAGCATTTAGATATAGCTCGTTGATTTTTTTTAAAAACAGAATGTTTCCTTCACTCAAGATAGAGCATAAGGTCATATATTGAATTTAGAAGCATTGTTTAATACTATCACAGCATATTAGTGCTCTCATCTACTAAGTGTTAGTTGAGATGGAAAAACAAAGTATCCTATTATAAACATCATAATACACCTGAAACTTATATAGTATTATTAACCAATATTGCCCCAATAAATTTAATTAAAATTAAAAAATAAGGATTTGAATACAAAACATAATGATATAGAAAAAACAGATTTTAATTGATAGACATATTTTTATGATTCTTTCCCTGTGATACAACTAACTCATATACCAACACTCACGAACACAAATTTGTTGATTGCAAATACATTTAATTTTTCATTCATTTTTTTCAATGCTGGAATGGAAAACTTCATTCACTCATTTAACTTGTAGTCTAGCTAATTAGGGGCAACATTCCTTTGTATCTTGGCAATGCATTTAGCAGTAGTAAGATCTCCATGCACCACACATGAATTCATGATAAAATTTTCTTTTCATTTACTGGAGATTTTGGCAGAAAAGAGGGGGTTTGCCAGTCTAAGGTAAGTCAGAGGGCATTGAGTGAGATAGTGGAATTAGTCCTGTACCTTGTACCAATGAGGAAATCAGAAATGCACCTACCATCCTGGAGCTCTTTTTTTTTTTTTTCTGAGTCTTTCTTTAACACAAAAACATATTAAAACTTGTAAATACAGATATTATTGAACAAGGAAATTAATCTTAAATCATCAAAGCAGACAGTGATGGAAGTCTATCTGAAACATACTATCTTCTTTTCTGTCAGATTTCCAATTATATTAGCATTAATATTTCAAGTTCAAGGGAATGAATCAGGTTTGGATTGTCAGTTGTGTTAATCCAATATGTTTTCTCTAAGATTTTGCTAAACTTTATTTTTCAGACTGAGAAAATAGCAAATATGGTCATTTTTAATGAAGAAAGTAAGAAGTTTAATTAAAGTTATCACATACTTACGTTAACCTAATAGGTGTAACACACAAAAATTGCATGAAATACAATTTTAAGATGGAAGTAAATTAATAACTAAGAATTAAAATTGTTATTTTTGGCAGGTAACATTTACCTACAGATAAATTATTAGTGATTTTTCATGGAATTTTTGAAAAATAATTAAGCATCACACTAAGCTTTGCTAGATAAATGATTAAATTGATATTTAGACTATTTTTATTATAATGTTAAGACATTTAAAGAAATAAGAACAGACCTGAAAAATGGTGATATATCTTATTTATAAATTAGACAAATATGAATACTCTTCAAATTATTTCATATATTGCATTTAACTTCCATCAAAACCCCAGATGGATTTACTCATGAAAGTAGTCAAAAGTTCATATAAAAATTCGTACTTTAAGAATAAAGAAAAACAGCTATTCATATAATAGAATCAAAAACAGAAATTATACCTGGTTATACAAAATACCACAATACATTATAGATAAATAATAATTGAGACAGAAATATTATTACTGAAATAACCTAATGAACATAAAATAGTTTGCAAAGATTATAAGCATAGCAATACATATATGAAAAGTTGGTATATAATAAAGTTGGCATTTCATATTAATGTGACAGTGCAGGGACTATACAAGAAATTTTGCTGGAATACAGAAGCACATAAGGTAAAAATATTTTTTATTTCAAATATTTTCAAAGTAACTTCTCAATAAATGACCATCAAAATCAAATAGCTAGATATGAGAAGCAAAATATTATAGTGTCACAATATAGGAAATATTTTTTAACTTAAGACAAAAAAACTCAAAATTCATAGTGCAAACAAAAATCTGTGTGCAATGTGAAAACTGATATATTGATTTTAATATAGCAAAATTAAGACTTTCTGAAGAACAAAAGTTTGTGCATAAAATAATGCCCAAAGATACAGTGAAAGATGTTATTCTTAAACATATGAAATTCAGTGATAATGTCTATAAAATATCAAGATTTTTACACATCCATATGCAAAACACAGATAATCTAATAAAAAGATATGCATTTCCTATACATAGACATTTTACAGAATAAACTGTCTGAATCCCAGTAGATTTTTTTGAAAGATATTTAAGGTAATCAGTGTTCAAACAAATAAAATATAAATCAACAAATTCCCATTTTCACTAATCAGTTAAAAAATTCATCTTAAACTGTAATAATTTGGAACTAGCTTTTTTATAGTATGATGTTGTACATGTTTACTCTCATATACAGTTGGTTGGAATTGTAATCATACTTGGCCATTTTAAGGAGCAATATGGAGCAAATTCAACCATGATGCTTCTTGAACTAAACAGAAGTAAAGCAAGGCTTATGAAACTACCCTGGTATTTATGTACAAAATTAAGATATTGCGGTGGAGACTTTATAGAAGTTACTAATTAGGAAAATATATTATCAAACTATTGAAAATTAATGGCTTGATTTACAGGGTCACAAGTGGACATAGGAAAATATTGGACACTAGATTCCTCACAACAGTAGAATACAGAGAATTTGGGGCCTGATTATATTTTGTACAGAAGCAGAGGTTTTTAAGAACTATAATACTGAATTTCTCATTTGAGTCATGAGGAAAATAGATCTGCAAGAGAAAATATTAGAATTCTTCATATTGTAGCTCTAACATACATAAGCTGAAATCATGAAGTGTGGTCACTCTCTTTGTCCTCAGGGAGAGAGTTTCAGAAATTTTTCAGGTCTAAATATGGCTTTTAACAATTTCCATTTATGGTAGGAAAACATGTCATCCATACTACAAGACACTGTATCAATAATGTTAGCTTTTTTCAAATACAAAAATTTTATTATATAATTAATCTCTGAAGTTACTAAAATATATGCAGTATTTCTAAAGATAAACTATTGAACTCTATGGCTCTACTCCAAATTGCATAATTTTTCATTATGTTTTCATCTCTTTAATCCCTCCATATTTCTTTTTTTTTTTTTTTGGCAGTTTGACAGGTATGATATAAAATACACATTATGAAAAAAATTAAAAAGAATGTAGCACAAGCCAATTTTGTCCAAAGAGAAGAACCCAAAGACTGCAATTTCTTAGGGAACTCTGCCAAAATGAATCTTTTTGAAGATTTCTTTGTGAAGCATGACTTCAGGGGAGTGGACTTTCATTTGTGTGCCAGTAGCTGATGATGTGAAAGGTTAACACTACACACTTTCTGGGTAATGAATTGTGATTTGCTGTGAACTTATGACTGCTCTTTGCCTGGCAGTTCAACTTCCTTTAAAATCAATCCTATCGAAGTAAACTCAGTTTAATGCCTTAGTAGATCTCCTTCACTCATAACTAGGAAAGTAAAATGAAATCTTTATGTGTCCATTTTTGTTATCAGAGCTTGTCAAAGATTGAAGTGGGGCTTTTACCAAAAGAGAACATATTCTCTTTATTTCTCCCTCCCTCCCTCCCTCCCTCTTTCCTTCCTTCCTTTCATTTCTTTGTTTTGACCTCTTGCTTTTATTCCTAACATGTTCTAGACTGGAGGTCTCAATCATTTGAAAAGATTAGCTCAAGATTTACAGGTGTCCAAGATATAAAGACGCCTTTCATCAGAAGTGGAAGGAATCTATGAGTCTTTTTTTCTTTGCTTAATCCCTTCACCCTTCTCACCCAGCGCTCCACACAATAGGATGGTGATTGTCAGAGGGAAAGGGGTATTGGGGGAGGGATAAGAAGGTAAAAGGGTGTTAAATGGTGATGGAAGGAGACTTGACTTGGGATGGTAACAGCAACACAATATACAGATGATGTACTGTACCTGAAACCTGTATAACTTTAGTAATCAATGTCACTCCCATTTAAACAAGTACAACAAAGGTGTTACTGGACAAGGACCAGCCCAGAGTGGGTCTGCCTCAGGCTGGCCTGTAGTGTGTGGGTTTTTGACTTTGAATAGGTAAGATTTCACTGTAGGAGTCCTGGTGATTTTGAGAGTATGTTTACTAAAGCTGGGGACAATGGAACAGTACAAGGTCTTAGGGTAGAAGCAGCAACAGGAGAGCAACAAGAGAGCTTAGGGGGTGCTCTGCTCTGGCTCCCTAGAAACGTTATAGGACAGGAGTGAGCCAAGGCGGGGCTGCTGTCAGCTCCCTGGGAAGGCAGAGGAAAGGGGACCCTGGAGACAGGAGCAGGGGCTGAGCCTGCGTTGGGCTGCCTCTGCCAGCTGTTCTCCTGGCTGCAAATCTCACGGGGACTCAGAGTTTAGGAAGAAATGAAAAGCTCATGCCCAGGAAGTGGCATTTAAAAATAGTTAATAAAATATTCAAGAAAACTTTGCTTTCTTGGATTTATCATTTTATGGGTCTTACACAATAATATAGTAAGTACTACGATGACTACTCTATTTAAAATTTAATCTCCCACAGAACTTCTAGTCTCTTTACGCCTTCCAATTTTATGTTATTTTTAAAAACTATGTAATTTTTTCACATTTATTGTTTAGCACTTATTATGTAGTATACCTACCTGTTTCTGTCACCTACATCCAAAGATTTTCTCTGATAAATCCAAGAAAACAAAGTTTCCTTGTATGTTTTATTTTTAAAAAATAACTTTTTTGTTTTATTTTATGTTGTAAAAATATTTAGAAATGTATCTTGCCTGTGGTTGGTGCTCTGTCAATGTGAGCTATTTCTAACTTACACGGTGTTCCAAATTTTAAATTAATAAATAATATTGAATTAAAGCATTGAATATATTTTATTGGATTTTTTTAAATATATGTGTTTCTGTTTTTGAGCACTTTTCAAGGAAGATGCATGCTTAATTTATTTGATTATCGAAGAGGTTGATAATCATACTACCCAAAGCGATCTGTAGATTCAATGCAATTCTTATTAGAATACCAATGGCACATTTCACAAATTTAGAACAAATATTCCAAAAATTTAAATGGAACCAAAAAAGACCCCAATGTATTGATTTTTTTAAAAAAAATTGTTCATTTATTTATTTTTTAATGAATAAAATGGTAACGACTAAGCTTCTGACTGGCTAGAACCAGAAAATGTATGGGAACCAAAAGTAAGTTCTGTTTGAAGTAATTTTTATTCTTAAAATGTGTTTTCATGTAGAGTTGTCATACAGTGTGTTAGACTGGTTTCAGTAGGTGGAACCTTAGAAGGAAGGTGTGGATGGTGGAGGCACCTGTAGCGCAAAGGCTATGATGTGACCAGGGCTATCAGTGGTTAATAAAGGGCAGGAATGCCACGAAGCAGGCTACGGTTCTCCATTTCTGATGAAAGGCATCCTTAGCTCATGGAGATTCCTTGGCCACCTATATATAATGTCCTGAACTAACATTTCCAAAGCATGGGGCCCTGAGTTTACTTGGGGTGTTCTACCAGTAAGGAGAATAGCAGGTGGGAGAAAGCAGTAAGAGGTACACAGAAGCAGTTGGGATGCTGGGGCAAGGATGGGCACCTTCCGTTTAGTGAAAAGAATCTGAACACTAAGGAAATGGAAGTACTTAACTCAAGATTATTCAGCTCATCAGTGCACTGAATTCCTAACGTTTTTTTCAGCTTATTCTAGGTGTCTGTCATTGCAGATACACATTTAAACTGTACGCTCTTTTCTCTTTTGTTAGTTATTAAAAATAGTGGTTGGAAATCTAGAGACCACAAATTTAGGTATGCATTTAGTATTTTGGTGGAAAGATAATATTGAAACATATTTAAGTTAAACTAAAAAGAAGTATAAAAAAGGAAGAGATCAAAAATATAAGGAAGGTTTAACATTCAAGACTCTAGGAGATGAATTTTATGTGAGAACTGCAATCTTCAGTAATGATAGATTTATTTTTTATGTCAAGTATAAATGCATGCACAGGTAATGAACAAAGGTAAATGTCACAGGAATTGAACCAGTTCTTTAATATGAAAAGTCAGGCAGATAAATTTATGGTCCCAGTGAAAACAACTAAAATTGCTGGATTAATTTTTGTAAAGCGTAAGCACACACCAGAAACAAATTAACAACAATAACAAAAGATAATTCTTTTATACTAAAGCACAGGCAAACTAATGTAATTATTCAGTATTTCAAAAATGCAAGTTAAGAAGATACATAAATATACATTGAATTCTAAAGTTGATTTGAACAGGGAGAATTTGTCAGCCTTACTTGAGCTTCACAGAAGAAACAAAGGGCACAGCTTTTGGCCCTGGACAATAGAGGATTAAGTAGGAAATCCTCTCTGAGTAAAAGTAGTACCAAGGGACTAAATCCTCAGTTTGTGGGTAAGCCAGAAGTAAATAGTCCCCACTCCCAAAGGCCCTGTGAACTGCAAGAGGCATTGAACTTATTTAACACTAAGCACAGGAAGAGCAAAAACCAAAATAGCGCCTGAGACGTTGTTATGGCTAGCCTGGCCTCGACCAGATTCGTGGTACAAATTCATAGTAACAAGGAAATTTAAAATAAGTGTCAGTCAAGAAGTAAGTTTAAAAATGTCCTCTTAGTGGCTGAGATGCCCAACAGGAGAGAAAACAAATCACCTCTGGAAGCTTGTCTTTATGCCACTGTGAACATCAGTGTCTGTGAAGAAATAAGGCCCAGGACTTCCTGTTCTGCCAGTTTGCTGATACCACCTGAGTCATTTTTATCACTGGTGAGTTGTTAACATTCATTAGTTATTCTGCATAGTGTTTTATTCCAGGTACATTCCCTAAGCATGGTTTATTGTGCCTAAACATTGTGTATAAATAATATGGTTTATGCTTTTCTTATGAGACTAGAATTTTCGTCTATGCAAAGCAGAGAATGACCTATGTGATTAGTTTCCAATAAAAACCTTGAGAAATTTGAGAATTTTGTTGCTAATAAACTGCTACAAAAATTTTCCATGCTATTTTCCCCTACAGATTATTAAATATATTATTAAGAATAGGTATTTGAATCAAGAGTCCCTTTCAAATTTCTCCTTTTTCAAGTAAATTTCATAAATTGTAGCACTCTCAGGTCTTTCGTTCTTATAAATACTCAAATCTGAGGGTTATGAAACACATGGAAAGGTTGGGGCACACTTGCTTAAAAAAGAATACTGGCTGCTTCTTTGTATTAAATTGCTCCAATAAAGAATGAATTGGTACTTTATAGCCATTCAATTAAGAAAAGGGTATTTTACTTTTATCTTATATCCCAACTTACAGAATAGTGTCTTTAATGGTTCTGTTCACTTAATTATGTCAACAATTAGGAGATTGTTAAACACTAAGCTCTAACTTGTCTTGTTGAGGTTGATTCATTTTATTGGTCTACTTATATTTCAATTGATTTCTTTAAGTATCTGGATATAAACAATATTATAATGAAACAAATGATAGGATGCTGCTCTTTCGATTGGATGAGCTGTGACTTAGTTTAAAAATAAAAGTAAAAATTAAATGTAATCTGTGATTTAAATATACCTATTTAAAACTATTTATATTCTCTTTTGATGATTCAAAATTATAAACTTGGTCTTTGTTTTTAGAATGGCATCATTTGAGTTCTGTGTCTGGCATTTATGAGCACAATGCCCTGGGGTAGTTCTTAATCTCCTTAAGCCACAATACCATCATTATTAAAGGAAGGATTTGTCATACAATAGGAGCTAATGCTTAAAATTGTGTTCCAGAATAATGAGATTAAAACACATTAATGAGATAAACCCATAGAGTGCTTATCATTGACAAATTAATTATTCAGTAAAAGCTAACCTTAATTATAGTTTTTTCTTCCTCTGTTACCATTATTTGTCAGTCCCCTTGCATCCAGACTGTCCTCCTACAGTCACAAAATGATGGCTTTCTTCAACGGTTGGCCTTATTTGGTTCTCATTGTATATTCTCTCCTTTGGAAATTTAACCAAAGATACCTTTAATCTCTCTATATTTATGATGGAATCAAATATAAATTTTAGTACATCTTATACTTACAAACACTAACTTGATATTTCCAGTGAATTAAGTAATATAATTACATGGTTATTTTAAAACAACTTGATGTTGATTAGTAAAATAAAAATAAATAAAACCCTGGATGGGTAGGTTAGCTGGTTAGAATGTCCACATACAACAAGGTTGAAGATTCAGCCCCTCGTCAGGACACAGTAAAGTTTCAAGCAGTGAATGTATAAACGAGTGCGACAACAAACCCATGCTTCCTCCCTTTCTCCCTCTCTCTAAAATCAATAATAAATAAATAAGAATATTTCTTAAAAATCTTGATTGATACTGTCTTTCTTCAGTAAATGTCTCTGCCAGGCATCCTATTGAGCTATTTCTACTACTACAGCTTTCTTTATGTGATCATTCATTCACCATACTTGTAGCTTGAGACACATAAACACTTATTAAATACACTTACTTTTTAAATCTCTGGTGTATTTTCACATCTCACCTTTCTCATCTTCTCCTATCAAGACTGCTGCACTCCCTTCCTGCTAATATCTCCACATGCACTCAACTTCTAGGTCACATTTCTCCCATTTCTAGTATTGGAGCCAAAGCGATCTTAATAAAACGCAAGTATAATTATATCAACCCTCTGCTTAAAACCCTGCAACCTGTTTCCTTTTTTTTTAAAAAAAGGTTTTATTTATTTATTTTTAGAGAGAGGGAGAGGGATGGAGAAAGAGGGGGAGAGAAACATCAATGTGTGGTTGCCTCTTGCACTCCCCGCACTGGGGACCTAGCCCATAACCCAGGCATATAGCCTGATTGGGAATTGAACCAGCAACCCTTTGGCTCACAAGATGGTACTCGCTCCACTGGATCTTGACTGGAGCCACACCAGCAGGGACTGCAATCTGTTTTTATGTAAAGAAAATTGGTGCAGTATGAATTTGGTAAACAGGCATAGGTCTGATCTACCAACAATATTTGATAACACAAAAACAATAATATTTGTCAACATTTTTGATTACTTACTATGAACTAGGTACTATAGTAATTATACTGCAGGCCTTATCACAGTTAGTAATCACAAAAAGTCTGTAAGATTATCATTAACCTTAATTATTAACATTTTAACAAGGAAGAAACTAAGATGTTCAACAAATTGGTCAAAATACTGTGTATAGAAAACCCTAATGACTGCATTAAAAAGGCTGTTAGACTTAATAAACAAATTCATTCAAGTCTTGGATACAACCTGAACATACAAAAATCAGTTGTATTTTTTTACACTAACAGTGAACTATTTTGAAAAAGGTATTAGGTCAACAATCTCATTTATGCTATCACCAAAAAGTATAAAATACTTAGAAATAAGGTAATGAAAGTCTTGTATACTAAAAACTACAAAACATCAGTGAAAGAAACTAAACAAGACAAACAAATCCTGCCATATACAAAGTCTGTCCAGAAGGTATCAAGCCATGCAATATGAAAAACAAAGACATTTGCTGAAGAAGGTACAAGATACAAGAAACATGTACAGAGGACACTGATGTCTCAGTCCCCTTCAACATAAGCACTTGGGATATTACAGAGTTCTCCCAGTTACCATCAGCTGCCCCGTCGTATTTTCCTGAATCTCATTGACAGTCTGAAACCTCTTCCCTTGCAAAGGTGATTTTAGGTTTGGGAAAAGCCTAAAGTCACAAGGTGCCAAATCTTGGCTCTACAGGTTTTAGTCACCTGGGTGATTTGATGTTTCACCAAAAATATTTGCATGAGATGTGATGCATGAGCAACGCGTTGTCATGATGACGTTGCCAATCACCAGTTACCTATAGCTGTGGCCTTCTGAGTCATCTGGATAGTTTCTTCACAGGAAATATTCAAGCTTAATGCAAAATTTGATGCAGATCTGTTGATCTACTCACTCATTTTGAATGCAATGACCACACAGTACACATATACAATAATGTCTACTGCCTCCATATTTTAGTACAATGAAGTTGTCATTGTTCACACATGTGCATTCCAGTTCACTGTCCTGGGCATCAGGTTATATTGATGTTGTGCAAACCATTCTCGTTATATTAAAAACAGCTGAACATTTTCCATACAGACCTCATATAACATGAGTGAGTCTGGAAGATGTTATACTAAGTGAAATGTAACAGTCACAGAAAGATAAATACTGCATGATTCCAGGTATATGAGGTATCTAAAATAGTCCAATTCATAGAATCATATAGGGGAATAGTGATTGTATAGCATTGAGTAAAGGGAGTTGGGGAATTACTAGTCAATGGCCATGAAGATTAGGTTAAGCAGGATAAATATGCTAAAGAGAAGTGCTGTATAATGATGTATCTATAGTCAACGACAATTTTCATACACTTAAAAAGTTGTGAAGAGGAGATATCTCATATTAAAATTTTTATGACAATACAATAAACATTTTAAAAATTGGTCCAAGTCCCTTTGTTAATGAATGATGCAGCATGATGTCTGCACAGTGAATTTGTATTTAAACCCTTTGCTTTTGAATAAGAATATTAATAGTAGTTGGATCTCTGTGTACATGTGAGAGTAGATTGATTTTATTTCAAAAATAACATGATCAAATAGATGAGAATTATAAATAGAGAATATGTAGGAAATGATTGCCAAACTTTAGCCAAAAAAAAAAAAAGGAAAGAAAAGAAAGAAAAAGACAGAAACTGCTAGACATTTGTTTGGTGTGTCAGCATGAAGAGGAATCCAGCAAAAAAGAAAAAGGACTCCTAGACACGGGCAACATTGTGGTGCCTGCGCAGCGGAGAGGAGGGTCGAAGTGGAAGCGGTACAAGGGAGATAAATAGTAATGGAGAAATACTATAAAAATAACCCATTAAAAAGTATTGTATCATTTCACTCACCAAAATACTGAATAATATAAAACACCCATATTTATATGAGTTAAAAACAAATAAGAAATAGTTCAGAATTTAAAGCTAGAATGGAAAGACAAGCTACAGCTAGACGAACCACAAGTGTATAGGGATGGAATGTAGTGTTTAGGGTCTGGAATTATAATTCCTAACAGGAATGAGTCAAGATTCTTTATTCCTTTTAAGGGCTGGGAGCTAGAACCAAGCATAGAATGTAAATATTCATCAGTGAGTGAGCACAATTTTTTTTTTTTAAAGAAGAACATGTTATCTAGCCATATACACACATAGACACATATACACATCCTCTTACCAGAATACTAGAGTTCTGGGTGAACTTTTGTGTTTCTAGCTGAGGGCAAAGAGAAATAATCCTTGAGAATCTTTAACATTATGGAATTTAGAATGTTTCTAAAAATGTGAGAAGTTATTAAATAATTCTTAAATTGTTATGATTATTTTGTGCTTTGAAGAAAAAAGAAAAGGGAAAACAATTGAAACAAGATAGCTCATAATGCTGTTGCAAGAATCTACTAGAAGGTGAGATAACGCTAAACTAAGGCAATAGAAGCCGTGGTAGAATAGAAACGGTGCAGGAAGATGCAGAGGTTTCCTTAGGCAGATATTAATACACAGAGTGATGGAATGATCTAAGTTTAGAATGAGTCTCCAGCTCAAAATTTTTTAGAATAAAATTGGGAAGGAAAGAACAACACACTTATTTCTTAGTAAATATTTATTTTAGACATTTTATAACTTAATGGGTTTGAAAGTGTATGAGAAAGATTACAGTTATGTATCATGAGAGCAGATAAATCAAACAAAAGACACAACTAAATAAAAATAAAAATAAAAAAGTAAAAACCTCCCAGACAACTTTCAGTGCAATATTTAATGGGAAGTAGTGTAGAGGAATAGTGGTATAAGGTAAAAGAAACCATGAGTGTGGAGTAGTATAAACCCCAAGAGAAGAAAATATTTCAAAACTAATATAACAATTGTCCTCGGATAATTCCGTCGAAAAAAAAGTACGTAGGTCTAAAGGTGTTCATATGATTAGTAATTAGAAAATACTTAGCAATGATGATAATAGAAACTTGGTCACTTTCACACTTTCTTCTTTCAATGTATTTTCTCATTAGATCCTATTATTTGTCCTAAATCTATTCAAATTATATCATTCCCCTTTGTTAAAATATTTAGTGATTTCTGATTTCATACAGAATGAAGTACAAATTCCTTAGTAAAACAATTACTTTAAATAGACATTATATTCCAACTTAGGAGTTCCAAATGTGAACAAGACAAAAAGGACAATAATATTTTATACAATATTATATAATTTATGAACATTGAGTAATTGTCATCTCATGTTTTAGAAACTGAACATGTGCATCGTTAATAGTAAATAATAAACCTGACAAGTGTTTTGGTAAATAGAATCTCACACAAAGTATGCTGTATAAAAAAAGTATTTACCTGGGTTTTTATTTCTGTAAATACTGAAACTACTCCATAAATAATGAAAATTAAAAAGCAAATCTCTCACATGAAACAAGCTTAGTAAATCCCTATAAAGCATATACAAATGAAAATGCATCACGAAAATAGTTCAAAGTAGGCCACAAAAATATTTTAAAACTCTTTATATTTTTACAAAGAGTAAATACTCATATGACATTCTATTTTTGCTGGTTTATCTTTTTCACTGATGATTAATAGGTAGAACAAGGATTACTTAGCAAGAGTCAAACTACTGTTTGACTGCTGTCTTCTTTTATTTATTGTCCTCTGAAATTAAAAAAAAAAAAAGTTTTGGTTCAGCCAGAAGCTGCAGATTCTTTCATTGGCCTCCTATGCATTTGCACAGAGTAACACGTGAACATTGTTACAACTGTAATTTTCCTTTGATCTTTCATGATGTAAGAACAATAGTTTCTCAAATTCTGTACTTTCTTAAACATTTTATGTTTGCCTTGTTTGGAGGTAAGTTCTTGATAAGGGATGTGATCTATTTAGTTGATAGGAATAGGGAGTGACATATACTTCTGAACATTAATTATATATATTTACTTAACAGCTTTTATAAGAAATTGGAAAAACTTTTAGAAAAAAAAACCTGAAGTTGATTTAAATTGCTTGATATACTAAATTGTCTACTGTTCACTTTTCTTCCCAAATATCTCAATTTATGACTCAGCTGCTCAAAATAATCTGCTTAATTAAGTCAATGTTCACGTACTGTATATATCCAAAGTGCATATGGAAAGAAGAAATAGAAACAGTATGTTTCAAATGAAATATTTTAAATAAAGCGTGTTGCTAAAAATGGCCTTTTATATATTTATATATACATTTCTTACTTTGCTTTAATGTTTTAAAGACCTCAGTTTAGCCTTAGATTAACTGTGAAATTGTTAAAGGGAAATTCTGGCTATATTTTTGTAATTAAGTTTTATTTTTTATTTAAAAAAAAATTATTTATTTATTTTAGAGGGGAAGGAAGAAAGACAGGGAGAAAAACATCAATGTGTGGTTGCCGCTTGTGCATCCCCTACTTGGGACCTGGCCTGCAACCCAGGCATGTACCCTGACTGGGAATCAGACAAGTGACCCCTTGCTTCACAGGCTGGTGTTCAATCCACTGAACCACACCAGCCAGGGCATAATTTTTAGTGTATTTATTCTACTTGAGATATTCACTATTATAAGAATTTCATATAATTTTCCTCATTGTGTGTATCAAAGTCAAATGATAGTGATACTGACTAAAAATATATATGGTCTGAGAAACTGAATATGACACTATTACATCTAATTAGCTATTCATTTTCATGAATGCCAGATAATCCTTTTCTAGCTTAGATCACACTTTTCTTCACTTGATTATTAAAATAATAAAGTAAATAAATGACTTGAACATAACTCCTAGCTTGGCATATAATGTCAACTTAAAGCATGTGTTAAATAACTAGAAGTATAAGACATATCACCTCCATTTACTATATAAAGCTCTAGATTCCCTTAAATAAGAAAAAACAAAATTAATTGCTTTTTTAGTTACCATTCTTTAAGGTAGTTTTTTTTGTGCCTTTTATTCATGTTAAAGTTTGTCTAACTGAAAACATGCAGACGAACATGCATATACAATTAACATTGTTCAAAATGGTAATGATACATTATATATATATTTGAAGGAATATAAAAATCAACTAAACTGAAGACACATTGCGAGATGTATCGAAAGATATGAAATTTTTATGTTAAAAACAAAGAGAGAAAAACAAAGTAGTCTATGTAAGTGATAAATGCAAGACACTGTGATCTGAGATCACTGTAGCCATCAAATGAGGATTATACAGAGGAATAAATATAATTGTTTTACAATGCAAAATATCTATTACTGTGACTTACTGGAATTTAGAAACATTTAAAAAAAACAATTTTTCAAAATAAATCTGTGAATAAAATATTTTGGCAAGGATATTTTGAATTGTCCTTTTATGCATGTTCTTTTATAGATGAGTGTTATAAAGAGTAATAGGTTCATTTTTTAATGAGAATGATCATTAAGTTCAAGAAGGTACAAAATAAATTTATAATTAAAAGTAGAATTAGAATGTAAAGTGATAATTAACAAGTCACCTTCTCATAATCTGGATGTGGTTAAAACTAAGTGATATTATACCTTTATAATAGAAGTGAGTTAAACTACTCTGTAAGAAAACATAAGTAGAAATTCATGTAATAACAATGGAGCATTAGTCACCACAAAACACACAACATGGTTTCCACAGGATTTATGGATGTATGCAGGCTCTTCCTCCTTCATTAAATGTCTGTTAAAGAGAAGTTTGGAAAAGTGGGGAATGCACCTACCAGAGACTTGAGTCTAAGCGGGGAGAGGAATTCATCTGTAGAGTGTGCAGGTAAAATGTGTGGTGTCTGATTCAGGCAGCTATGGCTATGAATCCTACTTTACCACTCACTACTTTTCACAAATGTCATTAATAGTTTTTCATGGGTTCTTGTAAATAATAAGTGAGATAATTCATATAAAAAGACGAGACAGAACTCCATAGAATTCTATAATGAGGAAGACAATTTATGTCATTGAAAAATCTTAAATATATTAAAAGAAATTTTGTTATAATTAAATAATTCAATTTACATTAAGAATAATGGCCTTTTCAAGCTTATCCCAAAAAACTACATAAAACTTCTAAAAATGGTAGACTTGTAGATGATTTGTACTATTTTATAGTTCTTTATGCTCTTTGCTTTTAATTTTTTATTAAATTATATATAGTCATGAAAGAGGATTATGTATGCCTATGAATCATGTTTTCTTAAATATGAAATTATGTATATGTTTCTAGTATGCTACAGTGTCTCAAGAATTCAAAGTAATATTCTCACTACTGCAGAAGTTTGAAGTAATAAAATGTAAACATATGTAATTAAAAATTAGTTTTTGAAACACTCAAGCTGAATCACAATTTATAGCTGAACCTAAGCACACAAATTTATGCATACAATGTTACTTTCTATTGTTTTATGTAATATTTTGTATTAATGCATAACATAGATAAATATGTAGAACAAAATTAGTCTCTGTACTGTCAGTTTTGAAATATTGGTTTAAAGCTTGTATATTTCCCTCAAGTATTCACTTATTCTGCCCCCACTAACCCAAAGGTGCTTATACTTCCGAAAATATATTACTATGTGTAAAATCAACATATCTATATACCTATTTTACTATACTTTCAAGAAAAGAGTAGTAATACAAAAGTACATTTATACATTTTCTATAACAAATCTTTGTATTTTGCTTCAATGTTTTCATTTTAGAATCAAAATGGATAAAGCAATTAAAAAGGAAATAAATGTCATATAAATATGAATAGCAAAATATCATTGCAAATATTCTCTTATTCCCTTCTAATATCGAAGAACACTATATTCAACTTCATATTGGTTAATTCAATTACATGTAAACTTCAATACATTCATTAACACTTGGGACCTGATGTTCACAAAACTTTTTAATTCTATTCTTGTCTTGCGTCTCACTATAATATCAGACAGTAGGAGCAAATAGATTGGAATTGTGAAAGGATATCAGAGAAGAGGAAAATGTTAAGTCTGGGTAGCAGAAGAAGCAGATAATTGCTTTCTATCTATCTCGTAGAGTGTAAGTGGAGCTATTTGTTGACAATAGCAGAGTAAGCAGCAAGGTTAGAAACTTTGGGAGATAGAACATTATTTAAAACTCTCTTGGGCAGAAGAGAAAGTTTGTTACAGAACTTGACACTATAAATAAATTTGCCTGCAAGATAAACTGGGAAAACTTTTGTAAGTGGCGAAGAGTGTGGGGTCAGGGATACCAGTCATCAATGAGAGCTTTCACAGTAATAAAACAGAAAACAAAACAACAACAAAATAACCCTTGGAACTTACAACTTGTCTACAACTTGCACAGCAAAACAAAAATGGTTTAGAAAACAGAGGGAAACGGGGGTAAGGGTGGGAAGAGTGAGTCTGATGTTTATGGGAAAATTCTATAAATCCACTTACTTGTCCTCCAAACTTAAAGCATCATGTATGAATTAGGTTTATGGTAGTACTCCTTTACAGTTTAGAGAGACCTCTCTATAATAAAAAGGCGAGGAAATACATTTATTGCTTTTGGATTTTAAAGTTTGATTTAAAACATAGAACTAAATTTGTTTCATTGATTTCAACCGTATTTGTCTTAGCTCCTGTGTAAAATAAAGTTATGTTATAGCTTAACTAGTTTACCTCTATGCTTATCCTCCAGAAAGTCTGAAAGTCTAGTGTTGACCTTTGGCCAAGAAAAGAACGAAATATGCAGAGCTAGTTCAGAACTCATTTGGACACAGCCAGGGCTAGTTTGCAAACACCACTTACGAATTCCAACACTCTAATTGGAGTCTTTGATGGGATAATGGAGAACCTGAATCTCCACTGATTTTTACTTCTAGAAGAAAAAATGCATGTTGCAAAATCTCGTGCAAGTAGGCTATCATTCTCAAGATGTCTTTGAACTTACATAAGGTGGAGGTTTTTCCAATAGTAAGGGCTAAGTTAGTATACAAAAAATTTCATAAATTATCCCTGACAAAATATTATCCTTGACATGCCAATATTTTTATATAGACTGGTAATCCTCCCATTTCTATAGAAGATTTCATTTTGTTTTAAAACTGCTGACATCTTTTAGCTTTTTTATAATTGTGTTGCTAAGGTAATTGTAATTCTTTTTTTATTTATTATATAGTATTTACATTAAAAATTAAAGATGTGTCAATAGCTAGTTTATTATTTTCTTTAATATATTACATTAATGCATAAATTGAACTAATATTTCATACACTTTCAGCTGATTTCTCAAAGGAAACTTTGCAGTCTAGAAGTGACTGGCACGAAATATTCGAAGTCATAAAGAGCAAGGACCTACAACCAAGATTGCTCTACCCAGCAAAGACTAAAGAGTTCATCATCACCAAACTATTATTATATGAGATGTTAAAGGGACTTAATTAAGGAAAAGAAGATGAAAACTATGAACAATAAAATAGCAATAAATACATATCTATCAACAATTGAATCTAAAAAAAAAAACCCAAACAAACTAAGCAAACAAAAACAACAAAGAATCATGGATACGGAGAGCATTTTAATGTTTTCCAGATGGGAGCGGGGTGTCGGAGAAGGGGTGAATAGGTAAGGGCTTCAGAAGTACAGATAGGTAGTTACAGAATAGCCATGGTGATGTAAAGTACAGTATAGGAAATGGAGTAGCCAAAGAACTTATATGCATGAACAATGGTGTAGGGATTGTCTGAGGGAGTGGAGGTGCTGGGTGGAGGAGGGCAAAGTGGGAAAAATTGGGACAACTGTAATAGCATAATCAATAAAATATAATAAAAATAAAATATTACATCCTTTTAATGCATAAACTGAACTAATATTTCATACCCTTCCATGAAATACTTTTTTTCTGAAATTTATTTTAAATAACACCACTTGTCTTTTTCATTCCAAAAGTTTAGCCTTCAAAATTGATTTGAATTAATCATACTGTGAATACTTGGCTTTTGTCATAGTAGATTTACTTAAGGAAATTGTGGGCCTCTATTCTAGTTAAAGATTGGTGTCAGTTTATTTATAAATTATTCCTTTGAACCTACAAACATATAGTCGGTCAGAAAGTAATTTTTATCACATCAATCATATTTTTTTCTACTGTTCAAAAATTTTAAGTTTTATATTGTGATAATTAAACTGACTCCAAATAAAGGAAATTTTCTTTAAATATCACCTTTATCCAGTGCTGCTATAAATTTTACTACTCTCTGTCATAAAGAAAACTAACAAATGTAAATTGATCTCAAATGATTTGTGAAACTAAGATAATTGATTTTTACTTTTTATTTCAAAATTTCATTAGACTTCTGAAAGAGTATGGTTATTACACATTCAGTTCAACTTATACTAATACATGAATTTAGATTGCATATTTGTATAGAAGAAAATAGTTTGAAAATGAATTGTTCTAACAAATACCTCTTGCCCTTCCTGAGGGTATAATGGAGTCTATGAGAAAGTTCTGGTACATCCTGATTTTATGTATTTGGAAATTGTTTGGCTTTACTTTATATTTTTAATTTAAATTATTATTATTACCGTTGTTGTTTTAGAAGAATGATTGGTTAAGATCACTTGGGCATCTGCTGCTTTCCTATGAATGCTGGGAAGAAAATGTTAAGCTCACTGGGGCTAAGATTTCATGGATAATGGTGAAGGACAGCCTTTCTGGCAGCCTCAACCTGCTGGCTTCAGAGAATACGAGTCTAGAAGAACGCATGCAAAGGAAGGCAGTGACACAAGGGGAATTGCATATCTACCAGCAAACATGGAAATGTGTATATATATATATATATATTTTCCAGTTTTATCTTGAATCATATGGGAGTTTTCCATATGGAGTCTCCGTTGTGTTTGGCTAACCAACTGGTCCCCATTTGTGAGCCTAGAGTCTTAATCTATGCATGGACTAGGAAGCAAGACATTGCATGAAATCTGCAGCACTCTTTGAAAATTCTTGTTTAGATTAAAATAATAAAGCTCAAATATGCTTCATGATCATATCATTTTCCTTGTAGCAGGTGTTTATGGAGAGTGATATCTTTTTATCACTTACCTTATGCAACCTCTGATTGCAGCATCTTGGACTCAATCCATATAAAATAATTTCAAGTGAATTGGAGTGGCCAAAAGTGAGGTAAGCTTCTGAAACTAAAATACAACACAAATGAATGTTACTCTTACATTATTCAATGCAATTAACAGGCCTTAAAATGTCCTTGCAAACAACTTCTATTATGTTCTCTGTTTACAAGTATAATACAAAATTAGCTTCGTACATTCAACCTTACTCTGCCCTTAATAAATAAAAAAATTCAGATATGCTAAGTGAAAGGTTTTGTGCATAGTGCAGCAGTTTCACTTAATAATATCTTGGATGAAGCGTAAAAATTAATTTTATGAAATTGTGACCCTTGAGCAAACATTTTTAATATTCAGTGTGATAAATATCCGGTATGCAAAAATCTCTTCTGCTATTCTTGGTAGTATGATAGTTAAGTTAAAACATATGATAACTTTTATCATGGAACACCACCTTGTCCTTTAAGGAATCACTCACAGTAAAACAATAATTATCTAGATTTAATAATTTACATATCTTATATTAGAAATAAATGGATTTAAACTGATTTCTATAAAAAAAACTTTATTTTGTCCATGATGTGAATTTTAATTTTCAAGTATATATTAAGATTTTCAAACTTGTTTCTGCCCCTGTGAGTTCGAGAGATCCCCAGTACTTACCCTTCATGATGTGATCACTGATGAAATTAACAAATGTTAATTGTAAAATCTGTTGTAAATTTATCAAAATTTAGAAAATCTCTATTATTTAGTGAATCAGTAGATCCAAAGTAATGAAAGTGTAATTTTACACAATCACACATGAATGAGTGATCTAGTAAAGGGCAAGAAGAATTTACAGATTTTAATCTAAGAGAATTTGAAAAGGCTGTTGATGTATTTTTTAAGATGCCACTTGACAAATGTCCATTAGAAGACTACCACTTGTTGAGTTTTGGAATAGTATCAATATCTATTATTATCTGAAAAGACTGTTTAAATAATTTTTTTCTTTTCAACTACATATCTGTGCAAGGCTAATATCCTTCATATATTTAAAGCAAAACAACCTATTGAAATAAATTACAACAACAAATAAAAGAATCTACCTGTATTAATATAAACATTAGAAATTTACAAAACAGAAAAACAATTCCTTGTCTCAAAGGACAAGGTGGTGTTCTGTGATAAAAGTTATCATATGCTTTAACTTAAGATAACCATTGTACCACAGAAACATAATTTATGATTCTTGGTACTTTCTAAAAGTGTAAAGATATTAAGAGATAAAAAAACATTTGAAAACCACTGTCATAGTGTTTCTAAACCAAAGTAGGTAACTCCTCACAATATGCAACTCATTATGGAAAAATGAACTATTTTTATTTCTTTAATGCAGGATGAACTAAATTCTTATTTTTACGCATTTTCCTTCAAAATTATATATCAATGATCAGAACTCTCGTTGCTGTTACTAAGAATAAGCTTTATAGTTATTCAAGTTAATATTTTATTTGGCTAAATCTAAGGCTGTGGTTTGTGCTTTGGAGAAGGTGGATCTACTGTTTCCACAACTGCTTACAAAATCTGTCTAACTTCATGAATACAAAGACCAATTTTAACACTTCAAATGAAGAGATCAATTAAGATTCATTCTTCATTCCATTTCTTTACTGTGGGTTGGCCAGGAGGGAGGAGAATCCCCAGAACATGGTATGAAACTGTTTCCATATTCTAGCAAGGGAGGACTTGCAGGAGTCTTGGTTTCTCCCTCATGAACAGCTAAGCAATTTGTAAAGACATTGATCCTTTTCCCCAAGTGGGAATTTGACAAGCTTTGCGTTCTTGTCCCTTTCTACTTTCAGTTCAATTTAGTAAATCCTCTGAGGCTTCGTAATAGCTGACTTCCAAGAGATTGTGTTGTTTGGGGATTTTCCACCTTGTGCTAGCTATGGATTTTTTTTTCTTAGCTAATTAAAACTGTTTTGAATAGTAGTGAGAGCAAAACTGGAGTTAAAACAGATGTCAGTTACACTCTAAGGCTCACCAAAACAACAAAGTTTTCTCCTCTCAGTAAAGTTTCATTTCAGTGAAAAAGTTAGAAATGTTCCCCGACTGTTTGACTGTTTTCTAATGTTTTAAAGATTTTATTTATCTATTTTTAAAGAGAGGGGAAGGGAGGGAGGAAAAGAGGGAGAGAAACATCAATGTGCTCTTGCCTCTCGCACGCCTCCCACTGGGGACTTGTCCTGCAACCCAGGTATTTGCCCTGACTGGCTGTGAATCAACCCGGTGACCCCTTGATTCGCAGGCCAGTGCTCTGTCCACTGAGCCACACCAGCTGGGGCTCCCCTACTGATTTTTTAAAATAAACGCTATTTTTTTAGAGAAGTTTTTTGGGGAAAAAAATAAAACTTACAAAGTGGTACTCACAGGTCATATGATTAAAAAAAAAAATCAGTCAGCTGGTTTCCAAAATGTCTTCAGCATTATGCATTCATGCCAGCGCTGAATGAGAGTTCCTTATGCTCCACATACTAGCCAGAATTTGCTGGTGCCAGAGTTCTGGGTTTTGACCATTCATACAGTAATGTGGTGGTATTTCACTGTTACTTTAACTTACATTTCCCTGATGCCATATGTTGGGCGTCCTATTTCATTAGGCTCACAGGCCCTCTACGTGTCTTCTTCAGTGAGGTATCAGTTAAGGTCTTTGGCCCGCTTTTTAAACCAGGTTATTTGTTTTGTTTTTTGAGTTTTAAGATTTCTTTTTGTCTATCTTAGATAATAGTCCTTTTTCAAGTGGGTATTTTGCACATACTTCCTCCCAGTCTGTGACTTGTCTTTTCATTCTGTTGACATTGTCTTTCATAGAACAGAAGTTTCTCATATTAAGGAATCCATCCTATCAATTATTGCTTTCTTGAAATTTGCCTTTGATATTATATCTAAAAATACATGACCATATCCAATATCATCTATGTTTTCTCCTACATTATCCTCTAGAAGTCACAATAGTTGTTCTTTTTTTTTTTAATGGAGACAATTTTATTTTTATCCAGCTTCTTAATGGTATAAAGGTAATACAGTTCTGAACAGTTGCCTTATAATGTAAAAGGTGTTAGCTATAGTATCAAAAATAAAATAATGCTTAAGAATAATTTTATCTAAAAAGAATATAAAACTATAATCTGTAAAGTAAAATCACTGAAAGAAACTTTAAAAGTCCTGAATGAATGAAAAGTCATCCACGTTTATGGATCAGAAGACAAAACTTTCTAAAATGGCAATACATCTAAATTGATCAACAGATCCAACACAATCCCTGTAGAATCCTATCTGACTTCTATGCAGAAATTGATAATAAATTTATAAGTGCCAAACAATTTTGAAAAAGATGAACATAGTTGAGAGACTCAAAGCTCTTTATTTAAAACATCACAAAGTTACCATATTCAAGAGAGGGTGGTACTGCCATAAAAATAAACCCATAGATCAGTGGAATGGATTTCACTGTTAGGAAATATACCGTACATTTATGGTAAGTTGGTTTCACCAAGGACGCAGCGACAATGCCAGGGTAAATATAATATTTTCAACCACCGGTACTATGAATATTCTCATGCAAATGTATAAACATGGCCTCGTGTCTTATACGCATACCTCATATAAAAATTAACACCAAACAAATGCCTATATGTACAAGATAAAACTATAAATTTCTTAAAAAACTAGATGCAACCCTTTGTGACCTTTAAGTAGGCAAAGGTTTTTTGATATAACATGAAAACATAACAACTCTTTAACTTATCATTAATATTAAATGACAATTAAAATAAAATCATGTGAAATAATCTAAGAGATACACTATAATATCTATATGAGTTCACATGTTTTATAAAAATGTGGCTATTTTATCTATAATTATAGATACTTGTTTTCTTCTAAATTTCACACTAATTTCATTTCATTAAAATTTATTTTGGTTTAGAATTAGTATAATTATATGCTATCCAACTACAATCTGAAAATAGCATAATCATAAGAAATAATTTCCAATTTAATTTTAAATAAATTATTTTTTAATAGATACTACTCTTAAATCCAATTAGTGTCTCAAACGGACAAGCTTTTATTCTCTTATTTTTGTATTATTTTACATATGTATTTATTTATTGTATGTAGTCACTCAGTAAGTTATTTATACTGATTGCTTACTATATATCATAAATTTATCTTTTCATGAGCATTAAAAATTCTAAGAGAGATGTATATGTGAAAAAAAGTTATTAATTACCTTTAAAAATGCTATTATAGAAATTAAAGTTTGCATAATAGGACCTGATAGCCTACATAGTGTCATCAGATAAATTCTAAATGAGGCCATTTTTATTCTTAGTTGCTGTTTTGTATAACATGTTAATTTTATCTCTCTGACTATTCTTTCTCCACGTAGATCTTTTTCCTCCATATTCCCCTACATAACTTTTGTGTCTGTTAGAGTTCTGCTTTTAATCCTACCTAGCCCTCCCATATAAATTCATGATTTCCATTCATCAGTAATAGTTCCCCTAAGAATTTTAGACCCTTATCTACCTGTGGTTGAGATATAATCACTGTAAAAATTCAAACGCAGAATGGCTGAGAATTAACTTCTCATTTGCTCGCTAAATGTTTGTGTGTGTAAATTAGCTTTGGCTGCGTAGCACATCGCCTAAATCATGTGAATGAAAACTTCCATCAGCTATTCCCACAGACCCGGTGCAGCGGGGCGTGTCTGCGCACTTGCCGAGCTTGTCCCCCGCACCTGGGAGTCAGATAGGGCTTCATCTAATTACATAACCCGGGCTGCTTTGGCAAGTGCCCGTGACCCGTAGCAGGCAAGGATTGCACAGTGGGAACAGTCCTGACGGATTCAGGCACTAAGATGTAGTGTCTTCGAGAAATTAAGAGCAGTAATAAAACTGCCTAGAAGTTGCTCTGCTTGTAATTATCACCAGGAGCCTATAGCTCTAATAAAGATATATCCCCCCCAAAATGTTATATTAGCTTAAATTTTAAACTTCCCTGCTGTGGTTATATATATATATATATATATATATTTATCACACATATATATCATATATATACACATATATATCACATATATACATATATATCATATATATGAGCCAATATTAATGATCTTAATAAACATTAACTTTTATATAGAAGCTCATTCAGAGATGTAAAATTAAACTGCATGCTTCAGGGAAAAGTGAGTTCTGCTGCTATGCATGGTCCTTTTGAGAGTAATTTCATAAAATTTGAAATTTTGTGAATTTACTTCATGTATAGTTCATGTCTGAATCTCTCTGGTACTATGTTTTTCTTGGGAAACAGCACTCCATAAATATTTTCACATTTCTGCAAAATCTGAGCTTTCTGAGCAAAAAGTACCAGCAATCTGGATTAGTAATGGTTGATTGAATAGTAAAGATGCCTTGGAAGTTAAAGACAATGAATTGCTCCAGAGGTCTGAAGAAACTTCTTCCCCAGAGCGATTTGCTTGCCTGCATCCAGGGACCGTGAGGCGGAGGCCTCCTCTCCTGCAGGGGCATCTGTTGTCACCCTGTGGCCACGTGGGGAACTGGGCCACGGGGGACCAGCACTACTAAGTTACTCCGTGAGTAATTAAGATGTCCATTCTCTGATAAAGAGTTTTAATGATTCTGGCAGTATAGATAATAAAACGGTGGCAGGCTCACATTTTCACTAAGGCAGCACCTCAGGTCATTTATAATGTCTAACTTAACAATTAGATGTCCTTTTATTTCCCACTTCCTTCATCTTCCCCAAACACAGATATAATAATAATAATAATAATAGTAATAATTTTCCTCTTTTAAATTTTCTGGCTGTTGTGGTTATAACCTCACACAGAGTATATGCCAACCTATTTCATGAGCTAATAAGCAATATATTTTCTCTCTAAATAAAAGTTATATTGACTTCCTTTTAAGTGTTATATTTATGAAACTATATTGTGTATTTAAACCTCATTCATTTTATTATTCATTTTAGATTGCCTCTGTTTTACAATAAAAGAGAAAAAATGTTGAATTTATATTTCTCTCAAACAGTAAATTTATTGCTATTTTATATTTTAATATTTTAAACACTTTTTGTTTGTATTAGTCTATGAATTTGTTTCTAAATTGGAAAAATTAACATAGGTCTAAATATCTACTAGAACTTCCTTTAATGACAGAAATGTTCTGTAATCACTGGCTGATGTTGTAATATAGAGATTTTTCAAATTGAGACATTTGAAAGAATCCCACAGAGCATAAGATTTTTATTTAAAGACAAAGCATATGGTGCACAGAGCAAGAGAAACAGAATGCAGGCGAGCATCGGCATGCTCAAAGACATCTCTGTGCCAGCTCCCCAGTGTTTTCATTTGTGCATCGCCTATACTCTGTGATTGGAATGAACCATTATGGTCTGTATAAGGTTTCCTGTGAGCTCAAATGATAAGTCCCATGCAAGGTTTTTTATTCCTCTGGCACTTAAACAGGCCAACTTGATATATAAGTTAGGACAGTTGAAAAAATTTAGTTAAAAAACAAAACAAAACAACTGTGTCTGAGGATCACCGGGGGAGTTTCAGTATTTAAACAGCACAATAAGTTCTACTGATCTTATTTTGACCAAGAGTCAACAGACTTGTAAGCATTCCCCAAAATCAGTATACTTGTTTTA
The DNA here is from genome assembly GCF_021234165.1 of Pteronotus mesoamericanus. Lineage (NCBI taxonomy): Eukaryota > Metazoa > Chordata > Mammalia > Chiroptera > Mormoopidae > Pteronotus > Pteronotus mesoamericanus. Next base: position 35,496,811 of record NW_026555285.1, on the reverse strand, counting down.
GTCCACCTGTAAATCAATTCTATCTACTACATGTAACCATTAGACATGTGGCTATTGAATGCATGACATGTGGCTTGTGGAAGAACAGAATTAAACAGTATTTACTTTACATTTAGTTTTAATTAATATGAAATTAAATAGCCACATGTGGGTAATGGCTACAATATTGGTCAGCAAAATTTGATTATTTACAATATAGTGATTATATATATATACACATACATATATTTATCACTACACTTGCAAAGAGAACAAGTAAACCTGTCAAATCCTGAATGTTATACTTTATCATTAAAATGTGGGTTTGAAGGAGGATATACAGCTATCACTTACTGATGGCTTCAGCATAAGTATCGTGTATTTTTTTATGTGGTTATGGTTGTTTATCTTACCTAAAGATAATTGTACATTTTTTAAGTTTGGAGATTCCATCAGAAAAGCTGCATTATTTTGATATTTGGAGTGGCTCATTAACAATTTTCTAAACATAGATATTAAGATGTAAATCTATTCTCTTTTTGTATCCTCTGACTCTTGTCTCAGGATTTTTAATTATGAATCATTCATAATCATTTATAGACAAGAGAAAGCAAAAGGATAAATGCCAACATAATAATCATTGGTATTGTTAAATGATGTATTGGTTTAAAGAATTTCAGTTTACTAAACATTCTGGCACAGACTTGTTCATAACCTTGTTTAAGTTTATAAACTCTTTTACTTCCTTTCAATATTGATATTTGAACTTTATTAAAGGTAATAACAGACTGAGTCAATATAACAGTTAATTTATTGTTAAATAACTGTATTTCTTCTCCTGGGCAATTAGCTTTTATTAGATGAATGCTTTATGGAGCTTTTAATTAAATCCCCCAATCCATTTGATCATCAAAATCAGTATTATCAAAGCTTTTGTTGAGAACAAATTAATCTTGCCAATACCCCGGCACTAAACCAACTGCAGTTATATTATAGATATATTTATATTATTAAAGAAAGTCAGTTAGAATTAAGTATATAATTTTAGTGGCCTTCCTAATATAAACAACTTTCATTAATATACCAAAAGTCAAGATGAATTAAGTTTTAATTAAGGGAAAAAAAGATCAGTTAATTCTAGATTCCAATTCTATTTGGACATACCTGCATACTTTTTATAAAATTGCTCCTTAGGATCATGCTATATGACACCAAGTAAACCTTATTTTATGCATGCCTGAAAGCTTCCCATAGACCTGTCGGTAGACATTGGAGCTACTTTCAATAGAAATTCACCCCAAACTGACACTGGTTTCTGGTCCGGTTATTTTTACCTTTATTATTCTGCTCTACACATACACACAAATGTTATCAAACAGAAGTGGGGTTTGGCTGTCCATCGTCACCCATAGATCAATTTTGGAAGCAGATGTTTGGTGAGAAGAGAAAAGAAGTCTGTTTTGAAAAGCTGTACAATCTGGGAAGATGGCAGGCTCCTGCCTCAAAGCCCGCTCCCTCCAGAAAACCCCACCACCGTCTGCCAGACCAGTCCAAGTGCGTCCAGAGTTCTTTCTCCCATTGAAAAATACTGTCCCGGGGCAATGATGAGGTGCTGCTGCAAGGCCTCCAGGTGGCTTACCGAGCTCCTGCCTGAAGTCTGGCTTTAAGTTTCTTCCTGGAATCTGAGTTTGGGACCAGCGCCATCAGCCACGTGGCGTTCAGGAACCAAAAGGTCTCCCAAAGCACCAGCCTGCAGACCCACACCATGCAAAAAAAAAAAAAAAAAAAAAAAAAGGGAGAGAGAGAATGTTTCTCTCTTCCCTCTTTTTAAATAGGTTTCTTCTGGGAGGGTTCGTCCCACCCCGCACCAATCCTGTGTTTTTCCCATGTTAGACTGACAGGTCATTTCTCCAGCACAGCACCTCCCCCTACTGCCAGGTTGACCTGTACAGTCACTTGCAACTGCATCCTTGGGTCCCACTCCCACCCACGGACCGAGAGGAACTAGGATGGCTTTTTCTTTAGCCCATCACCTCACTAGCTTTTCCTACTCCCAGCACAATGACCTCCTCCAGTGCTTCGTGTTTTCCGGGGAGTTGGGGGAGTCTGTCCTCAAATGCTGTGCTTGCTTTGTTGCCAGGACGATGTGGTGCTGCCCCTGCCTCAGGGGTTTCCTGCGGCCCCTCCCTCGGCCTGCAATCTGGCCAGGTTCGCCCGGGGCCTATCTGTAACACACACACAGAACTTGCTTTTGCATGCAAATTGTTTTCCAGAATAAAATTAATTTTTGGTAAGTCATCATTTACAAGCAGCTGAGCATTGATGATAAGCTTGCTCTAGTTATGGCTACAAGCAGCTCTGAATTTTACAAGTTTGAATGTTGTTAGCACTGTTATTTATATGGCAAAGTGCTTTTGAAGTTGTTTTGCATTTATCAGGTGTCAGGACACACTGTAAAAGCAATGAGAGACAAGTTAGGAACATGCATTAAATACCAGCAACTGCTTTCATCACCTTATCAACATTAATTATAAAAGTCGAGAAAATTATTATAAATCTAAAACAATGATTCTTAAAGTGACATAATGAAAAGAAATGAAGTAATCAAGTAGTAGATAAACACAAATGAAATTAAAGAAGTGACAATATAGCAGACACATAGTGGTTTGTACAGCAAATTTGGTAAAAATATGATTCTTATTAATATTTTACAATACTTAAATCAATCAGTTCCCATCTTTTTCACTGGTATAGATTATTGAGGAATACAAAAATTGTATTTTACATTTGTTTTTTGCCAAGATTAAACTATTATATCAATCTATTAGTGTTAGGTCTTTTCTGACAGTAAAGTTCTAAATTTACCTAAAAAATGTTTGATTCATGTAAGCATGATTTTTGATTATTTTAAAATTTCAAACCATATTTGATTTACATATCATAACTCGTTTTCTAGTTTGATTGTGGTTTGGTGCTGGTAATTATGTAAATAACTAGAGTGATTAACAGGGTCAATAGAGAATAAACATAGTGATTTTGATAGTAATTTTATGTGTCAAATTAGCTAGATCATGACATCTAGATATGTGATCAAATCTTCTTGTAGTTGTTTCTAGAAAACTAATTTTTAGATTATATTAACATTTGAATCAGTAGATTGTATACGGCAAATTATCCTCCATAATGTGAGTGGGGCTCCTTTAATCAGTTGAAAGCCTTAATATAATAAGACTGACCGTCATGGAAAAAAGAGAGAATTCTGCCAGCAGATCATCTTTGTAGTCAACATGCAGCTCTTCCCTGGGTTTCCAGCCTGCTGTTTACCCTGGATATTTTGGACTTGCCAAACTTCCAAAATCATGTGAGCCAATTCCTTAAAATACATAAATAATATAATGTAATATGTTTATTAAATAGAAATAATATAGAAGTTGCTTTGGAATTGAGTAATAGATAGAGGCAAGAAGACTTTTGAGGTGCATGTTAATAAAAATCTAGATTTTGCTGAAGAGACTTGATAGAAATATGGATTTTCAAGTTGTTTCTAATGAGGCTACATATGGAAATAGGAATATACTATTGAAAACTGGAGAAGAGAGGGTTCTTATTTTAACGTAGGAGAAAACTTGTAGTCCAGTGTTTTGTGGAGAGTAGAATTTGTGAGAGATAAACTCAGATATTTATCTGAGGAAATTTCTATGCAGTGTTGAAGGCACTACTTAATTTTCCCTCCTGCTTAGAGCAAAACATAATTGAAGTAAAATGTGTTGAAGAAGGAAGTGTTAAGCAAAAAGTAACCAGAACTTGAAGATTTGGAAAATTCTCAACCTAGCCATATGGCAAAAAATGGAAAGCGTGTTCTGCGAAGAACATTAAGATTATGGCTGGGTGGGGACAGGGGGAATTGCTATAAAGAATTTAGGGACTTAACTTATAGATCCAATCGGTCATTACAGTGCAAATGCTTTGTCTGAAGAGCAGAGAAACAGGAGAAAATGATGAAAAGCTGTTGGTTGGATCTCTGAGATTCTACAGGAAAGGCACATAGTGGTGTCTGTAAACATGTTATTGTTCAAGAAAAGAGAAAAATAACCCTAAAGACAATGATCTCACTACTATTGTGGGTGGAGAGGGAACCCTGCCCCTCAGGGGACAGGACTGCCTACTCCGTGGTCCCTTGGGCAGAGCTGCTTTCAGGTCCTCGGGAGCACAGCAACTAGCCAGTGTCACAGGGACAACTTCTATCTAAGGCCAAGGGAGTGAGGCCACCAGCCCCGCTGGTGCGGAAGACAATGCTGCCACCCGGGCAGGCCTGGAGGACAGGCCATGGAACCAAAGACGATTATGCACAAGTTTTAAAATATAATGGACTTTGTCCTATCAGAATTCAACTTGCTGGGGCTCTGTGAGCACTTTTTCTTTCTGATTTCTCTCTTTTTGGAACAGGAATGTCTATCTCATGCTTGTGTATTCTATCTTGGAAACCTAGTTTTTCCTGGTCTCACAGATTCATAGGTTAAGGGAAATTTTGTCCCAGGATGAATTCATACTTTAAGGCTCAATTATATCTGACAGATTTTTAGATGAGATTTTTCACTTAGAGTTGATGTTGGAATGGGTTAGGAATTAGGGACTTTTGGGATGGTGTTGATATGTAGTATATAAGAAGGACATGAGTTTTGTGCGGCCGAAGGGTGAAGCGTAATCCAAAATTTATATGTTGAAATCCTAATCTTCATTACCTTAGAATGAGAGTGTATTTTGAGATAGAACCTTTCGAGAGTTCTTTAAGATAAAATGAAGTCGTTTGTGATTTGTCAAATCCACTATGACTGATACCTTTAGGAGAATGTAAGAGACACCAGGCATGGGTACACAGAGACAGAGGACCACGTGAGGGGACATTGAGCAGGCGGCTATCTGCAAGCCAGAAAGAGAGGCCTAAGGAGAAACCAGCCCTGCTGACAACTTGATCTCAGACTTTCAGCCTCAAGAACTGTGAGAAAGTAAGTGTCTGTGGTTTAAGCTACCCGATATGTAGAATTTTCTTATGCCAGCCCTAGAAAACTATTATAGTGACTACATTAAAATTGTCTAGAAAGTAGAAAGTGGCAAAAGCCACAAAACATGAAAAACTCTACTTTATGTTTTGTCCTGTTTAAGACAGAGTTTCTCAGCAAACTATTGAATTAACCACTACTTTATTCTAAGTCTAAGACAAAATTCAAATTGGTTTCCCGTATATTCAACGGTATGGTATACTGACAAAAATTTAAAATATGGATTGTAAGTAATGTATAAATTAACTCAAAGTATAGAAAATTAAATTCATATATCTTTATAGAATAAAGGTATAACTGAAAATTTGCCTTGTGTAAAAAGTATATCCTATCATTGTGTATTTATATAATGAATGTTTGAAGTGATTATTTGGTAAAACCTTTCTTCATGTTTACAAGGGATTATATTTGCCTAATTAAAAGACCCTAAGTAAATGAAGAATTTTAAAGGCAAACTATAATAAGTTTAAATAGCTCTGCTCATTTTTAATTAACATATTTCAAAGGGAAAATAAATTGCCCAATTTAATTTATAGATTACAGATAATGTAAGTCCTTATTGGCTTTGCCTTGAGATAAATATTATTTACAATGGCTTTGTATGCAGATAATCCTGACTTTAATTTTCAGGGCCGTTCTATGTGAACAGAATGTTCTCAATCTTTATGCCAGTGAACTGGGATTTTAAGATGATACATTCACTATTATTGTGAAGATGAATATAGATAGATAAATAGATGATAGATAGTTCCACAGAGTTACATAATAGTAACTGATATGTAATCCTCAAAGCATGATTCCTAAAGCTTTACATAGTCATATCAGCTTTCTATTAATGAGTAGGCATCATTTTTAATTAAAAATGTCTTAACTTACTATGTAAAACACTTCAGTCTGATCAATTCCCCATTTTTATTTAGATGATTCATCATTATTCTGTAGTCAAACTATAATCCATCCACAAACTCTCAGTTCAGATTTTGTGTCTTCATGCCTCCCTCCTAATTCATACCTGATAAACACGCCTTCTTTGCTTATGAAGTATAGTAAAATATGCCACCCCAAAATATGCCTTTCTGACATAAAGATTATGTTGAGCTGATTATTTTTTAGAAATTGCAGACACAGGAGAAACTCTAAAAACATACAAGTTACCGTTTCTAAGGGAAATTTACATTAGAAAGGGGGCCTGTTCCAGAAACAGAGCTAGTAGCAGAGATTACTTTTCTTTTTGGAGGTACTTATATGCATAGCTGGGCAACTTTTGTTAATCAAATATTTTTTCATCTTAAACCTAACTTTTCAACATTCAGTTAAGATCACAACAAAATCTTTAACTTTCAAAGGCTGAGAATGTTGATCTGTAAACAATTTTTTATAACTTTGCCTGGAGTTCTAGCCTACAAACAAATGTATGAGAAGATCAGGAAGTCTTTTGTGGATGAAAATTAATTTTATTTAATGTTTTAAAAATGGATAGTTGAGGAAAGAAAATGGTTCTAGTCGAAGTGAAAGCCATTTAAAAGTGAAAATGATTATTGTCATGTTTACACCACTTGACCTACTTGAATGTTCATTCATTGTATGAATGAACAGAGTGGACGTGGCTCTGGGGTAAATATGCCAACTGATGAAAACTAAAGGTATACAAGGGTGATATTCATGGTCCTTTACACTTTGCTAATATATTTGAACTTTATCCCCTGGATAATAAAAGAAATAGAAATATTTTAAGAAAATGAATAGCTATTATTCAATTTGCATAATGCTTTGATCTCAATAAGCTCTCAATACATAAAGAAGATGAAAAGTGAACTAGTTAATTTCCTAGTTGAATATGAAATTGCTTTCTCTTTAAAAATGTACATCTGTTTTCAAAAAATAAAGAAACTTCATGAAATGACCTCGAATAGTTTCTTTCAGAGATACATAGAAATATTAGCCAAAGAGATTTAGTAAAGGTAATTTGATATTGATTTAACATGAATGAATAGCTTGCTTTATTTTCACTCCTTGAAAGATTGTCTAATAATGATGCCTCTAATTTATTGAAACATATTTCCATTGGTAGATATTTTGTGTAACACCTCTTATTTGTAAAATTAGAAAAGTTAAATGTTTTTTCACATGATATAAATTTTAGCAATAAAGGTATGTTTGTAGGTCTGAAATATTTATGTAGTTATGCTTACATATACTTATTTATGTACTATTAAGATTTTTATGTCAAGTTCCTAGCAGATGTTCCAAGGAGATAAAAGTAATACCTGAGCATCTCAGTGATAAAAACTATCCTTCAAAGCAATTTTACTGAACAGTCTGTATTGGTATTGAGCTAACTTTCTAAGCCCAAGATAGAGCTACTCTATCTATGGTGCCAAAGGAGCAAACCAAAAGTTAGATAATATTCACGTCCTGCTAAATGTTCCCCTTGACTAGTACATTCAGTCAGTCCATCCCCAAACACCAAGGCAACTCGGTGTTTGCCTTCTCACCCCCATCACGGTTAACTATGAGCCCCACCCAATCAGATATTTTCTATTTGTTGTTGTTGTTGTTGTTCATTGGTCTTTATTCTTTTTCCCATAAAGGATTCCTGCCTTCTGCCCCATTTTACAGTTCTTTAAAAGGACTATTTACTTCATGAAGTGTATATATAGTTTGTTTGCATCACCTAAATTCTCTCTTTTTATTTTCTTTTTAAACAATGGCTTACAAGCTGATTGTTATATGTGTCAAGTTTTCTTCACTCAGCCAGTAATTTTGTGCACTTCCCATTCCCAGGATACAGTTCTGGGCTCAAAAGCAGTGAATTAGTGATCTGAGGTCCTTGTTCTCTTAGACCTTGCATCCAATCTTGAAGATGTATAAAACACAAATAAGCAAATCAACAAAATATTTCGGGTGGCTATATGTGAATAAAATTTAACAGAGAAATATGATATCATGCCATGGGCAAGGGTAGAAGTTGGGTAGGCCTTTGAGAAAGAGCCAAACATGAATTAAAAAAAATCAAGCATTCCAGGCAGAGAGAAGAGCAATGCAACGGCCTGAAGCTAAATGATCTTGACATATTCATGGAAGAGTAAGAAAGCAATGATGCTGTCCTTATTTAAATCAAGTGATACTTAAATAATAATTTAGTCTTTATGATTTCTTCTCTAAACAGTCTTACAATAACAATGGAACATGGTGTTGGATATTAGAGTAAAATCACATGCATCAGCACTTGACAGACTTCAATATGTGGTTGTTGGATTATGAGAAGACTGGTTTTACTCACAGCCTTCATTTCTGAATCAGCAAGGTTGGAACTTGATCAAGCAAAAGACCAAACTTGACCTCTTTAAGACAGGAATCCTGCTAGGACAATACCTAAGAAATTATTAATGTACTTATTAATACACTTATTAATATACTGGAGATATATGAGGTCTCTCCAGAAGGTATCCAACCATGTAATATGAAAAATAAAGACATTTATTGAAAAAACACAAGATATAAGAAACTGTACTTGGGACAATGATTCTTCAGTCCTCTTCAAAGTAGGCACATTGGTACATCACACAGTTCTCCCTATTGCCATCAGCTGCACTGTCATATTTTCCTGAATCTCATCAATGGTCTGAAATCTGTTCCCTTTCAAAGATGATTTTAGTTTCAGGAAAAAGCCAGAAGTCACAAGGAACCAAATATGGGCTATAGCAGGGCTGAGTCACCTGGACGATTTGATGTTTCACAAAAAACCTCTGCACAAGATGTAATACATGAGCAGGTGCGTTTTCATGATGAAGCTACCAATCATCAGTTGCCCATAGTTGCATGTCTCTGAACCATCCGAATAGTTTCTGCAGAGGAATATTCAAGATTAACACAAAATTTGATGCAGATTTGTTGTTTTACTACCTCAGTTACTTTGAATGTGATGGCCACACAGTACAGATGCCCACTAAACAACATCTACCGTCCCCACTGACTAGCAGAGTGAAGTCATCATTGTTCATGCATGTGCATTCCAGTCTGTTCTCCTTGGCTGCTGGGTTACATCAATGTCACACAAACCCTTCTTGTTATATTAACAATGGTTGGACTTTTTCCAGACAGACTATGTATATACATATACACACATATACATACACACACATATATAATTTTTACTGTTTTGTTCTTTTTTTAAAGAGATCTTACTTATTTATTTTTAGAGAGGAGAAAGGAGAGAGAAAGAGAGAGAAAGAAACATCAACGCTTGGTTGCCTCTCACATGCCCCCAGCTGGAGACCCGGCCTGCAACCCAGGCATGTGTCCTGACTGGGAATTTAACTGGCAATCCTTTGGTTTTCAGCCTGACACTTAATCCACTGAGCCACACCAGCCAGGGCTATAATTTTTACTGTTTTGTTCTTGTCTGCTCTACATTTTATCTACATGACTGCTTTTCTATTTAAGTAGATTTTCTATTCTGTCCTTTCCTATATTCTATATTTATCTTATCCCATAGGAGAAATATATAGTTTTTACTTATTGTTCATGATTTACCACTTTATGGATATATCAGAAACTCTATTGAAATATTGTAGATATACTCTGGTATGTCACTTTATTTTAGAGTTGTTACATTGGGAGCCGAAGAGAATACATATATACTTTAAACAGAATTACAAGGCTAATTTATCTGTAATTGAAATTATAATTTAATTAATATAGCTGTGGTGAATCATCAAAATTTTAATAAGTTAAGACTATATGGAGAAAGTTAACATACCTATGTCTGTCATGTAATGTTTCATTTAAAATCATACAACAAATTATAGCATTACTATAGCAAAAATGTTTAATTATCTCTTTCTAAACACCATGCCGCAACTTCTTAGTCTCAGTTCTCAAGTATATTTTATGAATGTCTAACTTGCAGCTTCTTACCTTTCCTAATTAACTGTTAAGTCTAGGATTTCTTATACTTGGGTTACAAGAGCTCTGGCTGTGGTGCAAATACAGAGTCCAGCAGAAGCAACACCTGCTCGAGTGTGGTTGATAGGATAATAATACGGGTGCAATAATTTATAGTTTTAACTTGAACATTTCACCTAAAATGTCATATGGTATATTTTAACATGACATTGTTATATTACAGAATTATGTGTTTATGATTGTGCAATAAGAAGGTTTTTTTTAATTAAAAAAAAGGACATCACTTGTGGTAGACCTTGTAGTCTGTCAATCAATTGACCAGCAGCAAGAGAAACATTCAGTTCTTTTTCCACAATGCACACATGATTATTAATATAGTTAACTTTCTCTAAGTAGTTGACATTTTTTGTAATCAGTTTTCCAACTTAAAATAAATATAAAAATTTTTGATCGTCCAATTGAAAATTTTGCTCCTGGTATTTCAACATTGGATGATTAACTAAAAAAAAACAAACAAACAAACAAAGTGCAAATAAATTTACAATAAGAATAGTTTTGCCACAATTTGTATTCCCGAGTGCTACCTATTGTGCAATATCAGGGGCAGTTTTGAAAAGTTTCACTACCAGGTCATTACAAAGGCTCACCAACCCAAACTCACTTAGCAAATAGGATGGCTTTTTCTAATGTGTCTGGTTGAGGAATATACTCCTTATTTTTCTATTTCATACATCTAGAAGATGTTACCTTTGATTATTCAGAAAGGAATCCTATATACTAATATAACAATGTTTAACAGAATTTTAAAGCATATGCAGTATTCTATTAGGTTAATTGATGATAATCACATACTGTTTTTCTCTTTGAGTATTTTCTTTTGAGCTTTGCATGAATGTTGACTTGTCCTGGCATCCAGTGCTCAATATATCATAATGGTGTTCATGTACTATAGAGGCTTGAAAAATAATTGTGACAAAAGAAGCAAGACATCACTGTGAGGAATGTACTTTGCATTGATATATTTCAAGCCTGATTTATCCAGAGTCATATCCATATGTCAGGAGTGTTAAACCAATTCTTCTGGATCCCATATAAATGGTTCCTGAGTTCGGATGAGGCATATCAGTAGAGAGATGAAATTTTTACACCCACATTCTATAAGGCTGTTAATATGTTAACAAGGTTCCATTACTACTAAATGCCTTGTAAAACCTTATTGAGCATTTACTTTATAAAAGTACCTTTTCAAAAAAAATTATAACAGGACAAGAAAATTTATGAAAAAATCCAGACTTTCACTGTAAGGTGAAAATGTAGCACTAGATATATAGCAAGCACAGAATCTGGAAAACTGAATCATTTCAGTACATTTCTGATCCAGGCAGAAAGTGCCTTCTTTTTGTATATAGTAATAGCATTTTTCTTAAGCTCTTTATCTTCAACTTTTGGACAGTTATAAGGTCACAAAAATATTACTTGATCGAACAATTTCAATTTAGGGTTAGAATAATTATCCTTAGAGGTGATTCTTGCCCTCTGTGAAAGAGATCAGCATTTTTTTCCTTCATTTTTCCAGATATTGACATGCATTCTTTTAAGGAGAATTTTGTCTGTCCCGTATGTGATAAAGGACTCTTAAAACACAGAGAACTCTATACAACAATAATAAAATAACAAACAGCTAAATTTTAAAATGTGCAAGTATTTGAACAAACACCTCATCAAATAAGATAAACAGTTGGCAAACAAAAACATGAAAATGTGCTCAGTATCATCTGTAATTAGGAATTTGCCAACTAAAATGATAATGAGATACAACTATCCACATATTAGAATGGCTAAAATTATTAAAACAAGAACAAACACAAAACATTCTGATAATGTAATTTCTGGAGACTGTGGAGCAATACTTACTCTCATTATTTTCTGGTGGGAATATAGACTTCAAATACTTAGAAAGACGGTTTGACAGTTCCTAACAAAGCTAAGCATAGTCTTACCATATGAACTGATAATCAATCATACTCCTAGGTATTTCTCCAAGTAAATTTAAAACTTATGTCCACATAACATCTGCACATGAATGTCTATAATAATTTAATATATTATAGCCCCAAATTAGAAGCAGCAAAAAAGGTCTTTTTTTCAAAAAAGGTTATTTATTTATTTTTAGAAGGGAATGGAGGAGGAGAGAGGGAAAGGAACATCACATGTGTGAGAGAAACACCCATCAGTTGCCCCTCAAATGTCGTACACCCGACTTGAAGACCTGGCCCACAACCCAGCCATGCACTTTGACCGGGAATTGAACTGGTGACCATTTGGTTTGTGGGTTGATGCCCATCCCACTGAGCCACACCAGTCAGGGCAGCAAAAGGCCTTTATATTAATAAATAGATAAACTATAGCGCATCTATACAATGAGAAATTATTAGGTAATAAAAATAAATAAGATATCTACCTATTAAAAATATGGATGAATTTTAAATTCATACTGCTACATGAAACAAGCCAGTCTGAAGTGAATATATGTTGTAATTCCAAATATATGACATTCTAGGAAAGGCAAAACTGGAGTAATGATAAAAAATATTAGTAAGTATCATTGACTTGTGAAGAGTGGAGAAGGGTTTTAATTAGTGAAACAGTCTTTCTTTAGGTCAGTGAAATGAACTTTGACCCTCTAACACTGCAGGGATTCGGCATACCAAACCCCCAGGGAACTGAAGATCTTGATGTAACTTCTGACTACTAAAAACCTTAATTTGTCCCTTGGTATCCCTGGAGTATTGGTTCTAGGATCTCACATGAATAACAAAATCCATGAATGTTCAAGACTTCTTTATAAAATGTCATAGATCAATGTCTGCTATATCCGCAACTCCCAATTGTGGATCAAAAACAATACATGTATTTATTTTTTAGAAACTTGCATATAAGTAGACACATGCAGTTCAATTCTCCACTGATACCAAAGGACAGTTTAAGTTTTGGGGGATTCAGAAGTTATACATGCATTTTCGACAGGCAAGGTTCGAGGCCTCTGACCATTTCATTGTTCAAGGATCAACTGTACATTCATACATGAACATTTGAGATTATTATATCAATTTAAAATAGATTACATTTTATACATTTCTCTATATTTTGATTCAGTTTCTTAAAGATACATTATGGGAAAGTAAGTTGCCCTTAAATATACTTACTGGCAAATCACCAAATGACTGATTGTTAATTTCACAGATGCTGAGGTACAAGTCCAATATCAACTTCACAGAATAAACTGCTGAAATAGCCCTGGCTGGTGTGACTCAGTGGATTGAGAGGCGGCCTACAGACTGAAGGGTCACTGGTTGTATTCCCAGGCAGGGTACAAGTCTAGGTTGCAGGTCAAGTCCCCAGTGGGGGGCGTGAGAGAATCAACCACACATTGACGTTTCTCTCCCTCTCTTTCTTCCTCCCTTCCCTTCTGTCTAAAACTAAATAAATAAAATCTTTAAAAAATAAATAAACTGATGAAATAGATGAGGTTGAACGTGAATTTTATTAAGATATTATCTGTATTTTACTATTCAGATTTGAAAACTTGGGCACTATATTGCAGGAATATTAATTTCTTAACACTGGTAGCTCCTGCACTGATTCAAAAGTCATCTACTACACATTTTCAGTACTTGGTAGAAGACAAACCCTAGCTCATGGTGGGCTGGAGGTATTTTTGGCTAATATTGCCAGTATGGTGTGCTGCAGCTGTGCTAGATGATACTACAAGTTAAAGACACATTTTACATATACAACTTCTGAATTCAAAAATAATGTTGAAAAATTCATAATTTTGATCATTTCATTTTCATAAATGCAGTTTATTTTTATGTGTACTTTCTTGAAAAGGCTAAAAAATTTACCCTCCCTTATACTTACATGTTTGTAATATTATTTTTAATACACATGTTTTTTTGATTTTTACTTGAATGAAAATTTGCCTTTATGCCTGAGATCTAGAAATGTAGATATATCACTATAGCTGGATTTTAGGATAAAATAGTTTCTTTTGTTATTTCAATTTTGCAAAATTAGCATGGAAGTTGGGTCTTTGTTGACTCTTCCTGTTTTCAAAATAGTGAAAATACCATTTTCTTGCATTGGAAAAAACCTCACTTTCCCCTGTCTCTTACCCATGATTCCTCAGGACCTGGTGACTGATCTGATACAGCACTGTGGCCTTGTCCTTATTGTTTGGGGGCAACTCTGTGTGACATATTAGATATTTTTAATGTCTCCATTGAATGGCAACATTCCATCCAGAGGAGAGTGATGGGAGGAATCCAAAGCAGATGTAACTCAGAAATCATTGTATTTTCAAGGTCATGTGTTTCTTTACTTTCCTGGTGTTACCAACTAACAAAGTACTTTTGTTGAAAACAATTGTTGGTTGTTGATAAGTTCTGTTATATTGCTATTTTTAATCAAGTAGTTCATTGATGAAATTTATTGTTTATTATTTATTCACAGAAGATTTAAAATATATGCTGGTCGTTCTATCTTATTTGAAAATCTTGTAAAACCTTTGTGTAGTTCCAAAAATGGTTGTATTTCTTATGTCTTAATTTTGCCTGAAGAAAATTGATTAAGAAATCAATTTCTTTATTCTTAAAGCAGTAATTATGTTACAGTTCACTGTACTATAATTCTTATCTGAAAGAAATAAAGTAGTTGAGAAAAAGATTATATGTTGAGATTCCTAAAATCACATCTATCTTCAACCAGGTTCATTGCATTTGCAATGACAATTACATAACATTGTTGTTTATTGCCTTTGCGTTCTATAAAGGTTTATTTAATTAGATTCAATATAATATGTAGGAGGTAAAAACCATTTAGTAAAACAAGAAATCATGTTTTAATACATTATTATGTCCACTATGATGTGAATATCTAAATAGTCTGGATGTCTCATATCTGTATGACTTTATTTAGAAATAGCAACTTATTAATATCACTAATCAATTGTCTGTGATAGAGAAAAGTTTTTTTAAAATACTTTTTCCACAGGGTCTTTTATTCCCACTATTTATGACTTAGAGAAATTATGAAAACCTTTCTTCTAGAATTACAGAAAAACTGTCAGTTCATAATATTCCTTTGGGCAAGTTTTGTGTGTGTGTGTTAATTTTTAGATTTATGTTATAAAAATATATTGTTAGTTAGCTTCTTGAATAATTTTATTTTGTTTTAGGTTTTAAATTTTAATTTTTAAAAACGGAATATATTTTGAATAGGTTATTTTTCCCAACATATTCTTGTTTCTTCACACTTTAGAATTATTATGTCTATATGAACGGTGTTTCATTATGAATGTTGTTACACATGATTATGGTTGTTCTCCTTATGAAATCTTGACATGACAAATTTCAAATTTTAATTTAAAATCATCTTCAGAAAATGTGATTTCTAAAACATTGTTTTCTTTAAATATGCATGTACTCCATGTAGTGAAATAACTATTGTAATACTTAATAAGACTATGATAAATGAATATACTAATAGCTTATACTGTATCTTAAATATCCTTATATAAAATATTTTTATCATTATGAAATAAGATACAAGACAGGTGTACCAAATCATGTTTTAATAGTAATTTCTTAATAACTTTCCAAAATGTTGGTTACTATTCTTATTTCCAGTAGGAGTTAATGAGAATTCATTTCCCACTTAATCTTCATATTCATTAGCTTACACCCAACTGGAAAGATATATAGGTAGATAAATTAGATACATAGGTAGATGGATAGATAGACGATAGATAGATAGATGATAGAGATAGATTTATTTTTGTCAACCTAATGGCATTTAGTGATACCTTATATAAAATGTGTTGCCTTGACTACTAATGAGGACAACTTTTCAAGGGCATATTGACCATTTGTTTTTGCATATCACTAATGTTTATGTTAGTTTTTCTTTTACTTAATGATTTTCTTTAAGTTATAGAGAATGTGTTAGGGAGAATTTAGTTAACACATGCAAAAATGTATTACCCAAACTTTTGTTAATAGGATGACTTTAGCACACATTTTAAATATATATAAATAACCTTCATAATGCATGCAGTGCTATATACTTTAGGGTTTTCTTATAAAGAAATGGCTCATTAATGGCTACATTTTAGCATGTTTTATATTATCATTCATAAAATGTATAATACCAGAAATTATTTGTTGAAAGCTGAGAATAAAATCATTTTTAATACTAACAAAGGTTTTTAAGCAATCATGCAGGATCTACTCTATTTTTTTAAGGATATAGTTTTGAGCACATTTAATTTTCAACATTTTTTCACATTGTTTTGAAAGCGTGTTTCTATTTTATGTCAATGAACTTTGCCCTATTTGGCTTTTCATAGACCGACACTTTCTTAAGGGATGTATGTGACTCAGCTACCCTTCATAATTACCAAGTAGCTGCATGAACTGTATTAAAGCACAGTGGAATTTTTTTGAACTTTTAATGTTTTCTAAAAGGCCCTGCTAATTCACATTTAAAAATAATAACAAGTTTTGAAACATGCTATCTATCTGTTATTGAGTGGTATATCCAAGTTATGAAAGTCATCTTTTCCTTTGTCACTTTATAAATTCAGAGTGGATATAATGGTTTTATGTACTTCTCATTTAATTTCATTGCAGACTTTTAGAATCAGGTTTTATTAAACCTATTTGATTTTTAGTTTTTGATATATGATTGTATCTTATATAAAACTTTTCAAGGTGAACAGTGCTTTTCAAAAGCTTAGTTTTATTTTGCTCATTATTATGTATAACAGGTAGTGGATTCTACTGAGAATATAATACATTTCCCTTCCCAGAAGCTTTCTCAAGGAAAATAGGAGAGAGATGCCATATAGATATTTAATTGACCATGCTGATTTTTACTTTCTTATTAATAGCGAGACCATATCTATTCAAATTAGAACCAAAAACAACCTACCAAGTTTTTGGCTCTACCCTTATTTCAAGTACCAGATTTGAGAAGTTTCACCAAGAAGACCTCAATGTTAATGCAATCTAAACTCTTCAATTACGGGTATAAAGAAATTAAACTTGAGGCCCAAATCCTAGATCCTAGTGAAAGCAACAAAAGCCACTGAGTTGTGATGAACTTTCTCATTTTAACTTGTTTCTCCTATAAGATTTAAAATGTTTTGTTTTAGTTGAACTTTATTTTCCCCTACTGAGCAAAAGCCTCAGCTGAAATAGTTCCAAAATTTAATACTAACGTTCTGTACTTGAACAGTGTTTTCATTGAATATACCTTTTCTAATATGTAATAGATATAATAGTTTATACTGTTAAATATCATCTCATCTTTAAATCCCAAGTCTCTAGAGAATTTTGGGCAATTTCATACTTGTTTAAAATATAATAAAAATAAATATAACTTAGTAGCATTTTGTGTGACTCATAGCTGATGACAAGCAAAATAAAATATTTCTAATAAAATAATATCTATACTAACTCCTATCAATATTAGTAGAATAGTTTTACCTATAACAAAAATGTTGATGACAAGGATATTTACTTGTATCCTTGTAGTTATGTTATATGTCCTTTGTTTTGTTTATTTAAAAATCATTCTTAAACATCTTTTAAAACCTCTATTAACAATTTTCAACATATCATGTCTTTGTTTATATGTTTACTTTTAGACAACACATTGGGCAAAAAAATTATGAAACTCACAATCATTATTTTAATATAAGAACACAAATACCAAAATTATCGTTCCTAATGTATGGACCATAGCTTGCAATCATTCATCTGCAGTTTAAAGACTATGAATAGTTATTTTTCCAGTAATATTGAAAATTAATAAAAGATCATGTGCACTTATACATGTAAACGTAGATATTTAGTTCAGAATAGTACTTCCAACTACAATGAGGAATTTTATTAGGAAAATAATAAAAGAAGAAAAGAATGTTCAAGGTAGATCTGTTATAAGCCAAGGAATATAAATAAGTGCAATGATACTGCAAAAGTGTTCACTAGACATGTTTCTAAAATAAGGATTATCGAGATATGATAAGACTATAAAAAGCTAAGAAAATAAGCCATCCATGAAAAGGCTCATTTTTTTGACATAATTACTTATAATATTAAAAAAATAGAATAAGGCATTTTAATTAAAGAACGTGTCTAATTTTGTTCTACTAGTGTCCTCAGACTATGTATAACTGTGTGTTGCCAATTCTCTTTTCAGATAAACTTTTCAATCAGATTTTGAGCAATGCAGAGGGTCTTCTCTGTCTTATTTGATAAATCAACCTGTATGGGTGCTCGTGGAAGAATTAAAAACCTGGAACATCATTTTCTTCTTTAGATGTTTGTTGTCCTGCTACAGAATCAGTCTGTACTATTAGTTATTGGCTTGTTCGTTATATTGGTGGAAAATGGGATATTTCCAAAGTTAGGGTACTGATTATTTCCCTGGTCTCCAATAGAAATATAAACCTATTTCCACACATTGTAAGTCATCTACCTCTCAGCTTCATCCAAGGACAGCAGCCCTTGGATGATCTCCAGAATGTCCTAATATGTCAGCTCTAGCTGTCAAACGAGAACACCAATATGCATCATACTGAAAGCCTAATGCATTCAATAGATGTAAGTGACCAGGATATTGGAACCAAAAGAGTAATGAGGAAAGAATTTATGGTCAACACCTTTACTTAAGGAACTGTAAATTTTGTATTTTGTAGGTGAAGATTTCATTCTCAATCTCCACTAAGGACAAAAAAAAAAAAAGTAGAAAGAGAATTAAATCTACAAGGTGAAAATAGTTCATGTCAGCAATCCTTCCACTACATTCAGCATTAAGCATTACACAAGCTTTTATAAAGTACAGCTACTGGCAGCGTGTTTGTTCTTCCTACCTCAAATTCATTCAACACGAAAGCATTGCTCATACAAGATGACAGAATGACAGGCTTCTGAGATAAGAAGAAAGAAAAAATCTACCAAATCCGTATTTTACTAAGACCTTTTGGCACCATCTCACATGCTATTCTCATTAACATGCTTGATAAATTGTAGAATATGCATAGGAAGGTCACACCCAAATAGCTGTGATCAATGACCTTGTTAACCTCAAGAAATATATTTAAGAGGTATCAAAATATTTGACTAAGTGATATTATTTATATATCTTACCAGAAGTCTCATGACAAAAAAAATAGCTTTTTCATTAAATTAGCACATGAAGTATCTAGTGCCTAAGAAATCAACAATAGATTTTTAATGATAGTGATGATTTAAATAAATTCCATTATAATTTTATGGAAATATGATTTACTACTTTGTAAATAGTACATTCACACAATTAAACCTATAATGTTAGAAATTGTTTAAATTCTTTTAATAAATAAAATATAATTAACAATTTATCTATGCATTTCTTCCCTTACTTTCTCTGCCAGCATGAAATAGGCCTCTCTAAAACAGAATTTGGCTAGTTATCACTAATGTAAACTCTACTTGCTATTCTATGACATACCAATGAATACATGATTATACAAAGTATGTGAAATTAAATAGTTCTGCAACAGTGAGGCTTCACAATATCAAAATCTATATGAATTTCTTTATATCTTA
Source organism: Pteronotus mesoamericanus (assembly GCF_021234165.1). Classification (NCBI taxonomy): domain Eukaryota; kingdom Metazoa; phylum Chordata; class Mammalia; order Chiroptera; family Mormoopidae; genus Pteronotus; species Pteronotus mesoamericanus. The sequence goes on along the minus strand of NW_026555285.1, from coordinate 35,477,211 downwards.
TATTTTCTATATTTTACAATTGAGAAAAAATTAAAAGCATACTCTCACTTGGATAACTGAAGAAGAATAAATTTGTTTTATAAAGATTACAGCAAGAAGAATATTATTTCTTTTTCATTGTCCCCTGAGGTAGAGAGGAAATATCTGTAAATGAGAAGTTTCTTTTTCTGCCTTAATTGGTGTGGTTTAGTGGATTGATCTTTGGCCTGTGAGCCAAAAGGTTGCCAGTTTGATTCCCAGTCAGGGCACATGGCTAGGTTGCAGGCCAGGTCCCCGGAAGGAGACGTGCGAGAGGTGACCACACATTGATGTTTCACTCTCTTTCTCCCTCCCTTCCCATCTCTAAAAATAAATATACAAAATCATGTTTAAAAAAAAAGCAATTTCTTTCCCTTTCTTTCTTTTTTTTTTCCTTTCTCTCTCTCTCTCTCTCTCTTCTTTCTTTCTTTCTTTCTTTTTTTTTTTTTTTTTGGTCATAGGCAGCAGCTGAAGTAGTCCCAAGAGATTTCTGTCTCGTCTCATGGCATCCACAACTTTATGTAATCCTGTCCTCTAGAGTACTGAGTTTAATAGTTTGCTTCTAATGAAAATATGACTGAAACAATGACATACTAATACCAAGATTAGGTTATAAAAGGCTGGAGTTTCGATTGTGTGCACTCTCTCAGTGTCTCTTGGATGACTCACCCTGAGGGATACCAGCTACTGGGTTGTGAAGTATCACTGAGAAAAGGACCACCGAGCAAAAGAGCTAGACTTGTCAAGGACTATGTAAGTGAACTTGGACGTTCATCTCTATCCAACCAAACTTTCAGGTAAACCTACAGCTGCAACTGACAGCGGGACTTCCCCTTCATGGTTGTCCTTGAGTCAGATATCCAACTAAGTCACTTCTGTATGTTGACCCCCAGAAACTGCAAGATAATATATTTTTATTGTTAACCACTGTGCATCAACCATAGATCTGTCTAAAATATGGGAATGGCTTTGGGACAAAACAGTGAGCGAGGGCTAGAAGAAGAGAAGTGGTAATGAAGGCTTACATTCCTTGAACAGACTTTTAGTAGAATTGCAGACTTTGGAATACTGAATTGAAAAGCTTACATGAAACTGAAAAAAAAATCTTCTTGTAAATTGAATTGTGATAAATGCTTGCTATTCAGTGGTATAATGTTTAGAAATGCTGCTACCTGCAAATATTCACAAATTAGAAAATATTCCTCATAAGCTGGATGGTCAACCTAAAGAGACATATAATATAATACATCCAAATAAGAATTATATATTGCATTAAGGTAGAATGAAAAGTAAATAGAATTGAGACAGAACTCAATGACAAAAGAAAATTTCAAAATATTCAACTCAAACCCATTGAAAATTAGTATAAGATAAGCATATTATAAAAGAGATGACTTTTATTTATTTTTTAAATGATTCTTTTTTTTAAAAGATTTTATTTATTTATTTTTAGAGAGGGGAAGGAAGGGAGAAAGAGAGGGAGAGAAACATCAATGTGTGGACTGGGAATCCAACCAGTGACCCTTCAGTCTGCAGGCCAGAGCTCAATCCACTGAGTTACACCAGCCAGGGCTAAAAGAGATGACTTTTAAATTATAAGATCAAAATTTGCAGGCTGACAGCTCTGGTGGGGATTTGAGGGGGTGGAGGGATTGAGCCAAGAAGAAAGAGAACTCATGGACAGGGACAACAGTGTGGTGAATTGCAGGGGGAGAGAGGAGGAGGTGGAGGTAGGAGAGGGTCTAGAGGGATAAATAGTAATGGAAAAATATACAATAAAAATGAACTATTAAAAATAATAATAAATAGTTTTAAAAAATTTTAATAATTTGATACCAAACATATGAAAATCATATTTGCTTCAAAATTTACTAAAAAAAGAAAACAATGCAGCTCTATTTTAAGAAACTTTTAGACAAAAAGTTAATACCTAAATTTATATTAAATCAGTTTATATTAATCATGTTAAGGAAAAGCAAAATGCATGCTTAATTATTGTCTCAAATTTTAAATATAAGTGCAAACATATATACAAATATAATATAGAAGACAAAACTTTAAAATTATAATATATATTGCTCTTAAGTAAAATACTTAGATCAACTTATATGTGAATGAACCTGAAGTCAATATTAAGGATTTCTTCTTTTAAATGTAGCACCATGAAGTTTTACTATATTACTATAAAAGAACAGAAAACATTAAGCTTCCAAATAATTTGGAGATAATTTACATTTCAAAAGATTATTCTATATAAAAGTATTGAAGAATGTCAAAATATTATAAGATTGTTTTCATAAATAAGATTAAATTTATTACAAAGTAAGGAGTATAAAGAAGTACCTAAAAATTATATTGCTTGTCTTACACATCTTAAGTCAAAATAAATGGATTCAGTTATGGTATTGGTAATCACAAAAATAATAAGAAGAAGAAATATGAAATTTAAGAATAAATCAAGAATAAGTAAAAATAAAATATAATTTCAAAATAATTGAAAAAGTTATAGTAAATGAGTCAGAAATGCAAACTATAGTTCATAAGCATTGTATAAAGCAAAGCATTTTTTTCTGTTACCATTGATGCCCCTTGAAAATATGGTTGCATTAGAGCAATTTGAATCCTCTTTTGCCCATTCCAACACTGAAATTTATCTCTGGTAACCATAGCAACAATGAAATTAAAGCACTTACAACTTCCTTAATTGATTAACAAAAATTCCAATGCTATAACCAAGAATACTCAGGAAGAAAACTCATGTTCTTTTCCTATGAGTCCATTTGTTAACTTCAGTGTCTTGTATTTTATAAAACTTTCAAAGCTTTTCAAAATAAAAATAATTATAAAGAAAAATATGAGGCTTATCAAAAGGCAAAAGAAGATACAAATTGAGTTCAAAGACAGACCAGAATTTTTTAAAAAATTAATTCACATGTTGAATTATTGGAAAAGGAATTTAAAATGACTAGAAAATATATTAAAGTGTTTAATGGAATAGGAAAATGACATATACAATCAGATAGTTATCAGTAGGGATTGAATATCTTTTTTCTTTTCCTTTATCATTTTTTAAATTTAATTGTTGGAGTGACATTGGTTAATAAAATTATGTAGGTTTCAGGTGTACAATTCTATAATACATTATCTGTATATTACATTGTGCGCCCACTTCCCAAAGTTGGATCTTCTTCTGTAAGCATGTAATTGAACCCCTCTATGTTTTTCTACACCCTTTCCCACTTTGCTCTGTCTAATAGTTTTTATTTGTTTGTTTTTCTTGTCTCAAATTTTAAATATAAATGCAAACATATATACAAATATAATATAGAAGACAAAACTTTAAAATTATAATATATATTGTTCATTGTTGCTTTCAGTTTTGTACCTTGGATATGAGTGAAATAGTGTGGTTCTTGACTTTGTCTGACTTGTTTTGCTTATTATAGTATTCTCAAGATCCATCTGTGTTGTAAATGGTAATATTTCATCTATTCTCATGGCTGAATAGTACTCCATTTTATATATGTGACATGCTTTCTTTATCCAAGCATCTATTGAAGGGCACTTGATTGTTTCCATGTCTTGGACACCATGATTAATGCAGCAATGAACACAGAGGTGCATATATCTTTGCTAATAAAGGTTTTCAATTTTTTTGTTAGATACCCAGAAGAAGGATTGCTGGGTTATATGGTAACTTTATTCTTAATTTTGTGAGGAGCCTCCATATTGTTTTAATTAGTGGTCTTACCAGTTTACATTCCCACCAGCAGTGAGTGTTTCCTTTTCTACAATTTTCCAACACTTGTTATTATTTGTCTTATTGATCATAGCCATTCTAACAGCTGTGAGGTGGTATCCCATTAGGGTATCCCACATTACCCTAATACTTAATGAAGTTGAACATCTTTAATTATGTCTGTAGGCCGTTTGTATGTCTTCTTGGGAGAAGTATTTGTTCAGATCCTCTGTTAATTTTTAATTAATTTTTTAATTTTCACTTGAGGACATGTTTTCATTGCTTTTTTTAGAGAGAGAGGAAGGGAGAGAAACAACAGTATGAAAGAGAAGCATCAATTGGCTGCCTTCTTGTACACATAAGAACCAGGAATTGTATACTTCTGGACTGGGGATTGAACCCACAACCCAGGTATGTGCGCTGTCCAGGGATCAAACCTGCAACCTTTCGGTTACTGGATGACCTCCAACCGAGCCACAATGGGCAAAGCTCTGCTCATTTTTCAATTGTATTGTTTGTTTAGTGTTGATTGCATGAGCTGTTTATATATTTTGGTTTTTAATTCCCCGTTGGAGCCATTGTTTGCAAATATTTTCTCCCATTCAGTTGTTTGCCTTTTTGTTTTGTTGGTGTTTCCTTCTGCTGTGCAGAAGCTTTTTAGTTTGATATAGTCCCATTAATTTATTTTTGCCTTTACTTCTCTTGCTTTTGGGGTTAAATTCATAAAATCTTCACTAAGATCAAGGTCCATAAATACAGTACCAATGTTTTCTTCTATGTAATTTGTTTCAAGTATTTGATCCATTTTGTTAATTTTTGTATTTGAGGAAAAATAGCAGTCTAGTTTCATTCTTTTGCATATGGCTTTCCAATTTCCCCATACCATTTATCAAAGAGTCTTTTTTTCTCCAGGTTTTTGGCTCCTTCATCAAAAATTATTTGCCCACATACATATAGTTTTGTTTCTGGGCTCTCAATTCTGTTCTACTGGTTTGGGTGTCTGTTTTTAATAAAATCTTTAAGAAAGAATAAAATGAATTATAGTTACATATCAAAAACAAAGTAACACACATAAAAAATGTGTTTTTATGGGTTATTAGTAGACTAGACATAATTAAGGAAAAATCAATGAACTTGATCTTACATCAAAAGAAATTCCTCTTCTAAAACAGAAAGATAAAAAAAGAGTTAAAAAAAAATCCCAGTAACATTAAAAACAGAACTGTGTATGCAAAAGCTATGGAAAATTATCAAACATGACAGCAAGAGTGTAATTGGAATTCATGAAAGAGAAAAAAGAATGATACAGAAGACTTATGTGAAGAAATAATGGCTGATAACTTCTCATATTCATGGCAGAAATCAAGCCACAGATTCTAGAAACCTCAGAGATCACAGAGTAGGATAAAGTCCCTCCCTGGAATATTGAATTTGTTATATAAAACTGAAATATAATATATGCAGAATTTACATGTGTAAAAATTGGACAAAAGTTATAAAGAAATAAAAGGATATTGAGATTAATTGGTACATAAAGTTCTTTCATAGACTCTTTTAGATGTTTTGTATTTTTAGAAATTGCAAGTTGATTTTTTTTTTTAATGTTAACATTTTCTTTGTTGTTTCTTTGTTCAAAAAAATCCCCGTTTTTCACAGTCTGTGTTGAGGTGTAGCAGCTTAGGAACATTTTGTAGAAATGAGACTGACTCCTTCAAAGTTGAAACAACATGAGCTCCCTGTGTCTGTGTATCAAATCATCTATTTAAACAAAACCTGTCTTTCCCGAACACCTGTTCTAAAGAAGCCACCAGGACTATCAGTGTCTTTGCTCTGACAGGTGGTGTGAATAGCACTGGGTTTAGGCTGTGGTTGCCTTCGGGAATCAAAGACCTTTAGGGCCTTTTTCCCATGAAGGATGCCTGACCTACTCAGGACTCCAAAAAGTATAAACACTTTCTTTTCAAGCATATCATGTACATCTTTAGGATTGTATTTTTTTTTTCAGTATCCATAATTCAGCTTGCTTCCCTCCCTAAATTACAATGACATACACTTAAGGAATGAACATAAGAGAAGAGAATGTGTTTGAAGAAAATCTCAATTTGGAAGGCAGCCTCAATTCACTGACCAGAGGAGTTACGGATGATGGAAGTACCCCACATGTATTTCTTGCAGGCCAAGATGAAGTTTAAGCAATTAAAAATTCATACTGCTGTACCTGGATTATTGCCTTGGGCCAAGTGGAAAAAGTCCATACAGGAAATTAATAAGAAAGCACCTAGCCTTTTAACGTAGATCTTGATCATTTACAGGATTTTTTTCACTTGGACCTTAAGGGGTATGGATAACGTCAAAACTGGCCCCCTCATGCTGCTTTTAGATCTATTGATAGGAGACTTAATTAAGTGGTGCAGAATACAAATCAAACAGTTTTATTAAAATTGCACATCATGTTGGTCATATTAATTGGACTATTTGATAAATAGCATATGCATATGTGTATAAAAAGCAATTCAGTGCAAATCAATACAGTACACACAACAGCCAAGGATTACGTATTATAACAGACAATTCTCCTTGGATGTCTCCCATTTCTCTGTACTTTCTAAGCAAAGGTTTTGATAATGTTTTATTACACACTATTTTTTCAAGAACTTTCATAGAGCAAACAGCTTTGGGCAATAGAGATAATATCTCTATCTCCAGAATAGATAGATTTATTTTCTGTCCAGCATAATAACATAATATTTCCAACTCTGGCAAAAATTGGCAAATATTTGCTAGCAGTCCCTTTAAAGTTTGAGGTTTCTTTAGCTCATGGTTCCTCTCTTTTAAAGCAACTCACTATGTCTGCAAGTCACCTATCCTTCCTGTCCTTCCATTAGGGAATCTGGGCTCAGGGAACAAGAACAAATAACGTTGCCCTAGATGTTGTTGTTACTGTGAGTAATAAACAATTTGTTTTCTCTAAACAATGACTATGTTTTCCACCAGCACCCACTAAACCTGTTGTCCTGCAATTAGGGTAAAATCTGAAACCCTTGACAGTTCTTGACATATAGGTGTACACAATCGTCCAAACACAGTACATGTAATTACATGCAAATATTACAAAGGAAACCAAAACTTGAGCTTTGATGAATTTAATGAAGGATGATGTATTTATTGAAAATGTAGGTACAATCTATGGATTTTACTTTTAAATGAATCAAAAAGTTATATTAATGGGAAAAGAATAGATGGCTAAATAACTACTAAAGCAAGTGTGGTAATATTATAATAGTGGAATCCAACTGCCTACAAAATGGTGTTCTTTGTAAAATTCTTTCCACTTTGGTCTTTATTTGAAGATTTTTTCATAATAAATGATGTGAGACAAGGACTGAAGGGTTATTTATTCTAACATATCTCAATAAAATGTCAGGACAACAATTTGACAATACCAATCGGAAGTAGTTAAAACCTGAATATGTTTTAAATCATTTACTCCAGGTTTTGGAATATTTATTATGGGAATGAATTAAAAATGCATTTATGTTAGTGTGAAGTATAATATATTTCAATTCTGGCTTTTCTTCTGAAAGTTTCAGAGAAACATAGTGCCGTTCTGGTTCTCACAGGTGTTAATGCTTCCTTTGGCTGAGGGAGTGCCGGGGAGGGACTACGTTTGAGTCGGTTAAAAACAAAAGAGCTCAGATGGCTCTGTGACATTACTGTAGAACTTATTTTCTGTGAAATTTAATTCTCATTCAAATTTGGTTTATTCCTACTATTTTATTATTAAACTAATTTAGGTAATAGTGAATCTGGAGGTGGGAATCCACTTGAAGTGTGAATTTCACTTAATTTATGGTTAAATTGGTTTAAGGAAATATTATGTTGTCTTTGGGGAAATAATCAAGAGTGGGAAAGAAATCAAGAGAATGATTACATTTGTACAGAAGAAAGACAATCTATGCATGACTACATGGTAATATTCCAGCTGAACTATTCAAGATAGTGCTAAATACATACCTTCATATTTTCTTCATGACTCTATTTAGAATGTAAAAAGGAATAAAAAGGTATTCTTAAATGTCTCCAATAGCAATCTGCATACTTATTCTTATTGAATCTAATTTGTGCATTAAGTTATTTCTAAATGTCAAACTGCTTTTTGCGTTTTAGTCCTTACAAAAACAATTTCATGGGTTTCTTCGTTCAGTGCCCTGATTGATGTGTGTGATTTAACTTTCCTTCTCTTGTACTGGTCTCCAGCACTGCCAATTTGCCTCTCTGGCACTAAAAGAATCTTACTCACCATCTAATATACTAATAGCTAAACCAGTTTAAGATGTGTAGAGGTAATGAAAATCAACAAACATACTTGCTTTTAAATTTATAACTCTCTGAGGCTATTTTTTTTGTTGTTGCTAATGGGATAGATCTTCTTATCTTCAGTTATTCATCCTATATTAGCAGTTCTTTTTAGGTGAATTGATTTGGCCTGTGAAAACAAATACATTGCTCCAAGACACGCTTTATTAATACAGTTCCAGGGGCTGCCACAGTCTCAGAGCCTGGTTATAAATAAAATGACACATGTTGAGAGAAAACACTCCTACACCATTAAATTGGCCCAACCAGAAGACGTGATGCATCCAAGAAATTTTAAGGACTAAAATCTATTTTTTTTAATAAATGGTTAACATTGAAATCTAATTCTACAAACCTAATGATTTGTTTTTAATCTAATGAACAGTAGTTATAATGAAGTGATGCTATATCCATACTGTTGAACAGTCTCAAGAAAATTAATGAAATAGTACATTTCTAAATCAATTAAATCAGTAATGAAATAGCACAAGCCCAGAGTTATATGTCAGGTGGTATACTCATATATAAATATGTATATTGAAATTAATTTAAAACAATATTTTAAAAACCTTGGAAATCAAATATATCAGTTTGAGGGAAACAAGTTCATATATCAAGTCAGTACTTATTAACAATTTTTTAAAGATAGAAATAATGGAAACAAGTAGTTTCAATTAAATATTAACAAATCCTAGGGGAAACATAAAATTGACAATTCAAAAACAATATCTACACAACTATTTCCCAAATTGCATTACTGATATCACATAACGCATATGACTTATTCTCATTTAAACAGTCTTTCTTATAAATCAGTATCAAATAACCAAATATTTGATATTTTAAAAAGGTAAACTGTATTGGTTAAAGTGATCTGTAACAGATATTACAAATAAGCCTAACAAATTAAAAATTTTGATAAATGGACTTTTTCTGAGAAAAACATAACAACAGTCAACTGTAAATAAAAAAATTAAAAAACAAATTTAAAATAAAAACAAAAATATAACAACCATATACAGGCAAAAGAAGAATACTTATACCCATTTGAATCTCTCTTGTATCCTTGGCCCTCCTATTAAGTGAAGGCGCATTTCATTCTTCATGAAGATTTCTTTTTCTGTATTTTAAAAATCTTAGTAACTAAAACGTTCTAGCTTCTATTTTCCTGGCATCAGTCATATGCCAGCCTTCCCTATTCCCCAAACCTAAGGGGCACAGGTCATGCACTGCATTTTTTCTTACACAGGTGTAATACATTAATCCAGTCAATGTTTTATTGCACTCCCGTAATTATCTGCAAAGAAGTTCTCTCATGAATTTTTCAAACTCAACACTTTTATTCACTTATGTGGATTTAAAGCTAAATTTCAAATGTCAGGAGTATGTATGAGCACTGTTCATATAATGTGCATTTGTTCTTTTGCATGTCTCCTTACCCTGAATCTAGTTGGCCATACAACAAACTGTAGCCATAGAAGGCTGAGCAAAAGGGAGCGTATAATTTCCTGCATTAGCATTTTGGAGCTTGTTTGAGAAACAATAAATAGCTTGTTCAATTGTCATAGTGCCTGTGGAGAAATTATTTTCTATATAATACACCTAAACAATTTTAGAGCCTTTGTCACTCCGGGTACTTAAGCAAGTCTGTAGACAAAAGGCTGCTGAACTATGTAGCAAGTAAGAAATGAGTTAAAAATAAGCCTTTGTTGTGGTAAATTATTAAGAATTTACCCCCAGATTCTCTATTCTATCCTAATGAGAAGAATATGTTATCATTAATGGGGTGCTTTTGTAAGAAATACATTTGAAGTGCTTCAAGCTCTGTAGAGGAGTGACTAAATGTAGATTTTGGGGAAGAGACTATATCAAGGGAATCTTGCGCCAGGAAATGAAACTAATGAGCACTTGTCAACATAATAAAAGCAAGTTGAAGTGACTTTCACAGCTCAATTAGGGTACATTTTATATTTAAAAAAGATGTAAACATTTGAAATACAATGTGCAAAGAAATCCATGAGTCTGCAATAATACTACAAAAGGAGAAAGCAAAGTTGAAAGTCTCATTTTGCAATACTGAAATAGTTTTTGACATCATCTTTTACTCTGAAAGTAGGTAAATAATGGGAATGTTGTAAGTCTTTATTTTGCCTTTTTACAAAGAATTCTACTACATGGAAACCAAATAAGCCCAGATAAAGAATGACAAGTATTTTTTAATAGAAGAATGACAGTTATAAATACAGAAAAAAAAATAGGATTTAAGCATATTCACATCATGACTTTTGTGAAAGGGAAGGAAGAATTGAAAACAAACATATAAAAAACTGTATAGATATATTTTTATGAAAATTCTAAATGGAATTCAAAGTTCTTTTCATCTACCTCAAATTTGCCATGCAGAAATGATTTACTAATTATGTTCAGTGTTTATTTTTTAATCATTCTTCTGTGGCTCTCAAATGGATTTAGTCTGGGATAAGGTTGTAAGCCAAAACAAGCAAAGAATCACTTGGCTCAGAGATAAACAAATGAATTTGAGGTTATCAGAACATGCATATGGTTTAATAAAATCACAGTGAATGAAAGTTTAAAATTTAATACACTTGTATATGTCAAAATAGCATAGCTGAATACAGCAAATATTTTCCAGATTGTTAGGTCAAAATGGTAGGAATATATTTGAATATTTATTTTTACAGTAAAATTATGCTGACTAGAAAATGCCCGTGTTAAAAAAAAAGTGGTGATATTACTTCATTAATTAGTTCATTTAATATCCATCTCATTTAGATTTGAAACATATAACCTAAACTCTCCTAAATATCAAGCAAAGCAGAAGTTACATTTTGTTATAGGTAGGAACTTATTCTTGCTACCTTAGAAGCCTATAAAGGTAAAAGTTTAAAACTCCACAGAAGTTATGAGTAGAACGGATGTCATAGAAGATCCATGGAGTTGTATACCTTTTCCTAGATGAAAAGAGAAAGATGGAAATTATATTAGCCTAAGAGCATATTGGTTTAAAAGCCAAATATATTTTGGAATGGTATTCTTTTTTAGAATATAAAGTCAACGTGATCATATAGTAAATATGGCTTTTAATAGGCCTCATGAAATCTTAATATTGCTATTACCTAATTATATTTTATAATTCACAGAAAGTCTTTAATTTCAATAAATCCTTATGTAACACCAACTCAGTTATAATTTCAGAAATTAATATAAATATTTAGACAACAAAATGTTGATGAAATTTCCTATAAATTTTCATGAGAGACTCTGTGTCAATAATTAAGCAGTGCCTGAAAGGCAATGTGCTGTCAAAAAAGACATTAGTAAAAACAGAATAAAAGATATGGCAAATCAAATAGACTATAATAAATTATTCATTTTTAATCAATAAAACTATGATTGTAAAATATTTAATATTAAATCTTTGTCTAGTTATGGTTGTTATACACTGATACACAATAAGTATTGTGAAAAGTTATTTTTATTAAAAATATTAAGAATAAAAGCTTTATTTATCAGTGTGTACAAAAAGCGACAAAGTCCGCATGAAATTTCAAAATGAAATTAAGTTGCCATAGGTATCTGGTACAAAATCTCTCCCACAACATTACCAGCTGCTTAACAGATGAAACTATTATTTTAGGGCATTAAGTACATCTCCCCTTGCATATCACAGCAATTAAAGGTAGATATACATAGAGCATGTACAGTGGATCCTTGGTACTCATTGTTAATTTGTTTTGGAACTTATGATGAGTGCCCAAACTGATGAGTACCAAATGAATTTTTCGAGTGATGAGTGATGAAGCATTTTCTCCTGCAGGGTATCATCGTGACTCATGAAAGTTCTAGCAAGTGTGAGAAGTCCTAAGCAAGTGCCAAGAGCTGAAGCTTTTTTCCTAGACAAAATGTGATGAGAACAGGGTTTGACCAGTTCTAAAGCCAATGAGTACTGAGGTGTGTGTGTAGATGGATTTCATAGGAATTGTACAATTGTAGAAGGAAGCAACTTTGCCAAGTATATTTAGGAGGAAAAAATGCAATTTTGTGGGAAAGTAGAATGAATGGTTGATCTAGAATAAGAAAAAGGGAAATGTAGGACAAACTCCAAGTCAAACCTCTCCAACACTTGCTATTTCCTAGTCTTGTTGATAATAGACATTCTAACAGGTGTGAGGTGCTAGCTCATTGCAGTTTTGATTTGCAATTCTCATTAGAGAAATGCTAGTGAAGTTGAGCATCTTTTCATATATCTGTTGGTCATTTGTATATCTTCTTGGGAGAAATGTTTGCTCATGTCCTTTCTCCATTTTTTAACTGGATTGTCTGTTTGTTTGGTGTTTGGTTGTGTGAGTTCTTTATATATTTTGAGTATTAATCTCTTATCAGAGCTGTTGTTTGCAAATATGTTCTCCCATTCAGTTGGTTGGTTGGTTGTGGTTTTTTTTGTTTTGTTTTGTTTTTTTGCTATGTAGAAGCTTTTTAGTTTGATATAGTCCCATTCATTTATTTTTGCTTTTGATTCCCTTGCCCTTGAGGTCAAATTCAAAAAAATCCTGTCTAAGGCCAACATCTATAGGTTTAGTACCTGTATTTTCCTTTTCTTTCTTTCTTTTTTCTCTTACTTCTTACTGCAAGATATACTTAGTGATTACAGAGAGAAGAAGGTGAGAGAGAGAGAAACATCTATGTGAGGGAGAAACATTCATCAGTTGCCTCCTGTATGTGCCCCAACTGGGGACCGAACCCGCAATATATGTATGTGACCCCACTGGAGATCGAACTCACAACCTGGTATAGGAGACTACACTCCAACCAACTGAACCACTGACCATTCAGCCAGGGCAGTATCTATGTTTTCTTCTATGTAATTTATTGTTTCACTCCTTATATTTAGGTCTTTGATCTATTTTTAGTTAATTTTTGTGTATAGTGACAAATTAACAGTCTAGTTTCATTCTTTTGCATATGACTTTTCAATTTTCCCAGTGACACTTATTGAAAAGCCATGTTTTTTCCCACTGTATGTTTTTGGCTCCTTTGTTGAAAATTACTTGTCCCTTTACATGTAGGTTTATTTCTGGACTCTCAATTCTCATTTCATTGGTCTGTGTGTCTGTTCTTCTGTCAATACCATACTGTTTGTTTATTGTTGCTTTGTACTATAATTTAAAGTAAGGAACTTTAATACCTCTGGTTTCATTATCATAATTTTTTTTCTCTCTCAGGACTGCTTTGGATATTCAGGAGGAGATTTGAATTTGGATGTTAAACATACAATGCAATATGCAGATGATGTATTTTAAAACTGTATATATGAAACATATATAATTTCATTAGCCAGGCACCCCAATAAATTTAACTAGAAATTTTTAAAAAGAAAGAGCCCCCCCTATTGGTGGCAAAACAGCACCAGAATGTTACTGGCAATTGGACCTTGTTTCAGCAACCTTGGTACTTAAGTTTTGGCTGAGAAAAAATTCAGAGTCAAGACTCAAATGCAAGCAAAAGTTTATTTAGAGAGTCACAGAGGTAGAAGTGATTCATGGAAGAAGTGAGCCAGCTGGGCTGTGTGGGTTCAGGAAACTAGTTACAGAGGCAAAAGTAAGGCCTTGGAACTTAGGAGAAAGAAAGAGACACACCTAAAAGAAGGAGAGAGAGAGGAAGAGAGAGATTGAGAGAGATAGCACACATTGAGCTCTTTGTTTTACAGGGTTTTATCCCCTCTGTAAAGGCAGGGATCTTAAAGGTGGTCCCAGGAGAGGATTTCAATAGGATATTCATCAGCTTTTTAGGTGGACCTTTCTGGGCCCCTGGCCTCTAGTGATTGGTAGGTGTCAGAGCAAGGGGTCACTAGTCATTGCAGCTGGTCCTGGTGTCAGCCATAACGTCACCCCAGCTGGCCTTGCTGCTTTCCTGGACCTGGAGCTGAAACACAACAAAGGAGTATATGTTATCTCTAGTTTGACCAAAATTCTGTCTCTGATCAACAGACCCAAGGCTTTGTTTCTAAAATTATTTGATGTGGGTCAAAAACCTCATTGTCTTGAAAGCTTAATGCTTAATTTTGGGGATATATATATAATAAATATATATACACATACATACATATATACACACACTGAAAAATGCAAATTCATGGTACAATCATTTCCTTGAGCTCTGAATAGCCCCTAATGAGCCATTTTATTTGTGGTAATTGTGCATATAGATATCTATCTGCTAATTGGGCTGGATCTCTTATTTACCATATTTTGACATTTATAATGCACACTTTTTTGACCAAATTTTTGAGGGAAAAATAAAGATGTGCATTATACATGGGTATAATTCCATGTCTAAAATATCTAATTCCATATCTAATATTAAATATAGAAGTCTAATTCTGTATCTAATATTAGATATGGAATTAGTACTACTCATGTATGTTTTTAATTGTTTTATTTATGCTTAGGCATTAGAAGTGTAACTATAGAAAACAATAATGATATCTATAAGCAAAATAATAACCTGAAATATGATAATCAATTTTGTTTCTAAATATAAATAAATTAAAAAATGAATTAAAAAATTGAGACAAAATATTTTGTTCCTGAAAGTTTGAGCCAAAAACGTGAATGTACACTATACCCAACAAAATATGGTAAGCTTATTAACATTTTTCAAATCTTTAGCTAAACTACATTCTTTTCTCACCTTAACTACTAATTTACCTCTGATTTAAATTTTCTAGGTAGTAGGCCTTGAAAAGGTCTACAAACACATATTACAGCTACAAGTTTAATCACAGCATACCTTCCCTAAAGGAGACAATTATACTTCTTTCTCATTAGGTTCTCAGGAACCCTAGGACAAGTTGGAAAGAAAGGTAAAAGAGTTGACTGCTTTAGCAGATCATGTATAAACAACTTTAATGTCTAGAGCTACTACTATGTGTGCCACTAAGTAAGTGCCAGTAAGAAGTTTGCCAAAACTTCTGCAGTGTCCATTCTCTGCTCTGCAAAATTACCAAGATTATGGACAATCTAAAAAAATCACCAACATCCTTGTGAGGGAACTACCAGTTTTACAGCAAGAGGTCCTCTATAGTCACCTAGCATTGGTCATAATTATCGCTCTCCAAAGGGGTACTTGTGCAATAAATGGTAGCTCGTGCCATACATGTGGTCCACAAAATCTCTTTAGTGTCTACACCATCACCATAAATTTTTAGACTACAACCTGGGATATGCATCTTACTGCCACTGCTATACTCACTCTACAGACATTTTAAGCACAATATCTTGGAATCTTCTGAACCAGTTCCCTCCCCCCCCCCCCCCACAAATGACAAATATCCTTTTTTCTCCCTTAGTCAAACTTTAATAATTGTTCTCTTTTTTGTATTCCTAGGTATGCCTCTCATTAAACGCCTGATCCCTAAGACCTTCCCGGTAGCTCTCCGTGCAAAACACTCACAATGGATGATACAACTACTCTTTCAAGGGCCTGCAAGAATGGGAAGAACAGCCCACCTCTAAAAAGTACTTGGAACAACCTCCAGCTTGCATAACTTTCCCCTCTAATACTGTTAAAACACAGGTTTTGTCTGTCTTAAGCAACAGGGGGCACTGACTAAATGTTCTGTTACTTGTTTTTTCATCCTTTGCTTTTTCTTGACTAAAGTAATCAGTCTTTTTTTCTTTCTGAAACTCGGTCTTTGTTAAATAACAAATTTCAACCCAGTACATCTGGACATCTAATTGGTTTTATTAAATGGTTGATGAATTAGGTAGAATCCCACCCAGCAAGCAGAGTGATACTGGATGGAGTTATGCAAGGCTTTTATAGAAAAGAGAACAGGGCGAGGATGTCACTAGAAGAGGTAAGAAAGGATTATTTTTAGGTCAGAACACCTTCTTTCTGGGGAAGAAAGGAATGGCAAGAGTTCTATTATGCCATTTCCTTTGGGGGTGGGAGAGGGTCCAGGTGACAGATTTCTTCACTGGTACTTACCTGAAAGTTCCAGACTGGTTAACTAAGATTATGTTTCTGGTTGAAATTGCAATTAGGTTAGGACTAAAATCTAAGTTTGGTGTTACGGGTTTTTGTGTAGTAACACCATTTTGGGCCTATGGAGTCTCTTCAACATTCTCAAGTCTCAACAAGTGCTAAAAAGTGGGACATGCTTCTTTATCAGCTTATCCTAAGAACTAGGTGACCACAGTGAGACATTTTTCCTATCAGATTCTACTGATTAGTTACTCTTACTTACCTAACTTCCCCTTAAAGATTTCTACTAAAACTTTCCCTGAACTATAAAAGGAAAGCTTTATGTCTCTGATGAGATTCCTGCAGATTTCTGAGATTAGAGCATTCTCCCTAAGGCAATAGTCTTTGTAATTAAAATCTCCTTAGCTAAGTTCAGATTTGTTTAAAAAAAAAAATATATAAATATATATATATATATATATATTTATGGACTTAATTCAGATACCCATGATAACATCACCACAATCAAAGTAAGAGATATGTCCAACACTTCCCAAAGTTTTCTTGGGTACAGACATTTGACATGAGATCTATCCTCTTAAAATTTTTTAATATGTACAATTCAGTATTGTTAACTATGACACTATGGCCTATAGAATGTCTCTAGAACTTATTCATCTACTGTACCTGAGCCTTTATATCCACTGAATAATAAAATCCCTAGTTCTTCCACCACCCCCCCCCCCAGCCTTTGATAAATGTTGATGAGAATGTGGAGAAACTGGAACTCTTGTATGCTGCTGATGAGAATGTAAAATGTGCAGCTGTTTTAGAAAAGAGTGGAGGTTTCTCAAAAAAATTAAATTTAGAACTGCCATATAGCACAGTAACCTACTCCTGAACCCATATTACTTGCAGCACTATTTGCAATTGCCAGGATGTCTAAACCGCCCAAGTTTATAGCATCAACAGGTGAATGGATGAAGAGAATGTGGATAAAGAAAACAATGGAATATTATTTAGCCTTATGAAAGGAAATCTTGACATAGGTAATAACATGAATGTACCTGAAGAACAATATGATAAATGAAATAAACCTGCCACAGACAAATACTACATGATTCCACTTATATGCTATATTGAAAATTGTCCAACTCATGGAAGCAAAGAATACAATAGTGGTTGCTGATTTATTTTTATTTGATACAGCTGAAGACTGTTTTTGTTTCTCACTAAAGATTTGAAAAAATAAACAAAATTTGCCTGAAAAGACTTTAAGTAACTATCAGGAACAACTGTCTTCGCTCATCAATTTAAAAATACTCTGCAGATGAAAATCTCCCTTATTCTGTGTTGCCCTTTTCCTATCAAAACCCACGCAGCATTTTACCTTGGCATAAGGCACAGGGATGTGAGGAGGCTCCTATAATCAACATCACTCAAAAGATAATGGAATCATAAGGAGATGACACTAACATGGAGTTATTCAGTGCATTCCTTCCCAAGTGTTGTTCTCGTCTGGCAGCATCCATGATGCAAGTCCCAGGAGTCACCGGAGCTGGAAGGTTCTTCATGCTACAGCATCGACCTCTGGGTAGCAAGTGGCAACAGAGGCAGATGTGCTGGAGAAACTCCTTCACTGGTTTGGTCACACAGTATTCCGAGCTTCTAAAGCCGCAGGCTTTTGTCCTGGAAATGTTGTGAACTGTCTTCTAATATATGTATATTCCTTAAAAACTGGGAGAAGGACCTTCTTCTAATTGCACCTAGGGACCCTAAGTGTACATGATTAAAGCTCTGGAACACAGAGATGAAATAATAAGTTGATTTTCAAAAATGTAGGTAAAGAAGCTTCCTCAAGAGTGAGTAGTTTTAATGGCTAGGACAGAATAAAAGCTAAATTTTAGAAAATAGAAAACTCTTGGAGGGGATAAGACCAAAGACACGTCCTCATGGTCGTGGGAGGAAGGTAGACAATGATCAGCAAAATGGTAGACCAAGTACTCAGAACTGAAGACGAAAAGAACGGGAAGTATTCCTTGTTGGAAAAGATGCATAAAGAAAGAATTAAATTTATTGGGGTACCATCTGTGTCAGGCTGGCTAGTAAGTTGTTGCTTTCTGATATCATTTAAATCTGCATTGCTTATGATATTAGTGGTGTTATGTAGATAATTAAAAATGTTTATAATGGATGTGATTTTTTGAAAAATAATCAATATTGGTTCAAAATCAAGGTGTAAGTGAATGGAACATTATTAAAATGTGTTATTGTGTTATGTGGAGTACAAACAGGTTGTATCGAGGAACAGGATCAGGTATAGGTTTTCATTTTGATAAATAATAGAAAAAAGATTCTAAACTATTATGTACAATATTAGCCTAGCTATATTATTTTACTTTCTTAGACTATTTATTCTTTCTTTTTTCTTGAATTATTTTGTGTAAGAATACTCCTTTAGGCTGTTTATGCTAATCTTAAACACTAATTATTCAGAATACTTATCTGAAAAACGCATACTCACATGCCATTTGTCTCTAGGCATAGCAACTATTTTAATGGTAATAAACAGAAATACTTCCAGAAATAATTGACTGCCATTCTCTAATTATGTTTTATTCTATCACTTTGTGGAAAAGATTTTTACTGATGCATGAAAAATATTTCAAAGCAGGAGGCAAGTTTTAAATTACGCTATTGTCTTTTGGCAAAAGTTTGGTTTTTGCGTTAAATCTAGACAGTTGAATGTTTCAGTGTCTGAACATTATGTTTGTTTCTTAGTAGTTGTATCATTAATTAGCGCATGTTTAAAATATTCACAGAGACTAGTTGGTCTGAAAGTTGTGGGTTATCGTGAAGCTGGTTAAAATATTCAGAGAGAATGATTATTATAGTCAAGTTTACCAAAAGACCACCCTTTTAATGTTTTGATGTTTTATTATGCTCCTTCTTGTGGCAAGTATACAGAAGCTAAGAAAACGTCTATGTACAATAATTCAAAGTAAACTTCAAGTGTTTGAAAACATACTTTTTTAAAAGATAATAACCAGATAGATTGAAAGATGAAATATTTACTGATATAATGATGGCGTTTGGAGTCATTTGAATTAAAATAAGTTTGTTTTGTCATGAGAATAGAACAAAGGTTAGTTGGAGAAAATTTCCCTACTTTTGTGTTTTCCCTAAAGTCCACCTTGATTTTTAAAGCAAATGTAAAATAAATGAATGAATTGTATAGATATTAGTTTAACTGAATGTTAGCTACACAAAATAATTTTTATCTGTCTTCAAGTACATATTCTACTCCAAGTGAATATACTACCACAAAAATTTCTAATACTCTATAACATAAACATATATAATACTTGTTTATAAAATTAGCTTTAATGCCATAGTAAGCATTTATAGATCATATCAATATATTAGAATTTATGTACATTATTCATACTAAAATTCTTAATTGAAATTTAGCTTGGTCTTCCTTTTATGTATTGTTTCAACAGAAAAAAAAAATACTTTTTCAGTACCAGCTGTGTTTCATGCAATGAGATTGTTAAAAAAAATAAAGAAGACAAAGAGCCTGCTTTCAAGTTCATTTTGTCATGGGCAAAGACAGGCAAACATGAAAGAAAGTAAGTAAGACAAGAATTCTTTTTGTTTGTGATACATTCTTTGAAGAAAATAAAAAGGTGATGATATAGCAGTAGGAAATATATTGTTCTAATAATGTGATGTTATTTCTAAAGTAGTAGCATTTGAGCTGAGACCTAAATAAAAGTATACTGAAAATTCCCAAATGGAGAAAATATTAAATATAAATTACCTTAGGGAAGGGATAAAGATTCTGGAAAAAAAGAAATCTGTATGGCCTCAGGAAGATTAAAAAATTAACTCTGTAATCCTTATTTATATATTTTCTCGCACACACAAACGCCCCTCTATTTCACCAACTCTGATAAACTTTAAAAGATCCCTCCAAACCTAAGTAAACTCCACAATAAAAATCCCAAGCATTTTAACCAACCCCTGAATGAAGACAGTGCTCCCACATCAAGTAAGTCACCATCTAATTTCATTTTTCAAATACCTGGCTCTGATATCCATTTCTTCTTTTGTTGGTGTTCTGTCTATAATTACATGTTATAACCTTTGAAATAAATTCTAACATTGCAGTCCATTATCACATCCTACATATGATAGCAGGAGATGAAAGAATTAGGAAAAAGTATGTTATTTAAAATGTAACGTTATATGGCACTATAAAGAATATAGTGCATTTTAAGATTTCAATGTTTTTATTTCTAAAACTGATCACAAGGGCTGTTCGCATTTATGATTTGTCTTCCTTTACCATCCATTCATTCTAGGTTTTTGGCTGTGAGTTGCCCAGCAGTGTGACTCAAATCTTATTCTTAAAGAAGCAGAGGTGTTTGCTGTTGTGGCTGTTTTCTTCTGCTCACTCAGAGATGTAGTAACACTTTATCATTTTAAACCTTGTGGACAGGTACAAGAAGTGCTACAAAGAATCCCTCAGGTCCCATATCTAGTCTGGGTTTCTGTTATACCTTTGTCCCTATTTACTCTCAATAGTCAAGGTCAGATGTCCCAATAACATAGCGACCTATTTTTGCCTGTTTGCTCAGTAGCAGAAGGAGCCCCAGATAAACATTAATCATTCTAGCTTGTAATTCAGTGGTGGCAGCTAATCCCTTCCATTCTGGCAGATTCCAGAATCAGAGGGAACAGACCATCCTCTCCCTCCAGTCGTCATTCAGTTTATTATGAGAAGTAGTATCTCAAGTTCCATCTCTTTGTTTTCAAATTAGCTGCTCCAGGGAATTCACGAAGGATCCTGCTGAAAAATCCTGTTTTACCAAGTCTATTGACTTAGGATGTCTTTCAATTTAAGAAAACACAATACATGAAGGTTTATGCTCTTACATCATCTAGAAATAATTTAAGTTGTAACAAAGAAATAGATTGGGGGCAAGTGTTATTGTTTAGTCTGTTTAATTTACTGAGTGTTTGCTTTTTTAATTTGTATGTATTTTTGTGAGAGAAAAGAAGATGCTTAGTTCTCATGCCTCAAAGAATAAAAAAACATATAACGGATCTTTTTTCTGTAATGGTTTTGCGTATCAAAGATGGAAGCAGTTATACATATATGACAACAGTGGAAGCCCGTCTCTGATGCCTCAAATAAGAAAGGCAAAATGCAACTGGGTGATGTGGAGACAGGATAGTAAGAAGGTAGGAAGATCTCTTGGCAGGTGGAGTAGGGAAGCTAAGACGTATAGCTGAACACAAAGGCAGAGCACCTATCATCCAGGTGCCAAAGGCTGAAGTCCCCAAGTGCCTGGCTGGGGGCAAAACTGGGAAAACAAGGTCCTCGCCCCCAGGGTAACCTCTCCTCCCCTGGCCTTTCATCCTTGGAGACAACAACAAGACCTCAGTTTTGTTGCAGGCACCAGCCCAGAAAAGCAGCAAAGTGGGTGGGCAACTCCAGGACCAACTGCAATGACTAAAGACCCCCTGCCCCGTCTCTGGCCAATCAGTGGGGACCAGGACCCTGAAAGGGCACACCTGGAGAACTGATGAATACTTTATCGAAACCCTCCCCTGAGACCTCCCCTAAGAGTCTCCCCTGTAAGAAGAGAGATAAAAACCCAAGACAAAGGACCCAGCACCAACGCTCACCCTCAGGGGAGCAGCCTGTGCCATTCTTTCCCTTCTATTTCCCCTACTTCTGTCCCCACAGGCATGTGTCTTTCAAACTCCAAAGCAGTAGGCAGCGGGCAGCCCATACCAGGCTACTCCCCTGAACCCGTTCCCAAAACCTCCTTTTCTCTGACTTCCCAGTGAGTTAGGCAGCCCAACCTAGGCTCTCCTGTTCCTTCCTCTATGCTAAGCCCTTCCTTGTATCACTGTCCCCATCTTTAGTAAATGTATCCTCATAGTCACCTGGACTCGTGCTATGAAATCTTTCCTGCATAAAGTCAAGACCCGCACGCTACAGCTGGCCCTAGGCATATCTGATCAAGGCCAGGCCCCTGTTTGGTAAAAATGCCACAATGATGATTTTGATTATTTTAGATGGAAAAGGTTCAACTGGATGAGAAACAAGGATCAGAGAACAACTGACATCTTTTTCTTTTAATACAGAAGGACCCAAATTATGAGAGGGATATAACAAAGTTTGTGGGGAGAAAGGCTTCACCAGGGAAGGAAAAATAACATAAGAATAAAATCTGCTCAAATGTGAATAATATTATTTAACTGTATTAAATTAAAGAGATGAAAGGGAAAAAAAGCTTTTTTAACACTTTTTTTCTCTTCAATATTCTAACTCTGTCCCTTAGTGGCATATAGAAAGAATCCATTGTTTTATGTCTTCCAAGAATAAAGGGAGTCTAACTGAGCTTTCAACAACAACAACAAAAATTAACTGTATATTATGCTAAAACATTTACATTCTTGGTCATGGTACAGAAAATGTAACATTGTACAGGAAAACACCCCAAATTTGCAAGATATTATAGCATAGCCGTCATCATAAGTTAATGCTCTATAGTATGTCTAATCAATCTTACAATCAATTGCTTTTCACATTCGAGTTTATAGATATTAAGTGTTTAGAAATCAAATCATTGCTTTACTGTCTACTTGAGTGAAGTATTAAAAAACACTGTTGGAATAGGTTGAAGTTGTTCAAAACACTGCATGTATCTGTGGGGCCTGGCACTGGAGGAGCTATTGCAGGCAGTGAAACACAATGAAAATCCTCCTGTCTTAGGACAAGATTGCTTCCATCGTTCTGGAGTCAATCAAATCAATCTGCCTAGTTAACTGGTGTGTTCACTTGAGAAATTATATCTTAGCAGGGGAACCTGAGCACGTTTGTTTTAATTTATTTGGCATCAGTTATTTGCACAAACTGCTGAACTTTGGTGAGTTGAAATTCTTATTACTGACTTCTTGGAGATCCCCTGTCCCTAAAATCAGGACCGCATTTTTACAAGAGTACACTTGGGAGAGCTCATGAGGAGGCTGATTGATTTCTATTGGGTTTGTAGCAAGCCTTTGTGATTATTTTTTATCTCTGGTGGTATGAACATTTTAATGAGCATTCACATTATAACTGTAGATAGAAAAATATTTAAAATGTGTGCACTTCACCCTAAACCGTAGGGAACCGAGGGAAAAAAATAAGTAGATAGATACAGTATCTCCTGGTGCAGTGCTAGTTAAAACATAGATTGCGAATGTGCCCAGAAGCAACAGGCTGAATATTTTATCCCCTCACGTAAATTCTTATGTTGAATCCTCAATGTGATGGTCTATGGAGGTACACTCTTAGGGGCTGATTAGGTCAGAAGGTGGAGTCCTCATGAATGAGATTCACCCTTTAAAAAAAAAGATGCCTCAGAGAGAATTATCTTGCCCTTTTACCAAGCAGGGACACAAGAAGGATGTTTTCTGTGAATCAGAAAGTGATCCCTCCACTTACACTAAATCTGCCTGGACATGATATTTGGCAACTTGGTCTTGATCTCCACCTTCAGAACAGTGACAAATACATTTTTTTTGTTGTTGAAATCACTTAGTCTACTGTATTTTATTATAGCGATTTGAACACACTAAGTTACCTGGAAAGTTTGAATTTCAGTTAAACAATGAACATTATATGGGACGTAATTTACTGAAAAACTATTTGTTCTTTATCTGTGATTCAAATTTAATTGGGTATATGCATTTGTATTTGTTAATCTAGCAGTCTTACAATAGACGCAACCACATGTCATCTAATTATGTCACCCAATTACTTAATGTTGTCTATTCTATTTCCTCAGATTTTTAGACAGATTTTGACCCTATATTTCATTTTGATACTTCAGTATTTTATATGTTATTTTCTGTTCATTTTTTTTCTTGCATACTTTTTCATCAGTTCACATTTGGCTTTTCAAAACTATTTTATTTCCAATGATATTTACAGAATCATATGTATGACATTGAATTAACTTGTGACTTTGCTTCCCTAATATGACTCATTTGCTCACTCATTGTATGATTGAGATAGTTCCCTCAAATGTAGTCATTAAGAAAAGTTTAATAATTATAATAGTATCTGTTTCAAAGACGTGGTAGGATATGGGGAAATGTCAAGTGACGGTGTGTTATCTTGAAACTAGTAATAATAGAGTGTCCCACTAACCTGAGGCTTAACTAAAGAAAATAGTTACGATGAGAGAGCCATAAACCATTAGAGAAATTGCCCAACCATGGCAATACCGCAGGGATTTAGCCAAGGTAATGATTATACTGACCCCATTCTGTCTCCTTCCCCTCTTTCCCACACACTGACCCCCTCCAGTGGTCCCATCTGGCCCACACATTTGGAAGCCAGCGTGCAGGAGACCTGCAAGAAAACAGGTCAGTTTTCTTGTGCTCAGAGGCAAGGGGACAAAGGGAGAAAGAGAGTAGATACAGAAGAGTAAACAGGATATGCAAAACACTTCTTTGCATAAACACTATGACTTAGTTTTTTATTTTTATTTACTCTGTTTTTCTGGAACTTTCTTATACCTTTGATGGATCTTTTTGCATTGATCAATTTTAGTTCCATGTTCCTCTTTTTCTCATAATAATTTACTATAATTATGATCCTATTTGAATAGTCGTTACCTTTAAATGTTTTAAAATATATATTTATATTTTATTTTTAATGAACAATTATTCATACTTCCCTTTAAGTAAATTAGGCAATGATGACAAGCAGATAAATTAACAATTATCTAATCTACCTCCATAGGTCTGATTATACATGTTTATGTGAAACACTTGGGAATAGAATTTCTTTGAGACACATATTATTAATAAACTGTTCGGTCTGGTTGAAATTGAAGTGCTGGATGAAACTGAACATTTCGAGAGCTGATATTATGACATAAATAGCTAAAATACTTTGGGGCGAGGAAGACAAAATCATCAAGGAAACTGAGACCAGATAACAATATAAAGAGAAATAAGTTACAGAATATCATGAGCAAAGGAATTTTATAAATAAATATGTCAAATCTTTACGTTTACCTTTAGACTCTGTTTCCATCTCTCCAGCACATTAACCAATGTTCTAAATAACAATGAAATGAAATGCTCAAATCAAATGTATGTATAACTTCATACTTTCAAATATTTACCAGTTTGATATTTGTAACACAAGTACAGAAAGTCAGACAGGGAAACAGACATAATATCCATTTTAAAGGATAACTTACTCTTGGAGATTGCCTTTGGTTGGGCTATTATAAGCCAAATGATATACTCTTAGCGGCTAAAGCGACAAAAATATTTTGGACACTTTTGGAGTTTGGAGATCATGGCGCTAGCATGCATGTTGAGATGAAAGTTTTCGTCTTGGCTTGCAGATGGCCACTCTCTCTCTATGTCCTTAGGTGGCAAGGAGAGAGACCTCTCATTTCTTTTTTTTTTTTTTTTTTTAATAAAGACATTAATGTCATCGTAGGGTTCCAACCTCCAGATCTCATATAAATTTAATTGCTTTCCAAAGGCCCTAATTCAGGTACCATTATGTTAGAGTATTAAAAAACAAGACAGTATGTCCCAAATGGACTTGCTTATGTTAGTTTTAGGTCCTGTATCACCAAACTGAGACTTTACTTAATTAGAGCTTTGGCTCTTTCAGGAATAAAATCTTAAACCAGTCAATCAAGAATCACTCGATTAGCGCTAGTTAAGTAATCTGTATGATAGGCCTCAACCATCCTCTGAAGGGAAGTAATCTTTCTTTCTCTTTTAAATTTTTTTATTGTTATTCTAATAGAGTTGTCCCAATTTTTCTTCCTTTGCCTTACTCCACCCAGCTCATACCCTGGCCCCCGACTCTCATGGTCAATTTCCGCACCGTTGTCCATGTCCATGGGCCATTCTTACATGTTCTTGGACTAATCCCCTCCCCTTCTTTCCTCCATCACCCCCCTCCCTGCTCTCTTTTGGCTGCTCTCAGTCTGTTCCATGTTTCCTTACTTCGGGTTCTATTTCAGTAGTGCCATTTACAACAGCTGTGTGTTGGAAACAGGCTAATTGCCCACTAGTAGATGAGTGAATAAAAAAACTGGTACATTTACACAAGGGTCTATTCTACAGCAGAAAGAAAGAAGGAACTCTTATCTTTTGTGACAGCAGGAATGGAAATGAAGAATGTTGTTAAGTGAAATACACCAGTCGGTGAAAGACAAATACCATATGATCTCACTTGAACGAGGAATTTAACAAAATAAACAAACAAGGAAACTAATTTTCAATAACCAACTGACCTTTTGCTTAAAAGAAGTATGACTCCTTTGTTCCTGCTTCCTTTTGCTAGATTGAATGATGCCTGGTTTGAATTGATTTTTACTCAGATAAAAAATATTTTAGTAGACTTTCATTTTATCTCTTATCAAGGAGTTCAGGCTTCAACAGAGATAGTTGGGGGTGGGGAGCACAAACATTCCCTCCATAACAGAGATGCCAAATTGCCAAAGTTAATTATTCATGAGAGTCTCCCTTGACAGATTAAAAAGCATAGATTTACATCCCTTACACCCAGTCAATTATGCAATATACTGATTTTTATGAAGTGTTCATATTAGCAAATGTAGTACCCTAGTTAAGTCTGTCAGATGGAATTCACTAACAACATTTATTTTTACCAGTTCTTAGTAGTAGGCCACCTTATTTTAATAATGATAATTATTCAATATTTCCAATAATCAGTAGAATTTCCTTTTTTCTCAATATCTTGAGATTTTAGAAATGAATGATTGATATGGGTAAAAATGATTTACTAAATGAAATATTTTAATGAGCATAAACCATATACATCACTAATATTTTATTGTGACCTACTCTGATTTCCTCTCAAAAGAAAGATAGATGATTATAAAGACAGGTAGGTTTTAGGTAGAGTATAGATAACTAGATACTTAGATAAGATAAACACAAGATGTTAGCAGAATGTGGTTAAAATTTTACATAAATATTCAGTCCTTCAACAAGTAGGCATTAAATTCTAAGCAAAATGCTATCTAGTAGAATAAAGTGAAATGGTGTTTGTCAGATCCGTATACATGTGCATAAATATAGAAAGTAAAACTTCACAGAATTCTAAAGTCATTAATGTAGAAATAAGGATTTTGCTAGCTTCCATTTAATTGTTTTCAACATATTTGCAGGCTGGAGTGAAAAAATATACACCTAAATCAAATGAATATTTACATTTTCTCCTGCAGAATTCTGATAAAATCTAATATTAGAACAGGTAAAAAATGTGGGTAAATTAATATTTTGAATAAAGTTTATCATTACTTTTGTTTATAAAATGACAGTACTACTGAAATCATACATAGTAAAATAAATAATAGCTTTTAAGAAGCTTCAAGTAATCTTTGTGTGCTTGAATGGAGTTTGGAATAAAAATTATGGAGATTATATTGAAAGCTGTGTTATAGTGAGTGACTCCCACATGCTATTTTGTTATGTAGTAATAAATACCAGGGCCAATTATGATTATGATTACATATAATTGATTTTTATATATAATTCAGCTTCCTATATTTCTCAGTCAAGATAACTGAGTTTTATTTTAATGACATTTTAGAATCAAAGCAACCACTAAGATCCAGTTATTAGTGAACAAGAATAATAGGGACTGTTCTATAAGAAAAAAAAAATTACACACCAGAGAGAAGACATTGTTTAAATTTTTTTATAATAGAAGTTTTGCTATATTAAATGAAACTTACTACATACACTGAATAATCAATTCCTCTTAAAGTTAAATTGGACCTGAAAGAAGTACAAGTATCATTATACATGAATTATTTTTATTCAAAAGAGGATCTAAGGGGGAAAATCAATTTCTGTGGTATTCTTGAGAATTTTATAACTATTAACCTCAAAATAATGATCCATTCAGAGAGGTGAGAAAATAATGTTAATGTTCCCATGGAATTTAGGCTAATTTTACATCATAGTCAATGCATTTTCTCTTCGGAGATTTGATAGTTCTAAAGTATTGCCTATTTTAGAAAGAACTGAATATATTTTACTCTCCATCTTGAGGCTTTTAATCTTTATCACAACATTGCTCGGCAATTCAGTCCTGAGATATTGCTTAGAAAAAGAAGTACAGAAAAGAGAAGTGGAAATTAACCTTTAAGTCAGTTATTTAAATTTGATCCTTAACCTGAAACCCCTTTGTTAAATTGAATAATAGTAAATTAACAAATTCATCAAAATTATCCATCAAGTTTTATCCTAAAGATTGTTTTATAAAGCTTCAATGAGCCCTGAAAATAGGACACTTAATAGAGATTCTCACATTACACTTAACTAGACAATTTTAAATTGAGTTGTCATAATACTCTTCTTTTTTTTTTTCCTAACTGATGAAATTAGTCAATTCAGATTCAATTACTCAGGCTCTTTCATTACAATTCATTCAGTCTTCAAAAACATGTTATTTAAAGCCTTTAAACATTGGTTTATGATGATGTTAAGTTGCAATACATGTTTTGATTTTAAAATAGGTTAAGTTCACCACAACCAATTTTTACCTCAAAGTCACAAAAGCATGTCTACAGGTAGGCATGCTGTGTTTAACGTAAGTCTTAAACACATAAAGTAAAATATGGGATAATTTTGATGCACATTCAACAGATGACATATTATAATTTACCTTATTTAAAAGATAACTTCACATTTTCACAAAAGAGTTTAAAGTTTGGGCTTTTTTCATAATACATATTGACGATAATGGCAGCTACCACCTGCGTAGTTTGTGGTCCCTACCCCTGTTCAGCAGAGCAATTAAGAAAAAGTAAAATAACATGCTAAAATCTCTTTGATATAACATTTTTTTACAAACTCCAGTAAATACAGGTATTATTCCATAAACTATAATTATAATAGACATACTTATTTTTTATGCTCAGTTTTAGATGGGGTTATTTTACAAAAAGTGTCTGAAATCTCACAAAAGTTAACATTAATTTCCTAATGATATATGGGCAGAGGACATTAGCTTAACATCTATGCAATTTTAGATACTGTTATAATTATATTCCTTTTGGCCTGAAACTCTATTTTCTCTATTAGTAAAGTTTTAAATAGAGATCAGAATCATAATAACCTGGGCTGATGTTAAGAAAAAAAGAATACAAGCGTATAAAAAAACTAGCCTCTTCATGACGAATTAATCAAGTTGCTACTGCAAAGGAGAAACAAATACCATTTGATATAAATTTTAGGTATCATAGATGTTATAAACTTTCAATGAGTATAATGTATGTCAATACATGTTAATGAAAAAATTCTTTTAGTTTTAAGGCCACTGAAAAAAGTAGAAAATAATATCATATCATGATTGCAAATCCCAAAATGCATTGCCCAGCATTATAATTGCTATACTTTGGTCTGCCTTGTGAATGTGTTCCATTAACTCTGAAATACCATAAAATCCAAAAGTAGATTTTGTAGCTCTGATTCTACTGATGATGTCTTTCTAAAATTAATATGACTCATATGAAAAACAGTGTTTTTGTTCATACTGAATATTAAGTTTTAAAAATAACTAGCATATGTTAATCTGAGATCTTGACGAATGTGACAGCAATATCAACCTAAATTTTTATTAGTTATACATCTGAAAACCTGTTGACTAAAAATGAAATAAAATTCCTTTACTTAGGATAAAAATAGAAAATTTGAGGTACTTAAATATCCTTGAATTATTACTTATTTCCTATGCTTTTGCTTATAGGAAGATACTATACTACCAGTGTTTTATTAAAAGAAACTGTAAGTTTTATTTTTGTCAATTTATAGATAAGAAAATATTAAGGTATATTTTAAGGAAAAAAAATTGTTATTACAATGTACATCGCAGTTAGGATATAAAAATATCATTCAATTTACCAACTTTGCAGTTTGTCTTAGGATATCATTTTTTAGAAATTGCTAACATGCTAACAAATAAATTTAAATATATTGATTGTAGACAACATACAGAAAGTAAAAGGACTTAAAATGAATAGAAGCTGTTAGGTGTGTGTGAATGTGTGTGTTTTACACTGAAGAGAATAGTATTCACAAGTATGTTTGTTATGGGAGAAACCTGGTTCTTCTTGCTGAAGCAGTAAAGAATTACAGATCAGCAAGTCTATCAGCATGTAAGCAGGGTTTCTGAGCGATATGTTGTCATGGAAGAGAGCAGGCTTTGCCCAGGTGGCTGTGACAGGCACAGGTTCGGGGCAGGGCAAGGTAAGGGCAGCAAGAGCAAGGGCAAGGGTGGCAAGAGCCTCAGATCCTTTGTTCTGAGGACTTACAGAGTTGGCGGGATGGAGGTAAAGAAGTTTCATATTGATTAACAGGTAAAGGCGGTGCCAGCTTTCCCCCAGGGGTGTGATCACCCAAACTTGATGTGTGTGGGGTCTGTTAGTCCGAATCCTTATCTAGCTCCAGATCCCATTTGTTCATCTTGTAAAACAGATACGTGAGAGGAGGCTGTTAATTAAATCGGGGCAGTTACAAAGAGTTATTTATGGGCTTCTTCCTGTAAGCATTAGGGAGTCCCTCATAAAACAGATAGTGACCAGAAGCAGGCAATTAACCAAGGTTGTTTTATGGGCTTCTCTGGGTACTGTGGACCCTCTCCTCTTAGCCCTTCTGGGCCTTGGGATGAAAGCACAGTTTCAAGGCTTTCTTTCCCAGTTAGTGGAAATGGTACATGCAGAATTTCAAGGACTGCCCATTTCCTGTACTAACATAGTGTTTCTTGTGATGTTGAAAAATCCGGCAATATTATGGGACCAGGCTCAGGACTGATGAGGTCAGTGGGTGAGGTACGTCTCTCTCCTCCTCCCTGCCTTGGTTTGCTGCATATCCTACACATCCTACCTAAGTGCTAA
The DNA here is from genome assembly GCF_021234165.1 of Pteronotus mesoamericanus. Taxonomy (NCBI): domain Eukaryota; kingdom Metazoa; phylum Chordata; class Mammalia; order Chiroptera; family Mormoopidae; genus Pteronotus; species Pteronotus mesoamericanus. The sequence goes on along the minus strand of NW_026555285.1, from coordinate 35,446,140 downwards.
AAGGCGTTTCCTGGCAGACAGGACACTGTACGCCGGCCAGCAACACAGTCTCAGAGCTCTTTTTGTGCTATCTCTTGTCTTATGCTGATAAACATGCAAAACAATGAACATCATGGCATTTTTGCAAATTTAAATGATCAAAATTCATACAGAGAGGAAAGTGAAACACAAGAGTAATACGACAATGCTTGAGAATAACAGTGGCATAATAATCAAAATTAATTCTTCGACGTTGTCAAATTAATTTTAAAAGAATGAACTTTATTCTTTTTCAGATTCTAAAAAAAATTTCAGTGCTCTATGTGGTCTAACATTCTTTGTGATTATTTGTCATTCATTTTTCTTCTTTAGCAATATTTCTTTATTTTTCCTGTTCTGTTGTCACAGGTATTTTAATGCATTTTATTATTTTTTAATTTTTTGAGAATTCTTTACATATTCTGGGTAAAAGTGCTTTTTCAGTTATGTGATTCAAAAACATTTTCTCCCAAAGAGTGGCTTGCTTTTATACTGTTTTTAAAACATGGCTTTGAGCAGCATTTCTTAGTTTGATGAAGTCCAATTTACCAAATTTTCTTTTATGGATTGCGCTTTTTGTTTTGTACCTAAGATATCCTCAGTGTCACAAAGAATGTGTCGTATGATCACCTCTAGAAACTTTATATTTTATGGTGAGGTTTCTGCTGCATTTAAATTAACATTTGGCTATTTTGTAAAGAATGGGTAGATGTACATATTTTTGCATATGGATATCCAATCTGTCTGGTGGTGTTAGTAGAAAAGACCATTCTTTCTCCACTGAGTTGCTTCTATAATTTCTCAAAAATTAATTTAACACTTATGCAGGTTTTTCTTTCTATGCTGTTGACCTATTTGCTTGTATGCCAGTACCACACTATCCATTATTGAAGCTTTAAAATTGATCCTGATATCAAAGTCACTCCTCCAGCATGAACTTTCTTTTTCAAATTGGTTTTGGCTGTCTTATGCTCCATGACTATCATATAAATTTTTAAATAAGCCTGTTGGCTTATATCAAAAAACCCCCCACAGACTTTTGTTGGGATGGCTTTAAAACTATAGGTTAATTTGGGGTGAATTGATATATTAAAAATATGGAATCTTTTGATTATAAACACAGTGTATCTATTAATTTATTTATTACCTTTAATGTTTCTGAGCAATGTTTAATAATTTTCAGGGCAAAATTCTTGCATATATTTTGTCAGATTCATCCTAAAATATTTCATAGTTTGATGTTATTGTGATTTTGAAAATTCCAGTATATGATTCTTCACTGACAGTTTACAAAATTTGAGTTTTGTATATTGAATTTATAAATGATATAAATTTGTTGAACTCACTTTTTGGTTACTTAAACATTTTTAAAAGTTTCATAAGGTTTTCTCCAAAAATGATATTGTCTGATTATTAACATTTTCACTTCTTCCTTTATTATTTGAGCGCCTTAATCCCTTTATCTTTACTTGTTGTACTTCTGTGCAGAATCTCCAGTAAAATGATGAGTAGAAACAATGAGAGAAAAAACCCTTGCCATATTCTTGATATTAAAGGGAAATAATTCAGTCTTTCATCTTTAGAGATGATGGTACTGGCAGATTTTTCAATTTGAAGAAAATTTCTTCTATTCCTATTTTTTTAAAATAAAGAATAGATGGACATTAACAAATGTTAGCAAGGATACATAAAATAAAAACTCCCAAGCATTGCTGTAGAAAGTATAATAGTGCAGTTATTTAAAAACATATTATGACCATTTCTTAATCAAAGATATAGTTACCATGTGACCAAGAAATTCCTCCTACATATCTACCAAAGGAAAATGAAATATATGTCTACACAAAGATTTGTGCAATAATATTCATAGCAGTATTATCCAATTATCCTTAATAGCCCATAGTGGATAAAACCTGAAGTTTCTGATGAACCACCCATGGCACATCCATATAGTGGGGTATCATTTGCAATAGGAAGGAATGAAGAATTGATACATGTGACAACATGAATGGACCTTACTAACATATGCTCATTGGAAGGAGCTAGACACACAAAAAGCATAAATTATAGAATTTCATTTATGTGAAACATCCAAAAATCTAATTCTATAGAAACAAAACATTATATTTTCCTATGACCAGTGGTGGGAATGAAGAGTGACTGTAAGTTGTCACAAGTTTACCTTTTAGAATCATAAAAATGTTTGAAAATTAGATTGTGATGATGGTTGTATAACTGTTAACATTAACATTTATTGTATCTTAAACTTAAAATAGGTGACTGTTATGCTACTTGAATGATACCTCAATAGAAGTGTTAAAAATTTACTGAGCTACTACTTTGGATTAGGTAATTTGCAGATGTAGAAGATATAAAGCCAAGAAAAATAAGAATATTTATTCTATGGATTTATAATACATTGTACAGTAACAGAAATAAACAAAGTAATATATTTAAATGCTAAGATGGCACAATAAGAATTTCTAACCATATATCTGATTAAAAAGAGTGGTTACTTCTGTTCTTGTTGATATATTTTATATGAATAATGTTTTGAAAATTTCCTCCTTGTAAATCATAGGTATTTATTTTAATCTTATTATTTTTCTAGGTATACAAGGAAGAAAGTTACAAGGTGAAATTGGAGTAATTATATTCAGATATTACCACATGGATACTTCATAAGTAAGTAGTACAATTAACTAGTCCATTTTGTTGAGTTATGGGTGAGGACCGAAGACAGTTAAGATGCACGACATAATAAAATTTTTATAAATAGCTGATCCGTTCATCCAGATACATTAAAGTAAGAACTTGTAAACAACACTTTGTGAGGGAATTTCTTATTAAGCACATAATGGAATTTCTTGGTCTAAAAGTTGACTTAATTTGTGTTCTGCAGTAAATATTGACTTTGAAACAAATCCAATGTGTTAATTGTACTGTGTCAGTACTTAGATTCTCCTAAACTTGGAGTGCAAATGCATGTAAATTAGGCAAATTATTCTTTCAAACTTATTGCCCAGGAACAGATTGTCACAATATAATGTATCATGTGTTTATCTGTACTACAAAAATATATCTTAATATATTTACATATTCTCCAAATCCTTTATTAATTAATCTATGTGTTCATTCATTCATTTATTCATTTACTCATTAATTCATTTAGTTGATGTAACTACTGTTTATTCTAAATATTTTTATTGCCATAACATTCAGAATATTCATCTTAAAAACATACACTCATATATATTTTATATGTATGTTATATTATATATGGTTTTTATACGATATGTTTCTTTCTCTTTCTCTCTTCCTCCCTTGCTCTGACTCTTTCTAGTGGAATGAAGGCAATTGTTATGTGATTTTGAGTTAAATTGGAGTGCTTTCTCTGATTTACTTATCCTTAAGACTACTATCAAGATTCCCATTAACATTAACGCCTGAGTTTCTGCTCTCTTGGCCTGATCATTTCTTCCGATTGAGAATTAGCTTCTTCTAAAATATATGAAGTTAACTGGTATGATTTCATATGTTATTTCTAGATTCCTGCTGTAATTTATACACTAAATACACCTTTTTCCAATTGTAAAGGTACTTTAAAAGCCTTGTTGCCATAACACTAATAAAATCCCTGATCCCATAGGTGGGGGTGGACAAAGGGGAGAAGTTTAACAGGTTCTCCTTTCAGGTATGACTAAGCATTGAGTATTTCTGAACCACATAGTAACTACATTAAAGATACATTGAAAGAGCCATTAGTCAATTTTATCAGCAGAATTCAGAAGGATGTTATATGCAAAATGCTGTTTTAATTTTGTAGAAATGTTCTGTTGTTATGCTCCAATATTCTTTCAGGGGTGCCTTTCTCTGCACACTTGAAATGAAGGTTCAGCCTGAGACCTGACTGATCCGCTTGTCTATGGGTGCTGTGCTTGCTCAGTGTGACTGTCTTATTCCATATCAAAATGTTTGCAAAGGCTGAAAGTTATTAGGAAACCAAGGTTTATAATAAACTTTATTTGTACATATGAGAGATTTGATAGGTGAAGCAAACAAGAGGAGTATTTTAGCTATTTTATGAGAGTCGTAATAATAAATTGATTAAATTTGGAGGAAAAGATTTAATTTTGGTGTTAGATATTAAGGATTACTTGGATTTCATTCTTCAAAAGTCATGGATATTATTGACATATTTCTCTTGTTAATACTTTTTTTGCATTTTTAATAAGTTGAATTGTGTGTGACTTGTGAATAATAATAAATGGTGGAACAAGTACTCTAACCAGAAATCTGCCACAGGCTGATCTGAACAATTTGAAAGACATGTTTCTTCTTTGCCTCAGCTAATTTAATTTAATTTAATTTTATTTTATTTTATTTTTGGACTTGACTCTGTTGTACAGAACAGGATTTAAGCAGAGCATGGGGTTAAACATATGCGGTAGGTTGAAAATGGCTACAAATTGTTTGACACCCTTGTCACCCACATTTTTCTGTTTTATTTTAAATAATATTTTACTTTAGAATAGATTTACAGTAACATAAAAGTCACAGACAATACCCAGTTCCTGCTGTGTTTCAGCACACAATGACTTCAATAGCTGACATCTTACATTGGTGTGTTACATTTTTTCCAATTAATGAACCAAGGTTGATACATTAATATTAAATAAAATCATATTTTTGGTTTTTATTTTTTCCTTTTTTTTCACTATAGTAACACATTGTAGTTAGTAGTCTTTTGTCCTCTTAATTGTGACAGTTTCTCAGACCTTTCTGGTTTTGATGACTTTTACTTCCAAATGTACTGATTAAGTATTTTCTGGAGTGTCCTTCAATTAGGATTTAACTGATTTTTTAAAAGTTATGTGTCATTTTCATTACATCATATCAAGGGATCATTCTGTCAACATGGTATCACTGTTGGTGCTAATTCTTGACCGTCTGCCTGAGGTATTACTATACTCATGTTCCTTAAGGATTCCAGCTTTAGCCATTGAAATCTCTTTATTAGGCTTGTGTGTCCCATTGATATACACAATTTTTATGAGGTTTGTTTAAGTATTACCTCTTTTCCTGACACTACAAGATGTGCCAGGCTCATCTTATATATTTCTGTCCCTTATATAATTCTGACATCTTATATAATGTCAGATCTAGAATCAGCCATTTCTCCAAATAACTGATTTCCTTTACTGGGAAACAGTATTAGAAACCATCTTCTGAGTGTTAGGTGTGCTTTGTGCTCTTGAGGTGGCATCAACTCTCTACCTTTTCAGCTGACAGCATAAGACAACATTTGGATGTATACCAGCCTATATATACACGTATCTATAAATACTTTTACATGTGCCTATCTGTATCTATGTTAAGCTGAGCATGAGTCCATGCTGATGCCACCAACTCTAATCCATTCCCATACAAATCACTTCAGCCTTCTCTTGCTTATCTCTAACTGTCCCCCTCTAACAGTGAGAACCCTGGCTTAACTATGCACCATTCATTAATTTAATTGTTCAGTTCAAGAATCACACATAGTTGTTTCGCAACTGTTAGATTATATCCATGTTGGAAATAACCTATCAACTAGATTCTAATTTTTATATACAATTTTTTTTTGCCTTTCATCTCACAGACTCTACTTATTTTTAAATTCCCTGGTTGGCACCTCCCTCCCGCTACTTCTGTCGGTGACAACACTAAACAGTGACAGCGCAAAATGCAATTAAGAATGCAGAGAAAATAGATTGCTCATTCACTCTTGCTGAGAATGTGAAGTGTGTCATCACTCTGGGAAACAATTCTACAGTTTTAAAAACTTAATACACCACATACCACATGACTCAATGATTGTACTCTTGAGTATTTATCCCATAAGTATGAATAATTATATTCGCTAAAATATCTGCCCATGCATGTTGACAGCAGCTTCATTTGTAATATTCAAAAAGCGAAAATAACCCAGTTATTTTTTAATTGGTTGAATGGTTAAGCCACTGTGGTAAGTCCACACATACTATGGCATACTATTGAGCCAAAAAATAAAGAAAGAAAATAAAACATTTAACACACACACAAATTCAGATAAATCATCAGAAGATAATAGTAGCATAAAAAACAAATGCAAAGGTTATATTCTTTTTGTATGATTCCATTTATGCAAAAATCTTGAAATGATCAAAGTATAGATGTGTAAAACAGATTAGTAGTTTGTGGTTAACAGAATTTAGGGAGAGATAATGGTGGAAGTAAGAATATTGTGTGTAGTTACAAAAGCTATACACAAGGGATTCTTGTATGATAGAACTTCTGGGTCTTCACTGTATTGGGGGATAAATGAACCTACAAAGTTTATAAAAATGCATAAGACTACACACACGCAAGGGAAGACATGTAACTAGGGAAATCTGAATATAATAGGTGGATGGTATCAAGGTGAATATCATGATTGTGGTATTTTATTAGTTTTGCAAGGTGTTGCCATTGGGGAAACAGGTTGGAGGGTATATGAATTATTATTTGTTACAACTACATGTACATTTATACTTACCTTTAAAAAATGTAATAAGAAATTCAGTTGAAAAACTGCAAGAAAGAGAAAACTTTCTCTGAAAACATACATCTTTGCTAAGGGCTTTTCTCCCTAACAGATGAAAATCTTTAACCAATTTTTAAGGGAAAAGCCCACATTTAACAGAAAAAAAATGGCTAAATGATAAGAAAAGATAGTTCATACACAAACACACACACACAAATGAATATTTCAAACTTATTAGGATATTGTTAAGATAATTTGTAACCAAGTGAATAAAATATTCTACGGTACACACCAAAATAATTATACTCAGTGTATACAGAAAAAAATTAGAACAATTAAAATATGATAATAAATTTACATATTTTCATACATTTTTTGAACTATGAAGGAAATGGGAAAGGAGGAATGCAATAACAAGTCACATGGGAAAAATAGAAAAAAATAACATAAAAACCTATTTAAACACATGTTCATCAGATAGTATATGTGATAGTGTAAATTTTCTAGGCCTATCATAAAGTACAGGAATTATCAGACTGGATTAATGAAAAAGTAAACAACATGCTATTTATAAAACACATACACATGTACAATATCAGGATACAGAGAAATTGAAATTATATAAAATATGTTTTTCATGCAAACATTAACCAAAAGAAAACAGAGATGGGCATCATAAGACCAGATAAGATTTAAGACAAAAAAAAATACAGATGATAGAGCTATATTATTACAATTTAAAATACTACTTGTACAAGAAGATGTAACGATCCCAAATTTTGTGCGCTTAATGAGAGGATTAAAAAAAAAACTGAGAAATCCACAATCAGAATTTTAATATGCATCTCTCAAAAACTGTAACACAAGCAGATGAAAAAATCATTAAAAACATACAATTTTAAATAACAAGGAGTGTTATTGCCTTTGAGATATGCGGAATACCATATTCAACATCTGCAAAATAAAATCTTTTGAGGTGCATGTTAAAATTAACAAGCTCCACTAAAGCACATATAGCTACCAATATCAAAGCTTTGAAATCATTTGTGTTTATATTTTCTAAATATATGGAATCAAACTGTTATAGGGAGGGGAAACTCAATTCTGCTTGCTGATGTAGTAAAGAATTACAGATCAGCAAATCTATTAGCCTGTAAACAGGGTTTGTTGGTGATATGTTCTCATGGAAAAGAATTGGCCTTTCTGAGGTGGGGAGAAAAGCAAAAGCAAGGGTAGCAAGGGTGGGAAGGGCAGGGGTGGCAAGAGCCCTGGGTCCTTTGTTCTGAGGACTTATATAGATGGTGGGATAGGGGTGCAGAAGTTACGTATTGATTGACTGGTAAAGGTGGTGCCAGCTCTCCAGGGTGGGGCGGGGTGTGACTCCTCAAATTTGAGTGCCTGAGGATCTGTTAGCTCAAATCCTTATACTTCTCCAGGCCCCATTTGTTCATCTTGTAAAACAGAGATGTGAGAAGAGGCAGTTAATTTATGTTGGGACAGTTACCCGAAGTTATTTATGGGCTTCCTCTAAGCACTAGGGGCTTTCTCATAAAACAGATAGTGACCAGAGGTAGGCAATTAACCAAAGCTGTTCTATGGACTTCTTCATTTGGGCACTGTGGACCTTTTCCTTCCTTTCAGACCTTGGGATGAAAGAACAGTTTCAAAGGCTTTCTTTCCCAGATAGTGGAAATGATACATAGAATTTCAAGGTCTTCCTTCCTCCTGTGTTAGCATGGTGTTTCTTATAACGTTCTAACAGCTGGCAGCATTATCGGACCGGGCTCAGGACTGCTGAGTTAGTGGGTGAGACATGTCTCCCTCCTCCTCCCTGCCTTGGTTTGCTATCTAGCCTACCTAACAAAACTAGAATGCAACATTAGAAAGTGAACTTGGAAATCCCCAAGTGTTTTGAAATTGACTACACAAACTTTTATAATATAAGAGTCAAAGAAGAAATCAAATATGAGTGAGAAAATGTTTTCAAAGGAATTATGAAAATCAACATGTTAAATTGTGCAGGAATATAGTAAAAACATGGCTAGGAGATTTTAGTAGCAACGAGTGGGAGCAAATCAAGTATTATTTACTTATAAAATAGATAAATTGCACCATATTCATGCAATGGAATACCATAGCAATGAATATGAATAAAAAATTTATATATTATCATGAGTAAATCGTGTAGACATAATACTAAATAGAAAAGCCACACATATCATAAGACTAACTCTATTATGTTCCATTTATATTAAATACAAAATAAGAAAAAAAATAATCTTTGATGGTTTAAGTCAGGATAGTTGTTCTCCTTAAGTCTGTGCTCCCCTGAGAGGAGCCTTCTAGGATGCTGGGAGGGCTTATATCTCCACAGTGGTGGTGTTCACATGGTGAGCATATGTGAAAATTGATATTTACACATGTGAAAATTCAAAAAACTCTACACTTAAGATTTATATATTTACTACATGCAAATTCTGACTCGACAGAAAGTAAAGCAAGCTATTCTGTCATACAATATAGTACCACCCACCCACTTGACCAAATGCAGTGTTGATAACCCTCTTTTTATGAGTCTTAGAAAACACTAAGTCTGATATATTATTCCTGGAAGTGTTTACTGGCGCAAACTACCTGGAGGGCAGTATATATCAAAATTACATGTGTATATATAGTTTCTCCCTGTAATGTTTATGTCTGGGGATCCATCTAACAGCTATTCTTGTACATGTGAAATGATATATGTACTAGTTTATTCATTTTAGCTTTGTTTGAAACAGCAAAGTATTGTCAATAACCCAAAATTCAGCAATGAAAAACTGGTGAAATAAATCACAATATGTTCCCAAAAGTAATAATATGCACTGCAAAAGAAAAAGAATGAGGGAACATTATGGAAGGTGCTGACTTTCCTCCAAGCTAACCTTGTAGAAAAAAAAAATAAAAAAACACTTTTCAGGGAAACAATGTCAAGTGACCTTCCTTTTATATTAAAAACAAGTGAAGATAATTAATTTCTGTATCTGCTTCCACATACATTAATAAGTCAAGCCTTAATACACAAATAACCATATTCTGATTTTTATTGTATTGCTTAGTTTATCACTCTTTTTCTTTGAGGGTTCTATCTAATAATTATTGCAGAGAGGAAGGTAGAGATAATCAAAAGCAAAAACAAAGAAAGGCAGGGAAAAAAGGCTTCTGGCTTCTACATAGTCATGTAGAAAAACAAAACAACTCCCATCCCTACATGAAAAAATAAAGCTACACAGGTCAAAAATGAAGTACTATTTTGGTGAAATCCATCAGAGTGAGCTCACAGGACAGACAGTCATCCTGAAGTCTGAGGGAGAAAGACACTGTCAGGTAGACATATGAGCTAAGCATTTGCGTTCCTGGGCAGAAAACTGTCAGACTTCCTAAACACTTGGCAGGTCCTTAAACTAGAAATTATGAGACACTCCTGGAGCCTGAGTGCAGGCTAGAGTGAGAGATGGAAGCTCCTGAGAGACACAATCATAAGGGGATTGTCGCCCTTTCATAAGAATATTGTAAGGGACAGTTAGATGAACAAGACCTTTTGGGTAATGTACAAAGTTTGAGCAACTCAGGTTTGCTGAGTTAAATCATTCCTACACATGGGCTTACCAAATAACTCAGCTATCTTGCTGTTACGTATTTATCAAAATGACTTAAAAACTTAAACCCACACAAAAATCTGCATGTGATTGCTCAGAGTAGCTTTATTACTTATCACCACAAACTAGAAGAAATCAAGATATTTTTGTAGAAATGTTCTTGAGTGGATGATCAATGGAACCATACTGCATCCATAAATTAAAATATTATCAATTGATAATGGAATAAGCTATATGATTCGTATAAAAACATGATGAAACTTAAGTGGATTTCGTTAAGGGAAATGAAACAGACTTAAAATGTTATATATTTCATTTGTATGATATTCTAGAAGTAAAAATTATTAGCAGAAAACAGAGACACCTAAGAGTGAAAAGTTAACTACAAAGAGGTCACCCAAGGTTTTTCTTAAGGTTAATAAGTATGTTACATGGATGTTATATACTTCATACATTTACCAAAACCAGCACAGAATGAAATTTGCTGAATGTAGTTAAAATAACAACGAATCAACCAAGGTATTGGGGTATCCCAGAATAGGGTGGAAACAGTCACAAAATAATCACACAACAGCCATGGCCAGTGTGGCTCAGTTTGGTGGAGTGTTGTCCCATAACAAAAAGGTGAGGGTTTGATTCCCTGTCAGGGCACAAAGATGGGTTTTGGGTTTGATATTGGGTGTAGGCACGTATGATCCCTAATCTGGTGTGAGAGGCAAGTCAATACTTTTCTCTCCCTTCCTCTCCCTCTAATAAAAAAAATAATCAAACTACAAATGCATGACACTACTTCACTGAAAAGGATGGAAGAAAGTGGAGCTAACCTAATTCTAGAAACAGAACTTGTGTGCCCCAAAATTCTTTATGTTGAAGCTCTAATCCCCAGAGTGATGATATTTGGAGCTGGGGCCATTAGGAGGTAATTAGGTTTGCTGAGATCATGAGGGTAGAGCCCCCATGGAGGGATTAGTGTCCTTATAAGAAGAGACCAAAGAGATGGGCCTGCGCTTTCACTTTCCACCTCGTGAGTGTGTATAAAGAAGGTGCCTTTCTGTAAACCAGAAAGAGGGCCTTCACCAGGCTCCTTATCACCTCAAAACCTTGATCTTGGAGTACCAGACACCAGAACTGATTGTCAATTAAAATATGCTGAATCAGAGGGGCGGACTTGGAAAAAAAAAAGTTAAAGGCATACTCTTAAATATGTACGTCTCTATCAACTAGTCACAAGCATGTCCCTGCCATTAGATGTGAGAAAGCCTGAAATTGTTTCTGAATAAGACAAACAAAAAATGTTTCTATCTTCAAATATATCTATGAATATTTTAGTTGTCAATATGTTGAAAAATACAGTTTCTTAAGGATGAATAAGGACAATAAAAAAATAGAGCATTACTATAGAATCTACTTTGAGTACTCTTTTAGACCTTTCCTTGCATTTGGAAATCTAAATCTATGTTTTGTTTTGTTTTTTATCAGTGTAAGTCTTGTACCATCATTCCCTCTTACCCTGGTTTTATTTTCAGGGATAAAGCTGAATGATAAATTTAATCATTTACATTATCTAAATCAATATTATTATTTTTTATTTTTATAAAGTTTAAAGTAGGTTAGAAATTTAAGAGAGGCTAAAATATATTCTCAATTAAAGAAAATATAGTATCCAAAATAATTAATAAAATTCTGACAAAGTATGTCTTTGCTTACAGTATTTTGTGGTACTCTAAAGTAATAATCATTTTAATTTATTTAATGGCTCCTACTTAAATCATATTTTTGAATAAAATAATTCTTATCAGGTGTTCATATTTAACCTGTTTATTACAAAAAGAATAATAGAAAGTTGTGGCAGAATAGCTATTTGCTGGGAAAAATCAATTGCAAAAGGTTGAAAAATAATCTTAGGCTGTTAATTGGGTTGTGTTATAAACAGCACATAGCAAGGTAGATAAGTGGTGCCTCATAGCATATAAATGTTCAAAATTAACACACCTTGTGATTCCTTTTAGTCCACCAGTTTCACCGGCCCTAACAGTATATGCAATATTTTCTGACTGTGCACGTAAGATATTACAGAATGATTTCTCTGGTGTAATTTCATTGAAATACAGAAAATGTTATGATTGAAATACTTTTTGATAAGGAAGTAAACAGTAAATGTTTCTAATAAACTACAATTTCTAATGTAATCTTTAAGAGATGCATTTTTTTTCCCAAAAGAAAGGAGTGGAAATTATGACTTTTATGAGTAAAAATAGCTAAGAGATGGCATCTAAGGAAAAATACTATTATTATTTTCTATATATTTTTAATATTAAATATATTTATTCTTTTATATACATTGAACGCACATAAACACACAATATAGGTGGTACTGTAAATTATTTTAACACATATTTCTTGAGAATCCTTGACCAGTACTAGTGGAATATATCTTCCAGCACTGGTCTCCCCTTACATACTTACACTTTAGTGAATGGAGAAATAAATAAATAAAATAAATAAATTAGAACTGCTAATGAGAAAAATAAAGGAGGAAATGAAGTAAAGGAACGCATTAAGATCGATAAGAAGATTTTTTTTTCCTATAATGTTGCTAACAAAGAGAGAATAAAGTTCATCCCAAAGTTTGGATTAAAAATCTTAATGATTGACTTGATTTTACCTTGTTCAGGTCATTTGCTTAACCCTTGGACCAATTTAGACTTGTCATGTGCCCAGGAAATTAAGGAAAACTGGGTATCAGTAAGCACAATTTCTACCTCAAGTAGACAGTATATTTTTTAACTTTCCCCAAATAAAAGGTATTATGTATATATATTTATATATTTGCATACATATATGTATATACTTTGTCATATTGAATTTTTGCTTGCTGATTTAATTTCACTAAAATGTTTTGTAATGTCTTTTTTTTGCAGATTTAATTTTTTTTCTTTTTTATAGTTTTTCTTAAATGTTATAGTTCTCTTTCATTTTCACATTTAATAAATAAAACATTCAAATATATATACAGGATAATGGCTTGTTTTTTGCACTATGTCAATTATTTTCTGATACCGATTCTCTTTAAATTATAGGGTAACTTTTTTGGTTATGAGAAAAATTAATTGCATTAGTGATCTGGAATCATCAGCCCTTTTTGTATCCTTTGCCACCTTAGCTGTGCTCTTCTTTTTTATGCTAGATCATTTATAATTTTCCCTTCTTGTTTCTTAAATGCACAATTATGTTCCCCCAATGCATTAGTTTCCTAGGGCTGCCATAACCAAATGCCATAAACTGGTGGCTTAGCACAAAAAAATTTATTGTCTCACAGTTCTGAAGGCTAATGTCCAAAATCATGGTGTCAGCAGGCCCTGACGCTAAAACCTGTAGGGAAGCATTCTTTCTTGCATTTTCTAGCTTATAGTGGTTTGACAACTGTTGTTGTGGTTCCTTGGCTTGTAGCTACAGCATTTCAGTCTCTGCCTCAATTGTCACAAGACATTCTTGCGCTTGTTTCCCTATCTTCTGTCCTTCTAAAGGCACTCATTGTATTAGATTAGGCCCCATCCTAATGATCTCATGTTCATTTGATCACATCAATGAAGACCTTATTTTCAAATGAGGTCACATTCTCAGGAACCAAGGGTTAGAATTTCAACATATCTTTTTTGGGGACACAATTCAATCCATAACACCCAACTATGGACATAATTTTCTCTTTTGTATCTGCAGCCTCTACTCAAATATTACTCCATCAGATTGGTCACTCCTAATGATCCATTATGAAGTAATTACCTTTTATATTTTATGCCTTCAGACTTGTCTATTTTTCAGGGAAATTAGACTTAATTGACAAAATATTTATTTCTGATTCTGTTTGTTAAACTATTTCCTATTTGTATGCACTAAATAGTGTCTCATGGAGGTGGCATGTTGTCAGTATTGTTGACTGTCTTGTCCCCAACATTCTGAGTAGTCCTGGAAACAGTATGTGTTCAGGAATATTTATGGGATTTTTGAACAAATAAAACCAAAATAAGAGGAACTTGGTTACAGATTTAATCAAATGCCTCATTGCATTTTTTATTCTCTTCATAATAAAGCTATATGAACCAAGGCTTAATCCAGTAATGATAGTTTAAAAAATAAAAAAGCACTATTTTAGTAATTTAACTACTGTGTCGAATAGTGTTAAAACTATTCCAGTAGGCCTCTTTCATTAGGAGAAAAGTTAAGCCATTGTTTTTTTTCAGAATTCTTTTGTACATGAAGCAGTTTAGCATTCCAACTATTTGTTATTCTCATAGGTGTGTTTTACACAACACCATTTTTATCATTTCTGAACTTTAATTTGCTCTTTTGGATTTTTATTTTTATTTTCAACAGATTGGTTTCTTCCCTTTGGGACACTAGGCACAGTCCTATTTTAATCCCTATTTCCTTTTTGCATAATGCCCAGATGTGGTGATCAATAATAAGTTCTTCAGAAAATGCAGAGCAGATACACATGACATAACATGTGCTGTATTTTATTTGTTATATGGTTTTCTTTCTAAAATAAAACTAAAATGCTGGACCAAAAGGTGTTGTTGATTAAAAATCAAACAATACATTTGAAGTTCATTTAACTGTATCAGTTAGACATATTTATAAATTGTGGATATGAGTGAAATTGCTTGTAAACAGATGGTACAATAGGTGAGTAAATATGAGTTAAGCTCATATACTTTCACATGTTACTTGCACCTTGTGTAAATACTTAACTCTTGAAAATCAGTGGCTTTTTTACTACTTTTTTTCCTGCTATACACACTTTTTGTTTCAGTGTACAGTTGTGTGCCAATTCATTCCTCAAAAGAGAGCTTAATCAAGTTTACCGGAGATGTCAAGACTAATTGTCCTTGTTCACCATTAATTTCATATGAACTCTAAAATATGTTTCATTATAATATTGATTCTGTAGTTTAATAAGAATTGCATATTTTTTCCATGCTTGCTATGTGCAGAATTAGCTTCATTAGTTGTTAGTCACTGTGTGCATAAAATGTCATGAAAAATAGCGGATTAAAAGTTCTCATACATATATAGATGATGCATATGTATGAATACCTTTGATTTAAAATATATGTATATATGTGTATATATTTCAAAGAAAGGTATTCTATTTTATTCCCTTTTTCAAATTAATAGACAACATTAAAGGAGTGTACAGATCGGGATTTGTTTTTTTTGCCAAAATGATGCTAGCATATGGCAATAGTGTTTATAACTCTCATTTCTGGGGTCACCTAGAAGTCAGCAAGGCAGCTTTGCTGACCTCGCCTGGTTAGTTTATGTACAGGGATTTGGCCAGCTGCCTGCTTATTTAAGAGGTCCTTTAGTTGAGGCTACGGAAGCAAGTTACTCTGGACCACACATCTTAACTGTTAGCAGACTAACCTGGAATTTCTTACAGCAATGACCGAGGTGCAGAAACGAGCAAGGTCAATTGTACACGTGCTTTTAAAATCCTTTCTTTTTAGCATATTGCTAAAAATCCATTGGCAGCCCTGGCTGGTGTGGCTCAGTAGACTGAGTGCCGACCTGCCTACCAAAGGGTCACCAGTTTGGTTCCCAGTCTGGGGCACGTACCTGGGTTGCCGGCCAGATCCCCAGTAGGGGATGCCTGATAGGCAACCACACATGGACGTTTCTCTCTTTCTCCCTTTCCCTCTCTAAATCTAAATAAATAAAAATCTTTAAAAATCCATTGGCTAAAGTAAGTTACATGCTCAAGGCAACTATTAGAGCAGGATGGTACTTCAAAGCCATATGACAAGAGGAGTGATGAAGAACGAGGTTCTTCTTACAATCTTCTGAAACATATTTGTCTCATATCTTACTAATGGCTGCTGTTTGATAGATAGCACCGACAGGGCCATGGACTTCTGGCAAAATTATTATTTACATGACGTAAGAAAAAGTTTTTCTGTTCTTTTTTAAATTTGTTATTTATAAATTATTCGTTTTGTGTTTTGTCTTTATAAAGGGAATAGTATTTGTAGATATGTCAAAATATATTTAGACTCACTAGCATTTTGAAAGTATAATTATTAGGCTGGCTACAAGATTTTGTTATTTAATACATTAGTAAGAAAGAATTTATAATAAAATATAACATCTTTATTTGACAAATATATAACTGTCATACAACATAATTTGTTTACTTTGCAATTTTTATGAATTTTAAACATTTCAAAATAGTACACTGAGAATAGATCCATGAATTTAATCAGTTTAAAAAGTGGATTTTTAGACCAATGAAAGAAGCTGAATACCATAGAGTTTGAGTGCAATAGGTTATTGATTCTGTCTTCATTTCCTTCTTTGTAAAATTTAGAAAAGTACTTTATAATACACCATCAAGATATTCTATGTTTAACTAAAATAAATGAATCCTGATTCTGTAAATGTTTCTTTTTTCATATCTTTTACCTTAATAACTGACCATTAAATAGAAATTTTTAATAAAGTCATGATATCACATAGGCATCTTAAATGTGTCCATTTCCATCTTTAATGCTTCCACTTACTTAATAAGCATATCTTGAGCACCTTTACTATAGTCAAACACTAAAATATAAGTTAGAGATGAAATGGCAACAAAGGTGCAGATCCTGGTGTCTTTATTTAACAATTTAGTGGTTGAAAATTTAACGATTTCAAACACTAAACGCACAATTAAAATGTTGCTTTACACATACCAAAATAAACAAACATGGCCTTGAAATGCTTGAAGGTGTACTCAACTAATGATGTAAATGGAAGGATATATAGGGTCAATCAAGAGTTTCATGCCTCTGATTTTATGCATGTTATTTCTCCTACGATAACACTTTCTACTATCTATTGGAGTGATAATAATTATTGAAACTCAGTTGAAATGTCATCTGTGATTCCTCTTTGCAGTCTCCTAAGATTTGTTCATTCTTTTATTTATCAAATCACTCATTCACCAGTGTTAACTTTAATACTAGAATGTGAAGGAAGTCTGTGAGGTCAAGACCTTAGATTTTTTTATTTGTGATTTTAATACTAACTCAGTAATTGACAAATGCTTAGGACTAATGAGGAGCTAAGAACTTGTAGTCAAGTTGCAAGAATTCAAACATTAGCCTCCTCACTTACTAACTGTGTAACATTAGATAAGACTTACTTTCTAGTTTATAAGAAAGGATTTTACAACATCTGTGTTATACAGATATTCTGTGGCCATATAAATTGCTTAACATATTACCTGTACAGAGTAAATGGTAGTTAGCTACTATTATCACATGTTAATGAGATCAGTAATATTTCTTATGAATGTGTGTGAAACATCCACAAATGGCCAAACAAAACTCGAAAGAATAAAAGCTTGATTATAAACTTCTTTATTTCCTGGAGTTGGGTAAAATTGAATTATAACTTAATAGTGTAGGTGTTTAGAAAATAGTTCAGTATTGAGTTTCAAAGACATTTCTAATGAATATATTACGAGTGAGCACATATTGAGTAATTGCTATTGATCTTGAAATCTTTACTACAAATCTTTCAATATTCCCTCTTAAACAAATGGATGTGTGAATCAATTGACATAATGGCAGCACACAATATACTTGAATATGTTTTATTTCAGGATAATTCATTATTTTTATGTAATTAGTTGATTTGAGGAATCAAAATAATCATCATACACATCTGTAGCTAAGCATTTTCTCTTTATTATTAATCAACATCTGCTATGAGTTACAAATTATTACACCATAAATTATTTTCCCTACAATATTATTTACTAGCTTTTAAAATATTATTTTGTTAAATAAATAATTTGCATTAAATATTTAGCAAATAGGCTGCATATTTAAAATTGAGCATGAATTATATAGGATATTTGGTATTAATTACATGATCTAGAAATACATGCAAGTCCTGTACCATTTCAATAGTATTATGATTGTAAATCTGTTTTATGTACCTGTATTTAGTAAACAATACTAAAACAAGATTATGTTATATACTGAATGTGAATATTTATATTAAATACACAGTGCTCAGAGTTTACATGAACATTAAAAACAATGAAGAGACATATGGATCAAGTCAAAATTTTAAACATCCATATGGAAACAATATTGTTCTGATCTTAAAATTTTATAACAACATTTTCATTGGTTTTATAGACCAACTAAATTGTCTTATACCTATTTTAGTACTTTCTAAATTCCACATATTGTTGACTTATGGAGTTCTAAACTTGATATAATGAAGGTAAATTCATAAATATATTACCTTAAAAAAATATAATAAAGACAGAAAAATAGCCTTTTGAATTTTTTTATACATTTGAATTAAATCCAGACTAAATGATCTAGTATCTTAAGATATGATTAATGTTCTTTAATCAGGCAAATTGGAAGTGTCATGAAACATGCAGCACTAAAATCTTGACATTTCCGACAAGCCTGTGTACGTGTCTTTACCATCTTTACTCTTAAAGCAAAATTGCCTGGGAATCTGAAAATGACACTCAGAGGACTGCTGTGCATGTAACTATACTAGTTTTACATTTTTGTACCGACGTGTATTAATATATATATTTTGACATTTTCTCTTTAGAAGCTTACTTGGAAAAGAATATTAGCCATTTGGCACACAGTGGAAACATAATTTAAAAGAGAATTTAAATTGAGCACTTATTTTCAAAGCAATATTGCATTTTCTTTACAAAAAAATTATACTGTTAAGTGAACACACCTCTAATCTATATATCTGTAAATTTATATGGTGGAAAACTTTTCAATACAAATTCTTGCTTGTGAATTGCTTGTTTCTTGCCTGTGAATTGCTTTATTTGTTTTCAGAGTAGTGCTCTCTTTAGACAACGAATCTAGTCAACAGAAGTTTGTATTACCTTGCATGTTTTTCCGGAAAGTTCCCTTTCTCCTTTGAAAAATAGAGCTTAATTTCTCTCACCTTGAATTTTGGCAGCTGTAACTAGCCAAGTGAGCAATGAGCAACGAGAATTCCCAGGTCTAGTTATGAAAGCAGAATTAGCTTTGACCTTTCTTACTGGGAAGCTCACTTACAAGGCAGAGACAGGCAAACTTGTCCTGTGTAAAGGGTCAGATAATAAATATTTCAGACTTTTCCAGTGATGTGATCTCTGTTGCAACTATTCAGCTCCGCTGTTGCAGTGGTAAAGTGTCCATAGATAATTCCTAAATGATGCAGCTCGGCTGTGTCCAACTTAAACTTTATAAGAAACAGAAAGTCATCCAAATGTGGTTCATGGTTGCCAGATTTAGTAAATAAAAGTTCAGGATGCCCAGTTAAATCTGAATTTTAGATACACAACAAATACTTTTAAAAATGTAATTTGGTCTCAAGTATTGTTCAAAACATATTTATACAAAAAGTTTATTCATGTCTATCTGAAATTCAAATTACCTGAGTGTCTTAGTTCGTGTGGTAATCCTACCTGTGCTATAATTTGCTGCCCTGTGATGTCAGGAATCTCACTCAGGACAAGTGACGTGGCCATGGGGAATTCCAAGACAGCAAAGAGGAGAAAATACATCGAGTAGAACTAAGACAACGGGAAGAGAAAGGCACATGCAACCTGTGTTCATCTGTTCCTCCTGACCCCTGCCATTTCAGCTCCAGTCACCATCTGAATAACTACTTGAGTTCCTGAGCCCGGAATCTAGATGAATCTTTGCTTAATTGCGAACATGCAAATCCATGAGAGATAAGAAAATGACAGTTGTGATGATGGCATTAAATACTGTGTACTTTCATAGGTAATGATATTAATTGGCATATCCCTGCTACACATCTTTTGCATTTTTTGTGTGTTTGTTTGTTTTAACATTTCCCCTCATTTTCCTATCTGCATCTGGAGTTCCAGGATGCATGTTTGACGTGAGATTTTCTTTTTTCAATAACTGCCTAAAACAACAGCCAGGAAAGTTTGATCATAACATATATATTTTTATATCAATTCAGTGATTACATCTTAACATTCTGATTCATTGCCAATACAAGTAAAAGTGTAACATTATACAGAAACTTATTCATTCCACATCCAGATTTTGTCCTGGATTATATGTCTCTTGCCTTTACCAAGTTAGGGAAGTTTTCTGTCATTATTTTTTCATGTAGGTTTTCAATTTCTTGCTCTTTTCTTCTTCTGGCATCCCAATGATGTGACTCTTTGTATGCTTGAAGTTGTGCCAAAGGCTCCTTACTTTATCTTCATATTTTCGGATTCTTTTTAATTTTTTCTGCTCTGATTGGTGTTTTTGTTTGTTTGTTCCTGTTTCCTCATATTCCAAATTGTTGATTTGATTCTTGGTTTATCTATTCTCCTGTTGATTCCTTATATATTATTCTTCATTTCATTTGGTGTATTGTTCATTTCTGACTGGTCTTTTTTTATGCTGTTAAAGTTCTCACTAAGTTCATTGAGCATCTTTATAACCAGTGAATTGAACTTTACATTTAGTAAGCTGAATGTCACCATTTTGTTTAGTGGCTTTTTCTAAAGTTTTGTTCTGTTCTTTTATTTGGGACTTGTTTCTTTGTCTCCTCATTTTGACAGACTCTCTGTGTTAGTTTCTATGTATTAGGTAGAACTGCTACATTTCCTAGGTTGGTAGGATGGCCTAATGTAGTAGATGCCCTGTAGGGTCCAGTGGCACATCCTCACCACTCACTTAAGCTTAGCAGTCCAGTTTCAACCCTTTTGTGGGCTGTGTACACCCCCATCTTGTAGTTGAGTCTTAACTGTTGTTGGCATATGAACGGGAAGACTTTACCCCCCAGCCTGACAGCCACGAATGTTATAGGATAGGGCCTGAACCTAGAGTGGATCTCTATCAGGCTGACTGGTACTGTGTGGGTTCTTGACTTCACACAGGAAAAAATTCACAACACAAGTCCAGGTGATATAGAAAGTATGCTTATTAAAGCTGGGGACAGTGAAACTAAAGAAGGGCTTAGGGTAAAAGAAGCCAGAGGAGAGAGCCTAGGCTGGGCTGCTTTGGCTCACTGATAGACACAATTCAAAGAACTGAGTCAAGGTGGAGTTGCTGTCAGCTCACTGAAAAGTCAGAGAAAAAGAGGCCCATGAGACACGTTCAGGGAGTAAGCCTGAGATGGCCTGCCACAGACCTGCTGTTCCCCTCATTGCCAGTCTCATGGGAACCTTTCGAATTTAAGAGAAAGAGAGCATAAGTACTAGGCGTGGGTGTGCTTTAGTGAGAGTGTGCAATACAAGCCTTTTGTCTTGAGGCGTTCTTTAGCCAGAGGGAATCTTAGGGGAGTGCTCAGGGGAGGGTCTTAACAGAACAGTCATGAGCTTTCCGCGTGTGTTCTTCTAGATGGTGAGTCATCAAAATGTGTATAGATGGGTCAGGGTTATTTTCTGGTATTTTATTTTCAAAAAGAGTCATCAAAGAAGGTCCATCAAGGAGGCCAGTCTGCCCCAGAATGCCCCTTTGCTTCTACGTGTCTTTGGTTAGGGGAGATTAAAAAACCAAAAACAAACAAACAAACAAACAAACAAACCCCCCCCCCCCATAAAACCATGTGATTAATTAGCTGGCTGTACTTTGCTCAAATTGTTTGGCCTTGTTTACTTCTTTTGTCTCAGTTTCTGTATGCCCTTGTAAAGGAATTTCCTTAGCTTTTTAAGATCCTCCCTCATAAGGACTGGCTACATCCACCAACCACTTACATCTGATCCCTGTGGAAGGTCAGCTGTGCAGGGACCCACCCCACAGAGCAGAATGTACTTCAGCAGGGTTCTGGGTCCTTCTGTGAGAAGTCTGCCCTTTGAGTCTATTGCTTTGGAGGTGGTTGGGTGGTGATGTTTTGATGTGGTCTGAATCTGTCTATTCTGGGGCCTCCCTGAAGATGCAGGCCAAGTTTAGCTGTCATTTGCTTTCTGCCCAGAGCAACCCAACATAAGCCACAAAGCAATCTGCAGTTGGTTACTACTTGTGTTCGGCTTGGATGTGCCCAGGCGAGGCCAAGCTGTGAACCAAGACTGGCTGCTGTTATAGCCAAGGATGGGTTACCAGGTGAAAGCCACTGGATATGCTGAGGATAGATGCTCCTTGTTTGAGAGATTTTAAGGAAATCCAAAGCATAAACCAAGACAGTGCATTCCTATGGATAATCCATTGGAAAAAAGCTTGTGTGGGCCTGAAAGTTGGGTAAGGCTGGACCTCAGGGAATCACCAGGACAGGGCAAACAGTATGAGCCAAGTTGATTGAGTCTCAGACATGGCACCATCCTGCCTACTCTGTTGGGGGAGAGCTTATTAAAAGAACAATGGTCTCTGCCAGCACTTCTGTCAGGAAGAAAGCTGTGTCTCCAGCCCTTGCACTGATATTAAAGAATTCTGTTTCTCCTCATATGTCTCTGGTACCTTTCAAGCTGCAGTCCCAGTGTCAGTTGGAAAGAGCCAGTGCATGGGCCTATTAAGAGGAACTGCCTGGATCTCCCTCAGCCTCAATCCCCACTGGTTTTACAGGCAGAAGTCATGGGGACTTCTCTTTCTGGCACTGGAACCCCGGGTTGGGGGATTCAGGTGTGAAGTTAGGATTTCTCACTCTCTTGGATAGACTTCTGCTGCTGAAATATCCCTCCTAATTTTTATTTATCACAATTGGGTGTGATACCAACCTGTTCCATGCCTCTGCCCCCTCCTACCAGTCTTGATGTGGCTTCTTTAATTTTCTAGTTGTTGGACTTCCATGCATGCAGGTTTCAGGCGGCTCTGAAAGATGGTTTTTGGTAGTTTAGTTATAATTTTTGTAGAGAATTTTTATGAGTTAGTTTGAGGCAGACATATGCTGGGGAGGAAAACTCAAATGTTTCCTAGAATTTTTTTTTAAATTATTGGCTTTATTTCCATTCACAGCTACACAAACACACAGAGAAATAGGAATGTTATGAAAACTTTTGATTAACTTTTGAGAATACAATAGTGGCAGCAAGACCTGCTTCTATAAAGAATATAATAATGTTTTTTGTTTATTGTATATTTATGTGAATGTGCTTTATGAGCTATAACTAGTAGAGAAATTGAAATAATTTACTTTGGGGATCTGATTTATATTATTGTAACCTATTTTCTATACTTCATTATGTAGTTGCAAAATAAAGTCCCTGAAAGTTGGTAATGTTGGTCCCTGGATTTTGTCTGCTCATGTCTATTTCTAACAATGAGTGTAATGGAATAAATTGTAAGTCAAATAACTGATGGTTGGTATCAATGTGGATAGCTGAAAAAATGTTTATAATATTACTACCAATAATAATAAAATAATGTAACAATTCTGATGTCATATAGTCAAAGGATGTCAGGAGGTAAGGGTATTTTACCACATCAAAACATTATCAAGAATGATTTACATTTTCTTTGCTATACAATGGAGTTTTTAATTTAATGTAGTACAAGTGATTAATTTTCAGAGACAAGTGTAAGCCCAGGTGAAGACAACATCTCATTCTACATAACCAATATATGTGTCAAATAGAATGAGTCATAAAAGAATTGTATTGTGGCTCATGAATCAAATTTATTTGCATCCATGACCATTTCTTTATCTTGATGGTTGTGTAACATCATTATCTAAGCCAAAGTGCTATCTAGACCAAATTTATTTCTTTAAATATTAAAGCGGTATTATGACCCTGGAGAAAAAACTACTACTTGGTCATATTTTTCTTTCATTTGTTGGAGATCCAATCTGATAATTCTCAATTGGAAACTTCTGTATTGTCCATGGTATGCAAAATCTTGGCTTCTTTTAAGGTTTATATTTCCATTCAATCATATCTAATTTAGTTACTTTAAGATAACCTTTCATTTTTTTTTCTTTAGGTCTACTTACTATGCAATTCAAAGTAGGCTTTGGGCATCAATGCTTCCACGCTTCAAACACCTAAGTTAAAAAGGATTTGGTATCTTCCTCCCGAGTGGTTACAAACCACTTTCAGGATCTGAAATAATCCTTTATTTCTGGTGATATTTCTTATAGCTATAACTTCCAGTACTGATTTTTTTAAGATGGTATCAGCTCTCTTTTATTTATAAAGTCAAAAGTAACTGAGATTCCCTCTTGAGTCTTGGCACAAAGTTCTCAGATCTTATAAATCTGCCCGATATATATTTTGGACCTATAACCTCTTTTTCTCTATTTTATTCTACTTATGTTGTTTCTCAAAAAACAAGAGGCTTAGCTGCTGCTATAAAGCAATCATTATCTGCTGCATGAGGTGGACACTGATTGGTCCTTTAATTCCATAATTAATACTGCATTACAATTACTTAGAGTTCTCAGAGGGTTAATCCTATTTACTTTGATCCTTTTTTCTGATCTTATTTTTTTCAAAAGTTTTCCTGATTTTATAATATCCTTTCCACAAGACATTTGGCTTTTAATTATAATGTTTAAGGAAGTTTTTCATGGGGTACCAAGGGTTAATTTCTAAGTAACTTCCTCCATCTCTCTTGTTATTAAAACAGACTACATTTCTACACTTATTATTAAGTATTTCCATCATATCCAGCAGCAGAAGTGCTATTCAGAGTCTCAGTTCTACCAAGCCTGGGATCAGTTTCTCATGATCTTCTCTTAAGGATATTCCGTTTTATTACCAATTAAGTGATTCTGTGAAACAGCAAATCAGATCAACCAAAAGCCTGGGATTGAGATGCCTGCAAGTCAGAAGCAAACACCACTCAGCTGGCTTAACTTTCTTCATACAGCAAAGTATGAATTTTGACAAAGAATTCATCTGTTTTTCTGCTCTCAGTGCTGGTCACTCCCAGCTGCTGAGTCTAGTAACATTTGTGATTATCTTCCTGAGCAATTGGAAACACCTCGTGATCAGCTTGTGTTGGTCCACAGCCAGGTCAGCTCACACTTCCAGAGAGACAAAAGGAGTTGAGGTCCCTTATCAATTTGGTTGGCTTCACTTATATGCTAAATATAATAATCCTGGGAACTTTGCATTTTGTTTGTCTGCAGTTGGATTAGTAATAATTTTGTTTGGCTGCTTCCATGTTATATAATTTTATTTACACAATGGTCTAAATGTTTAGAATCTTGTGGAATGCAAATTGTGAAGTAACTAGATGAAGACATTCTTAATTGTATCAATAATCAGGTAAGTGCAAATAAAGATAAGATACACAAATTGCTTTTATTTTAAACTACTTTATTTATTTTTAGAGAGAAAGGAAGGGAAGGAGAAAGGGTGGGAGAGAAACATCAATGTATGGTGGCTTCTCCCCCTCCCCCTTCTGCCGACCTGGCCCACAATCCAGGCATATGCCTTGACTGGGAATCAGACCAGAGACCCTTTGGTTTGCAGGCCAGTACTCAGTCCACTGAGCCACACCAGCCAGGGCACACAATTTATTTTTAAAAATCAGTCATAGTAAGAGATATAATATAGTTATTATTGCATGATTATAAATTGTTGCAACTTCATAAAATTGTCATTTTCTTTAATTCTGAAAATTATATGTTATAAAGTATTGCATATGTAAATAATGAAATTTTGTGAAATGTTTATAACAACACTTACTAATTTTGAGATATGGAATACAAAGAGAAATCTGCACAATTCACAGATTTACAGCTCAATGGATTACCTCAGCTTGAGAGCATCTTTGTAAATACAGCTGTCAAGAAATAGAAGAGGAATAGTGTCTCAGAAGACCCCCACTCCCCGCCCTGGCTCTCCCACGACTCCTTCTCTCCTCCACAAAAGCAACTGTATCCTGATTACTGAGTGTCATTGCATTTTGCTTCTTTTTGAACTATAAATAAATGGCTTCACAGCAAGTACTTTTCTACTTGCTTTATTACTCTCCAAATTAGGTTTGTGAGATTCACCCCACTGTAGTGCATAACTCTAATGCATTCATTTTTATTACATAATAGATGATTACATGAATATATAGTTTTATATATTTTCTTGTTGACTCACATTTGGGTTGTAGTAGTTATTATAAGTAGATCCCTTCCCCCTTATACCCTTATATTTTTTGTTGCACATATCTACACGTTTTTCTCATCTATGTAACCAGGAGAGGAATTTCTACTAATGCAGAAATCCCTACTGACACTCCATTAATAAAATACATAATTAAGAACTGCTCTACATTCTTTTTTTAAAAAAAGATTTTATTTATTTATTTTTAGAGAGAAGGAAAGAGAAGGAGAAAGAGAGGGAGAGAAACATCAATGTGTGGTTGCCTATCACGTGCTCCCTTCTGGAGCCCGCAACGCAGGCATGTACCCTGACTGGGAATCCAGCTGGTGACCCTTTGGTTCGCAGGCCGGCATTCAACCCAGTGAGCCACACCAGCCAGGGCAAATTGCTCTACATCCTTGAAAACACCTGGTAATTTTTTAAAAAATTAATTTAGCCATTCTGGTAGGCACTATAAGTATTTCATGGTAAGTTAGATTTAAATTTGTATTGATTACTTGTAATTTGGATACATTTTCATATGTTTCTTTGCCATTTAGATAATTAGTATGACATGCCCAAATATTTTGATCATTTTTAATTTTATTATATGTGCTTTATAATTAATTTATAGATTATATATGTGTTCTATATAGACCGATGACAGATATATATATATATATATCACTATATTTTCTCAGTATTACAGCCTTTTTAAGTGTACTAAATATTTTTGAACAAATCTCAATTTTAACAAAATGTATTTTTTCTTTTTTAGAAAAATGTTTTTATATCCAATGTTTTTATAACAAAAATGTTTTTATAACAAAGAAATGTTAGCCAACACCAAGATTCTCCCGTTATCTTTTAGAACTTTTACCTTTTTTTTACAGTTATTATAGTTCCTTGCTTAAAGTGTCTAGTGAAGTTTCTTAATCCATATTGACATTGATATAAACTTTAAATAAATATTGACTATATAGACTATAGTAACAAAGTGAGGGGTAAACAGAATGTCTATGCATTTTCTTTCTGCATTATTACTCATAGTGAAATTGATAGCAAATAGACTTCATTTAAAAAAGAGATATTGAAAGAAATTTAAAAGCATCACTTCTCATAAGAAAACTTAAAAATCATGCAATATTCAGTTTCAGAATGTGAATAATAAATAGTATATTTAAAGAATAAAATAGTATACAGTAATAAAAACAAAAAACTGTGGTAGTATGCATCAGCATAGCTGGACTCCAAGGACAAACTATTGGGTAAATAAAATAACTCTCTTAAGGATATATATGGTTTCATATTCCATATGTCTAATTTAAAAATATGCAACCAAAATATTGCATAAACATGTGTAGATATGTGATAAGACTGTTGAGAAACAAAAGCAAGGAATGAAAAACTGAAAACAAGATAGTGCTCATCACAGGTGGGAGAGGTCTTGGCAGCTTAGAGGAGGAGTACATAGGTACTTACGTGTTACTGGTAAAGTTCTACTTCTTACATTGGCTAGTGGAGTAACAGATGCTTTTTATTTTGGAGATAAGAGTATAAATGTATGAATTAATTATAAATAAAATTAAAGCTTATATATAAACACATTTATGCATTCTTAATAACAAACATTAAGGTTAATCAACATCTTTGTTTCAAATACTAAATTTTAATTAAAGTTACTATGAATACTTTTAAATAAGTAATTATTGAAATAAATGCATTTAACAGTACAACACCAAGCCTTGCAGTTGTCCATCATTTTATTTAAGTTTTAAACATTAACATTTCCTCCATTGGCTTTTGCATACTAACCCTTCTTCAGGGCTAACTCTTTAACCAGGGAAGAAAATATTGAACCACTAAAACAAGATTACAGTTCCATTAACTTACTAAGATAGCCTCTGAGTTTCCAATCTTTTCTAATGCTCTCCTATCTTTATTCTAAGTAACCTAATATAAATTCATATATGCTCATACAGATACCATTTTAGGCTAGGAAATCATTAATGTATATTAGATATATCTGAAAAATATATGAATGAACAAGAAGATGTACTTTTACGCTTACTTCAGTGAATATTTTATTGAGATTTCTAAAATTTCCAATTTTATTTTGTCTTACAAAGCTAGTTTACAGTCATGAATATACATGATGTTTCAGAAATCATGTGTAAATAAGAGTGATGTGTCGAACAGTGTAGCTTTTATAGTTCACAATTATTTCTGCTTTTTTGTTTAAGTACATTAAATTATTTTCATTGAGTAGTCAATGTATTTTAATAATTTCCAAACAATAAGCATGGTGAGAATTTTTAACTGTTGATATGTTATTAGTTTAATCTAGAAAGAAAAATATACTCAAATATTATTTAATTAAATGGCAAGTGTTTTAAGCCTCAGGAATAATACTGTCTTGAAGTGCTAAAATTTTATCAGTGTGAAAGAAAATCTTTATACAAAAGATGAGAGTTTGCTAATAAAATACAATGTTTCAACCAAGTCTTTATGCTTTGATGGACAAAATATGCTTAACTAGCATATATTTCTTTTCTAGTACAAATTATACAGGTAGACAAAAATAATAATGTCAAATTATAAATCTATAGGGGTTTTCTCTAAAATAAAAGCCTTAACACTTCCTTTTACAGTCAAGAGTAATTTGTAACAATTAAAAAATATTTAGATCTAAGACTGTTTGTTAAAAAAAAAGAATAAGCTTAACAGCTATGAAATCTTCTACTAAATAATCTAATAATTACTGTATAAAATTCATTAAAATGATACTTTTAATACAGGGGCTTCTGATGGACCTTAAGGATAAACAAATCTATTGATACAAGATGCGATGTAGAAACTATTCACAAGGAAATAATAAATCTCACTGTATTAAAGTGAAAACTGTATGAAAAAATAACATTATAAAACAAGTAATATGAAAAGTCAACATTCCTCAATATGACAAAGGAAAAAGATGTGAACAGGTATTTTTCTGAGGAGAAAAATGGATAGAAAAATAGTAAAAATATACTTTAAGTCACTATAGATTAATAAGTAAAAATTAAAATTTAATGAGATACATTTTAACATACATCAGAATGTGGTATAATTTAATAAAGAAAGAGAAGAAAGAGATAGAATAATGGTAGGAATGAAAAGATGGATAGAGTAAGGACACAAAGAAGGAAGGAAACAATATTTCCAGGCATTGGTGAGACTGTAAAAAGTTGGAACTCCATATTATCAATTGGACTGTTAATTGCTATATCTGTTTGGAGGGCATTTTGGCAACATTTAGGAAGAATGATGATACACATATATTTCATTCAGATAATTTCACTTCTGAATATATATCTCAGAAAAATTCACATAGATGCACAAGGAAATGACAGATAAAACTACCATTTACAGTATTGATTTTCATATCAAAATACTAAAAACATACATGTCTATCAAAAGTAAAGTGAACTAATGTTTTGTGATATATATTTACAATTGCATAATACATAGGGTTAAAATGAATAAAACCAATGTTGCACAGATGAACTTGAATAAATCTCACAAATAACTAAAAGCCATAATCTGTAGACGGCTATATATTTAGATTAAAAAATACATTTATATGTAGCTTCACTGTGCAAAACAATGTGTATGTGTTTTGCATATATATGGATACATATTTACACATATATTCACATACACATATATATTCTAAATTTAATTGCTTGGAACTCAATATTGTTGCATTTTAAATGCCAATGTTATTTCTATGAATTTATATTATAAAAAATAATTGTACTGCCTATGAATAAATCAAAATACTAAAAAATGATATACTGTTCCAACAATTTCCTTCAGTACTGCATGTTAAATTTAGCAGAAAATAAGGTTGTAGTTTAGTCTATTACATTTTGGTTCAATAATTTAGAAAGCAAGGAAATGTTATGAGGTGGTTTAATGATTATTTCGTTTGCAGAAAAAAAAATGGATCCAGTACTAAGTGCAAAGATTTTTAAATGTAGTAAACTTTCACATGTTTTCACAACAGAGTTTAATTTCAGTGATACCTTATTTTCTACTAGTAATTTAGCACAATTCTTGCAATGTCATAAAAGATTTTGGATTTCTGTAATTGAATTAAATCCTATTTAGCTACTTAATATTTGCCGCTTGCTAAATCATTTACATTATTATATTAATTATTGTCTAAGTAATTAGTCTGTTTAAGAGACAATTGTTACAGGGGATTTTTTTCTAGATAAGGACGTAGTTTTAACTCAGTATGCAGAGGTGTCTAAGCTTTTGGTGTCTCTGGGCCACACTGGAAGAATAGTCGTCTTGGGACACGCATTAAATACACAAACAGTAAGGAAAACTGATGAGCAAAAAAAAGGTTTTAAGTAAATTTAGGATTTTGTGTTGGGCTGCATTCATAACATCCTGAGCCATATGTGGCCTGTGGGGTTGGCCACCCCTGATACAGCTTTCCCTTAGTACCACATACAAATAACAAACCCCGCAATGATGTAAGGTTTCAAATCTAATTTAGCATGTTAGTAACCTTGAAGGCCATTTTAAGTGCCCACAATATATCATGTGTAGTCTAGCTAAATAATTATAATTTGAACTATAAAAATAAAATCTTTCAATAGAGAAAAGCATCATGAATTTGAGGGCTTTACTTTCCTACATCTTATTTTAATAGTCTGAAAGGCTGAAAGCAATGCTTCGGAATAAAGTCATTCCCTATAATCAAAGAAGACATATATACCAAAAGCTGCCTGTCTGTCAGTGTGTTATTTAGAGTCGGGAAACAGTGTAATAACGTCTGGCTATTTTCCCAGTTTAGTTGTAGAAAATCTATTAATTACATTGCTGAAATGCTGAATGTTTGCAATGTAAAACATTAAAATAGGTGCTGTCATAGTGACAATAATACTTATAAGAAAAAATGATAACATGGAAACATTTTAAAACTTGTTTTGTGGTTTATCCACCAAACTTAAATCACAAACACAAATCAAGTTTACAGATGGATACTTGAGAGTATTCCCAAGCAGAATATGCCATTAATTATAAGAACTCTTCCATGATAATTGCGTGAACACCTCCACAAAACATAACTTTTTACAAAGGTTATTTATGGTATATACACTCCCTACTCCTCCATATCCCTATCCATAGATTTTGTAGATGCTCAAGAACTAAGTACTCAAAGAACTTCCATATGACTAGGAATGATTCTAAGAATTTTTTCTTGTAGTAAGAGCTCTTAAAAAGTGAATTCATATCTACCTTTTTCTTCAGAGAGATCACACAACTTGGCGCTAATATCTATATTTCATGCTTATATTGCCAGAAGTAATGGAACCATGACTAGTTTCACGTACAGAGAAGATATTGTCACTATCATAATCTTAGGATTCTACCTGCAACTCTATGTGAATAATTAATGAACATTTCTGCTTTCCTCTCACATCCAGTTCTCTGAAATGACCATTTCTTGAACGTCTACAACATATTAACAACTTCTACTAAGAATGTAGTAAAAGAATAGGAATATGATTCTCTGTAATTTTTAGTCAACTGGGTAGAGAACATATTAAAGGATATACAAGAAATCATCTTTCTACTCCCAAAACCAATTCAATTCTGGCCACTAATACATTCCAGAGAGACGATATATTTATTTTCAAGTTTTTTTTCTATTTAAATACATATGTATTTAATTTTGAGATAAAATATATGTTTGTTTTTACATTGATTATGAAAGCATCACATTGTTCATTCTTCAGTACATTTTCTAATGGTAAATCTTGAATATTATACAAACATCACTCTTGTATCTGGAAATAGCCTTAAAATAGTCTGTGATTTATATTCAACATAAGAAAATGTATATTCTGGTCAGTCAAGAACTTTTCTAAAGAAGATTCTTAATTTACATTAAATGAAAAAAAATTTCTCCAAAGCAGCAGTAAAATATACTTGAAAAATCCCAAATTAAAAATATGAGTATTTACATTGTCAACTCATTTTCACCATGATATCTAATTGTGATCACAAAATTAATATTCGCAAACACTAATTCTTGTTTCTTGCCCATCATATTCACACCTTCTATTTTCCCTCCTATTCACCATCTAATGATTTAAAAAGTAATTCTTTCAGTTACTCAGATCGAAAACTTTGGTAGTGACACTTTTTACTCCTTTTTGTCATACACCAAGTTCAATACACTAACAAATGTGTTAATTCCTCTTGTGAATGTATCAAGAAAGCAAAGTCTTTTCACCTCCTGCACCTATATTCTGACCCCGTAATCTCTTTCATAGACTAGTCAAATTAGAATTTGTTTCTTTGCAATTACACTTGCTTCCCTCTAGTTTTCTTTTCATACAAAACCCCAAAGCATTCATTTAAAACTGCAACTAAGAACACAGACACCTTAACTTTACTCCTTGTCTCATGCAATAGAACCAAGAGAAACCACTATGGCCTGCAATGTCACTTATGATATAGTGCCCAGCTATCTTTACAATGCCACTCTTTCCACTCTCTTTCCACTCTCCATCTTTACTGTGTTCAATTTCACTGGTCTCTTCATTGTTCCTTGGACATTCCTGGAACATTCCTGTGTCAGGGGATAAGCAATTTCTATTCGCTCTATCTGTGATGTTCTTTTCCCACAGATTCTCACAGATAGTCACAAGACTCTCACCTCAGTCCTCTTGGATGGATCTTGTTTCAAAGATTCCAGTATCTGAGGTGTTTCCATAACGACCCTATGTAAAATAGCACTGTCCTTTCACAATTTTCATAATTGATCGTTAGTTTCATTCTTGGTAAAACAACACTGACATTTTTGACTTTTATTTATCTATTTGTTTAAAGTCTGTCTCTCCCATGAACACCAGTGTATTAATAGCAAGACAGCAGAAAAGTTGTATTTCCTTTGCTGCTCTATTCTCATCAAACACTGTTGTCATATAAAAAGTAGAATATTAATACTTGGGAATCTGTTTGTTGAATGGTAGCAGATGGTATTATACTGCACATGCGTTTACAGTGTGCCCGTTACTATAAAAAATGCTAGAATACTTCTCAAGTACTAGGAGCATTTTTTTAGAGGGGTAGTATTGACTATTTTTCACCGTGAATCTGGAAGATCCCTCCATTTATTTAAGTCTTTTTTTTATATTTCATCATCAAAGTTTTATCATTTTCCACATGCAATATTTTTACATATTTTGTTTGATATAGACCTAAGTATTTCATTTTGGAGGGTTATAGTGTAAATAATATTTTGTTTTTAATTAATTTTTTGCAAAACTTGTATCCCACAAACTTGCTCTAATCATTACTTAGTTCTAAGAGGTTTACTGTTGTTGTTGTTGTTGTTGCTGTTGTTTGTTAAGTCTTTCATGTTTTCTTCATAGGAGATAATGTCATCTATGTATTAAGGAAACTTTATTTCTTCTTTTCTAATCTGTATACATTTTATTTCCTTCCCTTGTCTTATTGAATCAGGTGGAATTTCTAGTAAGATATTGAAATGATGCCAATGGATATCCTTGCTT
Organism: Pteronotus mesoamericanus; assembly: GCF_021234165.1. Taxonomy (NCBI): domain Eukaryota; kingdom Metazoa; phylum Chordata; class Mammalia; order Chiroptera; family Mormoopidae; genus Pteronotus; species Pteronotus mesoamericanus. Next base: position 35,412,354 of record NW_026555285.1, on the reverse strand, counting down.
TGTAACTGATCCTAGAGGGAAATCTTCTAGTCCCTCACCATTAAGTATGCTGCTAACTGTAGGTTTTTTGTATATATTCATTATGAAATTGAGGAAATTCTATCTTTAGGGTACTAATAATTGTTATCAGAATGAGTGTTTGATTTTGTCAAAGCTATTCCTTCATTTATTGATATAATCAATAGTATATTGTATACAGTATTATACTAATAATATAGTAATAATAGTAGTAATGATTATTACTATATTAGTAATTAGTATATTACAATATACTAATAGTATACCACAATACTAATCATACTATATTATTAGTACAATACACTACAATATTGTACTATACTATTAGCACAATATAGTATAGTACTATTAATATTATAATACACTATCAATATATTGTATATACAATAATGTGGTTTTCTTTTTAAGCCTGTTGATATAATAGATTACATTAGCTGATTTTAAAATGTTGGAACAACCTTGCTTATCTGAGCTTAATCCTACTTAGTCATGGTGTGTAATTATTTTTGTACATTGTTGGAAGTGATTTGCTAATATTTGTTGTGGATATTTATATCTACATCCATGAGACATATTGATCTATGCTTTACTTCCTTTGTAAAGTTTTTGCATTTGAATAATGCTGGCTTTGTAGGATGAGTTAGAATACATTTTTTCTGCTTCTGGTCTCTGAAAGATATTGTAGAGAACTGATCAAATGTCATTCTGAAATATTTGGTAGAATTCCCCTGTCCCAGAATTCCCCTGGGACTAGTGCTCTCATATTAGGAAGGTTACTAATTGTTGATTCAGTTCTTTAATTGTTATAGGCCAATTCAGATTATTTCTTTTTATGTGCATTATGGCAGATTCCACCTTTCAAGGGACTGGCTCATTTCATCTAAGCTATTGAATTTGTGGGTACAGAGGTTTTCATAGTATTCCTTTATTATTTTCTTAATGTTCATAGAGTCTGTAGTGATGGCCCCTCTTTAACTTATGATATTAATAATTGCCTCTTATCTCTCTTTCTCTCTCTTTTTATTACTTTTCTCAGCTAAAACTAATTGATGTTTTTCTTTATATTCTCAAAGAACCAGCTTTTAGTCTTGTTGATTTTCTCTATTGACTCCGTTGTCAATTTCATTTTTTTCTGCTCTAATACTTATTACTTTTTCTTCTATTTATTTTGGTTTTAATTTACTCCCTATTTTCTAGTTTCTTAAGGTGAAAACACTGATTCTCATTTTTATTTTTATTTTATTATTATTTTAATCATCACTCAGAGATACGTTTATTGATTTTAATGAGAGGAAGGGAGAGAGAGAGAAACATCAGTGTGAGAAAGAAACATCTATTGGTTGCCTTCCATATGCACCCCAAAAGGGGATTGAACCCACAGTCTAGATATGTGCCCTGACCAGAAAGCAAATCTGCAACATTTTGAGGCACAAGACAATACTCCAACCAACTGAGACACTGACCAGGGCCAGATTATTGATTTTAGATCTTTTTTTTTTTTCCCTAATAGATGCATTCAATGCTATACATTTCCCTCCAAACACTGCTTCTACTGCATCCCAGAAGTTTTGATAAGCTGTATTTTCATTTTCTTTTAGTTCAAAATATTTATTTATTTTTTTTAGATTTCTCATTTGGCTCATGTGTTATTTAGAAGTGTATAATTTAATATCTATATATTTTGGAATTTTCTACTTGTTCTCTTATTGATTTCTACTTTAATTAAACTGTGAAATAAAAGCAGACATACTATTATTTCTATTCTTTTAAAGTTGTTAAGATGCATTTTATGGCCCAGAATATGCCCTATCTTAGTGAATGTTCAATGTTAGCTTGAAAAGAATGTGTATTTTGCTATTGTTGGGTAAACAATTTTTTATACATTAATTATGTTCAGTTGATTGCTGGTTTTGTTTAGTTCCACTCCATTCTTACTGATTTTCTGCCTGCTGGATCTGTTGATTTTTGATTGTTGCTGTGGATTCATCCATATCTCTGCAATTCTATTAGTTTTTGCCTCATATAGTTTGATGCTCTGTTGCTTGCTTAAAATTTTTAAATGTATAGGTAAATGATCATCTTGACACAAATAAATGTTTCTTATCTTTTCCTGATATAGCAAGAATCTTCTCTATTTTATAGTGCAGTATCTTTCAAATTCATTATTTCTGGCAATGGTCACAGGGCTTTCTACCTGATATGAACATTTATCAAAGAGTTTCATAAAATCATCTTAAATCATCTTTAATAAACTAACATGATTAATAAATAAGTAAAAGAGAAGTTTTATCCTTAAAGTTTTATTACTACAAAGGTAAACATATCTCAGTATTTACACAATTTTATTACTTAAGATTATATTCTAAAAATAACGACTTTGAAATATATGGTTGTATATGATTTGCATGCATCAATATTTTCATTTTTATAAATATTATTTAGTATCCAAATTAACCTAAAAAGTAAATACAAAAACAAAACAAATTATTATAAATACGATTCAAAGTTATTAAAGTTTTTCCATTACTCACTTTAACACATAATTATTTCCATCTAATGCACACATTTTCAGTGCTGCTCTTAAAGTTCTCAAATGTCAAAACTCCTGACCTCAAGATACTTATATTCTAATGGGTAAATGAGCATTAAGCAAATAATCACATAAATATACAATATAATACCAGGTGCTGTTTTATTTATTTTTTTTATAAACAAGGGAAGTGCAGATAAGTTTGAGAAGGAAGGTACCAATTTTGCCTAGAATCAGTCAAGAAAGCATCCCTGAAGAGTGTTGTTATAGAAAAAAATTATTTACATGAATAAAAGGAAGCCATTCCATGGAATTTTCATGAGAAGAGAATTCCAGGTACATAGAACAAAAAGTCTAAGGTCCTGAGAAAAACTAATTTTGGAAATTTAAGGCATGGTAAAACTGAAGTGTATTTACACAAGAGTGTTGTAGGAGAGTAGAGAATATGTTAAAGTTAAACCCAGAGCAACAGGGAAGATATTTTAGAACCTTGATTGTCATAATAAGATATTTGACCTATTTTCCTAACTGTGCTGGGAAGTCATTGGAAGGATTTTTTATATAGTTCGTTACACTCATTTAAAGCAAATGGGAAGAAGAGACTTAAGACTTTAATTTAGGATACTTGACACACATATGTAATCTGTTTACTTCAGAGTGGGTACATTAAAATATGTTTAATTTTAGTTATCCTCCTAATCCTCTTAAATTATTTTGCCCTGAAATAATTACAGAAAAGCTTTCTACTTAGCTTACAAAGCAGCACTAGAAAAAGGTGTTTTATATCATTTCAAACATTCAACCAACTTTTAACGCTTTATGAATGAATAAAAAATTGGTCACATTTAAGTTATATTCACTATCATTAAATTTTTATAATCTCCATAAATTGACTCACAACTCATATTTATTCTACAGATATTTATTTCCCCTCAATTTACTGTAAGTACTAGGGAAATATGGATATTGTGTTCCTTATGAACTTTAGAGTTTATCAGCCAAAAAGCATTTTTAAAACTGTATTTAAAATTTTTTCAATATATATATACAATACATTTTAACTGCTGAAATGTAAAAAGACTGACAAGATTAGAGATGGGAAGTATAAATTAAATTATTAGGTCATCTTTGTGTGGTGAGCTAATTTTATTAACATTTCTAAAAAGTGAGTCTTATCAAATGAATGACTCAGAACCAAGATAACAATTTAGGAGGCTCTTGATTTTCTTCTCTCCCACAGGTGCACCAAAGGGACAGCCACACATGGAGCAATTCCATCTCAAAGAAATCCAGATAGTAGCTGACTGAGTCCTACAGCTTGGGCGACTTTGAAAATACCCACATGAAATAGGTAGTAAAGAGGCTGAGACATACTCTTACCATACAACCCTCCATAAGCACTGTGCCATGCAGTTGGGAAGGAAGCCCCAACTCCCAGTTTCTCCATGAGAAGCAAAGGCTATACATCTTGTGCCTCAACTTTTAAGGTTGAATCCCAAGGAATGGATACCCAAAATGCTCAGCTCTGAAAGTCAACAGGGCTTGCATTCATGAGACCCACAAGACTGTAACAGACAAAGAAGTAGTTCTTAATAGGTGATAAGCACTCTCCACAGCCACACTTCCAAGTCTCAGTCCGGAAGGATGAAACCTCACACATGCTAGAATGTCTTATCAAACAGACAAAAGATCAGAACTGCTGGCAAGATGTGGATAACTTTCAAACTGTTGGTGGGAATGTAACCTTGTAAACCCACTATGGAAGATGGAATCCTGCCTTTGTGACAACATTGATGGACCTTGAAGGTATTACACTAAATGAATTTAGGCAAATATTGTATGGTCTCACTCATATGTTGAATCTAAACAAGCTGAACTCACAGAAACAGGGAGTAGAATAGTATTTACTGATGGCTGGAGGGTGGGAGAAGTGGGGAGATGTCAGTGAAAGGGTGTATATTTTCGGTTGTAAGATGAATAAGGTCTGAGGATCCATTGTTTAACTAATGATTAGAGTCGATGATACTGTACTATATAATTACATTTTGCTAAAAGGGTAGAACTCAGGTGCTTTTTTTTAACCGGACAGGGGACCTGGCCCTGAATGGATCTGTATAGGGCCAGCTGTAGTGTGTAGGCTCTTGCCTTCATGCAGGAAAGATTTCACAATATAGGAGAGGTGATGGATGCATTAAGGCTCTGGAGAGAATGCTTTCACAATGTACCTGTATATCAAATCATGACATTGTACATTTCAAATACATTACAATTTTATTTTTCAGTATATCTCAATAAAGCTGAAAAATAAGATTAAATGCTATGTATATAAATAGAATTGAATACAACGTATAAATTTATATAAATCACAATTTGTGCCACAAACACAATCCATTCGATATTTAAAATGTTATTGTTTATGTGCATTTTGCTTCTGATATAACTATCATTTTAACCCATAATTCAATGAAAAGCATAGATATTATAAAATAATTTTACATTTAATGGGTGGTAATATGGATACAAATTCTCTTAGGTACATTCTGTGCTGTATGAGAGACAATGTGATCTAAGACAAAGGATTTTTTTAAGGCAATTGAAGATTTTAATCTTGATTATCAATGAAATATTTTTCAGATTATTTATATTAGAAACTCAATTTTAACTCAAAATTTAGGTAATTCTGCTTAGTATTTTATTGAGTATTAAATAATATAACCTGTTTAATAAAAATAAGTGATAATGATCATTGCTTGATTAAGCAAACATAGATTCTCAACATCATGCAAACAACTTTTTACACTGTATCTCTACTCTTTGCAGTACAATAGCCCCATTTCCAGTTCTACTTGGAACTAGGAACCTGAAGTCCTTAAAGAATAAATGACTTTGCAGTGTTTTACAGTTATTATCAGAAAGAATTTGAAATCAGGACACTCTAATGCAGAGACACTTTTGACACAAACCCTATAGTTTTTGAAAACAGAGTATTTGAACCGAAAGATTGTTAGTTCCTTGAGAGCAGTGGTTTTTGCCTTTACAGTTTAATGGTGCATCCCTCGTGCTTAGAATAATTCTTGACATAATGGTCACAAAATAACTGACAGTATGTGTTTACTCAGTATGTCCCTTCAAAGGATATACAGGTTCAAAGAGGAGAAAACTGTGTATATAATTATTATAAAATATTGCTTTGAACTGTGTTTTAAATAGTATTTAATGAATATATGTAATCACCTGTGTGATTTTGAAATTTATAAATGTTAGCTTTTATCTTGTCACATGTGTTTATAACAGAACCAAACATCAGACCTTCAACTGTGTTTAATGTGTTAGAAAGGAAATTCTAAAATCAGAATCATTTAATAAGTAGTTCCTGGAAACAGAGATATGAAGAAGCGACCTATACTAACAAAACCATCCAATAAGACATGGTTATACACTACAGGTCATGAAAATTTTTTTCTCTTTTAAAGTGAATGATCAAGAGAGAGAACAAGACACTTGAGGCAGATACAAAAGAGATTCTTCAGATGAAGAACTGTATATATTTTAACTTTAAAAAAATCAGGGGTCGTCAGGGGATGGAGTAAGAATACTGATTACAAATGGGCACATTAAAAACTTTTTTAGGTATGATTAAAACGTTTTATACCATGATTGTATTGGCCACTACCTGACTGAAGACTTTTGTTAGAACTCAGTGAACTAGTCCTTTTTAGAAGCAAGAATTATACTCCTGCATATAAAATATACATAAATTATACCTCACACACTCAGAAAAAAATCAGGGTTTTCTACAATTAATATATTGCTGTATTCTTTAATTCCGAGACCCAGCTTTGAGATTTGGCACTTCCTTTATGCCACAAGACCCCATTCAATCAACTTTCATTTCTTTAGGAAATGGTTGCTGCCTGAACTCTTTCTTTAGTCCTGTCTCTACGAGATTATCAGCAAACTGAAAGTCGCATTCTCACTGAAGAGGGAGGTTATTACTGTTAGGCTTTCACCTGCAGTCAAAGCAGAAGAGCAGTTCACAGTCACTGACAGTCAATCACAGCTGAGAAAGATTTTTTAAAAAAGATGGTTATCTTATTGAGCAAAACAATGAGTTGTGCCAAAATGGATTGCAATGAAACTAATTTATTTGGTACTAGAAAATTGTTTGAGAATAATAACCCAAATAGAGTTCCAAAAATATTGTAAGTAAAGGAATAAGCATTTAATTAGTTGTATAGCCTCCAAAGATGACTATCATTATTATAATGGTAAATTTTTATATGTGTCTTCATAGAGAATCATTTATCTTATTACACTCTGAGATTTTTAATTAGTTTTTCTAATGCTTTTATGAACTACTCCTTAGATTTCAACTATAACAAAAATTAATGGAACGCATAATAAAAAAACAGTAACGCATCAGAGTACAAAATGCAGATATCTTAAGTAATAGAAAATTGAATTTTGGTTTATCATGTGATTTTAGGAAAATATAATTAAACTTTTTAAAACTCAATTTCCTCATGTATAACACAAGAATAAAAATACCATTTTTTGTGAGGCTGTGGTGATGATCGTTTGAGATAATTCATAAAAACTAAAAACAGCCAACCAATTTATCAGTCAGTTAAGAGACTCTTAATAAACAGTACTTAATATAATCATTAATTTCTATTTATGTATGTGAGATAAAATTTTCTTCAATCATTTATCTTTAATAGCAAATTTATCCGTTTTATTAAATAAATACAGTCCCTTTAGACAAAGAGCTAAAAGGAAGAAAAGAAAAATAATTACAATTAATGGTTAAAGATGGAAAATATTCAGTGTTAATAACAAATCTGAGGGTCACACTGATCCCGACAAATTGGAAGTAATGTGAGCACAGCCGCTGCAGCGCCAGGGCTTGTGTGCGCGTGCGGGGCGGGCGGGGGCGCCGAGCGGCTGGATGGTTGCGGCAAGGCGTGGGTGTCGTTTTTACCCTTCCTTTGTCAAGATAAATCTTGTATAACCCTAATATTTGACAAGTTTTTACTATGCAGCAGTTTGACTGACGTTCAAACTTTTAGCTGCATTTGTGCAGGATAGCAGGCTACTTTTGCAGATAAAAAGCTAAGAATTACAAGCCACTCTTGCTCTTTGTCTTATTTCCTAATCAAAGGAGAGAATCAGTATTCAGGAATAAATGTTTCTATAAGTGATGTTCATCTTTTACTGTTCAATATTCATATTAATTCTGAGCAAATGTTTTTTTTTAAATGGGAGTTACAAAATTTATATTTGAAAGTCACTTTGATTTGTAACTTGTCTATGTGTCTATAGTAATATCATACATACGCGGCCCTGTGAAGGGGGCCAAACTGAGAAGTCTGCTGTCTGCCCAACAGAGGGAGGGAAATGGAAAATGCTGAGAATCCAGCCACCCTGAGCAGGTTATGTTGTGGGGGTGAGTGGATCGGTATAAAGTGATAAAGAGAAGGCTGTTAGGAAAATAATTTGGTTTAGAAATTTAAAAATATAAAATGAAGTCCTAACAAAGGACTTCAGTGAGTAATAGGGAATCCACAAAGAGTATCCAGATAGTGTCATAGAAATCTTGCAATTTTATAGAGACCCAAGGAATGGAAACCATCTTACTAGTGATGGAAACTGACATTGCAAGCTGACCTCCTGTCTTAAGATGAGTAGAAAAAAAATAACAATTGAAAAGAGGGTCAGATTCAAACATTAATGTATACAACAATATTCTGTTATCAGATCTGGGGTATAATGTCGAAAGTAGTCTGAGACACAGTTAGAGAAATTGATCACAAGACCAGTCTGAGATCAGCAACAAGGGGGATGATACAAAATCCGGAAATATGGGCTTAGGTGCTTCATAGTTTCTCTTCATCGAGTCTTTATCCATAGAACAGTCGTGCTCAAATTTCTGTGCCTAAGGAGCATGTGTGATTCTTCATGATGTTGCTGATTTCTGGGTAACCTCTGCTGAAATTCCAGTTCAGTAGGTCTGGAATAGACTCAGGAATTTATTTTAAATTACTATTAAAGGCTTTTTCAAGCAGGTTGTCCCTGAAGCTACAAGACCTTTGATGATGACTATTTAGAAGCTGAGGCATGGCTACACATTCAATTAGGTAGTTTCAGATTTGGCAGAAGAATGCAGCTTAAGAAAAAGCAACAGGGATTGGAGCTGTGTGCAAGCAGAAGTGAAGGAAACACTGTACAAATGACTGGTATTGCTGATATTGCTGAAAGACACAAACATATACATGATGACACTTATAAAGTGGAGCTTTAAATTTTTGTCGCTGAATATTTTAAAGATATTATCATACATTATTGCAATTTTATCAGAAAAGTACTGATGAAAAATAGCTATGATTTTATTTTTTAGAGAAAACTTGTAGCTGATATTTTGGTCAAGAGTTTTGATTTATTTATACATCTGTAGTCACTTTCCAAAGGGAATTTGTTTTATGTATCCAAAGATACAAAATGAAACTCAACTTTCTATTAAGTGGAATGGCAGACAAAACAAAAAAAATGATCTATTATCTATTTATCTATCTATCTATCATTGATCTACCTGTCTTATACCTATCCATTCATGTATCTATATCTATGGCCAAAGTTGATTTTGAAAAAGTGTTGTTAAATTGTTTATGTGATTGTTATATGCCAGATTTATTTTAAAGCAGTTAATTTCATATTCCTTCATCTTTGGTTAGTCCCACTAGGTGATTACTATTATGTTTTCTGAACAGAGAAAGGAGAGGTAGAGAGAGTGATTTCAAATATCTTGGACAAGATCATATAGTGTTAAAACCTGGATTTCTACCTGGACATTGTGTCTACAAAGTGGAGCATCTTATGGTACATAAACAATGGGAAAAATATTCAATTAATTTTAAAAGCTTCATGAACATTTTGTATTTAAGAGAATACAAATGACAAATGGGTGAATTAACTAAAACTTGAAAACTATTTGTTGGGTATAAGTAGAGTATTTCATTTTTAGGGTAATGCTATAGTTATTTTCTTAAAAAGTCAGTGAAAAAGTGCCAGAAAAATAATGGAAGGTACTTTTTTGGAACTAACAAATAGGGAAACAGTAGTGTAACAGCTATATATCAGGAAAAATATAAAAAGTAGACAGTTCTGAACCATTTATTTACCCTACACAAATTATATTTCTCATCTCTGAGCATCATTATTTAAATTATACATACAGCAAATTACATAGAAGAAAAATGCCAAAGGACAAAACAATTTTGTAGTGAAAAACTGTAATATAAAACAGTTTTCTATAAAATTTGCAAGCAAAATAAGCTGTCTGGGTCAATAATATTTGCCAAGTATCTTTCACGATGTGAGAGGCAGGTGCTGGCAATTTTTATGCAGTACAATATGAAGAAAATTAGCATAATCAATGGGAAAATATAACATTGCTATGTAATCACCAATCAGACAGCATCTTCCTAGGCTTTTTAATCACAACCAGTTGCATAATTCATTGAGACAATTAGGAAACAAAAATTTAAATAATGTAGAGTCCCTGTATTTTTGTTCTAAGAATTCATGAGACTCTGAGGCTGAAATGAAACAAGTGAGATTTGCAATTATCCATATTTGTACTAGTGGATAGGGTAGCCACAGGTGGTAAACCAGATGATTACACATAAACACTGTCTGACATTTTGAAAAAGGAAAAGGCATCAATAATTAGAAGCACTGCAGGTGAGTAGCTCCGTGCCAGACCAACAGTGGGGTTTGCTAGTTCAAAGATAATTGCTGCTGGTGGTACCGAGCACCATGATGGACTGAGCAATGGATGGCAGCAAACTGAGGTTGGAAACGATGCCAATTTTGCCATTTTCCCCACTTTATTTTCTAAACATAAATATAGAACAAGAGGAAAAGTCATTCCTGTGTGAATGACTGTTAAGGAGGAGTTATTGAAATTGCACAATTTTATAATAAAAAGAAGATTAGTAATTCCTGCTGCATTTTTAATTCCTTCCCACATTTTCAGGCAGTGAAAGGTTCTAGCAGGATATAGTCACACATTGTCGATCAGAACATCTAGAAGCCACAACTCTGAGATCAGACACCAGATTTCCTCACAACAGAGTCAATGCTTTTCTTTTGTTCCCATGTGATGTTATCGTCATTGATGCCCTTATCAGCATTGTGTTCCATATTTATTCATCCAAAAATATTTTTGAGCAAGTTGCATGCCAAACACTATGCAAGGCACAACATTTCTATTTAGAGCAAAAATGGGTCCCAGGGTATACAGTTTCTGTGTTGTTTAGCTCAAAATGCATCATATCTTCATTTCCCTGAGTCACTATTAAGAGTGACACAGATTATTCATCACTATGATCCATGGGATTACTTATTTTCCTGTTTCTCTGTGCAAATTCTAATCAGAATTCTTCTCTCAACCCTTCCTGCTTTTACAGGCTCACATGTTCCTTTGGAACTGTGTTTCGTATATCAAAACACCCATTCTTGGTCCTAAACTACTTCTCTTAATGTGTTCTCCCCATTAGTGCCCTGAGGAGACACTACTTTTTTTCTGAGAATAAAGTTCCTCCTGATGCATTTTTAAGGCAAGGTCCTTTTTTTTTTTGCTGTGCACCATGTGCCTTGCATGGGAGGAGGCTGGCTGTCTTTCTCATTTTCCACTTCTTTATAAAATTCACTTTTTATCATGATAGTGTTTTGGAGAGGGATTATATAAACAATTACTGGAAAATTAAGTTGTTGAAATATTATTTCATAGTCTTACGATTTTGATACTAAGTTACATAAGGCAGTAATTGTGAGTGGTTTATGGAAACAGAAGTGGAAGTTTAGAGAAATGTTTAAATAAATGGTAAAGAGACACTGAATAAATGTTTCTGTGATTTCTCGAAAGTTAGCTCATGTGCCTAATAAAATTATAGCTATATGAAGAAGGTTAAAGACAGAATAAGAGTAAACATGTGGGTTACTATGTGCTATGTGTGTCAAATCATTATAAAAAAAGGACAAGGACAAGCATAGAAAACAATGGCTGATTTATGAACAGAAAAGAAATGAATTTGAGGAAAAAATGTCTACCAATTTGGGGACTTATAGAGTAGGAGAAAGCAACTATACCTCCACCACCAAAGGAAGATGAAAGCAAAAAGCCATTTGAGCAATGATATATAATTATAAACTCAGCAAATTCCTCACTGTTTAAAGGGGAGGCTATATATAGATAAGCAAAGGATAACAGCTGGAATGAATCGTGTCATGGTGCATAAAATCAGGAAACCCAGACATTAGCAAAATACAAGAACATATATGATTAAGATAGGTTTTTATACACAGATATATACCCGACCCCCATCTACTGAAGGACGCAAAAGCACTGACACCCAGTAACAACAGATTACCCAGCTCCCAGATCTTGATTTCCAACCACATCCTTCAGTAAAAGGAATCAAGACTCCTTAGAGAAATGGCTGCTTCTAGTATTAAGGCAAATAATGTAAAAGATGAGCCTGGAGCATCTTGCAGTGCCAGGAAATAAGGAAATGGCTAACAAAAACAAGAACAACAACAACAAAACAGCAATAGCAAAATATATCATACCAAATACATATATAATACCAAGAGTTGCAATAGCTGGGAGCTCCAAAGCTGGAAAAATTTGAGCAACAACTACAAAAAAATTGCAGAGCACTGAATTACAACCTTAAACATAAGACACATAACCATTAGTCTATACTGATATACATTAACAATGAAATAAATGATGAACATGTAAAATTTTCTGCACATAAGTATTCCAAAAATTTTATAAATATACTACCCCTTCAGGATATGGAGCATGCATAACTCCCTGTACTTTATGTTCAAATGAGAAAAAAAATTATACAAGAGTAATGGTCTGATAGTGAACTTGAGAAACTACCTCAGCGAGATAATAAAGGCCAATACCAGTAATGATAAGTCATGCTGATAACACAGCATATATTCTTGATATGAAATGAGAATGGTACTTAACATCAGTGGTCTTCAATCCCAAAATCCATAATCACTATCTAACCATAAGAAAAATATCAGATTAACCTAAATTGATGTGCATTCTACCAAATAGATGGTCAGTATTCCTGAAAATGGTCAAGGCCAACAAAAGTAAGGAACATCTGAGAAACTTTCACACTCAAGTATAAGGTAACATGACAACGAAATGTAATTTGGTACCCTAGATGGGATTTTTGTAACAAGACATTAGGTAAAAGCTAAGGAAATCCAAATAGAGTTTGAACTTTAAATAACAGTAGCACATTGACATTGGTTCATTAGTTATGACTAATTTACAATAGTATTAAGAGAGACATCTGACCATGTTATATGGGACCTCTCTGTAATATTCTTGCAACTTGCTTATAATTACAAGTCTTATTTAAAAATAAGTTTACTACATGTTAAAAAACAAAACAAGACAAAAGTAATTGAATGTAAATGGATACACATAGAACTTGAGGAATTCCAGGTCTACCTGTCTAAAATAAATAGGTACATTAGTAGAATTTTTTAGATACCACTTTTTTACCAACCAAAATTAAAATAACTAAAATTAAAAACAAAAAATAAGTAGGTTAGATTTGTGTGTTTTAACGCATCTCTTAAAAGTCTACTAGCTTGCAATGAGCAGGTGAAAACTCCACAGTAACAGAAAAGAGATAATAATAACTGGCAAATCAATACATTTTAAAATATGTTGTAGTTACCAAGTTTAAAAGGTAACGGCATAGGCTCCATTTTTGAAATTATAGTGAATTTGTAATAGCTATAAAATTTAGGGGAAACTCTATTTCCCTTTGGGTGTTTTAATGATGAATAAATATTAAGAGAAAGCAGATCAAGAACATAGAAGTTACTAATTAATACAACCTTTAAACTATGAGTGGGTTTCCCCCTTCTCTGTGTGTTACCCTCCTATTTATTTGAAATATTCTAGAGGAAAGATTGTCAAGAAGATTCTTAAGATACAGGCTTCAATGTTTGCAATATCCCCCAAAGCAACTACCTATAAAATAATGTGCACACGTTGGTGAGAGTAATAGCTAGGTAGCTGTTGCACTGTTCACGCAAGAGTGGCTGGCCATTGAAGACAGGCAAAGAAGAGGAGGCATGAGCCAATAGCTTTGTATGATAACCTGTTCAAAAAGAACGACTTTTAAAATGAACTATATTAGGTATTATGTAAGATGTTTAAACAATGTATAGTTCTTGACTCTGGAAAAAGCCTTTGGGGCAGGGGCAGTCATGTAAACCTCAGAAGACAGATGAAGATAAAGGCTATGTAACTTGTATTTGCTATAAGTTTTATCCCATTATTTATACATACCCTAACAACGACAACAACAACAACAATAACAACAACATATCTTTGGCCATGAGATGGTCAGTGTTCAAAATAATGAGTTCCAAGAGAGAGGAAGAATATCTGTTTTTTTGTGTGGTTTTTTTTTTCTGAGACTATTGATTCAGTCCAGAGTTCAATAAATACTGTTTCAGCATGATTTCGCCCTTTATTATAAGAAAGATGTGAAGCAGCCTTCACTGGGTTATACATTTTTCTTTGGCCAAAAGAAAACAAATGGGTATATTGTCTTTGGGAATTATGTTCTTGCCTAAACACCAGGATGGGTTCTTAGTCATAGAGTACTAAATTTGCAATAATGAAATTGCCACTAATAAACAGTCATACAGTGCGTATTATGTCTCAGGCTCATTTAATACTCACAAAAGCTTCATAAGGCATGTGTTATTATTTTTTCTAGATACAAAAGAGGGAACATGCAATGAGAGTTTAAATTAACTTATTCACAGTTGCTCAATTCTGAAGTTGCTGGGCAGGTATTCAAATCCAGTGAGCCTCATTCAAGTGTGCATGCTTTTAACCCTTATGATATAATTCACCACCACATTAGAGAAATTATATTCTTTTATGAATAGTTTGGTAGCATTTCTGACAACTAAAAGACTTTGACTACCTCCCTGACTTCAAACGAATTAAACCAAAGAATAAATCATGACTAAAACCGGCAAATGCTTTAGGACTCTAAGAAGATGCAACACCTTAAAGCCAAGGTGAGTGTGGATCAGGTACCAAAGACCTAATTGCCAAGTCTCACAGAAATCCATATTATTTGAGCCCAATCTAGTATGAGAAAAATGGACCTATTTCATAGCTTTGCCATGCAAGGGTGATACTCTTTACCATGCACAAAAGGAGCACAGAAAATTTAATTTTAATCACCATCATTTGTTTTTTTATGCCCTTCTCTGATGCTCCAGTTTGTATGCACTCACCCTTCCCTTCTTTCTTCAGACACACAGTACTCATATGGTCTATATCTTTCCTAAACTGTATCAATATTTACACAAAGCATACGATGTGAAAACAAAGGCTTGAAAGTGAAATTGTATAGTTACCAACTGTTGGGAAGAGGAGGGATGCTCAGATGTTTTTCTGTTACAACAGAAGTTTATTCCCTAAATCTGCTCAAAATAGGAAGTAAATGATTGGCCAGGATGAAATCTGAACTTCAGCTATGGTAAAAAGCATACACTGGCTATGATTAAATAAAGAAGAACAATTACTCTTCTCTCCTCCTCTTTCATTAAGAATATATTAGCAGATTGCAAAGCAATGTGCCATACCCAACTCATAAACTGAGTTGAATTTGACTAAGACAGCTCAATGTTCTTCTCAACTTGACTGAACTTCAGGCAATTTTTTTTATTGACTCTAGGCCCCTGACCACATTTTCTTAGAGCATTTACTTTTGAAAATTTGCAATTGAAAATCCTTTCTCTACCCCTTTGAGATGTAAATCTTCTCTCAATCTCTTGTCAGTTTTACAAGAATAATTTATCTAGGACCTGAGAATCATCCCTTTGCAATATAATCAGTGAGAAAAAGAATGTCTAAACTCCCAGTCTGAGTGCAAATTAGCAAACACATATGGCCTAATCTCATTGACTGACCTCACTCCAATATCTTCTAGTGCATTTCCACTAGCTCATCCCACATTTAAAAAATCTTTAGTTTTTGTTTCACTGGAATGAAGTTCAATCTCTCTCCCCTATTGCAATAGTCTTAATAAATTCTTCCTTGCTTGTTTAACTTGATTGGCGCAACTTTTCTTTTATATATTTTGTTACAAATTCATATTATTTGGAACATTAATTATGGATAGCTTAATCTAAATACAATTCCCATAAGATTACTCTTCGGTTTTGGACAAGTGACTCTTCTTTAAAAAAATCAGTGAACGTCTTCAACTTCTAAATCATGTAAAATCTATTTGTAATGGCCATTTGGAATATATTTTGGTTTGTTTTTATCATTGCTGTTGTTTTTCTCTTTACACATTCACCATGTATCTATCACAAAAATTAGGAGATTACAGAAAAATACACAAAATTCCATTTATAGCTTCTTTCTTTATATTAGTTGTCAGTGTTAAGACTGACTGAGTCATAGTTCTCATTCTTTACCCAGGAAGTAGTGCAGTCAATGAACAAAAGAACATTTAATTCAAATTTCTTTAACCAATAGAAACTTTTGTTAGTTATATTATAAATCCAGAGATAAGTCTAGTAGGCCTATTGACTGCTTTCTATCTGCATTTTTCTATCTTCCCCTCCTCTGACATGTGATTTTTATTTCATGAGTGTGAAATGACTGCATTCTATTCAGGCATTGCATTTACATTCAAAAGGCAGGAGTACAAATGGTGCAGCCATAAATGTGGAAGGTTTATAACAGTAAGTTTTTCCTTTTAATAAACTTTCCTGGAAGTTGATTTGGCTTCAGATCACAACTTATTAGTCAGTCCTGGGCCATACGACAAGCCCTGACTACAACGCATTCTAAGAAGGAAGACTATTTTCTTCAACATCTATGGCAGATAAAGTCAAGAGAGAAAGAGACTATGAATGACTTTGGAGCAGTCAAACTACAAAGTCTGCTTTAATGCTTTTATTTATATTCTATCAACATTTTAAATTATAATTTACTTTAAAATATACACATTTAAATATACAGTACATTTTGAGGCATTTTTACAAATGTATATAATCATAGAACCATTACCCAATAGAGAACATTTTTATTACCACAGAATATTCCCTTATTGAAAAAAAGTTCTTTTGAAAAAATTGTCACAAGTTGTTTATCAATTTACTATAGAGGAATATATTGGTTATTTTAAATATTGGACTACCATAAATTTACTATTATTATTTATACACAAGTTTCTTTGGTAAACACCTAGGAATTGGAATTGCCATGTTCTGTATAGGTTAAGGGTGTTTGATGTTATAAACTACTTTCTCCCACACAATGTACAAAAAGTACAGTTGTTATACATCCTAGTTAGCCCTTGGTATTTCATGTTTTTAAATTTTAGCCATTTTAGAACACATATGATGGTGTATCTTATTGTGATGTATGTATGTATGTATATATGTATGTAGTTTTAGAGAGAGATGAAGGGAGGAAGAAAGAGAGGGAGAGAATCACCAACGTGTGGTTGCCTCTCATGTGCCCCCACCTGGGGAGCAGGCCCACAACCCAGGCAAGTGCCCTGACAGGGAATCTGACTGGCAACCCTTTGATTCTCAGGTAGGCACCCAATCCACTGAGCCCCATCAGACAGGTCATTGTGATTTCAATGTTTGTCTCTTTAATGACTAATGCTGTTGAACATCTTACTGTGGAGGATTTGTTCAAATCTTCTGCCCACTCTTCTACTGAGTTGCTTATTTTCTTGAGATGTGATATTTTCTTATATATTTTGATTACAATTTATTTGTTATGCATATATCATGCAAATACTTTCAGCTTGTGGCTTCTCTTAACTTTTAATAGAAGGTTTTGAAGAGTCAAAGTTTTAATTTTGGTAAGTCCAGTTTTTCATTTTATATTCACTTATGCTTAATGCTTTTTTGTGCCTTTTTAAAGAAATATTTCCCAACTTAAATATTGTAATGGTGTCTCCTAAGCTTTCTTTTTAAAAAATTATAATTTATCTTTTATCTTCAGGTCTATTATTAATTTATAATTAATCTTCCTGCATCGTGTAAAGTAAGGGTTGAAGTTCACTTTTTTCCCATAAGTATATCTAAGTGGTCTTTAGCACTTATTAATATGACCATATTTTTCTTAATTAAATCATATTGAAATATATTTTTAAAAGTAACTCATTGAATATGTGTAAGCCCATTTCCGGTTTCTCAATTCTGTTCCACTTATCTATATCTCTCTATGCCAAGAGTGAAATACTACAGTTTTTCTAGTGTTAGAGTTATTAACATCAATTAGTTTGAGGTCTCCAACTTAGTTATTTGTTATTCAAAAAAATAGTTTTGGCTATTTAAATCCTTTGATCTTTTATAATTTTTAATATAAACTTGTTGATTTCTGCAAAAAAATAATTTGCTGAAATTTTGAATAAGATTTTGTTGCATCTACACATTAAGGATTTTAAAAAATTTAAAAAATATTGATTTTATGATACATATTGTATAGTTCTCCATTTATTTATATATTGTTTAATTTCCATCAACAATATTTTACAATTTTACTGTGTCTTACACTGATTTTGCCAAATATACTTTGAACATTTTGTTATTGTATCTTTTTTAAATTAATTTTCCCATTATTTGTTGTAGAATAAAAGAAATTATATATCTTTTGCTTTGATGTTGCCCCCATGACTTTACTAAAATTCATTATTTTGCTAGCAGTTTATTATTTTTAATCTTTATGGTATTTATTTACTCGTTTCATGGGCCGAAACATTCAATGTAATATTGGATGTAAGCAGTAAGACTTGAGCTTTTTTCTTTTTCTGAATCTTAAGAAAGAAGAATTTAGGCTTTCACCATTATGGAGGTCATTAGCTACAGCATTTTTGTAGATGCATTTTATAGGGATAGGTAAATGGCTTATTCTTAGTTTGCAGAGAGATTTTAATCCAAATAGATGTGGAATTATGCCCAATAACCACTCTCTTGTGATTGAAATAATCAAATGATTCTTCCGTTCATCTTACAAATGTGAATTCTATTTCGTTTTTTAAAAGTTATCACAAATTGTCATTCCTAAGAGAAACTCTACTTTTTCATGATTCATTATTCTTCTTTATATGTATATTATTGAGTTTGTTTTGTTTTAATATTTTGAAAAATTTTAGGTTTACATCTTTTGGAGATACTGCTCTGAATTAATCTTTATTCTTATGCTGTTCTCATGCTCTGGTATTAATATTACAGTGACATATGATATTTGGATGTGTTCTGTCTTCCTATGAAAGAATTAATTTAAGATAGTGTCAGTAATTAATTTTTTAAAAGACAGATTTTTTTTCAAACTAGATATCAATAAAGTATAAATCAATAGCCAATTTTATTTCCTTTGGTCAACACTAGGTGTTAAAATATTATAAGTAATTTCTTTTAAACTGATTGGCTAGAGATTGGACAACATATTGTTCATTAGAATCTAATTATTTATAAGATGAATCCTTTTAAATATGTTTATTAACTATTGTGTTTCTACTGTGATTTACTATTTGCAATCTTTTGCCTACTTTTCTGAATTAATTATAATTTTTAATTGTAATATAAAAACTTATAGTCGTATACCCATATATCTTTAATATGTCATATGTCATATTGAAAATTTCTATAAAGCTGTCTATGATATTTCACTTTATGTTATCTTGAAGCAAATAGAATTTTTAAATTTTCATTGTCAAAGACATTAAACTTTTAAAAATTATTTTTATAAAATTTAATTCCACATAAATAGACATTTCCCAAATTAATAATATAATAATTTAATGTCTTTCCATTTATTCATGCATTATGATATGCACCATACATCAGTATTAATGTTTACATGGCATCTAAATATTTAGACACACTGTAAATATGTATTCACATTTATTTTGATTAATTTAACATTATGGCACAGTAAAATTGTGGTATTATGGCACCATTGAACATACCATAGAAGTTCATGGTTTTCAAATTAAGTCTACATATCTTAACTCTTTGAAAGATTCTTTTTTTTTAATTTTCAGCAAAATTTTTAGAATGTTCACTGCTTCTGCTAAGAGAACTAAGTATCCTACTCCTGTTTGATCAGAATAGCAACTGGATTTCTATAGTGCCAGTGTTCTATTATTCCTAACGAAGGAGAATAAATTCTTAACAATTATTAGTTGAGCTGCTTGATTTTTTTCTAGGGATACAATTTTATTGCCATGGTATCATGGCAATCCCCTGAAGCATACAAAAGAGATAGACATCCCTTCTCTGATACCTTGAGGACACTCTTCAAAACTTATGAAGAATAAATAAAATTATTTTATTATGTTTAAAAACGGATTTATCCAGATGTTTGGATATTCTTAACTCACCCTTTTTAGAGATAACATCCCTTAGTTGCGTGTGTGTTTCTCCTTTTTTCATGTCAGTTTGAGTCCACCTGAGGCCGCCAGAGGCATTTAATTTGAGCTGTCTGGTGTGAGTGACTAAAGACATATCAAGAAACCTCTTGGATATCAAGTAGCCTGAAGACAAGAGCAGTGAACTTCTGTTCTCTTAGTTGTTTCATGCCAGCAATTGGTGGGAAGCTCTTGGGAAGTGGCTTATAGTCTGTTAGGGGTCATGTTGTCAGAGGATGGCAGCAAGAGAGAAAGAATTCTTTCAGAAGTGATTCCTGGAAGACTCGAAAGCCAGAGGCCAAGCTGTTTGAAGTGGCCTTGAATAAGGTGCATGTACCAGTTGACTGGCTGTTCTGATTACTTTAAGGATACGCATGTATCAGTTGTGAGTATGATCAGGGACAGCTCCTGAGTCACTATGACATAAATTTTTCATGCTCGGTGAGGTAATAAAATAACCTCATTCTGGTAAATAAGACCATCAAATACGTGGCCAAACTTACCTTTAAAATTGTTAAATTGGAAGAATGTATATACACAACTCAAATATAAATTATTTCAAATTTAAATGTTATTAAATCTCTGCATTGAGAATAATCAAGAACTTCCATTTGCACTGGATGGGACATTATATTTGCAAACTCACAAAGTTGCCAGGTTTTAATTCTCCATAGATAAAATATCTGATAGCAAGTGACCAATGTTTTAAAATTGATTTGTATAAGTATTAAAGGAAACTTGGGAAAGTCTCATAAAAGTCTCTAAACTCTTCTACAATTAGCTGTACATTGAATGATGTTTAATTGTATCTAGCTGTTTCCAATCTTATTATTTTAATTACTCAGATGTCTTAGAGATTCATCTCTTAGAGATTCAATCCTCTAATGGAAAATAGCTCTTAACAAGTAAAACTAAGTCAATAAAAAGTCTCAGTGCTTCTGAAATTCACCTACCAGTGGTGTTCCTGATCCTAAAACTAAATTTGTTCATAAATTCACCCAGTATCTTTCACAAACAAAAAAAATTAGTGAAATCAATGTTACCTGATTACTAAAATCAGTAAGATATAGAACTAAATAAGTATTAAAGACTACTGTCATGACGTCAAGATCTAGTTGATTCACTCCTATAGAGTTTAATTGATATGTTGTAATTATTCTAAATCAATAATAGAGGACTATGAAATGTTATGGCTGTACAACAGGTCAATATGAACACACCTACCTATAAAGCCTGTAGGCAGTGTAAGTATGCCACTTACTGGCTGTTTGAATCAGCTTATAAAATTAATTCTAAGTTACATGTGTATATTTAGAGAATCATGTGGCAAAAGTATGTTTAATATATTTAAAACTACTATGCCAGTTTCAACATTAGAAGTAATAGTTACAAGTCTTAAATGCCAGATGTGTGGCTACTATAAATGACTTGGTTAAAGTGCATGTGTCAGTTGATTGTTCAGATAGTTATCAAGACACTTGAGTACAAGTTATTTTTAATCATTCACTCACTAAAAATTATATTCTTCTTATTATTAACTACTAAGGAACATATGTTTATATACAATATTTTTAGGCAAAGCTTATACAATAGCTATATAGTTTCCTCAAACAATTATCTGTTTAATCGTAAAAGGAAGAGTCCACAAAATCAAAATTATATTGTTTTAAGTTGTAATAATAACACTTTAAAAAAAGAGATTTTATTTATTTATTTTTAGACTAAGGGGAAGAGAGGGAAAAAGAAAGGGAGGGAAACATCAGTGTGTGGTTGCTTCTCAGGTGTCCCCTACTGGGTACTTGGCCTGCAGCCCAAGCATAGGTCCTGACTGGGAATCAAACCTGTGACCCTTTGGTTCACAGGCTGGTGCTCAATCCATTGAGCCACATCAGCCAGGGATAATGACACTTTTTAACTTCATAAAATAAAGAAAAATATACAAGAATGTTCACTTATTTTCTGAAATAAAAAATGCAGGACATGTTTTCATGTTTTTCTTGCCATTATATATTAAAGATGTCAATTAGAAAATTATACAAATTTCCTACTAAGAAACAATTAAAATATAGAACCATATCAACTTGCATGATAGCAGCACTAATAAAAATCTGACTTCAAATAAATAATTGATTTAGAGTTACAATATTAAAACATTTCAGCTGTTACTCAAAAGAAATGCAATATACCTCAAAGACTTAGAAAATACTTTGTCCATGATTTTCAAGCCTTCAGGTGACCCTGTTCCTGTCTCAAAACTCTTTGACTCCTAATTCTATTATTGTATATAATTTAAAAAATAATCCCTAATTTTCTCTTTCAGAATTTTATTATCAAAATATTATAAATTAGATTTGCTCTACACTAAAACTATTGAAATATTAACAGAACTTCCAAATAATAATTATTACACCTCTCTGTTAAAATAACACCAACTCTCATTTTTCCACATTTGTTAATCTCATTATTAAGAGAGCCATGCAAAGGAACTTTGTGGAAGAGTAGAAGAAAGGAGTTGAGATGAAGGAGCTAAAGAGCCCAGTAGGGGTTATGCTATGAATGTCTATAAATAACACGCTATGTTTGGATCTTATCTTGTACACTTTTGAGTATTGCTAGAGAATGTTTGTAGGGACATTGTGCATGATCCCTGCAATCCAGTTTTCCCTCCCCCATTGTGTAGCAATAAATAAATTTGGTGAATTGACCACTAGGGCCAGAAGTGGGCACTGATTAGGTTTCAATAATTATGTTCACCTTACCTGCCTTGCCTTTTGGACCCAGATATGGAGATACCTAAGCAAATTTAATTCAGTGAAAAGAAGGAGAGGTTTATGAGAGGTTTACTTACGATTAAGTTAGAACATTTTGAATAAATCAGAAATCTTGGGATCCTGGCTGCTGCTATAGCCATCTAAAACAACAAGGGGAAGAACCCAGACTAAGAAAGCAGAACTATTGCCGTTACCATTGAGATAGGGTAGTAAGAAACTAGGGAAATTCCTTGGCAAGTGGAATAGGGAAGCCAAGACTGATACCTGAACACAATGGTGAACAATCTACAGCCAGATACAAAAGATCACCATCAAGGCCTCAGTTATACTTTAGCTTCAGGCCCAGAAAAGCAGCAGAGCCAAACAAGCTATGCCAGGGCCCACTGCAATGACTCAAGACTCCCTGCTCAGTCACTGACCAATCAGCAGAGATCATGGCCCTGAAAAGGTGTACCTGGAGAATGGATGAATATTCTACTGAAACCCTCCCCTGAGACCTCCCATAAGACCCCTGCCTGCAAGAGAGAGATAAAAACTCAAGACAAAGGACCCAGCTCCCACGCTCTCCTTCTGAGGAGCAGCCTGTGCCATTTTCTTTCCCTTCTCTTTCCCTGACTTCTTTCCCCACAGACATGTGTCACCTAAACTCTAAAGCAATGGGCACCTGGCAGCTTGTCCCAGGCTAATCCCTTGAACCTGTCCCTAAGGTGTCCTTTTCTCTGACTTCCCAGTGAGCAAAGGCAGCCCAGCCAAGGCTCTCCTTTGCTCCCTCTGTGCTAAGCCCTTTTGTTTTATTGTCCCTAGCTTTAATAAATGCGCTTCATGGCCACCTGGTCTTGTGTTGTAAAATCTTTCCTACATGAAGTCAAGAACCCCTACATACTAGCTGGTCTAGGCAGACCTACTCAGGCCAGGTCTCCTGTCCGGTAACACCATGGTCGAGTCATACATGGATTCCAACTTACCACTGCACGTCCAGTGCTGTGAGCCAGTGAAATTCCTTATTGCTCAATCTAATATGAATCACATTTCTAGTCTTTGGAGCTCAAGGCATCTTATCTAATAAAGGACTGAACAAGAGAAAAATCAATAAGAAATGATTATTTTTAATAAAAATTCAATTATTAAAATATTAATTAGAAAATGAGAGTATATTATTATATGTATCCTGTGCTACATAACAAATTACCACAAACTGAGCAGTTTAAATAAAATGCATTTATTATCTTACTCTCTTTTTATTGAACATAGAAAGTTTTAATGAATACAGTATATTGGGTACAAGTGGAATACCACTAGATAAGAACTGTATTTACCCTCAGAAGTCTATGAAAGCATGGATTCAGATAAACCAAGGTTTAAGAGAGCCACTTCACTATTCACCTTTTAATAAGTGTGACCAGAACTTAAAGCAATTTATTTTAGGCTAAGATTTTCAATAAAATTATAGCACAAACCTACTATTTAATTAAGGTGATATGTACTCATCTAAAGGCAGTTGGGGCAAGTCAATCCATGGAGAGCCCTTACAAAGACTAAGCACCAAATAAATTTTTGTGGATTTCATTTTGGGCCACCTTAAATTTTATTTT
This sequence comes from Pteronotus mesoamericanus, assembly GCF_021234165.1. Taxonomy (NCBI): domain Eukaryota; kingdom Metazoa; phylum Chordata; class Mammalia; order Chiroptera; family Mormoopidae; genus Pteronotus; species Pteronotus mesoamericanus. Next base: position 35,387,930 of record NW_026555285.1, on the reverse strand, counting down.
GTTTAAATGTGTTTTCCATTAACACATACAAATGCTTTTAGGCAAAAGCTATAACATGGAACTTTCTGCTTAGAGAGCTTGCCAACTGTTACCTATAATAGTTTCTAAGCAATGAATACTTCAGAACAACCCCAAGCCAATACTTAATTGGTTACAATTCTAAGATGCAAAACTTTTCTTTAAAGTTTTCTGGTTCCTGAAATTTCAGTAGAACCAAACACATTAATTAGAAGTAGTATTTGTTTAAAAAATAAAGACTTAGTCAAAGATGATAATGAATAAAATAACTATTTAGGCTCTCATACATAATCTTTCTAAATTTCTACCCTGTAAGAAATGATTACAATGTCCTTCAGGCTTACTATATGCCCCATAGACTCAAAAGAAACCAACAAGGAATTTAACATTTCAGCTACCCAGGAACTATTTACTAAAGTGAAATTCCAGAAGACAATTTATAATACTTCAAGAAAACACTATCAACAAATAAGCATGTGTTGAAGAACGCAGTTCATAAATTAAACATTAGAAGTCATATACTGCTGTGAGATGTAGTGAATGTGTGTGTAAAGAAGCTTTCAATCTTAGCTATATAATGTTAGTGTTATGCTATACGATTTGGGAGAATAGCATTTTCTATTTTGTAAGTTGTATGTATTATCTTACATTTCTAATGGTCAAAGTCGGTGCTAAGCTTAACTCAGTTCTCTGCTTTAGCATCTCACAAACTCAGGTACATTCGTAAAACACAGATGATCTTTAGAAGCAGTGCTGAATAGAAGACATAATAGAATATATATTGTTTATGTATATTGTAGGGGGGTCACTTTGGGTGGGATTGGGGACTGTAGTCCCGCACAAGCAGGGGCCTGGGAGAGGACTCATTAAGACTTGGCTGGAACACTGGTAATGCGGTTGATAGGCAGGACCTGATAATAGCTCTGAGGGCCCCCTGGGGGAAATCAGTCCTAGAAGTAAATTACACTCCTTGAGGCATGCTTTGTTTCTCCCTCAGACTCTGTTAATCTTATACCAGATAACAAGCTCAAGGCTGGAAAGGAAATTTACAGAATTCTAGACCCTGACCCAAATCTCATCTGGCAGCATAATGTTTGCTCATCTTGGACCCAAGCAGTTCAGTGTGTTCTTGCCATTGTCTTCTTTAAACATCACTTATTCTCTGTAAGCTTAAGTTACTGATGTAATTAGATTACCTTTCCATTCCTGTTACCTATCCCCCACTGGTAACTCTCTCAATAAAAGCTATTGAGCACAGGGGCTCAGGGCAGTCTCCTTGAGAGAGAATCACCTTCCCCTTTCCTTGACAGGCAAACGGTGTCTGGAACAACTCCTTCTTCCATCCGCAGCAAATGGGGGGACCTCGCGGGCCAGGGTCAACCATAGTATATTAATATGAATTTTATAAAGAGTCAAAATTAATTGGCAGCGCTAAAAAGTAGAAAGTGATTCTAGCATAAAGATAGATTTGAAAGTGTAAAGCAAAAAGGAAATTTTCTAGGTGATGGAGTTATACAATATTTGAATTTTAAAAATCTGATTGGATAATATTTAGGTAATTTTTGCGTGTCTGTTTTTGGGAAATGTTAGGGCATCAATTCCTTTTCAGGCAATGACTCTGTCAAAGTTTGGGTTCAGGGTCCCAATGACAACATAATACATATATATGAGAATGTTTGGTGATTATTTTTTCTTTCTCAAATGTTAGACTTTACCAATAAAGCCTTTGGGAGCCGGAGATTTCTTGGGGGAATTTTTTAAATAACAAAATTGGTGTCTTTAACAGATACAGGTCTATTCAAATTTTCATCTGTGTGTATTTGTGCTAAATTTGTATTTTGAGTATTTTGGCACAAAGTTATATGTAATATTTTCTTATTAGCTTCACTAGAAGTTTATTGATATTATTAATATTTTCCAACAGATTTGGGGGTTGATTTTATTTCATTCATTTCTGCTTCAATTTTGTTTAATGTTTTCACTTTTTCCATTTACTTAGTGTTTAACTTGCTTTTCTCTACTGACTTCTTAAGATAAAAGCTTAGAGTGTTGATTCAATTATTTTTCAAATATATGATTTTCTATAAATGTATCTCTATTAATGTTTTAGCTTATATAACACATGTTTATACATATTGTACTTTTATCATTATTTGGTTTCAATGTTTTCTTCCATATTTGCTTATGATATCTCATTTATTTTATGGCTTATGTAAAATATGTGATTTTCAATTCCCAAAATATTTAGGTTTCTCTAGATATTTGTGTTATTAAATGTAAAAAAGGCATTTTATGAACGCTTTTAGTTCTTTGCAATTCATGTAGCCTTGTTTTGTAGACCAGTATATTGCATAGCTTGGTGTGTTGTGTCTTAAACTAATAACTTAATAATATTAAAGTTGCATTTTAGATATAATCTTTAATATTTGTTAAAATCTTAATAACATATTTTTCTAGTTATGATTTTGATAAATTTATTGAAATACAGAAACGGGACAATAATAAAACAATTTAGTGCATTTATTTCACATTTGGCTTTTGTCCCCAAAATTATTTTAATAAATATAATTGGCTTATTTATTTGAAGTTTAATAATTAGAGTTCATACATTAGAATTCCTTCTATAATATTAAAGTTTGATAAGATAACCAGAATAAAAGATGGCAACATTTAGATGCTATTTTAATGTAGGTGTTATTTTTCTAAGTTATATTGTTTTGTGTCATATTTGAGCAGAAATGAACAAACCTTAATATTTTTTATTTATCTAACTCCAGGCAAAATTTTACAAACATAATAAAATTTATGACACCCATACTTTTGATGATTTTTCTACTTTGTCTATAGCCAAATTTAGCACATGACAAAATTGTCTTCATGACATAATACTACCTCATTAAAATTAAAAAAAATATTTAAGAAAACTGAAAGCAAGAAGTGAACAAATAAGAAAAACAAACAAAACTCATAGACACAGACAGTAGTGTGGTGGTTATCACAGGGAAGGAGGGTAGTAAAAGGTGAAGCAGGCAACTATATGGTAACAAAAAAATAATTTGACTTCGACTAGTGGGCACACAATGCAATATACAGATGTGTTTCATAGAATTATACACTCTACACTTATATAATTCTATTAACCAATGTCCTTCCAATGAATTATAAGAAAGAAAAGCCTATTGAGAGAGTAAGAATTAAGAAATTAAAGAGTGAGATAAATGGGGAAAATTTTTAGAATTTTTCCTGCACTTTCATCTAAAATAAATTAAGTGGTCACTAATGAACTTTATAACATTTATGGTATCATTTACATATTTTTTTGGAGAAAAGTGGAAAAATATGTCAATAATAACTATACTATCAGCTATATAGAGAAAATGTTAGAACAAATATTTGGGTTTTTATTTTATTTATTTTTAGAAAGCAGAGAAGGGAGGGAGAAAGAAAGGGAGAGAAACATCAATGTGTGGTTGCCTCTCATGCACCCCCAACTGGGGACCTGGCCCACAACCCAGGCATGTGCCCTGACTGGAAATTGAACTGGTGAGCCTTTGGTTTGTAAGCTGCAGCTCAATCTAGCCACACCAGCCAAGGCAAACAAATACATGTATTTTTATTTGCATAAATTTAGCTTAGAATAAGAAAGTTACTCCAATAAGCATCTGAACTAGATAAGATTGTAATTATTAGAGTATAGTAATTTGCACAATTTCATTAATTCACAGAATGAGTGATGTGACAAAATCCACATTTAGACTATTTCACATATAAATGTGAATCTCATCAGCTCATTTTGGTGCCCAATTTATATTTGACATGGAAAAAGAGTTCTCCCCTATAACTTCAGTAATAATTAATCAACAGTTTACACTAAAACTTTTCATTTAATTAATATGGCTAAAACCTTTGAGAAATTGCCTCTATGCTATCTATTGCCTTATTTGTATTCTAAGACAATGTTTTGGTCCATAAAATGGCCTAATATTGAAAATTTTAGATCTTTTTCTCCATTTCTTTTAACTTTAGTATTCTTTTGATTCCCATTTTCATATTTGTATAGAATTTATTGGGGTTATATTGGTTAAACGATATAGTTTTCAAGTGTGCAATCCTATAATACATCATCTGTATATTGTACTGTGTGTTCACCATCTAAAGTCTAGACATAGTGGTTTTTTTGATAATGGAGTTTTTAGCGCTGGCTACTTCCTTTGGCACCCCTAAATCCACACCATACATGTGGCGAAATTATGCCTATGACTAGAGAGGAGCCTGATTTTTCAGGTATTTACTCTCCATTTGCAACATAAGGAAACACAGAGGGAACATCCATGAATAAGTTCCTTGGTTTTAGAACAGAGAGGGTTTGAGAAATATGTGTTTTATATAGCTATATCTATATCATCTATCTACATCTATCTCTATATATTTATGTATATATATCTAGATTCTTCTAGTTCAGACTTGTGCAACACTTAGACTCTGAATTTGTGCAAAATTCTGGCCCTGAAATATAAATGAGAAAACAGCAATAAAACATGTATTTAAAAAGGTCTTACTTTTGTGTTTGTTGCTTTACGATGGATTCAATTCTTTAAGAAACTCTTTTGCTGTATTCTAAGAAGTATTTTTATTATTGTCTTTGTAACAGGTCAAGTGTCACTTCCTTTGCACTCTTAATTTTATTTAATATATGTATTCTGTGGTGAATATAAGAATTTTTTTTCTCATAGGCCAAACACTTCAGTAATTACAGAATTATAGATAATTAGATAATGCTAAACAATAATTCTTTGTTATAATAACAGACATGAACAGGACAGAATTTGTATTGTCAAAGCAAACATTACGTTTTAGCACATCAACTCTTCTATATGTTTGTCACAATTACAGCCTTTTGGCTTACAATCCACAAACTAAAAATTGCTGAAATTGGTCTTGACAGGCCCAGTTAATTGGCTCCCAAGGAGCCGTTATGTTCTACCTGGCGAACGGTCCGTGAAGTACACAGCCACTTGTCCAAACCACGCACAAAGCTAATTATAAAGCAGCAGGAGACATCACATGGCAATAGACCATGGCTGTTATTAGTACATAAAAATTCCGTACCCAAATCATCAGTTATAGTACTCTCGCCACCTTGAAGAAAATAGAATTGTGCAGGAATGATTACTTGGGGACCCTCTCTGAGTAGAAACCATGCTATTTTTATTGGCGTAAATGACTAATCCTTCTGATTTTCCTTAGGAGATCAGAGATGCTGTCTTGTCACATGAAACATGAAACAAAATTAAATCAAATAGAAATAGAGACAAAGAAAAAGTCTCTTTATGCTCTGTAGTCTGAAAAAGAAATATGATTCAAATGCTATTTATTTGAAAACTAGTGTTATTGTTTTCTTTTATTATTTTTAATTTATTATGTTCCAATGTTTAATTTACAATTTTAGAAAATGCTTATTGTAACGTTATACCTTTATTTTAATAAATATATACTTGTTATATATGTATATTAATACACGCAGATCAGAAATGTTATTGCTATAAATCTCTTGGATGAACAATTCATACAGAAGTACTCTCGCTTAGTGAACATTTAAAAATCATAGAAAAAGATATTTTTAAAAACTTAATTTATTCCTAAGTCTGAAAAGTTTCTCTGCTTCCTTAACTACCTTTGACAATTTATTTTATAATCAGGTTCATTTCTGCCCTAGACATTTTTTATTTTGGTTTGGAGTCATTAACTTTCATCTGTTCTTGTATTTACAAAAGAAAAATGTAAATTCTTGAAATCAGAGAACCTCCTAAAGTTTTCTTCCTCCGTTCATTTTATAAACACTCACACACACATTCTGATTTCATTATAAATTACACCACATACATTTCAGGACACAATTTTTATTTCTGCCCATTAAAACAGAGTTTAACTCTTAATTCTTAGCTATTTTATAGGTACTAAACCCTTTCCTTAACTCAGTGCCTTTTGTATTTCAGGGAGACATACAAAAGAAGACAAATAATTGATATTCATAAAAAGGCCCATCTCATTAATTTTGTGTATAATAAAATGATCTATACTCAGAATGGGATTAAATCAGAACTTTCAGTCATCTCTATCTGTTCAGAAACTCAAAGCAAATCAGAGATGTAAGCGGGCCAGCCATATATTAGTTTGCTTTATGAATCATTTTATTGTAAAAGTGGAATTTTTGTTAAAAATACCTTACCTCTATATTCAAGCTATATATTATATATATTACTATACATAGTTTAAATATAGTATATTTAAGATATATATACTATACTTAAGATATATATACTATACTTAAGATATATATTACTGTATATCTTAACTAGCTCAGAATTTGCCCATATAAAGTGAACCTATAACATAAGACTTGAAGTTATATGTCTCCTGCTTTAATTAAAAGACACTTAAAGAAAATTTAAATTTTTATTAAAATTGTTTTATGATTATGTTTTATATTCCTAAAACCCTTATCACAATTTCTATGACATTTTCATTATCATGAAAGTTTTATAGCACAAGTCTATTCATCTTGAGTGTGCTTTTCATAGGCTTTAAGCCATAATTAATGATTATTTATTATATTAGCATAAGTGTTGAGAAAATTTCACCAGTCCCAGTGATTCATGATTCATTGTTCAATCCCTCTTTCCATCACTTATTGCAATGGCATTTGGAAATTTTCTAAACCCTTTAAGTTCAAGTCTTTTCAACTGTACCTAAAGATGGCATGTGTTTTGGTCCTGGATATAATTTGGTCCTTTGTATTTAAATCATTACATTGTATTTAAGTACATTGTCCTTCATGTAGGTCTCATTTTCATAGAGGACTTTGCTGTGGACCAGCTGCCTACACCTAAGTGCTTTGTCTTAACTGCAACTACAGCTTAGAAACAAAAACACAAATCATGGAATAGAAGAATATATTTTCTAAGCATGTGTCTGATAAGGGGCTAATAATTAAAGTGCATATATATAAATAAAAATATATATTTATGTATATAAATATATATATATTAAACTTTTACAGCTCAACAACAACAACAAAAATAGACATTGTTATAAATGGGCCGTGGACATGAGCACTCCAGAGAAGACATACAGATGGCCATCTGGGACATGAGAAGTTACACAACATCATTAATCATCAGGGAAATGCAAATCAAAGCAATAATGAAGTATCACCTCACCTGTTAGTGTGGCTAGTTAAACAAAAGACTATACATATTGATGATGATATGAATAAATGATAATTTTTGTACCATTCGATATAGCAAGAAGAAAAATAAAGTACCTAGGCATAAATTTAACCAAAGACATAAAAGACCTGTACGCAGAAAACTATACAACATTGAAAAAAGAAACTAAGGAAGACACAAATAAATGGAAGCATATACCGTGCTCATGGATTGGAAGAATTAATATCATCAAAATGTCCATACTACCCAAAGCAATTTATAGATTCAACCCAATCTCTATTAAGATACCAATGACATATTTCACAGAAATAGAACAGACATTTCAAAAATTTATATGGAACCATAAACAACTCCGAATAGCCGCAGCAATTTTGAGAAAGAAAAACACAGTCGGAGGGATCACAATACCGGACATCAAACTCTACTACAAAGCCACTATACTCAAAACAATCTGGTACTGGCACAAGAACAGACCCATAGACCAGTGGAACAGAATAGAAAGGCCAGAAATAAGCCCAGGTCTCTATGGACATCTAATATTTGACAAAGGGGGCAGAAGCATAAAATGGAGCAATAATAGCCTCTTCAACAAATGGTGTTGGGAGAGCTGGACCGCTACATGCAAAAAATTGAAATTGGATCATCAGCTGACACCATACACAAAAATAAACTCAAGATGGATAAAAGACTTAAATATAAGTCGCAACACCATCAAAGTCCTAGAGGAGAACATTGGCAGGAAACTCTCAGATATCCCACGCAGCAATTTTTTCACTGATATGTCTCCTAAAGCGAGGGACATAAAGAAAAGAATAAACAAGTGGGACCTCATCAAAATAAGAAGCTTCTGCATGGCAAAAGAAAACATCAGCAAAATGAAAAGGGAGCCAAACCTATGGGAAAATATATTCGCTAATGATACATCAGATAGAGGTTTGATCTCCAAGATATATAGAGAACTCACTCGACTCCACTCCAAGAAGACAAACGATCCAATCCAAAAATGGGCAAAGGACCTGGGCAGACGCTTTTCCAAGGAGGAGATACAGAGGGCCCAGAGGCATTTGAAAGGATGCTCTGCATCACTAGCCATCAGAGAAATGCAGATCAAAACCACCATGAGGTACCACCTCACACCGGTCAGAATGGCCATCATAAACAGATCCACAAACAACAGGTGCTGGCGAAGCTGTGGAGAAAAGGGAACCCTAGTCCACTGTTGGTGGGAATGCAGACTGGTGCAGCCACTGTGGAAAGCAGTGTGAAATTTCCTCAAAAAGCTGAAAATGGAACTGCCTTTTGATCCAGTGATTCCCCTGCTGGGACTATACCCTGAGAACACCAAAACGCCAATACAAAAGAACCTATGCACCCCAATGTTCATAGCAGCACAATTTACAATAGTCAAGTGTTGGAAGCAACCTAAATGCCCATCAGTAGATGAGTGGATCAAAAAATCATGGTACGTATACACAATGGAATACTATGCAACAGAAAGAAAAAAAGAACTACTACACTTTGCAACAGCATGGATGGAACTGGAGAGCATTATGCTAAGCGAAATAAGCCAGGGGGCGAAAGACAAGTACCATATGATCTCACCTGTAAGTGGAACCTAACCGACAATACAAAGATGCAAGGAAAATAAGGCCAGCAACACTGAAAGGAAAAGAAATCAACAGAGACAAGAGGGAAGGAGGGAGGGGGGCGCTGGGAAAAGGAAGGGAGGGGGAAAGTCAAGGAACATATAGCAAGGACTCATGGAAAAAACCAAAGGGGAAGAGCTGAGGGAGGGAAGAAGGGAGGGGGCAAGGGAAAGTGGTAGAGAAGAGGCAAAGACAAATGTATTTGAAAAAATAAATTAAAATAAAATTAAAAAAAAAGATAATTTTGGTATGCTGTTTTGAAGACTAGTGGTGCAGCCCCTATGGAAAACAGTATGAAGGTGCCTCAAAATTATAAAAAGATCCAGCAATAGTACTTCTGGTTATATATTCAAAAGTATTGAAATCAGGATCTCCTAGAGACATCTGTAAGTTGTATTCATTGTACCATTCTTCACAATAGCCAAGATATGGAAACACCTCAAGTGTCTATCCACAGATGAATTGGTAAAGAAAATGTGGTATATCCATGCAATGAAGAATCATTCAGCCTTTACAAAAAGAGAAATCCTGCCATTTGTGACCACATGAATAAACCTTGAAGACATTATGCTAAGTGAAATAAGCCAGTCACAAGAAAGACAGGTGCTGTGATTGTACATATTTCAGGTAACTAAAATTGTCAAATCCATGGAACAAGAGAATTGAAGGTGGTTGCTAGGGGTTGGGAGAAAGCAAAAATGGTGAGTTCAGTGGGTATTAAATCCAGTTATGCAAAATGCTTCAAGTTCTAGAGATCTGCTGTGAGCTCAGTGTTCCTAGCTGATGGTACTCTACTCTGCACGTAAAGAGTGACAAAGAGGGTAGAGCCCTAAGTGTTCTTACAAAAAAACCTAAACCCCGCCCCCTCCAAAAAAAAAACTTCAGAGGAAAACAAAACGAAAACAAAAGGGGACAAGGGCACTTTTGTAAGTGTTGGACGCATGTATTACTTTGATTTTACGTATGCCCCAACTTATTAAATTATATATATATATTAAATATGTGCCATTTTTGTATATTAATCATACTTTCTGAAGACTTCTTAAAAAAGATTAAGTGGCAAGCAAGGTTTAGTTAGCAGGCTTTCTAGGATTATGAAAAATCAGAGAATAAGTCTTTAATTATGCATTTTAATTTATGTAGAACTGTTTACTATGAAAATGTAAAAGTACATTCATACTTGCTTAAAAACTTAAAAGTCCATTTACCTCATAAGATATCCAAAACTAAATCTGAATAAAACTTGACATTTACTTGTCTGTTTAAATAAACCACATACTCTTCACTGATTTAATGTTGTCTTCCTGCATATTTGGATATTTGTTTGCTTTAAGATCAGTGGGATAAAGTCGTTATTATGTCATCATTTGCTTAAAAGCCTCAAATCTATACATGCACTTTAAATACTTGTTTATCATTGTGAATCAGAAGATTCATTTTTAAACCATACCTGAGAAAATTTCAACAGAGAGTCAGATAGTCATGATTCATTGTTCAATACGTTTTCCATCACTTACTGCATTGATGGTTGGAAGTTTTCTAAACCCTTTAAGTCTGAATTTCTTCAGCTGTTCCTAAAAGATGGCATGTGTTTTGGACCTGGATATAATTGGATCTTTTGTATTTAAATCACTTAGAAGTGCACATCTAAGGGTTCCACGTCTATGGACTCAACCATAGATGTGGTTTCTGTGGAACCCTATGGATTCTAACCTCAGATAGAAAATATTTGGAAAAAATATTACATTATTACTGGTTTATACTATGTAGTTAGGCCTATGTAGTTGTGTCTGTACTAAATATGTTCAGATTTTTTTCTTGTCATTCCCTTAGAAATACAATGTAACAATTACTTATGCAGCACTAACATTGTTTTAGGAATTATAAGGAATCTAGGGTTGATTTAAAAATATACATAGGTCATATGGAAAAACTAGACCAGTTTATATAAGTGACTGAAATATCCACAGATTTTGGTATTCATAGGGGTCTGGGAAACAATCCCCAGTGGATACCAAGAGATGACTATACAAGTAACTTCAACTCTCTCCTTTCTCAAGTTTGCCCTGGCTATTATTGGTCCCTTGGATTTCTTTATATTCTTAAATATTGGGCTTTTGTTAAGATAACCTCAAACCTATATGTTGCCTTAAGAAGAATTAACAACTTGAAATAGCATGAACATGACATATTATTAATTTAATTTATAAATTTTTGTTATTTTGATATGTTTTTAATGCAATCATTGTGGCCACTATATACATATAAAATTTATGTTCATATTTTGCCTTGGCTGGTGTGGCTCAGTGGATTGAGTGCCGGCCTGTGAACCAAAGAGATGCTCGTTCAATTTCAAGTCAGGACACATGCCTGGGTTGCAGGCCAGGTCCCCCATTGGGGGTGCGTGAGAGGCAACCACACACTGATGTTTTTCTCTCTTTCTCCCCCTCTTCCTCTCTTTCTAAAAATAAATAAATAAAATCTTTAAAAATAAAAATTTATGTTTGTATATTAAAACATAATCTAACAGTCATGTTGAATTAGGCTATTGGTTCTGTTAACTTGCAATTTTGTATGTAATAACCTGTATACCAATTCAAAATGTATGAAGATAGCTTTATTATCTCTTTTCCAATGTTATGTGTTTTATTCTACTCATTTTCTCACACTGCCTAGGATCTATAATAATGTGTGAAATAGAAATGGGTATTATGCAGAGTTTGTGAACTAAGAGGGCAGTTGTTTTGTTTTACTGTGAAAAATGTTATTTGTTGCATTTTTTTGTAGGTACCCTTCATAAGACTAAAAGTGTTTTACTGTGAAAAAAAACAATGTGAAATAATAGCGTGCTTTGTCAAATGCTTTTCAGCATCATATACTATTTCTTTTTCATCCTGTCAATATAGAACATTAAAATTGTTTGTTGCATTATCATTTTAATATATTGCCTACATTGAAATTATTAATATTTGTTTTGTATTCTTTCATCTATGCTCATGAGAGATATTATCCAAGACATTTCCCAGTGTGCTCTTGAAAAAGAGAATTATGGTCTCTTAAAACACATTTCCAATTGTTATTTATTTTATATATTTCATAAAATAATTTTATGCCTTAAACTTTTGTATTCATTCAAATGTAAAAAGGGAGAAAATGGAGGACATCTGTAATAGTGTTCACAATTAAATAAAAGAGTGGAAACTTTCCTTTTTGATGCTTACACAGTGGGCAAAATATAATGATTATTTTAAAAATAGAATACTGCCAAAATAAATAAATGTAAAAACTACTCTTGGAGTTCTTTCCTTTTTCAGTAGATTATAAAAACAATTTTCTTATTAATTTCTAGTGACAGAATTGATAATGATATCTATTTGCAATCTTTGTATTGTTAATTGCTACTTGCTTTCACATTTATTTTTCAGATTTTTAAGAGGTTGCTCAGTTGATAGACTTTCAAAGTTTTACCACTTGATTGTTGATATTTTCTATTGCCTAATTTCTTTGCCAAATATTTATTGTATTTATTGAAAGGTGGGGATTTGTCTTTTTGTTTACTTCACTCAATTTTTTTTTATATGTGTTCAACTCATGTTATAGGGTGCATGTAATTCTAACAATGATAGATCTTTGTTTTAAAACAACCATTTATTATTTCAAAGTATCCCTCTTTGTCTCCAAAACCTGCTTTGTTTAATATTAGAACAATCATATGAGGTTTTTTATTGTTAATGTTTCCATAATACTAATTTTTCATTCCTTCTATATTCAGTCTTTCTATTTAAAGTGTTTCTCTTGAGTAAAATACAGTTGGATTTTGTTTCTGCCTAACCTGACATTGGTATTTTTACTTACAACATATAAGCAATTATTTTTCAATGTAATTAATAAATATTTGATGTTTATATCTACCATTTAACTATTTTATTTTTACCTGTTTTTAAAAAAAAAAACCTGGCCTTCTATACTTTGCTTTATTTATAAAATATATTTAACTGTAAATAATAAGACAAAATTATTATTTATAAATAATTATAAATTATAATATTATAATTAAAGTATATTTACCTGTAATATATTCAAGATAACTTTTTTTATACTCTGAGTACTAACCTTATAATAAGAAACAAGGATCCTGAAATACACTTATGGTTCAAATAAACCTGTTATCTATTATAGTATCTACAATTTGAAAGATTAAACAATTAACCAAAAATTGATCAATTAAATCAACTAAGCTGTGTTCTAAAGCTGGTCATACATTAACAGAAGAAATTTAGGTGCCTCAGGAACATGCGGTATGTATCTCTTATCTACCACACTGAGATTCTCAGGGAAAGCTGCAAAGATCTTGTACAGAACTATCCCTGGTAACTGAGACTGAATTTTTAAAAATATAATACACAAAAAATATAACCCTGCAAAATTGTTAACCAATATATTGAGATGACTGACTATACATAAAATTATATGAAAACTTTTTAAAAATAGTTGATGAGTGAGCAGTGTTATAATAAAATATTAAAAAAATAAGAAATGGCAAGTTTTAACAACTTACATTGTACTATAAATAAAATAAAAAGGTAGTACTCTTAATTAAATGCTAACATTGAAATAAGTAATTTTCCCTTCAAGCAAAAATGTTGACATTACAGGGTGGGGAAGAGCAAAAAATATAAACAATCTATAATCCCCATCTTCTATGATAGGAAGCCAAATGATAATGTATGACATGATAACCAATAAAGATACATGTGTGAGAACTGCTGAAACAATGAAAAGTACTGCTCCTAGAAAGTGAGATGGTTTTCAGAGAACAAGAGGCCAGGCAACTTCCACTGTTGTTTTTTGTTTTGTTTTGTTTTTTTATAAGCTCATAACATTGTGTGACTTTAAAACTATGTACATTTAGGGCTCAGATGCTCAGATAAAAAAACAAAAAACAAAAAAACATAAAACTCGATTGAGAAAAAGGCCCTCAAATATCAAATAAGTAAGAGTAGAAGAGATAAAATGAAATAAACTTTATGTATAAACGTAGTGAAAACACATATCTATATATGTGTCCATTTGTAGTGAAAGCATTGTTGCCTGGGTGGCAAAGCAATTTTGATGGCACTTGGCTTGTTTCCCAGTTCACATGGAAAGGCTAACAAGGAAGAATGGCTTCGGTAACAGAAATTATTGCAACATTTGTTTCATTGAAATCTTCAAAAACTTAGAGGTTCATTGCATTCTTATTAGAGGAGATATAAAAATAAGTGTTTTAAATTGTCATCATTTGACATTTATTTTTATAAATGTGATTTGATCTACTTTTCAACATAATGCAGCGTTCAGTTTAAATAGTGATGAAAGGGACTAAATGTGCTTTGCTTCCTCTCCCCAAGCAATTGAGGAAGATTATAACTACTTTTCTGGAAGTGATTAAGAAAGCAGAATGAGTCACGAATGCTGGAAGTTAAAACGGAACTGAAATGGTAAATTATTTCAAAGCAGATGTTTAAAGGAAATGAAACCAACATTTGAGAGGAAAGAATGGGTATTAGAGAACTGGTATAATCTTTGCTGTGACCTTTCTTGAAGTCCACTTTTGGCAGATGCAACTTGCCAATCACTGACTGTAGAAAAACAGTTGTGAGTGGAAACATTTTAACAGTCTTAATTACTATATCTCTCACTGTTGAAAATATCTTTGCAGGCAGGTATTCTGCAATCATAATGACTACAAAATATCATCAACAACTGCTAGTAGTACTTATTGACATAAGTATCCTCGGTGAAATACTTCTCATAAATTGGATTGCAGTATAAAAAATAACATCCCCATTGTGTATATCAAGGAATAGAAATGTAAAAGTTATACAAATTGGCCATGATTTTACCAATCGCTTGAATTATTTCTAGAGAAAAAATTCAATTTTAGCTTGCTTTTTTTGCCCAAACCCAAACTTGTCCACAGCAATATGCTGTTTTTATATAGTTAGGATAATTCTGAGGGTTTTTTTTTTGTATATTTGTTTGTGTGTTTGAGGGAGAATATTGCCAATAAAGAATACATAACTAACAGAAAACAAATTTTATTTTCTGAATATATGTTTAGGGGTAGTGCAATGTCACCTAACACACGTACCCAAACATCTTTCTTTAGTATAAAGTTAAAAGACAGGTACTTAAATAAAATTTGTAATTTGTTCACACATTGAAAAACCAAACAAAGCAATGAATTTATGATTACTTCTTTTGGTAGGCAGAATAATGGGTCTGAATATATTCAGGTCTTATTTCTCAATATATATGAATTTGTAAAGTTGCATGGCAATGAAGAATTAAGGTTATGGTGAAATTAAGTTTGCTAGTTAGTTGACTTTGACGTAGTATCATGCAGCTAGACCTAATATAATCACATGGGTCCTTAAGAGTGGAAGAGAGGCAAAAGAGAAAGAACAAGAAAGATGGCATCGCGATGAACACTCAGTCCATTGTTACTGGCTGTGTGAATGGAGAAATGGGGCCGTGAGCCAAGGAATGTGTGCAAAGTCTTAAAGTTTTCAAAGCCTAGGAAAGGGATTCTCTCTAGAGTCTTCAGAAAAAGTGCAGCTCTGTCTGCTGACACCTTGGTTCTACCACACATCTTGGACTTTTGACTTCCAAAACTATAAGGCAATAAATTTGTTTAATCTTAAACCACTAAATCTGTAGATTTCTTTTCTTTCTTTTCTTTTTTTTTTACAGCAGATGTAAGACACTGTTACACCTATTACCGGGAATGCAAAACTTTACCTCCATTCATCTTATGTTTTCAGCTGCTATTCTAACAAAAATACAGATTAACAAGACAAAGACTATTTATTGACACATGTTATCCACATCATGCAGAAGAAACCCAAGCAGAAGTAACTCGAAACGGGGACTTATTATTCTGGCTTTTTTAATATTTTCCACAAAGAACAGTAAATTTGTAGAAAAATTATAGAATGTAGATTTTATAAAAAGTACAATAAAAATCATCAAATAATTTAAGAGGAGCAACATTATCAAATATAAACATTTTACTATGATTTCCTGTAGATGAGCAATGTTGGATGGAACATGAATAAAAGCTATTTTGGAGAAAATATGGTGGTTTTGATTAGTTTAAGCACAGTAAAATGGAGAGGATTAAATAAAATTGAGAACAGAGCAAGGAGACTTGCTAATGAAATGGATAGAGGAGGTGAAATATGGAAAATTATGAATGACTATTAAGTTTTTAATTTAATTAATTGGATATATGCCAATGCCGTTTACTAATGTGGGTGAGATTTGCTAAACAACAGTTTTGAGAACAAAATATAGAGTTCTATATTTAATAGGCTAACTTTTTTTAGGGCTAGTGGAAATATAGATAAAAATATTGTTATTTAATACCTGGATATATATGTGTATATATATGTAAGTATAGGTGCATGTGTACATACATAAACACATACATATATGAAGCACATACATATATGGTTGATTTTGTGTTAAAATTTAATGAGTCAGGCCACTGTATTTTATTTGGGATTTTTTAAAAGATAAATGTACTATAGCAATGTTACTCATATTAATTAATCATTTTTTATTCTATAAGCAATAGATTCTTAAGGATATTCTTAATGTACCATTGTCATAATGTTGGCAAATGAAATGAATTATTTATGGAGTAAATAGATACAACTCTAAATGAAATTGAAATTTATATTTATTGCTACAAGATTATAAACCAACAGTTCTTAGAGCAAGTTATACATAAACAAAAGAAAACATTGATATTATAGGAAAGTTTCTTTTGCTCTTTTTAAAATAGACTATAAATATATATATTTTAGATGCCAAAACAGATGAAAGTTTAAATTTAAATTAAATTATATGGTAACTGGTGTGTAAATATTCATTAATATTCTTCCTTTCTATCCAAACGAACAGTAATTGTTAAGTGCTTTGAATTCTCAAAAGCATTTGTGCCCTGTCAAGTTTCCTGCTATTGGCATGTGGCATATGGTGTTAATCAAATTTCATAAAGGCTAAATTAAAGATATTTACAGTTTATGATTATAATTTTACAAGTGTGAAACATCGGCAAGAAACTTGAGATGATCAACAATAGAAATTGTATGTAAAATTCACAGGAATAGATGGGATGACTAAGAAAGTGTAAAGAGAAAAAAAATAAAAAGAAAAGAAAAACTCAGTACTGGATCCTGAGAATCTTCATGATAAGATGTTGGTTAAAATATAAGACAGAAATGAGGTGGGAAAACAACCTCAAGAATCTAGGGTGATTTCAATAAAGAGAAAATCATAGATGGAGTCATCCTCTGTATGAAGTAAGAGGTTGAGTAAAATGAGGACAAAGTCTCTAGCAAAACACAGTGATAGCCAGTATTTCACACCCTGAGACGAAGAGCTTATGGAACTCCCCATGAGTGGCAATGGGAAAAGGCCATATTGCAGATCAAATGCACAGCCTTGGCTTTCCCAGTTTCGTAAAAGGTGAAAACAGAGATCAGCTACTTGCCTGGGCTGGAGGGAGGTAGCAGAGATACCTGTGCAAAGGGAAACCAGGCCTGATAACTGATTTTTAAAATAATCATTAATTTATCAATCTCATTTCTGAATTATTTAACCATTCTTTCTAGGAGGGAATAATTTAGAGTATCAGACAACGTCCTTAACCTAGCAAAATGGAATAAAAATTTCAATAGTTCTTCCTGAGTAGACTAAAACTTATACCCCTAATTAAAATTCAATATTCTTCACAATCCCATCCCTGCTTTCACTAAAAACATATCCTCCTATTATCCTTTACATGGATTTTGTAGCTATCAACTAATTACAAAGCCACGTGTATTCTTAATCAAGCTTGACACCCTCATTCTCTTTGCTAACAACCTGAATACTAGTCATTTTAATAAGCCTTTTAAGTTGAAATAAACCTTTATGCAGAAAAATCACACTAATGATAAATGGGCTCAATTTATTCTCTCAAAGTGAACATATCATTAAAAACACTACACAGGTCAAGCAAAAGAACATCGGCTGCACAACAACCAAGCCCTCTTATATCTCTTTCCCTTCACCATGTCCTGTCGTCTCTCTGATAGATGCGATATTAATTTCTAATGCTCTTTTATCAGTTTTGAGCTTTATATAAATTGAATCATAGAATATGTATTGTTTTGTATCTGCCTTCCTTCAGTCAATACTTTGTGAGTTTTCATCCATGTTATGTTTATAGTAGTGTTTTCACTTATTTTTATTATTGTACAGCTATTCATCTTATGAGTGTATAATATTTTATCTACTTAAATTTGGAAAATTGCAAGTAATGCTGATATTAGTATTTGTGTACATCATGAGAGTGCATGTATACATTTAAACTAAAATATACACTATCTGAGAGACCAGACATTTAAAAAATCAGTGGAAGTTATTTCTGGCAGGAAACCATAGAATCAAAAAGTCTGAATATGAGAAAGAGTTTGACGTCATCACAACAGACACACACACAAATACAAACACCTATTCACAATGGGAACAGTGATATAAAACAAAGTCAGAGAAGACAGGACACAGATCTTGTAGGCCTTGTTGTCTATGATAATTGAGTTTAAGTTTTAAGAAGAAATGCTGAAATATTTTTTTAAAACCACTTTATTGAGGTATGATTGCCTTACAAAAAGCTGTAGTCATATATGTTATAATAAGGCAAAGGATGTTCATAATTTTTTCTGTCTAGTTACAGTGGAGATGAAGGGTAAAGTGGATTGATTTTGAGGTATTGATAAATTAGTTGGTGGTGGAAACAGTTGAAGAAGGAAAGAAGAATCAGAGATAACTCCGAAGTTTAAATCCAGCACCCAGGCAGATATGGCCCCTACTTCCCAAAGACTGAAGGACATTCAGAATTGGTGATGGGTAAAGCTGGGAAGTAAAGCAAAACTTGGCCATTTCAATGTAAAAAATAATGCCAAATACAAAGTAGGTGCTCATAAATATTAATGTCTCTTTTCTATCTTTGGGGCCTTTAGAAATAATACTTCTTCATTCAAAAACTACTGTTACCCATTTAGGATACAACTTGTTACTTAAATCAATAGAAAAGAATGAATAAGAAAGAAAGCTAAATATATCACATAGCTATTAAATATTAGTCACTGTTAGAAATGTTATAAATTCATTGTTTAATTTTTAAAACAGTGTTGGATTATAGCTAATATTTTAAGGGGTAATAATTTGCTGCTGTTAAAAGACCTAAAGTAATTCCCTGAAATATTTTCTCTAAAAACTGATGAGCCAGTTTTGGGAATATACATTATGTGAATTTTACTTGTTTACTTTTTTCCCCAGGACATGATGGTCGTCTTCCACGAGGTTTTATTATTCAGACAAAGAGACATGCCCGTAATTATAAATTAGCTGTGGAAAAAGAAGCTTGATGCTAAGACAACCATTGATATTGAATTAAAGGTAGATGCTAAGACAATCATGGATTTAGAATAATTTCTGCAGGAAACACAGTATCTCCTGTGTTCTGTTTTACATTTAAGAGAGGTAGAATCTCAATTTAAATATTCAGATATTTTTCTTTTTAGAAATGAAGCAGCTGCCAGAATATGAGTTAAAGGATTTGATGTCTAGTCCAGGACATTTTCCAATTTTCATTAAATTAATGAGGCATTTTACAAAAATCTTTAGAAAGAGATTTTTAAATAGTCAGCATAATGTAAAAATCTGGTTGACCTAAATATACATTCAAAGTATAATAAAAATGTTCTTTTTGTGGCATTCCCCATTTTGGAATATGAGATTACCGCATCATAAAAGACACTTTGAGTTGCAATTAAATGGGATTGCATTGAAAGTAATAATTTTCTTTTTGTTTCTATTACTTCGCATGAGTATAATATTTTTATTATGGGTTTAATATATTTATATATTTTGTTTAGTTTTAGATTTTTACAGAATTTATCACATCGGTTTATCATTCATTTTACAGTCTATACATTTGAATAAAATGACATTGTTACCAAATATTACTAGCAACAATTAAGAATGAAAAGCTTGTCTTTGTTTTTTGAAATAACATTTAAATGTCATTTTATTCCTCTAATTTTTTATATGTGCTTGAAATATAATTAATTATGGAAATAAAATGTCAATAAATTTTATATCGTTATTTTTAAAAAATAACGATAATTTTTAAAAAATAAATAGGTTTTATCTGAATTGAAAAACTAGAATTTTACCAATATGTTTTAAATGTTAAGATTACTGAGAAGAATTTTCACTAATTATACTTTTTAATAATTAGAAAATAATATATAATTCTATAAATAGTGCAAATATATTTGTGTGGTACATCTGTAACTGTGTGTGTGGGTACAGAGAATTTGGGTTTATGAATTACTTTGACATTTATTAGTGGAACAATATTTTGATCTAATAGCTTTAGCTCTATAATGAACTTTTCATTCTCATTAATTCTTTTTACTCTAATCAGTATGCTCTCTAGACTTGTTTTCATAGTTTAAGAAAGTAACTTGAAGATAACAGAAGTGAGTTCTTGACTTTTAATATTTCAAGGTTAATAATCTGGAGAATTTATATATCAGACAGTTCCCCCTACACCTGGCTCTCTCACTGAGCAATTTTAAAAAGAGAAAAATTCTCATTTTAAGGAGAAGTCTGTTAGGGTATTAGAACAATTTGATGTTGGGGTAGGTCTGAAAGGAGGCACGCTTTCTGCTTCCTTATCTCCAAACTAAGCTCCTAAAGTTCAGGTGATACAAATAAAAGACCCTTATTTGGAAATCTGGTCAGTGAGTTTTTTATTAATTATTTTTATCAATCAAACTTGACTTACAATATTATATTAGTTCCATGTATACAACATGGTGATTACACATTTATGTAACTTATGAAGTGATCGCCCCGACGAATCTAGTACCCATCTGCCCCATACATCGTTATTACAATATTACTGACTATAATCCCTATGCTGTACTTTACATCCCCATGACTGTTCTATAACTACCAATTGCACTTCTTAATCCCATAACCATTTTACAAATTCTCCCAACCCCCTCTCATTTGGCAACCATTAAAATGTTTCCTGTATCAAAGTGTCTGTTTCTGTTTGCTCCTCCCTTGCAATTTTTTATTCCACATATAAGTGAAATCATACGGCTTTTTCATCAAGGTCCACCCATGTTGTTGCAGAGAGCAATATTTCCTTCTTTAATTTATGGATGAGTCATATTGTAGTGTATATGTGTCTATTATTCTTTATTAATTCATCTGTTGATGGAAATGTAGGTCCCTTCTCTATCTTGGCTATTGTAAGTAACAATGCAATGAACATATGGATGCCTATGACTTTTTCAATGCCTGTTTTGGGTTTCTTCAGATAAATACCCAGATATGGAATTGCTGGGTCCTTCTTTATCTCTTGCTATAGCTTTTGTTTTAAAGTCTACTTTGTCTGATATAAGTATTGCTATACTAGCTTGTTTGATTGTTTGTTTCCATTTTCATGAAATACATTTTTCCATCCTTTACTTTCATTCTATGTGTTTCTTTCGATCTAAAGTGAGTTTCTTGTAGACAGCATATGTAAGGATCTTCTTTTGTTATCCATTCAGCCACTATATGTCTTTTGATTGGAACATTTAACCCATTTACTTTTAATATAATGATTGATAAATATGTAGTTATTTCAATATTATTGTTCATGTTTTTGATAATTTTTTCCTATTCTTTAAAAAATAACTTTAACATTTCTTCTAGTTCTTGTTTAGTACTAGTGAACTTTTTTCTGGTTTGGAAAGCTCTGTATCTTTCTGTTGATTATAATTGATAGCACTAAATGAGTAATCTTTGTTGTAGGTCCTTACTTTTCATTACTTTGAATTTCATGCCAACCCCTCTGACCTGCAAAGTTTCTGTGGAGAATCAGCTGACAGTCTATGGGAGCTCCTTTGAGGGTAACTGACTGATTTCTCTTGATGCTTTTAAGAATGCCTTTTTGTCTTTAAACTTTGGCATTGTAATTATGATGTGTCTTGGTGTGGACCTCTTTGGATTCACGTTCTTTGGTACTTTGTGTGTCTTGGGTTTTTATATCTAGTGACCTTTCACAAGGTTAGGAAATGTTTCTGTCAGTATTACTTCAAAAATGTTTTCAATTTCTTGCTCTCTCTATTTTTTTTCTCATACCCCTATGATATGAGTATTGGTATACTGATGTTGTCCTAGAGGCCACTTAAACTATTCTCATTTTTTAAAATTCTTTTTTTTTTTTGCTATTCTGATTGAGTGTTTTTTGCTACCTTATTTTTCAAATCCCTATTCAAACCTCGGCTTTATCTAATCTATTGTTGATGTTCTCTAATATACTCTTTATTTCAGTTATTGTAGTCTTCATTTCTGATGAGTCCTTTTTATTGTTTCTATGTCCTTCTTTATCCTTTTGAAGTTATCTTTAAGTTCCTTGAGCATCCTTATAACCATTGTTTTGAATTCTGTATCAGATAGATTGCTTGCCTCCGATTCCTTTCATTCTTTTTCTGGAGATTTCTCTTGTTCTTTCAATTTGGGCATGTTTCTTTGTCTCTGCATTTTGGCTGCCTCCTTGTGTTTGCTCTTAGTATTAGCTGTTAGGTTCCCTTGTCTTGGTATAGTGGCATTGTGTAGTAGGTATCCTATTGGTCCCAGGGGCACAGTCTCCCTGATCATCTGAACTAGATGCTCCAGGTGTCCCTCATGTGGGTTGTCTGCCCTCCTATTATAGTTGAGCTTTGATTGCTCTTTAGAGGGATTGATCTTCTGGTTAATTGGTTATAAGGACTGGCTACGTATACTGAGGAGGAGCTGTTGTTTAGGGAATGACCCTACACAGCAAGATTAGTTTCAGCAGGGCTCTGGCTCCCTCTTAGTCTACTCTTGGAGCAGGAGCATGTCATTTGTGGACGTGGTAAGATGGTGCTTTGCTGTGGTCTATAACTGGCCATAGGGTTTGTTGGTTCTGGTGGTTGTTGGGAGATACAGGCTGAGGCCACTTTCTGCCTAGGTCCTGCCTGGGACCACTTGATATGAGCTCCAGAGTTATCTGCGAATGGTTGCCTTTTGTCATGGGCTTGGAGCTTTCTGAGAGGCAAGCTGAGAACTGAGGCCAGGTGATGCTAGTGCAGGAGTTATAGCTGCTCCGCAAGAAATATGGAGCACTGAAGCAAGATGCTGCTTGTTTGGGTTTTGTGAGAGATTTTAGGAAGGTCCACAGCACAAGCCAAGACACGTCATTTGAATGGAAAAGCCATTGGGGGTGGCTTCCGTGGGCCTGCATATTGGGTGGGGTGGGTTCTTGGGGAATCATCAGAGCGGGGAGAACAGTTTTAGCCAGGCTATTGGACACTCCAGTATGGTGCCAGACTGCACCTACAGGGAAGGTCTAGCAAAAGACAATGACTTCTGCCAGCACATCTGTCTGGGAGAAAGCTGCCTTTCTATCCCTCACTTCAAAGCCAGACAATTCAGTTCTTCTTTGAATAACCCTGGTGCCTTTCTAGCTGCTTCCTGGGTGTTAGATTTGGAGCAAGTGAGACTCTTAGGAAATAATTCAATGTGTGGGCCCTTTAATAGTAATTCCTGGGGGTTCCAGAAGCCCTCCATTTCACTCAGCCACAATCTCTGCTGGTATTCATAGCCAGAAGTTATAGGGACACATCTTCCCAGTGCTAGAACCCTGAGCTGGGGAGCCTGGTATGAGCTGGACCCTCTCATTACTCAGGAGGGACCTCCACAGATGAGGCATTCCTTCCAACTTTTAACTGCCACATGTGGGGGTGAAGGTACTCTGTTTAGTGCCTCAGCACCTCCTACCCACCTGAAATGGCTTTTTCTGTATACCCTTCGTTATAGCACTTTAGTTCAGCTAGATTTCAGGTAGTTCTCAATAATGGCTGTTCTGTAGTTTTGTTGCAGTTTTTGAAGTGGTCATGGGAAGAGGTGAGTTCAGCATGTTTTCACTCCATCATGTTAACCAGAAGCTCAAAGTGGTTTTGATAAATCTCATTTTCTCAGTAAGGTACCAGAAAAAAGATAAACCCCACCAAGAAGAAACAGTGTCCAGACTAGTGTACAAACAGTATGGGCTACATTCAGTGGTTATATGCAGTGAGTCAGCAGAGGGAATGACAGAAGGCACAGCCCTGTATAGCCCCACAACGAAAAAGAAGAAGGAGATTTTCCCCTTTGGCTGACTGTGGCACTAAAAGCCGGGAAAATGAGAGGTCTTATAACCAGAACAAGCAGAATGTTGCATTGCACCTTGTAATAAAAGAAGTGTAGAGACAATGTGGATACGCAAACCTCTAAGCTGATGATAGTATGAAGAGGCAGATAAGAAGATGGACAACTCAGAGGTATTAGCTTGGATGAATGACATTCAAGAAAAAGAGAGCAGATGATCTCTTCTCCCTACATTGCTGTGGCATTTTAGCAACACTAATGGGTGCTCCTTCCAAGATAAAGTTAAGAGAGACAAAAACAAAAACAAAAGCAAATACACAGATGAAAACCCCAAGGACCCAATTAAACTAGGATTGGATTCCTGACCCACATAAACTATGATATAGTAAATGTTATTTTAAGCCCTTTTAAATTTTTAAAAATAACTGAGCCAAGACAGACGGAGAAGCAGAACCAAGACCAGGAGGGAGGACAAAGGTGCATCCATGATTCACGGGGTAGAACAACAGTGTATCTAAATCTGAAAGGACAAGGATGAGGAAGGGCTTGAGACAAAATCCAGGTGGCAAAGCAGGGTTGTAAACAAAACAAAACAGATCTTTGTTTAATCGTGAGTCTAGGGCAAGGATCCCTAGTGCAGTGAATTCTCCCTATGGTGGGATAAACAATGACCCAGAATGTACAAGGGTAACATGGAAAGAAATTATTTCTCTAAAATTTTGCAATTTCAGTTGTTCAAAGAACACTCTATGGCTGGGTTTGATTGACTCTGTCTATGCTCATAGTGATTATACACACACACACACACACACACACATATATCATAATGAGATATATATAAAAAATATATGTATATGTATATTTAATATCTATATCTCTGATATATATCTCACTATCAGCATATATACAGTATTTTTATTTTTTCTCACTCATAATTCATAGTATCTGAATTTATCAGATACTATGGACCTTTAAGAATGTTATGTTATGTTATGATATGTTATGAAAATGAATTAATTATCTCAATTTTAACCATATAAAATTAAACAGTGCATTAAGGAAAAGGTTAGGAGATATGTCGAATGTATATTTGTATTCTGTTTTAAGTACAATGACTAAGGCAATTTAAAAAGCAAATTTAAAAATCTAGCTACTAACTTTTTTTATTTAATCACATTTTACTTATTTCAATCACTACTAATTTAAAGATGAATAAACATTAAAATCTCACACTTTTTTGACTATATCAAAATTAATTTTTACTTATATCATGTGTTTATTAAAGCATGGAGAAAAATAATTTCAGTGCCATGAGATTGTTTTAGTTACTTGTACTCTGAAAAGAGATCTGGATTATAGAAGCCCAATATTAAGCAATAAAAAAAATGTATCTATGTGATAATTGAATATTGCATCCCCATGTTACATAACTTCACTTAAGACAGGTGGATTTTATCCAAAGCATATTTCCAAATCGAGGGGAGAACAAATTAAAGGCTAACAGCTCCTCTACATAGAAGATCTATTTAGTGCTCTCTTGGCTGCCAGCATGATCCTAACACCTTCAGGAGATTATTGGATAGAATGTGGAGATTTCATACATTTGAATGGGAAAAAAATTACCTCAGTATATTTGTCATCCTCTTATTGAAATTTAACATTTCTTTCAATTATGAATCTTGGCCATGAGCCTCATTAGTAAGAGCAATACCAAAGATGTTTTCAGGATAGATATCACAAATATTATTCCTGTTGCATATTTCATTAAAAAATCATTTGTGTTCATTATTACTTTAAAATTAATGTTTTATTAAAATGACACCATATATGTTATTAACAGCAGTAATACAAAAGCACATAGGATTCTATTTTACATATAGTTATTTTTTAATATGTTCATGTTAACAGAGTGTTTCTTTTACAATCCCATGTATTTTTAGAAACATCATAAAAAGATTTCCATCAGTGTCACCATGCTTGCAAAAAGGTCCACTGCAAAATAAAAGTTTAGAACTCTTATCATAGGGGAGAAGAGAGAGGGAAAGGGTTAAGGGAAAAGGGAAGAAAGGTGATTAACAGTGGCTGTAGAGTGGAAGATTGGACTACTGATTCTTGAGGACTTACTTTCCCTTACCTCACTTGGTAGTAGCAGAAGAAATATCCAGGGATAATAGAATGGATCCAAACTTTCTTTGTAATTAGATCATAAAAAAACTGTTTACATTTGAAACTCATGTGAACTCTTTCCAAGGAGATGTTCTACATAGAGCAGTTCACTCGACACTTCTATATTGTCTGAGTGTGTTCCCAACATGAGTGAGGGTAATTGAAAATCTGAAATATTTATTTCAGTCCTCTAATGCTATGCCCAAGGATGGAATAGTAACCTGTTCATCAGTATTTATGGATAATATATTCATCCACTCTCTGCACCAGGTGCTCTGTCCTGAGAATTTTTAAAATTTGCTCTTTCTTCTTTTCATTCCACTCTGCTAGGGCTTCCCTCTCTCCCTGCTCCTCCTCCTCTTCCTCCCTTTATCTCCAGCACTCACTCTCTCTCTCGCTCCCTGTTCCTTCTTTTCACTTCTCTCTCTCCCTCCTTCCGTCCTTGCCTCTCCTCTGCCTTCTTTCTCTTTTCTTATATTCTTTCTTTATCCCCCTGAATATTGTAGTTAAATTATTGTCAACCTAATCTGAGCTAAACATTTATCAAGAGAAACATTTTTAAAATTTTATAAGCTTTATGTTTTATAATTATTTCAAAATTTATTTTTTATCTGAAGACAGTCATTACAAATAGTTGTAGATATTACAATCAAGGACACCAAATATGTAATTTTTTTTGAAAACCATCTCTAAAACAAATATGTTCTATGCATACTGCAAATAGATTCACACATATAGTAGAAGGCTTCAGTTATTAATATAGAGTCTTTACACATATTCTGAGTATGGTGCTTTCAATCAAATCTAAGATTTTTGTTCTGATTATTATATAAAATTTGCACTTATTTCTCCAGGTCACTACTACAATTTTAAGAAGCATTATCAGCATAATTATGTTCATAATACATACGATTTGCTGATGCGCCACTATTAAATTCTTAAATCATGGGTCAGCAAGGCTTTTCCATTGCTTATTATAAAAAAATGCAGTAACTACAATTGAAATATTATCATAAATGATTCAGGTCTTTATTATGTTTATGATCCTCCTTTGAAAAAAATATCTCCGATCTCCTAAATTGCAAACACAGACTTTATTAGGATATTATTTAATACATAAATAAATTTCCACTATTATATTGAGAGTTTGGATTTTGTATAAACACTTTGTGGAATTTTTCCTATCTTATTGTGAAGTTTGAAACATTTCATATACAATTTATGAAATATTGTTTTCATAAATTAATAAGAAATATTTAATTTCTAACTTATTTCTTATTTTGGGAATCATTCCACTGCCTAAATATCAAAATATTTTATATCATGGAGTTTTTTTCAAAAACAGTTATGTCATGAACATATCAAGTCCAATATCATACACATTTGTGTGAATGTGTGTTCTGAATGTAAATCAGCTACTCATGTGATGTCTGTAAGCAGTATACATTATATTCCTCCATTAACAAAATATGATGCTCATCAGCAGATGAAGTTTCTTTGTTTATGTCTTTTTCTCCTGCCGCAAAGTACTGTTTCCATTCCTTCCATTTTTCTGATATTTAACATTTATCATATTTGTCTTAAGTCCTTATTTTACCTGAGTAGTGAGTGAGCATACTTTCTTTGTGACTCTTTATTCTCTGCTAGAAAATAATTTCGACTATTCAACTTGATCACTCTATGAATGTAGACTTCCTTAGATATCCTTCAATGGATGTTATTTGGTTATCACCTATTAGGTCCTAAGTCCTGTACTTGACATGCGTGTTTTTAAAAAATTAAGAAACATAATATTAATTTATCCTCTAAAAGCTTACATATGTGGAGCATTTGAGGGGAGTACAGTACATAAACACAAAGTACATTTACTGAGGAATGTACATGAAATCTAACTTGGGAATTTAAATCTCATTGATACCTAAGAATAAAGACTATTTAAAGCAAACTAAAATGAGCAAGAGTTCATCACAAACAGTGAAAAATATATATTTTAACATTTATTATGAATAGTTAGATTAAGTATCATTGTAAAAAAGGTTGAATACATTCTTCTTTTAACAATATAGGTTATATTGGTATGTGTGTGGAATTTGCATCAAAGCCTGAATCCACTGGTCATTATCTGCTTGAAATTTTTTAACATTGCAATGTAATACCATGTTATCAAGTCTTGCATTTCATATTTGATTTTTTTCATCGAAGTTGTAAAGGAAAGTTGTTTTTTCTTCAAAAATAATCAAGAGATGCCTCAATTGTCTAAAGAACTTTTTTCCTCATCTTCTTCCTTGCATCTACCAGCCATTTTCTCCATCGTTTTTTCTTTCTTTTCCTGTGGTTTTTAGCAGTTCTTCAGGGTCATTTTCACATACTTGATGAAATTGTATTTTTGGTTGTGTTTGCTATTTTACTTTACAATTGATTTACACTGTATATTTATTGCAAATCCCACAATCAGCAAGAAACTGATCCACAAGTAGGCTGACATTACATGTAAGGAATAGAATCCAGACTTGAAAAAAAATTACAGCAGACAGATTTAAGAAGTTTTATTAAAGATATGTGCTTTTCACGATTTGTTGTGCTTCAGTACACAGCAGGAACTCAAGTAAGATATCCTTGAATAATGAGGATTCTTGTTACTACAGAGAATAAGAAATAATAACAAAGTGAGTCAAGGGCAGGACAAGAGATTTCAGACAAATGGGGCAATATTTTTTATAAAGGGCACAGATATATGTGTTCATAAAGTAAATTATATAAATGCTGTTGCATAATCATTATGCACGTAGTAGCGGAAATATAAGCTAGAGATGTAAGAAGAGGCAAGTCTAACATACTGAAGAGAATGTATTTTATCACAAAGGGAATGGAAAACCACTGAAGTTTCCAGTTGGGAATGACTCAATCAGATTGTGTTTAAGATAGAAGCTTTGTTGGCAGCAAGATCAATTGACCTAGTGAGGAAAAACTGGAGGAAAAGAGACAAGTCAGAAACTTATAGCGGTTATTAAGGAGATGTGGTATATTAGTCAGGCTGTAGCTACACATGAAATTAACCAACACAGGTGGTCAGGACAAAAACAAAATTTCCAATCTACTACGTGAAAAAGAAGCAAAATAAACTTGATGATATGACTATATTAATTGACTATATGCCAAAAGTTTTTCAAACAGAAGGGTTAAAGACAAATAAATTTCTGAGTTGAGAGATTAAAAGATGATACAGACAGAGGGTGAAAAATGAAGAATGGAACAGAAGACAGATTTGGGCTAGGCATGTGTAGAATCTAAAATGCTTGTCGTAAGTGAACATGAGGCTGTACAGCAATAAAATGGGCACATGAATCTGAAGCACATTTATGAAAACTGTGCTGGGGATTTGTATGTGTGCTGATCCTTCTCTGATAAGTATTATTGGAAATGAAGTGATAATAAAATACTAAAAGTGATTTTTAAAAGTTGACTGAAGTGGATATATGTACAAAACAATAAAAAGAAAATAGGAATAATACTTTAGAGAACAATAATAAGATTCTTATTTTATATAGGACATCCAGATAGAGATAATCTGAAAAAAGAGTGATGATCTCAAAATTTTGCCTGCAAAGTACACCAATCTAATCTGGGTCTAGAGATTAGTTTACATTAGAAAAACAAGTAACAGCTGAAGCAATGAGAATAAATAAATTTCTTAGGGAAATTGTATAGAAAAAGTAGAAGGTAGAATTTTAGAGAAAAAAAAATCGAAGGAATGACGAAGAATGGTATTTTAAAAAGGTTCTGATAAAAGATCTAGAAAGAAAGTAAAAAAAGCAGGCATAGAACCAGTAAGGCATGTTTGGAAAGAACCCAAAGAAGAGAAGAATTCAGTACGGAAACTGTGATCAATGACATAAAACACATTCTATATTTTTCTATAAGAAAAAATGTATATAATGGAATGACAAATCATGAGACCCATAACGACTTCATTGTGAAAATGTTATCTGAGAGATGAGAGAAGAGTTCAGATTGAAATATGTTAAGAAGTTAGAGTAGATTATAAAATGATACCTTTTTTAAAAGATTTTCTTTGTTTATTTTTAGAGAGAGGTGAAGGGAGGGAGAAAGAGAGGGAGAGAAACATTAGTGTGCGGTTGCCTCTCACACACTGCCAGCTGGGGACCTGGCCTGCAAGCCAAGCCTGTGCCCTGACTGGGAATTGAACCAGTAACCCTTCAGTTCACAGGCTAGCACTCAATCCACTGAGCTATGCCAGCCAGCCAATCAGGGAACATGTACAAATGATCCATGGACAAAGATATAGTGGGGAATGATTGAGAGTGGGAGTGGGGGTGGGTGGGGCAGGGGAAAGTGGTTCAGAAAAATGGAGACAAATGTATATGAACAATAAAAAAGTTAAAAAAATAAAAAATAAAATGATACTTTCTATTTCATAGGAAACTACCATAAGGTGTAGAGCTATGGAAGGGTTCTTTTTCTTGAGTTTCTTTCAAGATGAGCTTAAACAATGAAATATCAATAGACCCATCCTAAGCGTTGAAAAAGGCTTTAAAAAAGATAGATACGGGCAGGATTAGGAAAATCGGTGGAGGCATGGAAAGAAGAGGCAGTCCTCTGAGTTTAGTGAATGTACATGAATGTGTGTGTGATTGTGTGTGTTTAGAGAATTTGTTGTCACTGCAAACATATTGAAACTGATTAAGTTCCTACCCAGTGGATTACATTTTCTTGAAGGAAGTAGCAGATGGTTACAGAGGAAAGCGCTCATATCAGCAGAAGAATAGAGATGCACAAACATCACCGAAACGCATGAAAGTGCAAAAGAAGTAAAGGATAGTGCCAATTGCCTCAAATAGGTTAGAAATCATTTATCTGAAATCATTCAGGAATGCTGGAGTCAGTAGTTATTATTAACTTTTTGGACTTGGAGCTGAAAAGGTAGACCGCAAGATTGATTAAACTTCAGAACATTTCAAAGGCAATTTTCTTTCTATTAGCCAAACATCTGACATATGCCAATTTTAGCATATATCAATTGCAAATTAATGAGTCCAGTAACGAGAATCTCCATAGAGGGCAGTCCCAGATTGTGAATCAACACTGGGCTTCGTTTTCTTTAGTCTCACTCTGGCTTCTGAGCAGGGGCAGACACTAGCATCAGACGTGAGCACCAAGCAACAGAAGTTAATCAAAGGTAATAGGTCAAACTGCATTTGCTATGCTTTCAGTGGGTACTTGTCTGTGAGAAAGTCTCCTTCTAATGTGATATCTAAAAACAGTGAAATTATGGAGTACAGGAATCATCCTGAGGGTAAAAACCCTTGCTGTTTTTTCTTTCCTAGAAATTAGAATAGAAACATAGAAGAGTCCAGAAGCACTTTTCCAAAATAGTGTTGCCATCTGAGGGCTTGAACTTTATAGTAAATGTCATTTTCTGCTCAGAATGTCATTTTCTGACCAGAAGGCCCTCATAGTGTATCCCAAGACTATAAATAGAAGGTAGGAGCATATAAAATCAATATTGATAAACAAAAAAAGTTCAAGACAAAACCATCCAACTCATGCCCCCAAAATATATATTCTTTCTCTCTCTCTGAGTCTCTGACACACATATACACATACAGAAGAGGTGCCAGTGGAGAAGATACCCATTACTTTTTTCGGATGAGATAATCTCCCACCTATTTTGATCAGGAAAGCAGAGTTAGTTTAATAAATAGGCCTTTGAAAGTTTTCTTTCTATGACCATTGGAATAGCCTTCCCTGAAGATGTCTGGGTGGTTTAATTTAGAATTACTGTCAGATGCCTCTCAAGAGTGGAAAACCACTTACCTTTACCATCTTTGCACACTGCTGACAGGAATGGTAACAATCATTGCAGTTCTCAACACCATGTGATAACAGTTAATACAAATTTCATTGCCCCACACCTGTGTGTTCTCTTCTCTACTACAACATCTGTGCCCAGCATCCCTTTCTGTTTATGATGCTGCCTTAAATGCATGCTTTCAGTCTATAACCTGTAGAACAGATCTCAAATGCTGATGTTCAGCTGCTAAAAATGAGTGTGGCTCTACTGGTTATATCTAGTGCACATGTATTCTAATAGTTTGGTGCTTGTACAATACTAGTATTGATAGTTCTGTATTTAGTTTTAATTGCCTACCTCATGATCTGTACATTTAGGCTTACTTAATAGCTCCTTTTCCTCCAAATGACTGACTTTTCTAGAACTTACTTTGAAGCTACTATATGGTCAATAAATGTTCCTCTGAATATCACTCCTCGTTTTTATTAAGATATTACTGTTACCTATGGTTTTAATTTTTCAACCACTTAACAGTGTTAGTTTTATCCCATGGTACATGTAACTGTGTATGGAGGTTGCCTGGTATCACTCTTGCTTCCAAACACCACTTTCAAAATACTGCATTTCTTTTATTTGTAGAAAATTCTGCTGCCTCTGAGTATCATGTTATGTAGCTATTGTTTTGCCATTCCGATAAAGATTGTATATTTACCTCTGATAAACCTCTATAATCTTTAACGGCTTAAGCTCCTGCATCACTTTCCTCCACTGTATTAAAACCTCTCTCATTAATATACACCATTTAAACACCCACAGCAAAGGGCCCTCTGTCAGACCGCTTCTCTTCCATTGCACTTCAATAACCCACATGCGGTCTCTGGTCTGAATGTTTTATCATCTAAAAATGAGTCATCTCTCAAATCACAAACTCTAACAAGCTATTTTCTAGTTACATCCTCTTATCTTGCAACAGACTCATTCAAGTACATTGTATTCGATTATTCTTTTGCTTCATCAGGTTTTCCATCCTCTAACATAGCTAGTTATGCCCTATCCATCATCAACTTCATTTATTTAGTTATTTTCTTAAGAGCTTTCTTTATTGATATACTCTGAATACACTTGGTTATCTCACAAAATATTATACTTTTATCATATACCTTTATGTCAACTCTATTAAAAGGCAACCATCTGTCTTATCCATATGCAAGAAGTAAGGTGCTTCTAAAGAAAATAAGATCTCATAAATTGGAAGAAAACTGTGTCTTAAATTGTTCATTATCAGTCTCAAGTAGGCCCTAAATTTTCTGGAAATATTGCTACAGTGATTGATCTACACAGCCTAGATTAAAATTTTGGATGGCTTCTGGCATAAGAGTTTTGGTTAAAATAAACTTAGAAGCTCTAGTAAAAGTCTTAACCTTCGCATACTGGGAGAGTCAAGAGAGTGAATCAATTGCTGCACTGAGAGAAAATCTGAAGATCTAAAAACAATACTTGCATTGCAGTGGGGACCATTCTGTACTTGGTTTTCCTTTCATATAGTCACTTATTTTATCACTTTAATTGACCACAATCAATTGTTAGGTAGGATAAAGACCCCAAAGATATTTACCTAATCTTTGAGCCCCGAGGGACTCTGCAGAAAAGATTACATTAGGAACATGGGGGGGGGGTTGTTCTGGATTGTCTGAAGGAATTGAGTTTAATCACATGGGCCATTAATATTGGATAGTGTTCTCTGGCTGAGTCCACAGACAGAAGGAGGTGTCACCAGAGGAATGGTGAGTGCAATGCAATGCAATGCAATGCTCCTGCCTTTGAAGATGTGGGAGGGAACGAGGTGACCTCTAGAATCTGGAAAGGCAAGAGACCTCTAAAAAAAGCACCCAGGACTGCCAAAACCTTGATTTTAGCTCACTGAGACCTGTGTGAGACTTCTATAGACCTGTTAACATAAGTTTGTGTTTAAGGTACTAAATGCGTAGTAGTTTGGTACAGAAGCAATGGAAAACTACTAAATATGAAAATGAATTAAACCAGAAATACTCATTTTAGGTCTGATTAGTCATGTTATGTTAGCTCAATCACTGCTACATATCCGACTAGAGAATTTTTATGAAGATGCAAATTAGGCAACCTTCATGTGAAACTGACGGGATACAGTGTCTGCATCACTTACATTGACTCAAAATTTAGGCAATCACATTTTTACTGTGATTTTGAATTGGTAATACACTTTCATTGCTGTGGTTTCTGAAATGTCTTAATATCTGTTTAAAAAAGACCCCATGTATTTATACATTTTATGTTTACAGTTGACCTGGCTATTTGTGAATTGCTATTCTCCCACATGTATTTTAGAAAAGGTTTATCAACTTTTTAAAAACATACACAAATAGAATTTTATTAAATATAATTGGATTTAATAATTAATTTTAAACCATAGAATGTTATAATATCATGTTATCCTGCTCAGTATCATGGGAGTGTCTTTTCAGTTATCCAGTTTTCTTGGCACTTAATTTAAAAATGTTTTAGGGTTTTCCAAATTGAGTAATTATGAATTTTTAGGTTCTAGATTCTTGTTTTTATTCTATAATAAGTAGTACATTTGACTATTAAAACTTTATCAGAGAATCAGAACCAATATGAGTGGTATGGAATAAGAGATTTATTGTACATATGAGCTTTTACAAAATTTGGAGGGCTGAGTGAAAAGTCTCTAGATGGCTGTTGCTTCTACATATGGTATCGTGTCTGAAAGAACTACAGGTCGGCCAAGGCATCAGCTGTGAAGGAAGGGTGGATGTGAAACAGGGAAGAACAGGACAATCTGAAACCCATGAAGACAAACTAAAGGTAGTAAGAATGAGATAAAACTTTTAAAGATGAGGAAGATCATACTTACCTGAAAAAATAAATCTGAATGTGTCTTTCACTACCTCCAATATCAATGATGCAGGTAAAATTCAGGAGACCCTAGTATCATTTGCTATGCAGCTGGAAATGCCCATGTACTTGGTGTAGGACATGTAGAACCTACAGGGGGAGTTGCAGTGGTAGCTGGCCAGTCAGTGGGCCTGGCTGCTACTCCACAGTAACAAGGTCTTTTAGCACGTCATTGGCAATGTGCTTGAGCTACCACTGTGCTTAGATGCTGATATCAAATTTCAGAGCATAAAAAATGGCTTCTGCTTTATTTTAACCTTTCAAGTCTCATGCTAATTTCTATCATGGTTTATCATATTATAGACCTGAAGAGGAATTTTTCTAAATATTATCCCAAATTTGTTAGGTTGGTTGAATACGAAGTCACTACAGTATCTAATTTAAAAAATTACATTGCATTTGCTGTTTTAATAAAGTAAAACAATATTGATTTTAAAATTGATCTTTTATCTATTATCCTTTGAACACTTATTCGTTTTGAAGATAACAATGGAAATTGCTGATTCTGTACTTGGTTTTACAGTTATTTTTCAAACAATGACTGATTATCTCACTTTCTAATTTTAACACCTATATTACTTTTTATTTTCTTCCCTTACAGCATTGGCCAGGACCTTTGAGTCCTGGCCAACATCATGTTTCTTAATCATGATAATCCCTGTCTTATCCTTAAATGTAAAAGGGGTATATTTTAAGCATCTTGACATAGAGAAAATCCTGGATTTTGGGGCAAGCCTAAATATAATCACCTGTCCTCATTAAAGGGAGCCACAGAGGGGATTCAACTACAGGAGATGAAAAGGTGATGGGATTTTGGAGTCAGAGATTGCAGTTACGAACCTTAAAGATGGAGAGAGGACCTATAAGGCAGAAAATATAGTGATCTGGAAGCTAATGAAAAGCAAAGGAACGGATTATTCTCTCAGAGTCTTCAGATCAACCTGTCCTGTTGACACCATGATTTTAGTTCACTGAAACTAATTTTGGACTTCTAGTCTCCAGAAATATAAGACAAGAAATTTGTGTTATTTAAAACTACTGCATTTGTAGTAATTTGTTTTAGAAACAATAAAAAAACTAATATAGGTATCTTTAAGGAAGCATTTTAAAAAATGGCTTGGCATAGAATTATACAGAATTGCAGGTATGTTGTGCCAAGGTGTATAGACTAAAGTCATGTTAGCATATCCAAATGGATCAAGGAAAACAAACTATATTTTCAGTAGTTCAGATTGCTGGAAGCTAATGAAGAAAGTACTTGCAGGAAGCCACAGGGACAATTTATTTTGTTTGTAGTCCGTTCTCAAATCTAGTGTAAAAAATCTGAGATATAGCTGAGATATAACTAAGATTCATCTGAGAGGCAGCTGCTTATTCTTTGTAAAAATCTAATTGGAGATAAATATCTTCTGATTCCTCACAAATTTCAGATGATTGAATTAATATATATTTCAAATATATGAACCAAAAATAAGTTATTGTAACATGGGATATACAAATATTGAAATAAAATAGTTGTAAAAGAATGCAAATAATTATACAACAATATTATTTTTAAATATTAACAATTAGTGAAATAAAAATTAGCCAAAGAAATGAAAGAGCAATTGCAAAATGTTGAAGTAACATGAATTTTGAGAGGAAAGAGTTGGAGGGGTGAAGACTGGCACTTTAAACTCTAACCTTTATCTCAGCTTTCTTTTGTGAATATGCTGAATATGCATACATTACCTTTCAGGAAAAAAAATAAACTTTGCAATTAATGAGAACTCTCACCTAAGACTGCCCTCCCAAAGCATTTGGAACCTGAAATGCTTGGACTTCTACTAGATTGCATGAGCCCATGACACATGAATAGTAATGATTGTGTCCGTGTGTGTGTGTGTGTGTGTGTGTGTGTGTGTGTGTGTTTGAACCTGAAGACTAATTGCTTTCTTTAGCTTCTCAAAGTTATATAATTAAAACCATTCCAATGCCTGATATAAACTTCCTACAATTTTTAATTAAAATATTATTTTAGCTTATGGATTTTAGGTTGTAATTTTAACCTTCAGTTTATATCTTTAGGATCATGACAATAAATCTGTAATAATTTAAGTTGATAACTTCTCAGAAACATAACACACAGTGTATACATCTAAAACCATTATTCGCATTTGGAGAGGGAATTTTTCATGAAGTTAGAGAATCTCAGCTGCAGATATGGGCTCTTAAATGTTCCAAAGTCTGGGGAAATTGACCATTTTATCTACCTTACTGAATGAAATGAGAATCAATCACAGTCCGACTGAAAAAGGTGAAGTCTGAATAAATCTTCAAAATGTTCAGTAGACACTTGTAAAAAATTATTTCAACTAGAAAAAGATGAGGTGAAGGGCAGTCTCTCTGAGGCCTCAGCTGAACGCCTAGGTGCCCCCATAACCAGACCTCTCCTGTCTGGCTATGCAGGACTCCAAGGACTTCCAGCATTGAAACTGCTTGTCATTCCGGTCTCGTCTGTATAGGAAGCAATCTCTCTTCAGCGGTGTGTGAGCGTATGATTTTACCTTTTTTTTTCAGTTGGCTTCTAACAGATTTGGTTATTTGGATAATAATCTTCCTGGTTTTGTTTGTTTTTGATGCGTAGTTCAGGGACCCTTAAAAATGATCTGATAGAGGTCTCATTTTACAAATGAAATCGTCAGAGCTCTGAAAGTTTCCAACGCTTCCCTATGGACGCAGCCAAACATAAGGCACAGCCTAAGAAAGAACACAATTTCATATTTGCTGGCTTTTACTTTGGGAAAGGGAGGGGAAAAGAGCATGAGGTTCACAGGGAGAGAAAAAAGGAATCCCATGACACTCTCCAAAGGGGTAAGAAAACTACTGCAATTTACTCTATAGAACCAGGACATTCGGTATTTTTTTAATGAACATTATTATCTTCCTAAAGTCTTATTCATTATAACGTTAATCTTTATTATTTAATCCATAAAAGTGAATCTAATAAAGTCATTTTTTAAAATACATTGCATCTCAAGTTGTCCTAAAATTCTAATGCAGTTGGTAGGCAGTAAAATCTTCATAGAACCTTTAAATTAAAATCTAACAGGTGAATTCTACCTCTCAGTTAGACATTTTAAATGGAATTACCAAACTGAAATGTCAGAGCCTCTTATATAGCTAATTATATTAATCATTCCATTTTAATTTGAAATATAGAAATTACATTATCACTAGCCAAAAAATATTATTGTGTGTATAATTTACTCTATAATCTCTATATTTTAATCTAAACCTCTTTAGGGTTAAAAGGCTCAATCTTAAGGATATAATTACAACATTTCAAGTAAATCACAGTTATTTCAAGTGAATTGAGGTTAGCAGTTCAGGTTACTAAATTAATGTATTTGATAGATAATTTTTGGAAGGATGAGAATATGTTCAGAGCCATAATTTTCATACAAAAACATGTACATGTGTACACTCACACAGACCAATTTTTCATAGTTACCTGGGTCAATTGCTTTCTCACTGTTCAAAACCCCGTCCTTGAGTCTTGCATTTGAGCTATGGAGACAAACATATCTAAACCTCTCCCCCATAAAATATACGAAAATAAGTTAATACTCTTTTTTTAATCAGGACAAATTTGATATTTTCCAGTGTTAGAATTTAAAGTTTTCTATTTGTTTCTAGTAATAGTTTGGTATCATTCAATCAGATTTTATATCCTTACACAAGTACTTAATCTCTTTCTTTATTCTCCATCAAGATAGGCCACAAATCCTACTGGTATTCAAATTACCTGTAGCTGACTTCCAGATATTTACCAGGGATTTGTCCGGATCTGAAGTTTTACATTTGTATTACTACAATAAAATATTTTAGAAAGTCAATTCTTAAATATAAATTCAGTTTACTATTTTGACAGAACTATTTATCAATGTATTTTTCCATTTCATATATATCAAGGAGAAAAATGAGTAAGTTAGTTGAATTATCTGCATAAATATATGTCCATATATTCCATTATTAAGTCTAAATATTTTCAAGGTTGAAACTGAAAGGAGCAAAATTGTAGGACCTGAAGCATATATTAAAAATTCTAACAAAGGGTACTCTTTCCATAAGTTTACAAAGAGTAATTTTTATGAGCACACCTAAAAATATGGTATTTTAGAAACTCAGTGACCAATAACTCCTTCTTCATCTTCCTAGTTGTAAACAGAGGAGACAGAGTGCTTCTAGTAGACAGAAATGTAAATATTTGCTTTGTACCTATAGGTGTATTAGAGGCCTAGTTTTAATTCTGCCCTCTTTGGGTTTCCAGTGGGATTGAGAATTTAACTGACATAAGACATTAACAGGAGACAAGCATACAAATTCAAGCTTTACGTGACATGAGAGTCCTTGTAAGGAAATCATGACACAAAAAATGACAAAACCTAAATGCCTCTATACTAGGTTGAACAAAGAGAGCCGTTAGTGGAAAAGTAAGTAAACTGTGGGGATGCTAAAGGAGCACAATTATTTTAATGAGGTCTGTTTGTACACAATGTTCTCTTGGTTATGAACCCCTAATGAAGAATGTTTCTTTTCCCTTGGTACAGGGAGAGTGTCTTTCACATGGGAGTTTTATCTTCTACTTTCAGATAGAAAAAGTGAGATTAGGATGCTTTTCTTACATCTGTTATTTCTCAAGTGCCTTTAGCTCAAAATAATCCTTACACCAAAATGACATATTTTGGAGTGGCATATTGTGTCACCTTCATAAGCTAATGAGAGAAAGTGGCTCTAGATTTGAGGATCTAAATATTCACTTCCATCCTGAGGTTTAGGACAGCCTGTCCCTAGGAAAATATTGGCATAGAAGACTGGATATATTTATGTAGGTTAGCTTTCACACAGTATGGCGAAGAGGAAAAACAGAGAAGAAAAATATCTCTAATGTTTGTAACTATTTAATAGATTGGTTTCACACAGGAAAATATGACAGAACACATGCTACACACAGTCAGGCCGCCCAGTGGGGAATACCAAATACAGAAGACAAAAGACAAGGGATTGAATTGAACTAAACCTCTACAGATAGAAATCTGAGGCAGGGGAATAGAAATTGCCCCAACCCCAATGTAGTTCAAGACATAGTAATTTACTTGAAAGGGCTATTAAACATATTATCTTACAAATTTTAATTAAAAGGGGCCTATATAATGGTAATTGTTTATAAGATTCCTAATAAATATAGCAGAAAGCAATATAGTTGTTATTTGAAATGGTATATTCCCATTACACATATCAGAATTTTCAAGTTTTAAGTAGGACATCAGGCATTTCAAATAAATTCAACACATGTTTTGTCTAAATTTTTTAAGATTTGGCAAAAGATATACCCTTTTTTTTTGTTTTTTGACATTTACAAGGACCAAACATTTATGTTTCTTGCCCAAAACACCAGCCAATTGCCTTAAGCAATGTTGAGTTTAGCCACTTTTTTTTTTAATTTATTTACTTTTTAAATACATTTGTCTCTGCCTTCCCCCCACCTCTTTCCCTTGCCCCTTCCCACCTTCCCTCCCTCAGCTCTTCCCCTTTGGTTTTGTCCATGAGTCCTTGCTGTATGTTCCTTGACTTTCCCCTTCCCTTCCTTTTCCCTGCCCCCCCCCCCCTTCCCTCTTGTCTCTGTTGATTTCTTTTCCTTTCAGTGTTGCTGGTCATATTTTCCTTGCTTCTTTGCACTGTTGGTTAGGTTCCGCTTATAGGTGAGATCATACGGTATTTGTTTTTCGCCCCCTGGCTTATTTCGCTTAGCATGATGCTCTCCAGTTCAATCCATGCTGTCGCAAAGTTTAGTACTTCTTTTTTTCTTTCTGCTGCATAGTATTCCATTGTGTATATGTACCATAATTTTTTGATCCAATCATCTATTAATGGGCATTTAGGTTGCTTCCAACACTTGGCTATTGTAAATTGCTATGAACCACCTTTGACCTTTGTGCCATAGCAATTAATACTTTCATTACCACTGACGTCTCTTTCTCCAGGCACAGCTCCTGCCTCTGTCCATCTCTTCCCGGCTATAAACAAGTCTCCTGATGAAAAAGAAATAATATCTGTGCTTTCTAGGTTATGCCTTAATTTCTCAAGTTTTCACATTAAGTCTTGAACTTTATAAAAATAGTAAGTTGCTTGCCTTTATTACATTTCCATGACAAATGCTGCTTACTTCTCAACATGACATTGTCTACCTGTTTTCTGTATGTGTACTACTTAAACATTGGAGTTAGTTTGGTGCAGATTGTGTTTTACTCACTTTCATTTAGTACCTACTTTTTGTTAAAGGCATAGGTCCCAGGCAGTAAATAATTAGTGGAAGAAATGAAAGAAGAGAAGAAAACTAAAAACAGAGAGAGAGTAACTGGATACATATTACCATACATTTGCCAAAATTCTTAGAATGTGCAATATAAAAAGTGAATAGTAAGTAACCTATGGGCATTGTTTAATAATGAGGTACTGATACTG
This sequence comes from Pteronotus mesoamericanus, assembly GCF_021234165.1. NCBI lineage: Eukaryota > Metazoa > Chordata > Mammalia > Chiroptera > Mormoopidae > Pteronotus > Pteronotus mesoamericanus. The sequence continues at coordinate 35,346,327 of NW_026555285.1, read as the reverse complement.
ACTTACCAAATGTAATCAATGTACCACACGATAAAAGTAAGTTAAAAATAGGAAAAATTGGTGGGGGCATTCAGGGATTGAGAGGGCACTATGACAACTCTGTGTTTTCTGCTCATATTTCTGTAAACCTAAAACTGACATTATGACCCCTGTTTGAGTGAGTGCTTTTATGGTTTCCCATAGAATATCTATTAAAACTGAATAACAAACTAAGTTTTTAGTAAGTATTATGGGAATCTAAAATACCTGAACTGGCATTTGTGTTCCAGACTTGCTCAGAGTGATCATGAAAAAAGTAGATACACCTTTAAATCCGCGGGATTGAGTGAATACAACATCACTGGCTGTCGGCCTTGAGAAACTCATCACATAGCCTGTAAATGTTGAGAATGGTGGGGTTTTCGAATAAAAAACCAATAATCTGTATGGGTGTGTTTAGGGGTAGGTTCTTTTTTTCATCCTTAATTCCATCATTTTGTTACAGAAAAGACTGAATTTACTATTGGCCACATTAGACCTAGAAAACACCAGGCGTAATGACTGTAGTTGTGTTTCCAATATCTGTTACCACAGAACAACTGGTTTTTAGCCTGCTGCATGATCATCTGAAGTAACCTCCCATTTCTTAGTTTTCCTTAAAACTAGGTGATTTTTTAGGTAAATCACAGTTATTGGAATGTGAGTAATGTGGCCAAACTATAAAAATGTAAGAATTTTATATATATCATACATAATATGTGTATTACATTATTATATTATATTACATTACATTATTTACTTAATCTGGCAACCCAGAATGTGCCCAGAAATAATGTACACAAGCCCCATGCTATTTTCATTAAAGTAATGGAACTCCTTTTCTTTCTCTCTTTTTTTAATTCAGGTTCCTGGAATGTGGTTCACATAGTCCCATTTTATAAAATGCAGGTGTGGCTGTCACACTAAAACAAAGCATGAATAAGACAGAGAGCGACAGGACACTAGATTACATTTTGGTGCACCGATCTCTCACAAACCCTAAAGAGGCTTTGCAGGTTAAATTCAGGATATTACATTTGAGAAAATTTAATTTTATTCAAGCCACTGTTAAATTCTGTTCTCTATTATGTACTGAAATTATATCCTAGTTAAGACAACACTATACTAACAAAAGTCATCCCGATCATCATTAATTAGGCCTAGATTATTTTATTTTCCCTTTTTTTTGCCTCCATTTGATAATTTGAGGTAAATTGCACTGTTGCCTCAATTGCTAATAGCCTAATTATGATTAATTTCTTTCCTTCTGTGTTCATTAATTGGCTTTAATAAACTGAAAGCAATTTATACTGTGTTTTGCCCTGAAGACCTTTATCATAATTATATGAGCACAAAGTGATTGAATATTTAGTAAAAGATATTTCAGAAATAAGCAAAGAAATGAAATTTTTAAATTAGGGCACTCATAATTATGTGAGTACAAAATGACTGAATATTTAGTAAAGATATTTCAGAAATAAGTAAACAAAATGAAATTTTTAAATTAGGGCATGTTTAGAAAATCACACTTTATTAGTGAAGCTTTAGGTTCACATCAAAATTGAGTATAGGGATTTCTCACATACTCCCAGCCCCCAACACATGCATATCTTCCCCCATTTTCTTTATCTTCCATTAGACTAATGCATTTGCTACAATCAGTGATCATACATTGTCTTATAATTAACACCCAAAGTCTACAGTTTACATTGTTTACATTTCACTTTTGGTGTTATATGTTCTGTGGGTTTGAACAAATATATAATGACATGTGTGAATCCTTATGGTAGCATACAGAACTATTTTCACTGACCTAAAAATCCTCTGTGGTCTCCCTACTCACTCTTCATTCCTCCTTAATACCTGGCTACCACTGATCTTTTTACGGCCTTTATAGTTTTTTTCTCCAGAATGTCAAATATTTGGAATCGTACATAGCGTAGCCTGATTTTCAGATTTGATTCTTTCAATTGGAATTAAACTTTAAAAGTTCCTTTAAGTTTTCTTATGGCTTGATAACTCCTTCCTTTTTAGCTCTGAGTAACAGTCCATTAACCGGTTGTACCACAGTTTATTCACCTCTTCACCTACAGAAAACATGCTGGCTGCTTACAAGTGGGACAATTATGGACAAAACTTCTATAAACATCCATTGATAGCTTTTTGCATGGACATAAGCTTGAATTCCTTTGAGTAAATACCATGGTCTGCAGTTGCTGGATCATGTGGAAAAAGGTATGTTTAGCTTTATAAGAAACTACCAGTATTCCAGGGTGGCTGCATCACTTTGCAGTCCCAGAAGCCATGAATGAAATTTCCCATTGTCCCACATCCTTGCCAGCATTTGGTGTCTTGTTTCAGAATTTGGACACTTTAATAGGTGCGTTGTGGTATTTCATTGTTTTAATTTGCATTTTTCTAATGACATATGATGTTGTGCATTGTCTCACATATTAATTTTTTACACATATATATTTTTCAAAAAGTCTGTTGAGGTATTTGTCTACATTTTTATCAAGTTGTTTGGCCATTTCTGAATTTTTAGTGTTCTTTGCATGTTTCAATAACAGTGTTTATTATTTTTTTAAAATGAGACATATCTTTAGTAGTATTTTCTTCCAGTGCAGCTAGTCCTCTAATTTTTTGACATTGTCTTTTGAAAAAGAGCAGTGTTTAGGTTTAGTAAAGTCCAGATTATTCATTATTCCTTTCATGATTTATGTATTTGGTTTTATATTTAAGAAGTCATCACCATACCCAGGGTTATCTGGATTTTCTCCAGGGTTGTCTTCTCATAGTAATTCCACACATTGTTGAAACTTAAATCCAGTTTTAAAATATTTCTTTTTGATTTTCCAAAGACTTACTTCATTAGACTTTTTCAAAATATTTTTTGACAATTACATAACCTTCTGGCATATTTTGAAACAATAAATGAATCAAATATTTAACAGGGACCAAATATGAGTCATTAGGAGTTGCATTGAGGCAGCACTTATAGTATGTTTTTATATTTTAATGTTTTTGGTACTTAAAATAGATTTTTAACTCCAAAGGATCAACACTGACTTGATCTAATTATCATAATTAGATTGATGTGCTGTAAGAGATTTCTATCAAAATTCTTCAGTGAGTGATAGTGAAGAATACTAAAATGACATCATTGAATTGTTACTTAATCAACAATATTAACCATTATTTTATAGGGAATGTGGTTTGAACTATATAAGACATTTGGATCCATAGCTGTCTGTGAGATGATGCCACATGTAATTTTCAAAATTAACATACTTCAAAGTATTGCATTTTTGCACATTTTTATTGATAATATGAAATATGATCATTTTACAAAGTCAGCATACTGACTTGGACAGATTATCAAGCAGTCCAAATAAGATCGTTATATTGCAACAGGGGGAAAAATATATTAGCCTTGTTGGTAAATACTGTTATCTCACAGCTGCAAGTGAGTTATTAATAAAGTGTAGAGGTAATCCAAGAATTAATATATTTTTTAAAATAATTTCAAATCTATTAACCTTGCTCTGTGTGTGTGTGTGTGTGGTTATATTTGAAGATTCTTCATAAAATAAATATATGTACAGTAAAAACTTTTCAAAACTCCTGTAGTTGTGTCGAGCTTTGAAAATATTTTATCTTCTGGATATCTGGAAGATACCTGGAGCATCTGGTTTCCTTACTGTTACTCCAAGCAATAACCATGTAACAGCATGCACATCCACTGAAAGAATTACTACACAATCGAGTTATCAGGGTCATCTAAAAATTACACTGTTTTCCTGCAGCTCAAAATGACTCTACATCCAGTAAGCTGAACATACAGCCTGTTTACATTGTTTCCTTTTATGGAAAGAGTTAGTGGATTAGAAGCAAAAAGAAAGTAGGCTTTACTTGACTGATGACGGCAAGTTTCTCAATGTTAGCTATGTTAGAATATTCAACTTTCTTTAAATTTCATGTTTATGTTGTTATCTGACTCTAGAAAGTAGAATGTTCTATAGTACTTGAAAGAACTGTTCCAGGTTCTTCAGGATTTCGGTCAAAACTTGCCCATCATTTGGTTCAAAATACTTAGCATTCAGTTGTCATCAATATTAATATTATATACTTAGCATAATCTCACTTGTCATTGACATCAACAACATATAAAATATATAAATTGATTTTCCTGATTCACTGAATGTGCAGCTTAATAAAACTCATATTAAGATACTAGACACCAAGTGCATAAAGTCTCTTCTTCAAACATAGGCTTTATTCAAGATGTTTTGTGATAATACAATATAGTCTAACTGGCCGGTGGGTTTATACAGCAACAACATTCCAAGAGACACTTGTAGCCTTCATTCTCATTAGAGTTACCTATTAGGCCAGATTTAGGGTTAAAAATATTCTGTGAATTTTGACAAAAATATTATTACAATTTATAATTTAATTTAATTTAAATATTCCCCTTCCCAAAACTATGAGGTGGTTAGTGTTTGCTTGGTTAGCTTTTAAATATTCTTTAATGACTAGTACCTATATTTCTTTCCTATAAATATCTCAAAAAGTGCCCCAATCATTCCATTATTCTGTTTTAGATGATTACCTTTTGTCTTATTTTTAGTACATTGTTATCTGGCCATTTAGTTCTGGGTTTGGGGGGGGGGGGTTGGTGTTTTTTCCCCCATAGCCCAATAAGGTCATGACCATTTCTTCTATCTGTGGGATTTAAGTATTTGCACTTAGGTGGTATTAGGTGGTATTTGCACTTAGGTAAAAATGTGATATTTCATGCTTTGCTACATTTTATACAGAGGTACAGCTAAAATAATTTGTGTGTACTAACTTTTCATGCAAAATGTCTTTGGGAAGAAATCAGGAAGACAATGACTATTGTAGAATTTTGCTTTCTATAGGAAAGAATGTATCAGGTTTACTTTTGAAATAATAACTTCCCCTTGCACCACTTACTCTAAGAATCACTGCTACAAGCATTCTTAAAAACTTAAAATTTCTCTATTGCTAGTTTCTCAGATGAGGCTCTCATCGTCTTTCACTGGAAAAACAGCATTATGTCTTCAAGTGGTTATACAGCTCTCTTCACTCGAAAACATCTCTTGATTATTTTAACTTCTTGCTTGGTTATTTTCCACACTTTCTATATTTATTAAACATACAGGCCCAAATATGCTCCGATTTGGATGACAATGCTCACAAACACATTTTGTGAATAATTATCTGGGTGGCCCTTACACAATTCATGTCTATGTGATGTCAGAATATAGCATATTTATAATCAATTTCACACAATGCACACAAATTTGTCTCTTAATGATACATGCAAAAAAATAATTGGAAAGATCATCAGCATGTAATTTATTTCATTACATCAAATGACTATAATCTACATGATGCCACGTATGTTTGTGTAAGGACAAAGTGTTGGCAGATATTTGAATAAATAAGAACCATATGAGGAATGTAAATTTTACCTTATTAGGGCCTAGCTATGATTATTTTCCTATAAATATTTGTGAGGTTTGCTCTAGGATATAGTTAAAGTTTGAATGTTGAGGTTCATTATGATTTTGTGATTTTCTAGCTGTGTCCAGAATAGCCCTTTGTATAGGGTATATTATTCCTAACTTCTGAGGCAAAATGTTCCCGTATATTCTATACAATATCATATAAATGATCAAGTTGGTTTAATCTGGCTTGTGGGAAGAGACACTTTCTTAGACTTGTGTGAACAAGAGACACTCACTGTCTAACAATTTTGGAATTCTTTAAACTCCGCCTTGCATAGTTTACTTAAACAGTTTTGTTGATCACTATTCAGGCTCTATATAGATATGCAGCTATTGCTATGTGAAGGTCTCTTCATAACATATCTTATAACTCCAGCCACATTTCTCTTTGAACTCCCAGCTCCAACCCCCCCAGTTCATGGCGTTCCCTGTCCTCTTGTCTTGCATTCCCCTTCCCTGCCTCAGCCTGGGGACTTTCGCAAGGCAGTTAGTGAAGAAAGTATCATATTTATTTTCCATCTCTCAGAAAACATTTCCCATTGTCATTTTGTGTCTTGAGAACCACTGTGTGTGCTCATATAGGTGACATGGAAAGATGGAGAAAAAGATAGGTAATATAGCTGATATAGATATAGATGTATATGGAGGTCATACAGATATAAATATATGGTCTGTTGCTTTGGGGTTGTTTGATATGGAGAATAAACCTGGTCCTTGACATTCCATCTTGGACAGAGGTGGTAAACTCTCAGAGAATATGTTTGTTTTACATGTTTGTAATTTAACTATGAGAGACATTGATATTGATATCACTGAGAAATATTTATATACAGCCAAATATTTGATTGTTGTACACAATAATCTTTCCCATCACATATGAATGAAGTTCTGATGTTTCAAGGAAGCGTGAGCTACAATGGCCATGAAACTTGAATGTTACTTTTCCTGTGTATGTATCCAAAAGATGTCCTTGCAAAAACATACAACAAAATCACTTGATAGCTTAATGAAATGCAAGTGCTTATGCACTGCTCTAGACCAACTAAAGTCAAACTTCTGATCTGGGGCCTTTAAGTATACATCACAATGATTTTTTTTTTATTTTTATACTCCTAAATTTTGAGAACTCCTATTCTATATTATTCATAACTTCTCTCTTTTCCTTCTTAGTAAACCTGTTTTTTAATCATATAAACTATTTTTAACTTTTGCAGAAGTTGTGAAGATATGGATATAATTAGAAATGATTGAAGACTTAGTATGAATTCAGCACTGTGCAAGGTGTAGTTCAGGAAGTAGTAATGATTACATATAATCTTTTTGATGAGAAACCAAGAATCATTTACATATCTTTTGCACACTCTCCTAGAGCTCAGGTTTCAAACTCCCTATGTCTCATTCCAAATCTAATGTTTCTCTATGAAACCTCTCCAGGATGCAACTTGGTCACGTTCCTTCCTTTTACTCTTGTTTCCTAAGGTATTAGAACATGTCTTTGCTTTGTTTTCTCAGCATCTGCCCTCTGACCCCTGGAACTGGCCTCACAAGTTCTGTTTCTTTGTTTTGTTTTTGTTTGGGTTCTTTTTTTAATTGTTGTTCAATTACTGTTGTCCCCATTCTCCCCCATTACTCTCTATCTTACCCACCCCTGCCTTCCACATTCAATCCTCCCACCTACCATTGTCTTTTTCCATGGGTCCTTTATACACGTTCCTTGACTTGTTTGTTCTTTTGTGTCACCTTTTCCTGTAGTAACAACCCATCTTAATTCAGCCTCACTAGGTGGCCAATGAAATAGAAATATAAATTTTCAGTATAACATGGAAGTATACATAACATCAGTCAAATTTTATAGATAAAATATCAATTATACCAACTAAATTACTCTTTAATTATTCATCTATATAATTATATTTAAAGTATAATTAAAATAATAAATATGGAGCAGATAGTTCATCATCTATTTTTAAATGCCTTTGAAAGTATTTCTGAGTCAAAAATGAAACATTTTTCTCAGGAAGCTATTTTTAAAAACAATTAAAATATAAATGGTTTAATATTTAAAGGAGCACAATGTATATGAAGAAACCATTTTTTTGGTAGTATAAATAAATAATGACATACAAAAATATCATCAAATTTTCAGCGATGCATTTAACACAATTTGTATTTATTTGAGAAAGAAAAAATATCACTGTGAACAGTATTAAACTTTTTTTCAGGAGAAATAAAGATAAAAGTATGTATTAGAGTCATTCAGAGATATAACTTATATTGAATGCTTTAAATTAAAAATATAATAAAATAAGATCAGGTCATTTTTTTAAAAGTTAAATACAGCTGGAAAACACTTGGAAGCTCTTTTCCAAACCTTGTAATTTAACTTGCTGTGTAGGTTTTATTTGTTCAATTGTTTTGTTTTTATAAATTAAATAGTTAATGCATTTGACAATGTATGAGAAATCACATTTTATTTTCTTAGGTCAACATAAATCTTCACACAATCTGTGGGTGTTTAGCCAACAATACATTCTCATAAGGAAAAAAACACTTCTAAAATTTCTTAGAAAAACTTGTGAAATTACCTTTTGCTTGATTTTATCCTCTTTTACAATTTAACCATACACTATTGCTGTCTAATAGAATTGTAGTAAAAAGTAATATGTGTTTAGGTAAATGTGCAAGTGGCTATGGCTGCATAAATGTATAGGAGTGATTTATAGCTTTGCTAATGTTATAAGGATGTTGATAAACAGGCCAGAATTTTGAAAATTTCTCTATCTGCTTCCTCTCCATGATTTATAACAAAGATATTTAGTCCATTCGTATGTGCTTTGTGAGAGCTAACGAAAAAAATTTATGCTGAGCATTATAAAGGATAACAAAAAGTTTAAGACTTTGATTGTCTACCTGATACATCCCAAAGCATCCACAGGGATCTTTCTAAAATGTTCTGTCTGTTCTAACTTTTCCTGATTCCCTTTCCACACCAGCACAGCTCTGCAATAATGTTCACTGTATTGCATTATACTTGTTCGTTTTTGTGCCTGCATCTTCTATGCTGTCCCGATAAAGGCAGAGTTAGTATCTCTGTCTCAGCTTGTATTCACAGCCACTAATTCAGAGACCGGCTTTCAAGCCTGTGCTGTGTAAACATTTATTTGTTGTAGGATTATGATTAAATGACGATTAGGTTTTCATTCTAAAAAAACTTAGGATTTAGTTGGAAAGGTAAGTATCACTGTTGAAGCGACCCAAGGCAATATAGATAAAGTGCGCAATAAGTAGCATATAACATAAAGAGCTGAGTGGATAGAATGGTTTTATAACATTTATAGATATAATTTCTTAATTATAAAAAACTATGTAATTATGTAAAACTAAAGTTTTAGAACTCTTCCTACCAACGGAATGAGGCAACCAATCCATTAAAAGTAAAATGATTCACTAGAAAGATTAAAATAAGCTATTAAAAAAAACCAGGTCAGGCAAGTGCTTTAGCATTCACGGCATAGCATAACACCGTTCTCTTTTTAATGCTACATTTGTCTTTTAATGTGGGATTGACTCTAATTGGCTAAAAATACTGCACCTTTTTTTAGTTCAATATTTGAGGTTTAAAAAAATTTTCAGTTTAAATATGGTGTTAACTTGTGTCTGATTCTAAATCCTATCATTTGTAATATGTGAATATGCTTCTTTGATAGAACAGCCTGTATGTTTATATTCTATTCTGTTGATCATAATCTAGACTGAATTTAAAAATAGGGTTGATTTACTCTAGTGAGCTGTATATGAATATATCCATATATGTTTTAAAATTGGGAATTACCATGCCCAACATGTTCAGAAATATAAACCAATATTTATATGCATTAAATTAAACATGCAAGACAATAAGATTTTCCAACTTGTGATTCCTGCTTAACACATAAGTGGCTTGAACACTAAGTTGGTATTAAAAAATAATTGTCTTTCTTTTTAGCCACTTTGGATTTATCTTCTCCTTATTTGAATACTAGTATTATAAATTATTCTAAGGCGCGAATATATTATTTCTAAGATTGAGGGGTTTATTAGCTTTATTGTATATGCATACAGGAAAAGCTGAAATTCTTTTTGGTGAACAGTCTTATCTGGTTAATTTTAATCAGGATTTATCTTTCTTCCGATGGGCTCTGTGACTACTGACTGCTTGTTAATGCATGACTCTAAAAGAAAAAAAATTGTTAATTCTCTTTTGAAACTATGGGCTCACTCTATGTTCATTAACTTTGCTACAATTAATGTTCCTCAAAAAGGTAGCTTTACCTGCCTTTCCGATTGGCACAAGCTTAGCTAAGCTACACCATGGTATTGCTTTCTGGACATCCATTTCGATTGGCCAAGCTGACTGCAGGGGCCTTAACCTGACCCTTACCTCTTCTGAAGACACATGCTTTAGAGAGCAGCCCACAGTGTCATAGGAAAATAGGAGTTACTGACAGAACTTCCCCCAAAGCCCATGTGGTTAAGTAACCTCTGTATTCCCCTTGTGAGCCCCTTACATAAGAGCCCTGTGGAGCTTACTAAAACACTGCTTTTTTGGTTTGAATTGGTCAATATGGCCCTAGCCCAGGAGCTCCAAAGCACACCACACATGGACCTTAATAGAGACGTGTGCCCCAGGCCCTGCCCTTCTCTCTGCTTGTGCCCTGCCTTGACCTCCCTGCGTGGCCCCTCCAGGCATGCCATAAACTTCTTCCCTGGTCTGTGAGTGATAATTATCTCTATTTCTATTTCTCTTGTGGTTTTTTATCACTCACATTCTGGCACTTCACTTAAATTTTAAATTTACAAAGTCGTAACACCAAAATGTAGAAGATATGACCGTGCCCCGCCCCACCAAAGAAAAGATATAAAAAGCACTTTGATTAGAGAATGAAATGGCATATTTAATTTATATTATTTGAACAAAATGAATGATATTAAATACTTTTGTTGATCATGGAAAGATGTTATAACTGTACTTATAATAATATAGAGAATTTAATAATTATTGTATAAAAATGTTTATAAAGTAAGTTGGCTTTAAAACTTAATTAATATTTTTGTTGGACAGATCTTCCAAACAAAACATTAATAAACATATTGTGGAGCTGAATGACACACTGAATCAGAGACTTAACTGACATATATAGAACCTTACATCCCAAAGAAGAAAAAGACACATTCTTTTCAAATGCTCATGGCAGTTTTTCAAAGATAGACCACATAATAGGACACAAAGCAAGCCTCAGCAAATTCAAGAAAATTGAAATAATACCAAACTTTTTCTCAGACCACAAGGCCTTGAAACTCGAAATCAACCTCAAAGAGAAACTTCAAAAACTTGCAAACTCATGGAGACTGAACAGTATACTATTAAACAATGAATGGGTCAATAATGAGATAAGAGAAGATATCAAAAAATTTCTGGAAACACATGAAAATGAACAGACAACAGTCCAAAACCTATGGGACACAGCAAAGGCGGTCCTGAGAGGGAAGTTCATAGCAATACAGGCTTACCTAAAAAAGATAGAAACATTTCAAATAGAAGACCTAACACTACAACTTCAAGAATTGGAGAAACAACAACAAATAAATCCCAGAGCAAGTAGAAGGAAGGAAATAGTCAAGATTAGAGCAGAACTGAATGACATAGAGACAAAAAGAACAATTCAGAGGATCAACCAATCCAGAAGCTGGTTCTTTGAAAAGATAAATGAAATTGACAAGCCTTTAAGCAGACTCATCAAGAAAAAAAGGGAGAGGACCCAAATTAATAATATCAGAAATGAAAGAGGAGAAATAACAACTGATACCACAGAAATACAAATGATCATCAGAAACTACTATGAACAATTATATGCCAAGAAATTTGAAAATCTTGATGAAATGGACAAATTTTTAGAAAAGTATAATCTTCCAACACTGAAGGAGGAAGAAACAGAAAGCTTGAACAGACCGACAACAGCTGGGGAAATTGAAGCAGTCATCAAGAAACTCCCGGCACACAAAAGCCCTGGGCTGGACAGTTTCACAGGAGAATTTTACAAAACATTTAAGGAAGAGCTAACCCCTGTCCTTCTCAGACTATTCCAAAAAATCCAAGAGGAGGGAAGACTCCCAGACTCTTTCATTGAGGCCTGATTCCAAAACCAGCTAAAGACCCTACAAAGAAAGAAAACTACAGGCCCATTTCGCTGATGAACATAGATGCTAAAATCCTCAACAAAATATTGGCAAACCGCATCCAGCAATACATTCAAAAGATTATCCACCACGATCAAGTGGGATTCATCCCAGGGATGCAGGGATGGTTCAATATACGCAAATCAGTAAACGTGATACATCACATCAATAAAAGAAAAGACAAAAACCACATGATCATCTCGATAGATGCAGAAAAAGCATTTGACAAGGTACAGCACCCGTTTATGATCAAAACACTCAGCAAAATGGGAATAAATGGGGCATTCCTCGACGTAATAATGGCCATATATGAAAAGCCTACAGCGAATATCATACTCAATGGGCAAAAACTGAAAGCTTTCCCACTAAGATCGGGAACACGACAAGGATGTCCGCTCTCACCGCTTCTTTTCAACATCGTATTGGAAGTCCTAGCCATAGAGGTCAGACAAGAGAAAGAGATAAAAGGCATCCAAATAGGAAAGGAGGAAGTAAAGCTATCATTGTTTGCAGATGATATGATAGTGTACATAGAGAACCCTGTAGACTCTACCAAAAACTCCTCAACCTAATAAGTGAATTTGGCAAAACAGCAGGATACAAAGTCAACATTCAGAAATCAAAGGCATTTTTGTAAACCAGCAATGCAATAGAAGAAGAAGAAATCAGAGAAAAAATATCATTCGATATAGCAAGAAGAAAAATAAAATACCTAGGCATAAATTTAACCAAAGACGTAAAAGACCTGTATGCAGAAAACTATACAACATTGAAAAAAGAAATTAAGGAAGACACAAATAAATGGAAGCATATACCGTGCTCATGTATTGGAAGAATTAATATCATCAAAATGTCCATACTACCCAAAGCAATTTATAGATTCAACGCAATCCCTATTAAGATACCAATGACATATTTCACAGAAATAGAACAGACATTTCAAACATTTTTATGGAACCATAAACAACCCTGAATAGCCGCAGCAATTTTGAGAAAGAAACACAAAGTAGGAGGGATCACAATACCGGACATCAAACTCTACTACAAAGCCACTATACTCAAAACAATCTGGTACTGGCACAAGAACAGACCCATAGACCAGTGGAACAGAATAGAAAGCCCAGAAATAAGCCCAGGTCTCTATGGGCATCTAATATTTGACAAGGGGGGCAGAAGTATAAAATGGAGCCATAATAGCCTCTTCAACAAATGGTGTTGGGAGAGCTGGACCGCTACATGCAAAAAATTGAAATTGGATCATCAGCTGACACCATACACAAAAATAAATTCAAGATGGATAAAAGACTTAAATATAAGTCGCAACACCATAAAAGTCCTAGAGGAGAACATTGGCAGGAAACTCTCAGATATCCCATGCAGCAATTTTTTCACTGATATGTCTCCACAAGCAAAGGACATAAAGGAAAGAATAAACAAGTGGGACCTCATAAAAATAAGAAGCTTCTGCATGGCAAAAGAAAACATCAGCAAAATGAAAAGGGAGCCAACCCTATGGGAAAATATATTCGCTAATGATGCATCAGATAGAGGTTTGATCTCCAAGATATACAAAGAACTCACTCAAGTCCACTCCAAGAAGACAAACGATCCAATCAAAAAATGGGCAAAGGACCTGGGCAGACGCTTTTCCAAGGAAGAGATACAGAGGGCCCAGAGGCATTTGAAAGGATGCTCAGCATCACTAGCCATCAGAGAAATGTAGATCAAAACCACCATGAGGTACCACCTCACACCAGTCAGAATGGTCATCATAAACAGATCCACAAACAACAGGTGCTGGCGAGGCTGTGGAGAAAAGGGAACCCTAGTCCACTGCTGGTGGGAATGCAGACTGGTGCAGCCACTGTGGAAAGCAGTGTGGAATTTCTTCAAAAAGCTGAAAATGGAACTGCCTTTTGATCCAGTGATTCCCCTGCTGGGACTATACCCTAAGAACACCAAAACACCAATACAAAAGAACCTATGCACCCTAATGTTCATAGCAGCACAATTTACAATAGCCAAGTGTTGGAAGCAACCTAAATGCCCATCAGTAGATGATTGGATCAAAAAATCATGGTACATACACACAATGGAATACTACGCAGCAGAAAGAAAAAAAGAAGTACTAAACTTTGCGACAGCATGGATGGAACTGGAGAGCATTATGCTAAGCGAAATAAGCCAAGGGGCGAAAGACAAATACCATATGATCTCACCTATAAGCGGAACCTAACCAACTATACAAAGATGCAAGGAAAATAAGACCAGCAACACTGAAAGGAAAAGAAATCAACAGAGACAAGAGGGAAGGAGGGGCAGCAGGGAAAGGGAAGGGAAGGGGAAAGTCAAGGAACATATAGCAAGGACTCATGGACAAAACCAAAGGGGAAGAGCTGAGGGAGGGAAGGTGGAAAGGGGCAAGGGAAAGAGGTGGGAGGGAGGCAGAGACAAATGTATTTAAAAAATAAAGAAAGAAATACTTGAAAAAAAACTTAATTAATATTTTTGAAAACAAAAGCTTATCAAAATGTAAAAGGACAATCATCTAGCTCTTGCTTTTCCTTACTGGGATATTGAGACTGAGAAGTAGCAGGTTTAGAGAACTATTTTAATATTTTTGCTGAAAATCAGAACAGAGAAATAATATGGTAGCTGGTTAAAGATATATCATCAAGATAAATGTCTGTGTCTTTTTCTTTTAATGTGATATATTAGGGCTCACTTTTAACCTTAAAGGGAATAATCCAGTAAAGTGAAAAATAATTTCATTATAAAGAACGGGGAGTAGAGTGCTGCAATAAACTTCCTGAGTGGCGCATTGAGAGTGAGATTTTGCTGATGAGAGGGTTAGATGGCTGGGTAAAAAGTATGTATAATTAGCAACACGGGAGACGCATTATAAGTGCAGAAATAAGTAGTATGCATAAATATAAGTGCAGAAGTAGATAGCATGTATAAATTGCATAGGTTTAATATCAGTTTTTTTTCACATGATTACATCTATTTTCTTGGAGAAAAAAGCAGCAAATAATAAGTTACAATTGAGAGAGGCAGCAAATATTATAGATAAAAGAAGTAGGATGTAGAAAATGAGAGTAAATTTACTAAGAAAATATATTGTGAATGGAGGATTAAAGATTAGATTGTTCACTTTGGAGGCAAGTTGATTGTGTTTTTATCTTGGTTTTTCTATTAAGTATTCCCTGAAATAAGTTATTTAATAGTTCTATATTTGGTTTCCCTCTCTGTAAATTTATGATAATAAAAGCAACTACATCATAATGTTTTTGTGATTAAATTTGTTTATATATTTAAAGTGCTTAGAAAAATATCCTTTTTGTAGTCTTTGTTTTAATTAGTGAGCATTTAAAAGTTGTGGTCATATTTTAAAATTAAAAAAGAAATTCTGAATGTTCTCTGTTGTTGTCATTTTCACACAATAACTTCAGATTCCCTTTCATAAAATAATGTAATTGGCATTTTCTTAGGAAATTTTAGTGTAAACAATGAGTGACAAAATAATTAAGTTTTATACCAAAAAGCAATATTGATTTACTCTCTGTAAAACAAGTTGGGTAATAAATTAGAATAAATGATTTAGACATCTTAACAGGATAAATGAATACTGAGATGTGTGTGTTATAATATGTGTGCATGAAAGATAAAGTGTTAGAATATTAAAAAAATGAAGAGATAAAATCAAGATTTTGGAGATGATACAAGTATCAGTGACAAAAAATAGTCTTATATATTTAACATAGAAGATAATGGTTAAACAAAGAGAGATGAAATTATTGCAAATTAGAAGATAAAGAAACTGAGACTAGATCCAGGCCTCAATAATGTTAAGTGGTATTTTAGTTATTAGGACTATTCATGGATGATTTCTTGGTACATAGGGTACTATTTCTGTACCCTGTGAAAGTCACTTTGTTCAATGAAAGACACACACAAATAACACATTTTATTTCAAACTTAAGTTTTAAGAATCAATGCACAATTCACCATCCTCTGTCTCCTCCTGTTACAGTATCCTAATCCTAAACAAACTATTCTTTTTAAGTCTGGACCCTTAAATAATTCAGATGAGAAAGCCTCCAACAATCCATTTTGGACAAGCATGAAAAATAAAAAATATAACTCTTAATTGTTCAAGCCACTGAAATTGGGTCATATTGCTGTGTAACATAAACCATCCTGACTAACAAGTGGATTGTTAATGTAAATGCTGAAATAACCAAGAATAATGCTTATTCTTAGAGTGGAGAGAAAGAGGCTAAATCCTTCATGAATAGCTGCAAAAGACCTGGCCATTAACAGGGATAGTGAACGTAATGGCTCATCTGGAATATCTACACTTCAGGCCTCATGCACATTTCCTCTTAGTTTGTGGGAGTGTTGGAAGTTGAAGACTGTCAGATAATTTCCCTTTCTGGAAGATTCTTTTTCTGGAAATTGTGTCAGCCTAAGAAACCTGCCTTGTCCACAAAGTCCCTACTGTAGGCAGCTTTAACAAAAAACTTGTATTCTTGGGTGTAGATGCCAGGATCCTTGCCCTTAAGAAGGAAATCTAGAATGGTCCTCCTGCTCCAGAGCTTCCAGTAAGAGTAGTTGAGGCTTCTCTTACTACATTGCAGTTCACCCTTCATTCTGCCCAGAACTGTTTTTTTCCCCCCTCTTGTACACATGTGTTGATACCGAGGGCACTTCCCAGTCCCCAATAAACTCCCTGCATAAAAATCTCTTTTCTGGTGTCTGTTTCTTAGCAATGGGCCCATTATAAATGTTTCCAACAGCATCTGAAAAGAGCAGGCTGTCAGATGAAAATTTGAGCTGGATCACTTATGGTAGCATGGTAGCAATGTGGATCCTGTTAATTGTAATGTAGTAGGTGAGTCAATAAAATCTCCTAACACAGAGGAGCAATGCAGTTCAAAAATTCACATGTATAAACTGGTACGATGTGCTAATGGAAGGTAGGAGAACATACATCATGCTGGGTGTACTTTTATGATCTGCACTTCTTGGACTTACATGCCTGCTGCTGTTTCATTAATGCATTGGAAAAGACAGTAAAAGATCAAGGAGGAATATTTACCAATAGAAGTTTAAGTGCAAAAGTCAGAAGGCTGCGTCAGCTTATGAAAAGATGGAATGCAGAAATATTGGGGTATCAGGCACAAGTTATTTATTGGAGTCATATAGCTCCAGAGAAGAATAAATTCTCAGTCAATTAAAGCTAATTAAATCAAGGTCTTGGCTCTTAGTTGATCTTGACGCTGGTGGGGATGGAGTGAGTCTATGCAACTTTAAATTAAGAAACCTATGTTGATGCACTTAAAACCTTGAAACAAGATCTTTCCAAACCATTTATTTTTACAGAGGTGACTCATTATTACTTGCTAAAGAATATTCCCATTTCCCCATAAACGCCTGTGCCTTGCAGAGAAATACACACTCCCTCAGGACCTACTTTTACCTCTCCTTCTGATCAGTAGCTCTGATTAGGTCACGCTGAAACAGGACTGCAGAACTGCTGGACCTAGTAAATGCGGAAAAGGACCACACCCTGATGAAGCGGCAAGACCTAGCCAGCGTACTCCCAGGATCTGGGAGATCATGCATAACACTTAATTTTGAGGGAGAGTTTTGAAGGTTAGGTAAGAAAGTATTTATTAATGTGCATGAATTCTTCCCCAAAAGTTATCAACACACATGCAAAAAACCCCAGGAGATAGAGCTAACTCACAGTTAACACAGCAGCTCTGTGCTTTGCGAAGGAGATGGCCCGTCCCTAATAAAGTAGAAATCCTAGTACTGTCATGGCAAAAGATGGGAGAAGGAAACATATTGGTGAATTATAAAAGCTATATTATTAGAATAAGTATATTTGGTACTTGACAGAATTCCCACATGGTATCCTTAGTCTGTAGATTAACAGGTATGGTAATGACAAACGCCAGGTAGAAGACCCCTGACCCCAACCATAAGTGTGCTTCAAAATAATAAAAGAATATCCCCCTGGGAATGGAGAGATGAACAGTGCTCCCATCATTTTCTTTTTTAATTCATAGTCCTCAAACCTACAAAACCAGATGGTTCCTCTAGTGTTGAAGTAATAGCTTGCTTGCATCTGCAGCAGATTAAAATGGTGTTAGAAATGTGGTAAGGGACCATTGGTCAGCGTACTTTGTTATTTCTCATTGCTATTAAAAAAAGAGTAACAGAAACACTTCAAATTAATTTGCAATAAAAAAAAGTATAGATTTACATTTTGGCCCTAGGGAAATGATAATCCTTCTGTGTCTTGCAACACTTTAGTACAAAGAACAAAAAACTAAACAAACAAACAAACAAACAAAAAACCCTGGCGTTTCTGTACATCCTCCAGAACATCACGTTGGCTCTTTAAGTAGATGATGTAATATTAACCTGTGTGGATAAGAAATATAATGGAAGGGCCTAGTAGGGCACATGGCCCCAGAAGGTGGGATATTACCTTTGGAAGGTTCACTATTTACTGTAACATCAGTTGTATTTTCAAGGGCACTGTGATTTAGGACATGTTATTAATCTTTTCAAATGATTGAACACATTTATATAATTGGAACCTTTACTAATAAAGACAAATCATTGTTTTTTAGAACTCTTTAAATTCTGCACCAGAATATTCAACATGTGGAAAGAATGCTCTGATTAACTTACTAAGTGACATGAATAGAAGGCTGTTAGCACCCTAGGTCCCAGAAAAGAAAGACCCTCCCCAACAGAACAGGATTGTGTTATTAAGTATTCCTGCGATTAGGCCCTCATAACCTAATCACCTGCAAACTGCCCCTCCTTTTAATGCCATTACCTTGGGTGTTTGGATTCAACATATGGATTTTGGGAGGACACAGAATTCCGAATATAGCAGACCAGTATGTAGAACATGTAAAGATCTCTCACATCTTAAAATGAAAAGAATAACAATTCAATCAGCATGTGGATAGAAGACACACACAGACAGGCATTCCACCAAAGGGCATGTATGTTTAGCCAACATGGACCAAAAAAAACTGAACATTATTATCCAATAGAGAAATGTAAACAAAATCACAATGAGTTGTCACTACACACCTGTGGGGAGAAGGGTGAGCGGAAGTGGAAGAGGCTATGGGGAATAAATGGTGATGGAAAAAATAATTAATTAATTAATTGTAAAAAGTAGTGATAATACTAAATGCTGGTAAGAAAGCAGAGAAACTGGCTCTCTCATGTGTTGCTGATTGGAGTATAACAATTAACCACTATGAAAAATAGTTTGGCAGTTCCTTTTAAAACAGAAAAGAGAGTTGTCATAACATTCAGTAATTACCCTCTTTTACATTCATCACAAATAAGCTAAAGTTTATTTTTGTGCATAAACTTGTAATAGGTGGTATATAAGAAAAAGCAACCACTGCTTGAAAAACCTGAAAGCAAGCATTATCATCTGGGTAGTATTCACAGGGGCGGCCAAATGAGTTAAGAAAGAGCACAATAAAAAAAGGAAGTTGACAGCAATAATATAAAGCATTATATATTTAATTGATAACGTACAATAATATCCAATGGACACAGGAAAGAGTTGGCATGGTTGCCTACCTTTTGAAATACAACACCATGTGGCCTCATTCCATCCCACGGCTTTCAGGACTATCCAAGTACAATTGACTTTCAGATCTATGGAACCATCTGCTAACTAACATACACTTGAATTCTCAACTACTTCTCTACCTATTGATTAACATCTCTATTTGGCTATTTAATAAACATCATAAATGTAACACAACCAAAATAGAACGAATGATATGTCCACCCCCAAACCTCTTTTTCCGGCATCTTCTTAATCATAATACTCTCCATTCACCTTGATGCTCAATCACTTAAACCTTGACGTCATCATTGATTTTTCTTTTTTTAACCTCACAGACCACCAGTTAGCTCTGTCACTTTCATTTAAAAAAAATCATTCCCCAAATTTAATAACTTATCACCATCTCCAAAACTAAAATCAATCCCAAGACCTCAGCATCTCTGCTCTGGATCCATTTATTTACCTTTTATTTCAATCCCTGGTTACCATGTATTTCCCTGGAGCCACGTAGCCTTCCTTACAGCCTGGTCTCTAAAACAGCTTGTGTGAGAATGTGTTGTGCAGGTCACATCACACTTTGAATCAAAACCCGCCACTGCCTGCCTGCCACAGTACATTAACATCTTGCAAAACTACACAGGTCCCTAAAATCATTGCTAGAGTCTTCTTATCTCCCTCTTCAGAAAGGTCTCTCCTATGTGCTATTAGCTACGGTCGCACCGCTTCTATTTCCTCCTTGAAAATGCCCAGATGACTGTCACCCCAGAGTCTTTGCGCTTGCTGTCTTCTAGCATGAAAGGCTTTTGCTATAGATATTCTCAAATTAAGTTTTTGTTTAAATGTTACCTCCTCTCAGAAGATAATGGGTGATTACTGTCAGAAACACCTGGTCTTCTCCATAAATCCCTAATTATTAATTCTAATTTGTTTCGTTTCATAGCGCTGACCATTACATGAGATTGTATGGCTTATTTTTCCTCTTTATTATATTCTGTTAGAAAAAGAATTTAAGTTTCATAAATCAGGCCCATGTAACCCCAGCAATAAGAAGTGACTGGCACATACAGAATAATCAGCAAACATTTTTGATGAACCTATAAATAAAATAAATAATCCAATTTAATAAAAACTATTAACAAAATATTTGAATATATATTACTATTAATAAAGAATTCTAAAGCTTGTTTATAAATATTAAACGAAAATATACAAATTAGGAAATAGAAATATACAACAACACATAATTAGACTATAATTGGTGTTGCTGTGTATGGGATCACTTTCAGAATGTGATACAAGAAATTCTCCTAAAGAAGGATTTTATCCATTTGTTTGATAATATACAGAAAGATTCTTTAAGATTTTACCCCAATTTATTTTTTATTAAATTTAGAGAGTGACATTTTCTCTATACAATTCATCTGACAGAATCATACTGCAATCAAAAATCATTTAATTGCTTTCATTTAACTAATTTGGATCATGCAAAATTATTATTGGAATTAAAATTGCCACCGTTCAGTACATACAGGTTATAATTCTACCTTGATATACATAATTATTTCTCTTGGGTATGACAGTGAATGATTATATTTTTGTCTATCTTGACATTTCAATTTTAAGTCATGTGAATCATAACCATCTTAAATGTAAGAGACAATGCTTTA
The DNA here is from genome assembly GCF_021234165.1 of Pteronotus mesoamericanus. Classification (NCBI taxonomy): domain Eukaryota; kingdom Metazoa; phylum Chordata; class Mammalia; order Chiroptera; family Mormoopidae; genus Pteronotus; species Pteronotus mesoamericanus. The sequence goes on along the minus strand of NW_026555285.1, from coordinate 35,325,271 downwards.
ATTTATTAAAAGATGATATTAAAAACCAAAGTGAAATCTTGAAAAGTAACAGAACTTCAGATAAACATTTATTGAGTGCTAGAGTGTATATGTATACATTTTTTTTAGGAAACATTCTCTTTATGGAAAGCAGATATTTTTTCATTCCAGAATAGCAGGCAGGTTTGTTGTTAAAATGGGTAAAACGGTGAGGCCTGCGATAGGAGACCCAGGGATTACAATGATGATTAATTAGAAAGACACACATATATAAAATTCAGAGATACTAGGTAACATCTTTACAAAATTCTTCAGTAATATTGACGTCAGATTACATTTATATAACTGTTAGTTTTATTACACATTTTATGAGTTTTGACAAGTGATACTATACTTGTTTTGTCAAGAGCTACATCAATAATTTTTAATCGATGTGCAACAACTTGACATTTTCTAAAGCTCTCAGAATTCTTACCCATGTGGGTAATATACTCGATTTGAAAAACCCTATTCTTTCCTTAGATTGTTAAATACTCTGAGTTCACTTGGTACATGCATAGATTTAACAGACTAAGTGAAAATGAAAATATTGACACAATGCAAAGTTATCACATTGATAATACACTGCTGATTGCTTTATATATTAATATTTACTCAAATTCTAAACTATTTATAGCATTCACCATCTTCTCCAAAATGATGAAATGATAATATTTCTTTTAAAGTTATCTATGCATATGTGTATATGATGATTATGATATAATAATAACTGTAATCGCTTACGCAGGTACTCATCCAAGAATTATAGTAACTCATTTAATTCCATTATGTTGATAATAATTATTCCCACTTTACAGATGAAATACTTGAAGTACTGAATTATCTAGCATGTCTGTAATGGGTTGTATTATCTCCAAAATTCAAAAACATAAGTTGAAGACCTAACCCCTGTTACCTAAGAATGTGAACAGATGTGGAGATTGGGTAATTTTAGATGTAACTAAGTTAAAGTGAAGTCACATTAAATTTAGTGGGCTTTACTGCAATATGGCCAATGTCCCGCTAGCAGAGAGAAATGTGAACAGAGGCGCATCGTCATGAACAGAGGATGCCCTGTGATGGTGGAAGCGGAAACTGAAGTGATACAACCAAAAACCAAGGAATGCTAAGGATGGGCAGCTACCACCAAAAGCTACCAAGAAGGTTCAGAAGGACTCTACCCAGAGTGGAACAGAGACGTGGGGCAGAGCCTTGCTGACAATTGATTCTGGACTCCAGAACAATGAGAGAATGTATTTCTGTTGTTTTAAGTCACCCATTTTATGGTACTTTTGTTACAACAGCCCTAGGAAATTAGTACACTTTGCAAAGTCGCGGAGCTAGTAAATGTCAAGAACTGTGAAGCCTCTAAGACTTTACCCTTTTAGTTAAAAGCTAATGAGTTAGTCTAACACAACTTTATAGATGCTGCTAGAATACATTAGACTCCTGGGATAGAAACAAAAGACTTTATTATGGCACAACAAACATAAAATTCAACATATCTTTTTCAGTATCTCTTACATGGAAGTCCAGTGAGGGCTACAAATGTGGGCCAAAATGGACGCCTGCACATGCACTGTGTGTATAACAGGAGGAGAACACTGCGCTGAAGCAACCCAGATATTATGGAAGTAAGGACAAAAGTTTTTTGTTCTGGAAAAAAAAAAAGCCAACAATGATCTCTAATCTTTCAAGGCAGTTAACAAATTCCACCGAAGTTTTGAAAGAAAATACTTTATTTTCCAGAACTGTTCACCTCATGAATAATTAATACAAATGTCTTTAAACCAAAATATTGTTAATTTTGAAGCAACATTAAACTCATCTATTTTTGCAGAAAATTTAGATATGAAAATATTAAATTTTCAAAATTAAAAGAGAGATTATTTTTAAAACTCTTAAAGATTATAAATATGTTTTTAAAAGAAAGAAACATATCAAACTGGTTACTGTCAGTTTGTTCTTTATTTCAATATCTCTGGTTATATTTTGCTTGCTTGTTTGTTTTGTTGATTAGGTTCCACTTATAGGTGAGGTCATATGGTATTTGATTTTTTTACTGCCTAACTTATTTCACTTAGCATAATGCTCTCCAGTTCGATCTACGCTGTCATGAAGGGTAGGAGTTCCTTCTTTCTTTCTGCTGCGTAGTATTCCACTCTGTAAATGCACCATAGTTTTTGGTCCACTCAGTTACTGATGGCACTTCGGTTGCTTCCAACACTTGGCTGTTGTAAATTGTGCTGCTATGAACATTGGGGTGCATAGGTTCTTTTGAATTGGTGTTTTGGGATTCTTAGGGTATAATCCCAGCAGTGGAATTGCCTGGTCAAAAGGTAGTTCCAGTTTTAGTTTTCTGAGCACATTCCATGCTGTTTCCCACAGTGGCTGCACCAGTCTGCATTCCCTCCAACAGTGCACTGGGGTTCCCTTTTCTCCCCAGCCTTGCCAGCGCTTTTTGTTCATTGATTTGTTTATGATGGCCATTCTGACCAGTGTGAACTGGGATGGGGAATGATACTGTTATTTTCTATGCCTGTTTGTCTTTCATAATTTACTTTCAAACATAATCAAAAGTAAACAAGTGATGGCAACCATCCACTACTTACACACTGATTTGGGGAACTGATGAAATTTAATGAGGCTGCCATATGCTTCACAGGCCCCTAAACTTTGCGTTTGGATTGTCTCAAGTTTAAGCAAACTCTGTGGTATAAAACAGACTGTATTAACAGTTCAGTCTCCGAATTGGCTGACTTCAGAGAGCAACAGCTGCTGTAGAAAAGTCCTGTGTGATTTTATTTTCCACCTGCTCAGCGCACTTGCGGGTCTACTCCCCACAATGCTCCTGCTCAGCCTCCTTTTCTCCCTGAGTTAAAGAAAGTCCTTTTCCGTTTGATGTAGACACATTTGCAGTCTCTGAGGTTGGAGCACTCTACCTTTTACAATTTTGAATGAAACCTCTGCTTACCCAAGTCTAGTTTTGTTCTATTTGATAAGTGTTTGGATTTATCATGAACATTAATCTCCTTACTTGCATTATCCTGAATTCTTTTATAGTTTACAGAGAATAAAAACTAATAAAACACAGGTCTCTGTAAATCAGAGGTCAACACTCAAAGTAAATGCAATGTGTGCCTTAATAAATACTAAATAAATTTAAAACCATGTAACTAAAAAATGAAGTCAATATTTTATTTACCTATTTATTTATTTATTTAACCTTGCAAAGCATCAGTGACTTGACTATGTTCTATAGCAGTACAGGGAATAGAACAACGTTAGTGAGAAACATATTACTTCAAAACAACTTGACATTTTCCAAAGCTCTCAATACTCATCTTCATTTTAATTCAACATTCTTGTACTCTTCTTAAGTGGATAATGAAGTAAGTCATGTAACAGAAATTTTGAAGATATAGGAATAAATTTTTTGATGCCGGTCGTGTATATAACTAATACAATATCACAAAAAAACAGCAATTTCTGGAAGAAAACAAATCTTCCTCAAATTGAATATACAAAATGAAATGACTCATGCATTGAATATAAATTTTCAAAGATAAATATATATGATAATGCATAAACAAGAACATGTGCAAATTTAGGCACTGAAAGTGACTAAACTAAATTACTTTTCAACATAAAATATTCTGATTTATTTCTATTTCTAATATAGCATGGCTTTCAAAAAGTTTTCTTCCTTTTGATTTAATCTTTATGTTTTTTTTTCCGTTACAATGTATTCCCATTATACCCCCTCCCCCAAGCAATCACTACACTGTTGTCTATGTCCATGAGTCCTTTCAAAAGTTTTCTTATTATTTAAATAGCATATTTATTGGGATATAATGTCCATACATGCCATAAAATTCAACCTTTTTAGATAGAGATTTTCTTAATTCCTTTAACAAAGGTATCTTTCAATCTTGACTCTACTGTTCCACATGCACATGTGGAGCTGCAACACCCTGACAATTACAAGTCTGCCCTTAGTATTAATTCCTGTTTGCACAGAGCTTCCTGATCAGCTGGAGATGAGAGATAAGGGTTTTCTCAGATACTTACTGGGCATGTGCAGAGCCCGGCACATATATGCATGACGTTCTACATTTTTGGGAAAATGTTAGAGTTTTTCGATGCACCTTATGGGCCTATCAATTCCCTTGCTTTCCCTTTGACACTTTTCAGTCAGCCTCTTATTTTTCCCCAACTGTCATCTCTGCCTCAGTCAGGTGCAGTGTTCATTCTTTTCTACTGGTGGAATTAAACAGACTCCACAGGGGAAGGCTGCTCATGTGGAGTGAGCTCTCAGTTGTTCAAATACATGTATAACTTTTTATTAAAATTTTCCAAATATTATCTTGACAGGTTTCATATGGCAATTCTCTAGGATTAGAGAATCTGGAAACTTTCAAACACATTTTACTACTTAATGGCTGTTAGACTTTTAATATTGATGGCTACTTAGTTGTGAGGCTGTTAGTTTTCAAAGTTATTGTATAACTGAGAGAAGGTGGTAGGGACGGCAATGATACAAGTTAAAATATAACAAACTTCACTATGCATTCTGATATTCCACCCTTTTCTTTGAATAAATTGCCCTCATATGTTTTCAAACTTTTGGTTAATTATAAGAGTTCTGGAAATATTGATTTTGACAAACTTTCATAGAATTGTTGTTTTTATGGAGGAAGAGGTAGTCAAAATTTTTGACTCTGCTGTTCTGAAAATGACTCTTTTCCAAGAATTTAAAAATGCAACTTGGAAGTATTGTTAAACTTTGTTTTTAAATATAATTGCTTTAGCATATATTAATAAGTTTGCAGCAACTGTAACCATTCACTAAATTCACAGTAATTACTTATAAAGAAGTTTTTTTTAACAAATAGTAATTCTAATACTATCTAATAACGTGATTTCTGTTATGTGGCTTATTGCAAAGACAGGGCATCCGCAAGAACCACCCTTACTTCTGACAGAATAACACCTTAGAGGAACTCACTGGAAGCTAATACACTTACAGTTTTGGCCTGTTACAGTCAAATTATACACATTAAAATCAGCCAAAGGAAGACGCACATGGAGAATTGCCCAGCAGGTTTCCACTCACGGAACTTCCAGTGGTGTTCTCACAGTGGGACCCTGCACAGCGCTAATTTCTCCCAGCAGTGATGTGTGCCATGCACATCAAGGTACTTCCAAGCAGGGTAGCTCATATGAATGCTGGTGCCCAGAATTTTTACTATGACGTGGTCATGTAGACATAATTGACCTCCTGTATGGTTAACCTCTGCCTCCAGCCCTTTGTTGGTTGAGCTGATACCATGTTACACAAAGCTTTCACAATGCTTTTTTTTCTTTTACTTTCTTTCTTTCTTTTCTTTTCTTTTCTTTTTTTTTTTGTATCATAGACTAGCTGAGGTGGTCCAAGACCCCTACCCCGCAAAAAAAACAAAAAACAAAAAAAAAACCTCTCATCAGTCAAACCATTGCAAGGGCTTAGGAATTATCTCCCTGGAGCCAAGGGCAAAGGTCTGACCTTGGGTAAGGTCAACTGTTTAGCACATGATTATTTTTAATGTCAGTTGAACAATGAAGGGACCTACACTATCAATTTCTCCTTGCACTTTGTAGATCTCTGAACAAATACATAACTTTTACAGCAGTAAAACTCTGCCATAAGGTGGTCAGTATTTTCTTTTTTTGTGACTCTAGTGTCTTTTATCTTTCTTTATCTGCTAGAGGACTTTAAATAAAACAATTTTTAAAAGATTTTATTTATTTTCAGAGAGAGGGGAAAGGAGGGAGAAAGAATGGGAAACATCAATGTGCAATATGTTGCCTCTTACACGTCCCCAGCTGGGCACCTGGCCCGCAACCCAGGCATGTGCCCTGACCAGGAATCGAACTGGTAATCTTTCAGTTTGTGGATTGGTGCCAATCCACTGAACCATACCAACCAGGGGCTAAAACAATTATTTTTATAGTCGTTATATTTTTTTACCTTCTCAATGATACCATTTCCCACTAGTTTTCAGACATTTTACAAGTTTAGATGCTGATCCATTTTGTGTTAAGGAAATAGTTGCTGAATCAAAGATCTTTTAAAAGTATTTATTTTCTGATAATTGAGATTTATAAAAGCTTGAAAATTTTAGAGTTTACTTACACTCTTCACATAGCTTCTCTTAAAGGTAACCTCTTACATAAGCATAAGAAAAATTATGGACATGAGGAAATTAACATAGATAAAATACTCTTAACTAAACTTTAGACCCCATTCAAATATCATTAGTTTTCCACTAATATCATTTTTTTCTGGTTCCGTTAGTGTAGGCAGTTAGGGAACTATATTGGCTGGGCAGGTTTGAGTCTGGAAATTATACCTGATCAGGATCAAGTGTGGAAGTTACAGCTTCAGACACCTCAGGTGGTGCCAGACTCCTGCCAAGGGTATGGCCCCTTCTTGTAGGGAGGAAGGACCAGCTTTCCAGTCTCCCCAGGGGATATGCCAGTCCACTCTCCTGGAGTATCATAGGGAGGAATAAACAATAACAGAAAATTCTTCTGCTGGACACATGACCAGTAGAAGCCAAGGTGGTGCAGGGAAGGTAGGTAGATGTGCAGTGGAAACCAGATAATGAGGCAAAACTTTGAGGTATGCATAGTAGAAGTCAAGATGGCACAGAGGAAAGTCCTTCCACTATGAAGCATGCAGAGTAGGAGAAGGAGACACAGCAGTGGAGTCTAGCCTGGGAAAGTCTGGAAAAAAATCAGAATGGATAAGGGTGCTGAACCCTGGAAGGTCCGGGAAAGGGATTTGTTAGGGGAGAGCCCAGCACAAGCCCTGGAAAACCTACGAATTCAATAGTTTGGATAGTTTGAAAGAAAGCCTGCTCATTCCCCCAAACCATGAAAATATATGGAGGGTCATCAAAGATCTAGGGGCAGTTGTTACCAGGGCCTGCCTGCCCCTTACATCCCTGAGGGTGGATTATCTTCCTTCAACCCAGAAAATCTTGCCACTGCACTTAACTTCTCTCACATCTATGCCCTTTGAAATTCCTTCCTCAAAACATAGCAAGAATCCATTTTTATCAGCAACAGTTCAATATCCAATCCAGGTTTTCACATTGTATTTATTTCTCATTTCTTTCTAGCTTCATTTATATATTTCTTTTGTCATGAATACAACTTTTATAAAGTGAAATCCCTCCCCGCAATTAAATGTTGAAGTCTTAATACCTGCTACGTGCGAATATAACATTTTTTAATCTGTTCTTTTTTTTTTAATTTTTAAATCATGTTTATTCTATTACAGTTGTATTTTTCCCCTTTTGCCCTCCTCCATCCATCCCACCCCCAATTCCCTGCTCCCACAGCCAATTCCCACTCTGTTGTCCATGTCCATGGGTCATTCATACATGTTCTTTGTTTAGTCCCTTCTTTCCACCACTGTCCTCCTTCCCCGTCCCCTCTGATCACTTTCAGTCTGCTCCATGTTTCCATGCCTGTGTTTTCTTTTGTTTGTTAGTTTATTTTGTTGACTAGATTCCACTTATAGGTGAGATCATATGGTATTTGTCTTTCACCAGCTGGCTTATTTCACTTAGCATAATATTCTCCAGTTCCATCCATGGTGTTGCAATACAGTCTTGGTGGATGTCATCAAGGTAAAATGTGGCTCTCAGGGTGGAGCACTTAATACAATACTACTTACTGGTGTCCTGATAAGAGAGAAGGGAGACTATGGGAATATACAGATTTACAGGGAGAATGCCATCTGAAGATGGAGTCAGAGGTAAGGGTGAAGCAGTTGCAAACTAACGAATGCCAAAGATTGACGGCTTCCACCAGAAGCTAGGAAGAGGCAGGGAAGGATTTTCTTTTACAGGTTTCAGGATAAGACTGGCTCTGTTGACACCTTAATTTCAGACTTCTGGTCTCTGTAACTGTGAGACAATACAATTTAGTGTTGTTGATCTACCTAGTTTGTGGTACTTTGGTCTGGAACCCAGGAAGCTAATACAGTGATCAAAGTAATGTGTCTTTTATGGATATGCCGTTGAGAAGTATGTGCTGTCAAATTTTGATAAACCTTGCCTGTAACAATTGTAATTGTGGTGGTTGATTAATGTTGATTTATATTTCAATTATTGCTTCTACATTTATTTGTTGAAGTCTACTGTAAGAAAGAGCTTTTTCATCTCCTTTATTTGTCTATTCAGTTGTTTGTTTATTTCTGTATGGACTCAAAATATCTATTTTACTCTATGTATTATAATCTATTATTATCTGTATACACTTTTTGCTCAAATTATCCCAGATTTGGCCTTCGAAAATTCATTCAAGCTGAGTGACTGCTCCTTCAAATGCATATCCATTATTTAGATATTTTCCTCATTTTCTAATACCGCAAGGTGTTTCTGTTTCATCTTCTACTTCCTCTGCCTTAGTTCTAGAATCAACCATTTATTTTTTATTGGTGAATTAAAGTATTTAAAGAACAATTTTTCCCAGGAAATTTTTTATTTTGGAATCCTTTATAGAGAACATTATCAAGTCCAGTGAACAGATGTATACACATAAAAATTCCAGTGAGTATGTATAGATTAGTTTATATTAAAAACAAGGTCTTAGAAATAATATTTGATAAATTTTAAATCCCTGTGAGTACTCATGCTGTGGAAACCTTTAGATAACACTTGTGGATAGGCTCTGTTATTGTTACCCACTGAGTCACAGGGTGCTCATCTGCAACAGTGATGTCATCAGTTAACAGGCATCCTGTGCCTACAATGTTTTGGGCAATGTTTAAAGTGCCTTACCGTAACTGTCGTATTTAATCTTCGTGACAAGTCTCATTGTACAGGTAATGAATCTTAGGTTCAGAGAGACTGACAACTTGATAATTGTTCCATAGCTTGAAACAATGGGGAAGGGATTGACCTCAGATGAACTGACCCAGAGACCATGTTCCTGAAAATTACAAAACATTCTAGTTAGGATACTTTGACAGTAAACAAAAAGAAGCATGAAAATACATAAATACACATGAATGTGTATTATATTTAAACTACTTTAAGTACTTTTAAAGCATGTGGCTCACACAAATTAAATCTGGCATTATGGCAGGTCCCCAAGCCGCATGTTACTGATGTTTACAAGGACCCTGTTTAAACCACTGTTGTTTCGATCTTCTGAACGGCATCGTGGTGGCTGCAGTACTACTAGCCTTCAGCACAAACATGCCAGCTGACAATGAAGGAGATGGATTATTCCATTTCTGTAGTTATTTACTTAAAAAAGTCACAACTATCACCAAGAAAAACCACAATAAACATAAACAAACTAGAAAACAGTTTCCAGAATTCTCCCATCAGAGATACCTCATGAGTTCAGAGCCCAGTCCTGAGAGAAGCCATGGTGATGGGAATAATATTTTACTTAGACTCTTAGCCCAATGGTTTGCTATGCAGTGCATCCTGGGAATTCTACCATAAATAATCCTAGAGTTTGGAATTGACTCACCTAGTCCATTTTCTAACAAATTATTATATATATCTAAAATTCTTCCTTGGCAGCTATTCTCAAATATTTAAAAAAAAAATCAGCAACTCAACAACTATCTGATGGCACTGAAGAATTTGAATAAACATTGTTTTATTTTTTTTATACACTTAACACTTAAGTAATATGAAACTTTTCTCAATGTTTGTCCAGTTATTGTGGCTGTATCAGATATCACTTAAGAGATTCTCTCAACTTCCTTCATGTGGAGGATATGTAGTCAATGGATTTTATTAAAGCAGAAGTTTATCTTCATTTATATGGCAGCAAAATATATGTTTTTCTAGTTTTACGCAAACTACTTTTGAATGAACACTGATTTTCTGGAAATAATGAGTTGACACAATCTCCTTGATGTTGAAATAAATTACAAAGTTTATTATATATAATTACTCTACATAAAGCAAAAAATCTTTTTCAATTTATAGATAATTTTGGAGGGCTAAGAAATTATTTTCATGCTATACACTTAAAATATATAACTGAACTCATATAATTAACATTCTATTTGTTTTCTGTGCTCTAAGCCTATTATTGATAGAAATAAAACTATATTTCCATCCTAGTCTGTTTATTTCTTTCTATATTCAAGACACATATTAAGCCCTCAAAAATTTTTTTGTCAAAAATGATCAAATACTTCAACTGTTTTGTTTTTATGACTAATGATTGCATTTACCAAAACAGAAATAAAAACAAAGAAAGAAAGAAAAGTGGATTTTGTATAGTATTTCATTTAGAGTAAAATAATTTGTAGATACCAGCCTCTATCTAATAATTTAGCAACAGTATAAAGCAACTTTTAAAGGAGAAAGGGTGTTTTGAATTAGCTTAAAGTATCAATTGCTAGATAAGGGAGGAAGAGGGTGAAAATGGATTAACTTGAGCATTTTAAATTAGGTAGAACTTTTACCCTTGAATAACCACTGCCACAATTCTCAGTAGCTGTGATTTATGAAGACCGTGACAAAAATATCTATATAAAATGATACACCTTAAAAAACAAATCACTTCATACTAGCAAGATTTCTGGCTCTGGTGATAAAATGGTTAGTAAAGCACAATCCTTGATATCAATTAACTCATAATTTTGTCAAGTCCAGTTAAAGAAAAATGTCTAATATAAACACCTAAAATTATACCTTTAAATTTCTTGAAATCATGAAATAATGTTTTTTCTATCTCATACCTTTCTTCTTAAAGTATATCATTTAGAAGTTGCTTTAGGGAGTGTCTGTTGGTGAAATTTTTTTTCCAGGTTTGACTGTATGAAAATGTCATTCATAAAACCTTGTATTTGAAAGGTATGGAAGCATAAAATACCTGGTAAAAACTGAATTAAGGAATATTTTAAGATCCAAATGAAAAGCATGGAATTGTCTACTTAAAATGACTAGAGGTCAAGAGTTTTAGTTTTACCTTTCACTGTATTGCTTTCTAAGAATTATTTAAATATTTTGAATATTAAATCTCTGTTGTGTATATCTTTGCAAATATGTTCTATCATTTTAGGGTATTTTTTTACTTCTTCAATAATTACTTATTGTGATGAAAGCAAGTTATTACTAATATAAACAAATTATACTTTTTCCTAGGTAATACACAATTTGATTAAAACATCTTTTTCATTGTATGATGTCACGCCTCTTTGTCTCTTTTCCCAGATCTCCCTGATAAACTTATGGTTGATCTGGCATTGTGTTCCATCAGTAGCAACATTGATATTTTCATTTGCCAAGTGTCTAAATAATCTGTCTGCCTCTAACTAACTGTGACCTTCGGTAAGGAGAAGGATGGTTACTTATTGACCCCTGCATATTTCAACATTAATGCATCTTGTTTTTTGCTTTTGTTAAAATCATTATTTTTTTCTGAAAATTATATCACGTAACACATAGTTTCACTCATTTATTTTTTTCTAGTTAACAATGTAACAATATAATTTGATGTCAGTGCATCATGTTATTCCATATCAGTACATATTTATAAATGTACTTTTTAAAGTTTGCATAAATTCCCTCCTAAGGAAATTTCATAATTTATTGAACCTCCTTCTCCCAGGAATGAGATAGTAATATTCAGAGCTGCCTATTCAAGATAAATGCAACGATTCTTAGTCTTGATGCAGATTACTGGAGGCAAAACATGATGTTTCTTCCCACCACTGTTTGTTAGTCAATGAGATAACTGCTTAATAATTTCTTTCCCACTTCTCTAAATCCTCAAGTGTGTTAAGAAAGCACAATTTTACTTTTATTCTTGGACTGCTTGAAAAAGAAAGCAACCCAGCATTATTACCCCACAAAATTTTTAAACTTCTCATGTTTACTAGATGCTGCCAAATGATAGTGATGAGATCCGCACATACATATCAAGAAAACATTTAATAGGCTAGCTTTCACAATTAACCCTGGTCTTGTAGGTCACTACTGAATTATGGGAAATACATGTTTTCAACACCTACCAAGAGATTCATGTGAATTGATAAATGGATGCTATTATAGAAAATCTGTTTTCCAGGCTATCTTTGCAATTAGGACAAGTTCTTTGATTTCCTCAGTCATTTTACACAGAAATAAAAATTCACCCCTTATATGCTCTTTCCTGTCACATTTCTGCATTGTTGTGTCTTTCTTCTTAGCTTAGATTCCAAATATTTGTGATTTTATCATCACAGCATCCGAAACTTGCTGTATCCTTCTTTATTTAGAACACATATCTCTGCAAGTCAGAAATCTTTATAAAATGATTTGCCATCTCTAACCACGCAGGATTTAGAGCACTATCTATGTGAATTGGTTTGGTCATAAATTCACAGACACTGACCATTAACGGTCACTGAAAAGCATTCTGAAACACTGTGACACTTCCCTGTAACACTCGTCTTTCCTAACAGCTTTTGAAATCACTACCAGTCCCTGCAAAACTGGGTAACTCTACTTTCTTCCTTGATCAAAGCAGAAGACGTTGCCTCATATTACACAACCAAATATAAAACATCGGGTTGACAGATTGGCAGACCACTGAGTTTCATCTGCCAAAGGCCTAGGACCCATGCCCTTCATGCCTTTTTTCACTTCTTTTTTCTTAAATTTTGGAGAGGTGTTCCATTTTCTCATAATCATCCCATTCACTCACAATCTATATTACATTTATTTTTATTTTTATGGTCTTAACCATCCAGCTTCTTTCAGTAGATACTCATTCAAACAAATACTTCTCAACTGCCACTATATTTTTTCTACAGTGAACATCTTGTTCATCAGTATTTCCATGTATTTTTAAGAAGTGCTTATTTTTATTGAACTCAGAAATAAAATTATATGTAGTTTTTTTCATAGCTCATACACATTGCAAATAAAATATTTGTACAAGTCCATACACTTCCATTAAAGACCTTAAGAGAGTGTGTGATTTCTAAACCATGGCTAATTTGGAGCATAATTTTGTAAAATTAATTGAAGAAAATAAGTTTTTATCATTATCTTAGTTGAAATGTCCATTTACTACTCAGTGGTTTTAGAATATTTTGCTTATTGGACACATATTTCTTTGTAAACTATTTTTTCTAGACATTTTCCCATTTCATTGTTAAAAGTTTGTAATTCATGAGATTCATTATTATTTCAAGTATAACTATAAATATTGATTTGAAAGCAATGTTGTTACAGAAAATGTCATGTGTCTCAATTAACTTGAAGAATATTTCACAAATAATGGACAGAGTATAAATAAAAATTAAAATGTACTTTAGCTGTAATTACTTTTAAATAGTGCCTGGAAACACATTTAATAATAAATGTTACTATTATGGATTACACAGTAATGAATACTGTAAATTTCATTTGAAAATACTAATTGTATTACCAAATAAATGGATGAGGTTTAAATGGCACCATTATAAGAACTGAAACCTGTGACATGCCCCAAGTCAATATAATAAGGAACATTTTGTTCTTGTTAATAATGTGTCAAAGTATTCTATAATTACAGACAGTTTATAGGTTCAACAGGAAGACAAAATAAAAACCAAAAATGAAGACAGAATAAGAGCATGATTTGTTGTCTCACCCAAGACTATCCTAGAACAGAAATTATCTGAAGATTGATTTACCCTTTATCTTTTATGTGTATAACCTTTCAAGTCTGGATGGCTGTCACTGCTATGATTAGGACTGAACATTAGCTCTCCACACAACAATGAGTAGATTAGGAAGTAAAATTGGAATTCTGACAGCAATGACTTGGGTATAACCATCCTGTTCATTTTTTTCCTTATTTACTCTTGTTATGCTTCTTATTTGATGTCAGGAACAAATACAAATTTGTAATTTTCTTTGTAGGACAGCCAGCGTATTACGGTTTCTTGCCACAATAGAGTAATTTATCTTTACACTGAGATGAAATCCTATAAAAACATAACAAATGATAACGCTGTTTGACATTATTTCAAAGTACCATTCGTTTCTCTTATATTAGTTACTATAATAATTGATGATGATGTTGTAATGACAATTACAGTACCTCTACCACTTGTTTTGTGTCCCTGAGTAAGATTTTTAACAGAGAGGCAATGTCCTCTTTTATGAAGCAAAACAAAAAAACAAATATATCATGTATTACATATAAACATATAATAGTTATATTTAAATATATGTTATATACATAAATACATTATGTATTAATCAGAAGGTAAGGATAACATTACCTTCTTAAGATATGTTATATAACAATGCTAATACATGAAATATAATGCAAGGTTCTTTTTTTTGTATTATGTCTTTAATCTTCAAAACCATCCCAGGGATGATTCCTCCTATTATCATCATTTTCAGAAAAAAACCATAAGATGGATAATGTTGTGTGACTTCTCTAAGATCACACTTAAGCAATACAAGCTATGTTGATTACACAATTAAAAGTATCTAATTTTATTGTTAATTTCTTACCTTTAAAAGGTTTTGAATATAGTTTACATTCAACCCTATTTTGTAATAGTTTCAGGTGTACAGAACAGCAGATAGGCATTCATATGTATTACCAAGCGTTCCCTTCAATAATGCAAGTGCCCACCTGGCACCAAAGATAGTTATTACAGTATTGTTAACTACCTTCCTTATGCCCTGCTTTGCAAACCCCTGCCTATTTTGTAACTACCAATTACTATTAACTTTAAATTTTCAACTATCTTCACATTTCAATTTTTCCGTTACTCAGATACCCTGAAGGCTTTTACTATGTAGCAACTAAAACCATTAATTTGAACTGGCACTTTTGTTAAATTTAAATGATAAATGTAAACATATTATCAGTATGTTAATTTTCATTCCTAATTTCCTTTTAAATCATGTAACAAGACACAAGTTCATTCTTAATTTTATTTTTTAAATCACATACAAAACACAAATGAAGTCAGTTGACGTTGCTGTGAGAGGCATAGATGGAGAACGCTTGTGACAGTTTTCTCAGGATGAACACTTTCTGGTCTTAAATGTGTGGCCCACTCCATGAATTCCCCGTCCAGATATCGTCACCTCATCTCAGACCTAGCGCCTAAAATGATGATAGGCATTAAGATTTAATTCCCTGGGCCTTGAAAGCTTTTCAGTCTTCGAAGACGGTTATTTTCAAGCAAGTGTTCTTAGGGCTCTATCATTATTTGCTCATACTTCGTTAATGTCTTAAGGGCTGAAAGTTAAAGGATTGACATTGAATGTGGTTCCTAAGAAATTAATGTGTTATCAAAGTGTAATCAAGTAGTAGTCACTTAAGCAAAAATCCTTTCCAAAATTTGTCTAACCAGATGGACAATCATGCAATTAATGGGGGTGGGGTTAGAAATTAAAAAGAGAGAGAGAGAAAGAGAGAAGCTAGAGGTTTCTCATTTACTTTAGAAATGAAAAAAAAATGTAGAAACTAGCATTTTGTAGTCATATGCTAACCTGGCATATTAAAATCGCAATTTAGGAAAACTCATTGATTTACCAAATTGAACAGTGGACACCTAAAATGGGACAGGAGAGACTCCCAATTATATTGTATCAGAGCCTCTGGAGCAGGAATACAAGTTACATATAAAAAGAACGGGCTCCGTTCACATGCCACTGTAATTTGCAACAAGGAACTTTAATGACCCTGTTCTCATTGCTGCCTTTGATGCTCAACTATCCTACAAATAACTCTTTCGGGAAATAACATATCTGCACATTGGAAACAAAATCCCCTCCCTCATCAACAACTGCTTGTGTGATTTGTGATTCTGAAACACACTCTATTTGAACACATTAGTCAGGGGTTTTGGTTTATTTATCGGGTGCCACCTTAAATTCTATTTTTCTATTACTTGGTTATGTATTGAGTAATATGGATGTTTTTTCTTAATCTATATAAACTCAAGTTGAATTTTGGCCAGAAAGTAATATTGGCATATTAGAAATAAAATATATGGCTGTAAGTATATGTTTTATAAATAGAGCTACAACAAGATTGTGACATACTTGGCCTAGTTACTAGAAAATATTCTCCTTTCTGCTTTTTATCTTTAAATAGATATTTCTTTAGTCATTTAGCAGTTTACCTTTTAAAACTGGAGGGTTGAAATACAATTTTATTCATTCTAGATGAACTAGTACCTTGTAACTGTAAATGTAACCCATGGACCAGCAACATTGGTATCATGTCAGAGCTTGTTAGAAAGGCAGACTCTTAAATACCATCCCAGGTTGACCAAATAAGTATATCCTTTTTCACAAAATTAATAGGTACCTTGTGTATTCACTGAAGTTTTATAAGTACTCATCCATCAGATAAATGAGAATTGAGGATTACTGCTAATGTTTCTGTGATTGGTGAGGCTCAAGTCAAGCATCTCTAAAAACAAAACAAAGCAAAACACTTCTTTCCACAAAGAACAAAAAGCAAAACAAAACAAAGCAATCAAACATAAGGCAATCTTGCGCCTTTAGACCTGTATTGTTTTCTTGGCTACATTTGGCTGGAACTGGACAGTGCCACTTTCCTTTAGAAAAAGAATCATCTGCTGAATTAGTTTTATGCTGCCTGCTTTGTTTCATTGCCTGCTCTTGAGTGTGAGGCCCTTGATTTATAGGATGACAGGACTAATGTTGTAATTCTCTGTTGTCCATACATTTTAGCACTCTCTTTAAGCCATAACTTAGACACTGCGCTGATTCTCGTTCTCCTAATCGATAAGGAGGGGTCAGAGAATGTGGTTTCTGACCACTGCCATATGGAACCAAAGTAAGCATCCCGTGAATGTTAACAGCTCAAGCAGGTATTTATATTGGATTAGTGAACATGAAATCAATGCCACTGGAAACTTGAAGAACCCTCATACTTATTAACACGCAGCCTTATCTCTTGGCTTTCTCCCCAGTATGCCAGGGCAGGAATCATAGACTATGTAACCTGGAGTTGCAGCATAAGACAGTGGATAAAACATATTCTTCTTGACTCCTGAATGTCATAGTTGCACTAGCTGACCCCTGAGAATGTGGCCCTTGCAGGATTTGCTTACTCACAGATCTGACTGTTTCTCCTGTATGTATCACAAAGAGACCCCAAACTCCCCTGCTGGGTTGAGATCTGGGATTTGCTACAGCCCTGAAACTTCAGTCCTGATTTCTAACTCTTCTTGAAGCTCAAATTTGCACTATTAAACTTTTTTCTCCAGAAGAAATCCACTTTATTGAGGTTTTATTGAATGCAAAAAGCTGTACATATTTAACATGTACAGCTTAATGAGTTTGAATGTACAGGAAATAACCACCACAACCTGTGCATATACACATCCACCACCTCCACAGGTCTCCTCCGGCCCTCTTTACTTGTTGCTGCTGTTGTTATTATTAATAAGAACAGTTTATGTTAGATCTATCCTCTCAGCTGTATTTTTAACTATACAATCCATATTGACCCCGGGCACTATGCCTTTAGCATTCATGTTTAAATATGCTGTCACCGTATCCAATTGGTTCTTAATTTATTGCATTTTCCTTACAAAACACAAAAGATTTTTTGGTATATACATATGTGAGTGTGTGTGCGCACATATGTGCCTCACAAATACATGTTTTTCTTCATTTGAATTATAAATGATATTATATAATCATATAAATTATACATTTATATGATTATATAAATTATATGATTATACTTTAAAAAGAAATTTTATACTTAAATCTATTATCTCTCTGGAATTTATTTTGAGGTAAAGAATTTAATAAGACTGTAATTCTACTTTTCTATTAACCCCAAATATTTTCTATTTTTCTATTGGCCACAAATATTAGCTATTTCTGTAATATTAGTTAACCTGAAATCCATCTTATCTACAAACATTTCTTATAGATTTAAATATTATGTAATATGTATCACACACTTATTAAGCTGTTGAATAATATGCTGACTCTATGAATGTTAAATATCATTTAATTTTTAAATGATTGTACTTTATAAATATACTCTAATATCTGGTAGAGTTAATCCATAACCTTTCATTGTTTATATGAATCAGTTTCATTTCTTAAATGATTATTAGTTTTTACAAGTCATTAACTTGTTTCTTCTAGATATAATGTTACAAAAGAAAAATATATTGTTCTTAAACTGATTCACAAAAAAATTTAAATAATTTCACTTAATTAACAGTGTTTATATTTATACTTTTATTATTTTAGCTTCCCAAAAATCTGGTGTGTTTTTCTGCTTGTTCAGGTATTTTTTAAAGTATAGAATTGATGTGAACTGCAGATTCTTTACATTTCCTTGGAATTTCCTTGGAATACATTTCCCAGTGTTATTTTAGGTGGGAGAAATAAAAAGATACTTCGAATTGGAACATAACTTTACTGGAGTTTTCAACACATTTTTCGAACCATTACTATGTGCAATCCAACATATAACAATGCAACACAAATATTCATAACTCAAGACAGTACTAATGTACTCCATGAGAGAGACTCATATACCAATTCCAGAGAAGTTAGAGTGAAAAATAATATTACCTCTGACCTAGCCTTTAGGAGTATTTAGACTTTTGAGATAAAAGGGCAAGTTTGTTAAGTGAAGAGGGAATCACGAGTCAGGCCATAGAAGAAGAATATTATATTCGTAATGCATGTAGCCAACTCTGGTCATTAGATGGAGAGGAGCAGTGGAAGACAAGCCTATAAAGGCAGGTGAAGGTATGACTGTGAAGTGCTCTGTGCCCTTCCTGAGAGGATACAGTCTAGGTATTTGTAGTATTTGTAGGCTCTTTCTTGTTCTTGAAATGCAGGAGATAAACTGATGATAATTAAGAGTACTTAACCAGCTACCAATCCCATTCAGAAGCAACCACTTTCTTCAGAACGGAAATAACTACAGAATGCTCAGCTCTTCCATATTGTCAGATCCACATGATCTTTTGCTATATCTAAAGTCAAGTTCACTCATGTTCACAACTCTAATATCAAAAGCTATTTTTTTCTATTTCTTTTTATTTTCAAGATAGAATTTACTCTAGATGAAGAGAGTCAGGCGAGCAGACAACTAGAATTCTGAAATTATTATATTCTCACTCATCATATTAATTCCACTAGAAAAAATTGTATTTATTCATTTAGTAATATTGATCACCTTAAAAGATTCAGGTATAGATGTTAAGGATTCAAAAATCAGTAAGGGATGAGGTATCCATTAGTATCAACAAGAGAGATAAATGAACAGTTACAGTATATGATAATATATGCTACAATAGAAGCACAGAAAATATGTTAGAAGGCAGTTCATCTTGAGCCTCTTGTGTTTCTTCATGTCATGTAAGTATGATGTTTACCATCTTTTTTTTCCAGACTATCTATCTCTTCAAGAATGTGAGCTCACTGAATCCTCATGGACCATGTTTCCACTGGAGCAAAGGGAAGAATTATTTACTCTCCAGTATAATGAAGACAATGTCTCCCTCTGGTGCAAATGTCAAGCAGATTTGTTTGCAGCCATCAGAAAAACTTTGAAACTCTTAGTTTGGGGTTCTTCAACTGTGATGCAAACCAACAGCACGCACAACATCAACCCTGGTCATTCTGGGCCTCTCACCCCCAACCCCTGGCCGAGGGCTTGGCATCCAAGGGAATTGGTTCCATCACAGAGCTCATGCTCTGTGTATTACTCACAATGAATAATAAAGTCTTTTATCTCTGACCAGGAGTCTTATGTCTTCTGTTCTCATTCATGGAACTGACTCGCTGATATGTAGCGTAAAATATCAGAGTCTTTACAATTTATAACCTACACAAGATTGTCTTGGTCATTATTTTAAAGTCAATGTTTGAATATCACACAAGCTGTGAGCTCTTCCTCATAGGGTGCCTGGAACTACTTTTAGACAGTAGATCAGTTTCACTGATCTTCAGGGATTACAGAGAAACAATGAGCTCCTATTAACAAGAGTTTGGTCTTGACTCATGTGGCTCAGTTTGTTCAGCATTGACCTGTGAGGCAAAAGGTCTTGGGTTTGATTCCTAGTCAGGGCACATACCTGGGTTGCAGGTTTGGTCCCGTCAGAGTGTGTCAGAGAAGCAACTAATCAATATTTCTCACGCATATCAATGTTTCTCCCCGTCTCTTTCTCCCTCCCTTCCCTTCCCTCTAAAAATAAATAATATACTTAAAAATAAGAGTGTGATATCTTGTTGTTATATATTAAGAGATAAGTTGTAGAGGTACAAAATTTCAGTTATACAAGATGAATAAGTTCTAGAGAACATAGTGTCTGTATTTAACAATACTGCATTTAACAAAGAAGGTAGAACTCATATTAAATGTTCTTACCACAATAAAAATGCTTTATTTTTTTTTGCTAAATAAAAATGCATTTCATGATCAGGTAGTATTACAGTTCAGTATGCTTAGAGTAGAACAGTCACCATGTTAATGAGGAAAAAAATAAGGTCATTGATTCAATTAGCAAGATATTTTTATCTTCAGAGAGAGACTGTGTTATTTTTAAAGAAAGGATAATAAAAAGAAACCCAGTCTGGCTAAGCCAGATCAAATCAATTATGACTAAAGGAAGGCACTGTCTTTGGCTGAAAGTTAAGGGCAGAATTAGACTGAAAAAGAGATAAATCCCTAGTTTATATAAGAAGACATTTTGAATGGAATCTGGTTACGTCAGCTTTTAATGTGTTTAACAGAAAGCTTATAAAAATTTCTGTAGCAACTCTTGCTTCAAGAAACACAATGCAACATCTTATAAAGCATTATAGTTATTTTCATATGTATTGAGTGTAATGTACATACATGGTAGCATGATTGTTTCAATTGATTTTTTGAGAACATTAGAATATTTAATAATATAATTTTTTACTCTTGAATACCATTCAATAATTAGAATATGATAACATGTGGCTGAATAACCAGGGATATGCACTGAAATCAGTTTTTCTGTAATTTGTGAATCAAAGTATACAAGGGAGTATCAGTTGTTGGGGAACATGATAGCAAGTAATTTGACAAAGTATTAATAAGATGGTAGTTAACATTGAGTCACTGGTTGGTAAAAAATATCTGTCATAAATTCTACAAGATAGTGAGACTTTAAAGTAGGAGAAGTTGAAGAAAAGACAACAGAGTTTCAAACACTAGCAAAGGGCATCCCGATTCTAAAACAATAAAAAATACACTTTTGAGGGCAAGTTCTAGCAGGGAAATCAGGCAGAGTGTGAAACAGGACTAAATAACACAAGGACTTAGACATTGATAGTGAGGCATGAGGCTGGGATTTGTACACAGGTAATAAATCAAGTATTCACTTTCCAAATATAAAGCACAGGACTGGAACTGATCAAGCAGTGAGAATCAGCCAAAACTGAACTACCAATTATTTTTTATGACAACTAATACAATCCTATTTGGAAACAGATAGTGTTGATTTTGACTTTGGTTTGGAAGTAAACAACAGGAAATGCAAAGCAAGTAATACATCATATGTATTTGAGGCAAATAATTTAATCACCCCATAATACTTTATGAGAATAACATAGATCTCCAACATCTGCCTCTGAAGCTATATAGTAAGAAACATATGCTACATATCATTCTTTTTAACTTACATTTACTTTTATCTTTTTCAACATATGTATTTGGCATTGAAGCAAGGTGAAACGTTCACATTTGCCTGCTCCTCTGTTCATCCCTTTATTTCCAAACCCAAAACAAAAACAATTTTTCAATATGACTCCATAAAAATTTAAGAGGATAATATATTATCAGCACAATGGAAAATTTCAAGGAATATTTTGATATCAAATTGAATTTAGTATAGAGGGATTTTTAAAATACAGTAACTTGAGAGAAAATTTTCCCCAAATATACTCAGAACAAGGATGCTATTATTCACATAGATAAAATAACAGAAGAGTTCTAGCTCAAAGCTACCATACTGAAAGCGTACATGGGAAACGGCCTATATTTATAAGTATAAATAATTGCAGAAAATATTCAAGGGAGTTGAACTGTTGATCACGTCTTCTTCTCTAATTAAGTTCAAGCGATAGGCAGCCTAAATGTATAGACTTAAAGTACACTTAAATATATATATATTGAAAGTGGCCATAGGCAGTAGATATGCCACATGTGTCAGATAGGCAGGGGTGGACTCCAGAATCTTTACTGATCCACTAAAGAAGGAAGGACTCTTATTTGTATCTCATACATATTTTTCCTTCCTTGTATTACTCTATATTTGATACCATCAATTTCCTGGTATCTGCGGAATTAAATTTTCAGATAATCAATTGATGCTTCTCCTATAACCTACCATTCATATTAATTTAATTACATTTGTTATGAGAATAAAACAAAATCTGTGTGATTATTTCATTTTTTAATTGAAACCCTTCAATGACTACTAAAATGTACTCAGTAAGTTTGAAACAGGTAGCTCCATAGCCAGAATTCAAAACATTTAAATATAAGATCATGGCCTAAGGAATTTTATGCTGAGAAAATGCTGGAAACAATGAGATTTATAGTTTATGGCTTTATTCACAATGATGAAATATTACACAAAAACATATGTATATGCAAGGAAGGCAATTTCATTACAATCTTTTAGAGAAATATGATTATTTTCATAATATGCAAATCCCTTTCACACTTCCTCTGCATTATTATCTCTCTTGATTAATAATTTTTACTCTGGTATAGCTGTAATTCTTTGAGAACTCAGGAAGCTTTATTACTTTGAATACTTTTTTTTAAAGTCAATGACAGATAGATAGATACATATGCTATATTGATTCACTGAAAACATACCTTATTGCGATATTTAACCTGCACTATACATTACATTGTTAGCATTTTTATTAGTTGGAAATCTAAATCATTGGTAAATCATCCAGGCATAGGAGTTTTTATTGACATTTGCCCTTATTTATTAAGCCATACCATTACTTATAACCTTTTAAATCATATATTAAGATTTATATGTAACATATTTAAATATGTAAATATATTTATAAATTATATATAACTGGATTGTAATATAAATTGTGACAGACTTATTTTAAAAGAATAGAATTATCACCTTTCCCCTTGAAATATACATTAAAAAATCATAGGCATATTCATTTATTTTATTTCTTATAAATCATTTTTATATGCTGTCAGCAATAATTTACGGGAACAAGAACTGGCTTAGGAAACAATTTGTGAATATATTTATCTGAAGAGGTTCACATTCAGCATCCATGTTATCATTTTGTACTATGTGTAAACATGGGTCATATAATAACTATTGCAGACTTTGAGCTTGGCATCTACATTATTTTAATAAATAACATGTAATGTCATAAAACAATAATATAGCTCAATAATAACCTATAAATATTTGTTTCAAAAATGTACATATCAATGAATCTTTATTATAAAGTTTTATAGAAATGAGACAGGAATTATAGCATTTTTCCATTAATGTGCAAAATACATATGTATTTGTATATATATATATATATGTGTGTGTGTGTGTCTGTGTGCATCTTAAAACTAGACTCTTTTTTATGCCTATAGTGTGTAGCTATCAATCAACTATAATTAGTCTTGTTTTTTAGGTTTTTAGTTTCAAAATTGTACTGTTATACCCTACAAAAATATTAGTTAGAAATTAATTCTAATTTTAGTAACTAAAAATAATATTTTATTTTAAATATTTTAAACTACTTTGAAGTCATATTTTTTGTAATATATATCTGAATTACCAACTGCTTACCAGAAGTTAACATTCATGTATGTGTTACAAACATTCTGGGTTTGTAGCAGAGATTGCTAATATTTCTCAATATATACCGTCTATGTTTCATAAATACAAAGTTTGTTTATCTTTGTCAGTCATATTTTTAAGGTTTTGCTATGTTCTTTATTTCAGCCTAATGGAATATTTGCTAAAATTTATGCATGCCACTTGCAGATATCTCATGAAAACAGCTTCAACACATCATCTTCATTCTCTTTGTGTGGCTGGTTTAATAGAAAGAGTCCTTAAGATGAAAGACGGGCAGAGCTTTAAGATAGAAGAAAACAAAGTCCCATCTCCAACATTCACTTCACCTGCATTGACAGTAATTTCAGTATTACATTGTATTGTACTATACTATACTACACTATTATAGTATATATAATTTTATCATGCAAAGATGCTAAAATCAGTTGTATTTTCATTGGACTTGACCTATTCTGATTAATATAGTGCTACAACAATTTTATTTATATGACACTCAATATACATGCAGTTTCTTCAGGTAATGATAGAAGTGTTATCTCTTTTGACTTTTCTCCTGAGAGGCTATAGTAGAAAAACTAGCAATAAAATAATAAACTAAATATGTTTTAGAGTCATTCATAATCCATCACTTAAAAAAATCAAACATGAGTTACCTTAAAGGAGTAAGTTAAGCATAATTTATAGTAATTGGTAAAAGGAAATATTTCAAAGAGAAACCTCATTTGAGATACACTTGTGGTAATGAGGACTTGTCTATTTTGATATTTCAAAGGAATACAAAACTTTACGTGACAGTTCTCCTTCAGCAAAAATATGTTCAATAATCTAGATGTTCCCAGCACTCTTCCGAGGTGTCTACCCTCATTATCACCACTTCTCCAGTTTCAAGGGCAAAGTCTAGAATTGTATTTTAGGATCCTCTTACTGATTAGATTTTTGGGAAAATTCTTTCAATGACAGGCCTTGCATAATGTTATTTGTGCAGAAGAGAAGAAGTCACTATTATTTCACATCTGCTGGAGGCACCAGTCTCGGAGATGTGTGCAGTGAGATCTGTCTGTAGGTGATCTGCTGTGGTGCCACAGCTTGGTAATGCATCTCACACAGCTGTTCCAGCTTATGCAGTTCACACTGGTTTCCAGGAGGACTCTGGGAGTCACCTGTGTCCTTCAAAAGCCATGAATTTTGTACAAATCTATGCCTTCACATGCACATAGACTTATATCCACCTGTTGAAAAACAGTATCTGAATTATTATTGGGCTCTGGTAAAAATCACATGTCCTAAATGCCCATCAGTAGATGACTGGATCAAAAAATTATGGTACATATACACAATGGAATACTATGCAGCAGAAAGAAAAAAAGAAGTACTAAACTTTGCGACAGCATGGATGGAACTGGAGAGCATCATGCTAAGCGAAATAAGCCAGGGGGCGAAAGACAAATACCATATGATCTCACCTGTAAGCGGAACCTAACAACAATGCAAAGAAGCAAGGAAAATATGACCAGCAACACTGAAAGGAAAAGAAATCAACAGAGACAAGAGGGAAGGGGGGGGGGGCAGGGAAAGGGAAGGGAAGGGAAAAGTCAAGGAACATATAGCAAGGACTCATGGAGAAAACCAAAGGGGAAGAGCTGAGGGAGGGAAGGTGGAAGGGGGCAAGGGAAAGAGGTGGGGGGAAGGCAGAGACAAATGTATTTAAAAAGTAAATAAATTAATTAAAAAAAAATCACATGTCTGTGCAAGAAACATCCCATTGGAACAAGCACCCTGAGCTGTGTCCATGGACAGGTTGTAATCATATCCACTAAGAGTTCATTAACTGTGGGTGTAGTTAGTAGGACTCCATAATCAAGTAGAAGGATTTTGCATGGAGTTTGGCTCAACAAGTTTGAAAGTAAATTAAGTTGTCTGAGTGAAGGGTTCAACTTCCTTGACTCTTCCTGTTCCACTAACTCCTCTAGTTCAACTTGAATTCATGACATATTGATATATGGATCATTTCCAAAATATTTTAATAGATAATTTTAGAGATATTTTCATTTACAGCACAATTGAGAAAAACTTGCAGATAGTAACCTTTGTTCCCGCCCATAGTTAACCTTCCCCATAATCAATGTCATTCACATGATTGGTGCAGTTTTAACAGATGAACCTAGATTGACACGTAATAATCACAAGGAGTCTAGGTTTACAATAGGGTTTACTCTTGGAGTTGTACATTCTGTGGGTTTTAACAAATGTATGATGATATGTATCCAACATTATAGTATCATACAGATAAGTTTCAATGCCCTAAAAAAATCTGTGCTATCCCTATTCATCTCTCTATGTTCCCACTTCTGGCAACTGGTGATCTTTCTTACTGTCTCCATAGTTTTGCCTTTTACAGAATGTCTTATATTTGAATCACAAGAATATAGCCTTTTTTTTATTGGTGTCTTTCACTTATTAGTACACACTTAAGAATCTTCCATGTCAACTCATGGCTTGATAACTCATCTATTTTTTAGTGTTAAATAACATTCAATTATATGGCTGTAAAGGTTTACTTATTTATTCATCTACAGAAGGACATCTTGGCTGGTTACTCACAAGTCTTGGTGATTATGAGTAAAAGCTTTACAAATCTTGTGCAGTTTTTGAGTGGACATAGTTTTCAATTCCTTTGGGTAAATAAGGAGAGCAATTGTTGGATCAAATGGTAACAGTATGTTTAGTTTTGTAAGAAACCAAGAGTTTTCCCAAGTGTCTGTACCATTTTGTGTTTTCACCAGGATCTAATGGGAATTGTTGTTGCTCCACATCTGAAAAAGAATTTTAGCATTGTGAGTGTTGTGGGTTTTAACCATTCAAATAAGAAATATTTTATTGTTGTCTCAATTTGCATTTCTCTGATGACAGATGATGTGAAGCATTTTTTCATATGCTCATCCGTCACCTGTATTTTCTTTCATTAGGGACCTGTTAAGGTCTCTGGCGCATTCTTTGATCAAATTTTTTATTTTCTTATTGATGAGTTTTAAGAGATCTTTGTGTATTTTGGATACAGTCCTTTATCAGATGTCTCTATAGCAAACTTTTTTTCCCAGTCTGTGGTTTGTTTTATCCTCTTGAAAGTGTCTGTTGCAGAGAAAAAGTTTTTAATTTTAATAAATTCCAGCCAATCTATTTCTTTCACTGATACTGCCTTTGATATTGTATCTAAAAAGTTATTGCCACATCCAAGGTCACCTAGGTTTCTCTTGTGTTATCTTCTAGCAGTTTTATAACATGTTTTACATTTAGGTCTCTGATCCATTTGAGTTAATTTTTGTGAAGGTTTGAAGTCTGCGTCTAATATATGTTTTTTTGCATGTAGTAGTCCGGTTGCTCTAGTACCCTTTGTTGAAGAGGCTATCTTCACTCCATTGTATCACCTTTGTTCTTTTGTGAAATATCAGTTGACCATAATTCTGTGTGCCTACTTCTCAGCTCCTTATTCTGTTTCATTGATATATTTGCTTTTTCTTTCACCAATATTACTAAAAAACTTTGAAATGTCTTTAATATCTTGAAGTTGGATAATGTCAGTCCTTCAACTTTTTTTTTTCACATTGTGTTGACTATTCTGGGTCTTTTGCTTCTGCATATAAACTTAAATATAAGTTTGTTAATATCCACAAAATAATTCACTGGGATTTTCTTTTGAGATTGCATTGGAGCTATAGATCAAATTAAGAAGTGATGACACCTTGAAAATACTGAGTTTTCCTATCCACTGGACATGAAATAACTAACTCTATTTATTTAGTTTTTGATTTTGTTCATCAGAGTTTTATAGTTTTTCTTATACATATCTTGTACATGTTTTGCGAGATTTATCCCTAAGTACTTTCCTTTGGGGATTCTAATATAAATGACATTGTGTTTCAATTTCAAATTTCATTTGTTTATTTTTTAGTATATGGGAAAACCACTGATGATTGTTAACCTTGTGTTCTCTTTTTCAATAGATTCTTTTTTTAAAGAATTTATTTATTTTAAGAGAGGTAGAGAAACATAAATGTCAGAAAGAAATATTGATTGGTTGGTTGCCTCTCGTACTCCCTGAATTGGTGACCTGGCCCAAAACCCAGGCATGTGCCCTGACTGGGAAATGAATCAGCGACTTTTCTGTTCACTGGTGCTCAACCCACTGAACCAAACCAGCCAGGGCTTAATAGATTTCTTATTAGTTCCAGTCTTTCAATTGATTTTTTTTCTGTATTTTTTTACATAGGAAATGATACCATCTGTGAACAAAGACAGTTTTAGGTCTTCCATACCACTCTACATATCTTTTGTTTTCTTTTTCTGCCTTACTTTATTAGGAAAGACTTCCAGCACTCTACAATATTAAATAGAAGCAGTGAGAGGTAATACTTGCCTTGTGACCATTGTTAGGAAGTTTTGAGTTCTCACAATTAACTTCATTGGTTGAAGGATTTTGGGGGGAAGATTTAAAAAAAAATCCTCACCCAAGGTTATATTTATTGATTTATAGAGAGAGAAACTCAATCAGTTGTCTGATGACTGTGTTGCACTTGGGGGTCAAAGCCACAACTTTTTCGTGTACTGAGACTTTCTTATTTTATCATGTGAGTATTGGTTTTTGTCAAATTCTTTCACAGCTTCTGTTGATATGATCATATGATTTTTCTGTTTTAGTCTGTTGACGTGATAGATTACATTAATTGCCTCTCAAATATTAAACTAGCTTTGCATACCTGGGATAAATCTTGGTTGTGTTGTAAAATTACTTTTTATATATATTGTTGATTGAACTTGTTAATGAATTCTTGAGAATTTTTGCATCCATGTGTATTAGATACTAGGTCTGTCCAGAATGTACCAAGCCATGCAATATGAAAAATGGAGACCCTTATTGAAAAAAGATACAAGATACAAAAAACATTGAACATAGGACAATGGCACCTCAGTCCCCTTCAAAGTAGACACGTTGGGACTTCACATAGTTCTCTCGATCACCATCAGCTACCTGATGTATTTTTCTGAATCTCATGAGTGGTCTGAAATCTCTTGCCTTTCAAAGATGATTTTAGTTTTGGGAAAAGCTGGAAGTTGCAGGGTGGCTGATCTGGGCTGTAGTGAAAGCTGAGTCACCTGGGTGACCTGATGTTTCACACACACACACAAAAAAACTCTGCACGAGACATAATGATGAGCAGACACGTTGTCATGATGAAGCTGCTAATTACCAGTTGCCCATAGCTACAACCTTCTGAATCATTCAAATAGTTTCTGTGGAGGAACATTTAAGTTTAATGCAAAATTTGACGCAGATTCATTACTCTACTCGCTCAGTCATTTGAATGCAACATGGCACACAATACACATGCTCACTCAATGACATCTACCACCCTTGCTGACTAGTATAGTGAAGTTGTCATCATTTATGCATGTGCATTCCAGTCCACTCTCCTTGGCTGTCAAGTTACATTGATGTTGCACAAACCATTCTCGTTATATTAACAATGGATGGACCTTTTCCAGTTAGGCCTTGTATGTTGGTCTCTAGTTTTATTTATCTGTAATATTTTTGCCTAGTTTTGTTTTAAGGTAATGTCAGCCTCGTAAGATGAGTTAGTAAGCATTCTTTTTCTATATTCTGAAAGACATAAACCAATCTTTTTTAATCATTACAAAGTAAACTTCACATTTTCTAATTATACTATTTTTTGAATAATTTTCTGCTAACAGTGGAGTTTCACAAGCTGTCTTATGTTTAATGTTTATATGTTACATCTTTTTTTCATTATTTTACTTTAAATATCTCTGTATCTTGATATTTTACCTTCCATTTTTTATTTTATAAAGAAAACCTTAAAAATTGAAGAATTTCATCAATTAAAATTTGATGTAATTATTGATATCTTTCTAAGTCTATTATGTTAGGGTTTGTTTCCTATTTGTTCTCTCTGTTCTTTAATCCATGGTTAATCTGTGGTGGCATTTTCTTTTTGCATTATCAAATACTCATAGTATTTTATCTTTTCTACCCCTAGAGCCATTGTTTTTAAAACATTTAATGTGTTTTCTTATTTTTTCTGGGTACTCTAAAGATTATAGTACATATCCTTAAATTTTCATGATATATATTTAATTAATATTATCTCACTTCAAATAATAAGATAAACAACTAAACGATAAAAATAGCCATTATGTGATAAATTTACAATACTTAATTCCATTCACCTTTTATAGTCATTGTGCTCTTTTGTCATCCATTCACTTTTATAATTATTATATATTGTAAAATACTGTTAAACTTCTTCTCACATGGTACCTTGACTTTAATGTATTGTTTGCCTTAACAGTAAATTGAATAAACTTAAAAAAAAAAGTAGTCTTTGTTCATGATAACATATTCACTGCAAGTGCAAATGAAGATAATGCCTACCTCATGGTGTTATGAAGATTAATACATAATAGGCAAGCAATTTAGAACTTCATTTCTTATAAATGTATTCCTCAATCACAGATAGCTACTACCAATAAACTTCCTATTTATACTAAACTAATTACTTTACATTAAATAGTTCCCTAGTTCTCCTCTCTTATTCCTGAAAATGCATAGTATGTAGCCAAAAACTGAATACTAGCTAATTTCAGAGAACAATCTTTAATTTCTCTTCACATTTCATGTTAATTAGCATCTTTCTTCTCTCATCTCTACATTTGTGTATTTCCCCCCACTTCTTACCTAATATATATCTACTTTAATGAGGTTCTATATCTAATGATTCCCATTAAAGCAAATTTGCTCATTCAGGTGGGCTCCATTTATATCACTAGACATTGCAGTGGAAAAATCAAGAGAGATTTGTATAGAAACCATTATGTCAAGATTGCTTCAAAATATTCCTGAATAAATGTTTTGAAATGGCAGGAGGAGGTTTTACTTTTATGTTTTTATCTCAAAGAGGTGAAATATCTTTTATGAGTCAGTTTATTCTTCAAATTACATTTTCCTAAAGACACATATTGATCATGATGGTCATTTTGTTGTTTTAGTTGTTTATTTGCAAGTTTTCCTACATATGGTATATTCAATTTATACAGACCTCTGGATATGATCTATACACTAGGAAAAGCATCAAAGATATTACTCTGAACAGGAGAATTCTGGAGCCTGGTAGTTAGAAAGACCAAATGTTTATCACTGCTAATAGTTTATAAAGGGTAGATTAGTTATTCGAGTTTATAGAAATTTATTAATATAACACATGAAAAATACACAGGGAAATATATTTGAGAAGACCTGGTCATTTGTGATAAGATTTTTGAATAATTTTAAGATAAGAATAAGATCACTGTCCAAATACAGTAATATTAAACAATAAAACACCCACTAATTTTTCTAATCCCTAATACAGTTATAGATATAATAAATTTTAAGTATCAAGTGCAAGTGTTCATGATTGATTTAGCAGCGTGGTATAAACAGAGTGGGTGATGGATAGAGATAAATTTATAGCATGCAACTTAATAATTCTGAACAAAGTGGTTGAGTAAAAACTGACTGGAGAGGATAGATGAAAAGGCATGAACCTACATTTATAGGAACTGCTGACACATGTACAATATCTACCAATTATTTATATGGAACCCAAGATGATCTGTGAAAGATGGTGAAGATCAGGAGATTAAAAACATCCATTGGCCTGCTCCCATATCCTGGAGACTGTACATAACACTGCAATGAACATAGGGGTGCTTATGTTCTTTCAAATTAGCGTTTTGGGTTCCTTCAGATACATTCACTGAAGTGGTATCACTGAGTCAAAAGGTGAATCCATTTTTAATTTTTTGAGGTATCTCCATACTGCTTCCCACACTGGCTGCACCAGTCTGCATTCCCATCAACAGTGTAAGAGGATTTCCTTTTCTCTACATCCTTGCCAGCACTTGTTTGTTGATTTATTGATGATGGCCACTCTGACATGAATGAGATGATAATCTCATTGTGGTTTAAATCTCCGTTTCTCTGATGAGTAGTGGTGTTGAGCAAATTTTCATATGTCTATTGACCATCTGTATGCCCTCTTTAGAGAAGTGTCTATTCAGATCCTTTGTCCATTTTTTTAATGGCGTTGTTTTTGTTTTGTGTGTGTGTGTGTGTGTGTGTGCGCGCATGTTGAGTTTTGTAAGTTCTTTAATAAGTTTTGGATATTAACCCTTTACCAGATATATCTGCAACTGTGTTCTTCCATTCTGTGGCTGCCTTTTTATTTTGTTGATGATTTCCTTTACTGCGCAAAATCTTTTTAGCTGCATGTAGTCCCGCTTGTTTATTTTTTTCTTTTGTTTCTCTTGTCTGGGGAGACATATCCAATGAATTATTGCTACAAGTCATGTCTGAGATTTTGCTGCCTATGTTTTCTTCTAGGATTTGTATGGTTTCAAGTCTAATTTAAGTCCTTAATCCATTTTGAACTTATTCTTGTGTGTGGTGTAAGAAGGTGGTCTAGTTTCATTTTTCTGCATCTATCTGTCCATTTTTCCCAACACCCTTTCTTGAATAAATGATCTTTAGCCCAGTGTTATGTGTTTGCTTCCTCTGTCAGATATTAACTGACTAAAAAGGTGTGAGTTTATTTCTGGGCTCCCTATTCTGTTCCATTGATTTTCATGTCTGTTTTTATGCCAGTACCATGCTATTTTGATTACTATGGGCCTATAGTATAGTTTCATTTTAGGTAGCATGATTCCTCCTTGTTCTTCTCTCTCATGATTGCTGTTGCTATGTGGGGCCTTTTGTGGGTCCATATAAATTTTTGAAATATTTGTTCTTGTTCTGTGAAATAGATCATTGGAATCTTGATAGGAATTACATTGTATGTTTAGATGCTTTGAGTAGTAGGTACATTTTAATGATGTGAATTCTTCCTATCCATGAACACGGTATGTGCTTTCTCTTGTTATTTGCATCTTTTTCAATGTCTTTCTTCAGTGTCTTATAATTTTCTGAGTACAGGTCTTTTATATCCTTGGTTAGCTTACTTCTAGGTATTTTATTCTTTTTGTAGATATTGTGAATGGGACTGTTTTCTTAATTTCCCCTTCTGTTAGTTTGTTATTGACATATAAAAGCTCAATTGATTCTAGATATTAATTTTGTATCCTGCTACTTTCCTGAATTCATGTATCAGTTCAAGTAGTTTCTTGATGGAATCTTTGGGGATGTCTATAAACAGTTCATGTCATCTGCATATAATGACAGTTTTACTTCTTCCTTTCCAATTTGGGTGCCTTTTATTTTTTCTCCTTGTCTGATTGCAGTGGCTAGGATTTCCAGTACTATGTTGAATAAGAATGGCGAAAACAGGAATCCATGTATTTCTCCCAATCTTAAGTGGAAAACTTGAGTTTTTGCTCATTGAGTATGATGCTGGCAGTGAGTTTGTCATATATGGTCTTTATTATGTTTAGATATGTTCCCTCTAATCCTGTTTTGTTGATAGTTTTTATCATAAATGGGCACTGTATTTTATCAAATGCTTTTCATGCCCCCATTGATATGATCGTGTGGTTTTTATCCTTCATTTTGTTTATGTGGTGAGTCAGATTTTTTTGATTTGCAAATGTTATACCAAATTTGTATTCCTGGTATAAATCACACTAGGTCATGGTGTGTTATATTTTTGATACATTGATGTATTTGGTTTGCTAATATTTTGTTGAGAATTTTAGCATCTATATTTATCAGAGATATTGGCCTATAATTTTCTTTCTTTGTAGTGTCTTTATGTGGTTTTGGAATTAAGATAATGCTGGCCTAGTAAAATAAGTTTGGGAGGCTTCCTTTTTCTTGAATTTTATGAAATAGTTTGAGAAGGAAAGGTGTTAATTCTTACAATGTTTCATAAAATTCAGTGTCCACCAGTAGATGAGTGGATAAAACTATGGGGCATTTACACAATGGAATTCTACTTGGCAGTGAAAAAGTAGAAAAATTTACCCTTTGCAACAGTGTGGATGCACCCAGAGAACATTATGCTGAGTGAAATAAGCCAATCAGAGAAAGACAAATACCATATGATTTCACTTATAGGTGGAATCTATTGAACAAACTGAACTAACAAAACAGAGACAATACCATAGACAGAGAACAAGATGGCAGCTAGTAGAGAGGGAGGTGCAGCAAGGAGAGACTGAGCAAAAAGGAAAAAGGACTCAGATATGGATAACAGTGTGCTGATTGCTGGGGGAATGGGGTATAAGCAGACTAAATGGAAATGGGGAGAAATATAATAAAGATTAATTTTTTAAGAGATAAAAAACATCTGCTGGCCTCAAGCAGTTTAGAATTTGCGATAAACCCTGATGAACGATGACAAGCTTAGCTCTTGCCAGCCACAAAGCAGGCAGTTAAAGATAAGATTTACCAATGCCGTTACTGACATGATAACTTAAGCTTCGGTCCTTGCTGTCCGTGGTCCTTGTTTTCTATGATCAGAAACTCTTCCTTCTCAATATCTGGAAAAACCATTCCTTCTGTGTCTTCAAGTGTTTTGCAAAATCTATGCCCCCAGTAGAGCCTTTTCTGATCTCATTTTTGAAATTGTGACATCTATAGTTTCCTTCTCCAGATCTTTCCATTTTTCTTTCCTGCTCTATTTTTCTTGAATGTAGCTATAACCATTGCCCTTAGAGGATATTTAGCTTACTAATTTATTTATTCTCTCTCTATTTGTTAGGGTCATAAATACAAGGACTTTTAAAAATTGTTTCCCCTCCAACCCTTGCAAAAGTACCTGTTAAAGAACAGGTGCTCAATAAAATAAACATTATTTGCTACTTTTTAGTGAATGTATATGATTAGTAAGTTAGAATATTTAGTTCCACAGTTCTCAGAGCAAAAGGCAATACATGGTCTTGAAAGGATGACAATTATTATTTTTTTTAACAGCCCAGCATTATCTGAAAATGTACCTCTTTTTCTTTCCTTTTATCTTTAGTGGACTCATTTAACACAATCTTAAAATGTGGGCATAAAAGATTTCGATTGTTGCTTTAGCTCAGAATAACCAATTTCTCTTCTCGCACAGTTAGTTCCATCAATTTTTTGACATACGTTCCGCTCTCTTAAACCCTTTGTGGAACTTGACAGAGTCTGTTACATAATGGAAAACACTGAAAAGCCTTGAAATCCACCACACATAAAAACTCAGTCCTGTAGAATATACACAAAATTTAGACCACACTAAAGACACATACAATATTTTTTTTAGTGAAGAAATAAGTTCTGGGGCCATATGACAGCGACACAGAAAAATATCAATTTCCAATGTCCTCTCTCAATATCAGGTAAATGGTAAGGTTCTGCCATTTCACTCGCTTTGGTACAGTGAATACTCATAAAATATCCTTGCAAAAATGATCCACTGCTGGGAGCAGACCAGTCTATATCTCATTTTACACTCAATCTTTCAGTATTCTTCTTATTAACAAAGAACTCTCAAGGTAATATTGGCTTTAGAAGCAACAAAAACTTGGCTTACTCTACCCAGCCACAGTTCGTATGGTTAAAGTCTTCTCCCAGCCACAAGGGCACAGGAACGGTGCTGAGATTCCATTAGGTCTCTGGAGCAGCGGCTCCTCAGGCATGACTGGGACCTGCTCTATTGCTTGTGGGACAACTATTCAGGCGCTGCCTCTCAAGCAGAGTTGCTTTTTACCTTCTTTTCCTAATCTAGTCGCCTCTTCCACCACCTTTGATATTTTGCGTGTGCTTTTTAGCTGCTGTCTGCGTAACTGCCTAGCCAATCAGTATCAATGTTTGAATTAAATTTTATATTTGATTATTTTTCACAGATTTGTTCCAGAAAACTGTCTTTCAGATCTTTGCTGCACTTTTGTCAGCTTTATTGAAGTGAAATTTACATATAACCTAGTGTAAGTTTTAGGTATACAACATGTAGATTTAATAATTTTATGTTGCAAAATGCTTAGTGTAAAGTTTCCTAACACCACCATCATCTCACATAATTACATTTTGTGTGTATGTATAGTAAGAACATTTAAGATCTCTCTCAGCAACTTTCAAGTATACAATAGAGTATCATTAACTATAATCATCATGCTGTGCATTATACTGTCAGTACTTCATTTTATCACCAGAAATTCTTACCCTTTGACCAACATCTCTCCATGTCCCCTACTCCCAGCCCCTGGTAATCACAATTCTACCCTTTGTTTCCACAAGTATGGCTTTTTCAATCCAAACATAAGTGATACCATGCAGTATTCTTTTTTCTAATTTCATTTAACATAATGCTTTCAAGGTCCATATATACTTTTGCAAATGGTAGAATTTCTCTCTTTCTTAAGGCTGAGTGGTAATCCATTGCACCTGTGTGTATACACACACCTGTCTCACATATTCTTTTTCCATTTATCCACTGATGAGTACTTAGGTTTTTTCCATATCTTAGCTACTGTGATGATGCTGCAATGCACATGAGAGAGCAGATATATCTTTGAGATCTTGGTTTTATTACATTTTGTTATATATCCAGAAGTAGGATTGCTGGATTATATTATAGTTCTGTTTTTAATTTTAATTTCCATACTGTTTTTTTCTTTTACATTTTTATTGAATTTATTGAAGTGACATTAGTTAATAAAATTATATAGGTTTCAGGTGTACGATTTTATAATACATCATCTGTATACTGTATTGTGGGTTCACCACCCTAAGTCAAGACTCTTTCCATCACCATTTATTTCCCATATACCCTCTTTTACCTCCCTCCACCCTCCTTTCCCTTTAGTAGTCATTGTACTCCCCTGTGTCTGAGCTTTATTTTATTTTAGTTTTGCTTGGTCCCTTCACCTTTTTTACCCAGCCCTTCAAACCCCCTTCCCCTCTGACTGCTGTCAGCCCGTTCTTTGTATCTATGAGTGGCTGTCAACATTACATTCCACCAACAGTGCACAAGGGTTCAAATTTTACAGACGCAAGGTGACATTTATTGTGGCTTTGATTTGCATTTCTCTGATGATTAGTGATATCAAGTATCTTTTCTTGTACCTGTTGACTATTTGGATGTCTCCCTCAAAAAAAATGTTCATTCAGTTCCTCTGCCTTTAACTTATTTTATTTTATTTTATTTTTGCTTTTTGGTTGTATGAATTCTTTATATATTTGGATATTAACCTGTATCAAATAAATAGCTTGCAAATATTTTCTTTAATTTTTTAAGTTGCTTTTTCATTATCTTGTTTCTTTTGCTGTGCAGAAGTTTTTGAATATTATGTATTATGTTTCTAAATATGGTCTGTGAATCAATCTTATTCTACCTACCTTGGTTTTTGGAAATAGCAGTTGAAATAGTAGGGATTTTTGTTTTGTTTTGTTTTCTGTATGAGATAGAAGTCCAAATTTTAGCTATTCATTCAGTTTACTTTCTCTGTATTGTATACTGGAAGCTTTAATGTCCAGACATAGTATATTTACGGTAGTCCTGTAAATAATTTAATGAGATATTTGAATGCATTATTTTCTCTTATTTAACTGATTTTGAAGTCTTGTGGTCATTTTATATTCCAGTTATTGTATCATACTCATATTAATTGTTTTAATCAATTATGTACTTAGAGTAATTTTATAAAATTATATATTTAGTTTTAACCTCACAATAGACCTTTTAGACAAACAACATAATCATCACCAAATAGAACAATAATATCTGATATATTTTACATAAAACAACTACTAATTAATAGAATGTAGAGGTCACAAATCTCTTTTATGATATTAATGACACTTTTTTGTGCTAAAATCTTTCTGGGATTGATATTAAGCACTTATTGATATTTTCATGAACTACTGTAAGCAAATAAAATGTGTTTCTCTTTTCCAAGAAATGTCCTGTTTTTTCTTGATTCAGGTTCTTGCTGTCATTCAACAATCTCACTTTTATACCGTCTCATAATTTTTATGGGATCATTTATTGAAGCAAAATCCTTTTAACTAATATAAAGCAGTTACATACATTTCTATATTTTCTCATCACATCTTGCCTTTAATATATAGTTTTACCCTTTAAAAATTAAAGGCTTTCTTTTCTTTTTTAGAGGGAAAAGAACAAAAGATTATAATAGATTCTTCCTATGCTACATACAAAATATTGATAATAATTACAATATGTTTTAAGAATTCACTTAGACTTTTAATTTCCTTTCTAATTTGTGCAACACAATAAAATAAACATCCCCTAGTATGTTGGCTCTTAAACTTAGATACTTATGCAAATAATTACTACAATTTGGGACCAGAGAAATTTTTTGTTCAATTATTCCATTGCTACCTAACAAATTGCCACACTTTAGCAATTTTTAACATCTTTCATTGTTTAAACCTCACAGTTCTGTAATTTAAAGTGTAAAGCAATCTTAAATTAGTCTCTGATGAGGATGTCCCAAGTCCCAAATCAAGGCTTTGGCCTGGCTGGAGTCTTATCTGGAGGGATGGGAAAGAAAGCTCCTGTAATATCATTCAAGGGATTGACCCAGTCCTGGTCAGCTGTGTCAGACTAAGGTGGTTCAGTTCAGGTCCTTGTTTCCTTGCTGGCTGCCAGTCAGGGTCCATTCTTTGCTCCTAAAGGCCCACTGTGTGTACTCTCATGCGCCATCTTCCTCCCAGCGACAGTCTGTCAAATCCCCCTCAGTCACCTGCTCTCTCGTTTCCTCTTCTGCCACCAGCCAGAGGAGAGTATTTGCATTGATAAAAATAACAGCTTTATTGATATAAAATCCATCTATCATACATTGGACATATTTAAAGTGCAGAATTAGATGATTTTTTAGTGTAT
This sequence comes from Pteronotus mesoamericanus, assembly GCF_021234165.1. NCBI lineage: Eukaryota > Metazoa > Chordata > Mammalia > Chiroptera > Mormoopidae > Pteronotus > Pteronotus mesoamericanus. The sequence continues at coordinate 35,286,526 of NW_026555285.1, read as the reverse complement.
CCACAGAGTTATACAACCATCAAAAAACATTTTAGAACATTTTATCACTCTCAACACTGGAAACCTTCTTTACTGAATCTTTGGATACATGTCCTTGAAATGAAGTGGCTCTTTAATATTTCAAATGGAATTTTCCATCGGTGATTAGTATAGTCTAGTCAATATATATTTATTCTTAAAGGAAATTTTAAAAGACAATATTGTCATTATCTACAAGTTTGAAAATCTGAAGAACATAAGAGGTAGAAACATACAATAAGTTCCTTAACAAGTAAATCTCTATTAATGTAGCAAATTAAACCACTTTAGTAATACACGTATTACATAATCCTAGAAATTGTACTAAATTAGTCAAGAAAAACTTCTTCCAGTAGGTAAGATTTGAATTACACCTCTTTTGAAAATTGCAGTAGAGACACTTAACATGAGAGCAACCCTCTTTACAAAAATTTGAGTTCACAGTACAATATTGTTAAATATAGGCCAATGTCATACAGCAAATCTCTATAACATATTTATTTTATATAAACACAACTTATTGGGTTTTCGGATAGCTCATTACTTATCTTTTTATAAGATATAAAGATTTAGGATATCTCTTTTCATATGTGCTTAAGAGCCAAATATTTTAGTTTCCTACAGGACGTATATTATTATATAATAACATGTTCACAATGTAGAAAAATTGTGAGCATACTCAGGCCTTCAAAATACATTAAAAAATAACACTCAAGAAATATATCTATATATATATGTTTCTGTGGAACAAATATTTTCTGCATAAAATATTATTTGAAAAGCATTCACAAATTAAAATATTCTTCATATTTAATTCTAATTAACACTAATTACATTAGCAAAGAAGATATTAAATACAAGTACAGTAAGTATAAGGTCATATATGCTATTAGTACAGTTTGAGAAATATCATACAATGGTGATTTGACATAGATGATTCCAAGGCAGGGCTGGGATGCTATACCACAATTCGGATTATTCACATGGCTGACGAGTCAGGTTTGCCTGTTGGTGAGCGCCTATCCAGGCTGTTAATGAACGACCTCAGAGTGTTTCCACGAGGTGCTCTCCACAGGGCTGCTTGGGTTTTTACACAGCATGGAAGCTGTGCTCTAGGTGCAAATATTCAAAGACATAGAAGAGGGAAGACTCAAGATCTGGGCTGGGAAACTGATTCCACATTATTTCTACTATATTTTATTGGTCATAGCAGTCACAGAGACCGTGCAGATCTGGGGAAAGGTAGCAGTAGTCTACCTCTTGATGGCAGAGTGTCAGTGAACTTGTGACTCTCATTATGCTTCCAATGTCTGCTCTTCGGCTGCTGCATGCATTCCACAACGGACAAAATACGCTCACCTCTTCTCAAGGTCCTTAGACCTTTCCATCAATGGCATCAGGTTCAAGTTCCAGTAGGTTGTTATATAAGTCAGACCTAGGTTTATTCTACATGATCACTCTAATGTACTCTTTCTCAGAGGTATTAGCTACAAATTTCTCTCTTATATTTACTCATTGTATTTCAAGCCTTCACTAAGAATATCTTTCAATTTTAAATAGTCTTCTGGTTCAACATGCAGGTCCAACTTGCAATGACAACATATATTTTGTTTGTTACAGCAATTTTATACTTGCAGGCACCAGATATTGTTTTAGATATCTCCTCATTTAATAGATTTCTCCCCAGATAGTGTGGTTTTAAACAACAAACTTTTACTTACTCATACATCTTCAGTTTAGGTATGGATAAGTGGGAAAGTCTCAAATCTACTCTACATAATGTCAACTAGATCAGCTCCACTGTGGATCCATTTTCCTGGCTGGCATATTCATATGGTTGGCAAGGTAGAGATGGCTCTTGGACAATGGCTACAGAAGTCCCTTGGTGAGGTGTTTCTGTTCTTCTCCATGTAGTGTCTCCAAAGTTATTGTACTTCCCTTTAGCATGGTAGTTCAGTTCCAAGAGTAGATATGAAAGATGCCAGGTCTAGGAGTTGGGACACAATAATGTCATGATGTCACTTTTGTCACATTTTATTGGTCAAAGTAGTCAAGATTTAAGATCACAAATTCACATCTTGATGGGAGAAATGTCAACTAATTTGCAATTAGTCTTAATCTACCTCAGGAGATAGTTACATAGAATGTTCCATAAAAGGAATAAAATTTTACTTTGAAATATATTACTTTTTCACTTACATTGTATTTTTCCTTTGACGCATTGAAATTTGCATAAATAATGCTATAATATTATTGTTTTAATGAAATAAAACTATATAAGTAAAAATATATATATTTGTGGCATCATAAATAGTACATATGATGTTAAAAACTTTATAAAAATATTCCTAAACATTACCCAATATTATCTAGTTTTCAAGAGCAGCATTTAGAAAATTAATATATTATTGTACTTTGAAGAGAATTCTTATTGAGTATAAGAAAATATTTTAAAATGTTCTTCCATAATGGTACAAGTTTGATTGCCCATAATGACTTAAATTTTCTTAGTGGAGTCGTGAAGATACTGATATAAGACCTAAATTTTTATGTTGTTTTTAATTTCAATTTATTAATATTTTAATTCATTTTGTGTGAGCTTATTGTTTCCTCAGGTCAGATATTAACTCTACCCAATTTCTTGATAGTTAGAAACCAATAAAGAATTAATAGGAGGAGCCTGAGGGGAAGTATGCACTTAAATCAGGTGGTGGTATTTTAATATTCGAATAATTTTCATCTATGTGATAATAAAATTAAATTTCAAAAGTTTTAATGAAAGGAACACATGATTTATTCTACTGGATAGTTATGAATCCGTAAAGTGTTTTTTTCTTTATGAAATAAACTTCCTAATCTTGCCTTTCTCATAGTTTCCAAAACACTGTTTCTAGAGAATGTTAATAGAACACAGTACAGCTTAAATTTACAATTACGTTTTTAACATTATAGGTTCTCAGAGCTGCATATCTTGTAATTTGTACTCTACATCTCCAAACAAATTATATGACATTAATTTAAAATAAACAAATCTATTCAAGGACCCTCATGGATTCTGATTTCACTTTTAGGGAAATAATGCTTTTTATTTTAATTTGAAAGAGATTTAATAAAAGAAAGTTTAACTTTTAAAATTTATGAAAATGCTGGAGCAGCAGAGCTTTGCACCGCTTCTTAGACTGTCTACTTGCATAACAAAGGAGTGGCATGTTATAGAGCTATAACTCATGCCATGCTCAGAACACTGAGTTGAATACCCTTGAATCAGTAAGCTAGGCCCAGGAAGCTGGCATCACTACTATGTTTATCTACCTAACTACTAAATAGACAGTAATTTTGTACCTCCCTTCATGTGTGTGTGCGTGTGTGTGCGTGCGTGTTTGTGTGTGTTTTTGCAATTCAGTGGGTCTTAGAAAGTTCATATATTATTTATTTATTTATTAAATTTCTTGTGGTAACATTTGTTATATAAGCTTCAGGGGTACAATTTTATAACACGTCATCTGTATATCCCATTGTGTGATCACCACCAAAACTCTAGTATCCTTTGTCATCATGTATTTGACCTCCCTTACCTTCCCCTACCCCTTTCCTCTTTCGTAAGCACCGTACTGTTGTCTGTGTCTATGAGTTTGCTTACATCATATACAAAAATTAACTCAAAGTGGATTAAGGACTTTAATATAGGACATGAAACAAGAAAGTGCATAGAAGAAAATATAGGTACTACAGGTATGGACCTTAGTCTCTCAGTTTTTTTGTGAACTTGACCCCATTATTATTTTTTTTAATATGATATAAATAACTTTCTTTTTTAAAAAAATCTTTAACAGTTAACATTTAATGTTATTTTATATTAATTTCAGGTGTACAGCACACTGTTTAGACAATCATATCCTTTACAATTTTGATTCCCACAAACCTGAAGACTGAACATTGACAGGATTAGGATTTTTGTTTCCTTTTAGTTCAATTCTGAGTGTGTCTAATTGAATTCCAAGACATTAGCCATGGAGTTTTTAGGAATGTCAACTAATTTGCTAAACTTTTAAGTATGTAAAGAGGTAGAAAATACACTCAATGTATAGCTTCAAAATGATTTACATCAACTTCATTGTCTCCTTGCCTCTATGGTTGCTAATAAGAAATCTGTTGGTTTGCATTACAGTTAAGTGGTTTGGTGCTGTATATGAGTATTTTTGTTTCTTGACCGCAGCCTTGACTGTCCCTGCCACAGAAGATTTTGGTATTTACTCTTCAACCTTGATGTTCTGAAATGTAGAAAGCGGAAAGTTATTTTTTTAATAATGTTTGTTTGCTTGTTTGTTTGTTTGTTTTAGAGAAGGGAAGGGAGGGAGAAAGACAGGGAGAGAAACATCAATGTGTGGTTGCATTTCATGTGCCCCCTAGTGGGGATCTGGCTTGCAACCTAGGCATATGCCCTGACTGGGAATCAAACCAGCAACACTTGGGTTCACAGGCTGGAACTCAATCCACTGAGCCACATCATCTAGGGCCAGAACGTTTTTTTTGTTGTTCTTGTTTTTTTAAAAAAATTTCTAAATCATTGCTGCTCAACATTTCTGTGGTCTTTTTAATTTAACCATCATTGGAGTGGAAACAATAAACTGGTAATAAACAACAGTTCAATCATCTTCTTGTGTGCCTTCTTCTAAAGCAGAGCCTAAATGGCTAACACAATATTTGCAGGTCGTTTTTGCAGCCATAAACTTAAATGTAAATTAATTCATTAATTTGCAATTAAATGCAACTGTTCAAAGTTTGGAGGGTTAAAATGGAGAGGTCATCTTCCTCTTGCAGCAAAAAAGCTCATTTGCCAACCCCTTTCTCTCAGAGGTTGCATGACAACAGTTTATCCTACAGTCCAGGAAACAAAGCATAACAACAATATTTAAGAACTATGTGGTCTTGTTTCACTAATAATTCATTAGCACAGCAAATAGATATGATCAATAAGAATAAAATTAAATGCCTTTTCTTTTTAGTCAACTTTTATTCATTAAAATTCCATCAGTGTTGTTCTTTAGACCCTGCAAATGTTAAGAGCAACTCTGAATGACCATCTCTGTTAGGGGGGTCTCTAGATATTAAGACATATATTTCCTCCCATTATAACATGATTACTTCTACTGCCTGCCCATCCATAACAGGGTTCTAAATCTTATTCTACATTATATAATTACATGTATAGAACATTACTTACAACTAAAGAATACTTATATTCACATTTTTTTCCAAAATGGTGTTATAGTGTGCTACAAATCAAATTTCATTAAATCTCAAAGTGTTGAAATCATAATTATTGCATTATCGGGCCACAGTAAAATTAATTAGGAAATTATAAATTATCACCAAAAAACAGTATTTTTAAAAGCTCTACATGTTTTAAAGTAAAGCTATATATTCTTAAATAATTCATGTAAATGAAAAATTAGGAACATTAGAAAATATTTTAAAATGAATGTTAATGGAGACATTTTAAGATGAACTCAGAGATATTATTGCTTTATATGTGTATGTCAAAAAAAGAAAAGTGAAATTTAATTATTTAAGGATTCATCTCAAAGTACTAGGAAAAGAACAACAAATTAAATATAAAAGATAAGGAAGATAAGACAGAAAATAACAAGGAGCTATATGAAAAGCATATATTAGAGGATAAGCACAGACAAGTTAGTTCTTTAATATGTCTAAAAAATGTTGTCAACTCTTAGTGAGATTAATTATGAGAAAAAAGAGAGAAGGTGTGGATAATCATATTAGAAAGAAATCTTTTCGATAGTAAGTCAAAATAAATGTGTACTATGAATATCTTTACAAATACCTATAAAAACTATAGAAAACTCCCAGAATATAGCTTGTAAAATGGAAATAAAAGTCAAGATATACACAATGGAATACTATGCAGCAGAAAGAAAAAAAGAACTACTACACTTCGCAACAGCATGGATGGAACTGGAGAGCATTATGCTAAGCGAAATAAGCCAGGGGGCGAAAGACAAATACCATATGATCTCACCTGTAAGTGGAACCTAACCGACAATACAAAGATGCAAGGAAAATAAGGCCAGCAACACTGAAAGGAAAAGAAATAAACAGAGACAAGAGGGAAGGAGGGAGGAGGGGCAGGGAAAAAGAAGGGAAGGGGAAAGTCAAGGAACATATAGCAAGGACTCATGGACAAAGCCAAAGGGGAAGAGCTGAGGGAGGGAAGGAAAGAGGGGGCAAGGGAAAGTGGTGGGGGGGAGGCAGAGAAAAATGTATTTGAAAAAATAAATTAAAATAAAATTAAAAATAAAAAGATTAAGCCCTTTAGGAGGAGGTCACTACTGAGAGCCAAGATAAATATTTAGGTGAGGAATGCATTATTTGTTTATTTTTAAATATTTATTGCATCTATAAGGGTGACATTGGTTAATAAAATTATATAGGTTTCAAGTGTACAATTCTATAATACATCATCTGTATGTTGAAAAAAAAGTCAAGATAAATTATTGTTTAATAAAAATTAGAAAAATTAAGTCTGAATTTTAAATACTTTCCACAAAGCAAAGTACGTGATCAAATAGCCTTATTTGTAAAGTTTACAAAAATTTGAAGAAGAAATAAAAACCTTTACTAGCATGACCAGAAAATAGACAAAAATGGGTATTTTCCCACACATATTATGAGACCATCATACCCTTCCTATCAGCAAATACATAATAAGATTGGAAAATTGACGGTTATTCCTATTCATGTTGATGCAAAGTCTTAAAGTTAAACAAACAAATGAAAAAACAAAACTTGAAAAAAGTGCATATAGAATTACACAAACACACAACCCTGTAGAAAGTTTAAGTCTTGAATTGCATTTGAAAATCATTATTAAATTTCATTAACACAATAAAAAAAGTGCCTGGTTATTTCTATAGATGAAGAAAAGACATTTGAAAAACTTCAAAATCTGTGATGAACAGTTCTTAAAAAGTTAGAAAAAGGAAAGGCATCCTTAATATGATAAATAGCACTTATAAAACATTGCAAAATCATGATAATGGAAACTAATTGAAACCATTTCTTGATTCATACAAGATCAGAATGCCTATTATAGACACTTTAATCAGCATTGTATTGGTGAATCTATATAGTGCAAAAAACCATGAAAATTGTATAAAGTTCAGGAAGGGAAATATAAAATTATTTTAAGAAAAATGCTTTCATAGAAGTAAAATTTAAAATTAGTTACAAATAAATTATTAAAGTTAATAAGTGAGATTTGTAAGTTTATTTAACGTAGGGTTAACATAAGCATCACTTGTATGTATATATACCTTGGTTAGAAAATAGCCTTCTAAAAATAATTTACCATACTTATAAGGTATTTTTAATAAACTGTTGGAGTGGATGAGAATTCCTCCCTTCTAACTGTCTTTAGTTTTTATGGTTGGACTAATAATAATAAAATTGACACAAAACTATATTAGTAGGTAAAAATCTAATTTAATGAATGCTCATGGGAAAATCACGATAGGATGCTCAGATCATAAAATGAGGCTCAAAGAAATGATTGAACCAAGTACCTTATTATACATTTAGACAAATAAAAATTGTGTTTGTGACACATTGGCAGGATGAAGAAAGTTAGAGCTCATTAAAAAGGAATCTAAGCAAGTTATGTGTATTCATTAAGGGGAAATTTAAATAAAGTAATAAATTAGAAAAAAAGCAATAAAATTGGGGTTGTAAACACACAATGCAATATACAGATGATGCATAATATCATAGAATTGTACACTAGTAACCTACAATATTTGATTAACCATGTCACCTCAATAAATTTGAAAAAAGAAAAAAATTTTGATTATACAGAAATTTGTGCTGCGCTCACTCTAGTCCTAAAACGGTGTTTTCAGGCATGAAGAGAAAACCTTTCACATGGGAGATTTATTTCCAACATTCAAGGAGACAAGGGAGGGTCAAGTGTCCTTCTGGCACTGGCTTCTGGCCAAGAAAATTCAACACAGTATCCCACAATATGCCATTGTGGGATAATTGGGGGTGGCCTTTCTTGAACCTCAATAATAACAACTATGTAAAATTAAATCTAACAAAATCTATAAAATCTCTGACTGGAAAACTATAATCTATTTGAGAGACATTTTAAAAGACCTAAATTAATGATTATATACCTTGGCCATGCTTCAGAAGCAATAGATTAGATTGTTCTAAAGATTCAATGTCATTCAAGAAAAATATTTTAGCTTTATTTTTTATATTTGGAAATTAACATATTCATGAAATTCATATGGAAATGCTAAAGACAATTTATAGGCCAGGTCTCTTAAAAAACTAGAATAAAACTTCATGAGATCTCGCCATGGCTGGTGTGGATTGAGTGCCAGCCTGTGAATCACAGGGTTGCTGGTTCAATTACCAATCAGGGCACATGCCTGGGTTGCAGGCCAGGTCTTCAGCTGACAGCACACGAGAGGCAACCGCACATTGCTGTTTTTCTCCCTCTATTTCTCCTTTCCTTCCCCTCTTTTTAGAAATAAATAAAATCTTTTAAGAAATCATCAGTTTTCAATTTCAAAAAGTTATAGTATTTGAGGTCAAATGATATTGGTACAAGAATTGGCAAATAGATCAATGAGTAAAAACCAGAGTCTAGAAACAAACCTGCATATGTGTAAATACTTGATTAATAAAAAAGGTGATTCTGGAGGGAGAAGAGAGACTTTTAAATAAATGGTGCTGAGCTAATTGGATAACCATGTTAAAAATACAATAATTGAATGACTCCATCTTTTCATTATACAAAGTGGTCAACCCAGAAAAATCATGGATCTGTTTGTAAAAGATAAATATGAAAAAATGAGCAGAAAAATAAGTAAGTATATATCTTATAATTTGATGTTTTAAATAATATTTTATGAGCTTTATGTAGAAAATAGTAAGTAGGTGTTGCTTGGCTCTAAACTTAAACATTTCTAAATGTACCTTAATGTTGGAAACTTTAAAAGACACCATTAAAAGGGTGAGATCACAAAACACAGATGTTGTCTGAAACAATGTACTTGACAAAATTTATTATGAAAGAAAAAACTCAACTAAAAATTTGACCAATTTGAAGATGTTTAAATGACCTTTTAGAATATTAATCAAAAATCACTGAAATCACAATTTTCACTAAGAAAGTATAAGCTGTATTAGAAATAAAAAATACCCAAAAGATGAGTTTCAATCTCATCTTCTTCATTAAGTATATAATGATAACCCTCCATCTTTCTACTAAAATCATTTTCTGCTTGTCTGTACTATACTGTCAGCTATTTATTCAAAGTATATAGACCCCCAGATCTCCAGGTGATTGGAAACTGACATTCCAAGACATTTACTGAATCTAGACTTCCTTGCACCCACATAATCTTTGTGATAGACACTTCTCATACATTGTCTATTAAATTGAATGGAATAAATGTAGAGAGTCCTGCCCTTGAACAGAATCTCACATTGTGCGTCCCATTACTTGTCCTAACCTTAACCTTAGGATGCTTCTCTCTGGGAAGAGTAGATAAAGGGCTAATCCTTATGTCCTTTTGTTAGAGTGATTTTTTATATTTTTTTCTTTCAAAATAAATCCATCTTGCTATATGACATTGATAAATTTCTCCCAAGTCCTAGTGCATATGGGACCAGACATGCATGACTTTGGAACAATGGGATCTCATATACACTGCTGGTTAGAATGTAAATGAGAAAAGCAATTTGTAGTGCAAGTTTTCTATTTCTCATAAAACTGAAGCTGTGCATATGCTTTGAACAGTGTGCTCCTTAGGTCTGTACCCTAGAGAAATAGTGTCAAGTTCACGACATGAAGATCATTGCAGCATTGTGTATAATGAAAAAATACTAAAGATAGTCAAAATATCCTTGAGATATTAATTCAACAAATATGCTGAGGCTAAATTGTACCGATATGAAATAGATAATAGCTATTGATATAAACAACTATAAAAATTAATTACAAAGCTATGTAGTGTGGGGAAGCTGCAGAGTAATATGTATAGTCTTTATATTAAACTTACTAATCCATATGGTATTTATTTTTAAATGATTGGAGTAGGTATCCAAATTATTTTGACAGTAAATTTTAAGCAATTTTCAAGCATACCACTGTGGTTCTATAATCTATTTTCTTGATTTTTGCCTCCATTCTTTATTGATAACATGCTGGTTTAAGAATTCCAATTTCATTACGAATATTGATATCCCTAATGCAAATGCTCAGATCCTAATATTGACTTATTGATTTTAAATACTTGCCTAACTATTCTCAATCATCTATGACCCAATAAATGTGCTCAAAAAAGGCATTTAAACTAAAAAACATTGTTTCATATATAATGGGTAAAGAAAACCTTGAAATCAAAATTAACCATTTTATTCCTGGCAAGATCCCTTCAGGTTACAAGAATGATTGCCATAAATAGTCCAGGAACTCTGTGTTCCCAGCTTTAAAGCCCTTTTGGTTAGCAGCTTCTCTTAAACTAACTATAGCAGAAATTCCCAGGTGACTAGAACCAGCCAAGTTTGGATGACATTTTTTACCTAGAGCAGGATACATGAGTGTGTATGCATTTTTTCTTTTTTAAATTTATTTTGATGACATTGGTTAATAAGATTATATAGTTTTCAATTGTGCATTTCTATGATACATGATTTTCACATTGCATTGTGTGCCTACCACACAAAATCATATAATCTTCGATTACCATAACTAGATCAAAGACCTAAATGTTAGACCTGAAACACAGAAGAAAACATAGCTACTAAACTTATGGACCTTGGTCTTAGAGAACATTTTATGAATTTGAGCCCAAATTTGTAAGGCAAAGGAAGTAAAAACAAAAATAAATTAATGGGACTGTATCACCAAAAAGCTTCTGCACAGAAATAGAAATCACCACCAACAACAAAAAAACAAACCCAAAAATGTAACCAATTGAATGGGAGAAGATATTTGCAAACAACAACTTCAACAATATCCAAAATGCATAGAGAGTCATACAACTCAACACCAAACAAACAATCCAATTAACAATGGGCAGAGGATGTGTATGGATTTTTTAAAGACTTTGCTTCCTGAGCATAAAAGGAATCTTCACTGGTAATTCATCAAGGACACACAATTTCAGATTATGGGCGACTTTCACATTTTAGCTGAGAGAAAAATAATATGTTTTTATTTTATATTTCCTTATGTCTAAGATGCCACCCATTTAAAGGCATATTAAATGCCTTGTCACCTGAAGGGATCTTGCCAGGTATAAAATGGTTAATTTTGATTTCAAGGTTTTCTTTACCCATTATATATGAAACAATGTTTTTGAGTTTAAATGCCTTTTTTGAGCACATTTATTGGGTCATAGATGATTGAGAATAGTTAGGCAAATAGTTAAAATCAGTAAGTCAATATTAGGATCTGAGCATTTGCATTAGGGATATCAATATTCGTAATGAAATTGGAATTCTTAAACCAGCATGTTATCAATAAAGAATGGAGACAAAAATCAAGAAAATAGATTATAGAACCACAGTGGTATGCTTGAAAATTGCTTAAAATTTACTGTCAAAATAATTTGGATACCTACTCCAATCATTTAAAAATAAATACCATATGGATTAGTAAGTTTAATATAAAACATAGAGTACAAGTAAGTAGAGATAAACAGGCATTTATTTTCTGAAATAAGAAAGAAGAAATTATAAATATACAAAAACCAGTTTCAATTTTTTTCATATCATTTTAAAACAACTTGATGCTACTTTCCTTATGAGTTTATAAATAAATAATTTATTATGCCAAATACCATAAAGGTTGTATTAAATGAACATTCTAATGCATTCTTGAGAATAATATACTTAATTTTAAAGGTTCCTGAAAAAAATTTGCTAGGTCATTCCATAACTTACAATTTTGTTTGTAGTTTAACTCAGTAATTTGTCTTCTAGGAAGTCTGAAGAATTATCACTGAAACTTGGATATTATTATTATATACAGTTATGTTATCATAATTTTATTTTTAACAGAAAAATAAATACCATGTTCATTGATTAAATAAATTATGACACATACAGTATGTGGATTACTATGCATTTATTAAGGTTTTATTTAAAATATGTTATGAACTATGCCTAAGAACCATTATTCAATGATAATTACAATGTTCAAAATATATGTAGAATCTTTCAAATTTTATATTCCTATAATGTGGGAAATATGGATAGTAATTGTTTCTCTGAAACCTCATTAGTGCCATAATTTTTGCTTTCTCCATATTATCTATGGTGAACATGTATTTCCTTCACATAAGAATGAATCCTAATTCTAAAATAATACAAACAAATAGTTTAAATGCCTTCACTTAGGTAGACACAATGAAAATGGTTAGATGTTCAGGTTTCACATCTTTAAATCACACAGGTAAGAATCTGGCAAGTTTTCTTTAAAATAGAGGCAAAAAAGTATATGTAATTAACATGGATTGCTTACTGGAAACTGAAAAAGCTAGTCAAATTTCTGAAATAATAGTATTTCCATAACTTTTTTTAAAGGAACTAAAGGACTCAGTTTTCTTTAAATTATTCTGTATAATTTATAGTTGGAGCAAGATCATAAATGGTATTTTAGCAAAGAAAATATTCTATGCTCTGCTCTAAGTTCCTGTTGTTGCTATAAAATATTCTCACATGTTTGATAGTTTAGGAACATCGCAAATTTCCTATTACTGAGTTTTGAAGGGCAGAAGCCCCAAATGGGATTCAGTGGGTTAAAATTAGTTTATCTTGAGGCCCATGTTCCCTCTGGAAGCTCTAAGATCCATTTTACTCCTTCTCCAACCTCTCAAGGCTGTACGAACAAACTCCTTGGTTTGTGGCCACACGTTACTCTGATGCCTATTCCATTTTCACTCTTCCCCTATCCTTTTGCTCCTGTTATGCTGCTTTTTCTCTCTGCATCCATTGTGACATGACAATCTCTTGCTCTGTCTTTGCTGCTTCCCTAATACAAAGACCCTTATGACTACTTTTAGGCTCGCATCAGTAATCTAGGATAAATTCTCCACAATAAAAATCTTTAACTTAATCCACCTGCAAGGCCAATTTTGCCTTTTAAGGTAACATATTCACAAGATTCAAGGATTAGGGTATGAACATGTTTTGGGGCTCCATTTCACCTGACCATATGTTCAATGAAAATTACCATTAAATTGCAAGTTCAATTAAAATAGCTTTTTAGTAGGTAATCTAATCGTATAATATCAAATTTTTTTCTCTGTTTGATACATGGGTGATTTCTGTTTAAATTCATGACAGTTTTTAGAGGTGGTTAAACAAGTACATTGGCTTTAGTGGATAGATTAGTTGCTCTCAATAGCTTTTATATACTTGACAAATTCAATGATTTCTCAACAAATATACATGCAAGTTATCACAGATCAGAGAAATTAGTAAGGTATATCAAAATTTATTTATATATCATCTTCCTAAACATCATCCTAAAGATCTGTAAGTTATAGGAGTCTAAACATATATGTACCATTCAAATTTTATGATTAATTAGGAAATACATTTATATTATTTAGTATTCAAAGTTCTTAAACAACAACAACAAAAAATGTGCTCTTGGAGCCAAAGAAATTAAAAGTTTAAGCACTTAATCCCCTCTTCTCTAAATAAGTAGAGAATGTATTTTAGCATACCTACCCTCTTTCAAATTTTCAGGCCTAGTGCATGGCTATTTATTTTTAAGAGTTTTTGTATATCCATCAGTGTAAGGAGCGGTTTGATTTTGAATGCTCATAGCTGTCATAAGTAGCCTAAATTCATTGGTCAAAAACAAATGTGAAGGACCTATGGACATGGACATTGCTGTGGACATTGACTATGGATGTGAGGAGCAGGCTGTGTAGAAGGGGGCAAAGGGGGAAAAACTGGGAAAACCGTTAGAGCATAAATAATTTAAAAAAGAAATATTCCTTGATTTTCTCATGAATACTTTTGTCTTTTAACCCCGGTCTAGCGAAGAATCACGTAATGTTAATTTGCTGGAATGATAGATGGACAATATATAAATACATATATTTTATATTTTTGCATATTTAAATTGATCTTTAGTGTTTAAAGTTATAAAATAATTCTTCATTTTAAATAATTAAAGATGTTTTGGTTGACATATTGAATTCAATCACTAGTTTAAAATAGTATTTCTTATTATTATGTAATTAAAAATGTAAATAATGCTGTGGTTGAGAACCTAAGGTAACTAAAGTTTGGACCATGAAAAACAACTAGTCAGTTAATGAAGTAAAGTACTCATTTCTTCCCTTTTTTAAAAATAAGTCATATAACTAAATCTCAAATGAAATATATTTGTCAAACTATACCCTTTGCATTGTACTTCACAGACAGGGACAATGCCTCCAGCAACTTATTTGTATAGTAGTCCCATAACAGAAAATGTGAGCTTAAGTTACATAAGTAATGATAATATAGTGTTTTAAATAGGTTCAGTTTTCTTAGTTCTTGGAGAATGTGAATAACTGGAATACAGAGGTTTTTAGGGAAGTAAAACTACTCTGTATGATACTATAATGGTGAATATATATCATTACATGTTTTTCCAAAATCACAGAATGTACAATACTGAAAAAGGACAGTAAGGTAAACTATGGACTCTAGGTGATTATAATGTGTCATCGCTGTTGGTTAATCCTTGTTAAAAAAAAATAAAACAAACCAACAAAAACAACTGATGTGTGACTAATGATGAGAAAGCTATGCATATGTGAAGGTAGGGTTTTATGGGAAATTTTTGTGCCTTCCAAGGAAATTTGCTATGAACCTAAAGCAGCCCTAGAAAATAAAGTCAGTTAAAAATATATTTAGAGCAACCAAGCAAATTCAGTTTGATTCATTAGGGTTGCATTCGGTTCAGATATTCTGAGTATTGCATTGTACCAGGCATTGATATAGGTATTGATCATTTTAAATATTAATATTAGAAATGACAGCATTCTTTCTGACATATTGTTTGCAAAGAGTGTTTTTAGATATCTGATTACTCCAAGATCGTTTCTAATTCCTATTCATGATATTAAACCAGTTTTATTGAAATCACATGTAATTTCCTTTTTTCTTCTGAACCTGAATATGTTATCACTAGTTCTATATAGCAAGTTCTATTATTCTTTAAGACTCAAATTAAACTCCCCCTTCCTGTGACATCTTGCCTAGTCATTTAAGCTGTACTAAATGTTCCTTCCGTGATTCCACAGATTACTTTACTTGTCTTTTATATCTCTCATTATCTCACATTTCCTTATTAATCTAAATAGTCATGTCTCCCACCGAGGACTCTTGGAAATGGAAAGAATATCATATTTACCTTTGCAGTGCCTGTAACTTGCATAGCTACCAGCAGCAAGTGAACTGTAGTCAATGTGTTTTACTATATATTAAGTTAGTAATGAAATAAAAATGACTGTATTATTGAATTAATAATTTTAAAAAGACATATTACAAGGATGATTTTAAGAAAATACTTAACTAATACTTACGTATTTAAATATGACCACTCATCTGCTCTTACTTTTCATTTGTCTGGCTTTTAAAACTAAGGCCAGTCACTGTAGGAATTTTCCACTTGGTACTTTATTCTCTCCAGGTAATCATAAATATAGTAGCTTCATGGAAAAGCAGTTGGCTCCTTATTTCTGGGAGTCACTCAGAGGTTTTCACCCTGGGGTATAATGCTGGCAAGTCTGGAAGAGTCATTTTCCTGTCAACTATTACACTTGTCAGTACTTCACAATAGGTGAGTCTGGGCTGATTCCCTTCGTTCTCTAAGTATCATCAGTTCTAAAGGAATCCATTATAACTAGATGGCATTCATGTTACTTAAATATCTGCTGACAGTTGAACTACTTCGATTTTATCAAGCTACTTATGTGCATTCAATGCTTGCTTAAATTTCTCTAAGATTTTTTGGGTAAAATGACTTTAAATTTTCAGGCTTTGCTAACTCAGTGAAAAAATAAAACTAAAAAAATACAAATAATAGAAATTAAACATCGCAGTAGAGTCTAAATTTCAGGTAAGCATTCAATATTCAAACAGACCACTCTGAGCTTAATATACGTTCGTATTTGGATATAAGTAAATAACGGAATATCTTAGCTGCCAATAAAGCCACTTTTTCTTTCACCCATTCTGGCATACCTGCTATTTACTTATTTGGTTGTTCCCTAATATTAAGGACCATATTGTTCTTAAAAAGGAAGTAAATGTCCTGTATCTTTTCATAAATTGACAGTAAAGTCTAACTTTAAAAAAGCCAGACACAGGGGTATAAAAAGAGAAGAGTATGGTTTAGATTTTATGTTTTGTATTTAAATTGATAGTCACCTTATTAAGACAAAAAAATTAGGAAGAGCTGTCTGTTTTGTTCTTTCCACTCTAGGACACACACACACACACACACACACACACACACACACACACACACACACACACACAAAGGAGTGGTCAAAAGTATAACTTTATAAAGAACTGTGCCAATGTGCACACTTAACGAGATTGTACCTCATTGCACTGTGCCAGTGTAACATTCTTTTGAGTTAATAAAGCTATTGCAATAATCATAACTTGCATGCCTTTTTCATATGAACAACTATAAATCTGCTTTTGCCCACCCCTGAATATACCTCCAAGCAGTAGAATTATTTGTTCTTCCCTCCCTAAAGCGAGAGGGAAGGAATTCTTATTGCAGTTCAGTCAGGTTACTTACCGGACGTTACTCACATAGTAAGAACACATAAAATGATACAGGAACTGTGTAGTGGAACTGTGTAGTTCCAGTGAGCCCATTCCCTGTGACGCCATAAAAACAAGCGGGGCCCTCGTCAGTACAGCAATGCTGCTGGCGCGCTGCTCGTATGAGGATTCAGTGAACTCTTCAGAGGAATCCTGGCTCAGCTGACAAAGCTCAGTGCCTTGAAACCCGAACTATTAAATGGCTCCAAAGAATTCTGCAGCCATCACACTTTTTCTGTATATTAATTTATCCAAATTCTAGGAGCATAATGAGTTACATAATTCTTAACCTTTGATTTCCTTAATGTCCTACTGAATTTTAATAATCAGAAAATGACATTACACCTGTGAATTACTACTACAAGGCAATGATTTTATATAGATCTAATGCACTTCTGAGTAGAGATGGGAGATTATTATGAGAGACACCTAACCACTGGGATCTTTATATGATGCTCCTTTATATTACTTAAGTTAGGAGAAAAACCCCTGAATGCTTATTTTACATTCTATTAAGTAATATTACTTTTATTCATTTCCTGAATGTACTTAGTTATTATTACCTGCTTATATTTCCAGAAAACCTGCAATTCAAGTACAGTTTAAAAGTAGGACTGCTCAGCATTATCCACTTGCTAAATTTTTATTTCAGTTGAGATCAATTTAATTCATGGGATGACTTATAAATAATTGACATTGTGGAATAATCCTATTCATTGCTGTGGTGTGACTTGCCATTAATTCAAATATTCCTTTCTATAAGTAATAGTTTTTTGAGGTTAATGTGTTTATTTTATCTGTTTGCTTCCTTTCTACATTTTCCACAAACCACTTGTTAGGTATAACTCTTCACAATCAATATATTTTGTTGTTATTGAAAATATGACCTCAATTTTAATTAATTTTTTGTAGACATGTTCTTAATTTTTATGCTTAGCTTAAAAAATTGCATCTTATAAAAATAGTTGCATGTGCATTCTTGCTTCTCTTTAGTTTTATGAATATATTGTATAATCATACCAGCAACAAATCATTCATGTTCTATCTTTAAATTTCAGTTTTTTGGAAACTTCAAAAGCATTTGCTGAAATAAGATAAACTTCTTATTTTAATAAATTTTATTTTATTTATTATCTTTATTTCATAATGATTTCCCCAAATTTATAAGTGTATTTTTATTCTATTGTTTTAGGAATCGTTTATTCTTCTGTAACACCAAGTGAACATTAGAAAGTTGCCTTTGTTTCTGCTTCTCAGTATTTTTAGCATTTCATACTGCTCACGAGTTTTCTCGTTTTTCACACGCCATCTGTTATGGACTTTAGATGTCAACACACTGTCTTGTCCACATCGAATGAAGCGATCTCATAGGTGGAAACCGGGCAGGTCAATCTACGAAAAACTATATAATTGCACGAACCCATAAAGCATTGCAGTTACATTGTATTTTGGTCATTCGACCCTGGTGTATGTCTTAGAGATTTCTATGCGGTACACAATGTGTTAAGAACTATAAAACGGGTACTCAAGTACTTTAAGAAATTTGGGGAAGAGATTGTCTACGTTTACTTTCCCTGCACTTCTGCCCCATAACCCTACTACCAATCAAACAATCAGAGTAAAATTTATCTGATAATGGAGATTAAAATATGCGTAATCATAGTTCAGACCTTCTTCCTTCTCCCCGCCTTTCCTTTTCTTTCCTTCCTTCTTTCCTTCCTCCTTTCCTTCCTTCTTTTGTAAATATGTAAGCAATTTTTCTTGACACAGGAATCAGGAAAAATAAAGTCTCTCGTCTTGGGAGCAGTAATTTCCTTTGCAGCGGTCTAGATATTAATCATTAGTTCTGTAACAAGAAGAACTCCAAAATCTAGAAATGACGGAAATAGTTGAAAGCCCCGTTTAAACTACACATCTAAGCTGTTCTTCCTACCTCAGATATATCATCAGGACCAAATTTTTCTCACATGGGTTGGAAGGCGTTAGAGAAAGGTTACCAGCACAACTTTGCAGAGAACTGCAGTACGTATAATGTGAGTTAGGACCTCTGGAGAATATGCATCCAGAGACAACCCTAACCAAGAAGACTAAAGCTTCTGCTGTAACTAAGGTGATTTTCCCCGTAAACAGTACACGACTGCGTCTCTAATTTCAGCATTCAGTCACTGATACGAGAAATCAGGTGGTCGGTGTACCGCTCTTTCTGAGGAGCACAGGATGCCTAACTAACGTTTTCAAGAAGACCCCGTAGAGCTGACGGTGACCCACTGGACACCTATTGAATGTAATAGAAACACTGCTTTTGCAAGATTATCAGAAAAAAGAGAGTTTGGATCCCAATGGAGATTAGATTTAAAATAGATAGACTTTCAAATTAGCAGTCGGTGTGTCTTTGGTGAGTGAAAAGACACCCTGCTAATTATTCTATGCTCCACAACGAAGTCCCCATACTGGCATTCCATGAAAAAGTGTCTCATGGTTACACAGGACGAAACTTAAAATTCAGGCACTGAGCATTTTCAGTACTTAACCAATCTGATTTTCTTTTTCTTATTTTATACCTTCCAAAGCCAGGAAAAGAATCATGGACAAAGTTCTTGAATTCAAGTGGGTCTTCCAGATGTTTCCAGATTCATTCCCTAACACATGGCCTTATTATGACTCTGTGTTTGTTAATCATATAAGCACTGAACATTGCTCAGGGATTCACATGGAAAGATTGTGGTTTCCAGACAGGTAATTATCATCCCTCTAAAGATTATAACTAATACACTATATAAATACAAGGGTGTCAATTTTAAAATGTGAACTGTTTTTAAGCTTTCAGTACTTCTCTTTGATTATTGGTATTACACTGTGATATTGAGATAAGAATCTTCATATTTTATTTTCTTATTTATATACTTGATACCACTTAATTCCATTAATTAAGTGGTATGTAATTCCATACTTGTTTTTATTGTTACATTAAGATAAAGATTATGCCTGTAAGTAAAGGACTTTAAAAGCTAATTTCTTTTCTATTAATATTTACCTAGAAAATAAAGTAAAACGTTTTGGTGATAGTAGCTAAGTGTTAATTATTAAACTTTTAAAGTTCTCTTCCATCACTAAGAAGCTTTGTGGTTCAAAGACATTCCCTGTTGCCAGTGAAGGGCTCTTATTTATCCTACTCTTTAGATTTTTCATGCTGACTAGCATAAGAACACAGACTATATATTTAGTGTAAATGGTGTGTCACATATTGTTTCTGTTAGAAAATGTTAACTACATAATTGCTACATTATGCATTTCAAACACCTGAAAAATATTAGATTAAATGTTGTTCTAGAAGACAAAACAGAGTTAAAGCCAAGCATTTATAAACCAGAAATCAAGACAAGAAAATATGTTACTAAAGCTCAATGTTCAATTGTACTACTATTGAAAAGGCTAATATAGAAAAAGCAATGAAAAGATAAAACTGTAGGGAATGCATTTTTTACATAAATTTAGTTTGACTATGTAACAAATGGTACTTTCATGCCAATATACATGATACTTTCAGGAGGGTAATTTAAATGTCTGTTTCACAGATAAAAAGGGAATTTGTATGTCCCCCTTACTGGATTCAAATAAACACTAAAAAATGTACACTAAAAATATTTTGTAGGAGCCATGACTTACAACAGATGCCCTGTGTGTTCTATATGAGGAAAATTTATTGTGTCACTTAGCCTGAAATAATATTTAAGCTCGGTATTTGTTTTCAAATGACAAAACATAAATGAAGCACTGTCTTTGCGCACGGGTCGTCTTTTAAAAAATGTGTTTGTCTGTAACTTTTCACATGGGTAGGTGATATTTATTTATGAAGGCAATTGAGCTTTTCAGACAAATGAACACAGCAGCAAATACGGAGTGAACCCCGGAAGATTTTATCTAGTTTCAAAGATATATAGAGAATGGTTTAGCTACTATCCTGTCAACTCTTATCTTTCCTGACAGTTGAAGTAGGGAAAGAATTACTTGGGTATTACTTTCTTGATTCATAGGAGGATAGTTAGAAGCCTCTGAAAGATTGGTGCCATGGAGAAAGACAGGAAATGTGTTTGTGTGATAGATCAGAGATTGGATAAAAAAGAGATTCCAGCGTCTTTCCATCGGCTGCAATGGAGACATGGCGACACCTTGAATGAGAACATGACTAAGACAGCAGCAGTCCATGAGTTAACTGTCCTATCCTTAAATGCGAAAAGTCCATACGAGGGGAAAAATTCAAAATGCTTGCTCTAAACAAGGCTTGCAATCAGTATAAATGTTTGGAATGTTGCCTGCATATAGTTTGGAAGACTTTAATTATAGTAATTAATAGCATTCCCCTAATAGCCATATACACAGAAGCTTTTATATTACACTGAAAGCCAAGAAACTAGACATTTGAGCATTCAAAATAGTCTAGATTATTTTTCTCTTTTTTAGGATATACTTCTTATTGCTACAATTAATATATCTACCTTTACCTGTCCTGATGGAGATACTTTTTCTTCCCCAAAGAACAAATATACATTCATTCATATAACATAGTTAGAAAGAAAACTAAATATATTTTTCTACAAAGAAACTAACATTACAGAGAGAAACAAAGATGAGTTCTTGTATTAGTTTCTGAAGACTGTCATCACAAAGTACAAAAAACTGGATGGCTTAAAACAAAAAAATTCTTGTTTTTACAGTTCTGGAGTCTAGAAGTCTGGAATCAAAGTATTATCAGGGCCGCGTGACTTCTAAAATGTCTAGGGGGGACTCCTTCCTTCCATCTTCTAGCTTATGGCAACCGCAGGCGTTTCTTGGTGTGAGCGGCATAAATCCCCTTTCTGTCTCTGTCCATGTGGCTGTCTTCCCTTTGCCCGTGTCTGTGTCCAAGTTTTTCTCTTGGTATAAGAACCAGTCATACTGGATTAAGGGCTGACTCTACCCAAGCGTGACATCTTAACTAATTATATTGCAATGACTTTATTTTTCAAATAAGGTCATAATCTGAGGTACGCACTAAGGACTTGTGCTTGAGTGTATCTCTGAGGGGAATAGAGTTCAAGCTAGAAAATGTCTGGAGGGAAAAGAACAGAAAAAAAAAAGAGAAGGAAATATATTTTTGCCAAAGATAAGTTTCTGTATTCTTTTTTTAAAATTTTATTTATTTTTTATTAAATCATTTTTATTGTTATTCTATTACATTTGTCCCAATTTTCCCCCTTTGCCCTCCTCTAACCATCCCACCCCCCTGCTCCCACAGTTAATTCCCACAGTTGTCCTGATTTCTAAATAGAAGCCTGAATTATAGAAATTTTGTTATTACATGGTTTAAAAATATTCATTTGAAAAAATCAAACTATTATCACCTTGTTTTTTTTACAAAAGCTGATATATATTTCAATGTGAAAAGAGTCATCTTTAAGAGCTCTTTAGTCATGTCAATATGAAATAATATATGGCTGTTGGGAAAAACTGTGATTATTGTTAATGCATAGGCATCACACTGAACTGTAAAGGGGCACCTCACATCTAACATCCTGGTTTAGGACTACTTTTCCTTTCCTCAATATGGTAAATTATCTAAGCTTTTGTTCACTGTATTGAAAAAATACCCTGTACTATCTCTGTTTAGAGAGTAGCAGAAAGGGATCTCACATTTCAGTTGAAGCAGACCTAAGAAACCCACAGCAGCTTCGAAAAGCAGGAACTAGATGATGCAATGTGACACGGCAACTGTTTTTTTTTTTTTTTCTTGTCTGTGAAGCTGGATACTATCCCACAATATCCAGGAGAGTACTAGCCGTCTCCCTTAGTCAGTGGAGTGGGTGAAGGAGGAAAGCCTAGGCCGTGGAACTGCACCCTACGGCCTTGACAATCCAGAGAAGTTAAAGCAGCGACCTGCTGTGAAAGGGCCGATGTTTACAATGTGTGCTGTCCTGATGATGAAGCCAAAACTGTGGACAGCGGTCATGCCAAAACGTGAGTGTTAGCAGATGTAAAGTTGCTAATTTGGAAAGAAATGTATTTTGATTTACTATCATTTATATCACAAAAGATTTTTAAAATTCATCTTTAAGTTGCCTTTATTTCTTTTAATACATTATTTAAAGCATAAAGTTTTGCTATTTTCTCACAGTTAGCCATTTAGGCATCCAAAGTTGATCTAATACCATGAATGAGCTAAATCTAATGCCCAAGATCAGCTTGGTTGAATGACCAGGATGAGCAATCGAAATGTGGTGATAAAATAAAACTTTTTATGACCTAAAACATTTTTATTGGCAACTACTTTAACCTATAAAATATAAAGCTTGGGAATTAATGCTACACAAAAGGACACTGCATACCCTTTATGCATAAGCAGCTTTAAGACATCAGAATACATGAATTGCAAAAGTAACACTGTCCTTATATCAATGTGTCAGATGAAGACTCCATAGATCACATTAGATTCCTTATAAGCATAAATATATATGTACACAGGCACACACAGGCAGAACGGGTTTTGAATTGAAGGGAATTTTTTCAGCAACCCAAATTACTTTGCATCTTCCCTATTATATACATTACCGTAGACTAAGGAATAACAAATTCAATATCAAGAAACTGTATTTTCTTAATATAATAAAAACTAATTAAACCTGGAAGTGCTATAGAACATCGCCCAAATTTAAAGCCGGAACATCATTAGACATATTTCTGATATTGATAGTACAATAATGCACCTTTTTATTAACTTCTCACATTTTCCTCATTTGTTTCATTCAAAGAAATCATATTTTATTCATGAATTTAACAAATGCAATGATTGTTTTATTCTAAATATACTTTGTATTGACATGATATTTAACATTCATAGACCACTTTATGTTTCTATGAGTAACGTCTCTATAAGTTTCATCAATGAATACAAATGTAACATAAGGTGGGGCAAAGTACGTTTGCAGTTGTACATATGAAAAATAATACAATAATAATACAAAAAATATCCAAAATATATAAGTAACTAACACAACTCATTAAAGAAAATCAAATTAAAAAGTGTGAAGAATAACTGAATAGATTTTTTTTTTCAGAAGAAGACATATAAATGGGCAACAGGTACAGGAAAAGGTACTCGATATCACTAATCATCAGGGAAATGCAAATGAAACCCACAATGAGATATAACCTCATACTTCTTAGAATGGCTGTCATCAAAAAGACAAGCGATGACAACTGTTGGAGGGAATGGGAGAAAATGGAAGAAACTAGTTTCACCTTCATGGACATCTGTAAATATAACTAAGTGATAATATCAACTATCTCATTTTTGGTCTTATACAAGGCACCAAAATAAAATTAGCATTTGTTTTCTGCATCATTCACTTAGTGGCTTCCTTTCTATTGGCAATCCTTCCACTTATTTCCAACCATCATTAATTTTTGAACAGATCTAATCCTCTTTTCAAGGGTAAGACCGTCAGTTTCAGCCAGACGACTAACATATCAAGCTAAGAGCTATATAAATCTGGCCAATGCTTCTCCCTTTGTCCATTCACAGTCACAAACAGGAAATGGAAAGGAGGTGGATAAGTTTCAGCTTATAGGACTGCCTCATTCATTGGGTAGCAAAGAAACAGCAACCATTACTACTAGCTTAGAGAGTTGGGAAGAACAAATAACCTATCCCATTATTCCCACAGGAATTTAGTGAATAAAATTTAGAGATCTGTCCTGCTCTTTTATTTAGAAGTTGACCCTTTCACTGGAATTCATAAATGCAGTCCAGGTCCTGGCACTGCATGACAGGCAAGAAAAAAAGAAGAAAAGCAAAGGAAAAAAATATGCCCCATTTCCCCCCAAATAACTCAATAATGTATATATTAAATTTTAGTATGTATTCATTCAATCTTTTTGGTTTCTTATCACAAAGTTTAATAAGCAGTTATTTAAATTGTTAGTTCCAATTCTCAAACTATTTTTATAGATAAGATACACGAATATTTCATTGTAAGATGCTTCTTAATTCATTATTGAACTGCATGTACACTAAAATAGGTTCCTTAATTAGATGATAAATATAAGGTCCAAACTGAAATAATATTTTCAGGTCTATACCACTTATCATATTAGGCTCATTTGCTTCAGTTAATGAATATTCAAATCAAAATAAAAAAAGAGTAACTCTCTTGATTAAGACTTATCTGTATCCACCTAAAATCATTGGTAATAGGCCAATGGTAATCTGCCTGCCAGCTACAGGCTGGTCCAGGTTCTGTCAAAAGGTGGTCACATCTGCTTGTATTTTCTTTTCTTGTTCAGACAGTGGAGTACAGCAAACAGTTGTGTACATTGTAGCGTAACCTGGTTAAGTTTCTTCTCTATTCCCAGAGCTTTTTACTCATTCTGATATAAATGACCTTGAGTCCCCTCTTGAGGTTTGGCCTAGAAACCTGGCCCTCTATTATCAATTTATAAAGGATCTATCTATCTGTCTATCACCTATCTGTATAAGGTATATATACATACTTGCATTTCACTAGACTAGGCTAAATTGAACAGATTTGATGTTTGAGGAGTTGATGAGACATTAAAATGACATAAAAATCTGGGAAATAAATGGAGTGGCTACTACATTTTTGATGGATCAGTCTTAACAACATGATCTTTGGAATGATTTCATCTCTGGTTGATTGATTTCAAAATAAAGCTTGAAATTAATTGGTTGGTTCCTACACTGTGTTCACTGATTTAGTTGCCACTCCATTTATTTCCTTAATTTTGTCACTTAATAGAATATGTCAGTACTTGCAACCAATTAAATTTTCCCAAACTTTGCCCACCATTTATATTTTTATTGTTTCTTTTATTTTAAATAATATTTTTCTTCTTATTTAACCCCACGTTGGGGTAGCTGAGAGGAGATGACCATGACAAATTATGTGACATCCTGTTCCTCCAACATTAGTCACATAAGAAGCCTTAACAGTGGAGACTTTTTTAATACATATTAATCAAAATTTGACTTAAATTAGAAAAAACCTAATATCATTATGTGATCAATCCAAAGGTGTTTGCATTTTAAACATTCAACAACCTCAGAAGTAGAATTGCATAATTGCATTATGGGTAGATAAATGTTTTCGAGTGTTATGAATAGAAACTCAGAAGAGGCATTGCTGGGTCATAAAGTAACCCTACTTTCAGTTTTTTGAGGAACCGCCACACTGTTTTCCATAATGGCTATACCAGTTTACATTCCCACCAGCAGTGAGTAAGGGTTTCTCTGTCTCCACAACCTCTCAACAACATGTGTTATTATTTGTCTTGTTGTGAAGACCCATTCTAATAGGTGTGCTATGATATTTCATTATAGTTTTTATTTACATTTCCTGAATAGCTAGTAACATTAAGCATCATTTCATATATCTGATGGCTGTTTGCATGTCTTCTTGGGAGAGGTGTCTGTTCAGGTTCTCTGCCCATTTTTTTAATTGGATTGCATATACAATACACAGATTATGTAGCACAGTAAAGTACACTTGAAACCTATAAGACCCTATTAACCAGTTATCCCAATAAATAATAAAAAATTATGAGTAGAGTATTGCAATTCCACTTCTCAGGATGAGTTACCCATCTCTGCTTTCATTCAGAGGAGCATAGTGAGAGTTTGTGTATCTGTCCACATGTCTTCACAAACTGCAGCTACTTCAGTGTCCTGTGACACTGAGCATGACTTTCTATCCACAGCTTCTATTGCAAAAAGGGAGGCTTTCATATCCCATGTACAAAACCCATTTCAATCACTGCTCCACAAGAGGTCACCAATATGATCTTTAAAGTGGCTTCTTACACTACCGCACTGAAACTATTTTTTTTTTATGATTATCTGTAGGAAGGAGTTATTCTAATCAAAGTATATCCAAATTACCTTTTAGCTATGTATCCCTCCCCTCTACCCATTCACCAGGTGAAACTTGGTACTTTGACAGCCTCGGGTTAGTGCCTAGTTAACTTTCCCACTGCTGTCCTTTTGTAATTTTTCTCTTATCAGCGGTCAGATAAGACCGCTGTAGTGACTTCCCATCAGCCATGGCTCAGAAGCCATTCAGTCAACAAAGGTTTCCACCACTGCGTTCCTCCACTGTAAAAATTAACAAATAAACCAGTATCCATCATTTAAATTATAGCATCAGCTTTTTAAATTTTATTTTCAAAATACAATTTACATTCAATGTCATTTTGCATTACTTTTGGGTGTACAGCATAGTAGTTATAGTGCAAGGTTTGATTTAATTATCCTATTTATCAATATATATGTGTAAAGCTTAAATAAAGAAGAAGGTTAGAGCAGAAAAACAAGAAAAAAGCACTATCAATCAGAAACAAATTCAAACACTTTCAGGCCACTCTCCCAGATTATATAACAAGATAAAACAGGCATACATCATTAATGTTTTTATCCACACTCAATGAAGACAACCTTTCATTGTGAGAGCTACCATAATGGTTTACAACTTTAAATGCTTTATATCACTTCTTATTCCAAAACAAGAAGTTTACAGTAGTGCCCCTTTTTTGGGCAGACTCTTGAGTCTAGCAACCATTCCTCCAGCCCAGTGGTTCTCATGAGCAGGGAGCGAGACTGTGTGTTTTTTTGTTGTAGTTGTTTGTTTGTTTGTTTGCTCTCAACCCACAAATCCAGAGAACATTTGGCAGTACCTGGAGATAATTTGGTTGCCACTACCGATAAAGTACCACTGGCATCAAGAAGCTAATCTCTGAGAGTGCTGCTAAACACCCTGAAAATGACAAGACATGTGCCCACAACAAAGAAAGTCTGGCCCACCAGTAAACAGTGCTGAAGTTTAGGAACACACTAGCCTCCAGAGGGTGATGTAAGTGAGGCTCATCCTTTTAGCCTCAAAGTATAAAAATGGATAAAGTCTGGAGGGTACCATTCCCAAAAGTACCCACATCAGCCTAGATTTCGTCATCTCCTAGATAAAAGCCAGGTAAATCACTGTCTTGTTATTGCTCTCATGCTTTCAAGCATGAGAAATTGGTCCCAGGCAGATGCAATTAATCCACCTCTTTTTTTTTCTTTTTCGAATACAGTTTCTACTTTTTCTCTTTATTAATTCTAAATTACCTGATGTGCCATCATGAGAAACTGAAATCTATGAATACATTTTTAATTTTAGAAAGTTTATGTGATTCTTTATCAAGTCTGCTCATTCTTCATTCCAGATCTATTTGATATTTTATCAAGCTTTTTCATTTTGTATATTCACTGTTATATAGTTCTTTCACTCAAAATATTTTAGACCTTGCCTTTTATTTCTTCAAATACACACAATTTCACACACTATTTCTTGATAAATTGTGTTTATTATGTCCAATATCTAAAAGCCCTTGCTGATGTATCACAATTTTCCATTTGTTCGCTGATCCTTGCCTGTAGTTGCATTTTCTTTGTTTGAGTACATTTTGATTAAAAACTGCTATCTTAGCTTACAAATTATATGTAAAATCCCTGAGGTTTAGAACAAAATGAATTTTTCCAAGGAAGATTAGTACAAGGATTTATCAAAGTCTGTGGACCCTACTGTTCTACTGCATAGTAAGTAAACTGTAAGCTGGAAGCCCAGAAATATGCTACACAGATTTCAGCCTTGAAATATAGTGACCTTCATTGTTACTCTAACCCAGGTTATTTGTAATAAAGGACCCGCTACATATAAATAAACTTAATTTGCATCTGATTACATTATTTTCTAACTTGTTTGGATATTCACACAATTTAAGTAATATCAAGTGGAGATAAATTTTGTCATATCTTTTTAGAACAAAATAGTTATTTGATTAGATACTACAAAGAATGGGAAAATGAGACTATATATATTTTGCTAAGGGTAGCAGTTATATTTTTTTATAACCATCAGAAGGAATGTATATTACATAATGTGACTGTATAAATTGAAAAGTCCAGTAGCAAAAATCAATCACAGCATTATTTCCTTATGGCCCTGGGTACAACCTGAAATTCATTCAAAACAGAAAAAAATAAATAAATAAAACATTAACAACAGACCATAATTCACATATGAAGTGAAACCTATTCCTTTTGCTTAAGAAACTTTAATTTGGGGGGGTCAAATTGAATGATAGAAATATGATCATTCAGAAAATAATAAAAGTGTTGTAAATATATTTTTTGAAAATTATATTAGTATAAGATACTAGCTTGAATCTGATTATAAGTAATTTGGAAACATTATCTGAGATGTTTAATTTTACACACAATTCTACTAATAAAATTACATTTAATGAAAATCACAACTATTTTACAGTTATCAAAAATTATCTGATTTTTAACAAAGATAACATGATTTGGGATATATAATATCTGTATGTGAGAGACTTTTCTGAATTATAGAATGTTACATATTCTTAACCACATATATAGTTAAAAAATCCACTTAAATTTTTAACAATCATAAGTTAATATGATTATTCTAATAAATAGAAGAATGTATTTTGTCCAATCACTGAATATAATGCCCCCCAAAAGTCAGTGTTTACAAATTAAATTTATTCTCATTCATTCCTAACATTTTACAGTTTATTTTGTAATTCAGTTTTCCTAAAAATGGACTTGTAAACATAAAACATGTTTCAAAGATACTTTTTGCAAAATATATATTTTACATATTAAAATATATAAAGAAATACATTCTACCATTTATAACAAAACAATTGGATCTTAAACACACTATGTTAAGTAAAATAAGTCAAACAGAAAAATACAAATACTATATTATCTCTAATTTAGAGTCTAAGAAAAAATCTCAATCAAACAAAAAAACTCATAGAACATGTGATCAGACTTATGGTTACTAGAGGTGAAAAATAGGAGGGGTAGAATCATGGAAAAGTGGTAAAAAGGTACAAACTTCCAGTTATAAGATAAACACAATGGGGGCAAAAATAGGTTTACAGTTCAGAGTATGCAAAGCAGAGTTTATTATTGTATTTTATTTCTTATTTTACTATATTCCATAGAGACAACTGTCAATCTATTTTGTCCCACCCTGTAAGTACAAGGGATGGAATGTGCAACATGATGACCGGTATCAATGCGGCTGTACAGACAGTTGTTAAATGAATATATCTTAAAAATTATCATCACAAGAAGTTCTCCTATCATTTTTATTGTGGCTATACAAGATGATGAATACTGACTAAACCTATATGGTAGTCATTTAATGATATATGTAAATCAATCCATTTTGCTGTACCGTTTAAACTTATACAGTAATATATATAGCAATTATTTCTCAATAATATTAGAAAAATATTTAAACATAAATTTTGTCTCTCCATCTCCCTCTCTGTATGTATATATCCTAGAACAGCAAAGTTACAAAATTATTAGCTCAATGTTTTGTTCTTG
Organism: Pteronotus mesoamericanus; assembly: GCF_021234165.1. NCBI lineage: Eukaryota > Metazoa > Chordata > Mammalia > Chiroptera > Mormoopidae > Pteronotus > Pteronotus mesoamericanus. The sequence goes on along the minus strand of NW_026555285.1, from coordinate 35,256,171 downwards.
GTTTTTTGTTTTTCTTTAAGTCCCAGGACATAGAAATACTTCTGTTTAGGAAAAAGATAGCCATCACTACAGGCTCTTTACAAGTTTCTTCTCCCTTGAGTGGGGAGAAATAACTAAGTTGTAGAATAAGAAATAAATTCTAGGCACTGCTGCAAGGGGTCTGTCTTTCTCTATGAAGTCACCCTGGAACAGATCATTCAAATAAGGTACGAGCCAACTTCAGTCTCCAAGTGAGAACTGGATGGTATAAAGTTACGTAAACTTGATTACAGTTACTTGATTGACTCTGATGTCTTGAATAATGCCTTCTTACTCTTTTGTTTCTCTGACTCTCAGAAATTTACATAATTTATGATAGGACACCTGAGCAGTTTAATATCATAACTTTAATTATATTATGTCATAGACTAAAAAAAAATCCCTTATTTGTGTTGACAGTATTTTAGTGGATGATGCAGTCCATGCACTTAAAGAGATAAATCATTACCTGAAGTAGCATGGGATAAAGTAAATGGTATAAACTACAAGTGCTAAAGAAGTTTAGAGAATTGAAGTGATCACTAGAGCACACTGGGAAAGTTTTTGCTGGAAGAAGTTCTTACCCGGTTCTTGACAGACAGGAAGAATTTTGATGAATGGAGAACAAAACTCAATTTTTCAACGTCAAAAATACGGAATATTTGTAAAAAGTGGGAGAAGAACAAATATCCATGGCTTTGCATAAGGGAAATAAGAAACACAACTTGGTTAGACTTAAGGGATTTAGGAAAAACATACTGTGCAATGTATTAGGAAATGTATAATGTAGGATATTTTAATAGTTTATCACCCAAGTGATTTTGATTTGATTCTATAGAAAATGAAAACTTCAACTTATTTTGGCATCAGAAGCTGCTGATAAAAAGTTAAAATTTTAAAAAAAGTAGAAATTAGTCCTGGCTGGGTGGCTTAGTAGGTTGGAGCATTGTCCTGTATGTCAAAAGGCTGTGGGTTTGATCACTAGTCAAGGAACACACCTGGATTAGGAGTTTGATCCCCCCTGTGGGGTGCGTATAGGAGGCAACCAATTAATATTTCTCTCTCTCCCTCTCTCTCTTAAAATCAATAAAATATCCTTGGGTGAATACTAAAAATAAATTAAAAAATATAAAATTATAGGAGACCTCTTTACAGTACATTATTGATTTTGTTTAGATGCCATAAATATTGACTTACTAGAACTTTGTCTACCATCATGGGCAGAAGACACATAGATCTGCACTGATGGAATCCAGAGCAACAGACAAGGTAAAAGCAAGCATATATGTTCAAGTCATTTTCCTCTAACATGGCAAAAATTTCCATAATTGACTTCAAAAAGATATTTACTCCCTCCTGACATTAAAATAGACCAATGATTTTTAACCTTTTTCATCTCATGGCACACATAAACTAATTACTAAAATTCTGCAACACACCAAAAAATAAATAATATGTTCTGCCAATCTGACAACAACAAAAAGATATAATTTTGCTTCAGTCACACTGGATGGCTATTGTTGTATTGGCTATTGTCATTTTTTTTATTTGACAACCTAAAAAAAATATGTCATTCTCCATCATTAAGTAGTTAGGTATTGAATGTTTTACAAATTCTGACACATCAGTGGAAAATTGCTGTCATAGACCATCAAATATATTTTTGTTAATAGATTTATCTCATTTTTTAGGTTTATATTTCTGCCTCTCAAGCAAACGTGATACATTTATGTACAAAGATCTTAAGACTGTGAATACAATAGAACCTAACTTAATGTTCAATATTTTGAAAGGGGCTTGTGAATGTGGGTGTACATGCAGACATTTACATACATTGATAGACTTGTTCTTTCATTCTTGTGTCTATTTTTATTCCCATGAGTAAGAAAGAAGTCAAACTAGTCAAGGATTCTATCTCAATTGTGAAATAAAATTTCCATTGTTAATGGGCATACGCATGGCTCTTAACATATCCTATTCAGTAGTGCACTAGGGGATGTTTTTCTCCGCATCCTCACATCCTCACCAGCACTTGTTTATTAATGATGGCCATTCTGACAGGCCTGAGGTGATATTTCATTGTGGCTTTAATTTACACCTTTCTGATAGCTACTGATGTTGAGCATCTTTTCACATGTCTTTGGGCCATCTGTATTCCTCCATTGCCCATTTTTTAAGTGGATTGTTTGTCTTCCTGGTGTTGAGTCATATGAGTTCTTTATATATTTTGGAGATCTAACCCTTGTCCAATGTATCCTTGGCAAATATGCTCTCCCATACAGTTGGTTCCATTTTCATTTTGATGATTGATTCTTTAACTGTGCAGACGCTTTTTAATTTGATCTAGTCCCATTTGTGTATTTTTTCCTTTATTTCCCTTGCTCTAGGAGATATAGTGGCAAAAATGTGACTACATGAGCTATCTGAAATTTTCGTGCTTGTGTTTACCTCTAGGACTTTTATGGCATCAGAACTTATATTTAAATTTTTTATCCATTTGGCGTTTATTCTGGTGTATGATATAAGCTGGTGGCCTAGTTTCATTTTTTTGCTTGCAGGGGTCCAGCTCTCCCAACACCATTTATTGAAGAGGCTGTCTTTACTACATCGTATGTCCATGCCCCCTTTGTCAAACATTAATTGACTGTAGAGACCTGTGTTTATTCCTGGGCTTTCTATTCTGTTCCATTGATCTATGGGTCTGTTCTATGCCAGTACCAGACTATTTTGATTACAGTGGTTTTGAAATGTAATGTGATGTCAGATATTGTGATCCCTCCTACTTTGTTCTTTTTTCTCAAGATTGTTGAGGCTGTTGCACTGTTGGTGGGAATGCAGACTTGTGCAGCCACTATGAAAAACAGTAGGGAATTTCCTTAAAAAACTAAAAATGGAACTGCCTTTTGACCCAGGGATTCCACTGGTGGAATCCTCACAGCCTTCTTCAGGAACCCACCATGTGGACACTCTGATTGCAGATTTCTAACCTCCAGAACTACTAGATAATACATTTCTATCATTTTAACTACCTAGTTTGTGATATATTGTTAAGGCAGCCATACCATATTATTGTACACAGTAACTGATTGTCAGAATTATAAAGCTACATTAGTCAGGCCAGGGTAGTACTGTGAAAAAAAAAATCATGAATACCAATGAAACAAAACAGAAAAGTTCAGAAATAGACACACACCAAGAGAGTTAACTGATTTTTTTTGGCAAAAATGCAAAGGCAACTTAAGGGAGAAAAGGTAGTCTTTAGTCTAACAGTGTCAAAGCAACAGGACCTACATATTGTAAAAGATAAAGGATAAGACAGAGAAAAGAAGGAGGAGGTACAACCTACATTTCACACTATATAAAAATTAACTTAAAATATATCATCAACCTAAATAATAAAACATAAAAGTATAAAACACATCAGAGAAAATAAAGAAGAACATCTTGGTGTAGACAAAGTGTTCTTAGAATTGGTGTAAAATATATTCCATAAAAGAAAAAATGTGATAAGTTCAGTTTCATCAAAATTAAAGGATTTTTTTTTCTGTGAAGGACACAATTAAGAGATTATAAAGACAATTCAGGGACTGAAAGAAAATACTTGCCAATCGTAGCAGAAAAAGACCTTATATTTATAATGCATAAACAATTATAAAAAAAAATCAACAGTATGTAAACAACCTTATAAAAACTTGCATGTGTGAGTGGACACTTCACCAGAGAAGGCATGTAAGTTAAAAATATGTACGTGAAAAGATGCTAAACATCAATAGTCATTAGGAGAAAAAAATCAAAACCATGGTGAGAAACTAGTAAACACATATTGGAATAGCTTAAATAAAACATACGGAGGAAACCAAGGGCTCACTAGCCCAGGGAACAATGGAATCACTTGGATGTTGTTACTGAGAGTGCAGATTATATAGCCACACTGGAAAAGTGTGACAATTTCTTATAAAACTAAACATTACTTTATATTATGACCCAAAGCATGTTTCTAGATGTTATTCTGGACAAATAAAAACTGATTTAGACAAAAATCTGTATACAAATATGCATAGCAGAATTAGTCATAATTTCCCCCAAAACCATGCAAATGGCCATTCTGTGGACAAACTGGGATACAGTCACACAATAGTATACTACTGAACAATAAAGAGAAATAAACTAGTACTTTATGCAACAATATGCATATATTGCAAATAAATTATGCTAAGCAGAAGAACCCACTTTCAAAAAGATTGAATGTTGTTTGATTCCTTTTTTATGACTTTCTAAAAAAAAAAGATATAGGAACTATTGTAAAAACAAGGTAATAGTTGTCATGAATTAAAAGTGGAAGAAATTTTATAATACAAGAAATAACATGAGGGAATACTCTGTAGTGCTGGAATTAGCCTGTATCTTGTTTTTGTAGTGTTTACAATATATTTAAGTGTAAAACTCATAGGGCCTTATACTCCCCCCAAAAAGTGAATTTAAGAAAAGTGAACATCTTAACTTTTTCACTAATGAAAAAACGTAATTGTGGAAATCAAAAGATTGAGTAAAAACATGCAAATGTTCAAGGTTAACTTTAAGAAATAATCAACATTTTAAAAATTTTGATATTTTATTCAGCATTTGTGCTGCTTGCAGGTCAACATGTGTTAAAATTAAGAAAGTTTGCAAACTTTTTATGGATAACTCTTCATTTTTTGAAAAATTTTATGAGCATCAGTGCATTTCACATACTAAAAGGAATTATCTGTTGACCCTTAGAAATATAATTTTGTGTTAATAGTGCACTTTTGTTATTTTTCTGCAAAGAGAGTGGAAAATATTTTAAATGATTAAGGAATTACTAAAATAAAATTTAAATTATTACAACAATTGTATAAGCATAAATAAACATGTATCACTAATGTACTTATTTTGAAGTCAAATAATGTTATTTTCTTTCATGAGACCTGCAGTCTAATCTCACATCTCAGAACTGAATAAATTATGTTTATTTCCTCAGAATATTATGTTTTGGCTAAATTATCAAGTGATTTTAATATAGAGTGAAACCCAGTAGAGCCATTTTTGCATTGTTAAATCTAAAACTCAGGAAGCTACAAGCTTGTATTTATTTGCCACTATGTATGGTTTGCCTATTGAAATAAATAATAATAGATTGTTGAACAAAAAGAAAATGCATTACATTGTTCATCTTTTAAATACTAATGAATGTCAACTTGTGTTCTAATGATCCCTCTAAGAGGAAGCCTATTGATCAAGCAAAGGCTGGATACAAGTAAAAAGAATCTCAAGGCAGCAATTCTATCCTACTCACAAAGCAAATTAAAATCAAACAAAGAATGATTTGTTCTCTCCATAGAACACAAGTTTTAATATATTGAATTTCACAACAATGGATTTATGTTTAAGAAAGTTCTGTTAATAGAGCTTTTAATTATGGGGACAGGCACAGAGTAATAAATAAATTGCGATATATGTCTACCTGATGACATAGCTCTGGTATAATGAGGTTAATTTTTTATTGTTTTGATATTTATTATATTGTCCTCAAAACCCAACTAGAATTAGTTATTATGTGAATTAAGAATGATAAAAATTCAGGAAAAGACAATTTTATTCATTCATTCAACAAATATTTCTTTATTACTTACAATGGGCCAGAATACATGCACCCCTATATTCACTGCAGCCTTATTTACACTAGCCAAGATTTGGAAGCAACCCAAATGCCCATCAGTAGATGAGTGGATAGAAAAGCAGTGGTACATTTATGCAATGAAATAGTACTCAGCCAGAAAAAGGAAGGAAATCTTGCCCTTTCCAACAACATAGAGGGTCCTGAAAAGTATTGTGCTAAGTAAAATAAGTCAGTCGGAGAAAGATAGTACCATGTAATTTCAATCATATGTAGAATTTAATGAACAAAAAGAATTAACAAGCAAAATAGAGACAGACTTACAGAGAGCAGGCTTGAAACAATTATACACATACATATGCATACATAATATTGTATAAATATATAGTTATATATAATGATTTTTAAGTAACAAATTTGTTAAAACCAATATTTGCCAAGAATATATTTGATAGAACTTAATATTATTCCTGAGTTAAAAACAAGTTAAATCACAAAGTTGCTATACATAAAAATAAAATATATGCTAGCACAAAACAAGGTGTTGTTGCTGTAAGTCATAGTTCTATATTTTATGTTATTTTTCTTTAACACATTTATTTTATTCACATCTTAACACACTAAGAAATAAAGTATATGCTAAATATATTTTTTCTAAAACAACATTCTTAAATATCTTAGGAATTCCCTGTTGATTTTTTTAGATTTTATCACTCTTCCCTAACTAATACACATTTTTTTTTTACTTTCTTGTTGACTGAATTCACCCTAGAGACCCCTCTAGGAATTCATCAGGACCTCTATGGATGCTCATTATGTTCCTATCGACTATGAAATAATAATAAAAGATCATGTTTCAAACTCTCAAAGCATAAACTCACAAGGATTATTGAGCTTTTTTAACTTAAATTGTGTGAATTTGCCTTCAACTGTTTATGTAACACCTCCACATATATACATCATTATTATTTCAGACTCATCCGCACAAAGGTGAGTAATATATCTTAATTCTGATCTTTACCTTTATTGAAATTCTGAATTTTATTCTTGTTGGATCGTACTATCAGATTTTTTTAAAGAGGTTTGCAGAGATAATTATTTTTTAATGGTTGACAGTGTCAGTGTAAAGTTAAAATAACTTTAGTACTTTATAGGGCAGATTTTATGTTACAAGGCTTTTATCAACAGACTGTGTTTGTTTTATTTTCAATAATATATTCTCATGGTCTATAGAACTGGTGGTGAACATTTATGGTAATACATTTAACGACATTAATCTAACAATTGTTAACTACCTGACTGTAGGACTTTAGGCTTAGTTGGCTCTAAAATAATCATGTCTTACATATATAATTCTACTCATGAAAAAAAAGCCACTAAGGCTTTAAGAGGTACATTTCACAACTGATTATAACCTATAGCCGTATTATTTTTCTGATGTTATAGTACAAAGAGGAAATGACTAAAATACTCAAATACATTTAGCTACATCAAATGTATTTTTTGTATAACCTTAATATATCTTGAAAATTAGACTTACATGTATTGTCCAAGTTATTTAATGTTACTAGATGAATAAATTTTATTGTAATTCTTTAAAAATGGTTAACAAGAGAATCAGAGTACAAACGTATGACATGACTCTCTAGAGAAATTATTTTTTCTTCTTTTCTTTTCTTTTCTTGGACTATCAGCAAGTGCTAAATCTTGAAGACTTTCCTAACGAGTCTCTGCTCTTTGTCCCATGTAATACTTTTCCCTACCTTTCTCTAGCACTGTAGAGAATCCCTTTATACTGGAGAAAAATGTGACCCAGATAACAGATGATTCCTCACAAACTGTTCCCCAACCTCTCCCCCAGAAATTATCTCTTCCTCTTTAACTATAACCTTACATTACTCTGAATACTACTACTGACGACTCAGTATTAATAGAATCCCATATCAACCTTATGGGAATTTAAATGTCTTCTCATAAAACGTTTATACAACTTTGATTGAATATCTGAATACTATAAAGAGCACAGAATTTTTTTATTTTGAATTGTAGATCACCATATTGATTATCCAATTTTCTTTTAGGACGTGGAAAAAAAAAGAAAGAAAGGGAAAATGAAAGTGTTTGAGACAGAATACATTAGAAAGAACATTTCTTCTCATTCTAAAGGCCTAAAACTACATACTTATGCTCTCTGCAGCCATCCTTTATTTTTGCTACCTTCTAAAAGTGGCATTTCTCTCATTTTCTATTCCTTTCTTAACTATTATTTTCTTATATGAACAGTTAATAGATTTTTTTGCTGAATTCAGTAAATCACATATAAAAATCTTTCAAAATCATTAAAGCTTTTATTCAACTTCATATCCCATTTATACAAACCCCCTGTACCCCACAGATATCTAGTTTATATAAAGATATTGTAAATTTTTATAATAAAAAACTATTTAAATTTGAAATTGACTTATGGGTTTATTCTTATCTCAAACTTAACAGAGAAAATATAGTTGAATACAGATAATTTAAATGATGTGGTAATATCACTGAAGACAAAAGAGACTATTCATATAAATTAGAAAATGCAAAAGAGAACAAATAAACTAGAATTTGAGACATGGCTAGTAGTAGAGTTTGAAACTGTTTTCTTCCTTGGAGAACTAATAAATTAAGTAGAATTGCTTTGTTGATTGTCATAGTATAATACAAGTACAGTACAAAGTGCAATACAAGATACTCTGCTAGGGAAGGATAAGTTCTTATGATGATAGAAGCACTCTTTTTTTTCTGGTTACTTAACTATATGGTAAACTGCTTTAGCATGCTGTCAGTGACAACAGCTAGACAACTTGAAATGTCTGATTATTTGTACACCAGGCACTTTAAAAACAGTTTTTCAAGGATTAGCATATCTAATATTTTGCTTAGTAACAATGAAATTGCATAACAACACATTTTAGCTTACCATAGTATCAGCTTCAAACTTCATGTCAAAAAATTGTAAGTGAAGTTTGTAAAGATTTAACTATAGCTATTTGGTGTGAACTATAAAAAGTGTTTTCAACTAGTGTGTTTGAGCCTGATGGATTACTGAACACCTTTCAAAGATGTGATAGCAAGCTTTCAAAATTTTATCTCACATGTACTTGCATCTGTATTGACAAATATGTCTACCTTATTGAAATTAGATTGAATGGCCCATGTCACCCAATGTAAATACAAATAAAACAGAGTGAAATTTAGTTATATATTGGCTTATCAAATCTAATCAGTAGCACAAAACTAGTGTGAAAATCTAAGAATTTCTCTGTCTGTATATTTAAGTGATAGGTCTACCAGACAGTTACATAGGCCTGTTGGCTAACATAATAAATAGTAAAGGATTGTGAAAGACACAGATTTTATATGACATTGCAATTTATATCGTCAATTTTGTAATGTTGATTTCACTGCTTTAGTCTTTTTGTAATAGCTTCTCCAAATTCTAATATTTAAATGTTTCAAAAATGAACAAAAAGCATTGCAAATAAACTGGATTAAGCCAGTTTATTGGAAATGTAATATAATAGTATAATCTAATCTTAGCTAAGAAGTGCAAAGAAATATTTTCAGACCAACTCAGATTCATTTATAGATGAACACTTACGGATATTCTAAATGTGATCAACCCATAACAAAGTGAAATCTCTCAGCCGTCTTGTCACTTTAGAACATATGGAATACAAAATAGCAGTTCAAGGAAAAGCACACAACTAGAAAGATGCTGTATGAAGAAGGAAGAAATGTCAGTGAAATATGTAATGATATTGACTTATGTGATGATGTCAAAGAATTGACTTGTTTTCCACTCACTCACTCAATGTAATCTGTCAATCAGTTGGCAATCTATGCCTGTGACCAAGAATGCCTATCAAATTTTGTGTGCCGCAGTCATACATGAGCAGCCAAATATAATAAAATATTTGACAAAAATTGTCAATGTGAAACTTAGATAAAAATAGGGCAAGTGAACATGAAACATGGAGGAAAGTTAAATTTAGGAAAAATAATATTCTCACTTGTTAGAAGCAAAGAATAAGAGAAGTCTTATTAACAATATAACTTAAGAAAGAGTCCACAGAAGAGATTAATGCATTAAGAAAGAATATTTGGAAATTTTTCCAACATTTTTTCCCCAACTTTGTGCACTGGTTGATATGACTCAGTGGATTGAATGTTGGCCTGCAAACCAAAGAGTCACCAGTTCGATTCCCCATTAGGGCACAGGCTTGGGTTGTGGGCCAGGTCCCCAGAAGGGGCTGTGTGAGAGGCAACCACACATTGATGTTTATCCTTCTCTTTCTCCTTCCCTTCCCCTCTCTCTAAAAATAAATAAAAATAAAATATTTTTAAAAATCATTATTTTTTCTGTTATCAGAGTGATGATGGACATTATAATCAAAGTGTTAGAAAATAATGTTAACTACATCTCCCTGAAAGTAGAATAAAAAATAAATAAATTGTCAAATGAGAATACACAGATAAGCAAGAGGGCTAGTCTATGCCTAATTTCCAACTATAGAATAAGAGAAAAAAACTTGAGGGCATTTTTTTTAAAGTTAAACTATATTTTCAAACAAAGAAATAAAACTCTAGATTTAAAAGACCAGGTAAAGTCCAAAATTAATGACTGCACAAAACGTACTCCATTTACACTATCACAAAGTTTTAGAGGACACATAATAAATAAAATTTCCTTTAAAAAGCGAGAAGAAATAAGGAGGAAAAGATAAAGAACAAGCACCATGAGATGCACAGAAAAATTATCATGTGTCTTTATAATCATGTTTGAAGCTAGAAGACTGAGCAAGGCTTTCATGCTATTTTTCACATTACTTCTTGTTCAACAGAGAACAAAGAGCTGATAATTTAGCACATGTAAAGTCTTATTATATTTCTCTACCTAATTGAACTTTTAAAAATGAACTACTAATGAATGTTTTCCAACACACTATCTATGAAAGAAGATATGATTCCCAAGAAATTTGTTACAGTAAAGGGGAAAGGAATGATATGAAGACTCAAGATAAATGATGATGGAAAGACCCACTGTTACAAAAGTGTCAGACTCAGGGAAAACACATCTAGATGATATTGCAGATATAAAAGTCTCCAAGAGTGGTGCAACCAGATAAAATGTGGATAGACCACCACATATGTTTCATATGTTTTCAGAGCTGAATTTAAATAGTATTGAAAACTACGGGGATTACTAAATGATTACAGTAACTTGGCTGGATCATTAAATAGAATTCAAAGTTCAATTATAATTTATTAAGATATGATACTCAATAACAACCTGCTTTTGTAGATCAAAATTATTTATCAGTGACTTTATTTAATGAAAATAGTTGCTATGACCCTTTTGGGAGAATGAAAGAACTGAAAGTGCATGCGTTTAGGCATGTGGGTGAATGAGAGAGCTCAGCCTTCATCTTCCATAGTAGAATAGCAAAAGATAACTTCTAAATTAATTATTAAATTAACTGATATAATAATATAATCAAAAGTTATGTTGACAGTGTCAAAAGGAATAGCAAGAGGACTTGAGCGTGCTGATTTTTAAGTGTGTGAATTTGGGATAAGGACATTGCTGTAAAGGTCTGTCGATTTATTTAGTCTAAAAGTACTACTTAAAATTTTATACTATGTTCATAGGCTATTTTACTAAAAATATAAAAATTGGTGCTTAGATTTAAATTTGTATATTTGAAAAATTATATTAGTCTAAACATTTAATGAATAGGTTTAACTTGTGTAAGTGTATGTACATATAAATGGAGTATAGCATCTCCCTTCCTCTCCTGAAGTCTGAACTAATAAATAAGGCCAACAAGTTATCCAATAGGCACAATATAATATCATAATCTGGCTTATATTTGAAAGCAAATGGGATGCCAAAGCCTATATATCAGTATGGAGTAGACAAATCCACCCAGATGCAACCAGTGTAACACGATGTCAAATTCTTGTTCCGCACAGGGACCTGCCCTTTTGAAACATATGCCATAGAAGACAGAAACTGAACATTTACTTGCTCTGTTTCTATGCAACAGCTTGTTGCCAAGGAGAGAGAGAAAGTGAGCGAGAGAGAGAATAAATAACTAATCCTGACTAGTTTATCCTTTCTCATGTTTAACAAATAAAGGCATTTCTAGGGAGGAAAATCAGAAGAGGTAAATCAATTCAAGCAGTAGTAAATGACTGGAGTTTTTTCCACATGAAAAGTTGCAGGATAAGTCAGAAAGATACCAGGAGTATGATTATATGTTCTATAGGAGGCAATCTGCAGTTTTGTGGTTCTCCACCTCTCCTTGCCTCTTGTTAATCTTTCATGTGTTGTCTTCAGATCCCTGATTTGCAGGGTAGATTTTTACGTTAGAGGAAAAAAATGATGATGAATTAATTAGATAATTTCATTGAGGCCACTTGGCTCTCAAGTCTTACCATTCATTATTCAATTGTCCTTCCCTAATCATGTTCAATCGCATAGTGTGGTATATATCAGAGGATCTACAATGTATAAGGTATACATTATTTCAATAGTTATTTCAGTAATGATAGTTGAATATAAAGATGTCCCAAATTCCAGTATAAATTATTTAAAATTATTAAGGTGTATATATAAAACATGGTCTGTCCAGAAAAATTCCAGCCATTGTTAATATAACGAAAATAGATTGCATGACTTCAATGTAAGCTGGCAGTCAAGGAGAGTGGACTGGAATGTCATGTGTGAACAATGACAATTTCACTGTACTTGTCAGTGGGGACAGTAGATGCCATTGAGTGAGCATGTATACTGTGTGGCCACCGCATTCAAAATGACTGAGTGAGTACAGCAATGAATCCACATCAAATTTTGCATCAAGCTTGAATGTTCCTTCATTGAAACTATTTGGGTGATTGAAAAGGCTTTCGGGGACAATGCAATGAGTGCAGCATAAATAAAAGTATGTCACAAATGCTTCAAAGATGCTTGAGCATCTGTTGAAAGTGATCCACCTTCTGGAAGACCTGCAACAAGCAGAACACCCGAGAATGTTGAATGGGTAGGCTGTAATCAACAAAGATCAGTCACTGACAGTGTGGGAACTAGAAGCTGATCTGGGGATTCCAAAAGCTACAGTGTGTGAGATTTTGACACAAGATCTTGGCAGGAAATGCATCATTGCGAAATTCATTCCATGGCTTCTGCAATCAGAGTAGAAGGAACATCTTGCTGCAGTTGCTAATGGCTGGATTCAAACTGCTCCTAATGAACCAGATTTCATCAAAAAGGTCATAACCAGAGACAAATCGCGGGTCTATGTCTATGATCCAGAACAAAGACCCACTCATGCCAATGTAAGTGGCTTTGCTCTCCACACCTAAAGAAGGTGCAGAAAAGTCATAATAAGATCAAGACCATAAAAAATAAAATAATTAAAAATAAAAGTAAGCAAAATTAAAAAAATAAAAAGATCAAGACCATGTTAACTGTATGTTTTGATTGGGAAGGTGTTGTCCATCATGAGTATACCCTTCTAGGCCAAACAATTAATAAGGAGCACTACCTCAATGTTCTTCATTGGTTGAGTTGAAGAAACGACCCCAGCTATAAGAAACTGGTAATTGGCAGCTTCATCACGACAATGTGTTCGCTCGTGCATCCCATCTCTTCCAGACATTTTTTTGGCAAAACATCAAATCACACAGGTGACTCAAGCCCCCCTAAATCCCAGATTTGGTGCTCTGAAATTTCTGGATTTTCCCAAAACTAAAATTACCTTTGAAAGGGAATACATTTCAGACCAATGATGACATTCAGGAAAATACAACAGGGCAGCTGATGGTGATTCTGACAGAAGATGAATTAACAAGGGGTTTTTGAACAGTGGAAGAGATGCTGAGAGAACCGTATGGGGTCCCCGAGGTGCCTACCTTGAAGAGGACTGAGGTGTCATTGTCCTGTGTACAATGTTTCTTGTATCTTCTTCAATAAATGTCTCTATTTTTCATAATTTGTGGCTGGATACTTTCAGGACATACTGTGTGTGTGTGTGTGTGTGTGTGTGTGTGTGTGTACACATGCATATTTGAAACTTATTCAGGGAGAAATTAATGCTTAGTTTTTAATTCTTTTAAAGGTTCAAAAACAAAAGATCAATTTCAAAAAAATAGATTCTGCAATGACATTGACTTTTTGGAGTGGATTAAAAAGAAAATAAATTTAAACTTATTCTCATATTTGTTTCATTCTTCTCATCTCAGTCTATGAAGATTTTGATTTGGAATTAGATCCATTTAATAAGTGTGGCTTGATGTTTCTTTTACAGAAATAACTTGGTTTCTTTGCAAATACAAGTGCTGTTTTTTGTCTCTCATATGCCAAATTTTTAGAGAACAAAGAATTAGCAAGATGTACAAGATGACCACATTCTGGACCCATGCCCAATATATTTTAAAGTCAAACTAATTCCTAGTTTCTTGAACAGCTATCCCAATTAATATTTTGTCTTGAAAATCATTCAGTTTTAGATCATTCTAATCCAAAAACATTTAACAAATATTAACAGAGATGAGATGTTATTTGTGTGATAATGAATATATAAACAAAAGTCTTATTTTAATTTTAGAGTTTATAAACTGTGAATTTAAATTTAACTTAGAAAGCTTACCTGTCACTCTGCTACAGTATATTTATGTCACATACAGTATCAAGTGGATGATACTGCGTATAATGTCTTTTGCAGTAATGAACAGATGTGCCCATCAAAACCTAAACCTTCTTTTTAGCCATAGATTAAATTTCCCATTCTCACTTGCAGTCAGGAGTGGCCATGCGGAAGTCATATATACCACTTCCAGAATTGACCAATAAAATGCTCTTACATGATTTCCCTCTTTTCCTTTCCCCTCTATATTCTAATACCAAAGGTGCAAGTGGACTCTGAATTCCTAAGAGATGGTGAAAAAAACAAAATGAAAGGCACATATTCTGTAAAGTGCTAAGCAGATAGTTACATGCCAAATATACACACGGAACTGTTAGGTAATCAATGAAAACAGCAACAATGCAACCTCCATACTGTTGTCGCTGATACTGAATAACTTACTACAGCTTACACTGCATAACAGAGATAAAGGGCACTAACCCAAGAAAAGCTAGGACATGCGGCATGGGTTTGGCAGTTGTGAAATAAAAAGCAAGGAAATGAGATACAATGAGGTGACAGTGGGAAAGCCCTTTTACGTATTAAATCACATTCCATAAAATGTTATCAGTAAAGAGTTGGAAGACTTATGAGGATGTTAGTGAATCTGCTGGGGTCAACTTTTTGCAAAGTGTTAGTGAAGGCTAAGAGATCCCAGGGTCCCCCACAAGTCTAGCTTGGGGGCTGGGAAAAGCAGCAGCACAGGCATTGAGAGTTATTTTGCATATCAGTAACAGCAGGCTAGACTCATAGCCTGCGTGGAGCCAGGGAGGTGGGTATGACTTTGACCCATGATGTAGCTGGGAGGCAGTCCCCCCGTTACAGCACTTGCAGGAGAGCTCGGAGATGGTTCGCTCCACGCGGGGGGACCATGCCTGCTCAGAGTAACTATGGCAGCCAAGAGAGGCAGAGAATATGGGAGCGCTGGCAAGTGCAGCTGACTCTAGGAGGAGTCGGAAATGGGGTTAGAGTGGAGATGCCAGACTAGGATTTAAACAAAAAGGTGGGCCACCATGTAGGATGGGGACAATGCGGGACAATGGGGGACAATGCAGGACCATGCGGGAAGAAAATGGGTAAACGGCCTCTCCCGGCAGGCATTGAGGAGATGCCACGTCGTTTTTGGATTAAGAACTGGACATGCGGTGACACAGCTAATGGTGCTAGGGACCTTGGGGGACCTGCCCAGCTGAGCACAGATTAGAGGGAAAAACTGGGAAAAGTGAGCAGTGAGCGGCAGGCCTCTATTTTCATTTATTTTATTTTATTTTTTTATATAGAAGGCAGTACTTCTGACTGGCACACTCTGAGACTGGCCTGACTTGGCAAAGGGGCTGGGGCAGGACAGTAACTGTATGTGGGTGGGTGTATCTTTGTTTCTAAAGGAAGTGAGATTTAACAGTAGAATTCTGCCCTTTATCTAAACTTGTATAACGTTTAATTAAATAGTTCCTTTCCTAAGTTAAATAGTTACTGATCACTGGCATTAAGAGCCATAATTCCTACTGGTGGAGGACAAAGAAGAACCGTAGTACAAGGAGATCCTGGTGGGGAGGGGGTGTGTTTCTGTAACATTTTGTAGTAACTATCATCAGCTCGGTAAGCCCTTGGTCTCTGGCACAACTACTCAAGTCTCACAGTGACAAATCTACTGTCACTATGAGATGTCCATGGGCTACTTGGCAAAGAGCAGGCATGGCTAGATGTGACCCGCTGACACTAGCGAGTTATCCTCTCCTAGGGGAGTGTGTTCCATAAGTCAGAATGATCATAGATACTGAATGGTGAAAGGAGACAGTCAGAATCCTCACAGGAATATTGAATCATGAAACATATCATTCATGGTACAAAAACAAATTAAATTGGGTTATCTTTCAATCCAGGCAATTGTGTCAGTTTTATCAAAGATATAACTCAGGTTAAAAATTATGTCTAGCAGAGGTCTTTGGTGAGTTGACTGCCCCGTGGAACTGAAGGAAAATGAATAGATCACAGGTGCTGGGTAATTTTTGAGTGAATGGCATTGCCAGAGAGAACACGAACCATGACAACAAAAGAAAAAAAAAGCAAACAAAAACAAACTATTTGTGTTTTAAAAAAAAACTTGTAGAGGTCCCCAAGCATACACCAGCCAAAGGTGCTCATCTATAACATTTTAAACAGATAAAACCATGGAGATTAATGGACAAGAAGAAACTTCCCAAATAGCAAAACCAGGACATGAGAACAATTAGCGAATGAACCTTTCCCAGGAAAAAAAATCAGGAACCAATCAAATAATTTACATATACCCCTCCAAGTTGGAATGGACCAACAGATCTTGTTTTGTCTCTTATTCTCATTTTCCAAATTGATGTTTTTAGTTTTGCTTAGGTGTGGATGTCTGTCTTTATTGCTTTATTGTACATGGGCTACATGTGCGAATGGGACTTGGAATATCAGATAACCTGGACTTTAGGTTAACAGGTAAATTTTCTTTTTTTAGAAGCCACATCCATAAATCGTGGAAAAGTCTGCAAATCACCCACAGATCCTGGACTTTGAGTTGGGTGCTGTAAATGCATTGGACTTTGAGTTGCTTCCCTTAGGGAAGACTGAGTATATTTCATTTTTCAAAGGAGACGTGCAATCTTTGTGACCACGTAGCGACCGATGAGGAGACACACGGCAGAGCCATTTTTGGACACACAAAAATAATGCCTTCCTTTTCCCAGGCACAGAGATATCCTAGTCTCTAACCTTCATTGTGGGTAGATATAGTCATGTGACTGAGCTACAACCAATAGAAAGGAAGTAGAAACAATATGGTCACTTTTAGAACTATCCCATACAATAAAATCCTACCGCAAGTTCCTTCATGCTTTCTTTCCACGTGATGGAAATGGTATCGAACAGAGGGCTCTGAGACAGCCAGGATACTAGATACATAGATTCAAGGACACTAGAGACTGGAATTTATCCAGAAAAGGGCACGAGTTAACATCATTATTAAAGCATTAAGAATGGGGTGAAAATAACTTATCTTGTGTTAAGTGATGAGAGATATTTTGATTTTTGTGTTTTATGCTTCACATTCACAGAGAGGATGATCTGAGATGTATTTTTACAAAGTTTAGAGTACAGACTAATTTGAGATGGCTCTCTTTGATTAAAACATTTTAAATTTTCATCTGTACATTTCTAAAATGTTGAACTGTTTCTGAGGTGAACCTTATGCCATAGTCTCTCCAGTGAGTCATTTTTAATTATTTTTTCACAGTGTTTGCTGCCGGTTTTCCTCTCTAGAATTGCTTTAAAATTACCTTATTTTCACTTTCAATTGTAGTTCATGTAGAACACAGGTAAGCATGAAAGAAATGGAAACATTGTTTAGTTATGCGTATGTTAGGCTCAGGCAACCTCAAGGCCACTTGATCTTTGGAAGGTCAGCTTTTCATTAAAAAGTAGGGCAGGTAGCATCTGATCTCTTACACATTGTTGATGCCTTACAAAAATTTTAAGTAATATGAAAAATTATATTTACTCAAAACAAAAACAGATCACCTTTTAAAATCAAATGCCTGCTTTTAAAGAAATAAAATCATGCCTTACGGTCACCTTTTTCTCTTCTGCAACAGCTAACATGGTTTACATGGAGAATACAAATCCAAGATATAATATGTTCTGACTCCCTCCCCTCTAAAAAACTGCAATTCTCTTCTGGAGGGCAGGCCCCTTGGAGTACATGTTTCCCCACTAGATGAGTGTTCCAGGAACCCATGTGCAACAGTGTACCAGCTGGCATTGTTGCGAAAAGCTGCTTTTGGCTGCAGTGAATTATTTCTGAAGACTTTTTCAATGTGTTTCCTCATTTCATAATGGGTGATTTACAGTGTGCTTGCGCACACTGAGCTGAGTGTTCGGCTGTTTTTGACCAAAACTGTCATGATCCCAATGTCTCACCTTCCCTATTCAACTGATCTTGCCCCGAGCAACTATTTTTTGTTGTTGTTGTTTCCCTGGGTGAAAAAAAGTCCTCAAAGGGAAATGTTTTGCTGATGTGAAAGAGGTGAAACAAAAAACAGCCAAAACACTAAAAGGCATCAAAGTTGACAAATTCAAAACTGTTCTGAGCAGTGGAAAAAATGTCTGATAGGTGTATTGAATCAAATGGAGAGTACTTTGAAGGTGACTGAAGTTTAAACATATAAAAATAAATACACAATTTTTTTAAATAAAGAAATTTCATTTTTTTTTAGTTTCCCCCTTGTATGTCTGTGACCACTTGTTAAGGGAAACATACTGAATTTTTTGCTAGTCCCCAAATATGGTATGGCCTTTCATCTAAAGCTTTAGTTCAAACTTCAACATTTTTCTCTGTCTTATCTGTAATCTCCAAGAAGTCTTAGGTTATGAATCTCTTATTAAATTTAAATTACTATGTGTCATTGATTTTGGTATTTGTTTCTTAGTAGTTTTCATTTTAATTTCTCAGATAATTCAAAAATTCATAGTGAATTCATGTAAATATAACTCATATTAAAAACATTAGCATCTCCAACGTTTGAGACATACTGTGAGATCAATATGTATTTGTCAAATAATGAATTTATGAAAAATAATATTAAACAATTTGGTTTATAAAATTTTGCTGGCTGAGTAATCTGCAAGAAAATCAAACCAAAACAAGTTATTTAGGGGAATTAGCTATTCCATTAAAAGGCATCAAGGATAAAATAATACAGAAAAACTTTCTTGTTTGTTGGTCTTCTGATTTAAGTGGTTCTTTACAATTTTTTTTATCAGAGTATATTTGCAGACTCAGAATTTCCACTTACGTTGTATTCTGAGTATAATTGTTTTTTCATGATCTTATTTTAAATATCATCATTAAAGATGTTTCTTAATTATCTATAATTCAGTAAAAGGCAGTTCATTTTGTTTCAGACTTTAAACCTTCAATTAATCTCTTATATACTGAATTTGTTTTTAAATAAAATTTCAAGAATTGATTGTTCACATTTTCATTCTGCATACCACTAATATAAATGTTAAAATAACTGCTCAATCTAGTAAATTTATGTTTGTTTGCCAGAATAAAGCTTTCTTATTATAGCTCTCTCTTTACACTTCATGCACTATTATGTTTATAACTTTCATTATTTTTAGCAGATACAGAAGTGAACTACATAGTCAACACTATTACCAATATTGATCACTAAAAAAATAAATATTATTTTCAATATTCAAATTGTCCATTATCAAGAAAATAATAATCATGAGAAACTTAAGGGAGAGGACAACTATAGATTATTTTTTGAAATTGCCAAGTCTTGCCTGAGGAAAAAAACACTTATCTTTGTTCTTCTAAAGAAAAATAGAGACTCTCATTTATTTATTGAATAGATATTTTTGAGTGTCTAACATGTTTCAGGCTGTGTTCTTTGCACTTATGAAAGACCAGTTAATAAAATAGAATAAACTACTACTCAGGTTTCATGGAGTTTGCATTTTAGAGAGAGAGAGAGAGAATGTAAGGAAATATAAACACACAGACATGCGCAAACACACACGCACATGTATACACCATGCTACAGTGGTCGATAAGTTACCAAAGTCTATGAAGAAAATAAAACTAGAAAATAAGAACTCTGACATATACGCAGTAATTCAAGTTCACCTTATGTAAATGCAGGTAAGTTCTTTTCTTCGCTCAAAATTCTCTAAAGTCTCTCCAACTCATGCTACATTAAATCTTGAGGCTCTCCTTAGAGCACTGCTGACATTGAGCAAGGTCTCCCTCCAACGCAGCCAACAGTTATCCCACTTTGATCCCTGGATAGTGGTCGCAGCTTTATTTTTTTCTCTCCAAACATGAAGTCCTTTTCTTTGTGTCTTTTTTATATATATTTATAACTTGAAAAAATTTATAAGACCATTCAAAGAACATATATAATTCAAAGAAAGTACATATGAAAGGATAATTAAATCTTCCAACATATATCGCAATTCTCAGAATCTAGAAATATATACCCATTTTTCCTGGAACTTTTCATGCTCAGCTCCCTGCCTGGGGACACTGTGTCAAGAACAGCCTGGAGTGCTCTCAGAAAGCATAAAAAATAGATTAAGTTTGAGTTTCCACAATGTCCAGTAAGAATCCATGGCTTCAAAGTGGAAATAAAGCTAAGTGTCCAAAACTCTGTGTTTCTTCCCCTGCCTATTTTCTTCTAAATACCTTTCAACTCACTTCATAGTTGCTTTTCTTTCTCTACTCGTTATATTCACATTCCGTTTTATTAAGCCCTATTGGCAGTATCTCTTTTCCAGTTCCTCAATAATAAGCTATATTATAGACTCTTACAGAACTCTTACCAACATAAGCTCCCAGAAAGTCAATCCCTATGTCCCTAATATAACCTTTGATTCTACCATACCAAATCAAGATATATAAATCTTCCGTTTGGGGCACCTTCACTTACCAAAACTGTGAAAAGGGAAAACATAAGGCAGGTAGCATTTTCTATTGAATAGCAGTGATCTAAGACCATAGATTGGTGATACAGAGAAGAGTTATCCACAATTACTGCTGCTTTCAGTTGCTCATTTGAGAGGTAATATTTTTTATAGGTCTCCTGTGTTCTGTCAGGTGAAAATACAAAATTAGGAGTACTCCTGAAACTACTAGCAAAGACATACTTTGGTAAACTTCATTTACCATCATTGAGTTCCAAAAGAAAGATAATATAAAAGTTGAAGAGACAAAGAGCTTGGCATATATAGATATAATTTATTTAAAGCATATATATATATATATATATATATATAGATAGATAGATAGATAGATAGTGTTTCCCTTTATTTATATAAGCACACTAAATATTAATCAAAACATATGAATTGTTTTTTAGAGGTTTAACCTCTTTTGTTTAATATTTTATTTATTTACTTTTAGACAGAGGGGAAGGGAGAGAGAGAAACATCAATGTGTAGTTGCCTCTTGTGCGCCCCTTACTGGAGATCTGGCCTGCAACCCAGGCATGTGCCCTGACTGGGAATCAAACTGTGACTTTTTGGTTCACAGGCCAGCGCTCAATCCACTGAGCCACACCAGTCAGGGCTTGACTTACTCTGAGGTAGAAGGTTAAGTCACAAAACATAGAATATATAATAATGACAGATTTTGAAGGAAAGTAAAGTTTAGATGAAATTTAAATTAAACAGGCTTACAGAAAAGTAGCATTGTGTGTAAAGAAGTCAAAATCTGGCTTGGATTGCAAAGTGAATCCAAGATTTTTTTTCCCTTGGGAACTACAAGGTCAAGGTAAATGTTGAATTCCATGTTCGGAGAAACTTTATCTAAAGCTCTGCACCTGGGTTCTATATTGAAGTGCTTCTCTGTATCAATGTAACTGAGATTCCCCAGGTAAGAATAGAATTATTTTATTGATATGATTTCGAAAAGCAAAATTCCTCATAGTCTGTAACTATTTAGGACAAATACTGTTTGTTTTTAAAGATTTTATTTATTTATTTTTAGAGAAAGAGGAAGAGAAAGAAAAAGAGAAGGAGAGAAAAATCATTGATGTGCAAAAGACATGTCAGTTGATTGCTGCTCACGCACCACCAACTGGAGACCTGGTCTGCAACCCAGACATGTGTCCTGACCTTGAATGAACCAGCAGCCTTTCAGTTTGCAGGATGATGCCCAACCCACTGAGCCACACCAGCCAGTGCAGAACAAATGTTCTTAATGAGGAATAAAGTAGCTGTCACCCAAAAAAGAGGATTTTTATAACATTTTATAGCTGCAGCATTACCCTGTTGGAACATGATTCTCCGTTAACTTTCAGCTGGCTGCATCTGTAGTTACCATTCTAGTCTGTTGAATTGCTAGCATATTTCAGTTCTTCATTGATAATAATCTTTAGGGTTTTCTTTTCTTCTGTATAACTAAATATCAAAATTTTAGTCATTATGCTAACACAACTTTGTTCCTAAGATAGCTTTCTTAAGATAAAATGTTATATCCTCAATAATTTTTGAATTTTTATTGTCAACATGAAATAGAATAAAAAATACAAGTATAATTCAAATGAGTCATTGAAAGGTATAAATTAATATTTTAGAAAAATGTCAGAATATTTATTTATAGATTATATATAAATTTAAATAATTATGAAAATGTAAATAAAATAGAATTTACTGATATTAAATGACCAGATTTAAGAGTACTTGCTTTTCTTTCTCTCTTTTTTTTTTTTGCTGTTGCTACTGTTGTTTTATAACTTAAACATTTTTAGACTTTGAACATCCTAATAAGAAGGGATAAATCAGGGATATGAATAATTTAATACAAATCATAAACTAATTTATATTAAAAAATAAGATGTGTTAGTAAGACTAAAGTATCTAGATTGACTACACTAAAAAGTTTCATCCTACTCTCAAGTTTATATCACTATTTAAATTAATTCTATGTAATAAAAATTGAATTAAATACAATGGTAGGAAACACTAAGAATGGTAAAAATAAATATGTAAAATCTAGATATTTGTGCAGCAGGTACTATGGCACTACTAATTATATTTTAATTGCTTTAATCCCATTGTTTGAAAAGAAAATTAGAGATTTGAAGTAATTATTTTAAGACCTCGAAAGAGAAACCTCTCATTCTATCTCTATTAAGAAAAAAAATAGGATACTAATATTAATACAGCCTACTGAAACTAACATCAATAATACATTTGTGTACTTCTGTAATTAAGGACTTGACCTCACAAAGTCATTTTCTTTTTACAGTATTTCATTAGGACTTTTGTCAAATAAGTGATTATTTTCCACCATTTAGAAGAATAACAAAAGTTTAACCCCAAAAGACTCAATATATATTTCTAAAGTTTCTCATCTGGAGAATATTTTATGGGACCTATTATATAAAGAGTAATATTTTTGTTTTATATTTATTATGATCATGGTATCACAATTATGAATTTTTAATTTTTGTCACTGATAAACTGTAACTTTTTCTCTTTTACATATGAGTGCTGTACCAATATCTTAACATAGAATTCTGAGTATATATTTAAATAGTCATAAAATACATGAGGCATTTCTTAAAAATTATTAAACATGCAACAAAATAATATTTAATTGTGTCGGGGGAAGTATGTAGCACCAAGCCATTAATTATGAATAAAGAGTCTTTATATGTGCCGTTAGGTGAAACCTTTCTCTTTCATTCTTTTTTTAACCTAGATGCGTCAGTGTTCCATATGTCCTCAGGCATGGAATGCTATTCTTTTGTTAAAATGTGTTCTTTATGACATCCTTTTCAATTACAGTTTATATTCAATATTACTTTGTATTAGTTTCAGATGTACAGAATAGTGGCTAGACAGTCACATACGTTACAATGTGTTCCCCCTGATATTTCCAAAATCCAATTGACACCATCTATAGTTATTGCAATATCATCGACTATATTTCCTTTGCTGTATGCTATTCTTTATACTAAGGAGCCCGGTAGACACACACTATTATGAAACTACTGTTTTGGAGTTAAATATACTCACTGCTATTGGTTGTCATCAAATTTAATCTCTACGCACATTCAAATACACATGTGTTACACAAATAAATATATTTCTATCATCTATCCATCTATACATCTTTCCATGTACCTTCCACAAATTCATGCTATTTACCTATCCACCTACCTATCATTAGTTCTTACTAATATTTCTTATGCTAATTCAGCACCATAAAAGATATTCTTCCTTTCCACCTTCCCTATATTAGTAACTTCCTTCTCTAAAAGTAAGAAGCCTCATATCCCTTAACCTTAAAATATTTTCTCATTTGCTAAACTATAAACTACATATTTGGGAGTAAAAATTATATAACTGAAATAAAATAATAGATCAATAATAGTTTGCAGTTATTTTATTTTAAATTTTGGAGTATATATTGTTTTCAAGTTTATTTGAATTAATATCCCTCTTTTTTGTACACATATTATAAATTTGAAATATAGATTCAATAGTTTTTGCTGTATTTCATTTAAATCAGTGTTGATTTTACTTTTTAGGTAAAATATAAACATGGTTATGAAAATTAAAACTAAACAAAGGGCATTCTATTTAATCCCTTTAATCCCTCCACTCCGTTTCTACCCACCTTGTGTAGGTATATGCTTTCATTATTATCTGTATTATTTTTTGTTTCTTTTGGGAAAAAAATTAAAAAGATGTATTCATATATTCTAATCTTTAATACTTTCTCTTACCAGACATACTTTTTTATACTTCATATTTTTCATTAGCAATACATTCTGGATATAATTTGATATCAGTTAACAGAGATGGTTGTCAATTATTTTTTTTTTACAACTGCTACACACTTTATTGTCTTTCAGCAGCATTGTTTATTCAGTCTGTTACATATGCAAAAAATATGTTTTTTCCAATATTTTACAATTAAAAACATTGGTCCAATAAATAACCACTGCATATAAGTCTATGTACTGTTGGATGTGTGTTTTCAGCATAATTTCCTGGAAGTGGGATTGCAGTTTCAAAGGTAAACATATATTTTTGTATTATATATTGGCAAATTTCCTTCCTAAGGGTTGTGCCAAGTAACAATCCCAGGAGCAACTCAGGAGAATGCCTGCTTATTCACAGTTTTTCCAAAGAAAGTTTTAATTTTTTTGTCAAACTTTTGTTTAGTAGGACATAAAGGGTGTATTACTAAAATTTTTACCTGCATTTCTTTTCCTCTTGTGAATTGTATCTTCACATATTTGCTACATATTTTGTATGTTTGTGATTTTGATTTCCCTCAATTTAGTTATGTGTTTAGTTATATTATGTTTTTGTTAATATTAATCTAAATTACCTTCAATTATCTTTCTTAAACAACAAACCACCCAGGTGACTCAGCCCCCTACAGCCTAGATTTGGTGTCCTGAGACTTCTGGCTTTTCCCAAAACTAGAATCACCTTTGAAAGGGAAGAGATTTCAGAACTTCAGACCACCAATGAGATTCAGGAAAACATGATGGGGCAACAGATCGTGACTGGGAGAACTGTGTGAGGTCCCAAGGTGCCTCCTCTGAAGGGGACTGAGGCATCATTGTCCTATATACAGCGTTTCTTGTATCTTGGGTCTTCTTCAATTAATGTCTCTATTTTTCATATTACATGGCTGGATACCTTCTGGACAGACCTTGGTATATTGTGCTAAGTAGTTTAATATTAGTTGAATTGAATCAAAACACATACTCTTAATATGTGTATTTCTTCTCTGAATTGTCAATTTACTCTAATTTCAGTGAAAAGAATGTGTACATGAAAGGTAAGAGGGGAGTAAGAAGCAGGCTTTACAGTGTTGCAGTAAAAATCCTGAATTTTACGGTTTACACTCAATAATATATGATGACTTCTTCATTATCTTCACTGGCACTGAAAAATTTATTTGAATTATTTTATTGTTGCTTTTTCTGAGATATTTTTTCCATTATATGTACAAATATATTCCTATTATTTCACAATTATTGTACTGAAGAAAAGATTTCTCTGCTTGAAGCATTAATAACGTTATAAGTTTACTTCATGGAGCAGAAATTGTAATAGCCTGCTTTTATCAACTGCGAATGTCCTATATTCCTTCCAGTGCCATTTTTTATACTAAAGCAATTTTCATTTGATTCTTTGTAAAATTAGTTTTCTTTTATTTCCTTTATTGAAGGTCAAAATGTTCAGGTTTTATCTGAGTTTCTCATAAGTTTTAAATAGCAATTCAATTTTAGTCATTTTTAGTGAGCAAAGTAAAGAATACTATGAAAAATCTTCATCTATTTAGAATTAAATTATACTCTAACTGTAATTTAATAGGTTTTAAAACTTGGAGCTACTTAAGCTCTGCAAAAACAAGACTGCCTATTGTCCTCATAGTTGTGGTATTTCTGGCTCCTTTTGCACTTTTCTGAAGAATTTATTCTACATTTTCAAAGGTAAAAATTAAAAGTCTTTTTTTCTGGGAGTAGAAACTCCCCCAATTTTGTGTTTCTTTCTTAATGAAAGTGACCTACAAGAACAAAAAGACAGACACATCGATCATAAGGCATGGTTCACACTTAGTCTCTACATTTAAAATCACACATATTCCTGGCATTTAAGGGAACTGTTAAAGTTGAAATTAACAGATTTTAAATTTCTTAAACATAAATATGGCTGTTTTAATAACTACTTGAGAATGTGTGTCAATTAGAGTTGTCACAAAATGATGAATTTAAAGGATTTACTTGAGGACTGTTTAATGGAGGCAGAATTTAAAGGGCTGTGTACAGGTTTAAATAGCCCCAGTGTTTTTATCAAACCATTCCAATAGTGGCTAGAGTTAAGAAGCCATTACACCATCTGCCTAAATGAGAAAGCAAAGACATAGTGTAACTGTTAGTTACAACGATTCTTTTATTTTTAGCAGGAAAGAGAGGTAAGTGTCCTATTGCAAACTAGGGTCATGCTTTCTTGCCTTCATCAGCAGTGGCTCCCAAGAAAAGTGATCATGTGATATCAAAGGGAACTATAAATATGGCCACTTTTAGAATGATAGCAATTCAGGGAGCAAACAGTGGTTACCTCTCTAGAGTATTCCTTTATCTATCTTGCATTATCCTCCTATTAAGGATTTTTTTTTCAGACTAACAACAGGTAAGGTTTTCTTTACCTGCAATTATTTTTGTCACCTTCAAAACACTAGCTGTCTAACACAGTAAAATTATAACAAACAAGCTATTTAGATCTGTTTAAATTGGCCACTGTGTGTTATAGTTACAACGATTCTTTTATTTTTAGCAGGAAGGAGAGGTAAGTGTCCTATTGCAAACTAGGGTCATGCTTCCTTGCCTTCATCAGCAGTTGAGCAGAGGTGGGAACAGTCTGTCAGTTCCCGAGGCAGGAAACACCAGGCCTCTGAGAATCAGATTGTTAGCATATAGAGAGCTCCTTTGTCACCAAGACTGGAGGAGCCTCACTGGAGCCTTTGATAAGCTCTTTTAAGAAATTCAATATATTTAAACTAACTAAAAAAAAATGGAAACTGTTCACCCAATTATCTTACCCCATTCCTCCAACTTAGCATAAATGCCCTCCATATCCATCCATGTTGTCACAAACAGCAAGATTTCATTCTTTTCCATGGCTGAAGAATATTCTATTATATACATATCACAATTCCTTACAATTTCTACATTCATTCATCCATAGATGGACACCTAAGGACAAAAACACATATATTTATGTATTTACAAATGGCTATTTGACTATCACAAATAATTCTACATTGAAAATGGGGATACATGTATATTTTCTAGTTATTGTTTTCATTTCTTCAAATATACATAAATAAATAGAAATGTTGGGTCCTACAGATATTACATTTTTAATTTATTGAGGAGTTTCCATACTGTTTTCCACAGTGGGTACACCATTCACATTCCCACCAGCATTAAAAAGGGTTCCCTTTTCATCACCTCCTTACTAATATTTTTTATTTTTAGACTTAATAATAGTAAATCTAACAGGTGTGAGATATCTCATGTCGTTTTGATTTGCATTTTCCTCATGATTTACTGAGATAGAGCATCTTTTCATGTATCTGTTAGCCATCTGCATGTTTAGAAATCTGTCTATTCATACCTTCTGATCATTTTTCAATCAAATTAGCCATCTGTATGTTTAGAAATCTGTCTATTCATATCTTCTGATCATTTTTCAATCAAATTGCTCTTGAGTTGTATGAGTTCTTTATATATTTTGGGTATAAATCCCTTATCATATATATGATTTGCAATTATTTTTCCTATTCAGTAGGTGGTTGCCTTTTGATTCTGTTAATGGTTTTCTTTGTTGTGTAAGAGCTTTCTAATTGGATGTAGTATCACATATCTGTTAATACTTTTTTTGCTTTTGTTGTCTGAATCAAAATATTATCACCAAGACCTATGTCAAGGAGCATACCACCTATGTTTTTTTCTATGAGTTTTATGGTTTCAGGTCTTACATTCCACTCTTTAGTCCATTTTGAGTTAATTTTTGCATATGGTTTAAGATAGGTCCACTTTCAATCTTTTACATTTGGCTGTTGAATTTTCCTAATATCATGTAGTCGAGACTGTCCTTTTCCTTTATGTGTTCTTGGCTTCTTTGTCTTAAACTAATTGACATATATTAATGGATTTATTTCTGGGCTCTCTATTCTGTTTCATTGCTCTGTGTCTGTTTTTACATTGATACCAACACCATTTTTATTACTATGGCTTTGTAATATATTTTAAAATCAGAAAGTATGTTGGTTCAGGTTTTGTTCTTTCTCAAGATTGCTTGGATATTTGAGGCCTTTTACAGTTCCATACACATTTTAGGACTATTTGTTCTATTTCTGTGCCATTATGTGTTTTTGATAGGGATTGCATTGAATCTGTATATTGCTTAGAGTAGTATGGACATTTTAACAATAAAAATTCTTCCATTCCATGAGGATGGATTATTTTGCCATTTTTTGTGTCTTTCTTATATTTCTTTTACTAAAAATCTTGTATTTTTTTGATAAACATATATTTACCAAGTCCTTGTTTAAATTTATTGCTAAGCATTTCATTCTTTTTGATGCAATTATGAGATTGTTTTCTTAACTTCTTTTTCTTTTCTTATTCTGTATAGAAATGCAACAGACTTAGAATATTCATTTTGTGTCCTGCAACTTTACTGAACTTAATTATTAGTTCTAATAATTTTCTGATAGATACTTTAGAATTTTTTTATATATAGTACCATGTCATCTGCAAATGTTGGTGAGAAGGTAAGTCTTGCTTTAAAAGTTCTTACCAAAATAACATTTTAAAATTTAATTTAAGTAGATAAAAACATACTTTATGCCCTTAACTGATATTGCTTAGTTAGTTGGGCATCGTTCCACAAACCTGAAGGTTGCCAGTTTAATCGGTGTTTCTCTCTCATATCAACATTTCTCTCCCTTTTCCTCTCCCTTCTTCTCTTTGAAAATAAATAAATAAAATCTTTAAAAGATGTATTTAATGTTTTTTTGTGGCCCAAACTGAAACAAGTCAAAATGCGTACCATATAGAACACAGTGAAATTACTGTGGTTTATTAATTCAAAGGTTTACTATAAAATAACACAAATAAAGAAAGTACAGCTCCCAGCAACAGTAATCAGTGAGTCTCAAAATAACTGAATGGAAAAAGTAACATACAAAATCATATATCTGTAGGGTCCATTTATATAAGTGTCAAAACCAGGCAAAACAACCATATATATCAAAAAGTAAAGAGAGCACTTACCTCTGGAAGTGATACATTACATAGTGATTAATTGCACATGAGGGAAGCTCTGCGATACAAATAAAAATACTTTATTGATTTAGGATAAAAGCAAGTTTTAGTCCACATATGACCCATGCAATGTAATGCATACACATTATATGTCCATATGTTCTTTTTAAAGGTTTTATTTACTTATTTTTAGAGTGGAAGGGAAGGAGAAAGAGAGGGAGAGAAACATCAGTGTGTGGTTGCCTGTCACATGCGCCCTGCTGAGGACCTGGCCCACAACCCAGGCGTGTACCCTGACGAGAAATAGAACCAGCGACCCTTTGGTTCACACGCAGGTGCTCACTGAGCCACACTAGCCAGGGTTGTCCATACATTTTTAAAGAGTAATCCCTTTTGCTCTCATCTGACATTTCTTTTCTTTTCTTTTTCCTTTTTGTGTGTGCTCCAGTCTACCTGTACCGTCTAATTTCTCTCTAGCTTAAAATATCTTGTCTTTTTATTTTTATTTTTTTATACAAAGATAGGTTTAGTTTCAACAAGTAGTAAAGTAACACTTAAAATAACACATCATTGCCACAATCAGATTAATAAGTATTAAAAATATTGGCAATATCAAGTATTGGTGACTGTTCAGGCATTGCTGGTTGTCCCAATATCTGTGTGAAAGTAACTTGTTGCCAATCTCTTGATCGCAGTACCTAACATTTTATGGAGGATTACATATTTACTTGTAAGGCTCTTTTACCAACTTGTCAGCTCTCTGAGATCATGTGGAAGTTGTTTCATTTTTTTTCTTCCCAAGTTCTAACATAGAGCTGTCTTGCATACCATATGGACTTAATAAATACTCATGGAAGAGTACTATTGAAAAAAATATTCCCCTGTCATTATCACATTTTATAAACACACTTTTAACCAGAATTTATAATACTTTTAAAAAATAGACTATATTGATCTAAGATGATAGTTTTACATCAAAATTTAACCGTATTTGGAACTTTTTGTTAAGTATTAAATATTTAGTTAGGATTGATAATGTCAACAATATTTGGAGACTGATGAGTCTGATAAATAATCAGAACTCCAAGGTTTCTATAATTGCCCTTACTAGTGGTATACCTGATCTTAAGTTGAAAAGAGAAAGTATGTTGGGGAATGGAGATATATTTGAGGAAATACAGTGTTATAAGTGATAATTATACTTGCAGATTAAGTATCTACAAACGTCTAGGTTAGTGAGGCCTTATTATGAGATATGAAACTGTATTAATATACTTATTTCATAATTCCTAAGAGGTAAATACTTATATCCTCTAAAGACAATGCTTGACATATAGAGTTCCACCAGCAAGAGACTGCTGCAAAGTATTAACTGAATATTAAAATAACTATTGGTATTTTAATACTTTTCTCCTAAAGAAAATTCTGCCACTTTTCACACTCACAGCAGTTGCTTCTCAGATGATGTCACCTGACACTTCTTACAATGTTGTTTGGTCTAATGGATTTTAAGCATATTTATTTTGGCGTTTACCCATTTAATAAGATAATATAGGCATTAAAACAACACATTCCTGTTAAAATGCCATCATCCTGAACTTTCTCTCTTCCTTTCTGCCTCTTTATCCACCCTTTCTTTTATATCTCTCTTTTACACATGCACCCACTCAGTTTCTTTTATTCCCCTCCAGTAATGGCTAATTTTTTATGTTTGTTTATTGCAAAATGTAAATTCTCTTTCAAGATAAGAGTGAAAAGAAACACTTGAGGGAGCATTTATGATTTTAAAAAAATCTCAATTTTGTAGCAAGGTAATTTATAATCTTAATTAACTTACATTCTTATAATGTTTCTATTGATTTCAGCCGAGACTCTCAGAAGCGTAACACAACAGTATTTCTAATTTCTTTGCACATTTACACTTAATAAAAATGTAACATACCTCTCCTTATATTACAAGGTAAATAGTCATGTTTGATCTTTATTTCTACGCATTATACTCTTTCAGGTAAAAATTGATTAAATGGGCTTGTTTATTTCAATTATTCTGATAGGCACTGAATTGAAAAGATGTTTGATTTTTTTCTTGCTTTTCATTACCTTTAAAACCACAGAACATGAAATGATGAAATGTATTCTTGAGGTGCTATTCAGAATACTTTAGTAAACACAGAATATCATTTTATGCTTGTAAGGCACTAAAAACGAACATAAATATAAATGAATATAATATTCTAAGTTCTGTTTTCTGTAGTTATGAGGACCTTTAAGATGGTTATAGTTAATAATTTAGTAAAATGATATTTTAAAAATTAAGTAATTAGAATGTTATTGAATCTTGTCTCTATTATCAATTTACTTTTCTCCAGGTAAAAGGAAATTTTTAAAAATTTGATAAAATCGATAGCTAGCTCTCTTGGGATGCTATTACAGGCTGCATATTAGTTTCTTTTCTAATAAAACCTTAACCTGACTGAGAGATTTTGTATAAATATTAGGTGATAATCAGTAGACTAATTATTATCGGTTGTAAAAAAGACATGATAGCGAATTGTAGCAAGATCACAGATGAAATAATTAAAATATGCTCATCGGAAAAAAATTGAAAATTGCGCAGGTTTCCTAGTAGGAATGATATAAAGTGTTGTGAGTAATGTAACTACAGTCAGTTCTCGTTTTTGGCAGTAGTTATCGTCTGCAAAGTTGCTGCAACACTGAGTTAGTGAATATTAAATCCTCACTCCTGGGGGAAACGCAGGGTGAGGTTCCGGTGAGCCTCTGTTCACAGCTTTTTCATCAACTAATCAATATATAACCTTGTCTTATGTGTGTTTCTGCTTAAAAGCACCTAATTTAATACATATTTTTATCCATTAGCATTGAACTTGCTGTCAACAGCTGTGTTACTCATGCTTCAGAGAAGCTTATCTTAGACACATTTTTTGCCTTAAAGGTACTGACAGCATTTCAGCACTTAGCTTGGGGGCCTTTTGAAACAGTGAAATCTTCAAAAACAAAGCAACACAACACATAACCCCATATAAATATGAAAAACATGGCACTAAGTAGATTGTGGGAAGGAATGGTGTATTGTATGAGAGCTGAAACAAGACAGGGCATCACCTTGTTTCTCCTCAGCTAGGAACCCTGCATCAGGTGACAAAATGTTTCAATATTGGGCAGGCCTGTGAATGCCTGTGAAAGTGCAGTAAAAATTGAGTTTGCGGTTACAGAGGAGCTTTAACAAGTGGGCAGATTGCTAAGTATGAGATCTGCTAATAATGAGGTTCGAGCACAGTTTGATGTCATGCTTTTGGTGGTGACATCAAAGATGTTCTTTCACTTATTGTAATTGTTTTTTTGTTTTTTCAGACATAGACATAAAGCTTAGCCAAAAATACTCACTATCCTTTTAAGCCATTTCTGCCCAGTTCTTCAGACTTGTGATTTTCCCATTTTACTGATGAGCATTGACTCTCATCCAGGTATTTGTTTTGGTTCACGTGTCTAAGAATTACCATCGCAGGACATCAAACCGCTTTCTGTAGGATAACCCACCTGAGCTAGAACTTCAGTTGAAGCCATATGATGACTTTTCAGAATGGACAGCCTCTTTATAGCTGTTCCATTCAACTTACAAAAGGGAGGATTTATATGATAGTTTTATAAACATCCATGCCATTGGTTCTGCAGTCACGAGTATGCCTTAAATGATCTCCTGCATAATGCATTTGACCTCTCAGCTTTACCACGTGAACCTGGAAAACAAAGCAAAACCAAGCAGGCCACAGCACTGTTCATCTTCTGCCCACTCCTCTGGCCTAGATAATATTTTTGTATTGTTACCACAAAGAAAGAAATGCACAAAGAGCTTGTGTACATGCTGAGACTTTCTGAGGAAACTTTAGTTATTATGTTTCTATTTCCTTGGTTGTAATTATTGATTGACTTAGTTAAAAGCCTCCAAGTGGTCAATATCCTCGGCAGTGATAGTATAAAATTGTGATTAGTTTGTCTAAGAAAAAAAAAGCAAGCAAACAAAAAAACACTTTAAGTCTTTCCCTTAAAAAGGCCTAAAAATAATCACAAACTCTGTAAAACTTATATTCTTGGTAGCAGTATTATGGTTTCTAAAATGACATTTTAAAAAGATATTTGCTTGCCACTAGTTACTGAGGATAGTCTACTTTGTTAACTCAGAGAATCTGCATCACCTAATGTTCCATTTTTAGGCCTACAATCCTTCTGAAATTGATTTTTTTTTGTATGGTGTCAAGTAGGAGTAATGAAATATATTTTCCTGTGGCAATATTCAATTTTTTACATTTGCAAATGATTGGAAAAATTTCAAACAAGATAATATTTTGCAACATAAAAATTGTGACTCAATTTCAATGTTTATTAATCAAGTTTTATTTCAGCACAGCCATGTCCATTTGTTGACATCTCATTTTTTGATGTTTTCAGGTGGAATTGCAGAGTTGCAATAGAGACTTCATGGTATGTGAAGCCTAAAATATTATTATTTGGCACTTCTCATAAAAAGTTTGCTGATTACTCAGAATGATTCATTTTTCTACTGTACTGCAGTGTCATCTTTGATAAACATCAAGTGACCATGTATGATCAAGTATATTTCTAGACTCTAGGGGACCTATTATTCTCTGTGCCTATCTTTGCACCAAAAATACACTAAAGTTACTCTAACTTAATAATATATCTTGATATATCAAAATACAATTTCTCCAATTGTGCTGGATATAACTATTTTTTGCTTTTCTAGCAGTTTTGTATTTTTACATCAATTATAGTATAATTATGTTAATTTTCTTATGTTTTACCTCCCTCACTTCAAGTAAGATTGGATTGAAATATAGATCAATTTGAGAATTTATACATTTTTTGATAATCGTAACTTCCAACACATGAATACAAAATATCTTTTTAATAATTTAGTTTTCTTTTCGGTTATTCTCAATAATTTTTAGAAATTTTGCTGTAGGTATCTTGCATATCTTTCACTGTATCAGTCAATGTATTTGCTGTATCTTTTATCCTATTGTGAGACTGTATTAATTTTTTTTTTTGTCTGCTAGAGTAGTTTTTTCTGGAAATTTCTTTAAATTCCCTACATACACAAATTCCCTACATATAAATGCATGGAGATACTGACTTTTTTCCTGATCTCAGCACTAATAATTCTTATTTCATTTCCTTCACTTTGTTGAAATAACTTGATGGGCCCAAGATGGAACTGTTTTTGCCTTGGGTACAACATCAGCAACCTGAAACTTAGGAGACTTTCACGTCCCTTTAAACGTCCCCTTTGACCAGATACACAGTGTATCCAATCAGCCAATTCCAAAACACCAAGTGAACTCTGAGCTTCCTCACTTAAGCAGAATCAACTGTGTGAACTCAGACAGTCACATATTTTGTATTCTTCTTGTTCATTGTTCTTAAGCTTACAAAAGCTTCCTGCTTTCTTTCCCATTTTGCTCTTCTCTAAAAGCAAACTATCTACTTTATGAAGTGTTTAAAAAGTCCATTTGCATCACCTAAGTTGTTTGCTCTAATCATTTTAACAGACTTTTGCAGTAAGACGTGCGATCTGAAGCTGAGTATGAACACCTTGTGGAATGAAACACACAGACCAGGCACCTTCTGAATATTTGGAGCCTATTCTTCCTCTCATCATGACCAAGGCTGTGGGTAAGTCACTCTACGATTTGTTTAGATCACTCTCCTGATCTAAACAAACTTTATTTAAAATACATTACCCAAACAACTGCTCAATATAACTTAATAATATATCTTGATTTATCAAAGTATAATTTCTCCAAAAGTGTTGAATGTGTATGTGTACGTAGCTATATGTAGCAGTGCTCTGGGGATATGGAGAGGTTACTTGGCAATGGGCGGAAGGCATCACCAGGGAGTCACAAAGCCCTGAGGTAAGTCCACAGCATGAGCTGTTGGGCAATGTGGGAAATTAAATTAAGACAAGGGAGGTGGGCTGTTTCCACCATCAACATGAAAATTTAAGTAGGCACAAGTCAGACTATTGAAATCTATTAGGGCATCGGTCATTGTAAAGAAATCTTCACATGAAAAGAATAACAGATTCACTGCTAGTAAGAATCTTTGAAGCCCAGCCACAAAATAATGGGCACGTGACTAACACTTAGAAGCTGTTAGAGTACCCTCCCCCTGACTATAACTCCCAAGCTAGGATACGGTGTTCACAGAACGGGTTATATTGACACTAGTCACTTGTCATCCGCAAGAAAATTTTCCTGCAAAGAGGTACACTATAAAACACCACAAAATCCCAACCTAGTAGTACATCTATCTTAGGCACTAATTTGTCTCTGAGAGACC
This sequence comes from Pteronotus mesoamericanus, assembly GCF_021234165.1. Lineage (NCBI taxonomy): Eukaryota > Metazoa > Chordata > Mammalia > Chiroptera > Mormoopidae > Pteronotus > Pteronotus mesoamericanus. The sequence continues at coordinate 35,220,067 of NW_026555285.1, read as the reverse complement.
CAAGGTTTAGCTGAAGAGTTAGAATCCTTGCATTTCAAATAACTGATAATGCCAGCTGCTTATTTTATATCTAAATTTTATGGCCTAGGAAGCTGCAGTTATCTTTTAAAATGGAAAAATCCTACTTAGAAAGCCTAGAATTACAAGGGCCATTATGGAGAATGTTTCATTTAGAAAAATTATTTATTCGAGACGTTCACTTGAAGGGTTCTCAATCAAATAAGCTAGCATACCCATTTTAATTGGCATGTGGAGCCTCAGTTTTCAAGATTCCAAAATAGCTTTACTGAAAGATTCATTGCAAAAGACTAATAAAACACTAAAGACACTAGAGGTACTCAAAAAAGACTATAAAACTGACTTGACTCCCTGCTCTATTTTCCTTACCTTGAACACTCATTCTACTAATTCTCCATCTAAACTGCCTTTCCATTCTGAAGAAACCACAAGACCATAAACAGACGTCCACCAAGCTGGCAGCCTGACTATTGCAAGAGCTCCAAGGCCAGAAACAAAAAGCAGCACCTGACTCCCTCTCCCGCCATTACAGGCCCCTAGGGCTCCATCATCAAAACACCAGACCAGAAATTGGTGTCTGATTTGGAGTCAACGGAGACACGGGAGAGATGACTGCCCTCAAAGGTTTTGTGTAAATCCTGCCACACTGACCTGAATACTCCCGTATCTTCCCTGAAAGGAGAGTCCCAATGTAAACCCTTCCCGCGGCTGAGCAGATCCCAAGGGGCTCTCCCACGGACGGCTTCCAGTCATTCCCTTGGCCAGCCAAGGGGCAACTAAACGGAAAACGAACGGGAAACCTTGACAAAGTCTGGTAGATACCAAAACCACAGTGTCTACTTGAAACCCCAGTTGTTCAGAGCTTTCAGGTGGGACCAGGGAGGCCTGCACAGGGTGAGAATTATGACTAGAGTCAGCTGTTCTGGCTCCCTGCAGCGCCTCTTTGAGAATGGAACATAAATTGTATGTTGTTCATCCCTTTTCAAATTTAGACCCTTGTAAGTTTTGTTTTATGGTGCCCACTGGCGATCGATCCTTACTCTTCCAGAGAAGGTCTTCTTTTGTTTCCTGAGACCCCGGCTTGGCCCTTGCCTTCCTGGGGCACACAGGCTGTCAGTTCTCGAACATACAGGCAGCTGTCTTCAGGTTGGGAGGCCCCAGAATAGGCCAGACGGAAAAGTGGATGGCACTCTCTGAGTGGCCAGGGTCCTACTGAGTGCGTGGGCCGCCCTCAGGGCAGTTGTCTAAGTCTTTCTTCATTTTAAGTAGGTTTGCATGTATTTCTGGATCTTGGGAGGATAGTATCTATTGGACCTTTTTAGGGAAACCTGTTTCATTCACAGTCCATGGGGTCATTCACTATTGCCAAGAATATTTACTACAAACCTGATAAGTTATTTGAAATGATATTTTTGAAGTAGCTCTGTGGAAGAAGTTTGGCCAGATGGGAAGCTGATATGCGGAGCCTGATGGAAACTTATTTTGGCCTTCTCTCGTAAACTAAACTAATCTGTATACACAGAAAGAAGGAAAAACATTCAAAGACAAACAGCTCCAACTCTAGCACATAGGTATCTTGTGATTTTTATCTTTGTTAGTAATCTGAAACTTAAATAACTTTCCTCATTGAAACTCCAAATATGCAGCCAGAGAAGCTTAATTAAGGCAAACTTACTGAGGTAAGTGAGGAAAGTAATTGTGACAAAATTGACAAAGATGTCTCAGAAGTGATGCTAGCCTAAATAAATAAATAAATAATGATAAAAGAATTCCATAGACATTTTACAATGTTGAAAGTGCAAAGGATAAAATCTTGGACGCTGATTTAAATTTAGAAAGAGTATAACAATGTGCTAATGCATAGAAAAGATGCTTACCCTGAGTGATTGGATATTTATAAGAAAAAAAATGCTGTTCGAACTTAAAGTTTTATACAAAGAAAATAGAACATTAAATTATCAATATTTCTAATGTCTTAAATTACAGTAAATTAAAGATGGCCATAAATTATTTGCAGCTTTTATTATCTAGAAGTGAAATTTATTTCTCATTTCCTGGAATCTGGGCTGGAATTATGGCTTGAGTTTAAAAAATCACAGTTTATTTGTGATATAACTAAAATATATGTTTGGTCTTTGACCCCGTTCCTGGCACAGAGTTTCTAAAAACCTTGGAATTTCCGGAGTAACAAGAGTGCCTTTTGTTTTTCATAATGAGCTACTTTTCTATTCATTCATAAAGAGTTTATGTTCATGAAATAACATACAGTGGGACCCTTCAATAATCTCAGAATGAGCCTGATAACCAGAAACATCCAGTGATTAGAAGATCAGAACTGTTAGCCCCACCCACTGACCTCCAAAAATGGGAGTGGGGGTTAGAGATTGACATCAGTAAAAACTCTGGACCAACCTATATTCAGACGGCTTCTACATTAGAGAATAATTGAAGTGTTGCCTCCATGCCTTGCCCTATATATATCTTCAATTAGCTGTCCTTGAGTTGTATCCTTTATAATAAACTTGTAAACATAAGGAAAAATGTTTTTCCCGAGTTCTGTGAGTCATTCTAGCAAATTACTGTACCTGAGGAGGGGTCTGTGGGAAACCCTGAATTTATAGTTGGTCAGTCAGAAGTACTGGGAATTCCTGGGACTTGCAACTAGAGTCTGAAGGGGGACGGTCTAATGGGACTGAGCCCTTTCCTTGAGTCATCTGCACTAACTAATGCCGTTAGTGTGAGAATTGACTCTAATTATTAGACATCCAGTTGGTGTCAGTGAATTGGAAAAAATAGTCTGAAATTTCCACACAATTTGGCGTCAAAAGTGGTGTCAAGGAAAAGACACCTCAGTATTAAATAATTATTAGCTTTACTACTTTTCTATTACTGTAAATGTATAACTGACAGAGCATTTTTAATGTTTTGATAAAATTTTTAAATTTTTTTTTAGATTTTATTTATTTTTAGAGAGAGGGGAAGAGAGGAAGAGAGGGAGAGAAACATTAGTGTGTGGTTGCCGCTCATGCACCCCCTACTGGGGAGCTGATCTGCAACCCAGGAATGTGCCCTGACTGGGAATTAAACCAGTGACCCTTTGATTCGCAGGCCGACACTTAATCCACTGAGCCGCTCCAGCCAGGGAAGCTTTGATAAAGTTTTTAAAGGTATGATATTGAACGGTCACAATTGTTTCATTGATAATGTAGACAAAAAAGGGACACTGTAGTGTATCTAAGTGACAGTAACCTCAGAGGGTGATCTGATCATAAATTTTTAACTGGACAGGTCATGGGGTCTGGTCATGCCCCAGGCACATAACGATTTTAGTAAAAAGCTTATCTTTGCCTTAAGCAAGCTCTTTCCATTGTCTCTGTGCATCTAGGCTATCGCACCTTTGAAATATCTTTTTCATTTTTGTATTTTTTCCATTACCATTTATCCCCTCATAGCACTTTCTACTTCCACCCACCCCACCCCCTGCAATCAACACTCTGCTGTCCCTGTCCACGAGAGACCGCTGGAGCACAACCACAATAAGTGAGCACAGAATTCTGTCAAGTATCCCGATATCCAGGTTCCATCTTGCTTTCTCCCAACTTCACGTAATCTTCCTTGTGTTCCCTCCTTAATTCCAAAATGCATAAAATGAACTGCAAGTTGTCATTCTGGAAAGCATTTTTTCAGCCTGTTGAGATCTTGCTTCCAAGCCTGTCATCTGCTTACCTAAAATACAAATTTTCTACAGATTTCCACATTCTTAAGTCAAAATCATTAAGACAGCTTTCTATGGTTTTAGATTATCCACGTGTGTTTACGTTCTCACCCTTCCGTGCAAGGGGAGGGCATCCTTGTAGGTGCTCAGGTTATCTCTTTGCCTTAATTGTTTCCTAGCAAGTCAATAGGCCTTAGCCCAATGGTGGTTTGGATGAGAAGAAAATATCCAAAGAAGAAACCAAAGTGAAATCTGAAGTTTCTTAGGCATTCCTCACTGTTCTATTATTCCAATAACTAAGAAAGAGGAAAGAAAAAGTCATTCCCACCTTTTACTGAGAAGTTTAAAGTTCCTAGAGTCCTGCATTCTGGTTTTATTTCAAATTTTCTTTTTGGTCTCAGGGGTCCTAGCTAGCTTGCTAACCAGTATTTCAGTTTCTTGAATAGCTGACTGATACAAAATGTTAAGAGTAAAACTATGCTAATTACCAAATAAAGAACTAATTGCATAAAATCAATGGAACAAACCCAATGTGCACTATCAAATAACTGTTTTGTTACGCTTGGTCATCACGCTGTATTAAAACAGTGTGAGATCTAGTGAAAATATTTCAGAGTTTTAACCAAATTTATTACTACCAACAGACAACCTGAGAGATCTTTATTAGGTATACCTATTTCTGTGCTGGACTTGGTTTACAATATTTATGAAGGTCAACCATTAGAGAATGAGAAAATAACCTGAAGAAAATTAGCTAAATCCTTCCAGTCAGCTTCACCCTGTAAAATCAACCCTGCCTCTTTTACTGAAATAGGGTGGAAAGATATGACATGCAGTGTTGATGATGGGCTACTGAAGCTTCCATTTTAAAGTGCCCTCCTCAAAGAGGATTGCTCTTATGTGAGCCAGTCTAGTACCAGTCAGAGGACTCAAAAATGGACATGGTCAGAAAGCAATGTGGCTGTAGATGCTGAGTGAAGGAGTTTGCAGACCTCAGATAGATGGAGTTCACTGCATGGTATGTGAGGCTTTGGGGTGAGCCGAAGATATTAAAAAAATGATCTGATTGATTCAAGATCTTCAGCCACACAACCCAAAATTAAATGATTAGCCAAAGCCTTGTGTAATAGCATGGAGTAATTCTCTCGCTTTGTGCCTCCCAATTCCTCCTTCTCTCTTTACCTATATAATCTCTGATCACTTTTGTATTCAGTATTCTTGCTTTTTGAGTTTTCCTTTGGAACATTACCTCTTCTCCAATGGATGTTAAATGCAGTACGTTAAGTTTCCCTGTCCAACATGAGATTCCTGTTGATCCTTCAGATTCTGCCTCTTGGAATTTGACTCATGTGGAATAATACAGTAATAAATTGTTATGCTATTTATCCTAAAAACTGTTTGAGGATATTTTAATTAATTCTTGCTAATCAGGTCACATCTTAGAGTTCATATTCTTGTTCCCATTTTATCTGAGACTTAAATATACAGCTTTACATTGAAGTCTCCTGTTTTCCCTGATTCTGTAGTTTCTGAAATTAGATAGAGCTGGTATCTTTGCTTACAGTCAAACTAACTGAAACAAATTTCTACCATCATCTTTTTAAAAACTAAACTTTTCAAAACACAAGCTATAGTACAATTATATGATAACATCACAAAATATATTTTATAGTTATTCTTTCTATATAATTTGGTATATTCTCTTTCATAAAAATCTCAATTTCCAAAAAATATATAGTTTGAAAGAAATTCTATTCCTTACACTCATTGTTTTTGGCCTTATCTATAAGTATGTATTATATCATCATGAAAGTTAAATAAATACTCAATAAAAGTTTATTCATTCAATAGTCACATTTTAAGAAAAGTATTAAAATTACCTCTGAAATAACAGTGTGTTTTAATTGTATGTCATCATTCTTATGGTACAAAGGAGATATATAGTACAGTTTTGAAATTAGAAAGTTCTCGGTTTGATCAATTTCTAACACATTCACTTACTATGTAACATTAGTCATTGATATTAGAGTCTCAGATTTCTGGACTTTTAAGTGGGTAATTATAGGACTTACTCCTCCAGCACTATCGCGTGAATCTTGTGAAATTTAAATGAAACTATAGATTTAAAGCACTTACCTTAATGCCCAAGCAGTTCTGAATAGACACTGCATGTTAACTGCTTTTATTAAGTAGATAGCATATTCTCCTTTACATCACCATGTCATATGAGCAGAGAGATTGAATTGACTTTATTCACAATAAAATATACATGGAAAATGTAAGTACCATGGAACTGAAGCTACAAAATGAAACTGAACAGAAAATTACTAACCAATTGTAGTTGCCTCATGGTCTACTTATCTTATACCATTGTTGATACTGAAATTAATTACATATTTTTTAGTTTTTCTAACTTTGTAACTAATTGTATATTACACTCTAGAAATATATGATTTGGTTAAATAAATTCACCTCCCCACAAATGTTTTCTCTTGTGAGAAAATGTGACTACAAGGCACCATCCTTAGTGACTTTGGGTATATATATGATGAAATTCTGGCTATGAAAACTATATGACCCCTAATATTAGTCATTTGGTTGCAAGGAGAGAGTCTCTGTTTAAAAACAGAAACTCCTATGGGGGGAGGTTATTTAGCATAGAAAATGTGTTTTTGTTCTGATATTGATTTATCTTGTTATTTTTATATCAGTAAGAGAAAGACATGTTTCTCATTAAGATATAAAAATACATTGATTCAAGCTGACTTAGAGGGTGACTGTTGTCACATATATTACAAGATAATTATATCAAAAGTACTAAATTTTTTAAGGAATATGTTTATTTTTAGATAAGTTGTTTTTTGTTATGAACATGTAAATTTCTTTGTTTTTAGTTAATGCCATATAACTGAACATATTTTTTTATGAAACTTAATCACTTTATTTACTTTTTAGAAGTACTTCTTAAATATGTTATAAAATAAAATATTTCACAATAAATTCCATACATTTAATATGTCAGCCTTGACTGTTTAACATGATAGCACTTCTATTTAATATAATAATGCCTCATTATCTTTATCTTACAAACAGCAAATGTATGCAGAAGGATTAAGTAATTCTGCAAAGGCAAAAAGAAAGTCCATATCAGCAAGTGGATTAGAGCTCAGTGTGATTTGATTCCCAGGACTGGCTTAAGATGATTAAAAATGCCTCTTTCAGTCTGAGTTCAATAATTAGTTAGAAGTTGGGTCTTTCAATTGAAAAATTAAAACCTGATATTTTTCTCACTTTAAGAAACACTAAGGATTCAATAATTATTCAGTAAATCAAATGGGAATTTTGAAAGATGTTAATGTTTTTATTTGGGTATTTTGTATCTGTATTCTCCTTTTCTTTAATTTCCATTTGTTTACTCTTTCAAGAAATCTTATCTCTATTATCAAAATAAAGTCTAAGTTGTTTTCTTCATTCTATGTTACTATATTCACCCAAGTCACATGTCTCACTTACCTATGACCTTACCACTGCTTATGCCCCCATTCAACAACCACAGTGACTTTTCAAAAAATGTGTAAAGCCCTACCATTTGGAGGCTTGAATAGTCCAGTAGTTTCCAGTGCAGTTTGCAAACTTTAAACTCAGCACTTTTGCACTTGCGCCCTCTTTATAATTGGGCTTCTTCAGACTTTGCCACCCTGGAATGCCATTTATTTAGAGAGTCTTTGCATAATCATTTGACGCTATTAGCATGCTGATGCACTTCCATCCTATATGCCTCATAATGTTTATCACTATCTGAAATGTCTCCCCATTGATTCCTGCTTCCTCCACTCACACAGCAGAGCCAAAAACAAGAACCACACCTGATGTATGTTGGTTATGAGTTCACTCACATTTGAGCATATTCCTGTTTCTTATTTTTGTGCTTAAGACAACAAGACCACCTGGGTTATATGCTAAATGTTGGGGAAATGCACTGATGACTTGTTAGAAATCGTTTCTCCAATTAGAACACAGGCAAACAAATCCAGTATTCATTCATAAAACTCCCATGCGAGTTAAGGGAAAATGAGGTTGCTTTATAACTTTTAATCCTTTCGATCAATCAACATTCATCAAATCCTTTCCTATACGTATGAGAGAACATAACAATAAAAACAAAGCTAAGGTCTGTGCTGTGCACTCATGGAGTTCACACACAGAAAGTAAATACCATTTTCTAATAAGTGATATTAATAAACTAAAAATAATTGGGATATTTGAATTCAAGTGCTAGATTCAAGAGAGCTTTAAATAAGACATAAAAAGGATGGTTTATATAAAAAGTCTTTCCAAGTAGAGAAAGCTATTAAAAATGCTTAGATATGTAAAATGGCCCAGTGTAATACAAATTTAAATATGACACAGCATGTATAAGGCAATGGCAGTGACAGTTGTAGCCAAGATTTACGGGCTGCAAAATAAGGCCTCATGGTTTAATGAATTAGCATTAACAGATTTCAAATATTATACAATTTTCAAATAAAAGTTTATGTAGACTTTAGAAATCTCTATCTCTACTATCAATGGGGACAATTTTTTATGTTGTGTGTGTGTGTGTGTGTGTGTGTGGTTATTTGGTCAAGTTTTTAAGCTTTTATTCTCCTTTCACATGACCTACTTACTGATATTTCCATTTTCCCAATATAGCAGGTGACTTTTCTCTTCAAAATGAGTATACATTTTTTTAGAACAAAGGTCTTGTTCCATGTCATGAATGTGTAAGAGGTTTATATATATGTGACAAAGAACGTGCTTAATATTTTCCCCAAATACTTGTGTTTTCTTATTAGAAGAAGCAGTTCTGGGAAGATTAAATACATCAGTAGAATTTGGTTATTATCTATATACATAAAATATTATTTTGAAATATCTATTTAATATTTTTATTAAATGAACTAGTGTATAATGATGTAATTTGAAAATATTTGATGTTTCTCAATCCCAAATTTAGTGCCAAAATGATCACAGTGTTTAGGTTTCTAGCAGAATATTATTAATAAATTAACTTGTTTAATACAAAGATTTCTCCTAGATTACATATCATGTTTCTATAATAAGAAAATTGTCCTCATGCTTTTTCCATGAGTAACTATAAATAACAGAAATATTAACTTATGCCCCTTTTTGTTATAGAAGAGGTTGATATTAAATCTCAGTAATAAACATTTAAGAGAGTTATTTGAAATATCAAGGATAAATATGTACCACAGAAAGTCTAAGATTTATGTTTACATCAAAAAATATAATTGTAGTATGATGTATCTACATAGGTAATCTTAAAAACATCTTAGCTCATCATTATCAAAGTATATTTTTAACAATTACATCGATCTTTTTAAATGTTTCTGTTGTCAGTCAAAAGCAGGCTCTTCCATGGGATCGTGAGGAAAGCATTTCAGGGACCCGCATATGGGAGACTGTGGTGTCGCGTGGTTTATTTGTGTGGAAGGCTGCCCCTGAGTCTGCTCTCGATCCACTCCACCACGGAAAACCAGGGCCAAAAAAAGTCAATGTCCAGATACCCTGTGCCAGATTAACGACCAGTAGAGTCCAACATCTGGCTAGGTTAGCTTGTATTTCTGGCTGCAATTTGTTTCTGTGCTGCGGTATTCAGGCTCCCACCTAGAGCTTGCATGTGGAATCTGCATGGCCATCTGTCACACAGCTGCTAAGGCCATGTGACTATGAAGAAAGTATGCAGGAGTGCATGCGATGAGTGTGTGTCACAGACGAGAGAAAGAGAGCTCCTTTATTCCCCTGAGATTATATTAGCTTGGGTTTTGTTTGGACCAGGTGCTTTTTCAAAATATTCTATCAACTTCCCAAGATTTTGTGGATTTATGATAGGTCCACCTCCCAACCAATCCCTTATTTCCTCAGGTTACATTGGCAGCACCTCCCCCTGGACCCCTCAACAATCTGGTACTGGAGGAGAAAAGGGAGAGTGTTACTCCCTTGCAGTGTGAAGCTGTAGCTTGCGGGTGAAGTGAACAGGCTCATGCTCCCCAGTTTATTAAGCCAATTCTAATTCCTTTTGCTTCCCTTTTTCTTATTGATAATTAACTAAGTATGGTAACATTTCCACTCTCTTTCCTCATTCCTTCCTTCAAAAAGTTTAAAATTAAGTCAATTTCCTGGACTTTGGAATACATTTTTATATTTCCAATTGTGTATGAAGTAGATTTAGCATAAAGAATAACATTTGCTGAATTGAGGTGCTGAATTTCTCCACTCACAAAACTGCAGACAAGTTGATATTTTGTCCCTGTAGCCACAAAAACTAAGAGTCTTGAGGGAAAACAAATATAAAAGAAACACATATTCTATATTATATATTCAATGTATTACTCTAAGTAATTTGTGTATATTTTCTCATTATTTTTTACAGAAATGTTGTAAACTTGTAATTATATTACACACTCCAGATGATAAAGTTATGTTTTAGATATTAAATAACTTGTCCAAGCCTCAAATTTAATTTATTTGATTCTGATTCCAAAGCCTATACTTTCACTCAGAAAATACGCTGGCTTTTCCTCATTAACACTTGCACAAAGAGAAGATCTTTATGAAATTCCAAGAAAGAAAAAAAGCAATAACATTAGGCATTTCATGCCTAATTAGAAGAGATAAGCACCTCAACTCCAGAAAATAGATGGCAACATCTCTTGCAAGTCTAAAATTGAGTCCTGTCTAGGATAGTGCTACTTCTAAAGGGTTTGAGATAATATAAAGAAAAATTGCCACGTCCTGTGCAGAAGGAGTGACATTAAGAATAAAATAAATAGACAAATTATAGCTCCAGCGGTGATATAAAAAACAGTAAACAGAATGCTAAAAATAAGCTTCAGTCTGGCTGAAGCAGAACCACTCTGGGTTCTGTTGCCTGCTGCCAAAAAACCATGATTCCCAATGCCGGAGTCTTACGAAAAGGAAAATAATTATTTATTCAAAAGTTAGATTGAGAACAATGGTGAAATTTTGCCTTTAAATCCCAGTCCCTTTAGAAACAAAAGAACACCCACAAATACACACAGTCCTCCCTCCTCTTGCCAAACCAGGAGAGTCAGAGGTACCATCTCTCAGGAAAAGAAATAGAAGTCTGTAGCTCAGCTGGGCAGATTCCCATCTGTATTCCTGCTTAATCCAGTCATGCATGCTCAGCTACGCTCCTGCCCTTAATCCAGTACCCCATTGGCCCTCCTCATGGTGAGCCAGTGGGGATCTTTCTGTATCCTTTCAAATCATGTGGCCAAGACAAACTTCTCCACTCCCAAGCCTCATGGTTAAGCACAAGCATGGATGCAGCACTTGAGTTTAAATCCTGGGACAGATCTTCCTCTGTAACACCATTTCCGACTCCTCCCACAAAGGGTTACACCTGCCCTTCTCTGTATCTCCTGCCCTTCTTGGCTGCCATTGTTAGTCCAGGCAGGCATGGCCCCATGATGTAGAGAAACCTCCTTCCTGCTTCTGCAGGCACATCAAGCCCCTGTTACATTGCACAGGTTAGAGACACGCCCATCTCCCTGGCTCCAAACAGGCACAACTATTAGCATTACGAAAACACTGGCCAAGTTCTTCAGATATGCAAAGTAACTCTCCTGGCTCATCTTCCTGTTCTCCCAGCCAGGTTAGTAGAGGACCTTCCCCATTTTGGGAGACCTCTAAGTCAGTGCCTTGTTACATGTTATTGTTTAGGAGGAAAAATAAAAAAGGGAGTTGGCCATGACCCCACCTTAATAATAAAGAACAAGGGTAATATCCAGCTTTAAAGAGCCAAGAGTTTCAACAAAAGAAAGAGCCTGAGGAATAACCAAAAGATAAAAGAAAGATTGCTTAAGGAATACCAAGAAAATGTATTTGAGTTAAATTTAACAAATGAAAGACAATGGTTTATAGGAATCAGAAGCAATAGAGAAAAATATCTCTTGACAAACCACAAATAAGGTTAATAAGACCTCCTGTGCCTTGCTGAGAGCCTTTGAACTTGTTTCAATTTGAAATAGAACCTTACAAGTTACTACAAGTCATAAATATATAGTTTAGAGAATAATCAGACCCATGTCAATCAGACCCATACAACTCAGGTCAAAAATCAATACAAACTTACAAAATTAAAAATTACAAAACTAATAGCAATCCAGAAACCACCATTTGACCTTTTCCAATTCTCCAAATTATCCATAATCCTAAATTCAAAACCTATAATCTACCTTTTTCTTTCTTAAAAAAATAATTATGCCGATGACATAATCCAATATCAAGGATTTCTATTTGGTTTCTTTTTCTCAGTATAGATCATATACAAAATATTGGGAAAAAGGATCCAAATGCAAACAATTTATATAGGATGGTATGGAGGGCAGCAAATGTATGTGTGTTCACCTCTGTATTCCACTGCACGGGGATAGTGCACATTTTTATATAGTATTGATGTAAACTTTTTGAAATTTTAGCAATTATATATAATGCTATTGTTCATATCCTCACACTTGCCTCTTGGTGCACATAATCATGCATATATCTACAATATAGGGATGTTAATTAAAATATTGGGTGAAAAGACTTATGCATCTTGATTGCATTTCCTGAGTCTAATGCCATGTAGAGTGGAGTGCGCCACTCAAGAAAGATGGCACCTGCAGTGTGGGAGCGTGACTGCACAGGAAGGCTACTTGCTGTCCCTTCAGCTCTCTCCCAGAGCCTTAAAGCACAGTCTCTCTTCACACAGAGTCCCAAACAAGATGAACCCAAAGAGGTCCACATCAAAAGACATCGTAATTAAACTGGCAAGGATTAAAGACAGAGAGAATCTTAAAAGCATCTTGTGGTTAGTTACCTACAAGAAAGCTTCCCATAAGACTGACAGCTGGTTTCTTAACAGAAATATTCCAAACCAAAAGGAATTGGCATGAAATATTCAAAGTGATGTAAAACAAGTTCCTATGACCAAGACTAATTTACCCAGCAAGGCTATCATATAAAATTGAAGGAGAAATAAGGAGCTTCTAGTCAAGAAAAAGCTAAATGAGTTGGTTACTACTAAACCAGTATTGCAAGAAATGTTAAAGAGTCGTCTTTAAGAAGAAGACAGAGAAAAACAAAACAGAGTAACATAGTTAAAAAAATAAAATGACAATATATATGGACCCATTAATAGTCACTTGGAATGTAAATGGTTTAAATGTTACAATCATGAGACAGAGTAGTTGAATGGATAAAAATCAACCAAAATATATGTTGTCTACAAGAGACCCAATTAGAATAAAGAGATCTGTACACAGACTAAAAGTAAAGTAATGGAAAAAGATAGTTCATGCAAATGGAAATGAGATAGTAGCTGGGGTAGCAATCTGAAAAAATGGACTTCAAAACAAAGACTGTAGTATGAAACAAAAAAGAACACTACATAATGATAAATGAAACAATGTGACAAGAGGATGTAACCATTGTAAACATTTATGCACCCAAAATAGGAGCACCTAAATATGTAAAGCAAATCTTTATGAACATAAACGGAACAATCGACAGTAATACAGTCATGGTAGGGAATTTTAACAAACCCATTGACATCAAAGGCTGGATCTTTCAGACAGAAAATCAACAAGGAATTGGTGGCCTTAAATGACACACTAGATCAGATGGTTTTAATTGATATCTTCAGAGCCTTTCATCCCAACCAGCAAACTATACATTCTTTTCAAGTACACGTAGAATATTTACTAGGACAGACCACATGTTAGAACAGAAAGCAAGTCTCAATAAATTTAAGATTACAGTTATATCAAACACATTCTGTGTCCTTAATAATATGAAACTAGAACTCAATCACAAGACAAAAACTGAAAAACACATAAAGACATAGAGGTTAAATATGTTACTAAACAATGAATGTGTAACCATGAGATCAAGGCAGAAATCAAAAGACACATTGACACAAATAAAAATTAGAACACAACAAACCAACACTTATGGGACATAGTGAAGACAGTCTTAAGAGTGAAATTCATAGCATTATAGGCATACCTCAAGAAATGAGAGAGAGATCAATTTGTTGTTTCACTTATTTATGCATTCATTGGTTGATTCTTATATGTGCTCTGGCCAGATTTGTAATCAGCCACCTTGGCACATCCAGATGATGCTCCAGCCAACTGAGCAACCTAGCCAGGGCCAGGAATTTCTTGTAACAATATTTACTTCTGATATATTTCTTCGGGCAAATAAAACAAAAGTTAAAAAAAGTAGGACTACATCAAACTAAATGTTTTTTCACACAAAGAAAACCATCAGCAAAATGAAAAAAATCAATGCATTGAATGGAAGAATGTATTTGCCAATGATACATCTGATAAGGAATTAATATCCAAAATTTATAAAGAATGTATACAACTCAACACACGCACACACAACAATTCAATTAAAAAGTAGACAAAGGACCTGAACAGACACTTCTCCAAAGAGGACGTGTAGATTGCCAATAGATTTATGAAAAGGTGCTCAATGTCACTAACCATCATAGAAATGCAATATAAAGCCACAGTGAGATGTCGCCTAACACCTGTCATAATGGCTATCATCAATAAATCAACAAACAAGCATTGGCAAAGAGATGTGGAGAAAAGAGGGCCCCTGTGCACTGTTGAAAACAGTGGAAAGCAGTATGGAATTATCTCAAAAAATAAAAAATGGAACTGTCTTGTGAAACAGTGATTTCACTTCTGGGAATATATCTAAAGAAACCTAAAATAATAATTCCAAAGAATATGCGCACCTCTATATTTACTGTAGCATTACTTACAATAGCCAAGATTTGGTAGCAGTCCAAATGCCCATCAATAGATAAGTGAATTAAAAAACCTTGGTACATTTACACATTAGAATACTACCCAGCCATAAAAAAAAATAAGGAAATCTTACCTTTTGCTCAGCCTGCATGCACCTGAAGAGTATTATGCTAAGTGAAATAAGCTAGTCAAGAAACTGCAATGTGATTTCACTTACAAGTGACATCTAATGAAGAAAAATAAACAAAGAAATAGTAACAGATTTATAGATAGCACAGATTGAGAGGAAGCCGTCAGATAGGATGGAGTTTAGGGGGCGGGTGGAAAGGGTAAAGGCATTAAGCAAACAAACAAAAAAAAACACAAAAATTTATAGGCACAGAAAACAGAGTGGCCATTCTCAAAGGTTAAGTGGGTTTTTGGGGGCAGTAGACAGTAGAGGGTAAAGGGAGGATAAATGATTATGGAAGGAGAATTGATTTGGTGTGGTCAACCCACAATACAGTGTGAGGATGATGTGGTATAGAATTGGATACCTGAAACCTACATAATTGTATTAACCAATGTTACCCCAATACAATCAATAAAAATTAAGAACAAAACAAAATGGTGCATCTCTCGACTTTCTGCCCCCCAAATATAGGGAAAAATTAGAGAAACTAAAGAATAGCCTTCAGAATACTTGACCTATGCTATACTCCTCAAAATTTTCAAGATCATCAAAAACAAGGATTCTGAGAAACTCTCGCAACCATGAGGAGCTTAAGGAGACGTGACAACTAAATTTAAAATAGTACTTTTGAATTAAAAAAGGATGTTATAAAAGATGTTAGGTAAATCTAAATAATCAATAAATTATAGATTTAGTTAATAACCTATTTTTATTAATTATAATAAATTCACTATACATACTAATGTAAGATGTTAATAAAAGGGAAGACTGTTAGTGAGGATATGAAAACTCCCTGTACGATCTTCTAACTTTTTCTGTAAATCTAAAACTGCTCTGAAACTTAAAGACTATTTGAAAAAAAAAAAAAATCGCAAGCTCCCCAGCCTCCACTACGCTTATTGGCAAGTACGTGGCATTGTTTTTGCCAGATACGCAAGCTAAAGATTTGCAGGAAAGCCTTGCTTCTCTGACATAGACATCGCCTCCTCCCACTCACCATCCGCCATCCACGTCCCTTCCCCAGTCAGCCTGGAATGGGGGTAAATGCCAGACGGAAGTGAGTATCAGGTGGCAAGTATGAAGGCAGGCTTGATATTGAGGCTGCGCACGTCTGAACAGGAAGACTACAAAGAAAATGTGGCTGTTAAAATTCCATGGATTTACTGCACAGTTCTTAGACTGCTACCTTAACCTATACCTTTTGTACCAAACAAATTCTTAGATATAAAAAAGAAACGATAAGAATCAATTGCCTTGCCTAAAAATTTCCATTTTAATGAATGATGTGTTTCAACGTACATTAAAAGGTATTTATTTTCCTCTGGTTCATATATTTAAATTATAAATAGTATGTTGTAACACTGATATTTCATAGTATAGCACCACTTTTTTCACAAAGACAGTTTAATGTAGATTATAGTAATTACAAACACATAGTTTGGTCAATGGATTGTAGTGTTTGCAAAACACACATTTTCATACATTAATGATTTCAATTATTAAAGCAAAGTCATCAGCAAATAAACAAGATTGGTCATGTAACTACAGCTTCAGATACCCTAATATGCAAGTGGATTATGAAAACAAGCAGCTGTACCAACAAGATAGGCAATTAAATAGACAAAGTGTTTCTCTGAATTAATGGAGGATGTGCCACTTGACAAATTTGAATAAGTGCTGAAATGGTGAAACAAGTTGATTTGGATTATCACACGCATTCAGAGTAGAAACAATTTAAATGAGATAATTATGCATCTACATCAGGAAAATACACAGTTTTGTAGGTAATAGAGCATGAAAATGGATTTAGAAAATGTATAAAAAGCAAACTATTTTAAGTATAATTAAATTTAGCAAATAAAAATTGGTTATTTGGAAATAATACAGATGTTAGACAACAAATTAGCTGATATTTCAAACTTTAACTATCAGACTATGTTAAAATATGTAATTTTTAGTAAAAGCATAATCCAGTTCAACTTTATGATCAAGTCTAGGTGTATGTAAATACACTATAAGCAATTAGTAAAGATAATTAATATCTTATGTGACATATTTATCATTTTGCCTGATTCATTAACAAATGTACATGATAAAACTTTTAACATAATCATGAAAGAAACAAAGCAGACTAAATAAATAACTTGGTATTCAAGCTATTCAAAAAGTTTGATATAAATGAGAAAAGATCCCAGTATAGTGGGATCTAAATTGTTAACATTTCTATAGAAACAATCATATCAACTGAATTACATACTTACATATAAGAAACCAGATATTTCTTATTGTATATTTTGTCTACTCAAATGTGTGGAGTAAGTATGACTGTGTGGGTGCAATTTCCTAGTCAGTTAGGACTTATAAATGCTCCCAATTCTATTAACAAAGAATATCATCATCTATAATTATCGTTAACCTAGTTAAAGATGAAAATTTTACTTTGTTAAGTAATTTTAGGCTTACAGAAAAATAGTTGAGAAAGAAACAGACATTAAGAAAAAATGCAGTTTCTATCTTTATCCCAAGTAGATTGGCTATAGAGACGCTACTTTCTCTTACCTCTTCTATATAAAGCCTTGAAATCCATCTTTTGGACTTCATGTTATTCTTCTCTCCAGTAAATATTCCAAAGTGTTACCAAAATTGTTTTCAAAAACACAAGATTAGATAATTATCCTGAAAAACTGTAATATGTCTCCTCTGTGACTGTATTATTTCTCACTATTTTTATACTATACTTTTTGGAAGAAATGAGCAGATATGAACAGGGTGGAGTTATGCTCTACTTCCTTGTGGAAAGAGCTACTTAAATTATTTAGAATTCTTCAGCACAGATTTTTCCCATTCTCCTTGTTTTACTTACATAGTCAGTTTTTTATTTATGTTAGTATACACTTATGAATATTGACTTTATGTTAAGGAATAAAATCCAATACTACTTCACTTATTTTTTGATGACTTTTTTCAATTTTGGCCCTTGGTCAATTTTTCTGTTGGCTCCTGTCTTCCCTTGATGCATCTCCACTTGGCTTGTTTGTTTGTTTGTTTGTTTTAGAGAACTTCATTTTTTGGCTGTACAAGATGCCCCAGGCTCACCTTGCATATTCCCTTTCCCACTCTGAGAATCAGCTGTTTCTCCAAAGAGCCCTGATTTATTTTATTGAATAATGGTATTATAAATGAAGATCGGGGTGCTGGGTATGAGCATCACTGTTGGGGTGCCTTTGCTTCTAAGTTGTCTCCACTGATCAAGCAAGGAAATATATAAATGTAGACTAATATGTGCATATACCTATTTGTAAATATATCTATATTCAGGCATCTGTATCTATATTTAGATAACATAAATTCATTCTGAAGTCCAACACTAAAATGTTTCCACTTGAATAATTCTTGTGTTTCCCACTTGCTTTAAAATCTCCCACTGCAAGAATAGAAAAATCTTGTCTCAACCATCAGGCATTCATTTAATAATTATTTTGGTTACAGTATACATGTATAGTGGGATCTAAATTGTTAACATTTCTATAGAAACAACCGTATCAACTGAATTACATACTTATATGCACTTACTTTCCCATTTTTATCAAAAGTCACTTAGTTCAGCACATTTCTCCTACCCCATTATGTGAGGTTGTTTCATATATATGAAAACAGTGAAAACAAATTTTATTGTCACATTCTGAGTACTATCCTGGCATCTCCAAACTCTTAAATATTTAAAAAACTTATATATATATATTTGTTTTCATTTATTATGCTCTATAGTTGTATGGATTTCAAAAAATGCATAGTGTCATTTCTCCACATTATAGCATCATAAAAAAGGTACTCTAAAAATTTTCTCTTGCTTTATCTAATGTACATACACACACATATTAAAAACACAGAATTTCTTTAAGAAAACACAATTTATAATCTCATTCCATTAGAACGTTGAAATAAAAATAAAATTTTTATTTTACTATCTCATTTATACTAGTAAATGATGTTTTTCCCTTGTTTTACTGTTATCTATGAATTTATAAATTATATTAAAATAAATATAATACACCTGAATAAAAATATATTTCAGGAAATTTTGTTTATCTATTATAACATTGTATTAATAAAAATTGTTTTTTTGGTTTTTCTTTTATCGAGCTGTTTAAATATCTTTTTGTTACATAATGAAAATGATTGGCATTGTGAATAAGTTAAGTAAACACTAGTCTAGGTGCTGGAAATATCTCTCTTAACTGGTTCCATTAATAATCAACTTAGTGATTTTGTCTGAGTATTTCACATTAAGACCACATTAGGATAAGATATTAATAATATCTAAGACATAAAAAGGCTAATATGTTTACTCTGAAAGGTAATGTATTAAGCTATCACCTGAAATTATTAATTTTATTAAATCATTGACCATCTTAATAAACTAGATTTTGGTTTCATTTATTCTAATTTTATCTATTTAATTGATTTTTGTTTTTAAAATCTAGTCAGTTTTCACTCTTACCTTTATTATACTTTCCTATGACTGTGTTTAACTTATTATTATTATTCTGTTTTATTAAAGAGGAAGCTGAAGTTATTTAAGTTCTTGTATTTTTTTCTTAATACAGTTGATTCTACATATTTCCCAGTAAGTACAGAAACAGCAGCAGATCAAAAATTTCAATATATTATGTTTTATTTTCATTCAATTCAAAATATTCTTAAATTCATTTCTTTTACCTCTTCTTGGACGCGTGTCCAAGTAAAGTGGTGACAGAAGGAGATGTAACTTTGGGTGTTGGGCTCACAGTGCCGCATACAGATGATGTATCTTTGAATTGTACGTTTGAAACCTATATAATCTTATTAGCCAATGTCACTCCAATAAACTTAAAAAAAAACACAATACTGGTTTGCAAAATGCACTTCATTTATTTTGTACATGGTCTCTTCATATATTTTTGCCATTATTAGTTGAATAAAACTTTAGGATTGTTTCACCTTCTTGATAGACTCTATTCTTAAAAAAATCTGTCATCTTTATTCTGACTTTATAATACAACAACTCCATCTTTCTTTTGATTGTTAGCCTTGCATAATTTGCTTCATCCTTTTACTTGTAATATATGTGTGACTTTGAAGTTCATTTCTTTTAAGTATCACAGAGTTGAGTCTCTCTTTTTTTTCATCCAATTTGAGAACCTCTGTCTTTTAATCGGGTGTTCACTCTATTTACATTTGGTTGACAGAGTTATGCTTACTTTTGTCATGGGGCTATTTATTTTTCAATCTTTTCTATCTCTTGTCCCTCTTTCTTCTTTTGCTGGCTTCCTTTATTAACAATGTATATTTATATAATTTTATTTTGGGGAAATGTTATCATCACAACTATTTGCTATATTAGAGTTGTATTCAGATGTAAAGTATACGTCTGTGACTTATTAAAATCTATTATAAGTGACATTATACCATGTGCCATATGGCATGAAAATCTTACAATAATTTACTTTCATTTTTTCCTCATGGGCCTATAGATTATTGCCTTACAGTTATTTTTACATATTTTAATACACACAAAAAATTTCAAATTATCTGTTTAAATTTGAACATGTTACAAAAAGATTTAATAAACAGAATATGTTCTGATATAATTATTCATGCAGTTAAAATTTTCAGTATTCCTTGTTCATTCATATTGATTCATAATTTCTTCTGCCTGAAGAACTTACTTTTACACATTTTTTGTAACTCAGATCAGCTAAAGATGAATTATTTCAGTTTTTGCATATCTCAAAAATATTTATTACTTACATCTTATTTTTTTTAAATATATATATTCTCTGTGTATAGAATTCCAGGTTGGCAGATAGTTTTTCTACATGGTGCTGTTTACTCTCTTCTTATATGCATTATTTCTAATGAAAATCTACTGTGAAATGTATCTTTGTTCTTCCACATGTAGTATGTTCTTTTGCATGGATTTTCTTAACATTTTCTTTTTATCGCTAGTTTCAGGTAATTTGATTGCAGTATACCTTTTAGTAGTTTTCTTTAGGTTTTCATAGATAGTGAGCTCTTGGATCTGTGGATTTATAAGTATCTTAAATCTGGAAAATTTTTAAGTTCAGTTTTTCAGATACATTTCTGGTCTACTCTCTCTACTGGGGATTACAATTACAGATGCTTAATTTTATTTAATTTGTCACACATATCAATAATACCTTTTTAATATTTTCTTCCTGTTTTTGTATATAATAATTTTTATTGCTCTTTAGTAGTTCACTTATTCTAGTCTTCCAAAATATCTCATCTTAATTCCATCTGGCGTATTTTTCATTTCATTCATTTTGCTTCTCATCATTCAAAGTTTGATTTGGGTCCTCCATTTATGTCTTACATATCTTTACTAACAAACTGCTTCAACATCCTTGCCTGTTCATTCTAACATGTCTGTCACTCCTAAGTTTTAATTGATCAAGGTTTTTATCCTTGGATTGCATACTTCTGCTTTTTTTATCTCTGGTTTGTTTTTAATCAAAAGCAAGATATTCTGAATTTTACATTTTTGAGTCCTGAATACTTTTTATTCACATAAATATTTTTGAGCTTTTTTTCCTGATAAGCATATCAGTTATTTGTAAATAGTGATTTATCTGCTTTTGGTTCTTGCTTTGTTAGGAGAACAAGCACTTTGTTTAGTATATTGTTAATTATTCCCCATTAGGTATAAAGGATACTTGTGAGGATTCTACTCAGTTATTTATGAATTATTATGAGTTATTTATGAGTTGTTATGATGTTTTCTAATATGGCTGGTTGGAAAGTTAACTACTGCACATAGAACCTGTGTGCATGACACCTCTTATCTTTTTGAATGGTGGATGCCCAGCCTTGTAGAGTTTTCTCTTATATGTGTGCCATTCATTATTTTGCTGGATATTTGTGGAGAATTTTCTGAAAATCTCTGGAATCCTCTGAAAATTCTCTCTCTGTGCTCCTTTCTCTTACCTGGTCTTCTGTCCTGTGAACCTTACTTACTTCTGTTTCCCTGTGTTTTCATCTCTCTTCCCAACAAGTCAGGGAATGCATCCATAGACATTGAGGTTCCTTCTCATTGGCCCAGTCTGGCAACTCTCTCAAGGCAGAAAGTTGGGGCATTCATAAGGATCAACTTTTTTCTTCTTATCTGTTATGAATTACTATACTTTATTTTTTTTCTGATACAGGGTATAGAAAACCATTATTTTATTTCATTTGCCAACTTTTTCTATTGCTTCAGATGGGAGAGGAATTATTGTTCTTGTTACTCCACATTGGCTAGAAAGAGTTTCATGTTAGCACCTTAATCAAATTGGCACACCAGTGTTTCCTATTACTCTGCTTAAAATTCAATGGAATTAAAAATGTATTAGTAGAGCAGCTATAAATGAATACATAGAGTGGTAGGCCATGTAGTTGCAGGATTACATAGCAGTTGAGATGAGTGAATGCTAAAGCAGGCTAAAACGATGAAGGACACATTAAATATATCTCAGCAAACAAATCAATGCCATGCTACTCACTCTACTTGGGTGTTTCAATCCTGAGTAAGTTATTTAACCTATCTAAGCTTTAGTTTCTTCAAGTGTAAAATTAAGATGAAAATAATGTTCACCTCATAGAGTTCTCCAGAAGAGTTATATGAGTTAACATGAAAAATGCTTGGCATGTTGCATTTACTCAATATATTGAAGTTCCCATTTATTCACCATAAAGATTATCACAGCATGTGGGAAGAAATATCACTTAAACCATTCTTGCTGAAGGGAGAACTTAAATTGAACTTACTCACCCTTGAGTGTAAATTCTCAACAAAAAAATTGCAGAAGTATATTTAGGGAATGGATAAAGAATCAGGAAAATAAGACCACATTTCAAATTTTATCTTATAGAAACAAGGGAACCATGACTCTCAGTATGTAAAGTTTTCATGAATGCTTGAGGGATTTTGGCTCAAAAACATACTTGGCTGCCTATTTCAGTTAGATAATTTCAACCATTGTTGACATGTTCTCTCTTTCAGTGTTGCAGTGATCGTAGAATTAGCCAGTCACCTTCACTTTCCTTATATTTCTCATTCTTATTATGCCACTCAGTTTGCAAACTCTTCCCTTCAATAGACTACCAGTTTTCCAATTAGATAACCAGTTCCAGAATCCTTTGAAGCTCTCCTCCCTGTAATTATTCCATATAAAAATAATGTGTTCTTTAGGTTTTAGTGTATATTATACAAGGTTTACATATATTCACATTGTAATAAAAACAAAATGGTAATTATCAGATTGAGGAGGTCTAAGTGAAGTAACATCAAAGTCCATAGAATTCTTTCAGCCTTCATAGTAATTAAATAATTTACTTTGGAGACAAAGATGATTGTACTATGAATATAATTCCTACAGACAAAAAATAAGGGAATAAACTTTAGGGGGCTTTGGAACTCAGATAGAGAAATTACATATCTGTGGTGCTGATATCAGCTAAAATATTTGGAATCCTTGGGTAAGGTGGGTGGGCTTTAGGAGGACTTCATGGCCGTATGAGACAAGTTTTATTTTTTCTCATTAGAATATTTGGCCCATAGAGGATTGTTTAGCAGAAACTTCCTCATCAGGAATAGTGATTAAGTGGACTTTAAATGAGATATTTAGCAACCGTTATTAAATATTCATTAAATAACAACGGTTGTTAAATAACCATTGTTAATATATTTTTTTCAAGTAAACCGCTCATTTATTAACATTGGGACTGCAACAAAAGAGTTTCCAGTAAATATGCTGTTTGTTTTTTTTCAATACACTGCTTTTTTTTTTTTTTCCTCAAAAGTGACCATTGGTTGGATTCGAAGCTTTCACTTCACAGATAACTTTTCTTGTACTTACATTATTGATTTAGGAAAACAAGCAATCAGTTGCAGTATAGGAAAGGTCTAGCAGAGGAATAGAATCCCTTCAGTGAAGAAAAATGCCTTCACTAAGGTCCAATAACAAGGAGGAGCTGCCACTCAAAGGGCATCCAAAGAAAGATCTTGAATTACCAAATTCCAGGACAGATAACTTTAATCAAACCAGCTGTGTTTTGACATTAGACATGTAATTACATAGACATTTCAACTCAGCAGCTGGAGCAGAAAGAGGACTTGAAGACAGAGGTTGTTTTACCAGTATCTACATTCAGTTTTCAAGACTATGGCTTAGTCATTTTCAAGAATTGCATTAAATTCATTCACTTAGCTGATTACTTCTTTTTTTTTTAAGTGCAAGCTGTTTTCCAAGATATGGAATATGCTGCATTTGTGTCAATTCTACCTTACAAATCTGGCTTGTGTGTATATCTTTTGCAAAACACAAATTAAACCCAGAAACATAGCTTAGGTGGAATCTTATGAGGACAACAAAACATTTTAGCCTTCAATTCTCTGCAAGTCAAGCAAAGTAACAAAAGAAATAGAGGCCAAGTGCCAAGGCACAGGATACACAAGAATATTTTAATTACAATGTTGCTCGTTCATTTTTGTCTAAAGAAAAAACAATACAGTATTTTCAAAGGTTCTGGCAGTCTCCTGAATGTCATGGGAGAGTGTCACAGGTAAAAGTCAGAGGCTGTTGAATGAATATACACAATAAACACCTTCCATTATTGTTTTTCCTAAGTTTTTTCCTAAATTCTTTCTTCATATCATACCAAGGAATTCCTAGCATCTCAGCTTCATTTATTGTGCAAGAGCTTTGAGATTTCTGGTTACAGACCACCAAATCAACTAACAAGAAAAATCTCTCCTGGGTGCAAGAGTAAGCACATTAAATTGTAAACTCTAACAAGTTTATCCATATTGCTATATTCACTTGCTGTAAAATTATATTCTAGCTTCCATGGCTTAACACCATCAAAATCTATTCCAAAATATCATCCAAAATTTGCAAAATCATGCAAAATGTCATGTAAATTTCCATAACTACAGAATATACTGGGTATGTGTCTACTTATATATTGGGGCGGGGGCTCTATTCAGAGATGTTTGAGACTAGAGAATGAGAAGACATGCTTTTCCTTGGATGCCTGCCACAGGATCATTAAGCAAGGCTAGTATTGCCTCATCGAGTAGGGGAGCGGGTGCTGCAACTGGTCAGAAGGAGAGCTACAGGGGGTTGGGGCATGAGAGTCATCTGATTCATCTGATTGCCCCCATATGCTCTCATTTCAATTCTCAGGGTATCTTTCTAGTCCTAGGAAATACCATTGCTTTCATTTTTAAATGATGACAAATCTAAGAATTTAAATGATATAATTTGAAAACTTCGAAGTTTCATCTTTGAATCCTGAGAAACTCAACCCTTTAGATATTAAAATAGAGCATCTATGTCCAGTCAGAAAGTGTTACTGGTTATCAGACCAAACTTTGAATCAAGTGTTTTGGACTCTGTACTTCTTTATTTAAATTCTCTAGTTGTTAGGCATAGCCAAGCACAGTAAATTGTGATCTTCTCCATGAGCCTCATACTATTCTTTGCCAGAGCCTTCTCAGTGGTCTAAGATCTTACATTTGTTAGGCAAACACAACCATATATTAATTTAAACAAAACAAAACAAAACAAAGAACTCTTTTGCCCCACTATGCTAGACCATACTAGGTTCTCATCTTTTAATGTCAGTTGGATCTTTAAATTCTTCAAATGCAAAAAAACATGAGATATATCAGAATATTATTTCATGAGGGTCTCTTGCTTGCAATAAACCACTTCTGGTGCCAATTTCTATCAGTCAGAGTTCATGGTAATACAAGCCTATAGTTTGTTTAACCTGGATCAACACTTTTACAAGATATACTGTAGCTTACAGGATTGTTGAAAGGAAAAGAGTTTGGAATCTAGTCAGATAGCTACACCACTAAAGTTACAGAGCACTAACATTACGTGGTGCTCTCAGTATGACCCATAGATGATGCCCCAGGGCACTCATACTGCAGCTCAACTGAGGAAAATCAAAATAATCAAATAGCTAATGAATTGATGTTTCTTTTATGGAAATATCCTTACATAATGTGAGAAAATGAAAGAGAGAATGTAAATAATTTGCAGGTTATAGTGAGTTAATGTGTCTCGGCAATGATCATCAATGGTTGGTACAGAATAAAGAATGATATTTTGACATGTACCTTCTTGGGGAAGTACACATTATCACTCACTTTTATCAAACAAAATTGAAAATGGAATCTAACTAAGCCTCTTGATCTAACTTCCAATTTATTGCCAAGTAGTAAACGCGACAGAACAATATGTGAAAAAGGATCACAAGGTTACAATCAGCAAAATTCAGATCATGAAAAAGCCAACATGAATCTAATTTCTAGATTTCCCAACAAAATCTAATTTCTTCAACAGGAACAACAACAAACACTGCAAGATCAGAAAGGTGGAGTAGGCAGAACCTAAATATTGAAAGAAAGTTAAGATGCACTTACAATATTACAATAGATTGTAATATATGAATCTTATTTGGATCCTAGTTCAAGCTAATGGAAAAATCAAACCAAACAAATAACAGATCATTTATGAGACAATTGGATAAATGCAAATATTAATTGGGTACTCTGTGAGACAAAGAGATGGTTGTCTCACAGAGATTAATTTTGATACGATAATGGTATTTGTCCTTTTAGAAGCTCTTATCTTTTAGAAAGACAAAATAAGATACAGAAGAAATGATATGTTGTTTTTAATTGGTTTGACATAAAGCAGTAGAAAGGAAACACTAAAAAAAAGACACTGGCCACTTAATAGTGATTGTTGAAGATAAGTGATGGGTAGCCCCCCACCTCTATTTTTTTATATGTTGAAATATTTCAACATATTAGTTATCAAAACTCAAAATGAGAAAGAACTAAATGAATTGTGTCTATTTCTTAATGAAGCACCTGAACTTGAAGACTTGATAGAGAATTAGGAGAAAAGATCTGTAAAAAACCTAATACTTGCATGTACTCTTAGTGGCCAAGTCTTTGCTATTGTTTATTCATTGACCACATAACACAGTGAAGTAAGTTTCTACTTCTCTCTTCTTCCCTCACCAACACCTTCCCCAAAACCAGCAATTGGAGTTAGCCTAATCCAGCTGAAGCATTC
Source organism: Pteronotus mesoamericanus (assembly GCF_021234165.1). Classification (NCBI taxonomy): domain Eukaryota; kingdom Metazoa; phylum Chordata; class Mammalia; order Chiroptera; family Mormoopidae; genus Pteronotus; species Pteronotus mesoamericanus. Next base: position 35,193,190 of record NW_026555285.1, on the reverse strand, counting down.
CTTCTTCTGTTTTTTTTTTTCTATTTTTTTTTCTATTTTTATTGACTTTATTTTTAGAGCAGCTTAGGATTCACAGTAAATTTAATTGAGGGGAAGTACATCGATTTTCCCATATCCCACTTGAACTCATACATGCATATCCTCCCCCATAATCAACACCCTCCACCACAGTAGTATGTTTGTTACACCTGATGAAACTAGATTAACACATCATAATCACCCAAAGTCCATAGCTTACATTATTGTTTACTCTTGGTGTTGTATATTCTATGCATTTGGAAATATGCATAACGTCATCTAGCGATATGCTAACAAACAGAGTATTTCCACTCTCCTAAAAATTTTTTTGTGCTCTGTCTATTCATCTTCTTCCCGTCCCAGACCCTGACAACTGAATTTTTTACTGTTTCCATAGTTTTGTCTTTACTAGTTTACTAGAGTAGTTATAATCACATAATACATAGGCTTTATAGATTGGTTTCTTTCATTTAGTTGTATGCATTTAATGTTCTTCCATATCTTTTCATACCTTGAGTTCATTTTTTTTTAGTGTTGAATAATATTCCAGTTTATCCATTTTTCTATTGAAGGGCATCTTGGTTGCTTCAAAATTTTGGCAATTTTATTTTTTTTAAATTTACTTATTTTTAATTTTTAAATCATGTTTATTCTATTTCAGCTGTCTCAATTTTTCCCCCTTTACCTCCCTCCACCCATTCGACCCTTTCCCCCTGCTCCCACAGTCAATTTCCACTCTGTTGTCCATGTCCGTGGGTCATTCACACATGTTCTTTGTCTAGTCCTTTCTCCTTCTTTCCACCATTGTCTTCTTTCCCCATCCCCTCTGGTCATTTTCGGTCTGCTCCATGTTTCCATGCCTGTAATTTATTTTGTTGGTTAGTTTATTTTGATGAATAGATTCTACTTATAGGTGAAATTACATGGTATTTATCTTTCATCGATTGGCTTATTTCACTTAGCTTAATATTCTCCAGTTCCATCCATGTTGTTACAAAAGGTAGGAGTTCCCTTTCTTTCTTTCTTTCTTTCTTTCTTTCTTTCTTTCTTTCTTTTCTTTCTTAAATGCAGATTGATTTTATTTATTTTTTAAATGTCAAAGTTAATTATAAAATATTAAAAAACTTAAAACCATTATAAAGTCTCAGCAATTAAACTAACATGACACCAGCATAGAAATAATCAAGTAGATTAATGAAATATAATGAGCATCCTAGAGACAAATGTATATATCTAACAATGTAATATATGATTAAGTTGATATTTCAGATCAATGGATAAAAAAAGGCTTATTCAACAAATAAGGTGCATGGACCATTATTACTTGAAATAAAACAAATATAGAGCCCTAATTCACACAGTATACAGGAAATATTCAGGTGAGTTAAAAATCAATATGTAGAATCTAAGGAGTTTTAGGAGAGAATACAAATTAATATCTTTCCTACCCTGAAGTAAAATATTCAAACCTAGAAACTATGAAATAAAATATAGACAATATGACTATATTAAACATTTAAGACTGTACACTAATATGCATATAAAAAAAGTCAAAGGACAAGTAATAGAATAGGAAAGTATTTGCAACAAGTCTAAAAAAGGCTTAATGGTTTGTTTTGTTTTGCTTTTTAGGGAAAAAATTCTACAAACATTTAATCAAAAAATGGATAAAGAATACCAAAAAGCCATTTAAAGCTTTTTAAAAATAATAGAAATAAGCATGAAATATACAAAAACAGGTTTAGTTTCAACAAATAGTAAAGGAACAATTAAAATAACACATCATTGTCACAATCAGATTAATACATATTAAAAATATTGGTAATATCAAGTATTGACAACTGTGAAAGGAACTGGGTATTCATAGACTCTTTTTATTCATATTAAAGCAGTCCCTTTAGCATATTTTGCAGTGCTGGTTTGGTGGAGGTGTATTCTTTTAGTCATCTTTTGTCTGGGAAATTCCTTATTTTGCCTTCCGTTTTAATTGAGAGCCTTGTTGGGTAGAGCAGTCTTGGTTGCAGGCCTTTGCTTTTCATGCCTTGCAATATTTCTTGCCACTCCCTTCTGGCTTGCAGTGTTTCTGTTGAGAAGTCAGCTGCTAGCTGTATTGGGGCTCCCTTACATGTTACTACCTCTTTCTCCCTTGCTTCCTTTAGGATTCTCTGTTTGCCTTTGATATTTGCCTTTTTAATATAAAATGTCTTGGAGTGGGGCTCATTGGGTTCTCCTTGAATGGGACCCTTTGGTGCTTCCTGGACTTGTGTGACTTATTCTCTCCTCCAATTAGGGAAGTTTTCCATCATTGCTTTTTCAAACAGGTTCTCTATCTCTTCTTCATCCTCTTCTCCTTCTGGTATCCCTATTTTAAGGATATTATTATGTGTCAGGTTGTCCTGCATTTCCCTCAATGCCTCTTCATTCTTTCTAAGTCTTTTCATTTTCTTGCTCTCTCTGGGAGCTTTTTTCTACCTTGTCCTCCAGGTCACTGATTCGATCCTCAGCTTCATCTAGCCTGCTTTTGATTCCTTCTACTGTGTTCTTCAGTTCAGAAACTGTATTCTTCATTTCCTCTTGCCTATTATTGATAGTTTCTATGTCCTTTTTCATGCTGATATAGTTTGCAGTAAGTTCCTCGTAGTTTCCCTGCAGTTTTTTGTAATTCTCTCTGAGCTCATTGAGCTTCCTTAGAACCATTGTTTGGAACTCAATATCTGATAGTTTACTTGCCTCTATTTCATTTAGTTCTCTTTCTGGGATTCCTCCTTTCCCTTCAAGTGGGGTGTATTTCTTTGTCTTCCAATTATTTGTGAGCCTCTTCTTTTTTTGCTTCTGCTTCTTAAGTTGATCTGTCTTCATTTCCTGACTTTGTGGTGTGAACTTCTATGGTGGGAGACCGCCGTTTTTACTTTCTGGATCTGCCTCTGATGATGTCAGATGTTGGCCCTGTCTGACCTTAGGCAATCTGTTTGAGACTTCCAGGAATCTACTGTCTGGGTCTGTCTCCTTCAGCTGTTAACCTAGTCACTCTGCACTCAGCAGGCAGCCTTAGCTAGCTCAGGATGGAGCGGAGTCCATCCTGAGGGCGGGGTTTTTGGGTCCGCTCACACTGCTGCCTTATGGGGGAGGAGTCAGCACTGGGATCCTGCCCGCTACTCTCATCGTTCTCTCCCCAAAGCTTCCATTCCCAGTCTCTCCTCAAGTGTCTCCAGACCTCTCTGCACCCCCTTTAGCCGGGGATCTACTATCTTTGGCTTCCACTCTGCACTTAGCAGGCGGCTTAGACAGCACAGGGTGGGGTGCAGTCCCACCTGGGGGTGGGGCTACTGGGTCCTCTGACGCTACTGCCGCTCAGGGGAGTGGTCTGCCTGAGCAAGATGGCTGCCGCCGCATGGGGATGAGTCAGCACCGAGATCCTGCCAGCTACTCTCTCAGTTCTTTCCCCAAAGCCTCCTTCTCCAGTCTCTCCTCAGGCATCTCTAGCCCACTCTGACCCCGCCTTTGCTGGAGACCAGGGTAAGTGTCTGCAAATAAAAATTTATGCGTTGGTCCTTTAAACGGTTCTTTGCATCTCCTGCCACTTGTCTCTGGCAGAGAGCAACCCTGCCGCCTTTTTCAGCTGTCTTTTTCCTGTGTACTTTTTGTGCTCTGGTGCTGTAGGCTGGAGATCCCCACTTATGTTTTAGACCCTGCCCTTGTCAGGGAGATCCAGCTGGCTGTTTCAATATCCTTCTGGTGCTGCCGCCCATGGACACCCCGCCCACCTTCTTGAGCCTCTGCCACACTCCTCATCAGTTAGGTTGTGCTAAAGCTGATTCTTCTGTCTCCAAGGTTACAAGGCTCCTCTCTTGCTATTGTTCCGTTGTTTTTTCCAGGTGATTTCTACACAATTTAGTTGTAATTCCAGGTTAGTCCTAGGAGGAGGTCAGTGTGAATTCCACTCACTCCTCCACCATCTTGATTCTCCCTCTTTCTTCTGTTGTTATTTATTTATTTTTAGGATAAGCCAGCACCTACACGTATGTTATCATCCATACACTGTTGCCTCCTTATTTATTTATTTTTTTAAATGAGAGTTATGAGCATTGATCTACTTAGAAGTGTGGGTACCTTGGTGATGCTCAGAGATTTATGTTGAAATTGTGTTTGCTTAACAAGTTTGCTGTTTAAAAGTATTTACAAAAGTGGTGATGAAGCTTGCAAATTGGTTAAAACCTTTTGACCATCCCTATTTGCCATACCTTGTATCAACTATTACCCCTCCATTTATCATAAGAACGTCCAAAATATGAGTATCCTTGTCTGGAAAAAGAAAATAGGCACTGCTTTATTTTCCTTCTTACTATTTCTCAAATAAATGTTTCTTGTTAAGAGACAAGGTTCTGTGACTGCCATTTTGGCTTATGTACATGGACTGTGAGAAAATTTCCTCATTCTCTTGCTTCTGGCTTGTGGAAGAAGATAGATAATATTGACTAGAGCCAGATGGTCTCCCTTCATAACTGGCTCTTCTTACTAGCTTTATGACTATGCAAAATTTAATTAACTTTTCTTTTGCTTTTCTTTACATTACTGCAAAAATGAAGATAATAATATATTTCCCATTTGGGAGATTGTGGCAAGGACGAAATAAGTTAATAAGTAAGAAGCTTTGACACATAAGAAATGTTTGATAAATATTAGTCATTGTCATTATAAGTAAGTTTTTAGAAGATGCCCCAAAAAGGTCAAGGTTGTAAGAAAAAATATCCAGAGAAAAAAATAAAGGGGAAATTTGAAAAAAATCTGAGAATTTTATAAGTCTCAATACTGGAAAAAGTCCTGAAAATGGTGGTGTGCAAAGTTCTCTATCTCTGCTTTCTCCCAAAGTGTTTTATACAATCAAGATTTTGTCTAGTACATTCATCTTTATATCAGAATTTTTTTCTTTTCTTTTATGTTACTTCAAAACCACAAGTAGCCTATCATGAACAATTAAAAATTGAACAACTTCATCTTTTAAGCATGAAAGTTTAGGATATTTAATTTGTGATGCAGGAAAATAGTCATTGGAAATTGCGAAATGCCCTGTCACACACAGTGCACTATTTCAAGGTTTCTTGTGAAATTGAAAATTTCCATATATTTATATATTATTTATATACAACATGCTAGAAAACTTCAAATTTATATCTGATCCTAACTGTTGTAACTAATGTACACATCTGTCTAAAAATCTGTCCATATCACTAAATCATCTATGTTTAAAAAGAGAGTATTTTACAGTATTCCTCTATTCTAAATGCTAGCTTATAAATAGAACTCTAGGAAGCAACTACAATTGTTTCAATTAAAATATCCAAATCACTTTGCAAGATAATAAATTCTACAGACATCAGCATATAGGACCCTAAAACATGTATATTATTTTTATTATTCAGCTACTAAATCACTTCATTGTCATGCTGATTTGCTGACCATGGCTGTAATTAATCTCCTAATGATCACCACATAGAGACACTTTTTGATGTCAAATAAATGAGAGTTATAGCTTCCATGAATTTTGTGAAAACCAATTTAATAAATTGGTCCTTAACATCTTGGATAACTTCCAATAGTATAAATAAATATATTCCAGCAATGGAGTATTTCCTTTGAAGACTAAATTTATACATGAGAATTCCCTAGAAAGAAACCTAGCTATTTCACAATGAGGGGTGATTATAAAATTTAATATATATCACTGTTTAAAATGGAATTGTGGAGAATGAGGTTAACATAAGACTAAAAGAAAAGGTCAAGGGCATATTTAATAATTTGAGATCATTTTAAACATAGGATATTTAACTCCTAGAAGCCACTTTAAATAGAAATGCTTCACAGTCATTAAAATTCAATTTTACATTGTGTTATACTGTAATATGCTTTGCTGTAATACCTTTTTCATGTTAATATATAACAGAAGATATTATATGGTATTTTGATGGTGATACCACGTCCCGTGCGCTCAGAGTCTCTCTGAGGTGCCACAGATGGAAGAAAATAAAATAAGTCATTCCAGACCCTTCTCAGTCTGCCAGGAAAAGGAGGCAGAGATTACCTCTAGTGGAGAATGCCCCAAGCCCTTCTCTTGAAGTGGCTTTCATTGAGAATCATACGGACAGGGGTATACAGCATGCATGCAGAGCTCATCAAGCAATGTCAAAAGGCTGTTTACAGAAAACAGATAGAGGTCTTAGATAATAATTGAAAGAACACAGAGATTTGCCTCAAGTCAGGGTCTGGGAGACAGGGTGGTGCCCATTCATCCCTGGTACCTGGAAACTGATCACAGTCTATGCTTGGACCCCAAACATCAGTACTCATTAACTGGAGGGCATTCTTAGCAAAGTAAGTTTCATAGGATTTAATGCATTCCTTTTCCAGGCCCAGTTGTCCCCGGGATCTGCCTGATCCAGTTAGGGCTGTACCTGCCTTTAGTATTGTTTCACTCACTTGGTCAAGTGGCTGGTCAGAGCATCCAAGAGATAAGAAGACTCCTTTGAGATAGAATGGGGACTCCAGCCACGATAAAGCTGAGGGGTGAGGGTCTTTTTTCCCTCCTCCGTGTCCCCCAAGTCCTTCCCTGATGGCCCCAATGAGACTGTGCCTGTCTTAGGTTGCCCCTGCCATCAAGGAGTCTTACCCATCATTGACTAACCAGCCATCCTCAGGGGCCAAGCTGGGTGATGTGAGCGAGGCAGGGGCTGCACCCCTGCCAGGGGGACAGGTATTGCCTCTTCAGTGGCCTATTTTCCCAAGGTCTCCTTGCTCAGCTCCAGCTTTTGGGCCTTCTCACCTGTTGGTGAGGCTATAGTCCCTGAAATCAGGCAGGACAATTCCCAACAGTATTTTTCCACACAGTACTACAAGATATATACAGAATGATGTTAAAAGACAGTTATTTAAATTGCTATTCATTATAATAATTCCATTCATGTTCCTGCAGGAGTAGCAATGGTGATTTTAGCAATTATTGATTAGTAACTAATATGAGTCATATCACAATCCAGCCTCAACTGTCTTATACCTGACACATATACTCTGCATTGTCATACTCAGATATTTTCAATTTTATGTATTTGTCATTCTTTATGTACTCTTGGACTTCATTTATGTTTCTTCCTTTCCCTTAAAGGCACTTCATCCCTTTCCCTCTTCTCCTGAATAGAAATGGCAAAGGGTGACCCCGTTTGTCAGATGCAACCCTAGAAACATCATGTGTCACCCCCTCCCCACCAGGAAAGAATTGTTCCTATTTGCTGGACCTACTTTTTTTGAGTACAATGTACTCAATACTCAATTGTACTCAAATGTGGATAAAAGAAAACAATTCATATGTTTTCTTTTATCCACATTTTAATACATGTGATCTTAATGTACATGTGTTTGTTTGTATATGCATGCATGTGTAGGTATGTGCATGAGAGCATGCATGCTTGCATGAATTTTCATAATTTTTTATGTGGTTATTTTTTGGACAAGAACATGGAGTAAATTCAAAAACATGGTGTTCTTAGTGGAAAGAAGTCCAAAGTGTGTTCTAAAATATTAATGTTTTATTATATTAAAAATATCTTCAATTATAATAATATATAATCTCTGAAATACAAATGGAAAGGCATGGCTCTTAATATGTCATTAGTCTATTTCATAATTAAAAATTAAACCAAAATAATTATGCATCATGACACTCATGTATTCCTAAGACCTGAAGTAAATTGTGTTAACTAATTATGAATTAAAACAAACTCACCACTTTGAGTACACACTAACCACGAAATATTCCTGAAAATAGATGTTATTTTAAATTACTCCTTATTATTAATTCCACAGTCCTGCACATGCTTGTTGTGACATTAGTCTTCTTTAAGTAAATACTAATTTACACTGCTTAAAAAAGATGACATGATTTAACTCATATGTGGAATATAAAAATAAAACAAGAATATGCAAAACAAAACAAGAACAAACTTTTTGAGGCAGACAGCAGATCAGCCGTTACCAGAGCAGAAGGATAATGGAAGGAGGACCAAATGAATAAAGTCATGAGAAGCTCAACAATATGGCAGTTGATGGAAACAAGCATTTTGTTGGTGAGCACCATGTAGGGTATACAGGTGTTGAATTATAACATAGCAAACCTGAAATATATATGATGCTATAAACCAATGTTACCTTAACAGTAGAGAAATAAATTTAAATGCAAAAAAGCCCAAAATTAGAAATAGCTAAAGTATTATCTCTATTAACTTTTATTAAAACTGTCTTTAAATTCATTTTTGATATGAATGCCTGCATTTCTTTGAGTTTAAAAAATCAAGAAACATGTATGAAGTACCCATGGACAAAGCCAAAAGAGGGTAGGATTGAGAGTGGAAAGTGAGATGGGGGGGTGGGGAGAGGGGTGGGGGGAAAATGGAGACAACGGTGCTTGAACAACAATAAAAATAAATGATACTTGAACAAAATAGAGCAAGTAACTTTCCATTGTAATTTTATTGTATGTTCATAAAGTGTATACATTTTATTCCTGATGATTATTTTTACCAGCATCACAAATGTTTTACATTTTTCCAAGGAGGCCTTGCTGAATTATTTCTGTGAGAGATTTTATTCCAGCATTGAGTCATATTAAAAATATGAAAAGTTTAAGTAAGCAGGAAACACATGAAATCAGCAAAGCTGAGAGGAACATAGTAGTATCGGGGGAATCAGAGAAAACACTGCTTATCCAGGATCAGCACTGCGCTGCCCACAAGCCAGCGTAATGAGGCCACAATTCATATTGCAGAAAGTAGTTTTGTAATTACCTTCAAATGACCAAATAATGTAGAATTCTAAGGAGAGCTGCATATTCCCAGGAATGAACCAATTTGCAATTGACTGGATTTTTTTTTACCTAAGGTATTTATTGGGCAAACAATATTTAAATATGTTACTTCATTTCTATATTCATGTATATAGTTGAATTTCACAAGGTTATTTCAGAATATATAGTAGTGATAAAAATCTGAAAACCTATTAATCTTTATTAATCTAAAATTCTGCTTTACTTAAAGTAAAAATATGTCTAAAATCTAGAAATACAATTAACTAAGTTTTAGATTGCACCTAAAGACGTTTAGTTAGTTAATAATAGAAAACATTTTTGTCCTGTTTTGTATTTTTATTGTTGGAAATTTTATTTTATCTTTTGCATTACCATTTAACCTCCTTATACCTTCTCCCCCCACAATCATCACACTGTTGTCCGTGTCCATGAGTCCTTTGTCCTTTTTGCTCAGTCCCTCCATAGCTGTCATCCTGCTATCCATGGGTCTGTCTCTATTCTGCTTGTTAGTGCATTTTTTTGTTGGATATCCCCTATAACTGAAATCATATGGTATTTGTCTTTCTCTGGCTGGCTTATTTCATTCAGCATAATGTTCTCCAGGTCCATCCATGCTGTTGCAAAGGGTAAAATTTTCTTCTTTTTTGTGGTCGAGTAGTATTCCATTGTGTAAATGTCGCATAGTTGTTTTATTTACTCATCTACTGGTGGACACTTGGGCTGCTTCCATATCATGGCAATTGTAAATAACACTGCAGTGAACATAAGGGTGAATATGTTCTTTTGAATTAGTGTTTTGGGTCTCTTGCGATATACTCCCAGAAGTGAGATTGCTGGGTTAAAAGGTAGATCCATTTTTAATTTTTTGAGGCATCATGTTATTGCTTTCCACAGTGCTTGAACCAGTCTACATTCCCACCAACAGTGCAAAAGCTTTCCCTTTTCCCCACATCCTCACCAGCACTTCTTGTTTGTTGATTTTTTAATGATAAGCCATTCTGACAGGTGTGAGATGACATTTTATTGTGGTTTTATATGCATTTCTCTGATGATTTGAACATCATTGAACATCTTTTAATATGTCTATTGGCCATCTGTATGTTAAAAAGATAGGCAGTAAAATTTCAGGTATTGCTTGTAGCGATATTTTGTCTATCTCCTCAGGCAAAGGAAATAAAAGAAAAAAAAACAAATGGGACTACATTGAACTAAAAAATTTTTGCACAGCAAAAGAGACTATCAACGAAACAAAAAGGCAACTCACAGAATGAGTTGATACATCCGATAAATATGAGTTGAACATATTTACTGATACATCCGATAAGGTGTTAATATCCAAAATTTATAAAGAACTTACAAAACTCAACTCCAAGAAAACAAACAATTCAATAAAAAAAATGAACAAAAGACCTGAATAGTATAGAAATTATATTTAATTAAAATATAATTTAATTTCTCAGTGGTGAGTAGGGAAAGGTAAATACTTTTCCTTTTGTCTATAGTCAATTCTTCTTTGATATCAAACTGACTGAAAAATCATAGCTTATTTTTTGTATTTTTTATTGTTATTAAATTTATGTGGATGACATTGGTTAATAAGATTTTATAGGTTTCAAGTGTACATTTCTATGATACATGATCTATTGCATTGTATTCCCACCATTCAAAGTCAAATCACCTTCCATCACCATATATTTGACCTCTTTTACCATTAACTACCCCCTCGCACAACCCCTTCTCTCTGGTAACCGCTAAACTGTTGTTGTCTGTGTTTATGTGTTCTTACTTGTTTGCTTTTCTTATTTGTTCATTTGTTGCTTTCAGTTTTATATCCCACATGAAAGGGAAGTCATATGGCTCTTAACTTTTTCTGTCTGACTTATTTCACTTAAAGTGATGGTCTCAAGTTCCATCCATACTACACAGCCATGAGAAAGAGCAATTTCTTATGGCTGTGTAGTCTTCCATTATATGTATATATAAACCATATCTTCTTTATCCAATCATCTGTCAAAGGACACTTTGGTTGTTTCCATGTTGTGGCCACTATGAATAGTTCTGCAATGAACGTAGGATTGCATATATCTTTGTGAGTAAATGTTTTCAATTTTAGGGGGTTGATACCCAGAAGAGGGATTGCTGGGCCAAAGGATAACTGTAATCTTAATTTTCTTGATAACACTTTTCTCTTTTTCTGTAGTTTTGCTTACTCAAGAGATTAACGTGTTAAGGTATAATTGTGAACCTGAGACATATCTTCTCCACTACACAGAAATGAAATTAGCAAGGTTTTAGGTGGAGAAAGTTGTGCAGGAGTTCTTTTAATCAACCTAAAATATCTCCTCTCTTAGAGGTAGAAATATTATCAAGAGAAAAAATTGGCTTTAAACATAGAAACATTTTAAAATGTTATAAAGAATTAAGGATCTCTAAATCAGTATATTCTCATAAATTGAAAATGAAGTTACAGGAGAAAAAATATTTTTTTTGTAAATATCGAAATAATCACAAAAGTATAATTTGACCATGGAAACAAACAGTTATATTATATATGTGTATGAGCTGAAAAGGTGTTTATAAATAATTTTTGTAGCTCAATACCATTTAGATGTAATTAAAGCACAAAAGCTGAAAGAAGAATTTTTCATTTTTCTTTCTATTGAAAATATATAGTATCTATAATTATTATGTATAGGCTAGGAAAACCTAATCCTTTTAGCGGAGTGAACTATTATTATGAATTTCATTTAACAAACAAAAAAAGGCTGAGATAGAGTTGAATGACTTCCCAAGATACATATGAGTAACATTATTAGAAACAAAATTTCAAACTCAATTTTAAAATATTACAACAGCAGCCATTATAAAAGCCATGAAAACTAAATGAAGAAAAATATATAGGTATCAGAAAAAATGTTGTTTTTTCTCTTCTATTTGTTTGTCCTGAATAAGTTTTGCCTTCTGTCTATCATGTAATTATTAGTGAGAAAATTCAGAAAAAGAATCAACAATAACTAATCAAAACAGACATTAAACTTTAAAAGTTAAACCTTCCAGTACAGAAACTAAAAGGCCTGTTAGCTGGAGCTGCCATGCCCTAGAAAGTGGGATAAAGAATTGAAGGGCTCTGCGAGGAAGTTCAATATTAACAAAGTGTCTGAGGTGTTTGTTACAGTTTGCAGTTATCAATACACAATAAAAACATTTTTTTTTATTTAGGACACTAACATGAACCTAGTTGTGAGAAGAACTGGAATGATTTTATATATATATATATATATATATATATATATATTTTTTTTTTTTTTTGGCTCATGAAATAAACCTATATACAAGGAGGAGGAAGAAGGAAGAAGGGAACGTGTGTGTGTATTTGGTCAGAAAATCAGAAAATAAAAAAAGAGAGTAACTATTTTTGGCCGAAAGCACTAAAAGACTCCTGAAACCTGAAACTTTCAATATTAAAAAAAATTAATTCTGTGAAGAGATAGGGAGGGGAGTGGCTCACTTAAAAATCTAGCAGACTGTTGATTTGTTTGTCTAAATCTGCACCTGCTGCTTCCCAAACTACCCTATGACTTGCCTGCCTCCTGCGCTGAAAGGCAGCCTTCCTTCCCCCACCTCCTGGGCCCACCCCTCTATCCTGGAGAACCTAAGATGCCTCAGCCAGTTCACCATCATCCGTGAGCCAGTGCAAAGGCTCCCTGATGTGGGCACTAGAGTGGATCCGGCAGACAGTTTAAGCTTATAAAATTATGTTGCTGGTATTTTTTATAAAGTGAAAATAATTTATTATTCCAATATGTAATTCCATAAAGAATGTTTTATTGTTTTAAAATCCACATGTATAGTATATCTGATTACACATTTACATAACTTTATTAAATATTCATTACCAAAACTATATTTCTAATAAAAAACACTTATGGAATGCAAATAAGGACATTTTTATGGTGTTAGAAATGTGAAATAAATTCTGAATTCCATTCTGACAAAAAATACTTATCTATATCTATATCATTTATAGCTATGTCCACACACACACCTACATACATATACAACTTGTGCAGTGGGATGTCACCAACTACAGAGGCAGGTATCTATCTTGACCAACTTGTGTGACTCATTTGGGATTTGGTGACGAGGGGAACATTAACAAATGGGCTGCTCATACTGCCTGCTGTTCCATAAGATTCCTTTTGCCTTTGTCCCAAGAATCTCGTGTTTTTGACAAAATCTATGAAAGTTTGCCAAGCTACCTTTCCATCCTAAAATCCAGGTGAAATTTCAGACCATTCACAGCTCTTTATAAATGTATTTTAGTATAAGAGTGCTACTGGATTCCCCAATCAAACAACAAACAAATTAAAAAGAAAACACTGAAAATATGTTTTAACAATGGCAAGAGAAAAATATACTAAATGGATTAAATTTTTAGAATTTTATCTTAGAAGGGAATTAAAATTATACTTAGAGAATATTAAAAAGTAATGACATTGAACTTTACATAGTAACATTTATGAAGATGGGACAGATTTAGGGACACATTCTTATAAAAACTAAAAATAATTCAATATTATCAAGAACTAAATAAAGGTAGCTAATAAGATCTGAAGGTGGAACTAAGAAATTATAGAAAAATGAGGGATTTTCTTATGTTTTGAAGACACAAAATTAATGAACTGTTGGAAAGTCTAATAAAGAAAATAACTGTCAAGGAAAACTCACTTAATATCAGAAGTGAGAAGCCGAAAATAAAAACTGACAGAACACCAATTTTAAGAATTACAGGAGGAAAATTATATATTCTATTCTAGTTAATGAAGAAATCTAGAGGAAATAGACATTTCTTAGGGAAATATGAATTAGTAATTACCATGCAAGAAAGAGGAGATCAGTTATGTTAAAAAAAGACAGTATATTAAGGACAATTATTAGTAAATATAATCCAAGACACAGTTTAAAGAGCTCCTCAAAGAATAAGATGATGATAGATTAACCTGGTTTATTACCAGGTTATTTACAAAAGTATTAGAAACAAATGTTTTTGTAATTCCCTCTTGATACCAATTCAATTAGTTGAATCAACTTTTCCACTTCATTAGTTTATCCTTATTATTTTGTTTTTCTGTTTGTTGTTCATTTGTTTATGGGTTTTAGGTAGTTATGTGTGTGTGTGTGTATGTGTGTAGCTTATAAAAATATTTTCTTAAACTCAAACATACTCTTTATTACTTATTCAAGCATGAAGCTATTAGTGCTAAATTTACATTATATTAATTCTTTTTATATAAAGCCGTGGGGAAATTATCTTCAAAATAATAGAATGAACAGTCCAACTTACCTAGACTTCAAAAAGTGAGGGAATAAAACAGCGCTTCTTGAGCTTTTATCTTTTTAAAATTTTTCTGGTTGAACTTTATATAATCAGTCTTAAGGTTGAAAAAAATTAAGATTAAAAATAAGTTCAGTGAGAACAGTGGTAATTTCTTAGTTGCTTAAAATATCAATATTAAAATAGGTTAACTTATAAAAATGAATTTCCCTTAGTAATCAAAACATAAATATTCTCTGGTATTTTTTCTTAAGTTCGCATCACTATATCATTAACACTATTCATACAAACACAGAATTTCTAGTCCATGTTTTTTGAGATGAAAATTAAGCAATTATTACATATTCAAAAATTATGCTTTCTAGATAGAAAACCTAAACTATGTCTTTTTAAAATAATGAATCCCAAAGTGGAGCATAGAAACACTAAAATTTTTATTTTGGGAAATATGATATGATGTGGGAAATATACAATATTATAATGTATATAATAATATACATGATTAGACTGCTTGCAGAATTCTCTCCAAAGAAATTACTAGAAATAAGGAAAGCTTATAGATGAAGCATTTTTATTTTTGTAAACAATTTCGTTATTGATAGGTATGTTACAGATCATATATACAGGAATGGATAAGAATAAGTTTACAGTTATTCTTATGGGAAAATACAGGTTTTGATTATTACGGTAGCTTTATTAACTCAAAAGAATTCCACCATGTCACAATGTAAACCTACTTTTGCTCACACCATATATAAAGGCATATACATATATTTGCTTTCTTAAATTTAGTTTATGTTTCTGTATACTCTCAATTAAGGAAAATATAAATAATAGAAAAAAACTAAATCATTCTACAACAGAATACAATTCCTCTCAACTGACAGCATATCTGAAGTCTAGGTATTATAAATTAAACTAAAATTATGAGAATATTCTTCTTTGTGTTTGAGAAATTATTATCTGATCTGCATCATCTGAAAAGAGAAAATACACATTAGTAAGTCAAGAAATTTAGAAAGTGGATGTTAATCTATGACAAGTGAAAATAAGAGGAGAGTTGAATTTGTGACAAATCAAAAGTAATTTCACAATGTATTTCCCTATGTTCCAAAGTAATACTTCTTTGAGGAAATATTTACACATGTACTAAAACTATTTTCTAGACAAAATTTACTAACTTACTTAAATCCATTCCAGACCTTTTGAGGAAAAAAAAATCATTGTATATATCAAGGGCCAACTTCACAAGAAAACTGGAAGGCAAATATCTTTTATATCCTTAATGCAGCACTCTAGAAATTTACAGCTGTGCTCTTCAATAAGTATAGGCTCACCATTTACCAGCTCCCACATGCTAAGAAAGAAAAGGGGAAACAAAAGGAGGAAACAAAGGAAATAGACTATCTTTTGGAGCCATACCTTATCTCCATCAATAGCTCATATTAAAATTCTCAAAGTCATATTTGATTTCTAAACTTTGCTTCTTTTCCCATTCAATCTCTTAGCTGACTCTGTTTGCTGTATTATTGAAATATATACCAAATATCATTAGGTATCACCACTCAATCAGCTACAGTCCATAGCCAGCTACTATTTTCTTTTGATTGAACAATTGCAATAGCATCCTAATTTTTCTCCCAACTTCTTATCTTCCTCCTATAACTCATTCTTCAAATAGAAATCAGAGTGAGCTTTATATTATTTCTCAAACATTCCAAATGTGTCCTGTGTCTGTTTAAGAATTTTTCACTCGTTGTTCTCTCCACTTTGCCTCTTTAACTGTGATTGGATTTTTTTTCAAATTATTGTTCCATTCCAGATCAAATGATTCCCTAATTCAAGAAGTTTATGCTCTAGCTACCCTACAATATGATTTTTTTTTTGCCCTCTATTTAAAAAATATTTTAGGGTCTGGAGGTCACTTATCTTTACTGGAAATGATTTTATTCTACTTTGTCTCAAATTAAATACAAGTTCATGTTGAGCAAATGTTTTTGTGTCTTTTCAATGGTTTACATATACACCCTGTAAATGAATATCTTTGAATATCTGAATTAATGAATAAATGGATGAATGCATTTACTTTCTTAATAATACTCATATTTATAAACAAATAAGAAAGAAATTAAACCACTAAAATATTGAAGACTTTATAAACTATTTTGCTTTTTTCATGAAGAGATATACAATTAAAATGCTTGAACTTCTCTAGGCTAGATTGTATTAATAAGAAAATGAATATCTCAGAAATAATTTGGATTTAATTTCTTTTAGTAATATTAATAGACCAATAAAATAAAAGGATTTGGCCTTGAAGCATCATCTTTATTTATTTATTCATCAATCCATCTATTCATTTAATAAATATTTATTGTGTGTTATCATGTTCCAAGTTCTGTGCTAGAGAGAAGGACCCAATTTGACATGAAGCAAATGATATGAAACTTAAATCAAGCAATGATTTTAATGAATATATAATTCAATAATACTTTTCTTGCAGGAATAAATGCAATAATCATAAAAAGTACTAACAATAAATCCCAGAGGAAAATATTTTATATTTAATAGTTAATATTTTATCACAAATATCAACATCATCATTAACAACTAGCAAACTAATAAGAATGACTGCACAAGAAATACTCAGAGGGGCTGCCTATTTAAACAATGTTTGAAAAGCAATCAATATATTGAAGACATAATCTAAATGTATATTAGAACAGAATAAACAGTAAAGAAAAACAAATTACCAGTGATTTAAAAGAAAGCTCAGAAACTCTTCTACAACATGGATAATAACAACATTGCACAATGTCATTGAGAGGAGGTCTTCTGATCCAAATGAGGTCATGCTTCACAGAGTGATATTTAAATTCATATTCTATAGTTCATATTGTGAATTATACATTAGGGTTACTATCTTCCTCAAATAATATCAAAATGTAAAGAAGATTTTGAAGAGTCCTCATCATAATTTGTGACTTCTATAGTTTTCACTGTTGTCCCATTGGTAAATGGTAAAAGTTAACAGCTTTTTTGTACATGTCAGCAATTCACATGAACTTTTTTTGGTGAAAAGAATAAGCAGTACTTATTTTTTCATTAAAACCTATTTCATTTATTTGAAGTCATTGCTACTGCTGCTGAAAATGTTTATTACAAAATAAAGGTGTTAAAATCAATGTACAAAAATGTACTGCATTTCTGTACAGTAACAATGAAATTTCAGAAAAAACAATAAAAAAGCAACTCCATTTATTTGTAGCAAAACAATTAAAACACCTGGGAATAAACTTAACAAAGTGACCAAATTAAACTAAAAAGCCTCTGCAAATCAGAAGGAACCACCAATGAAACAAAAAGCAACCAACCAAATGAGAAAATATATTTGCAAAGAACAGCTCCAACACAGGGTTAATATCCAAAATATAAAAAGAGCACATACAACTCAACCCTAAACAAATAACCAATTAAAAATGGGCAGAGGACCTGAACAGACCCATCTCTTAAGAAGATATACAAATGGTCAACAGATATATAAAAAGATTTTCAACTTCACTAGCCATTAGGGAAATACAAATCAAAACTACAAGGAGATGCCCCCTCACACCTGTTAAAATGTCTATTGTTAACAAGACAAGTGATAGCAAGTGTTGGAGAGGTTGTGAAGAAAAAAGAACCCTCATTTGCTGCTGGTGGGTATGTAGACTGGTACAGACACTATGAAAAATGTATGGAGGCTCTTCAAATAATTAAGGATAGAGTTACCATATGACACAACAATCCCTCTTCTGGGTATTTACCCCCAAAATTTGAAAACATTTATTTGCAGCAACATATACACCCCTACATTTATTGCAACATTGTTCACAGTGGCCAAAATGGAAATAACCAGTGTCCTTCAATAGATGATTGGATAAAGAAGATGTGGTACATATATGTGATGGAATAATATTCAACTATAAGAAAAGAAAACATATTGCCATTTGTGACAAGATGGATGGATTGCAAGAATATCATGCTAATGAAATAAGTCAAACAGAAAAAGTTAGGAAACATGATTTCACTCATATGTGGAATATAAAACTGAAAGCAATAAATGAATAAGTAAGAAAAACAAAAAAATGTGATTGAAATATATAAATGCTGCATTGAGTTGGTGATGGTAAATACATAAAGATAAATTTTCATTTTACAAAATGGCATCAAAGAAAACTAAAAATAAATAGTGTTACTTAAACAACTGGTAGGACTTGTAATTGGTAAAAATGCCCTGTTTTTTACTTTTTTAAAAAAAGTTACTTTGCAATCTGTGGATTAAAAAAAAGTAAACAAAGTATTGTATCCTTATGTAGGATAAATAGCAAGCAAAGGCAGAGAGGAGGAGGGATACACATCCCACCTTCTGACTCAAGTCTTTGAAATTCTATGTATCATTTCCACTATCTGGGAAAGAAAGCCTTTGAAGCTGTGCTGTCATCTCAAGGCCTGAAAGGCCAGAAAAGGTCCAGAAAAGGAAGAAGCCCATTAATACCTTTGGATATTCACACCCCTTCCTAGAAAGCTAGCACCACCTTTACCTGTCAATCAGTATGTAACTTCTTCACCTTCCCCTTGTCCCACCAACTATATAAGTCCTCAGGAAAAAGGTTTTGGCAGACTTGGTGCTCTTGGCCCTCTGGTCACCTGCCCTGAGGCCTCCTGGCCCCTGGCCATGTTCTTCCTTGCCTTCCCGGCCCTCACCACCCCTGCGCTTCCCGACCCACCTTTGGTACCCTGCTTAACCTGGAACCTATGCTTTTCATCCCAGTACATCCACCTTAACTAGACCAGTTCTCATCCATAAGAATGGATCACCAATAAACTGTGCTTGCATACTAATAGACTAGCTGATCTTTAGTTCTTTAATGAATTGGCAAGAAGAACCAAGTTTCTGGGAGTTTCTCCCTTAGCAGTATCTCCTAACTCTGTTAGAACAAGTATACAATTTTAATTATGGGCAAGTATAATTTTATAAAAAGTCATTCGAACAGAGTTAGAATAATTCAGAGAAGACAATTTGGCATGTATTGAATGAATGAGTAAATAGTTGAGCAAAAGGAAAGACATAGATTCCTTAGGCATGAGAGAAAAGGGTAGTTGAGGAATATAAGTTGGAGATGAGAAAGAAAACACTAAAATGTGTTAGAATGGCTGCAATTTGAATTATTTCAAATTGAATAAGTAATTAGTAATCAAGTAAACCAACACTCATTATCATTCTTTAGGAAAGTACAGAAATACTGATGTTGAAGTTTTCTAGTGAAAGATTTCTAAGCAAAACAGAGGTAAAAATCTTAATTTATTTAGCACAATATAGTCTCTATGGCAATGGCTACCAAAAATGAGTGATGACTGCCTTAATTATGAGGGGATAATAGAAAATATTAGAGAAGTCCTCTAGGAATAAAAGTGCTTTTTGTTTTTGAATTATAATACGGAAGTTACTTTTGCTCCCCACCCCCCATGGTACTGAGCAAGTGAGCATATGGAATGGTTGAGCCATCGTGTGAAGGAGAATGGGCGTTAGGATGATGATGCTACAAAAAACACAGAGCATCATTGAGTTGCTGAGTCAAATATACTTTGGTGCCTCTCCAGCTCTAGAAATTAATTCATATTTCTTTATTGTTTATAATCATTTTATTATTTTAGCATATCTAACTTGGTTGTATGCCCAAGTTGCTAGTATGCTTTTGATTCCCTGAAATGGAGTATATTTGAGACAGAGTTGAGCCATTCACAGAGTCCAAGAAGTAAGAGGTTGAAAAAGCTTTCCGTAGAGATATTGAAGCAACTGAAGTTATGTCCAGAGGAAACTGATGTGGTGGTGTGGGGTGGTGAAAATGAAGAGCAACTTTTTTTTAAAAAAAGGACATTTAATTAATTCCATATTCCCTTCTAAATGGCTTTGTGTTTGTAGTATGGATATGTTTTTTTGTTTGTTCTTCAAGATTGCAATTCTTCTACTGGGTTTGATGCACATAAATGATTACTCCATAAACTTACCTGATAAAGGATGTATATATTTTTTGCTATAAATTTCTGGAATTTTTGTTCTAGACAGCATAATATATGCAAAGTATAGACTTGTTGCCCTTCTGGTACACGGTAGAAGAATTATTGCTGCTCATGATGCTGTTCAATATTTTTTTGCTTTCAGATTTTTTCCATCTTTACAATTTCTTATTCCCATTTTCAAAGCAAAAATGTCACCAGATAAGGTTAAACAAGTAACAAAGACTTTATTGTAAGTTGTTGCAATAGAGCAGAGAAGCCAGAATTCATTCTGAGCTTAACTCAAAAAACAGACAAACAAACAAAAAAAAAGCTTGAATATTTTTAGGACCTAAGATGGAGGGATTTTAAGCCACCTGCATTTGGTAATTGGCTAGATCCAAAGGAAAAGTAAACTCAACAAGCAGTATTATAACTTGGAGCAAGGATGTCAAGTAAATTAGTCTCCTACCTTCCTCACCCCGACTCTCCACAAAGACTGGGGGATAGGGCTATTGTCATCTTTTAGTATTAAATGTCAAAAGAATGGCCCCCAGATGCTTGAGAAAGACAATCCTGCATTTTCAGGGGCTTTTAAAAAGATTTACATCTCAAAAAGGCAAACAAATAATTTACATACATATACAAATTTTCTGAAATGCTCTAAGAAATGACATGTCAGTGGCCTAGGAACAGGAAGAAGCCTGTCTAAAATTTAGTCTGAGGAGAACAATAGTAAGGCTGTCTTCGCTTCCATTTAACAAGCTGTGGTTAAATGTGGTTAATAAACCAAAAATGTGGTTAATAAAATGTGGTTAATAAAACATGAAAGTCAGTGTGTGCTTGTCCTTCCTTGTCACTATCATAGATGAAGCTTTCAGTGACAGGGTGGTATTATCAGGTAGTAGCACCTCATATATCCTTGGACTTTGAGTATCTGTAGAAAACAAGTGCATTGACCTACATTGGACATGGACAAGGAACATAATATATATTCATTTTAAACCACTATTATTTTGGGTTTCTTTGATACTGAAGCACCATCAGGCACTGCCTAACACAGACATTGGTTTCAGTCCAGTGCCATCTCAACAAGTTGAAAACATGTGACACAAGCTTATCAGCTGGGAGTGGAGACAACAAGTAGCAGAGGCTGGAGAGATGTCACTGTTAAGCAAGAGCAGGATGTATGATAACATCATGTCTCTGAAGAATCTCGTGAGACCGATTGCATGTCCAATTATTTTGTAGCTCTAGGGGAAGAGGTCAAAAAACAGAATATTAGTGTTTTGGGTTGTTAGTGACTGGATCTTATCAAGTATTACCAGAAAAAGATAAAATAAGGAAAGCATATGATTTTTGAAAACCAGAAATGAGAGGAAGTAAAGGCGTTTTGGAACTTTTGGCTTTGATGCTGTGAATAGACTCAAAGAGGAGGAGATTATTGATAAAAGTGTTCAGAGGCAGCATCCTATCAAAACTCAGCATTTGGGCAAAGATAAATATAAGCTCATTGCTTTTACATTTACTTTGAAAATCCTGAGGATTCAAGTACTTAGGGGCAAAGATCAAATTAAGGATATGGAGGACAGTAACACCTTAAGATTGAACTAACCGATTTAGAAAAAATTGGGCTAGAACTTTTTCCCAAAAGCCACCTTTTCAATTTGTCAGATTAAAATTTAAAGACAGTTGAAAAGTAGAGTTTAGAAGAATATATATACATATATTTCATGTTTTTCTTGCCAGATACCCCTTTGTTTATGTTTTTATACATTTTTTCTTTTAACCTATAATATACAATCAATCATACCCCAAAGATGTAACCTACAAACCCATTTAGTCACTGAACCCAGCTCAAATTCCAGAACATTTTGTGCTATACTAATTTCAAAAACAGGTGGCTATGCCACTTAATCTGAAAAACAACAACAACAACTATGAACTAAAGGACAAGCCATCTTTTCTCTACAAACTTCCAATATTCAGTGATAAAATAATATCAACGCTAAATTCACCTGATCAGAAAAGGAGGAACACAAGACCCTAAGCAGTCAGAGGGCGGCAGCAACTGAAGTCCTACTGAATGGGCCTGTGTGTGTGTGTCTGTGTGTGTGTGTACAAAAATATATCATATATGAAAATTATCTTAATAAGAAATTTAAGTATGAATATTGGCTGGAATATGCAATGGTCCCACATCAAACAGATGAAAATTGTACTCTGCTTTGAGTTATATCGCTAAAGCAAGGACAAACCTGGAGTAACAGTAATAAAAAGAAATTGCTGTTAATATCATAGACTTTTGCACTTTTCTCCAAATTCCTTTAATTAGACATGAGTTTAAAAATTGAACAAGTCCAAAACAGGCATATTCCCTCAAGGGAAGCTATGAAGAAGAAGGAAAAAGAAGCATTTTCCTGAGTGCAGGGCCGGGCCACAGTAAACAATGGAACATGGGACGACCCCTGTTGAATGGGTCAGGGAATAACCAATAAATATTCACCAGCACTTGACTGTAAGGCCAGCTTACAATGCCCATGCAGCGGGACTTCAGATGTTGCCGCCCTCTGACTGCTGAGGGTCTTGCGTTCCCCCTTTTCTGATCAGGAGAATTTAGTGCTGATATTTTATCACTGAATATTGGAAGTTTGTAGAGAAAAGATGGGTTTGTCCTTTAGTTCATAGGGTTTTGTTTTCTGGGTTGTCTTTTTTTTTCAGATTAAGTGGCATAGCCACCTGTTTTTGAAATTAATATAACACAAAACATTTCTGGAATTTGAGCTGGATTCAGTGACTAAATGGGTTTGTAGGTTACATCTTTGGGGTATGATTGATTGTATATCATAGGTTAAAAGAAAAAATGTATGAAAACATAAACACAGAGATATTTGGCAAGAAAAACATGAATAAAAAATTAGTGATTGCCAAATAATGTATTTGAAATCCTACATTAACCAGGCCTTTGGCATTTGAGTCCAGATTTGTCATATGACAATTAGGCCAATGAAATAAGAGACAAAGTGATTGTGTAATGGGGTACAGAGCATGGGTCCCCTGAGGCTTGGGGGGAGGCCCATCATGCCCCCAAATCTTGCAGAGAAGCAGGAAGGCATGGGGTGGGGAATGCCCAAAGAGCTGAACAAAGGCAGAATAACAGCTGCCACATCTTCCTGAAGGGAAGAAGAAAGCTGCCCTTCTGGGAGAGAAGGGAGCGGGGGAGGGGGTGGAAAATGAATGCGCAAGGGCTGAATACAGATGTGCTAGGGAAGAATTGTGTGTGTGACTGTGAGAAAATGCAGCGACTTGTGAAGTAGCTGGAGGGGAGGGGCGCTCATACAGTGCCTCCGTGAGCTACGGGGTGGCGGGGACGGATGCCCTCCCCATATGCCCATGCTTCCCTAGGAACTCTTGCCCTGACTAAAGATGGCAGTCCAAAGAGGATCAAAGACTGGGGAGCTGACAAAAATGGTGGGCGCTAAGGCACTATAGGAAGAGCCGGATATTAGCTCACACAGGAAGTTCCAAGCTTAGCATTTAAAATTGGAACAGGAGGTCTGAAGGGAAAGGAGTCAGCCACAGGTGTGCAGAGAGGTCTGGAGGTAAGGCTGCCACAAGGTCAGGAGGTCTGCCTGGAGGAGATGGCCGCAGAGCTGGCGGTGCTGCAGGGACCTGCCTGACCACCCAGACTCCTGAGAGACGCTTGGAGCTGAACTGTGACGGGCAGTGCCCAGCTGGAGACTCCTGCTTTTCTGAATGATAGCGCCTCTGAGTGACGTATTCTGAAGCTGGCCTGGTTTGGGAGAAGGAGGCAAGACTATTTGTTTTTGGGTGTTTTCAAAGGAAGCAGGACTTAATGGCAGAAATCTGCCATTTTTCTAAATCTATAGAATCTTTAAATAAACAACCCCTTTCCTTTTTCACCAAACTCTTGCCTTGGGAGCCACACTTCTTGGCAGCAGGCAATCGAACCCCACGGCTGTTGCAGAAAAGCTTGGCTGGCTCTGCAACAGTTGTGTGCTGCTCTAAAGCTTAATTGTCCCCTTGACAAAGGATATTCTGAAGTCACACATTGAAGTGCTGGTATCAGAATGAATACATTTATCTGAGCCCCTGGGTGACTTCATGGAATAAAGAACCCTCTCAACCATAGCCCACAGTTCCCGCGTCAGAGACACAATTTGGGAGAGAAAGGAACACTGAATCCACTGAAAGTTGGGGGATGAGTGTTTCCACTCCATAACATAGGTTATCAAGTGCAGTACGTACTCGAATGGCTGAAAAGACACGTATTTGAATGGTAGATCAGTGGTCCATATTCATGTTTTATTATATTTCCAAATCAGCCCCTTTGTCCAAAACATATGCATGGAGAATTACCCTGTGCATACCAGTAATGAAATCTAAGAAAAATTATACTAAACTAAACAGGGATTGTAATCTGATTGGAATTATGAACTAATTTTAATTTAGGGATGGGAACTAAATATCAGGATAAGGCAATGATTTTCATCTATTCATCTCATGGCACACATAAACTAATTACTAAAATTCTGCAGGCACACCAAAAATATATATTATACTTCTTGCTGATCTGACAACAAAATTAGGTATAATTTTGACTCGCTCACATCAGATGGCTATTGCTGTATTGGCTATTATTTTTTAATTTGACAAGCAAAGGGAAAAGAGATCAGTTCCCCAACTACATAGTCAAGTATTATTGTTTGTTTGTTTGTTTTTTAATTCTTGCAGCACACTGGTTGAAAATCCCTAGGATAAAGTAGAGATCTGGCAAGTGATGCTTGGTATCTATTAGCCTTAAACGCATTGATTCTACCTAATATACTTCATTGTAAATAATGTAATATAAATTAATGTAAGACATCATTTTGAAAGTCTGGGAAATATTGAAAGATAAGTCACCTGAAAAAAAATCTGTTAACATTAATAAACGTGTCTCTGTATTTTCCCTAAAGTCTGTTTTTATATTTTCACTTTATGAATATATTTTTCACATTACCATGTTAATATGAAATTCTTTATACTTAAAAGTGCTATAGGTAAAAAGTATTTCACAACCAGGTATGTAATGGATATTTTGGAGATAAATAATGTATATATTTGAAGACAAAGAGGCAGCATATAACTGTTTAGCAATATGTATATATACTTATAACTATTGAAAAATACTATACTGTAAACATTACATAATTTATATTAACTCTTTAAAATAATTGAATATTTTTATAATTATTGTACCATACTGTTTTCTATAGAATGAAGCTATACATGATACAGCTATTTATGATGGACACCTTTTTCAGTTTTATATTTTTGAGAATATATTGATATAGTAATTGATATGTTTCAGTAGGTTTCAGTAATCTGACACAGAATTCTATTTGTTACTTCTCTGTCTCTTTTTATCTCTGGCTACCTCTCTTTATGCAAACACAAACATGTACCCTCATCATCTTCTCTTTCTCCTCCTTCCCTCCCTCCTTCCCTTTTTCCTTCCTGCCTTCTTTTCTCGCTTCCTTTCTTCATTCTTTATTTCCTTCCTACTTCCTTCTTTACCTTCTTTTAATTTTTTATCTCTGAATGCAAATAGTCTTTATTCTTTTTCCATGTATTCTTTGTACAGAGGTATTTAAATTTATATAAAGATAAAAGCATCTAGGCATTTCTAGATGCTACTCATCTTAACCCTACTCTAATCCTGATTAATAGTGTGTACTGGTTTCTAAAAATAAAGACCAGACATACATTTTATAAATAGTACCCCACTGCATATTCTTAACTGTAACAAAAATCATTCGGGTTTTTGTTTGTTTGTTTTGTTTTTTCTCCATGAGTTTTTGCTAGAGTTTCTTCCAAAAAAAGGTTTGTGTTTAGAAAATTTATTTAGGAAAGCAATCACAATTTCAGAAATGGGGAAACAGGGCAAAATGAAACAGGCTGTTAAAATCATGAATTAAAATAGTAAGCTACTGAAATAGCTACTGCTTTCAGTGACCAGGACCAAAGCTCGCAAAAGAACCTCTCAGGAACTTATGTGAAAACATTCCAGAAATGCCCACTGGATAATTTGGCTGTCATCCTCTACTGGTCAAGAATTGTTAAGGGACAAAGCATGTTGTACGTAATATTGATAAGTACTGTAAGTGTAAAGTAGATATATTTTTATTAGTATTTTTAAATAATCTCATAGAAAAATTGGAAATAGTATATATGGCTATGATATAAACTTTGTAAAAAAGATGAGTAGTGTTTCAAGTTGAAAGAATGTGGCCAAGTAAAGTTTTTGTTTGTTTGTTTGTTTTCAAAATACAGGGTGTGGTAGAAGTAATGCCTGTTTGAATGTGGTCGGTAAGGTACATGAATGTTTCTCATGAGATGGACAACAATTTGAACATTTCACCTAAAATGTTATTTAGTGTGCTTGAGTGTGATATTGTTATGTTACAGAATTGCATGCTTATGATTTTGTAATAAAATATTTTGTAATTAAAAAGGGTGTCATTTGTCCCAGACTCTCTATTTTAGAAATATTCTACCTGAATTAGTGAAGTGAATGCATCATTGCTTTCATCAATGATTCAAGGGCTATACCTTTAAAAATGTTATTTAATGTACTAGTAATAAGAGAGTTAGCACTGCTCATGATTGTAGTTTTTTGAAAGGGAACAGTAATTTTTTTTTGTTAATTTAAATTAACTTCCTCACAATTTTGACACATTGGCTTGCAATTGCACTTCTTGTAACTAAATCAAAATGTACTGGGTGACAGATTCAGTATAAGTCAATCTTATCTCACATTATTATAAATAATTATGTTTACTTTGATGTCAAAAGCAGAGATTATATCATTTTGATTCTTAATGTTGTATAATAACTTTAATTAGAATAGTAATTAGAGAATTATTTTCATTATATTCTACCATCCATTAAATAATGAAAACACAAAAAATGTTCACATTTCTCGGATGTCTAACATGAAATTGGGGTAGTTAAATATTTACTGGAGAGACTTGTAGCAAAAAATGTTACCTTGTTGAATGTGATTAAGAATACTTGAAGAATATAATTTATGCAATTTGTTTCAAACCATATGATACTATGAAGCCCAGTTCCAAAGCTGACATTAGATTTACATTTACAAATAATTAATTTGTACATTAGATTCCAGATACTAATTTCCCACTGTTCATAATAACCTAAATGTTCTGCACATGCCACTTTCTCTAATAGACCTATGTATTCTCTAAAACAACAAATATTAACATTCTGAATTGGCAATTTTAAGTAAAAGCCCCACATGAGAAACGATATGAAATAGAGCTATTGAAGATATTTAGAGAGAAAATGTATGGAGAGAGGACAGGGTACAAGATTACCATGATCACCTTCATTCATTTGTTGTTAGAATTTTGTGAAGAATGTACAGTAGAAAGTCAAAGTTCATTTGAGATGTATTTAATACATTTTGAATAACATGTTTAACTTACCTTTAGTAATATGAAAGCAAGAAAAGTATGTAATAGTGTATCCTTAAATAATGAACATATTACCTGAATTGATAGAATCCTAAATCCAAATTGTGATTCATATATTTCTTGTACAAGATGTAATCTTTATACTAAGATTTAGATGTCATGTGGGGTTAGAATTCACTCTTTGCACTAAATACAGTAACGTTAGAGGTAGCACACGAATGAAGAAACAACGTAACTCAGTCTAGATATGGGCAAGAGTAAGAAATGGACGCCCACTATTACTGATATAATCCAATCATTTCCTGGAAGTTTTACTAATTCATATTGGAAAGTATTAAAATTTCCATTACCTGCAATTGACATAATTATCTGTCTTTAAAACTTGGAGAATTCAATTGACAAGCTATTATACCTAGAAATAAGATTCACTAAAGTAACCACTTACAAAATAAAAATTAAAAATTAATATTTATATGTTAGTCATCCTTTAAGTATCAGTTTAAATATCATCCTCCTGTTGAAACTACAAATAAACTCTTCACTCTCACATTTTTCCTTCAAAGTTTTATCGTAATGGTTAATACTGTAATTATTTATGTAATAGTTTTATAAGAAATATACATTTAATGTGTCAAACCAAACACTGATGGAATTTTTAAAATGTGACTAGGTATTTCTAAAATTTACTTGGAAGAATAAATCAATAGAAATAACTAAAAACATTTCTGCAAAAGAAAATGACATGTGGATTCAACAACGAATTAAATATACTACCACTTCAACTATTCAAAATAATAGTGTGATGCTGGCTCAAGAATGGAAAAATATTCACATAGCAAAACAATTATATATGTGAGGAGGCAAAAAAGTGAGAAAAAGATACTGGCTTTAGATTTGAAAATTTTAATTAAGAATACCAGCTTTTCTTTAATAACATACATAGTTTACCCAAGCCTATTAATGAAAAAAACAATTTTAAATAAGGTGTCAAATTTAAAATACAAAATAGTTGTCTCACTCATTTGAACATCCTAATTGATATTTAACCTGTTTAGGTCAGCCTCTATATTTTCTCTCCTCACCACTTTGTGTCTCTGGTCCAGTTATCATCATTGAATAACCTAGAATAGCGATATTAGTTATCACTGGTGTGTAGCAGGCAATGATTATTTGAAGGCAATGGCAGGTGAAAAGTCAGGGCATAGAGTCAATGTTCTCTCCATATTTTACACACACACACCCAGCATGATAATCCAGTTACCAGCTACTATCAAGGTCAAAATCTCTGTCACTATTCATCTAAAACTACACATATATCTGTAAAAACACTTCTCCTTCTCCTCAGAAATTTCATACTATTCCCTAGACATTTCTCCTGCAATATTCATAGTACATTAATCTTGAAAAAAAATCTAGTACTTTGTGCATGCTTAAAATCTTGGGAAAAAAATTTTCAGTCATATCTGGTGAGTTTTAGGAAATATACTTCCTTGGGGATCACATAGGTCTTTCATCTTGGTTCTTCCCAATAGATGAGTGGAGCCTTAAAGATAATTTTAGTTCCAGGTGACACAAATTTGTATAGAATTGAAGATGTTTTGAAAACCAAAGCCTCTTAAAGACTTACTATACTTCCCAAGAAAGCCTTTGAATAGCCTGAACCTTCATATGTTATTGGAAAGATATATCACTCACATTTTTGCCTTATTTTCTAATATTACAGTTTTGTATATTTTTTTCCAATGCATACTTGCACTATCTCCATGTAGTAAAAAATAAACGTGGTAAAGTATGCAATGGTTCTCAAAAGCATTCAGTTGGAAACAAATGCCATTTTTGATCACATTTAATTGGAAAAAGCAAGTCCCATGGCCACACCTAACTACAAGCATGTTAGAGACATTGCCGTTTTACTACGTGCCTGAACATTAGATAAGCAGAAGCAGTAATGGTAACAACACAGATAAAGTTGAAATGTGCCTTAAAACAAGTTGATAAAGGTAAAATGAATTGATTCTGACACTTAGCACACTCAGTGTAAATGTTATCTGTTGTTTGTGGTGTCCCATATCGCTATAGTTTGGCTTATTTTATCAGACTTTACAAGAAACCATTCTTTTTGCAGGGAGGCTGTGATTCTCTATATTTTAGCCCTCTTACTTTTTTTTTCCTTTAGCTTTACCAAGTTATGATGGACCAATAAAACTTGCATATTATTTAGTTGTACAATATGATTATTTGGTATACAAATGCATTGTGAAATAATCACCACAATCAGTAAATTTAATTAACATATCCATTATCTCATACAGTTACTTTTTTTGTGGTAGGAACACATAAGATATAGTTTCTTAGCAAATTTCAAATATACAAGACAATATTGTTATTGTAGTAGATTTCCAGAACATAACCGTAACTTTATTCCCCTTAACCAACGCCTCCCATTTCCCCCTCATGCAACCAACCCCCAACAATCGCCTTTTTACTCTTGGCTTCTGTGAGTTTGACTATTTGAGATTCCATGTATGTTAGATCATGCAATATTTGTCTTTCTGCATTTGGCTTATTACACTTAGTAAAATTTCACTTCCAGGTTCATCTATATTGCTGCAAATAGCATGGTATCTTTTTTAAAAAATTAAGTTTTGAGATATAATTGACATACAAAATTGCTTTGGTGTTAGGTGTAGAACAAGTGCAAATATGTCTTTGAGGTCTTGATTTCATTTCCTTTGTGTATATACCCAGAAGTGGGATTACTGAATCACGAGGCACTACTTTTAATTTTTTGAGAAACCTCTATAATTCTCCATAATGTCTGTGACAAGGTGTATTCTCACTAAGAGTGTACAAGGGTTCTTTCTTCTCTCCATCCTCACCACACTTATCTTTTGTCTTTTTAATAATAGCCATTCTAACAGATATGAAGCGATATCTCAATGTGACTTTGATTTGCATATTCTGATAATTATTGAAGCTGAATGTCTTTTCAAGTTAACTGTTCCTTTGTTGATTTTCTGCTTGGGTAATCTAGCCATTATTATAAGTGAGGTATTGAAATCCCCTACTATTATTGTATTGCTGTCAATTTCTGCCTTAGTTCTATTAATATTTGCTTTATGTATTTAGGTGCTCTAATATTAGGAATGTATTATTTATAATTGCTACACAATATCTTCCTGTTGAAATGATCCTTTGTTATTATATAATACCTTCTTTGACTCCAGGGACAGTTTTGGATTATAGCCCATATTACTTCATGTAAATATAGCTGGCCCTCTGACAGCTTTTCAGACGCTCACAAAATTGATAAAGGGGTTGTCATGTTTCAATCAGTGGTTTATGCTTAGGGACTTGAAAAACTGGTAGTTCTTTGACTTGGGTTGAAATATTATTACCTATTTTATACAATTTAAAAATATCTACTACCCATCTTGTGACTTCTCATATCACAATCAAATTGGGTAGTCCGTGTATTTGAGGGGTGTTCAATGAACATTCTCCTACTCGTTACCAGTTCTGATTCTTCTCACTGTGCAAGGGTATTAAATGAAGAATAACTTTTTTTTGTGAAAACTTACAATTACTAATTAGGCCTATAAATGGATTAATAGCTTTGCTTTTACTTATAAAATAGTAAATGACTTGAGAATGCTCAAAGAGATTGAAATTGTAACTTTGAAGATAATTTCAGATAATCACTATAAGATCTCTTTACCACCAAGCTGTTCTGGGATAAACCAACTTAAGAGGTATTTTGCAATGTAACTAATTATGTAGACCAGGAGAGTTCAATGATAAGTGATAGCATTAAATGCTTAGCAACCAGAATTCTAAATGAGAAATCTGAAATTAAAAAATAAGATCATTAGGGATATATGCACTTTGATGAACTAATAGAAGGATTAAAAATATATCATAGAATAGAAATTGAAAAATATGTAATTTTTCTCACCATGGATCAAGTTTTATATATTTGGTTTCAAATCTTATATCTTAATAAGTATCCTTATTTTTTCTATTTTATCATGAAAGTTTTTTAAGTTGACATACTGTTTTGAATTTTCTCTCACAGCCTCAAACAGCACCTAAATAAATGAAACCTTATCTTAAAAAAAAAAGCTTTCTATTTCTATTGAGGATATATGTTTGAGACTTGCAATATTATGTTCTGTCCAATATTTTATGTGTAAGTACTGATATAGTTAGACAGATAGAAAGATGGATAAGAAGAAAGAGAATCCTCCAAAAAAGTGATATCTGAAAAGTATATGCTTTTTTGAAAATTAAGAATATTTAGGTATGATAATTTTTGTCACTT
This sequence comes from Pteronotus mesoamericanus, assembly GCF_021234165.1. NCBI lineage: Eukaryota > Metazoa > Chordata > Mammalia > Chiroptera > Mormoopidae > Pteronotus > Pteronotus mesoamericanus. The sequence continues at coordinate 35,161,127 of NW_026555285.1, read as the reverse complement.
AGACTCTTATGTTTATGTATACTCAGGGCAGGGCACTTGTCTCTTCCTAATGAAATAGTGCTTATTTTTAGATTTCACATTTTATTTATAAATAATATGTACTTGTTTCCATTGACTCAATTATTACAAAGTACAGATAATGTGAACTGTATCAAGAAAAGGATAAAAATCCCTTTTGTGGACAAAGAATGATTTCAATCCCTCTCTCTACCAAAAAAAAATGATCATTTAATTCATAGTTGGGGTTTTCATTTAAGAATTTGGAAAATATGTAAATTTATAACTTCTGCTTTATACCATATACCTGTAGCACTTAAGCATGTATTAAACTATAAATTAAAAATTAACATTAAGCTATTAGTTCAAATATATTCTGAACATAAATACAATTGAAGTAATAATTAAAAGGCTCATAGGAATACATTTTACTCTATACCATTTTAACATTCTGTGCATGTGTGGGTACCAGGACCAATTAACTGCCATTGGTCCAGTCAAGACAGGTTAAAGTATACAAAACAAAGTGGAGTCACTCACGTCAACCAAGATGACTGCAAGTGAGGCATGACACTTTGGTTCAAGAGGGAAACTACCTATGTCAGAACAGACACATCTGATAAGGAGACATGCCTGAGATATCTGCACACATGATTGAACAGTAGTATCTGCAGAGCCAGACCACCCGCAGATAGGCTCCTGGGGAAGTTCTCCACTTACCATCAGCGGTGCCCAGACAGTTATCAAGAGACCCAGAGGGTGGAGTACACCGCTTTCAAGGTGTAACAGAGGCAGGCTCCGGACCACTCCTGCAATAGCTGAGCTCCTTACACTGGAGTGCCGCTCCATGCCACACCCACCTGCCTGGCACTGGCCAGTGGAAGATCTGCTCACTGGACCCAGACCATACCCTCTCTGACCTGTGAGACCAGCTTTCGTTCCCAGGAAGTTGATGGCTGCCTTGCCCACTGTGTGGTCTCCCGGACCTGTTTGCTGAGACTCTGCAACTTGACTCAGGTTTATTATCCTCCACTGATTGCTGTGTGTGTGTGTGTGTGTGTTATAGTTCTCTTAGATTGTTAGCATGTGAGTAGGATGTTAATGTATGTTGATGTTCTACTCTGAGTGAACCTGCATTCAATAAAAGCTGAGTGAGTAGTAGCATTGTTATTTTGCGCGACTTTTGTCTATTCCTTGGTGCCCGGCTTCTCAGCAGGCAGAGAGCCAAGCAACTGCCCAGTTGACTTATAGGAAGGACTATATCACACAACATACACTTGCAACATGTTATTTATGATAAATAAAAAAAAAATTCAGCAAATTATATCTGGAGTCAGCAAACTACGGCCTGCAGGGCAAACCCAACCTGTTGTTTATTTATGTTCTACCTATAGGCTTAGAATGTGTTTTACACTTTAAATGTTATTGAAACAATAAAAGAGGGGGCGCATAGCTCCCTACTGCCTGAAGTGTGACCTGTGTATATGGACTCTCCTGTAGCAAATAGAATATGGAAATGTTGGTTAAAGAGTTACTTCACAGTAGAGAGAGCTGACAAGCACGGCTTCAGTTCAATGATCAAGGTCAACATCACAGCCATAAATCATGCTGACAGTGTGCACTCTTGATATGTGATGGAAATGGCACCCTCCTTCTGCGATCTTCCATGCCCAAACCCGTCTCTGTTGTATATTAGGCAGAAAAATATTAGACAAAATTCACTAGCAGGGCATATTTTAAAATACCTCAAAACCTGTAAAGTCATGAAAAACACGGACTGTTTGACAAACTGTCATAGCCGAGAGGAGTCTAATAAGATGTTACAAACAAATATGATGTGGCATCCCGAATGGGATAATGGAACAGAAAAAAAGGACATAAGGGGATGATTAAGAAAAGGTAAATTAACTGTGAACTTTAGTTAATGATAATGTGTCAATATTGGTTCATTAATTGTAACAAATGTACCATTTTGATGGAAGATGCTAATAGGAGGGAAAATTGTGCAGAGGGTATAAGGGAACTCTGTACCATCTATTCGATTTTTCTATAAATCGAAAATAATTTGAAAAAGTAATGAAAATGATAATAACAATAGAAGATCTATTATAGAATTGAACACTTGAATCCAATATAATTTTATTAACCAATTTTACCCCAATAAATTTAGTTAAAAGAATAAAAATAAATTATTAAAAATCATGATAAAAAGAAGAATGTGACAGGAAACATATTTGACCCAGAAAGCCTAAAATATGTATTATTTGACCCTTTGCTAAAAATGTTTGCTTATATCTGAATTAGATTTTTTAAAACACTGCATTTACTCCTCAGGTTAGAAAAAAATATGCTGAAGTAATAAACTACCCCAACCTCAGTAATTTAGTGACCTCTAAATTGATAAAAATGTCCTAATTTTTCCCTTATATAATCCTATTTCAATCAATCTTTTTTCTGACCTTATAATACTATATTGAAATTATATTTAAATGTTTGCCTTGCCCATCAGACAGTCAATTCTTTGAAGGAGAGCTATACTGTTTATCTTTCCATTACCCAGTGTACTATATAAAATATATAAAGTGCTGAAAAAATATTTATTGAACAGAACTAAACTCTTTAGCCTTGGCTGATGTGGCTCAGTGGATTGAGTGCCAGCCTGCAAACCAAACCGTTACTGGTTCCATTCCCAGTCAAGGCACATGCCCCGGTTGTGGGCCAGATCCCCAGTAAGTGGCATGTGAGAGGCAACCACACATTGATGTTTTTCTCCCTCTCATTTACCCTGCCTTCCCCTCTCTCTAAAAATAAATAAATAAATATACACATATATATATATTTAAAAAGAACTAAACTCTTTAAATATAAATTCAGGCAAAAATGACTTCTCAGCAGCAAGATGTAAAGCATTATCAAAAATTATCATGCTGAGATCTGTGTTTGCAGTGGAGATCAGCCTTCAGAGACTGAAGCAGCAATCAGTGCTGCAGGGGAGAAATTAATAGGGTCAGTTTTACAGAGTTCAGGTTTTAGTGTGTGGTAAACCAGATTTCAAACTGCTGAAAGGACAACTGATTAACTTTAAGACTTTAAGACGTACTCTTTTTATGAATCTTATTTTCATCATATTTTTGAACATAGATAACAATTTTTGCTACATGAGAATGTCATGATGAATAAATGAACCTAGGCATATCAGCTCTTCAGGGGTGCCTAAAACACAGCAGAGTGCAATCATGTTAACTTTACTATATTGTAAGACTCACATAATTGCTCATGTTTTAATGAAATCCCCAGTGCTAGGCTAAATAAACTTGATCTTATAGTAGGTGGGTAGTATTTGTTGAAATAAGTATAACTGAGCAATGCTTTGAAAGAAATAGTCTTCCATGCCACCTTACATTTTTTGTGCATAAAAATTTAATGCTGTATGAATTTGTATGTTCAAACAACTGTAAACTGTAAATGTACTCTTTAAAACATGGAATAATATTATTCACATATCACTTGATTTTCTGACACTTATTTCCAAAAGAGCAATTGGATTTGTCTATCTCATTTTTAGGTTTCATGAAATAGCCATAAAACTGGAAAAAGAAAGCTTTCTAGCCATCACTCAAACCTTCCTCAAAAATTAATTTAGGAATCATAGTATGCATGAGAAATTTTTTTCTTTAATGGATTTGCATATATATTTTAAATAAAAAGATATGACATGGCATAAAACTCTCAAAATGTTATGCATTTGCTACTAAACTGTAAAAAAAGTGGTAGATATAGTTTTTTGAAACACTCACTAATGTTCCTGATATAACCTCTGTTTTTAAATAGTTTCTGTCTTAAAGTTACATTTCTTAACTTTTATATCACTCTCTCAGGAAAGAAGTGCAAAGTACCATTTAATTTATTACTTTTTTTAATAAACTGAAATTATACCCTCTGCATTGGAGGTGGCTCGAAAAACTAAATAAAGAGATATATTTTTATAATATATAACTTCTATATTATCATTATTTAAGGGCATTAATAATCATTACATTGATATTATGCAGTTATTTTATGGACATGCTAAATTAAAACATTTTTAAGGAGCTGTTTCCTCTTTAATCATACTGAGAAGCCAATATTCCTGAAGTGAATCACATTAAAAAAAATTGTAATAGAATTCTCTAGCACATCATATTCTATTCCCCCTGAGCCTTTAATACTTCGAGAAAAATATATTTTAACATATATTCAATAATTGGAATAATTTTGTGGAAATAATTCCATTTAACATACTAATTCTAAAGTACATAAAATATCACTTTACTGAGTTTTGTTTGGGGAATTTATTGAGAAGTTTAATTGTTTTGTCTTATCAAGAAGAGTGAAAAGTATGTGAAACTTAGAGAAATATTAAACATTTAGAATATCTTCTTTCTAATATACAGACAAGAGTTGTTTTGTGTATGTGTTTTATTTTTATTTATAAAGAAAAATTAAATGTAATTATAAAATATAATGATTTTAAAAAATATATTGAATAAAGAATTTCAGACTAGAAATATATGTGTATGTGATTGTTTATTCTTATTGTTAAATATGTATTGTGTTTTTTCTTCAATTTTGTCAATAAAATGAATGTCTTTGCATCATTAGTTATATGATCATGTCTTCTATATTATGGGTATTTACTCCTCAAAATAAATAAACCAAAGGAAAGAAGTCAAAGTGGTAAAAATGCTTTACTAAAAGAGTCTTGAGACCTGGGATATAGATTTTAGCACCTTGCCATTATACCTCTTCACCTCTCGCAAATTAGCCAGCCATATGGACTGTTGGCGGGAACGCAGACTGGCGCAGCCACTGCGGAAAATAGTATGAAGTTGTTTTTTAAAAAATTAAAAATGGAACTGCCTTTTTGACCCAGTGATCCTACTTCTGGGAATATATCCTAAGAATTCCAAAGTACCAATTCAAACAGATATGTGTACGTTTATGTTCATAGCAGTGTTATTTACAATAGCCAAAATATAGAAGCAGCCCAAGTGCCCATGAAAAACTGAGTGGGTAAAAAAGCTGAGGTACATTCACACAATGGAGTACTACACAGCAGTACAGAAGAAGTAACTCTTGCCTTTTGTGATAGCATAGATAAACCTGGAGAGTATTATACTAAGTGAAATAAGCCAGTCAGTGAAAGGCAAATATTCAATATCATATGATCTTACTTATATGTGGAACCTAATGAACAAAATAAAAAAACAGAGGCACAAATACATGGAACAGACAAACAGCTGTCAGAGGCAAAGGAGAAACTGTATGAAAGAAAGTGAATGGATTAGCCAAAGACACAGACATAACCCATAGCCATAGGCAACACTGTGGAGATGCCCAGAGGGAAGGGGGGTGATGGCTGGATGGAGGTGAGCAAAGGGGGAAAATAGGGGATATTTGTAATAGTGTTGACAGTAAAAATAAAGAAAAAAATAAAGTTTTATGTGATATCGTTGGGCATTCAAATTCATTATTTGTTTTTACACAGCTATGCCACTTGTTTGTGTCAGAACACAAGTAGAAAACCTAGAACCCACAATCAAGACTCCCTTCGGTTGGTGGGTGTATAAATGAACTGTAGTGCATTTCAATAATAGAATTCATGCTAGATAGAAATGAGTTATAAAGTCATGTAAATACATATTACTAAGTGAAATAAGCTAATCTAAAAAGGCTGCATGCTCTATGATCCCAAATATATGACATTCTTGGAAAAGGCAATACTATGGAGACAGGAAAAGATCAGTCGCTGGGAGAGAAGGAGGATGAAAGATGATTTGGAAGAGCACAGATTTTCAGGTTAGTGAAAATGCTCTGTATGACGCCAAGTCATGGAGTTATGTCATTATACCTTTGTGCAAACTCACAGAATGTACAACACAGAGTGAACTGTAATGTAAACAATGGACTTGGATAGTGATGATGGGTTCATGTAGTTTCCTTAAATGTAACAAATGTATGACTTTGGTGGGGGATGTTGGTAATGGGGGAGGCTATGCATGTGTAGGAATAGGAGGTGCATGAAAAAATCCTTGTATTTTTCCCTCAACTTTGCCATGAACCTAAAACTGCTCTAAAAAATAAACTCTTTAAAAAAATTCATGGGCTTCTGGATAGTTTTGAACTCTAGTGAAATGCCTGCATTTCTACACAATTTAACTTCTGTTTTGAAAACCAATGCGAAGGACTGATGAGATATGGTTAAAATAAATAAAATTAGAAAATCAAATGAAATAAAGTTAATATTTCTTTCTAGAGTAATTAGGATCTTATTCAGATTTTTTGAAATTATAAGGGTATGAATTATGTTACTCATCACCTAAAATAGTAAAGTTAGAATATATTTATGCAGGACATTGCCTACAATAGGCAATTATTACTTAGAACATATTTTATGGAATTGCTGCAAAATATTTTAACAATTTATAAAGTGTTTACTGGTTGCAAATTCATATACCATAAATTTTATAATTAGTATAGTGATTAATTTTCCTTTTTTTTTAACCTGTCACCTTCACTTTCTAAGCTTCCATATGCTTCTTAATTCATACAAATAAACTTCTACTACTTTATGCTTCTGAAGTAACTTCTGGTCACATGGACAGCGGTGTGGTGACTGCAGGAGCTGAGGGGTATAAGGGAATTAAATGGTGATTCAAAAAATACAATAAAATTTAAAACATACCTAAATAATTTTAAAAAAATGAAGAATAATCCAATGATCATCATTTTGTGACTTCCAATATCAGTACATCTATGTTCTCACTTAACAGTTTCCTAGTAGTTTTTGTCTAAGTGGAAATATTTTCTATTTTCAAATCTTTTTGCAGTACTATTGACTTCTCTATCGTGCCACTGAAATGGGATTTTCAAATTGTCTTCATTCTAATGATTCTCAATGAATACTTAAAAATCTAGAGAAGAACCCAGGCAGTGCATGTATACAATAAATATTATTGGTTATTAGATATTCATTAGGATGTTTTACATCCTCATATTTGAGCATTATGTGATGTCTATTACCTTACTGATTTTTATTGAGTGAACTTTCGATACACTGTGCATTGAAGATTTCCTGTAATAATGTAATGCTTTTTCCATAGTAAGTGGTCAATAAATAATGATTGAATCGAACATATTAGGCTAGTAAATGACATGGTTCAGCCCCTTAGTACCATTTCATACAAGATTTTATTTACGAAGTTGTGGTTTATTTAGAACATAATTTTGTGAAAAGTTTTTTTGTTGTTGTTTTCTGTTGTATAGAAAGCTTGATTAACTATGGATGGACAGTTTTTCTTTAATATATAAGTACATCATACTATATTACCCTATTTTCTAGAATATGCATTAACAGCATTAGTTATACAATATAAGTTCCCCAAACTAAAATCTTGTATTTGCAAAAACTATTTCATCATTGATAAGAAAACATATCTAAAATAAATACAGAAAAAGTAGAAATCAACATCTGAATTTTATGTTGTGCTGTATAGAGGCTTTTATCTTACTGAGCTTTCTTGAGCATATGAATACCAAAGTAAATGCTTCTGCAACCCGTAGAGTTCAACTCAGTGCCATATCCTACATAATCCAGAAACTATTTGGAAAAATATTGGAAAACTACTTGGGGAAAAATACGAGAAGGAATAATAAAAGTGTAAAATTTAAAACTATATGTTCAGATATAATTTTTCCTTTATTATAGATATCTCACCATTTTGATCTGTTCACATCAAATTATGGTGAATAAAATTTCCATCTTGTATAAGAATCCTTATTAAGTGAAACTGAATACAATTTCATGCTGACTTGGGATAATACAGTTGGATGTGCATTGATGTTTTGGAGTTCGTGATAGAAATTTGTTTTAAACAAGTTGTAGTAATTCAATTCCTTTTTGACAAGTTACTGCTACATGTCACCCAGGGTATTTTAAAATATTTTTTCTTCTTCAGAAATAAAATTTTAGAGTTAAAAAATGATAATATATATCATTTATGTCAAAACCATTATTCTAAATTTGAAAAAAGTCATTGCACACAAGGGGAAAAGTAATGTACTTAATCACATAGCTCTTGGAGATGTGAAATAAGGAAATGTGTTTTTGATGTGACTATGTTTTAACGTGTATTGCTTTGCAACAAGGAAGCACAGAAAGAGGAATCTGGGAATGGAGATGAGTCTTTTAAATAGAAGGTTAAAGGAACTTTTCCAAAAACAAATTGTAACTTAGAAATTATTTCATTTTATTTCTCCTGAGCCTCTAATCCAAGCAGTTTGTCCATAGGTCCTTGTATATACAACAGTCTGCGATGAAAGGAAGCTGTGTCTTTCTGGAATGACTCAGTGAGTAATAATAGCACTGAGCTTTCTTATTTAATTATTGGAGAGGGCTCTGAGCTCATTTCCTCAAAGGAGTTACTTGGTGAAGCTGCAAAGAAATTACTATAAATTATTTTCAGAAAGTTTTTAGAAAATGTCCTCAAGATTGTTTAACTGCCTTTTGACTGAGCAATGTTTAAGAAGCAGAAAGAACTTCTTAGTATAATATGGGTGTGTCATTTCAGAATTGAGAGATGTTGAGAATGATAACAAGTATACTTTAAGAACAGCCTGCAGAGTCAGATTCAAAATAAATAGAATCCTCAAACATATGTATACAGATTAAAAGGCCAGTTTACAAAGTAATTCACAAGAATATGCTGTATTTTTTTCCAGTGGCCATGCTATGTAAAGGAAAATAATGACAAGTAAGTCAGTTTAATTTTTTGCATTATTAATCATCTATTCCAAATTGAGCTTTTATTTAGCTGATATTATTATAGATACCAGGTAAAAAATAGTAAATAAGACACAGCGTTACCCTCAGTTATTTCAAATACACAAAGAACTGTACAATTAAAAGTCAATTTATTACAACAAATTTAATTTTAAAAAGTTGATAGGTTGTAAAGATGCAGAATAAAGAGACAATTCTTTATTTTTTTTAAAGCAGTATGAATTTTCTTAGTATATAATGAGGCAGTATAATTCCAGAGATAGAGATGCAAATTCACATTTGCAGGTGGCTGAAAGAGAACCTAGGGAATTTAACAAGCTTCCTAGATAGATGCTGACATTTTACCCTTAGCCTGTTACCTTAAGAGAGTATCAGTAGATCTTTACTATCCTGAATGTTGAGGTGGCTGATATAACCTATGCTCATTTTAGAACAGTGACTGAAAGTTAGTTTTTTTGATATGAATAAATTGAATTGTAATACTCATTTATAAGGAAAAAGGTAACCCACTATTATCTGTCATATACCAAGAAATTCTGAGATAAAGCTCAAGCTTCCTGTGATACCCTGTAATCCAAATCTGTGAAACCATGATACACCAAGCAGGAAACCAAGTCATTTAGACTTCATGACAAGAAGGAATTATCCTGCATAAAATTTATATCAATAGTAGCAGGCAGTTTATGGGAGAAGGTATCACTTACATTGTTTAAAAGCATAAAGATTTTTAGAAAATATATGTATAAATACACTAAAATTTTCTGTACTTAGTACATCAGGTGTGACAAATATTTGAGAATATTTTAAAGATCGTATTTCAGGCATTCTTACTAATTTAAATTTAATAATTTGTTAAGGCATCATTGAAATTTGGACTATCACCTAACTTTAATGACAGAAGTCAGTTGTTTGTTAATGCTTATGATATTTAACTTTATACTCATGTTTATACTAATTTTATAAACATGATATTTACTTAGCAAAAGCAATAAAAATTGTCATATTTTTGAAACAGAAAGGAATCTAACCTCAACTTTTTATTTTTAATAATCCTTCCAAACCTCATTGGATGGATGCGAATGTCACTATTCCCCACTCAGCAGTTTTTCTCCCTCCAACCCTAACATCAGTTGCAAGGCTGAACATCCCATTGTGTAATTTACTCTAGTGAGTGTTTCTTTTTTTTCTAACTGCTATTATGAAATGGAATTCCATTTCCCCAAACTGAAGAAAAGCAACCAGACAAATCTAAATTCTAGAATATTGCGTAAGGAAATCATCACTGTCATGACCAACAGCAAGGACGAAGGGAGTAGGAAATGGAGTCGTACAGTTCCAGATTAAAAACTACAGCAAGAGTGAATGATGCTCTGAGGAATCTCCAGCAGCTAGCTGGGGAAGCCGGTGTGGGGAAGGTCGGAGGCCTCTTCCCAACCTCCGACACTAATTAGTCAGGCAGGGATTGAGCAGAATCGGGGGTCCAGCCTCCTGTCTCTGCAAGGCCTTCAAATGACTTCCGCCCTGGCCAACACCATGACTGCATCCTCATGAGAGACGGCGAGGCATAGCCGCACAACTGAGACATTTCCAAATTCCTGATTCACCAAAAACCAAGAAAAGAAATGTTTACTGTTTTACACATTAAATTTGGGGATAGATTGCAATATAGCAATAGGAGATTAACCCAGATTAAACCCTATTAAACAAGCATGGCACTGAATGCAAAATACTTTCTGAGGCAGGGGGGAGCTTTTTCCACTCTGTATTCTATTTTCTAAGGTCTGTAAACAAGGAATATAAATTACTGGGTCAAATTGTAGCACCTTAATTGACACAGTTTAGCTACCTAATAATCATGAATTTTCTATTTTTATGGTGCTACTTAAAATTTACATGTTTGTAAATTTATAAGAAATGCTACAGAAATAGCTCAACTTGAAAAAACACTAGATGTAAAGAACTTATTTTATTTGAGAGAGTATTACAATTTAGATGAGTGCCTAAAATCATACTTTTCATATACATGGTATGGAATTAGTTTACTAATAACAAAAAAGTTATAAAAATATGACTTTTTCAAGTAGATAAAACCACTTCGCAAATTGCAAAAGTTTCATTAGCATAAGTACGTCTTTGATGTTAAAATGAAATTTAAATTATTATAATTTGAGTTTATATAACCATGTAAAGTGTCTTATATTAATGTTTCCTGTCTTTACATATAAATTAAATATATCCAAAATTGTGTGTGGAGGGGGTTTTTACTAATGGTTATTGTTTTTCCAAAATGACTGTAGAACTGTGGCATATTACAATTGCTGAAGAACAAAGAAATGCTGAATCTCCTTTTACTGTATTAATCAAAACACTTTATTCTATAAATTGATACAACATGGTTAAAAGCACAGATTCTTGATGCTGTGAATTTAATATTTAAGTCTTGGTTGTTCAATTTCTCATTTTTGACCAGTGACAACTCACCTAGTATGTCTAATTCTCAGATTTTTATTGTTTTTTAAAGGGAAGAACAGTAATGTATCTATTTTATGCTATTTCTGTGAATTTTAAGAGTTCATCAATGCAGAGACACCAGGGTGTTAGAAATAGTAATAACTCAAAGAATGTTAACGTTTTATTAGAGTATATAAAACTCACAAACTAAATGCAGAGTATAACTTTTTTTGATATTCACTTTCTCTGGTTATATATATTGTGTTCTTTCAATCATACATCTATGAAATTATTCATCTGTTTTTCAAGTTATTTTTATTTGCCATCTCAATTAGCACAATAGCATGCACATAGTAAGCAATTGATAGAATTATAAATGTATTCATTAGTTAATCGATTAATCAGTTTGAAATGGACTATTCTCAGTAATTCACTGTTACTCAGAACATGTTTACATGTTTACTACTGTACACATCTTTTTGATCTGTGTAACTATGAGTTTTTCTATTAACAGTAATAAAAGAGTTCAGTTCACTGATAAAAGACGTCAGAGTACCTCAACTGGGATGATTAAATACATGTTATTGTTATTTATTGTTAATTTTAGTTATTAATCATAATTCTAGACACTCCATAAGAATATACATCTTAACCAACCTTCTGAAGCCAGAAATAAAGAAAATTGCTAGCAGAAAACAAAGATAAAAACATAAGCAAACCTCTAACAGAAAACACACAAACTAGTAGTCATACAAATGACTTCTTTAAAGTACTAAAAGAAAAAGGTCTTATCTTACCTAGAAGTCTGTCACAGGCAGAAATATATTTCAAAAATAAATAAAACAGACATTGTCAAAAAAAAGCAAAATGTACAATTTTGTCATATTAGTGAAAAAAAAATTCAAGAAAAATATTCAGACAGGAGTTTAACTTAAGATGCTTGCGCCTACCAGGCATGAGTGGTATGGATGATAAAAATAAAGGAAGTAAATGTAAAATATTTTTATTTTGGTTCACAGGCTGGCACTCAATCCACTGAGCCACACTCACTAGGGCCATTTTTATCTTAATTTCTCTAAAAGATAACTGTCTAAATTACAAATAGAACATGTACTATAGTATTTATAATGTATGCAAAATAAAATATTTGACAACATGACAATAGGTGATAGGAATTTAAAGTATATATGAATTAGTAGTACAATAAAAAGTTTATAATTTACAAATTATTTGAGAATTGATGATAAATTATAACATATATTATAAATCTAAAACTAACCATTATGTTTTTAAAAAGTATAATTAATTAGTAACAATGGAAGTAAAGAGGAACCTTTAAAAAGTACAGAATAAGGAGAGAAAGAAGATGAAGAAATAGAAAATATAGCAATAAAGAAGGGTTAAATTGAGTCATATGAATAATCACAGTAAATGTAAATAATCTACATATTCCAAGCAAAGCTTGCCAAATTATATAAGTGCCATCAACAAGACTTATCAGAGAAACTCTTCAGTTAAAAGATATTCATGTTCACAAAAAATCATCAGGAGGAATTAATTTAAAGTATAAAAATTTTAAATATATGCACCTAGACCAGAATTTCCAAATATAGAAAGAGCTAACAGACATGAAAGAAAACTATGTAATTTCACAAATACACTTGAGACTTCAACATGCTTCTTTCAATAATTTTTAAAAGAAGTAGACAAAAAAATCTCTAAGGATATAGAAGACCTGAAAAAAATCATTATTAACTAGCTTAACTTAATTACCATTTATACAACACTCCATTAAATACTAGCAGAATTTCAAGTGCCTTTGAAAATTTCACCAATATGTCATATCCTGGGCTAAAAAAGAAATGTCAATAAACTTAAATAAATTAAGACTGGTGTATTTCTTGACAACAATAAAATTAAATAAAAATTGGTATCAGAAAGGTATCTAGAAAATTCCCAAGTATTTGGAAATTAAATGACATTCTTCTAAACAACTTACTGAACAAAGGAAAATACAAGAGGGAAATCAGAAAATATATATTTTTTATTCTCACCCAAGGGCATGTTTATTGATTTTAGAAAGAGGGAAAGGAAGGGAGAGAGGAAGGGGGAGAGAGAGAGAGAGAGAAAAAGAGAGAGACATTCATGTGAGAGAGAAATATCAATGCATAGCTTCTTGCATATGCCCCGACCAGGCACCGAACCCACAACCTGGTTTGTGTCCTGACCAGAATCAAACCTGCGACCTTTAGGTTTAGCTTCGCAAGTAATTAAAGATCAACCGTACATTAATTCCACCTATTAGAAAATGAGAAAAGTTTCAGTCCAAAAATCTAAGTTGGCAATTTACACTGGCAAAATCAGAGCCAAATTAGTCAAACATCTGCACAAAGATGTGATAAAGACCGTAAAATTATAAAAGCAATCACTTATTCTCTAAAAAAATCAAGAAAAATAATAAAATACATTTTAGAAATAAAAGAGAGAAGATACACATCATTAATATCAGAAATAAAATGTATGGCATTAATACAGATCTCATATATATGAAAAGGATATGCTAATTTCTCTGACTTTCTGGTTGAAATGGTCACGTTATCTGCTAAAGGCTCAATAAAGAAAAAAAAGATAAATTGAAAAGTATCTATCATTTAAATAAATTTAATCCATAGTTAAAATCCCCCCCAAAAATAAAACTCTAGACCATATACCTTAACTTGTGAACTCTACAAAACATCTAAGAAGACAATACCACTTCTATAAGAACACTTCCAAAAAATAGAAGAGGGTCTATTTGCCACTTTGTGTTATAAGGACAGCCCTACCTTGACACCAAAATCGAACAAAGATATTGAAAGAATTCAAAATTACAGACCAATATCTTTCATGGTTATAAACAAATACATCCATTTAAATATTAGCAGCTCACTTTCAGAAATAAACTTAAAGAGAATCCAAACTGAATAAGAACGATTTATGCTAAGAATGAAAGTTTTATTCAACATTAAGACACCAATCATTGTCACAATATTAACAGAAAAAAAATCTCAAATAGATTCAAAAAAATCAGTTGATGGAATTCAGTTTAAAGTCATGATAAAAACTCTAAGAACCAAAGAATAGAAGTGTACTCCTCATATGGGTTGGGGCATATATAAAGTAATCAAAAGAGGGAGTTAAAATTTCATGTTGTCCCTTCGTTACCAAATTGTCAGAAGAAAACATTGGTTATTGATCCAAACATTGACTTATTGCTTGTCTCCTTTTGTATCCTGAGAACTTGGTTTAGCAACCTTTAGTTTGGGGGTACCCCCAGAATATGTTTGGACAGAAATGTGGGTTGTACCTCATTACTGGTTGATATGGCTGGACAGAAATTTGGGTTGTGCTCTATGCAGCTAATGTGCTACCGACTGTTTGAAGCTCTCAGGGTAATTGTCTTGGCCTTTCTTTCTTTTAGTTATCTTTGGAAGTGGCTCTGAATCTTGATAGAACATTAACTTTTGCATCTGGTTTGGGGAGCCGTCTTGTGTCCATGGGGTTTTATTTGCACTGCATCATCCCCAAAAGCCTTCTCAATCACGTGAATAGTTTCTGTGGTGGAATGCTCAAGGTTAATGCAAAGTTTAATTCAGATACATTGCTCTACTCACTCAGTCATTTTGAATGTGAGAGCCACACTGTGTACCTACTCACTCAACAGCATCTATTGCCCCCACTGACTAGTACAGTGAAATAGTCATTGTTCATGCATGCGCATTCCAGTCCACTCTCCAGGCTGTCAGCTTGAAGCAATGTCGCAAAAACCATTCTAGTTATATTAGCAATGGTTGGACTTTTTCCAGATACATATATATATATAGATATATATCTCCATTCATCCACTAATGGACACTTCGGTTGTTTTCATACCTTGGCAATGGTAAATAATTCTGCAATGAAAATAGTGGTTCAAATACCTTTTTTGAATTGTCACAGGGAGTGCCTTATGGGGCACCCCTGGATCTGAGGGTTACTGTCTGGAGCCAGCTGAGGAGGAAGTGGGTCTCTGAATCCCGCAGAGCACGTCCTGGGGGTGTCACTGATGAGGGGAATATATACAAGTCGTCGCAAACACTTTTATGTCTGCCAGGAGAGGGGACCTGGCTCTTCCCCGTAGTGGAGAAGGCCCCAAGCCCACACCCCCTGCCCATGTCCAAAGGCTTTTATTGAGAACCATAGGCACAGGGATATGGATCAAAGCTCATCAATCAATGTCAAAAGACTGTGTTTACAGAAAAGAGTTAGGGATCATAGATAACAATTGAAGGAACACAAGAGATCTACCTCAGGTCAGGGTCTATGGATAATGTAAATCTCTCTCCCAGTTTGAGATGATTATCTAGCTTTTGAGGGAAGAACAAAGCATGCTTCAAGGATTTACTTCTAGGCCTGATTTCCCCCCGGGGAACAGCCCAATCCAGTTTAGGGCTGTACCTGCTTTTAGTATTGTTTCAAGTCTGAGCCTGGTGGGCGGGGCAGAGCCGCCAAGAGAGAAGGAGACTTCTTTAACATAGAAAGAGCACTCTGGCCAAATCAGAGCTGAGGGTGAGGGTCTTTTTGCCCTTTCTCCGTGTCACCCAAGTCTTTGTCTCCTGGCCATGTCGGCTGTGTCTGGCTAGGTTGTCCCTCCTCTTGAGAGATCTTACCTGTCATTGACTACCAACCATCACAGGGCCAAGCAGGGTGATGCGAGGGAGGCAGGGGCTGCACCCCTGCCAGGGGGACAGGTTCCGTTTCCTCAGTGGCCTGTTTTCCAAGGCCTCCTTGATTATTTCCAGCAGGGGGGGGCCCTCTTGCCTGTCAGCGAGGCTACAGTCCCAGAAACCAGACGGGACAGTTCCCAACATTGAATTAGTGCTTTTATTTTCTTTGGACAAATACTAAAAGTGGATTGCTGAATAATATGGTAGTTATAATTTTGAATTTTGTTCAGGAACTGCCATACTTTTTTCCATAGTGGTTGCACCAGTTTACATTCTTGTCAACAGTATACAAGGGTTCCCTTTTCTCCCATTCTTTACCAACACTAGAGGGAGCAGGGAGGGCTTCAGCAACACATGTAAGATATATAACTTCTTTATCAAATTAACTATCATAAGATGTTTTGGCTATTTTTAAGTCTTTTTGTCATGTTTAGACAATGATTTTACAAAGGTATTTTATCTTTAGAAATATTGATGGGAAGGACTTGGACAAGCAGTCTAGTATATAGGTTTCTGATAATTTGAAGATTATAAAACTGAACTGGGTAAGAATTTCCAGAATGAATAAAAAAATTGAATTTAAACATAGTAAGAATTAATAATACAGGATTAAATGAACTGATGAGAATTATTATAAATTGTGTTACAACTTTTTTTTGAAACATTGCTGGTGCTGTGATATTTTATTTTTCAGATTTAAGGAAACCTATTTCTGTTTTCTCTTAAGCTACCCATGACTTATGGTGATTTTGTAAAATATATCTCTGTAAGCAGAATTTAAACATTTACTTTCTACCTTATTCATCTTGATTACTGGCTATTCTTATTTTCATGACATTATAGTTTTTTGCCTAAGTTTAAAAAGAATCTATTCTCCTTATAACAAAACATAATTGGAAACACTGGTTATATAATCACGGCTTTGCCTAGAATGTCATATTTGAGAATATGCATAAAACTATACATGACCGGATTGCTTTAAGTAACTAAAATTGACTTTATGAAGCCAATAAAAGTCCCTTGAAAAAAAAAATAGCCTGGTGCCTTGCTTGCAGTGTTCTCAGTAGCATTACAAGCCTAAGTAAAGAAGGTCACTTCCCGGAAGACCCAGGAATCTCAGGATCTCTGGGAACCTCAGAAGGGAAGAGTTCATCTAAACCTGTAGGTATTCCAGGTGGCGTCTTAACTCTTAAATCTGGCAGTGCCTAACAGTGGCATTAATACCAAATTTTTGGTCACGTTCTCACATTTGAGAAGATGATCAAAAGGGAGGAACTGTTAAATAATTAAACAAAGAGGCAATTAGAGTAATGTGGTTTTAATGCTATGGAAGCATACATGAGCAAACCAAAAGTCTAAGCCTGTAAATGCCTCAAGTTTAAGAAATCACAGCACTAAGAATCACCAATCACTAACAGTCAACTGGACTTTAAGCTTTAGCTAAGCAATGATTGCCTTATTTTATTGCGAAAACTTTGTATGGAGCCATGTGGGTACTTGAAATATGAGGGAACACACTGTAAAGTGCATGATTGTCTAAGCACTATGCTGTACATCTGAAACTAATATAGAATAATATTGTATGTAATCTGTCATTGAACAATTGAAAAAGTATTAAAAATAATTACCTTCTTCCACTTCTGTCTTTTCTTTATAAAAGCCTCTCCCTGAGAACAAAGTAGTTGGAGTTCTAACAACTTCTGGTTTGGTGCAGCCCATTCAAGTCTATTTTTGCTCAAATAAACTCTTCAATTAAAAATATAAATAAATAAAATTTATATTGAAAAACAAAGATACACCATCATCAAAGTAATTTTTAAAAAGAATAGCAAATTAGGCATACATTGATCAATGCATAGACACAAAGATCAGTGGAACAGAATAGAAGAATTAGAAACAGAGCTATGCATAGATGATCAATTAATTTTTCCATAACAGTTGTAAGATAATTCAGTTATGAAAAGTCTTTCAACAAATTATACTATAAGAATTATACATTCCAATGCATTATATGCACAAATTCACTTGAAGTAGATAGTAAACCTATATATAAAATGGAGACTATAAAAACTTCTTGAAAAAATAAAGGAAAATAACTTTGTTCCTTACATGAATGAAGGTTGTCTTAAATGAGGAGTAAATCAAGGGGAAAAAAACAAAGAAGATACAAAACAATCAACAGTTAGGAATGAATGTGGAGGCGTTACTACTGATCCCCTGGACGCTAAAATAATAACACACGTGTACGTTTATTTTTTCTATTAGCTGTGAAAACCTAGAAGCAACAAAAACCCCAGTAGTAATGAGCAAACCTGGTATCAAGATCTTGGTTTCTAATACAATCCCTAATAAAACAAATAAGTGTGTTCCTTGGAAAACTGGCTAATAGTAAGTCTGGTGCAGAAAATAAACAGGATGAGCCTGGAGCACAGTTCAGCAACTTGAAAGCATATTCCCTCTCTCTCTCTCTCTCTCTCTCTCTCTCTCTCTCACACACACACAGACACGCGCGTGCGCTGATAGATAGTTGATAGTGAGAGAGAGATACACCCAAACACATATATGTGTGTGTGTATGTGTGTGTTTATAATTATGAGGGTATATCAAAGGAAACTAGGAGGCAACGGAAAAAGCTCCAATTTTTGAGCTAAAATATACTTTAAAATAATGGATTATAAATAATAGTATACATGATCCCGCACTTACATAATTAGGTAATATAATATATAAATGGGAGAAAAGACAGAGGTCCTGTGCTCACGAATTTCAAATAATTTATAATACATACTCTTTCCCTAAGAGAGTATCTTTATTAGGCACCTAAAGGCTTCCTTCCAAAGAATCCAGTGTGGAAATAGAGGTGGGGAAAGTAACTTCACAGTGGAGAAAACAGACAAACACTACTTTAACCAAGTGATTAAGCTTCATATGAACAATGATAAGCCATGTTGTTAGTGTATGTTCTTGTTATGATATGATGAAAATGGCACTTTTTCTCTGTGGTCTATCTTCTGCAAATGTATACACCTTTTTATCTTTGCTATAGTTTTGCCTCTTTCAGTATGTTTAAACTGATATCGTGCATAAGTACCACTTACAGACTGGCCTCTTTTACTTAGCAATATGAATTTAAGATTCATGCATCTCTTTTAGGCTTTAGAACAAAATTACTTTTATTGCTTTATAATATATAATTGTATGGATGGATGTACTTCTGTTTGTTAATCTAGTCACCTGTTTATGGGCATCTTGGATGCTTCTAGTTTTTGATAAGTAAGAATAAAACCGTTTTAAACCCTTATGTTCATTTTTTTGTTTTGTTCTGTTTTGTTTTGTTTTGCATGCACATAAGTTTTTAAATTAGTGGGGTAAATACCTAGAAGTGTGACTATTTGGTGTTTTCCTCCTCTCCAATCTACATATTTATGAAATTTGTTATGCTCTATGACAAGAAGAACAATCGCTGAATTTTATAAGCAAAGTATTTATGTAGAACATGTGATGTTGTAACATGCACTTTGTAAGTGATGCTCATTTTTGATAACTTGCAAACAATACCTGATTTTTCTCTTAACACTGAGGAAAACCATCTGTAGTGATTTATTTTGTTAGGCATTATCTTATGATTTAAAAATTGTTTTAAAGTGGATTGATGATAGCTTTCTGTTTTTATATTCAGAGTATAATCTTTTATGATTTAATTTTTATCTTGATATTGTAAAAACTGTGCTTTTAGAAGAATTCTGATACAGTGTTCCTGGAAGGAAGTTACTGGGCTCCCTCACGCTCCATCCATTGTATTTATTCCAGACCATGGCTTTTTGTATCAGAGTTACCCTTTATTTCAGTACCTGGTTTGGTCCCCTAATTTCTACATTCCATGTATGAACCATTCATATGTGACTCCCGCATTTTAATTAGGCATCACTTCAAGTGACATTCCTAAGGAAACACAAGGATTTCTAAACATGTCTTCATTTAGGCTTCACATGTGTTCGATGCTTTGGTTGAAAGCAGGATTCTAAATTCAAAACAATTTTCTAAATAAATTTTAAGACATCACTTTATTGCTGTCTATGGTTCTACATTAACTATGAGAAGCCCAAGGCTATCATCATATTTGTTATAATTTAAATTTTTTTCTTAAGCATGTTTTTTTATGTGATACACAATTACAGAAAAACTTGTAGCACTATGAGTATGTGCCCATGCTTTCTCAACATGTGTATTTTACAAAATTATTTTCTTGGGAACTTTAGCTGTACAATCTGAGGAAGGAATTGCCTCAAAACAATGAAAAGCAAAGGTGCTACATATTTTTTATTTTTTAAAAAAAATTTCCCAAGTAGATCTGGTTCTCTTGATCAACTATACCTATTGTATAAATGGATATTTGTTCTTCATAGCAAAGGGTACATATATTCTGTTTATGTCAGATCTTTCTTAACTTCCTAGAAGCTGTGAGTGAAACCTCTTGACTCAAATATGCACATACAAGCCCAGCCTCAGCAGTAAGGAAGTAAAGCCCCAAAATAGTTAAGAGGTTTCCAGTTAAAAAATGGTCATAAGACCTGAATAGACACTTCTCCAAAGAGGACAAACAAATAGCCAATAAACATATGAAAAGACATTCAATATCACTAATCATCAGAGGGATGCAAATTAAAACCACAATGAGATATCACTTCACACCTGTCAGAATAGCCATCATCAATAAATCAACAAACAAGTCCTGGCGAGGATGTGGAGAAAGGGGAACCCTCGTGCACTGCTGGTGGAAATGCAGACTGGTGCAGCCACTGTGGAAAACAGTATGGAGTTATCTTAGAAAACAATTAAAAAAAAGAAAGGGTAACCCAGTGATTTCACTTTTGAGAATTTATCTGAAGAGACTGGAAACACTAATTTGAAAGAACAGATGCACCCCTGTGCTGATTACAGCATTATTTACAGTAGCCAACATTTGGAAGCAGCCCAAGTGCCCATCAGTAGGTGACTGTATCAAAAAGCCGTGGTACATTTAACAATGGAATACTACTCGGCCATAAAAAAAGAAGGAAATTGTACCCTCTCTGACAACATAGATAGGCCTAGAGAGTATTATGCTGAGTGAAATAAGCCAGTCAGAGAAGGACACCTTATTATTCACTCATATGTGGAATCTATGCACAAACTGAACTAACAAGCAAAATAGAGAAAGACTCATACACAGAATGCAAGCTGACAGCTGCTGCAGTAGAGAGGAGCTGGGTGGGTGGGGCGGAGGTGTTGCGCAAAAAGGAAAAAAAGAAAAAAATGCATGGACTCACCACAATGTGATGATATCCTAATTAACATTTTCAGATTCCACCTGAGGTGGAAGAGAAAAGTAAGACAATAGAACTGAAAGATGAGCTTCCAAAAATCTGAATAGAACAGATTAACGTGAGTTTTCTACAAGTTGGGGGAAAGAGCTATTTAGGACCCAGAGTAGTGGAGACTACTTGCATTGCATAGCAGCACCCAGAGGATTTGACAAGGCCTTCAGAAGAGGATGGTAATATGGTTTAGTTCGGTAAATACCATCCTAAGTTTCAGGCCTTCCACGCTTGGGGAAAAGAAATCAGTGTTTCAAACATATTTTAAAACCACTGGAAATGTGCCAGTCCCGAAGAGGACAGAGATAATGGAGTGTAGGGATGCCGAAGATAAGAACATTTCCTGTTCCATCAACCCGCGCCCGTTATTGAACACTGCATCAGCATTAGCGCCTTCCTGTACACTGCTGTGATGAGAAAGCAGCTATTCTGAGTTGCTGTTTTTTGCCAGTTCACAGTACAACAACCCTAGACGTTTAGATAAAGACCTGATTTTAGTAATCCCGCCACAAATTCTGTCTTGACTTTTCTTGAAAATAAAATTAATTTCTTTAATTTCTTTAAAATAACCACTTCAAATTGAACCCTGGAAAAGTTAGTGACCTTCTCCCCAACACCTTTAAAGTAGTAAGTCCTTGCTGCCCTGCTTTGTCTTTGCTGGTCACTCATGACTTGGGGCAGAGGACTGCCCACCACCTAGTGCCTGGTACCTCTCCATTCCACCCCTTCACCATCTTCTGGGATGTGTAAGTGGTCAACACTGTGACTTCATTTTCTTTGTGTGGAAGTGCTGAACCTGTGCCTTCAATCAAAATGACCCTGGGTTTTTACTTCACTGAAGTGGGATCTCAGATGTGCATAGAGCTGCTTGCCAAGCCAGTGAGGGTGGCTTGTGCCTTTTCATTCAGCAGGTCACAATCTGCATATTCTTAATCTAATATGCCAGCTATGAGCTTCCCCAAACTTCTGCCTTTTCAAAAGATATGTCTTTGAATGCTAATGGCAAAGCATGAGAGATGAATTGCATGTAGTCCGTGCCATTACTCTATGCATAATTCATCCCATATAAACTAACTCTAGCAACATCCTAGGAAAAAAATGCATACTCAAGTATTTCTGCTCACTTAAATTTAGTGAAAAGGGCATACATATGTAGGATTGCGAGTCAGAAGACCTCATCTCAAATTCTGCCTCTGTTGCTATTAGTATCAGTGCCTTATATGTCATTTGCCTTCCCAGAACTGCATCCTGTACTTGTAAAGATTATAGTAATTCCAAAGATTCTCATTTGTTTTAAGAATCAAATGATACGGTGATTAACTTATAAATTTCATTAAGTTGTGATTAATGATTAGGAAGCCACATAAAATTGTGGAAAATTTTAATAATTAAAGACCAACTGTCACGAGAAACATTTTCAAATCATTAAGAAAAATAAAACTATATTTACAGATATATATGATTTATGAAGAAATATTTAATCACTTATATAGTACATGCTATTTAAATTATATTTACAGTTATTTGAATGATTCAAAATTAATTTAGCATGTTTTTTTATTGATGTAATGATTCATGGAATATTTCATGAAAAATTTAAGAAACCCAACAAGTTGAACAACAAAGGATATCATGTAGTATAAGAAACATTTTACACCACTTGGTAAATCCAATGAATTGTGTGTGACATTATGCACATTAGCATTAAAAACCTCGAAATTTAAAAAAACAATAAAATTAGAAGTGATGTTAAGAAATTATATCGTGATCTACATCTTTGGTGTATAATTATAACAAGGATTTTAAGTAAAATCACATCTAAATATATTTGTTATAATGATTTAATCAAATAAGATTTTACAAATACCTAGTTAAATGAATAAACAGTGACTTTAACACATAGATATTTTGTACTACATGCTCTACTGTTTTATACAATGTCAGAAGTATATTTTGAATAAAAGAGTTTTCTTGAGTCATCATTGCTATATTTTTTTCTGGAATAGAACTTTTTTCTCTTAATTCAGCACTCAGCAGTACTGCGAACATATCGATCTGTAATCAACTGCTGACACAGTTATTTGGCTTAAACCATACATTTACTGAACTGAAAACACAGCATTATGACAAGCATATATAAAAGAATTTTCTAGTGCACACAAAAACTCATTGCAAACACTTTATCTAAGTGACAATTTTATCTGCAGTTTTCTTTCTTCAATTTGTTCAGAAAATAGTGTGTGTTAGTCAACATAAACATAACTTATAAATCATCTCTTAAAACAGTTAATTTTGTATTTTCTCATCTTTAATAAGGGTTTTAATAAATTTAAAAATCTTGTGTAATTGCACTTATTTACTATAGTTTGATTGTAGAGGATTAATTTATCAATATCTAAAAATGGTCTTTTTCTCATATCAGGGATTCATTAATTTTATTATTGTTCAAATTGTTGCAATTAAAATATTTTATAATGCTTTTTACATGTGGAGTCAAAAATTTTTAAATATTTTAGCATACCACTAAGCAAATATAATGAAAAATTAACATATATACTTGTGATAGTTTTAAGGGATTATACTTTCCTTGCACGTATCTTACATAATGTGGTTATTTTCTAAGGCTTCTAATTAGAGCACTGCAAAACATATAGACCTATCATGGATCAAGTACCATGCTTGCTACTGAAGAATTTTCAAAAGTAAAGAGAGAATTTTCATACATGAAGTACATGATGACTCCTATAAAAACTGTATTTATGTAAATAAAATATATCCGGTTGTATTTTTCTGATTATGAAAGGATTCTCAAAAGGAGAGCAGGCTTGGGGGTTTAATTTGACTTCTATTTGTAGGATGTAGACAAGTACAGGCCACAAAGCAGAAAATTAATATATGAAATTACTAAATAAATTACATTATTTTCCGAGTTTCCTGATCCTATCTGATCATGTTTAATACTATGTGATTTTGTTTTCAATTCAAATTCATTATTGTAAAATTCCCTCTAATGTAACTGCACACATTTTAACTATTTGATAAATAGTATTCTAAAGAGTGATTCAGAAATGACAGTAAGTGCTGCTTAATTTTTAATATGTGATACATGAGAAGTACCAAAAAATATTCCAGAAGAAAATGGCCAAACATGCTAGATAATTGCATATTAAAAAAAAAAAAAATCCTGACCAGTTGGTAGGAAAGTATGGGAACTTCTCGGAAACCAGAGACAAAATGAATCACAAGTTTAGAGATGTGATTGGTCACTGAACCTGGGATATCTGCAAATTTCTAATGCCCTTGAAACTGTGCTTAATGCATCCCATGAATGGTGTAGGATGTGTTGCATGGGACAACAGAGGAACCTTAGCACTTAAGTGAATAACACATCATCCAACAATTATAAAGGTTAACATATTCCATAATTAAATTAAAAAATGTAACACTCCACTGAAGGCCATAGTTGCTTGTTTTTTGGTTGAAGAAAGGAAAAGAAAAAATAAAAATTTCCTGCAAATAACCTGATTAAAAATGTACATTAGTCTTGAGTGAACCTAGAGTAATCTGAGTGAGCTAAAATTTCAAAATACAGATTGTAGTTTAAATAAACTCAATTTATAACTGCTTCATGTAATTTACAACAGTAAATGCACGTACTTTTTAGATACAATGTATTCCCAGTAATGAGAAATGAAATTTAAAATTAATTTTAAAACCACCATGTGAAAAAATCAGAAGTAATATAAATTATGCATATACAAGCATAGAGCAAAATCACATTGGAAAAAATAAATATAATGGAATAATTTGATTCATCATATAAAACACCTAGCTGCAATATGTTCAAAGAAATAAAAGAGAATAACAAAAATATGATGATAATACAACACCTTACCTAACAAAAGACTAGGCAGAAATTTAAAAGCATCAAATAAACTTCTAGAAATTAAAAATGTCAGAAAGAGAATTAGATACTAAATACATAGTTTAAACTGGATACTGACCACAAATAGAAATGAAATTAGTAAACCTGACAATAAAACTGAATATACTAAATGTGCTGCAAAATGTAAATAAAGTGAATAATAATAATAAAAATAATAAAAAAATAATGAAGTGAAACATTAAACAAAGAGGAAAAGTCCCAGGGATGAGAAAAAGATTTTAAAGGTGTAATCAAATTGCTGGAAAAAAATAGATAGAGAAATTGGGAGGAGGCAGTATTCCAAAAAATAATGTGTGTATATTCCAGAATTGTTCAAAAACAAATCAGGAAGCACGAGAGAATTCCAAACAGGTTTAAACTAAATAAAAACTTTGCCTAAAGCTGCTTATGATTATTTAAAAGGTAATACCATTAAATTAAATGGAACTAAATTTAATTTAATTAAACTAGGGGGATGTGATAGTACACATATAGACAACTTAAAGGTGAAAATAGGTCTCACAGGGTGATTTTTGAAGAAAACCATGTACAATGGTGTGTGATTCTCATCCAGATATATCAATGAAAGGCATGGCTTGTCTGAATGGGATGTCTTCCTTTAACCACACAGCTGTGAAAAGCCAAACAGGGCAAATCTGCTCCCCCTCCTGTTTAATCTGGCATGCAAAACAGAGACCTTTGGAATTATCAAATCCCATTCAGGTAGTTAATTTAAAACCATACAGGATACCTGTGGCAGAGAGGAGGAATGGCAATTAGGATACCTCAGCTAATTAATTGTCCAGAACTAATTATAGAAAATGTTGCATACACCTCGCTGACTGGAGCCTCTGGAAAAAGCCTGCGACTGTCACTCACCATCCACTGCTTGATTTGAGGCAGTTTCAAGTACATGCCATTTGAAAGGGATTTGTTGGTTTTTCATTGAAACTTCCTCTATTACAGAATAATATAACATATCGTGAGCTGAAATAACCCTCATGTCTTGGGTTACGACAATTCTTATTCCCATAGAGATGAGAATGTGTGCATTTCCTTCATGAAAGGGAAACAATGTATTTGAGAATATATGACAATGTTTGTCACTGGAATATTAGACTACATGAACTGGTGGCTGCGCAGTCTTTTGGCTGGACCAAAGTCAAATCCCCCTCAGCAGTTACCTAGTTCTATAGCCAAAAGAGGCCCCTTTCCATGATCAGTTCTTGGAAGATGCCAAACAATAAACATGGTTTACAGAAGGGTAGATAAAAGGTAGGTAATCAGTACTTGGTGTGAAAAGCAATTGCATTGCAAAAAGTTGATGATCGCCCTTTGAATAGAAAGCCGGCTAGATTCAAACAATGGGCACAATTAAACCTGGTGTTTCCAGAGGCATAAGAGGGACTAGACAATAACAACAAAATAATGACGTAGGTATTTATGATTTGTGGGCAGTGGCCTCTAATTAATGAAAAAGTGAGGTGTTCTGCTATGGTAAGCTTTACTAAATTGGAAAGAGAAAATCAAATGGAATTAGGAATAAAAAAAGAAATCCAAATGATCATGCCGATGGCCATCGGTATTTAGAAGAGGATGGAAACCTGCAAGCGCATGACTCGCTCACTGGAAGTCGTGCCACAGGGACAAAAGATGTGAACCGACAGGCGCTCGGCAAGTGGCAACCTTGGGCAGCAAAAACACATCTCGCAATTTCTCTCAGAAGCTCACAGTGTACCTAACAATCATTGTGTTCACTAACAAGATCAATAGGGAGGAAAAGTAGCTGCAAACTGCCCAGTAGAAGTTCTTAGTCCACAGCTGGCAGGAAGAGCATAGAGAGATACACTTCCATTCAATCAGGAAGTATGAACAGTACATATGGCTATGCCCACAAGAGATGCAGGATCCAGGTTTAACTGAGTTTTGCCCTTGATTTATTCCCCAGTCCAGGACAATAGCTGGTATATACAAGGTCACTCTTGTTTGGAAGGCCAAAAAAAATACTAATGTGATTCAGACTAATACATTCTGCAATGATTTTAGCCCAACCCATAATGTCACTGGTATTAGGTGTGCTTTTATGTTGCAATTGATAACATCAATTTGATTACTTAAAAAATAAATAATACTCTTTGATGATCAAATGGATTGGGAGACTGTTTAAATCCCCAAAGGATATTTTTTAATGGAAGCTGATTGACCAAACCAGGAAGTAAAGTTAGATAACAATCATTTACTTGTTATATTAAATCAACTTCTCTAGAGTTCAAATTGCTCTACTGGCAGAAAATAAAAGAGTAGTCAATCTGGGAATGATTGTGAAAATATTTAAGCTTTAACTTTCATTTGGTAAACCTAAATGCATATTTAAAGCAGTATCTATACCTCATTGGAAGATATAAATAATTACTGTGTGCTCTTTTATTTTGTCCAATAAATAGTGCAAAGGATGCAGAAAAGTTGATAACAAGCAATCTAGAACCTGAGCCAGCAAAATGGATTACGTAAAGCAGAGTTAACTTACAGGCCAACTGAGACAATGCCCTGCTTATCTCTAATGATTCTTAAAAGACTGCTACTCAGTTTTGGTCAAGATAACAACCAATTGGCTAACTAATGGTATTTAATGACCTATTTAAAAAAAAATTTTCCTGGCAGCACCAAAGGTGAGTTTATCGATAGTGCACATTTAGCATGACATCACAACAAATTATATTGTAAAATAAGACATGGAAATAAAAAAGAAATCATTGTTTGATATGTACATAAACATGCATAGCTGCTATAGTTCTGGTTCTTTATAATTTGTCAAAAGCCAAAAGTTGTATTTTATATATTTTTCAATAATTAATTCATGTTCTACCTGCCTACTTCACCCCACCAGGAAGTATAGCAACACACTTCCCTAAATGTTGGTGGTGTATTTTCATTAATTTGCCTTGAAAATAATGTGTAAATGAGCTTATTTTAGCATAAACCACTTTTTATTATATCTTTACTTATTGTTTCTGCCCATTTTATTCAAATACATCAATTATTGCTATGTGAGACTAGCGTTCTCTTTCATGGGGATATATTCTTGCATTTCGTCATGAATTTGGCCTCTTTTCTCTTTACCCTATCATTTTCTTATAAATCACCTATATTATTCCCTTTCTTCTTTTTTCTTCCTTCTTAAAATTTAATCCACATAGATTATTCAGAGATTTATTACTTGTGCAGATACTGGAAATCTTTCTCTTTTCTGTGCCTCGAGTATACAAGTTCTTTGAAAAGAAAAAAAAAGAAAAAGAATATGCAGATGTCCATCTTGTTTAAACAATGATGCATTTCTGGAAATAATGTCCCCTGAATATATGTAATAAAAAGTGATATGACTCAAAGAAATGTATTACTGCAGAAAATATTAGGATGCTAACTTGTTGGGAGATAGAAATACAATATATGCGAAATACTGGTTATATCTCATCTGGAAATATGTTTTTCCTCAGAGAGCTAATGAAAACTATGGTTTTTACTTTTATTTGATTTTGAAGAAGTTGGCTTTCCAGAAGGGGGAAAAAATTCCCAAACTAAAACAATAATCATTTCTTGAATTAATGGTTTCAGGGTGGTCAATGAGCTGAGCTTAACTTGATAGGTCTGACTACCTGGGGCAGGTGTGGTTGACCTTGGCTGAGTTCCCTGCTGATTTGTTTGGTGGCTGGCTTGTTTATGATGGTTTTGCTAAAGTGGTTTGTCTCTGCTTATCATCCAGAAGGTTATTTTGTTGTTGTTGTTGTTGTTATTGTTGTATGTGGATGGTGGACCAGCTAGATTCCAAGAGGAGAGGCCACGTGTGAAAGGCCTCTTTTAGCCCAAGCTCACCTAAAAAAATGCTGCTTCCACTATGTTTTAATGGATAAATCCTGTCCCAGTGCCAGTCCAGATTGGAAGAATGGGTATCTAAATTTCTCTTGTTGAGGTGAAAATTACATGAGAATGGTTATACATGTAAAGGAATTTATGGTTATTTTCACAATAAATGATACCATATCTTATGCTGTTGTTTAACAATTTTAAAGCTTGTCAACTAAATTCGAATGAGTTTTTAAAAATTAGTTTTAAATTTTTATTTTTACTCTTTACTAATTTTATAAGCAGAAAAATGAACAAACTGATGTCTTACCCAAATTCCTTAATGTGGCAATATTTTAGGGAACAGGAGTTCAGATTTTGTAAAATTCACATATACCTTATATTTTTTTCAAGTAGCCATCTGTGCCATAACTCATGATTTCTTGTGTACATTTGAAATATTAACTTTATTTTTCAATTACAGCTTACATTCAATATTATTTTGTATTAGTTTCAATTGTACAGCATAGTGGTTAGACAACCACATATTTTACATTGTCTCTCTGTTATTTCCAGCACACATCTAGCACCATACATCGTTATTACAATATTATTGACTATATCCCCTATGCTATATTTTACACCTCCAAGACTATTTTGTAACTACCAATTTGTACTTCTTAGCCCCTTCACCTTTTTCACTGGTCTCCCAACCCTCTTTCCCTCTGGCAACTATAGCCTGTTCTTTGTATCTATAAGTCTGTTTCAATTTTCTTTGTTCATTTATATCGTTCTTTAAATTCCATATGTAAGTGAAATCACGTTATCTGTCTTTCTCTGGCTGACTTACTTCATTTAGCATAATTCTCTCTCGGTCCATCCATACTGTCGCAAATACTAAGATTTAGTTCTTTTTTACAGCCGGATAGAATCTCATTGTATATGTGTACTACCCCATTTTATCCAGTCATCAATTGATGGGCAACTGGGTTGTTTCCATATCTTGGGCTTTTGTAAATAACACTGCCATGAACATATGGGTGCATATATATTTTTTGAATTGATGTTTTGTGTTTCTTCAGATATATACTCAGAAGTGGAATCACTGGGTCAAAAGGTAGTTCCTTTTTTAAAATTTTTTGAGGATACTCTATACTGTTTCCCTTAGCAGTTGTACAAACCCTCATTCCCACCAATAGTTCATGAGGGTTCCCCTTTCTCCACATCCTCGCCAGGATTTGTGTTTGTTGATTTATTGATGATAGCCATTTTGACAGGTGAGAGGTATTATCTCACTGTGGTTTTACTTTGCATTTCTCTGATGATTAGTGATGTTAAGCATCTTTTCATAAGTCTATTGACCATCTGTATTCCTCTCTGGAGACATATCTATTCAGAACCTGTGCTTAATTTTTAATTGGATCATTTGAGGATTTTTTTGGTGTTCTGTTGTATGAGTTCTATATTCATTTTGGATATTAACCACTTACCAGATATATCATTAGCAAGTACCTTCTCCAATAAATCAATTTTTTTACATCTGAAAAAAATGCTTTCTCATGGAGTTATATTTAAAGTATTTATGTATCCCTAGTGGCAATGTACCCTAAATATAGCGAAAGTAAATCCACATTATTTTAATCTAAATCTATAGCAGAGTGATGACCATTGTTTTTAAAATAATATCCCTCAATGGTTTCTGAGTCTTAGTAAACCTTTGGAAGAAGAAGGGACAACTTTTTATGCATATTCATTCTCTGAGTAGATGGTCCAGAGTCAGCCAAATTATCGAGTCTCTTATACAAACAAGAGTTCACAAGCATCAAAGGGAATATTTTTACCCTCTAAAATATATATTTTATTTTAATATCAGTTGCTTCATAATTTATGTGTGTTTTAGCACTTACCATAATTTGGGTACCCCAAACATTTAATTATTATTTGTTTGCTGTTACTAATACCCTATTAACTGAATAAACAAATTATTAAAAATATTTTTAAAGTCTGAAAAAGGTATTGTGAGGATAGCAGACTGATTCCATGGCTAGTAGTATGTCTATTTAAAAAGGCATTATGTTCTTGGCTTTCAATCTGATGACATATACAAGGTTTCTCTTGAACTAAAAGATTGATCAAAATCTGCATTGCATTAGAGCCTTTAAGATCGTAAAGAATCAAAGCCTGATGGCAGATGGCCTACCTGCTGAGGAATTGAAGGGCACTGAAGAGATAATACTGAGGTGACAGCAGAGCCTTTTTGCTCTACATAATGTCATACCTGATATGAAGAGATTACAAAACTGCTGTTGGCATCATTATCTTTGTGAAATAAAGGTGAATGTTCTGACTGCGTCTGTGGTTACCTGCCAATTATCTTAAAAACTGAGAAAGGGAAAACAAGTATAAGTGAATTCTATGTGTGTGTAATCCTTAGATTTGGCTCTTAACTATATTTAATATTATAATTTACTCAAGTTACATAATTCGAAGATCAAACCCATGTGAAAGTTTTAAAAAGTAAAATCGTTTAAAGAAACCAGGAGATACATG
The DNA here is from genome assembly GCF_021234165.1 of Pteronotus mesoamericanus. Lineage (NCBI taxonomy): Eukaryota > Metazoa > Chordata > Mammalia > Chiroptera > Mormoopidae > Pteronotus > Pteronotus mesoamericanus. Next base: position 35,129,441 of record NW_026555285.1, on the reverse strand, counting down.
AGACCATTATGACTAATCCCTTGGTGAGTCATATTTTTAAAGTAACAATAAAAATTAGTTAGACTATATGTTTGAGCTACTTGCTTTAGAAAATATTTTCAAAAGTTTATAAAAGGTAGGGAATATACAGAAACATGCAGGAGAAACTTAAATACATAAACTTAATTACACTTTAAATTTATAATGCGATTGCTCTACTGAAGTAAGTATAAACATTTAGTGTAGTTTTACTTTTAAAAATAAGTGTAAGTTTCAAAGGTAAGTTACATAAAATTGTTTCATACCAGTAAGTGTGAAAGACCATTTTTAAGTATCTGGGAATTCTGTGAGCCATTCATTTCCTGTCAGTTGCTTGCAAATAACATTGGTAGGGGTATTTTTACCATAGAAATAGCAAGTGCCACAAATCAGTTTTTTCACTTTTGAGAAAGTTCTTGAACATCTGCCAGCATTTCTCCCGTTTGAAAATAAATCTTTGCAATATATTAAATGACTTTTAACACTTTTCTTGTCTCCACTAGTTATCTGTCTCTCTTGATTTTTGTGAGGTATTTTTAATTTAAAAATGTATAATCATATTAAAAAGTATATGTTTCTTTACATTTTAGCAAGATAACAAATATACAGATTAAAATATCAGGTAATTATATAGGAATACATACAATGATAATTTTTAATTTTTAAATCATTTTTCTAATGCTTCTGTAACAGAAATGATGCAGAAATGACTATCAGCTTTGTAACCAAAGCTGCAAATTATTGGAAAATTGAGCATGAGCTGAAATAAGAAAGATACTTTCTTATATTTAAAATAGAAAAAAAATAATATCACATACTTGAACTATATCCCTGGTGTGAGGTAGCTCACCAGGTGATACTCAGGTGCTCTGTAGATTCTAACTTGCATAGCTACGTTGTTGCTAGTCACACTGATGTAAGAATTATCTTCAGGTATATAATTTTACCATTTATTCTACAAGCTCAGACAGTGGCATGTCACAAAGGTAAAGGGCTTAAATTTATACAAACAAAAATATAGCTGCTAGTCGTATTGCACTGAAAAGATTTTTCTAACCAAACAGAACAATCCATATGTGCTATTTATACATTTTTAGATTGGTTTTCTAATATTTCATTTAAGATATTTGCACATAGATTCATAGTGTCATTGACACTTTATTCCACTTTCTTAAAAAAAGTCCTCATATGCAAAAAGATTATGAATACTTGAGATCATCTGTTTTAAGGTTATGTATTTTTGCCTATGAAGAGATCTATACTCTTGTTCTTTCTTAATGGAAAATTTTAACTCAACTCCATTTCTTTATGGTTATAGAAATTTTTGTTTGATTTAATTTTGATGCACATATGTTAAACCATGGTTCTCTTGAATTTAATATTTTATCTGAATTTTAATAGTGGTTATTTCTTAATCACTGTTTGTTTAAATTGCACATACATTTAGATATTTTATTCCTTGATACCTCTGTTAGCTTAGAAACCAATCCCTTGTTGTTAAATACATTTTAATAGAATATGAAGAATGGCAGCAATACATAAAAAGTACAATAAAAATTTTAATTTGAAAAAAATTTCACTATAAATATGCAATATACATTTATTCCTGGAATTTGTTTTAGGTTAGTATGAGAATTCAGATATGTAAAATATTTTAAGATTTTGTGCAAGAAGAAAGAAAAAAGAGAAATTTAGTATCTTCCTCCTCCTCCCCCCAAAATTCAGTAGCAGTGATCCGAACATCAGATGTGTTTATTTAATAGTTAACTGAAGGAGACCTGTTCAATATTGTGTGTTTTCTGCCAATATACTTTCATTTTGTGTGTCTTCCCAACAATACCATCCTTATTTCATTTGCCCTTAGCTTTCTTATAATTTATTTTCTCGTGTTTTGATTGGACATTTTCTCTTTATGTCTCTATGATGCATAAACACCCTTCTGATATTATCTTAGTTTACCTAAGCCTCCAGCCATTGTTATTATTTATTCCTCTTACTCCTCATCACACTGATATACACAATTAATTACAGATGCTTCTTGACTTTCAATGGGATCACAGCCTAATAAACCCATTGTTAATTTGAAAATATAAGTCAAAAATTAATTTAATACACTAACCCTACCAAGCATCATAGCTTAACCCAACCTACCCTAAGTGTTGTAAGAACACAATATCTGATCAACATGGACAACACAGTACACTGTAAAGGATCATTGTCTAACCCCCTTGATTGTGTGTCTGACAGGACAGTGAGGCTAATCTGCTACTGCCCAGCACCCTGGGACAGTATTGTACTACATATAGCTTGCCTGGAAAAGACCAAAATTCAAAATTGGAAGTACTATTTTTACCGAATGCATACTAAATTCAAGTCCAACCATTGTAAACAGGGACCTTCTGCATTCATTTTCTCTTATATTCTCCTCACCTGAGTATACTCAAATTAAGGCATCACTAAATTTTACATTTTTATTGGTAGAGATAGAGTATGTTGTTCTCTATCATACTGTTCCATGGGTGACTTACTTAAGGACCTTCCAAATAGCAGATGACACATGCATATTTTTATGCTTAGATATATTTTATCTTTTCTGCATTTATCTGTTCAGTACTTATATGCAAATGCTTTCATATTCCTCACCTCTGCACTTCAGAAAATATTTAATAGAATTTTGAAATTACATCTTTCTCTCAAACAAATATTATAACAAAACAGTGATTTTGTTCTGTGACAAGAACTTATTCCCAACTGTATCATGAAAGTTACTCTGAAAAAAAGCTAACCATTAAAGAAAGATACTTTAATATTTCAAGATACGGGATGAAAATCTATGACAAGAACAAAAAAACGATTCATAAGCAACAACATAAACCTCTGAGGTATTGTGAAATAATTCTTATTTTTGTCATAATTTTGCTCTTGAATGTAAAATGTTACTTCTGCTGGGTTCATCTGACATCTAATACACTCTCTGGAAAACTTAGGCAATGACTGTATTATAAAGTAAGGAGTGTTACGGTAGTAAAAGGCATGATTTATACGTCTTTGTAGTAGATTTCTAACATGTTCGTCTTTCTCAAAATAGGTCTTTTTCTCTGCAATAAAACAATACTATTCTCATCAGAAGAGAAAAAATTACTTTCAGAATGACTAAAAAAGAAACATAATTGTGTGGAAAAAAACATTGTTAAATTATATGTTGGTTTATACTCTGTATCTGATCTAATAGAATAATATAATTTTTAAAAAAGCACTTTCAGTTAATCAATAACTCATATAAAAATACTCTAATATAAGGTCCAATTAGAATCAGTGCAAAATATGAAGTGATCATTGATATGACATAAAGAGGAAGTCCATGAAAACTAAAATATGTTTTAATATATATATTTTTTATGGTGAAGTATGCTCTCTGAGTGAATATTTTACATTTTATCCTTTCTTTTTCACATTAAATAATTATTAGAAAAAACTGTATTTACTGCTTAAGAATAATATTATATTTTTTTAAGTTCATAGTATTTCCATATTTGTTCTGTGTTTTATTTCTTGGTTGATAATAATAAATCCATATGTGTGTGTGTGTGTGTGTGTGTGTGTATAAAATTGCACAATGGTGCTAGATCATTGCTAGATAACCACACTGATTATCAATGAATAAATGATTTGTTTGGGAGCATATTTATGAAAGTTTTCTTATGTGCCATTGTCCTAATCATAATGATGTTATTAAGAATCATATAAGAATGTTTTAAATTTTCTTATAAATTTACAACTATAATCACCAACATGATTGAATATATAACAACAGCTTTTTTTTTAGACAAAATTCTATTAAGTGGGCCTACAGATATACAGACGGGCATATACAATTTTATTCAGCCCTAACGATAGCCTACGATCTTCAGAATTGCCTATATTCTTATTCTTTATATCTCTCCTTCTCCCTTGAATTCATTATAGTCCGTCTTTGACTCTAAAACACAAATAAATCATGTTTATTAAGGTGACTAACAATGTCCATCTTTCCAAACCCAGTAACTGTTTCTCGGCCATTTCTATTTTTCTCTCCATCTTGAAAACTTTCCTTCACTTAACTGTAGGGCAACAGCCTGACTCACTGACTATCCCATTTCTGGTCATTCAGGTCTTTAAGTTGCAGGAGGAAGTTGACTCAATCCACATGCCTCCTATCTCCTGTCCGCATTGATTGCCTAGGTGATCTTATATGCTTTTATGTGCTCTGTATTCAAATTTAGACTAAGAATTTCATACCTGGTGTTTAATAGGCATGTTAAACATTGTATGTTTAAACTTATGCTCTCTCTACCAATCTGTTTCTACCTGATTGTTCTCATCTCAGTTTCTGCAAATGAAAATTAAAACTTATGTTACATTTATATAATGACTGACATTTAATAAGACACTCTCTCTCTCTCACTCTTACTCTTCTCTTTTAAAAAGTTGAAAATAAAAGAAAAAGGACAAAGGGAAAAAATAAAAGATTGTCAGGAAAACAGTGATGATAATAGTACCATAAAAATTATTTTTGATGAAACTAATGCAAAAAATTTATGTCATGGAAGTCCTATTTCAAATCAAATCTGTCAATAAAAAGATGATGATGGTGGTGATAACTGAGAAGTAAATAAAAAACAGTATCTATTTTATACCTAGTATGTGCCAGGCTGCCTTGTAAGAACTTGTCATTGTCAGTGTATATAATTCTTGAAGCTTCCAAATGAGAAATATAGGCCAATGATATGTATTAATTCTAACTGCTTAGACTATTCCTAAAGACAAAGAGTAAGCTATAATTCAGAAACAAAATAGTATATGTGGGAAATACCAAATCAGGTATTTTGCCCCTTAACATTATATTTGGCCAAAATGTGAAATACAGACCTTTTTTTCAATGAAAGATCATCCTTTACCATGGTTTTAATTAAGTTTCAGTCTGAAAACTTCCAGAATCAGAAATTAGAATGGTGGTTCTCCGTGGGAAATGGGTATTTGTTTAATTTATATAAAGCTACAGTTAAACAAAGTGAATAAATTCCAGAGATCTGCTGTAAAATGTAGTACCTCTAGTTAACAATACAGTATTGTGTCCTTGAAGAAATGACATGTTAGTTCACTTTACTATAATAATCATTTGACTATGTTTATATATATCAAATTATCATGTATACCTTAAATACATATCATTTTTATTTAAAAAGTAAATGTACCTGAAAGGTAATCTATGAGGTTAGATAATACAGTAAGTATTCTTACCACACAATCACACACACACACAAACAGACCTGTGAGGGACACAGGGAACCTCCCTGAGGTGATGCATCTATTTAGTATAGACACCTGGTTGTGGTGATGGCATCCTGACCATATTCTTGCCTATGTCCCAAGACACCAAATTATATACATTTAAAATATGCCCAGTTTTTACCTCACTTATACTTCAATAATACTGTAAAGAAACAACTTCTAGAAAACATATTTGTATTCTCTCCTTTTGATGGAAGAAAACATAATAGCTTTCTAAGGATATTTTTCATTGACTATTATTATTCCAAGTAAATTAATCAGAGTTAATTATTCAATAAAATTCCCATATATAAAGTTTATAAAAACTTCTAGTTAATACATGGTCTGAAAATTATAAAAGGATTATAGTCCGCTGTAATCTTGGTATTGATAAAGTATTAAGGAGTATCAGTTAGTCTGAAATCACATATACAGCACATGTATAGATATGAATTCTACACAGTGGATCCTTCAGAAATTATGCCTAGCTTCTGCTCTTACTCAGTTATCAAAATGGCAACCCCACTATCTGCTGTAGCCTTGCAAATAAAAGTTAATATTTCATGTCTATAAAACACTTAAGTGCTCGATCCATGTTAACATATTAAGCAGCCATTCCATGCTCAATTCTTTACTTACAGCACAATGTAATGTATAAAACACCTAAGTGGCTTGTCAGTACTCTAAGCCACTTATTCCAAGAGTATATTAAATGACATTTTACACAGGAATTTCATGGTACTCTACAAAATACATTGTTTGTTTACCCATTTGGTGATATAGGATTTTTACTCAAGGAAAAAGACTACATATAATTTATGCAAACAGTAGGGAGAACACAAGAGATAACAATGGATCAAGTTAAGGAGAGCTCCAGAATAAAGCAAACAAATTTATCAATTCCCAGTTTAACTAGTAAGAAAGTATCCAGCACTTTTAAAAATATATGTGTGGTTGTTATCACAATAGAAAGGAATCAGGGGTGTCCAACCTGTGGCCCGTGGGCCACATACAAGCCAGGATGGCTGTGAATGTGGCCCAACATGAAATCATAAGTTTACTTAAAACATTATGGGATTTTTACGTGTGTGTGATTACATGTCACAATGTACTTAATGTGTGGCCCAAGATGACTCTTTTTCCAGTTTGGTGCAGAGATGCCAAAAATTTGGACACTCCTGGAATAGATAATTATTATAAAAAACCTGCTAGAGGGAAATTGCCCACAGGCATTCAGAGAAATTGGAAGAAGAGCTCTGAAACAAATAAGGAACAATATCTATGCAGATTTTGAAAAACAAATAATAATAAGTCTAATATTTAGGGAAAGATAGATGAGTCTGGGGGAGGAACTAGAAGTAGACACATTTCATTGATGTTTTACTGAAACAAAAGTCTGGATGTGAAAAACCAAATCTCAGTCCATACAATTTTCAATAATGTAAATGTATATAGAACTATTATAAACTATAAATTTCCTATTTGAGTAGCATTTAGAAAAAATGTGCTTTTTTATTGATATCTAAGTCAATTGCTGACACTAATGTTTTATGTAGAGATAGAACTCATAGATGAAATGATAGAAAGTGACAAATACGAATCAAGTTGATTCATTTTATGTTTTCTGATAATAGTATCTCACATAACTATGGTACAACTATTTAAGAAACCACAGATCTTATTTTGATTGCAAAGTGTTTAAAACAACACTCTTTCTCTGTTTCTGATCCTATCTCAGATCACACAGTATATTTACTAGAAAAAAAAATTAATCTTCTCCGGTAAGCAATAGTTCTCTCACCTTTCCAGATGTTGATCTTTATTCTCTAATAAATCTGTAGAACCATGAGTTGTGCTTCATGTCGGCTTGTAGAAATCTCATCCTGTGACAGGTAAATGTTTTTGCTCTCAGCAGTGCCTTTCATTGCTGCCATAGGCCTATGAGTCTATGTGCTCTGCTCTGTAAAGTCTGTTACCAGCCTCCCATTCACTTCCTATTTCTCAGAATTCCAGTTCCACTTCTTCCTTGGTGTTCCCTCTTTAGGTAATTTTTTTCTATCAGTTTATAATGTATATTTGCACTCTTTGTTGACATTTTTGGTTATTATTTGTTTGAAGAGACAAAGACAGTAGTACACACAACTAACTGCTATGTTTAACTGGATATTTCTGACCCGATTTTAGTTTTAATGTATATTTTCGAAGTCGTCTTAGCTTTTCTATACTATTTCACATAAAACCGGCTGTCTTAATGTAGGTCTGAGGTAGAATAAATATATAAAATTTATTGTTGTTTCTACAAATAAATATCTTTTAAGGCTATTTTCTCTGCACATTTTTGTGGGGGTCTCCCCCTTGTACACTATAAAATAATTGAATTGATTTATATTTACTCTTCCCCCACTAAATCTGTCTGCTCTTTTTTGCTCTACGATCCCTGTCTGTGCCAGCAGATTCCTTGGGTCATACTTGGCATCGGCAACAGCAAACCCACAGCAGGGGGACCTGGTCCCTGAGCCCTCCTGTGGCCTCTGCGGCCTGAGGCCTCTGCTGGAGAACTGCCTGCGGTGCAGCCACCGCACACGCTGGCCTGAGGCCCTGCGCATCTATGGAAACGCACCTCAACTGAGCTTCAGGAATGGGTTTCATTCCCATTCTCTGAATTATGGTAAAAACTCTTTGTAAAGTAGTATTTAAATGGGGCTGAAAAAATGTCTTTTAAAATAAGAGCTATAATTTATATATAGTTTAAAAAATTGACATACCCTTAATTACAAACTATAGAAATATATGTGTATATATGTGTATATACATAGGTATGTTATATATACTTGGATATATACTGTAATATATGTATATATAAAAGTTTACAAATATAATATATAGTAATACATATACATATACACATATATACCTTATAATCTTATAATGACGTATCAATAAAATTGAACTGAACATTTATATTATTAAAATGTTTGCATGACTATCTTATTCATTAATTTGGTAGTTTCCTTGTGGCAATCTCTATGAGTTAATCTTTTCTTTTTGAGATTTGTGCCAGGAATTCTCTTCTGGTTTATGTTCTAATTATGTTAAACTGTCTTCTGTCAATTTATTATTGGCAAAAACAAAATGGTAAATTAACATAAGTAGCATCACTTTTGTATTGAAATAATTTATATTTAAAATTCTACTTAATTCTTGAAACTACTCTTATGAATAGAAATTGCTGTCACCTTTCACTTCTCTAATCAATTTTTTGAAAAACATGCTTCTGCTTACTCCTGTGTTCATGGTGGCTGAACAGTTTTGCTTATGCTATTGTTTAAAGTACAAAAAGGATTCTTAATCATATTAATATGAAGCAAGAAATAATGTCTTGCTGAAATAGATCAACTTAGTCTGTAAAGCAAAGAAATTCATACTCTCTTTAGATAACAGTTAAAAAGCAAATAATAAAAAAGTTGCCAGCAAGAAAAAAAGAACACTAAGAATAAAAACTCTGACTTATCTGTCTCATATTAATTTTGTTCCAATATCCGACATAAAAGTATACAGTCATAAATTGTGTATTAATTATGAAATTTTATCATAAACAGTTGTAATACATTATTTTTATTTCAAATATACAGAATTTGTAATACCTTAAAATGTAACACTATAAAAATTCTCATATTGTTTTACATTAATATATGATCATAGTAAATAGAATAAAAGCCCACTTTACTTATATATATTAACTGAAGTTATGGTAAGGTTTCTCAGCCATAGTGTAGTAAAATTACCATGTTCTTAGAACAGTGATAGATTTTGAAAGTCAAGTAGTAAATTACAGTTTCAGGAAATGACAAAGAAAGAATCTTTGCACAAATAATCAGTAACATTTAGGTGCAATAAAGAACAATGTGAGAATCTAAAAAAAGAATAAATGTCAAAATGATGGGTAAGCTCCCTAGACACCTACACAGTTTCTATTTTTAGGCATTCCTAAAGAGATAAAAGGTTGCTAAGATTAGTTTTTTTTCAGGCAGCTTCCTTTTCCTAAATTAGAGAGATATTGTAGACTCTTTAAAATGCATTTAAGATTTTGTTCTCCGTGTAGCTGCTTTTGTAATGTAAAGTGATATGGTCTCATAGAGAATAAGTTTTCATTAATTGATCAGGAAGATTTTTCTAGGAGATATTTGGTTAGTATATTTGTATATGTCACTTGACATATTTGTTTTTAATATTTTATGAAATGTATTGGGGTTATATAGGTTAATAAAATTATATGTTTCAAATGTACAATGCTATAATAAATCATCTGTATATTGCATTGTGTTTACCACCCAGTATCAAATCCCTTTTATACATTTGGTTACTAGAGGGAAAGCAGGGTGGGGGGAAGATAGAACAGGAAAAGGGGGTCATATATTAGGTTTTTACCATTGACATCTGCCTCTACTGCCTTGTGGTATATTTTCATTTCCATTGCTATTAACATAATTGAAGAAAGAATTAAACAGAAGCTGATAATAAACCACGCCCTTTGGTAAATAACTTGGATTCCCATTTCCATCCCATTTTCATCTCTGTTCTTCTCATACAATACCATTCATTTAGCAAAAGAAAATTCTGCCAACATTAGAATTTCTCATCTAATTTTCTAACGCCTCATAGCAAGTTTTAGAGAAGTAAACTAGATAAAACCCTTAGAATTAACAAATGAGAGTACTAGCAGTTGGATTCAAGTGCCTAATTCCAGCTATGTAGACATAAGCTTGGAGATGAAGATATTTCAAAAATTTTATCACTTGCAAATGCAAGCTTTATTATATGGGTCTCACACCAGAGGAATATTTGCTGCCTTATATTTTCTTTAGTCCATGCTTCAAAAAAAGGAGTAAATCTTTTTCACAGGTTAAAGATGTGCTTTTCTTCACCTTTCTTCAGGTTGCATTGAAGAAACCCCTCCACTTTTTATGCTGCTCCTAAACCACAGTTCCCCGCACTCTGCTTGCCAGAGGATCTTCATTGCCGGTGTTCTCCACCTTGTCTTCTCTCTCCCGTGCATGGCTTTCCTGGATTCTCTCTTGGTGCTGCCAGTCTCCTCCCATGTAATTTCTCCTTACAGGTAAGAGATAGCAGTGCAAGTAGCCCAAAAGAAGAAAATCAAAAGAAGAATAATAATAACCAAGGTACAGTTTAATTTGAAGAAGCATCGTTTATATTGCTTATGTAAATGCGTAACATAGCATGTTATTTTATCTTGTGTATCATATTGCCCCACTTGTTGGCCTTAGATCGTAGGAATTAATTCATGTATTAATCTCTGCATATGTGTTACACACACAAAAAGCTTAATGTAGTACTGAGAACAGTAAAATGTGGTACTGAGAAGAGTAAATATGATGGTAATTATTTAATTACTATTGTTATTAGTGGCATTATTATGATTATCATCACATATTCTGATATTAACAACATCATATTGAGACTGATGAGATGAAGCCCAGGGAATTAAATTGCCTGTGACATACTTAAGCAAGTAAACAAAACAATAGATAAGAGAACAGAAACTTTATAAGTCAAAATAGGATGTTACTGACCCATGAGCTGGTAGTTTAGTAGCCAGCTATTTAAACAATGAAAAACATGAGTATTTTAAATTTTATGTTGTTTTATGCATACATAATATACATAACTGATTTGAGCCAAAAGATGGGCCAAAAGTTTAGCTGAGTGAAGCATTTTAAAACAAACTTTAAAAATTTTTTCTAAGAATGGAAGTTTCTGGATAGCACAAAATCTTTTCAAATATTGCCATTATGATGTCAGGATACAATTTTTAGGTACTTCATAAGGTCTACATGCTCATTAATATGAAATGTAATCATGAATTAAGAAAATGTAATGTTTTTCAGTAAAAAAACTTGTGGAAAGAGTTAATGAAGTTAACTCTTTAGGAATCAGCCAAAAGAGGCTGAAATAAATGTAGGGAAGAATGAGATCTGACACACCTCTAAAGAGTAGTTCAAAAAGAAATGGATTTATAAAATGAAAGCGGAGTCATCTAAAAAGATAAGAAGCCTGAAAATATAGATGAATCATCAGATTGAAGAAGCAGATCAAGTCCTAGACATAAACCTAAATTCATGACCATGAAAAGATCTCATAACTAAAATTACACATAATATTTTTAGAGTTATCCTCTTTAGGTTACTGAATTCCAATCAAAACATATCAGTTAGAGGTAATAGGTACATGTGAGGTGCACCTGTTCCTTTTTTCTCTAGGTTCCAATCATTTTGGCAGGTGAATCACCTGGTTTATAAAATGTATAGCATTCCAACATTTTATTTTATATGCAATTTTGCAACAATTCTTGAGGAACGTAGAACCATATTCAAAATGAGATATATCAAGAAGACACATGTTTTAATTGATAATGAATTGACAGATTATAGATCACTACCACCATGAGATCAGTGTAAATTATACCTTCATTGATTTAGTAACAGAAGTTAGCTCTCAGTACTCACTGGGCTTTTGAGAGCATCAGGTAAATATTTCAGGACTTTGAAGTCTTATCCAAACTTTCCTTCTTCTTCTTTTTTTTTAATTGAGAGAGATACAATGGGGGTAATATAGGATAAAAACAAAATGGAAAAGAATTATAGGTATAATCATTCTTTGTTTAGAATCTAATTTTGAATTGAGAATTACCTTCACTAATATTCTAAGCCTTTTTAATCTTTCTGTATTCCTTACAATTAAACTTGCATATTAACTGTTTGGTTACTATTACTATATAACAGTTACTTGGACACAGTGGCTGCAGGCTCTTTTTGTTTGTTTGTTTTTGGAAGGGATAGTGTGAGGGAAAAGGGGAGCCAACACATATTTAGTGCCAGATGGCCAGATTCGAGCCAGTAAGTAATCACCAAATATTTCAGTGCCCTTTTTCATTTCCCAGAATCCTTCACAGTTAGGTTGAAGCTTCTGGAATTCATATGGCTAAAGGATGGTGAGACTGACGCTTCTGGGCCGAGGCAGATGAAACCAGCATGGCTGGCATCTGTCTTTTTTTCTCCTTCCAGTGCCTACAGTGGCCATGAGATGGTGGGACCATAATTGTGAAATACTCTCAAAGAGCAATTGGTGCATAGACTGAAGATGGTTTGTAAGGTCACCATCTAAACCAGTTTTCTCTACTAAGAAATGTACTTTGGTTTTGTTATGTCACAGAAATCTTAACATTTGTTTCATAGGGAAATTAATGTTGATTATCCTAGTTTATACAAACCCTTAAAGAAGTGAATCTACAAAATAATTCCAAGTTTGTTCTTATTTGTGAAAATATATAAAAATTTGACTACAGCTTAAGGATACCAACAGTGTTACTTTTAGATAGCCAGTATATTCTTTTTAAAATTTTACATGCATCAAAAAATTTTACTGCATTTATAATTATGAATGCCCTTAAACTCTAAGCATAGAATAAAAATAAATGAAGAACAGATATACTTGTCTTTTTTAATGTTTTATTGAATAATGTTGTCTTTTATACACAAAAGTATATAATTCATAAATTGTCTGCTCCATACATGTTCCCCACGGGGTACTGTCATGTTGCAAACACTGTGGCAGTGACCCAGATCATTATTTAGCAGCTCAGAAATGCCACGTGCTCCACGCCTGCCACTAGCAGCCCCATAGGTAGCCGCTATCCTGGTATCTTGACTGCAGATTAAATTTACTTCTTTTTATGCTTTATGTACACGAAATCGTACAGTATGTGCTCTCTGTGCTTGGTTTCTTGTCCTCACAGTGATATTTTAGAAATGCTTCTGTATTTCCCAGACAACTGTAGTTTGTTCAGTAACTAGATTTTACTTACCTTACAACTATTTTTCTGGAGTAGCCATTGAGCTCTTGGCTGAAACTAAAGAACATCTGCGGTGGCGTGGACAAGGACAGTCATTTGCTTTTATGACTACTCAAAATAATAGCTATAATAATAATGACTATAGGCAGAAGGAAAAGTCACCTGTTTACAATTACACTAACTTTGAGGCCACAGCTAGCGCCTTGTTTTGTATTCTGCACTGAAACATTAAAAAGAGGGCTATTTTTCAAAAAAAAAAGAACCAAACTATCAAATAATCTAAAAATTTACATAGTAGGATCAAGTAATAACTAAGTCGTTTTCACATTGATATTAGTTTAACACTTCTAAGGCTTTCTTCATGTTGTAGAATGATGCTGGGGTTGCTTTTCATTGTGGGAGAAGAGCGATACAATAGTGGAAAGAGGAAAGGTCGGAAAGCAGCTGTGGCATTATATTGGAAATCCAAGTTTCTGTATAAATTCAGAATTTTAATACAAACATATATAAACACGTATGTGTGTTTTTGTAAAATATATGAATACATATGCATGTATATTTTATAACTCTTTGTTGGAAGTGCTCAGAAACAATGCTTTCCAGTGATATTAATAGTAACGAGATGACCTACACCATGATTTTGAATTTTAAATGCAATGCCTTAGCAAAAATGACCCTGGCATGTACCTTGCAGAGATGGATGCTGAGTTTAGATCTCAGGCAGAGAAAGTATTTGGCTCAAATGTAACATCCTGTTGTGCCAGAGAGTAAGGGAGTTGTCATACAAATTATGAGCCATTGTCAAAATAACACAGGAGCAAGATTGAAGAGCTCCCTCTAGGTAAAGCTAGGGCAAATTGAACATGAAAACAAATATTCGCAGTTTAGGATTTTAACCCACAGATTTAAAAAAATCATGAGTCTGTCCTGATAACAAATAAATGACAACAGATAAATAATGGATGATGGATGGATACATACCTAAGAGAGAAAGAACAGCTTCTGTAAAGTAGGATGTCAACTATTAAAGGATTAAGAAAGAATGCCATTAAAACTAGCTTTTTAAAATCAGAATAATGATATATTTACAAATTAATTACTTACAAAGGTTAATTAAAATTCGTGGGCTGAAGAGTAATGAGAAGAATATTTATATAGCTCCAAACTGCATGCCTATATATAGAGAGAAAGAAAATGATGAAGAAAGCATTGTTTTAACAGTTAGATATTCTAGTAAGCAGTATATATTTTGGTAAAACCTTGCAAGATATCCTTAGCTTTGATCCAAAAATTGAAAAAAGAAAACAACATATAAAATCACTTTGTAAACTTCATTTTGTTTATTTAACATTGCTTTAGAACCCAGGGTGTAAATGTTGAAAAAATTAAACATAGAAAACGAAAACACACTTCTATCAAACACCAATGAGTTGGAGACAACCCAAATTAAAATAGTAAATCAGGGGTCGTGATTTGAAATATGCAAGAACATGAGATGAATTTGTCATTTATGCTCTTTAGATGACAGTTTTCTAATAGGTGTAGGTTATATTGATGACTCACTCCCTGAGAACAGCAGTGATTTTCTCACATTTGAATGATTAATATTTGCATTAAAACTACAGGTTCAATAACACACTCAGTTAATTTTGTGCTCCACAGGGTTTTAGATTTACTTCACACTGTACTTTCTTTGATTTATTTTCTATTAATAGCAGTTTGTGTCATCAAACTTAATAAAATGGGTTAAGCTAGATATGCTCCTCCTCTAGAATATGTATTTTAGCTAAGATTTATTAAAAACCATATGTAACTGTCTTCAAACATGTTTTCAAAATTCATAATGTCATATAAAGAATTATTTTACTCAACTTCTATCATTTTAAGAGGCTTATTTGATTGTTTATTTCTTTTTAAAAAATTATCACATTCTCAGAAATGTCACTTTTTTCATTTATCTTTACTAATTCACTGCTGTTTCATATACAGACTAAATTATATGCTACTTTCCCTTATAATATTCAAAATTATTATACTTCCCTATCATAATTAATGACCTAAGAAAATATTTATATTGAATTTCAGTAAATAGGATCAACACAGTTATTTAAATATACTAGATTCTAGGTATTTGAGAATTTAATATTTTTATCCTTCCTTTTTAACTCTTTTGAGTGTCTAGAGATAGATGAAATGTTCTTTAAACAGTTTGTCATAATGTTTTAAATTGAGTTATGTAGACTGTTAAGTTTGTAAGTATATACTAGATATTTACCTAATAATTACTTGCATATTGAACTATTATTTTAGTACTAACAGCTATTCAACATACTGTTTTTTAGTCTCCCAAAATAACCTATGAATTATCAGTGTTTTATATAAAAAAAATCAGGATAGTGAGAAAACTAAAATGTGCTATTTGTTCAAGACAGTAAGTAGCAGAGATGAGCTCAGATTCAAATTTTGCAGGTGATAGAGTATGGTACATTAACATCAGGACTTTGGATTCAATTTTTTCAGAGAATTAATACTACATCAAAAAACATAAAACTAGATTACAAGCCTCTCCTTACATTAAATTTGCTACTCTCTATCGGCAAAAAAACATTATAAAGCTAAACCCATAAGTAGTATAGTAGGATACCGCAACGAATGCTAGGATGCATGAAAAAGTGAGTCCATTCTTAAAATAAAAATGCATCACTAGACACCTTTTAAAAATTTTTACTGTTAATAAATTAAGTCCTGATCACTGGACTTTGAGGATGAGGTCCCTTAACTTGGCTACAATGACAGATAATTGACTTAATCATACCCAGAGAACTAGAATTTAGCTGCTCAAGATTATACAAGATCATGTCAATATTGGACCTTGAAACATAAATTAAGTTACTCCAAAATTTTCTGTTGGACCATGAAGAGGTAAATAAACCAGTATGGGGGTAAGAATTAGGCAGCATGTGAGTCTGTAATAGACTGTAGCCTACATTGCATTAATAAGCATCCTAACATGGGGGGACAGCTGAGAACTAAGATTACAAAAATTAAAAAAGAAAAAGAATCGAAGGAAACTTTTCCCTTCTTCTATAATACTCTGAAATAAGAACTGGAATAAATTCCCTTGTTTAAACAACAATTTACCCACGTGAAGAGCAGAAGGGCACGACATTCCAGCTTTCAGGAATGTAAAGGGCGACATTTCTTGTTTCTGCAGGTATGAAATACTAAGGATTGGGAATTGACTTTGAAATGAATAATAATGGATGTTCTAAACCATGACTCCTGTCACCTTTTTTTATTGTAGAAATGTTTCTTTTTAGCTCTGTTTTGGATCTCTAAGCACATTGTGCCTGTCCAATACATATTTGATTTGTTACTATCCCCAAGTAAGCATCTTTATCTGAGATTTCACCCAGGATACAAATATCCTAAATGGCAACTAAGGTAACAATAAACTATTGTCAGGTGAAAAGAGTAAAGCTTTTCGTAAGGTAACTGCAATAACATTAAGACTGTGGAGGATAACAGCATCTAGAATTGCTTATTTCTAGAATATATTTAACTGCAATAGGATGAGGGCCCCAGAATAAATGAGCAATTTTTATTTTACTCACATTAAATATAATGCACAGTGAGAATATTAGTTCCTTAATCTTCTCATCTTCAGTTTTCTTAAACTTACAGAGCAATGATATATCAGTAAATGCAACCTCTGATGGTAGTTTAGACATTATTATGAGAAATTACATATATTTATGAAATATTACATTATACTTCTGTGGTCATTAGGCAAAACTTTCTATTGTTTCAAACTGAAAACTAAGTTACTTCTACTAAATGTGTTACTTGATCTGATCAAGCCATCAAATGCCTTTCTACCACCATCTCGGTTACATCCCTGTGTTCCTACCACACCTGTCTCTACTTTTCTTCCCCACTCTCCACGTCGCACAGTATCACCTACTCCACTCATTTTCTTTTGATTAGTTTTCATAAACTCCCTGTGCTGTTGTGCCTGGGGTATAAGGCTGACAAAACTCCAGGGCTGGCTCAATCCAGCCATTTTCCTTCAACGCCTCAACCAAGGCTGCTTTCCACAGTTGTAGAAAGATGACAAATCTGTGAAAATAAGCTTCACTGAAAACAAAACAAAATCTACTTTCTAAACTCAATTGAATACACAATATCACCAAGATATCATTATTCTGCTAAATTACATCGGAGACATATCAGTTTTCTCAGTGTTTCCCCTTTCCCATTTAAAGTGCCTGTGTGTAAGCTAGGCTTCCTGAATCTTGCATTCCATATCTGTGAAACAGAAGTAATAGCACTGACATTAGTGCTAACTATAAAGAGGTATTTGAAAGATTTTATATACAGCAGCATTTTTAGGATAACTGAATATTTATCCATTGTAAAATCTTAATAAATACATTGGCGCTGAAGATAAGACTCTATGGGGTTAGGGAAGATGCACTTACACAACATCACACAAACATAGAGCTCCTTCTAATTAAGGAGCCAATGGAAAGTAAAGCTAGTGAGAGTACCACAAAGATGAATGGAAGCAGGGAGGAGCTAAGTATTACAAGGAGAATTTTAAAGAACCTTTGTGACTGAGTGGTTAAGAAGATAGTAACAGACATATTATCTAATTTGGAATTTTAAACACTTTGTGTGTGTACGTGCTTTGAAGAGATTAAGCAAGATGTAAAGCCAAGTTGTGAGAATTTAGTATTAAGAAGTCCTGCTTTCCTAGACTGGCAAGCTAAAAACATGACCTGAGAACCAAATTACTTGAACTCTGTGAGTTAAAGGAGAAAATGGAGACAAATAATATATATTAAAGTTCATGTAAACTTTAATTTGATTTAATGACTGAACATCAACTGAATTAGAGTTGGGAAGAGTAAAAAATCTATTAATTGAAGTTTAATTTGTAGTACTGTTAAGAGGCACACAATACTGTTTGTTAGTTTACATAAAACTTATGCCTTCATTATATCATAAGGAGAAAACAGTCACTGCCTTCCAATTATCATTAAATTAAATAAACTGAAAAAATAAACTGTAGCAAGTCAAGAATATTTCATTTGCTCATTAATGTTTAAAGAGGTAAAAAATATTTAAAAAGAAAAAATCAGTAATAGACATGTAAACAAGTAAATAATGAATAAGTTCATTAGCTTTTCTTTCATAAAGTTTTACCATCTTGAATTTTGATGCTTGACAATCATAAATGCAAATTATATGTCAAACTATATGTATGACAGTTTCAGTGATCTGGTTTCTTAACTTTTTGCTTCAAAAGAAATGTATGTAACAGCTCAAAAATCATATACAATTTTATTTTGCTTAAGTAGTAATCACTTTTATAAATTTTAACAGCATATAGGGTATCAGAAAATATAACATTGATCTTTTTAATTAAGGATTTGAAGAAGTGTTTAAAAGCCTAATTCAGGGTCACAGAATTTTGATAAGAGAAATGATTGTGTACTGGAAAAGTGACATTGGCAGGTTGTGATCCCAAGTGCCTTGCTTTCAAAAGTCACCTTATTCACTACCATTTAACACTGCAAGTAATTTCCTTGCATCTGTCCTTCAGAAATCTTAAACAGGTCCCATTGTGCTACCAGGAACAACTGCCTTTTTACTAGAAACAATTAGTACTTGGTTTTTGTAAACTTACTTTTCTTTCTTCTCTTTCTCTCTTTTTCTCCACTCTCTACAGTACACACCATTACTTATTTTTGTTGTTGTTAACTTTGGCTTTTGACTTATTTAGCCTGTTTGCTATCTATCGGTCAATCAAAAATCTATTATCTTGGTGGAGGTAGAGAAGGAATATATCTGAGCAGGCTTACATTGTCTCTAGCATACTTTAATGTAACTACTTAAAATACATTGAATGACTCATCTTTACTTATGCTCAATAGACTTACTGTACTTACTACATATTTAAAATGATCAGTTTTTCTGAATTGATTCCATATGACATTGTTTTAAAAGGTGCATCCTTCCTTTTTAACGTTCTTTGGTTATGAACTCACATCTACTTTTATATCTATTAATATTTTACTTTCATAAGAAAAATCTCTCAAGAGACATTTCACTTTTTTGGATTGCTCTTCTTTATTTCAATGTTGGGATTATTTATAATTGTCAAGATGTTTTTTAATGTACTTCACTATTAGAAGTTGGAGCACTTGAACAAAGACATCAAGGAGGTTGAAGAGCAAACTATATATGTACCACGTTGAGTGTTTTAAGCAGCTGTTCTACTCTGGGCCAAGCAGACTGGGATCGAATTTTGGTTCATTTGCTATATTACCTTCGCCAGGTTCTTAAGTTTTCCTGCGTCAGTTTCTCCAAATGGGCAGTGCATCTTTTGGGTTGCTATTAGTATTAATGGATTAATAACTAAAATCTCAGTGACTAGCACCTACTAAGTACTCAGAAATTTAATTAGTTGCTATTTTTAGCAGAGAAATCAGCAAGATCTAGTGGCCCTAAAGCAGTAGTGTACTATTGTAGAATCGGTAAGCACTCTAGCGGCATTAAACGGGGAGAAGAAGGGGTATGCAGAGTGGAACAGAAAAGAAATGAAGTCAGAGAGAGTATAGAAAAGCAGATCATTCAGAATCTTACAAGGCAAGGTAAGGATTTGGATTGAACTTTGAGGAAAGTCAGAGAGAAATTTCAAGTGGGGAGGTGACATGAATACTTCTGCTTTATGCCTTATGTGAATGGTTTCATTGTGTTTTCAGTAACTGGAGTGCAGTGGAGGTTTAACAGTCTAATGTCTGCTACAAAAAAAATACATAAATTTCACTTTTTAAATCTCCGATAGAAACACAATAGCATTAGATAGTATTAGTAGATCCATGATAAGGTTGTTTAAATGTTAAAATGATTTAAGTCGTGTAATGAGCCAAAAGTCTGGGTTAGCAGGCTTCCTTCAATGTAGCAATGTTTGTGAATCACTACATTGATTACAGGTTGTTGAGTCCACCACTTAATTACTCAAAATAATTGCATCATTATCTATACTCAACTAAGCAATCCCATTGTTTTTGCTTAGTGCTTTCATGCAGTTGTAATCAAGTGACTCTACTTACATGCCTGCACAGAGGCAAGATGACCTAGAAAGTTAGGATCCCGGGGCAGGCAGTGCGGGCTGGAACTCTTTCCATGTAGTGTTAGAAGCACTTTTCTCTGTTTGGCTTCTTCACAGTCCGTATTCATCTGTGTCTACAACAAAGAAGCTGAACTTCCTATTGGGCAGCTCAACATTTTCCAAAGTACAAAAGCACTTGTTGCCACTATGTCTTCTTAAGATTTAGTCCCAAAATTGTCACAATGTTACTTGTTAACTTTCTATGGGTTATGTGAGTGTCAATTTCATTATGTCAAGAGATTCCAAAAGGAGAAGAATTCCAGGAGTTGTCATTGATTAAGGGTCACCTTGGGACAATAGATACCACAGTCATCCTACACTCCAGACAGATTTAGAATATGTAGAACTTCAATGTTTCACTAACACTAAGATTATAAAATATTGGGATGAAGGTAAAGTGCCAAGAGTATTTCATTTTATTTTGTTTATTTTATGTTCATACACACCTGGAAGACACATTTTTTTAATTTGATGATTAGATAAACTTAGAAAAACACAGGTATGTCAAAAAGCTGTTTGGTAAATGTATACAAAATTATTACAAAAGGATCAGAGAAATTACAATAAAGTCAAGATACTTTGAAAATACAGACACTTCCCCATTTCACTCTTTCAATATGCCAGCATCAGCCTGTATTTTAAAGACCATCTGCTTAAAATTATCCTTTTTTACAACTAAAACACAGTCAGAATTAAGAAAAGCAACATGGTTTTTCTCTTTTATGATGTACATTAGTTGCAGGAAATTTTAGAGTCAATGTCTCTTTTTTAGTTCATCAAAATTACTCATGTACATATATAGTCTAATTTTATTTTTCTAGATGGCAATTTTATTTTCAAGCATAAAATGGGACCCTAATTTTCCAAAAGAATTTTTCCACCTTTCATAGAAATAAAAATGGCCTTGCAAGAAAGCATGTGAGCAGAGCTTGCCAAATTATTTTATCAAATAATAATAATGAACCTCTTTATGATCTCCCACAGTGAAGGACTTGTGCCAAAGAACAGCTGCATAAATGCATTCCCTTCCTGGTGGGTTCAAATAAAAGAAAACTGGTATCTGCAGTTCCTCATCAGAAGACCACTGGTGACTAATCTCATGAGGGAAGAAAGACTGCAGAAGAATGCTGATTGAAAAGGTAAAGTGCTCATTAGGATGCACTGTTTCTTTTGAATGCCAGGAGAGAGACATACAAATATATTATTCTTGTGAACCAGTGAAAAAATTGGGACAAATAGCCACTGAATCTAGACACCTGATTTTTGCCATAAAAATTAGAGGTTTGCTTGTTAACTTGATTCAGTGAGTTCATTTTTTTCTGAATGCTAAAATGCTGCTATTTTGAAAAAAAAAGAATATAATGTAAAGTAATTATAATACATTAGTAATATTAGTAAGAACACTCAATTTATGTAGAGCATAACAATCAAAAATTGATAAGAATTTTGGCAGAAGAGGAATGGTTACAGTATAAGAATAGTATAACATGGGATATTATAAGCAATTAAAATAATAACTTGAGATATTAATTATATAGAATTTTTTTTACTTTGTACCATTATGGAAAAATGTATATTTACATTGTTAAAATAAAATAAAATTGAGATCCACTTGAAGAATCTCCAAGCAGACAAAAACAGTTAAGCCACATAAGCAAAAATTAATCATTCTTATTTTATCAACAGAAGCAAAATATAACTTCAGTTATTTCTTTTAAATGTCTATGATAATTACAAGTGAAACTTATCTTCCTAAAATTATACACGGTAGTCATGTTTAGCTCATCCCCTGCCTTCTGGAAACCTTCATTTTCATAACACATCAATGGAAAAATCAAACAACTTTCTTCTTTCTACTTTATAAGTCATCCTGTAATAGCATGCTCTGAGCTTCATACAGCTTTTGGGATTGCATTCTTCCTGTTGATGAGTTTGTTTCTCATTTAATAAAATATTTATATCAAGCAGAGTTCTCCTAATTTTCTTTTGAAAGCTTAGAAAAATAGATGTCCTGGTGGCAATGTTGGATAAATATATATATGATAAATGGCACAATGGAGTAAATTGCAGACAAAGAATTTTCTCTAAGACAAAGAAATACATATTTCTCTATCTCATTTAACTTTTAAATACTTATTTTTATATTCTCTAATGGACAATTTTCACACATTCAAAATGAAAAGCTATTGAATTAGTTTGTCACTGCTGCTCTAACAAATTAACCATTTGAATGGCTCCAGAAGTTGGAAGCGTGGAATGGTTTCTCAGCGGGTTAAATCAGTGTCAGCCGATGCCCGTTCTTTTCCAGAAGTTGTAGGAAAGAGTTCACCTGTTTGCCTTTCCCAGCTTTTAGAGGCTGCCCACATTTCTTGGGCCATGGCCCTCTATCTCCTTCAAAGTCGGCAATCACATTACTCTGACCTCTGCTTCCTTCGCCACTTCTCCTCTGACTCTTTTTCCTACTTCTCTCACTGGGAAGGGGCCTGTGATTACATTGGGCTCGGCTGGGTGACTCAGGCAGTCTCCCCATCCCATAGTCAGCTGATTCCACCTGCAACCTTAATTCACCCTTTCCATGTAAGGAAAAAAAAACGGACAAATCCTGGAGATTAGGAAATCTTTGGTGGTGGTGGTGGTTGTGGTGTTGTAATTTTGTCTACCACAGCTATTAGATATATTTCCTAGTAAATCTTCTTCAGGAGGGTTCATGGAGCACAGTCTCAGTAATTGTTTGCACTGGTCCTTAACAAACTACCTTTCATTAAGTACATACCTGCATTCTTTTCAACATTTAGAATTCTTTTAATTTTTATGTCTGTCTTCCTGGCTTCAGTTTTCTCTGACATATTCAGTGCCTTTAATAGTATTATCTCATATACTTTTATCAAAAAAAATGGCATTGTTGCTATTAGAAGGAAATGTAAATGCTCATTCATATGTCATTATAAAGCTAACAAAAGTATAGTTATGTAAGATTAAAAATTGTAAAAATATGAATCCTACATGACAGTGATATTTTAACAGCTTTATTGAGATAAAATTGATATATAATTGCTATAAAATTGATAATGTATACAATTTGATGAGCTTGGATGTTTGTAAACAACCAGGAAGCCATCCCCTCAGGCAAGGTAATAACATTTATTTCCTCTATAAATTTCCTTGTACTCCTTTCATTTTTGTTTTTGTTTATAAGAGCACCTAACATGAGCTCTACACATTTTTAAGTGCACAATACAGTATCATTAACTATAAGCACTATGTTGAATGGCAGATCTCTAGAACTTACTCATCTTGCATAACTGAATCTTTATACACATGAACAGCAAAGGGAAATTGTTGTTACATGAACTGATACTTCATCATATTTTATTTCACTTAACAAAAACTTACTAAGTAATTAATATGGATCAAGGGCTATTTAAACACTGAGGACAAATCCCCCACTGTGAAGCTTGAGTTTTGGGGTGCAGGCATACACACAAATCAGCAAATATGATAAGCAAATATTATGTAAGCCTGAGGAAGATCGATTCTGTGGGGCACAATAGCTCATGGTAAGGATGGATATGCAAAAAGATTTCCAGTTTAGGTCTATTAGTCATCATAGGCATTTTTGCAAAGCGACACTAGATTTGAAAGAGATTGGGAATCATAATGGCTTGGGGGGAAGAGAGGTTAAGGAAGAGGGAACAGCCGCACATGAGCACGCGAACAAATTGTAAAGACTACAGAGAGGACCCGTGTGGTGAAGCAGAAGAGGCAGCCCAGAGAGTAATGGAGTGCAAGGTCAGAGGGGGAAAACGGGAGGGCAAGGTGCTGCAGAAGCAGGGAGGCCATGGCTAAGACCCTCGGTTCCAGGTGACACAGAGAGACCTTGCAGAGTAAGCAACAAGGTGATGTTTGCTGCATTACATTTTAGAAGTGTCCTCGCTGTTATAATGACAATAGGATAAAAGGTGGGGTTAAGGCTGAAAGCAGGGAGATCAAATCGGTGGCATTTAAAAGAAACCAGTCCAGAAATAACAATGGCAAGGATCAGGACCTAGCAGTGGCAGTAACGAGAAGTGGTTGCAATCAGGATATGTTTTAAAGAAGACTGCGGGATTTGTTGAAATAGCACATGTGACTTGAGACAGAGAGAGGATTCAAGAACAGCCACTGTTTGGTTGTTCTTGTTTGTTGTTTTGTTTTTCTTTTCTTTTTAATTTGCATCACTGCAAAGATATAGCCGCTATTGCCTGAAAGAGAAATTCATGAGAAGGTCAGGGTTAGGGAGGAAAATAACTTTAGTTTTTCATTTATATGCTTTGAGATATTTCAGGCTTAGCAGGCAAAGTTTAGAGTTTAAGAGAAAAATCAGAACTGGTAATATAAATTTCAGAGTCTTTCATCATCTAAATAGAAAACTACATGCTGACACTAATGGAAGTCTTCAGGAGATCAAGTACAGATACTGACAGAAATGTTTAAGGATTGAGGTTAGAGGCACTTCAGTTCACAACTCAAGAAGAAGAAAATAAAACAACAATAATGAACACAAAGGGACTGCCAGTGATGTAGGCGAAACACAAACTGTACTTTCCTGGTAACAAAAAGCCAGAAAGATGGGAAAATCAACCGTAGGAAAGGCTGCTGAACATTATGATGCCTAACAGTGGACCAACTACTGGATTCACCAAGGTAGTTGTAGCTATTGACCTTCACAACAACGTTTTCAGTAGGGTCAGATATGTGATAAAATGGATTTATGATAGACAAAAATGGAGGAAAATAAATAAATTACTATAGAGAAATCCCTGGGGAAATTTACTGTCAAGGAAAACAGAAAGAGGGGTTATAAAAGGGAAAAGTAGTATCAAACGAACAAAAAGTAAAGAAGATAGAGATACAGCAAATTGACATGTTTATGGGAATAACTCACTGTGTTTTTTTCTAAGCCACTTCAGCTAAGTTCTTGTGCAATAGCTTGTACAAAATATTGTTCAGTTTTGTTCTTTTAATTTACAAACAAGGTAGAATTAAAAGAAAGTTTGTCATGAATTGGCTTATCACCCTTAACCACAGACAAATCAAATGTTTACTAAAGTATATTCTAAAGTATATATGACATATTTTAAGTCAATACTATTACTAAACTTGCATTCTGTATTTTTAAATAAAAGCTAGTTTTGGGGAAATAAGTTTGAGTAGTACCTGTGAACAATCTTAGGAATAAAGCATCTTTTAAGCATATTTCAGTGATAGTCATGCTGAATTATGAAGACATGACAATATTTTTCTTGCTGAGAAACAGAAGCACTTTAAAAAAAGGCAGAGTCTACTTTTTCAGCTTTTTAAAAAACATCTTTGAAAATAATATTGATTCAGGATCCTAAATAAACTCTGTCAAACTTAGTTTATCTGATATAAAGAACCATATAGTAATTTACTGCTAGATATAAAATAAAATCCCTTTTTAGCTTTTTGCTTAATTTGCATTTTATTTGCAAACTGCTATTTTGTTTTATATCTCTATATACATTTTTTTCTCTGAATCTTTTAAGAACATCTTATTCCTAAATATTTCATTTTGAATCTGTTAAGAAGAAACATATCCTCTTACAGAAGCACAGAATCATTTTCAACATCAAGGACCTTCCAATTAATTCAAAAGTATGTATCATATGGTCCACATTTACATTTTTTCAACTATCCCAAATATGTTCTTTATAATTTTTTGAATATTAGGTTGAGTTTTGTTTTACTTTACATAATTTTTATTTGTCAAAATAGTTGACAAAAATTATATTAGTTTCAGCTGTACAACCCAGTGATTAGACATTACAAAATTTACTAAATTATTACCTTGATATATCTAGTACACACCTGACATCATACATAGTTATTACAATATTATCGGCTATATTTCCTATGCTGTACTTTACATGTCTGTGACTATTCTATAACTAACAGTTTGTACATGTTAATCTCTTCACATTTTTCACCTACTGCCTCAACCCCCTTCTATCTGAAAGAAGACTCTTCAACATTTCTTGTTATACTGCTTTGGTGGTAATGAACTCCTTTAGTTTTTCTCATCTGGGAAACTCTTTTTCTGTCTTTTGATTCTAAAGTATAGCTTTTCTGGGTAGAGTACTCTTTGTTACAGGTCCTTGCTTTTCATCACTTTGAATATTTCTTCTCAATCCCTTCTGGCCTGCAAAGTTGCTGTTGAGAAATCAGCTGACAGTCTTATGGGGGCTCCCTTGTAGGCAACTAACTGATATCCTCTTGCTGCTTTTGCAATTTGCTTTGGGTTCAGTCTGGGAGCTCTGTGCTTCCTGTACTTGTATGTCTATCTCCTTCACCAGGTTAGGGAAGTTTTCTATCATTATTTTTTCACATAGGTTTCCAATTCCTTGCTCTCTCTCTTTTCCTTCTGGCACCCCCATGATGCAAATGTTGGTATGTTTGAACTTGTTCCAGAGGCTCCTTATAATATCCTCATTTTTTGGATTCTTTTGTCTTTTTGCTGTTCTGATTGGGTGTTTCTGCTTCCTCATATTCCAAAACTCTGGCTTGATCTTCTCCACCTTCTACTTTACTGTTGGTTTCCCTTGAATGTTTTATTCATTTCTGACTGGTTCCTGTTTTCTGCTTTCTCTCTCCATTTTTATGTTCCCTAACTCTTTGTTGAAGTTCTCACTAAGTTCATCTACTCTCCCCCTCAGTTCATTGAGCATCCTTACAACTAGTGTTTTGAACTGCAGTCTGCATCTGGCAGATTGCTTGTCTCCATTTTGTTTAGTTCTTTTTGGGGGATTTTGTTCTATTCTTTTATTTGAGACATGTTTCTTTGTCTCCTCATTTTGATCACCTCCCTGTGTTGGATTCTATGTATTTGGTAGAACTACTTCATCTTCTGGGCATGGTAGGGAGGTCTAATGCAGTAGATGTTCCGTAGGGTTCAGAGCACAGCTTCCATGATCTCCTGAGCAGAGCACTCCAGGGACACTCCCCATGTGGGCTGTGTACACCCTCCTATTGCAGTTGAGCCTTGATTGCTGTTGATACATCAATGGGAGGAATTTACCTGTGACTGATCAGCTGTAAAGACTGGCTGCAATCACCAACCACAGACATCCAAGTAGGTCTCACACCACGGAGCCAGATTTACTTCAACAGGACACTGTTGCCCACTGATTCCACCTGTTGAGCGTGTCCCTTGTGGAGATGGCTCTGGGACTGCCTAGGAGGTGCAGGCCAAGGTCAATGGACACCTGTGTCCTTCCTGGTGCCAATTGGCATGAGCTACAAAGTGATCTCCAGATGACTGCTACTTGTGCTAGGCTTGGAGGAGGCTAAAGAGGCCAAGCTGCAAATTAAGGGCAGCTCCAACTAGTGCAGGGCCTGGGGCTACTTAGTGAGAGGAGAGGCATGCAGCACCTGAGACCAGATGCTGCTTTTTTGAGAGATTTTAGGAGTGTCTCAAGCATGAGCCAAGACAGACCATTTGTATGGAAAAACCACTGGAAACAGCTTGGGTGGGCCCATAAGTTAGGTAGGCAGGGTCTCAGGGAATCACTAGGGCAGGGGAACAGTGTTAGCTAGGTTGATGGAGACTAGATAGTGCCTGCCTATAGGCTATGTAATGGGGAGTGGGAGGGTGTCTCAGAAAAGGAACAATGGCTTCTGCCAGCATTTCTGTTTCCAAGGCTGACCTTCCAATTCTGCCTTGATACCTGACAACTCAGTTCCTCCCATAAGTCCCTGGTGCCTCTTGAGCTACTGCTCCAGTGCTGGAGCTCAAAGTGAGTGATTCTGTGCATGGACCTTTTAAGTGAAATGCCTGGGAATCCAGAATCCTTCTGTCTCACTCAGGCACAATCCCAGCTGGTTTTTAGAGCCAGAAATTATGGAGACTTCTCTTATTGGCACAGGATTCCTTAGCTGGGGGGCCTGGTGTCACTTGTTAGGGAGACCACCACAGCTCAGCTATCCCTCTTGATTTTTTATCTAACACATGTGGGTGTTAGACCAGCCTATTATGCATCTCCGCCTTTTCTACCAGTCTCAAATGAGGCTTCTTCTCTATATCCTTAGTTATAGGATTTCTGTTCAGATAGATGTCAGGCAGTACAGAGTGATGGTTGTTCTTTAGTTTAGTTGTAATTTTCATGGGGTTGTGTGAGGATTCCACTAATGTGTTTATGTATGCCACCTTCTTGATTGGAACCAAAATAAAATTCTTATTTTAGAAAGTTAGTTCATTGTACAGTGTCCAACAGAAATAATGCCTGCTTCAATGTCATTTGGTAAGGTAATAATATGGGTGTAATAATTTATAGTTTTAATTTGAACATTTCACCTAAAATGTCATTTGGTGTGCTTCAGTGTGATAGTGTTATGTTACAGAATTATATGCCTATGATTTTAAATAATAAAAAAGGTATGTTATTTGTTCTGGATCCTGTATATTAAATGTTTATGATAAAAGTACATATTTACTGCTTCCTATTATTACATAATAGAATAAAAAGGAAATAAACATTGATGTTGTGCAATATAGTAATAAATGCAAGAGAAACAGCAGTTGAAACAGAGGCTACCCTTAGATACCAGACGGTACATCACAGGGAGTTTTAAGGGTCCTTGACTCCATCATAGAATCTGGCTCCAGGTTCTTGAGAGCCTCAACACCTCCCAATGTGGCACATGTGTTCTTTGTTCTGAGCCAAATCTATGGAGATGCCCACATGTCTTTTCTAAGGCACCCAGGCCTGTTAGGGGCACCTGATGACGTGGACAACCTCTTATGTTTTATGATATTCAAAGAACCTACCTACACAGAACAGAAGGTTTATTTCTGAGCATATGTGTGTTTTGTTCTGTTTCTAATTCCAAAAAAATGAAATCCTACTGCTAGAGTCAAGGGCGGCTTCTTAATCCTAACAGGAAAACCCTTGTTCAGACTTTTTGTCCTAAACGTGAACCCCTCTCTCCAGCTTTGACCATATTGTTAAGTCAGAGAGAATTTCCTCAAGGTGGAGGAGGGAGATTTGTACAAATCCATAGATTCAGATGCAATTAAATCTAGCTAAGCTCTCAGACCTATCACAGAAGTGTTACATTCGGGACTTGGGGAGTTCTCTCTCTGTCTCTCCCCCCCATGCACACATACACATACACACACCACACACACACACCCCCTTTGAAAGTTACAGAGCCTGTATGTGTCTCAAATGGGTGAAGCTATCTCAAAGACCCTACCATGATTAATTTTTCTTTTTTTACTATAACAGCCCCATCTAGTAATAAGTCCCTTAAGGAAAACAATTTTTATCTGTCTTTTTTTTTTATTGCTGTCACTACAGAACCTAGAACTATATTTGATGCATTGTAGCTTTTAAATAGGTATAAATTAAATGGATTGATGAACAAATGTCTCCAAATTGAGCTTAAACTGATCCGTTCTTGGGGTATAGCAGGAATGTAAAGGGAGAGACTTCTATGATCTGGAAATAAGAGAATACTTCAGAAAGCAGTTAGAGCTTCATTGGATCTTAACATATGTTTAATTTTAAAACTCATGTTAATTTTTCATAGTTACTTATATGCCTCTATTCCACTCTTAACTATTGAAACCTACCTTTTATGTGAATTTCCTAAGTATCTGGTATTATGAATATTCAGTCTATTCAAGTACATCATATACTAGAATACATCGACGATGCTTACCTTTTCTCAAACTACAATATTCTTGAAAATTGTATTCATACCTTCTTCACTTCTCCACTTGTACTTCATACAAACTACCTACTCCTGCTTCCTTTAGCTGCGTTCCTGTTAAATGCATTATAATAATTCAAGAGCCCCAGTTGTTGAAGCTGAGAGCTTCTGACCATTCAATTGAACCTGGTCAAGATTCACAAAAGGGCCTTAAATCACACTGTTCTGTGGGTGGGGGTGGGTATTGGTTTCTTAAGACTTATGAAATTGTAATTGGTGCGATTTTGTGTGATAGTTTAGGAAATATTTTAGAGGAGGGTAATCTTCACAGAATACATACTTAGTACTCTCATATTACGTGTAAACTCAGCCCTGAAATAAGTGTTTCAAATATCTCCTTCTAAAGCCAAATTATCATGTTCTACAAAAGTGTTAATTTATCAGTAAGGACTTTAGTATTCATACTCATTCTAAATGCTGTTTTATTCCTACGCCTCACAGATTTCAACAATACCATTAGCTCAATTGCTGAGAGAGTATATGAATACAGAAGTTCCCCTTTAACAGCAGTTTTGCTTTTCGTGATTTTAGTTCCCCACAGTCAACTACAATCCAAAAGTATTAAATGGAAGATTCCAGAAATAAACAATTTATAAGTTTCAAATTGTGCACTGTTCTGAGTACATGATGAAATCTCCTGCCCTCCAGCTCCATCCTGCCCAGGATGGGAATCATTCCTTTGCCCAATGTAGCCGTGCTGCGTGTGCTCCTCGCCCAGTAGTCATATAAGAACCTATCTTTTTTGTCAGACTTGTTATCAGACAGGGAGGGAGGGAGGGAGAGAGAGAGAGAACATTCACTTAACTTTTATGATAGTATATTGTTTTCATTGTTTTATTTTATTATTAGTTGTTATTATGTTCTTACTGTGCCTAAGTGTAAATTTAACTTTATCATAAGTATGCACAGTGAAGAAAAAAACAATATACATAGGGTCTGGTATGCTGGGGTTTCAGGCATCAGCTGGGAGTTTGGGACATACCCCCCTCAGATATGGAGGACTATTGTATACCTGAAATGATTCACACCTTTTTAAATTTTTTCTGCGTAGTTTTTACTTTTTTGCCATGTCATTCCACTCAGGAAGGACTGAAAATGGACAGTGAAGTATAAATTCAAAATATTGCACACACATAGATGCGTGCACACACACATTTCTTTTTAGCCAATTTATCTGTCATTGTATAGGTTAATTCTTAAAGATTTTTCCTACAGTCACTTTCTTTTAGTGTTTTAAACTTTATTCAGAAGAGCACCTGAAGCCACCAATAGTCAAAATTCATTATATGTTCTTTAGATTTCAGTTAGCAATCCCCTGTAATATGCTTTGTTGTCATACTTAACCTGTACCTCTCCAGATGTGGAGAAATAAAACTCATTGGGAACAAAATATTGCAAAGTATATTTTCAGTTGATTTTTAATTCTTCCCTTTTGAATGGGTTTTGAGATGAGTTTGAGGTTTAAAAAATGTTATATAACTAAGTGATTAACAGGTATTAGATGTAAAGCAAATAAAGCATTAAGAAATAAAGCATTTCTTAAGCAAATTAAAAAAAGTGAACACATTTTTACAAAAAATGCTATTTGTTTTAACTTGCTAAACATTTGATTGGTATTTCAGTCATCTGCGTTTAAAGCAGGTGAACAAACTAAAATTGTGTTTAACTAGAGTTATGTTTAATGGTATTCTGCTCCGCCAAGAATTTATGTTTATGGTAGTCCCAAATGGTTTGTCAAGGGGAAAAAGAAGTGATGAAGACTTGACTTTATTGGCCCATGTCTTTATTATAGATAAGAAGACATTCTGACGTATTAAGATTCAGGTGGCTTGAATTAACTTCCTCCATCCTCTGCCCACATCAACTTCCTTGCACCTACTACCCACTAAAGCCCTGCCCGAGATCTCTACTACATACATTAAAAATTTTATATGTAGTCAACTTTTAATGAACACTAAACTTTTAGCTTTATTATTGTTTACATAATTAAATTTGCATATGCTCCCTGGATATTCCAACAAATGAAGAGTATACTAAAAATGATTTGAATTTAGTGAATATGCAGAAGAAATAATTTTATGCTTTTTCCAAATATGAGCTCTCCAAATTACCTATCAAAATGGATAATAGTAACATAAAGATTTTCTATGAAAATAAGTGGGACAGATAGAGAGACAATCTGTTTAAACAGAAATAAGGTAAAAATGTTGTGAAATTGTTATTTTTAACTCAATTATGCACATCACTTTCCTTTTCAAAATGGTAATCCATATTTTTGCATAGTAACAGGATATATTTCAATTGTGATAGAATATTACATTGATATTTTTGTAATTATTTTAGGTAACCCATGATCCCAATGATAATATTATTTTCCTTCAAATTATTAAGCTAATTTGCTAAAGGAATTTTAAATGTTACTTTAAGCCAATTAATTCAATTACAATAGCAAAAAAGTTGGAAGACCCCTGTGCATAACCAACCCATATTTTCATATTAGAACTTTAATTAAAATATTATGGTTTACTAATTACAAGCTCATTAGTTAAATCCCCCATAGTTTTCTATAATTGCTTTTGAAGTTATCATATTTATCTATGTACTTCACATCTGCTGCTCATGCCATCCATCTACTGTAGAAAAATATAAGGACAACACTCTTCTATTGAATCCCCACCATGCCAGCAGACAAGTCACATATTCACTATGATTTATTTTCTCTCTTATAAGCGACAAACACTTTAAGCAACAGAATCATGAGTAAGTTTAAAATATCAACTAATTATTTGGATGAGGTCCTTCCAAAAACAGTTAAATTAATGAGTAGTGAGATATTTGTCACTAACTGGGAAGATCTATATATTAGGACTAACAAATCAGCACTTAAGGATTTGCTGGCAGTTGATTTGCTCTCATCTGTCTGTCACAAATCTATCATCTCTCTCCGAATATTTTGGTTTGAATCATAAGAAATACTGGTGCTTGCCTAAATAAGTTCAGGGCAGAAAAAGTCAATTTATTCAATAGATTAGTTGGACACTAGGTGAAGCTTCATTGGTATCTCTTATGCAGTCAGGGAAATTTATCTGTTGGGGTTGGTTCATTCTTTAACTTTTAAAACAAATGGGCAATTACACCACGATCAAAGCATCTGAATGGAGAAAAAAATTAGTAAAAACACTACCTTTTAATCACTTCACATATTATCTTGGACTGGGGAAAATAAACATAATCTTGAGGTATGTAGACTTTGAACATGAGTTAGAACTCTTTAGCTTAATATCTGTGGCACTGCCTGTGATATTACAATGACTGAGATGTGGTTCTTAGGCTTATACAGGGAACTGGTTAACCACTTAGCCCCTAGTTCAACCATTAAGAGATGGAAAACACAAAAAGTTTAGGTTGGGGGTTTGTGTGTGAATGTGAGTGTGTAGGGGAAGGAAGTTGATGTATTTTGTTAGGTAATGTTTTATTTGAGGGGCTCATGAGACATCTAGTTGGCTTTGGGGTTCAATAAAATAAGACAGATTAGAGATTTAAATTTTAGAATAAATAGACAAAGATGGTATTTAAACTATAAGTAAACAAAATTTACTGTGTGATATAATGAAAATAAGAATACTTGAGCAACACAACAGACCAATTAAATGAGAATTTATAGAATAGTATCCCAGAATGTACATTATAAAAAATATTAAAGGAATCCATGCCCTGGCTCGTGTGGCTCAGCATATTGAGCGCCAGCCTGCAAACCAAAAGGTTGCCCATTCGATTCCATTGAGGGCACATGCCTGGGTTGCGGGCCAGGTCCCCAGTGTGGGGCATCTGAGAGGCAACCACACATTCATGTTTCTCTCCCTCCCTTTCTCCCTCCTTTCCCCTTTGTCTAAAAATAAATAAATAAAATCTTTAAAGGAGTCATTTACTTGGCTCTGATTGAGAACTCCTAACAAAGAGAGTGGGGATAAAATAAAAATAATGCAAAGAAAAACAGTAACAAACATAATAGTAATAATTAAAGACAGAGTAGAACCTTAATAATTTCTAATATTTCAGTAGTAGGAAAATAATATAATACAATGCATGCACCAAAATGTATGTACAGAAATGTAGAAAGGGAGAAAGGAGCAAAATTATCATAGGTCAAAAAGAAAGACTTTATAAAAGAGTGAAATAGTCAATATTCTTAACCGTTGCCAATGTTTCATGTAATATAAGACCTGAGAGATATTCAGTAGGTTTGTACTTAGGAAACCATTTATTCAGGAATTATTCACAGACATAATGGAAGCAGAAATCTGACTTAAATAACTGTTAATAAGTGTCTGATATGACAAAGTCAATGCATAGCATAAACTGTTTGTTCAGAAGAAAGTAAACTTTGTTAACATATAAAAAATAGGAAGTTGTTTTTGAAGGTCAAATCAAACCTGATGTCATTATGCTTTTCTTGAACTGGCCACAGCTATTTCAAGAAAATACAAAGATATTAAAAGATCTAAGTGGAGTAATTAAAATTGAAATATAAATTTCACAAAGATAATTGTCTGCTTTGTAGAAAATGAATCAAATGGGGCAAGGGTTAAAAAGGAAAATCATTTACAAGATTAATGTGGTCTGAGTGAGGACTTAAGTAGGATGGCTAAATCAGAGTGGAGGCCGATAGAAAGAAAATAATACAGCAATGCATATTTTATATATAAAATCTAGAAAGCTTATATGTGGATCTTATAGAAACCTGTAGGTGGGTGAATGAACAAAAGTGCCCTTTATTTTTGTTTTATAAAACAAGTGAGTAGATGATGGAGCCATTTCCTGAGATCAGGAGACAATCCCAGGCAAGATTAATACGAGTGCATATATCAAATCTTCATTTAAACTTGCAGTTGAAGCAATCTGTAGAGTATTTATTTATTTATTTATTTATTTATTTATTTATTAAATTTATTTTTTCAAATACATTTGTCTCTGCCTACCCCCCACCACTTTCCCTTGCCCCCTTCCTCCCTCCCTCCCTCAGCTCTTCCCCTTTGGTTTTGTCCATGAGTCCTTGCTATATGTTCCTTGACTTTCCCCTTCCCTTCCTTTTCCCCGCCCCCACTCCCACCTTCCCTCTTGTCTCTGTTGATTTCTTTTCCTTTCAGTGTTGCTGGTCTTATTTTCCTTGCATCTTTGTATTGTTGGTTAGGTTCCACTTATAGGTAATTTCCTCAAAAAGCTGTTTTGTTTTTTTTAAAGAAAGGAATCAACAAAATAAATGTAGTTCCAACAATTCTAGATAATTCTCCTCCATTTCCTGTATGAA
Source organism: Pteronotus mesoamericanus (assembly GCF_021234165.1). Taxonomy (NCBI): domain Eukaryota; kingdom Metazoa; phylum Chordata; class Mammalia; order Chiroptera; family Mormoopidae; genus Pteronotus; species Pteronotus mesoamericanus. The sequence goes on along the minus strand of NW_026555285.1, from coordinate 35,093,984 downwards.
AATAATAAAAGTTTTAAAAATACTAAATGATAAAGTATGGAATAAAAGTGAGGGTAAACACCAGAAGTTCTTGAAATTAAAGCAATCTTACTTATTTGGGAATGTTGATGCTTTTGAATCCGTGAATTGTCCGTAAATTTCCCTGGTCAGATATTATCACCAAGGGTAGGCAAAAAATCCCTTGCAGTGATTTGTTGTTAAATATTTGGAATAAGACTACAGTTATATTTTTTTTGTTTCCTCTGCCAATCTTGATTTTGTTGATTTATTGAGGTCATTTACATGAAATATATTTATTGATATGTTAGAGCTAAAGTTTCATTTTCTTAGTACTTTTCTTTGTTTCCCCTGGTTCTCATAACTCTGTTTTCTCCTGCTGCCTTTTTGTTGGATTAATTGAATATATTTTTAGTATTCCATCTTAATTTGTATATGGTGTTTTGAATATATGTCTTTGTATTTTCTAGTAATTGTTCTGGTTTTTAGAATATATACATTTGATTTACCAAAGCTTACTGGGAACATTTTTTTTTCCATTTTGAGTGTGTGTGTGTGTGTGTGTGCGTGTGTGTGTGTGTGTTTGTAAAGTATAGAAACCTTATTCATTTAGCTCCTTTTACTTTCCCCATTTATAAAGTTTTGAGAGCCAGATAACATTATAATTTCTAACTTAATAAATTATATAATTTATAAAATTATTGAGAGTCTTTTATGTACAATCATATTTTTGCTCTCTTCATTGTTCTTTCTTCCTTCAATGCTCCAAGCTACCTGTTTCTATCATTTCTTTTCTGTTCAATGAATTTCCATTAGTCGATCTTTAGAAGAAATTTTACTATCAACAAAGTATTTTAGGGGTTTGTTTGTTTGTTTGTTTGTTTGTTAGAGGATATCTTTATTTGGCTTTCTTTCCTGAACTACAGTTCTACAGTTTCTTGAACTCCTTTTGATTTAGCATTTTGGATTTCTTCAGGTATATTCCCAGAAGTGGAATCGCTGATATGTTTTACTTTTAAGCTAAGTCATGGGCATTGGCTTATTTATTTTATTTATTAATTTTAATATGGTTGTATCTCTATAATCTAATTGTAAAAGTTACTCTTGGTACATTATGTAGAAATTATATACAACTTTCTTATTCAGAACTAAATTAATTGTGTCAACTACCATGTCTTGAATAAAATGCCTCCTTATTTTGACTTTATGTATTCTCCCCATATGCAATTATTGTGTCACACATAACTGTGTGCTTTTAACATTATTTAAAATAAATACAAATATAAAAAGTATGTGAAAAAGTATCTTTTTCTTCAATATTGATTCCGATGTGTGCCAAATTAATTTTAGATTTGTCTAAAGCGTTTTAAAGTCAAAAGAAATTAGAAGCATTCAATAAGGCCGCATAATCTTTTTTGACCTGAGTTAGATATGATTCACACCCATATAAACTATTTTTAAAAATCAACTCAATTTAGACATAGCAAGAGTTAAGAGCATGTTATAGTTACAGATATGAAAGTCTGATGTATTGACCTTTATGGATTCACATATATTGAATTGAAATAAAATATTTGAATTTTGAATAGGGTATTAGAATTTTTTTAAAAATTAAGCATTGGTATTCTGTTAATTAATTCATGTCCTTTTAGACTAAGCATAAGCCACACCAGAACCAAAAAGTAAAGATGGATCACTGCAAAAATATAATGAATAAGACAGTCTGAATAATTGCTGTGTGGCAAAATATTAAATGTAGAAAATGTCTCTGTATTACTGAATAGAAATTAAATAATAGAAATACAGATACCAGATATACAAAATTGAAATCCAGAAAATTAAGCAATTCAGAGGCTTACAGCTGTCCTTTGGTAACCGGAAGTCTCTGAAAACTTGAGTAAACGGTTTTGTTTTGTTTTGTTTTGGCCCGAAGCAGGGTCATTCTCATCTGAACATAATGAAAGGATATGGAAAAGCATAAAGCTTCAAAATCCAAAACCTAAATCCCAATTAAAATGTACACTAGAATAAAACTGAATACACGGGGATATACCACAAGAAATCAGCTCTCTCAAACAATGAGTAGGTGGAAAGTAAGGGAAAACAAAACAAAACAAAACTTATAAAATTGACAACCACAAATCATATGTGAGTTTACTACTTGAATATAAAACCACTTCAGATCCAACAATCCTGGAAGCATGGGGATATTTTTTAATATATTCTTGGTTTTAAGTAAGCCAGGTACATAACAAACCAAACACAAACCTCTCTACAGGACTTGTTTCTTCCAAGAATTCCCACAGGTAAAGTTAGATTACACATGATCACTGAATTAAAAAGAAAGAAGTCTCAGAATGCATGGGAAGACAAAGGCCCAACACAGAATATTGACAGAAATAACAATAAAAAAAAGTAATTATGGAATCAACAGATACAAAATGCCATACACCCACAACACACAGTTGAAAAACTCTTTCACATGTGAGCTAACAAAAGTTACCTGGAGAAAGGTGTTTTTAGCTCTACAAATACGACAGGAAATACTCTCAGCGTGTAGTAATGACCTGTGACAGCACTATATCCTCTCCTCACGCTTACATACTTGTACTCACTCAGCCCTCTCAGCTGTTCCCATTGTATCCTCTCCACACTGATTTCAAGAAAGAATTGATATAGCGAAGGCTTGGAAATTGTGCACTGTGTCAAAATCTATTGCTTCATAATACCTCAAATACCTTACGAAAATATTTCCTTTCTGATAAGCTGATGACTGAGCATATAGTTCAGGGAAACACATGATTCAGACTAATAAAATTAAAACACTTGAATAAACACTAGGTATGATAATTGGGTTAAGAGGTTTGGTTTCCATGCAGTATTATCAGAAGTATTATCAGACAGGAATCTAAATTTTATCACAACCTGAGTCTTCAGAAAGCATAGATTACACAATGCTGTGGTGAAAGATGAGTAAGTGGGAAAATAGTCTAATGTATGGCTTGGTGTGTCATTTCAAGGAGTAAATTTTCTTCAGGAAACACACTTCAGAAAAAGTATTTTAAGTCTCAGACAAAAAGGATCACAAGATCAAATACCTTTGAATACATTAAAAGGTTAACTGTTCTGTTAATGACATCTCTTTAATTTTTAAAACTGCTTACCCAGGATAGTTTCACAATCGAGGCATTTCATGTTCTTTCTTCTACGTGATAGTGAGAAAATTTTAGGTTACTCCCAGAGAGATATTTTTATAAATATAATTATGTATTTATGTTTCTTTTTTAATTTTAAAGTGTTTTGATTAGAGATGATTATCAGTATTTATCAAAATCCTCCTTGAGAATTTTGTTTTATTTTTCTGGTGTTTATATTATATATACCAGAGTATAATATAATATATGTTATATATTATAATATATAATTGCTGGTATTATATATTATATATAATATAACTATACTATATACTATAAATATACTATATACTATATATGATGATATATGATATACTATATACAATAATATGCTATATATTATATATACTATATAATATACTATACTATATACTATAATATACTATATAATATATATTCTGGTATTATATATTAATACATATAATTATAATATTTATACAATGTAATATAAATATATACTCTAATGTAGTGATGTTTTTCCTTACAGAACTTTATAAATGTTTATCATCTCACTATGTGCCTATATTTGTATATCATGTGATCCTGTGTGGTTGTGTGTCACTTGGCCATATATGTAAGTTTATGTGGTTTGTATAAATACTTCTGTATGTTCTACATGTATATATGAGTGTATGTACATGTGGTATGTGTGAAATTTGTTTTTATGTGCATATATATGAATATGTAATGTGTGACTATGCATCTAGTATATTTGTATACATATGTGCATTTTTCTTTATGTCAGATTGTATATGTGTGCATTTGTGTATACATGCATGTGTGTTTCTGAACAGGTAATGTGCGTGCCATTGTATATTTATTAGTGGTTGTGTTTGTGTTACTTTTCAGTTTTATATTTCTGCTTAATACTATTCATGGTATTCTTTTGTAATGAGCACATGTCTCAAATTCTAATTTGGCAATTCTGCTTTTAAACAGTGTTTAATAATTTTTATTATAGATGTGTCCTTTCTTGTGAAGCCTCGCTTTGCTTTCTCGGAAGAAACTATTCTTTTTAATCTTTTTGAGGATATGAATCACACATTCTCTATATTCCTGTTCTGTGCTGAACAATAAATCTAGTTCAAAAAAAGTTATTTCTTCAATCCTTTAGGGGAGTCTTCTTATATATCTTTCAATAGACCTTTTTTCCTCCAGTTTTACTGCTCTGGCTTTCTGCTGCTATGTGCTTTTCTCTGCTAAAGAACAGCAGCGCCAAAAACTTTTATTTGTTCCCCTCCTTAGTTGTCTCTGTGTAACCCTCTCAGTTCCCTGGTGTTAGCAGAGTTTTATTCCATCCCTCACAAACTTCCCTTCAGCAATGCTGCCATCAGTAAAAATAGTGTTGCTGTCCAGGTGTTTGTTTGCTTTACAGTTGGGTCCACTCCAATTGTAAGTACAAATTTAATAAGAACTTTGTTTTCTCAGTTTTTATCATAATTAGATCAGGGGAAGAATTAGAAATGTTGCGGCTATTATGATCTCCCAAGTGGCTCAAATGTTACCTTAGAAAAGATAATTTAACTTTTTAAACATTTCATAGGGAGAGGATAGCATTTAGACTTAATATAACCATGACTGGAAAATTTTTAATTTTGTACTTGGGGAAAATATTCCTTTTTGAATTCTAGCACAGAATATTGTGATATCACAGAATGTGCAATACCTGAAGTATGAATGACCTTCCATATCACTACGACTGCTGCCTCAACTCTGTGTCCTGAGAAACTTCTTTTTCTCCCTGGAACATTATCTAGACTCTTAACAGGCATCTCTCAATACTCACCTCTGTCTATTTTATGCCAATGATGTCACCTTTTACTTCTGTCTGTGTTCCAAAAAATTGAACGATGCAATACTAAAGAAAGTGAAGTAATTAATATAGATCGAGTATTGAACACAAATATTATGACAGTCACTAAAACAAACAAACAAGCAAGCAAGCAAAAACTATGTATCTGGGAATCAAAAGAGAACCAAGTTAAGAAATGATTATAAAATCAAAAAATGTTTAGAAACGTCATTTACTTACTGACACAAGAGAAAAATAAGGATGTGGAAGGAAAGAACTATTTTGGCACATTAATGAGTTTGGGATACTGGTCATGCGTACAAATAAAATCGTTTAAGCAGCAGCTGCACAAAGGTTGAAATGTTATGCAATAGATCCGACCGGATAAAATAGTTTTCAATTCCTGTACTTCTTAAACATTACTTACTATGCATTTTCCATACAGTTTTCATATGACATAACAATTTGTAATACAGGGCTTCTAGTATGTGGCTTTGCATTTAGCAATTAGTTAACATCTTAAAAACAATAAATACCTATAGAAGTGCAAAATATTCTACTAACATCTTTCAATAAAGCCATGACTAATTAATCATATATTTCAGCATCATTATCTACAGATATTTTTTATTTTCTTTTTTTTCCCCCCATGGAAGAAGCTTTTTTAAAAATATTTATTTATTTTTTCAAATACATTTGTCTCTGCCTTCCCCCCCACCACTTTCCCTTGCCCCCTCCCTCTCTCAACTCTTCCCCTTCGGTTTTGTCCATGAGTCCTTGCTCTATGTTCCTTGACTTTCCCCTTCCCTTCCTTTTCCCCTGCCCCTCCTCCCTCCTTCTCTCTTGCCTCTGTTGGTTTCTCTCCCTTTCAGTGTTGCTGGTCTTATTTTCCTTGCATCTTTGTATTGTCGGTTAGGTTCCACTTATAGGTGAGATCATATGGTATTTGTCTTTTGCCCCCTGGCTTATTTCACTTAGCATAATGCTCTCCAGTTCCATCCATGCTGTCGCGAAGTTTAGTAGTTCTTTTTTTTCTGCTGCGTAGTATTCCATTGTATAAATGTACCATAGTTTTTTTGATTTGCTCCTGGCATCTAGTAAGTTGAAGCCAAAAAATGCTGCTAAATTTACAATGTATAGGTCAGCCCCCACCACAAAGGATAATAGAGTCCAAAATTTCATTTGTGCGAAAGTTTAGAAACTATATTGGTTAAGAAAAGATAAAATGAAGAATAAGAACAGGAATGAGAAGAGGAAGAAGACGAGGAGTAGGAAAAGAAATAGGAAGAAGAGGAAGAGAAGAGGAAGGGGGAGGAAAGGGAAGGAAAAAAATTGAGGGAGAAATGAGACATTTTATTGATATATTAAGGAATGAAACAGAGGAATTTTTAGCTTGATTTCCAGGTTTCCTTCTTAACATCTTGATATTTGGAAATATTCCAGTCCAATCATAGAGGTACTTTATGTGATTATGTTCAGATCTTTGAAAATTAAGAAGAAAGGTTTCATATTTTCCTAGTCTATCAAAATCTTCAAGCATGAGTTAAATACACCAAAACACCAACTGCAATTATAATTACAGGTGGGTAAGAAAAAAAAAGTCTCACTCATCAAGTAAGATAGAGTGTTCAGTTTGTGCATAAACATTAGAAAAATGCTCAAACTCTGGTATATTTAGGAACTTTTTGATTTCTGCATATACTTCTCCATGTAATTATTGTGACTGACAATTTTATTTAATAAACTGATTGTGAATGATAAATTAATAAATATACTAAATACAGCATTGACTTTGTATATTGTTGACATTTTCTTGTAAATAAAGATGAAAATAATAGATCTGTTTTATCTGGGAGCAGTTACTTGGTTAATACATTACTATCCAACAACAGAAACAATGGAATGACAATTTTTCTGAGGTAATATAGAATTTCCATGTAGAAACTATCAATTTTATATTAATTCTATTTCATAGCCATGCCAACTGTTGAAAATAGTTCAAATAAATTTAAAATCTTACTTCAAGATATTCTCTGATCATTATATTAATATGACAAAGGATAGGTTGAGTAATTTAAATTATTGAATACATTAATTTTATTAAGTTATTGAAGTTCCAAGATATTTTTGTTTATTCTCTTAATTTCATGATACATGCATATTTATAAATTATATTTAAAGATGCTTAAGTAAACTTTATTTTTAGAAAAATGTCTTTAAAGAGACTGGCTTCAAAATGAAAATAATTGTATATTTTCAGGCTTTGAATTCTTTTCAGAAAATTGAAATGAAAAAGCCTGTTACATGTGAGAATAACTTAACATTTTCATGAAAATAAATTATGAATGTATTATAATCTTCAAAGCACATATTGAGATCACCCACTTTTTTCTTCCTCAGTTCATATACTATCACCTATCCTTAGAAATAAAGGTAAATAGTTCAAGAAACATAAATTTATTTTTTTCTTGCTAAGAAAGACAAAACTCTTCTTCCATTGATAACATTAGTTTATTATGTTAAACACACACTTATTTAGTTAATATATCAAACAAAAACATTAAAAAAAAGATATGTAAAACGCGAGAATTCTTGTCAATCAGGGGCTAATCACTTATTTTAATGTACTAAAAATAGGAATGCTCATACTTACTTTTTCATTATGAAAGTACAGAAATACACCACTTGCTAAACTTCTTGGAAGAAAATGGCTGGGGCTAATGGTCTCAAAAAACTATAAACTTAACCACTACCAAAATTTACCAAAAAGAAGCCATGCACCACTGTGCATTGTCAGTTCTCATTGTTTATGTCTCCTTTACCTAAAAAAATTAAGATCCTGTATAAGCTGTCTGCCACTGATTAAATCGAGTTTATGATTAGGTCACCATTTTAAGAGCTTGGAATTATTTGGTGTTTCTCCCTGGATAACATATGCATCTTAAATGCTGGAAAAAGAATACAAACTATATCTTTGATATAATGATATACTTACCAAGTAATCTTTAGGTTTCTTTAGTTTTATTTTTTTTTCAACTGGGTGATAATAAACACAAGACAACATGATTTCACAAGAAATGATAGAAAAGGAAAGTGGGAAACAATTGTCGCTGAATTAGTAGATAAGCACACTGAATCCTTTCATCTTCTTTGGAAGTTTTTCTCTTTTTTTCATCTGTCTGCCATATAATGGATGCGTGATTGTTACGTATTTGAGAGGCTAACTGCAAAAGAGACTCTGTTGTACTGCACTGGAAAAAAATTATTTGTGGCCTGTATAGGTTTCATTGTTACTTAAACTTTGAAATTGCATGTAAGTATTTAATGTCTACCTTCAATGTAATCTTTGGATTTTCAGGAATAATTCAGCTTCCGATTTATTGTTAGGTATATTGTGCTTTTGTTTCATTACCTGTCTATAATCACTGGGTGAGCCCATACAGATTCTAATTATTTTTTCTGTGTGACTTATTTTAAAATTAACATGTGAAAAAATTTGAAATAATTATAACTATTGTGTTTATTTAATATTAGTATATTTAAATATAATTTTAGTAGACTTATATAAGAAAATTTAAAACTAAAAGTTTAGAAAGCTATAAAGAGGCAATTTAATGTAATAAAATATATAAAGACATTATTCAACATAATACAATCAGTTTATCAGCATTTCACATATTCTAACTAAATATCTTTCTGCATATTAAAAGTTGTATCTTTTATGGTGATAAATTTATTAAGGCAGCAAATTATGCCATATTTATATTCAACATGAAAAACTCTGGGCTTTAATAAAATTTTGAAGGTTAGAAATAATCTCATGAATAACTTTATACTTTAACATCACAATATCCATTTTGGTATGCATCTGTAATCAGAAACTTACTAAGGAAATATTGAATCTCTGATATTTTCTTAGATGGAATAAATATTTGCAGCTAACCTTTATTTTCACAATTCTGGTCTCTGTGGTATTAGAGACCTCGCCTGTGTTTGCATTTGCACAGTACAAACAATTGTTGCCCAGCAAGAAACAGATATACTATAAATACCCTTGCTGCACTTTGTGCAACATATCTTATACCTTGTATGACCATAATTCAACCTCCTTTCTCGAATGTAAATGTAAACACAAATAGTTATTCTTCATATATGTGTAAAAATATCTTGAGGGAACAAACTGAAATTCCAAAAAGTATGTCAACATTTCTAGCCTCAACATATACACTAATTAAAAATAACCTCACCATGTAATTTTCTGTGAAATGTCTCAATCGTAATCTGACATTTCACCAACACAAAAAGACATTTTGCTAAAGTAATATACATGACATATCAATTTCAATTAAAATGAGCATAACTTAATTATCATGCTATCGTGTTTTCAAAATAAATGTCTTTGACTTTGATAACCTGTCATAGAAATAATAAGATATGAATATTTATTTATGAATCTATGTATATACCTATTTTGTTTATCCCACTTCCCTATCTTATTTAATAAGAAATTTAATATTATATAGCTAGAAAGTTTTTAAATATAATAGAATTAAAAATGAAATGATCTCTTACCTGAAGATTATTGCAAAACATTAAGGAGATGTATACATGAAAATGGAAAACAAATATAATCAATATAGCAGTAGATTCACTACTATTTATTTTGCCCAGGAGTTACCAGATTTTTACAATTTCAAATGATTTAATCAAATTGGGTAGCATTTATTAATAACAGAATATATGAGTAATTTTTGTTTTGAGAAATTGTAACTTAAATTTATGCCTCTGTATATAAACAAATTTAATAAATATATTTTCTCAGACATTATTTAGCTTTTTATTGTTCAAGAAGGACATATTTTCTGAGCTTACATTGATTTTCAGAACACCATGTACTTTCTGTTAGTGTCTGGATACCCTTTGTCCTACTTTTCTTTTTTTATCACTAATCCTATCATCTCTTTCTTTTAACTTCACCAGTGCATGCTCTTTACTTTGCCACTTACTGTCTGCAATCACTTCCCTTATTAAACTATAAACTGGACCAGGCTTTTTCACAGAAAAATCACCAACATCTTACAAGACTATCTGGCACATAGTGGGTGGTCAATAAATACATTTGCATTTGAATTTGAATTCTTGTGCTTCATAAAGGAGTATCACTTAAGTTTGGCTTAAAAAAGATATAACAATTACTTAGTCACAAATACTTTTCCCCTCAAACATGAATATTTTTCTACAAAATTTTCAGAAGTATGGTTTTAGGGAATTTTATAATTGTTATTGGTATAGGAAGCTATTTTTCTTCATGCTGATTTGCATAATTATAGTGCATGTTATAATAAAATAAATTTAAAATATTTAAACCAATGTTTTATTTAGATTTCTAAGTTAATGTACAATATAATAAGTGTTTCAGCCTGTATACATCAAATCATTATATTAGGTACTTCATTTACTTTATAGTTGGCTGTTAATTTTGTGGGACTTCTTTTTTCTTTCAGGTATAGGTACATGACATTTCCCCTTTTGATCAAATATTTAATATATTTTCACATAATATTGTATTTTTATTTGTTTATTTAATCTGGACACATTTTGAAAAATATACCTTTCTTACAAGTGACTTTTAAAACAAGGCTTTAACAAACTTTTCTTAGTGTATTCATCTTTCTAGTATTCTAATTTCTGTTTTATCTTTCTATCCTTTTTTTCTTTATGTCTAAGTATTTTATATACAACTTATTTGCTTGTATTCTATTAGAATTGGTCGTTTTACTCCTAAAATTTTAATCATGAATTAAAAGCCGTTTTCAAAGTATGTCATCTTAACCCCAATATCTATATCTAGACATTTCTAGTATATAGCTGTTGAAAGTGAGAGGAAATAAAGTCAAATAAATGGTAAAAAATATGTTTAATTGATTAATCAACAAATATTTCTTGATATCCAAACAAGCTGTAGGAAAAATATGATACTTAGATCTAAAATATGTGTAATTCACTGGGAGCAGAGGGGCACTTACAAATGCAGTCATATCTCCAGGCATTAAATAATGAGTTACGGGTCAGAGTCACATAATTTCTCAAGGTTCTTTTGAGTTTGACATTATTCAATGCACCATTAGGAATGAATATGCACTTTGTTCACAGAAGGAGCGCCAAAGTAGTATCTGATATTTGTCATCATTTAACATTTCCTTTATCATGATGATAATTAATAGCCTGTAAAGTCAATTCCTGGAAGCAGAGGAAATTCAAGTTAGGAGGATGCTTTCAGGTCACTAATCTAATCCATTCATTGTACCAGTAAGGAAAATATAATACTTTTTTAAAAAATTTAATTTCAGAATAGCTGAGAATTGAGGTCAAAGAAGAATCCATAACTGTGCTTCCACATACATTGCTGTTTCTATTATTCTGTAATTCTTTTATTCTTTTTTTAAAGATTGATTGATTGATTGATTTATAGAGAGGAGGAGGGAGAAAGAGAGGGAAACATCAGTGTGTGGTTGCATATCACACACCCCCTGCTGGGGACCTGGCCTGCAACCCAGGAATGTGCCCTACACTGGGAATCGAACCTGCAACCCCTTACTTTGCAGGTTGGCGCTCAACCCACTGAGCCACACCACCTAGGGCTAATTCTTTTATTCTTTAAATTTTCTCATTTTATTATATTTTTTATTACCAATTAATCCCCTTATGGTCCACCCCTGCCCCTGCAATCACCACACTGTTGTCTGCGCCCATGAATCCTTTTTCTTTCTCACTAGTTTTTCTTTTGTTTCTTCCTCCCACGCTCCTTTTAGAAATTTGCATGGTGCTGTATTCTGAATCTAGAGTCTGATGCTTCAAATGTATTCCTCAGGATGCTATTGTTTTCCTCCTAATGCCATACTAACAGAGATCCCAGAGACAATAAATATTTCAATTTATTAGACAGAGACAATAAATAGAAATTTATTTATTTCTATTAATTGGCAAGAGAAGAAACATTTCTATATGTATTTACTTATATGATATTTTAACAATAGTTTGATTAAATAAGTCTGATTTCCAATTAATGATCATGTAAAATATAGAATAGCTAAACATAAATCTTGAAAGGAATGACACCTGTTTCTGGTAACTCAAGATAGTACAATCTTGGTTGTATTAGTATATTGGCATTTAAATAATTTTATATATTTATATTGATTTCATATATTTAAAAACCTGAAAGTATTCTTTATTTAAAGTTAACAAAAGGTTTATTTTAAAATACAAATTGTATATTACTATATTACACAATAATAAACCTGATTTATTGATTAAACACACATTGAAGTGAACACACGGTATTATTGCCTTCAAATATAAATGTGTATGTCATAAGATTAATATTATACCATAGTTTTATGGCTATAATTTTTAAATCCTTCTAAGTCATTATTACTAATATAGGTCAAGTGATCTCAAACCAAGAATCTATTCTACCTATCAGGGATTTAGGTAAATTTGTCTCAAATCCTTAGTTTTGCTTGTGAGAATAAGACACAACTTCAATTAATTGAGCGTTTCTTATTCATCGTGGTCACGAATGTTCCCTCCCCTGTACCCAACCAGATAATTTCAATTCTATCTTAACCACTTAAGGTTAAGTTCAATCTTACCAGTTTCTGCAAAAGTCCACTAATCAAAATAATTAAAATATAATTAAACTGTCACTTTCAATGTGTTATTGTTAAACATTCATATCTCATAGGCTTGTCTGTGGCTATCTGGTTTGTAAACCCAGCAGATCATGATTCTGTTTAATACCTTCTTTTCATTATATCCTTAATGTTTCTTCCTGGCTTGGGATTCTTTTAGTATTAACTATTTTTGAGGTAGTTTATAAAGTCAATTTTTAAATGTTAAATATCACAATACAAAAATTTTGGTAGCAATTACCAAAGAATTATATTTTCACAATAACCTTGTAGAAAAGTATGGCCTGAATTCTTAAACAGATTTAAAGTGAATGATCAGAGTTGATTTCAGTCATGAAGCATTCTCTGGCTCCTAGCGAAAGTCCAGCATTTTCTTTCTTTTTTTATTGCTGTTCAATTACCGTTGTCCCCATTCCTCCCCCCATTAAATTCCCCTGCCATCCCCCACCTCCTACATTCAAACATACCCCCTTGTTCTCTTTGTCCATGGGTCCTTTACACATGTTCCTTGACTTGGCCCTTCCCCTTCTTCTCCCATGACCCCATCTGTCCTCCCCTCTGGTCACTGTCTGTTTGATCTTTACTTCCATGTCCAGCAGTTTCATAAGTCTCAACTACCTTCCATTGAGTTAGTTATGCATTGCCTTATGCAGAAACTTCTTCTGAGGTTCTATATAAGGCTCACCCTTCTTTCTAAAACAGTTTTAATAGATTTTTGACAAGTGACTTCTAAGCATTTACATTTTATCTCATACTTATTAAAAAATACCCCTTACCAGTGGGTCTGGGTTTTTTTTATGTTTTTTTTTTCCCCGTATGGTTTCACTGATGGTGTGTGGGCTTTAATGTCCATTTTTACTCCCTACATTACCAGCATTCTGTGGGCACTACATCAGTGAGAAACTGTTTTAAAATGTTTTTGGCAAAATGAGTCATTTCCTGATTGAGCTGTCATCTCAAAATTTATCTGGCTATTTTGAAATATCGCTTTTTTATTTTTTTGGTAATAAACACAATATGGTGTTTTGCACAGAATATTCCCATTTAGCTGCTACCTAATCCATGTCAAATTGGAATTCCAATGAGGAACTAAAACAAATATTTAATTTTCAGTGTATTTTATCAGACTGTTAAGTTTATTAAAAGTCCTTCATAACCCTGACATTGATTAAATTACTACTTTGCAAGTACATAGTACCAAATTTTTGAAAGATATTTTTATTTTTAACTCCTCCTTTGGCCAAGCTGTTGAATCCATGTGCCCAAGGTCATGAATGATCTATGTGTTCCTAACTCCAATAGACACAATTCAGTCTTTATTTTGTTTGCTTCAGGAGCAATAAATGCTCTTGATCATTTTCTCCTTTATGGAATATTATTTTCTCTTGAACGCGATAGCATCTCCATTTTTGTTGTTTTCTTACCACTATCTTGGCTACTTTGGAGAATTATTCATAGTCTATTCTTCATCTAGCTGAGAGTAATCAAAATTTTTAGTCTTTTTCATTTCTTTCTCTAGGAACTTTCCAGACATTTATATCTATTTCCAAATTCTTGTGATCCTGATTCTTTGGCTACCTCAGAGACATTAAAGGCCAACTTACTCATAATAATTTAATTATCTCTCTGGAGTAGTCCCAGATATCCATATACACGAGTTATTCATAAATCTTCTCTCTCTCTTTCTCTCCCCGACTCTCCTCTTTCTCTCTCTTTTTATTTCCCACTCTTTCCCTTCTTTCCTCCAAATATGTTAATTTAGCCATTGCCATACTTTCTACCTCATAACATATATTTTAAATATGTTAATCTTCAATATCACAATCAAAATCAGTAGTGTCCACCACATTCACTTCACTGGAACGCTACAGTGGCCTCTAAACTCTTCCACTTTCTACTGATCCTCTCTTTCTTAAAAAGGCTTATAAGTTCCCCACAAATGTATATCATACCATTTCTCTTCTTTGATTTGTTCTATTTCCTCTTTTTGAATTTAGGAGAGTGTCCAAGATCTTTGTTTAAAAGTCTTTTTAACAAAACTACTGTCATCTTGTTCTGCTTTGTGTCTCATCTTTGACTTCTCATGCATTCTGCCTGTAGCATATTTTCTAGCAAATGTCTTAGAATAGCATGTTCTTTTTTAGATGCTAGACTTCAGACACGCTGTTCTCTCTTTTTGGACCACTACTCAACTTGCCCCATCTAACTCATAATCTTTCAGGTTTCAATGTGAGTATCCCTTCCTTGGAGAGGTTTTCTTTAAAATCTAGGTGGATCACCTATGGATGTATTCAAAATGTGTAAGTGTCCCATTATTATAATAATTAAACCTATTTTAAATTCCTTCCTGATTTGTCTTCTTTAATTAACTCTGAACTATGTAAGTTCAGAAATCATGACTGCTTTAATACCCAAAAGTTCCTAGTAGATATATTAAAATTATATTGTATATTATGGATTCAATAACAAAATATATATTAATATACTATTTTTAAAAATGTTATAAAAGTTTTGGAAGTAGAGTTCCTTTAGCTAAGTAACAATTAAGAATATTCCCAGTATAGCCTATTAAAACTTATACATATTACTAATAATTAGTTAATATGCAACTATATTTATATACTTATGCTAAGATCAAAGTTAATTTCCTGATACTAAACCAGTCCTATCAGTTTCATTCTTAAGTAGTATACAGTTGCATTGCCAATAGAATGGTTTCTCTGTTTCCCATGTAATCATCTTAAAGTACTATTAAACAAGTCATTCCTTTCTAAACAGCTAGTCATCACACAGGAAATGGAGAAGGGTAAGTGTGTGTGTGTGTATGCGCACGCGTGCACGTGTGTGTGTGTGTGCATGCATGCGCACATGTGTGAGGAAGTGGTTCACTGGAAGTGGTTCATAGAATAATGGAGCTCTTGTAAAGTAATGCCACTTAAAACTAAATCTGTTAATTTATTAAGTGACTAACATCTAGTTTTAAGAGCTTATTACTGTTATTATTTCAGACATTTTGCCTCTGCTAGTCACTCCTCTCTGTTCCTTATGACAATGGCTAGTCAGATTTGTTCTCTCTCTCTCTTAAAAATAGCTTATGTTTCCCCATTTTATCATAGAGAAAACTGGAGTTTGGAGAGGTAACATTAACCAGCCTATGGTCATGGTCATACAGGTAATAAATGACATGTTTTAGGAATAGCACTTAACTCTGTTGAATATCAAATACCATGCTCTTAATTTTTTACTTAGTTTTTTTGACATAAAACACAATTTTTTAAAACAGAAATTTTCAAGTGATGAGAAATTCTATTTTCTTAAGAATACCAATGCTTTAAACCTTACAATAATGATCACTGTAGGCTATGTATGATTGTAAAACTGAGCTAAATTGGGACACTATTTTAAGTTCAATAGTATTAACTAATTTCTTACAATAATTTAGAGTAAGAAAATGTGGATTTTTAAATTCCATGAATTCATGAATGCCTGGGTTACACAGTTATTAACATATTCTGAGGTCCCTTTATTGAAAACAGGGAAGGAATCATGATATAAAAATCTAGTATATGTTAGACATTAACTTTAGGTGACATTTAATGTGTATAACTCATTTACAGATAGTAGAACTTATTCTCTTTTCATATGAAAGACATAAATTATTGGTGATTTAAATAATGTACTCAAGATCCTGCACATAATAACATTTCTCAAATTTGATCTTCTGAGTATGATACTCCTAAATCTAGTGTCTTCCCATTACACGAGGCATCTTTGAACACAAAATTGGTGGAGGTGATCATAGAAAAGTTTTATTTTACAATGCAGCTTCTACAAGTATATTTAGGAAATAACAAATACTGCATAAACAACAATTATGATCACCAATAAATAATTGTTCACCTCCAGTAATTTACTTTTTAGCTCTGGTTTCCATATTTGAGAAATGAGTTTCTGGCCTATGTTAGAAGCCTTACTCTGCCTTGAGTGCCCTAGCTTATAAGCCATCTAAATAATTATTAGTGAATAGTTACAATGAATATTCAGCTTTCATTGTTGAAGAACAAATTCTAACTAACATCCCATTTAAGAACAATTCTTCTCTAAATTTCCTATTGTTGGCCATTCCTTGATTCTTTCTCTGATTTTATTATTTTCTACTTTGCTCTCTTGTGCTCTTGATGGCT
Organism: Pteronotus mesoamericanus; assembly: GCF_021234165.1. Classification (NCBI taxonomy): domain Eukaryota; kingdom Metazoa; phylum Chordata; class Mammalia; order Chiroptera; family Mormoopidae; genus Pteronotus; species Pteronotus mesoamericanus. The sequence goes on along the minus strand of NW_026555285.1, from coordinate 35,077,123 downwards.
GACATCTGTAATGTCTATATATAGTTATATTTTGACCCCCAGTCAGAAACCATTTTGCTCAAAACCCATTGTTATGTCTATATGTGGGAACTTGACATTTTAATTTATCTAAATGTTGATTTCAATGTGTGTTGATAGTGGTTCAAAGGTGCCTCTATTATAGCAATCAATCAGCAAGTAAATGATGTTACTGAGAGCTGTACCGTTCAATAAATCACATCCATCGTGTGTTATCAAGCATCCACTATATCTTACTTGGAGTTAAATACACTTACTCTACTTAGGGAATGATGTAATTGTTTCATAATGTGCATGGTGCTTAAAAACTTTAAATATATTCTTCATAAAGAATTATTTAAATGTAGCTCATGATAAATAAAAATATTTTGTTTACCTTATGCAGAACGAGTTGTTAACTGTATGAAAGTATAGGCCTAATCATGATTATTTTTCATAAAATAAATTAAATTTAAATTATTTGCCCCTATACTGTTTATTTTAAAATTCCATGTTTAAGGTTTGCATCTATCTCACTATATAAACATAAACCTTTTAATTATTATTTACTGAAATGGAACCAAATGTTTTATTTTTTAATATTGAATCATTTATAAGAATCCATGCAGCTAAAAACTTATTATGTCTAAATGTGACTTACTAGCAGGCCCTTATTTTTATGTTTCGTGCTATCAATGTGAACATGATACATTCTTATAAAATGTCTGCACTGATTAAGAATGTAAAAATAAATGATTTAGTACTGTTTCTTAAAAAACAGTGCTTTTCTTTTTGCCTCACTGATGATATATGATGATACTGAGAGAACTCCATTTTAGAAACCTACCTCAGCTTTGCTTTAAAAACAAAATCTGTGGCTGAGTTTCTCAGAGCTCTGCTGCTCTGGACATTTTCCTGTTTGAAAAACCCTAAGTCATGCCTGATATAACTATTTATCTCATTTCCTCTAAAGTAGAAGCAGACTCAATGGCATTTTGTAGTTACTGGGCACAAACGATCTGAACACATTCCCACTCCCACGTACAGCATTGAGTAGATAAATCCATGCCACTTTTCTGAAACCGTCTTTCCTCTCACACGCTGTAAATGTGCATTTATAGGACAACCAGGAGTATTTTCCCTATTTTAACATGTACTAGTTTAAAGCAACAAGAAGTAAATGTGGAAAGTAGAATAAAAATGACATGAAAATACAGTGAGGAGTAGGTTAGGACTGTCCTATTTTTTTGAACCTATATGCTTTTACTGTGGTAGGTTAACCTCATTCAGAGGGAATCTTATGTTTATTTGGGTATTGAGCTATTAGGAGGAGACTTTTGCTTGTCTCATTAGCTTGGGGGGGTGTGTGTGTGTGTGTATTATTTTTTCTTTGAGAAATTAAACATAATTTTCTGTCAACCCCTATTGTTATTGAGGTCTAACTTTTATCCATCAGAGTCAATAGATATATCTGCAAGAGTATTGAAACACACACACACACACAATAAAATCTTTTCCTGGAGCACACTGTCAAGTAAAGGCATGTTTGAATTTGTCTATTTTTTTTTAATTCATGGTAAAATATTTGCTGAAACCTGGACATGATGTATTTGGCAAATGATTCTGACATAGAGGTAAAAGGCCTTTAGTGTAGTTCTATGTTTACCTGGCTAGATGTTAAGTTGTGTTTACTGTTTGCCGTTAGCAATAAGTATCCGGGATTAAAAGTCCATCTAATTTTCTTTTTTTTGTATTACCTGTTGTCCTTCCTAGAAAAGGGTCTGAGCCCAACAGATTTTTTAGTTATAATCTATCACTTTACAAGGGGCTGATTGATAGGCAGTAACATGGATACATGGGAAATGTTTTATATTCTTATCATTTGGAATACCAACCTCTTTGAAAGCCTGAGTCCTGGGCTGTGGTCTTCACAAGTACTTCTCAGCTTCCTCACCTCCTATAGGTGAGGCAGGAAGACTGAATGAAGAAGGCTGTGACTAGGTTCTTCCTCTTTCTCCACTTTAAAGGCTGTAGGGAGCTAGGGTGGAATATCCCCTTTCTTCTAAGTCAGTCAGAATCTGGTAAAACTGACACCTATTTAAAAGTATTGATAAAAACCTTATCTGGTAAAACAATTTTTCTTGAGGCCAGACCATTGTTAAGGAGAATAGATTGCCCTGAGGTTCTTAATTGTTACTCTTTTCCTCCCTCCAATTTCAGAAGTACTAGGGAATTTTTCCTCAGTCTTCACTCAGAACTTAGCGATGCTCCTGGAGGTAAAACTCATCACAGTATGAAGATGCTCTTAACACTGTGTCCCACAGAGGTTTTAACAGTCAATCAAGTGTCCTATGAGCCTGGGGCAAGAAAATAAATTACAAGTATTCCGAGCAGTATTGGCTCCAGCACTGGGCTCCTGCTGTGGTCTTCTGCTCCTAGTAAGTTGCAGTTTTTGGTATATGCTTCTTTTTCCATTTTAGGAGAAGTGTTCGGCTTTGTCAGTTATCTCATGGATATTAGAGAGTTGTTTATTTTCAGTTTGTTTAACCTTTTTATGGTTGGGGTGACAAGTTACAAGTTTTTACATGTAGAAGCAGAATCCAGAAATTGCACTTGGATATTTAAGTCTTGGGATTCAGGGAAAGTCCAGCTTATAGATTATGAATAAAATCATATGGCACTATGACAACAGACATTCAGGGCTAACATAGCAGAAAATAGAGAAGATACAGAAGATTAAGAACTTAGCTTTAGTGCATGGAAAGTGACTATGCAAACAGGACATATGGAACTAACAAGTGATAAAGGATAATAAGCAAGAGAGTGAGTACTGAGTCCTGGAAACAAAGTTAAAAAGAATAAATAAAGGATTTGAGGATTGATAGCATCAAATGTTTCTGAAAGGTTAACTAAAAGGAGTTGGAGAAGTGGATATTGACATATCACAACATCCAAATCAACCTTGAAAAATTCACTGCCATGGTGGTTTTAAATCATGAATGGTGTGAATTCAAGAGGAAATAGAGGTATGGAATTAAAGACCGGAAATGATGTCCATCCAACTTTTTACAACCTTTTTGACAGCCAGGCACTTCTCAGGATGAGTAAGATAGCAGTGCCAATTTGAAGGCATGAAATGCTATGGATGCATTTTTCTTAGGATGACTATTTAAGAAAAAAATACAGACTGAGGTTGAGCTCCCAAAAAATGGGTCCTAAAATACAGGTTATTTTTTACCATGATTTATTAGAAATATTCCCTGAGAAAAACAGTAAAAATATGGGAATATGTCACCCAAGAGTCATGAGAGTTAAGCAAGAGGATTGTCAAGGAATGTCCCAAAGAGGGTAACTCTAATGCAATCTCCCAGAAAAGTTGTGGGTACAGTTGATCCACTGATTACAGATTCTCAAAACCTGAAAAGTTGTAGCAATCAGTATAACAGAGGGAGTGAGTTATAACCTAGTGCTGGTTGGAGAAGAGCTGCTTAAAATGAGACACTCAGTTGTCCTTGTTATTGTTATGGCCTGGTCTACAGTATAACAGAACAAGCAATTGTGTACATTACGGAGGCATATAAGGAGATTGGAAGAGGAGATACCATAGTGTTAGAAGAAATGTCTACATCAATGTTGACAAAGCCAATAATCATGACAGATTTACATATGGGAAAAAAACTAGCCACCAATTGATGGGAATGTACAGAAACACTTTTTTTTTAGTGAAAGAGACATTTAGGAAAAAAAAGTTGTGAACACATGATTTTGCTGAATACTGTGTTAATGGGGATATGATACTATATGAAACAGTATTCAAGGGCCAAGGTTGATTTGAAATGGAATCAGAAAAGGTTTAGAATCTGGAGCATAATGGATGAGTTGTGAGTCTTGACATCATGTGGTAACTGCCATAAACGGATGATGGGCATAATATGATTTGTGAGACAATCCAGGAAGGGAATTTAAAGGGAGTTGTAATGTAACCAAGTGCTTGCAAATATAATTTGAAATCAATTCCTGAATTATTGTAGAAGCAGTGGGCAGTGATTCACACATGCAGTTGCTTAAAATATGACTTTGTTTATTGACAGTTCTGTTAGAATCTAATTTCCTTGTATTTTATGTATAGTGAAGAGAAGGGAGTAAACCACTAGTACATAAGATGAAGTTTTAATCCTCTTGGAAGCTTTATTGTTGAGGATGAGCCCAGAAATATATTTAGTAGACCCAAATGCTGATTCTAAAGGTGATGTTATTTTAAGAATTTAGTAGATTTGTTATTTATTCTCGTATGATTAACATTTTTGAAGTCATTAAAAAGTAAATCATTCATTGATTTTTATTAATTATAAATGATGTACTTATTCTTAAGTATATAACTTAGCAGTTTTCATTAGGATTAATATTTCCAAAGTTATTTATTTTATATGAAGTATTAAATAAATCTTTCACAAGGATGTCCTTTTTAAATAATAACCTAGAAACCAAATAACTTTGCATAATATTTAATCTGTAGCAAAACACATTGCTAAGAATTGGAATGTAAGTTCAAATAAATTACATACTGTGTTAAGTATTACAATTGAAGACTCACTCATGAAGTGACCCATTTGTTAAATTGCATATATTTTCAGTAAGATATCATTTGACATTATAACTCATGTATTACTAATCAAACTCTCAAAAATTTTCTAAAAACATTATGATAAAGCTTAATCATTTCTTAGTTTAACATAAACTCTTAAATTAGTACAATAATAATTTTAGAAATGATGAATATTTTGAGTTAATTTATTACAACTTTAATTCATTTGTACTTTAACTTATTCAGTCAATCATACTATTTTTAATGGTCTGTTTGAGGGATTTTTTTAGGTGTTTAGACTAGACTGTGATTTAAAATATAAATATTGTTGTCAAGAAGCAGTCATTTTCATTTGTCCTCCATATCTCTTGTACACTTACTTGAAAATCTTAGGAAATAAGAAGTTTTGACTTAAATCACAGAATAGTGATCCTAGGAAAATAGGAAACATGGTGTAATGTAAAGTCTGACTGTGATATTTACCATCAAAACTCCTCAATTTTTTTTACACTTGCTATATACAAAGGGTATGTAAACTAGTGTGTGTGTGCAGGTCTGTGTCTGTGTTTCATTTGATTTCATTGTTACAGGCACGTGGAATCATTGCCTCAGATCCTCATCCTTTCTTTGCAAAACACCATTACCTATTAACTCTAAGAGAAATATTTTTTAGTAAATGCATGAAAGCATTTTGATCTTTTCATACCCAATTAACAATGGTTGACCCTTCTTTTTATGAGATGGTTGTGTTGACTCATTTAGGGAACGGGGGGCGTGGGGGATATTAATGACGCAGGTAAAACTAGAATCCCTTTAACCAAGTGTAGTTACTAACACTCTGTCAACCTGAGTCTGAAGTTTTATGATCAAATAGACTAAACTGTAATCCTCAGAGCCTTTGTTTCAATTTATAGTCTTACATCCTACACACTAGATGAATGTGAAAGAATATATGGCAACAACTTTCACTTATTCTTTTTAATGCTCCTAAATGTCACTGGATAAGGTCAGTTGCACACCAGCAGGAACCTATCAGAGCAAAGTGATATCTCACTCACCTTGCCCTATTAATATCTTATTGTACTTACATGTATCAAAAGGAAACAGTCCCTTTAACAGCTTAGTATATATAATTTGTTGAATACAAAATAATTAATAGGTTTTGTTAATGTTTTCTTAACTATTTCAGGTGAATAGATAAGGTTGTTTCATATACTAATGTTAAAAAATGTTATAAGATATAACCATTTACTTTTAAGTATGTAGAAGAATTATTTGGAAAGAGATAAAACATTTGAACAAACCAAAAAGTGTATATATTTATTTCACAGCAAAATAAAATGATACCAAAAACCAAAAAGTAAGCTCAATTATTGATAATATTACATTCCCTTTGGAACAAAATCTACAAATTAATATGTATATTCCATTCAGTTATAACGTTTATAATTTTTATAAAGTTTCTGGGACCCTTGATAGCTACTATTTTTCTAAAAAATCTCTGTTTACATCATTTTTCTTCTTGTCTTAGGTAGAAAAATATTATAAAGCATTGCATAATCAAGTTGAATGATCTAATAAACAGACTACCCACATTTTGAATAAAAATATGTGTTGAGGTTGCTTTTAAATATATAGTGGATGATCTAGAGATCTATGGATTTAGAAAAGTAATTGGGTCAAATTCTTAGTTTGATATAAATTCTGAGGAAGGCACAGAAAGATATTTAATTTACTCCTTGCATCATATAGTTCAGACTCTACCTATTCAATATTGCAAGAAAAAAGTAAAAAGTATGCCTAGTAAAGAAAAAAAAGTAGATTATTAAAAATTTTATTAACTTTTTTCTTAATTATTTCCGAGAGTATTTAACCATAAAATCCTTTCACTCATCAGCAATCAGGGAGATAAACAAATAATAGTCAGATAAGATAATACATTTACTTATTTGTCTGACAAAAGGTAATGAGACCAATAACACCTATTGATGATTGGGGTAAATTATCTCACAGAAGAAGGGAGAAACAGTATGCTCTTGTGAAAACAAACATGCTAGCAGCATACTCACTTCTAGAAATCTGTTTTAATATAAGACGATAAGGATTCTTATTACAGTATTGTCAGTAGAGACAAAATGTGAGGTGAAAATCCTCAAAAAAACAGGATAGTTAACCGAATTATTTTACATCCATACTGCGGAATATTGTGTAGATTTGCAAAAAGAAAGTGTGATTTAAAGCTATTCCAGTTCACTTAGGATATATTCAATAGGTATTATTGAGAGACAAAACTTGATGAAAGAAAAGAGTGCATTTTGTCATTCTAGGAACAAAAGATTAGTGAAATGAATAATAGATCTAAATGTAAAGTTTTAAATGATAAAAATAAAATTAAATAGTAGTCTTTGTGCCCTATCCTTTAAAAATTTATAAAACACATCATAATGAAAACCTTTTTTATTTTTGAAAGACAACATTGAGAATATTAAGACTACTCAGAGAAGATACTCATGAAAATACTCATGAAGATAGTATTTGCAAGTCATACATCTGATAAATAACTTATATCTCAGGTATATGAGCATAAACTTGCAATTTAATAAACCTTGACTTTTAAAAATAATCAAAATTTTGAAAAGATTCTTTACCAAATTAATATACATCTGGTAAATAAGAAAACTAAAATATACTCAACATCACTAGTTTAATGAAAATACCAATGAAAACCACCACAACATAACACTATACACCCACTAAAATGTTTATATTCAAAAAGAATGATAATATTAAGCACTGGTAAGATGTGAAGGAAATTGTATCTTATTACATCATAGTGAAAATATAAAATGGCAAGCCACTGTACAAACAATGACTTGTGATTTCTTAAAAATCTAAGCATAAACCCCAGAAATCCAATAGTAAGTACCTATCTAAAAGAAATAAAAATGTACATTCCCATGAAGATTTGTATGTTAGTGTTTATGGTTGTATTATTCATAATAGCACAGAACTGTGAAAAATTTAAAGGACAATCAGATGGTGAATAGATGTTTTAAATGTTATAAAAATACACAAAGAAATACTATTCAACAATACAAGGAAGTGAATGACTAACATGCAATAAGATGGATGATCCCTAAAATATTATGATATGAATGTGTTTATATTTTAAAAATCTAGAAGAGACTACACTATAGAGGCAGAAATCAGCTGAGAGGTTTCTTGAGGTGGAATGGGCAGGGCGTTGGCTGCAAATGGACACGTGAGCATTTTGTGCAATGATGGAAATGTTCTCAGCCTGGATTGTGGTGATAGTTGGCCCATTATATAAATGCACTAAAACTTTCTGAATTATACCACTTAAAATAAGTATGTCAATTAGACCTTAATAAAGCTGTTGAAAAAATTAAGGGTGTACTATATAATATTACATGGCAGACCTCTTATGAGAATCAGAAGCCTTTGAAACACCTAGGAGCTCCTTGTAGGAGAAGGAATATTAGGTGGTCTCCTCAAGCTATTAGCACTGCTGGCACACTGAACTGATTGCAATATATAGTGTTTGTAAACCAGCACATTCTCTGCACTTTTTTTATGAAGGGTACACAGAAAGTTTACACAGTTTTTCATACCTCAAGTTTCTTACATTCTCCTTTTAATACCTGTGACTCTAAATAAAGGATTCCATTAACTCTGGATGCCTATTCTTTCTTCTCTTCATGGTAGTTTACTTGCCTTTAGTCTACTGTGATCAGGTACAAACGACCACACTTGAACTGATTCTCTGACATCAATTATATCAACTATTTTTTACTCAGTTGTAATAAAATTAACTATAATCAAGAATATAAAGAATGTTTCTGAAACTTATGCAAGATTGTCACCAAATCTTAAAAGTCCTTCAATGTCTATGCTCAAAGACTTTTGATTGCACACTCTTCCAATCCCCAGAGGATGGTTGAAGTAACTTCCACCCTTCTTTCTTTTTCTGTTTAAACCCAGAAACATATTTGCATAACACAAAAAAGGAAATTATTTGTCTCTCTTACAGAGATACATTTTTGTTAATGCAACATGGAATTCTATCATGCTGCAGCTCTCTGTTCTCTTTAGTGAGGTACACCATATTGAAACAGATGTTATGATCACTATGTGAAATTAGTCTGCAAATATGTAAATATAAGGTAACTTGCAGCTTGAGTAATTAAGACATATGAATGTTCATACGTTGTGATATGAACAAGGCATCGGCAAGTAAATACACATATGATGTGTATGTGGGGGATTATTACTGACTGTGTAAAGGGAGAAGTTAAAAATTGTATCTATCTGATTGTTGTCATATAGAAATATATATTACATCTTTCATTTACTTAATAGGTCAAAAACCTCATGTTCCAATATACAATTTGTTAAATTTTAACATTTTTCTTATTTATTTTAAAATTTGTGCAACTTAACACTTCAGATCATTTCAAATAGTCTTGGTCTTTGGAGAATTACTTGCAACATCTGATAAATGTATACTTAGAAGCCTTGCCTCCAATAGTACACACACATTGATATGTACATGCATGCATATATATAATTTCAATATCTTGTTGTCATCCAATGATGTTGAAGGATTGTTTTCAAGTCCCTGGATTATTTCTTTGGCAAACCTCTCAAGTTTTCATAATTAAACTATTATAAATTTTCCAAGACTTTATTGCAAAACCCAGAGTAGCCACTTTAGATAATATCATCTCAGATATTTTTGTAAGCTTGCTACAAACTTCCTTCCCGTTTAAGAAACAACTTAGAATTCTTTAAAAAATGTTTCTAAACTGATATAAAAACAATCGGGACCTACACTTAAAGATACCTAAGAGTTATATTATCATATAAATTTTATTTCAATTATAATATCTAGTCCATAACAACACATTTTTCCCACATGTATCTGAGATGAGCAGTATGTCCATAATGCCTCCATTGTATTTGGGAGTGTAACAAGAGACATCAGGACACCTGTGTGAAATCTGTACATGTCTTTGTAGTGAACAGCTTTCTTGACCACATTCACAGTGTACCTCTAGCATGATGATTGCCTAGTTGAACAATAATGTTCTGTACACTATAGGAATTGCATACAATAAGTGAAACTGCAGTGTCATAATTCAATATGGCCTTTTTTGATTATATAACAAGCAAGCCATCATTTTAAAGTCTGTAGCATGATGTTATTACTATTTTAGCCTGCTCTTTTTTTCCTTTGATCTTTCCTTTCTTTCTTCCTCTATCTGTCTATTTCACTACCCTTAGTATACATCTTCATCTTAAGTTGCCTCATAGTACAGAGATACCTGATATCTCTTTAAGCTCCTATCTGTTTTTCAGGTAATAATAATAAGAGGTGAATAACCTGTCAAAAAATCAAAGCACCTCAAAACACTCAATGGGTTTGTGCTGATTTCTCACTGTCAAAGCTGTGAGACCTGGCCATGCCTGTTTCCAGGAATCTAGGAAATTTAGATTTCATTTTGATTTTAATTTGAACACATGCTTTCACCCCCAAATAAAAACAATACCAGATTTCTATTGGTAAGATAGAAGAGCACAATAGATATTGGATAGCAACTATGTGTCTACCCATGACACAAATCCTGGACTATGACACCAAATTCGAATTTTCATAAAAATTAGAAATCTTGATGCTTGGGTCTCTGTGCAATGTTGAAAACAAAAAACAACAAACAAACAAAAAGTCATCAGATGCCAGAATACTTGAACAATGATTAGTTTAGTTGTCTAGTGCATCATGGTAACTAGTAATCTTTTTAGATTCTCAACCTGTACTCCATTTTTCTACTTATGCTGTCTGCTGAAACCTACACATACCCTCCCATTCACATTTCTACCAGACTACTATGATGACAAATTTTTTTGTTTGTTTTTTGTTTGTTTTTTTTTAAATCTATTCTGTCCTTGTTTCATTGCATATCCCTACTGACTCTGACTGATTCTGAGATTCTCTTTCCTTTGTGTGGTCTCTTGGGAAGTGTAGCTGGACTTTTTATTCTGACAGTTTCTCTTATGAGGGAAAGTATCTTGGGATTATTACACATACAATTCTTCTCCTACACATTATCATTTTTTGTTCAGCTTCCATCTCAAAAGGTTCACAAGGATTTGTTGTTGGATTATGGCTATATTCAACCTCCTTGTTAATGACGTTGTTAATGAGGACATAGGAAAACCTCAGATGCTTGAAATAAGGGTTTTCAGAATATTACATTACTGCTCTTGCTGAAAGAGTCTCTTAATTTGACAAGTTCTGTATGCAATCAACATTTTTTGAGAATATTGGAACTTAAGAAAATGTTATACATGTGTGACCAGAGGGTGGCGTGGAGGAAATGGAGCTTGGTGTTTATTACATAGAGAGTACATTTAACTTTCCTCTTATGGAAGTAAAACCCATCTGGGAAGGATCATAGCATTTCTTCTGGGAATTATCTCCCAGGATAGGGAGGTAACTGCTTAGAGATTCATGTCATATAAAACACATGAAGCTATTTTAGCTGTGAAGCATGATCATTGTCAACACATTTATAATTAAAAGTTTCATGGTTAAATCAATAATGTTTGTGGAAATATAATTGCTGAAATTCCTTACAGCTTTATCACAGGCCTGCAGTGATTGATTTTATAACAAATTGCTCTATTTTTAAAAAATTTGCTATCATTTTATCAATACCAGGAAAAAGCAACTCATTTTTTGTTGGGGCTGATTATATCATATATTTTTTTATATAAATTATTTATACCAACACTGTGTGTTGTCAGATTTTATTTATTTCTTTGCCCTATATCTATTTTGATTGTTTTATTTAATGGAATTATACTCATTCTGTATGCTATTTTACAACCTTCCTGGAAATGGGCAGAAATAAGTATTAATACATACTCGTATTTAGCAGGCAGTCTCTGAGATGGCCATGAATAATTTCTGTCTCCTGAAATTTCTTTTGTTGTCTAATGCTATCCCCTTGAGTATGGGCTGGATCTTTTGACCCATTAGTGAGGAATACACTGCACATACTGTTATGGGATATAACATTCTGAGATGAGGTTATGAAGACTCTGGCTTCCACTTTGTGTGCTCTCTCTCATAGTCTGGTGGTTAAAGCACAAATATTTCAGCTAATTTTTTACAAACCAATAAAAAAATTAAAACAAGTTCTGACATTCAGCTATCTTATTGAGGAATATCACATGATACCTTATATACGACAGATTATAGCTCAATCATATTTGTGGAATCATAAGACTCAATGAGTAAAGTAGTTGATCATAGTAGGGTTTTGAGTGACAAAGCATTCATTTGTGTTAGTTTAGACTTCATGCCTAGGAGTATGAGTCATTAAAAAGTCGGGTATCTCCTTTTCCAATATATTTGCTTTGGAAAAAGTATTTCCAGTTTTGTTTTTGTTTGTTTGTTTTTTAAGGAGCAGAGAAATAATTAATAGATAACTTTAAGATGAGTTTCAGGGTCCTTTTGCAAGGTACTGTTTATCCTTCAAATATTGGTCTCAGGGACTGTGAATCGGTTCTGATGCAAAAAGTAAGTGGTTCACTGAATTTTTATTGCTATGGTTACTATCAAATTTTGCTTTTTAGATTTCAAGTTTGTACAGTTACATAAATTGAGTAGCTCCTTGGTTGGCTTTTATTTATCATACCTTTGGGAAATCGTGTTCTGGTAGCAATCACTCCAGTCTTAATCTCCATTGAAGTAGTTATATCCACATTCCTTCTGACAGTTGTGCTTCTCCCTGGTTTTACAAGTTATATAATATATTAGAAAGTAATGTGGAGATATATATATATATATCTTTACTTATATCTATATTTAGGATGGATGGAAGGAAGAAAGGAAAGAGGGAGGGAAGGAAGGAAGGAAGGGAGGAAAGAAGAAAGGAAGGAAGAAAGTGAGTTCACTAGTTCTAGGATATAAATTTGTGAGTTCTGTATAGGGTCACCAGACTAAACCTCATGGAAAAATTGGTATATGAGCAAATATTGATGAAGAGGAAAAGTTTTGGAAATTTGTCAAGGGGATAATTAGATATCTGGAATTAAAAACTTCCCAAATGAAAGACAGCTAAAGAAATGTCCCAGGGAAGGATTTTTTTTTTCACATTTGAGGACTAGCAGGATCCGTGAAACTAGAATGAAGTAAACAAGAAAAAAATAGTTAAAATAAATGTGAATTTTTGTAGAATTTGTAGACTATTTTAAGGAATTAGAATTTTATTTTCACTGAAAAGTAAAGCCATTGAAAGGGTTTTAGGTAGAGGAGATATGATCTGTTTTAGGCTTTAAAAGGAACACTGAGTGGTGTATGTACTGTGGCAAGAATGTAACTATGAATGTTCATTTAGTTAAAGTCAATAATAATCATTACTTGCACAGTATACAAATCATCAAAACATATCTCTAACATCACTAGACTTACTGGGGTGAGCACTTTGTAAGGTCTATAAATGTCTAATCAGCATGTAGTACACATGAAACTAACATAATTTGTGTGTCAACTATAATTGAAAAATAAAATAAATGTATGTATGAATGAATGAATGGTTTACAAATAAGTTCCCTTTATCATCTTCCTTGGCCATGATACATGATATATTCATTCTGTACTGTCATACGTTACTTTTTTTATTCTACTTAATTTAATAATCTCTATGGTTTAAATCCTTATTACTGAGAACTGCCATATGGGAGATTACTACATTATTAAGTCAGTACACAATTGTAGTATAGATGTGTACACATTTTTAACCCACAATTATTTTAATTCACATCAGTGACACCTCTGGGACACTTATGGCTGGTAATTTTCTATTTAAACAATGTAATGATACTATAAAATAAGTGAACTAATATACACAAAATTCTTAAAAAGGAAGCCTGATGCCTCCTCAATAAAAGTTAACTAATATTGTTTTCTCGTTGTAGTTATTATAAATAAATAAAAGTCATTCTTTTATACAATATAATTGTTCTATTATTACCTGTATTTCTTTCTAAAAGTTGGATTATTGAACTATTTGCTTTGACTATACCTAAATACTTGTAATTTGTCTTAATAAATAATAAATTAAATTGTACATGAGAACAGACTTAGTAAGAAGTCAGGAAGTCATATTCGCATTGCTATTCTCATCTTTAATCAGTTATATAAAACTGCATTCTTCATTCTGATCTGAAAAGTAAAGTTTATAATACCTATTTTTACATATGTAAAATCGTGTATCTTGTATGAAATATTATATAGGATTGACATGATATACAAATTGATTACAAATGAACTTTATTATTCTATATTTTAACAAGTTTTTCAGAGGTAAGGAGAAATTGTTCTATAGCAATTTTGTATAAGTTTGATGAATATTTTAAGTCAACAAGTTTAGTGAAAAGGCATGCTGGTCAAAAATTTATCATTTTTTATACTTGAGAAAATCTGCTCCCTTTTTTAAATCTTAAATATGTTTCTATATTAGATATAATTTTTAATATGTTGATTCCATCCCTTTTTATTCTTAAATAATTTATTCCTTAAGAAGGGGAAGGATCAAGTCAAAGAACATGTGTAAAGGACCCATGGACAAAGCCAAAGTGGAGGAGGATTGAGGGTGGGAGTGGGTGGGGCAGGGGGAAGTGGAGGCGGGAAATGGAGACAAATGTATTTGAACAATAAAAAATAAATTTTAAAAATAATATATATTGTATTGATTATGCTAAAGATAATGTATTCCTTTTTTGAATTTTGAACAATACTAAGCTGCAAGTAAACTAAATGTTCAATGATAAAATAATTTGGAATAATTTGCATATTGAACAATAGAGTATCAATTGATTAAATTATGGTTAGCTATGAAACTATATCTAGACTGTAATGATACCGTTAAAAATAATAGCAATAACATATCTAAATGAGAGACATGATGTCTAATACCAAGAACTCTGTAGTCACTATCCCCAGCTTTAAACATTGGTCTTTTATCACTACTTCAAGCAAGTCCTTAAATATGCCATGCCACAATTTCCATCCATAAACTGAGCAGAAGGATGGATACTAATATATGAAAACAACTTAGAACACTGCCTGTCCTACAAGTTTAGTAATCATTATGTAACAATGTGATGTAATACATAACACTAAACATCACGTGCACATGCTAAATAAGCACTTACACATAGAAAAGGCAACGAAACATATTTTAAAACAAGATTAACAGTGGTTTTCCTGAACGAGTGGACTGAATACATGTATGCCATCATGTTTACTCTTTTAAAGTATTTCTAATAACCATATATATGAATAAGCAGAAAAATAATCGAAGTTTAAGGAATAAATTATTAATTAGCTACTAATTAAAAAAGCATTTTCATAAAATTACACTGTATATCTATTTTGTGGCAGTATTTTTTCTTTGTTTTACTCACACGAATTATTTGGAAAATGTTTCTAATCATTTCTCTTCTCTACTAAAAAATATTTTACAATTTTGAGCATATAAAATAATTTTTAAGAAAAATACTCAGGAGTGTTATGAGAAAGAGAAAATTATAAAAATGCCCTTCTCTTAAAGGAAAAAATTCCAATATGCCCTAGGCCATCATGGCTTAAAACAGTATCAAAGGTAATTGTTCTAATTGTTCTTTGAATAGCATACCATTATAAATATACCTTACTTGTAATGTAAAAACAATATGTAACTCCAAAACCTTAAAGTATGCAGAGCAAGGAAAATAAGTGATTTTGAGGCATATAAAAACATCATCTTGGGCCCTGATTGGTGTTGCTCAGTGGATTGAGCACTAGCCTGTGAACCTCAAGGTCGCTGATTCAATTCCCAGTCAGGGTACATGCCTGGGGTGCAGGCCAGGTCCCCAGTTGGGGAGGTGTGTGAGAGGCAACCACGCATTGATATTTCTCTCTCTCTTCCTCCCTCCTCTTCTCTAAAAAGAAATGAATAAAATCTTTAAAAAATTATCTTGGGTAATATTCCACATAACAGAAATAGCTAAAAAAATAAGTATTAACAAAAAAATTTCAAATTGTGACAACACCCACAGATACCAAGAGATGAAAGAATCAGAAAGAAGCAACTTGTCAGGCACCAGAATTTTAATTCAAACACACACACTTGAATGTATTGGAACACTTGAGAAGAAAAAACTAATTGTTTGTAAGGCAGCTAAAACAGGAGCTGCTTACTAAATACATGACTTTACAGTATCCTATGAATGAATAAACATTCTCTGTCAACATTCCCAGGCAAGGCAGACTGTTCTGATTACAGATCACAGATTAAAGATGACCATATGTCTTTTCTTGGTAGAGTAGCACCAGGAAGATCAGAGTGTCTCTATGATGGATATGTGGCCATATTTCTTAACTTCCTTCTTTCTCCATTTTTTAATATAAAAAGGTAGATCTTTCTCCATGAGTTTTCAATTTGACTTTTAGTTATTCTGATTAGAAAAAAATTCTTTTTATTTCCTGCAAAAAATGGGTTGAATTGTTTGACCTGTGTAAATAATGCTTATAAAGCCATTATATAGCTAGTACTGGAGTCTGCTTTTATTTCAAAGGGGTAAAAGCAAAAGAAAATGATGGTAGCAAATTATGGTACCTAAATTAATTTTCAATAGAAGAAACTAGAAGTCAGAAATGTAGAATATTAACTACTGGTTTACTAATTATTTAATTTTCTGTTTCAGCTCTTAACAGGGATATATCCATATATTTAAAGAAAATTTGTATAATTAATATGTAATGCATATATTAAACACATATTTTATGTAACAATATAACATTTAGTATTATTCAGCTTGCACTAGAACACTTTAAGTGAAATAATATAAGAAGCAAATTTATAGGAACACATTTTCACAGCTTATCAGTAAATAATTGAGTCTATTACTAATGCCATTTGTTTTTAAGTAGAATAATGCTATTTAGCTTATTGTTGTGTTCAAAATTAATTTCAAATGGTTTATATGATTATGTTTAGAGTTTACTTATTAATATATTAGAAATCTTTAAAAACAAATTTTTTATTCTTTTATCGTGTAAGAACTACAGTAATGTTTAGGGGAGAAACAAAGAAAAATTATTAAAGGACATTTTTATGTTGAGAAACTTTACATTTTAGCTGTAGATATAGTAAAAAATATCGGTAGAAGTGTTCTGACAATTCTGACAAAGGGGCTGCAGTTACATGTGATATAAAAGGAATTTATGTTACTGTTTTATAGCTACAAATTCATAGAAAGCAATCAGGCTTTTTTGTACTTCATCATTTTCTCTTTACATTCCTGGCTTTTGAGGTTTGTAAGAAATAAAAATTAACTTGCACTCAATTTCTTACCATTAACCTATTCTAAAAAAGTTGTCTATAAATTTTATGTCCTTCTTCCTTAAAAGAAATTAACATATATAATTTTTATATTTTGAATCACATCACTGCATCTCTTTCAAGAAAAATGCTCTATTCTGCAATTAAAGTATTCATTTTTTCATACCTTCATAAAACACCTAGTGCTTTATTAATTACTTTATTTTCAGACCCAGTATCTTTTGAAAATCATCAAAGGATAAGACATCATTCATACTCCAAATGGCTCAGAGATAGCGACATAATTACAGTAATATTAAAAGGAGTAGGATAGGGAGAGAGAATTTCAACAATTTCAGCACCTACTATATGGCAGGCATTCTGTTCAGAGATTTACAAACATCCTTTTACATATCCTTCATAAGTAACTGATACATTACTATTTTAAATGCATAGATGGAAGAGCTAACAGAATAAAATGTAAGACATTCTCAAATCACAAAGCCAGGAAGGTGTGTCCCTTGGTCCTCTTCCTTGTCATTCCCACTGAGCTTTGATTGTCTATTGGACGTTGTATATAAAAAAAGGTATCAGTTCTCAGGTTCTAGTAGGATGATAGAATACTGAGAAGTCATTGTGATGAATTTGAACATGGTTCTACACTTTGTTAAGACTGATTTATATTGAGTGTTTTCTACCTCTAGAAATTTTTTTTCTTCTTCTTCTTTTTTTTTTTTTCCCCTAGAGGTTAATCCTTCTGTGTTTTTATCTGAAAGGAAGTTTCTGGATTTACATGGAATCCTGCAACTTGCCCCTCTTTGAACTCCCAACTCTGCCTTCTGAGAATGGCAAGAGTGCCAAACTCTTTGTTCAGGGTTTGCCTCCGGGATGTTTTTGTTTGCTTATATTCCTGGGGTCTTGTCTTAACACAGCTCTAGCATAGGTGTTAAGAAAGTCCTGAAAGTGAGATGCATTTGAAAATTTAGTACCCTGGAGTTTCCCTTCAGGGCCTAGATTCCTTGGGAGCTCTGAACCCCTTTGAGACTGTTGCAGCCTCAATTACTACCTTCTCATTGTACTCTATCCTCTAAGCAGCACCTTAAAAGCCTTGATGAAAATGTAGAGTAGGATGTGGAGGTCATAGTGGACTCAGACCTTCTCTCTGGGATTTTCAGGCCCTTTAAGAATAAATGGCATGTGTTTCCTCTGTGACTCACAGTTGAATCGTAAATTTAATCCATATTCTGTAAGAGCTTTGGGTCAATTGTTCATCTGATACTAACTCTTTTGTAATGGCTCAGTTTTTCCAAACCCTAATTTCTGTCACCTGAACCTCTTGAGATTGCTAAAAACTCCTGAGCTTCTCAGAATCACATAGCTTCACAGGCTGGGGGCAAATAACAATAATGCAACCAGAGAGTAAGTTAAATTTACTCCAGAGATCATTATTAACAAGACCTGAACTATTTCCAGGTGACATTCTTTCCAACTCTTGCCCCTACAGATCACAACTGAAAGCTTAGGGCACAGCCCATTGATTCTTCATGTAGGTGCAACAAGAGCTCCAGTTCTTGTCTCCTCTATACAATGTAGCTGCATTCCAAAATCAGGTCCACAGATTTTTAGTCACGGCATGTAATTTGCTTCAAGATGAAAAGTGGCTCTTACCTTAATGCTCACCTCTCTTTCACTCTCAAACCTGAGAAGGTTTTATTGTATCTCACAAATAAATTAATTTAAAAAAATCTTATCCCACATATCATGTTATTTTTTTTAAGAAATTTTGTCAAATACAAAGTATACTCCATAGTGAGAAAGAGAGCCCTCTCCAAACATTCTTGAATAAACACTACAACTATTGTAGCTATTTTAATCTTTATAGACTTGCATTGTAATTTCAAGTAAGCAACAAAATTAATTGCCCCAGCTTTCAAAATAACGCTAACACAAAAAGAACAGGATAAATGGTATTTTTATTTTACCCCACCAACATGACCGAGATTTTAGTTAGAATTTGTCACCTACATTATCATTGCAACAAATTTTAACATGTACATATTTCAATTAGAATTCATCTATTCTTCATACAAAGAAAGGTTTCTAATTTAGCAGGCTATAAGTATACTACTTGATATAGAAATTCTGAAATATTATTACTTAGGCATTTCTTATTAAGTAAAAGAGTTTTATTTCTTAAGAAAAGTATGAACATGCAAATATATTTTGAACTTTGGTTCCAAATAGAGTAGAATTAAAACATTTTTAAGGAACAATTGAAATATGCTTTGTTTTGTCTGAAATGTGCTGTTAAAATTTTTAAGACGTAAAAATATATACGTGTTACAAAATAAATGCACCCTGCTACTGACATAAGTGTCAAGCTCTTTCTAAAAACTCTAGGAAAATTATGATTCTTATAGATTTTATTACAGTTTTTGTTTACATTTGATAATCTGCAACTACTGGTATTTAGCATCAGTGCCTCAGTGTAAGAATGAATTCCAGGGCTGGATCACTGCCTTTCTTCCTTCTTTGAAGTCTTAAGACGCACTCTCCCTGAGTAGATCAGTCTGACCTTGTGAAAACAGGTCACACACAGAAACAACATCAAAATTAAATTATGTGATTCCATTCTGTACAATAATTTTGATAAGTTACTGATATTGGCTACATATAATTGCTTGGACCCTCTTTAAAGTCCTCCAAATCTTTTAGCAAACATATTTCTCGCAACAGCTCTAGAAAGTAAATATTACTATCCTCGTTAGAAATTTGAAGAAATTAAGCCACAGGCAAGGAGGCTCATGTCATGCAGCTTGTCAGTGACTCAAAACCAGACAGGCTGGCTTCAGCCCCGGCCCTTAACGATTAACTACCGTGTGAAACAGACTGCCTAGATTACTCCCTAAGTCATCTAATTTGCCACTTAGAATACAAAGCTAATGTGTGAAATAACCTATCAGTCTGTTTTACCAGATGATAAACATTTTTATCTCATGGTGTATTAATTTGAATTCCTCAGTGATAAGCAAGAGAAATTCAGCCTATTGACATAAGCAATAAACGTATTAAAAGGACATATAATAACAAAAAATTAACTATAATTTGAAGAAAATTATATTAGAAATGGCAAGGACTAAGGCATGGGTGCGGTCTAATTAACCGGCACTAATGTAGATTTCTTTAGCGCATGTGCAGCCATACATTTTCTGTCTTTGCGTTATTGCGCGAAATTTAAATTGCAATGAGAATTCATATAACTGACCTATCTTGGGTCAAACAGCGGCAGAGGGTCAGTTAATTGTTGCACTAGCAAGATCGTGTCCGTGAAAAGCCATAATTTCCAAAGCAATTTTGTAATTTTGTTATTTTCAGAAAGGTAAAGAATGAATACTGGGGAGATTGGGGAATACCTAGGAATTATTTCATAAGCAAATGTTTCATGACAGGGTTTGAAGAGTCATTGGCTATAGTTGTAAGTCATATATAACGATTATCACCAAAAGTTCTTGAGTTGTTGGGTCAACTAGAGTATGGTTTCCTTTATGTAACTTTAAAAAATGTACAACAACATAATTAGAGTTGGCTCTCAAATATCTTTGCATTCCCTACAATCTCCACTTTATTAATGGTTAGTAATTATACATAGTAAAAATAAAAACAGGCATTAAATGTTTTCATTTACTATTTTATTTAACGATATTTTCAAGTAATTATCCTAAGTAAGAAAATTGTAAGTGTGAAATGGAATGATATTAATAATTACTCTTGAGTCACAAGTAGAAACCAGGACTAGTCTAGGAAAACAGAAAAAAAGAGGCCCTTCAAATAAAGTACTTTTCAAAAAATTTCCCTGCTGGAAGACTTAAAAATGTCCAGCAAAATAAAGGTCTATATCAGTAAAGAGGAAGTGGGGAAGAGATAAGGAAAAAAGCTATTAATCTCAACCACAACTGTAGTCTTACACAGACAAAATAGAGTCATAACCTTAGATGTATCAAATAACATAATACCCCATTGACTCTCCTCATTTTCTGCTTATTTCTTCTTTCTGTTTCTGTTTCTGTTTCTCTCTGTCCATCTCTCTATCTCTACCTCTATATCCTTATCTATATAACTACAATGGAGCTGAACACATTAAAAATGCAAGGAGAATTTGATAAAAAATGCTTGTTACACTAATGATTTCAATACATCTGTTATTTATTTTAATCAGAGATCACTCTCTTCTTTTCTGCTAAAAAAAAAGAAAAGAAAAGAAAAGAAAAGAAAATGAATCAATAGCCTAAAGGGATACATCACAATTTACCTGAATTTGTCATGGCAAATGCCATATATTTTGCCAGACACCCAATTTCTCTATTTTCTTCCAGTTAGAAGTGACCAAATAACCTCATTCTAGTTGAAAACCAAACAAATTGTGGTGCAGGCTTCTACTGAAAATATTTTGTGCTACCAAAAATAAGCTAATTTTTATTCTGGGTTATGGGATTAGATACCTTAATTATTTAACATAACATTTTGAAGTAAAATAAAATTACATTTTTTTCTTTTCTTAGAGTGCACTTAAAAGCTTTAGTTTCTGTAAACATTGGATATATAGTCTATAAATCTAGATGCAAAAAGACACAATTCTGCATTATTGTAAATGATTCAATAGGAGATAAGGCAGAAAGTATATAGTAATAACATTTGAGTGATAACAGAAGATATAAAACTAAAGAGAGAAAGTATAAATTGAAAATTTTCAGTTATAGAATTTAGCTATGAAAACTTGAATTTTTAAACAAATTCATATGAATCAGATATAATTTGTTTATGAAGCAAATTTATAGCTAGAAATTCACAAATATTTTTCAACTTTAAGCAATTTTCATAAGTTAATTGAACTTTAGTCAGATATAGAAACATGAGTCTATTAGAAGAGTATCAAGAAATAATAATACTCTTCTAAAGGGGAAGAGCTGAGGGAGGGAAGGAGAGAGGGGGCAAGGGAAAGTGGTGGGGGGAGGCAGAAACAAATGTATTTGAAAAAATAAATTAAAATAAAATTTTAAAAAATGAAAAAAACTGATTTTCTAGGAAAAAATACTTTTCTAGTGAAAAAAATTGATGGCTTAAAAACTCTAATTTACATGAATAATGTGAACATTGGAAGCATATTCATACACACACACATACAACACACAAAATAGCATGCTAAGCTTCCCTCTTCACTGTGTCTTTTTTTCCTCTGTGTAAAAGGTTGTGTTAATTTGCCTCTTACTTTCTCTTTAGTTATGGTATTTTCTCATGTCCATTTTTATCACACATCTGTATAAACTTTCTGAAATTTTCCATCCCTCTGTAATTCACTTCAAATTCTAAAAGTGGCTATATGTTTCTTGCCCTTAGCTGAAGGAATAATATTTTGCAGTGTCAAATTTAAGGAAAAAAAAATAAGAAATGAGCTACTGTGTGTTCATGGAGCTCCCAGCTGTGATTAAAGTGGATAAGCTGGGGGGAAGCTCTCTATACATTTAGTAATTAATGACTTTCTTTAAACTGCAGAATGTATAATGCAATCATATATCTCTAATAAAAAGTTAATATTTTACTGCTTTAGAGTTAGTAAAAAGATTTTTACATATTTTTATAATTTATTAATAACAAATAGAAAAATGTGAACTCTTCCCTCCACCCATTTTCCTTATTCTCTAATATACTTAAAATTAATCTCATCTAATTATTTAAGTGATAGATCGTAACTATATTTATTTATTTTTGATTTTCTCCATTAGGCTTCCCTCCACTCTTACCCCACCAAATGATTAAAAATTTTTGAGAACAAATGTTTTGTTTGGTTCAATGCCGTGTCTGCAGCACCCTGCATATTTAATAGCAAGTAGCTGGAGATCAATAGATAATAGCTACATAAATATAAAATAAAATGATCCCAAACTTGATTTTACAGAAGTAAACAAGACCATAGGTTTTCCCTAAAGATATAGAGCTATTGATGGTGTCAGCATTTGAACCCATATCTCCTGCTCTAAATCCAAAGTCCTTCTAATAAATTTAATTACCCATGTGTTCATTTTTTTCATTTTAACCGTTGAAAAAGTATTTTTCAAGAATATGCATCTCTTGTTAATGAAAACATTCAAAGGAAAAAGGAAAATAGTTGTGTTTTTATTGTGAGAGCAGATTCCATAGTAACTGAGAGTTCTAGTCATCTAAAGAAATAATCTTAAATTAAATTACATAGCATTAAAACATTGAAAAAGAGAAACACTTAAAAGTTGTTGAAGTGACAGATGGGACATAATTTCCAGCAATGGGCTGTCAGTTCCGTGTAAGTGGAAAGACTGTGCTTTGTAAGTGGTAAATTGCTACAGAGGCTCTTGTAATTCAGAACTCAAATAAAGAAAGACTTTGAGACAATGAGCTGTAATTTTAGTAGAGCTTAAAGTGAATTGGATATATTTTAAACATTTTATAAACAATGAAGAGGGAGAATTACATACATAGTGCAATTTGCTACGGTAAGTTTAAACAATTTGACTCAATTATATGTAAAATGAACATATTTTGAAAGAAAATAACAAATGCCATTCAGACACTTTTAGCATGTAACTGCAAAGGGAATACTCAACTCATATTTTAGGAAAAATTATCTCTATAACTTTTCATTAAATACACCCTTTACAATCTGTTGAGATAAACATTGCCATCTAATTGGACTATTTTAGACAGTGACAAAAACGATCATTAAAAAAGAAGCAAAGCTAATATTCAACATTTTCTTCTTCACTGAATTTTCTACACACTAATTTTAATTAAAATATGTTTGCAATTATCATTTTGAGATAGTTTAGAAATTACCTCTAAGTTTAGATAATATATTGCGTGTAAGGGTAATTGTTTATATTATTATCAGTCTTATGAATGAAATTTAAGTCAGATTTCAAATCATAGATAATGGAGAATATCAAAATATCATGATCAAATTTATATTTAAATCTAATATTCTACAATTTTTGGAATATTATTATAATATTTTATTTTTATTTTGTTCAATTACAGTTGTCCCCATTTCCTCCTCTTACTCCCCCCCGCTCCACCCACCCCCACCTCCACCGCTCAGTCCTCCCCCGTGCCATTGTCTCCGTCCATGGGTCCTTTATACACGCTCCTGGATGACCCTTCCCCTTCTCTCTCCCATGTATTTTAAAGTGGATTAATTATGGCTGCATTAAAAGAACTGGGTTTTTTTTTAATTGCCATTAAAAGGATTTTACTCTTCTCAGTTTAGAGGACTAAAAATTAATTATAATTGTGATTTAATTTTTCAGTAGAAGATCTAAAACATCTTTTTTGTTTGTGTTTGTTTTCGTGTAGTTAAAAACTTCAAAAGTAAAAAGAATTCCAGAAAATAAACTAATGTAATAGTATCTTCCATCTTTGGTGAGCAAAGATCACTGAAGCATATTTTGTCAGATCATTAGTGTGGGGAGGTAGGAATTAATTTTAATAGTGAAAGATAATATTTTTGGCACATCGGGATTACGTACAAAGGGAAAAGCAAATATTACATATATAATTTTTGAACCATGCTTGTTTATCTTTCAGATAACACCTAAAATTAACAACTCTTATGATTTTATAGAACTGAATTTGATTTTGAGTGTACCCCTAAGATATAGCCATATTGTCTCTCTTACTTTTCTTTTAGGAAATAATAATAATAATAGCTAACATTTATTGGTTTGCTGTTGTGTCTCAAGCATTTTTCTCAGGTTTTCACATAGTTGAAAGCATTTAGGTCATTAAACAGCCATTTTAAAGGGAAGTGATTTATTTCCCCAGTTTTCTCGTGAAGATAGGAAACATCTCTAAGTCCCACTGAAAACACAGAAGGGTGAAGTCAGGAATTAATATTGGGGATTTCAAAACCAATGGGTTAAAGAACTCCACATCAAAATACCTTAAATCATTAAGATACATATTTCCATAAATCAGTGGCTTTTAGAATAGTCATTTAAAATTTTATATAAATATGAATTTATTTAAAATATGCCTTTTATCTAGGAACCTCCAAACATTTCTAGTACCCAACTTTGAAGCCAGAAATTGTGTCATGTTATCATATTTTGAAACATTATAATTGTCTCTGGCACTTTTAAAAATATTTTCAACTTTATTCAGTTATTTTACTTCTCAAAGAATACCAGACTGCATTCCCTTTGTATAAATTTAAACGTTGAAAATAAGATTAAAGTCTTCCTTGAGCAGGTTTCCAGGCTCAAGTAAGCAATTTTATGCATTTGATTTCAATCCATTTCTAGCTCTCTACCTATTGTGTTATGTTGCTGTGAATACATACATATTATATACTATTAAATCCAATTTTAATAACAAAGAGAATTGCTTTCTGTACAATATTCAGTGCATCTTTCTATGGACTTTGTATATCTCTCACTGTCTTCTTTAGTAATATATTCAGGCTTTTTTCTATTATGCTGTAACACAAGTCTTGTTAAATTATCCCTGGATACTTTATAACTGTTGTCATGATGGTGAGGGCAATTTTTTTTCAGTATTTTTTTTTATGTAAGATTATTAAAGTAGTTAATAGTATACTAGCAATGTACTAGTGGTTATATTGCTTTGACTTAGTCTCTCAGTATAATATTAAATAGAAATCAGGATGGAAGTATTTATATCATTTAATTTTAAAGATATTAAGTCCATTATGAATCATAGTGCTTTCCATATTAAGAATTTATGGAATTAAGGTCTCTTTTACTAGATAGTTATATAGTGTTTTATTTTCTTTAATTAATCTGGAATATTTTAAGTTAAATATTGATCTGTTTTTTTAGAGTAGTATAATTTTATCTTCTTTAATTTGTTGATATGATAAATACACATTCCTACCAGTCTCTCAGACAATCTTTTTCTCCCAATTAGACTTTGAACAGTCTCAGAGAGAACCCATGTGCACTTAGGTTATCTTGGGTTGAAGTTCTTCTTTACTCAAACATATTGTCACACAAGCCTAGTAAACAAGCGTCCTTCTCTGTTCCTACTCATACATTATACTCTAGCCTTCAGGATGGAACAGTGTAGGAATTGGAAAAATATGGTTCAAAGTGGGTTGGGGCTAGAACCTTATCCCATCCCAGTTTCTAAGGTGGAAATACAATTGCTCATGAACTGATCTCTTAATTGGAAACAGCTTAAAAATTGAAAAAATTAGGAACAGAAGTTCTGAATTCTTTCTTGTTATAAAATATTGATATGATTATAACCTCATTTGAGGATTTGTTGATTCTAGACTAGTGCTAATGATAAATTAAATTGCAGCTTTAGACCGTTCTTATTTTCTAGGTCATATTGATGAAGTTAGCATGCACAGTATTCCGTTATTTGATTGATCCTTGCTGTGTCACGTGGGATCTATCCTTTGTCATGTCAATTACCAAATATATTAAACTATCTATCTTATACAAGTCAGAGTATAAAAGAAGTAACAATGTATGTTAGTATGTCTATTACATGACTAAAAGGAATATATGTCTGTTTTTACCATCCTAGTAGAATTTTCACAAGTTTACTTTTAATAAATTAAAAAAATAAGATTCTGAAATCTTTTAAATTAGCGATTTAATAAATTAGGCTTAACCTTTATATTGGACATTATTTTAGAAGCTTGGCGCTTGTCTCCTCTTTATCTGTAATGAATATATATATTTGACTTTTTCTTCAATAAGAAATTCAAGTAATTCCTAGCATAGTCTTGTTACACTGTTCTCTCCCTGGTGTATAGGACCTCTTATAAAACTGTGATTTTAAACTTTGGAAAGGTACAGAAATCGCAAATGTGAACAGGTTGCTTAGAAATTTGAGATTTTTCACTTTCAGTATCTTTTTCTTAAACTAGCACTTCCTGTATTGATGACTACTTTAATAAAACAGACCATTTGTCAGGAATTCAAACCACTCTGACGGGAGACAGAATGTTAGGATACCTAAATTCCAATCAAATGCACTGCTGCACTCTGTGCTTGCATTTGAGAAATGGGAACAAGAACCATAGACTGTAACAGCTACAAAAAGATGTCCTGGCTTATAAGGAATGGTTCTTCCTCTAACGTTTAAACATTTAACTGGAATGAAAAGACATGTAATACTAATTATCTTGTGCTGGGAAATGGAATGTACATAGAGGTAAATGCTATTTAAACAGAATGTTTCAAGAAGCAAACTTGTATATTTAGAATTTTGCAGAGTGCAGCTATGTATTTTTGCTCTAAGTCATGCAATTAAAATCGTTTATAAAAGTCTTCTTTCCATCAACCAAAAATGAGGTAGATAAATCTAGTTTCACTTTCATCACCTCAGGGACAACAATGCTAAGATTATTGATGCAAAGGAACAGTCATTAGGTGAGATTTAGTGAGCTGTCAGAATGGATAACAAAAAGAGAAACTTGCAAATAAAGAATATTTTATTTAATGATAAATTATATTGAGACCTAATCAAAATATTAAAATGTGATTAGCTTTGAATATCAGTTTCTAAGACTTAAAAATGAAAAGAAAAATACACTTTAAACAAAAAATATCAGATACTTTGGCATATTCCTATAGAACAGCTTTGGAAAATTGTTTCAAGTTATCTTTTAAAAACTTTTAAAATAAATCATTTTTGATTACATCATTCTGAAAAACTCTAGTGAGCACAACTAATAAAATTCAGCCACATGCAATATGAGATCATTGCCACAGAGAAGTGTATTCCATGCTAAGAAATAAAAGTCTCACTCAAGCTTTTTCACTAATTCTCTTTCAGAATTAGTGTGCTCAGTGTAATCAATCAATACCTTACCTTTCCTCCCCATTGTATCCTAAGCTGACCTATTTTGTAGTTGAAAATCTCCACATTCAGGAATAATGCGTATGAAAGTAGACAGTGTTTCCAGTATTACATTTAACAAAGTAAGACATTTGAATGAGTTCTTCCTCCATAATATTTCTATAGAACTGCCTGTGTCTCTGTATGCATGTGTGTGTGCACACATGTGTGCTTAACTTTTTTGTCTTATTCGTTCCACAATTCCAAACAACAATTTGTTGTTTGAGGAAAAAGTAGGAAGGCTGGAGGTTCACCTCATTAGATTGCAGTAAATCCAGGTTTGATTCAACACAGTTACACCAAGTACCTGTTGCATAAAGAAATTATGGGAGCATTGTGAGCATGCAAATAGCCATGAAATGTTCAGGAATGTGGTGCCAATTGTATAATAATTTTGGACAAATTATTTTAAGTTCTCAAAGTTCTGTTACATTTTGTAAACAGTTATTTCAAAGTTCATATTTTTAATGTTTTGCTTTCAAAGTTCCATCTATGTTTTCCTTTTTATGAAGATATATTCAAATAATGTGATGTCTGAGCACATGTAAATCTGTGTTTCTTTGTGAAAATAAAAAATATGTACTGACTGATGTTTCAACTGAAAATTAATATGTTGTTATATTCAAGTGTAGCCACACTATGAGTTAATGAAATAAGGTAGGAAAGAAGAAAACTATTTGTATTTTTCAGAATGGAATTCCCAAGAGTGTTTTGAGAAATATTTCAGATTAAAAACTAGAATTTGGCTAATGATATGTGATTAGAATCTTGATGTTTCCAAAATTTTCAGGAATCACTTTTATCAAGGCTGTGCTTCTCAAAAATGATTGATGTGCACTAAGTAGCTCTATTTATTTATATTAGCCTTAGAGATCTTTCAAGGAAATATTTTTAAAAATATTTTCATGTTTGTTTATTCTGGGGAATTTATACTTTGTCCATAAAAGAAAGAGTGTGGCTCTCTTATTTTACATTATTCTAAATGCGATATTAAATGTCTCAAAGCATCCTCTATTGGTGGTGTATGGTGGAAGAAATACTTTTCCTTCTACCCGTCTAAGTTCTCCTGGCTGGGTTAATAATCAAATTGACATGAAACAAAGTAACAAGAAAAAATAGCCAAATTTATAATGTAGGTACATGCAGAGGTTCCATAAGAATTGGCAACCAATGACAAATTGGGCAGTTGAGGATTCTAAACCCCATTGAGCTAAGGAGAAAGCAAGAGTTGTAGTTTGGGGCTTTGAAGGGGAGGAACACAATTCACATGGAGATTAAAAAGCAAATGTTTGGTAAACAAATGTTTGCTGGGCCATCTTTAACAGGAGGACACAGAAAGGACTTTGATCAAAAGACTTTGCTAGGTTTCTTCCCATTACGCTTAGTTAATATTTTCTTTTTTAAATTTTATTTAAATTTATTTTTTCAAATACATCTGTCTCTGCCAACCCCCCACCACTTTCCCTTGCCCCCTCCCTCCTTCCCTCCCTCAGCTCTTCCCCTTTGGTTTTGTCCATGAGTCCTTGCTATATGTTCCTTGACTTTCCCCTTCCCTTCCTTTTCCCTGCCCCCCGCCCCTTCCCTCTTGTCTCTGTTGATTTCTTTTCCTTTCAGTGTTGCTGGTCTTATTTTCCAGGCATCTTTGTATTGTTGGTTAGGTTCCGCTTATAGGTGAGATCATATGGTATTTGTCTTTCTCCCCCTTGGCTTATTTCGCTTAGCATAATGCTCTCCAGTTCCATCCATGCTGTCACGAAGTTTAGTAGTTCTTTTTTTCTTTCTGCTGAGTAGCTATACCCTAAGAACACCAAAACACCAATACAAAAGAACCATGCACCCCAATGTTCATAGCAGCACAATTTACAATAGCCAAGTGTTGGAAGCAACCTAAATGCCCATCAGTAGATGATTGGATCAAAAAATTATGGTACATATACACAATGGAATACTACACTTAGTTAATATTAACTACGATTTTCTGTGCTGACTCTCTCCCTTTGTGGGGCAGGTCCTCTACCACAGTTCTTTCAGGCAGGGGATGGGGAGGAAACTCAAAGGCTTTTCTTGAATCTTTTATTTTCTTTAAAGTAACCAGCTTATTTTTTGTCTTTAGATAGTTTCTTCCATTTTGCATTTTTATTTTTATTACCCAATTAAAGTTTACTTTGAATATTATTTTGTATTGGTTTCAGGTGTACAGCATAGCGGTCAGACAATCATATAATAATACCAAAAAGAAGGGAATATTTGGGGGTGGGAAATCTGTTCCCCCTCATGGAAAATAAGTTATGCTTGGATGTCCTAATATTTTTTTAGTGTGAAAATTTTGTTGTGACAAAAACCTGAGATTGAATCCCAACTCTGACTTGAATTAATATCCATTTAATATTCTTAAGGCATGTGAACCCACTGAGCCAATTTTTGGGGGGAGTAAGATAAAAGTGTTTTATTCTTTTTATTTCACTTGACTTTTGGTGAGGATCAAATAAATACAAATAAAACTTGACTGGGTGGTGGCCACACAATGTAATATACAGATAACAGATCATATAACCATACATTTGAGACCTATGTGATTATGTTAACCAATGTCATCCCAATACATTAAAAAAAACACTTTTTTTCCTTATTTAAAAACTAAAATTTAGCTTTTGGTTTAGATATTCTTAACATATTCTATTATTTCAACTAGAAAGTCAGGCACACAGAAGCATTTTTCAAATTATGATTACTTTCAAAACATTGCTTGTAGGGTTCTACCTAATTACAAGCATCAGAGACATTATTGGAAACTGGCAGTTGTTGCCAAATGTAGTTTCCTTAAAAATGTGGCAGTGCCTCTTTTTGCCTTACTCATGGTCCCCTCACGTCTGTCTCTCTGTTTGGGGATGGGGCTGGTAAGTGGAAAGCATGGAAAGGTTCATCTTATGCATAAATTTGCTCAACATACGCTGTTTCATATTTGATCTCAAAATTGTTTTGCTTATGTGTGTATTTATTTTTATTCCACACCCGGTCTTTAACTTAATAAATGTTCCTAGTTCTAGAGTTGTTGATTCTGGATTTGCCATTGTATCTACATGATATAAAGACAATTCTTACACCAACATGGTAGAGGCACTGATTTGGAACATGCTCCACCATTTCAGACCCTCACTTGACTTGAGGTAATTTCTCCTAAGAATTCATTGTTATTTTTTTTAAACTCAAATCTCTGGTGAGACTATCTCAAATTTCAGAGATATTTTCATAATTTCACGTTTAAAGAGAGAAGGCAGCTAATTCCTCTATTTTAGGAGTTTGCCTTTATAGAATGAATATCACCCCCACCGCAGCAACTTAGAGCTCTATATTCCAAAGGGTAAAAGAGTGGGGTGAAATTTATAATGCAAAAGCATCTGTTACATGTGTTTTTAAAGAGCATTTAAATAAATTATTAGCCACCTAACCTTTTTCTCTTTGGATTTATTTAGAAAGTTTGAACAGAAGTATAGGAGACTTTGTTTATGTCCTGCCTTTTTCCAAAAAAGTATATACATAAATTAGAAATAGTGCATAAGATTAAAACAATAGAGTAGATATGTGATGCATAAAAGTAAAATAAGAAAAGCCAGAGGTAGTGTTAACATGCAAAGAGAACAGTCATGAAACATTCTATACATTGGCTAAAATGGACCACAAATTTGACAGTAAAATTCCTGAATGCCAAAGTCAAGATCTGTATAGAGATTTAGAAGGTCCCTATGGACTAACAACAAGCAGCTCCTCAAGAAAAACAGCTCTCCTGATACTAGGACTGAAATAAATGTCTCCTGTGGGCCTCATAATGATAGGATCTTAGAAGTAGTAGAGTTATTCGTCTTCAGCCAGTCTATGAGCCTGTTCGGTTTCTGTACTCTTTCTACTCTAGTTTTCCTACAAGATATCTCTACTTGAATGAGTTCATTGGCAGAAAGCTCAGCACTAATGAGGCATTTCATTATTTAGCAGACAATTTCTAGTTTTTAAAAATGTATTTCTTTAGTTTACTTCTCTGTATAATCCTTTAGTTATAATTTTAATTCTCTGGAGCAAAGTAGAACAAGATTACTTCATATTCAACTTTTAAATATTTTAAGAATAACAACCACTGTACCCTTATTCATACATACATTAACTTAAAAATACGCATTGTGGTTCTAAAATTTGCTGTGCAAAACTGTATTGTATATAACTACAAACAGTAAAAAGCACACCCTTACTTCCACTAGGTTTACAAGGAAAAAATTATTTTTATATATGTCTTTTCAGTTTTTTACTTTGTCTGAATGTCATGGGGTTACCTTTTCAGAAGTATGCTTCCTCCTTCAGAGCATGCATGTGCTCCGGTAGCCAGACTAGAAATGGAATATGTCAATGGGCCCTTTGCCTTTGGAATTCTAGATGGGTGGGGTTCAGACAGTGGTGGACAATGAAAAGAGAGGATTGGAACAATCAATTCCCTGTGAGGACACATTAACTGGCTTCATCAACCACAGGTCACGGCTTCTGTAAGACAGCTAATAATCTCTCTGCCCCTCTGCTTAGGGTCCTCCACTCTTTCAAGTTCAATAGTACTCAACTTTCCCGTGTGGTTTTCCAATATACCAAGTATTTTTTGGAAAAAAATCTATCTCTCTTTCCTAAAATGATTGATTTATTGTGTTTCCTCCTAGGAGTGTGATGAAGACAATTTACTATATTAGAAAAAGTGCCCAGCATATAGAGAAACATGTAACAAATGCTTAATAAAGAATTTAGGAAGACAACTGAAATCCAAGAATATAAATTTCACCATATTCTAGGTCTCCCTCTCCTACTTTTATTCCTATACCTTTTTCTTCTCTACTTCCTCCTCCCCTCTTTTTCTCTCTATACACGTATACACACACACATGAACCCAGAGGAACTGTGATTCTTAGTTAGAATTTGCATATTTGTAAGTTATGAATTAACACAACTTACAGTAGATGTTTATGTGCTTATTCAACAATTGTCATTTCTTATTAACATCAATACATTATGGAGAAAACTTGAATAATTCAAATTTAAATTAACAGAAATAGTTTAGGTAATCATAAATATAATTGTATTTAAATTGTAGTACTTACCTTTATGAGAATATTTTAATTTGTTAAGGAAATGCTTAAAATGTGATATCTACAGTTGTATAGCATGTATTTAAGGAAAGCACAGCAGTAATTGTTTCATTTTCTTCAGGCTAATGTATTTTGTAATTAATTATCTAACATAATTATGTCGGTTTATTCGCATAAATGTAGTCAAACATGGTAACAAATGGACAGTAGAAGTCAGAACAGTGATAATTCCTTCTTATTGATTTCAACTTTCTTATTACTCACTGGTAATAGGAGACATTACTGATGAAAGTACTTCAACTTTTTCTTAAATATTCGAATTACATTTTAGTTGCCTAATCTTAACAATCAATTAATAGTTAATAACCAACAAGTCACCTCCTTGATATGAGTTATTTTATAGTAGAATACCTATGTTTGATGAAGGCACACTTGATTTCTTTTAATGAATGTAATCATATTATAAAACATACTCATGGAAATAGTTCAGTGCCCTGTAATATGCAACCAGATCTTTCATGTTGCATATTATATGCTCAGTGCATGGCTAGAGTTTATAACATATTCATGTTCAATAAATATTTTATAACTGATTAATTAATGAGGGACACATTTGTTAAATCATTGCCATGTAGTATATTATATATAGGATATTGAAACCATGGATCACTCCTTGAAATAAAAAAGAGACTTACTGGCCTACCTTAATTCCCCTACCACCCTATTAATTTCGAACTATACAACATATCAAAAAATGAATAAATATTACATGCATTTTCAAATAACTAGTAAGCATGCAAAAAAATTATGCTCAGAAATATATATTTAAAAGAGAAAAAAATAGAGAATGTCCATGTCATTTTCTCTAACTTAATCAGAGGTATACAGGAATTATGGATACAAAATTATGAAAATATTGGAAGTTTTGCCAAATTCAAAAACACATTATTGTTGGTTAGCCTGTATTTTTCCATGGAACATGCCAAATCTGGGAACTTTTTTTAATCATCTAGTTCACAGCAATGATGAGTAACTGGGCAAGCAATGGCCTTTCTGACATTTCTTATGATTGCTGCATCACCAAGTACAAAAGAAAGAATGGCATTGTTCTTATAAATGAAAGCAGACTGAATCACTGGAGAATGGCAAATGAAAGAATCGTTGAAAGAGAGAAACCTAATACTAATGGCAAATGAAAGATCATTGAGAGAGAGAGAGCCATAGCACTAATGGCCTCTTAAGCCTTGATTAAACATGAGCAAAGGCCACAACTTGAGCACTCAATATGATTTTTTAAAATTAAATGTGTAGCTCACTTTTGTACTTTCTTATTTAATCCAGTTGGGTGTGGATTGTGAGTTATTTGTAATTTAAGTGTAATTTATATTTGTGATCACTTTATTATACACTTTAATAAAAGAAAATTAAAAAAAATTTAAACTACTGTGTTTGCATGATCCCTTTCAACCCCTGAGGTTAATATTACCCAAACACATACCTTCTATAGAAGGGGAATGCCTTCTGTTAAGAAGTGGTTCATTCTTTGGCAAATCAACCTATACTCTATTTCATCTATACCTCTGTTTCATTCAATACATTCATCATTCTCACCCAAATAAAACCTAACCATCCCTTCCTGAAAGAAAACAGTTTAACGTTGCTACTGGAGAATATTAACTTTTTTCTTTCAGTTCCAGATATATTATGGTACCACTGTGACTAAGTAATGTACTTTGAATATGCAAAATATGTAATGGTGAAGAGAAAGAGGAGTGACTACAATAAAAATTACCAGTTGGAGAAAGGCAAATTAAAAAAACCCTATATCTCACTTTACTTAATGAATAACCAACATAGCCATCCAGGTGGTGCCATGATCTGATTGTTTAGCCAAACTATGTATCCTCAGACATTCCCTCTGGGAAGTTCTAATATATTCAGTGTTCTCTATAGCCTCTTTTTGGCCATTTGGAAGGCCTATCAATGCTTTATAGTCAAATTCACAAGGTCATTCTGTGGGCCTGTATAACTTTATCAGCCAAATCCATGTTGATTCTAAGTCATGTATCTTGGTAATATTGTTTCCTGAAACTGTTAATAGGCTTTTACTAGTATTTCCATAATCTAACATAGTCTTCAGAATAGAAGCAGGCACAGGTTTTATCCTTTTGCACTTGGAATTGGTCTCAAAGCTTTAACCATTTCCCTATCACTCACATAAACAAATAACTTTATATTTTGTTCAAATTTAATTTGTCTTGGAGTATGAGGACAAAGTCATGGAATTTATTATCTCTCTTTAGACATGTCAGCATGATTTTTTAGGTGGAGAATGGTTAATAAGAGTTGCTTCTGAGAGCCTTGGCATGTCAGGATTCTCCAGAGTCTAAAAGTGCAAAAATTCTCACCTCTGAGTCTCTCTGCTAGCAGCAGTAACCTCACATTTCACAATGCTTCCTTTCATCTGGGAGAGCCTGATGTGGCGTAGCTCCATATACCAGCTGAAAAAGTATGTTAGGTACTAACAGTACACATGTTTCACTTTATATAGATAATCCCTGAAAACTATTAATGTTCTAAAACCCACCCACATAAATCAATATGGAATATATGTTCCAAGTACTATGTAAAGAAGGAGTTACTTGGCGAGCAGAAGATCCTTTCTGGAATAACTTGGAATCATACTAGTTAAAAAAAATAGTATGCCATTTCATAAGTTTAACCCTGTTATACAAAGAAAACTACTTTTGAAATGGGTGAAATTATATTTTCCAATTTTGGAAAACCAAAAATGTATGAATCTAAAGAGAGCTATTTTAGGAACATCTGTTTTATGTCATAGATTTGGCTCTGAAATAACAGGTATATGAATGTAAAGGAGAGAATTTCACTCATAAAGAGTACTTTCTGCAGGTATTTGGATGGAGGTGAGCTCCTCCTTTACTGGAATGGCCGTTTGACTGAAAGATTAAAGCCAGAGGGGATGATGACTCTCTTTTTATAAAGTAAGCCAGTGTGTTGAGACTAATATTGCCCTGTAGTATACTTGTCATAAAGCTAACTGTATAATTCAACATGCTAAAATACTAAATAAATTAAAATTTCACAATTATAGAAGATAGTTATTTCCATTTTTACTCTCAGGTGTACTTACTATTTCCCCCTGTACTCTGGACTTATTATGAGATAGTAGAGAAAGTCCTTTATTTCATAATCAGACATCTCAAACTTCCTTCTTAATTGAAATCCTATCATGGAGGGCTCTCAGAAGCAAAAACAGCCTATTCATGGAAAATTACCTAATATAATTATAATTTCTCTGAAGTTTAAGAGCCTTTAATGTTTTCTTTAGGATACTAAGAAAATTATAAGATTTTTTTATTTTCCCATTTTTTTCCCTTTGGGACATCAGATTTTTTTTTTTTTATGATAGTATTTGGGAAGGGAAAGGGCAAGAATTTTGTAGAAAACAGATTGATTCTTACAAGTAGAAAAATAATATAGAAGTAGCAGATGGAATATTTAGAGTGGCTGAATAAACCTGTTCAAGGCTGTGCTTTCAAGAATAACCCAGAGCCATGACATAGTTTTGTCACAAAGATGTCTCTCTCCCATAATCAGAAAGGCCCTAGATAATATCCTCACTGAGTGCTGTAAAAGAAACTAAGATGTAGAAGTTGGCCAGTTCCCAGTTAAAAATCTAAGTGTGATTTTTCAGCCCTGACCGTAGATAATTACAAGGGCTCATAGCTGCCAACCAGGTCTGGCGAACAGTCAGTGCATTGCAGTCTCTGAAGGGAGTTGCGGTCATGGGCATAGGGCCCCCTGGCCCTTCTTGCTGGTTCACTTACTTACTTTCTTATCCCAGGCAACTGCGCTCCTAGGTCTCTGTCCATGAAGCTATGGTTCAGGCATCTCTGCAGAGACCTCCTTATGGGGGCAGGAGGGAGAAACCTCAGAGGCAGTTTTTCTCACTCTGACTCATTGTCCAGTACTGTTACAAGCAAAGCTATAACTATGTTCAGTTATCATTTATATCATCATTTTCCTTCATATGATATGTCTTCCTTGCTGTGTTCCCAACTGCTTTGAAAAAGTTTCTTCATATGATGGGTTGATTGCTATGTGTTTCAGTATGGTTTTCTGTAGATTTATTATACTTGGTGTTCACTGAAATTCTTAGACCTGAGGATTTAATTTACAAACAAATTTGAAAAAAAAAATGTTAGCCAGTACTCTTCAAATAATGTTCTCTCAATTCCTTCTTGGATTGTAACTACATTTAGGCTTAATATAACTCTACACCAAGGTCCTGCCTCTTTTAGTACAATCCTTTTTTCTCTCTCTCTGTGAAATCCCGCTGATGTAGCTGCCTTTGGATTGGCTAGTGCTGATGTATCTGTCTTCAAGGTCAAGGATTTTCTTATTGCTACCAAGTAGCAAATAGATTTTTCACTTCCAATCCTATGTATTTTATTCATTTTGAGTATTTCCATTTGGTTCTTTTGCAGAGTTTCCATATCTCTCCTGAAATTCTCCAACTCTTTATCCATTATATCCATCTTCATCTGAAATATTTTAAACATATCTTAACAATGATGTTTAAAGTATTTTTGTTGCTAATTTAAATATAAATACCATTACTTGGTCTACTTCTAGTGACTATTTTTCTCTTATATCATGGGTCGTATTTATACTTTTGGGAAATCATATATATTTTTAGTCTTGTATGTTCTTATAATATATAGTTAAAAATTCTGGATTCTGTTTTTGGGGATGAAAATATTGAGTTTGTTAAGCAGGCTGCTAAATGTCTCATATAACACCTTGATGCTGTGAGCTCTTTGCTTTCGGCACGGTCCAATAATATTTCCATTTTGATTTTGCCTTTAAGGCTGCGGAGGCAACTTTGTCCTATGACGTGCTCCTAGCTACTAATGTCAGATTTTCTGGCATTTCAAGGGTAAGTCTGAGGTGTTAATCGAAGCCCTCTAAATTAGTGGCAATTGAAATCCAAACTCTGTCTCACCAGCTTGGGGAGCTACTTAATTTATACATATCCTTTTTAGCCTTCAGTGTGTTGATTTCTGCTGTATTCCTTAGAGTCTCACTTTACAAATGTATGGCTTAAAATCAGCAAATTATTTGAATTGAGTTTGACACATCTTTGGCTAAAAGTACCTTCTTCTTTTTTCAAAGCTCCCCTTTGAAACTCAGATGCTTTATCAGCTGATTTCAACCTCTAAAACTTCAGTCCAGTGAAACTGCATCTTTCCTCTCATACTCTACAACCTGTGTTTCACGTGAACTGGGGAGTACCCTGAGGTAATATGCTAGTTAAAAGTGAAATGCACTTAGTTTTCTCTCGTAATTTTAAATGACATAACTTCTCTAGTTTGTACCTGATAGTGTTTGCTTTCCTATGCCTTACACCATTTGTTTTATTTATAATTAGCTCAGAGTTTATAAGTGTTGTCAACAGGAGAAATAGTTTGATGTGATCATTTTCCTCCCCTCTATTTCCAGGAAGAAAGAAATCTGTGTATTTTAATAACACTGAAGTATCACATTGATGATGTTTGTTAGTGTTTCGGCTATTATATTTGTGTGTGTGTGTGTATACATACATATATTAATATGATAGAGTATATTTTACATGAAAAAGATAAAGAAATTAGAATAAAGTGGATTTGAATAAAATATATGAAAGCACAGGACACCCTTTCCAACAATAAATCTTCAGATTTCTGAATTCTACATATTAACATTGTTTTTCTTCGATCTTTAAGTTGTAAATTATACTCTGATTTTTCCTAAAATAAATACTCATTTTCTCACCTGAAATATGTCTTTATGCATGTGATTTTCATTTATAATGATAAATGTTTTCTTTTCAAAAGGAAGCATTCTTGTATGAATAAAATTTTATTATGTGAAATCTAACATGACAAAAATAAATTTATTGGATGCAGCAAGATATAGAGGCAAATAGATTTGTAGTCACCCTTTTAGATGTTAAATCATTGTCTAATAACCATATCTCACTGTCTTTTATTTTCTTCTTTTATAAAGTAGAAATTTCCTTAAGATTGTTGTGAGCCTGTACTAGGATAGTGTCTTTTATGTTGCCTGACACAAAGTATATCTTATAAATATAAATGCATTTAATGAATATTTCCATTTTATATATAAATATTAAATACACATATTTAATATGCAATATAAATATATATTTATTTAAAAATATACATAAATATATATTTAACCTTTCCCCAATTAAAGTTAAAAGCATCTACAGGGATATACAAAATCATTATTCATGACTAAAAATACATATATTTATGTATATTTAAAAATAATCACTCTGTAATTCTTGCTAGAGTTTTTTAAAATTATAGGGTCCATTAACATGACACTTCAACCCTCAATAACTGAGTTCTAATTTTGTTTTCAAAATGATTTTGTACTTGACTAATGTAGTAAACAAACTGATATCAGTCCGATTTTTAAAAATTGATCATTTTAAAATTCTTTTTGTCATTGTAGCATCCTCTATAAAAATGAATTAATAATTAGCATCATTGTCAGTTAAGACATATGCATTCCCAATTGTTCTAATTTTTCATAGTTAACTTTGTACAACATTGATTTAGTTTAGCTCATTGATTTTCTCCTGTTTTATGTTCTGTGGTCACAGGTGGTCTTTCTCCCCCATTTAACTATTTGTTCTTTATAATATGTATTGGACTCTGATTTCCTTCCCAAATCTAGTAAATATATATCTCTCCCTCAAAATTCAAACCTGGATTCTCTTCTAACTTTTCATGTATAATGACATGAGTTCCAATGGTTCAGCTGCATATTCTAAACATCTGATATTTATATTTCCAGTCCATTCTCTTCTATTCATAATTTTCCTTAGATTCTGGCAAGAGCATTTGCTGACAAGGGCACCAAGCTAAGTAGAACACACCTCCTTGTCTCTGTCTCTCTCTCTGTCCCTATCTCTGCCTCTCTCTCTCACACACACACACATGCCATACACGCATGCACATACCACCATTACCACACACACAGAGTCAGGAGTAAAGAGAGAGAGAAAAAATAAAAACATTTCTTTACATTGTTTGACTAGAAGCAAATGCTGACATCTTAAGAATGCTATATAAGAATTAGGGTGTGCTGTTGACAGTGTTAGAGGGAGATGCTGTTTCAGATTTCAGGGAGAACATAACTAGCAGAAGTGAAAAGACACTTTCTTGCCCCTTTTTAAATCTTCTCTCTTACAGCGCATGATTTCAATGATTTTTTATAATAAAGTTTTGTTTTCCA
Source organism: Pteronotus mesoamericanus (assembly GCF_021234165.1). NCBI lineage: Eukaryota > Metazoa > Chordata > Mammalia > Chiroptera > Mormoopidae > Pteronotus > Pteronotus mesoamericanus. The sequence continues at coordinate 35,036,798 of NW_026555285.1, read as the reverse complement.
TTAGTGCCAAGCGTGAATTTTCTTGCTTCTCTATGTGTTCTACGTCTTGGTTCCAGGGTCAGTGAGTTCATATAACATTTATAACCACTGAACATGACAGCTAAGAAAGATTTTGAAATATCAAATAATTAATATTGGCATAGCTAGCTAAATAGAAAGTATATCATATGTGGAGAGTGATACTAATTTTTTTCTTTGGCAACTGGAAGATATTGAATACAATAATTGTAGTTAATTTTATATTCAATAACTATGTAATACAAGGCATTCACATTTGTCAAATAAATAACAAATTTTAGTGTTATTTAATTCACTTTTAAAAGATTCTCTTTGACATTATATTAATGGCTGTAAAAGATGGTGATGAAAAATTAGTTTTTCTGAGCAGACAAATTTTGGCTAAAAGTCCAAAACCCCATTTCCATTAATTGACAGCACATAGTTTATATTTGTCAATACTGTTACTGAACAGCAAGTGGGGCCCCGCTGCCCACCGCCACCCTCTAGGCAAAATGTCTGAGCAAAGGTTTGGTGATAAAGGAAAGGGGTCTTTTTTCCAAAATTTATACAGTTTTGGAATAACAGCTTTCCATATGCATTAATCACTTAAGTCTATCAATTAAAGCTAAAATATTTAACTCCTGTATTTCCCTATCATCCCCACTGTTGGTTTTTAACTATCTTATTTCTATAGGATTAGTTTACAAACTAAAACAACATAAAATATAAAAGCCACACAGTTTTGGAAGAATGGCAGACTGCTGCCTCACAGCCCGCCCCTTCTAGAACACCCAAAGAGGGAGAACCCTGCCTCCCTCGTACTGGCTAGCCTGATCCTAGGCTGCGCCTGGAGTCTCTGCTTCCATCCAAAATACTGTCCTTTGGGACACATGGGCAGCTGCAACACAATCATTTAGGGATTCTCAAGGAAGAGAGCCCAGAGCCGCCTCTGCCCTTCTTTTATTTTAAATCCTCCAGTTTATAATTCCATGTGCACCAGAGGTGTTTAGCTTCTCAGCCAATCCTGTGCTAGACTGTTTACCATTGCCTCAGACAACCCCCTCTATGGCCCCTCCCGACCCCCCCCCAGTGATCTGATAAAATCTCTCTATCAATACTACTAAGCTTGCTTTTTCCTATTAGAATAACGATTACCATTTATAGAACATAAATGTAAGAGAGTACAGTTATAGAAGTAAAGATTGCTTTAAGAGATTTTAAAACAACAATTCGTGTGCTAGAAACTTACAAGATGACATTGAAACAAGATTTTGTAACATGACTATTTCATATGTGTTCCCATTTCAATGCTTATATTTTACATATCAAATGAATGGCTCATTCTGAATCTAAAATTTAATTGTAGCTACTCACCAGGTATTTTCACACCTAAAAAAGAATATATATCAGAAGCATAACCATGTTCATGAATTGGAAGAATTAACATCATTAAAATGTCCATACTACCCAAAGCAATCTGTAGATTCAATACAAATGCTATTACAATACCGATTACATATTTCACAAATTTAGAAGAGATGTTTAAAAATGTGTATGAAAAAGACCAACTCTGAATAGCCTCAGCAATTTTGAGAAGAACAAAGTTGGAGGAATCATAATACCTGATATCAAGCTATATTACAAAGCCACTATAATCAAAACAGAATGGTACTGTCATAAGAACAGACACATAGATCAATGGAACAGAATCGAGAGCCCAGAAATAAACCCAAGTCTCTATGGTCAATTAATATTTGACAAATGGGGCAGGAACATAGAATGGAGTAATAATAGCCTCTTCAACAAATGGTGCTGGGAGAACTGGAATTGTGCATGCAGAAAAAAATGAAACTAGACCACCAACTTACATCATACACCAAAATAAACTCAAGATGGATAAAAGACTTAAACATAAGGCAAGACACTTTTTAAATGTATATATATATATATATATATATATATATCAGACTATAATACAAATTATAATATTCAAAACAATATGGTACTAACAAAGAGACACATATCAAGCAATGGAATGGAATAGAGAGCCCAGAGGAGAGAAAAAAATCTACGCAAATACAGTTAATTAATATTTTAAGGAAACCAAGAACATTCAACTGGAAAAAAAATAGAGTCTTCAATAAATGGGTTTGGGAAAACTGGATATTCATGTGCAGAAGAATGAAACTGAACCACTAACTTACACCACTCATGAAAGTTAACTAAAAATGGATAAAAAACTTAAAGACCAGAAACTGTTAAACCCCTAGAAGAAAACATAAATGAGAAGTTCCTTGACACCGGAATTGGTGACATTTTGTTTTGGGTATGACACCGAGCAAAAAATTAAATTATGGACCTACATCAAACTAAAAAGCTTCTGCACAGCCAAAGAAACAATCAACAAAATGAAAATCAAGGTACACAGTAGAAGAAAATAATTGCAAATCTTCTCTCTGTCAAGGGGTTAATATCCATTTTATGTAAGAAACTAATAGAACTGAAAAGTCAAACACACACACACACACACACACACACACACACACACACACACACACAAATAACCAGATTAAAAAAATAGGTAAAGGACCTGAATGGAAATTTATCTAAAGAAGATATATAGAAGATATAAGAAGATATACATGAAAAAAATTCTTAACATCATTAATCATCAGTAAAAATCATCAGTAATCATGTAAATCAAATCACAATATACACATACATGTGGTGGATCTTACTCAGACATGAGTAGGAAGGAAATTCTGCCATTTTTGACAACCTGGGTGGTAGTTGATGGCATTATTATAAGTAATATAAATCAAACAAAGAACTACAAATACTGTATGAACTCATCTATGGACTCTAGATAGCTGAACACATAGCAACAGAGTAGACTGGTGGTCGATAGGGCGTGGGGGATGAGGGACATGGGTAAAGGTGGTCAGAAGGCATAAACTTCCGGTTATGAGATGCATATGTGCTGAGGATCTAATGTACAGCATGGTGGCTATAGTTAATAACACTGTGTTGTATATTTGAAAGTCGCTAAGAGAGTAGACCTTAAATGTTCTTGCCTCACACAAATACGGTAACTATATGACAAAGGTGGATGGGTTAACTAACCTTATTGTGGTAACAACCATTTCATAATACAAACATATATCAAATAATCACCCTGAACACCTTAAGCTTACATAATTTGATATGACATTTATTCATTAATAAAGTTGGAATAAAGATTTTTGCTTTCTTAATTTTGCCAGCTTTTGGTAATGTAACCAAAACTTAGAACATATTCTTTTTTTCTGTTTTGAAGACATGGTTGTTTGTCAGGGTAGGAGAATAAGATATAGATTATTTTTCTATAGATTAATTTGTAAATTTTAAATATAGTTAGCATGTTCTATTTGGACCTCTGTTTGTATTCTTGCCTGAGATAAAAATACAGAGAGAGATACTGATATCTTAAAGAATGTCTCTCTTTTAACACCTGTAAAAGTGAGTCTGTGTTCTTTCTTTCCAATCTTCCTTTTTCTCCTATGTATCTTAGTTCAGCAAATGGGACCATGATCCACCTAGTTGATTTGAGTCTGAAACACTGGATTTATTTGAGTGATGCACTCTATATCAGGCCCTTTCACTAGTTCAGACATTGATCCAACAGTTTTCCCTTCTCACTCTCTTATACATTAATTTATTTTTATTATCTACTCTATCACTCCCATTGTTACAAAAGCATGGTATTTTTTTGTCTCAGTCTTTTACTGAGAAGGACCTTTTCTCTTGACCGAACTTCCTTTGGTTAAGCATCACTCCATTACTTTGCTCCCCATTGTAATAAATCCTCTTGAAAAAATCTTTTATCTTTATTGATACAAAATTTTCCCCTACCAACACCTTTTAACCTTATCACTGTTTATTCAGTCTTGGTTTTTGTTTCTGTGCTGTTTATTGCTCTAAAATATACTATCGTTTATATCTATTATGTTGATTATGTTTATGTGCATTTCCCTGATAAAATATAATTCACATGATGTCAAAGATATTTTTTCTGTTGTACTAAGCTGATCAGCATAAGTAGGCTCTCAGTATATATTTGTTGAAAGAATTGATAAAGGAAAAGTTGACTATTTCCTTTCCCTCAGCAACCTCATGTACTTTTCATATTATGTTTCATACCTCTTGATTCAGTCCACTTTGCTCTATTTTCAATGAAAACACTTCCCCACTGGGAGTCTCTAAACCATGGCACACAGGCTGCATGCAACCCAGGATGGCTATGCATGTGGCCCCCCAAAAATTGTAAAAATTACTTAAAATCTTTTCCTTAGTGTTTGTGTATTTAATGTATGGCCTAAGACAACTCTCCTTCTTTCAGTGTGGTCCAGAGACACCAAAAGGTGGGCCAGCCCTAAACCATAATCATATTTTGCCTAGTTTATTTTAATGGCCTCTTAATTGCCTTTGATTGTTATCCTGCTCTTACATTTCTTCCACTCTATCTCAACACTGAAATATAAACAATCTTTCTAAAATATGTTTCATCACATAATCTTCATTTATAAATATAAAACACCTCACCCCTGTCCATCAAATAAAATTCATTGTCATAATATACAAGGAACCGGTTGACATGGGCCCTACTATTCTCTCCAGCCTGATCTGCCACAGCTCTCCATTCTGCAATTCATACTCCAGCTGTACTGAAAGGATTATAGTATCCCAAATTAGCATTACACTAAACCTGCATGCACTGCATTTACTCTCAGTTTCCTTGCTTATAAAGGTATTTTTACCAGGAATACTTCTCCTTACTATTGTGGATAGAATTTCAGAGTTTACTTAACATCAATTCCTTTGATAACCCTTCTCTGACTCTTCTTAGCTCATTGTTACAACCTCTCTATTACAAAAGTGACCCTTTACTCTTTTCTGTTTTAATGCTGTTACATTGTCCCATAATAATTACTCTAATTCTCTCTTGATCCTACTGAGTTACAACTTATTCAAAGTTAAAAACTTTATATATTTCATAGATTCCCTCCCCTACTAGCCAATTATGTCAAGTAGATTATTATTCTCTGCTTTGTAAGAGGAAGGAGTTTCATCTGTTTCTATTGTTAATGTTCCCCAAGCAGCTAGAAAAGTGCCTGTCACATAATAGATATCCAATATTTTTTTTGAAAATTGAACATTATCTATTATGATTAGGTGCCGTTAACTAATAAGAACAATTATTATCCTTTTATTAAGTATGAAAATGGCATTATTATTACATATATTTTCGGGTCTTTGTAGTATTTTTTTTTTCTGGAAAACCAAACAGAATGCTTACTGCATGGAAACTACTCTGCCTCCACACAGATATTATCTGGAAAAGCAAGCTCTGTTACAGAGAGGCTCCAGAAGAGCAGTCAAAAAGGCCATGACAAAGCAATACAATGACGCACACAGTTACATGTCCATCTGCGAATGTCTCAGTCATGAGTCCCGCCAACTCCTGCTCACTGCCTTTTCAGGTTTAGAAGAACAATTTCTTATGAAAAGATAAATATTTACAAAAAAGAACATCCTTTTTGAGGCATTGGATACAATGCCTTAAAATACATAAAGCAAACAGATTTCCCATGAGTCACAAGTTTTCTGAAGGACATGTTTCCCTTCCACTCCACGTTAAACATTGTTTTCTAAATAATGAAAAAAACTATAGTCTTAGACAAAGTTAAACTCAACTTCCTAAGCTAATTATCATCTTTCATATAAATATTTTCTTCTTAACCCAGCATCTCAATGACTTAGGTTAACAGCAACTTCAGAATTATGCAAAAATAGAAAAGAGGAAAAAATATTATCTCACAGCATTCAAGGTCATAATGATGTAGGCAATATCCAGGGTAGGAAGTCCAGACTCGGAGTTTTTGCACTGGCAAGGTATTATGCTTCCAAAATGTGCTCCCTCCACCCTACTAAGGCACAAAGTTCACATCCGTGGGTCCATAACTGTAATTTTGTTAAATAGCTTTGTCCCCTTTCTTTATTTAGGACACAGGTAAAAGGATAAAATTGTTGCCTCTTAATGTAATTAATAATGAAAGTTCCAGTGAGTTTTTCTCTTAACTTTACTAACGTTAAAAAAGGTTTTCTCAAAGTCATTGAAACTCAAAGTAAATTTTGTTCTTTTAATTGCACAATAAATAAAATAATAATAAGAGTAATCAGTGGTACAAATAATTATTATTTGACACTTTAAGGCAAGCAGATATTTTAAGTGTTAATTATTTTTAACTGTATGTTGAAATTTTATTTCTATTATTATTGAGTATAACTTTATTTGGAAATGAACAGTAAATTTTCAAATGTCTTCATTAGTATACACATTAACATAGTCCTTCTCACTGTATTTTAGCTGCTGTGGCACTGATACTGATGAAGATAATTATTTCTTCAGACTTTGATTTTTCTTTTACTTTTTGCAAAAAGTAAATGTTGCAACTCAAAGTCAAATGCTGACAGTAAAACACAGTTCAGTATTAGATGAGATTCATTCTTAATTATTAATTTTTTAGGTATGATCATGTTATTTTTAGTAAATAGAAGAAAAAGTACTTCATTCATTAATAATAAATGTCAGCATAAACCTGTCACTCTAAACCAATATTGAATTTCATTTAAGAAAAACTTCTTTTAGTCTTATTAAATTAATAAATAAAGATTGGAACATTTACTTCACACATATGTTTGTAAAGTAAGATTAATACCAATGAACTGGGAAAACAGGCTCACTGCTCTTAAATCTTCCCTTTCCTCCGTATTTCAGGCTGCTAAACTCATGGGACCAACAATACATGGGGATGTTTCTTTTCATAACCATGTTAATTTAAAATCTGAGGTGAATAAAATAGCATTCAAATTATTTAAAATAATATTTTTTAAAAAATAAGCACAATTTATATAAATGTAGCAATATAATAATAACCTTTTCTGGTAACCATAACAGTTTTTTGTCTTTTTTTTAAAAATTTGATTTCTCACTTCTGGTCTTTTGTCCGTTATTTATCCAACCAACACATCTTGACAAATAACAACCTCTATGTGTTCTTCATGCTCATGTAATTATTTATATACACACAGGTATATATATGCTTAGATTATTTAAAGCAAAATGTAATTATTATATACGCATATTTTTTCATTTGCTCATTCAAAAACAACTTCTACATATTTTTCAGATACATTTCAAATTTGATTGAATAATGCTTATTAACTGTATAATTTTTCTACTGATACACATTCACTTTGCTTGGAAATTTTTGCAACTGTAAATAGCATGGCAAAAAGCATCCTTATATACATATTTTTAGATTCTTGTAATTCTAAGACCTAAATTTCCAGAAATGAGTTGCCAGATTAAAAGGGTATTGTTAAATTTACTACAGAAACTTTGTTGGTTTATTTTTATAACTTATATGTATGTATATTTAGATGTATACATGACATATCCTTATTATATTACTAACAAATTTATTATTAAAATTTCCATAGTTTTCAGTTTAGAGTTGTTTTTGAAATGCACAAGTTATATCTATAACTTCACTTTTAAATTACATTTTCATAATCACTTTCTAAACTGCCTATTTTTAAGTTCCTTTAATATTCCATATTATTTCTAAAAGTAGACTTGCATTGTCACCTATCCCAAATCAGCATTATACTAAACCTTCAAAAAGAAAAAAGCACTTTCAGGGACTCATTTTTAATAATAATTATTCCAAATGCTAAAATGGTTTCATTCAGTGAAATCCACATCTATCTTGCCATAATTAAATTCAGCTGCTTTGACTCTTCAATAAGTATTAATTTTGTTCAATATAATGACCCTTCTTTTACAGAATTAAAGTTATTAGGTCACCTGCCAGCAGTCTTCTCTCAAGCTACTTAATTATCATTTCTTTAAGCTTTATTCATATCTTATATTTTCAATATCTGACTCATTAATTTTTCTCCCTTATGCACACATTGCATATTTTTTCTACATCATTTTTGGCCTTCAGACTTCCCGAAAAAGTTAGAATGTAGCCAAGCATTGCATAAGGTATTTCGATGTTTCCAAATTTTCTAGCTCCAGTACTCAAAAAAAAAAAAGAAAAAACTATTAACTTGGAGAAAATGACTCATTTTTAGAATGTGCCTTATTTCCATAAATTATTACTCAGTGAAATAAGTTGGAAGATTTCTTCTGACAAATCAATACCATTGTATCTAGAAATTTCTATGCAAATAATTGAAGGACAGCACATTACAAAGAGGATCACAGCATTCTTCTGCCTCCCCCGGCCATTGTAGTGGCTCAGACACAGCTCATAGCTGTCCTCCCTCCACACATTCTTGTTGGGCAGATATATTTTTGTGATTGCCACGATTATACTCATGACCTCTTGATAGTTACCATTGGCTGCTTTACAAATATGACTTCACCTTCATTCATTTGACCTCACAAAAGCACCTGAATGAAAACAATCACCTACTTTTGTAGAATTCTTAAACATACTAATCATCATTAAATCTTCTATGATATATCAGACATCCCAGTCTCTAACTTAGAAGTTAACAAAACTAATCATAGTTCCTCCATGACTCTTTACCATGATAACTACTACGAATCTTCTAAATAAGTTAATGTTTTATACATTTTATGACATAAATGTCACGACTCCTTTTTAGTCTTTACCTTCCAACTTCTAATGTTTCTTCTCTGCTAATTCAAACCTGCATTATTTATTACTTTGAATATTGAAATAATCTATTATTTTTTCCTGAGATGAGTTTTCTGCCTTAAAAATTCTGCTTTGCACATTTCAGAGAGTATGAGAAAGTCACAGTACAAAGGCAATGATAATATTAGTTGGTTAAATCCCTTATATGTCTTTCCACATCCCATGAAAGAAGAAAATCCTGCTTACAATGGCACACAGGAACTTCAAAGGCAGGCTTCATCTTCAAACATTAATTTCTGCATAATTTTTAACCCAGTAATGCCAAACAGCTTATGGCCTTGTATAAATATTACTGCTTATGGTCCCATGTGTTAATCCATTCTAGGTTTCTGTCTCACTCAACTCTTTCCCTATTAATAAATAGGGAAATTTATTAATGGAAATTTATTGATGATGCAATATCCATCTCAAAAATAAGCTTGAGAAGGCATTCTTGAGCCATCTCTATTTAGATGATCCTTCTTGTGCTTCTATGGTATTTATAAAATAAATTTTCCTTAACACCTATCAATAATAAATCACAGTTAATTTTTAATTGATGTTCTTTCTTTTTTTAAAAAAACATTTTCTTTAAGTCTTTAAGGGCTAAAATTTTGTTTCATTTTTCTTCTTAATTCCAACAACTATAATGTTGCCTGATAGAATAAATGCCACATTTTAAAATAGTTACTGGATCTACTTCCTGTATGGCTGAAATTCAATTTCAATCTATCCAGGTAGGCTCCTCCCACAAGCTTACATAATAATATAAATTCATATAAATCTTGGGCAATTACAAAAACAAAACTACTTGTAGACACTAGAGGGTAAACCAAAGGCAGGTAGATTCTGCAGGAGAGTCTATATTTGGAAGAAGAGCAAGGCATCAAATGAGTTAGCACATTTTGGAGGTTTATCTTAAGTGAAGGGTGGAGTTGGAGCTACAAGTGGTGACTGAAACTGGATTCAAAACTCACAGACTTTTTTAAAGTTTTTATTTATTTATATTTAGATAGAGGGGAAGGGAGGGAGAACAAGAGGGAAAGAAATATTGATTTTTGAGAGAAACATCTGCCCCACCCCAGGGGCTGGGGGGTAGAGAAGGACAGCCTGCAACCTATGCTTGTACCATGACTGGGAATCAAACCAGCCATGTTTCACTTTGTGGGACAACACTCAACCTACTGAGTCACCCCGGTCAGAGCAAAACTCAGTGACTTTTTATCCTAAGAAGCATGTGGCAGAAACTGATGTGATCTCAACTATGGAAAGTTAGTAGGGAGCTCTTTCAGCTGTTACTTTGCTCTGTTATTTCTTTCCTTCTCTTCTGCAAAATGTTACATGTAAAAAAAAAACTTTTTACTGTGTTATGTATATACCTCACACTCTTTTCTGAATTTCCCCTCAGTTTTTCTTTTCTTTTTCTTAGTTTGTATGTTTTTTGTTTATCTTCAGATATTTCCATTTCTAGCGAGCTCTTCAGCTATGTCCAGCCTACAGTTAAATTTGTTCTTCTGATTTTTAATGTTATTTATTATCAAGTTCAGTCCCAAAATTTCCAATTTTTTAAAAAGCTACTTTTTTCCATGACAAAATTTTATATCTCACCATTTATTTTCATAAATATATTAATCAGTAAACTTTTGAATCTATGTTTACTAACTCAAGAATTTAGACCATTTATGAGTCAATTTCAATTGTTACTCTTTTTCATGTAGTCTAGTTTTTTGGTCTGCCTACTATGTAGTTGAGAGATACATGAACTAGTATATGAAAAATTATAGAGTCTATGGAAAATGTTATCTTTACTAAAAGAGGTTGTATTTAATCATCAGAAGGATAATTAATGCACTTCAATCCACTGGTTTTCAAAACTTGTTGGATCTCCATTCTCCTTTGCTTTTAACTCTGAATTAGCCTAACAAAGACTTCCTTGAGAGCTATTAACCTCTGCTCTTCTTTCTTGATGCTTCCTTCCTTGTACTGTCATTCAAATTTCTTTTCTCCAGCCTTGTAAAATACTAAGGTCTCTGATAGCTTCAGGCATTCTTTGTTTTTGCTAAGATTTTCAGTCTTTCAACCCATGCTATGTGTCAGCAAATGTCGTGATGGAAAAGCAGAAAAAGGGCCAGACTCACCATGGTGATATTTTCTTCTCCCTAGGATCTCGTTCCCTCCAACCCCAGATATATTTATGGATCTTTGGTGCATTCAAACTACCTTTTCTACCCGTTTTACCAGTTTTTGGTATGGGTTTTGATCCGTTGCAAATTAGGATATTTTACCTAGAAAGAGCTGGAACTATTTTTTATAATTAGGGAATAGATTTCAAATTGAAACTATATTGATAATCTATTATTTTAAAATGTCTTGTTTTCCAAAATTATTTTATATTTTCCCACCTACTTATTTCCAATATCCTATGACCCTAGGATATTATGATTTAATTTTATCTGCCATTTAGCCATCTAATTTACATGTACATATCATTTTGATTCTATAGAAATATGTGATACTTATATTTCTCGAAGTACAAGGGGATTAAAATGAATATATTAGAAAATAATTTTATTTTCATTATATCACAGTTCTGTCCAATAATTTCATATAAATAGAATAAAAAAGAATGTCATGTTTCTATATATATATTTTCCATTAATATTTATAATATTGTTACTACATTTTTTGTAAAAGCTGTACTTCTTTTTTTCATAGAGGCAGACCGTGGCAGATGGAGGAAAAAAATATATTTTTTAGCTTTACCAGGACAGTTATAAGACATATATATGTATTATTCCTTTTACATAATCTTTATAATATAATGTGTTAGGTACTATTATTACCTCCATATTATAAAGAAGAAAATGAAAGCATACAAGAATTAAATAAATGTCAATTCCTGAACATGGCACATAAGTGATAAAAATTAAATTTCAATCCACAACATAATTATACACATTTTAAAATCACCATTATATCATAGCAATGTACAAATAAATAGTATACACATAAATATATAGAGTTGTGAAATAAATAAGATATGTATATAATATCATATATGCAAAAAACTATTCTTGCTTCATAGAAAATATAAATTCCTTTCAACTTCCTTCCTTCAACTCTGGTCATTGCTAGTTATTACAAGAGGGTTGATGTGAGGCAAGTAGCACAAGTCGTGCTCAGGCCTACAAGAGAGCTGCTTTTGAGCTTCCTGATGTTTGCCTCCTTGCTTACAGGGTGACAAAGTGGAAAACTATTTCTTGGCTAAATAACCATATCATTTAATAAATATGTATACCATTGGTTCTCAAGGACTTCCCTCAAATCCCATTAATGTACCCTTTTCCAGAAAGTCAGGTCTCTATCAGTATCCCATCCTTGTCACCAAAACTTCGAGGTAATTGGCTTTGCTGCCCTCACAAGTTACTAAAACACCATGCTGTGGTCACACAGAGGTAGACCGAAGTCCCAAGGTTCCTGGGTCAGAGACAAAGAACTTTATTACTTACAGAAAAAATAAGAGCCAGAGGATCAATATAGTAGCACATCAATGTGGAAGGCCAGATATAATCAGCCTGTGCAGTGAGTTTCACCATAGAAGAACTGTGAAGTGAGCTACTGTCATTTTATGGCAAGCAGTAAGCAGGAAAATTCTTTGCGTGAGAGAGACGTGACAGTATCTCTCAGCATTGCCAGTTACATAAACAATCCTTAAAAATGGTCAGAGTGCTCGGAGCCTTGTAATCTTGAAACGCACGCCAGGATATGCACAAGTAAAAGGGGCCCCTAGAGGACTGTACCCAAACTCTGTATGACTAGGACACAAATTAAGCAACAGAACATTACCAGCACCGCAGGAAAACATCTGCGTGTTGCTTCTTTCCAGTTACTACTTACACTTTAAAAGTTTCCAATGGCCTCAGCTCTTGAAGATTGATTATTTTCGTATATTCAGATAAATAGAATCAACCAGTATATTTTCATTTGTGCCTAACTTCTTGTGCTGGAAATTATGTTGGTGATGTCTACCAATACTGCTGTGTATTGTTGCAGATTATTCATTCCCACTGCTAATAGCTGTAAACATGGAAATATGGCACAGATTATATATCCATTCTACCACTAATATACATTTAGGTAGTTTACAGTTGGGGTTGCTATGGGTGGTGCTGTTTTGATCATGTAAGTGTATGCCTTTTCATGAACATATGCACTCCTTTTGAGTATGTACCTTAGTGGTAAAATCACTGGGTCACAGGATATGCAATTCTGCCTAACAAAATTCTAAAGTGATTGTACTGATTTAAATTTCCTACAAGCAGCAGTGTATGAAAATAACAGTTGTTCAATATCCTTTTCAACCTTTGGCGTATTTTTATTGTTTTTATATTAGCTATATTGTCATTTTAATTTACCTACCTCTGATGTCTAATGGTGTTGAATATCTTTCTTGTTTACTGGCCATTTATATATTCTTTATGTAATGTAAGTGATCACATTTTTAGAAATAGAATAATAATAGAATACTATTATTCTAGATTTAGAAATTTAGAAATAGAATAATAGAAATTTTTAACATTTCTATTACTACTTATGCCTCCTTCCTGTTCTGTAAGCATTTTGTGTAATTCTGAATCAAGTACCTTGTTAAATATAAATATGTCTCACATCCCTTCTGTTCTGAATTGCTTATTTATTGCCTTAATGTTACCTTCTGATGACCAGAAACTTATCATTTTAATATGAAAACACAGTTGCACACATGTACATTTAAGTGTTGTACGTCTTCTTTCTTCAATCTTTGTTCCGAAATCTTGAAGATGAACTGCTGTGATTTTTATAAGCTTTTGTTTCATCTTTTACAATTACATTAAGCATCCATTTGGTGTTTACTTCTGTGTATGTTGGTGGGTAAATGTCATAAAGTACTTTATCAGGTGACACAGTGCCACTTATTGGAAAGACAATCCTTGCTGCACAGCATGTGATGTTCCCTTTGTCATAAAGCAAGTAACCCTTTATGTGCACATTTATTACTGTGCTTTCTATTCTATTCCACTGTATGGTTTTTCTGTTCTTGCAACATCACTTTTCTATCTTAATTATCTTAAGTTATAATAGGCATTAATATCTTGTGGTATTACTTTTTTAGCTATGCTTTTTCAAAAGTTTACTTTATCTGTTCTTAGCCTGGACTTTGCATTTTCATGCGAATTTAAGAAACGAGCTTTTAATTTCATTACATGCACACACATTCACATGCACAGAGTGAGTTAGTGGAGTCCTGTTGATAGGAGCCCTAGCTAAATCTTGAATGAGACAAGTGGAAAGGATTAATTACATCCTCTGTTGATCAGAAAAAAATTGTCAACAGAGTAACATTAAAGTAAACATCTTTCAGAAGTCAACACAGTGTGTGACTCAGTGTGAGTCATTGCGGGGCAGTCCACCTGAACTTCTTGCACTCATACAAGTCTTGCTGTGTATATGGAGATTATAAGGCCCTGACTGCTTTGTAATTTGGGCCATCTTTCCAGATAATTTATAGAGCTCCTGTTTTGGAGAGTTAAGGTAAAGGCTGTCTGCACAAACAGTAGGCTTGCTTCCTGCTTGTTTTAATGTCAGTGGGTCTCCTGATGCTCAGAGTCCCTCTCCTTTGGTGCCGCCCAGTGCATATGCCAACTGCAGGTGGCCTCCCGCATTGCCCTGTGAGGCTCAGTGGTTAGGAACCCAGAACATGCTTGCTGATATGATTACTTTGTATTTTGATCCAGAATCTGGCATCTTCTGTCAGCACCCGTTAACTGTAGTTAGCTCATATACTAGCATTTAAATAAAGCAAAATCAATTCCCTTGCACATAGGTGGTTTCAGTTTGAAAACCATCAATCTCTATTCTTAGAGTATCTACATATTTCAAGAAATTCATATGCAACTGCAAACTAAATATTTAAACCTAAATGAATTATATGAGAAATTTCCTAGGATAAAATGAGGGTAATCGAATATATGAACTATATTAATTGTTCAGTGGGTTTTTTTTCATAAAAAAGTGTTTCAAGATTTTCATCCTCCAACAAAGAAAGCAAGCAGTGGTAGTTACAAGTCTTATGACAGATTCTTTAACAGCAGTTCACCTTCTACCTATATTAATTCTACATGTACACATTTTTTTGGCAAAATAAAAACTGAATTTATCATTGCTTATTACTTTACAGAATGTGTTATTTTGTTCAAAAGAAAAAAAATACAATGAAAACAAAGTGGCCTCAAATATCATTTCCCAGATAATACTAGTAGTAAAAAACAACGTGAATGAACACATATTTATACATATATAAGAAATCAGACTCTGCATGTCAGCTCTTCTCTTAATAACCATGGGGATATTTTCATTTCAAAGACACCTGCTCTACTTTATTTCTTGTAATGTCTTCCAGGCAGGTGATTGTATGCTTACTTAATAATGTGTCACCAACTGGTGGACATATGTTATTTCTGGGATTTACTATTATACAATGAATTAAAATGTTTTGGAAAAAAATCCAGGCAAAACATTTCAGTTAAAATAGTTCCTTGAAAACTGAATATGACAAATTGAAATTAGTAGGACTCAGATCTTGGAAAGTGAATGGAATGCATTAATTTATTTGTTCAAAAATTATTTTTGAAGGTTCATTCTTCAAAACAGAGTAAAATTATTTCACTCTTTTCTAAACTATATACATAATATAAAATTTTATACACTGACAGTACATTATCAATTTATACTAAAACATATCCTTCACTTATATATTTTATATATCACTTTATTAATTCTCTTTATCTTTTCTATTATTTATTTCTACTTTTCAACTAAATCTCTAAAAAGTCAGGAACTATCAAATTACAACTGACTCAAGACATAGACATCTGTTAATTAAGCTTTAATGTGTGTTTGAATACATCCTTTCTCAAAATGCATAATAAAAAGAAAAAATACACATAGCAATTAACAAATCAAAAATAAAATTAAGGACACTTTATCTGCAATTAATCAAAAAGAATAAAACATTTAGAAATAAATTTAACAAAAGAAGTATAAAATGTATATTCTTAAAAGTATAGAACATGACTTTTGATGCAATGTGAATCTCTTGTAAGCAGCATATAGATGAGTCGTGATTTCTAAAAATTTATTCTGCCATCCTGTCTTTTAATTGGAGCATTTAATATATTTACATTTAAAGGATTTATTAATAGATATGTGTGTATTTTGTTAATTATTTTTCACTTGTTTATTGTTCTCTTTTCCTTTCTTCTCTTTTCTTTTGATTTGTTGATATTTTTAGTGCTTTGATTGGATTTATTTCTCTTGTTTTTTGGAAATTTTACACAAGTTTTTTGGTTTATGGTTACCATGAGGTTAATCTCTATCTCTATCTATACCTATCTATCTATATATAATATATTTCAGTCTATTTTAAGCTGATAAGCACTTCAATCACATTCTAAAAGTACTGTATTTTGTTTTTTTATATCCCAAATATTGTAGTTACAGTTAGTCTTGCTACTATTGTCTTTTAAATTTGATATTAGTTTTTAAGTCATTGATTCACTGTGATTATTTTATATTTTTCTTTACAAGTGAGATCATTACCCTGTTTTGTTTTTTTTTTTAATTTCAGTTTATGACCTTTTCTGTATTTAGAAAACCCTTTACTTGCCAAGTGGGAGGGGGCAGGGAGATTGGGTAAACAAAAAGTAAAGAGATTAAGAAGTACAAATTGGCAGTGTTAAAATATTCATGAGGATGTAAAGTACAGCACAGGAAATATAGTCAATAATATTGTAATGACTATGTATGGAGTTGGGGCTACTAGACTAATTGGGAGGATTGCTTCCTAAATTATATAAATATCCAATGATTGTGTACACCTAAAAATAATATAATATTCAATTTCAACTGTAACTGATAAATTTTTAAGAAATTAAAAAGAAAGAAAAGACCATTTGTTATTTCTTGTAAGACCAGTTTAGTGGTTGGATTGGGCAACTTGTGTTTGGAATCATTTTTCTCTAACAAGCAGATGAACAAATAGAAAATTTGTTTAACTAATAATCCTGTTCATATATATATATATATATATATATATATTCGAATTCTTTTCAATGATCCTATTATTAATGTTAAAATTCATGGTTAATTAATTCTCTACCATAACAGTACTGTGCATACACCACCTACTTGGAGTTCTTAGATGCTCCCCAAACCTCTAGTGCACTTTATTTGCAAAGCTTTGAAATCTTATTCTGGGCCCACAGAAAATCACATGCTTTTGTCTCTAGTCCTGATTGATTTTTTCTTTCACTTTGCTCTAAAGCAGACTCCCGTCCTTAAATCGGTCCTTCCTTTACAGCGCGGCTTACCCGTAGAGCTACCTACACACTTCATCGTGACTTTCTTCAGAGCTGTCGAGTGCTCTCAGTTATTTTCCTAAAATAGCTTTGGTATATTTACCTTATAGTTCTACTTAATTATTTCATCCTAGCGTTTTCTCTACTAACTTGTACTTTCTTTGTAAAAAAATTTTTTTTATTTTAATCTCTTAATAAATTATTCGCATGATAGATATCAGAGTAATGGAGTTAAACGGGGGATTCTTTCCAATATTTAAGATTGTATGTGCCTCCACTCTAAGTTATATGGATGCAATGTTATTCATTCCTCAAAACTTCTTTATGCAACGTTTATTTATATAATACAGTTGGGATTGATCTGGTCTCTTCTCATCAAAGTTTTAAATAGAAAAGGTTTCAAACAATTTTGGATTCTTTTGATAAGTAATAGACTGCATAAGAGTATTAGGGTACACTCATACAGAGCGCAGGATGACAGCTCATCAGGGCGGGAAGTTAGCGGGTGGAGGGACTGAGGAAAAAGACTCACAGGCATGGACCACAGTGCGGTGATTGCAGGACGAGAGTGTAAGGGGACTAAATGGTAATGGGAAAAATACAATAAAGGTTAAATAAAAAATAGTATTAGTATAAATTTACACATGATTGATAATTTATAAATACTAAGAAAGAATTAAAAAGTATATTTTTGCTAAAGATCCATACAAATTATACACATGTATATGTTTTTGATATAAATAATAAACATTCACTGAATTATTAATGGCGCTTAAGGCACTTCATTAACAATTTGCACATTTAGTTTAATATTCAAATATGTCAACTTTCTAGCTTATATTTGAAAAGATAACCAAAAGAATTAGAACATAAATAAAAATATAGACATTTAATATTAAACTACTTATTTAAATTTCAATTTTTTATAAAGACAAATTATAATAACAAGGAGTTTAGGAGACTTGCATTACTATTAATCATCTTCTAGAAAATACATATTCCAATAAGGCAAAGACTACTAAGTACTTTCCAATATATGTGTTACCACTTTAATAATGTTGAATTTTATTTTAGGAGGAAAGTCTTCCTTTCCCATTTCCCTGATTTGTTTTGTCCTCAGATTGTCTTCCAGTAACAAATACATCTATCATTATGATTAATATAGTTGCCTTAAATTTTAGCATCTTTCTTGATAAACACATCTGGATGAAGAAATACTAAGAAAGGCACACCTTTGCCTAGGATGGGATTACTTGAGAAATTTGCCTCTAAATTGACATTGATATATTTTCCTTTACTCAGTTTTCAAGGGTTGACTGTCTTTTGCCTGATGAGTCTTGAATTTCTATTAAAATTGAATTTAGTTGCTCTTTAATCAGGTCCTGGAATCTATGGCTGCAGAATGATGCTGAGTGGTTTTGTTTACTCATACTCTTATGCATCTTCATGAATTCAGATAATAAATATTACAACCTATTATCATGCAACATTTACTTGTGATGTTAATCAAACAGTTGGTAATTTATATGCTTTTATTAAAAATAATTTTTGTTTCTGATTTATGGATGCTAAACAGGGAATCAAATGATATATTTGAAGCTGAGGTACATAGTATAAAAATTTAAATGAAAGATAGCTCACAAGACAAAGTTAGAAGAAAATCTCCAGGAATAGCCCTGATTCCTAATTAAGGCTACACATCAAAGTAGCAAATGAAGTGTTCTGTGTTAGTACCAGCCACTATGTGTTTTTACTGAGTTGCAATAAGAAGGGGATTCTGAAATGCGGAAATGGTTGAGGAGTTTTCTCTGTCTTCTATAGAGACTTTCTGTAATCAATCTTTTGGCTTTTGTAAAAGGGTTTTTGTGTGTGTTTGTTTGTTTATTTGTTTTACCAATTCACTAAAGATATTAACACACCAACACATGTCCATATCTACATCTCATGTTATGGTACATTAAGAAGCTAAAAGGCTTTGACTCCTTAAATTGTGATCATGGACAACAAATATAAGTTTCTCTGTTTTATTAAACAAGTTAAAAATTAAGTTGCCAGGTAAAGGTTAGCAAGATGACTCAAGCAATAAAGGATTTGTGGAAAAATACTTAATGCACCATTTTTAAAATACAAAAATGTTATGGAAAAGCCTATAGTCCATACTTCCTTATCTAATAAATATTTGTATTGGTCAAAGTTCTTAATTGCAAGAAATAAAAGCTCACTCTGGTTATGTTAAGCAGAAATAGAATTTATTGGAACACTCAAAATAAGTCAGGGAATCAGGCTTGTGAAACAGATAGAAACCATGGAAACAAAGTAGGATAAAGAAACAGGAGGCAGGAATAACCTGGCCAACCACAGGAACCCCACTGTGTCGTTAACACTGCTTATGCCAGGAGCACATCAGTGTTTCTGCCTTTTGCCTCACTTGCTTTGGAGATCATTGACCCTGTTTCAGTCACACTTCTATCCTCTGAATAACATAATAAAGTATTTCATACCCCTTTGGCCTCTGTAGTGGAAAATGTAAAATGCACATTGTGAAGCACAAGTTAATGATGGGTTATCAGACTAAAATGAAAAGTATATATTTAAAAGATGTCTAGACGTTAAAATATAACCTATATTATTTTCTAGCATGTTTATATATATAAAGTTTTTGAACATTTCTTGAGTATTAATCATTATTTCTGATCACCCTTTGAGTTAGATGATGGAAGTGATTATTGTTTATCCCAAGTAAAACATGAACTGGGCCACAAAATAAATCCTAGAATCCACAACCTAATGGAAGAATGTAATCAATATTTCAGTACAATGTGGTCTATCCTCATTTTTTTTCTTGTTGCCTGGCAAGCAGAAAGAATCTCTTATCTGTGATTCCAACAATTCATTCCTCAGTTCAGCTTATTTCCAAAAACCAGATTGCTTATTTAAAGTTTATCATGCTGGAACAAATGAGTGAATGAGTGAATGGAGGGAAAGACTCTAAGGAATACTATGCTAGTTGATCTTTATTGCATGTTTAGAGCTAGAGAATGTTGAGTGTTGTTTCTTGACCAGATTTTCAAAGATTCTACCTTATTTCAGTTGTGGTTCCCAAATAATCGTTCCCCAGCCATTCACCGGAATAAATGATTATCGAATGGCAATGCCCAGTACCCATTTCATGTTAGTAAGATAAAGGAAATATATCATTCTGAAAAGTTGAAATATACAAAACAACAGAATTGATGGAAATTTTAATTTGAGTTACTCTGTTGCTTATTTAATTTCCCTCTACTTTGTAAAGCAAAAACTCTGATTTAAAACTAACAGTGAAAAATACATTCAGAAGAAGCTCTTTATGTAGCTACATCCATCCTGCTGTTATTGCTGTCATTTATCTTTCCTCTGACCCAGGTCAAATCGCTTAACCTTGCAGTACTTGAAGGGTAACGTAATATGTTTTCTTAACCAATCTCTTGACCACACTGTGTAGTACTGGTAAATCCTTTTTGGAATAGAAATGCAATAACATAATTGGAAAGAACAAGCAGAAGCCTTCACTCCAAATACATGTTTATATTTGTGGCAGAAAGAGAGAAGAAGGAGTGAATACCTAAAAGACAGGGACCATTGTACAATAAAATAGTAATCCCTACAATAAAATGTATACAACTTGAACATGTAAAGATTGAATAAATATAAAACGATATGCTTAAATAACCATTGTCAGTAGTTTCATCCAGTATTTTCTGTAAAATGCAATTTTTGCTATATAATTACTTTTGTAAGTGCCAATCACTAGGAGGTTAAGAAATAGGAATCTAAAATATGTTTAAATATACTACCATATTGTTTTTCAAAGGACCTATAGAAGTTTATGATTCTATTGTCTCTATTGGCTTTTTGTTATAGTTATTGGGATTTGTTGTGTGCATTGATTTAATCCAAGAAATAGTGTAACCATCCTTAACGTTTTCACCATCAACATTCAAGCTTGCTAATTTTAACATCTGGTCATCTTGTAGATATTCTCTGTTAATTTTTTTTAATTGAGGATTTGTAATATTTTTCCTTTTTGTAATGTTGTGTAACTTTGAATTATATCCTGGACATTGTGAATGATATGCAGAGAAGACTTGGGATTCAGCATTATTACTCTGAAAATTAGTGATTTTATCATTGAACAAGCGAGACAATTAACAAGGTTTAATTAAATTCCAAACTCTCTTCCTTGGGTGGCCATTCAAACCTTTGATCAGATCTTTTATGTTTAGCTGGAATGATAGATTCAGCTGTAATTTGGGGACTATCCCAGAGACTTGGGCAGAATTTGCACACAGAATTTAGAATTTCCTAGGAGAATTTCCCACTAATGCTCATTGCAGTGGCTGTGGTTACTCTGCATTCTGACCTTCGTTTTTTTCAGTCCAGAAAGTGTGTGTGTGTGTGTGTGTGTGTGTGTGTGTGTGTGTGTGTGTGTTTTCAGAGTTTAACCCATTCATTATGTTGGCATCTTGGATCTAAACTCAGGGTAAAAGCCATGAAAATATGGATATTCAAACTATCAAATTTGTACCAAATGTACTTTTACTAGAGTCTGCCTACTTTCACTACTTTTCAGTGCCTTCAGAACATCATTTATTTGTACTTTATCCAGAGTTTATAGTTGTAAACTGCAGACAAGTTCGGTCTGGCAGAGTCTGATTAAGTTATTGATATTAACTTCTGTATTACTACTTATGTAAAAAAAAACACTTTAAACAATTAACAGTATGTGACATTGTGGTGTTTTCATCAAATACATTATAACTTTACTTGGTGAGAATGCTCTTTAATGTCTACTTTATACTTTTTAATTAATTCTATTACAAATATTTCTATTTTATTTATTTATACTCTGAATTCACTCTTCTAAATTCTGTCCTTACTCTTCACTAGTCTTTTATTGTTCAGGCTATTAATAATGTTCTTTTTTTTCAAATCTTTTGAATTATCTCTTTTTATTATAATCATATTATGTGTACATATATTTTTCATTGGGATTCATTGATTTAACTTATTTGCATATAGAGTAACACTGTCTATCTTAAATGTTATACTTTTAAATATAGTTTATTATTTAACACAAAATGTGTTCATGTTTCATTTTCAGAAATAAACTTTATTTTTAAATATTTACTGTTACAGATAAAACATAATTAGTTCTTTTCAAATTCCCAAAACTAATTTTATTGTAATAATGATTGAAAAATTCTGCAAATGTAAAATTAATTTGAAAGATTTGGTAATCTTACTGCCTAGTGTTTCTAATTAGAGTTATTCATACCTCTTCAGTTATTTAATTCTTCTGCTTAGGTTCATTTTTTTTTAATTTGATAAGAAGCATTTCTTTTAAATATCTTGTATATCTCCTTTAGTTTGAATTTCTTTTCCAATACTAATTTGAAAGTAATTATGGCTATTTGCAAGTAGTTTAATATATTTTATATTAAACTTTTAATGTTAACTTATTGTTACAAAATGTTTACAGCCACTGTATGGCATAATGAATAATTATGATTTTTTTTCTTGTTTATCTCTATCAGTTAAAAATAGTAAAAGTACCTGGAGTGTCTTATTTATATATATGTTTTTTAAAATAATAAATTGCGGGTGAGAGAAATAATTGTCTAGGAGGGATATTTGATCTAACCCAAGCCAGGCAGATCGTCTTCAGAGGCTATAAATGAAGCCATAGAAACACCGACCAGTTGGTCGTGACAGCCCCTGAAGCAGAAAGGACATGAAGTGACGCCTGTGGCCTGGTTTTATAAACCAGAATAACCTTTTGAAGGGAAGGACAATGAGGGGACTGAGTAGATACATGGTCTGGGCGGATTTCTTATCCTAATACTTAGGAATGCTGACTGAACATAATCTTCTGGACCCACGGAGGGCCATATAATAAATTACCTTCACTAGGTTTTTTAAGCAGATCTCTTCTTTCAAATAATTCTGACTGGTTAAAAACTAGTTTGTCAGAAGATATCGTACTTATTTTTTATCATGGTTTAGGAACATACTACATAGGGAAATCTTTAAATGTCTTAATCTTGAAGCACGGATGCTGTATAAAGAACTTTTAAATTGCATTGTTTGGCATTGAAAATCAATATATGAGAAATGGATGATTTGGTATGTGCTTTAAAGGAAAATCGTTAACTATTTTGATATTCTACAGAGACTTATAAGAGGTAGGCAAAACTAGGAACTGTATGTTGAACACATAAAATGAAAGATACTGTTCCTTTAGAATTGGGTGGAGGTGGAAGACGGTATAAAGAGGATACATAGTAATGGAAACAATACAAGAAAAATTTTTAAAAGAAGAATTGGAAACAGTTGTAAGTATTACAAAATAAAGAAAATCATAAGGAAAAAACCAATAGTTTTGGCCATGTCAAAGAGTAGATTGCTTCTCTTTGTGAGGAAATTTTAAGGATGTCTGGTGCGTTCATCTGGGAAACGGAGACCAGCGCCTGGCAGAATGTTTGTCTAAGGAGGGCTGTTGGGCTGGTCAGCCCCCAAGGGCTCGGGGCAAAGAGAGGACAGACCAGGA
This sequence comes from Pteronotus mesoamericanus, assembly GCF_021234165.1. Taxonomy (NCBI): domain Eukaryota; kingdom Metazoa; phylum Chordata; class Mammalia; order Chiroptera; family Mormoopidae; genus Pteronotus; species Pteronotus mesoamericanus. The sequence goes on along the minus strand of NW_026555285.1, from coordinate 35,013,063 downwards.
AGTAGTGAGTCCAGTTGCAGGGAGCCAGGGGGTCCCAGTCCGGAGAGAAGATGGTTGCAGAGTAGCTCTAAGACTTCAGCTTGAGGATTTAAAATGCAGTATGCTCCTGGGTACACACCAAGGTTATCATTTTCATGTTTTCCTGTCAGTCTGCTGAATAAAATTAGAACGTGTTCAGTATCCAAAAATGTTGTATTTTACATCACACTTTTAATAACAGTTGTGTGTTGATAGTTGAATTTGCCTATATTTTAAAATTATTTGATATTTCAACACTCTTATTGCTATTTTAGCATTTATAAGCATTTGCTTTGCAAGGATGTAACATGCATGCATTTTAGTTACCACAGTTTATTTAACACCAGTTCCCTAAGAACACAGCTCAAATTAAATTTACCTGGGTATATCAAGAGTGAGTTTTTACATCGAGTGTAAGCTCTCTGCTCGCTCTTCCCTCCACAAATTACTATATAAAGAACAGATGCACGTCATGATCAGAGACCAATCAAATGACTTCTTTTAGAGTCTGTCAGCTCTTTGTATTGCCACCTTATCTCTCAGGAATAAACCCAAGTGATATTTAACAAAAATGGGTAATTCAGAGACAGAATAGACCAGCAAGGATGAAAGTGAAACAAAAGTGATTAACACTGGGAGTGAAACTAGATGTGATTAGAACCGAGCTGACCGTGGGAATGTCAATGCTGCCCTCTTTGGGAGACTCAATTAAGCTGCTAGGCAACAGTGAAGGTGAACTTTGCATAAATGAGGGAGGTGGTTGTGATAAAAGGTCCCAGAGGAAGTGATACTAGGAAATACATTTTATGTTAATGGAAGTCTCAAAGTTGTTTTACAACATTAAAAACATTAAAAGGATAAAATACAGAAAGTTGACCCAAACTTGGAAGGATGAATGACAATTCACTAAGGCATAGAATTCAATGATTGTTCCATATTATGAATTATAAAAAGAATGGGGAAGAGAAGCATTGTTCAAACTACTTTTTATGAGTTTATTTACAAAGAAATAAAACAATTTGTCAATGTTTAGAAGTTTTAATGTCGTGTATACGGCGTAAACATTAGTTTTATTATTTCTTGATTCCTCTATAATTGTGTAACAGACAATAAGAGAATTTTCAAAGTTTTATAAAATTTTCATGGTCACAGAACCATGGTAATTTTTTCCATTGAATTTTAAGATCGCTTTGCTTGCTTTTAGCCTACATCATCAATTTTACAATCCCCAGTGAGGAATGTCCATATGCTCAATTACAGAAGAACTACTCATCTATTCAATTCAGTTTAAAAACATAAAACAGCAGTAATAAAACAAATATAAACAAATAACAGCAATTCACTTATGTTTACTGTTATTTATCATAGTGTTCACTGTTTCCGGTGACCTATCTCCAGATTAGTTCTCTTTATCTTCCTTAAAAGAGCCAACCCACTTCTCTCAAATTTTATTCATCAGGTAGATTACCAAGAAGGCTCAAGACATGTTATGTTTTTTGTTTTCATTTAAAATCCAGAATACTTTACCCACGTCACCATAGTACCCATAATACATCATATTCTCTAGGAGCTTTCTGCACTGGCCTTCCACCTTATCCAATGATGCTCTACTCGTTCTCCTTCCACAGGAATGATTTTTCTGCCTCTACATAGCACACCATGGAGCAATAAATCATATCATGTCATAGGCTGAACTCCTTACATTCTGTTCCTCTTCTCATTCATGTGCCCACCCTCAGTAATTATTACAGTGGTACAATAACATCTAATAATATCCAGCATGTTTTGTTTTTCCTTAATTAAAGCATTTTAATTTTTGGCTATTTTCACTCTGCAAGAAAAACAACTCATATTTTTATGTTTTGAGGAGCATAATTGAGTAATATGTTTATTGAAGTGCAACTTCTTGTTGCTGCTACTTATGCAGATCCTTCTTCATACTGTGACAGAAAAAGGGGTGGTTTATATGCATATCTCTGCTCTTTGGGAAAAATGTCAGAACATCTAGATTTGAGGCTCTGGAATAATTTAGGAGACATGTAAAAAGTGAATTAGTAAATTCATAGCTACATAAATTCTATTACTATTATAATTGCCTTAGACTACTCACATGTTGTATCCGGTACTATCAATAATATATGATTCAAATATATGCACAAGAAAAATCCTAAATTATTGCTTGGATAATTAACCACTCCTTCCTCATAAAATAAGATATCTTTTTTCCATATAAATTTAATATATTATGTTTGTTAAGTAGACAAGCAATTTATGGCAAAAAGGAAAAGGTTCATTTATGTATTAAATATGGTTATGAGTTTCTGAGGATACAATAGATTATTGATTTTAGCAGTAAACCAACAAAAAAAGGAAGAAAAATGTCATACAGGTTAAGTGGTATTCTGCAGTGAACATACACTAAAATGTTAGGGACATAATTTTGAAAGAAAATGTGTTGGGCACTGAGCTTAAAGTTGAAAAATAACAGTTTTCAATTTTTTTTTAACTGACCATACTCAGGTAAGCTGTATTAAATTTATGAATTACTTATTTTATTGTTCCCAGGGATTTTAAGTATATTGCAAATGTCACTCTTCATGACAAGTTCTGTATTTTATTCAATATTTATTGAGAAGGGCATGAACTGTGAGATAATATAATATGTCAAGAGTTGAGATGATAGCAGTTCAGCAAAATATTCTTCCATTGGTTTCCTATACTTTCTGCACAAAATTATCTCACCCTTAATTATTTAAATTAACAGAATTTTTTCCTCTTATTTCTAGAAGCCAGAAATACAAAAGTAGTTTGGATCAAAATTGAAGCGTTGTCTGCAGAACAACGTTAACTCTGCAGACTGTTGAAGGCTGTAAAGGAGGTTCTTTTTTCTCTTCTTCCAGTTACTGGCATTCCTTGGCTTGTGGTTAAATTTCTACTGTCTCTGTGTCCATGGTCACATGGCTTTCTCCTCTTCTGTCTGTCATTTCCCTCTGCCTTTCTCTTATAAGGACGCTGTGATTTCATTTAATACCCACCATCATGATAATCCAGGATAATCTCCCCTACTCACTATCCTTAATTTAATCACATATGCGTATAATCGCATATGTCATGTGAGGTAAAATTTACAGGTTCCAGGAATTAAGATACAGTTATCATTTGGGGGACCAGTATTTAGCCTACCACAACACTAAATACCAGTTTTCACACTAGTTAGTGAATTGTTCCACCAATTTGCATTGAAACAATGTAAATCAATATGAAATGCACTGCTTTGATACCCTGTGAACTGGCAGATGAATTAGAATACTTTTAAATAATTATACTTGATTATTCTTTAATGTTTAGCGATATCTTATGACCTTTTTATTCTGGTTAGAATGTGTAAATATCTTTATCCAAACCCTATTATCTTCATAACCTCCATTTTTAGTGAGAAATGAATTGGCTTAATCATCATTACACAAATCATTGCATCTAAAATATCAATGAGTAGAGAAAGGCAAAGGGATTATTTTTAAATGCTAATAGTTATATTTTGAGGAGCATAAAATGAATATATATGATATTAATTTTACTCTTTTTGAAGTAATATTACATTTCTCCTCTTCCTTTAAGAAGTGAAGCCTATTTTCCATTCTGTTGTTGGTTTGCAACAGGATCACATATGTTGTACATTGTTTTCTTTCCCAGTCTTCAGTTGTTGTTTGTTGTTATTTTGAGATTGTAATATCTACAGTAAAATGTCTGTGTTTTCAGATTTGGAAATTCACACACCTATCCCAAAAGAATTTTTTTCATATATGCTGTTTCCATCATCATTATTAATTGTTCTTTTTTGCTCATGGTTGAATTGATAGCGCTCATTTTTTTTCTTTTTCTTTTTTTCTTTTTAAATCGTTTTCATTCTATTACAGTTGTCTTGATTTTTTCCCCTTTGAGAGTGCTCATTTTTTAAAGTTTTATTAGTAGCAACAGAAAGAAAACCAGATGCCCTGGGGTTGCAGACAGTCGCATAACTCTAACCTTTCAGCTGCTTGCCGCCGTGAAAGTGTCCGTCTCTGTGTGCATCTATTGTCCCTAGGTCCGAAATATCTCTGGTAAATTTCTTCCAGGATTAAGTTTTAGTCTCCTCGAGGAGTGGTGAAAGCTGAAGAAAAGTATTGGCTCTGCAGGTTGAAGGAAGATAATCTGAGGGTGCACATGCTCCATACACTGTCACAAGCGTCCGTGATAGAGCCTTTCCTCTAAGTCAGCTGGGAACTGCCGGGCTAACGGCCTGCTGGGCAGCCTAACACGAAGGAATAGAAGAGTCACACATCGTACCTATGCTAGTCACTCAGCTTTTATTGAACACAGGTTCGCTCAACATACATTGATATCCTACTCACACTCTAACAATGTAAGAGAAATATCACACACACACACACACACACACACACACACACACACACACACACACGAGGAATAACAAACCCGAGTTCCAGAGTCTTAGTCTGTAGGTCCGGGAGAGAGTACAATGGGCAAGGGGGTTGTCAGTGTCTTTCAAGGAAAGGCCTCTGGAGCCAGGCGGGCAGCAGGGCAGATCAAGTTCTGTCCAGCAGAGCAGAACCTCTGGCAGCCGATGCCAAGGGAGATCAGCGTGGCGTGGAGCGGCACCCTGGTGTGTGGAGCTCGGCTGTCTCAGCAGTGGTCTGGAGCCTGCCGCAGTTATACCTTGAAAGTGGCGCACTCCACTTCTGGATTTCGTGATAAGTGTCTTGGCACCCTTGACGGCAAGTGGGGAATTTCCCCAGGAGCATATTGGTCCGATCCACCGATATGCTTCCGCTGTGCAGACATGGCTGTTCTGATCATATATGCAGATATTTTAGGTGTGTCTCCTTGCCAGATGTGTCTAGCATAACAGGTAGTTTCCCTCTTGAACCAAAGTGTCATGGCTGGCCAGCCGCCATCTTGGTTGACATGAGTGACTCCATTTTATTTTATTTACTTTGTGCTATAATGACTGGACCAATGCCATTTTATTCGTCCTGCTCTCCACATTTACAGACTTTCAATCTGTCTTGATTTTTGTCCTAAATTCAATCACCACCCTTCCTGGTGTCAAGTGCATCCAAGTCTTGAAACTTCAAGAGCTCTAGAGAGAAGTCAAGTTTTTCCCCATCCTTATCTTCCAATGTAGACATTGAGTTTTTAGTTTACTTTTAGTAAACTCTCCCCATCTATAATTTTCTTCAGAAGTTTTTTGATCTTTTGGGAAAATGTGATGTGTTATCCCATTCTCTTTGTCTTCATAGAGCTAAGCCCAGTGTAGCTTTTTTGTTTGTTTTTTAATTTTTACATCAGCTAAGAGGGAAAGAGATTCACTCATTCTGCTATGTTTAACCTGAAATTGAATTAGTACATTTCCCATTATTACATATATTTTATTTGATTCCTAATTGTATCTGCGCATATTTCAGGAAAAGGTTAATATTCTCAATGCAGGCAAAACAAGAGGTATATAGAATAAAGGTCAGAGAAATTTCAAAGAATTCAAAGACAAATACAGGTGTAAGTCATCACATTAATTCAGTAACGAGGAGAGCCATTAAGTAGTGAGGGGATTCATAGACTTTGGAATCACTTTTTAAGTTATTTAGTATGAGTAACAGCACTCTATCATGTGAGGCAAATTGTGTGTTTGTGTGAGTGTACATGCATTTTAAGGAAGAAACAAGACAGAGCTTTCAGACATAATGGAGTTTAATCAAATGGCCTTTTTCATGTAACGGTTGTGAAGAACTGAAATGGTGTATGAGGAGGGACCCAGAAAACCAGAATTTATTTATAAAAATGTGTGTATTTATTCTCACATGTTTAAACTTCAGTCACCTTCAAAGTATTCTCCATTTGATGCAATATGCCTAGCAAGATGCTTTTTCCACTACTCAAAACAGTTTTTGAACTTGTTCATTTTGATGCCTCTTAGTGCTTCCGCTGTTTTTGTTTCACCTCTTTCCCATTAGCAAAACTTTCCCTTTGAGGACTTTTTTCATTCGGGGGAACAAAAAATGTCCTTAAGGGCAAGATTGGGTGAATAGGAAAGGGTGGGGCATAGGGGTCATGCTATTTTTTGGTCAACAACTGCTGAACACTGGGTGCAGTATGGGCAGGTGCACTGGTAAATCGCCCATCGTGAAATGGGCAAGGAGTCTTCAAAAAAATTCACTGAAGTCTCTTGCAACACCAGCTGGTGCACTGACACAGATGGGCTCCCAGAACACTCACCTGGTCGGGGACGCCTGCACTGCAGGGGAACCACCCTCCAGATCATCTCGGTTTATTTTGGGTCCCCCCTCGAACTCTATTAACTTCTGTAATGTTATCATCACTTAGTCTTAGATTGTTAAAGGCAAGGAGAAGATGCATAATTCTGTAATGCTATTTTCATTTAGTGAATTCTCTTTGTTTTTACATTGTTTTAGAACTGTTTTATCACTGAAAAAAAGTCTCTCAAATTATTTTATGTCCTCAAATATTTAACCAATTTGACATTTTCTAACGTCATCTTATATCATATTTTGGTATCACTGTAATAAGAATTTGCATGGTCTATATAGTCAATAAAATTCCTATGATCAGTTTTGAACATTATCACTTTTATGAATATCTGACCCTTCACATTTTATATTTTGTTTATTATTTATATCTTATTTGTTAGTTTTACAGTATTATTATATTATAAGCGAGTGTAGAATATAAAGTGTATTACACTTTTCAAAACTTACGCATCTTTTCTCAGTTGTGTTTCAAATAATGTCTTCACAGATGTTAATAAGTTTCATGAAATAGAAAAAAGTCTCATAGCTGGAATATTTCTTTCATAAATATTACTGAAATTTTAGACATGATAATTTCAAAAAGTACAACTAGCAAAGTAATTATATCTCATACTTAATTTGTGAGATTCTATGTAACAAAAGGGGAACTATCATGTTTTTCTAAAAAATATTTTATTCAATCATAAATATGCCATAAAATAGATGTCACCTCTTGAAGAAATCTTATTGTATTTTATTTTCACATTTTGTTTTAAAAAGAACAATTGTATGTTATTAAAAATAGATACCTTTATATGTTTTATTTTTAATCTTGTATTTATTTAGTAGTATAGTGTCAATAGTCTTTAGTAGTACCCCAAATTTGACTTATGCATTAAAATAATAACTAATTCAAGTCCACATATATGTGTACACAAGTTGCAATAAAAGAAATTTTACAATGAGGATAAACTGATGGTAAGAGAAATAAGTAATAAAAAATAATGATATTATATTTCCCTCATAAACCACTGGGAATTTTTTACTTTTAGAAAAGAAAGTCACTTCTACAATGTTGCAGACATATAACAGGCACCCAAATAACAAAATGAATCAATTTCCATTTATTGTATGACACAAGAAAAGTAGTCAACAAACCATGAAGAACATGTTTTGGAGGAATTTGATTAGTGGGTTTTTTCAGATTGATAATGTATATGAAGTTTTACTCAATTTTATCGTAAGTTTATTTGGAAAACAATACCCAAAACACCTATGTTGTGATTGGAATGCAAATTTATGTGCTGTCATTTAGGTTTGTAAAAGTCTAACAAGTTGATGTACAGATCCACAAAAGTATTAAATGTCACATTTTGTTTTGTTTTTAAGATTTATAAGCTATTATATTACTACACCGTGAATGGTTCATAATAGTATTTTGATTGATTGGAGTATAGATAAAACACGTTAATATGAGGTTGATATTTGATGTAACTCATCTTAACCTTGATTATTTTGCTTCTACCTATCACCATAACTTACATTTTTCATCTTCCCAAATGATTAAAAAATCATAAAGTCACTGCTTATAAAAACATTTTATGTAAATCATTTTAATTACTTAAGAAGAAATTTGTTACTAGACAACACAGAGTATTCCAACAGAAATTTGTAAATATGAACAATTTAAATTGTCATTAAAGAAACCTTTTTGCATATATTACACACAAATTTACGTTAGAACAATCTGGCATACTATTTCTCAGGTATGTAAAACAACATGTTTGTTATGTGATTATCTTATTATATTTGATATATTATTTTATATTCAAAGTAACTTTAAAAAGAAGACAATTCTATTTTTCTATTTAAATTTACAAGCTATGAATGTATTTCCAATTATTTATTAATAACTCCATCATGTGAAGGTATATGTGTGAGAGAGGGGTGAGAGGAGGGAAAGGGAGAAGAGAGAGAACAAAATTTCATTTATATTATATATCACTGAATTTTCTCATTGTGTTGTATGCTAAATTCTTAAAAACCACATAGGTTTTATGAGTTGGGGATTTTTAATCCAAAATGATCTTTATAAACTGGCAAGTATCCATTCAAACCCTCAATTCTAATATTTCTCTTCATCTTATTTACCGATAAGGAATCCAAGAAAGGGGGAACTATGGGGCAGAAATGGTGAAATGCATTCAAAGACTTGGGACCTTAAAAATGAAATCATGGCCATTCTGACTGGTGTGAGGTGGTACCTCATGGTGGTTTTGATCTGCATTTCTCTGATGGCTAGTGATGCTGAGCATCCTTTCAAATGCTTCTGGGCCCTCTGTATCTCCTCCTTGGAAAAGCGTCTGCCCAGGTCCTTTGCCCATTTTTGGATTGGATCGTTTGTCTTCTTGGAGTGGAGTCGAGTGAGTTCTTTATATATCTTGGAGATCAAACCTCTATCTGATTTATCATTAGCGAATATATTTTCCCATACGGTTGGCTCCCTTTTCATTTTGCTGATGTTTTCTTTTGCCATGCAGAAGCTTCTTATTTTGATGAGGTCCCACTTGTTTATTCTTTCCTTTCTGTCCCTTGCTTTAGGAGACATATCAGTGAAAAAATTGCTGCGTGGGATATCTGAGAGTTTCCTGCCAATGTTCTCCTCTAGGACTTTTACGGTGTTGCAATTTATATTTAAGTCTTTGATCCATCTTGAGTTTATTTTTGTGTTTGGTGTCAGCTGATGATCCAATTTCAATTTTTTGCATGTAGCTGTCCAGCTCTCCCAACACCATTTGTTGAAGAAGCTATTATTGCTCCATTTTATGCTTCTGCCCCATTTGTCAAATATTAGATGCCCATAGAGACCTGGGCTTATTTCTGGGCTTTCTATTCTGTTCCACTGGTCTATGGGTCTGTTCTTGAGCCAGTACCAGATTGTTTTGAGTATAATGGCTTTGTAGTAGAGTTTGATATCTGGTATTGTGATTCCTCCTACTTTGTTTTTCTTTCTCAAAATTGCTAAGGCTATTCGGGGTCGTTTATGGTTCCATATAAATTTTTGAAATGTCTGTTCTATTTCTGTGAAATATGTCATTGGTATCTTAATAGGGATTGTGTTGAATCTATAAATTGCTTTGGGTAGTATGGAGAAAAGGGAACCCTAGTACACTGTTGGTGGGAATGCAGACTGGTGCAGCCACTGTGGAAAGCAGTGTGGAATTTCCTCAAAAAGCTGAAAATGGAACTGCCTTTTGATCCAGTGATTCCCCTGCTGGGACTATACCCTAAGAACACCAAAACGTCAATACAAAAGAACCTATGCACCCCAATGTTCATAGCAGCACAATTTACAATAGCCAAGTGTTGAGAGCAACCTAAATGCCCATCAGTAGATTATTGGATCAAAAAGTAATGGTACATATACACAAGAGAATACTACGCAACAGAAAGAAAAAAGGAACTACTAAACTTTGCGACAGCATGGATGGAACTGGAGAGCATTATGCTAAGCGAAATAAGCCAGGGGGCGAAAGACAAATACCATATGATCTCACCTATAAGTGGAACCTAACCAACAATGCAAAGATGCAAGGAAAATAAGACCAGCAACACCGAAAGGAAAAGAAATCAACAGAGACAAGAGGGAAGGAAGGCGGGGCAGGGAAAGGGAAGGGAAGGGGAAAGTCAAGGAACATATAGCAAGGACTCATGGACAAAACCAAAGGGGAAGAGCTGAGGGAGGGAAGGAGGGAGGGGGCAAGGGAAAATGGTAGGGGGTTGGCAGAGACAAATGTATTTGAAAAAATAAATTTAAATAAAATTTAAAAAAATGAAATTATGACTAGTAGTTCTATGAATTTCATTTTAAACCTTCAGAGAAATTGGCAATAAGAGGAAAAATAAGTTCTTCTGAGTGTGAGCTTTGGCATATAATGTAATTGTGAATAATTATTACTCAAAAAAGCAAATATAAGAGTAACACCAAACAGTGTTTCCTTTTAGTTATTGATTGGCCCTAAGAAATAAAATGTATTAAATTAATAGAAGGAAAAATATATTTAAATGAAAATGTAAATAGTACCCGCTAAAAGGCACAGAAACAAAAAAATTAAGTATACATATGCAAAAACACAAAAGTAAACTATAGCACAAATATCTCCAAATTTGAAATATAAACTAACCTCCTAAATATGAGTAACAGTATATATAACCTTTGTTGTCTAAAACAATAAAAATTATTTTCAAGCAGTCAGAAAATATATCCAAAAGTTACCTAACATTAAGACATCCTGGAAATACCTGTATGTTTTAAAAACTAATTATTTCCTTAAATATTCTCATAAAAAGGACAAAATATAAATGAAAAACAAAATTTTGTGTAAAATATACCCAACTACTTAAAAATTGTAAGTAGATATACTTCTTAATCATTTTAGAAAAAGATAAAATCTAAACTTCTTTTCTATCAGTTTTGAGATTGAGACATTAAAATAAAAAATATACAATGGAACTGTGAAGCTTAAAACAAGATTATAAAAGAGGAAAATAACACATTTGTTAAAAACAGTTTTGCTTCAGGTCATTTTGGAGGTAGTCGTGCTGGACTAACTCTAACAGTGAACATCTATAAAACTGGGCCACACATGTGAGGCAAATGTTTCTGGTGTAAGAAAACAGGTAGTGTATAGCTGTGACACTTGATAAAAGAGAGACAAATAAGGTGATACTTTCCATCTGGCTTTCAACATTAATGCATTTTCTTTTAAAGTTAATTTATTTTTCAATTACAACTGATATGCAATTTTATATTAGTTTCAGGTGTACATCCTAATGATTAACTATTCAAATACCTTATGAAATGATTACCCCAATAAGTCAAGTACCCACTTAACACCATAACTAGTTATTAGAATATTATTGACTCTACTCCCTGTGCTGTGCTTTACATCACCGTGAAAATTTTTATAACTGGCAGTTTGTGAAGTTTCAGAACTATCGCCAAAGAATGTGAACCAAGTGATGAGAGAAGTAGTCTTTCTGAGCTGAGGACACAAAGATTGGAGTTCAATTTGCAGAACCAGCTCAAATTTGGAGAGTATATTACTGGAAAATAATAAGCTATCCTAATGTTTGAACCTAGAAGGATTCATGAGACTTTCCTGTTCGTCTTTAGTCTGGATAGGTGAAAGAAGAAAAGTTTAATGTCTTGAAAAGTGTAACTACTATGGAATGTGAAACAAAAGAAATGCCAGTAGTTACGCATTTCTTGGACATGCTCGGAGTTCTGCCAACCCTAAATAAAAACATCACCAAGCACCTAGGCCATTCACCTGTGATTTCAGAAATCCTATGTTTTAATAGGCAGGTCATACTCTGAAGTCAGGAAACATCCTAACAGTAAGGGGAAAATTTAAACAGACCAAATTCAATCAAATAAGGCCAACAAGATGATAGTATCTGGGCACTCTATCATCATGCTGGGCACACTAATGATCCTCTATTCAGTTCAATACAGATTAAGCTATTTCCCTAGAAACCAGCAGGAAGATATTTTGAAAGGAAGACATAATGAAATCAAAACACGGTAAAAATGGGCATACAATTTCATGACCTGCATTTCAGTAGAAGGGCGGGCACATTCCTTGATCCTCTTTTCCATAAATCCTTTAATTAGAAAAAATAATTTAAAATTACTAAAACACTTAAGACATTTGGTCTTTTTAAGCCTCGATGCCACTCAGTTTCTTGTATTTGAATTTAACAATCGGCTGCTACACTTAATAATATAATTGGACCAGTTGAATACATTTTGATTTCTGCTTATCTTTCTAATATGACAATAAGCTGCCCAGGTTTATTTGTTTAATCAATCACATATTGTTCTGAATTATGGATGAGTTCTAAAACATTAAATTAAAATAAAAAGTCTAACCTTATAAACAGAACTTGGAAATTACTATGATTAAAGTCTTTCGGAGTGAGGAATATTAAAAACCTGAAAATATAATCAGGGCTTACACATAAACTATTGGATACTAGATACTGAAGTAGTAAAATTCTGCTGCTAGTCACAGAGTAAAATTTGAACTCACTACTATCTATCATGAAATATTCCTATAGAAAAGATACCATATATGAAAACTCCACCATATAAAAATAATTATAAAAACACTAACCCAGGAAATTAATTAATTTATTTCAATTAATAATGTAAAAAATATGAATGTCTAAATACTTCAATAAGTGTAGTATTCTTAAATTATTTTTTAAGTGGTTTTAGTGCTTGTTTGAGTTATGTTTTTATTTCTATATTTTAGAATATACAATAATTCAAATTAATTTTAAATTCCCCGTCTTTAAGAGAATAAAGGTTAACCTAAAATGACAGAACATAAGAAAAATATAAAAATATACACAGAAAAAAGGATGAAGTTTATTATTTATCAAAAAACTTCCATTCTTAGCATAATCATGAGGTTGCAAGACAAAAAGTAATTGCCACGCTACACAGCACACACACACAATTTTCTTCTCTGTAATACCACTTTCATCTCCTAATCGATTACATATTGTTTATGTATTTTGCTTTAAAAGAAATAAACCTGAACTAATAGTTCTCAAAAATTTTTATCATAGAATTATTTTTAATTACCACTCTTTTGATCTACTCATAACGATAATTTTTATTGATTGAGTTTTTTAAGTACTTGACATTACTCAGATCCTTCTTCATTGCTTCATGATTATGAAATTGACACACCGGGTCTCAGGAAATCAGACGTGTCCTTGAAGGATATTTCTGAGCATCTAGGAAGATGCTAATGTTTATAAAATGTTTATTAATAAACAGTAGGTGTGGTTGTGTCTCAGTGAATATTTAGAGACTGAAATTTGAATTTCATATAAGTTCACTATGCAGAAAGATAATTCTTCTTTTGACTTTTTCATCCATTTAAAAATCTAAGAAAACATTTTTTAGCTTAGGGATTATACAAACTGGCAGCTGGCTTGACAGGGCAGTTCACATTTTGACAATCTGTAGTATAGAGAGGTTTCATTCTTACATTTGGACCATCGGGGAATGCTTTCAAATTAAGAAATACTAAACTCAGGTATGTCTGGTGAAAGGAGGTTATAGTTTCTAGCATTTAATTATTGACTAACGGGAACTGGGTCAAGTGAAGGAGGAAAAAGTATTAAATGATTGTTTTAGAATGATCTGAAAACCAAAGCAAAAGTAACTATGAACTTACAGAGAGATCAAATGTATTTTGTGAAACTGGCTTGAAGACAATGTAATACAGAAGAGGAAGTGGGTGATGTTGGGTGACTCACTTCAAAGGTTTCCAACTTTCAGCTCAGGTTCCCTCCTTTGCAAACAAGTCACCTTCCAGTATTGCTGAGATAGTTAAATGAGATAACTGATAGGGAACCAGAAAGCTAAAATTTTACTTTTCATATGTTAGCTTCCTTTTCAAGACTGTACCTAGGTAAATATTTTATTTTTTACTCTATAAAAATGGTATTGCTTATCTTGATAATCAATGTTCTCTAATCAATGTGGTTAAATTCTAAATGTACTGTTTATTGAATGGACCAGTCTAATTACACTATAAAATTCATGTTATAATGTTTACAAATTTATGAGTGTTCTGATATTGTAAGAGTCTAGGCAAAGTTGAATTAAAACCTTTTGTTGCTGTATTTCATTCTGATGTGATTTTGGTCAGTATTGTTTCTATTGCACTAACTTTAAAAAAATAATCCATAAATTCATTTTATTTTCCATTAACTTGACAAATATCTCTTCAAGGAACAGTCACATGCAACGATTGCGTCTATATTATAATTTAAAAAGATAGTAACTACTTTTCCCTTCAAACAAATCAAAAGTAACTTTAACAAAAGTTTCACTTTCTAAATGAGATTTACTTTATTAGATTTCAAGTAATGTTGCTAATAAATTGAGTTAGGAGACATGCCCTGTGCATTGTAATTGACATCAAAATTGTGGAACGAATGAAGCCTCTTGGCTTCGTTCCACTGACTTCGGTGTGGCCTTTGGAATGTCATGGAAGGAGGCTCCAGGTTACTCATTTGTGTAATGGCAGCATAAAGATCCATAGACCTCAGAGAAATTCAACATTAATAATTGTCAAATTTTCGTAAAATGTTAAGTAGTACAGTTTTGCCTGAGATTAGTGTTCCATACCTCCCAGCAATATACAAATTGTCCTTGTGATCTTAATCACTACTAGAAACCGGTGGCAGAGTTTATGAGTCAGAAAACTAGATTTTAAAACTTTTCTTTGGCTTATTTTCCCTGTTATAACAGCAATAAAAATGGTTAAATATAAGTCATTAGAAAGCAAATCAAAGTTTATAAAATTTTGAAATAAAACCAGCATAACCAACAACTCAACATATATTTGCTGTGCAATAATTACAACATTTTCTGCTAGGTCATCTAAAAAAATAAGGTATTTTTATACGAAAGTAAGTGATATAGAATTTCCCATTTATTTTTAATACAGTGTTCCTTAGTATCTCTGGGGATTATTTTCAGGACCCCCTACAGATACCAAAATTCAGAGATGCTTAATTTCCTTGTATAAACCGATATATAACCTATGCACATACTTCCATATACTTGAAATCATCTCTAGATTACTTATAATACCTAATACAATGCAAGTAGTAGTTATACTATATTGTTTACAGAATAATGACAAGGAAAAAGCTTGTATATGTTTAACAGGTGCAACCATTGTAGACCTACCTATATAGTAGGTCTACATAACAACATGACATTTTTTTTTCAAATATTTTTGATCCATAGTTGGTTGAATTTGTGGATGTGGAAACTAGACACAGAATGTCAATCACATTACAGATAGCCAAGGTAAAAGTTATGATTGTGTTAATGCCATGTGAAATAAATATGGTGATATATTTCAGTTTATATCTTTGTTATTAATCTTGATAAAAAATTTTAAAAAGTAGCATTTTTGTTATTAACCCTTTCAATTATGATGAAATATCCTCAGGAGTAAAAGATAATATATTTTTCTCATATGTTTAAAATATTGGAAAACTTGTAAATACAATGTAAGAGAGAATTTAACGTAGCAAGAGAGCTGTTAGAAGATATGATGGGAATTAAGGGGTAGAAAAAAAAGGAAGGTAAATTCATTGACTGTCAGTATATGCCAAGGGCTGATATATGCTATGTTATTTAATATATATCACTACTGAATATAATTTTATCCATAAGAAAATTCATCTCATATCATTAATTATTGAACCCAAAGTCACTCAGCTGACATTTCTAAGAAAAAGAATGTCAACACAAGCCTCAGAACCAATATATAGTTTTCAGTGTATTACAGTGTTTTCTAAGAAGTGACTATTCGGTATCTTCCTATCTTCCTATTGCTTCTGTATGGTGAATAATTATACTACTATCTATTTACTAGAATTTTTTAAAATGTAATTTTCAGGTTCTAAAAGAACTTTGGTAAAAGTATTAAAATGTAATTGACTTTTGTTTTAAACCTTGAGTATAAAAACTATGATTGAGAAGCGTTAACAAAGGAGCCACAAGGAGAAATTCTGCATGGGGAAAATGGATAGAAATAATATCAACAATTTATTTAAGGAAATTAAATATATGTAAGAAAGTAAAATTTCCATACCTTAAGATGACATAAGAGAAATGGAGATGATGGCTTATAAAATGTAACACAAAGAGAATGCCTAGTTTTGGGAACATGGGTCAGGCAGAGCGCTTGAGAGGAGTTGCTGTAAACACTTCATTTTGACTGAATGGTAGATAGTCGATAATCACTGTGTGGCAGTTAAAAGTAAAACACTGCTGCCCAATCAAAATTCAATCATATGATAACATTCACAGCACTTTGAGAGTTTAAGAAATGTGAAATATACTCATGTGTCAAATTTATGAATGGTATATCTAATATTGTAAGAGTCTAGGCAAAGTTGAATTAAAACCTTTTGTTGTATTTCATTCTGGTTTGATTTTGGTCAGTATTGTTTCTATTGCACTAACTTTTTCTTTCTTTTCTTTCATGCGACCCACTGCCCTGAGCACTGATTTGTCTCAGGATGGACCCTGGATCCAAGGCCAACCAATCACAGGCAAGTGTGTGGCCTTTTATTTATTTTTTTGTTTTTTTTTAAATTTCTTTTTATTGTTCAATTACAGTTGACCTCATCTTCCCCCATCACTCTCCTCTGTGCTGCCCACAACCCCCCCGCCAGCACTCAATCCTCCAGGTCTGTGGCCTTTTATGTGCGCCATGCAAAGTGCTGCCTAAATAGGGGGTGCTGATGAGTTGGGCTACCAGTATGATGTGTACTGGGAATTTGTAGTGAAATATGGAAACAACCAGCCAATCTAGCTTTTCTCCTTTGTGATCCACCTTCATGATTTTGCAATAGCATCATACCTTGAATATTTATGTACTATTTTTCTTTCAATCAACTCATATTTTAGCTATATTTTCCCCAAGTATGAATTAAAGTAAATGACATTCAAAATAAAAATGTTCATTCATGTGCCTTCTAGAAATTGTTTTGTGTTCTGCCAGAGGCATTTTGGGGAAACACAAAAAGAATTAGGATAAGGGAGAGGAGCCAGGGAGAGCCAACCCCTGGTGAGAGTTGGGTTGTGTTAATGGCAGGGCACTGCAGGGAGGTCCCCAGAGGAGGGAGCCTGGAACAAGAATGACCTTCCAGTGTTGAGTTCTAGGAAGCTTTTCCTTGCTTTGGGATTCTGGTCTTAGCTTTCCAGAAGTTAGTACACTAACTATGGAGGAAAAAATGGATGAAATAAAGCTTGGGAATATTCAGATAGTCATGCTGTACAAAAATATTTTCATGAGTCAATTTCAGGAGCTTCCTGGGAACAAAAGCAGGGCTCTGCTGTCAACTCAGTAGGGAAGGTAATTGAGCTAAGAGCCAGTTCTTGGCTTGGGGAGGATCAAAGTTGAACTCTACATGCTGATGACTTTTATGTAGTTCAGATCAGGAGCCACTTAACGTAGCTTGGGAGTTGTTACTGTACAGGCTGCATGCTACCACTCTTAAACGTCTCCAAATCTTATACAGGGCTGCTAGCTACTCACCTTATGAAGCTCTTTTAAAATCTACATTATCTGTCTTAATAGAACACAAAATTCTTTCCTTAGCATAAAATAGTAAGCCACCCAAATTATCACTTGAATTCTGCTTACCTACTCAATCTTACCTTTCACTTATTTACTTTATATATGTTAAATTTATTATCCACACAACTATCTATAGGCAACTTTTGTCAACGTTCTATATCATTCACTTTCTTCTCTGTGCCAGCCATTCTAAACTCATATAAGACACTTAGATATACTAAAAATAATTTGACAATCTTTCTTAGGTTGTTTATTTTTCTAAAATCCTTTTTTTCCACTACCTTCCTTCAAAGTCTGTATGTTTTTCAGGTTAATACTGGAGGATTCTTTTACAGAAAAATAATACTTCCCATTATCTTTAAGTTCAATTTCAATTTAATCAACTCAATTTAACCAGTTACTTACACTAATTACTCACACATTGCTCTGGATCATGAGGATGTGTAGATGAAAGCCATAATTCCTCCTCTTAAACACCTAATATTTAATTAGGGAAACCTAATAATATAAACAATTACAACTTTTTATATTATACATTATCATATGACTATGCCTAGTTAGCATGAAAATTGCCAAGATGGACACTTAGTGCCCTAATAATTTAAGGAAGCCTATCTGTGGAGGGGACATCCAAGCTGATGTATGAAGATGCAGTAGTCAAGGAGAAGAAGGTACAGAGGCGCTGGGGGTGCAGGACAGGGTGCGGGGGCCGGGGAACCACAAAGTCATAAACATATGAAAGGCCCAAGGTTGAAGGGAGATGGAGCAGAGTATGCCATATTAAGAAGTTTCTACTTAGCCTGGAGGATATTGTGAAAGCCACAGAAAGGTGTTAAGCAAAGCAATGAATGCGATAAGATGTTTATCTTTAAATGATTAGTATGAGTAATTGAACAGAATTATTCACAGGCGTCTGTGAATGAAGTGAGGCCAGTTCAAAAGGTCTTGCAGTCATTTAAGGGTGGGAGGTAATGGCCTGTCCTACATTTCAGGAAGAAGATGGAGAAGAGTAAACAGGTTTTGGAGGTAAAATCAATTATCCCTAATGATTAATTATATAAGTGAGAGATGAAAAGAGAAGTGATAAATAAAACTAGGTTGGCTTGCGGCTTAGACACATGTTTAGAAGCTTGAATAAAAGAAGGGCTTTGATGTGGTGTTGGGACAAGTTCACAAATATACTATATGCAGTGAACTTTTAATGAACTGCAATGTAATTCTGATATTTATATATAATTCTTCCATATGGATTAAAAACCTAACCAGAAGTATTAGGGGAAATGCCCTTGCCCTGATTAATCTCAGATGCTTTTTGTGCTTATGCCAAGTACACTTTTTCTCTGGTTTCTTGATCACTCTGCTTACCAGCCTCTGAATATAGAACTTTAATATGTTATTTTCATGTATTTAATATTGTTCTTTGTATTTCAGAAGTGAGGAAGGTGCTATTTCCCATAAAATACTTTTCAAAATGGCTGTCAAAGAAGTGAGGCACTGTTATGTGCATAACTTCGAATCTGTTTTTCTGTACAGACGTATCTAAGTTCTTACATATATACTAAAATAAGCAAAAACCATTAAGGTTAGGCGCGTATATATTCGTATGCACTGGAAATTCTCAAAAAAAAATGCTTAATGTTTAACCTCATGAGGAAAACAAATCAGTTTTGTTATTATTGTAAAAAAAGCCCTTTTTAACATACTAAATACACATAAGTTAGTTCTATGAAATGAGTGACTCAGTATATCCAATTACAGCATGTCACCATTGCAGATTGGTTTTTATAATGTTCCACATTTGCCTTGTCCTAAGTTGAGTAACATTATCAAATATTAATAAAAATAGCAATGATAGTAATAATAATGAAGAAGGAGAAGGAGAAAGAAGAGGAGGAGGAGAAAAAAGCCTTATTTTTAGTAAGACAAGATGATTTTATTCAAAGTTATATAGCATCACTGAGGTATATTTACAAAGAAGAAAATCGTGGTTTACATTATGTTCTCTTAACTCATTAGGGTGGGAGGAAATCATATGTCTGAGGAGTCTGAAAATGTTGTTAAGGACATTAAAATTCAGACTATTTATAAACAATGTCACAACGAACTTTTCCAGGTTTACTCTTTGATATTTTATGAAGCAAATTATCCAGGGTTTTATCTTTGCATTTATTAAAAAATTCCTCATTTTTTTAAATTTTTATTTTTTGATTACAGTTTACACTCAATATTATTTTGCCTTGGTTTCAGGTGTACAGCTTAGTGGTAAGACATTTATATACTTTAGTAAGTGCCTCTCCCCAATATTTCCAGTACCCAGCTGGCACCGTACATAGTATCACAATATTGTTGACTATATTCCCAATGCAAAGCTCCTAAAGTCACAAATGTTAATGCAGTTACATTTAATGGCGTTGGCCAGACTTTTTAATCTCAATTTTTAGTTTAGATGTGGCTGAAGTTCTCACCTTTGCTCTGATCCTGTGTTTTGCATTTAAGTCAGCACAGTCCCGGCTGGGAAGAACGGGATTAAGTTGAGAATTGAACCATTCAGTGCCTCTCCAAGATTCCTTCTCCTTCTACACCTTTTTGCAGTCACAGCAGTTGGTGAATAGAGGTGACAAACAGTGAACACAGGGTAGACAAGGTCTGTTCATTCTAACAGCACAGTCAACCTGGATTCTGTGTGAGCATCTTAGCTATTTACAAAGGAACAGAGGAATCATTTGGCAATCACCAGGATCCACACATAATATATAGTAAGAAAAAATGGCATTTTTGACCCATATAAAGATAAAATATAATGATAAGATGCTGTATTGAGAGATACTCTGTTTTTATCAAGAAATCCTTTCACTTTCCAAAGCTTTATATAAAATGTATCACACACTGAAGATTACAGTTAGAATATAGAATATATTTACAGTATAAAAAGTTATATTAAAATAAATACTGACGGCCACCCCACCCAGCTGAGAACTTGAACATAAACAGTTCTTTGGAAATCTAACCATAGTCCTGATTTTGTGTTAAATACCACTTTGATTCCCTTTACAGTTTAAACATATGTTTCATGAACTAAAATATATAGTATATAAACATATACTATGTTAAACATAATATGATGTTTATATAAGTGCACATATAATATTTGATTGGTTTGAACTTTACATAATTTGTATAAAACTGTATGCTCTCTTCAGTGCATTTTATTTGCACTGAATACATATTTAAGAGCTATCCAAATTGATATATATACTCACGGTACTTTTGAATTCAGTGATGTCTTTTATTATTTAATAAGAACATATATGATTTATTTATTCTTTGTACTAGCGATGGAGAGTTCCTGGGAATATTTCTTGAAAATATTTAATAGGTGAGGCATAAAAACTGAGCAGTCAAAGCAGAATCATGTCCACTCTGAATACATGTCATCTTCAAAAAGAAAAAGAAAACAACAGCCATACCAGTGCAAATCAGCCAAATTTAAACCATGTGGGTAGCTTCATTTACTTTCCTAGTGAACATGTACCTTCATGCAAATGTATTGACTTTTTTTTCTTAAGAAATACACCTAGCAGTACAATTTTCAAATTGTCAAATATGTGCCTGGCTATTTTGATTAAATAATACCAAATTACTCCCAGTGTTGTTCCAGTTTAGTGTCACCAGCAGTGTGTGTGAATTCCCATGAACACACTAATACTGGCTCTTGTATGCTTCTTAAGTTTTCCAACCTCGTGGAGGTAAGGAAAGAAAACTGGACACAGCAAACCTGATGGTGTCAACTTGCATAACCCAGAAAACCTTGGGATGAACCTGGATGCGATAATAGGGCAGGGTTGCTGATAGAGTAGGTTGTGTTCCTCACGAGGAGGAGAGAGCGCATGAATATCTGAAAGGCCAGTGGAACAAAATGTAACAGGAATTAGCAGTTGCTCCCACATTCCATTCAGCCCTTATTTTTAGATGCCAAATTTTATGGGCACACGCTGACATCCATCTAAAGATAATAGCAGTTCTCAGTTCTCTAATAGTTCAGTGAAGCCAAATAACTAACACTGGGCAATGGGATGTAAATGGTAATGATGTGAATTATTTCTGGGTCATCTCCTTACAGATAAAGCCACTTGCTTGACTGTATTTTCCTTTCATGCAGTCTAGAAATGGTGATAATAAGAACACATTTGGGAGTTTGGCTTTGAGGATGACAGCCCCAACATCATCCTCTCAAAGCTAAGAATCTCATTCAGGGATGTTACAAAAGTAAAAATAGTTTTATATTTAAGCCACTGTATTTTGTTATATATTTGTCACAGGAATTTAACCTGTAGCGTACCTAATGCACTTGTAAAAATAAATGTGTTTTACTATGCAAGCCTGAATTTTTAAGTTAAATAAAACCTATCATGAAATATAAACCTATTTTCTATCTAAATAGCTACATATATACAAAAAAAATATGTGGGAGATACATAAATTACATTTAACAATACACAGTAAATAAGAATCACTATCCAAGTGACAGGTCATTTCCTGATAGGCACTTGTGTTAAGATATTAAAGAAATATAGTAAAATAAGATACAATACAATTTTTTGGTTTGATTTTAGTTAATATTTTACGATTAGCACTCTAGTGTATGACCTGAATCTTGTTCTTTTTTTAACATTCTTTTTGATCCATAAATTCTAACTAGAGTTTATATTTAGAGTCCCTTTAAGCCACAAATTATAATTTGTAATTCACAGAAATTTGGTTAAATGATGAATTACTATCCCACGCTGGCACAGTATTTATCTATCTCTTATTATTTGGAAATATGGAAAGAACATACCAGTGAGTTTTCATTAAAAGTTTGGTTTCCATGGACAATATAATTCCTAAAACACACTATAATGTAAATGCAGTAATTGTTAACGTTGAAAGCATAAAGTTCTATTTTGTTACACCTTTCTTCAACACTCATAGTTAGAAATAAACATAATTTAGTAACATTTTAATATTAAATTAAATTTCAAGAAGTCTGAAAGATTTCTACATACCATCTTATAAACTTGTTAAGTTTCCACTCTCCTCAAATAGAAGAAAATATAGTTGCGTTTTTGAACTTTAGGTGTGTAAAATCATTGGATCAAAGCTCAGTTTATAGGGATGCAATGGGATTCTTGGGAGGCTGTAAAGGTATAGTCCTCTCCCACATTGAGAGTGGCAGAAATGAGTCTAGAAGCTATTTGTTTGGGGTTCAACTGAGGATACTATTGTTTATTAAAATTCTTATTCCTTGTTTATTTACCTTTGTATGTACACTTGGTAATGAACAATTTCTTGTTTTATTATTTTTAAACAAAAGTGCTAATGTTGCTGACTTGTAAAGTAGGATACTGAAGCTTTTGTAAAGCTCATAGTATATGACAGAGTTTTCAGTTTTTGAGGATATGATCAGTAAATTTATTTAAGCATTGGGTAAAATAGCTAGCTCTGCTTTTTATCACAAAAGCAGTCACAGTGAAAATTGAAGTTTAGTTATGGTACATTTATGCATTTCAATAATGTCACTGTTCCAGGGTTTTTCAATGTATTACTCAATTTTTATTTTTACATACTGTGGTTAAAACTCATGATAGAACAATTCATTAATTTTTATTAGTTAGCTATTGCTAAGACACATTTTAAAATAAGATTATGCAGGAGATAGACCTGAAGAAAAATAAAATAAACTATTTTCTCTCTTTGGATTAGAATTTGTATTCAGAAGGAAAGTCCAACGCTTCTTTGAACATTCAGGGAAGGTCTAATACAGCTTTTCTATTAACCGAGGTCTCCAGAGGTTTGTATGCCTCATCTATGAAGTGACCAAACCAACTATTACTATTAACCTTAACCACAAAGAAATAAACTGGTAAATATTCTTTCCATTTGTCTTACATTTATAGGTATCTTTCATTTAACTTTATCGCTTAGTTGTTTATGTGGCATTGATTGAATTTGAAAATGATTCTAAAACTAAGAATACAAAATAAACAGAACTCAATTCTTCCAGTGTTGCAGTGAAGTAAAATTAGAAATAGAAAACAAAATACATTGTTCATATTTAGTAGAATAATATAAAGGGTGTGTTTTCATATATTTTTAAATAACAAAAAATATCTATAAAATAAAAGGCTAAGTGGTGTTTGCCAAATGTGGCGTGGAGAGGAAGAAAGGGGGAAAGTTATAAGGTTTATACATGAAGTGATGAGAAGAGTGTCTTATTAGGTAATTACTCCAACTCTCCACAGAGAAAGTCTAGTTATATGAAGTTATACTTTCAGAAACACTGGGTATAACTTCGGTATATTGGAACTTTATCTAAAATTACTTGTGTATCAATAAACATGGTGAGAAATCAATGTCAGCATTCTGGAATAATATTTTGATAGAGTAATAAAAGCATACATTTATTGGTGATTTCTTGAAAAAAGTTGAAAGTGCATAGTTGTAATATTGTCATAAATCTAACAACATTTAAATATGCTTTGAATAATCGGTTTTTGTTGTTTTTTCCCTCAGTGGGGATATTTTATTCACATTGATTTTAAAAGCTCCAATCGACTTAACAGAAGTGAAAGCACTCTCAGGCATGTGGCGACCCTCACCTGAAAACAGGGAAGATGGGGTCCTACGGACCGTGACAAGAAATTTCCAAAGTGGAGTTCACCTTTAATATAATATGCTTGCATTGACGCAGTACATTAAAGATTACTGAGATTCAGTGTAGCCGCATCATAGGCTGGTGTACTTTTTATGGCATACTTTTTAATTAATAAACTTCATTTTAAGAAACAGTTTTAGATTCACAGCAAAATAGGGTGGAAATTAGAGTCCCCATACACTCCCTGCCTCCCATGCCCTCAACAGCCCCCACTGCCGACATAACCACAACGCAGAGGTACGTTTCTCACACTCGAACTAAGACTGAAACATCATTATCACCCAAAGTCCATACTTTGCATTAGAGTTCAGTCTTGGTGGTGTACCTACCTGTGTTTGGATATGTAAAATGACATGTATTCACCTTGGTAGTCTCATACAGAATAGTTTCCCTACCCTGCAAATCCTCTCTGCTCTGCCTGTTCATCTCTTTTCTCCCTACTCACGGGCAATCACTGATCATCTCACACTTCTGTAGTTTTTCCTCTTCCAGAATGTTGTATAGTTTGGATTGTACAGGAAACATCCCTTTCACATCGACTTCTCTCACTTTCTGATATCCATTTCATTTTCTTCCCTGTCTTTTCACAGTTTACTAGCTCATTTATTTTTTAGCTCTGAATAATGTCTCTTTGTCTGAATCATCAATATTTTTTATCCATTCGAAGAAGGGCTCTCGGGCTCTTCTTCCTGGTGGATGCCTGTTTGACTGGCTTGCAGCAGCCTGAGTTGCCTAGCAGATAGTTTCTTGGATGGGAAGAAACTCCATGTGCAGCCTAGAATTGGACTAGCCTGGCAGGGGTTGGCGGGGCTATTCTCTGGGTGTGCTAGACGGGACGAGCTATGAGGCAGAGGCCTGCCATACTTCCAAAATTGTGTGGCTTTGATTCTTGTGTAGTTTTAGTTTGTAAACTAACCTTGTAGAAATGAGGTAATTAAAAATTAACAGGGAGAATGATAAGAGTACTCAGGTGTTAAAGAGTTTAACCTTTCTTGATAAGCTTAAGTGACTCATGCCTCTGGAAAGCTGTTATTCCAAAACTGAAGCATTTGAATAAAGACCCCTTTCCTTTATCACCAAACCTTTGTGTCCAGAATCTTGCCCAGCAGGTGGCGGCTGGTGGCAGGACCCCAACTGCTATTCAGAAACAAGATCTTTTGCCTATTTTTTAATTATATTTTTTGTTTTCTTATGGTTAAGTTTCAAGAGTTCTTTGTATATTTTTGATAACCATCCTTTATCAGATGTGTCTTTTGCAAATATTTTCTCCCAGCTTGTTGCGTGTCTTCTTATTTTCTTGACATTGTCTTCTGCAGAGTAGAGGTTTTTAATTTAAATAAAGTTCAGGTGGTCAACTATTCCTTTCATGAATAGCACCTTTGTTGATGTATCTACAAGTAATCATCATACCCAAAGTTAATTAGATTTTATCCTGTTATCTTCTAGGAATTTCATAGTTTTTCACTTTGCATGTATGTCTATGATCCTTCTTGAGTTAATTTTTATAAGTTCTGTGTCAAGATTCATTTTCCGTGAATATATAATTGTTTCAACATCATTTGTTGAAAAGAATATTTGCCCCATTTTACTGCCTTTGTTCCTTTGTCAAAGCTCAGTTGGCTAGCCCTGGGCAGGTAGCTCAGTTGGTTAAAAATCATCCTGATACACCAAGTTTGCAGATTCGATTCCTGGTCAGGGTACATACAAGAATCAACCAATCAATGAAGAAATAAATGAACAACAAATTATTGTTTTCTCTCTCCCCTTCTCCGTCTCTGTCTCTCTCTCTACCTCTCCCCCTTCCTAACTTTCTCTAAAATCAATAAATAAAAACACATTTTAAAAAGCATTCAGGTGACGATACGTAAATGGGAATTTAATGATGTGGTGGCTAGATGTGGGGGAAAGGGAAGCATTCTACGATCCTATTATTAGTCTCAGTCTTCTGGTGAGTCTGTTCTCCAAGACTAACGATTGTCAGCCTTTTTTCTCAGCACACATAAACTAATTACTAAAATCCTGCAGCACATGAAAAAATATATTTTTTGAATATAAAAAAATGTATAATTTTCATTTATTCACACTGGATGGCTGTGGTTGTGTTGGCTGTTGTCATTTTTTTAAATTTGACAATCTAAGGGCAAATAGGTCAGCATTCCTGACTAAACAGTCTGGTACTACACGTTTTAAAAATTCTTGTGGCCTACTAGAGTGGCTGCCCTAGCCTCTGAGCTTCTCCAGTAAATCCCAGATTCCCCCCCCCGCCCCCACCCTGTAGGTGGGACAGGCTATGTAAGGGAGCTAGGGATGGGTATTTCCCCTTTCATGGGAAGGTTAGGCTCTGATAAAACCCAACAGGGTAGATTCTTATAAAATACACTCTTCTCAGGGCAG
Organism: Pteronotus mesoamericanus; assembly: GCF_021234165.1. NCBI lineage: Eukaryota > Metazoa > Chordata > Mammalia > Chiroptera > Mormoopidae > Pteronotus > Pteronotus mesoamericanus. The sequence goes on along the minus strand of NW_026555285.1, from coordinate 34,986,460 downwards.
GCATTTTTGTTAGAAGGAACAGAATGCTCTGGAGTAAATCAAAATGGTTACTTTTTCTCTTTACTTGCCTGAAGCCAGACTTGTTTTTTATCCTTCTCCGCCCCTTTGATATCCACTGTTAGGATCTGGGAAGGCTCTTGGAAGTAAAGCTCAAACAAGCGTGGAGGTCCCCCACGTAGCTTTCTTCTCTCAGCCTTATCCACACGGCGCCTCCAGCAACTTGTCAGTTTTAATTGTGGTTTTCCTAGCCCGGTACTGGTTCCTTAGAAGTTTCCGCTTGTGGATCTTAACTCTGGTAAGTTGTGAATCTATGTATTATCCTGTCTCTTCAATTTGGGGAGCGGTGGTTTGCTTTTTGACTTCGCTTCTCTGACAGATCTAACACTAGTTGTTGATTTGTCAGCTTTTACTTGTTGTTAGGATAAAGTAGCAACTTTTAAGCTCTTTACATTCCAGGCTGTAATCCTGGTTTGGTTGTTTAAAAAGAGAATCCTTGAGACTACAATGAAATTATATAACAAAATTTTCTTTCTCTACCTACACCCTCACATATGAGCCATGAATTCACATAAAAAACATATGACAGTGTTATTATATGTGTATCTGTTCCATTTTTAAAAAAATAATTTAAGCAAGTTATAATTTCATTAGTATGATATCAGTTTATCCACAATAGCAATTTTAGCCTCTATATTAAATTTTGAGAAGTATGCAATCATGTTATCATCTCAGTATATAATTCTTTATCATTAAGTAAGAATATTTATTTTACTTCAATAAGTAAAAATGATATACTTGGTGCTATTTTTTGTCAGCCTCTTGAGTTAATTCTATTTTTTTGTGATATTTTTGGGGAGGTTATCATTGCATTCCTCGTATTGCTACATGCCTCGTTAGGTTTGCTTTCATCTCTATTAATTTGGAATGCATGCACTCATTTTAACAAATTCATCTGCAAATATATTTTAGTATGTACATAAGAGGACTTATTTTCAGTTGAAAAACAGCAGAGTAGCAACCAATGGCAGGAGGCAGGGGTTTGTGTTATTTTGAGGAAGTTTTGAAAGTAATCTAAAAAGAAATGCGAGAAGCATGATGGAAGCATCAACCCGCTGGGGGTAATTAGCAGATCTTCTCCAGGCTGGGCCATTAGCCGGCTGTGAGGCGTTTATGGTAGGCGCTTTCTAAATCTGTCCCGATTCGAAAGGATAGGTTCTATCCTACCACCAGGAGAGGCTGGCCCTGTTGTGTCAAGCAAGGACCCTGCCAGCCTACCGTCATGTTTTTTAACCTTTAAATATCTTTAAAGCACCAAAAATAGATGTGAACTTTAGCAGCTAAGTCTGCTAGCTGCATCTGTGGTCCCCCATCAGTCTTGTGATTCCTCTTTGCTTACCTTCTAAAACTGGGACGCCTGTGCAGAGGGAGCTCTGAATGGCTCACTCATACTAATGTTAAAGTTTACTGATCAGTCTTCAATATCCTATTTCATAACTAGCACAAACTTATAAAAATTCATTAGGATCCTCTCTCTTTTTTTTCTTGATGAATTTGGTTAAAGGCTTATAGATTTTGTTTATCATTTCAAAGAACCAGCTCCTATATTTTATTGATCCTTTGAGTTGTTCTTTTAGTCTTGATTAATTCTGCTCTGATCTTGATTATTTCCATCTTTCTATTTGTTTGGGCTTTGTTTGTTGTTGTTCTTCTAGTTTTTGTAGATGTAGGGTTATGTCATTTATTTGAAATGTTCCTCTCCTTTTCAGGCAGGCCTGTATTGCTATGAACTTCCCTCTCAGGACTGCCTTCGTTGTGTCCCATAGGTTTTGGTTTGTTGTGTGTTCATTTTCATTGTTTCCAGAAACTTTTTGTTTCTTTCATCATCTCATTGTTTACTCATTCATTATTTAACAACATGTTATTCAGTCTCCATGGATTTGATTATTTTTGAGTTTTTTCCTTCAGGCTGGTTTCTGGTTTCAAGCCATTGTGATCCAAGAAAATGCTTGATATGATGTCAGGTTTCTTGAATTTATTGAGGCTTATTTTGTGTCCTATCATGTGATCTAGCTTTCAGAATGTTCCATGTGCATTTGAAAGGAATGTATATTTTGCTCCTTTGTGGTGAAACTTTCTATATATATTAGTTAATCCTATTTGATCTAGTGTGTCATTCAGTACCACAATGTCTTTATTGATTGTTTGTTTGGAAGATCTATCCATTGTTAACAGTGGGGTGTGAAAATCCCCTATTATAAGTGTGTTGCTGTCTATGTCTTCCTTAAAGTCCTCCGAGATTTTCTCTATATATTTGGGTTCTCCTGTGTTGGGTGAATGTATGTTTATAATGTTTATAGCTTTACATGGAACCATAAAAGACCTTGAATAGCCTCAGCAATTTTGAGAAAGAAGAACAAAGTAGGAGGGATCACAATACTTGATATTAAACTATATCACAAGGCAAGCATAATCAAAACAGTCTAGTACTGGCACAAGAACAAACACATAGACCAAAGGAACAGAATAGAGAGCCCAGAAATAAATCCATGTCACTATGATCAGTTAATATTTGACAAAGGTGGCAGGAACATAAAATGGAGTAAAAATAGCCTCTTCAATAAATGGTGTTGAGAGATCTGGACAAGTACATGGAAAAGAATGAAACTAGACCATCAACTTATACCATACACCAAAATAAACTCAAGAAGGATAAAGGACTTAAATGGAAGTTATGACACCATAAAAGTCCTAGAGGAGAACATAGGTAGGAAAATTTCAGATATCGCACACACCAAAATTTTCACCAATACATCCCCTAGGGCAAGGGATAAAAAGGAAAGGATAAGCAAACTAAAAAGCTTCTGCACAGCTGAAGAAAACATCAACAAAATGGAAGGGAACCAACCATATGGGAAAATATATTTGCTAATGATACCTCGGACAAGGGTCTAATCTCCAAAATGTATAAGGAATTTGCATGACTCCACACCAGGAAGACAACAATCCAATTAAAAAATGGGTACAGGGCCTGAACAGACACTTCTCCAAGGACATACAGGGGGCCCAGAGACGTATGAAATGATGCTCAGCATCACTAGGCATTAGAGAGATACAAATTAAAAACATAATGAGATACCACTTCACACAGGTCAAAATGGCCAGCATAAGCAAATCAGCAAACAAGTGCTGGGGAGGTTGTGGAGAAAAGGGAACCCTAGTCCACTGTTGGTGGGAATACAGACTGGTGCAGCCACTGTGGAAAACAGTATGGAATTTCCTCAAAAAACTAAAAATGCAGCTGCCTTTTGACCTGGCAATTCCACTGTTGGGATTATACCCTAGGAATCCTGAAACACCAATTTAGAAGAACTTATGCACCCCAATGTTCATAGCAGCATTATTTACAATAGCCAGGTGCTAGAAACAGCCTAAGTGCCCATCAGTGGATGAGTGGATCAAAAAACTGTGGTACATTTACACAATGGGATACTATGCAGCAGAAAGAAAGAAGGAGCTCCTACTCTTCACAATGGGACTGGAGAGCGTTATGCTAAACGAAATAAGCCAAGTACCATATGGTCTCAACTATCAGTGAACCTAATCCACAAAACAAACAAATAAGCAAAATAGAAGCAGAGACTTGGAAATAAAAAACTATCTTAGAGTGACCAGAGGGGAGGGGGGAGGAGGGTAATGGGAGAAAGACGGAGGGGAACACAAGTAGAAGACTCTTGGGCATGGACAATGGGGGGGTTTACTGTGGGGGTTGCAGGGACAGGGCAGGGGAGCGCAATGCGGAGAAAGGCGAGACTGTAACTGAACAACAATAAATAAAATTTAAAAATAAGTAAAACAAATTAGGTTCCTACATTCCTTGTGTTTAGTGCTAGCACAAAACTTTTTGTTGTTGTTATACATTTATTTGTTAAATTAAAAATTTAATTCTAATTTAAAAAACCAATAATATTTCATAGAAAAATGAATGGTAAGTCTAGCTAAGAAAATATCGAAAAATTATTATTTTAGCACTTAATATTTGTGTTTGCCCTACAGTGCCTCAAAACATTATTTATAGAACCATTTGAAGAACTATATTTTAGGATTGTCACTGATTCTTTTCCATATCTCTGGTTTATAAGTGCTGTGTTTTTATTCATTTGTAAAAATAAAAAACAGGATTTATTTTCTGCATAAAAGAAATGGCAATGATATAATTTCTATGACATCAAATATGTCAGGATATCTTTTTTTTATAGCTTTTTCCATAAGTGATGGCTTGAATTATGTGAGAATTATTTTCTAATCTTCACCAATTAATGTTTTCTTTGGCAAGCAGGAAGATGCTGCATTAAAAATGATTTAAGAAAGTAAGGAAAAAAATTATCACTTGCTTAAGTGGTGGTACAATCCAGTGCGCCATCTAAAGAACACGGTTTATTTATTTCTCTATTCTGTTTGCCTTAACATTTGCCTTTCATCTTCATGATTTAAAAATAGATGTGATACCTCAGGGAAGTAAGGAAGCAGGGTGAAGAGTCAGGTGCATATTTATGGGCTATGATTTTACTCTCTTTGAAGCACTTTTTTTCTGAATTTTGACTGGTTTATAAAGACCTTAGTAAACCACTCCTACTGCCCTAACAAGAAAAAGCTTGATAACCTACAAAATTATAACTTCCGTAGCTTCTCCGGTTGGAACATGTTGGTTATGTTCTAATATATTTATTAACAATAAGATTTTATTAAACAGATGAATGCATGAATGAAAATTACCTAATTTTAGAAGTGTAGGAGGTTGTTATAATCAGAGTTTCCATGGTACAGTAGACATATACCTTGGTAGAAGTGTCTTATCATTTCAAAAATACTAAGTTAACTGTGACATCATTTTTAAAAGGTAGGTTTGGAGTTAGGACACTGCGAGTTTCACACCTACATATAAAAGTATTAAAGGATGTGACTCCATCAAAATCATATATCAAAATATTTAATGAATTAAAAGTAGTAAGCTCATCTTTCCTATTGAATTAAATGCTAATTTTTTTATATTGAAATTATAATCTGTGAGAGAGTAAAATATGACTTGAGGCGATAAATACAGCATCAGTTACTAAACACATGTTCAGGGCTTCTTTTATTTCTACCACTTATTAATTACAGTTGACCCTTGAACAGCAAGAGTTTAAATTGTGTGGGCACACTTATGTGTGGACTATTTTCCATAAATTTACATTTATCCCTTTATATCCCTGGTTTTTCATCCATGATTCTACCAACCATGGATAGCAAACAAATTTTTGATCCATGCTTGAGAATCCACAGATGTGGAGGGCCTACTGTATTCATTGTTCTACACAGTACTATAGAAGGTACTCATGCATCCACAGATTTTGTATCCATGGGTGATCCTGGCACTAAGCCCCCATAGATGCTGAGAGATGACTGTAGTTATGTTTTGGGGATTCAAACTTATATATAGGTTGTTGACTGTATGGGAGGTGGTGCCTCTACCCCCCCCCCATTGCTCAAGGTCAACTGTATATAGGTCTTTGTAAGTTGTTTGCATTCTTTGAGGTTTAGTTTTCTCATATAAACCAAAAATCACAGATTGAGAGATTAATATTTATTTATTCATTAATTCAAATTATTATCGAACATCACCTATATGTCATTTAATGTTAAAATATCAGGCAGATATCAATGAAATACTTAGAATACAAGCATTGAACAAATATTAGTTTGCAAGTAACACAAGCCCATCTGACTTAATTTATAGAAAAAAATTAAACTGCTAATTTATTTTCAGTCTGAAGTAACATATTCATTAAAGAAAAAACTATGTAAATATACTTCTTGAAATGTGAGATTGATTGAAGTGCAAATCATAATTTATTTCACTAACAAATCTCAAGCTGTCTACATGTACATTCAGTAGTAAGTTGTAAAATTTTGATTATATATTTAAAAAAGAAAAATATAGAATTAATAATGTAGGTAATAGAAAAAACATTTTCAGGTTCTGTAATGCACTGCAGAACACAAATGTAATTGACTTATTGACATCATGATAAATTTGGTTTAGAGAGTTCTGATAAACATCTGTTGCCTTCACTCACAAATGTGTTCAACCAGTCATGCTTCAAATGTCTATCATATTTTTAAGTGAAAATAATTTATAACCCAATTATAGTCTGTTTTTGAGTTTGCTCGAATGTGTTTTTTAGTTTGCTTGAATGTGATAATGAGAGAGAAAATATTAATAAACTATAATTTGTGGGGAAATAATTTAAATGTGATAAGAAAAAATTTAATAATAAGGACATTTAGTTTGATTATGGCCAAATAATTTCAATTCTTGTAGTCTACAAACCTCTAATGGCATAAACTTAATGTCATGTTTTTAATTTACATATCCACAACAACCAAGAAATTAAAAAATGCACTAAAGCAATTCAAAATTTACTGGGAGGGAGGAAAAAAAGAAAGAAGCTGGAAAAGTGGTAATTGCTGGATTAAGGGAGAAGAAGGCTGTTAATTAGTAGTTTGATGGAAGGAGTTAAGGTCAAAAGAGGTTTCATTGTGCCCATCCCCCTGAGAGGCTGAGGTCACAGGGACGGTAGGCGGGCGGAGAGTCGGAGTTAGATCCCAGAATGAAAAGTAGTCACTGCTTTCAAGTGTTCCGTAGCTCCACCGCCGACACCATTCTCCATGTAAAATCTCTACAGATAGCTGTCTATGAATGGCTGCAGTGGTCCTGAGAAAATTTTCCAATATGCTTTCCAATTTTGTGTATTTCTAAATATACTTGTTTCAGTATTTTTTTTCAGTTAAGCCCCACTCCTACATGATGAATGGAAAGGAAAACCTGTCAGCTCAAAAGCCCCATTGATAAACACAGAGTACTGAAACTCCTTTCATTGTTGTCGTTGGTAAATATTTTACATTAATTAGAAGCGAATGATAATTAAATTTACAACATGATCAAAATGGCAATAAAGTAATAGAAAAATTGTTGCAAAAGAAAAATTATATAATTCGATGAGCAAAGTAATTAAAAGCCCATGTATAAAAATATGTGTTTATACATAAATGCACAACCCTCTTGGTGTCCCAGAGTGAATCAAGATTATAGTAAAATCATGAAAGAATATCTGCTTAATATAAAAAAGGTAATATATGGAAAGCACTGTTAAAGAAAAGTATCAATCATTTTAAAAATATATTATTAATGAATTAATATACCTTACATGAGAGCAGAGAACAACTGTGAGTAGCAACGATACAAAAAAAATCCTAGAGTAAAAAAAATATGAAAAATATCCAGAATGAAGGGGAAAGTATACACAGGAGAGAGAAATGAGTATCATGTTAAGGTATATGGTTACCACAGCAAAAGAGCTCATTGTGAACTAGCAATCAAATGTCAGTGATACCCAGACCTAGACAAATCACAGAGATGGTTCAGACACTAAGGATAAAAGAAAATTAAAAGTTCTCTAAAGAGGACAAAATAGTATCATAGGGTTATCAAATGGCTCTTGAGCAACACAAGATGATAAAATATTATACACTTCACATTTCTAAGGACGAAGATTCAATTTATATTGAATTTCATATCTAGGTTAACACTTAATTAAATCTGTTGCTAGGTATTAATAGATATGTCTACGTTCAGCATCTTAACATATAAGGATCACTTAAGTATATATTTATATGTTATGAATAATAAACTGCACTCTGTATTATAAAATACATTGTACATATTTTATAAAGGTACATTGCATTAAATAAGAATCCTTTTTATATATTTACATATGAAATATAAGTTATGTATACATATAACATAACATATACCATGCATAATATATTTTTGTATATGAATAATATATATCTGTATACATATAATATATATATTTGTAAACAAAAAAGAAAAATTCACAAGAGAATGAACAGAAAAAAAGGAATGCATGGAATCCAGGAGAATAGATTTGAGCTCAAGAGAACAAGAAAGTTCCACAGTAAGTTATACAATATCCTATGTGACTATTCAGTAGAGTTTTGAATAGAATCATGTGGGCAACAGAAAGATATTTACTGAAGGAAAAAATGTATAGGATATGATGTGATAATGTCTTTGATTTTTTTGAAAAATTGAACAAGAATATAAAAATAATTACTAATAGAACCTGAAATTTTACATGTGATTACATTGTCATTTATAGCCCTAACTCATAGATTAGTATTATTTCTGTTCAGTGATTTATTATAATTTAATATTTCTCATATTTTTTAGATTATTTTAATTGATCTTTCCAGGAAGTGTCAAAAAATAAATATAAGAAACAAAACTGTGTATTCAGAAAGATAAGAAGTGGGAAATATAGAAATACTAATTTTATCATCTTATAGAAGAGAATTATTGTAGTCAAAAATAAGTATTAAATCTTAATGATTGTGTAGTTATTTAATCATTTTGAGGTCACTTTAAATTTTTTTTTAAACTTAGCTAATATCTAACAATTCTTTTTTTTCCTATTTGTTTTTCTCCTATGAAATTGAAGTTTCACTTAATATCATCTATTAAGATCACTTGACTGGGACAGATCTGAATCCTCTACAGTCACGTAAAACCTAAGTTTCTCATTACTTCTGATGACACAACTAAAAATTAGGAACCTGATGCTATAAACAGCTAACTGATTTAAAAAACAAACAAGCAAAGGCAGCGTCTTAGTCCATTTTAGTTATGATGAAATACTACAGACTTGGTAACTTATATACAGAAATTTATTTCTCACAGTTCTGGAGGCTGAAAGTTCAAGATCAAGGTGCCAGCGTGGTTGAGTGAGAACCCTCTTCCAGCCACAGACTGCAAATCATTTGCCATTAGTGCTCTCAAATTTTTGAAGGGACCTAGCAAGCTCTCTGGGGCCTCTTTTATAAAGGCAATAAACCTATTCATGAGGGCTCCATCCTCATGAACTAAGCTCCTACCAAAAGCCCCACCTCCTAACCACATCTTAACAGGATTTAGGATTTCAACACACGAATTCTGAAAAGCACAAATACTCAGACCATAGCAGGCAGATTTTGGAAAGGAGGCAAACCTTGCTGAGTTGATGTATAAGGTGGCAAATGTCTTGGTTTTCTTTGTTTTACTTCTTGTAGTCCTGCTTGGAGAATGAATGTTAGTTACAGTTATCACCCAAAGTTATCCCTTAAGAACTGGAAAAGGTAGAGCATAGTAAAACCAAAGTGTGAGAAATGAAACCAGTGAGATTTTTTTAAGTAGATAATATTCAGAAATAGCAGAACCAAATACTGACTCATAGGAAAATTTCTAAAAAATTGACAGTTACACTGATCCTGGGAAAAAGAGGAAGAAAACAGATTATCAAACCAGGAATTGTTTAAGTATAATCAAGAATGAGACTCTGTCATTTAGAGAAAAATAAGAGAATGCAATGAATAACATTCTGTCATAAAGTTCTTGAAAAACAAAACAAATGGAAAGAATCAAAATCTTGATAAATTTATATTATTTAGCAAATTGAATGTTAAAAACAAAATTTTTCATAAAGAAAATTTCAAGCTAAGATTTTTTTATTAATGAATTCCATCAAACATTAAAACACATATATACCATCAAACTTTCCCAAACTTTTCAGAAAATGAAAGAATAAAGATGACATGCACCCAAATTATTTTATGGGGCCATAATAATACTGGGAAACAACAACAATAAAAGTAAGAAAATTAGACCAAAACCTCTTCCTAATATAAACAATTGTACTAAATGGAATAGTATCAAATTGAATTCAACAGTAGATAAAAGGAATAGTACATATTATGACCAAATAAAGTGGATCCTTTGAAAGCAAGGTTTGTTTTTCATTAAAAAGTCAATATAATTTACCATATTAACAGTATAAGGGAGGAATGCTATATAATCATTTCAACAGATGCAAAGCAAACACTGGAAATTTTCAAAAGCTATCTGTATTTTTATTGAGTCAGCAAAAAGGGATGGTATAAATTTTTTCAAGTTTATAAAAGGTATTTATTAAGAAATTCTACAGCTATTAGTTAAATATGGAATGATTTAATCTTGATATTTTTAAAAAAGACAAATATAATTACTTTTATCATTTCTTAGTAGCATTTTACTAGAGGTCTCAGCAATTGCAATAAGGCAACAAGAAAAAGAAAGTGGAAGTCATGAAAATGGGAAAGATATAGTAAAGCTGTCCATATTTGCTTACAATATAATTGCATATTCAGAATATCCAAAAGATTCTACAATGACAGAGCAAATATGTGAATTTAGCAAAAAAAAACAGAATACAAGGTTAGTATACAATGTCATATTCTTATATACTAATAGAATAATTAGAAAATATAATTAAAAACTCTTTCATGCACAGTGGTGAAAATTAATATATCTGTGAATAAATTTAAAAGAAAATATCCTACACACCTGGAGTAAAAACTACAGAATGTGGCTGATAATAATTAAAGATCAAAATAAATGGTGAGAACTGACATGTTAATAAATCCGAATATTCAGTATTTTTTCTCTTCAGATTGATCTACAGATGAGACAAAATTCCAATCAAGATTCCAAAGGATTTATTTGTAGAAATTAACAATAAGATTATAAAATTTGCATGGAGATGTAAAGAACCTAGAATAATGTCAGTTTTTTTTTTAAATAAAAGACAAAGTTGGAGGACCGATGTCAATATTTCCTATAAAACTACTTGAATCAAAACCATGTGTTAATAGTGAAAAGGTAGACATGTAAGTAAACTGAGTAAAGCAGAGGGTCAAAAAGTGTGGGTGTGCGCACATGTGTGTGTATATACACATATGTGTGTGTGTATCACAGAGAGTCGACTCACAAACTAAAGTGAATACAATAGAAAAGGAAAAATTTCTTTAACAAATATAGTGTCAGGGAAGTTGGATGCTCATATTAAAAAAAAAAACAACTTTCATGTCACACCATGCTTAAAAGTTAACTCAAAGTGGATCGTAAACATAATTATCAAGCCAAAAAATATAAAGCTTCTAGAAGAAAAGACGGCAGTGCCATATAGTATTTGTGAACTTCAAGTAGGCAAATATTTCTTAGATATAACACATAAACAAATCATGGAAAAAAGCTATAAAGTAACTACATGAAATCATAAACTTTTGATCTTTACAAATGCCATCAAAATAAAGAAATAAACAAAAGGCAAGCCATACACAAGGATAAAGTATTTACAACACATGTAACAGACAAAGGAATTCCACCTATAATATATATTTATATCCTAAAACTCAATATAGAAAGCCAAGTAGCCCATTTATAATATAGACCAAAATTTCTTTTCCCAAAGGGACGCATAACAGTGTCAAACACTCTGGGCAAACGTTGGGAGTGGAGAAATTGTGCAGAAAATAATAAAAAAGAAGAGAGAAAACTCATGAACAGGGACGGCAGTGTGGCGGTTGTGGAGGCCGGGATGGGTGGAGGTAGGAGAGCATGTAGAGTGGTAAATGGTGATGGAAAAAAAGTGGTAAAAAGGATGTCCAAAAAGCATATGAAAATGTGCTCAAGATCATTAACTGTTAGGGAAATGCAAGTTAAAACTACAATGGCTCAATAAGATACCAATAAACACCCATTAGTTTGTCTAGAAATTAAGAGTTACAGTGCCCAGGGATAGTTGAAATAGCTGGGAACTCAAACTCTCATACATTTTTCATATGACTCAGATATTCTAATTCTAGGAGTTTCTTTCCTAAAATAACAAACATTCATCTATCACAGGACTCAGCCATTCTACTGGCAGGGCTTTATCTGGGAAGAATGTAAACTTAGGGCTACATAAATGCTTTTACTCCAAAATTTATAGCGCATTAATTTTTTTGTAATAGTTGATATAGTTATGGGACAAAATACCCATCAAAAAGTGAATGATAAATAAACAATGCTATTTTCATACAATAGAATACTACCTAGCAATAAAAATGTATTTTCAAAATATAAAAATGTTTCAAAAATATTAATCTAAATGAAAGAAACCACCTTATTCCCACTCAAAACACAACATACTGAATGATTCTGTTTCCATAATATAGAAAAGCTAATTAATATATACTGACATAAAGTAGATCAATAATTGCCTAAAGACAGGTAGAGGGAGGAATAGGTTAAATAGGGGTATGAGAAAACTTAGAAAGAATGGAAATATTAATTATCTTGGTTGTGGGGATGGTTCACGGGCATGGTTTCTTTGGACAAGTGTCCAAAATGATCAAATGGTACTCTTTCAATATGTACAGTTTATTTTTCTTTAATTATATTTCAATAAAATTGTAAAAAAAAGAGTGTGAACTTACTTTTGTTAAAAAAAGGTATTTAATTTTTCATAACCATCTTTGAAGATGCTCAGCTAAAATTAATGCTGATTTTTGAGTGTGAAGTTTTATGTAATTTTTATTTCATAGTTTTTTATTTTATATATACTTTTACATTCAAAATTATTTTATTTTGTTTGTATTTCTGAAGTATAAAGTTTAATAAGCATTTTAACAAAGTCTTCATAATCAAACATAGATGGTAGAAATTATTCCTTAGGCAAATGAAGGACCTCATATGATACAAAAACAAAGTCCACCTTGAATTACTTAAATGCTTTTAATCTTGTGTTTAAAGCACAAAGCTTGGACATACATTACTTTTATAGTACATTAATGCTATTTACTCATAAACTATTAATATGTAATGAAAGTTTCAAAAAATATTACCCAGTATTTTTATGTGCCTGGTATTACATATGGTTCTGTTTTCTGCAATGTGATTTTATCCTCAGAATAAATATTTTTTGTTCTGTTTTCTGTAATGTGACTTTATCCTCGGAATAAATATATTTGCACTTCTGGGTTAATTCTTGCACATCTAAAGAAAAACACAATATATCAAATTCCAGCTTTCATGGCATTTCCATTTTACAGAAAACCAGTAAGGTAACTCTCATTATTTCCTTTTTTCCCACTAAGAAACTGTATTTCACAATCGGTTAGGACATTTTTGTAACCAGATATCAGAAGAGATGTTTCCTTTTGTGCTTCAGATGGAATTTCCTGCAATCTTATGCCATGTTCAATAACAGAGAGGCAAGCCTAGGGTTTTAAAATTCACATCTGGCTATGAGCTTCTGCTTCTGCTGCATTAGTCAATGAACAACTGTTCACATCACCAGCCTTTGATTTTTGTACAGATTCCAGATCATAATGAGCTCTAATAGTGCTGATGGGGTCTTCAGACCATTTCTGTAATTTCCATAAAATAACAAATAAAGCAACAATATATCAACAAAATCCAAAAACATACAAGGAACTAAAATTGAATAATTAAAAAAATACAGTTAAGTGGAATTGAGCTTTTCTCAATGTAAACCCTTATTGCTTCTCTGTTACCTTCATTACTCTTCTGCTTTCTCCAACCTTTACATTCATGGAGGTGTCCAATGCAAGACGTTCTATTTGCTGTATCCTGCCAAGCCATACCCATAGGTCCTCCACCTGTTTCCAAGATAGTTATTTTCATAAGGAGCATTTTACCCAAATTATAAGTTACTGAGCAAACAATACCTGTGTAAAATTAAATATCTATTAAATGGTAAAGCCAATATTCCCATGCCACCAAAAAGCATAGAATTTTTTTATGCTTTTTTTAACTATATTTGTTGCCTCAAATATATGAATAATAGCAACAAATTATGCAACAGAACATAAGGGGAATGACCTTTATAGACCGTAACTATGTGGCAGGAAGTGTATTCTTCTTATGAAAATAGCTAAACTTTATTGATTGATCACTGTTGGCCAGACAATATGGTAAAAGATGTATTCATTGTTTCCTGACCTTCTCAAAAATATTGTTAACTTAATGTATTACATATTGTTCTTCTCAAATGTCGGTGGATATAGGAGTGGCCCGCTGAGACAGATCTGGCAAATTGTGGTGGCATTATCTCAACCAAGTCTGCCTGACTCCAGCGCTTAGTGCGTTAGCTACTGTTCTGCACTTGGCATATCATGTAAAACGTTAAACAGCATTGCGGATATTACAGAGCCAGATAATAGGATGTTGAGACATCAAACTATTTCTCCAGAGTAACAAAACTGATAATGACGAAATTTCTAAACATAACCTTTTTATATGACTTCAAACCCTTTCTCATTCCACCACACCACTGTCCTGTTCAAATCAGTGCCATTTCAGCTGTTGGCAACCAGGGTTCATCACATCTACAAGCCCTCATTAGATTTAGCCCGCCTCCTTCCTCTCCGCGTGAGGCAATTATACAGTGAAAATCTGATTTCCTGAAGACAACATGTGATGTGCTAGAATTTAACTATATTAGTAATAGATTTCTGATTTTAAGTGATCCTTAGATTTTATTTCCACACCATAAAACAGTAAAGTTTGTCTTCCCAAATGTTGCATGATTGATCATTTCATTGACAGTGTATTGATCTGATGTAGATGTAGAGTCAGCAGTCTAAGCAATGGATTAGGTTTTTTTTGTTTGTTTTTTTGTTGTTTTTTTTTGTTTTTTTTACATTTAACAATGTGTGCCTCACAACTTATTTTTATTACGGTTAAACAACTTGTTGAAATATTTTTCTTATGAAATGGATGATTATCAAAATAATCTGTTATATAACTGAGATCATGTGGTGTTTAAAAAAACAATAAACTAACAAACAAAATAGAAACAGAAACATAGATACATGGGACAGATTGACAGGCAAGTGGCTGGCAGGGAGCGAGGAGGGTGGGAACAGAAACATGGTGAAGGAGCGAGCAGCTGTAAGAGCATGAACAATACAAATAAATAAGTAAACAAACAATGTTATAATTCTTTATAAAATAGCTTTTTAAAACTTCAAAATTACCAAAGTTATGGGGATTCTTCTTACCAAAATATACTAAATAGTAACATCAAAATAAAAAAAATTATTAAAGGATATAAACCATTTTCAGTATTATATTGTTTTATGCTAAACAACCACTTAAGTAAATCTATATTCAGAGTATTGTATTTTTTATGAAAGCCATATATCCAAAAATACATTTAATTTAATATGAAAGCCTGTACTGCAACAGGACAATTTTTTTTCCCAAATGACGTCAGAATACTTTTAAAATTGTCAACATTCAACTTGCTCTTATAAATTATTTAACTAAGTCGTGAAAGCAGTTTAAAATACAGTACCCGGCAGAAGTAAGGCGTGCTTGTGCATGGTTGGTAGGGTAATAATAGAAGTGTAATATTAATATAGTTTTAATTTGAACATTTCATCTAAAATGGCATACAGTGCTTGAGTGTGATATTGTTAGGTTACAGAATAACATGCTTATGATTTTGTAATAAAAAAGGGGCATTATTTGTGCTGGACCCTATAGATAACATGGCCATACATAAAGGCTTAAATCTAGGTCACTACTTTTTAATAAAGCGTAGCAGACGTAACATATTATATTAGTTTCAGATGTACAACATAATGGTTCAACACTTATGTATCTTAGGATGCGAACACCGTGGTAAGTCTAGTAATGAATCACCTGTCACTATAAAGTTTATTATGATACTGTATTCCCTGTGCTGTATATTCCATCCCATAACTGAGTGTTCATGTCCTTTATTCCTCTTCATCTTTTCACATCCCCCACTCTTTCCCCTCTGGCAAGCATCAGTTTGTTTTTTATGTCTATGAGTCTATTTGTGTTTTGTTTTATTGTTTGTGTTTATTTATTCTTAGATCCTACATATAAATGAAATAAGTGAGACAAAGAAAGACTAATACTGCATGATTGCATTTAGCATAATATCATCTATGTCCATCCATTTTACCTCAAATGACAAGATTTCTTCATTTTTATTTCTGAGTAATAGTCTATTGTGTGTGTGTTGGTGTGTGTATTTATAAATCACATCTTTGTCTTTTAATCCATTAATGGATGCCTGGGTTGCTTCCATATCTTGGCTACTGTAAAGAATGCTGCAATGAACATAAGGGTGTATAGTTAGTGTTTTTGGTTACTTTAGAAAAGTGTAATTGCTGGATTATATGGTAGTTCTCCTTTTAATTTTATCAGGAGCCTCCGTTCTGTTTTACAGAGGGGCACTAGGGTTCCCTTTTCAGTGCAACCTTTCCAGCACTGGTTGTCTCTTTTGTTTGTGGTAATAGCTGTACTAAGAGGTATAAGAAGATATCTGATCATGGGTTTGATTTTCATTTATCTCGATAATTAGTGACACTTAAAACCTTCTCATGTACCTGTGGGCCATTTATTTGTATGACTTTGGAAAAATGTCTATTCAGTGCCTAGGCCCATCTTTAATTAGATTGGATTCTTTTCTACTGAATTGCATAAATTCTTTATATTTGGTGTATTACTATATTATCAAATATATTATTTGCAAACATTTTCTTCCGTTCCATAACTTCTTTTCATTTTGTTGATGGTTTCCTTTGCTGTGCTGAAGTTTTTTAGTTTGATAGAGTTCCAATTGTTTTATTTGTGTTTTTGTTTCTGTTTTGTTTTTGCTTTTTGTGTCAAATCCAAAAAAAAAAATCATTGCTAAAACCAAAGTCAAAGAGCTTACTCTTGCTTCCTTCTAAGAGTTTATAGCTTCAGGTTATACAATATGTTCCAGTCTTTACTCCAAGTTGAGTTATAATTTTATCTTAATTTTTTTGAAATGATATGTGGAAAAATTTATATTCAAATAGGCACTAACATCCTAAGACCAACCGTAGATTATCTATTTTGTGGAAAAAAAAATTAAAGTGAATTCTCCTACTATGTTTATGGATTTTTGTGTGTTTCCTTAACTTTATTTATTATTATTAACTTAATTAATTTGATACTATACTGTTAACATGGTAGCAAATGCAGTTTTAAGCCTATGATTTCTTGTTGAGTTGGTCTTATTTATTGTAACATCATTATGTAGTGACTCAATTTATCCTTAATAATTCTGTTGCCCCTATAAATGTCATATTTCTGGTTTTAATATTATTCACCAGTTTTGTTTTATGGTCCATATGCCTATTGGCTTTGATTACTTTTATCCTTGCTGTTGCTATTTCCTTCTTTTTATTTTTTTCCAATTTTTCCATCTGAAGTAACCCTGAAATGAGATTATCCCATAATAGGATTTTTTTAATTAATTTAAGATGAAGATACCTATGTTAGGCTAGCCTTATTTATTTGTATTTACTATGATTGCCATTATATATTGACTTTATCTAATCTCCTTTTTTGTTTTGTCCATTGGTTAAAACTTTTTATTTTAATTTCAATTTTATTTCTTTTTTCCCATCTTGTATTGAGTTTATCAATTTTCATTCCTCCTTTCTCTTTACATTTTAAGAAGATATATATTTCATTTCTTTGAACAATTTTGCTCACATACTTTAAAATGTATGCTTGCAGTAAGAATGTTTAAAAAGTATCAATGCTCTATTCTTTCACAAATGCATAAAAAGTCAAAGAGGAGCCTGGAGTCTACACTTTACTGATTCTTTTGGTCTCAGTGGTTCAAAATGTCCTTCCCAAAAACATTTGTTTTACCATTTTTTTTGTCAGTAAGCATTTTTGGTGAGGTAATACTTTGTTCTGTAATTGTTTTCCTCTTAATTAGGTATTATAGCTCTATAGAAAAATGTAAGTTGACTGATTATCATATAAAAATTGATAAACTTGGAAAAATAAATATGCATTGATTATAACAATAAAATAATATGATGGCTTAGAACAAAAATAGTAGTTCGTGATTTGTCAAATAACAATTATATGGGTGGGAAGCACTGGTATTATGTCGGCTAAGAACTTAGAAATTTATGGTATTGTGCAATTTCTAAATTAATTATAGACTTCTTTGTTTTCTGATCTCTGCTAATAATTGTGATAATTTTTTCAGGCAGAGTTTGAATTGTTTTCCCTCTTCACATAATTGTCACACTCTTTTTAAGCTACTTTTTACTTGGTGTGTTAGAGGGCCAGACATGTGCCTAAGATGATATTACAAGTTTTGATTCATTCTCTTCTATCTCAATCTATTTCAGTTTTAGGATTTATATCTTCCTTCGTTTCTCATGAGTTTTATCATGAGTTTTATCATGAGTGTCACTTTAGATATACGGTCTTTAGATTCCCTTTTTTATCATTTTTAATTATCCTCTTTGACTCATAACCTCTCTGATATTTTCATTGCTTTATGTCTTTTGATGCATTTTAAGAAATTTCCTCAGATGTTTCAGCCAGTATATAAATTCTATGTTGAACTGTATCTAATCTGATATTTAATCAATATATTAAAGTCTTAATTACAATAAAATATTTCTTTTCTGGTATGTTCATTTGGTCCTTTTTCAAATATATCAGTGCTTGTTTCGCGGTGCCATAGGCTTTTAATTATTTCATTCATTATTTCATCATTTAAATTCTTTAAAACACTTTTATTTTATAGTTTCTTTTTTGAGTTTTTACTCTTATCCTAATTTCTAAGAAAATTGATCACATAAGTTGTGACCAAAAACTCTTCCCCATAAAAGTTTATCTCCTGTGGTAATTTTACTTTTTCTTTAAATTATTCTTTTTTTTATTGTTGTTCAAATACAGTTGTCTCCATTTTACCCCCGCCACTCTGCCCACCCAACTTACCCCCATCTCCTACCCTTAATCGTTCTCCCCTTTCGATTTGTCCATGGATCCTTTTATTGTAAGTTTGACTTCAGAAAAAAAGTTTAATTTTCTGTGTATTCTGAGTTGTAGATATACTTTCAAAGTAAAGTTTAGATATTCTTTTGGTCAATTTCTTGGAGCCTTTTACTATTGTATACGTATATAAAACATATTTTATATATATATATAACAGTAAATATAACAGTATATAAACAGATACATATATTATATACTATATATATATCTCCTTAAATTTACTTTTCAATTTAACTAGATTTTTTAAAAATAAATTATCTGCTTGGAATTTTATACTCACCTGGCTAAGATAATGTATTTGCATTATACCATGATTAGCATAAACTTAGATTTTGAATCTTGGATTTTTTGGGGGGTTGTTTTGTTTTGTTTCGTTTTGTTTTTCCCGCTTAAAGGCTGGGACAGATATATGTCTGCCATACGACAAATGCAGTATAGCAGGGATATTTTGTTTATTTGTTTGCTCTAATGTAATAGTTCTCAACCAGGGAAAATCTCTCCTACCCCATTCATGTTGACAGTTGAAAATATCTTTAAACATTTTTGGTAGTCTCCAAAATTGGGGATGAGATTATATTACTCGTGACTAACAGTAGAGGTCAGCTATACTGCTAACTATGTTATCATACAAAGGATAGTTCCTCACAACAAATGATTATTCAGCCAAAGTGTCAACCATGTAAAAGATGAAATACTAATATAATTAATTTCTATTGTAATAAATAATACATTTTATTTTGCTGGGTATCCAGGGTATCCTTTTTTACTTTCTTAGGTTTTTTTCTGCTTCTTCATTAATTTTAAATCTTTAAACCTTTTAGAGAATACACTACTATGCAAGGGAAAAATCATAATCCCTTTTTCTAAAAAACTAATTAGATTTTTTCCCTCTCTTATTGATTTTCTTCCAAGTTTAATTGCTTTTATTTTTACTCAATACAATTTGCTTAGGAAAATATCTATTTTCCTAAATTACATTGAGAAGAATTGGCATCTTTAACAAATCATGTTATCATACAATATTTTGCACAGTACTGAACTGAAAGACCAATAAATCTTCTAATTAGCAGGAATGAACTTACTATTTATTTTTTAGACTATGCAAACTGTGAGAACCTTAAAAATTTAAACCACTATGTGTAGGCTAGTTCTTATAGCTTTAAATTTTACTTTTCTTTTAGAAATATAGATTATCAAAATAATATAATTTTAAAAATTTATTTCTATATTTTTACTCCTTGATTAAATATCCAATATCATTTAATTTTTGTTAAAATAGCATCCTGTTTAATTATTATTTTTATTACTTACCTATTATAGATATATAATAGTTTTAATTCTTATTCTATGATTTTTTTAAATTAATATGATTATCCTCTGTGTAGATGGCACCTGTCGGTGAAAATAATCAACTGTCTTTCAGAATGAGGTCAAGTCCTTTTAGTAACATTACAATATATCACAATGATTCAAGGTTTTCCATTGTACGTAAATGTAGAGGACAAGATGACTTTGCAAACCCAATTGCCTGGGAACACTGCCAAAGATTGGATTGTGAGCTACATTAACGTAATGGAGACAGGCTCACTCTTGAATTGCACTTACGTTCTATTGGATTAAAAAAAAAAAACCTCACTATAACCTTGGCTAGTCATTAAGTAGAAAACTCTGATTATAAAGGTAAAGCAAAATCAAAATAATACACATACTATTTCAGATATCATAATAAACCTATAATATACTATAAAAACATTAATGAGAAACATATTATAATAAATATATTATTAATTCATATACACGCACCAAATTTATATTAAATTCTTACTGTATGCTATGTGCTCTTCTAGGTAATCATCTTGGAAAATCAACAAAAGCAGAAACAGAGGAGGTCATTCCTTTATGGAATCTGTGCTTCATATGGGGAGACATGCAATAAACCATTCCCTAACTAAATTTTAAAAATAAAGTAATGGCAAGCATAATGATGAAAAAATATGCTGCACTAATAGACTGAGTTTTACATGAAGCACACTCAGAGATGATATTATGCGTTGAATTGTGTGCTCCCAAAAGATATATTGAAGCCCTAAGCCCTGTATCTGTGAACATGACCTTTTTTGAAAAGGTCTTTATAGATGTAATCAAGTTATCAGGAGATATTTAGGGTGATCCCTAATCCAATCTGACTGGTGTCCTGATAAGTAAGATAAAACTTAGACCGTAGTAATAGGGAGAATAGTCTGTGGAGAGAGAGTCAGAGATTGCAATGTTGCATCTACACTATGAGGAATGGCAAGTGTTGCCCACCATCACTGGAATCTAGTAGAGAGCCATGGGATAGAGTCACCCTCAGATCCCTCAGAAGCAACCAATCATGCCAGCACCTTGATATTGGACTTACAGATTCCAGAACTGTAAGAAAATAAATTGCTGTTATTTTATTCAGTTTGTGGTATTGTGTTATGGCAGCCCTAGAGACCTAATACACTTGATAATGAAGATTAGGTCTAATTTATGTCATGGGTTAACTATATGAAGAATTGGAAAGATCATTCTGAGTAGAAGGCTTACATATGGCAAAGACTTAAGGCACAAACAAGTGTTCAAAATCATAAGAAGCGGAAACAAGAAGTTTATGGCTGTGGTATAAAAATGATAAGGCAAAAAGGTAGTTGTAGGAAGTGAGACAGAATAGATAGGCCAGCAACAAGTCATGTCTTATTTTCCAGGTAAGGAGTTCAGGTTTTATTATAAGTGAAAGAGAAAAGTTATTCAAAGATATTAATAACAATAAAATATAATCAGAAAGTAAATTTGTATGTCTAAAAGAACATTCCAGAGAATAAATAGTGGTGGGGGGACGTGGACAGTGATGCAGTGAGGCTAATGATTACTGGGTACAAAAAAGAGTAAAAGATTTGTGGTATGTTGATAGGAATTGCCGCCAAAGAATGTATGGAATAAAATAAATAAATAATAAAACAATATCTCCTGGTTTGACCTGAGAACCTGGGTAGTTGTCAATGTGATTTTCTGATATCAAGAATAGTCAAAAAGGAGCAGTTTCAGGGGTACAAGTACAATTGTGACATGCCAGGGAAGAAACAGCAGTTAATTATAAAAATTAAAATGTTATACTTACAGTATAAATATATGAGTTTTGCATTCAGGGGAGATTTTAGGTCTGAGAATATGCATTTTGGAATAATCAACATAAATTTAGTATTTAAAGCTACAAATCTGGATCTAAGGTAACTTTCATTAGAGAAATACATGGAATATATATTTAATTATCTCAAGGGGCTGCTAAAAATCAGGACTGAGTGAGTTACAGAGCACAGGAAGGACTTTGAAGTAGAAGAAAATTCCAGATTTGTTGCAAAGAGGAAGAACAGAAAACCCAAACCAGAAGTCAGGAAAAGATAACTCTAGAGACAAAATTTTATCATGAAAGAATGGGTAGGAATTAGTTACTGAAATTATTAAGGTCAATTCTAGGCCAAGGGGTGAGCATGTCCAAATTCCTAAGGTCAAAGGGGCACATGATACATTCAAATAAAGGAAAAAAAAGAAAGAAAGGTATATAATCATACCGAAAGGTATGATTCAAGGTAGTGAAAAAGAATAAGGCCAAGGATGTAATCAGGCAGCAGGTCAACTGAACTTGGTGAAACCATATGAAACACATTGGATTTCAGCCTAATGGGATGCTTTCACATAATTTAGTCCAGGAAAATATCTACACCACATCAAAATATCATTTCATTTGTGGAGTAAAGGATAAATTTAAGGACAACATTAGTAAGCCCATTCTGGGTCTCATTTATTTTTTTTTATTTTAGTTTTTAGCTTAATAATAACAACCCCAAATATCTCTAATGAAGAACACCATATGGTTCAGTTACATGAAGCAATCTTGCTTGTCCCCATGTTTTGTCTTAATTATTAAATGTATATCCTTTCATCCTCAAAAAGTTCCAAATCACTGATATGCTGGTAAATGTTTAACAACTGGTGAGGAGAGATAGGCCTTGATTTATAGCATCAGCTGATTTTCATGGTGACAATATTACCACCATGGTGAGCAGTTTAGAGCCATTTTTAACATCTGGGTTATAAAATTTCTTTTGAACAATCAGCTCATCCAATCCAATGAAAGCCATTTCCAGGTCATGCTTTGATTTTTGATAATAACTTACAATGTATTAGTACTACTTTTTCATATTCAAGTGAGTATCGGTTTTTAATATAAATTAGTCACCTTGTGTATAATGTAAGAGTGTTATTGGGAATAAATCAGGATAAATATATTAACCTAATGTTGACTTGTGTCATGTTTTATAAATGGAATCAAATTACATTATACAAAGATAAGGCATGAAATGTAAATAACCTTCCTAGGATAAAAGAAATAATTTATTAGATCAATAATTTAACAGTTTCTCTATAGCACTTTATTAAATAGTAACTTACATAGATTTCATAACCATTAATGCTATTACTAAGATATTCACTACATACATAAAATTATTTATGCACAATCTTCAAATGCCTCCTGAATTTTAATTTTGGATATTTTAAAATAAATCTATAACCTTTGTTTACAGATTTTTATTGACAAATTAAATAGCTTATATGATTATTTGATGTAATTACTAATGAATTGCTTAATAAACCTTGAAACAATAGAAATGACTCCTATCATATTATTATAACAGGAGTTTTAATTAGGCTCCAGCAATTTCTTTAATTAATAGATAACTGAAAATATGATACAATATTTATAAGTTAGAATTAAAATAAGTCAAGTAGTTCAATATGTAAGAAATAGGTGGCAAAAACACCACCAAGTAGCTTAAATGACTAAGGTGGTTTCACCTAATACAATTCTTTATGTGTCAAGTGCCCCTTTGGTGAAAAGATATTAAAAGATATAAAAGATATAGGGCACAAAAGTGCACTATATGTAGAAAAGATATTATTGTTAACCTCAGAATAAAAAACCAAAGTAAGAGGCAACAGTGTTTATTTGATATCAAAGAATAGCTTACTGATTCAGACAAAAATCCAAAGTTGACTAGATGGTGAAGAAAAGGGTTCATTCGTTTGTTTGTTTGTTTATGAGATAGGGAAGGGAAATAATTGCATGAATAAAAAGAAGGAATTTCTGTTGGTGCTAGTAAGTCAAGGAAGACACTTCTACAGATGCAAATAAGCTAAGTTATTCTTTAGCTGCACCTGCTAACTTTAACCGATGCCCTTAATTTTCGATCTTGGAGTCAGTGGATCTGCTTTCCTGTTAGCTCCCCAAACAGTTGCGTGGAAGACAGAGTTGCTGGGGCCCAGGCCAGAGGTGTTTTGGCGGTGTTCCCGCATTCCAAAGGTTCAAGGAATATGACATGCCATGCAGTTCCGGAGTGGCTGCCCTGATTCTGTTTTAAAATGGCTCTACTCTGTCAACTTTTTACATTATTGATTTTCAACGTTAAAAAAAATGTTAAATATCAGCAGTACTGGCCAACCAGGTGCAATTCATGAAATCTGTTTTAATCAAAGTATCTGTCACATAAAAATTTAAATTGGAACTAGCTTATAAAAAATGATAATGGATTTGAAAATTCTTACGTGATTCATACTTAGATATGACAACAAATTCTGTTAAAGATATTTTAATCATTTTTTTTCTAAAAATCAGAATAAAGCTTCAAACATGTTATGCATCTAGCACCAATCATTTTCTGCAGTTCATCCAGAATCTGAGTTATAAATGGTTCTTGCAAATGTCAGCCGGAATTCTCCATATTAAGGAGAGTGTTCAAGGGTATCCTATGGGGGAAGAAGAATTTAGTTTTAATGAGTCAATCTCTCTTTCTGTTTGGTGTACTTCAGCTTCTCTGTTCTGAGTCTTAATGGTTATTGCTGGAATGGTCTCACTTGGCATTTTTCACTGAGATGGATGGTTATTTGCTCACAGGAAAAGTTTTGTAATTGACTAATTATGTAACACATTGTAATATTTTGCAGTCATCTCAAAAACCACAGCCTGGCTACAGTCTCTCTATGTTGTTGCTATTGTTATTGTTTCATATAATTTCAGCTTGATTTAAGTAAAATAAAAATAAGATGCAACAAAATTGTCACTGAGAAAAATAACCATTTACACATCTAGAGAAAATATCCACACATCATCTAATAGACTATCAAAAGATAGTCAAAAACCTCATTTCTTCAAAACTACAATACTAATAAATATGCTTCATTATTAAAAACATCATTATAAAAACTACATTTTAGATATCTATGTTTCCTCTTAAGTTTTTTCTTTAGAAGATAGGTTTGTGACCCAATCTTATAACCAAGATGTTTCTAATCTTATAGGGAACAAGATTTAGTAAGACTGCTAAAAGTCAATTGGTAAATAATGTCTTCAATATAAAAAGTAGTTCAGAAGAGTTGCCATCTGTAACATAAGCCATGACAACCATTTTTTTTTTTTTTTTTGTAATGCAAGGGCCTGCCTTAAGCTTTGATTGCCACAGCATCCGTTGTCATCCACAGGAGCAAATGAAGAAGCAGTATCCTCTCCACCTGCCCCAGGCCCCTTGGATAACTGACCACTTAGGTCACTTGTTTTTCCTCTTCTCGTGCCCTTGTCTGCAACCCCAGTAAAAGCAGAACCCCAGGATCTCCCATTTTGGCATCTCTCTCTCTCCCCCCCTCCCCCCCCTTTCCCCCTCCTCCTCCTTCTCTCCCTCTCTCCCTCTTCCCCACCTCACCTTAGTGTGTAGCTTCATGTGTGCCATTAATTTCCAGGACTTGCAGGTAACAAACTTTTTTTTTAAAGCTTCCTAATGGTTATTTCTGAGGGCATCTTCCAATCACTATAGACCCTCAAGGGGTACAGCCACATTAATCATCAATCAACTGAGACCCACCCAACACCCCCTAATGAAAAACAAATAGGAAAAAAATGGTTTTCATGTCTTTAAAAATAATTGAAACTTCTATGCTTTGAACGATGGCATTATTTGCAATCTTTTAATTCCCTATTCCGTATGGAGGAAACAGACGTAGACTAGAAATTTTTCTTTGGGAGACTTCTGTTAGCAACAGAAAAAAAAAAAGACACTTGCCTTCCTTCACTTGCCTCCCCATCTCCCTGCTGCCTGCCTCCAAAACCACAATTCCACCATTTCCTGCCTTTATTGAAACAGATTTGCAGCAACTCTGGATTTAGTTACTACTAGTTGAAAACATCAGTCTTTCAAATATCCCAGAGTACTTTCTCATAGATACCAGATGAATTGAGCCATGGATATTGCTCAAAAAATCCTAACCTCACATGTTTAGTTCCCCTGGATAACTAATTGCTGTGCTAACCTTGTATATTGTTTTTTTTGTGAATGAGGTTTTACTTTTATTTACCTTTCTATCTTTTATTTGGAGTACTCTGAAATCCAGGCTGCCTTGCCTGTTAACTGAAGCAGGAAAATATAACATACCAAATGCTCCTTTTATTTACAGAAACATAAACAATTGATATGTTATCAAATTCTGCTTGGTAATTATGATTCAAATGAGATGTTTTAACATTTTATTAAAATTTAATTTTATTAAATGAGCATATATGATATAAAAGTATTAAAATATATTTATATGGATTTTATGAAAAATAACTGCAGTAAATTTGTGTAGGCATCTCAATAAATTTTTCCTCAACATTCTAGATATAGATGCTTGTTCTGTTAAAAATTGACCCATGTAAGTTAGGATATAGACTGTTTTTTTGTAAAACTTAACTATCATAATTGCGTTATATTCAGAAGCATATTTTACTGGTGAACATTGTATAAATATCACTATTAACTTTATTCACTCAGCCAAAACCTAATAGCTTATCATAACCTAATATGCAAGGAGAAATTTTTCTAGTCAACAACAAAGATAAGTAAATTGCTCTGTGTGTTTGTGTAATGAATAAAACCTATGACTTAGTAGTATGTTCTTTTCTTTTTTAAGGTGAAGAAATATTTTATCAGAAACATACCAAAATTTTAGTCCACAAATTTTTTGTCTTTTCAAGTAAACAGGAACATTTTAAAAATTGAATTTATTGGGGTGACATTCATTAATAAAATTACAGAGGTTTCTCATGTTCACCTCTATAATACATCATCTGTATATTGCATCATGCATTCACCACTCAAAGTCAAGTTTCCTTCCACCACCATTTATCCTCCCTTTACTTCTATTTCTACAACTCCCCACCACGCTTTCCCTCTGGCAATTAACACTCTGCTGTGTGTATTTGTTTGTTTGTTTTTTTGTTAGTTATTGCTTAATGTATTCACCATTTTCACCTAGCCCCTCAAATCCCCTACCTCTTGACAGCTGTCAATCAATTATCTGTATCTACGAGTCAGTTTCAATTTTGTTCATTTACTTTGTTCATTGGATTCCACATGTAAGTGAAATTATATGGTATTTGGCTTTCTTTCACTAGATTGTTTTACTAGCATAATACTCCCTTGGTCCATCCATGCCGTCACAAAGAGTAGAGTGCCTTCTTTTCTACGGCCAAGTAGTACCACATTGTGTAAATATGTCACCACATTTTATCCACTCATCTTCTGATTGACACTTGGGATGCTTCCAATTCTTGGCTATTATAAATACTGTTGCAATGTACATAGAAGTGTATATATTCTTTCAGATTAGTGTCATTTTCTTTAGATAGATGCCCAGAACTAGCATGACTGTGACATAAGGTAGTCTCACTTTTAACTTTTTGAGAAAACTCTTTTCCACAGTGGCTACACCAGTCTGCGTTCCCAACAACAGTGCATGAGGGTTTCCTTTTCTTCACGTCCTCACCAATACATCCTGTTTGTTGATTTATTGATGATAGCCATTCTGACGGGTGTGAAGTGATATCTCATTGTGGTTTTAATTTGTATTTCTCTGATTATTAGTGACATTGAGCATCTTTTCATGTTTATCGGTCATGTGTATATTCTCTTTGGAGAAGTCTCTCTCTGGGTTCTTTGCCTATTTTTTAATTGGATTGTTTATTTTCTCAGCCTTGAGTTGTAGAAATTCTTTATAAATTTTGGATATCGATCCCTTACCAGATGTATTAGTAGTGAGTATGTTCTCTCATTCAGTGGGTTGTCTTTTCAAATTCCTGATAGTTTCTTTTTCTGTGTAAAAATTTTCAGTTTGATACATTTATTTATTTTTTTCTTTTATTTTCCTTGTCCAAAGAGATGTATCAGGAAAAATGTTGCTATGAGAAATGTCTGGGATTTTTTTGGCCTACGTTTTCTTCTAGGATGTTTATAGTTTTGAGACCTATATTTAAGTCTTTAATATGTTTAGAGTTTACTCTAGTGTATATTGTATGGAGATGGTTAGCTCCATTTTTTTTTGGATGTATCTGTCCAGTTTCTCCACCACTTATTGAACAGATGGTCTTTACCCCATTGTATGTTCCTGCATCTTTTGTTAAATATTAATTGACCATAAAGATGTGGGTTTATATCTGGGCTCTTTGTTTCACTCCATTAATCTGTATACCTGTTTTTATGCCAGTGCCATGCTATTTTGATTGCTATGGATTTATAGTGTAGTTCGATATCAGATAGTGTGATACCATGAACTTTGTTCTTCTTTCTCAATATCACTGAGACTATTCAGGGTCTTTTCTAGTGTCATACAAATTTTTTGGAATATTTGATCTACTTCTGTGAGATACGACATTAGTATGTTCATTATTATTAATCAATTAATTATTAAGTATATTATTAATTGTGTTTAATCAATAGATTGATTTGAGTAGTGTGGACATTAATTCTACAAATTATTTCTATAGATGAACACAGTATATACTTCCATTTGTTTGTATCTTCCCCAATTTCTTTCTTTAGTATCTTCTTACTTTATGAGTACCAGTCTTTAATCTCCTTGGTCAAATTTATTCCTAGGTACCTTTTTTATCGTAATTGTAAATAGGATTTCTTTTCTCTTTCTGGTAGCTCATTATTGCTGTATAAAAATACCACTGATTTCTGAATATTAATTTTGTATCATGCTACTTTACTAAATTAATTTATCCATTCTGGTAGTTTTTGGTAGAGTCTTTAGGGTTTTCTATACATAGTATCATGTCATCTGCAAATCATGATAGTTTCACTTCTTCTTTTCCAGTTTGGATGCTTTTTATTTCTTCTTCTCTGATTGCTGTGGCTAGGACTTTCAGTATTATGTTGGATAAGAACACCCCTGTCTTGTTCCTGATCTTAAGGTAAATGCTTTTAGTTATTGCCCATTGCGTATTATACTGGCTGCGTGTTTATCATATATGGGTTTTTTTTATCATGTTGAGGTATGTTCCCTCTATTCTCAGTTTGCTAATTATTTATCATAAATGGGTGCTGGATTGTTTTTCAAATGTTTTTTCCTGCACCTATTGATAGGACTATGTGATTTTTATTATTTATTTTGTTTATGTGGTGTATAACATTTATTGATTTAAGAATATTGTACCAACCTTTCATCTCTGGAGTACATTCCACTTGATCATGGTGTATGAGCTTTTTAATATATTGCTTGGATCTGGTTTGCTATATTTTGTGGAGGATTTTAGCTTCTATGTTCATGAGGGATATTGGCTTATAATTTCCTTTCTTTGTAAATTCTCTATCTGGTTTTTTAATTAAAATAGTGCTGACCTCATTAAATGTGTTTGGTGATCTTCACTCCTTTTGCATTTTTTGTAATAGTTTGAGAAGGATAAGTGTTAGTTCTTCTTTGAATGTTTAGTAAAATTCACCTTTGAAGCCATCAAATCCAGGATTTTTATTTGCTGGGAGTTTTTTTATTACTGTGTCAATTTCACAGCATACCGCCCAAAAAGGAATTATCTTCTGGAGGGCAGGCCCCTTGTAGTACAGGCTTCCCCAGCTAAGTGAGTGTTCTAGGAACCCATCTGTATCAGTGTACCAGCTGGCCCTGTTATGAGGGGCTGTGTTTGACTTCCGTAAATTTTTTTGAAGATCCTTTCAATGCATTTGCCCATTTTGTGATGGGTGATTTCTGAGAGCACTTGCCCACATCTTGCTGAGTGTTCAGCAGTTTTTAACCGAAACAATATGACCCAGGTGCCCCACCTTCTTTATTCACCCAATCTCACCGTGAGTGACCTTTGCTTGTCTCCCTGGATTAAAAAAGTCCTCAAAGGGAAATGTTTTTGCCAATGTGGAAGAAGTGATACAAAAAAGGGTAGGAGCACTAAAAGGCATCAAAATCAACAAGTTCTGAAACTGTTTTGAGCAGTAGGAAAAATTTTCTCAGTAGGTGTAATGAATCAAATGGAGAGTACTTTGAAGGTGACTGCAGTTTCAACATGTAAGAATAAATACAAATTTTTTATAAATAAATTCTGTGTTGGGGGGATCCCCCTCACACCAGTTGTAATTTTTCTACACTGATTTTTTTATTTCTTCCTGATTCAGTTTTGGAAGATTGTATGTTTTTAGGAATTTATTCATTTCATCCAGATTGTCTAATTTGTTGGCATATAATAATTTGTTGTTCGTAATATTTTCTTATAGTCTTTTTTATTTCTTTGATGTTATTGTCCTTTTTCATTTCTGATTTTATTTATTTGGGTCTTCTTTTTTCTTACGAGTCTGGTTAAAGTTCTGTCAATCTTGTTTATCTTTTCAAAGAGCCAGCTCTTGGTTTCATTGATCATTATATATAGATTTTTTAGTCTTTATATCATTTAACTCCATTATAATCTTCATTATTTCCTTCCTTCTACTAACTCTGAAATTTATTGTTCCTTTTTTAGCTCTTTTAGACATAAGTTTAGATTGTTTATTTGAAATTTTTCCTGTTTTTTGAGGTAGGCTTACAATGCAATGAATTTCCCTCTTAGGACTGCTTTTGCTGTGTCCCATAGATTTGGGGTTGTTGTGTGTTTATTTTTATTTGTCTCAAGGTAACTTTTGATTTCTTTTTTTGTTTTTATCATCAACCTGTTCATTGTTTAGTAATGTGTTATTTGGTCTCTATGTGTTTATGTATGTTTCACCTTTTTAAAATTATAATTGATTTCTAGTTTTATATCATTGTGGTCAAGGAAGATGCTTGATATAATTTTAATCTTCTTGAATTTATTAAGACTTGTTCTGTGTCATAACCTGTGGTCTATCCAATACAGAAACATTTTTTAATTATTATTTTCAGTCATTAGCTGTGTCCTGCTGTGTTTAGAGTTGGCAAGTAAGTGAACTTGGAACTATTGAAATATTATGTGTTGCTTTATCCACACAAGTTTGAAGCCACAGGTGATGCTCTTATTTTCTCTTATTTGCAAAGGGCTGTTGTTAAACATGTCTGTTGTTCTTTGCTTCAAAGCTTTGCTTATTTTCAAAAGGAAAGCTATTATTAAGATCTATTCATTCAATATTAAGTACAAGGTAGGGATGAGAGTCATAGGAAAACATAGAGTGACAACAGAGAAAAAAAGATAAGGAGGGAGAGAGAAAGAAGAGATAGAAAAGTAGTGGTTAGGAAATAAATCACCAGATTCAGACAGACTTAGTTCAGGATGTTTACGACATAATTTTTCAGTTTTTTTATATTGGTCAAGTAACTTAACTTCTGAAATTCTGATTTTCTTTTACAAAATTGATACAATACATTCTCCAACTTCAGAGATTTTTTTGTGTATAATATTCAAATGGATTAATCCATGTGAAGCACTAACCACAGTGGCTGTCACAAAACTTGCAGTTGATAAATGTTAGCTATTATTATTATATATGAGGGTGGAATACAAAATGGATGCAGATGATATGCTTCCAAAGTGTAAAACTGTTACTTCTCCTCAGATGGAAAAAAGAATAAAGTACTAGGAAATGGGACTAAATCTGTAATTTCTAGTTTTATGCAATATATGCTTGTGGGAGTTCCTAATATATGCGCCAGGCACACTGCTAGGTTGTAGAGAAAGAGGGATACAACTTAGTTTTGAAGAAGAAAACAATTGACTATGCTAATATACTGTAATCAAGGTATGAATGCAAATAGAAAGAATGACTATAGTTAACATCATCATTAGGGGGTGATTTTTTTTTTAAAGATGATCCCTGCAGCCTGAAGGAGTTGTTTACACATACTTCTATAAAGATGTAGGAAATATTAGAGCAGTGAGAAATCAAAGGATTCTAAATAATGTCATCACATTTGCAAAGACCTTGGTATGTGTCGAAAAAGCATTTTGATGACTGCAAGGAATTCATCACTAGGTTCAGGGTACAATAAAAAGGTGAGAACCAGACAAATTATTTCACTTCCAATAAAATATTTATAGTGAATCATCTGTATATTTCAGTGAAAGTTACTGTCTATGGCATAAAATGTCTGCAAACTCCCCATAATTTTCCACATTGCATCACTTTAGAACACTCCATTTTACTGGATTAGACATACATTTTCTAACGAATCTTAATGGAGTGTCTTATACAGTAAATAGATTATTGTTTCCCAAATGTCCTGCTAAAGGGTATTTAGTTGAAATGAAATGATATTTTGGAAATTTCTACACACGTTCTTTAAACAGGATGAACCTTAATAAAGTATAGCTTAAATGACCAGCTCATTATGAACATGCATATTATTTGCACAATTTTGATTGAAATCATGTCATATTAAACATTTTTTCTTGAATGACTTATACTGGCCAAAGTTAGAATAGGGCTTATTTGTGCAAGTATAATTGCATGGCCTCTGAGCTGCAGGTAGATCTCAGCAGGAAAAGCGGTCCTGTCACCCACATTCTGCAGGACAAACCGCGGCAGCTGTGATGGCGGTGGTGCTGCTGCCTTCTGTTTTCACTCAAGCCACACATGGAAACAACTCAACATTAATATTTTATGATATTGCATTAAGGGTAACTCATCCTTAATATGTAGGCCTTCTACATGGCAATAAGCATATGGTGAGCAATATCCTTTAATATTAGGATTGTTACTCCAAAACAAAATACATACTGATTTCACACACACAAAAATGTTAAAGAGAATCATTTTGTTGGAATCTAGAAGGCTTATTTTAATTTTTTTTTCCTATCAGGTGATTTTTGCAACTACATTTCTTCAGAAGCCATAATCTTTTCTGTGGTTAATAAATGTTTCTGAGAATGTGTGCAGGGTATTCTGAAACAAGGACCAACATTATGAAAAAAATCAATTATGCATGACTGAAAGGAATAACTACTAAGCAACTTAAGCATTAAAAAGTCATCCTGATCTAAGGTAAATTTAATGGAACAAAATCCAATTTTTGGGTTATTTGACTGATTAAACAAAGGAAGTGGCCAATGTTGCAAATTAGGGAGAATATTCATATTGAAGGTGTAGCAAACCAGCAAATAAATATTCATGTAGAATTAATTACTTTTAAAATAAACATCTGTGCAATCTCTTTTCTAAGTAAGTTTTCCATTTTTCTCTCCACACCAGAGTCACAAATGAGCAGAAAGATCACATCAACCTTAAGCACAGCTTTAAAATATAAATAGAGCCAGAAAGAAATCGATGAAACACGTTCAGCTTTTTTTTTCCTATTCCAATTTTCTGAACCTCTGATTTCCTCACTTTTGTTTAATCTTATTGTTCTCTATCTTTTCAAACCACTTCAAATACTCTTTCTCTGGAGGTTAAATATTAAAATGCGGTGTTGTATATGTTTGAAACTTTAACAAAGCTATATATTATTTTATTCAGTCCTAACCTTCAAAGTATAATAATAATCTAAATGTGCTCAAGTGTATTAAAAACATATATAATATTAATAACAGTATCTGGGTTATAACTTCTTCTTGATACTTTTTAGTGTCCTTAGTCGTTACTATTGTGGAATAATAAGAAGAAGAAGGTAAAAATGTGGGTTTGTGAATACAAAATATAAATTCAAAGGAGAAAATAAAACAAAGTTTAGAAGATATGACTTTAAAATAAATTACATTATGAACACCAAAGCCACATTTTTCACTAAAGGATTATTGGTAATAATATAAATTATAATGACAATATGATAGCCTAAATTAAATAAACAGACAGTAATTATGGCTAGAGTAAATGTTGTGGCAGAGGCTTCCTTGACTGCAAAGATGCTTTCAGAAGGCTTGTTCTTGAACTTGAATTCTCATCTGCATTTTGGGAGCGTATTCAGAGATACCACAGAGGAAATGACATTCTGGAGATACCAAAAAAGAAAAAAAAAAGGAAAAAAAATACATGCAGTAAGCCCATCACATATTCATCTCTCAACCTAGAGACAATTTCTCATATTTGAGTCAAGGAGGTGAAGCCTGAGGAGAGTACAGTGGCACTGACAACAGAGTTAAATGACATTAGTCCAGGTGGGACTTGCAGAGCAACGCAGGGAAAGGAGGGAACTGTGCTGGCTTAGGGCTCCCCAAGGCCCTTCACCAGAGGCTTCTCTCTTCAGAGATGGTGAAATGTCAAGGCCAAACAGAAAGAAGCTGTTGCAGAATGAGAGGCCACGTTGGGCCTTTACATAGTGAGGGCACCAATTTACACTCTTATCAGCAGTTTACCAGAGCTCTCTTCTTCATCCTTGACCACACTTGCTGTTCTTGACTTCTTTATAATAGCCGTTCTAACGGGTGTGAGGTGATATCTCCTTCTGGGATTCTTTTGCATTTCCCAGATGATTAGTGATGTTGATCACCTTTTAATATTCCTTTTGTCATTTGCATGTCTTCTTTAGAAAATGTGTTTTTAAAGGCCTTTGTCCTTGTGTCAAAAAATTGGGTTGTTTTTATGCTATTGAGTTGTAGCAGTTTCTTACATATTTTATATCTTGACCCCATAACAGATATTTAGTTTGCATTTTTTCTTCCATTTATAGGTTGTCTTTTATTGTATTGATTATTTGATGTTTTTGTTCAGAAGTTCTTTTTTCATTTAATATAATAAAATATAGGCTTTTCTACATCTATCTGATTTTTTTAAATTATCATATAAATAAAGCTCTAGTGTTATGTAGGTTTCAATGCTTAAGCCAATGGTTTTTAGAAAGTGAACTGGACCAGCAGATGCACACGACCTGGAGGATTACCAGAAATGCAAATTCATGGTACCCATCCCTATAATATTGAATTGTAAACTCAGAAGATGAGACCTAGCAAACTCACTTTACCAAGCTTTCCAGGTGATTGTGACACACACTTAAGACTGAAAACCATTGATTTTAAGGCATTTATTGTTACTTCCTTTCAGAGGGACACAGGCTCAATGTTGTCAGAGATAGTGAAAGGTGATTTCCCTGCATTACCATTTCCTGAACAATGCTTTCAAAAGCAGGCAAATGAAAAAGCAGATCCACAGACATACACGTATTTCCAAATGCATCAAGTTAAATATACTGCTTTCATGGATTAAATATGTATAGCTTTTGTAGGTCAATCACATCCCAATAAAGTAGTTTTTAAAAAGTCAACCATCAAACAAACCAAGATAATTGTCATTAAACAGCCTCATCCTATTTCCAGCTTGGTAATCTTTAATAACTAACATACAATAAATACCAGCCTTCAGAAAAATCTTCCAAAGATTGTATTTTTTGGAAATCAAAAATATAACTTGAAAAATATATCTCCTCTGTGTCTCAATGGAGCTATCTAATCATTTGTTTACAATATGAAAAATAGTTCAACTAAAATATTAATTTCCCAAACAGTGCCTTTGGTTAGTGTTTGAACTTTTTGAACATTTAACTCGACAGACTGACTGGTTAATTCGGTCTGGATCTCCAAACAGTAGTGTAGATGTATTTTGGGACGACAGCAGCTATAACATGAAGAATGCCCACAATTTCTGATGCCTTCATTAAAATTCTAAGCTCATTGAACTATTTGCTTTTCATTTAGTCTCAAAAATCTATGAAATTTAATTTATGCTCTGAATTTCTAGAGTACAAATATCTATTTTAATTAAAATTCAGTCACAACAGGCAAGATTAACTGGGACCAAAAAGCTCAAGAGGAAATTGTAGTAGATTATTTCAAGTCTGAGTATTTCAAGAACTTCTTTGTTATGCCAAGATCCATTTATTAAGATTTTTCTGTCCTTTCATGGTTTCATCACAATAAATTTTACTTTCTAGGCAGTTTCATAAATGAGTAACGGGAATACCACTTGTAATTCTCAGAAGAACTTAGTAATGATGAGTAAAATTACTTTGATTTATGTTGCATTATGTAGATGCTAAAAAAGAAATAATAGAAAGCTGTGTGTTAATTATAAACATAGTGGCAGGATCATCTTAATACATACAGGAATATTAGAGACAAAAAGGTTTTTGACAGTTTTACACTGTCAACACAAAAAAGCATTTAATTTTTTTTGCAGTATTCAATATTAACTGAATCATCAGTCATGCTTTATTTCATGTGTAAATTGGAAATCAGGAAAGACAAAAGTCAAAATTATATATTTTAAGTTATATTTGTAATTTTTAAATTTTACTTCGAGTATAAAAAACCTGAACCCTAAATAATAATGATATACATATTTACATGTTAATGCCTTAGTATAACTAAGCCATAATAATAAATACCCCCTCATGTCAATAATGCAAACATAGTAGAAATTTATTCCTAGTCCATTGTAGTTTTCCTAACGAATAGGTAATTCTCCTTCATGAAGTAAGAAGTCCAAGCCCTTTAAATTATTTGACTCTAAGGCCTTATTATTTCCGGAATCCAGCTGGAATAAAGAGAGAGACAGTGTGGGATGAAAACACTGAGTGAGTCTCACAGTAGAATCTATCACTTATCTCATGTACCGCTGTGTAGAAGATGGTCATATGGTTTCATCTAAATGCAAGGAAGGTTGGGAAATGCGAAATAGCTGTGCACCGAAGAAGAGAAAATGAATTTTTGGTGAACTGGTGACAGCCTTTGCTGCATTCATAGACAATTTAATAATCATTTAATACCTTTCAGAAAGCTTAATTCATAGAGGCAAACTAAAATGGCACTGCCACAGTTTAAACTTTACCCCCAGTAAAAATATCTGGATGATCTTAAGTGATGATTTAGATATGAGAAAACTCTACCAGGGGTGTCCAACCCATGGGCCCACGGGCCACATGTGGTCCAGGAAGACTATAAATGCGGCCCAACACAAAATAGTAAATTTACTTAAAACCACTTTTCTGCTCATCAGTTTCTGTTAGTGTTTGTGTATTTAATATGTGGCCTAAGACAACTCTTCTTCCAGTGTGGCCCAGAGACAACAAAAGTTTGGACACGCCTCCAGAAGTTTCACAAAACCACATCAAAATCATTCATCTAAAACATAGGGCTATGTATAACAATAAAAGCTATTCTTCGTAACTTAACATTATCAATATTAAGTAGAAAAGAAGATCCTGTTAACAACATTGACTGTTCAGTTCATATGTAAAGTTCTGTTCATGATCCCCAAAGTCTCTTTACCATATTCAATCAAATTTTAGTCACTGCTTTCGGTTGTGTGCATGTGTGTGTGTGCGCGCGTGTGTATATCGTTATATTAACATATATAACACATTCTATATCACATAAACATATACAACATACATTTTGTTATATAAACATGCATGCATATAACATGTTTATGTTATGTAAATATGTGCATGTGTGTTTGTGTATTTATATGTTTCTTTCTACCTAGAGCAGTACCGTGAGTGTGTTTTTGTTTGTTTTCTGTGATGTATACTTTTGGAAGAATTTAATCAGTTGTCTGGTAGATCGTCCCTTCATTCTGGATTTGTCTGTTTGTTTTTTCACGGGGGTATTTAACTTGTTCCATTTTCTATGTATCCCCTCTGGGCCTTACTTCTAAAAGCTTGATTTAAGTTGAACTTGTTGGCAGGAGTACTTCATAGATGATTCTATGCACTTCATACTACAGCCCATCAGTAGCACATATTGTCACAAGTTGCACAAGTTGCTCCACTATTAGTTTTGTTAAGTTCGATCATTTGGTTAAAGCAGTGCTTACCACAATTTTTATTTTAGAGGTATTTGTTTCTTTGATTAGTAGTCTGTAAGGTGATAATTTGGCAAATGCAATTATCATGTTTTCCAATGTACTTCACCCAGTGATTATTTTCCTTATAACTTATACTTGGAGTTGTAGAATGTTTTCTAAAAACACTAAGATGGTATATCATTTACTAGTCACATTTTTCTATGCAGAAGAGGTTTTTCTAGCACTGTGTCTTTGTGTTCACTTATTTGTTAACTGAATATATATGAAATTAAAATGTTTAATATATGACCAATTAGTATTATATTGATGTTTAAATGATGACTCTGATTTAATGTTGTCAATCATTAAAAATAATAGTTTTTAAACTATTTGAATACATTTGTTTCCATTTACCCCCGACCACTTTCCCCTGCCCCACCCCCCCCACCTCCCACCCCCAATCCTTCCCCACTTTGGCTCTGTCCATGGGTCCTTTATACATGTTCCTTGACTTGACCTTTCCCCTAACTGTTTTTTGTTAATCCTTTGTTAAAATTTCTTGTATTGGAGCTTTTTCTGCCCGTGGTGTCTCAGATTCATTCTTAAGGAACTGAGACTTTAATCTTCCAAAATGTCAAAAGACCATCTTATGCCCCACCTCCCACCCCAGCTCCTGCAACACAAATGCCCAGCACACCAAGGTCTGTGACATACAATCCATACAGTCATCTCACTTACAACAACTACAGGCTGGGAGGGAACCCGGGCACCAACAGCCAGGTCACGGCATCCTCTGGTATTATGATTCCAAAACCCCCAAAGCCACCCGATAAGCCGCTGATGTCCTACATGAGGTACAGCATTTCTGGGACCAAGTGAAGGCTTCCAGTCCTGGCCTAAAGTTGTGGGAGATTGGCAAGATCATTGGTGGCATGTGGCGAGATCTCACTGATGAAGAAAAACAAGAATATTTAAAGGAATATGAAGCAGAAAAGATAGAGTACAATGAGTCTATGAAGGCCTACCATAATTCCCCCGCATACCGTGCTTACATAAATGCAAAAAGTCATGCAGAAGCTGCTTTAGAGGAGGAAAGTCAACAGAAGCAGTCTCGCATGGAGAGAGGAGAGCCCTACATGAGCATTCAGCCTGCTGGAGACCCAGGTGATTATGATGATGGCTTTTCAATGAAACAGACAGCCACAGCCCGTTTCCAGAGAAGCCACCGCCTGATCAGTGAAATCCTTAGTGAGAGTGTGGTGCCAGACGTTCGGTCAGTTGTCACAAGGGCTAGAATGCAGGTCCTCAAACAACAGGTCCAGTCCTTAATGGTTCATCAGCAAAAACTAGAAGCTGAACTTCTTCAAATAGAGGAGCGACACCAGGAAAAGAAGAGGAAATTCCTGGAAAGCACAGATTCATTTAACAATGAACTTAAAAGGTTGTGCGGTTTGAAAATAGAAGTGGATATGGAAAAAATTGCAGCTGAAATCGCACAGGCAGAGGAACAGGCTCGCAAAAGGCAGGAGGAAAGGGAGACGGAGGCCGCAGAGCAAGCTGAGTGCAGCTAGAGCAGCATTGTTCCTGAGGAAGAGCAAGCAGCAGAGAAGTCTGAAGAAAAGAAAGACAATGAGAACATTCCCATGGAGACAGAGGAGACACACCTTGAAGAAACGGTGGAACGTCAACAGAATGGTGAAGAAGGCACGTTTACTCCTGAGGGCAAGGAGAGTGGACAGGAGGGGGTGGACAGTATGGCAGAGGAAGGAACCAGTCATAGCAACACTGGCTTGGAGAGCACCAGTGCGACAGTGGAGAAGCCACCGACAGATCCCATTCCAGAAGATGAGAAAAAAAAATAAGTGTTGCCTTGTTTTATGTATTCCAAATACTTTTTTAAATGAAAGAATGTTTTTTGAAAAAAAAATTTCTTGTATTGGCTCTCATTGAATGAAGCTTACTCTTTAATGTATTTCTAATGATGGGATCATGAGTAGTTTTCCTTGTGTTCTTGCTATTTCTTATCTATTGTTTATTTATTGCTTATGCATTCTATATAGCCTGCTATTTTCTATATTGAATGCATGAAGAAGACCTTGGTCAGATATAAAGTTTTATTTTTTTTTAAATTTTTTACATTATTTTCTTACTGTATGTTTCCATGACCATTTATCCCCACTTTAGATTTAATCATTCTATTTTAATTTTCTAGAAAATGTTGCTTTACTCCTGACCTTCTTTGTATGTTTCTATTAAAAAGTCTGAAAAGACTTAGTTTTATTTAATTGTATATTTTATTTTGCACCTGACTTATTCTTCTTGCCTGGGATGAAGAACAATTTTTTAAATAATAATTAAAATAGAGCCCTAGCTGGTGTGGCTCAGTGGATTGAACACTGGCCTGTTAACCAAAGGGTCACTGGTTAGATTTTCAGTAAGGGCAGATGCCTGGGTTGCAAATTTGGGAGCACGTGAGAGGCAACCACACATTGATGTTTCTCTCCCTCTCTTTCTCCCTTCCTTCCCCTCTCTCTCAAAATAAATAAATTAAAAAAATATGTAAATTATATATAATACATATTATATATAAATCATTTTCCTAAGACACAGATTTGTTTGTTTTTAGGTTCACCATTCCAGATCAATTGTGCAGGCCCAAGAACAATCATATCAGTATATAGATTTTGGTATTTTTTTTATAAGAAAGCTTTATTTTAGTTTTGAATATTAGTTTTTTTTTACTCTTTGGTTTTTGTTATTCACAGCCTACCATATATATTTAAATACAAGTATATCTATCTCTATCTATGTCTATGTATTTATATATTAGTATTTGTATATATGTACATATATTTTTCTTTGATCTCTATTTTTTTGCCGTATTATTTTCTGGGTTTTATCTTTTATTCTTATCTATCTATATTACTTCACATGCAGCTTTTATCAATTGTTCAACTGGTACCTTGTAACATTTCTGAGATCATGTCTCATTCTTCATTTGCTGTTGTTTTGGTTCAGTTTACTTTTACACTTACTCTATCTGAAAGGCAAAAATGGACTCAATATTAAAAACCTGGACATACATGCTATTGAACATGATTAATGTCTAAATTTACCAATCATATGCTTAACTCACACTTAAAGGATCATATTAAGAAACATTGCACATTACAATCATGAGTGAGTTTTTATAATATCTAATTTGCTGTATTTCATATATCTTATTTCTTATTTAATTTTATTCAACTAAGGGGAAAAATTGTACAGTATAGCCTACTTTGCCAGGTCTCCTCCCACACAGTGGAGAGTTATCTGCTTTTTCATATCTAAAATGGTTAGTTGGCACGTTTATATTCTTATACTAGCTTTGCATTGGTATAAACGATCTCTTCTTCTTAATAAAAATTTCGTAAACATCATCTATAGCAGCAATGAGAGATTGAAGGGGTAGAGTAAGGAGTTTGGATGGCTCATTTTTTTTTCTTTAAGTTTTCTGTTCTGGTGTTACAGTGAAGCTCAGGTCTTTAATAAATAGTACCTTCCTGTGTGTGGTGATTGGGGGGATCGGGTTGGTCAGGGTGTCTTCTGATTCAGCGATGCTTTTTTTTTTTTCCAATCCAAAGGTTTATAAACTTAAACTTCATGATTATGTCTCTGCTTTCCCTACCAAGCCTCCTTCTTGTGTTCTCCCTTGTTTCCTAGATGTGCTTCTCAACACCTCTTCCTCTGGAATTCCACACTTTCAAACTCTTTCTATGCATCAGATCTGACCTATTGTCAGAAGTCCTAGGGCAGGAAACTGTCTCTGGGGGCAGTTTTACTAATAACCATGACTGTTACCATCCCTCTACACACCACTTTCCTTTTGCAACACTTTGTAAAATTTAAACTCCTCATTATCGGGCTTCACACTCCTGCCTGTATTTTTCAAGTGTTGGTTTCTCCAGTTATATGTAAATTGAATTTTACAGTGTTCTCTGTTTATTGATCATCCTGTGGGACGTGTGAAACAGTTCTAAACTAAGGTTGTCAGCATTATCTTATGTATACCGAAGACTTTCAAGCCAATATATCATAAGTAGTTAAAAATCAGTGGAATTGAAATATATAGCCCTGACCTATATTTTTAGTAAATTGATCCATGTAATAAAAACACATCAAAAAAGATTAGGAAGACATAAAAAAGTAAAATTACTCCTGGGAATAAAGACAAGAACTTAGGTTTTTGTAAATAAGAACTTAGGGTTTTATAAATCATAGTCCCTCAGGAAGGCAAAGATTTCACATGAGGTTAATTAGAAGGCTGCAGTACATCTGAAGGCAATGAAGAATAAAACAATGGCTCATCTTTCATGATTCATTTATCCGGTCAATAATATAAGGAAATGACTTTGTCCTTTTAAGGTATGTGTTTTTAAATTAGATAAAATATAGCAAAGGTTGTCATTTATTGATTTGCAATTGCTTTAAGCCACAAATTTATTCGCTTGGAGATTAACAAGTCTACCTTACCTACTTGCCTACTGAATTAGAAGTGTAACACATTTTCTCATATATAAAAAGGGATACTGTAATTAATACTCTTCTTTTTCTCCTATTCTTTTCTTCTTTCTCATCCAGATCCTTTATTTATCACGTATGCATTTTTCCTGTTGAAAACATATAATTGAATTATTTTGGATATAGAAAAAGTGATTTTCCATCAAAATGGGGTAGATGTTGAAGGCATTCTTATAACCTTTTTACGCTTAACCTGTCTGAGAGAAGAAAAAATTGATTCAGTTAATATAAAGAAACCGGGAAAATATATGCTATTGAACATGACTATTGTCTAGATTTACCGATTATGTGCTTAACTCATGTTTCGTGGATCATATTATGGAAGACAATTTCAGGAAGCTTGATTTCTAGTAGGAGTTTTATGCTGAAAGAGTAAGCAAGTTCTGTAGCAACATATTAACTCTCTTTCTCTGCCTGAATAAAACCAAGAAATTTAGAAAAATCGTGGGATTAGGAATTGAAATTTTTCTTTTTATTCTTAAACAATTGGCTGAAATTCAGTTTAGCAAATTTCGGAGATGCTGGTATTTCTTAACAATGTGCTTTGGGCAATCATTGCAGGAGAGATTTGTTTATTTATGTGTTCAATTGGCAGACTGTACTATTTAAAAAACATTGATTGAGTGAAAAAATCACTGGACTGGGACACAAGAGTGTGTGAATGCGTTGGTAAGAGTGATGATGGGAATATAAAACAGAAAAAGCAAAATGTGTTTTTCATTTAGTAGGAAGGGGTGGTGGGGGAGGGGCAAAAGATAAAATACTTCAGAATGCAAGGTCACTAGGATGGGCTGTTTCCCAGTGTTTGTGTAGAGTAGATGATTTCTCTATTAACATCCCATTAGCTTTACGGAAAATTTTTATTTCTAAAATGTTTTTATAAACAATCAGCATAATTAGGCAATTAATTATAGTGGCATAAAAACTTCAATTATTCTTAAACTATGCTAATTAAAGCCCTAATACTATGAAATTTTCTTGTTACTGAATTTGAAAACAAAACAAGACTAAAGAAAGATAATGCTTTGTCCAGAGTTATGAAGAAACAATTTTTCACGTATTTTTTGCGATGCATGAACAAACTTGAAATGCCCCCCTCAAAATTTCGCAATGTGTTCTAAAGAGAAAAATATTTTTATTATTTAATTCAGTTATAATGATCTTGGTTACATGCATATCAACATCTATCAAGAGATAGTATTTCAAAATGTAGAATAATCTGGATGTATAAAAATGCTAATTTTCATGTTCAGAAATTGGAAATATTTGGGGGAATTTCAGATATATTCAATGTTGTATGATGCAAACATTTAAAAGTAGATTTAAGTATCAGTCCTATCATAGGAAATACATATGTTGATGTAGGAAATTATGGAAATCACAAGAAGTTTCAGTGATGTTTGTATTTCATAACATGGTGCTTTGGACAATCATTGCAGGAGAGATTTGCTTGTTTATATTTCAGTTGTCGGACTGTACTTGACAAACATGGATTGAGTGAAAAATCATTGCACCAGGAGACAAGAGTGTGTGGCATTGATCACTGTATGAGCCTTGTTTATAACATTTCTGTACTTTCGGTATGTCTTTCAAAAATGTGGTTATCTCACATATGAGACTGGATTTTTATTTTGCAACTCTGAGAGCAGAACCTTGGACGTGATCAGCATTACTCCTACCATGACACCAGTATACATTTTTCCATGTGAACATGCTTTTCTTGAGAACTATCTTATGGGCGCCGAGGTGCAGATAAAGCTAAATATCTTGATAATGAAAAAACAAGTCAAAAAAGAAGGATAATGAAAAAAAGGAAGGAAAAGTTAGAGTAAATGAGGAATGGAGGGATAGAATAGGGGATTCTATTCATGGGCGCCACTGGACAATTTCCTTGTGTCCTTATATGCGGTTCTTTTGCAAGTCAGCCTGGTCATTGCTGATCATTTTTCAATTGTTTCTTTATTTTTAAGCTTTTATTTATTTATTTTTAGGGAGAAGAGAAGGAAGGGAAAAGAGAGGGAGAGAAATATCCATCTGTTGTCTCTCACGTGTCCCTAATAGGGGAACTGGCCTGC
Source organism: Pteronotus mesoamericanus (assembly GCF_021234165.1). Taxonomy (NCBI): domain Eukaryota; kingdom Metazoa; phylum Chordata; class Mammalia; order Chiroptera; family Mormoopidae; genus Pteronotus; species Pteronotus mesoamericanus. The sequence goes on along the minus strand of NW_026555285.1, from coordinate 34,941,980 downwards.
AACCCAGGCAAGTGCCCTGACTCAGAATCGAACCTGCAACCTTTTGATTTGCAGGCCAGCACTCAGTCCATTGAGCCACACCAGCCAGGGCTCAATTGCTTCTTTATTTCTATAAATCTTTTAAACATGGCAATTATATATGTATATCAGATAATTTTGATCTTGGAATTTCTTGAATATGATTCAGTTTTTTATTTTTTCATTCATAGTAACTTTTTTTTTCTGTAGTCATTTCACAATGGTGTGTGTGTGTTTTGACCTCATGTTGAGGTTATCTGAATATATAAACTACTGAAGGACCTGGACTAAGGACCTCTTTTATCCAAAGCTTTATTTCTCCAAGGCAACACTTGTCATTAACTCTGATGACATTTTGTGTTAATAATTGGTTTGTTGCTACAACATATCCAGGGAGACCTGTTCTGTTGTATCTTCCTTTCTTCCCCTATTCTATCCCTCCATTCCTTGTTTACTCTAACTTTTCCTTCCTTTTTTTCATTATCCTTCTTTTTTGACTTGTTTTTTCATTATCAAGATATTTAGCTGCTTCTGTCGTCTTCGTTTTGTTTTGTTTTGGTTTTTGTCTGCTGTTGATTTATTTTTTCCTGACCCGTGCTCTCCTTGAAACCATGGCTTAGTTAGAGGACATATTTCCAACTTCACTCTTTGAGCAGATCCCGCACCTTGCCTCCTGAATTCTAGCTGAGCTTTCACACATAAGGCTCTATGGACATGGTGTCACCAGATGCCCTTGACATACCATGGGCTTTAGTGCTAGCTTATCACTGTGCAATCATGTTTCCTACTCCTCTTTTAGCACTCAGATTCACCATATATATCTGTGAATGCAAATTGATTTTGTAGTGACAGGGGTCCAAAAGTTTCAGTTAATATATAACACCTGTATTGCTTGTCTTTCTCAAGTTCATTTTTGTGTTCTGAAAAAGTAATATCTTCTAAATACTAATCTATACACTAAAACACACATTTCTAATGCAGTATATAGGGGTTTTTTTTTTTTCATTATTACGGCTTTATTTATTCTTTTAGAGAAGTTTAAGATGCACAACACAATTGTGGGTAAGTACAGAGATTTCCCTCCTACCTCCTGCAGGTCAGTTAGGCTCTGATTGTACCCAGCAGCCTCTGGTTAACTAGTTTCTCCTGAGGGCAGGCCTCATTGAGAACAGAGGGTTCTGGAGTATTTCAGAATGGTTCCTTTTCTCCCCCTCAACCAGAAGAAGGAGGGTACTTTTCTCTGATATTTACTGTGGGGATCTGTTGGAGGTTGTGAAGGCAAATCTCATAATATTGTAGAGTCCCCCTAAGACTGGGTCCCATGAAGTTTTTAAGTCTCTGAGCTCTCCTCATGGAGCCTCCAATAATTCATCAATGGTAAGTTCCTTCCAGTGCTGGTTCCCCTGGGGATCTCTGCTCCTCAGGCTGCTCTGGTAAGATATGACCTCCAAATTCTTCACCTGCCTCTCCTAGCTCGGGGGGCTGTCATTTGTCCTCTTTCCACCCATACAAGGCTTTTCAAATTGTGACCCATGACTGACTTCTTATGTCCTTCACTTTAAATTCTACTTATTCCCCTTTCATTGTAAATGTCAGCAATATTGGATTATAATGTTTTTAAAGTGCACTAAGTGCTCTCAGAATTCAACTGAAATATGTGTGGTATTTTGTATGACCTGTGAAGACACTAAGGCAACTCTATCCTGAGTTCTAGAGGAAATTTTATCTATTTTTTAAATTACTTTTGAAAGAACACAGGAATTCATTATTATTTATTTTATTATACATTTACTAAATTATTAAACTATGTCTTTCACTCTGTGTGTGTATGTATGTACAACTCCATATCTCTATTTCTTTGTACATGTGAAAAGTTAGATTTATGGAGTAATTTAAAAAAATAAACCACAAGACTTCAGACTTTTGTATGAGGAGCAACCAAAGACAATCTTGTTGGCACAATCAAATATTACATTAAACTTAGAGATTTAGTGGTATCATGCATAAGGAAGAAAATAATAAATAGCAAAATTCTTGTTATCATCTTAGAGTTAATCCTATAATGTTTTTGGAGGACAATAATTGACCCAGTACCAAATACCAAAAGGAATATATCACATGGAACTTTTTCTCAGGGTCATTTCATCTGATAATGGATGATATCTGCAGCTATGGCTTCGGAGTTATTTTTAGAACAATATATAGAAAGTGAAAAAACAAAAACAAAAACAAAAAACCTTCCTAAGTCAAACCATGATAAGTCTGGATTAGTTTTGTGAAAGAGTTTTGAAACTTCTCTGGGAAAACTGTGATGCCATTAGGAATCACACTTAAAATATGAATAACAAAGCTTAAAACCTATAACAATGAATTTTAGCTTATTTCATTGGCTACCAAATATAACTTTGAAAATGGAGCTGTTAGCAGAAATTTGAAAAGTTATTTCAACATCGTGTCTCCTGGAAAATGAGATATATGTGGTTTCTAGTTCATCCTAAAAGATGGGAAAACTGTCATTCTACTTTTGAATAAAAAAAATGATTACTTTCATGTCTGATAGCTAAACACATAATAAAATTCATCTATAGAAGTAGCTTACACTAGGGGCAATTTTCACTATATCAACATTTTGGATTTGTACAAGTGGCTATGGTAAATAATTTACCCCCAAGTTCTGTACCACAAAGCATGGAAAATATTTTTGAATAGAAAAATTATGTTATCACTTGTCATTTGATATTATCTATTGACTTCTCAGTCATACAAGATTATTATTATAATAATAATTATTTTCTCATAATTAATCCTATAAAGTTTTTGGAGGAAAATAATTGACCCAATTCCAAGTACCAAAAGAGACGCATCATTATTATAATTATTATAATAATTCCCAATTTTCTAAATGGTTGTGTGTGTGCATATATATTCAAATAAATCATATATCTATTTTGAAAATAGAATGCATAATAATTGAATGAGTTTGACTGGCACACTGAGTTATTTGTTAATATCTCTGTAGTTTTACTGGATGTTTCTTATATAAGGAACAAAGCATTTGTGTGTCCTCTTAAGTTTCATGCACTGTAGGAATTAAATTTTCTCCCAGAAATTTTTACATATTCTACTAATTTCAGATATTTATCTTCTTTTTTTAATTTATTTTTTTATCCTCACCCAAGGACATGCCTATTGGTTTTAGATAGAGGGAGAGAGAAGGAGAGAGAGAGGGAGAGAAACATCAATGTGAGAGAGAAAAACATTGACTGGTTGCCACTCACATGCACCCCAACTGGGATGGAACCTATAACCCAGACATGTGTCCTGACAGGGAAAGGAATTGAAGCTGTAAACTGAAACGCTCCAACCAGCTGAGCCACAACAGCCAGGACAATTTATCTTCTTTTATTTTTTGAATTTGTTGTTATTGATTTTTTTCTCTAGATTTTTATTGATTGATCATTCTTACTCCAGATTCAAGATTTTTTTTCCTTCCAACCTGATGGAACCTCTAAATTCATAAATTAATCTTATAATTGCAAGAGAACCCAAACAAAATTTAGGAGAACCAATGAAAAATTCAATAAAACAATTTTGACTAAATTTCTCTGTTTTAACAAATGTGGGTTATCTCTTGCTTACACAAAGGCATGTGTCCCTCTAGCCCGTTTTTGATAATGGAAATGGCAAGACCTGCAGTGTTTTCTCCCCACGCATACAAAATATTGTGTTATCTGATTGTAAACCCATGATACAGATTTAAATGAAAGACAGTGAACAGATAACAAATATTTAATTCTCTATAGTGAAATATTAAAGATTCCCATGTACAGTCTCCCTAGTGTCTGATATTAGGAGATAACAGGGAGATGGTTGATGAAGTTAAGTATCTTGTGTTTCACTTTTTCTTTCAATTCTTACAGCACAGGTGTGTTTTCATGTGGTAACAGTATTTGCATTCAGTTCACGTACCCCAGTTAGAACAGAGATGGGCCTCTTAATGAGTGCTTCATAGGCATACAAATGTTATTTTTGGAGACTGGATATAAAACTGTCTCTGGAGTGTAGCTGCTCACTTAATTTTTATCACAATACAGTATGCTTTGTGATTTGACCTATCAATTGGACTTTTGTAAGTCAGAAAGCCACTTAAAATCATTTTTCCACTTGGAATAATTAAGGACCAGTAAAGATTATTAACAGCAACAAAAAAATCCTTAATTCCTCATTTTGACACTGTTTTATAGTCAAAGGGGACAATGAAAACTCCATCTTACAGTCCTAGTCTACAGAGAGAAATAACTCTTGATAGGATCAAGGGTGGAAAGATATGTACATTTCTCACCGAAACTTAAAAATTTAGTGACTCTCATCTGAATATCATACTTAATTATTATACTTAACATATTAAATGGTATTTCAAAAATTAATAATGATATTTGTGCAAAAGCCTATTTATACCAGCTGTACAAAGTATTCCCAAATATAAGTTAACTTAGAAAATCTATTTTGGGCTTCATCCAAGAATTCATGAATATCTCATGAACTGCTGAAAGGATTTTCAATGTGATCAACATCACAGTATTTGATAAAGCTTAAAAATCCTTTGCAGTTGACTGGTACATATACTTCACTATATGAGCTAATTAATTTGCAGTGTTCTAATATAGTTTCTTAGGAAAGGAAATTAAAACATGTCCATTGTGAAGTGACTGCTGATTGGCAACTTTTGTCTCTGACAGACGGCTGCAAGTCATTTGAAATAAACAGCTATAAACTCCCGTTATCTGCTTTACTAAGTCACTGGATGTAAATTAGAGTCACATAGATTATATCTTTACTTTGGTATCATTTTTAAAATAAAAATCAAGAGAAAATGCTTACGCTTTTTTATCTTTTTCTCCAAAATTCCTATTAATTGATGATTAATGCTTGTTACATTCCTAATTCACATTTCATATGGAAGGGAAAAAAAAAAACCACAATATTTTTCCATGCCAATATTATTAAGTTCTTATATAAATGAGATAAATTGTATTTCATATATTTCCAAATATCCTGATTTTAAGTTTCATTCAATTCAGATATTTTATTAAGAATCATTTTTATTTCTGGTATGTTTGTAATGCATTTTTTTAAACGTTTTTATCTGTTGAAAAACTCCTTTGGTAATAAATATCTTATGAATATCTTACAAAATATTTTATTTAAAAGGCATGGCATGGCTCATGCCAGTTAAACCTCTGAATTGGATTATTCTGAGGTTATTCAATACTTCAAGAAATTTTAAGGTAGTAGCTTAATGAACCTTCTTATTATCTTCAAAGACTTAAAAATCAATATAGCTTTAAAATATGTGACCTTCTGTGAGCAAGACAGCATCTAATTTTTCTTAAAATTATGCTTTTTAATGGATTGAGGTAAAAGAATACATCACTTAATGGCTGGCTTTGGTAGGATATACCAAAAACTCTGAAAAAAATGGACAATTCTAACAATTATGTATTTATGAATTGTTGGCTGTATTCTTTGGTTAACATTACATTAATTAAATCTATGTTTTGTAGTTGTTTTAGAACTTAGTTCTACTGTATTGTATGTCTCATTGATCTTCCTTATAAATATTAAAGCAAATAAACTCTTTCTAGTTTGTTAACATAAATAATATATCTCTGGAGCCTGGAAACTTACTGGAAATTTCTTGCATTTTAAATAAAGCATTTCTAAACTTGAATCCTCAGAGATATGATAGAAAGACAATTTTCTGATTAAATGTTTTATTCCAATAAATAACCATTAATGGACTTAATAACTCTGATACATTATTAAATGTGGGTTTTAATTATATATTTCTATTTTTAGTAAACAGTCTGTATTTGTAGAAACATATGTAATTTCAAGATTAGGTTTGGAAATAGAATATACCAGAAATTAATTGAATGTAGATGACTTCCATTATATATATATATGGTTGATGAACTATCAGAAATTCTAATTCCATGATCCTCAAAGAACTCAAAAGTGTTCTTCAATATGCATAGCAGTCTATTAAATTCACCTAGTAAAGCGATAGGATGCTAATGTGCTCAGTAGCCACATAAGCAAGGATTCTCCCACTTTGAATGATGTAGGCCAAACGTTATATTGTTGGTCAGGTTTTCCTTGATAAATTTCTATGTGAGCTGTAGCATTGTCAAGTATGTAGTCCTAATCATCCCTTGGACAAAATGTCCAGGGGTAAGAAACTTTGAATCCTAGTTCTGTGTAACCAGCAGTAAATGACCTAAATATTCCAGATTTCTCTTTCAAAAATGAGACATATATAATGTCTTCTTTAGTCTTCTTAAGACTAAATTTGAAAATCATAAGCTTAGTACCAAGCACATTATAAGCATTCAATACTATCTAGCTCTGTTTACTCTTTATTTCCAGTTCTAAGGACTCTTAGAGTATACAGTGGGTGCATAATCATGCCATCAGGTATTTCCACTGTTGAACTAAGGCAGTTTACAAGGAATAACATTTCCACCAAGGAATGGCATTCTATCTCTAAAGATAAATGATCAGTAACCACTGAGAGCAGAGTAAGGGCACCCAAAGATAGATATGTTCCAAAATTTATCCTGAGCATAATAGAATAAATCAGATAAAAAGGAAAACATCTGGAGCCAATATATTAATCCCTCAATTAAAAAATGTATATTTGCTTCTGACCCCAAGCATGATGATGATAGATTATATTTCTTTAAACAGATTCATTACTCCTGTAAACTAAATGTCATATATGTAATCAAATAATTAGAATGACAAGTGGTGTTGTGATATGTAAGTAATACACACATACATTAGGATTGGTGAATTATATTTCTGTTATGTTTGTGTATATATGTACATAGATGTGGTATATGTGTATATATTATATATGTATTTACACACACATATGTGTATATATATATGTCTCAAATGTATTTTCTAAATATTGCATGGGACATGTGCTATCGAAACAATTTGGTGTGATGCAATATGAGGACTCAGCTCACCACTGTTGGCTGTGAAGGTGGAAGGGTCAGCAAATCAAAGAATGTGAGCAACCTGTAGGAGTTAGAATATGCAAGGAAATATTCTTCTCTGAAGGCTGCAGGAGAAACTTAGATTCCTAAACTCGATTTTAGCCCAGTGACCCTTTTTGGACTTCTGATCTCTAAACCTGGAAGACCATAAATACAGGCCTTTTTGAACTTCTGTATTTTAAATATCTTAAATCTGTATTGATTGGTGTACAATCAATGTGAAAATGTTTATACATTATAAATTTGTAGTAATCTGAGGTAGTTTGGGGTAATTTGTTACAGCAGCAGTAGGAAACTAAAAAAGTTGTATGATGTTTATCTGAAATTCAAATTTGAGTATCTAAATTTTTATTTACTAAATCTGGCAACCTAAATATAGATATTTATACATCTAATAAATAAATATATTAGAAACTAAAAAAAGGCATATTTGGTTCAAACCTTTTATTTTTAACTACACAAATATTGATAATTAGTGTATTAATTTTTACAGCATGACTCTTTCTATGTATGATAATCTCATTAATTCTAGGATCACTCACCAAACTCTAAAGCTCTATGAGGGAAGAGACCGCTAACTTTATTCTACATTATATCCTGGGGACCCTGCCCTGTGTGCTTCAGTACAGAGTAAGGTTAGGTAAAAGGTTTTAAAAGAAATCAAGAATGATGGATTTAAAGGATATACTATAAATAGCAAACAGCGATTTATTAGATTTTTATGAAAAAGGAAGCCATTTACTATAAAGAAAAGGCAAGACAGGTACAATGTTAGGGTAATTTCAAATACACCATGATTAAGTACCTAGTATATACTGAGCTGCGAACTATAATGATGAGGAGGGCATTGTCTCATTTAGCAGTCAGCCATTCAAACAAGTATATATAATATGTTGCAGTACTTGCTATACAATAATTTCTTACCCCGTATTGTATCTGTGTGCATTTAATTCTGTTAACTATTTTAATTTAGACAAATTTTAATTTTAATACATTTGAAACTTATTTAAGATGAGAACAATTAGAAATGAAGGGAAACACTCAAAACTAGGCTACAGAAGTAAAGCAGTTAACACAAGAAGGGATAAGGGTGAACTGACACATTGGGAAAGGTAAAGAAAGATAAAGAAACGCACTTCACACTTCACGAGGAAGCAGCGGAAAGGCATGAAACAGCCTCCTGTGTGAAGTGTTCCAACAGCTGGGACCACAGGGACCAGAGGCAGCAGAGCCAGAGAGCAAGGCCTGGCAAGCCATGGTCACAAGCTCGTCTGTCAGAAAAGTCACAAAGTTGAAAGCTTGGAAGGACAATAAGAAGCCAGAGGTAAAAAAGTTATGCTGGTTGATGTGTGTTTATGTGACAAATCCAAACACAGTAAATATCGTGTCTCTAATAATTTCAAAGTAATTCTGAAGAGTAAAGGATAAAAATTAAATTTCACATATAAATCAACCAACATTAATTTATTATGTTTAAAATATAATTGATGTTCTAGTTTTTGTAGACTACTTCCTTTATTTTATCACTAAACAACTGAAACAGCTGTCACCAAATCCGTAACTTCTATAAAATTGAGGGCTGAATATTGACTGCTGTAGTATATTCTTATGAAATCAGATGTGTTAAAGTACCCTGATTATAAATTTATTAACGGTCTGTTTTCAGCTTCTTTCCCAAAAGACCTACTGTGTTTATATGTCTTCTTAAATGTGATTAGATTCTCTAGAATTTGGGAGAATTCAAGTTAATAATCACATATTAGATAAATTGAAAAATACTGAGGAAATGTCTTTCTTTTGAACAGAAACATGATAAAACTTGAAATAAGTAGGTGCAAGGCTTAGTTGAATCAAGATAATACCTCTTCTTCAGTGAATAAAACTACTTTTCTTTAAAATCTACAAGTATTTGAATAATTCCCAGAAGATCTTTCATACTGATTAGGTAAAAATTTACTCAGAAGATCAGGAAAATGTTATTGCAAAATAAATGCAAGATGTCACTCTCTTTTGAAAATTTCTATGAGTCAGACACTGTAGTTAATTTTTTTATGTGTTTATAGCCCTCTTTCCTCCACTAAGGATCTTGATGTGACCCAATCCAGTAGTAGGAATGTCTGCCCTGGGAAAGTGTCCATAATTCAGGTATATAATCCAAGAAAAGAGGCTTTAATTAGGATTCCTCTAAAGTCAAATTATGTATATGTTAGATATATTGGTGTTTGATGCTTAAGTGTCCTGTGCTGACTGATTTTTAAAACATAATTATTACTATGCTACAAAGACAATCAAAAAACCCTGCAATCTTTAAAGTAGTATAGCTTTATATATGCCTGTTGTGAAAATATTTACTCTCTGGATCAATAATGCTAGATCAGAAACAAACAATAATTATCAAACATGAGATATCATTGAAGGATAAGGTAAGATCATACACAAAATTTTCAGAAAGAAGAAATCATAGGACCTATATACTTGAATTAGCATTTTCTTTCCCAAACTTTTTTTCTTATGCATACTTTTCAATCTTATGAAACGTCTGCACCATGTTAATTCAGCTTCCATGTGTTTATTTGCATCCTTTACTTTTCAAGCATAGATGTATCTCTACATCTGTGTTTACATATCTCATATGAAAAGTACTTAAATCTAAGATGGGAAGAGGTTAAGGCCTTGATGTTTAAAAGTTGAGCAATCCAATTTTCATTTCATGGAGCAATAAACACTGTTAAAAAATATTTGATGTTTTTAAAAAGACATGGGCAGTAAACAGTTGTAACCAGCCACCCTTCTAATTTTCTAAGCCAGAAAACCATCAGAGCCTCCCCTTTAAAGTCATTCTTTTTTTTCATGTTTACCTAATTACCATTTACAAAGCACATAACATTTCTTATAAGCCCAATTCGCATTAGGAATAGACGAATTGGTTATAACTTCACAATAAAAATCAGTCTTGATAATTACAGTATTCACACTGGAAACATGGGTATTCATGCATAGCTGGTGAATAATTGCGGACAATTCAAGAGTTTGTAGAATTTATAAAGTCTTACTAATGCAAAGAAAAAAACAGTTTGGAAAATCAGAGAAGCCCAAGCTATTTAAATAATGCTATCTGCATAATCTTTCAAATTCATATAATTTCTGAACAAGCATCACAACTTTGAGGATGTGTGCATGGTTGGCTTTATCCTCCTTCAAGCACAGACTGTACATCAAAGCAAGAAAAGAATTGATAATCATTCATATTCTGTTCAGTCAGTAAAAAGCTTTACCAAATGATACATATTAAAAAAGACTGAATTTTATATAAAATGAAAAGTGCCATCATAACAACAACAGTATTAAACAGTTCATGAATATTTATGACTCTTCTCCATGTAGTTTGATTAATAGTCTTTGAAAGCCCTCATTATTTAAATGATTCGTGGAAGGTGAGGTTATTTTAGTCAATAATTTTTTTCTCAAATATATAAACTCTTAGGCTGAAAACTACATAGTTTGTGGCAAATGTAAAATCATTACTGGGAAAGTCAATTAAATATTTTTTAAAGTTCCTGGTATATTCCAATCACTGCTTTAGGCCAAGGTAGGGATGGGAGAAACAGGAAGCATATGGATTTTTTGAAAAGGGGATCATATCTTCTACAGAAGGGAAATGTAAAACATGTTGGAAAAAAATGCCAGCAAAAAGTTAACTAGAAAAAAAGTCTCTGTAGAAGCAAAGCAGTATGTAAAATTTGTGAAGTTCAGATTGCATCCATAAAGTATTAAAAGCACTCACATTATTTTGGGGCACTTTTATTGTGAGAAGCCTGTAAACTGTCAAAAGATAGGTAAATTGTTGCCTGTAACAAAGATCAAATACTGCCAGAGAAATGACAGACTTTGATTTCTTATAATTAAGGTTGTTAATTGCTTCCATCATGATTTTCTATAATTTAGCCATAAATGTCAGAGATTTTGAGATGTCAAATCAAAATTTAACTGCCTTATTAAAACAAATAGAACAAAAGTCATTAAAAAATGCAACATGAAAAGTGGCTCTGTATTAGTAAAATGAAGTGCAAAACTACACATTATACACATCTGTTTTCTTCCTTGAAAAGCGAGGTAGCTAAAGAAGTCTCCAAATGCCTATGATTTCACATCTATGGTATAAATAATTTTCTATATATATATAAAGATATTCAATATTTTATATTTACGTAAAGATACTTAATATCTAACAGAATGTAATGTCTTCATTTTATTTAAATTGCAAGTAGTTATAATTTTGTAAATTGTGGATTCCATTACTGTCAGTTTACTTAGACTACAACTACATTACTCAGAATTTTTTTCATTCTGTGGCCCCAGGTTAGTGTCAATCACAAGACAAATATCTGTGAGTCTTTAAAGGCAGGAAGGAAGTAGCAACCATCATTCTCTACCGTGAGAGAGGAAGGTGCCAGCCGCCTTGGTGGCTTGCACGTGTTGTCACTAATGTGTTTGGTCATCTTATGGGCACTTGGTCATCATGTGAACCTGCAGCTTCTCCAGCTCCCACCAGGTCTGCTCTTTCATCTTTGATGGTGGCCTAGAATAAAGGAAGGCCTATTCTTCTCTACTGGCTCCCAAACTTCACAGGGCCTCAACATCGTGATAAATCCCCTATTATATTTCACCCATGGTGGTTCTGCTTCCCCCTGAATAAGCCCTAGTTGTTAGACAAATTGTTAAATAACAATTTTCACAGGAACAGACAGTTAGTGGTGAATTGCTTGAATAGGTCTGGAAGTGGTTGTGTCATCTGATTATATTTTTTTTTAAAAAGCATTAATGCACTATTTCTAGTGGAAAAGTGGCTATTGGTAGTCTACGGCATAAAGTGACAAAGTAGTTTCTTTTTTTTAATCTTCAGACTAGAATATGTTTATTGACTGTTTTTTTGTGGTTGTTGTTAGAGAGAGAGAGGAAGGTAGAGAGGAGAAAAAAATCTGTATGAGAGAAAAAACATTGACTCTTCTACATTTCTTGCCTGGAGATTGAACCCACAACCTAGGAATGAACCTTGACTGGAGATCAACCCTTCAACCTTCATGGTATAAGGGGATGATGGTCTAACCAACTGACCCACCAGGCCAAGATGCAAAGGAATTTCTTGTATATTACCTGTAAATTCCTGTATCAAGAATTGGCAGTAGGTAAAATTTTGGAGGATCAGTAAGTTGCTATCATAGAGAAGCTTCATGAAAATAGGATGTATAAAGGTTTCTTTTGTTTGATATTTTCTAAGTTCACTAGGTATCACAGGTAAAATTCTGAAGGTCTACAAGTTTCCTGCCCCCAGGCGTTTATGCCTTGGATAATCCCCTCCCCTTGCGTGTATGCAGAAGTTGTGAATGTTACAGGATATCATTCCCATGACCAATTACTAATTAGTTGTCCTGTATATAATCAAAAGGAGATTACGCTGGGCGGGCTTGACCTAATTTGGCTGAGTCCCTAAAACAAGGTGAAACAGACAATCTGCCTGCTGGTCTTGAAAGGGCAAACCACAATTCGGCAGGAAGCACCACAAGGCAGGGGACTGCCGACAGACGCCAGCAGCTGAGAACAGCTCCTGGTGGACGAGCCGCCCCTAGAGCTGGAGAAGCTGGGGGCTCCTGTCTCCAACCACAGGCAAGATGACTTTGCTAATACTTCAAATATACTGAGAAGAGGAACCTCCGTCTCAGGTGACACTACAAGTCCAAGTGGCGCCTTGACTGCAGCCTGGTAAGATCTCAAGGAGAGGACCCAGATAAGCTGTGACCAGACTCTTGATGTACCGAAACTTAGTAAATTAGTGTTGCCTTAAGCCACTAAATTTGTAGTAATTTTTGAAAAAAAACAATAACAAATGAATAGAGATTTTTGTTGTCTAGAGGTGGGGTGCTTCGAAATCAGAGAGTAGGCGAAGTCTGGAAGAATTTTGAAGAGAATGCTATAGAAAAACTAAATTCCCTTGAACAGACTGCTAGGAGAAATATGGACTTGCTCAATGTTGCCCGAGAGGGTTCAAGGGAAATGAGGAACATGACATTGTAAACTGAAGGATGACTCATCCCTGTTATGTTATATTTAGGAAGGAAAGAGACGCTGCAAATTGGGATAGGCATATAGTTTCAGATTTCAATAAACTGAGGACCTTGAGCTCTTAAAATTTTGTTAAGTTTCCTTTGCCAGTAACAATAGTATTTCTTCCTTGTCTGAGGAGGTGGTCTAATTTTGCTTGATGAAACTTTAGTGGCTTCTCCTGTGGTATTGTTATGAGGGAATTTTCATCTTCCTCAAGGCCTAACTCCCCACAACTCATTACTTCTAGATCTATAGCTATTTGATTTATGTTCCAACAAGGCCAGGGAACAAGGTACAAAGTGTGATCTATAGGAAGATCTGATACACACCAAGATTTTGCAAATGTATATGGATGGAAACCTGGAGAACATGGATCGGCATGAATTCTAACGACATTCGATTTGGTTTAAGAAATATAGGGTTAGATCAGGCTGAATTTATATTCCCTAAATAGATATTCAACATTTAATATTTATATCAATATCCAATAGATACAAGCATTTAATAATTTAGCTCAACCGTAAGAGAGAGCCTCTGATATTTTGCTTGGTTGATTGACTTGGACCCAAATGTGCATTACACTAAATGAAGGGGAAATATCAGAACTTTTTAGTATGCGGTGGATCAAAGTATCTGAATGCTGACGGGGATTGGAATGCATGAATGAATTAATCATATAAAACTTGCTGACTGTGTCCCCCAGAGGTTATAGCAGACGGTCCTTTCCAACTGCAGGAAACGCATTCTTGAGTGGACCCCTCTCCTGCGTGAAGAGGTCTCTGCCACGGCTGTTCTTTGCCAGTCAGGAAGGACAGTGGGAATGGCTGCCGTTAAAATGAGTTCTCCAAATTGAATGAGAATAATCAGATCTGGGCAAAACTGTGACTCTTCATTGTCAAAGACATGGTGTATACGTAGTTGTCATAAGGGGTGACAGAGGCAACACTCAGACCTGCGGGGGGTTTTGCGTTGGCTAGTTGAACTCTAGTTCAACTAAACTGAAATGAATGGGTCACCTCCAAAACTTGTATTAACAGTACCTAAACTCCACATTTGGTTAACAGATGTGTTTAAATCACCATAACAGAGAATCATAGCCTCACACTTGAGCCAATTCACAGATGGGTTTTTTTTTTCAATTATAGTTGACATACAGTATTATATCACTTTCAAATGTACAGAATAGTGATTAGACATTTGTATCTTATGAAGTGACCATCTCAATAAGCCTAGTATCTGACACCTTACATAGTTATTATGATATATAATCCCTATGCTATATTTTATATCACCATGACTGATTTTATAACTGCTAATTGGTCATTTTCTTTTTAATTTAATTTTCTAAAAATGTATTGATTTGAGAGAGAGATCGATTTGTTGTTCCACTTATTTATGGATTCATTGGTTGGTTATTGTATATGTCTTGATCGGGGATTGAACCTGCAACCTTGGCATATGGGAACAATGCTCTAACCAACTGAGCTATCCAGCTAGGGCACAGGTTTGTAATTCTTAATCTTCTGTGCCTATGAGTTTGTGTCTATTTTGTTTAGTCATTTATTTTAGATTTTACACAGTTAAACATAGTTTTGTTTTGTTTTGTTTTTAAATGAAGTGAAGGTTATGTCCCCTAAAGAAGGATCCTTCCATAAAGCCACAAAATAAATACTCAACATTTTTTTCTACCTTTCCCCCACATGATATGGTGATTATCAGGTTGACTGTGTTAGTAAAGAGGAAATAATCAGACTTTTGAGGGATTACTGGACTCTGTCTCCGAAATGATCTGAATCCTGGAGACCTAAAATGCCATTGTGGTTCACCAGTCAGATTTGAGGCTTGTGAAAGTTAAATGAACAGTAGAGTTTTGGCTTGATCTGAAAATTCATGGAGAGCCTCGTGGATCCCTGAACATACCCTGTGGTTATTTCCTGTAATTTGGAATAGTCATACTTAGCAAACGACAACATTTACACTTTGATTTACTGGGGTCTTGTACTAAGAAAGGTCAAGTGGAAGCCACTAGAACTGGTTCTGTCAACCAAAAGAGTAATTCAAAATCAATCATGAGGATTTTGCAGAGATTAGTGACAATCTGAAAGACCTGAAAAGTGCAAGGATGGTGATTCATGCCGTATTTTCATTCAATTGGCCTATTTGGGTCATACACAATCCAGATGGATCTTGGAGAATAACGATGGATTATCATCTCAATAACATGCTGACTCCAATTGCAGCTGCTGTTATAGATGAAGATTCATACAGGAGTAAATTAACATACCCCT
The DNA here is from genome assembly GCF_021234165.1 of Pteronotus mesoamericanus. Classification (NCBI taxonomy): domain Eukaryota; kingdom Metazoa; phylum Chordata; class Mammalia; order Chiroptera; family Mormoopidae; genus Pteronotus; species Pteronotus mesoamericanus. The sequence continues at coordinate 34,926,505 of NW_026555285.1, read as the reverse complement.
GAGCCAGCACCTGGTATGCAGCTATTAATCTGGAAAATGCTTTCTTTCTCTATATTTGTTAGTAAAGACCATCAAAAGCACTTTTCTTTAGCTGAGCTTACCAGTAATAAGTTATTACTGCCCCACCTTATCGACATGTAGCAATAAATCATCAGAATTGTTACCTTTTTTCATCCTGGAAATGCCATCGTACGAAATTTGAACCTATGTGCTTTTGTAAAAAAAAGAAAATTTTATTAGATTAAGCTGCCATCCAAAAGAAGATGAAAAATAATATTGGCTTAAACAAGAGAGGAAGCTTGCTTATATCTTACAAATCTCTTCCTACCTAATCTACCACTCTGGCATTACATTTAAATCTCAAGCAGGAGGAAGGGGGAGAGAAAGGGGACTAATGGAACTCCTGGGTCACCTTTGGCAGTTTCCAAGAAGTTCAGCTTACATCTGAAGTTAACACTTATTTGTGTGGTCATACACTATGACTAAAGGAAAGCTTGTCTTTGTTCTAGGCAGCTGTGTGGCCACAGAAAGATAGGGAACTGTTGCCATGGAGACAGGCTGGTTCCAGAAATATGGCCCATCTTTGTCAGTCTTCGTGTAGCTATGTATCTTTTGCGTCTTTGAATCAAACCTGTTACTTGACCCATCGTTGCTTTTGACTTCAGAACGAGCATTTCAACTGCAAATTTTTGTACTTTTTTTTTTATTGTTTAAGCTGTTACAGTTGTTGACCCTTTTCTCCCCTTCCCCTCCCTCACTCAGCCCCACCCTCTCTCCCCTAAGGCAATCCCCAGGTTTTGTGCTGTGTCCCTGGGCCATACATTAATGTTCTTTGGTTAATCCCTTCACTACCTTTCATCCTGCCCCTCTGACTCCTCTCCAGCAGCTACCAGTCTATTCTACGCATCTCAGCTCCTATTACTATCTTGTTCATTAGTTTATTGTGTTCATCAGATTCCACATGTAAGTGAAATCATGTGGTATTTTTCTTTCACTGACTGACTTATTTCACTTAGCATATTTTTCTCCAGGTCCATCCATGCTGTTGCAAAATGTAAGAGTTTCTTCTTTTTCACTGCTGCATAGTATTCTATTGTGTAGATGCACCACAGTTCTTTTATCCACTCATCCACTGATGGACACTTAGGCTGTCTCCAAATCTTGGCTATTGTAAATAATGCTGTAGTAATCATAAGAAAGCATATATTTTTTGCATTGGTTTTTCAGGATCTTTGGGGTATATGACACATAATTCTAGGAGTGTCATGTCACTGGCCAGAACTCTCCCTTTCTAGATTTAAAACTGATGCTGTAAATGAGTTGTCATATATCTGTTTAATTTAATAAAATGTTATTGTATTCCTGTTCCTAAGGTATTTATATCATAGCTGAGAGATGATCCCTTCTTGTTTCTGGAGAGGGCTACCTATGCAAAGTGGTCCCCAAAGTCAAAGGAACTGAGAGGCTGCAGAATGATGCAGGCAAGTCCAGCATGTCAGTTTAATAGTGAGTTTAATAAGGACCTTACACACCGAAATGCAGTTCTGGGCAGCAGCAAGGTGAAAAGGATCCTTGCACCTACCGCCCCCTCAGATCATGAGCTTATATCTCTGAAGCAGTGAGAATTCCTAGGTGATCCAAGACATCAGGTGCTGTGAGGCTCTAGCACCAGAGTGAGTGAGGGAATAGATAACGTGGAGGGTGATGAGCTGAGAGAGAGCTGATGGAAATCCTGTGATCAGACTAGAGCTTTGTGCACATATTCCAGACCTTATCTGGGGTAAGGTGGGTGGGGTGGGGGCCATAGTCTGGGTCACCCAAATGTCAACATAGCAGATTAGATTTAAGATGGAGTCACTTATGTTTTTGCACACTCTTCCCCTCTCCTATCTGGCTCTTCAATTCTTACCTGCCTTTCTCTTCCAGAAGTGTTCCCTAAGAGGTTTTTGGAATGGGTTGTTTTTGGACAAGCTATGTTGAGCAAAATATTAATTACAATGTAGGCGTATCCCACAGCAACGTTACAGATAGCAGCAAAATAACAGATAGTCCTAAAATAATGAATAGTACAGACAGCACTATTGTTCCTCATTTCCCAACAGAGCGTGTAGCCACATAGTAGTCTGCAAAGGGAAGGTTTTCTACCTGTGCAACAGTCTTGTCCATGTGAGACATTAAATCAGTCATATTAACTTCAGGGTCTGGAATATATATATGATATTGTTTGGCTCTCAGGGTGCACGTTCTACTCTCTGAGGCTCTGAGTATATGTAAGGCCATCCTGTTTTGTAAGACTGTGCATTTTTGCAGTTCCTTGGCTTAGAAGCAGTGTGCTCTGGTGGGACCTGTTAATGGTGTTAGCAGTGTGCTTGGCTAATGCAGTGATTTCCAGTTTAGCTTTTATTCCAGTGGAGACAGGTACAGACAAAAGAACTGGCCCTTCCCCCCAGGACGTGCTACATGACCAGCAGGTCCACATGGCCAGCAAATTATGAGGGGCAGCTGGCAATTCTGAATATAAATTCCCGACTGTCACTACATACCCTGAAGAACAGTGGCCAGTCCATCCATGGGGAAGATAGGGCTATAAATTAGTCACATAACCAAGCATATTTTTCTTGCTGGGAAAAATCCATTTGTATAATTAGGATTTCCCTTTTCTGTCCACTCAGTAGCTACTACAGTGTATACAGTTTCACAAGCATTGAGAGGAAGTCACCCCTTATGTCTGTGTGTGGAGAGAGTACAATTAGTTCTTCGTACGCGCAGGGGTGCCGTGTGGTGGAGCGTAACCATTTTAGCTGGCCAAGACATTCCTCACTCACTGGCAAGAAGTGTCCTATCTGATGGGAGCAGTTGCCTGTCTGACACCCATTTAAGTGTCCCCTCCCCGGGTCTGACATCTTGAGGAGCTCTAAACAGTTGGCCGTATCAGCCCTGGCACCAAGGCATCGGGCCACAGTTTTCTAACAGACATGGTCAGTGGAGCTTCCTTGGTAGTAGTTCCCCAGTGTGGGTAGGAAGCTGGCCCCCTGCCGTTACCAGCCACATTTACTTTTCTAATTGCCTCAGCAATGACCTTTGCCCACTGATGCAAGGCAGAGGATTGTAAAAGAACTCAGAGCCATGCCTTTAAAATAATTTTTTTTCAATTAACCCAGCAGCCTGTAGGTTAAAGAGTAAATACTATCTCCATTCCGTGTCTTTTTCATGGGCTCAGTCTTGAACATCGTTTCCAGTGAAATGTGCACCCCAGTTGCTGTCAATGCAACGAGGGCAGCCATGTGTAATGCTAGGTTCTTCTAATTCCTTTATTGCAGCTGCTTGCTTTGCTCTTTTGCAAGGAAAGCCATATTATAGTCCTATTGCAGTATCTACATATGTTAATGCATATTTCTGTCCTTAGCTCATTGGCAGAGGCCCAATGTACTCTATCTTCCAGTCTTGTACAGGGATAGATTCTTTGTGTATATGTACTGGTACTTGTGGGAGAGGGTGGGGGCACGTGACAACATCGCAGGCAACTGCTTACTGCTTCCATGAGTTTAGCATAACAGAGGGACAAGCCAGCCCCCTTTGCTTCTTGTCATCCCTCCCGACAGCGCAATGCCCAGTCTGCAAGTCCAGATGTTTGTGAGAGAGCCCGTATCCTGATCTTTGCTAGTGTATCAGCCTTCATATTTTGGGGAGGGGAGTCAGATGGATGAGCAGACACATACAGATTGTCAGTCTGGCAGTTGAGTCTTGTAACTGTCTACAGATTTTCTGCCACACTGTGGTCTCCCACAAAATCTTCTTGAGTGCTTGCCAGCTGTCTTGTGCCTGTTGTGCCAGCCAGGTTATGAGACCCTTAAATATAGCCCAACTGTCTGCATATACCAGCCAGGTGGGCCTTCGTCTGCCCACCGGCTACTCTGTTGTACTTTTGTTTCAAACCATAGAGTGTCCATCTGGGATTATATGGCCACCACAGTCCAAGCACAAGAATTACTCTGCTCAGAACACGTAGACCTATTTGCATATGATGTTTCTTTAAGAACGGGAGCTGTGCATTCATTCACTGATGAAGACATTGCTGGTGGAGACTCTACAGTAGGGGCCAAAGTGGTCTTGTAATACATTGGCCCTGAACTGGCATGCAACTCATTACCCAAAGGGCTTGTGGAAAGGGCATTGCTGTGCTGGAAATACACGTGTAATTTCTGTAAGGAAAAGGACTGGGCAACAGCAGATATGGGCCTACAAACAACCCTTCTGTCCACACAGTCACTGGTAGGGGTAGCAGTGATGGATTCTATTTGTTGCAATACTTTGTATACTCCAAAGACCTGTCATTCGCTGGGGGAAAAGCAGGTGTCAGTATCCTCCCATAATTTGGAACCAGAACTCAAGGAGCAGATTCCCTTGTTGGGTTTGCCATAGAACCTAATTTGTTGCTTCAGGGTTTACCGTTACATTCAAAGAAATGGATGCCCCAATAAGGGGGGGCACCCAAGGCCTGTGCCTGGGCTGCTGTGATCGCCGCTTTCTCAAATGTAGCTTCCTGTTTATCTTCCCAGCGCCAATAAGTGTCTTTCTTTACCAGTTGATATAAAATGTGTAGACATCGAACCAGATGGGGAAAGAAAACCCACTAGTATTGTAAAAGGCCTAAAAAGCTTTGTAACAAGTTCACTTTTTAGGTGTGGGAAAGAAAATGCTGTATCTTCTCAGTGACAGTGCCTGGTATGAGACATGTCTTACCTGACCAGGAGACCCCTAGGAAACTTACAGCTGGGCTTTGGGTCTTTTAATTTTTGTGAATTTCTGGCCCATCCTTTCTATCATAGGTGGCTCAGCAAGGCCTGCAACGTTTTCTGTAGCAGAGGCATGTTTGCAAAGGCTAACATTTTGACATTGATATAATGAACCCATTTCACGGAGGTCAGGAAGGCAAATAGAGACAGTCCCACCCACCTTCCCATGGCATATGCTAGGCTATGTAGATAGGCTTGAGGGAGTGCTTGGAAGAGACACCCCAAGTAGGAAACACTTTTTCTAACAGTTTCTTTGTCACTGTGACAGCATTAGCCTTGTGGTAAGGGAAGGCTTCAACCCATCCACAAGATAGGCATTCAACAAAAAGAATGTGTTGATAAACATACTAAGTAGTAAGTGCATAAAGTCCAGTTTAAAAACACTCTTTTTGTAGAAAGAAAGCAAAACTGAAGAATAGGGTTTCTAGGAAGCCATGAAGAACCAGGTGGCTGTTTGGGGTTTCCCACATATGTGAATATTTATTTAACTTATAACCATTGTCTACACATCATAATTTCCCTGATTCAGGTTCAGACAGTTGCCATGTTACAAGGACATCAGGATGGCAGATGTCTAGCAATGAGGGGCAGGAGCAGAATAAACATTTTTGTTGCCGCTGCCTTTTAATGAAAGTCAGCTAGGGTGTTTCAAATGCAGGAAGTAAGTTTTTACTACTTAGAAGACTCCATTTTCTCAAAGAGCTGATTAAGACAACATAAAACACAGTACAATATTTTACCCAGAGCAGACCCACAGTCCAAGTGAACTTTCTTCTTTTAACAGGGAGAAGTTTTGTTTTTTTTTTTACATCAGCTTACTTTTGATATTTAAACACATTTGTTTAATTAAATCAATTTTAATCTTAGTAGGTTATCCACTAAAACTTCATGAAACTGAAGACATGTTTGTTTTAATTAACCCACTAAACTTAAACTGACTTTAAAGCAAATATATTTTTCAGATCACATGACCCTGAAAAGCATTGAGATTAGTTTCTATATTTCTGAGAAGTTTAGAATACTAATCCTTATAAGTGCTTGTTTGTTTTAAAGCTTTAAACCTTTACAAATTCACAGTATTATCTGGCATCAATGCTACACATAAGAGGGGCAACCCAAAAAAACCCAGGATTTATTTATAAATAATTGTATATTAATTTTCACATATCTAAAATTCAGTCACCTTCAAAGTACTCTCCATTTGATACAATACACCTATAGAGACCTTTTTTTTCACTCCTCAAAACAGTCTTTGAACTTGTCGATTCTGATGCCCTTTAGTGCTTCTGCCATTTTTTGTTTCACCTCTTCCACCTCGGCAAAATTTTTCCCTTTGAGGACTTTTATCATCAGGGAAACAAAGAAACTAAAGAAGTTGCTCAGGGCAAGATTGGATGAATAGTGAGGGTGGGGCATGGGGGTCATGTCAGTTTTGGTCAAAACCCGCTGAACACTCAGTGTGATGTGGGCAGGTGCACTCGTAAATCACCCATCATGAAATGGACAAACACAGTGAAGGAGTTCAAAAATATTCACTGAAACGGAATACAGCCTCTCACAACAATGTCAGCTGCTACACTGATACAGATGGGTTCCTAGGACACTCACCTCGCAGGGGAAGCCTGTACTACAAGGGGCCCGCCCTTTGCAGTACAATAGATAATAATTCTATTTTGGGGAGGTTCCCCCTCTTATACAACACATATATAGACACACATGAATGTACAGAGACAAACAGAGGCCTCATGACTTTTATAGAAAGAAGTGGGATCTGTTTAAAGGACATCTCCTCCCCGAACCTTTATCAGCCAGTCCTGATGTTAAGAGTTATAAAGATTCTGATACATTTTTTTTAGTTTCACTTGCTTCTTAAGTTTTTTAACCTTGGCTTTGGCATCAATAGTCAGCTCAACAGCCCATAAGAAGGACTATTCTATAGCTGTGGCCATAAGTTTTCCTGCCTTGCCATACATAGTGCAGCTCCTCGAACAAGTGCTTGAGATCAGCTGGTGTCTGGGGGGCACCCCCATACTTACATATTTACGAGGCGGTCCCCGTGAATCTAGCATACAGGCCACCACTGCACATATGGAAGTAGATGACCATCTAGGCATTTTCCCTGCAGGTGTTTCCTTCCCCTTGCCCATACCTTGGTTTTCGGACCCCTCCTTGCTGGCTCTCCAGTTGTCTTGGAAGATGGCCATATATGCAAACTGGCCCCAAACACCAAAAGAGCTCAGAAACCACAGAATGAGGCAGGCAAGTCCAGCTTGTTGATTAATGAGTTTAACAGGGAGCTTACATACAGACAGGCAGTCTTGGCAGCATCAAGACAATATGGATCCCTGCACCTTCCACCCCCATGTGCTCGTCCCATGAGTAGAGGATCAAAGGGGTCAGGTGCCGGGAGTCTCTGATGCCACAGATTACATAGAGGGCAGCTGGCCCTCGATAGAGAATTAATGGGAATCTTATGGTCAAACCAGAGCTCTGTGTCCATATTCCAGAGATCACCTGGTGGGAGGGGTGGGGTTTAACAGTTGGAGTTCATCCAGAAGTCAAGATGTCAGATTAGATTTAATACGGAGTCATTTATTTTCTCCAAACTTCAGCATTTTTATCAATGAAGGTTTATAATCCAAACGGTGGGTATTTCATAGAGCTCAGTAAAATTTGTTTCAGAAAAAATATAAATAATATAATAAACATATGTGCTGACGAATATTGAAAAATATACTATAGATCAACAGACAAAATACAAACAAGATGGCAAGGGAAGCTCCCCTACCAATTCCCCTTTGACAAAGAGCAGGAAAAATAAATCCTGAAAGGTAGCAATTAATCAGAATTATAAAAGTCCTCAATTATTATCTAACAGTTATTTTATCTAACCTCCTATTCAGCACATAGATTCCTTTTTTAACATGTGTGATCCATATTGGATGAAATTGAAGCAAATTCTGAGATAATTTTCTAATCAGTTAAACAGTTATGTTGAACTCTTTTAAGACATTTCCTAGACATCTACAGAGCAGACTGGTAACAGAAGTATCTAGGATGCAGCGGTGCTTGCTGCCCATTGGAAAAGGTGTTACGACTAGTGTGACAGAACCCGGGCACCAGAGCAGAATGTACAATGAAGTCAGAGGCGTCAGGTGGCAGGCAAAGTAGGTACAACTTTAAAATAAGATCACACCAGTGTAACCAGGGTCTACTTCACTGACAGTTTTAGCAGCTATTGATTTAGAAAATGCATAATAAAAGCATAAGGGAAAGAACTGTAAAGAAAAAAAAATTCATTAGCAATGATATTGAGCAGCAAATTTGCGTTCTTGTTAAGCATGCTATAAAGCTATGTAGTCAGCACCCTTATTGATGATGTTTAAACGGTGCTTAGAATTGCAAATAAACTTGAAAAGATGAGTGATTTATTGGATTTGGGTTAAAAGTGTGTTGCAATCTTAGAGAAGCAAGAACATTATTCCAATGCCTCTAATACAGTTGTCTGATAAATACGAAAGTGGTGAATTCTCCCTCTTCCTTAAATGGTATAAGAAGTAGAGAAAGCAAGCCACACATTTAATTTAAAATACATGTTTGATTGGGTCTTTTATCATAAAAAATATCAATTTCCTAGACCCTCTCCTTTTGACTTTTGTCAAGGAGACTATATATAATATTTCATTGAAAATATCAAGCAGACATGCCCTGGCTGGTATGGCTCAGTGGATTGAGTGCCAGCCTGCAAACCAAAGGGTCGCTGGTTTGATTCCCAGTCAGGGCACATGCCTGGGTTGCAAGTCAGGCCCCCAGTAGGGGGAGCACGAGAGGCAACTGCACATTAACGTTTCTCTCCCTCTCTTCCTCCCTTCTCCTCTTTCTAAAAATAAATAAATAAAATACATTCTTTTAAATATCAAGCAGACACACTTCAGCAACAATTAAACACTGAGAAAATATAGATATGCTTTAATTTTACAGAATAGGCAATGAGCTAGTACAATTTCTAACGCACCGATTTCTTTATCTCCAAAGCTTTTAAATACTTTTACAATGTGGGTACAAGACACACTATCAATTATTTTAGAGGAAATAATTATCACAATTATATAATTGTTATAAGTACATTATTTCTAATTTTATTAGAGTTTGAAATAGTAAAATGACTCAAAATTTCAATTTATACTTATTTTCCATATTTGTTAAACATTTGTTTTTTATCTTGCATTTCAAAGAAGAATCAGGTCTTTTATATATAATTGCCTTAAAAAGTTTTTGCAAGACAAGTAAAGAAAACTACTGAAAACAAACCTTATTTTTTTGTGATTGGGAGAGTCTATACTTATTTATGATAATTTGATAATTGTGCCATTGGGAAACTGCCTCATGTTTTGAAAATAATTTCAGCTAATAAGCTCACTCAAAATAACTTATTATGCTTGCCAAATTACATGTTATCGCAAAACATGTTTCTGTTATTTTTTTACAATATTTTTAGCAAATTATAGTACTTGGAATGATTTCAACAACCTTTGATTATTTTCTGGTTTTAGTTCAATTCACTTTTAATTTTAATGTGTCATTTTTTAAATTTTCAAGCTTTGGTTTGGCAAGTTAGCGGTGGTTCCAAGGGTTTGCTGAGTTAAATTTGAGTGTGTTATATTCATCTTTCAGACAATGAACATCGGTCTCTCTTTTTTTAATGTACAGAAACTATAAATTTGATGAAGTAAGCTGTATTTCTGGTTTGGAAATGTTTTAAAATTGAGAAAATTTTATGAATTATAAGTGTATTGATAGTCAACCTTTCTCAACCCTCGTAAATCACAACATACAAGTAATGCATTTCCAAATGACATAAGCTCAAAGTCTAGAAAAAAACTGGAGTAAACAGTACTTTGTAAACAGTAGAACTGGTCTGGTAAAGTTGCTGTAGGCAAATAGAAAAGAAATTGCCATTAAAATTAAACTAAGCTGTAATCCTGATGGCCAATTACAATGCAGGGGAAAGACTCAGAAGTTGCTGAAGCTATAACATTCTATATAAATTGTTTATTTTGCAAATGCATATAAAATAGTATTTGATTTAAAAAAGTTACATTTTTTTTTTTTTCAGTTTAGTGACCAGGTCACCGGGTAAATTGTTCTTCAGCTGGTTAAATTTCATTACAAATTTTCACCCGACTTTTGGCTACCCATCATTCGTCACTTCCTCCTGAGTAAGTGGCACACCCTAGGAGAGAATGTTCCTTCTTACTGCCTCATGGGGGTGGGCACTGGGCTTATTTCCACTCTCTTAGAAGAGCACACAAGCTGCAAAGTCAGCACCGGTTTTCAAGGGAGCAATGAATATCCCATGAGAAGACAGAAACATATTTTGGTAGGTTGTAAGAACCACAGTATTTCTATAAGAATCTGAAAAGGTGATATGGTACAATAAGGCTGAAATTGATGATTCAAAGTATATTTACCTGTCAAATCAAATTACCAGATTTTTGGAATTATGTTTAGTTTTTCAAACTCTGTAAGACCAAGTTTATTTGTTCTACACTGATGTCTGTGATTTAATCTCATATTTTACAGTGGATTTTTGCAGATGAGAGGAACATATAATTGCAAAACTTCTAAGTGGGTAGTCCACCACTCCGTCGTTAATGAGCCCTAAATAAAACAAGCTCTTCAATAGAAAGAAATATTACATCTTATTCCTTACAACTATAATTTAGTTAGAGTTTAATTTTATAGGACTACTTCTAAACATTATTGGTGATTATCTCACCATGTATTACAATGGGAGGTAAAAGTGCTGATATCTATAAGCTAAAATTACTTTAATAAGACTGTAAAAATGGTTATCTATTACAGATTATAAAGGCCTTGCTCTTTTAAATACTTTAATGCTTAAGGTTAATAACCTATAACTGTGGAAACAGGGTAAAGCAGTTTAATGGATAGTAAATAATTAGTGGTAGTTAGGAGCTTTATTGGACAAAGTTTGAAGGTCGATACTGGGAATAAATATGACCCAGATGATGATGACAAACTATGAAAGAGCCAAGGGCTGGTCATGAAGCACGATATGATTGCAACTCTTGTTCTCTATCAGTTCTCTTACATTTCATTGATGCCTTGAGCCCTGTATGAAGGTTTTGACCTAAACCAAGGTATAAGTATGGATAGATGTCCAGCACAATCTTCTGGTCAAGAGGACTTACTAGTATTCTATTTATTTTCAAGTATATCTATCCTAAGAGGTACTAATACAGGCCTTTGGGGTCAGGAATATAAAAAATAAACAGGCAATTGTTGCGATTTTTTCATTGTCTATAGCATTAGATTGCCAGTGACTGACTCTTTAAGGCTATCAGATCATAATCGCAGTGAACGATATTCCCATAACCTTAAATTTGATTTACTGAGCGTCTATCTAGAGAAAATACATCCCTGCCACATAAAGGATGACTTCTAACTTTCTCTGATGTCAACTAAGGATTAAGCTCCATGAAACCAGGGCGCAGATCTATTTTTCATTGTCTCATCTACTTTCTGACAAGTAGGTCAAGATATACTCAATAAATATTTAGTAAGATTCATTCAACCAAAAAATATATACTTTTACCTACTATAAATGAGAATTTCTTACAGACTCACTGAGTGTTTTGACATGCTTTTGTGTTTTTGACTATCTGATAACTGAGCAGTGGACTTTCAATATTCTCCAGAACTAGCGGTAGGTGCTGCATAGGTTCTTTTGATGTAACTAAATTTCTTTGTTTTAGATTGCGGTGTCTTTCTTAGGTGATACCTCTGTTTCTTTTGGGGTTAGGGGCACTGTTTCTTCTGCTTTAGCATAGTTGTTTTTTTATGACTCTTGAAATCTTCTACTTGTTGTCCTTGTATTTCTCACCATCGAAATTCCAAGGGATAGGGCACCTTCCTAAGGCTATTACCTCTGTTTCCACACATTTTAATTAATTTCCTTTTAATTGCCTGGAAGCTAGTGCTATAATTCAAAAAGCTTCAGTAATGTTCTAGAATTCCCCTTTTCAGGATAGGATGCTGAGCTCACTAGAAAAGTCAGTATAAAATTTTGGAAATATAACATTATGGCAATAATTAAAAGGCAGTATTTGCAAAATATTACCAAAATTTGTTGCTAAATGCCCTACAGAATAAAACTAAAAATAAATTTTCAGATGTGTCCCTATTTTTGCTAGTCTCATGTTATCACAGACAATTAAAAGGTAGCATTAAGTACTTATTCCTTCCCTTAATGGGCTTAGAAATGCTTCAGGTGCAAGTCAATATCATTGCAAGTGTCCTGTCTGTCAGAGAAACCACCCACCACTGAGAAGTTTGAGGTCTACATGCGATGTTGCTAAGACATTTAGGAAGTGTTATAGGTTAAGAGGAGAGACCTAAAATATAGTAAATGATACAAGGAAGAGCTAGGATCATAATATATGGTTTCCAGCAGGAAGACTACATGGTAACTGGTAAGCCTGCACAGGGAATATTGTGTTTAATGTGAAACCTTTAATTATCTGTTGAGTATAAAGAAACCAGAAACAGTTTAGAAAAGACTGCCAAAAATGATAATTAATCAATAATTAACTTGTTAAAAGAAGGTAAATTCATTCCAAATATAAAATTTGATTTGTCACTTTTCAAAGTAGTGACAGAATGATGTCTTATTTTCCCAAAGAAGTAGCATTGAAAATTTGAATGAAAGATAAGATTTATGGAATAAGAGATAATTAAGTAAAGGAAATGAAAATCATTAATGATATATTGTGGGATACATGAGAAATAGCCTAAACATACTATAAAATGGTCTTCATTAGCTTTACTATTTGTTTTTAAGATGCATATATCTGTAGGAGTATAGCCATGACTATTTCACAGAAAAATGTTATTTACGAGGTAAGTTCTCAGATATCAACAAAATTACCGATTACTAGGTACAATATGACCAGCAACCACAATGAATTGCAACAGTGTAATAGGCTAGTTCTTCTAAACTTTGTAAGATCCAACAATACCAGCATTCCTCTGTGTTCCCTTTACAAAACATCACAACATAAAATGGTTCGGAAAGATAAATGTTTGGAAATGCAACATCTGATTAACTTCTTGGATCCATTAAACCCAAAATTATCTTTTATTAACATAGAAATATCAGAATGAGACAATATGCAGGTCACAGGCACACATTAATATGTTCCAGTAAGTTTTATGCCTGCAAGATATTTCTGTCAGTTTTATTAGAAACAATATTAACTATAAAAATGATATCTCATTATTATTAAGTTTAAAAGCAGCATTTTCTTTTGACCAATGAGGCAATTACATATTGTTCATGTAAGGATAATCAATTTTACCCATTAATAGAGCTAAGTATCGTATTTTTTTTATTTTATATATAATATCATTTAAAATACCCAATTCATAATACTAAAAATCATTTTAGAGTCTAGAATGAGTTTATGCACATTGAAGCTAACTTTCAAAAAATGTTGATGCAAATTTTATTCAGACCATGAAAATAAAAGATAGAATAAGACAAAAAAACTTTTAACTAAACCGTGCTTTGCTGAGACAGTTTTTGAAACCATCAGTTATCAGCCAAGGCGATTAGCACCCCTTGCAGGGTTCCTCTGGCAGTTCCTGGAGGCAGGGTTAGTCATCTCCAGTTGGAGCGGGGACCCTGGGAAACTGCTAACCACCCTACAATGCATGAGCAGACCCACAAAACAAAGAGTTACCCAGCACCAATTGCCAATAGCCCTGGTTGAGAATCCCAGCTCCTAAACAGTCTTAAGATTATTAGATATTAGAAAATGTAAGTTTGGAAATCAACTGATTCATTTTCTCCACAAGCAGTGAAAAATCTAGGTGTGATAAGTAAGCAATCAACATTTCCCCGAACAGACTTTGTCTTCTTTGCCTCTTCAATCATTAATCATTTTTAACACTTTTCTTGAAGTCATAGTATGTAAAACTGGAGTAAAATTTAAAAGTCTTATTAATAGAATATAATTTAAATTGAATCCAATTTTTTAAATTGGCCTTGTTTCCATATGCAAAATTACTCAATTGCACATATACACACACACACTGATTAAGAGAAAATACTATCTTAGCATTTGCATGACCCCTTAAATTTACTGTTATTCCAAGTGTCCTTGTAATGCCCTTGAATTTAATGATCTCCAATATGCTTTTTTTTTTTGTCTAATATTAGTCTCTTCCTGAGCTTCAGAAGCACTCAACAGTTGTAGGTCCCTTTTCATGGACACTCTGTACACTGCCCAGCAGAGTTAATTATATCATCTATACCATAAACAGAATGAGAATATGAATAAGCTTGCACAGTTCCTCAATGTATCTAAAGGCCTCACAGAATATGATTCACATATACTACCAATAAAAATGTATAAATGAATGAATGAATGCTAGCTTCTTGAATCATTTTTAATTCTATACACTATCTCTGCTTTTCTTAGCGAACCCTGAAAATATAAAACCCTTGTATTTTGTGTATTTTGGAAAACAAATATTTTATATATCGAACATGAAGTAATTGATTAATGTACTCATAAGTCTTTGATTCCTGAGTCACAAAATTCACAAGCAAAGCAAGAGGTTAATTGTCTGGAAAGTAGTTACAGCTGAACTGTCTGTGATGGACATGACAGATAGAAGGAGAACTGATTGATGTCATGATTTGTAAACTGCTAAGATGAGTTTCGTTGCTCAAATATTTATTTTAATTCTGAAAAAAATTAAATCTCTCAAAATCATCTGTAGTTTGTTGGGGGAAAATGATTTTCATTTTTTTTATCTGCTCATTTACTGAATAAAAATGGTTTCAAATGATTTAAAATGTGCACAAACACTTAGATGTCACCAGGATCTGGGAACCTCTTATCCCAGGTAGCTTCATGGATACTACAAAGCAGCACTTGAAAACTTGAATAACTGTACGTTTCACAAGTTCATATGCCTTTTTTTAATCAAATATATTTTGGAGTTTAGGATATCTTCATGTAGAAAACTAGTTGCAGTTATTCAGTAAGAAGGTATATTTTCTTTTCTAGAAGAAAATAGATATTTAAATATCTTACTATGTATCTGTTGATTTCTTAGAAAAATGCCTTTGGCATATATTATGAATGAATCTTCACACAAATAGGTATCTTTAAAAAAAAGTGTTTTAACAATTCTCAGGAATTATTTTCTACACTCAGAGAATGCACCAAATGTTTAAAAGTTACCAAATAAAATAAAAAGCTAAACAAAAATTCCAAAGTAAATATCAACAGCAGTCACAAATTTTTAGAAGAGATGTTTTCTGAACTTCCTGCAGAGACCACTTCTTTCACTGGCTACTTTTTGGTCAAGTCATATTTTCTATACTTTTATTTTATTAATTACAGCCTACTATGCTAAGATTAATGAGATGACTTTTTCAGAGGAAAAAAATTACGCTAGATTGCAATTATTTATCTTTTTATATCTCATTTGTGAATTTCTTGAAAAACAGTAATTCCATTAGATATCCAGTAACATTTTGCAATGAATAAATTGAAAAATAATATCTTTTAGTTTCAAATGTATCAGCTTATTCAAGTGTTTCAGGAATATAAAAGTAGGTGGATAAATTACCAGTATTTTTTATTTTTGTGGATTTACAAGGCTTTCCACACTTGTTTTTATACAAATAAAATGCACATGCAAATATTTTGTTAGTCTTAATCCCATTACATGCCAGAAACTGGATATGTGTATTTATTGCTAATCCACAGAGCACACTGCACTATCTTAAGAATAATTTTGAGTAACAACAATCACAATATAATGAAAAGATAACACAGTATACAGCTTTGAAAGAGGTTTATTTCTTATGTATAACCTATGACAGACAGCAAACTGAAATAGAAAACATAAGTAATAAGAATACTTGGTTTTGGGGAAGCTTGTATTTAAAATTTGCTACTAATCTGTCAATATTTTTAAAAATAAATAATTTGATTAATTATTATATCTACATTATCATACTAGATTTTATCTAATTTTCATGAATGTGTTTTATAGATATCATTATGCTAGAAAACAATTGAATGGTATAGCTATGAATTTTAAGTAAATTAATCCAAAGCCATAACTTTGATATTCTTATATCTTTTTGTCTTGGAAATGTTTTTGTATTTCAGAATCATTATAAATTTTTGGCTTAGGTTCTGCCAAATCAATCCACAGTAGCTAGAAACTTCAACTTAATTCAGGGAAGAAATAATAAGCCCTGGCATCAAAAAACCTAGGTCTGATGTCAAATCTGCCATTCCAAAGTAGAAAATTAGGCAAGTTGATTAACATTTGGGTGCTTTATTTGTCCCATTAAGTAGGCCATGATAACCCCCGCTTCCCACAGTTGTCATGATTTATGTACAAAACATGACAGAGTACATGTGATATGAAGTGAAAGCTATGTGTACTGGTTAATTGTCATATTGATTGTGTGACAAGACGGTAGTTCAAAGATAGTATCAAAAAATAAAGGCAGTTTCTTGAAAAATATGAAAGATAAATTCCAAAAAATCAGAATTGTCAGGCAGTATATATTTTTAAAATGTTAAAAGACAATTTTATAAAAGGCAGGTATTGTCACAGGAGGGCATTCCCGCTAAATAGCGGACTCTGGTCATAGAAGCTCCCCAGCCAGTCTCGCGGCTTCCGTCTTTGTGTATCGACAGTTCATTCTTAACAAAGCAATAGAATTTTTTTCAGCAGAAGAACCTATTTTTTTTCCCAATGAATCTACTGCAAAGTTTGGACACAAGTCTGATTTTTAAAAAAAGATCCCTATATTTACTTAATAAAGCACCTCTCTTGCAAGCAATCGACTTTCATTCATAAATATAACCCAGGTAATAATATCTCTTAGGCATTAAAATACGCTGATATGATTAAGAGAACTATCTGACAATAAAAATGAATGATAGGAATTTATGTGAGATGTCTCCTTATTCCCACTGTTCTCTTGGGCTACTTTCACCAGCGCTCTGCGGGGCGCCGGAGCCCAGGCCGCACCCTGAAGGTGACGTCCGAATGCGGGGCCTACACAGCGCAGGTGAGAATGCTCCCTGCACTGACCTTCAAAGAATGGCAGTCTCTCGAAGGAGACAGAAATAGAAATACGTAGTTTAAAAATTATGGGTAAGTACAAAAATAGGGGGGAAAAAGGTTAGAAGTACTGTCAGGACAAAGTGAGCAGCATACAAAGAAATCGGAGAGGTACTTACTACGTTACCTGCAGCGGGTAAGGAAGGTATTCCCCACGAGAAAGCCTTTGCTCTGAAGGGCATGGAAATACTACTGAGTAAAGAAAATGTCAATACAATATTTACAGTTTAATGATATTTTAATACCAGGTTTTCAAGTATTGTCTATATTTAAAAGTTAAAATAAAGCATTTAAATGATTTCCCCCTTTTCTAGACTCTTTATTTTCAAGCCATTTAAAGCCAAAGGATAAAATAGGGGATAAAAATGGCTGTACATTAGTCACGTGCTCATTTCTGAGTAATTTGTAAATAATTATTCAGATGCACACATATGTGAAGGTAACATTTTTAATATTGGCAAATTCTCCTTTCTTCTTTACAATTTTATTGCTAAAAGTTCACCAATGTTTTTTATAAATGAAAAAAGCATTCCAGACTTATCCTCATGAGTAAAGGATTTTTTTGTTTTTCAGTTGAAAGAGTTAGGATTCACTTCTATAGATGACACTGAGTTTGGCAGTGAAGCCATTGCCGCAGCTGCACTCACTTCAGTGAATGACTTTTTAATTACCAACGATTCTCCTCATTTGGCTTGGTGACCAGACAAGCATCAGGGAATGAAAATACAAAACAGTGGTCTCTCCAATCGAAAAATTTCCTTAGCTGTACACATCCCTTTCTTTCTTACTGTTATTTTTTACTGAAGTAATGTCATCGTTTTTTTCCCGTCAACACTACTAAATAAATGTAGGCAGGAGTCCATAGCAACACTCACTGCAACAAAAGCTAAACAAATAAGGTCGCAGCCTAGTAATTAAATCAGCAGATCTCTCCTCCATGGAAATTGTAAACGGCAATGTCAATTGGCACAACTTATCTTAGAAGAGAGTGCTTCTGCTCCTGAGTTATTTCTGTCATCGAGGAGTGGGTTATCTTTCAGAGCTGTAACATTTCCACTGCCTCCTGCTTCTTCCAGAAAGCTGAGAAATACCTTTCCTGAATCATCTCCTGGGCTGGCAACCTCTCTCTTTTGTGCCACTGTACTAGACAACCTTAATACATAAGAGTTCAAAGCGCGCTTTTCCATCTCAGAGCAAGAAAAAAGAGAACCAGTCCAACAAAGAGATTTTTAACATCCACAGACACTGTGGTCATATGAGAGCCTTACACGGTCTCTTTTTTTGGTTAGTTCCCAAATCACACTCTGTTATGAGAGTTTTGCACTTCTCTTCTGTTACAAAAGGAGGGCCATTGTGTTCAGTGTCTGTCTGTGCTACTCCCTCCCTCTTTATTTATCTTCAGATTGTATTTTATAACAACATCTTTCTCAAAGAAACCGTGCCTTTTTCTTCAATGCTTTAAAAACGTTCTATTTGGTAAACCAGTTCCTAATGCAATATGCAATATTTTCTTCACCTTGGTAATTAAAAAGGCAAAATACCATTTGACATCTCAAAACCAGATAAAGTTATTATCATCCAATTATGCCTTATTGAATGTTGATCTTTGGCCTCAAACTACTCTCAACAATGGGAATTCAAATTTTTGTGACTTAGCAAGGTCCCAGAACCTAGGGATTCTGCCTTCTAGAGGAAAACAGTGGAATCCAGTAATAGGATAAAGGAGTCTTTGGAGATATTCCTAATCAGAATGAGAATCAGGTTTATGATATAAAGCAAGAATATTCCAGAAAAGTCACTAAGAGGTCAATGTTGTATATCCAAAGAACTAAAAGAATGCCAGTGTGGCAGAAGCTTAGAAAAGCATACAAGGGCATCTCAAAGCCAGTGAAGAAGGAAGGCACAGGTCATGATGGGCATTGTGGGAAAGGGTTAAAAATTTGTTTGTTCTTTTAAGGGCACTAGAAAATTATTCACTAATTGTATGCTGGATAATAAGATAATATTATTTGATGTCTCTGCAAAGCAAGGATGGAATCAGGAAGGTCATAGTAATATCAGTGATCCTGCTAAGAAATGGTATTAGACTGAATTGGATAGGATTGAATTGGACTGGATTGAATTGGATTGGATTACATTAGTGGACATGGATTTGAAGAAAGGTGAATGGAAATTAGTTTTCTTCTTTGAGAGTAATCTAATGTAGCTGATGATTTACATGGTTGGCTAGAATGATTTACATGGTTGGCTAGAATTCTAGTAAATGGTAATGCCATTTACTGAGATAGAAAACACTTAGATGGGAACACACTTTAATTGAGAAGAATGTTTTGTTTTGAACACACGAATGTTGGCTGACTAAAAGCGAAAATACCAACTAGCATTAGGAAACTTTGGCTTGAATTCACAGGTGAGGGGACACCTCAACATTTAAATTTCGGAGTCATTACTATGTGGATGACATTTAAACTGTAACATTGAATGAGTTCATTAGGATAAATTAGAAAATATTAGAGATTAATGAGGCTCTAGGCTAAACCCAAAATATCCCAAGTATGTATGTTTAAAATCTGTGGTGCGGGATCCTGCAAAGGGACTGAGAAGTAATAGCCAAGGAGGTAGATGTGACTTCCTGGAAGCAAAAAGTAGGAGCATTGAAGAAGGAATACAAAGAGTTAAATGCTCCTGATAAGTTTTAGGGAACAAAAATAAAGGGAGGGGGTACTGGAAATGGCGGACAGTTACACTTGAAAAAGGTAGTTAAATGGTGGGACATTTTTAAGATTTTTTTTCTTCGTTTTGTTTTTATATGTTGGTGAGAACAAAGTAATCAGGAAAGGAGCTAGAGAGTAATTTGGGTATCAACACTTTTTTATTAATGATCTTTGATTATACTATTTAAAATTACACATAACCTGATTTTTTCATTTATAAGAGAGTAGTTTCAATATATCAAAATCACAATAGTGTTACCATCAGTATATAACTAATTATTCATGGGAAAGGTGAGCAAATGTGTTAGACATCGAGCTTAATAAAATGGGGAGCATAAGCCTGCTTGCTAGCTAGGAAGTGACAGCTTTACAACTCAGAGAATTTCCCTCTGCCAAGGGGATTAAGGCTCTTCCCTCCCATCCCCTCTGGTACCAGATGTTGGGGGATGCAGAGGGCGGGGGGTGGGGGGAGATACTGGGCTATAGAGAACTGTCAGTCTAACTAGGGGCTGTGGACCCATGCAAAGCTTGCAAAAGCTTGGGAAAGTTCATTGGCCAATTTGAATACAAACAAACAAACAAACAAAAACTCTGTTTCATTCCAAGCCCAAGCTAACATAATCCTAGGAGAACAAAGAAGCTCTCTCTTGCCCACCTGGTAATGTGCTCACCTCATGCGCTCGCACATTCTCTCTCCATAACCATGTGACCTTCCCATAGCTGCGTGGCTGGCAGCCACGTGGACTCCACCAGCGAGCGGCTGGGAAAAGGCTGAGCTGCCTGGATGAGAACTGGGACCACTTAGCAGCTGTCTGCAGGCTTCAAAGGACTAAGCTTTTACATGAAGCAAAAATTCTGAGCACTGGCTTTTGTCTTGGTCTTGCTGAAGACAAGGTTGGACTGTTTCCTTTGTGGGACAGAGAAGGATGGGACATTGGAAACCCGGGGCAGCTTCCATTTCCACACAAATAAACCCACGCCACACCACAGTCTCCTGTGCGCGGGTCCTTAGAATGATTTCCTCACAATCCCGTGGAAGAGCCTAATTTTCACAGACAAGAAAACACCTAAGTGTAATCTTAACCATTCTCAAATACCAAGTCCTTAAGTAACTGTAGAGTTCATCATCAGTGTAGAAATAGTTTTATGTCTTCGTTCCTTCCAGAGTAGCTGTATTATAATTCAATTCAAGAATATTTATTGATCATAGAGTCAGTTCAATGAAGAAAACTGTGAAGAATATTCAAAATATTGGAGCTATGATCTATATTCTTATTGACCTGTTTCTACTTATGGTACTTCATTTTATTAAAATCTCAGATTTTACATTGCAGTTCCTGTGTAAAATTCCAAGTGTAAATTTTCCCTGTCCTAAATATCACAGGTTTTGATTCCAATAAATACCTTGCATCTTAACTTCTTCTTAGACATTCTCTGCTTTGATTTCCTAACCGGTGAAAATATTGTCAAAAATAATAGCATTTGTTCTCTAATGCCAACATTATGGCTTTGTTATCTGTTTATATGTTACTTCTAAAAGTAAATATAAATTTATAGTATTATTCCCAAGTAAATATCATTTCCTACGGAGTTAAATAAGTTTCTTTGATTATATTTTATTCTCAGTACTTCCAGTGTAATAAGCCTGTGCGCATCAAAAGAGGATATTTCTACAATGAAATTCAAATGGGTTATTTTCTCACTGCATTAATACATGTTGATGATGATGCATGTTGATTTATTTCATATTTGAAGTATGTTTTTCTTATATGCTTTTCTTATTCTTTTCTTTGTCCCCGATTTTTCTTACAAACTTTGTCATTACATTATTGAGAAAGGAAATAGATTCCTTCTTTGCCTAATTCCAAACAGGTTCCAGTTTTTCTCTGTTATAGCTATTGCTTAGAATCCATCTGTCCTACTGAAGTCCATTAATTTTGTTTTTTAATATGGAACATTTGCTTCATGTTGGGACCATGAGTTTTGCCCTCAGAATTTCAAGTTGCTATATGTGTGCATGTATGCATGTGTGCTTTCTTTTTTCACACAGTGACTTTATGTTACCTTATTTTATCTCAAACTTTCATAGTATTGAGTATATGGCATCGTTACTATCTTGTCCACTCTTGAAAGACCCTCCTCCCACACAAACACCTCTCTCCTAGAACTCTTAATTGTTTTGCTCTAATCCACGCAGAATGCTCATTAGGCTACTGAAAATTTGTTATCCTGTGAATTCTCACAGCTTTCTCCATTGTTTTCTTTGTTTAATTTAAAGGCTTTTGTCCTTTTTAACATTTTGGAATTTTTTTTATTACTTTGGGAAATTTGTTTTTGCTTAGTTTCACCTTTTAGAAACATTTTTATTCATGTTATTGAACTCCTGGTGGAATCTTTATATATCTTATAATATTTTTGGTACATAGTAAGCACTTAATTTTTAAATCAATATTTTTATCATTTGTTATTTTTCTGAGCTATTTCTTAATATAATATAGCCCTTTTATTGATTTTTAATTTTTTTCTGATGAGAATAGACTATCTAGCAAATTAATTTTCTATAATTGGCACAATTTCTTCAGAAGTCCCTTTCGAATACTTCAGAATAGGCAGGAAGGGAAGTTAAAGGTGTAGGACCTAAAACAAAAATGCTCAATTTTCTAACAGACATCTTTAAATATATATTTTTTCATTTCAGTGGTTAAATTGTACTTCGGGCATATTCTACCTTTCTCTTCCTCTTTTACCCACCTGGCATGTGGAGAACAGGCTTGTATCATCTCCTACCAGCAGGTGCAAAGGTTGTAGAGAGCACGACCCAACCCTTATGGTTCTCCACTGGGATGGGGAAGCACAGGTATGACCAGCCTGTTCCCCTCATCTGGAGTCTGCCCATGATATCTGTTGCTGATGAACACATGATGTCTTGGTATGGCTATATGCTGTGTGTCTCCCTATCGGATGATTGTGTTTCCTATTTTGTGTCTATATCACTGCTGTAAAAACTTGCCAACTTACTGGCTTAAGATAACAACAAAAAATATTATCTTAAGATTATGAACTTCAAAATCACTGAAACCAAAGTATTAGGAGGACCGTGATCCTTCTAAAGGCTCTAGGGAGAACCGGATCCCTTTCCTTTTCCGGTCCGAAGGCACCCTGCATCCTCCCACAGCACAGGCTCTGATGATCGCCCCCTGGCTCTGCTTCTGTTGCCACATCCCCTTCTCCGACTCTGATCTCTAATAAGGACCTCGCTCTATTGAGGATCCTGTGATTGCATTGACCCTTCCCATATAGCGCAAAATAATCTCCCTGTCTCAAAAACCTAGCTCTAATCACATTCTCAAATTCCCTTATGCTCTGCCAGGCTACATAGTCACAGGTCACAGGGGATAGGATATATGAAGAGAGGGGACAGGGGAATTATTCTGTCTACCATGGTCTTAAATCAACTGGGTTACCTTGTCCCATCCATAATGGCCACTTCATCAACTTCCGCACACAACATTAGGCATATTTCATCAAACTCTGTGGAACCGGAACCAATGTATACTTAGAAGGCTCTCTTCCCGTTCGATCACAAGTTACTGCCACATATATTTTGCTTTGGTTACTCAGTGATTGCATATACTGACTTCTAGGGGAAACGACTCCAAAACCTGTGGGATCATGAACCAGACACAATCAGATTTTGATTGTCCCATCACCACACTGAGATGTCTCTTGCCTCCTACTCTTTTTAGGCAATAAAACAGGAAAAAATGAAATGTTGTTATGAGAGAATTTCAGTACCTCTTAATCTTTTTTCTTCCTAAATGCCATGCTCCTTGTCAACTGGAATGTCTCTCTTATATCATTTTTTTTTTTAATTTGGCTGGGCCGCCTTTTAAATCAGAAATTTTTGGTCCTGTGAGTTTGTGATTTCTTTTTTTAATGCAAATGACTTGGTATTTTGTGTCCCCTCTCTTATTGGACTTTATTAATTCTGAGCTAATTGCTGTTAACTTTTAAATGTACAAAGGGGGGCACCCAAAAACTTATTTATAAAACAAATTATTATTTATTCTTACATGTTTAAATTTCAGTCACCTTCAAAGTACTCTCCATTTAGTGCAATATACCTGTTGAGATCTTTTTTGTTTTTTGTTTCTTTTTCCCATTGCTCAAAACAGTTTTTTGTTTCACCTCTTCCGCATCAGCAAAATGTTTCCCTCTGAGGACTTTTTTCATCCAGGGAAACAAATAAAAAGGCACTGGGCTGAAATTGGGGGAATGGGGAGGGTGGAGCATGGGGGTCATGCCTTTTTTGGTCAAAAACTGTTGAACACAGTGTGGTATGGGCAGGTGCGCTCACAAGTCACCCATCCTAAAAAGGGCAAACGTGGTGAAAAAGTCTTCAAAAAATAAAAATTCACTGAAGCCGAACACAGCCTCTCACAACAATGCCAAGTGGTACACTGATACAGATGGGTTCCTAGAACACTCACCTAGCGGGGGGAACCTGTCCTAGAAGGGGCCACCCCACCCTAAGGTAATTCCAGTTTTTTTTAGGTCCCCCACATATATTAATCTAACCTTGTGACAGTCACCCCAAAATATTCTTTTGGGACTTCTGTGTGTGTGCTTTGTGTGTGTGTGTGTGTGTGTGTGTGTGCATGTGTGTTTAAAAATATAAAATGCTGTTGCTGGACTAAATATTATTTGAGATGCAAATTTTAGATTCTCTAATTCAAAGAAGACCACTTTATAATATAAATTCTAGTAGCTAAACTTACAAAACTATTAGCACTAGGAAGGAATTTTGAGTGATTTTGGGGGTGTGTCAAAGAGAACTAGAGCCAGATACTAGTGAAATCAGAAAAATAAATTTTGTTAAGAAACTATTGTAATAAAGGGAAAGTGAATTCAGTATATATTTGAGCTCAATTCTGAATTTAGCAAGGACAAATGGGGATTTATAGCAAAGAGCCAGGTGGGGAATAAGGAGATAGAAACTCAGTTTGAGGAAAAACATCAGGAGAATTGTTGGTAAAATGACTTAGAGGAATTCTTCCTCAAGGCAGACAACTGGGTAGGGTAGGAGGAACTTGATCAGATACAGAGAGTAATCAGATAAGAAGGGTGGGGAATTCTCCTTAAAGCTGACTCTGCAGGATTCTTGATATAACTAGACCAGGAAGATTTGAGGCCTAAGGATAAGCATATGGAAAAGATGACTCCCAGGAGCTTGTCTAAAGTTTGATCAAGGAGTCTTTGTCAGGTACTGACAACACTTGCTAGTGCTGTGCCTGAAACAGAATCAAACTGTCTCCTGGTAAAAAGTGACATTAGGACTATATATAACTATGAAGCAATGCATGGTTTCTCATACTTATCCGAACATTAGACACAGCAGAGAAGCTTATATAACACCAGCGGTTTGGCCCTGACACAATTTCTAACAATATTTCTTGTTGTAACTTGCCCATTGGCATTTTTAAAATAAAGCCCCTACAAGATACTAATTTGTGTTTAGGATTGAGAATTATTGGTGCAGATTATTACTACTTTTAGTTTGTTTTATATTTTACCCTTTACTTACAACTGTACCATTCACTTTTGCTTACAGAACATTAAAAGACACAGCAAAAAAAACATGATATAATTAAAATTACCTTGATCTCATCTTTCCATCCAAAGACTTCTAAGAGGAAGAGGGTATTGGAAGGGAAACTAGGAAAGGCATTTCAAAAATTACAGCATAAGGGTATAACCATAAATAAAGAGAAGTCTGATATTTTTTGTCAATCCTGAGTCTTAAACTGCTTAAAAATTGTTGTGAGAATTTTGACAATTTTTTTTTTTCAGAAAATGCATTCTATTTTATTCCAATCTTTCTTTTTTTTTTTTTTAATTAATTTATTTACTTTTTAAATACATTTGTCTCTGCCTTCCCCCCTCTTTCCTTGCTCCCTCCCTTCCTCCCTCAGCTCTTCCCCTTTGGTTTTGTCCATGAGTCCTTGCTATATGTTCCTTGACTTTCCCCTTTTGACAATTTTTTTTAAATTAAAACTTTAGGTTTTAGAGCAGTTTAAGTTGCACAGCAAAACTGAGAGGAAGGTACAGAGATTTCCCAAATTCTCCCTGCCTCTGCACATGCATCATCTCCCACATTATCAACACCCCCCTCAGAGTTGCTATAATAATGAATGTACACTGACACATCATAATCATTCCAAGGCTATAATTTACAGTACGGTTCAATCTTGGTCTTTTACATTCTGTGGGCGTGGACACATGTGTAATGGCAGGTTTCCATCGTTACGGTTTCTTACAGAGAATTGCCACTGCCCTAAAGCAGCTACTGATCTTTTAATTTTTCCCATAGTTTTTGTATTTTCCAGAATGTCATATAGTTGAAAGCAGACAGTATGTCACCTTATAAAATTATTTTTTTAACTTTGTCATGTGCTTATAAGGTTCCTCTTTGTCTTTTCAGAGCTCGATAGTTCATTGCTTTGTCGTGCTGAGTAATATTCCATTGTCTGCATATACCACAATATATCCGTTCACCTATGGAAGGACACCTGGTTGCTTACAAGTTTTGGCAATTGGAAATACAGCTTCTGGAAGTATCCATGTGCAGGCTTTTGTGTGGATATAGCTCTCAACCCGTTTGAGTACTTGTCAAGGGACATGACTGGTATGTTTCCACCGCCAGTGTCTGAGGGTTCCTATCACTCCACACCCTTGTCAACATTTGATGGTGTCAGTATTCCTGGCCATTGTATTACGTACATACTAGTGTCCCATTGTTGGAAAAGTTTTCTCACTCTGTATGATTTTAGCAGCAGAGTGTTACTACTTTTTTTTTTTTTTAATTTTTATAACTGTTTGTTTGAGCCATACTGACAACATCAGCCAGGGAGCAAGATCATCAAATGCTCTTAGCAGTGTTTTTTAGTTGCTGTTTTCTTGTTTTTGTTTCATTAGATATTTTTTGTTAGGTTGGACGTGTTTCCCTCTATTCCTATATTACTGAAAGTTTTTAATCATTAATGGGTTTTAGATTTTGTCAAATGCTATTTCTGCATCTATTGATATAGTCATAAGATCTTTTTTTAGCCTATTGATATGATGGATTATGTTAAATTATTTCTGACTGTTGAACCAGTCTTGCATATCTGGGATAAATTTCAGTTGGTCATGGTGTATAATTGTTTTTTATATATTGTTGGAGTCAACTAGCTAATATTTTGTTGAGCAAAATAAATTTTTAAAGAGCTTATGACTATCATTTTATTTTTTATCTTCCAACATAACTCTAGTTATAATATCTCTGTGTCTATAAATACTACCTCTACCTTCCATAGGTGCCCAAGGCCAGGTTCTAGGGAAAAAACATAAAATATTTTTCTGGTCCTATTCTCTTTCTTCAAAGAGGCTACTTGCACCTGCACTGTCAGACTGAAACAATGTGCTTATGAATAGTTTCTTCAAGTGATACTTCTACTGAAAACTTTATTATATTAACCTCTTCAATGTAAATTTAGTGCCAAAAACCATTATGAAATTATGAAGGCAACCATTCATGTTATTAATTTTGGGCTATGATTATGGTGTGAACCTATGTGCTTACTGATTGAAAAAATACATATTGCATGCTTAACCATTAACACTATTCTTTTTTGTAAGCTATGAGTTACAGATTGAAAGAACTATTTGCTATTGGTTTTAAGAAGAGTTGCATTGTGTGAAGGGTAACATTCTGGGACACACCTATGTGATACATTGCCAGTTTTATGTCAGTTATGTGAAAAGCAAACTGTTTACAAGTCAAATGATCTTCTTTATGTTCATGCTCTCAAACTGTGAATACCATGGCAGGCTTCTTGGCATGCACGCTCCTTCCACCTGTTCTTAGATGAAACATAAATGTGAAACACAGGAAATGTGATTTTCACTGCTCAACAGAAAGCATTTACTTTATAACTTTGCATGGGATAATTACCAGAATGCCCAATTAGGTAATACATACTTTAAATATTTCCCTTTACAAATCTGACATTTTTGTCTAGAAAAAATTTCTTTGTCAACACACACACACACACACACAGAATTTAGTTGTTTAATTTACATATTCAAGGCAGACAACTAAAATATAAATTGAGGCAATAATATAGGAAATTCCAGTTAAAATGCTATTGGGTTTAATCTTGTTTAGCTTTATTAAATTTTAATTTGATTGATTGGAATTCTGTTTAGTTACCCTATAGAAGCAGATTTAAGGAAATAGCTGAGCAAAACCATGGTAAGGGTTCATTCACCTTTCTTAGTATATTATTTATAAGTAAGGATAATATAGGGAATGGTAAAAATCAGTTGTACGTGGCCTTGACTCAAGAGGATTCAGAACATGGAAGTAGATTAATATTGAGAGGAATTTTTTTTACTAGAAAAACACACTAAGGATAAAACTTGAGTGTTAGGTATCTCCCTTCCTGTGCATAAGGTAAACCTTAACACAGTAAAAAAGAAAAGAAACATTTAAACTAAAAAAAAAAAAAAAATTTAGGAATGATAACATACAAGTCATCATTTGTCAAAGGTTTCCAAAACGGTTTCTAAAACATTCCCTGGAATCCGGTATTTAATCTATTTCTCTTATTTCTTATGCTACTTAGAGAAGTGTTTCTATCACTTGTAACCAAGAGTACCAATACATTTAGTTTTAAACAACATTCATTTCCTCTGTTTTAATAATAAATGGCCTTTAATTTGAGATGAATTTCTATCAAAATAGCAAATTTGTATTTGAAGCATACACAAACAGCTTCTTTAAATATAGCTTTTAAAAATATTAATATTCTTGATGGCTAGAAACAAATCTTTCGGAACCAAACGTTTGCACGGGTTTGCGACACTGGAGGGCATCGTCAGGAATGACTGCGGCGTCGCCACGTGCTGACGCTGAATGGTGGCACCTTTTTAGACCAAGAGCATAGTCTTAATACCAAAGAGAGGGTCCTGGGGACACGTGGGAGAGCCTCGGTCAGGTCCACTAAGCTCTGGATTTTTGAGCAGCTTAACTTCAAAGTTTAATTTAACTTAAAGAAGTTTATATTGGGCTTTCTTTTCACTTGTATTAAAAAAGTAGTCAATCAGAAACTTGAGACTTGAAGAAACTGTAGAATTAAGAGACAAACTTATAAGATCATAAGTTTAAACATCATTTGGGGTATTGGCCTCTCTCCCACCTATCACTGTATTTTTTTCCTGTTAATTCCTGCTACCAAAATATTATTCTATAGACCCTCAAAATTATATATGTATTAAATAGCCGACCTCTTTGACAGTGTTAGTTATATCACAAAGAAATTGTAACTAAAGCTGACTCAAACAAATTCAGATTTAGGAAAAACTGAATATAATATTAGGACATCTTGGAATACTTTCTGCTTACAATATAGTTTAAAAAACAAATGATCAAGAAGTAAACAAAGCTGTGGGGAAGTGTGGCAGTATAATAAACGTATCCTTCATCTCCACTGCCCCTCCGCATTTTATACACGCGCGCGCCCACACACACACACACACACACACACACACACACACACAGGCTCAATTTGATATTAGGTGCCACACTGTCCTTTTAAATATATTAGCTAATCTTAATGCAATTTGCATTACTTGTGAGGTTATGCTGGAAGCAGAAACCATAAGATGTGGAGAGTCTTTGCTCTTTCATACATAAAGACTCATTGCTTCCAAGTTCGTTTTCTCTGTTTTCTTGCCTTATTTTCTTCCATTGCTTTCTTATCTTAGACTCCTCATCCCTGCTGTGTTTAGTCATATCTTTCAGCAGCATCAGAGGCAGATAGAATAAAAATAAAAATTTTATAGTGTAGTAATTAGAGTAACAGGTAGAGAGACCGGTGAATACACGGCTCAGTGCTAAATTCTTGCAGATGTTTTTCACTGAACCCTTGCCAACTGAATCTGAAAGCAATGCATGGCTGTTTCAGGGAGCTGCAGGCAACCAGCTCTCTCTTTCTGCACTTTTATGTCCAAGCTACTTACAGGCAACATAATAAAATAACTTACATCTCTCCAGTTTGTTGAGCCAGAGACAACATTATGAAACTAAGTGACTGTCAAATCTCATTTTTGAAACTTTTCCAAAAGCATGATTGTGTTATTTTCATGTGCAAAAGTATCCTTTAAATCATAATTATCTGAGTTTCAAACATCTGTTGATAATTTGTACTCTTATTCATACAAAATTATTTGTGTTCAAAATCATCACAGGCATTTTGAATTGTGAGATTACCTGGGAATTTAGATAAAAGAGTAGATATCTTTGGACCCCTCCCAACTCTAATCCAAACAGAATCTATAGTGAAAGTTTTTGTATCCGACAATTTAATAGGGTCCCCAAGTAATTCTTATACTCAGGCAAATTCAGAAAAGGTAGATTTGGTCTTGCTGTAATTGTAAGGCACATCTCTCCTGCTTCCACCTTGCCTTCTACAAATAGTAGTAAGAAGTACCTATGTCCTTTGATTAATCTGTTACTCAATCTACTTCAAAGCCTTCATCTTCTGTCTGTCCTTCATACGTAGTCTCATTTCTTGAACCATACTCTTCTTCCCATATTTGTTTTCTTGATACACAGCGTGTAGTTACAACTCTGTGAAGTTATTTTTTTTGTTTGTTTGCATATGCTACATAATAGAACATAAAATCAGTTTTGGACACTCATGTTTGCATTTACTTTAGTTTCTTAGCAACTTGCATGCTTTTTCTTCTATATCAGTTTGGGTTCTGGTGTGAAAACAAGAAAACAAACTGTAGTTAATTTAAGCAGAAAAAAAACTTTTGGAAGGATACCTAGTTGCTCAAAATACCTTCAAATATACTAGAGAACAAGTTTAGAAAATTATCATGAAAAAAAGAAATACTAGGCAAAGTGAAATTTGACAAAAGTTTTATACAGAAACTGACTCTATCGGATGTTCTCAATAGCCCACTTCATTGGCTCCCAGCATCACCTCTACTCTAATTTACATACTACCATTATTGTTGGCCACTTATTTTTAAGCTACTTCTTCAATATTCAAAGCTTTGGTGAGAGTGTATATTTTTAATTTTGTTTTTTCAATTACATGTTACATTAAATGTTGTTTTATATTAATTTTAGGTGTATAGCATAGTGGAGTCAGACAGTCCTATACTTTACAAAGTGATCCCCTCAATATTTCCGGTACCCACATAATACAACATGTAGTTATAACAATATGATCACCTATATTCCTTGTGCTGTATTTTACATCACTGTGACTATTTTGTGACTATCAAATCTGTGCTACCTAACCCTTTTACCCAGTCCCCAACCCCTCCCATCTGGCACCCACCAGTCTGTTCCATGTATCTATGAGTCTATTTCTATTTTGTTTGTTCATTTACTTTGTTATTTAGATTTCACATATAAATGAAATCATATGGTATTTGTCTTTCTTTGTCTGACTTCTTTCACTTAGCATAACATCCTCGCGGTCCATCCATGGTATCACAAATGGCAAGATTTCATCATGGCCATTGTGTATATGCACTACAACATTTTTATCACTTGTCTAATAATGGGCACTTGGGTTGCTTCCATTTCTTGGCTATTGTAAATAGCACTGCAATAAACAAAAAATTCCATATATTCTTTTGAAATAGTGTTTTGGGTTTCTTCAGATATGCACACAGAAATGCAATTGCTGGTTCAAAGAGCCAAGTGACAGCTCATTTTGCTATCATAAAAAGTTCATTAGAGAAGTTTATCTTGCTGTAAGCTTCTTAAGGTTATCTTTCAGATCTTTCAGATCACCAAATAAACAGAATGAGTCAGATTGTGTCTCCTTTTGGTGTTGGTGAGCCAATGGTGCAGCAATTCATTCTATAATGTGGGCGAAGTGCATAACATTCCCTGAAATGAAAGTCCTGCATATTTTGTGGAGTAGATTTTTCACTTTATGACAAATACATTACCATGTTTTATTAAATTATTTATTAATTTTAACTCTAAAGTCCTAGCAACATGATATAATAAACATACTGAGTCCATGTCTTAAAGTCTTTTGAAATGAGCAGACGCTAAAGATCTCTGAAGATCAGGAAGTGTTACCAAGAGTGAGAAATGGCCTAACTTTAGGGGAAGATATTAAGATATATTGATATGTCTATTAGGTTAAAGCAAACTGTAATGTTCTGTGTTTTGAGGATGTGTTGCAACCTCCCAAGGTGGGGCAGGTCCCCTCGAGACTCAGGTAAATGGAAGAAGATGCGTGGAGTTGTGGGGATAGTTGGCATGCTATTATTTGGGAGACACACAGACCAGAAGTCTATGTCTTTGTTGGTGCCCCAACTCTCTCCCTCTGGGAGAAGTCCCTACCTCCATAAGTACTAGCTCAAACAAAGCCGGTTTTAGGCCAAAAAGTGAGGTAACCTGGCATGAGCTGCGCATGTGAGCCTACTCAAAGGTAAGGGGCAGTTTATTGCACCCAGATTCAAGGCCATGAGAGCCAGGCTCAAGGCTATAAAAACACTGCTTTATCTGACTGCTTCCAGGTTGTGAGATGCTGCTGCCCCTAGTTACCCAAGCACCTGGGTGAGGAAGCCAGACTGCCTCCACTTACCCTACAGAGGATAAATGAAAAAACATTGCCATATCAACAATGAAATAAAAGATGGTAGGGAATGAATTGATTTGTTCCCTAATGATCTTCTCTAGAACAGAAGCTATGATTATGTGTTAAAGTACTATCATTCTCCACGACTTCTTAAATTTTAGTTCAGATCAAAATGATTTTAGTTGGCTTGTAGTAACAATTATCATCTTCATATGTCAAAAGCCCCTAAATTCTGATACAAATATATGTGATTGCTTTTGAAGAACTATTCGGGTAGTGAGACGCAGCTCCAGAGACTTGCATTTAACTTATTATAAAACATTTTACTCTTCTGAACCAGGAATCACTGTGATGACAAGGTCATTGTGGCAATTCCTGGTGATATCTTTTATAATTTTAGACTAAAATTTGCTACTATAACAATTAGATGGATTCAGAATTTCAGTAAGTTAGTTTTAGGTAAAATTGCATTTACATACCTTTCCTTCCATAGGTCTGTATTCTATACAATTGATGACTGATATTCTGGATCTCCAGGCAATAATGTACCTCAGAAACATTCTTTCCTGATCCCTGGAATATATACATATATTTTTTTCTGTTTTCCAGTGCTTGGTTTCCTTGCTAAAATACCATGATAATATTACATAGTCTTGGGAAAAGCTTTATAGTTTATTTTTTCTGTTGTTATTTACTATGTCTATATATCTCAAATATATACCATATCTTTATTTTCTTGATATTTATATAAGTGATATACCCACATTATTTAATGATTAAAATAAAGTAGCCTTTCTTGCTTAAAAATACTGTACATGATAACATATAAACATGACTAAATATAACTTTAGATGAGGGAGAAAGAAGAGAAATTTAAGCAATTGACATACTCTGATCTCCTGGGATTTATTTCATCCTTATAAAACAATAAAATGAGATAAATAGTTAAGTTAAAAAAGAGTGGAGAGATTTATTCTCCCATTAATGTTGGTCTACATTGTTTGGAATAACTCTTCAACAACTATTTACTGAAAATACATCAGAGGAGAACAAGGCAGTGAGGATTTGTGAAGTCAGGGTTTGGATGAGGAAAGAAGACTAATTGAGTGAAATGGGCATGTGGGACCTTTTCTGTTTTAGAAAGGCATAATGATTTGGAAGCAGCAGCTGAAAGGTTGGGAAGCAGAGTAGAACCTTCCACAGATTCATGGGCCTTTAGGGACCAGTTTACGGTTCAAGGCCACCTGGAAAAAAACAAAACAAAACAAACAAAACCCAACATAGACGTTGGAACGGGCCCTCCAATAGCAACAATAAAGAAAGAAAAGTGAACTAAAGAGACAAGTCTTCACTAAAATTGAAGTCAGGTTCAGATTATCTCAATTGTATATCACCATAAGCAAAGATAAATTCTCCCTGGATGAATATTACATAATCCAGAACCTCAACTTGTCATTATAAGGTATAATATAATATGGTAAACTCTCAATCAAAATTAACCAGGCTTATAAGGAACAAAGTGTGAATGAAAACCAAGGGAAGAGATTGGCCAAATGCACTGGCCCATAAAGGATACAAATAATGAAGTTACCAGTTACAGACTGTAAAATAAGCAATAGTAAGTATGCTACAAAGCTACCACACACACACACACACACACACACACACACACACAAGTGAAATAAAATAAAAATGAGAATATTGGCAGAAAACCAGAATCTATAATAAACAAATAAATATAATTAGAACTAAGAGTTATAATAAATGAATTAAAAACTCAATAAATGTTTCAGATTAGATTAGATACTGGTAAAAAGAGGATTATTGCACTAGAAGGTAAACAAAAAATAGCTAAATAAATACCCATAATGGAATAGAAGTATATGTCAAAAATTGCAAAAGTTTGAGATTATATCTTGCTTGCAGGTTAACAAATTAGTCTGTCTCGATCATATAGATGTTGTCAGAAAACACGAGATTCTTTAGGTGGAAGCAATGAACTTTATTAGCACAGCAGACAGTGGGAGCCTTATGGTCTTAGCCAATATTCTCCTCATGTCCTACAAACTCCATGAGGGAAGTATTAAGGTAGATCCAGGCAGATGCTGGATTTGTTTCACACCTGAGGAACCCCTAGTTAGAAAACTCTTATTCTTAAAAGGAAGTTGTAAGAAAGCTGCCCAACTTGCTCTAGAGAGAGATAGTATCTTTATTATGCTGGTCAGGAAACTAATCTTTCTTCTTCCCCATGGGAAGACACGATCTCTATCTTCCCATGTTGTTTGCTTGGTAAACCTCCTTTTAAATATAACTGGAATCAAAATTTACCTCAAGGTATGTAGAAATACCATACAGAATTGCCCACAAATAATATATGCTCTTCTTCACTGCCCTGTCTTCTGGGAAAACTTCCTATGACTTACCGCCCATGGCACTCTGACTGATCTGAAAGGCATGTACAGCTGTTCAGTAAGGCTCCCGCATCAGGATTATGAGTGGCAGGATAAGGCCAACCAATAATGCCAGCCAGCCTTATGTATAAAATTAACAGTACCATTCTACTAACCCCTTGAATGAGAACTGCTCAACTAATCATCAGCGTAGAAAAGATAGTGGATTAAGGTGTATTCACACAGAGAAAATTCCTAAAATATGGTTCAAATTGCAACTACATTCACCAATAGAATTGAATCTCAGGAAATAATTTTGAATGACAAAATGGAAAAACAAAAGGATCCATATTAAGATTCAATTTATATAAAGTTCAAATATGGACAAAATTATATATGGCGTTAAAACCATAATTTATTTAGTCACTTGGAGGAAGCATCAAAGTGTCTAATATGGGTTATTGATGTTCTTCATCTGTATACTGGTTATATAGGGTTGTTAATTGTATAAATATTAACATTTAATTGAATTCTAGATCTAAGATTTGTGCCCTTCAATAAAAGACCCTAAAATAAATATTAGTGAGTATATTATACTAACAAAACAAGAGAGAGGAAACAATCATTAACAACTTAGCACCACAGCTATTGTTTCTCAAGCAATACAAATAAGCCATTTGAAAATATTCAAAATTCATTTGTGATTAAAACACTTAAAAATTTTAGTATAGATGCTCTATTTTCAAATAAAAAATATGTACAAGATATACAGTAAACATACTTAATCTGAAATATTAAACTCATTTTTTCTGAGATCAGAAATGAGAATTGATTAATAATTTTCACTACTTTTTTTCAATATTATAGTGAAGGCATTAGTCAATAAAGAAGGCAAAAAATTTAAATATTGTAAGAATTTAAAATAAATACAGCTTTAATTATTTACATGACATAATTGTGTATATGCTATATCAAGTGTCTGAAAATGATCAGAATTTGTAAGTAAATATAGCAGTGTACTTGAATGTGAGATCAATATAGTAAAATCAATATGTAATTGCAATGTGCAAATCAAGCATATTTATATAAAAAGAAATCAAACAGTTAAAAAAACACAACAATAATATCAAAATATATCAAATGTCTAAGAATTAATCTAAAATATTTGTAAGAAATTTATATGGTTGAATAAAATCTAGGAAGATACTAGCAAATGGAGGGATATAAATATATTCTTGAATTGGAGCACTTTAAATGATAAAAATATACATATTTCTAAACTGACCTACAAATTCAATGTAAACCCAGTCAAAACTACAGAATTTTAATTTTAATAAATCAAATTGATTCAAAAGGTCAAGACTAATGAGAAGTAGAGATATAGAGGAATACTAACGCTACTGGATGTAGCATGTTGTTATAAAATAGCACTAGTAAAGCTCTCCATTTTATTTATTTATTTCCTGTAGGATAGGCAAGGAGACCAACGGACCAGGATAGCTAGTTCAGAGAGAGCCCCGCTTCACTTAATACAACGGTATAATGCAGTGCTGAGGATGGTGCCAGGTCAATTAGCCATATATAAAAAAATAAAAATCTATACCTACAAGTCAATAAATGTTTCAGGTCAGAGAATATCTTCATAAACTTAGAGTAGGAAAAAAATCATTGAGACTTAGAAAGTTGTAAACGTTAAGAAAAAGATTGGG
Source organism: Pteronotus mesoamericanus (assembly GCF_021234165.1). Classification (NCBI taxonomy): domain Eukaryota; kingdom Metazoa; phylum Chordata; class Mammalia; order Chiroptera; family Mormoopidae; genus Pteronotus; species Pteronotus mesoamericanus. Next base: position 34,890,051 of record NW_026555285.1, on the reverse strand, counting down.
CCCTGGCGGGTGTGGCTCAGCGGATTGAGCACCGGCCTGCAAACCAAAGGGTCACTGGTTCCATTCCCAGTCAGGGCACAAGCCTGGATTGCTGGCCAGGTCCCCAGTAGGGGTCGGGTGAGTAGCAACTACACATGGATGTTTCTCTCCTTCTCTCCCTCCCTTCTCTCTCTAAAAACAAATAAACAATATATTTAAAAACAATTTTAAAAAACAATAAAAAGACTGATTGTTGAATACATTAAAAAACTTTACTAAAAGAAACACATTAATGGAAAAGCAAGGCAAATAGGGGAAAAACTATTTGCCACAAATATAATTGAATACAGCATGAAATTCTACAAATCAATAATAAAATGAGCAAAAAAACACTTAAAAAATTTAACAAGTGCTTCAAAAATAAGGATATAGAAATGTCCAAGGTGGTCATTCTTAGATGAGAAAAAACAAAAAAGATTCCATCACCAACATCAGTAGCACTGATCCAAGCAGCTTTTATAAAGTAGAACAATGGCTTGGCTCTCCAAAGAAACACATCCTCAGGGCAGCCATCCACAGAACCATATGCTTCTCAATGAGATTTGCCTGCAAAGCTCCTAATGTTTTCATTGATAATAACACAATAATTTAGTAAGTAAGCATGAGAAGTTTTTAAAAAGAAAAAAAAAACTATCATGGAATGTAAAGAGAATTACAGGAGATTTAGGAAAGATCCAGAAAGAGTCTGGAATATATCCAGAGTAACAAAGAAGAAATTTGATTGGAACATGATTTCCCAAAGAACAGAAGGAGGTGCTACCATGCATGGAAACCTGTAAATATTCTATGTCATCATTACAGTGACCCTCTTTTATGATCACCTTCAAATGGCAACAAAAATGTTTTTACATAAATAATATCAGTCAAGTCATATTGACCATAATTAAGGGGAAATCAATGAGCTACAATTCATTATGAAAACCCCTACTATTGCTTTTGTTCCTAAGCTTTGCTTTCATTTAGCCAACTTATTCTAATTTGAAATGAGCCCTTTGGAAAATCTTCACCCCTCTGGATAAACCAGACTCACATTATGAGACATATTTTTTGCTTACCATGATTGTTTTCTGTAAAGGCCTTTGGCTGCTTAATGAACTAAGTCATAAAGAATGAATCCCCTAAAGTTTCTTAATCACTTCATTTTCACTATCATTCAGAAAAGCTAGTTAAGTTTGAAAAAACAGCTGTTTATTTAAAAAGAAATAAATTAACCCTCTGATGCCATAGCTTTAGGAAAAGGAATTTTTTTTTTTCGCTTTCCAACAAGAAGCAAGAGTTACTTCCTAGGAGTATGTCATTTGCTGTTAACTTAGAGATGCTACTTTAGTCTGTACTAAACATAAAGAATACCATTTTAAGCACATAAGAAAAATATTTTTAAAACAATTAAAGGATAAGATTAGTTTTGAAGTAAAAAAGGTGGCTCAGAAAACTTGGGATATGACATAATTCCAAAATCAGACATTTCAAATCAATTCATATTTTTGAAAGAAGCACATAAAGATATTATTCAGTCTAAAACATCATGACGTTGAAGAACATTCCCACGTTCCATCCTCCTCCCCCCACCATTGATCATATGTTTTTGATCATTATAAAGTTTGTTAGAAAGTGTTTCTTCCTCCTCTGTTTCTTTTGAATATTATGTTAAATTGGCGTTCTGGGCTTTTGTTTAAAAGATTTTTTCATTTAATATAACTTCTTGAATTTATTCCCATAATATTTACCATATGAAAAAAGATAGGAGACCTCAATGATGTCTTGTACATCATTTAATGTAGATCATTAAAGAAGTCAGGCCCCCATCTCTCATTTTCTGCTATCACGTAGGTGTCTAACTTCTGTTGGCACCTGCTCCAAGAAACAAAAATATTTCTCGTCATAAAGATATCAGAAGTTTTTGTCTTTTTTTTTCCCTTTGGATAAAGCCAATTAACTAACAGATGATAATGCTAATTACCAGATGAATCGAAGATAAATATGCCTGACAATAGATGATCATGCTAATTTCCAGGTGAATTTTGTATGAATATGCATGACACACGGTGCTGTCAAGCCCTCTTACTTGAAGACTGGTTATTGTTTATCTTGAGAATATGCATGTTATGGTCTGTATCTGCTTGGCTCTTAAAAGAGTAGGGTTTCCTTACATCTCTATAATGTCTTTAGTGGACTGCCCGTGATGAACACTACCTTTTGGATTAATGTTTATTCAGTACTAAAACCGCTTTCTTTTTTTTTCTTCTCCCTTTTTGGAGATATTTGTTGGGTTGGGAGGAGACTTTGTTTTTAATTATACTTCCCCAATAGTTCCATTTTTGTTAACCTTCAGTTTGAAAGGTTTTTTTTTTGGTGTTTGCTTTTTTGATGCTTGTATTTCTTAATTTTTAAATATTTGAGTTTAGTCAATTTTTCTGCTTCTTTATATATTACTAAGTAAATTAAAATTACAAGCCTTATTTCAATACATTGAAATTTCAAATGCTCTCCAGTTCCATCCATGCTGTCGCGAAGTTTAGTAGTTCTTTTTTTCTTTCTGCTGCGTAGTATTCCATTGTGTATATGGAGAGCATCATGCTAAGCGAAATAAGCCAGGGGGCGAAAGACAAATACCATATGATCTCACCTATAAGCGGAACCTAACCAACAATGCAAAGATGCAAGGAAAATATGACCAGCAACACTGAAAGGAAAAGAAATCAACAGAGACAAGAGGGAAGGGGGGGGCAGGGAAAGGGAAGGGAAGGGGAAAGTCAAGGAACATATAGCAAGGACTCATGGACAAAACCAAAGGGGAAGAGCTGAGGGAGGGAAGGTGGGAGGGGGCAAGGGAAAGTGATGGGGGGAAGGCAGAGACAAATGTATTTAAAAAGTAAATAAATTAAAAAAAAAGAAATTTCAAATGCTGTAATGGATAAAAAATAAGATTTCAGTGAATATTTCTTGACTTAGAAATATAGTTATTTTACTTAATATGTGTGACTTTCAAGATGTTAGGTGACATCTCTAAGCCGTAGTTTCTTGTCTATAATATTTTTAAAAAGCACTGTTTATTTTTTTTAAGTTATAAATGAGAGAGAGAGAGAGATAACATGGGTTAAAGCAAGAATCAAATTATTAGCGCCTCTATGTTATCATAGGAGACATTCCTGCTTCAAAAATAATAATCATTATTATTCAAAATTACATTTTGTCTCTGATGTAATCAATACACTTACATTAGAAATGAAAGGGAAAAAAAGGTGTAGTAAGCAATAGTGATAGCTGTATTCCTGAACAGAAATTAATTTCACTGTTTATTAAGAAAGCAAGTTTCATTTCTAATGGGCAGTTTTTTGTTTGTTTTTTTATAGCTGCAATGACAGGTCACAGTTTATACTACTGATCACATGCAGACTTGGGATTATTCTCTTTAAGTACTTAAATGAGGAACAAAATAGTTAATATTTTTAAAGAATTTGGAAAATGAGTGAAAGGTGTGTTTATTGAATTAACAAATACATGTGTATGTACAATGATCACAACTAACATTTGCCTTTTTTAGAGTTATAGACATATAAAAAGATGATATGAGGTCCGAGATATACTTTAGAAAACTTTAATTATAGGCATTTGTGGGTCAAGCGTCATAAAGTTTGTAACTTCCTTTCAAATGCACCCATAAATATACATATGTGTGTATATATATACATATATATATACATACACACACAAAAATTGCTACACATATATACACACACATATTGTAGGGAGACAGAAGTGTAGAGACAGAAAAGGAAATAAAGCAAGTGCAACAAACTATTAAGATTTGGTGAATCTAGAAAAGAACTTGTTTCAGTGTATGATTCTTTTAATTTTGTTTTAGTTTTGAGCTTTTTTCTCAATAAAAAGTTGGAAAAAATACATCAGCAACAACAAAAAAAGGAAAGTAAGAGAAAAGAAAGAGAAAGAGGAAAGGAGGGGAAGAACAGAGAAAGAAAGGAAGGGACAGAGTATGTGAAAAATCTGACAATTCTTGAATCTGGGTGAAGGGTATCTGGGGGTTCATTATCTAGTCTTCTGGTTCTGTTCATTTTTTAAAAAAGTAACGAAAGCATTGCTATAACAATAGGTAAATGCTAATTTCTGTTAGAATTATTTTATGCTTTTCCCAATTGCTTGATATGTATTAATATCAAATATTTGCTTTTATTAAATGTATAGGCAAAGTTTTAGAATGCATTAACTTTATTCCTCTTTAATGTTTTGTACTAGTTATAAATAAATATGAATTTGTCTACTTATGCTCTGATTACAATATAAAATTTCAGTCTAGTTTGCTCCTTAAGTTGTACTATAATCATTTATCTAGATGTGCTAAATGATACTTCATTCAAGTATACTTATTTGGTGCTTTCTTTTTATTTATCATTATTGTAATGTCTACTTTCACTTCTACAAGTCATATGCATAGAACTAAAAAAAACTGCTCTAGAAAATGAGTAATTTCTTACCCCTGGAGTTAAAATGTTCTTACCTAGTACTTAGATATTACAGAAAATGCTAATAAAATATCAAATCAATAATAACTTATTATTGAAGGACAGATATATGAAATAATTATTTCTAGGCTCATCATTTATTATTGAGTCAAAGTCACTAAGGTGTTATTGGAATACTGATAGCTGAAAGATGTTGTAGAAATGTTAGAAAATGTCTTACCAACAAAAATATTCAATATTATATAGTAGCAATGATACCAAACACTAGATCCTTGAAGAAGTTACGCACACCACATTTTTTCTTGTTTAAAAACATTTTTGACTGTAACTATTTGCAATCTTAAAAATGTTCAAATAATATTGTATGTCAGATAATGATTTAATTTGAATTTACTCTTTGTTCTGCAAAAAGCCTTGTGAGATATGAGTCTAAATTGTTAATTTCTCCATTTTACTTATGAATAAAAAACTGACCAAAGTTTGTACATCTGCTGTGTAACAGACATAATTTGGACCCAATGGGATAACGTCACATTTTTTCTATCCTTTTCATTTGTGATTTTCACATTTTTTTTGTTCATAGGAAAGTTCTGGGGTCCTTGGAAAACGAGGTCGGGATCCCAGATTTGTGCTGAGGCTCATAGATCTGCCTTTTAAGTAAGCACCAGATATTATTCATAATCAGGTTGTCTACTGACCATATTTTGAGAGAAACTGCTTTTCAATCTCTGCTATTGTACATATTAAACTTGCATGATTAGTATGAGGCACACACTATCTCCTATTGTGCTCTGCCTTTGGAAAGAAAGAAATATAGCTTTGTTTTTGTTAGGTGATTGTTGAGGGTATGGAATACCCACAAGGTTTTCTGAATGTCAGACATTTGCTGTTAAAACTTCCTCAAAGGTTATTATGTGTATTTTCTACATAAATAAATGGGTTATGCAAGTTCTTAAGCACCCTTTAATTAAACCCACACCCTAAACTCCAATTGTTTCCTTGCATCTTGTTTGGATTCGATTAACATCTATTCTAATCCTACGATGTAATATTCAGCCTCTGCTAAATTATTGTACTACAAATAAGAAATAATCATTTAAACTTCAACCTTCTCTTTTCAAAGATTATGACAATCAGGTTTATGGTATTACCACAGAAATGTCAGCTCAATTATTTTTAGAATAATTAGCTTCATTATATACAGAAGGTGTGCAGATATAAAATTCAGTTTCTTGATTCTTAAGTATCTTCAGTAGCAATCAAATCCAAATTGAAAGAGGCTCACATCTGTTACTTTTATCCTTTGTCACTCTCCTATGGAAAGATTTGCTATCACAGGATCTGAACAAATGTAAGTATCTGGACAGAAATAATTTTCAGACCCCAACACAGATAAAGTTACTAAATTAAAATTATCTGACTTCTTTCTTACAGTTGGGAAACATAGTCCTTATATAGGGTTGTCTCTGTAGCTAGAGTATCTGAAGTACAAAGAAGCTGGATTATTTGATCAGGGAAAAGCTTGTGATAGGACTCAGGTGTTTTGACATAATCACTCCTTTTTCATCAGTTTATCAGATAATCACATTCAGAGAACATAGATATTTTCTGTATCAACTCAAGACTCTTCTGAGAGGAAGAAAACTTTCCCTCAGGTCAGGAACTTCAAACTATGATAGGTCAATAGTATTATCCAGATATACAGTTTTTTTTGAAGATTATGCAATGAGTAAGATACAGTTTGGGGAAGGAAAAGTAAGATTAGGTTTAATTGAGAGAAAGAATGAGAATGGGGATTAAGACAATCATAGGCAGTGTAAGTCAGGGGAAAAGGTAACAGCTGAGAACTATGCTGGTCTACAAGTTAGCCCAGAGGACACCCTGGAGCTTTTTGGGTTTTATACATCACTTAGACAGGTAATGCTTCCCATCTGAATAAACACTATGAAAGCATTCAATAGTTTTAAAGGAGTAATCCTAGGTGCATCCTTCCCAGATATGTTTATACAATAATTATTTTTATGATGAATCAATTTCTAAGATATTTACATCAAAAAAATTGACATTTTTTTAAATATCTGTTTTAATAATAGTACAATTATCTAAAATTGGTATATAGTGTTAAATATTTTTCTTTACCCAAAATATATTACTAGATATAAAATGCTCCTTGATTTTTAAATTAATACAATAAACAGTGTTACTATGAATATTAAAAAACATTTCTCTGTTTATAAACCATTTAAAAAGTGTAATTTAATTTTAACTTTCCTACAGTTGGTGAATACATGTTATGTGTAAAAGAAATATGCTCAAAAATAAATGCATGTACCTTGTTAGTCTAAACATTACTAACATTAAGCCTGTTGTGTGATCCATGTACAGATTCATGGGGTTGTTCAACTGAAAGGGAGGAGTAGTTCTTATCTTAGGCCTGGAAAGGAAAAATTGCCATCTCGATCAGTGATTCCTTTTATTCAAAGATAACCAAGCATCCCATGGAATAATAGGAAATTTTATCTACATAGGTTTTTTCCAGCAGATTTCTGCTGTTGAATGGCCCTTTGAATCATCTGATGAATCTTGGTAGTAGAAGATGTTTTCTGGATGTTGCAAATAATCAGGCATTTATTTTTATTTTCATAAAAATAGAAAGAAACACAAAAAGTTAGAAATTGGGGAAGACTATAAATAAACCAAGTTTTCAAGTGCAGAGAACATCCAGTCAAGGAGGCTTTTAGACACTGGACTCAAAGCATCTTTAGATGGTGCAGTAAAGATGGAGGTGACAATGTGATACATGTCCCAGTCTGAAGCTGGTGATGACATAGAAATCGCAGAGGTTTTGAGACAATGGCAGTAATAACATGGTTTCTTGTAACACTGAAATGTTAAGGACTAGAGATAAAATGCTTTATGGACATAGTAAGCATTATATCTAGTGTTAGTTATTTTGTAAATGATTTAGAATCATTTATATCATTATAAAATCTAAATAGTAAACAACATAATTAAAAAACATATACAAAACAATTCTATAATATGGTTTAGAAGAACAATTCTATAATATGGTTTAGAAGAACATTTATCCTCCATAACAAGATATACTGGCTTTTAAACTTTTTCTACATGTTAAAATTTCTTAAGTAGTAAAAACATATTTTTACATGTTATAAAGGCTTGCAGGTAAGGAGGGAATTCACAGTCTCCCTGAGACAGAGCAGCCGTGTATGAACAGCACAGAGCTGCACATGCTGCTCTGAACTATGGCTGCTGCATCTCCATCCTTCCGGGAGTCAGCATCATCAGAGAAGAAAATTTAGTCCTTATATAAAAGCAAGAATCAAAGTTGTTATTTTTTTCACTCCATCATCGTTAACATAAATGGTACAGTGAATACTTAGAACACTGACTAAAAGCAAAAATATTATTTAGTAAAATTTAAGTGTTGAAAAGTTTACTGGAGGCCTAGTAATGAATAATTCTTCTTCAGGTGAATTTCAGAACAAAACACGTATCACTGGATCTCGTCTGCAGTGATTTAGACACCGATGCAATGAGGTCCTTGGGTAAAATGACCTCCACCACATGTCTCAGTGCCTGTATTCCGAAAGGCATTGCACAACTAAGTTGTGCGTAGATTTATATATTAATATTTAGTAATGCTCTGAAATACACCTCCATCTCCGTATTGTGTTTAATGATATTTACAAGATCAATGAATGGGTTCAAATCACATAGGATGTATCAGTGCTTATGGGACCTCACATCTTTCTCATGACAACATAAGGGACCAAACGATTAATAGTATTGGCTTGCGAGAAGGACACCTGATTCTTTTCAAGCCACACTGGAAATTTGCTAACACTTTTCCATCTCTAAATCAGCAAGAGGTAGGCTCCCAAGCCAGCAAGCTTAGTCCCAAACCAGTAGCTTCCACACGAAGCACCGCCAGTCTCACACACTCCATGGGAGGGCTTAAGGAACATGAGCAGCTCTTCTCTTTATCCAGTGAAATTAAGAAATGTTTTGAAAGCTTTCAGGTGAAAAGTGCTGCCATTGAGCAGTACATGAAGGATACTTATGAAGAAGTGAACTCATGTATTTTCTTGCATTTTACTTTTAGTTGAGAATTCCCCAAATGTATCTAATAAAAGGAATCACAAGGCTGTGTATTTATAATGATAATAATAATTAATGCAAAATAATGAAGCAGATGCCTTACTCTGTCCCCTGCTGAGTATAACTCATTATATCTTGATTCACAAAGGATTCTGTCTTTTTATCAAGACATTTTAGGAAACAGAACTAATAGCTGAAAAGCCACACAAAATGCCTCAGAATATGGCATATAATTCAAAACAGATATTAAATATAATTTAGCAATAGACAACAGAATCTCAGATCATGGAGGAAAAAAATGTAAGAGAAATAAAAGAAAAGAATATATATTTGAAAATAGCATGCAATAAAAAATCTGGAAAAATTCTAAAAAAATCAAATTATGTTGCACAACTCAAAAGAATTTATGGTATTACTTGTGAATAATTAACATGTGTAGATATTTTTTTAGGTTGTCAATTCTATTTTTCCCATCATTGACCTAAAGATCTAGAATATATTTCTTTACTATGTGTTAGACCTGGCAAAGTCTATTATACTCACCCAGTTATTGCTTTCTCCACACATATCTTGAAAACCGTGTGAGTATGTAGCAGAGTCACAAATTTTAACTCATATTATAAATTGTGGATAAAGAAATTGTAACTAACTGCTGCTGAACTACCTGGAGCTTTTTCAAGAACAACACATTCATTCCAACATACACACACAGTCTGGTTTATAATTCAGTCTTAATAGCAAACATGAATTTCTGTTCCTTTTGGATAAAATCGATCGGCCTCTCAGCCTTTCACGACTCCTGCTTCTTCATTCAAGAATGAGCCTGCATGTTCAGCAGAGACGATGTGAAAAGATTGGGGGCACCGTGACCTCTGTCCTCTGAGATGCTCTGCTGTAACACCTGAAAGCCTCTTGTTCTCCTCCTCGCTCTTGTCTGGAACATTAGCATTTGGAGCACTTGGCTCCATGGCTCAGTGGCCATCCTTGCTTCTGCCAATACCGTGTGCCTCCGTGGGGTCGGGGTGGCCTTTCCGCACAGATCTGGCCATCTGCTCTGCAGGCGCATTACGGAACTAGCTTCCCTAAAGCAAACTCACTATACGGTTCTCAGTCGTATCTGGATCTAGCGATCAGTACACGAGCAGTATAGGCAGAAATAAAACCTTAGGGACATCCCCCTGCTGAGCATATAGCACCACCAGACGTGCTTTGATACGACCCAACATCAAATTAGTGTGGATTGGCCAAGCAGCAGCCTCTCTGCGGCATCTCTAATGTTAAGAATCAGAACTCTAGTCTGCCTTCTGTAGTAACTTCGCTTTCTTTTTTTTTTTTAATTTTATTTTAATTTATTTTTTCAAATACATTTGTCTCTGCCTACCCCGCACCATTTTCCTTTGCCCCCTCCCTCCTTCCCTCCCTCAGCTCTTCCCCTTTGGTTTTGTCCATGAGTCCTTGCTATATGTTCCTTGATTTTTCCCTTCCCTTCCTCCCCCCCCCACTCCCCCGCTTCCCTCTTGTCCCTGTTGGTTTCTTTTCCTTTCAGTGTTGCTGGTCTTATTTTCCTTGCATCTTTGCATTGTTGGTTAGGTTCCGCTTATAGGTGAGATCATATGGTGTTTGTCTTTCGCCCCCTGGCTTATTTCGCTTAGCATAATGCTCTCCAGTTCCATCCATGCTGTCACGAAGTGTAGTAGTTCTTTTTTCCTTTCTGCTGTGTAGTATTCCATTGTGCATATGTACCATAATTTTTAAAGCACTTCCTCATCAGTGGGTCAAAGTCCAAAGAGGAGAAGCCTTTGATTGCTTTGCCCTCTTTTCCATAAACTTCTATGTCCCTAAATAGAGGAGTTGTTTTTCAGCCCCCCATTTCCTATACACCTTTGCTATAACCTTCATAGAACTGTCATAGATGTAAAATATTTTCCTCTACATTGCAAGAAAATTCTATGAACTGAGTTTTCTTGTTTTGAACCTTGATTTACTTAAGTGAGGAAAAATAATATGGAAAAATGATCTCTCTATAGCATTTCTATACCTGGTTCTAAATGCTACTGTCTAGCTCTATATCCAATTTTATATACCAAAAAGTATTGTATTAGACTTACCTTTTACTTTTTTTTGTGGTCAGTCCTCATTTCCATAGTCATTTAAAAATCTTTAGCAGATTTGTGTATACATGCTATGCTTAAAAAGGCAAAACAGAAAACTTGTTAGACATTTCAAAAATATTCTTCCCAGTGAGGCTCATTTGTATTAAGCTTATTTGTCAAAGATAATAACAATGTGATGCATGAAACTGGAGAATTCCTATAGCTCCTTCCTCAGAATACAACATTCTCGTAAAAACAGTTGTTTCCTATGGAAGCAATTACTTAAAAGATATTTTTCCTCATTACAGCTTTCTTAAACAAAATTTTATTGAATTTATTAGAGTGACATCGATTAATAAAATTATATAGATTTCAGGTTGTACAATTCTATACTGCGTCACTGTCTGTATCCTGTATTGTGTTCACCACTCCAAGTCTCCTTCCATCATTATGTGGAATCATCATCATCCCCTTTACCCTCTTCTACCTCCCCTACCCCTTTTTCCCTCTGGTAATCACCATACTCATGTCTGTGTCTATGTTTTTTTTTTCTTTTTTGCTCAATGCCTTCATCTTTTTTACCGAGCCTCCTAATCACTCTCCTCTTTGACAGTTATCACTCTGTTCTCTGTATCTAGGAGTCTGTTGCTATTTTGTTAGTTTATTTTGTTCATTAGATTCCACATGTGAGTGAAATCATATGGTATTTGTCTTTCTCTGACGACTTGTTTCACTTAACAGTTCCATCCATCCTATCACAAAAAGTAAGAGCTCCTTCTTTTTCACAGCTGAGTAGTATTCCATTGTGTTAATGTATCATAGCTTTTTTTGTATACTCATCTACTAATGGGCACTTGGGCTGCTTCCAAATCTTGGCTATTATAAATAATGCTGAAATAAAAATGAGGGTGCATATATTATTTTAAATTAATGTTTTGAGTTTCTAGCGATATATTCCAAAAAAAATGGAATTGCTGGGTCATACATATGGCCGTTCCATTTTTAATTTTCTGAAGAAACTCCATACTGTTTTGCACAGTAGCTGCACCAGTCTGCATTCCCACCAACCGTGCAAAAGTGTTTCCTTTTGTCCACACGCTCACCAACACTTAACGTTTGTGGATTTATTAATGATAGCCACTCTGACAGGTGTGAGGTGATATATCAGTGTGGTTTTAATGTGCATTTCTCTGATGGTTAGTGATGCTGAGCATCCTTGTTTGATCCTCAATCTCCAATATCCTTTAGTCTTAGACAATTTTTCAGCTGTTGTTTATGTCCTTGCTCTCTTAGTTACCCTCTCCTCCATTCAGAGATAAAGAATAATTTTATTTCATTTTTCCTCTGTTAATTCTTTCCATTTCCTTCTTCCATCAATTACTGCATGGTAAACACTAGTTTTTCCTTCTATCTCCTTTTTTTGTTCTGCCTAAGAACTTAGACAGTCTTCTCAGTCCTTTGAATTCCATTTCTTTCTAGAGCATATTCACATACCACTCAGTTAATTTTGTGGTGACAGACTTATTTCTTTTGTATGTTCTAATGTCTCAGACAGGAGAAGAAATCTTCAAATAGGAAGACTTTCAGATAATATGTGGGAAAATAGACTAATATTAGTGTCATCTGTGACATTAATTTCTACAGATTTCTAGAAATTAATAGCACAGTACAATGTTCTGTTTGAAAAAGTATGTTTTTTTAGTAAGTATTTGGAAGTGTAATCTTAAAGATAACTAGAGAAACTAAAAATAGTTTTATATTTAAAAGCTCATAGTCTGTTTAGGTGAATTTGAAATGTTGATATAACCTTGATTTCTCTTCTTTATTCTCTGATAAACATAGCTCTGAATATTTGAAAACTCATAACTTAAAATAATGAAGAAACAACTATTTACTTATTATTCATTAGTCTTACAATCAGCTGTTCCTATCATAAATACCACCACGATAATTCACATAATTGCAGATGGTTCAGAATGCCGTGTTGCACTAACAACGTTTCTAGTACAAAATTGATCAACTGTTGCATTACAAGTTTAAAAGGACTGTTCATTTCAATTGGTCAAAATAGGTGTGCTTTTTAAAATTTTACTTGTGAAAAATAAGAATGTCATTACAATTTTTTATTGTTGTTCAGTTACAGGTGTCTTACTTTTTTCCCCATTGCTCTCCCCTGCCCCATGCCCCCAACACCCACAGTCAACCCCCAGCTATTGTCCGTGCCAATGAGCCCTCTATTCACATTCCTTGGCTTGCAAAACTTTAGCATTAGAGCAGTAAAACAATTTAGATGGGCTGTAACAAAGGTAAAATAACATATTTTCCTATGTATTTAATCCAAGCTGATTTCTTCTGAGAGGTTCCTTTTGTCTTTTTCATAGAGCTTGAATGAGCTCCCCCTCTCCCCACTTCTGGTTACATAACATATTATTTATGTTATCCTTAACCATTTTCATTTCTCTTTAAAATATCTCCACACATCTTTTAATTTGTTAAATCTTCTAAGATCTTCACAGAGGAGCTTTAGGGTCTAAACTAAAAGAAAACAATCATACTTATCAGCTGGAAACAGTCTTTGGCTACAAGCAGTGAATAGACTAGTGTATTTACTACATTTAAAGAGCCTCACTAGGATAGCCCTGCTCCCCTACAAAGAAACCACTACCTCAGCGCAAGGGTCTTGAATCCCAGCTGCAGTGTTGTTCATCTTAACCAGGGTCTGAGGTTAGGATGCTAACAACACAGAACTAAAGAAATGGCCATTATTTTGTAGGTGATTTATGATAAGACTGTCCACTGAAAGTAATTCTGGAATTCAAAAGTTATAATGTTTCTACTTGTAATGCAATTTTATCATGGTATATGGAAGGAGCTCCTTTGGGATTATATTTTAATTTAATATATATCCTGTAACGGTGTACTGGGATAATATAGAGACAGAGAATAAAGTTAATAGAAAGAAAAATAATTATTAAAAAAGCACTTAAAAAAAGAGTATGGATTGCCTGCCAGCTGAGAGAGAGGGAAATAAAAATATGAGAGTGAGTAAGGCCAAAGTGGGGAAAGCAAAGCATACTTCCCTACAATTGTGCATACAGGGGCGTATGCAAAATGAAAGAGTCCTGATAATTCAAACATATAATACAAACCATAGGAAAATAAAGAATGAAAAATATGTATTTCTTTTTCTTTCTCAACTGGAGACTTCTTCCATAAGAACCAAGACATCAGCCTTGAGCAACCATATTATAGCGCATATCAGCTATGGGTTATAGATTCGTTCCAGTCGTAGAGCATATCGCCATGTCTGACCTTGCTTACAGGAAAGGAGCATGTGTATCTCACAAAGTAATATTTTGAACAAAAATTAGATCATACAATAGAATTACCCATAATATATTTGAGGCAAAGCTGTGATTTCACTAGCTTTATAATACAAATTTAGGCAAGTCAATTCATTTTTCTAATTTTCAGTTCCCTCATAGATAAAATTGAGACAACGGAACCAGAATGAAAGATTGCCATGGTTTGCAAAGCCATCAATAATTATTGTTTTTCCAATAAATAATAGTAGCTAGTTTATCTGCACTTCAGTGACAGTGCATTAGCATTTTTTACATAGTGGCATGTTGAAATATACAGAAGTAGCTGGTTAGAAATTGTGTTTTTTCTAAATATTAATTTAAAAAAATACTAATTGAGCTGTAAATAGTTCCAGTTTTGAGGGTATACTCCTAAATAACACACATGTGTACTTTCATTCTTCCATATTTTAATTTAATTAGTAATTTAATTCTTTCATGGAAAAAAAAGGTCTCTTGGCCACATTTTTTCTTGTAAAAAACAAAACCAAATCAGCACCCTTTAATATTTGCTCAGTGCCACAGATATCTTGCTTTTATTGCTGTGATTTTGAACTTTGAAGTTATGTTAAAAATTTTAGACATCTGTGATCAGAAAGTATTTTCAAATGCAAGTTAGAAACTATCCATTGAGATTTTTCTATGAAGCAACATTGCAATTTCAACCTTTTTCCTCAGGGAATTTGTTTTGAAGCGCCCCTGTTTCTTTTTTTATCATTTCCAGTCTTTTGCTTTGTTTTTATCCTCTGGGTTTCAAAGTTTCTTTTCAATATTTCCAATTAAGATTGAAGTTTGCTGTGTTTTTTTTAATACTCATATAAAAGAAATTTTTTGGAACAATGCCATTTTCCTAACTCACAGAGCTGTTACTGTGAGTAGGCCTGATCTTAGATAAGTCCTTCTGCAGCTTGTTCATGATTAATTAGCATTTCTAAAGAAGTAAATGAATGTCTTTCTTTTTACTTTCTTTGCAAAATGTTTGACATATTATGAATGTTTTATTTTTCTGCATTGCTCTTAATATATGCTAATACATGCTTACAATGTGATAGAATAGCATAGTGATTAAGCAGGCATAAGAATCTTAGTGATGTGATTAAACGCTTTTCTTCTTTAATAGTATGGTGACATAGTAGCTTGTCTATTATTGATAATCATATCCTAAAAGTAATCTAAAAATGGAAACAAAACTGGTTGGCTTTTTCCCCCTCTGGAAATTTAGAATTCTAATATTCTTCTCCATTCTTAATTTTCAGGAGGGTATGTACATATACTAAAGTAAGTTTTGTTATTTTTAAAAAAAATAAATGTATTAGGTTTAAGATTAATAAACACAGGAGTGTTCTATTTGTTCACTGCTACAACCCTAATTCCAAAAAAAAAAAAGAAATACTCTTCACCTTCAGTATAAGGTCTGTTTTTTCAGATATTTACACACTTACATGAATAGGTAAATATTAATTTTAAAAAATAGCAATCCAAAAATATATAGTGAACTTATATCTGACAAAGGAGCAAAGGCAATACAATGGAGCAAAGACAGTCTTCTCAACAAATGGGAGAACTGACATCTACAATCAAAATAAATGAATCTGAATACAGATCTTACACCCTTTATAAAAAAATCACTCAAAATGGAGCCAGACCTAACCTTAAACCACAAAACTATAAACTGGAAGATAAATACAAGGGCAAACCTTTCCAACCTTGGGAATGAATGGAAATCACTTTCTAGATACAACATCAAGAGCACAAGCCATAAGAGAAATGCAGGGGTAGGCAAAAGTAGGTTTATAGGTGTAATACAAGTAAACGATACAATAATTAATAAATAATAATACAAGAATAAACTGTTTTGCCTACTCACAACTGTAAACCTATTTCTGCACAGTGCTGTATTTGATGAGCTGCATTTCAATAAAATTTTAAAAAAGAGACTGCTCTGTAAAAGACACTGTCCAGAAAAGAAGACAAGCCACAGACAGTGAGAAAGTATTTGTAAAGACATATGTAATAAAAGACTTATTCAACATATGCAAAGAACTCTTAAAGCTCTGCAATAAGAAAATGAACAACCGAATTTAAAAATGAGCAACAGATCAGTACAGACATCTCACTAAAAAAAGATATACACATGGCAAATAAACATATAAAAGTATACTCAGCATCATGTGTTATTAGATAATTTCAAATCAAAACAACCAAATAAACATATAAAAGTATACTCAGCATCATGTGTTATTAGATAATTTCAAATCCAAACAACCATAATATTAAAATGGTCAAAATCCAAAATACTGACTACACCAAATTCATTGTTCATAGGAATATAAAGTGTAATAGTCATTTCAGGAGACAGTTTCTTATAGAACTAAATATACTATTATCACATGATTCAGCAATCTTACTCCCTGGAATTTATCCAAATGAGTTGACAACTCATGTCCACATAAAAATCTGCATGTATATATTTACAGCAGCTTTATTTAAAACTGTCAAGACTTGGAAGCACCCAAAATGCCCTTCAGTGCATGACCTGTGGTACATCCAGAAAAAGCAGTATTATTAACACTAAGAATAGATGAGCTGTTGAGCCAAATAAACAAAAAAAGATATGAAGGAATTTTTTTTTAAAGATTTTATTTACTTTTAGAGAGAGGGAAAGGAAGGGAGAAAGAGGAGAGAAACATCAATGTGTGGTTGCCTCTCGCACACCCCCTGCTGGGAACCTGGCCTGCAACCCAGGCCTGTGTCTTGACTGGCAATTGAAATGGGGGCCCTTTGGTTCACAAACCAGCACTCAATCTGCTGAGCCACACCA
This sequence comes from Pteronotus mesoamericanus, assembly GCF_021234165.1. Taxonomy (NCBI): domain Eukaryota; kingdom Metazoa; phylum Chordata; class Mammalia; order Chiroptera; family Mormoopidae; genus Pteronotus; species Pteronotus mesoamericanus. The sequence continues at coordinate 34,873,133 of NW_026555285.1, read as the reverse complement.
GCCAGGTGAGAGGAATTTTAAATGCATATTACTAAGTAAAATAAGTCAATCTTAAAAGGCTAGGTACTGTATAATTCTAATTATCTGATATTCTGGAAAAAACAAAATGATGAAAACAGTAAATAAACCACTGGCAGCCAGGGGTTAATGGCGGAGAAGGAATGAATGAGTGGAGCCCAGGGGATTTTAGGGCAGTGACACTATGCTGCACGGTTCTGCAATGGCGGATACATTCCATATTACATTTGTCTCAATTCATAGAGTGTATAACACCAACCTAATGTAGACTATGGATTTTGGATAATGATGTGTCAATGTAGGTTCACTGATTTTCACAAATGGACCGCTGTGGAGCTGGATATTGATAGTGGGGGAGGCTCTGTGTGCGTGGTGGCAGTGGGTAAATGGGAAACCTCTATCCATTTCGCTCAATCTTGTTTTGAACCTAAAACGGCCCCCAAAATTGTTTTTTTTTTTAAGATTTTACTTATTTATTTTTAGAAAGAGGGGAAGGGAGGGAGAAAGAGGGAGACAATCGTGGAAGTGAGAAGCGTCCATTGGTTGCTCTCCATCTGCTACTGGCACATCAGGACCGAACCCACAACTCAGGCACAAGCCCTGACCGGGGATCCAACCGGCAGCCGTTCGCTTTGCAGATGATGCCCAACCAACTGAGCCACCAGCGATATAAAGTCTACTTAAAAAAAAATAAGGGGACTATCTGAGAACTTAAATTTTTTGTAGATTAGTCCTCACATTTCAGGGGAAAGGAAGCCAACTACAAGATGCTAGGTCATTTGTCAAGGACGCACAAGTAATTAGAGACAAATTTGCTTCCCTGTTTCCTGCTGTGCCCATCTCTGCCTCCCAGGAAATCTTAGGGCACAGATATTGTTAAATACGTATTTTTATAATGTCTAAATTCTGTTGCCCTTTTATCCCAACTTATGTCTCCATGCTTTTAGTATGTCTTCTAAGTCAGACATTCTATCCCACAATGATTTCTGTTGTTTCTGATCACCACCATAGCATTTGAGTATCATACAGTTCAGGAAATAAATTTAATTTTATTCCAAGCTTTATGTTATACAATTGTTTCCTTCTCTGATACTCTGAATGCTTTATAGACTCTTTCCAAAATAAGTAAGCTATTTTAAAGGTGGGTTCATGGCATATACTTTCCCCATAACCATTCATCTAGTTTACTTAATGTTAACATCTTATGTAACCATAGTACAAATATCAAATTAGGTAATAAACATTGTTATAATACTATTAACTAAACTTCAGACCTCACACAGATTTTTTTCAGGGTCCTAAATAGTATACTTTTTTCTAAACAAGGGTCCAATCTAGAATCCTATATTAAATTTATTTGTCATGTTGACTTAGTCCCTGCTAATCTGTTAAAGACTCATTATCTGTTAAAGACTGTTCCTCAGCCTTTCTTGTCTTCTATAACCTTCATGTTTTTCATCAACTCTTGCCAGTTACACTGGAGATATTTCCTTAACTAGGGTTTGCCAAATTGTTTCCAATGATTACATTTGCTGCAAGGATGGTACAGAAATGGTATTATTTTCTGCACAGTACATCCTTGCAGGAGATACATGATGCCAATTTGTCTTATTATTGGTGCTATTAACACTCATCACTTAGTTAAAATTGTGTCTGCCAGGTTTCTAGACTCCAGTGTTATTAAGTTTCTCTTTCTAATTAATAATTCTCTTTTGGAGAGATATTTTGAAACTATGATAACTTCCTCATACCTCACCATACTTGGTCTTGCTAAATTTAACATCCGTCAATAGTTCTTGCCTAGCAATGTTGTTTGGCAAGTGGTAATTTTCACTCTCCATCATGTAATTTTCACCCTTCATCATTCCTTCTGTGTTTTGATTGGAAATATATTTTAATAGATTATGTATTTGCATTCATTTATTTATATCAGTGTGCCCTCATGAGTACTTATTTTATTACGTGGGTAAAAATCTATTCTTTTCAATATTTATTTTGTACAAGTTGTCTAAGTTTTGGCCAGTGAAAATTTTTTCAAGTTGCTTCATTTATCTATGCGACATATCCCTCTAAATTTTTTGAGCTCCCTTACTTCCTAGCAGTGGAGAATGAAAAGAAATGTGTGTGTGTGTGTGTATGTGTGTAATACACATACACATACATGTCTGCATTTACTTTTATATCTATCCATCAACTTACATTAGCTGTTTTATATACACAACAATTTGTCTGTTGAAGAAGCACATGTGCATTGAGTGTTTACCCAGCACATTCACTTCAAGAAAACTATCCTGAAAATAAACCTCAACAATATGAAAATATATATGCACTATATTATTTAATGTAGTACTGTATGCAACTATAAAATATTGGAAGCGATCTAAGTGTCTACATATAAGAGAAATGTTGAATAAATTATGCCCAAAAAAAGTATGAGAAAGATCTATTTGAAATCATAGAGATTTCCAAAATATATTTTAAGTGATGATAGAAAGCAAAGTAAGGAAGAGTATCTACAGTATATACATGTACTGAAGCATATAGTATACTATATATGTATACTATAGTATAGCCATTTTCATGTAATAAAGAAAAATATAAGAAAATATAGATATATTAAGTCATTCATGCCAAACTCCTTTTAATGATCTGAAAAAATGTATAATGTAATTTAAATGTTGAACTAATTGAAACAATATATGAGCTGATAAAAACTGCAAATGAGTTATTTGTAAGAGGGATCAAAAACCTACATCAATTATATGATTACATACAGATATGAGGAATGAACATTTGTAATATCAAGATTTTGATGCACATCTCTACATTTTTGTATCTGAGTTTCAATTGTAAACTAGATGTATAGCAATATTTTAAATACAGTAATCTGAATAAATCAAAAATTGGTAATTAATGAAAAGGATTATATAGATTTGAGGTAGCATTTTATGTTATTTAAACTAAAACATAACATATGGGCCTCTAAATACTTTATTTTGTGAGGCCTAGAAAAATATATGCTTTTGGGATAAATATCTAGTATCTAATAGAGATAAAGAATGTAGATGACAGGTAGGTAAATAAGTAGATAGATAGATAGAACAATTTTTTCTATATTCAAAGAAGCCATATAGAAAAAATGGTTTCTTCTAACCTATCATTCAGTTTTTTACTAATCAGTATATAAATAATAAGTACACACATATAATCACACACACACATATATATATAGTATACTGAACACACATGTACCCACATATGTAAGTATGGGCGTATAAATATATTAATATGCTTGCATATATACATACATGTTTACATACAATATATAGTCTCTTGTGTATGTTTATGTGTAATATATGTATTTAATTGCATACACAAATGATATCCTATATAAATAGACTGTGTATTTCTATCTTAATAATCTGTCTTAGAGATCTTTCTTCCTGAATAAAGTTTCTTATATATTTACTATGACATTCAGAAATATTAATTTTTAAGAATCAGTGACTAGAAATTATTTTCTTCCAAATTAGTGATCAATGTTGGAAAATATATTTTCTTATCCTTTGTGATTTTTAAGCCTGCCTTGTCTTACTACTCACTGAGCATATCCTCAGATGTTCCCTCCTAGCAACATATTAAACATGTTCTCCTGTCCCTCAGGAGGCATAATCCCATTTTTTGCTGATGATTTGTTAGACAGATTTTCAACCTTTATTAAAATTTATTAATACATTTCTTCTTTTGAAACATAATGGATTCTAATTCTTATTTCACATAACTTATTTTTATGTCAGTTTCTGGCAACTTCCTAATTGTCTGCTTTTCCTTATTTTTTGTTCCATGTCCACACTATATTTACACCCACCAGAAAAGAGGGGCATGATTCTGCATTTATGAAATACTGTCCTGGTTGAGTCAGAACACACTGGCATGACACGAGTGTCGAAGAGTCAGCATCTGTTCTGTGTGACCAACCTGGCCTCACTCCAAGGCTGATATTACTTAAGTTAAACAGTCAACTAGAGCTGGTTTAATCATATTTTCTCTCCTATACCTCTAAATTTGGAACAGATGTAGAGATTTATTATTGTATTTGGGTCACATTAATTGCAGTGCCTCTCAGTCTCTGTGCATCAGCATAACCTGGAACATTGTTAAAATCCAGATTCTGGTCTAGGAATTGTGCACAGTTCTATCTCTTTTTTAATCTCTCTGGTGGTGCAAATGATGCTGGTACACTCTGCATGCCAAGGACATTAATTAGAGAGGTCAGTGGTGTTGGGAAATGTCCCGTCTGGTTTCAGGAACTGTAGCTCCACTGACAGGTAAGAGGGCCCCAAGGTTGGAGCTAATAAAAGAGGCCTTGGGAAAATAGGCCGCTGAGGAGGCCCCTGGCAGAGGCGCAGCCCCTGCCTCTCTCACATCACCGTGCTTGGCCTCGGAAGACGGCTAGTTAGTCAATGATGGGTGAGAACCCTTGATGGAAGGGGCAACCTAAGACAGGCACAGCTACAATGGGCATCAGAGAAAAACTTGGGGTATATGGAGAAAGGGCAAAAGACCCTCACCCTTAGGCTTTAATATGGCTGGGGTCCTCATTCTATCTGAAAGAAGGCTCCTTATCTCCTGTCTGCTCTTCCCATCCCCCGCCTGGCTCAGGTTTGAAACAATACTGGAGATGGGCCTAGACTGAATCGGGCGGTTCCTGGGGGAAATCAGGCCTAGAAGTAAATTCTTTGAAGCATTTTTTGTTCTTCTGTCAAAAGCTATGATAACCAGCTCATACTGGGAAGGAAATTTACATTATTCACAGACCCTGACCCTTAACCCTTTGGCATTCTTATGTTTACACTCTCATGTTTACTCCTCTCCTCTCAGACCCATTTGTCTCAGACACATGTAAATCTGTGTGTTCCTGCCATTTGTTTTCTTCAAAACATCATCTGTTCTCTGTGAACATTAACATACTGATGTAATGAGATCACCCGTACATTCCTATTACCTAGCCCCATTGATAACCCTTTCAATGAAAGCCTTTGGACAAAGGGGCTCGGAACCTTCTCCACTAGAGGGAAGTGCCACCCCTCTCTTGGCAGACAGAGAAGTGTCTGGGATGACTCAGTTTATTTCCCACCGTCCATGACGACAACCCTGGGATGGGCTCTGCAGGACTCAGAGCCCCACTCCCACCACACAGTGGAGTTCTTAAATTTCCAGGTTTCCTTCCTGTCTTTGAGTTATTCCTTCCTCTAATTTCTTGAGGTATTCTACTATCTTTTCAATAAGTTTATTTTTCTTGAAGTTAACCAGAGTTAGGTTATTGTGATTACAAGCAAAAACAACTAACAAATAAATTCTGTGTGTACATATTAGTACAATAGGTGTTTACAAAGAACATCATTTAATTATTGTCTATTTATGAGGCCATTGAGCAATAAATGACTTAAGAGAGAATTTGCAACTCTTGCTTCCCAGAAAGCATCTTCTCTGTTGTTGACAGGTACTATCAATACCTGCGGGTCTGATGAATTAAAGAAAACCAATTTATTTTTGTGTATGATTCACTGCATGTAACCTCCATTTCTCTGATAATTGTGGTTCTATTTACTTAAGGGGATTGCACAATGCTGTCTATGTTTTTCAGGTTTGAGTGAGCATCAGATAACCAAGTACATTGTAGAATTGCATATTGTATTTCCCTATGAAGGAAAATGAATATATATGAAGGGTAAGACTCTAATGTAATTATCAGTGAGTTTTTCCCTCAATGCTTGAATTTAAGAGAATATCATTTCAATACAATTTTTCTCATTTACTGAAAAATATCACAAGAGATACATAATTTTTAGTTGTAAAGTAATTTGTATCCAGCACAAAGGAAAAGCTCTTGGTCATAATAATAACTCAAAGCATATTTGAAAGAAACCTTTATATTTGCATATTTTATTTGATATACTTAAAATGTAATGCATACAGTTGAAAACATTGTATGATGCAGGGAAAATAACCTAATGTAACTTACAGTGAAATATTGCTTTTAAATTATTCTTGCACTCTAATTCTTTGTCTTACGACTGACCAAGAATTGGAAAAATAACTCACACAAGTACCATGAAATTTTCGACCTGTGGTGGATCCCACCTGTTCGTGCCATCAGGAACTCTGTCATCCTTTTGGCAAAATATTACCCTAACTTTCCTTATATAGCACACTCCATACATACTTGCCCCGCCAGGTTCACGTGCTAGGGGTGGAGTGAATTGGTGCGCTCTGGATGACAGTGTCTGGTAGGTCTAAAGAGATCGGTTCAAGAATCGGGTCCTGGGTCAAAAGGGACCAGCACCCAAGGCTTTGGTTCCTCTGCTGAGGGAAGAGAGGAGCTCTTTTTGTTACAAACGTGGGAGGAACTTTTAAAAATAAAGATGTGTAGGTTCCACTGCAGACCAATTAAGATGAAATCTGAAGAGGTGGGCTTGGGTGAGGGTGGCTACTGCAAGCTCTTTAAGTGAGTCTAATGGGCACTCCAGGTCCACTCCCTGTTTTGCTGTGCAGATCACTATCAGTACCCCGGAGAGCAGGAGCGGGAAGGCAGCAGAGGGGAGGGCAGAACCACCATGTGGACAGAAATCAAATGTTGATGACAGGCTATAAATCCCTGTCTGAATTCAAAATTACCACCATAGACTTTTTGACTGCTTGGCAATCAATTTTGGGGGGCGGGGGGCACAAATCAGTTCAAGTTAGTTTCCAGTCATTTTTGTCAAAAAAGGACCTAACAATATGACAAATAAAGACTATGAAAGTACTTTTAATGTTTTATACTGTATCACTGATCTCTTAAAATCTGTTTTGCTTCCATTTAATAACATTAATGTAGTCATATTCAATAGCATTATAATATAAAAGCTATAGGGTGATCATATATAATCCTATGATCTCAGCAATTACCTGCACAAATGAGAAGGTACATGATCCAAAAATTGCTACCCATATAAGGTATAATTTTATCCCTCCACTAAGTCATATGAAATGAACGTTTTTGGGTTTGTTCTTTTACTGTTTTTCAGATGAATAATACAAGTGAAAAATACAACAGAAGAAAGGTTAAAATGTATTTCTCTCAGTTTCACGAATTAAATGATATGTTTTATAGTAGTAGTACTGTTCTGGTAAACTGGTGAGATGCTGATGATTGACTATGAGCGACCATAAAGGGCTCCCCACATGGCAAGTAATTGTGATGTATCATATACATTTCAAGAAATAAAAAAGGACTATAACAAGATAAACGGTATTATGGGACCTACTAATAAAACGTGATTAAATAAGCATATGCTTAAAATAATCCAATTATAAATTAACAGTGGAATTCTGCTTTTTCTCTCCTTGAAGAACTCTATGTCATTATTTCACAGCCATGATGCTTGTCTATGAGAAGAACACCAACGATCTGAGGGATATATGTGTCTTTATTAAAATACAAAGGTAAAACATGTACTATATAAAATTCTTCGTTAGACCCACTACATTATTCTAATTTTACCTAAAAACTAAGGTAAATATAAATTTTACAGACTTCTGTATTAATGCATATTGTATCATTTTTTTTCTATTTTTTTCTAAATTGGGAAACTTATATAACAAACTTTGGCTTACTGAAAATGAAATGACTGCAGGCCCCATCCCCAGTCAGCAACATGACTGACTCCTGTCCCCAGTTCCTCAAGCCGCAGAAAGGACACCAGGTGAGGACCCCGGATCAACCTCAGGATGCGTTTCCCACGTGCAACACCCCCTATACCGCTTTCAATTGACACACACTCCCTGGATCAGCAGGCTGGGTGTAGGCCCAGGGAGGTGCTCAGGGAGGCAGGGAGTCACTGCTCAAAATCCCAAGTTAGTAAAGGAAAACAAAAAAGAAAACCCGTTTCCCGTTTTTAACTGATTCTCATATTTGTCGTGGTGATTAGAACATGACTACAATACCTAACCGCTACAGAACTGTTTATGGTTTTCTATGTTATAGCCTATGCTACAAGAGATAAATGATACTTATTCTGTTTCAGCTATCCAGTCCTGCATAAGAATTGCTCCAAAACTTTGTAGTTCAAAACGACAAGGTTTATTCTTTCTCATGACTTTGTGGGACAAGAATTCATATAGTCATAGTGCTGCGCTGGGCAGTCCTATTCCACATGGCGACAGAAGTTATTCTCTCAGCTGTTTCAGCTGGTGACCGAGATGAACTGGACTAGAAATACAAATTATATACATACTCCTTTCCAAACCAGCATTTGCTCAAAGCCCAGGATTCCATCATGTAAATCAGGTTCCTCAGGGGCAGTTTCTCAGTTGTAGCTTCTTAATCTAACTCTTCTTATCCCAGAACTAAAAAAGAAAAGTTACCTGAGGTTTCTCTAAATCTCAATATATGTACAAAAACAAAAATTATCTTTCCCCCTTATTTTACCACCCAGAATATAATGAGGCAGGAATAGGAAAAAATATGATAGAAACTCTAAAAAAATGCAGGGAATGGAAGCACATAGCAGTTGCTGGTTCACGGTGTATCTATTGTTAGAGAACACTACATCTAGAACAGGAAATGTTCTTCAATTAAGGCCTATGTTTTCTCCTTGAGTTTTCCACAGCTTTTATAACTGTCTCCTAGAAGCTTATCTCTGCCCTTTGAGGTGACCCTTGTAATATTTTGATGAAATATAGCTTGTGTTATGCTGAGTGAAATAAATCCGTCAGAGAAAGACAAATACTATATGATTTCACTTACATGTGGAATCTAAAGAACAAAATAAAGCAGCAAACAAAATTGAAACAGACCTATAGGCACAGAAAGCAAACTGGTGGTTGTTGGGGGTTGGGGAACTGGATGAAAGGGGTGAAGGGATTAAGAAGCACAAATTGGTAGTTACAAAATAGTCACAGAAATGTTAGCAAACCATAGGAAACATAGTCAATAATATTGCAATAACCATGTATGGTGCCAGGTGGGGTCTGGAAATATCAAGAGGAACGCTATATGGAGTGCTCACCACTAGGCTGTATATACCTGAAACCAATACAAAACAAAATTAAAAGAAAAGAATGAAAAATAATTGAAAATAAAATAAATTGCTGATCATATGTGAAAAAATAAAACCCCCAAATTACAAGAAAATAAATAGATAAAGGAAAATGCCCTTTGCTTACAACTGAATAGCTTTCCTAGCTACTCACTGCCCTAACACTACACAAAACCCACATTCCTTTTTTCTTTTAATCTACTTTATCTCTTTTTTCCAGGCTGTTGATCTTTCACCAATGCAATTCTCTTAAGAATATTGTTGGTTTTAGTAAATAATGTTACGATTCATCCAATGTCCTCAAAGACTCATCCACAATTCCATTGAGACAGATACCCCCTATTTAGGCAGGAAAGGGGGTGCTGTGGGACAATGCCCCTTAAGATTCTAAGACTCCAGTTCCATCTATGCTGTGGCAAAGGGTAGTGCTCCTTTCTTTCTGCGGCATAGAACTGGAGAGCATTATGCTAAGTGAAATAAGCCGGGTCGTGAAAGACAAATACCATATGATCTCATCTATAAGTGGAACCTAATCAACAAAACAAACAAGCAAGCAAAATAGAACCAGAGACATGGAAATAAAGAACAAACTGACAGTAACCAGAGGGGAGGAGGGAGGAAAATAATGAAGGAAGGATGGGGAAGGGGCAAGTCAAAGAACCTGTATAAAGGACCCACAGACAAAGACAACGGGGGCGAGAGGGCATTGAATGTGGGAGGTGGGGGTGGGTAAGACAGGGGAGAATGGGGGGGGAGGGGACAACTGTAATTGAATGACAATAAAATAAAACTAAGTTCTTTAAAAAAGGATTCTAAGAATCCATTTTGCCTAGCTGTAATAAATCTTTCAAAGACTATAATAAGAGACTCGCACTCAACTTGTAATTTTATCTTTACCCTAAAGTACATTTTTTACTGGGAGTAACGTGGATGGATATTTATCTTAATGCTATTTTTCACTTTGAGAAAATTTTCCTGTCAGGAGTAGTAGGGGATGAGAAAAAGTTATATTTTCTAACCTAGCAAACAGGTTTGGAATATTTCCTCAAAATTCTGCTTGAAAATGGAACAACCCCTTCTTTGAACATCATGTCTTAAAATATATTCAGTTAGTTCTCAAATTCATTAGGTATATTTTCTGTCATACATGTAATGCTGTCAACAGTGTTGCCAATTTTTCACCCAAACGTAACATGCCTTTTTTTCCCCCCTTCAGTTTCTAGTATCAGTTCTCTCACTGAAGTTTCTGTTTTTATCAATAAGCTTCTTGCTGTCTCTCTAGATTTTGCTTACTACTTGATTCCATAGCAAATGCCATGTGTATTAAGTTTTTGTTAGAGCATCAACTATTTTCAAGGGGAGAGGAGGTAGATTCACCTGCTGGTAGAATTGCTGAGTACACAGAGATAGAAAAAATAAATTAATAAGGCCTGTCTTTGAAGACTATTTGCTGCATGATTTATATCTGCATGTGACATTGAATTTGGAACTATGTTGAAGTGTGAGGCTGTGTGACTGAGAACTGAAAACTGCGTATTTGCTAAGTCATGAGTGTTTTGAATACAAGAATAACCGATACATATTTAGTATGTGATGTTAGATATTTAATACACTGAATTTTGTATATACATGTAATATGGCATGGATAAACAGTAATATCAAGTTACCATTTCCTCAGTATTCAGTCCTATTGTTGACTCGTAAAGGAAGTGGTTCTTGGCTAGAGGAAACTAGTTGTCTAGACTGTGGAGAGAAATGTCTTCCATTTTAAATTTTGTCGATTGTATTGTGATATTTATATCACTCTCATTTAAACCAGTTAGCATGCATCCATCTCCCGCAGCTCAGATAAGTGCTGAGCGGAAAGTGATGTACTCAGGAACGAAGGTGGATGTGATTTTGATTCCTATGTTCTTGATCTTCTGTTGATGGTGTATTAATTCATTTGCTCAATTCTATAGTAACGCATTATTCATCAGTTTCTTTTATTTTAAATGAAGCATAATGATTTACTCTTAGCTTAATAATTTAGCTATTAAATAAAATTAAGTAGTTATACAGGATAAGGGGAAACCGCCACACCAGTATAACCTAGTAGAATATCTCTGAAAAGCAAGCAGCTCTTTCTCAATAAAAGTCTATGTTACCTCTCTATAGTATAAACAATTCATACAAGTGGATGAAATTCGTCTATATGTAAATTCGTTTAAATAGTGAAAAAGAAACTGCATATATGGATAACATTTCTCTACTGGAAATTTCAATTGTAGCTCATGTTTTTGATGGGTATTTAAAATTAGGAATTTATTTAAAGGTAATATAATAGAAACCCAAACAGGTATTCCTTTATGAATGTATGTGACAACATGTTAAATTGGAGTTTGTCAGACTTGGAGTGTATATTTTTACCGATGCAGAGTCGAAATGTTAAATCTAATATTTTCATTTCTGTGTTCAAACTACCTATTAAAAAGGTCAAAACAGGACCTATCTGTTGGAATTTTACTGCTTTGCAAATTTCCTGTGATTTTTCAGTGTATCTATTCTTAATATAAAGTGACAGCATGACAAATGAAGTCATTTCAACACATTTCCTTGGTATCAGTTGCACATACTATTACTTGTAATCCCTCCAGTGATTTAAAAAAATATTTTATGCCAGTGATTTCTTCAGTACTTACCTGGGTTTTTCTCATGAGCCTATTTCTTACGTTATAATCATTGTACTTTGTTTTTTTTTTTTAGCTCATAGTATCTTGAAGATTTTATGCACTATGAAAGAGCCAAGTAAACAGCCAGAAGTCATCCTTTTCCTTTTAAAACTCTTTTAGTATCTGTTGATTTATTAACCAGTCCTAACAGCAAACCTTGGGGACTTTACCATATCTATGGTGATGTTGTTCATATATGTGCCCCATCAGATCTGAAAAAAGCTTATATAGGGTATGACTCCAGCTGTAAGACATTTTGGAAAAGGCAACTGTGGAGACAGTAAAAGGATTAGTGGTTGACAGCTATTTCAGGGGAGGGAGAGATGACAAGTTAGAGCACAGGTGAATTTTCTGGCATTAAAATCATGATAGTAGGTACATGTCATTATATTTTTGTCAACACCCGTGGAATGCACAACACCAAGAGTGAACCCTAATGTAAACTATGTTCTTAGGGTGATCATCAAGTGTCAGTGTTTGTTCATCAATTATAACAGATGTACCGCTCTGGTGCTACGCCGAGGGGGGGGGAGGGGGGGGAGGGGTTACGGCGGGGGTGGGGGAACGGGAGGGCTGTATGAGGATTCTGTACTTTCCATTCAATTTTGCTGTGAACCAAAAACTGCTCCAAAAATAAATAAATAAATAAAGCCTAGTTAAAAAATAAAATGTAAAAGCAGAGACCTCTTGCAATAATAATATGAAGACTTTGTCACTCTGGCTATAAACTGAAACATAGCTTAAGTGTTAAACAAATGAGTGTGATAAGTATTATAGTTTTGATAGCTTTTGATGCCAATTTAAAGAGCAATTGTAGCAGAGATATCCTTAAATGATGAAACTCATCTTGACTTCTAATTGGTTTCTTACTGGGAAGCATGCACAGACTGAAGGACCACCTGGATTCTGACTTCCAATATGTAAAACCCATGGATAGGTTATGGAATCCTTGGAAATCCCTACAAGCAATCTATTCTTTGAGACAGTAAACACTTGTCTCCTAAAATTCAATCACATCCTTCATTCGTGATTTTTTAAGTACAATTATTTTCATAGGAGGTCAGCACGAGCAGTTCCATAGTCTTTCTGTATCTCACTTAAAAAATCTCCAATTAAAATTATTAAAACTCACATGTTAATATTTCACTGGGAAACAAAGCAGAGAGGCCCTGTCATTTGCATTATTGTTTGTAAAATCCCTACTTCCTCTTCTGATATTACCTTTACATATTAAAAGTCACCATTGTTGTTTTTAAATATTAAACCATTTTATTATAATATGCAGGATGATGTGAGATCACCGAGTCTAGAGTTCCAAGGGACAGCTTAAGGGCTCCATCTTCTGGCACAAGACCAGAACCTCAGATTGAAATTTCATATGTGTTTGTTATAATTAGATTAGGAATAAAATCTTAACTATTTTTGCGTCTGTTTCTTTTCTCCCATAGATGCAAGTACACAAAGCACATTTCTCAGAGATTAATTATTGAAACCTAGGTAGTAATTGCAATCAAAGTAACATGTTTTGCTATTTAAATTATTTATTTTAGGTTGCTAAGCTCTTCTGACTCCAAACCCCAATGATTTAGTTACTAATGAGGATTGTCTTTCTCTTTGAGGACTATAAGCTTAAGTATGTCTTTATGTAGCTGATATTCCCCCTCTATCTTAAAGCTCATTAATTAGAAGCTGACTTTCCCCAGTAGTAGCTTTTTAATGTGCTACTTTAGAAAAGCTTTCACTGCTTAACACTTAATGTTACTAGTTCTAAACAACTTTTACCTGCTCTTAAAGAAAGCGTTTTTATAGCAAGTCCAATAACACTTTAGCAAAGAATTAAAAGAATAAGTAAGTTTTGCATTTCTAAATCCCACACTCAGCTTTCACATTTTTCGTTTTCTTTTAAAAATTGAAGAAACTATTATTATGATTAAGGATTTTTCTAATAGCAAACCTTAGAAGCAAGATGGTATATTCTAGATAAGATGCACCCTTAACGTTCAAATTACCAGCACTTAACAGAATTTTGGAATATTTTTCATAGTTGTTCCTTTGAAGTATGCCAACAGTTCCTATGAAGTGCTTCCCATCTCAATAAATCATCTCCAATCCTGTATAGTTTTTCCTGTATAGTTTTGGACCTTAGGTGCAAGGAATCAGTTTCATGTGTTTATGTCCTTAGCCAGATCCTTGGACATCACAATTCCTGTCATCTTTTCTTTTACTCCCATTTCTCAGTCCCAGTGTTCTCATCCTGTTATAGGCAGCCATATAAAATGCATTTGATGTATAGTCTTTTATTCTTATGTACCTTTGTAAAATATATCTTTCAGTTTTATGTGCATGTATTTAAGTGTTCTTAAGCACAGTGTTTTTTTCCCCCACAGTATGTCTGTGTTGCTATGTGTGTATATATCTCCCATCATTTTATTCCATGCATAAAACATCATTCACATTTTACTTACATATTTTTCACTTTTGGACATAGGTATTATCAATGGCTCCCTTCAATCACACACAAACACACAGACATAGCCTTTTGTGACATATATTCATTAACATGCACCATATGGGTGCTATGGAAATTTTTTGTGGTCCATATGTAAGATTGGATTCATTGATTCCTAGGGTCTGAGCATTATCAATTTGAATAAACTTTGCACTCCAGAATGGCTGGAGCAATCTATACTCACATGAGTAGGGCTTTGGACCCATATCTATTGATAAAGGAGAAAATGAAATAGAATAAGCCGTACAAAGACAGTCACTTAAAATAGTCAGGATGCCAATGAGGAAGTGGGGCCTATGAACATCTCATGCCTCAGTTCTCAGACCTGCTATTAAGTTGTTAATGAGTTGCTACACGTGGCTCAGGGCTGAGCCGTAACATCCTGGAACAACTCCTGCATGGGCATACATGGACTTTGCTTCCTCCCTGTAGCTTTTGCCTCCCCCATTTGCATACGAAACTAACCAATCTCTGTGAATTTAGCCAGGATCCTTCATTTGCATGGATGGCCAAACTGGGAACAACACTTATTCTGCCTCTATAAAGCCCTGCTATTTTTTTAAAGCACAGATTAGGTTAGCACCTGGGTTGTAGTCCTTTTTGCTTGAATGTATTTTTGCTTCTTTATTACAACATGAACCTCTCCTTTGGTTAACATTACAACATTTATTACCCAGATGTTTAGTCTTTTCTGAATTCACTATTGCCTTTAAAATAAATATTTCTAATTAATGAGTATTTTTTTATATTGATGCAGTGATTTAGGGTTCTCCTTAAGTCAACTGCTTCTTTCTTCGGTTTACTTTTCTAATGAGCTGTTAGATTGAAGAAATTCCTTATATTTTCTTAGTTTCAGTCCTTGGTTGTTATCAGACATTTTAAATGTTTTCTTCCAGTTGGTCATCTTTATTGTCTTTGCTTCAGGTACTGTTCTAATAAAATTATTTTCTTTTAATTGAATATCAATTTTTCATGATATAATGAAGTTTTTTTCTGTACAATGAAGTTTTCTTCATGACAGTTGCTTATACACCATGATTCTATTGTATTTATAGTCTGAATGTTCTAATTAAGATCCTTGCTCTGGCTGTTGTGGGTCAGTGGATTGAACATTGGCCTGTGAACCAAAGGGTCACTGGTTCGATTCCCACTCAGGGCACATGCCTGGGTTGTGGGCCAGGTCCCCAGTAAGGGGTATTCGAGAGGAAACCACACAGATGTTTCTCTCCCTCTTTTTCTCCCTCCTTTCCCTCTGTCTAAAAATAAATAAATAAAATCTTTTTAAAAAGGTCCTGATTTCACTGGGAATCCACTGTAATGAGCTGCTCTGTCTGGAGCCAGATTCTGGATCGACAATATTGCACATTAATTTCTTTAAGCATAAGTTAGAAGTAGAACTCTATTGCTATTAGATGGTTTTGGACTTGATCAGATGGCCAGTATTGTTTATACTCTAAAACATATCATTATTTTATTAAAATTCTCTAGCTGGACTACAGTAGCATTAGTTTTTAAATTAGAAAATTAAATGCACTCCTGGTTACTCTGCTATGCAATGTCCTAAGTTATAAATGCCTTAACAATGTGTTCAAATTTAGACAATATCCATGTAAAACATTACAGTACCCATGGAATTACTTCTAATCACATCTACATTGTAGTAAGAATAACTGAGTATATACATGCATGAGATGAATTTCTCATCTTTATCTAACTCATATAGATTAAGGATAAAGGCATTTGACAAATATCAATATAAAGTAGAAGAGTATAGTTTTATTTGAAAAGTCTAAAAGGATATTATAAATGATATGGGAGAATATAATATTATTGATGTATAAAACATAAGAAACACATTGTTAGACTGATTTAGACATTGCCACTTGAAGGCTTTTTGTAGAGCTCAAACTAATGGCATTTGATCCCAGTATATGAGAGCTAGGCTGTCAACCTAGAAAAAACACATTTACATTGGACCACTTACAGCTGTGCGGCAAGATAAATTTTATTTAGTCATTTACATATGTACTCATTCATTCGACATTTTCAAAGCTGTAAACTATGAGATGTCAGGGATTTCTCTATGTATTAGAAATACAGAATTTTATAATAATATATAATTTTTTTTACAGACAATATATCTTCTGTTACAGGGGAAACTGATAAAATGCATGCCTAATCATATACTCTGTGTTGTTAAATGGTATGAAGAAACATAGGGGGTTGAGGAATAATGGGCTTAGGTATGGAATTTTCTCAACTGGAAGCTGACTTAAAAGCAAATAACTAAAGACCATGAAGATATGGGAAAGAACACTCCAGGTGGTATAGGAAGACACATGGAAATACTCTGAAGTAGAGCAAGCTCAGGACATTAATGCACATCAAGAAGCCAATGCGTCTGGAATAGAGCAAAAGAGAGGGTACAAGGAAATGAGGACAGAGATGTAAAGAGGAATAAATCTTTCATTGTACGTACATTACTCTGAAGACTTTAGCTTTTATCTGAACTCCAAAGCCTACATCTGACCATTTGACCATTTCTACTTCTTTTATCACAACCTGAAGCAGACCCAGACAACCATGCAACAACAACATCAAAAAAAGAGGCCTTTGTATAGCTCTGTGGTTCCTTTTCATTATACACCCTGTTCCATCCTGGAGACAAGCCACGGAGAAGAAAAAACCTAACAAATTAAGTTCTAGCCTGGAATCTCCAAGCACAGCCTCGGCACTTAAATAATTGATCTAAATTATTGGACCTTATAGATTGTATGAAATTAGGACTTTCTCACTACGATGGATGAAAAAGTCAGAGATAACAGATCACTTTTCCTTCCTTTAACTTTGATACCTACTGCTCAAATAGATGGTGGTCAGAAAAGTAGCTCTGCAATGGGTCGGTCTAGGCATGGTGACCACATAGGAAAAGAGAATGCAGAAAAAAATATCTTCAATACACCAAAATGAAACGATTTATTTCATCCATAAAAAAGTAAAAAGATGAAGGCAGGAAGGAGAGAGTGTACCCTCATTGGCTGAGTATTTTCATGAAGTTGTACTGCTTGGGAGACATCAACAGGCAGACCTGACAAGCCCCCAACAGAGTACCCATGTTGTGCATTCAAGGAGTGAGTACCTGTTAGCGAATCTAGCCAATGTGTGTTAAGTACTGAAAACTTTCTTCCCTTGTGGGCTTTATGTAGAAAATAATTGACCATTTGGGAAATTGGTTAAAAAAAAGACAAATTATATTCCTACAGTGTGAATTCAAATATGAAATTAAATTAAAGTTAATGGATTATCAAACCCAAAGCATTTGCATTTTCATTCTCAGCCCTATTTATTCAATGAAATGTTTTTCCCCAAGTTAAAGAATTTAAGGCATTATTAAGTATAAACTTACTGAGTTATAAAGAAGAAGTCTGATAAATCAAGATGGTTTTCATTTTATGACCACAGTAAATTGTGTCATTGATCATATTGCCCTTCTTTGCATTCTCTGCTGAACACTGCAGAGCCAACTTTGTGGTCTACCTAAGGCAAAAGGAAAGCAAAGCAAAGCAAAATTACAGCACCTTTTTCTGTACTCACCTCAATCCAAATTAGCCTTGTTTTTCCTCTTTTTCTGATTTTAAAATACCTTTGTCTCAATTTGCAAAATAATATATATTGAACCCCTGTTTTTTGTTTTTATGATTTTTTTTTTTTGCGTGCTGGGAAGACTACAAGATGAAATAAAGGTCTTTCAACTCCTTGAATGAGTAACAATTAAAATTTGAAGTCGACCTTAAAAAGGATCTTTAAAATTATTTTAGAAGACTTTTTCCCCTAAAAAAGGCTTTGTTGCATATGTCAACAAATTCTCTGCCAGAGTAGCTGATTTAATTCAAGTCTCATTTTAAATTGATTGATGGTCCAAATGTAATCTCCTTTATCTGATTGATTAGCACAGTTTTTAGTTTTTACCCTAATTAAAAAGTTTATATTTTGAACAAAAAAAGAAAAACAAATAAATGAAGATGAAAATTTTTTTCTCTCAGACTATGAAGAGATTTTAATATTAACAAGAAAATGCAAAAGTCAGTGATTTCTTGAATATTATATTTAGAGCAAAACAAACATTTTCATTGTTTTCTCTACAATGATAGCAACAGCCTGGTAAGATAAGCTGATTTATCATATTTCTGTCTCTTAATCCTTCTAATCTAATTTTGGAAATGCCAGCATTTGAGTTAGTTTTTAAAAGTGTGCAAAAACCAATTTCAGTTTCTTTCTCTAAGACAAAATTTTACTAAGAGATGAAGCATTTTAATTACTCCAAGCTTAAAACTTGCATTTTTTCCAAAGTCGTCTTCAAACCTTGAAAACATAAGTATTTTTTCTATCTCAGTATTTGTCATTATCATGGAACAAAATATAAATCTCATCAACACAAAGAATTATATAGACTATAGTTTGTAAATTAATAAGTAGATAATTTAGGCTCATTTACAAAATAACTACTATTTGGTTCTCTTGAATATTTTACAAATAAGAGTTACTGAACGTTTTTAAAGTTTTCTTTGGATGTCTGATATGTAAAAATGCCTGTAAACTAAGAGGTTTGGACAGTTTATATAAAGGGTCCAAGTCTTTCTTATGGTCAAAAAAAACTAATTAATCTTCCCAAGGCTACATATTTCTTTTTAATTGTATCACCACTATACACCATAGCACATGAAGACCTACCCTTTCACTACTCCTTTATTTTTTTTCTTTTCTACCATATTCTCACATATTTAAGATCTTGTTCTTAACACATGAATAGTTTCAGTTGGAAGACTGAATAAGAGCTAAGGTTTACTAGGAGCAAACGGTATTTTAAGCATTGTTATAGCATAGTCTTCACAACAATTTTATGAGAATGAACTAGCATTATTCATATTTTTCAGGTGCAGATACAGAAGCATAGAGATAGTGAGTAACATGCAAAGCACTATAGAAATCTGGTTCAAGCCTACAGACTAAATACCCAATTTTACTGTTTTTCTTTGATTTCTGTGCTCAGATACACTGACATTTTTATCATTTACCTGGACACTCTACAACCTTTGTTGTAGACAAAGGACAACATAGAGCCTACCGTTGAGACCTATTGCCATGAGCCTAAAGACTCCTCTCTCCAGCTCCTGGCCAGTTTGCCAATCTTATCTACTATTATCTTAAAGAATAAATGACAATTTAATAAAATTAAGAAATACAAAAGTTTATATAAAACAGAACAATTTCTAAATATATATATATATATCTCCTAAGAGATAAATAGATAGGTATAAAATTATAGCATGTGCAGTGCAATCATCTGTTTCAAATTGACCAAAGTATTTCTAAAAGAGATGCACACTAGAGATAGAAAATGAACACAACTCTACTTAAAGAAATGAAATGGTAAAAGTAAATTTTTCAAATCTACTAAATGACAAAATTTAGAATCTATAATTCACATTTACTATGATAATTTTATTTTAAAAAAGAAAAATGTTAATGTTACGGATATAGAGAAATCGGAACCTTGTATTTGCTCATGGGAATTTTAAATGGCACAGCTGCTGTGAAAAACAACTTGGTGGTTCTTCAAAAAGTTAAATAAAATTTCTATGAGTCAGCAATTCCACTGTGAGGTATATATCCAAAGAACTGAAAGCAGGTAACATACACGCACACACATGCACACACGTTTCACACCATTAAGGACACCTGCAGGTCAGGGCCGGGGTGGGTGGGGGTGGGTGGAATAAGGGCCTACCCAGGAAGACAAATGTCACCGTTGGAGCACAGGGGCCACTATGTGATTTTGGATGTGTGGGGAGAGTGAGTGCTGGTGCTGAGGGAAGGAGGGTGAGGGGAGAGGTAGGCTTGAGTGCCCTGAGCTTGGGGGCTGCTCAAAGAAGAATCAGGCCTCCCCAACAGGGCCACTTTTTTTCATCACAGCCAGCAAGGGTGAGAATTTGCTAGCATGACGAAAGTCATAATTTAGGCAGCCAAATCATAAAATCACATTCCATTACTTTCCCATAGTAAGGAAGAATTAACATTACGTATGGAATGAAGGTAGCTAATCAGCAGAAATTAAAGCAGGGAGATTATCCTGGATTATCCATATGGGTCAAATATATTCACAGTGTCCTTAAAATACAGGGGCAGGCAAAAGTAGGTGTAGAGTTGTGGGTACACAAAACACTGAGTGTATTCTTGTATTATTATTTATTGCATTATTTTCCAAACAAGCAACTGTAAACCTACCTTGGCTCACCCTGGATTGAGGGTGGACTCAGACAAGTCAGGGTCAGAGGGGTTCAGTGTGAGACTTACTCAAGCATCACTGTGTTTGAAGATGAAACAGGGCCACAGGCCAAGAATCGGCGCAGCCTTTCAAAGCCGGAGAAGGCGAGGAATGTTTCCTCTCCAAGAATGGTCGGGAGAGTTCAGGCCTTCCTATACGTTTGTTTTAGTCCTGTGAGATCCATTCCCACTCCCACAACTGCAAGAAAATAGATTTTTGTGGTGTTAAGGCACCAAACATATAGCAGTTTGCCCAGACAGCAATAAGAAATGAATACAGAGGTATTTTGCCATTTTACTAAGGAGGAAAAAGCAAATAAACATTAAATGAAAGCAATATAGTCATAGATACAGAGGTATATAGATTTAAGATTAGATAAGAATGTATTTGTATATGTGTGATTTAAGTGATTAAGGTTAGGTTGGACAGAAATCCTTTAACAAAAATAAAGTTTGTGTAGCTGTAACAATGTTGAAAAAAAAGTTCTTAAAGCACAATATATACCAAGTGCAAGCCACAGAGCCTAATATTAAATCATTAAGATTAATGATTAATATTTACCTTTAGCTTCTCTGAGAAAGCACTTTGACATGATGAAAATTATATTTGTTAGATAATTCAAAATCATACCTTGATGATATGATAAAAAAAATTGGATCTCATAACCTCACCTTCGTAGATATGTAGGTTTTTAATCAGCCTATATACCTTCAACCACTAAGAGACACTTTTCACCTAAATACGGTTACTGTGTTAATGAATTTTCTTTAACTCTAACTCAGAAAGAAGCCCTACTTTTCATTACATATCTAATTTTCTGTATTTTTAAATTCCTATTAAGTCATTTGTTATCACAATTCTCATTTGGCTTCAGAGGCTTGTAAACGTTATGTTCAAATGTGATATAATGCCTTAGCCTTGTTTTAAAAGGAATGTCATGTGTTATTAATAGCAAGGAGTACCTGGAAGCATATATTATGCACTGGGGATTACATTTGATTTACAAAGGGCAAGAACTCTAAAGAAAATGTGTGGATTTACAGCTTTGGGTTTTGGGCTATGTTTCTAAATTTATATGATACACCAAGGGGACATTTTTTAAAATATATAACATCCATGAATTTTTTAAGAAAAGTTCTAGCACTCTCAGATTGAGCAACACTCCCTTGGGGTACTGTAAAAATTAATTATAAGCACCATAATGATGAATACAATGAAACAATTTTATTGAAATTAAATTTATTGTAGAACATTTATCTTTAATGCTGTATAAAATGACAAAAGTTCCAACTATCTTTTTCCTGATAATGTCCTTTTTATGTTAAGTTATGAATTTCAAAATTTTATACATGATGAATAGACAGTTTTCTAAAACCATCATGTGGCAGCCAGGACTTGTTCTCTCCTTCTGCTTTGGGATCCATAAGGTTCTTAGATACAAAAAGAGTCATACAATGTCAGACTCTGATGAAACCTTAATGATTTTTCAAACCAATATTCTCATTTTCCAATGATAAAACTGAGTCTTACAGAGATTAAGAAAGGTACATAAATTACTAGCAGAGCTGACTATATAATATGGCTCTTCCCTTCCAAACTGAGGCCTTTTCCATTCTCTATATCATGTTATCAAACCACCAGTCTATCTTAAGCCATTGATGAGGATCCAAGCTCACTATTATAGAATACTATCTATTAGAAATCATTTTTATATAACAACTTTGCTTTTAATGAATTTCCAGTAAATGAAAAAAAAAAACTTCCATATTAACAAATGTTAAAGGAAATCACACCCTAAGAATACGAAAACGCCAATACAAAAGAACCTATGCACCCCAATGTTCATAGCAGCACAATTTACAATAGCCAAGTGTTGGAAGCAACCTAAATGCCCATCAGTAGATGATTGGATCAAAAAGTTATGGTACATATACACAATGGAATACTACGCACCAGAAAGAAAAAAAGAACTACTAAACTTCGTGACAGCATGGATGGAACTGGAGAGCATTATGCTAAGCGAAATAAGCCAGGGGGCAAAAGACAAATACCATGTGATCTCTCCTATAAGTGGAACCTAACCAATAATACAAAGATGCAAGGAAAATAAGACCAGCAACACTGAAAGGAAAAGAAATCAACAGAGACAAGAGGGAAGGAGGGAGGGGGGCGGGGAAAAGGGAGGGAAGGGGAAAGTCAAGGAACATGTAGCAAGGACTCATGGAGAAAACCAAAGGGGAAGAGCTGAGGGAGGGAAGGAGGGAGGGGGCAAGGGAAAGTGGTGGGGGGGAGTCAGCGACAAATGTATTTGAAAAAATAAATTAAAATAAAAAAAATTAGAAATAAATAAATAAGTGAACTCTAAAAAAGAAAAAGAAAGAAAATCACGAAAACAGTCAAGTGTATCGGAGTCTGTTTGGTATGATTCTAATCTGTTCCTGTGATTCCAGCCTAAATATTAGGAGCTCTTACTTTTTCAGTCTAGAAAGATGCAAAGTAATCCACTGAGTGTTGGTGTAGAGCTGTGATGACAATAAAGGAGAAAGGATAAAATGCTATTTATGTATAGGAAGAAGGTTCACTTACTCAGGGCACAAAGTAAGACCCGAATGCATTATTTAGTAGTCACTTGAGGTATGTTATCATTTATTTAAAATTTACTGAGACTGATTATGTAATGTTTTTTAGTTGACTTCACATAAGATTGGGCTCCATCAGTTAAGCATGATGGTAAAAAAGAGGGCTAATTGTCTGAGAAGGTTTGCAATAGTTTGACTATAACAAACTAACCACGGGATCAAACCTGGAAAGGGAAGAAAATGCAGAAGTCAGTGCAATGGATATTTAGATGATAATGATAACGGCAGACTTTTTTTCAGTAAGTAGGAATGATGGAAGGTGATGGTCCAGGACATAAACGGTGAAGCTACCAGTGATAATAAAGGTGTGACTAAAAGAACTAGTATATGCAAACCATGTGTTTAAGTGAGGAGCACAAGGTGTCACCGAGAAAGGAGGGGCTAAGAGGTCTATGCATTCATTACAGTCAAGCAGAGAGGAGGTTTGGAAGCACAACTGAGCAACAGAGAAACATCTGTTCCACACGGCCAGGTCTCCTTCTTTGCACCCTGAGATTATAAAATAGTAAAAAAGAGGTTCTTTTTGATAATGCTACAGCCAGGTGATGTCCTCGGTAGCAGCTATTAATACAGGCCTGAGAATAGAGAACATTCAGAGGAGAAGCTTGATAGAGCAGTTTGCTGCTAATACATGTGGGGTTTGAAAATGGCAGAGAGCAATGGAGGAGTTGGTCAGGGTGGTAGGAATCTAGAAGACACTGTCACGTGTGAGAGAGTGCTCTTGCAACTATAGAAAAATAAAAAAAAATAAGATCCCTCCCCAACCCCGACCCAAAGAACAGTGTACTTAGACGGGCAAGGACTATTCTGTGTTGTCAAACACTAAACATCATGGTATTTATTCCTAGGATAAACCCCTGGCTATCAAAAATATCCAGTTTGTTTTCAGTTTGTTTTCTAACTAAAATTAAATTAAAACCAGTAAATGGACAGGAATAAAGCAGGAATGTAAACTATCAAAGACAACATTGCAATGATAGCCAGTAACATGACTGAGGGAAAGCAAATAAAAGAAAAAAAGAAAAGAAGGAAGTCAGGAGGGTGTGAGAGAGGGAAGGAAGGAGGACGGGAGAGGTGAACGAACAAAGTACTAAAAATAGACATGTCCATTACCAATTGGCATGCTAGTTAGAAGGCCTCTTGATACTTGTAAACAGTCTCTCTTGGGAGTATTGTACTTTTGTAGCTCGTTTTACAACACTCTGGCTCTTTATATCACTCTTATGACCTTCAAGTTGCCATATTTACATAAAGTTGTTAATAGATATCCAGGAACCATCTTACACAGGAGCAGGATGAAACACCACTGGGTTATGAAAATGCTCCATATATTAATTAGGTTCCCTGTTGCCTGCATCAAACAATGTACTATCAATAAATAAATATTATGTTATGCAAGTCATGAATCAATTAAGTTAGTGAAAAATACTAATGCCTGCGTCTGAACCTTAGAGTTTCTGATTTAAGAGGTATGGGCACTACCTGGGTATCACATGATTTAAAAGCTTTTCATGTGATTAAAATGGAGAACAACTGCATTCAATGATTTCTCCCCCTTGGTAATGGAAATCTCAGGCTATCAATATTTAAATGTAGTAATCAAATTTACCACTTAGTAAAGTGCATGCAAAATGTGACCCTGGCTTGGATATTTTTGCTGGAAACAAAACAAAACATTATTAGGACAATTGGAAGGTCTTTGGGTGATAGGTATATGAAAACATTTATATTTTTCTTGCACTGTTTACTGAGCATGTTCTTTGTGGATGTGAATGTATTTTAAAAATATAATGAATACATAAATGTAAAGAAGTTCAACCAATTAGATTGAAAAAAAAAGTAATTCTGTATATACTAAGACATGACATGTATATACTAAGGTGAGTATATACTAAGTTTGTATATACTCCATTTTGTATATACTAAGTTTGAAACTTTGATCATTTAGTTCATGAAGGAAAAAATTTTTAAGAAACATAAAATATGTTCCTGCATTTTAAAGCGTTTTTGATTAGCATTTCAAAAATGTATAAAAATATTGAGAATTTAAAATTAAGTTCGACATTTTTCTTCTATTTCTTTTAATTGCAAACAAAAAATTAAACGTGGCAAGTTTGTTCCATTTTTTCAGAGCTACTAGTTTGTTCTTTTAAATTTTGAAACATTTTAAACTTACAGAAAATTGCAAGATGAAATAGAGAAAGAGAAATCACATGATTTATACTCAGAAAATAAACAGCAGCCTCTTTTGAGAACTAAGTTCCTTTGTGGTGATGTGTTAGAAGTGGCCATAAGCCTCTTACATTACTGTTATTGTGTATGCAGTATTGTGTTAAATGGAATTTTACCAACCTGAAATAATCTCTGCATCACTCTGCATAACTTTATACTGAGAATAACTTGGGCACATCACACCATCATTTACATGAGCTCTTTCAACTGTAAAATCTGATACCTCACCTTTTATGAGTAACTACTAGATTCGGCCTATTATAGGTTCATTCAACATGCCCCTGGAAGTGAAATAGTTATTCTAAATTACCTTTTATGATACTATTCAGTCTCACCTATTACCTCAAAAAGTCAGACTTGAACTATTTAGGAAATTAAGAGTTGAAAGCAGGTCCTCTTTTATTATAGCAATAATTATCACATCATAGCACACTAAGGATCTGATGAGTACTGAGTAATTTGATGTTGACACTGGTGTTTTTTCTTCTTGCATTTGGTAGGGTGCTTGGGGTAATGCACTCTTTTGTTTTCAATAAACCTCCTTTGTATATAAACAGTAAATCAGGTAAACTTTTAGAACCAAATATTTTTTCCTAAATAATGATATAAGGTAGTTAGAGCAAGTAACAAGTCCAAACTATACAGTCTAATGGATTGTATCATGTTTTTCTGTTAAATGCAAACTTTTTTTTTTTTTTTTTTTGGTGATCTGAGAGAGACAGAAGAACAGAGATACAGGGAAACACTGCTTTTATTCTTCCATTTATTATTCATTATTATGCATTCATTGGTTGATTCATTTATGCATCCTGATTGAGGATTGAGCCTACAAATTTGGTGTATTGGGATGACACTCTAATGAACTGAGTGACCTGGCCAGGGCTATAGTTTTTTTATTTTTATAATGAGTTTAATTTAGTCTCTACTATTTTTATAATGAGTTTATTTCATAATGAGTTATTTTTATAATGAGTTTAATGAGTCTCTACTATTTTTATAATGAGTTTAATTTAGTTACTACTTAGTGCAATGCAGAAACTAAAGCCTTAGAAGACTGCTCTTCCTCCTTTGCCCTCCATTCTAATCAGTTATTAAAAGTCTGCCAGTACTGTTGCTTCAATATCTTTGTACTATGATTATTTTTTATACTCCATGGAAAAATCAATGGCTCTTCATAGTACAGAATATAGACTAAATATTAAAAATGGTTGTCTAAGGCCCTGCTTGATCTGCACTGACCACTTTCTCCCAGTTGTACTCCTTATGACCAACACCTGCTACAGATTAGATGCAGTGGGGTTTTGATGATACCTGCTTTGCACAATCTACTTCGTGTAGCTGGAAATCAGCACCTCTCTCAACACCTTTCCTCCATGTCTGCCATCATCCCGTGAAGTGCCTCCTCATCAATTAACATACAGCCTAGACATCTTCTCCTTTGCCTGCCTTACAAGACCCACCTATGAAATATGACCATAGTTCCTTTGTAAACACTTCTCTTTTAACAACTGTCTCACAGTTTTGGAATTATGTGTTTACATGATTTCCCTATTAGGTATAGATACAGTGATAGATAAATACAGATGATATAGAGAAATATAGATAGGTGATATAGATATAGATAAGATATATAGATGATATATAGATTCCTTGAGGACTCCAATTCCTTCCAATGTATCTCCAGAAAAAAGAAAGTGCCTTACCCACGCTGTGTATTCAGAAAATAATTTTTTCCATTAATTTAGAAAATGATTATCAGAAAAATGGAGGAGGGAAAGGAAAAGATATATGGAGCCTCATTAAAATAGAACCTATAAGAAAAGAGAGGAGGTAGAGAAAGCTCAGTTGTTTCTCTAGATACCTCCTTAGTATAATTTTAATTCCAGTACCAAGATATCCAGGTTTTTATTTCAAGAAATTTTAAAAATTAAATGGACACCAATGATAAATCAATATTGAAAAGTTTTTATCATAATCATAAGATGCTATTACTGACCATCGGTTCTATGGGAATATTATAAAACCCATATTCTCTTGAAGATCATTACATTATTATATAAAAGGACAGTCGAGCAATTAAATATCTGTACAGACTTATCTACTTTTGAAACATCACTTACCATAATTCTTTTTCTGTTCCGAAAATAGCAGTATCAATAGTTCATATCTACTAAGCAATTATTCTGTTTCAGCTTACTTAATTTACTTTGTTTCAGTTTATGTAATCCTCAGATAGGCATATGGAATAAGGATTATAATTATCCTCATTTAACATGCAAGGAAACCGTAAGGCAGGGACGGGAAACACACTCGCTGGGGTCCCACAGCCCTGGTGGTGCGGCGCCCCTTTCACCGCGCGGTGCCCCTCCAGGGCTTGTCTTGAAGCACTGACGCTAACACTGAAACTGTGAGCCCAAATATGTCTGTCTTCAGAAAACAGTATAAATGAACTCCTAACTTTATCGCTTATTTACAAATATTAACTTATTTCCAGAAATATTTTTATGTTTAAACTAGACGACTTCAATGTTTTCCACAAGGTACTAACTTTATTTCCTTTAGGATTATTAGGCCAAAAATTCACAGAACTTCACTTGAAGTGTGTGTAAGTCTGTGTGTGTGGTTGCCCGACAGATAAGGTAATACTTAGCTCTAAACAACCATATGTATACATATATTTTTGGAAATAGTCTCCATTTATTTATATAAGATAAGTCAAACAACTTTAGCATATTTTATCTCTTATTTACTGTTTCTTAAAATTTTATAGCTTATTTTATGCTTAAACATTATTTATAATAGAACCTCATCACAGTGAATGTATAAGAAATGAGTTACCAGAGTTTCTCATTTAACCCTTATTGATCTAAAAGTTTTCAAAATATTTGTCTCAATCAAAAAATTAGTGCACTGAAAACAAGATGTATGATTCACCATACTAGGTAATGGAGAATATCTAAAATGCTTTATGCTGTTATATAACTTTCCACAATTTACAGGTTTTTCTTATATAATATGTAATCAAATGACAGTAAAATGACTATATATGATGTCAGTTACAAAATATTTCAGTCAACTCCGGTTTTTGTGCGTTACGGTTGAGGATATTTTGTGGGTATGATTGAGATGGTTTATAATGTATAGCTTTTAAGTCAGATATTATCAGTTCAAGAATAGAAGACTGCAGAAATTCTACACAATTTCTTCTCTGTAAGGTTTATTATGAAATGGATTTAATGTCATTGCCTTTATATTTTATTTAAAACAAATAGGTAGAGCAATGAAAACTATATTTCCTCTTACCTGAGAGTTAAAAAATAAACTTCAGGGTACTATGTAAGTCAATATAGGCTGCAACAACTCCAAAATATCAGTATCTTAGAAATACCAAGTTTTATTTCTTTTCTACACTCCGTAGACATCGATCATTGGAACTGCTCCTTAAATGTTTCTGCCTGAAAGACCATGTATCATTGCCACTCAGGTTTTATTGGACAGAGTGTATCATTTAAACCCACCTTCTCAAGGTAACTCTAATGAGCTAGTATGCATAGAAACAGAGAATTAGACATTGGCAAACAGTGGTAATATCTACTATCGATACCAAGATGGTAGGAAAAGACAGTTGTGCCATATTCTCAGGTTTCTCCTCTACAGTATATTTTACAATTTTTGGTAATTCCATGATTTTGTTTTCTAACATGTTTTTTTTTTCCTTTCTAAAATATGTATTGTTGTTAGTAATGAGTTATTGCATTGTACTGTTGTGGATCCTTTTTTTCTCTTCTACTTTTTGGACTGTTCATTACTTTTTGAAGACCTATGAGAAGCCCTGTTGTGTTATGTATATTTATAGCAGATAGAGGATTTTATTTGACTAAATATTTTAAAAGAATTCTTTGCTGCTCAATATAAATTAAAATAATGTTTTAATACCAATTATTTGCTGTTAATTATTACTTATAAGGAAAAGAGGTTAAAGACTGGCAAATCAGCTGAAATGTCTAGTAGTATAAAAAGAATGATATTTTTAAGATCTTAAAGGGGTTCTAGCAGTAGGAAGAAGCAAATATAACATCAAAAGATGATGAGAGCAAGAAAATAAATTTCTTGGTAGAGTCAAATCTTGCGGTTAGCAAGGAAGAAAAACTCCAGGAAGTGTCAAACAGTATCCAAAACATCTAAGTAAATATGAGGAGGTACATTTAACCACCATCAACATCTTCTTCCACATTCTCCCTGGAACTTGGAACCCCAGGGCTTCCATGTTTTGTACTGCTCTCACATAAGCATCAAATTGTAGCAACATCAAGTACAATTTGTGTATTAAGATACTTCAGTGTTACGTCAGATACAAGGCCTAAAAAAATAAATCCAGTTTTCTACAGGAAGTTGCACATTATTTAAGGTCCATCAAACAACTATATTGCTGTTTGGAATGAGGCCTGTGACAATGTACTTTATAAAAATTGTATAATTCACTTAACTTTGTGTGAGATATCAAAGTTACTTGCTCAGCTAGAGCAATCTTGAAACAGTGCTCAGTTGCTATAAACTAGAAGCAATGAAAAAATAAAATAAACTTTGCATAAAGACAACAAGGGGGAGGGCTGAATGTATATAGGGCAGAAGAGGGTAATGGGGGGAAATGGAGGCAACTGTAATTGAACAACAATTAAAAAAATGAACTGGTTTGAAGTTAAAATTTAAAAAAAACAAACTTTCAATTTTAAAAAGATAGTTATAAATGTCCCTATGAGGCTCTTAAACACACCATTTCAAATAGCTCACATTATTCCCTGAACAATATGAATACTATATTAATAGCTACAGGGTTTTAAATGTATGATGCAGGGCCAAGGATACAATATAAAAAATGAAAAATGTAAGAATTAAAGAAAACAATATATTTAATTTTTTCTATTACAATATTTCTTTGCTTAATTTCATTAAAACCCAAGTCATGCTCCTAGCTATAAACCAAAGACAGTATTATTTATTTAAGTATGACAGTATGTCATCTAAATAAAACTGTATTGAATAATTAATGCATATCTTGACCTGATTGCAAGAACAAATTTTATTTTGTACTTTAGTTGTAGTGCAAGTAGGTATAAAACAAAGTGGTTTGAAAATTAAAATCTATTATAATTTTATAGCATATTATTAGTAAAGGTGATTACATATGTATCTATAGGTAAGCCTTAATGTAAAATTTTTACTTTATAGTTTATGTCATGAATTTCAACTGTTAATAAGATTGCCTATAATAATAACATTGACTATGTCAGGACATTTATCTTCCTATGCAGATCCACACATATCTTCTCTTCTATTGACGTCTCTGAGTGTTAAAATAAGAATATAGTGTACGTAGGTAATAAGTTATTGCCACTTAAAAGCAATTGCCAAATATTAACCACATAGAACAATTTAAATATTGTATATAATATATTTCAAGATCGAAATATGTATAGGTCTGTCCCTAAAATATCCATCCATGAAAAATGGAGACATTTATTGAAGAAGATACAAGATACAGAAAACATTATGTATAGGATGCTGATGCCTCAGTGCCCTTTAAAGTAGGCACTTTGGGACTTCACGCAGTTCTCCCAATCACCGTCAGCTGCCCCATCATATTTTCCTGAATCTCACTGATGGACTGAAATCTCTTCCAAACTTGATTTTAGTTTTGGGAAAAGACAGAAGTCACAGGGTGCCAAATTTGGACTGTAGGGAGGCTGAGTCACTTGGGTGATTTGCTGTTTTGCCAAAAAACTCTGCACCAGACATGATACATGGGCAGGCTTGTTGTTATGATGAAGCTTCCAATCACCAGTTGCCCATAACTGTGGCTATCTGCATCATTTGAATAGTTTCTGTGGAGGAATGTTCATGTTTAATGAAAAATTTGATGCAGATTCATTGCTCTACTTGCTCAGTCATTTTGATTGCGACAGTCACACCGTGCACATACTTACTCAACAGCATGTACCACCCCCACTGACTAGTACAGTGAGGTTGTCATTGTTTACACAAGTGCAAAGAGAGTGGACTGGAATGCACATGCATGAACAATGATGAAAATATATAATAACATTTTCAGACAGTTTATCAGAAAAATGTTTTTTATTTGTACTATAAAGAAATTTGATGTTGTTAATTCTACTTTTTTATTAAAATATTTATAAATTTGCTTTTAAAAATTTCATATGAAACCATTTGTAAATTACATACTTAATTTAATAAAATACTTCAGCCCCCAAAAATCTGTTCTTGAACTTATCTAAGTATAAAACAAATTTAAAACATAAATATATTATAAATTTAAAACATATAATTCCTCTAACAGATTTCATAAGCATCTTACTTTACTGTATGTAAATTTTATTAATAAAGAAAGACATGCACTTCTCAAAGTTAATTACTATGATATTAACTTTCATTAGAAAAGCAAAAACAAAAACAACCTCCAAAAAGCCCTCCTGCCAAAATCTACTTAATTATGTATACTGGAAAAATCAAGTCTCTTTTTTTATAATCTTACTTCAATCCAAAGAGATTATTCAAGAGAAAATGGAATGGCTGTGAAACCCAGTAAGAAGCATATTAAAGTGTTAGTGTGAAAGAACACTGAATTCTGAGAGAAATACTACATGTCTCATCTAACACCTTTCATAGCTCTATTTTCAAGCTAGATACCTTCACGTGAAAACTTCAAAATCACCTGAAGAAGGTATAAGAGGCACTGGCAATACCGAGAAAAAGGACATCCTTTCCTATAACTTTTCATAGGGAAGTTTAGCTACTTGATGGGAAGTAATGTTTTGTACCTATGTGGGTATCATCTTGTCCTCAGTATTAACCAACAGCCCTAGTGGCACTGTTTTTATCCTCATTACTGAAACTCAAGGCCTGGATTCTCAGCCATCTTAGCCTTTGCCCCCTTCTCTTAAAAGATGGCATTTTCAAGCCAACACAGAGAACAGTGAACTTTAAAGAAATGGTCCTAATATAATGTATATACTTTAGATTTAATTACCTAGATTATGTCTTCTTTGAATAAATTATCTTATTTATGCTCCAGTTTCCACTCTAGGAAATATCTTCTGACAGTTTAGGAAGAATGAAAATTAGATAAAGCATTTTCAAAACTGACATTTATTTGATATATGATAATAGTTTCTAGATATTTATTTGTTATGATAGTTATCTCTGAGATAAGATAGTTATCTTATCAGAAAAAATCTCTGATGATATGTTTGTGAAACACAGCATCATTATATACCCACCTCCTGAAAATTCAGTATACACCATATAATAATGGTTCTAAGATTTTGTCCAGTAAAAACATTTGTTCAATAGATGCTAAAATCCTCAACAAAATATTGGCAAACCGCATCCAGCAATACATTCAAAAGATTATCCATCACGATCAAGTGGGATTCATCCCAGGGATGCAGGGATGGTTCAATATACGCAAATCAGTAAACGTGATACACCACATAAATCAAAGAAAAGACAAAAACCACATGATCATCTCGATAGATGCAGAAAAAGCATTTGACAAGGTACAGCACCCATTTATGATCAAAACACTCAGCAAAATGGGAATCAATGGGGCATTCCTCAACGTAATAAAGGCCATATATGAAAAACCTATAGCCAATATCATACTCAACGGGCAAAAACTGAAAGCTTTCCCACTAAGATCGGGAACACGCCAAGGATGTCCGCTCTCACCGCTTCTTTACAACATCGTATTGGAAGTCCTAGTCACAGCGGTCAGACAAGAGAAAGAGATAAAAGGCATCCAAATAGGAAAGGAGGAAGTAAAACTATCATTGTTTGCAGATGACATGATAGTGTACATAGAGAACCCTGTAGACTCTACCAAAAAACTCCTCAACCTAATAAGTGAATTTGGCAAAACAGCAGGATACAAAGTCAACATTCAGAAATCAAAGGCGTTTTTGTACACCAGCAATGCAATAGAAGAAGAAGAAATCAGGAAAAATATACCATTCGATATAGCACGAAAAAAGATAAAGTACCTAGGGATAAATTTAACCAAAGACACAAAAGACCTGTATGCAGAAAACTATACAACATTGAAAAAAGAAATTAAGGAAGACACAAATAAATGGAAGCATATACCGTGCACATGGATTGGAAGAATTAATATCCTTAAAATGTCCATACTACCAAAAGCAATCTATAGATTCAACGCAATCCCTATTAAGATACCAATGACGTATTTCACAGAAATAGAACAGACATTTCAAAAATTTATATGGAACCATAAACGACCTCGAATAGCTGCAGCAATTTTGAGAAAGAAACACAAAGTAGGAGGGATCACAATACCGGACATCAAACTCTACTACAAAGCCACTATACTCAAAACAATCTGGTACTGGCACAAGAACAGACCCATAGACCAGTGGAACAGAATAGAAAGCCCAGAAATAAGCCCAGGTCTCTATGGACATCTAATATTTGACAAAGGGGGCAGAAGCATAAAATGGAGCAATAACAGCCTCTTCAACAAATGGTGTTGGGAGAGCTGGATGGCTACATGCAAAAAATTGAAATTGGATCATCAGCTGACACCATACACAAAAATAAACTCAAGATGGAGAAAAGACTTAAATATAAGTCGCAACACCATCAAAGTCCTCGAGGAGAACATTGGCAGGAAACTCTCAGATATCCCACGCAGCAATTTTTTCACTGATATGTCTCCTAAAGCAAGGGACATAAAGGAAAGAATAAACAAGTGGGACCTCATCAAAATAAGAAGCTTCTGCACAGCTAAAGAAAACATCAGCAAAATGAAAAGGGAGCCAACCATTTGGGAAAATATATTTGCTAGTGATACATCAGATAGAGGTTTGATCTCCAAGATATACAAAGAACTCACTCGACTTTACTCCAAGAAGACAAACGATCCAATCAAAAAATGGGCAAAGGACCTGGGCAGACGCTTTTCTAAGGAGGAGATACAGAGGGCCCAGAGGCATTTGAAAGGATGCTCTGCATCACTAGCCATCAGAGAAATGCAGATCAAAACCACCATGAGGTACCACCTCACACCGGTCAGAATGGCCATCATAAACAGATCCACAAACAACAGGTGCTGGCGAGGCTGTGGAGAAAAGGGAACTCTAGTCCACTGTTGGTGGGAATGCAGACTGGTGCAGCCACTATGGAAAGCAGTGTGGAATTTCCTCAAAAAGCTGAAAATGGGAACTGCCTTTTGATCCAGCGATTCCCCTGCTGGGACTATACCCTGAGAACACCAAAACGCCAATACAAAAGAACCTATGCACCCCAATGTTCATAGCAGCACAATTTACAATAGCCAAGTCTTGGAAGCAACCTAAATGCCCATCAGTAGATGATTGGATCAAAAAATCATGGTACATATACACAATGGAATACTACGCAGCAGAAAGAAAAAAAGAAGTACTAAACTTCGCGACAGCATGGATGGAACTGGAGAGCATCATGCTAAGCGAAATAAGCCAGGGGCGAAAGACAAATACCATATGATCTCACCTATAAGCGGAACCTAACCAACAATGCAAAGAAGCAAGGCAAATATGACCAGCAACACTGAAAGGAAAAGAAATCAACAGAGACAAGAGGGAAGGGGGGGCAGGGAAAGGGAAGGGAAGGGGAAAGTCAAGGAACATATAGCAAGGACTCATGGACAAAACCAAAGGGGAAGAGCTGAGGGAGGGAAGGTGGGAGGGGGCAAGGGAAAGAGGTGGGGGGAAGGCAGAGACAAATGTATTTAAAAAGTAAATAAATTAATTAAAAAATAAAAAAATAAAAAAAATAAAATATTTTTACACATAAAAAAAAAACATTTGTTCACTTTTAACACAGAATTTAATACTTATGAATTATTATTTCATGGAACAGATACAGACAAATTTTGGCTACAAATGATGCATCTATTCAACATGGCTAGTACCAATAGACAACATAAAATCAAAGCTATGTAATTTCGACATATAACCCAGGAAAGGTGAAGATTACTATTATAATTTTCTAGAGATTACAAATATAACAAAATGAGTCTCATCATAAAATCGATGAAGGCATGTAAAGAACTATGTTTGTCTTGTAGAAGAAAAGGGAATAAAGACATGTAGAAGTCAAGGCACATTTAACACAGATCTTTGCCCCTATTGGGTCTTGAAAAAACACACACATTTCATTTGAATAATCTTTTCTAGAGTAAGTATAAGATCTAAAAAAAGGAGGTAAGTTTACAATCTTAGTGTTTATAGGGAAATAAAAATATATGATTTTATCAATTGTTTATTATATTTTTGGAGCAATACTGGAGATAGACTGAAAAGCATGAACAAAGACTAAAGGCCAAGAAAAAGCAGAAATTATTTGGCCTTTGCCAAAAGAACGTGACAAAATGGCACCAGTAGTAGATAGCTGGAGAGTCATTGAAGCTCTCAGAACATGCAAGGTCTTGTTTACCATCCAAGGTATCTGTTCTCATCCTCAAGGCCATGAGAAGAAACCCAGAATTAACAGAAGCATATGATCATGATCATATTGATTTGTAGAAGGATGATACTGAAAGCATCAATGACTACAGTGTACAAAGCTTACCACTGAGATGGAAATTATAGTTTGGGAGTCTATTCAAACATTGACCTTGAAAGAGAGATAAAGAACCCAGGTTCAGCTGCCTGCCACTCAAAAGCTAATAATCCAGAGACAAGGGTTGGTGAAAGGAAAATAGGTTTATTCAAAAGGTAGCAGCCTGAGAGGATGGTGGACTAATGTCACAAAGACCAACTTCATAATCCGACACCAGCATGGGTTTTTATAAAGAGGGAAGGGGAGGAAAAAAAAAAAAAAACAGAGCAAGAGAATTGAAAGGAAGGGGTTAAAAATTCTCTGTTGATGGGACTATGCAAGTGGGCACAGTCTTTCCAGATAACTGGATGAAGAGCAGCAAATCTCCCAGAGCTGGAAAGTTTGGAGGTTGGAGCCTTCTTTTG
Organism: Pteronotus mesoamericanus; assembly: GCF_021234165.1. Taxonomy (NCBI): domain Eukaryota; kingdom Metazoa; phylum Chordata; class Mammalia; order Chiroptera; family Mormoopidae; genus Pteronotus; species Pteronotus mesoamericanus. The sequence goes on along the minus strand of NW_026555285.1, from coordinate 34,836,577 downwards.
ATGTGAGTTCCTAGATTTCTTAAGCAAACAGGCTGTTTATCTGCAGCTACATATTAGCTAACAAGTCATTATTTACAGAAACAATATTAAAAGAATGGTGGGGTGGGTTACAAGAGCAGGAGAATTCCTAGTTCTGGTTTAGTGAATGCATGGATGATAGTACCATTGATGAAAGTAGAGTCAGGTTGAACAGATTTTAGGTGAGGGGGAATAGAGATATTTAGTAAGGTCAAGTTTAACTTTTAGTGTCTTGTGAAAAAATATAGATATTACACGTCATTTTATATATATATATATGTTTTGAAAGCAAAGTGAAAAATATGGGGCAGAGATACAATATTAAGAATCACTAATAAATAAGCAGCATAGCGTTGCATAGATGAAAAGCTTGTGGACACATGGTAATATTGAGAAGGACCCATTAGAGAGAGAACCATAACAGAAAGATAAGAAGAATAGAGAAGTGACATAAAAGATGTGTTGTACTGACAACACAACAATGGGATCAAGTGTGCTGTATTTCCAAAGGAGCAGCTGAATTTGGCAATTGGGAACTCAACATAACTTTGCATAGCATCTGGTTTTTAAGTAAAGGAGCTATAACTCAAAAATAGAAATATTTAGAAGAAATTTACCATAAAGAGCTCCTTGTTCAAGGCTTTGTTTTATAGATTAGGAAACTAATGAAAGGTGATATGGAAGAAAAGGAAAATACACTGATCTTAAATTTTCTATATTAGATTACCCTTCTTAACTAATAATTTAATATATTTTAAAACAGGCTGTAATCTAGTATTAAAATGTGCAAGAAATCTGTATGTTTTTAATTTTGTTTGCTGACACAGAGATTTGTTTGAACTCTGTAATAATTGGATTTAATTACTACCGTTTGTTGACATTTTCCAAAATGTCTTCAAATAAGTAATTGAACTTGTTTCATGTTTTAATGTGATGATGACACACCCTCAGTTACATAATTATTAATAAAAATTATAATTTATCATTGTTTTTCTGAAATTTTTTCAACTAAATCATACAAAAACAGATAAAAAAGGAAAAATCACTATTATTTACTTATATCTGGGCTTTATTTTTTGTATTACTGTCTACATGGAATGATTTTCTTTTTTTTTAGTGGAAAGAAGAAATAATAATTTAAAAAAAGAATAAATAGCCCTTCCCTGGAGTAGCCAAAAAAAAAAAAAGCAATTCACTGGTGACTACTGTAAGTTGCTTTCATACAATAAAGTATGTTGATTCATTGGTCCTGTGCCAAAACTGAGGCCTTACAGCAGTAAAATGCCAGGAAGAGTAGGGTGATATACTGTAAGGGGAACAAGTTCAGTAGTAAAATGGAAAGAGGGAAAGCACTAATATATTCTGTGGTGTAGAACTTCAGATCTGATTGAATATTTCAAAAGTAGCATGATAATAATCATAAAAAAAGCACTGTATTATATAAAGCAAGTCTCTAAGCCAAAAACAGAGGGAGAAAAGGGATCCCAAGTCAGTAGGTCAAAAATACAAAGGTCTTACAGTTATGGGAATTGAGAATGAAGAAAGAAGCTGAACAAAACTGACAGCTAATAGGATAATGAGAAGTGGAAAAGCTGAGATGTAGTGAAAGGGCAAGCAACAAGCTAACAGGACAGAAGAGAGAAAGCTCATTGCAAAGTAATCAGGGAGTAGCACCTGTGTGGTGACAAGAAAGAATGACAGAGTAGGTCAACCAGAAGGCTGGGGGCGGCAGGGGGAGCTATCAACAGGAAACACTGGTTAGCATAGGAGGGGAGATCTTTTGTTTAAATAAACCAATCTTCTAGCAATAGGGGGAAAAACAATAGTACTTATTTCCTGAGGGTTTGCTCTATTTAGGCAATAAACTTGAAATCAGATTTCAACATAATGCACATTCAAGAAATATACTTATGAGCATATTTGGCATTTTTGTGAATGCATATGGAATATTTCGATATGTTTATTTCACTAAGCTCTACTAAGGAAGCCATGAGTATCACGATAATACAAGAGGAAACTTAAAATTTGTAAGCATGTAAAAATGGTTAGGCATAGTAGAGAATGAACACTAAATCAGTTTAATTTCCCAAGGTAAAATAGTTTTCACAGAGCTACCAAATTAATGCTGAACCTGAGAGGTCAATTCAATTAGATTAGCCTGCTTCTGGTTCTGAGAGGAGCTGATGGATGGCACCTCAGACCCTAGATGATTCCAGTTCACTTGATTAAGGCGACTACCTTATCCTTGTGAAAATTCTCTCTTTTCACGGCTTGTGTGACATTGACACTGTTTTTTTAAATTTTTTTGCTCCTTCCCACTCCTCTAAATTTTCTTTCCCTCCCTCCTCCCCTACCCCCATCTCTCTCTGGAGTTTCAATGCAGCAGCCTCCTCTCTCTATATTCAATGCCCTTCACGCTCACCAGCTTTCAGGAATGCAATGCTTAATCTAAGAAAATAACTCAAAAACCTGTGTCACTAGGTATAAACTTTCTTTAGATTTTTTCACTGACTAGTGGAAAATTTCACTTCTATTCTTGCTGTCTTGCTGGCTACAGAATAGATCATTCTGAACTTATTTACTTCATTTTTTAAAAAATTCTGTCTTTTTCTATTTTTACTCTCTCTTTTTCCCTTCTGTTAATGACATGAGTGTCATTGCAACTGACCAGACCTGACACCTTGGAAAACTTTTCTCTTCACTCAACTTCTCACAAGACTTGCTTTTAAAGTCTTTCAGTATTACTCAGTAATGGTCAATGTGATTCATTCATTCATTCAACAAAATTCAGTCTGTTACCCAAGTACTTTTGCAACAGCTGGGATATGGCAGCAAATGTACAGTCTATATCCCTTATCTCATGAATTTTCTAGTGATGGAAGTTAAATAATAAAATATAATAATTTAAGTAGTATATGTTTCTCAGAAAAATCTGAAAGCAAATATATTTATTTCCTCAGGTTCATTTAAAAATCACTCATTTCATAACTCTGTTTATAGAAAATCCTATTTAAAAACAAATTTTACCTAGAGCTTTAATCCTTTAAGATATTTGCATGTATTTAATGATACCATTTAAAAAATATTCTATCAATCAGTACATATGACTGAACACTGGAAGTGTGGACTTTATGACATATTCTATATGATACAAGTTTGGAAGTCAATCTTAGTCTCCAAAGTCCCTAAAATGGGATTTTTACAGAATCCTTTTAAAATGATTTTATCTGACAAATGCTTATAGTCAAGGATGCTTCCTAAATATCACTTGTATTATTTTTGTTTTCTCCTCAGTAAATTAAAAAAAAAATGAAAGAAAAGCAAAATAACACTCGCAACTTCAGTAATCAGGGAAGCATTTTGAATTTTGAATGAGTCACGTTTGTGATTAAGCTGTCTGTAATTCAACTAGCCTTTCTTAGGAACAACACTTTGAACCTATATGTTTGTGCTCCTAACTTGTAACTTGTCTCTTGCAAGCCTTTCCACTCACATGTTCTGTGGGGATTAAAATGGGGCACAGTAGTCTGATGGAGTTCTACTCTTCTCATCGTTGTGTTTTTTCCTAAAACCCCCATCTGAACTGCCATGATACCCTCCTAATGTTTCCTTCTGCTCTATTACTCCAATCCAGCCTAGTATTAAATTTGAATTTATTATATTATGAAAGTAAAATTTGTTAGTCATTTGGAATTCACAATAAATGAATAAATTAATATGTGACTGCCTAGATGTCATTCAAATTTTATCAATGCCAGAAATATTTTGTAGATGCATCCTAAAAATTAAGTATAACTTAAGTATAAGTACTTACAAGAAAATTAAGATACTAGAGGGAGTTTTCATGAAAAATATTGATAACTTGTCTGTTTCTCTTTTCTGTCTGTCAGTCTGTCTCTCTTCCAACACACACACACACACTCTCTCTCTCTCTCTCCCCCCAACCCCCAGAGAGGAGAAACTACCTCCTTTTTTACCAGATTGGTGACCTGCCATACTAAACATGTTAAATTTTTTGAATTAGATTCCTGAGAATCATATAACTTATCCCAAAGAAAATGTACTAATAATTTTAACTGCAGGCAACCACTATGCACATTCTTTTATTGGAGAAGTCTGACAACTACAGATACAGGCTTCTGATTAAGAGAAAAATAGTATCTCTTTTTACCTCTCACTTTAAGTCAAGTTTTGCTTCTGGGTTAACATGCGGAGTGCTTGGTCAATGCAGGAGGAAACATTCTCTTGCAGAGAAAGCCATTTCAGTTACTGATTATCTCCATCTCATACCTCATTAATTACACAGATTAGCTTACATTTTCCAGCTAGCCATGTCCCCATTAATATATAAATTTCATATTTATTTATAACACTGGTGTGAGAGCATAAAATCCTGTTGGTAATATTTTATGGATAACAGAATATACCTAGGACATTTCACAGATCAGAGCCTTTGATCAGTATAACATTATTCAAAAGATTTGAATCAGAAAGCACTGAAAAGAGTCATACTTGCTTCTCCTTCCCACAGTCCCTGGCACCCCGTATTGTCTTATGCATGGTGGCTTCCCAATTGTAAGTTAACCTCCTGAATTCTGAAGTCATGTCCGTTTGAGAGCTCTTTAAAATTAAACAAACTGCTCTATTCCAAAACTGTTTTTTCCACTTGTGCTCAGAATATCAATCTACCACCTTTTTTTTGTTTGTTTTTTTAGATTTTATTTATTTTTAGAGAGAGGGTAAGGGAGAGAAACATTGATGTGCAAGAGAAACAGTGATCGCCCCCAACCAGGGACCTGATCTGTAACTCAGGCATGTTCCCTGACCGGGAATCTAACCAGTGACCTTTCGGTTTGCAGGATGATGGCCAACCCACTGAGCCACACTAGCCAGGGCTAATCCACTTCTTTTTGTATTGAAAAGAGCCTTTTTTGCTTTCATCATTCCCCTTGGCCTAAAAGCTAACTCAAGCCTCACTTATTTTCAAGTGGCCATCCCTTAAAGCTGAGAGTAAAATTAATAACAGCTAAGATCAGGGTGAAAAGCAGGAAAAGTCAACCAATTAATGTGCATGATTCAAATCTGAGTTTTAAAGACATGTTTCACATATAGCCAATATATATTATTTAAGAAAACAAGATTATTTCAATTTAAAACAGTAAAAAATATTTTAACAATTCTACATACAAATAAAGAAAATGCATTTATGTATAAAACTTTATTCCTTATAAAAACATAACATTTTAGGGCTTGGAAAGAACATTAGTTGATTTCTTCTTTCAGTGGCAAAAAGGTGAGTTCCGTAAGAGACAATCAAATTGCTCAATTTATCACTATAGAGGACAGCGGAGTTAGTATTATAAGCCATATCTTCTCAGTGATTAATAGGCTTTAATTGACTACTTATTATATTCAAGTAATAGGCAGCATAGTCAAGTATGCAAAACAGGCCAGTCTACTGACACATTTTTGCCACTGAAACAACCAGCCCACTGTAAATACTGAAACAAACGGGCTCCGGACTCACTTTCTATTTCCTACTGTTTCCAGTCTCACTTTTCAAGATGAAACTGCTTTATTATTGCCCTTCCTCTCTTAAATTTTTATGCCCCCCAAATTAAATATGAATAAACTTAGATTAATGCAATAGTACCATAGTACACTTGCCTCATAAAAGTCAGAAGTTCTTTTTTTTAATGTATGTTCTTATTTTTTTAAATAAGATTCATTCTAGCATATGGTGCCTTATTATTTTGTGAAACTGCTCTTTGTTATGAACGCTCAATAAGTAATATTCATAACTTTAATAGTTTAAGCATGTAAGGAGTGTATCAAAGTGAATTATAATTCATTTAAGCCTTTTACTGTAAATCTCCATAGGTGTGTATATAGTATAGATATATTTTAACTTATAGAAAAAGCATTCTTTCTCCATAGTGTTTTCTCACTATATATATGTTTAATGTTAAATACAGTTTGGCGAATCCCACTTATTATTTTATTTAAGATTATTGATAACTTGCAACCAAAAAACTTTCATCAATGTTATATTTCTCAATAAGTCTATATATTTCTGATAAAATAAACCGCTGATCCTGTGAAGGTATTCTCAAAAGGACAAAGAGAGAACAGTTTATCACAAAACCATCCATCGATAGGACAAAATCTTGGAATTCTTCCTCTGGCATTAGTCTTCTCTGGTTAATTTAGTTGGTTTGTAGTAAATGACTTGAAGGCTGACCTAATCTCTAAATATTGCTCTGTGAAATGTTCTATATTTTGTGTCTTCTAGTTACTTTTGTGGAGTCGATATTTCTCTACTCAACTGCAAACCTAGTTTTGTATTCCCTTGTTACTTTCCTTAGCAGAGCAAACACTATATTATTTTTTTTTTTAACTGCAATAGTTGACTGCCGCCCTGCAGCCTTTAACCACCACAATTCCCCTTGGTTTTCAAATGAAAAGATTGGAAATGCACATCCTGCAACTTTCACAAATTCATTGAACCTGAAAAGCTAAGAAAAGCTTGTTAAATGCAGGAGCAGCACACTAGAAAATGTCTAAAGCAGTTCAGGGATATAGGAGAGTTAATGAACTTACTGTGAAAAGAAAAGGAGTGAAAGTCAAAGAACAGGAAGGAAGCTTAAAATGGAGTGGAAATTGGGTAATAAGTGTGCTTTATAAGTATAAAATAAAATGTAGTTTTAACATCTAGCTTTACAATATGCACATATAGGTATATAAGTGAAATGGCTTACTTTTATTTTATTTTATTTATTTTTTTTCTCATTGTGGTTTCAATTTGCAGTTCTCTGATTAGTGACACTGAGCATTTTTTCATATGTCTATTGGCCATCTGTATGTCCTCTTTGGAGAAGTATCTATTGATGTCCTTTGCCCATTTTTTTAATCTCTTTTTTTATTAATAAATATTTTAAACTATAAAATGTGTTAGACTAGGTTCTACTTTTCCTAATTTTTTTATAATTTTGGATGTGAAAGTTTATTTCCAAATAATTCATTTACTTTATTTTAGTTTTTGAAAATGTCATGAATAATTGAGATTTCAGAAACTGAATGAGATAAGAAGACAGCTTAGTAATTTTCTTCAGGAAAATATTTTAAACTTAAAACACTGGAAGATGAATTGTGAAGTGAATCCTGAATGAAACACAAACATTTTAAATTAGTTGAATGCCAGAAAATATTTTATTTAGAACTCCTATTACAATATATGCAGGGGTTTTTTTGGTACATGTGTCCCATTTTATTTTGCATACTATTATTTTGTGTCTTAACATTAAAACCTAAACTCTTTGAGGGAGGATTAATGTTTGGTTTCTCTTCCTGGTTCTGTAGCATTTAGCATAGTACTTTGTTAATATCATTTTAATGAAGAGGATGGGAAGAGAAAGATAAGAAAAATGGGGAGAACAAAGAAAATCATGTTATTTAGATAATTATGTGAGAGTACAGTGAAAATGAGGTTGAAAATGATGCATAGATCAGGACAGGAACGATAGAAATGTTTCAGAAAGTCAGGAAGGCAATTAAAGCAAATATCTTATTTCTGTGGTGTCATATTTTCAGTGTCTCTTTAAGAGATACCAGACATGTACATTCTGTTATTCCAGAAATCTAATTATCAAACAAGAACTCAGTTGACCTTCTGCCAAACCCTTGAGAAGACTTACCAAACTCTGAGCCAGAAGAAAATCTAGGTGGCAGTAGGCATGTTAGTCACTCCATAACATTGTTGGGATATTCAAATTGTAAGAAATAATTGGATTAAATTGTAAAGTTTTTCTTCATTCCCATAACAGGATAAAATTAGTGACCAGAGATAAATTATACTTCATTTTTATAATGCAGACTAAGTATTGAAATAACAAACATAATCTATAGTTTTAATGACAAATAAACCAATGATTTTAAAAATTGTACTAATAGCTACTTGAAGAGAAACAGTTTAAAGTGTTTTCTTTTTACTTTGAAAATTAAGGAGATACACACAGTTATAATATCAAAGCAAGGATATTACGTAGATCCATACAATGTGAGGATAGGCATGTATTAAGATATATTGTCATTTCCAACATTTTATATTATAACAGTCAGATATTTGTTATGGGGGTAGGAAAATAAAGTCTAAAAATAACCAATCATAGATTAAGGCAAGATCATCATGACTATATTTAATTCATAAAAATCAGTACTTTAAAAAGTGTTATGCAATATAAGTAACATTCATTATTTTAATGATTTAAATACATATGGAGTTTGTGTTGAGCTAAGTTAGAGCTCATCTGAGCCTTCTACTATATATCTCCTTTGTTTACATTTTTAAAAAATTTATAGAAAGAATGCTCTTTTGTCTAGGGTGTTTTCATACTTTGTCATTTTAAATATTACATGTAGAATGGATAATCTTATTGTTTTCTTAATAATTACTAAGTCTGTAAAACAAATAATCTTTGATTTATTGTACTTCTTTCAGTAAATCTATATATTTCAATAATATGATATAATATTAAGAAGCTATTAGGAAAGGATAAGAGTGGTCTATCACTAAATCATCCACCTAGAGCATAGCGTTTTGAGTTCTTTACTCCAAAGGGATGGTCATTGAAATAAAGAATTATCTCACATCTTTATTAATAGACTTTATTTCTTGTGAAAGTGTTAGATTTACAGAAAAATTGTATGGAAAACAGAGAGTTCCTATAACCCTTAACCCCACTGCTCAGCCACTCCTATTTTATATTATTTACAGTATGGTACATTTGTTACAAATGACAAGCAAATATGAATACATTGTTATTAAATAAAGTCCATAGTTTACATCAAGGTTCACTCTTTTTCATGTAGAGTTCTGTGGGTTTTGACAAATATATAACGTCACGTCATAATGCCATACATCTACCATAATGGGATGACACAGAACAGTTTCACTGCCTTAAACATCCTGTGTTCTCCACCCATTCATCTCTCTCGTTCCCCACCATTTTCCTCCCCCAACCTCTGGCAGTCACTCTTCTTTTTACTATTTCTATAGTTTTACCTTTTCCAGGATGCCAGATAGTTGGAATCCTAGAGTAAATTATCTGTTAAGATTGGCTTTTTTTTTCTTTTCAGTTAGTGATACGTATTTAAGTTTTCACCATATTGTTTTGTGAATTTGCCATTGTTTTGTGACTTTGCCATTTCCCATTTGCTTGTCCATTCATACATGGAAGGTCATCTTGGTTGCTTCGAAGTTTTAGCGATTATGAATTACACTGATAAGCATTATGTGCAGATTTTTGTGTGGACAAAAGTTTTTCATTCATTTGGGCAAATTGCTAGAAGCAAGATTGCTAGAACACATGGTAAGCCTATGTTTAACTCTTTAGGAAACTGAGAAATTATCTTCTAAAGTGGCTGCTTCACATTTCACATTTTCACCATCATTACATGAGAGTTCCTGTTGTTTTACATCCTCACCAGCATTTGGAGTTGACAATGTTCTGGTTTTGGGCCGCTCTGATAGGTTTGTATTGGTATCTCATTGTCATTTTAATTTGCAATACCCTGGTGACATACTATATTGAGTGCCTGTTTGTGTATTAACTTACAATTTGAATAGATTATTTGGTGTAGTATCTATTCATATTTTTGCCTACATTTTAATTAGGTTGTTTTCTTTTTTAAAAAATATTTTATTTTTACTTTTTATTTTAAAGATAAAGTAAGGGATGGAGAAAGAGAGGGAAATGCATATCGAGGTGCAAGAGAAATATCAATCAGTTGCCTTTCATATGCCCCCAACCACAGACCTAGCCCACAGCCCAGGCATGTGTCCTGATTGTGATTGGAACCAGTGACATTTTGGTTCATAGGCCAGTGTTGAACGCACTGAGCCACATCCACAAGGGTGGTTTGTTTTCTTGTTTTTGAATTTTAAGTGTTCTTTGTAGATTTTAGATACTAGACCTTCATCAGATAAATGTTTTGCAAACATTTTCTTCCAATCATTCTCTTATCTTTTCACTTTTTTATCAGTTTCTGATTCACACTTTTAGTTAAGCCCAATTTATATTTTTTTTCCTCATAGATCATGCTTTTGATATTGTATCTAAAAAGTCATCACCAAACTCAAGGTCAACTAGATTGTTTCTTATGTTATTTTCTAGAAGTTTCATAGTTTTGTATTTTACATTTAGGCATATATCCATTTTGAGTTAAATAAGTTTTGTGAAAAGTGTCACATGTGAGTTTTTACTTGTGGATGACCAACTGTTGCAATGATATATGTGGAGCTTATCTTATATACTTTAAATTACCTTTGCTTCTTTTTCAAAGATCAGTTGACAGCATTTGTGTGGGTCTCACTTTGAGTTCTCTATTCTGTTTCATTTACCTGTGCATCTGTTCTTTCACCAATATCATACTGACTTCATTATAAGAACTTTATAGTAGGTCTTGATGAAAGCGTGAACTTATATGTGCTCTTTTTTACTAAAAGGAACAAATTACAAAAGAAAAATTTTGTCTCTTAGAATGTAGGGTATGTATTAGTTAAATTCAGAGGCTGAAGCATTTTTATTTTGTCAGCTCACTTGGTTACTAATTCTCCCAATATCTTTGTGCTGTGGTTGTTTTAGTAGCTTTTATTTGATCTCATTTTTAAAGTGTTATTTGTATAGCCTTATTTTATGAGAAGAAAAAGCAATAGTCACCATAATCGCATATAAGTGTATGTAATTTTGAATCTACTCTTAATAGAAACTGATGTATGTTTGAGTTAGTGTGTAATGGTGGAGTGGGGTGTGCAAATTACCCACACACATATTTCTCCAGGTCAAACAAAGTGGAGTTAGGAAAGAGAAAAAACTGAAAGGGTAGGGAAAACAATTGTTGTCATTTCAAAGTAATCTCAAGTATTCAGTAGAAATGTGATTAGGGAAAGTGATTCATAGATCGTGAACTATCTTCTTGAACAAAATGGTAGACTATGCAATGAGACAGAGTCCTAAATAGATCATTTGGGGACCTCTAATTATAATGACTTGTTATATTTTAAATACAGAGGTGATTTATAGCAGATTATATATGAAAATAAAAGACAATATGAGGGAAATAAATCTAAGAAACAAAATAAGTTGAAAAAGCCTGTGTGGACGTATTGTCAGCAGCGGAAAATCAGTTAAAGGCTGTGGCCTAATGGCCATATCACTAATCAGACTCTCTCTGCTCACTTTCACAGAACCTACATTGCATAATATGATAACATTATTTAAAAATTTCACAACAGGTTTGCTGGTCCTATGATTAGGACATACATGATTACATTATAAAATATGTTATGTCCAAGAAGTAGTTCATTGAAAAGACCTGTGACCAGTTTTTCTGTTCTGTATAATAATCTGTTAATGTCAGAGCAAATATCAGATAAGATACACACACTTGTACTCTGACCTTTTCATTGTCCACAAGTCATGTGTCAAGGGAACTCTCCTTTAGAAGAAGGTAATAGGCAACTATCAATAGAAATAGTTTGTTAACAGTCCTGAGACCTTCCTTTTTATTACAGTAATTCCAATATAACCTTGTCTTCAAGGAAAACTGTCTACTAATTTTATATGAGTTTTATATTTTCTAAGAACAAAATATTTATATGCACATGGAATCATTGCTGGGGGAAACAAATTTATTCATGAGGAAACTTTTGAATCATGTTCAAGCATTTTAATTTAAGCATGAAAAATGCCATATTTAAATAACTCTTTAAGCTTACTTTTTGTGACTAGCTGTACTATTTCATTTTGAGGATGAGTAATTTGAATAAACCAAACAACATAGCAGTGCCTGTCTGTGATGTGAACAAGAAGTGAAGAATTTTACAAATATTCATACTCCTTCAATGTGTAACAAGATAAGGTATGAATAAGGGTACCACATGCATTCAACCTTTGAATATAATGTAGGATGGTACAATATTGTGTTAGGAAAAATTTGTCTATACTTCACTCCTCTAGAAAGCAGTATGTAACCTTGAGAGTTGTTTAACTCTCAGATCCTTCATTCTTTTATCTGCCACATAAAAAGTTTAGCATAGATAATTTTAAAGTCCATGAGAGTCTTAAAAACTGGCCCACCATTAGAGGCCCCCCATCCTTATGCCAAGAACATATTATTTACAGATTTGTTTCATCCTGAAACAAAATAAGCTAGCACTTTTTGAATTACTTCTTTTCTAGGTACCATTATGTGGAGTGATCATTTTATAGATGAAGTCAGTCAATGATAATTTTATATGATGCTCTATGTTAATACTTGTAGAAAATTTCCTGGCATTCCTTTATGTGTAGTGATTTTTTTTTTACTGAAACAGAACAATAATATAATATTTATACAGTTATGAAAAAAAGTAATTTTTTTCTCTTCTTTTACTGTATAAGATTTTGTGGAACTTTACTTCAAAAAAGATAATCAGGTTCCCCAGGGAATTAGAAGCATTTGCTTGCCTATTAATTATCCTAATGTCTTTGTGCTCTGATTGTTTTGGTAGCTTTTATTTGGTCTTGTTTTTAAATGTCCCATTTACAGTCTTATTTCATGAGAAAGAAAAGCAATAGCTAGTTATTTTTAAAAAATCTATTTGCAATTATTTTGATCTGTGATAGTAAAAAGCTGATAATCTGAGAAAATTCAAATCTTTTAAATAAATCTACCATGAGCATTACAGAATCCTCATTTATATTATTTTTCTTTTCTAATTTTTAAAATTAATTTTTTAAGATTTTAAAATATAACAAAAATGATAAGATTTATTAACCTTCCTCATTTTTGTCCCAGAATAAACATAAATAAATTAAACTACTTATTAAAATTACATTAAGTGAATTAGCTTTTAAAATTATGTTTTATCTCAGTTCAGCAAGATTTTGCCATTTGTTACACAATTTGAGCAAATAATATTTCTTTTATGTAAGATTTTCATACTTGCTCACCCAAAATCCATGGGATTTTACTGGATTCTGTGAATATTAATTTTGTTCTATATAAACATATTGGAACCTAACTGATAAGCAACAGTATTATACATGAAACTTGCAAGTTCATAGTAAATAGCAGACCTTTCATGAATGCCTCAGATTGTAAATAAGGCAACATGAGAGACAGTATCATGCTTTGAAGATTCGTGGACAGTAATCGCCACAGATAATATGCTCACAGATTCCAAAGGACTTAAATTATACTTGTGACTACTCAGGCTGCTCAGAAAATGTCATTTATCAATTACAAAAGATTATTATTTCACTGATGCATTCAAACTCTGTACACATATTAAGGGAATTTGCTTAAATAATATATAAGCATAAATGGTTTTATATCTACGGAAATGATACTTTAGAATCTAAAGTCATAAGTGCATCTAAGGTTAGGAAAGGATGATATTTTACTTAGCATTTGTCTTGCTTAAAATAAATGAGCCACTTTCTCATCATAATATGTTACATGAATCTGAAACAAAAGGAGACATCAAAGTATCACAAAATATAATAATTGGTTGGGCATAAAAGTGTCTATTGTAAATAATTCTGTATATTCTATTTTTATTATTAGAGTTTCTAGAATAAGCCAGAAATTAAAGACTGAGTGATAGGTACTGAAAAACAAAAGCAGAGAAAACTTTCCTCGGTTCTTGTTCTATTTCTAGTAGCATTTTAGATATTTTTCATGGGGAATTGTGGGTGCTTTGTGAGCCCCACTCAGGATCTTTGCACCTGCTGTTCTTCTGGATCTTTCTTCCTGCAGACATCACGCATTTGACTCTGTCAAATGACAACAGGCAATTGCATTCTTTGATACACTTTATAAAATATTCTCTACCACGTTACGAATCTACCGTATCATCCTGCTTTATTCTTTTGAATCAACTTCTTATTTGGAATTAATTTTAGACCTACAGAAAAGTTGTAAAAGTAATACAGAGAGTTCCTGTATGCCCCTTAACCTAGTTTATTTCGGCTAATGTTATTACCTTGTATTAAAGTAGTAAATTTGTCAAAACTAAGAAACTAATGTTGGTATTTACTGTTATCAGACATCTAAAACTAATGAAATTTCACCAGTTTTTCTACAAGTATTTTTTTGTTCTCTAGGAACCAGACCAGGGTACCACATTACATGTAGTTGTCTTTTCTTCATTGTCTCCTCTGGTCTGAAAGTATCTTAGTCTTTTGTTTGTTTGTTTTTCATCATGTTGATTGTTTTGAGGATTATGGATTGGGTATTTTTTCCTTCAGTTCGGTTTTGTTTGAAGTTATTTTTGTGATTAGTCTAGAGTAATTATTATCATTACATTTATTTTGAAAACACTTAAAATTTCTGAAAAGCCTATCAATGTATACTTATTTTCTACTTGTATAACAGATTTTCTTCTCTTTCTCAATCTTCCCCCCTTCTCTATAATTTCTCTTTATAATATCTCTCCCACTCTTTACTTCTTCATATGTTTTACTTTCCATCTATTTTTTATATATTCTGTTATTATGTGTATTATCGGTTTTATCCCCTTGTATAAATGATCCAACAAATATTTTTTGAGAATCCTGTTTGTAAGGCCTTCTGCATCCTGCTAAGGATACAACAGTGAACAAAATAATATATTTGATGGCATGAGTGTTAAATTCATGAAAGGGGACAAAAATATCAACTAACCAGGAAAATAGAGCATGTCAGATGGTAATGAAAATTATAGAGACAAAATTAAAACAAAGTAAGAGGATAGGAAATAAATGGAATCATTGGGATGCCAATTTACATAGGGTAGTGACTGAAGAATTTATAAAATGATTTTTTGAGGAGGGAACAGAGAGACTTGAGGGAGTGATGGAAATACACAGTGAAGTTCAGGTAGAAGGAAGGGTACTTTCGGTTTCCCTTGAATGAAGAAATACTTGCTGTGATTAAAGACGATCAAGGAGGATAGTGTGGTTAACCTAGAGTGACATGATCCATGGTTAAAGCTGAGACCAGAAAGACAACTCAAGTGCAAATCATGGAAGTTCTTGCAAGCTAGTTTATGGACTTTTACTGTAAGTGAGATGGCATGTATTAAAAAGTTTAGCGTTATTATGTGACTAATTTTTTTCTACTTGAAAATAGACTTGGGGCATGGAAAATAAGGGAGAAATCAGAGAGAGAAATTAAGAGGTAAAACAGTAATCCAGTTTAAGGATAGTAGTAGATTGTACAATTTAATTAGTAATAGGAATAATGAGAAGTGCTCCGATTCTGGATAAATTCTGAAGTTGATCAGGTAGAGTATATCTGCAGAATGATGGTAGAACGGAATTAAAGATATCCTCAAAGCTTTGGGTATGAACTAATGCCACAATTATCTTACCATTTATTGATAAGGGGTTGATTTAGGAGGAAAAGACTTTAGTACAGTGAAGATATGTATCAAGTTTTTGATTTGGTACATTTTCAGACTCTGATAGTTACTAGATATTAACTGAAGTTGTCATTTATGCAGTTGGTTATGAGCCTAGAGTTTAGTTAAGTGGTTCTTCTTGGAGATAAATTTGAGATTTATCAGAATATAAATAAAATGTAAAGCTTGTGTTCTCGATAGAAGTGTTATCTCTCTCAAGGAAGTAAAAATTGATTCTTGGAAGGTGGAAAACTCTTTGAAATTACAGTGGTCTGTGGCTTTCCATATCTCAAACCTATATGAAAAATTCTTATTCCTTAATATTTAATTTCTCTCATTAGGGACAATGTAAATTCAATTTAACTTTTCTCCTTAGAGAGATATTAATAAAAAAAGGTTTTAGAAATAATGATTTAAATTTATAAGACTAGATCTGATGATCTAAAATAAGAGTTCAGATAAAGAATAAAAAACTTTGAAGAATGATCCCTGGAGCACCATAAATTACAGAAATTGGAGAAGTAATAATGAGCCAGTAAATGAAATGGAGAAGGATTGGCCAGGAAGGGAGCAAGAGAACAGAATGCTGTCCTATATATTAAGTGAAAATGTTTCTTTCTTTTTTTTTAAAGAAGGAATAATATCCCATGTCAAGTATTGTAGAAAGTAAGTTGAGGAAAAATGTATCAATAATTCTTTTTAGTTTTTTAATTAGAAAGGAAAAGGGGAAAAAGCATATTAAATGAAGGGATTTGTTTACATTTTGATTTTATAAACAGTGGGATACTACACTATATATGTATGCCTATGGTAATGATGCAGGAGAGAGTAAACTGATTCGAATAGCTGAGGAGCCAATATCTGGATCAATGTATTAGCGTAAGTCAGTAACCATGGATTCTGGTGAATATGAAGAGTTGTTTTTAGCTATAAGCACAATCACAATATCCTTAATTTCAAGTGATTTGACAACAATACAGTCACAGAGGAAAAAACGTTGTATGTGGCAGTAAGAGCAATAATTTTCCCATTGCTTTTATATTCTCTACAAAATGAGAACAAAGTCATTAAGTGAAAATGGAAAGAAAGAAAATGTGTTGGAATTTTGAAGGGAAACAAAAAGGCATGAAATAATCTTCAAGCAGAACATGAAAGTTAGAAAAATATGGTATGACTCCAGGTAGTTTTGGTACACCATGTGAGATGAAATGTCATTAATTTAAAGTGAGCTGAATTAGTATCGTTATATATTTTCCTCTAGCCACATTAATATACTTACCCATAGGCTGAAATATGTGAAAAAAATTTTTTTTGTTGTGTTTTGTTTTCAGAGAAGGAAGAGAGTGACTTGAGGATGTATGCAAGGAAGTGACTCTAATGATGGACAGTGGAATCTGGGGTGAGTAACAGGAAATGAAAACACAAGAAAAGCAAAAGTGCTGAGAAAAGGATGGCATATCTAGAGGAACTGAAAAATTATTGGAAATCAAGTGTGGTGTTGACATGAAAAAAATAAATATTGATTGAGTTTAGGACATTTGAAATTTATGTTATGAAAAGGTATTAGCTATTGGTAATGTAAAATCTTAGATTTTGTAACCATCATTATATCAGGGAGTGAAATAACGTGGAAGACATTCATAGTAGGAAGATAGTTCAAGGCACTAAGAATATTATATACTGAAAGAACATGTGCTTGGTTATTAAAACACCAAGAACCATAAAAGAGTGTTTCTGTTAATAATCAGATCTTAAAAGAATGAGGGAAATTTAAAGAAAAATCGTTCAATGAATGCATAAAGAGGTTGATATCATAATATGGTATGATAGCATGAACCTTAAGCTAACACTGGAGACTTTTATGGAAAAAGTTTATATTGCCCTACAAACAGTAACGTGGTTCATTGCCTTTGCTGCTGAAGTTTTTTCCTCTAGCATAGTTCTTGGAATTTAGTAATAGCTCTTCAGATATTTGTTAAATGAAACTATAAATCCATGATTGAGTCTATAAAATAAAGGGAATTGATAGTAGTTCTTAAAAATAATTATCAGTTCTAAAATTTAAATATTTACACATATGAATATCATTCGATATGTGTTTTAACTAGGGGTGTTATTTTAAAAATGATGGTTAACAATTTTTTCCATATCTAGCTTTATCCCATGACTTACCAATTATTACTTTAAGTCCTATGTCATTATCCTACTTCAATAAATATTGAGCTCAGCAGGAAGACATTTTTATTGCTTTGCTTTTCAATTGCTCTAAAGCTACAATCTATAAGCTATATTTTTAAGTTTTTTAATACCAGCCTTGGAGGTAGGGCTCCTAATATCTCTTACTGGTCTTAGATGCCTTATTATTCTAATATTCACCAAATTAGAATCCTACTAATAACCTACACATCTCTCACCAATGAACACTCAGAATCTCAGTGTTTGCTTTAAAATGGTGTAAGCCTGTCTCTATATTCATCCCACTTTTAATTTCAACTAATATTGAACTACATATGTTGACTTATTTTTATATTTGTAATCATATCTCTGCTTGCAGATTTTGATTCCAAAGCTTAACTTGCATTCCTAATTCTGTATGAACCCTGACTCTATCTATATTCCAAACTGCTTTACTTGCTCCTCAGTGTCCTGTGACTGCTTGACCCCTGATCCACGCAAATGTAGAGATCTCTTTAGGGAATATTTTTGTGGGACACAGAAGGAACGTGTGTGATGTGTGTCAGCAAATGCCCAAATAAATTTACAGTCATTTAACACCCTACGTACCAACAGTATGTGGTGGCATGTATAAATGGCACAAAGAAGTCTGAGTTTCACAACGGACAAGAATATTCCATGAGGAGAAACATACATACTAACTCTATTTAGCACCATGTAGGCAGCCGAGGAAGATCTCCATGAGAGAATTTTAAAGCTACAAAAGAAGTGAATATGGAGTTAGCCATCTGGGTTACTAGTCAAGGAAGCTGAAGCTTAAGGTAGCAAGTACTAGAGGTAAAGGCTCATTCCCTATGCCCAGTGATTCCTTCAGTGGAGAAGGGATGTACACTAGCATTGCTGTTGCGTTGCTCTCACTAATTTCTCTCCTGAAGGAGTTTAAAAATCAACTGTCCATGATCATTGCAGCCCTTCCCTCTCCCCTTCCTCTAGAAACCTGACTTTCTTCTGGAGCAGATTTTCTGCTCCGTTTGTCTATAAAAAGGTTTTTACAATGCCTTTAATTGTTAAACCCAAAAGTCCCTTCTAGTTTATTTTTAAATAGCATTCTGGCATACTGTATCTTTTTCTTAGCCACTCTCTTCAATTTGATTTCATCTACATAAGTTTATCTTACATCCTCTTTGTTTCCTTTTAAATATGTCTACAATGTTGTTATTTTTGTGGTGGTTAGGAATACTGCCTCTGCACTTATGAACTGTGAGAAATTGGACCATTTATTTAATATTTTTGTTTCATTTCCACATTTGTAAAATGAGCCTAATAAATGCAAAAGTATTATAGTGCAATTTATTGATATCATGTTGCTTCTTTCATAACCTCTATAATACTGACAAATAGACAATCTCAGGATCTTTCTAATATTTCTCTACTTTACCCCAAGGATGTAGGTATATTATTTACACTATCCTAGGGAATGGAACCAATGCATAACCTTATTTTTACAATGATGCATCTTTTCCACAAAAAGTTCTAATGGTATGACCAAAGTAGAAAATGAACCTGCTCTTCCAAACTTCATGGAAAATGTACTGACATATTTAAAAATACATCTCATGATGTATTAAAAATTATAATTTTCAAAAATTGCTCTGTTCATTTACAAAAGAAGGAGTCATATGCATCTCACTTGGCAATTTTTTTCCCAATTTCTTTACTTTGTAATGACATTGCATCCGAGGGAGCATTAGTCTAAGACAATATGCTAAATAGTACATATAAATAATAGCATATTTATTAGCACACTAAACTTTAGGAAATCATGCAACTCAGTAGTACATATGTGGCTTTTAAAATGAGAAAACAAGAGCTCTGACATGACCACAGTGTGTCTTCCTAGAGTGCCTCCTCACTATTTCATATGAAAATAGTTATATTTAAGTCTTGATTTTTCCTAAAGAGTATACGTTTCTGGGACAAAGAAGAAATGAAAAAACTTACCTTATCTTTGTTCAGAATAATGTTGACAAGAAAAATGACAGAATTATTTGTTTAACTATACTCATTTTAGGTTCTTTTTGTTCATGAGCTAGAATTACAAATTTATTTTGAACACAAGTCACATCAGTTTCCCTGATTTTTTATTAATAAAATTAAATTACAAATTTTATAGGAACATTATTCTTATTCTTTAGGGATACACTCCAGGACATTTTTTAGCCATGTATTTATACCAAATATGAATTTTCAGCTATTACTTTAAATATTTGCTAATCACATTAGCACGGAAATAATCTTAGTGGTTTAAATATACAACTTAGAGATAAAATCCTTCCTAGCATTTGCTTCCTGAGAATAAAATTCTCAATATCTACCCAAAATAATTAGAGCCATCTAATAATGAGGTCAAGCTATGCACCATAATCGATCAGCAGCCTGGCAGTAATGGTGTCTGCAAGAAATACATCAAACTAATGAGCAGCTAAGAGCCATGAGAATAACTCTTGGTGCTTCAGATCTAGACTTTCAATGGCTGTCTGAAACACTTCAAAGACTACAAGGATTGATTTTTTTTAATAAGTCCTTGAAATAAATGTTCTGACTATTTTTTCTTTGCAGTTGAAAATCAAATCAAAGGAATTTTATTTGAAATAGTTATTGTAAAAGCAAATCATTGTGAATACATGAAAGTTAGCACCATTGTACCCTCTTCTCCCCGTGACTTGCTAGATGGATGCACTGTGGGTAGAAAGAGGCCGGAAGATGTCCATCACTTTTCTCGTTGACACAGTTTATATATAAATGAATAAGATAAATAGTTTGTAGCAGTTAGAGTTCATAATTTTCAAGAAGATCATAATGTTTCAAATTTCTATATATAGCACTTGCTTAATATGCACAGTGTCCCATAAATCTACCTGGTAAAATTAGATAGTTTGTATTATTGGCTTAATAATGAGAACTATTGTCATTATTCTTATTTAACATATACATTAACTATAGAAGAAAAATAACAATAAGTATAGCTAATACCTTTTTAGAAATTGCCATGTTCTGGGAAGTATTTTACATGCCTTAAACTAAATCAGCCTTATGACATATCTCCTATTAGTATTTCCATATTTCAGTGAGAAAATTGAGGTATTGTATGATAAAGTAACTTGGAAAAACACATTCAGTTAGTAAGTAGTGAAAGTCCAGTTTGTGCCTAAGCACTCTATCTTCATGCAGATACCTAACAGAATTATGCTATCCTTACTTCATATCAGGAGTGTTTCAGGGAAAACTTTAATTTAGAGTTAACATTTGGGAAACCTAGAAGATAGTATTATGTTCCATTTTTAAAACCCACTTCTGTTATTTCTACTTTAAAATTTGTGTGGTATATGTCTTCACTGTCTTATGAAGACCAGTGCAGCCACTGTGGAAAGCAATGTGAAGGTAACCTCAAAAAATTAAAAATGGATCTGCCTTTTGATCCAGCGATCCCACTTCTGGGAATATATTGGAAGGAACCCCAAGACACTAATTCAAAAGAACATAAGCACCCCTATGTTCATTGCAGCATTATTTACAATAACCAGGATATGGAAGCAGCCCAAGTGTCCTTCAGTAGATGAGTGAATAAGACAACTATGGGACATTTACACAGTGGAATACTACTCAGCCATAAAAAAGAAGAAAATTTTACCCTTTGCAACAGCATGGATGGACCTGAAGAATATGTTAAGTGAAATAGCCAGTCAGAAAAATACAAGTATCATACAATTTCACTCATATGTGGACTCTAATGAACAAACTGAACTAACAAGGAAAATAGGGACAGACACATAGACAGAGAGCAAGCTGACACCTAGTGGGAGGTGGGAGGGTAGGAGGGTGGAGGGATTGAGCAAAAAGGAAAAAGGACTCATGGACATGGAAAATAGTGTGGTGACTGCGGAGGGGGAGCGGATACAAGGGTACTAAATGGTAAGGGGAAAAATACAATAGAGATTAAATCAATTAAAAATAAAATATAAAACATTACAGTTCACCAAAGCAAAGCAACATCGTTTGCTTCATATCAAAAGTTAGTTAATATGATGAAAAGAAGGCAAGCACCCTTATAACTAATCTTTATAAGCTTTTTCACAAAGAAATCATGTTCTTTTAAACGTTTCAAATTTTTGTATACTAGGTAAATACTAGCTTCACTATTAAAAAATCTTGCTGCAATGGTGCAAATATTCTATGATCTGTACTCTCCAATATGGTGGTTACTTGCCACATGCGGCTATTGACCAGTGATAATGTGACTGGTGCATCTGAGAAACTAAATTTAAAATTTTCAGTCATTTTGATTAATATAAGCTTAGATATAAATATCTACATGTTCCAAATGGCTCTTGACTAGGAGAGCTGTGTTCTCTACTTTGTGTTCTAGCAGGTTTATCCAAGAGGCTATTCATAAGCATAAACAATGACTGAGCTAATTTGTCTTGAAATCTGTGCTCCTGATGCTACTGATAGATCTAGTTCTTGTTCCAGAAATCCTATCTCAGCTCTCTTATCAACAACTCTGAGGAAGATGCCATTAAATATTGAAAAAGATGAAGATCAAGGACTAAAGACAGAAGTGGGTAAAATATAGGGATGACTTACATAAGGGCCCCTAAATTGTGAGGATTAAGGAATATAAGTGCTAGGTTCTTTCACTAATATAACCACACATTTTTTTTTTCCATCTACCCATCCACTTTCTTTTTCTAGACTTCATGGATAATGCCTCAAACCAGGTTCTCTACAGAATAGAATTGGTCTCCTAAACTTGAACCTATTTCCCTTTGACTGAGTTAATGCATCTTTTTGAAATGTCAATACAGTTGCTCTTAAGAAAAAGGAAACTAACTGAAGAAAAATGCTTCTTTATACCACCTTTTTCTATTTTATTTTCATATAGCAAGAGCTAAATTTGCTTATATATACTAATTATTACTTTTTGGATTAACACAACCTGAAGAAATATTTCTATTTCATGAGAAAACCAGCCTCAAAGAATACATAGCAGAAGTTAAGGCAAAGGGCATTTGAGGATGATTGGAAAGAATATGTATGTAACACCGTTGAGAATGAAGCCAGGGGTGACAGCAATGGGTGAGAGGGAAGGAAAGAGGTAAAATAAGAATTGTTATGAACTTAACAATCTCCCCCCATGTAGTTTAAGGTCAGAGACAGGCATCGCTTGGCAGGAAAAGTACCACATCTTACGATAACAGATATTTAGATATTACGATATTACATAACAGATATTACGATATTATCTACGACATTACGATAACTAGAAGAGAATAGGAGAATATGATGCAATGAATTAGAAGTGTTTCAGCAGTTATATGACATCTTGAGACAGTTCTAACTCAGAGATTTTTATACATAGTTTCTCTTTATGTCAGAAAATTAGTTTAGAAATATGAAATCTCTGGCTCCTAAATGAAGGTCAACAGTGTAATGATTTCCAAATGCATTTTTTTCAGTCTACCCAACATAGCATATTTTCAATATGTAAATACTCTAATGTGTAAAAAGAGGTAGAATATTAATCTTTGACTGAATAGACAAGATGGTCAAATCTGACCCCGTCTCAGGATTACAAATATAGAAATACACCAAATTTGAAAGCCAAAGAAGACCAGGCTTGGGCTTTAAATCTGGATTTGTGATGTTTTTCTTTCGGCACCTGCTTTCATCTGTTTAAGCTTCAAAATTTATTTCAATGTCATTTTTGTGCCACATGCAACACTCCTATAGGAGGAAGTGCACCCTAGGCTCTGACAAATAAGACTTGGGTGCCATGGTTGGAATTTCATAGCATTGAGTCTGAACTTGTATATTCTGCCTGAATGCAAGACATGACATTTTCAGCTGATAAATTGTGTAAACCATGAAAATACTTCTGAAGGCAGAAAGGGTTCAGCTTACTGTTTTAGCACTACCTGGAAAATCTCAATATATTATATTCTCAGTTATGTCGCTTTCCTAAACTTAGTTTCAAAACTTCCCAAAGGTTAAGAACGAAAGACAAAATTAAAGAAATGAGAATTAAAAGCAAGAATGGAGCATACAATAAGATTTAAAAAAAAAAAATTAGGAAGCAAGAGAGGAAAGGCCATTTTGGGAGCCTAAAATTCCTTGTTCTTATACTTTTAATATTGTCCTTATTTCTTGATTTCTCAGTTGTTTTTTTCTGACAATTTTTTTTCTAATTTTAGAAACAGAAATTAGATTCTCAAAAAAAAAATCCCTGTGGTGGTTAATAAAATTATCGCCAGAAAGACTTTTTACATAAAAATAAGCTGACCTGTTTAAAAATCAAGGTCTACACACTTGTGCAGATTATGAGTTTGATTGACTTTTTATTGTATTCTAAAAATGGAATGGAAAAATTCTTAGAAACTTAATTATATATGTAAACTTCTATAACATCCTGTACATTATTCCTATATAAAGGAATAGTGAAGTAATCAAATGTAAAAACAAAACTACTTTACACAAAAATTAGATAGGATATATGTCTCAATATAGCAGAGCATTGTGAGAATAGTTGCTGGTTATGCTAAAAATTTTTTACTTTTAGAAAATATGCCATGACTTAAGTAGAGAAGGGATTCTATCATTGAGAAGGAGAAAATTAAATTTAAAAACTTAACCTAAGGAAAATAAAATCTTGAATGCTATTCCATTGTTAACAAACTTCATGTAATTATTGTAACTCATGAAATAATATCTTTTGGATGTTATTGGATTTTGATTTGGTGGTGGTTTATGTAATATCCTTTTAGTATATTTTCATTTCCAAATATTTGATTTCAGTTCTTTATATATCTTCAAATGTGCTCATGTTTTTTGTCCTCCTTTCTTGTATGTCAATCCATAATTTATGTTATTTCTGGGCTTGTTTATTTTCTGTTGTAGATTTCATTGGTTTTTTTGTATGTTTGATAATAATTTATTGGACACTAGACGTTATTGACTCTATGTTGCTGATTGGTAAATTTTGTTTCGTGTCTTCAAATATGGGTAGGATTTGCTCTGGGGGATTGGTAAATTTGGACTCACATCTTTTAGAAGTTTGCTTTTAAACTTTTGTGGGCATTTCTGAGCAACCTTTAATCTAGAGCTCATTTGTTCCCATCATGGGGGCAAAAGCCAGTGTGAGGGATCTAAAGATTAGCAAGACTTTTGATGTGAGCTGGTCAGAGCAGCTTTTTTTGGCCCTATGACTTTTGGAGATTTTTCTCCCAACTTCATGTGTCTAGATGATCTGTACTTGTTTTGGGTAGTTCTCCCATAATCATATACAAGTCAGTGTTCAGTAAAATACTCAAGGAACCTCTTTGGAGATATCTACAGCATGTGCCCTCTCTCTCTGCCTCTTTTACCATAACTCTCTTCTCTAAAGTGATTTACTGTCCAAACTCTAGCTGGCTTTGCTATCCCAAATTCCAAAATTTGTCTCCTCAACTCAGTGAGACTGCACTGAAAACTGGGGAATCTTTGCGGGCAGGAAACTGGTACAATCATAAAATTCATCATTTGTTTTTATTAAGTAGTCCTTGACCCAGAGTGCTGTACTTCCTTCTTTCTGAAATTCATTGTTTCTGCTATGTTTTCTGAGTTTTATAGGGTTTTTTTTGTTTTAGTTTTCTTCTGCAAAAGGTTAAATACCATACCTATTCCTTCATCATATCTAGATGTAAAAATCTTGTATTAATAATTTACAAGTTTAATCTAAATAGTAGTTCAATATAAGCACTCTGACTTCTGTAGATACCAATTACAAATTTATATATTATGATAAAATAAATGAAAGCCATTTAGTGGTTAATTTTTTAGAGTGTAGGATGACAAATTTTGGTAGAATGCATAATATAAGGTAACAAATGAGCCCTTTCATATTTGTTTATTCCATGCACATCTCCAGATATGGAATTTTCACTATATTTAAAATTTGTCACAACAAATATTCATCAGATTTATGATTGTATCCCCATCTTTTAATATAGAGATTTATAATTCTATGTAGCAAATGAATAAAAAATGAAGGTCAATTAAAAGATTATTATAGTGATACTACATTATAAATAATAAATTAATTTCCCTAAGCAAAATTAAAAGACAAATGACAAGTGGAGAAAATATATTTACAGCATATATCTCATACAAAGTGTAATATACTTAATTTATAAGAAGTTTCTAAAAATTTAGGTTATGAAGACCGAAGAGCATATAGTAATCAGATAAAATATGGCATGCTATTTACAGAAAAATAAATACAAATGGCTCCATAAAATGTAAAAAGAAACAGTTTTGCATATTACAAGGGAAAGTCAAAATAAAAGTATGATTTCTCATCTGTCAGGGTGGCAAAACATCTCTCTTGACAATATGTCTAATGTATCACTGATGAAAATGCGAAATGCCTCAACTTCTATAAAAAGGAACTTGGTGATGTCTCGGGAAATGACATGTGCATCTACAGCTCAGTACGGCATCTGTATCTTAACACAGCAGCCCTACTTCTAAAAATCTGTTCTAAAGGTATACTTGGAAAATAGCTTATAAACAGCTTTTGCTCTAGTATTATTTGTAATATCAAATAATAGTGTTAAAAACAATAAAAATTCCTATCCATAAAAGACTGGGTTTTACACACACACATACACATGCACACACAGAATCCCAGAGTAGAGTGCTACATGATTGCAAAACCATATGAGGAAGAGCTCTACATGCTGATATGGAGTGATTTCCAAAATACAGTGTTAAATGAAAAAATAAGACACTAAACAGAATATCTATTATGCTGCCTTTTGAATAACAAAGTAGAAAAGGGAACACACACACATACACACACACACCATGGTTTTCTTTACAAAAAAAACAAAGGAACACCAAGCAGAAAATCCTATAAATAGTTATTACTTATAAAGAGAGTGGAGAAAGAAAATGAAAAAGAGAAGAAAAACCTCTTAATCAAAATTATATAAAACAAATAAAGCTAATTGCATATAATTTTGGTGATATAACCTCATTTAGGAAAAAAATCAGTTCAATTGTTCATACATTCTCAAAGCAATTTATCTAAGGACAAAAGTAAATGCAAAAGAAGAAATTTCAAATATTACCATATTGCTATTGTTATATTGTGGATACATCATGAAACTTTTGGATATTGTTGGTTAAAGAAAACAAGTAATTATGTTAATATAGTATAAAAAATAGACTTTCAGAATAAATGATAAAATAGTATAAATCTTGTATTTGAATTGAATAAAGCAATGCAAATTTTCAAAATATTTTTATTATTGAATGCATCCTCTAGCATTGTGCATTGAAAAGATATAAGGGCACTAGTAACCCAGTAGCACAAACACCTCTAACAGTCAGACTTTTGTTTATTAAATATCTTTCCATAGTAGAACTAATTGTCATCTTCAGAGAAGAAAGCTCATTTAAGTGCTGTGCAGAAATGTATGAGATAACTTTGGGAAATATGATTGAATATAAAGAATGGAAGTTAAAAAGACTACGGAATCCATTAAAAAAACACAGGAGGCAGTTTGGGGAAACTCTTACTGCATTAAATTAGAATCATTTGTGATTTGAAAAGATTATTACTAAAATATATTAAAAACATCAAGTATATAAAAATCCCAGAGTTATAAGATAGATAGGTGACAGATAGATAGATAGATAGATAGATGATAGATAGATAGATATAGAGATATATGAAATCATGGAGAAATAAAACAATACTTATTAGAGAACACTGCAGTTTTCCAGACACCAATTAATTATGATGCAAATTAATAGTTAATGAGAAAAATTAAGAATTGTTTCTGTACTTTCCATATGGACTACATTATACAGTTATTAAAACCCCACTAGATGAAGGGCATTTTAAAATACATGCCAAATTTTTGAAAGAACTAGAAAGTCACAATTCTGCAATTCCTAATAAGTTACGTTTTGGGGCAATGGTGTGATTTATATTATTTATTTCTCTAAGTAACAAAGCACCAAGGTCAACAAACTTATTTGAGTTTACAAACTATTGGCAAGTAGTGATTTAAAATGAGGCGGCCTCTTTGCAAAGCAGTGCAGTAAGATAGTAAACATAGAAAGGAAGAAATAGTTCATGGCATTTTATCCCAGAGGGTTTTAATATTTTTGAATCTAAAATGAAATTCCTTTGCTTATGAAAAGTTCTATGCTCAGCTTGGAGGCTGCTATGAAACATTAAACACTGTCAATTCTTACTGTGATCTTGCATTAATACTGCATAACATCAATATTTTATATTAAGAATGTTAATTATCCCTGAGATTCTGGAATGCCTAACAGTGCTAAAGTACTAGTGCACTCATTTTATTTTTAATTCACTTTCTTTTTTCTATTGGTTGTTCTCCCTGAATCTGATTCTTCTCCCTGCAGTGAGAAATGAGTTAATTCAGCTCTCACTGTCAACTGGAAAACCCTTGGAGCTGAGTTAATTCATCACCTACTGACAAAAGGTTAAAAATATTGAATGTCAATATCCAGAATGTGTTCCCACTCACAGCAATTGTTTGGCAGTAAGATGATGAGCTCTGGGAATATAGTTCAGGGCTTGGGTGTTCTCTGTGTTCATTAAGTTATTTTTTAATATGCTTTTTATATGAATATAATATGTTTCCCCTTTACTTTTTTTTAACACAGTCGACACTGGAGATATAGAAATTATGCAATCAAAGCTAATACAGCGAAGAAATGTATGAATGTACTTTCACAACAAAAGCAAACTTTCACGGCTGACTTGGAGAATTATCAGCTGGATTTATAGCACATAGGTTCATGCTTATCTCGTTACACATTCAAACTCTAGTCATTTACAAAGACTGAACAATAGGATCATCTAATCTTTGAATGAATTTAACTCAATTAACATATGCAAAGAACTCTGGTAGGCAGCAGGAGAACTAGGCAAAAAATTTACCCCTGAATTGAGAGGACTGGTGTTCTAGCAGTTCAAATGAAATTTATGTATATGCATGTATGTGTATATGTATAAACATGTTTACACACATGTGTAGACACATAATGCATTATAGAAAGAATATATTAGAAAAAATATGGAAGCTTAGATGAGACATTAATTTGAGCAGTGGATATACACATGGAAGTACTTCCTTGAGATTTGAAAATTAGAGAGAGCAATAAACTTAAAAATAGGTAACATTATAGTCTTTGGAGATAGTAGTCATCTCGTGCATCTCATGCATTTTTATACAGAGAATACAGTGTGAAGAAATATGTATAGAAGAATGGATAAAATATTAACATTCCAGTTTGATTTTTCAAAATATAGTCTGCAAGAATGTAGAGTCAGCAGGGTTCTTGATCAAAACATTGTTCGTGATGACAGCAGTAGTAGCAATAGTCACTAATTCTGCAGCATCTGAGAAACATGAACTTATTTAGGGATGGTTTAAACCAAGAAGAGTTCCAAGGACCCATAAGAATAGGAACCTTCCAGTCCGTTGAAGTCAGCTTCCATGTAAGTAAGGAGATTTTATAAGCAAGGAGCAGGTACAGCATTCCGGTGAGGAACAAGGAGGATCATATCTAGGCTTGTCATGGCAGACGGAATATAAGAAGCAGGTAATATGGACTTGTAGACAAAACCATCTGATTGAACTCAGGATGAGTGAGGAAAGAACGAAATACAATGCTGGAGTTTCAGGCTTCAATGACAGGTAGCATATAAATGATACTGTGGTGCCACCTGGAATGTAAGACAGGGAAAAACACACATGAAAATGTATGGGCAGGTATGTGTGTTTTTATAGCTGTGTATACAGGTACAGACCGTTCTCATTTGTTAAGCAGTATGTCCGTGTGGACTCAATATTGAATTACTGGTCTCCACAGGGCACTTGAATGGTGATCTATGTAAGTCAGAGGGTGACTGGGTGACCTGAGGCTGTGGTCAGATTGGGGTCATCAACAAAGAAAAACAAATATAAGGACTAGAAATTATTTTTACTTATTGAAAATTAAAACCCCATTTTAAACAAAATATGAATGAATTTAATACATATATTTTATAGATTTTTTCCTTAAGATTTTACCAAAATTAGGACAGAAAGTAATTTACATAGTGAGTTTATTTTCTCTTGTGCACAGACATCCACCACTTAGGCTGTATTATGTGGGTTGACAAGTCCCTGTTGATTTTGTAACCAGAATTTTCCTAATACCATAAATTCTTGTAACAGGTGGGAACTTCTAGAGATCTCCAGTTATCAGATCCTTAAGACAAACACAAAACTGAATTTGATATTGTTTTCAGTGATATAGTATTGTGCAAATTACATTTAGCATTATATAGGTACTGATAAATATCTAAGGCTTTAAAGCTATGTAAGGCTTTGATCTGAGTAAAGCCAGAATAAATATATCCATGTACTTGACAATTTAAGTTGTTACAAAATATTTGCTATTGCAATATACTTGGTGGTATATTCCTTCATTTTACATATGCGCCAGAGTTTCTGGGTAATATTCTGAGTATAATTAATAGGTTATGAATAGTATCAACTTTATTTAAAAATATTAAATTGCTCCTAAAGTTGTAAGACAGAGATGTGATGTATACCTGCTTCTTATTGTTTCAAACTTTTCTAGTTGTGTCTTCTCTTTTCAGAGAGTGCAGAGCAGTAGTGACTACAACATGCTTGTATAGGATAGCAGATTTAGTTTAGCAAGTACTGTTATTCAATAATTAAAATGCAAAACTTTAATTTGTTCATTTATTTTCCTTAGATGGACTACTTAAATGACAAAGATTTTTTCAATTACCTAGTAAATATCAACATTTATTTCATATTGCAATGAGGTAGTCATATAAATTAAGAAGGAATAAAATTCTGAGATTTTTTTCCTAGAACTTAATTGTTAGTCAGGTGAAATGTCAGACTGTATATTTTAAAGGTATAAGAGTAGCAAAACCCTCAAATGTTGTGGTAGAAATCTTCACAGAAGAGTCCTGACCATTTTGCCAACTTCACTTCTGGAATTTCCTCACTTATCCTCAGTGCTCCAGACACGTTAAGGAAGCTGTGGTTGTTCAGACATCTCAATTCAATGGCTGGAATGCTCAGGCTTCTTTCTTTCCTACTTTCTCTCTTCCTCCCTCCCTCCCTTTTTCCTTCCTTCCTTCCTGCCTTCCTTTTCAATATGTACAGGGTTCAGTGCAAATAATGCTCCTTTTTGTTACAAAATATTTTATAACAAATCATAAGCACGTAATTATGTAATATAACAATATCATACTCAAGCATACCATGTGTCATTTCAGGTGAAGTGTTCAAATTGCTGTCCATCTTGCATGAGACATTCATTTACCTTACCAACCACACTCAAGTAGGCATTACTTCTTCTGGACCCTCTGGGCATATGTGTGTGCATGTGCATGTGCATGTGCGTGTGTGTGTGTGTGTGTATTTTTATATGTATAATTGTTGACACTATTACAGATGCCCCCCCATTTTTCTCTCATTGCCCATCCCCACCCTTCCACCTGGCCTTCACCACACTGTTGTCTGTGTCCATGGGTTATGCTTATATGGTCTTTAGTTAATCTCTTCACCTTCTTTTATCTAGTCCCTCCCAATCTCTCTCCTCTGACGCACATCAGCCTTTTCCACGTGTCCATGTTCCTGGTTCTTTTTTGTTTGTCAGCTTATTTTGCTCATTAGATTCCACATAAAAGTGAGGATTTTTGGTATTTTAGAAACACATGTCACCTAAACTATTCCCCTGTTCTCATTTTCACCCTAAGAAGACTGATTAAACATAACCCCCTAAGGAGCGGTCCCTGACCATCTCCCCTCTCCCATTGGTGGTAAGGTTTTCCTAACTCGTGTTCCCTCTCTGCACTTTCTTCATAACATTTATTTTAAATCAGTCGAATTTTGTTAGATTTTATTTAGAGGCTTATTTGTTTAGTTATTTGTAATTATTGTAAATATGCATCCTTATTGTCAGCTCACTGAAGTCAGTAATTTTATCTCAAGAATTACCGCTCTTTCACTTGCACCTGGTAGGCACATATTAAATATTTGTTAAGTACATTAAAAACCAGGAAAGGACTAGAATCTCTAAGGAATAATGTTCATATTTGTAAATTGATAATGATATAGCAAAACTTTTTAGATAATTTGAAGTTTTCTATTACTGTATTATTCACATAATTGGAATGCTTTCTTGTATTTTGTTTCTTAAAGTTACTTTGGTTTAAAATTGAGAGAAATTCTCCAGATACTATAAAGCTTGATTAGTATATTTTCTTTTCAGTTTTGACCAAATTAATTCTAATTATGTTTTTGTTAAATAGCAACGCAGTTAATGTGCTTGCTTTACAATGAAAAGAAAGATGTTCTTCTATAAACTAAATTTGTCAATTGGGAGACATATTACAAATCATTTTAAGATGGTTCAATATCCAACAAACTTTAGAGTCTACATTAGCCAGACATGAAAGATGAAAACATTGCCTACTCTCACGGAAAACACTATCCAGTTTTCCATAAGACGAAAGATGTGTGATACACTGCAGTTAAAAGGCGAGAGAAGTCACTGTATCCAATCAGCATGCTACTCAGTGAGACAGCGAGTACTTATTTATTTTGGGGACTACACGCACTCATCCAATCGGAAGCTCTAGAGATATGTATGTATGTGTGTATTTAATGAAAGCATGGATGTGACAAAAACACTTTATTAAGATATGATGTAAAATAATGCTGTGTTTAATGAAAGTATGCAATTTGATGAGTTTGGAGATAAGTACAATTGACCCTTAAACAACAACAGGACCACTCATCTCCTGATGGATACTTGGGCTTGGGCTGCTTCCAAATCTTGATGACTGTAAATATTGCAATGAACATGGGGATGCTTATGTTCTTCCAAATTAATGTTTTGGATTTCTTTGGATATATTCCCAGAAGTGGGATCACTGGGTCAAAGAGAAGGTCCATTTATAATTTTTTACTGCTTTCCACAGTGGCTGTACCAGTCTGCGTTCCCACCAACATTGCACAAAGGTTCCCCTTTCTCCACATATTTGCCAACAATTGTTTGTTCATTTATTGATGATAGACATTCTATGTGTGAGATGGTATCTCATTGTGGTTTCAATTTGCATTTCTCTGATGATTAGTGATATAGAGCATCTTTTCATATGTCTATTGGCCATCTGTGTGTCTTCTTTGGAGAAGTGTCTATTTAGGCCTTTTCCCCATTTTTTAATAAGATTGTTTGGTTTTTTGGTGTTGAGTTTTATAAGGTTTTTATAAATTTTGAAATTTTGATAAATCTTTATCAGATGTACCAGCAAATACATTCTTCCATTCTGTGAGTTGTCTTTTACTTTGTTGATGGTTTCTTTTGCTGTGCAATAACTTTTTAGTTTGATATAGTCACATTTGTTTATTTTTTCTTTTGTTTCCCTTGCCTTTGGAGAGAGAAAATATTGTTATGAGCAATGTACACAATTTTACTGCTATGTTTTCTTCTGAGATTTTTATGGTTTCAGGTCTATCATTTAAGCCTTTAATCTATTTAGGATTTATTCTTGTGTGCAGTGCAAGAAGGTGGTCTAGATTCGTTATTCTATACATATCTGTCCAATTTCCCCTATACCATTTATTGAATAAACTATCTTTAGCCTATTATATGTGCTTGCTTCCTCTGTCCAATATTGGCTATTAATTGGCTATAAAGTTATGTGTTTTTTCTGGGCTCTTGATTCTGTTCCATTGATCTTTGTGTCTTTTTTTATGCCAGTGCCATGCTATTTTGATTACTATGGCCTTAGAGTATCGATTGATATTAGGTAGCATGATTTCTCCAACTTCGTTCTTTCTCAGGATTGCTGTTGTTAAGCAGGGCGTTTTGTAGTTCCACATAAATTATTGAAATATTTGGGCTCGTTCTGTGAAATGCATCACTGTTATCTTGATAGGAATTGTGTTGAATGTATGGGGGCAGTTACTCAGTGGAATACTACTTGGTCATAAAAAAGAAGAAAAGTTTACCTTTTGCAACAGCATGGGTGGATCTGAAGAATATTATGCTTACAGAAATAAGTCAGTCAGAGAAAGAAAAATATATGTTGAATCTAATGAACAAACTGAACTAGCAAAGAAAATGGGGACAGACACATAGATGGAGAGCAAGATGACAGCCAGTTGCTAGAGGAGATTAGGGGGTGGAGGGATTAAGGAGAAAGGATTCACGGACATGGACAATAGTGTGGTGATTGCTGAGAGTAATGGAGGAACAATTGTAATTAAACAATATATATTTTTAAAATTTATAAATAAATAAAAATAAAACGTGTTTGGATTTTACATATTATTTGTAAAAACAACTCAATACTTGTTCCAAATTTAAAATATTTTTTTAATAAGCATTTTATCACTGGCATTGATTAGAATTTCTGGAGGATGATAGTAACTTTTGGTTGGTTTTATTATTGCTTTTA
Source organism: Pteronotus mesoamericanus (assembly GCF_021234165.1). Classification (NCBI taxonomy): domain Eukaryota; kingdom Metazoa; phylum Chordata; class Mammalia; order Chiroptera; family Mormoopidae; genus Pteronotus; species Pteronotus mesoamericanus. Next base: position 34,802,387 of record NW_026555285.1, on the reverse strand, counting down.
AATTACATATAGACAATCTTATTGAGTGCCTGACCCATAATGGGAGATTCTCATCTCCTGCCTCCTTGGGGGCTCCATTGCCTAACTTTTGGATAGTATTTGAATAAAAGTTATAGAAAATGCACAAATGAAAAAGGCAGAAGCTTTATTAGCAACCCCAAACAGATCTTAACCAAAGGAGACAACAGACTTCAACAGTTCTTGGGCAAAACTCAGATGAGATCTTATTCCATTGATGAGACACACTGACTGCATAGGTCCACACAGGTTGCTCACACAGAAGGCCGGGGTGAAGGAATGCCAGAGTCCTGTGGGCTTTTTCTGAGCAACTAATTGGTCCAATTAGAGGAACTAAAGATAAATATGATACTTTATAGTATCTTCTGAAGTGCAAAGTTTTTAATGTTGTTTTTTTTCCCTCCTGTGAAGATTACTTTTGCTGTTTTTTGTTTGTTTGCTCTTTTCTTGTTTAGTACTTTGCCCGATCTAGATCTGTGAAGTCAGATTTTCCTACAATGTTCGGCAGCTTACGTTTCTTCTTAGTTTCTTGTTCATGTGCTTTGGTTTTTAAGTCTGTTCTCAAAGGGTTTACGCTTGTGTTTGTATGACTTACTGGTCACCCGGTGGCTGGATGGAGTTGTTCTCGAACGCCTGGATTCAGTGAGACACCGACTACCTGATGGGTCCCTAGGAGGGCTGGGAAGTGTACTCAGGGTTTTCACGGATCCCCAGGCTTGTCCTTTTCACAGGTTCTTGTTGCTTCACCTCATTGAGGATAAGCACAACTTCCAGGCTGGCCATGAGTGTTAGGTTGGCTCAAGTCCCCTCTAGCCTTCCCTGTGCAGGCTTGCTGCTGCAGTCAGGTGTACATTTGTCCCAACCTCGGCAGAGCTGGTGGCCCTCCCATGATGCATCTCTGAGATCATCACTTCCTCCCGCAGCACTCTTGTACTATCTAATCCTCAAAAATGAGTGCTGTTCCTTGGTCCACGGCAGAAAGAAGCCAGTACTCAACACTGATCTCCCCTCACTCCCATAGAACCTTCATGCCTATTAATGGGAAGTAGGAGGGTAAAGGGCTGATTATTGCACGATTAAGGGGAAAACGCTACGAATTTTATGTTTTTACCCCAAGTTCATCATCTTGTTCAAGAGTAAATACTTTTGTGATTATTACATGGCTTTAAGCCATTTTCTGAGCACTGAAATATGTGTTTCTGTTCATTTTATTCAGCTTTCCAATAGCGTTTTGCAGAGGTTTTTCTGATTGTCTTATTAGAGAATTAGAGTACTGGAGTACAGAGTAAGTCTTGTTCTTTCTGAAATACATCAAGCATGCTCTTGCCTGGGTCTTAGCAGGTATTCTTCCCTCTTCCTGGATCCTCATCACACCTATAGGTACGTGGATTGCTCCTTCAATTAATTCAGGCTTCCACTTCACTATCAGCCTATTAGAGAAGCCCACACTCAATGCTATCCAGATAGCTTCTGTTCTGTATCACCTTCCCTTTGTTTTATTTTGTTTCATCTCACTCACCACCTCTTATACTAGACACTTAATAACGACCCCTCCCCTGACATGATTGCCAACTTCGTTCCATGTATTGCTGCTTACCCAAAACATACAAATTCTATCTGGCACAGAAGAGGTTCCCAGTAGGTACTGAGTGAATGAATAAATTAGTGATTGAGCAAACAAAGTAAAAAGGGAAATAAGAAAGTACACTTAGCTAGAGGATCTCTTCCTTTTTTTTTCTGAGTTAGAACTGAAGAAAACTAAAAGGAAGAAATGATAGATAGTCCCTAAGACTGAGTCACTACTGTGTTTTCTTTTCCATTTCCTAAGAGTGTGTTACCACTTTATAATGAGCCTCTGAAGAATCCTTTCTTTCTTTGTTTGACTTCTGAGGGGTTGAGAGAATTTCTACAAGCAATTTCTCTTTTTTTCCTTTATTGTTGAAAATGTCCCCATTTTCCCCCTCTGCCTCCTTCCTTCCACCCCCGCAGCCCCTTTCACTGTAGCCATCACCTGCACCGTTGTCTGTGTCTGTGGGTTATGCACGTATGTTCTTTGGCTCATCCCTTCACCTTCCTTCATCCAGTCCCCCTCCCTCTACAAGGAATTTCTATTTCTTGAATGGGGCTACGGGTCCTAAAGCCAGAGCCACTTTATTGAATTGGCATTTAAAAGTCATTATCTTTCACACTTAAATAATGTAAGAATAATTGTTCTAAAAGTTCAAAAGTACTACAGGAACTATTTTCTGTAGCATCACAAGACAAAGCAGATTTCTACATTAACTGCTGAAAACCAAGTATGGCCATTGCATAGTAATAAATGCCTGAGGGTGTTATTGAATAGGAAAATATCAGGGAAACAAGAGTAATTGATGGGCAGCAAGACACTGAAAAGGGCCAAACAATTGAAAAATGAAATGAGACAAATAGTGGAGATGATTTATCACATATATTAGATGTCAGATTGGAAGTGAAGAGGAGCCAAAACTAGTAGGATGTTGGAAAGCTTAAAAAAGTGATGCAGATGAAATGCGCCTTCTCTTTTCTGTGTGTTTAATGTAGTTTGAAGTGAGTTCTTACTAGTGCACTAAATTGAACAGTTAGTAATAAAATGATTAACAGTCAGACAACAAAGAGTTCAGGAGTAAAAAAAAGGTAGGATGAGATAGTTAATTTAATTTTTCAATATAAATATGTTAATCCTTATAAGAGTATATAACAGTATGGAACATACAATTTTTTAATTAATTCTCTGAATTAGAAAAATAAATCCTGTGAATTCTGAAGCAGCATATTTCTATAACTTGTAAATAACTAAGCCATTGACTCATTTTATTTAAGTAGCCCTATTGGGGTTTTCACTGTTATTTTGGGAGATTCTTCTCTCCCCCTGAATTTATTAAATCAGCCTGAAGTCATAAGAATTGTTTTGCAAATGATAGAAAAAAATAGTTTAAACACACAAAACGTATTTTTTAAAAACTCCTCTGGATTAAATTGTGTAATTTATTGCTGCACCTTAAAGAAGTCATCTAGAGATATACTTAAAATTTCCATCCAGCTACCTCAGATGTGACATGTGTCCTTTTAGACAAAGAAAATGGCAAGCCTTGGCTGATGTGGCTCAGTTGGTTGGCCATCATCCCATACATTGAATGGTCGCTGGTTTGAGTCCCAGGGCTCTTAGAGAAGTCAGTTGATCTATGTTCCTCTCTCATATTGATGTTTATCTTTCTTTCTCCCTTCCTTCCCCTCTCCATCTCTAAAAAAAATTGCAAAAAAAAAATGAGGTCTAAAAATCTATCCAAAGGCAAAGAGAAGCATGCTATTGGTCACTTGGTGCTATATTCAAATAATATGGGAATTCCATTTATTTAGAAAGATTAGTCTCATAATGTAGATAAAAACTCTACAAATAGTAAAATTTTAATGTGTTTTGTCTGGGGAAGATTATGTTCAGAGACTGATATTGTTCTTGCAAATAACATATTTAACACAGTTCCACTGTGGGAATAGTAAATTATAATAATGATATTTCATGAGTGAATAGCATACAGAATGATGTTTCTTAATAAGCCAATAAAGAAATAACACTCCAAACCTGTGATAGATGAATTACACTATTGTTCCAAGCAAAGAGAAGGTGACAGAAGTAAAGTCCAAATTTAGTCAAAGTGTAACTTTCTATGAGTTGGTTCTTGGTAGAGTCAGTCTCTCCAACTACAAGCTGGGTGTCACCTGCTGGCTGAGATCCCTTGGTGCTGGGACACATAGCTAGTGGGCAACGATACTGGTGATGGCGAGCAAAGTGGGCTGCTCTGAAGATTATTATTCCATGGACCCTAAAATGGTTTACACCACTGCCTGTGAGAGGTAGACTAGCCAAGGCAAGAACTCGTGTCCCTATGCTTCCTAAGACTACATGGTTTAATACAACTGCAGACCCATAGCTGCCTGACCACAGCTGGAACAAGTGGCTGAAGATCTTCAGAGAACTGTTTAGATCATCAACAAGTAGCCTTACCCAGACTAAACACTCTTGTTTCATTACATCGTAGCTGCTCTTCCATATATTATCAGTAAGTCCCCAGTGGTGCCTGTCAACAGCTGAGCAACTGAACACTTGTGAACAACAGATATAGATGACAAATTCCTGGTACAGTTTCCTACATTCACCCTTAGATCAAAACAACTTCATTTAATTCATAAACAAGTAAATTTGAAATCATGGCAAACCAATGCACCACACAATCTGTAAGGGAATATTTTTCATATTGAATGCAGATTCTAGGTTAGAGCAGACATTTGTTAACCATACCAATGGTTGTTTACCATCAAATGTGCACTTAAAATTGTTTACAGGGCCTGCTTTCACACTGAGTAGACTATGAAGCAAGGATAAGAAATATCCCTTGCCAAGAAATGTATGGTCTTAGAAGGGTAAGGTATTCACAGAGCACTTTACCAAACCATGCAGCCTTAGGCTAGTCACTCAAACTAGAATCCAAGTGAAAGACACAACTCTGTGACTCCCTGTGCACTGTTTCTGTGCATTCCATTTTAGCAATTTTATCATTTTAAATCTGCTAACCACAAAGCAAAACATTTGCCTGTATATTTTCTTTTTTTGCTTTGATACAAAATAACACCATTTTAAGTTTATTGGGATCTAGGGATAAGAAACATTATGCTAAAGTCTCATTTAAGCAATATAACATTTCAGAATTGTCCTCAATTCCCCTAAACATTTATTATAAAACAATACATTCAGACCTATTTTTTAGATAAGATGGCATTCTGCCTATAAATAAATTTCCATTTTACTGAAACATTCTAATTAGTTCAACAATGTGTGTATGTGTTTGTGGTATGTGTATTATGGGATTACTTTGATCAGGATTTTAAATCGATTAATTTAAAATGCAATATTTTTGTTGTCAAACTAAAATGTAAAACATAACAATGTTGCTCTTAATATATTAGGTTGGTAGAAACTTTATGTTTCTTCCAACCAAGTTTCTCTTAATAATGTTTGCATTTATTAAATAAGGCTAAAACTAAGCAGGAATTAATTGTTACCATGAGCAGATTATCAGGTTTATGTAGAAGAAGATTTAGAATCCATCCTGCAATGACATGTAAGATGTGTTTTTGTCTGGGTTTTTTCAGTCCATCTTTCTCTTGGTAAGCAGGAAGATTTGGAATCTGAAAAATCCTCCCTCAACATTCGTTTTCTTACTTTCCATGTGGAATCAGTCAAAGGAGTCAATAGCAATGAAATCATGGCAACCTGGGTTTTGCCTCTCCAATATTTCCCAGAGGAAGAGCCTGTGATCCCATGAAAACAAATGGGGGCCATTTCTATTTATGGAGCCTATTGCTATGAAACTGACATATTAAAGAAACAAACAAACAAAAACAGACTTCAGCTGTTTCCTGCAGTTCCATTTCTTCACATCCCTAGCTGTATGAAACTCCATAATCTGTCTGGGTATTATTCACTCTGAAATGTTCTCTACTTCAAAAACAGCATTGTTTTGCCCAACAATTGAACACTGGCAACTTTTCTGTGATTCTGAAGAAGAGAGCTTCCTACAACCACATTCTAACATTCTATTGATAACCAAGGCCCCCTCCCTTACCTGCCCCACTTGAAAATGTATGCACTTAAGAACTTTGGCTGGTCATATAATTGACCACAATGTTGCCGTATCCTGGGACAGTAGCTCAGCTCCTATTTCACAGTGACTATGGAAACCTGGAGTCACTAATTGTGAATGATGGCCACATGTATTTTATGCTCTAAAATTGTGGAAGCCAATAGCAAAATGACCAACGCATCACTAAAAGCCAGAGATAATGATATTAGAGGGACCATCTTAAAGGTCTCTGATTCTCATCAAGTTATGTGTAATGAGTAAAATAACTCTATTCCAAACCTCTTTTTATATAGATCTGCATTGCAAATGTAGAAATTGTAAGGTTTTACAATTCTACTCTTTATCATTTCAAAACATCTTTCAAGCATTAATTTGTGAGCACTATTCATCTGAAGTTTAGAAAAAGAGTTAAAGGATATAATAACAATACAAAATAAATTTAGATATGGAAAAGTGGATTCTTAGCTTATACAATATTTTACGTTCAATCGGAGACATAAACAGTCTAAAAAGAAAAGAATGAAAACAGAACTCATGATAAAATATAAAACAAAGTAAAAAACAGATATCATTATTGAGTCATTATTGAATGGGTTGTTTTAAAAATAATTATTTTAATCTCATTAGACTTCAAGTATATCCATCTACTTCCTTCTTCATCAGTGCTAAACATTTTTTTAGTATTTATTCAGGGTAAGACACAATACAGAGGCTTTTGCATGTTACATTTCAATTAATCATCTAACAACCTGAATTTGGTGCCAATATTATCATCATTTTACAGTTTAAAAAGTGGACTTTAGAAATATTATACCAAATTACATAGATAATTAATAGTTAAACTAGTTTTCAAAATCTAGATCTTCACAGACCACATTTAAAGTCCCTGAAAATCATGCATACATCCCATTAATAGATATACTTGCTGTTTTGAATTCTCTTTTTGAAATATTTTATTTATTTATTTTTAGAGAAAGGGGAAGGGAAGGAGAAAGAGAGAGAAACATCAATGTGTGGTTGCTTCTCACACGCCCTGTACTGGGGACCAGGCTTACAACCCACGCATGTGCCCTAGACTGGGAATCGAACTGGTGACCGTTTGGTTCACAGGCGGGTGCTCTCTCCACTGAGGCACACCAGCCAGGGCATATTCTTGTTATTAACACTCTAACAATTTTATAACATTAATTTTAATAGTTGTGAACTGCATATGTATTTGTTAAAAAGTTGTCATACACCTATGATAAAAATTCTAAGTAAGCTAAGAATAGAGGGAAATTTCATCAATTTGTTAAGCAATATATACAAAAAAATACAGCTAACATTATATTTCTTAATGATGAGAAACTCAAACCTTTTCCACTAAGATCAGATATAGAAGGATGTCCTCTCTCACCATTCCTTTTGAGCTATCTATGGGAAGTTCTAGCCAATGCAGTAACATAAGAAAAGGAAATAAAAGAGACACAGATTGTAAAGGTGACGTGTCTTTGTTCGTAGATGACATGAATGTCTATGTAGAAAGCTCTGAAAAACCAAAACCAAACAAACAAAAACCCTGGAACTAATAAGTGACTATAGAAGATTGCAAGATGCAAGGTTAATATACAAAGGTAATTCTTGCCTATACTAGTAATGAGTAGCATTTGAAAATAAAATCAAGTACCATTTATATCAGCACCCTAAAAATGATATAGGTTGGTATAAATCTAACAAACTATTTACAAAACCTATTTAAGGACAACCACAAAATTCTAATGAATAAAATCAAAGAAAACTAAATAAATGGAGAGATAGTTTATGTTTAGAAACACTCAATATTGTCAAGTAGTCAGTTTTTCCCAATTTGTTCTATAGAGTTAATAAAACCTCAATTAAAATCTAAGCAATTTATTTTGTGGATATTGAAAAATTCTTCTGAAGTTTATATGGAGAAGCAAATAACTCAGAATAACCAATACCATATGAAGGAGAAGAACAAAATTGGAAGGACTGAACCCACCCTCCTTGAAGCTACAGTAATCAAAACAGTATGGTACTGGTGAAAAAAGAGACAAATACAACAATGGAACAGAACAGAGAGCCCAGAAATAGACCCACATAGATTTAGTTAACTAATATTTGACAAACTAGCAAAGACAATACAATAAAAGGAGATAGTCAATTCAAAAAATGGTCTGGAACAACTGTATATCCACATGTTAAGAAAAAAAATCTAGACACAGACCTTATACCCTGCACAAAAATTAACTGAAAGCGGATCAGAGACATAAATATAAAATAGAAATCTATGAAACTCAGAAGGTAATATAGAAGAACACCTGCGTCACCTTGGGTTGACTTTTTAGGTACATCAGAAAAAAGTTGAGGCCTGGCTGGTATGGCTCAGTGCATTGAACACAGGCCTGTGAACCAAAGGATCTCTGGTTCTACTCGCAGTCAGGGTACATGCCTGGGTTGCAGGCCAGGTCCCCAGTAGGGGGCACATGAGAGACAACCACACATTAATGTTTCTCTCCCTCTCTTTCTCCGCCCCTTTCCCTCTCTCTAAAAAATAAATAAAAATCTTTAAAAAAAGAAAAACAGTTGATAATTTTAACTTTATTAAAATTGAAAACCATTCCATGAAAGGCAATTTCATGATATGAGAAAATAAGCAGACTGAGAAAATATTTGTAAAAGACATATCTTACGAAGGACTGCTATTCAAAAGAGATGGAGAACTCTTAAAGCTCAACAATAACAAACTCAGTGATTAAAGAATGGACCAAAGACCTTGACATTTACCTCACCAAAGGAGTTATGCAGATGACATATAAGGATATGAAAAGATGCTCCATGTTTTATGTTATTAGAGAAGTGCAAGTTCAAACAATAGTGAGAATCTACAACATATGTTAGAAAGGCCAAGATCTGTAACATACTAATATGTGAACACTAGTCACATCAAACGCTGACAGGGTATGAAACTACAAAGACTCTCATTCGTTGCTGGTGGGAAGACAAAAGGGTGCAGCTACTCTGGAAGACACTTTGTGGAAGACACTTAGTTCTTATCAAACTAAATATATGCTTACTATAGTACCTAGTGATCATCTTCCTGGGTGTTTACCTGCAGCAGTACAAAACTTAATGTCTACACAAAAATTTGCATATAGCTTTATTCATAACTGTGAAAACTTGTAAGCAACTTGTAGGCAACTCGTATGCAAGGGTTCTTTAGGTAGGTGAATGGATAAACAATCTACAGTATATCCAGACAATGCAGTATTATTAAGCAATAAGAAGAAGCACGATATCAAGCCATGAAAAGATATGGAGGAACTTTAAGTGCATGTTAGTAAGAGAAAGAAGCAAATCTGAAAAGGCTACCTAGCTTGATTCCAACTTTATAACATTCTGGGAAAGGCAAACCCTCGAGCCAGTAAAAGGATCTGTGGCCACCAAGGGTTACAGTGAGGGGGAAGAGATAAACAGGCAAAGCACAGAGGATTTTTAGGGCAGTTAGAGTACTGTGTATGATACTACAGTGATGGATAGATACATGGCACAATACATTTGTTCAAACCCACAGGATGCACAATACCAAGAGCGACCCCTGATGTAAAGTACAAACTCTGAGTGATTATGATACGTCAGTGCATCAGGTTCGCCAAGTGTAACACTTTGATGAGGAATGTTTGCAACAGGAAAGGCTATGGATGTATAGAAGCAGGGGTATATGGAAAATCTCTAAACTTTTGCTCAATTTTTCTGGGAACCTAAAACTGCTCTAAAAAAAAAAGTCAAAAAAAAAGTCATACCAAACTATCAGTATGATAGTTTTATTTATATTGCAAAATACATGGAGTGAAAGAAGTTAGACAAAGAAATGTGAAACTTTCTGTCTAACGTCTGGTTATGATGTTGTAATAAAAACATAATGCAGAATTTCTTTAAAATGCAGTATACCAGTTGCTAGTTACACATTGTAAAATGTCTGCTGGTAAAATACATTCTTTTGATTTATTTTATATTCCTACTTATAATCTTGGTAAAAAAAAATAACTGTTTAACATACCACAAAACATGATGAGAGACTGATTAAGAGGTCATCGGCCCTGGTCAAGTGGCTCAGTTGGTTATGGCGTCGTCCCCTACACCAAAATGTTGTGGGTTCAATCTGTGGTCAGGGCGTGAACAGGAAGCAACCAATTGATATTTCTCTCTCTCTCCCACTCTCTCTCTCCCCCTCTTCCTCGCTCTCTAAAATCAAGAACCATATCCTCAAATGATGGTGATTACAAAAAAATAAAAAGCTCATCTAATTTTCAATGAAAATAAGCAAGTGCCATAGGTAGCCCAGGGATCTACTAAAAGGAATAAAACCAATTCAGTGAGAATCTGAGAGCAGGCCTGGGTCTTCACATTTTGTCATATGGCTGAGTGCAATACAGGGTATTTTTGAAGTAATTTACTTTGCTTCTTCCTTCAATTTCTTTTTAGGATTGACAAAATAGAAAGAAGTAATTTAAAACTGTGGACTCTTGATCAGACAGATATTAGAAATCACTCTCTTCTGTTTGCAAACAACATGGCCTGGGACAAGCTGCCTAATAATAGTAAACCCTGGCGCTGGGCTGTAATTTTCCATACGCTCACATACACTCCTCTTTGTTTTGCTGTTGTGAAGATCATAGTAAGGTATGGAAAAAAATAATTTAACATAGTGCCTTACTCATAGTAAGCACTCTGAAAATAATAGCTATTTATTCCTTTTCTTATCACTTCTGTATTAAGGGAAATGATATATTTATTGTGCCTATGTGTAACTATATAAATTCATGTCGGTAGTACTTATTATGCCTGCAGTGGAAGCACACTCTGTGTAGCAGATATGCCTAATATTGCTGACAGATGTGCTTGCATTTTATTTCTCTGAAACCTTGAAATGACTGAAATATTTGAGCAAAAGACAGGATGAGGAAATATAGTGCATAGTGCTTGGCTCTAACAGCAAAGTGGATACTGACAAATAGAGAGCTTTCTTTCTTGCTGAATATCCTGATAGCAGCGAGACAGCTGGTGCTTTAACCATTTTGTTGAGGTAGATTGTCACATCCTGGTTTGAGACCAGAGAGAATCCAGAAAATTTAACATATCCTAAAATTATATTTAACTAGATTATTTTCTAGTTTAAAATAGATGTCTGCTTGCAGTAGAAATTTTATGTGATTCTGAGATTTAATGCATGGTTAAAATTTGTGTTAAAATTTAGTCCTTTTAGAACTAAAACTGTAAAATTTTCTGCAGTCGTCATGGGAGCCACTTTATCTTTTTCAAGAGCTTTGTGATCCCTTTGAAAGGAAACTAAACTCCTATTTTTTCCCTGCAATTGAGGTAAGTTACAATTTAAAGTTGGATTCATATTTCAGAATGTTCACATACAGTAGTAGTTCCCACAGCTCAACATGCGACTTAGCATAATATAAATTAGTCATTAAGGTGAAGCATTCTGACCTCACAACCTTTATTCCTGTTAAGAGAGCTGCAGTTGAAAACTTGCTTTGCATACAGATTGTAGTAACTACAAATCAATGTATCCTGCAGAGGCTGAGAGTAAGTCTACATAGCTCTCTGCAATGAAGAGCACGAATTTCAGAGATCACCTAGTACAGCATTTGACTTGAGTGCCTAACTACAACATATTCATTCTGAATACATGGATATAGTGGTCCTCAGAGCTAATTTATCTCCTCCTCACAGTTCATGATCTCCTGGCTACCCTCTCAGTATCTTGTCATTTTCATCTGCCTTCCTTCACAAGTCACGTACACCCTCAACCAAAGCAAACAAAAAACACAACACAATGCAAATGAAACTTCTTCATGACCCAGCAATTCCACTTCTGGGAATTTATCCAAAGAAATCTGAAACTCTCATTTGAAAGAATATATGCAGCCCTACATTCGTTGCAGCGTCATTTACAAGAGCTGTGATCTGGAAACAGCACAAGTGCCCATCAGTAGATGAGTGGACAAAAAGCAGTGGTACAGTTACACTGTGGAATGATACTTGGCCTTAAAAAAGAAGGAACTCTTCCCCTTAGCAACACCATGGATGGACCTGGAGAGTATTGTACTAATGTTAAATAAGCCAGTCAGAGGAAGACAAGAGTCATATGACTTCACTCATATGTGGAATCTAATGAACCAAATGAACTAGCAAGCAAAATAGAGACAAACTCATAGATAAAAAGAAAGCAGGATGAGAGCTGCTAGGTGGGAGGCAGGGTGCATTGAGGATGGTGGTGGAGGGGTTGAGCAAAAAAAGGAAAACAGCTTAAAAATTTAAGGACAGGATGACAATGTGGTGATTGCCAGGGGGAGGAGGGCTGAGGCAGGTGGAGGTGGTTATAAAGGGATAAAGGTGGTGGAAGGGGACTTGACTTGGCGGGGCCAACACACAATGCAGTGTACAGATGGTTGCAGAATTGTGCACCTGAAACCTGTGTAATCTTGTTAACCAGTGTCACCCCAATAAATACCATAATAAGGAGAGAAAGGAAGTTTTTTCAAATTAACATCTTTTTGTGATAAAATATTCAGTAACAGTTCAGCATTGATTCAACTACAACATGTCAGGCACATCTGTGTGAGACATGTTCTCATGTAGATTGTACTAGCCACCATTTAAGATCTATTTTTCATGGCAGAATACTTTTAAAACTATTCTATTTCCAAGTTATCATTGCAGCCAATGTTTTATTTACACAAGAATTTTCCAAATTGAGTTTTGCAGGACATCAAGGAGTTTCTTAACATTTTATTTCTAATGTCCACTGTACCAATAAAAATATCTTCACCTAAGTGTTTAAGGGAAAATGTAAAAAAAATTTACTATGGCCATGAAGACGTACAGAGGGTTTGGGAGTAAAATATATAAACAGGAGATATTACAGTTGAATATATACCTCTCTTACTAACTAGGGCTTTAGTCTTAAATATTTTATGTGGTTGTACACACACACACATATACATATAGATAATTGTAACTGGTGTGAAAGAAATAAAAGTAATGTTAATAGCCAGGGAAAGTAAGGAATAAGAGCAGAAATGAAGAGAGCGAGGTTATTTGAGATTGAGTTTCTGTGCAATTGCAGAGGTGACTTTTAACTGCAGATCTTAAACAGGGATGACATCATCACTAATGTTAGGGCTTTGAGGAAGGTTGGAATAGCGAAGGCAAAGTTCTAGGGCAAGTGCTTGATGAAGTAATGGAAGTGATACAGGTCAGTGTAGTTAAATGATAGATGAGGATAAATGAGTGAGATAGTTATATGATATGAAGTCAAAGAGGTTTTAGATTAAAGTCAAGAGTTTAGATTTTATCTTTACTGTAATGGATAGTCATTTAAGAGTTTTAAACAGAGGAATGGTCTTATCTAAGTTTTAAAAATATTACTTTTGCTGGTGCATGGAAAATAAGTCCTATATTAGTGCAAGTAGCTGCATGGGGGAGAGAGAATGTTATTGCAGTTATTGAATTAGGAGTGAATGTGGGCTGGCTTGGATGGATGGTTGGGAACACGCGAGATGTGGATGGGCACTAGGTCCGATTTGGAGGCAGAAACAAATAGACTTTGCGATGGACTGACTGAGAGATGAGAGAAAGGTAGGAATTAAAAATAATTCTAGTGTCTGCTTTAGGGTAGATGATGGGTTCATTTTCTAATGTGGGAGAGTATGTGGGAAGAACAAGTTTTGAGTAGAATGATAGAAGGTTCTGCTTATATTTTTTAGGCTTGAGGTAAAGTTGATTACAATAAGAGACCTTTAATTTGTGTTTGGAGTTCGTCATGCCCTCCTCATTCAAATGTGTGTGATCTCGCCCACCTTTCCATCCACCCCCACAGTGCCCTTTCGTTTCCTTCCTCGCTTGTTGTGCTCCAAATGATTCTGCAAGTCTCAGCTCAGCTGTTACCATCTTCCAAAAGCCTTCCTGATCCAGCCTAAATGTCTGGCTGGTGCTCTGCATTGATTCATTTGTTTATTTGCCTTTCTTTTCCCATTATTTCAAACATAACAAAGGGAAACACTACCTTTTACATCTCTTTTTTTTTCCAGACACTAACCCAGGGATCCAATAAAACTTGTTTTCTCCGAAGACCTTCCCATTTTGTGTTTTTCGAATAAAATCCATAGAGCGTTATACAGGGAGAGCTCCAGTGAGCGCTGCAGCCCACCCGCTGAGTAAGGCAGGCCACTAATGAAGGCTATACAAGGGCGGTGACCTCGCAAACAAAACCATGGGCTGTGGTAGTGTGTGCTGCTGTGTTGACATCTGCACACTCATATCTGCAGAGGCAGGAAGAATAAGCAGGTGTTTTGCTATTTGGACTTTCCTAATTTCAGGACTAAATAACCTTGATATAAAGAACTGATGTATAAAGATAGGCCTGGAAACCATGAAAGATGATGCATTTGGGGAAAAACTTTAAGATAATCTAGGCCTATGTTAATCTTATGACCCTCATACACCAGGAGTAAGCGATGCAATTCTAAGGGCTGGGATATGATGACAAACCATTGACTTACTCACTCCCAGGCTCCGAAGTGGGACCCATCCCCATACCTCTGTGGACTGGACAGAAATGTTTCAGGGTGGATTATTTTCTTCTCTTCACTCTATACATTGCAAAAGAGTTACTGATGGACTACTAAGAATAAAGGATGATGTTGGCAATACAAAAAAAGGCAAATGGTTTATTGCACCCAAATCTTAATGACTGGGAAAATATGTTCCATATTTAATCTGTCAAATCAGATTTTGTTTTGTTTTAAATGCATCTTTCCATTCAACAAATGCAAGTAATTTAGTATAAAAAGACATTTTTCAAAACTAAAATCAAACACAATGGTATATCTTTTGCTTGTGCTATCACATTAATTAGATTAGGTAAGGCAATCTTTTAATTAATTTCATTTAAGTCATGTAAAAATGGAACAGTTCCAGACAGTGAATACATCCCACTGCAAAACAAAGTGAGCTGTGATGGATTAATCTTTGGAGCGTTCCCTTGTTTAGAATGTGCAATGTAATATGTGACAGTTAACTTATTCTTAAATGTAAGATTTTCTCACCAGTTTATTGCATCTCTTTTTCCTTTTCTATAAAAAGCATTTTAAAGTAGAATGATTGTTTTCTGTTTTCTGAAGCTCCCGAGTTTTGTTCTTATTCTTTTTTCTTCTAACCCTGTATTTATCATAATACATTAGGAAATTAGAAATTACAACTAGGCATGTAATTTCTAATATCTACAAAAATTCTAAAAATTCAAAGGAAGAATTTTCTTTTAATCTATCTTTATTCTCTCAAAAATTAATATACTTTATATCTATTTTCTTCTAGAAAAATATGATCCTTTAAGTGTACTGTGTTTAGAGACAGTATTTCACCTAAAGTTTACCTTTCTTGAGTCCTAATAGCTTGACTTAAGGCTTTAATAAAGTATGAGAAAAATAGTAAAATTTTCATGTTTGCTAACCTTGAGAAAACACTTGATACAGTGCTTTAATTATTTGTGTATGTGTGTGTATATATATATATATGTATATATATATATCTCCTAATATCTTTGAGATGTAAATGAATTATCCATTAAGAATTTATCAAATGAAAATGTCTTACACAATTAATAAGATTACTATTTTTGTAAAGTTTTTCTAATCTATTTGCATTTATTTTTAAGGCAAATGTATTTGGAAAAATAAATTAATTAATTGAAAATAAAATCTTAAAAAATATATAAATTGATATTTAAAATAATCTAATGTTATCTATGTTGCACCTAATTATGTCTACATAATTTTACATAATTTTAGGCTTGAATAACTTATTTTTTAAATTTTAATATTTAATATTTTGAGAGAGGGAGAGAAACAGTGATTTGGTGTTCCACTTATTTATGTACTCATTGGTTGATTCTGGTATGTGCCCTGATTGGGATCCAAACTACAACCTTGGTGTATCAGGAAAATTTTCTAACCAACTTAGCTACCCAGCCAGGGTAGAAAAAATAAATAAATAAATAATGAAAAGTCTGCAGAGATGAACTTATTACAGTTTATCTTTGTCATTCTTGGCAGTAATGTTTTTCTCTAGGCAGTCTTTAATTTTAAGATCAATATGTATTTTCTTCATGAAAACACTTAATTATAATGAATCTTCTCTGGTGGGTATGTATATGTGTCCAATTAATGCCTTAGCATTAAATATAGTGAACTCAATTATTAAAATGTTAAAAACATGGTCTTTTGGTTGGATGAAAATGCTGTTTCTAAAAGCTTACCTATATGTTAATTATATTTTTAAATAATAAGACTAAACCTAAATTCACAATGCAACATACCAGATATAATTTATGACCTTTTTAATTTTTTTTCTGTGTGGGTGGATATATTACGATAAATAAAAAACATACTTATAGCACCATTATTACATTTTCCCCAGTAATAAAAGAGAACCCTTTTTATCTTATTCTTTTTATTTTTTTATGCTAAACTTCTCAGCCTAGTTATCTTAATTTCATGTTCTTGTTTTCATTTTTAAATTCCTATACACATATAATTTTAATTCCATACACATACAATTAATAGTTTTTAGAACTTCTCTTTCTTGACACTGCCATGCCTTCCAGCACAGTCATTACGCTACCAGTTTTATGTTATCTCTTATCTTGAACTGTATAACCACACTCAACTTATTCTCAGTTTTTCATAGATTTGTCTTCTAAGCACCTTGGAATATTGGTGTTTTTATACTATGTTTTGTTGCATTTTGTTTTTCTAACATATTATTTTATACACTCCCTCAGATTTTATTCCTCCTTAGTCAGGGTGTCTACTATATACTGATGAGTCACAGATTTATAATACTCCACAAATGTCTGTCTCCCAAATTCCAAATCCATTTTTTTTGTGTGCCACTATGAAGCTTCACTTGGAATATCCACAGGTACTCAAAAAATTATTACTTTCAAAATGAAACTACCCCAAACTCCAATATTTCATCGCTGATGTTTAATCTCTGTATTTTGAATAATGTCAAGCTATTCAACCAGACTCCCGAGTCAGAAACACGTACCTCCTTTCCTCATTTCCCATGACAAGATAAACTCTACCTCCTCTCCCCTCTTTTACTTGCTCTTTGGCAGTGATAATTCAGCTTTCATTCTTAATCTCTACTATTATAACTGTTCAGAACTCTTATCTCTGTCTCCAGGTTTGAAGACTTCCAATCTACTATTCCTTTTACTGTCACGGTGATCTTTCTAAATTGAAAATCTAATCATGTCACTTTAACAGTGTAACTTTTAGTGGCTGTGGGCTGCTTTCTGGGGGGAGAAAGATCTGAGCCATGGTAAACAAAGCTCTTTGAGCCCTTGCCTCTGTGTTTAATACATCTCAGTTACATTCCTCTTCAATTAAAAAATGCATAGAGTAGCCTCCTTATCAGTGCGGAAGGTTTACCCTAAGACCGTCAGTGAACGCCTAAAACGATGGATAATATTCAACCTTATAAAGACTTACCTCGGAGACATTATGAGTTCAGGTCCAGACCACTGCATTAAAGTAGATGTTTCATTAAAGGGAATCACACAAATTTGGGGGTTTCCCAGTGCATATAAAAGTTATGTCTATAGTACACGGTAGTTTATTAAGTATCCAATAGCATTATGTCTAAAAAATCCAATGTATATAACTTAATTAATAATACTTTATTGCTAAATAATGCTAACCATCCTCTGAGCTTTCAACAGGTCATAAGTTTTTGCTGGTAGAAGGTGTGCCTTCAGTGTTGATCAGGGTGGTGGTCGCTGAAGGCCAAGGTGGCTGTGGCAGCTTCTTAAAAGAAGACAACAGTCAAGTCTGCCACATTGATTCACTCTTTCTTTCCCTGTTGATTTCTCTGTAGCATGCGCTGTTTGATAGCGTTTTACCCAAAGGAGAACTTCCTTTGAAACTGGAATCAGTTCTCTCAAACCCTGCCACTACTTTATCCACTAATTTCATGGAATCGTCTAAATTCTTTGTTGTTATTTCAATAGCTTTCGCAGTTTGTTCATCAGAAGTGGATTCTATCTGAGGAAATCACTTTCTGTGCTTAGAAGAAGCACTTCCTCCTCCCTTAGTTTTACCATGAGATTGCAGCAATTCAGTCACATATCCAGGCTATACTTCTAACTCTAGCTCTCTTGCTATTTCTACCACAATCTGCAGTTACTTCCCCTACCTCTCAAAGTCATAATGAGGGCTAGCATCAACTTCTTCCAAACTCCTGTCAGTACTGATATTTTGACTCCTTCCTGTGAATCACAGATGTTCTTAATGGCATCTAGAATGGGGACTACTTTCCAGAAGGTTTTCAATTTACTTTGCCAAGATCCATCAGAGGAACCACTACCTGTGGCAGCTATAGCCTTATGAAATGTATCTCTTCAATAATAAGATTTGAAAATCTAAATTAATCCTGGATTCATGGGCTGCAGAATGGTTGTTGTGTTTGCAAGCATGAAAACAACGTTAATCTTGTTGTCAGCCTCCATCACATCTTTTGCGTGAACAGGTGCATTGTCCATGTGCAGTAATATTTTGAATGGAATTTTTTTTTCTGAACACTAGGTCTCAACAGCGGGCTTAAAACATTCAGTAAACCATGTTGTAAATTGATGTGCTGTCACCCAGGATTTGTTTTTCCATTTGTAGAGCACAGGCAGAGTAGATTTAGCAAAATGATTTAGGGCTCTGGGATTTTCAGAATGGTAAACGATCATTGTCTTTAACTTAAAGTCACCAGGTACATTTGCTTCTAACAAGAGAGTCAGCCTGTCCTTTGAGGCTTTGAAACGGGGTATTGACTTCTCTTCTCTAGCATTGAAAGCCCTTAGGTGCCACCTTCTTCCAATATAAAGCAGTTTCACTTTGACTGACAATCTGTTGTTCAATGTAGCCATGTTTATGAATGATCTTAGATCTGGATAACTTGGTGCAGTTTATACACCAGCATGTGCTGCTTCACCTTGTATTTTTATGTTGGGGAGACGGTTTCTTTCCTTAAACCTTGTAAACCATCCTCTGCTAGCTTCACACTTTTCTTCTGTAACTTTCTAACCTCTCTCAGACCTCAGAGAACTGAAGAGAGTCAGGGTCTTGCTCTCGATTAGCCACTGGCTTAAGGGGATGATGTAGCTGGTTTGATCTTCTATCCAGACCGCTAAAGCTTTCTCCATATGAGCAATAAGGCTGTTAAGATATATTTATCAACTAGGTTTGCTGTCTTATGTGAGCATGATTTGTGGCGCACCAAGACTATTACAATGAAGATCACTGATGCCGGGTCATAACACGTATAATAATACTTAAACACTTAAAATATTTTGAGAATTACCAAAATGTGACAGAGAGGCACAAAGGGAACAAATGCTCTTAGGAAAATGGTGCTAATATACCTTCTCTAATAAGGGTTGCCACAAACTTTCAATTTGTAAAGCACGCAGTAGGAGAAAAGCAAAACAGTTTGAAGTGTGATAAAAAAAGGTATGACTGTATATACTGTATTGTTTCCTATACACACGTAGCTACGATAAAGTTTAATTTATAAATTAGACTCAGGAAGAGATTAACACCAATAACTAGTATCGAAATAGAACCATTAAAACAATATGCTGCAATACAATTTTTGTGAATGTGGACTCTCTCTTTCTCTCAAAACAGATTATGGCACCGCATGCACCATTTCACTTAAAGGAAGCACTCGAGGGTTTCTCTTAGGCATCTCCGAATTGCCATCATCACTGCATTTTCACTTTGGGTCCATTGTTAGTAAAATAAGGTTTACTTGAACACAAGGAGCAGGACGGCTACTAAGTGACTACTTGGCAGATAGCACATACAGTGTGGATACAGGACAAAGGAATGAATCACATCAGGTGCAGGTTGTAGCTGGTTGGAAAGAGATTTCCTCATGCTGCTCAGAATGGCAGGCAATTTAAAATGTATTGCTTATTTCTGTAATTGCGCATTTAGTGGTTTTGGGCCATCATTCAGCATGGGTAATTGAAACCACAAAAATCGAACTGGATAATAAGGAAAATGGGGACAGACTCAGAGATGGCAAGCAGGATGAGAGCTGGAAGGCGGGGGGAGGGTCGGAGGGTAGAAGGGCTGAGAAGAAAGATCTCATGGCATGGTCAACAGTGTGGTGACTGCTGGGGGCAGGGGACATAAAGGGACTAAGAGGT
This sequence comes from Pteronotus mesoamericanus, assembly GCF_021234165.1. NCBI lineage: Eukaryota > Metazoa > Chordata > Mammalia > Chiroptera > Mormoopidae > Pteronotus > Pteronotus mesoamericanus. The sequence continues at coordinate 34,782,428 of NW_026555285.1, read as the reverse complement.
AATGGAAAAATACAGTAAAGATTAAATTTTAAAAAATCAAAACTGTAGATAAAGGAGGACCAGTGCACTCTAACCACCCCACAGTGCTTGAATGCTGCTCTCTATGTAGGTTAAGTTTCTTTTTATACCTTTCTTAGGTTTTGTTCATTTGACAGAAAGCTTCCTCTACATACCACTATCACATACCTTTTTTCTTCAAGTACAAATTCTTTAACATCTTTTCTGTCTTAACTCTTCTGTTTGGTAGTTGTCCATACATTCATTCATTTATTGCGTTAATCATGAGCCCCTGCTAAGTGCCTGGAACTGTGTAGGATCCGGCAATGTAGCGGTAAACCACAGGTACCACCTCTGCTCTTAGCCCTTCTCCAAATCCGTAGCACAGCTGACTTCTCCTCGGCCTCAGTAACACTTATTCCACCCTTCTGTTATGTGTTTATAGCCATGTTTACTTGCAATGCAATCTTTGGTTTGATTTTTCATAGTCCCCATTATACTGTGAGCTCCTTCATGGCAGAAATACATAGAAATTTTTCTTACTCTTTTTTATCTTCTTTTTCCCAACCAATGCAGATCTTATCTCACAACTGATATAGTTGCTAATATTTATGAAGTAGTTGAACAGCAGTTAACAATTTCCAATAGACTTAACGCTTTACAAGCTAGCTTCTGTTTAATGTTGTTTTGATTTCCAGTCAGATAATGGAAAACTATCTACTTAGTAAGATAAGGTAGAAGCAGTAGAATTCTATAATTCTATCCTCCCTAGCTGGGTGTCCTTCCAGATTGCTCTAAGTGCTGCCCTTTCATGTCTACTTCAAAATAACAATTCAGGAAGCCCGTGCATGATGTGTTAGTCATCACTAGTTTCACTCCTTTCTGAATAGAGGAAAGGTTTGCAGACGCCACTCATTATAGCAATTAATCTATGCTGCTTTCTGATACTTCACAGTAGTGCTATAAACTAATAAGGCTGGCTATTTCTTTGTCAGCAATCCAGCAACAGACACTTGCCAACTGTAACGATCTGCTCATTTGCTTCTGTAAGTTACCATTTCTTTTCCTGCCAAGTCAATAGCAAGTTCTCATTTTTTTCTTTTACATGATCCTGTTTTCTCATAAAAGAATTTGTTTACAGTCTGTATCTCCAAATGTTCTGTATTATTTCTTCAGTTTCGCTGGAGCTATGTGGTCTTCTCTCAGAATTCAGCATCCATTGAACTGTCCGTAATATCTAGCTCACAGTGATGAGATCTTTTTGAATTACCCTTTCAACTTCAATAGAGTTTTTTCCCTTTGAGAGCCATCAGAACACTGAATATTCCTTTGGGATGTCTCTGGTATTTCGTACACTAAAAAATTATTCAGCAAACTACACACAGTAAAAGAGAAATTCTAAATGTCAGTACGTAAATGCTAGCTTCTAGTCATTCTTCTTGTATCGTAACTTTTCCTCTCCTTATCTTGTATTTTTGGCCATCTCTTCCTCTCCAGAACTGCCTGTTTGTGTCATTCAAACAGAAGGCAGTGTAAAAATACACACTCATACATGTTCTCACACTTCACTTTTCACTTCTGCATTTTTATCACAATTGTTTTCTTAAGATGTTATTTTCTCTTCTAATTTTCAGGGATTTTTGTTTGTTTGTTTCTTTTTTCTTTTTTCATTGGTGTTAACTATAATCATCATTCCCAATCCTTATTTGTCTTAAAATTGTAAGTTTGTACCTTTTGAACACCTTTATCTAATTTTTCCACCTCTTACACCCTGCCTTTGATAATGACAAATCTGATTTTTTTCTAAAAGCTTTTTTTGGGGGGGGGGGTCTGTTTATTTATTTTTTGTTTTAAATTCTGCACCTAAGTGATGCCACACAGTATTTGCCTTTCTTTGTCTGGCTTATTTCACTTTGCATAATGCCCTAAAATTCCATTGATATTACTGAGAATGACAAGATTTCATTCTGTGAGCTGACTTATTGTTTATACACACACACAGTTTATCTATTTTTCCATCTGTGCGCACTTAGGTTGTTTCCATGTGTTGGCAATCATAAATATGCTGCTATAAACATGGAGATGCACATGATTCTTTGACATAGTGTTTCCCTTGAATATATTCTCAGAAGTGGAATTGCTGCATCATGAGATAGTTCAATCTTTTAATTTTTTTGAGGAACCTTCATATTGTTTTCCATATTGGCTGCACCAATTGATATTCTCACCAACAGTACACAAGGGTTCCTTGTTCTCCACGTCCTCCCAATATTTATCTCTTCTCTTCTTCATGATAGTCATTTTAACAGGCCTGAGAGGATATATCATTATAATTTTGATTTGCATTTTTCTAATGAGTAGTGATGTTGAACACCCTCACATGTACTTGTTAACTGTTTGTATATCTTATTTGGAAAAATGTTTATTCAGGTTCTTTGCCTGTTTTTTAATTGGATTATTTGTTTGTTGTTGTTTTTGCTTTGGAGTTGTGTGAGTTCTTTATATATTTTGGATATTAACCTCTTATCATATATATGGTTTGCAAGTATTTTTCTCATTCTGTAGATTGCCTTTTCATTTTGTTGATCATTTCTTTTGCTATGTAGAGCTCTTTAGTTTGATGGAATCCCACTTGGTTGCTTTAAATTTTGTTGCTTGCACCTGAGGTTTCATGTCCAAAAAATCATTCCCAAAACCCACATCAAGGAGCTTTTTATTCTGTTTTCTTCTGGGAATTTTATGGTTGCCGGTCTTACATTAAAGTCTTTACTTCATTTAGAATTAATTGTTGTGCATGTCTAGTTTCATTCTTTTACATGTGAATATTTAATTTTCCTACCACCATTTATTGAAGAGATAGTTTTTTCTCCATTGAGTATTCCTAGTTCCCTTGTCAAATATTAGTTACTGTAAATGCATGTGTTTTTTTCTTGGCTTTTGATTCTGTTTCATTGTGTCTGTTTCTATGTGTTTTGTTTGTTTCTTTCTTGTACTCCTGGTAGCCGATGACTGAACGTAGAAATGAAAAAGTAATAAAAGATCCTGGTTCTAATTAATTTGTTTTGAAATTAATTTGTGTGTACTCCAGGGAGCTGGTTTTCATCAAAATCATTGAGAATCTTAAGGAAAAAAACTAATAAAATTTGTGACGTGGTTAAAGACCATATAGTATACAAATGTAAAAATATTTAACTTAAACTGTCTTTCTATTTTAAAATAAAAAAAATACACAGGGAAGACAGAAAGGAAAAAAGCTAAGATGTAATGTGAGCTATCATGTTGTGACAGATTAAAAACTGCCTGCAAATTTATTAATTTTCTTCCCACTGAGAAGGGGAATCAATGTCTCTTCCCCTTGAAGTCTGCTTCTCTGAGGCTCTCATTATCAGAATACTGTGAAAATGACACACTGCTAGTTATTGGCCTAACCTTTAAGAAATTGGCATCTCTGCTTCCTTCCTTTTGGAGGTCTAAGCCTTTATGTCAGGAGGCTGTCTACGTTCTTAGAGAGAGCACTTGGAGAAGCCCCTAAATGATCTGAAGAAGCAGATGCCACTTCCAGACCAGCTCAGGTACAGCTGACTACAACCAATATAGCCCCATGCCAATGCTGTATGGAGCCTTTAATGTAGCTGTAAATGATGATAAAATGTGTCTTTCTTAAAAATATTTTGGGTATTAAAATATTTTTCAGTAAATGTTAAGATGTTAGTCTTCTTTAGGATTTGATTAATCTATAACAATTGTGAAACTAAAGTTTACATTCAAATAGTGATAGTCTACATTCAAATGTATTTGTAATATGTTATGTAACATTTAACTTTAAAATTAATCTGCTTTCTCCCAAACAATTTTATTGTTATGTGATCTCTTCTTTCTCCTAGTTTTCTGTATTTTGTATTCAAACAATTTATATGTTACCTTTAGCCAATATTGTTGTGACGTACTGGATAAAGAGGTAAACAGGAAATGGTAGTGTGGCCCTGGCCATGTGGCTCAGTTGTTTGAAACACTGTCCCATGCATCAAAAGGTTCCAGGTTTGATCCTCAAGGCAAATGCCTGGGTTCAGGTTTTGATCCCTGGTCAAGGCATGTGTGGGCGGCAACCAATTGATGCTTCTCTCTCACGCCTGTTTCTCTCTCTCTTTTCTCTCTCTCTCTCTCTCTCTTCCTCCCTTCTTCTCTCTCTAAAATCAATAAACATGTCCTCAGGTGAGGATTAAAATAAAAAGAAAGATAGTCTGAATACTAGGTTGAATTAATTACATGAAACTAGATATTGGACAATGAGAAAAATGCTTCCAGTGGCCTGTGTTTTAAAAAGGGAACAGACGTGTGAGCAATTTTATACAAAGCAAAAATTGGAAAACACGCCAAAGGTGAAAAGTCTGTTAATAAAAATATAAAATATGTAGCGTTCTGAAGCAGTTTTGTAAAATTATATATCCTGGCCCTTATATTTTGGTAAAATATGTTTCTATCTCAATTGCAGCAGAGCAAAACCAGCTTAAAGTCTCTTATCTGCCATTTCATTTAGTTACAATAGCAGAAAACTGACATATTTACAAATACTCATTAAGGCTTGCTACTTCCCTAGATTTTTATTTTCCTGAGTTCTTTTCTGTGCATATAATAATGAAATGGACATGTGTTTCTTCCTTATTTGAACAGTACATTTACCGTCTAAGAAAAATATAGCCAAAGTCACTTGTAGGGTTAAGAAAGATTTTTTTAAATGTATTTTCACATTTTAAAGAATATGTGTTCTTTAAATATTGCATATGCTTCATGCCAGAGGCATAAACAACACTTATAAGAGCTGGTCATAATAACAATAGATACCAGATATTTATTTTCCCTGAAGGTAGAATTTTCTAAGTTTTTATTTATGGTAATTGATGATTAATTATTTGACTCTTTCTTTTTGTTATTATTATTAATACTTATTTAATTCTAATATAACAAAAGCAATTATTGTCAATACTTATAGCACATTTGTTTAGATTTTTTAGAACATAATATCAAAGCCAGAATGTAACATTAGTAAAATATCTGTGCACATGCTATTTTTTAGACATGCTACTTTTCTGGTAGAAATAATAAAATTATATTTTCCTGGCAGTCTTTCTGATTTATCACATTCCCCTTTTTATTAATTAGGGTGTCCTCACACAACTTGACATTTCCTTGATAGGTCTTGAACATCTGGAGAAGTTACATGAGCAGTGCTTTCTGCTGTGTAGTCAGAAATGATGAATCATCTGTTATGTAATTTTTTTTGTCAACCTTCATGTTTTAACATGTTCATTTTTATCTATGGCCTCAATGATTTTAACCAGCAAATATCATTGAATAATAACATCAGGAATAATAGAATGTATAATGGTTTACATTTTATAAAGTATTTTATGGAACACTAAACTAAAGATTTCCATAGAGAAGTAGAAATAATAGGATCATTAGTCTCTTGGATATAAGCAACTTAAACTCCATTTAGAGTACAAAGAGCAAATATTGGAAAGAGACACATGAAAACTTGGAACAACTTGCAATAATATGTAGTAATTCACAGTGACACCTAGGATTTAATTAGGGGAAGGTACAAGGCCCAAAAAGTGTGAGGTACTGAATAAACAAGTCCTTAAACACATAGCATGAAAGAACAAATGGACATTCATTCCTCAGCTTTTCCAAATATTTGTTTACTTCCAATATTATGCAAATACGACAATGTGATTTTCCATGCCTTGTAGCCCTGGGAGTTTTATGAAATGTGAGCTAGGACATTATTTCTGCCCCCAAGGAACTCACTGTTATGTTGGATAAATAGGATTAAATGTAATAAAGGGTATACTGCTGGGGTATAAAATATGTAACATGGGCAAAGAAGGGAGTTTCTGAACCTTATTAGGGTAGATTTTGCAAAACTTCAGAAAGACGTACGTTAGCCTGTGTTTTGCAGTTTGGGTAGAAGTTAATTATGGTAATAAAGTGAAGAATGGGCCAGGGAGGCACGGAAAGCACATCTGTAACTGGGGGAACCTGGAGAATAAGAAGGGGCGGAACGGGACCTTGAACATGTGGAGAAAACATAGCTAGGTAGAGAAACACCAGTTAAGTGGTACCTACAGTTTTGACAGTTTGTTGCAGTTCCTTCAGAGTTGAGTTTGCGATGACCCGTAGACTCAACTCTACTCTGTCAGGCAGCTAAGTCCCAGTAACAAAACTAAAGTACCCAGTTGTAATCAGCTAATGACCTTGGCTCACGAAATCATCATTGTAACTTCCCATGTCAACACTACGGGCTTACAAAGAACTGTCTTATTAAACATCCCTTTTACAGGACTTTTAAAGGACATACTCATTCCTTAACAAGCACTTCCAGTCCTGTTTACATTCCGAATGATCTTTTTAAAAAGAAGGCAGCGGGGGGAAATTTGGGACAGCTGCAACTGAACAAGAATAAAAATTTTAAAAACAAATAAATAAATAAAAATCAAAAGAAGGCAGACTGTCTAATTCCCCCACTAAAAAACCACCATCACTTCCCCTCATGTAAGAAGAGCGAGCCAAAGTTCTGACAATGGCCACAAACTCCTACATCACCCCTTCCTTTGCATATTTCCTCGCTGGCCCCTCCCCCACACTCCTCATCTCTTCTGGTTTCCTAGGTACCCTTAGCCTCTAATACATTCCTGCTTTAGGACATTTGTCCAGTCTGTTCTCTCTGTCTGAGAAACTCCTCTGCATTTGGTTCTTTAAGTTACAATAAATAGTAATTAAACCACTTATGGTAACGTGAAAATTAGGAAGTGCTCCATGCAGTAGAAAAAATTATAGAGATATCCATGTATTTGTTCTGAGAGGAAGCAAGCGAAATAAAATTACATTACAGCTGTACTGAGACAGGAATGTTGATACAGTCCACAGGGTCCAGGAGAATCTGGGGGAAAAAAGGCTTAAGGTAAAGCTTTATGGAAAACACAGGGGTCACAATAGGGCTGGGCCTTGCAGAGGCTGCAGTGTAACTCAGAAGCGTTCACATCCCTAGGAACTTTTTTTATTCACCCTTCACCATCATTCCACTTCACATCCAGAAAAGAGTTCCTTAAAGACTCATGAGTGTTCTGGTAACTCTTCACTCTCCTTGGTTCTCCTACTGCCAACTAATTAGAATTCTTATACCTGTGTATCCTTTAGACTAATGATTTTTTTTGCAGAGATCCTCCTATTGCTAATTACTGAGGTTTTGTGGATTCTGTAACTTGCTCTTTCCCCAGTTGTCAGCTTGTGCTCTCATCATCAGTAAGAAATATAATCTGTCTTTACCTCTAACATTTATATTCTCCCAGAGACAGATTCTCATTGGTTTTCTTAACCCCTGTGAGAAAAACATCTGGCCCCTGACCATTGAGAAGTCGTTAACTGGTCTCATTTTAACAAGCTATACCCTGTGAGTGGAAAAACTTAAGTTGAAAGATTCTTGGATCAGGGCACTACAGAAGGACCCAGGGCCAGCATCATCAGCATCATTTGGAAATTTAATAGGAATTAAACCTGGTGAATCAGAAACTGTGGGAATGAGGCCCAGCAACCTCTGTTAGCAAGCCCTCCCAGGCTGATATTTCAGAACAACTTATTTAGAAGGAGCCTAAAGATATAACTGCATTGTGGTCTGTCGGATATAAAAGAACTCTCAGTTTTCTGGTGGATATGACTACCATTAACGAAGGTAGAAAATTGGAAATGGGGGTTTAGGTTTCAAAGTAAGAAAAAAAAGCCAGTTTGGTTTATATTGAGTTCAAGTTTCCTATGGGATTCCCAGATGGAGGTGTACAAGAGTCAGCTTGGTTGATTTATTTCTAACCTATCAACTTCCATATATATCACCATATTTATAGTTTTAAAACCTCATTATATTAACAAATCATAGTTCAAATTAAACATGAATAAATCATTTAAACTGGAGGGGACAGTAGGCAGCTTCCTCTACTAATCAGGAGGCGTGGAGGGGAATAATGAAGACAAAAGTGAAGGGATATTTCAGATACACCCGCACCCCTCGTCTCATTGAGCTTTGCTTTTTTTTCACTTCACAGAGGTTGCATTTTTTACAAATTGATGGCAAGACCGTCCACCAACAAAAAGGTCCTGATGTTCTTTATCATGATACTCGTTTTATAACAGTTGACTAGAACCAAATCTGTAAGATCTTTGAGGTATGCCTGTAATAAAGGTCCCAACCCAGCTGATCTGATTTAATCCTGACGGAGATGATGCTGCATAGGCCTGACATAATAAGGTGAAAGCCTTTATAAAGGGCCTGGGTTCCAGCTGTGCTCACAGTACCTGTGTGCTAACCCATCCATTAAAGTCGCCATGTTGGAAACGCCCACTTGGCAAGGAACTCAGAGTAACCTCTGGCAACTGCAAGCGGCCTTAGCGACCCGCGGAGAGCCTCAGGTCAATGGCTAGTAAAAAGCCAGGGCCCTTAGTCATATAGCTACAAAATGAAGTCTGAAAACCACCTGAATGAGCTTGAAGCAGGATTCTCCCAGCCTCTGTGTGAGAATGCAGTCCCTGTAACACTAACAGTGAGACCAGGTAAGTTGTGCACAGATGTGACCCAGAGACAATGTGAAATAATAAATTCACGTTGCTTTAAGCTGTGTTTACGTGGTAATTTGTTATGCAGAAATATATAAGAAAGATGTCAGCTCCTCACTGCATGTAAGCATATACATATATTTTAAAGTGTGATCTCGCTGTATGCAGTTGGAAATAGGAAAAAAATGTTGATATTGTCTATAGTTTTCTTTTTTCTTCTCTCCCTCCCTCCCTTCTTGTCACCATGGGGTCAGGGAAACCTTACAAAGTAACTCTGGTGGTATTGTATTTTAAAGTTTATTATGTACCAATTAGCTGAGAGAACCAAAAACCAAAAACCAAAAACCAAAAACCTTGACTTGCAGGGAAATCTGTTTTCTTAAACTTTTAACACTTAGAAAACCCTTAGGCCAAACAAATACTTTCTATTGCCACAGAGAGACTTTTATGAAAGGTGAATACATGGCTCTCAGACTGGAATTCACACCTAATCAGTTCTGTATTAGAGAAATAAACATAATTTCACACCAAAGAAAAATGGCTGTGAGAGAAGATTGTTGAAAGAACAAGTACATTCATATTATACTTTTGAATCCTTATTTCAGCCTGGAGTCTAAAAATATTATTTTAAAAGTATTTGTTTTCTCCTTTAAGATCTTCCCCATCTCAAAAATATCTTTGGAGAAGAAAAACTCTTTAAATATGCTTTCTTTACCATTCTAATGAGGCAGTAAGTCTGCCTGCAATTATTTTTGAGTTTCACTGTTAATTATGAAAGGAAATGGAAAATACACTTTAAAAAATGTATGTGAAAAAGCAATCAAATTTCCAGAATCTAAAAAATGCCTTGTAAGTCTCCATCACTGATCTATAGTTTATTCTATGTGCTCTTTTAAAGTTTAATATCTTAGTCTGCCTATCTCCTGACCGTAAACCTAGGTCTATGCCATTTATTCTTCTTCTTCCCCTGTACTGATTTTTTTTTTGTCTTGTTTTTCTCTCTTTATAACCTGAAGTGCGTCACTCTGGGCAAAACGTCACTGTGCAAAAATGTCTCTACTCCACATTTGGAGATGGTTAAATTGAACCCACATTATTCTTTAGTTCCCAAGCACATACATTGAGATAATTGTCCTTAAATTTTCTATAAACAGTCTGGTACTGGCATAAAACAAACATATACATCAAGGGAGTAGCATAGAGAGCCCAGAAATAAACACATGTCTCTATGGTCAATTAATATTCAACAAAGGGGACAGGAGCATAAAATGGAGTGAAAATAAGTCTCTTCAACAAATGGTGTTGGGAGACCTGGGGAGCTACATGTTAAAAAAAAAAAAAAAAAGGAAAGGAATTAGACTACCAACTTATACCATACACAAAAGTAGATTTGAGGTGGCTAAAAGACTTAAGTCATGATACCATAAAAGTACTAGAGGAGAACATAGGCAAGAAAATTTCAGATATACCACATATACCACACAGCAGTATTTTCACCAGGATGTCCCCTAGAGCAAGGGATATAAAGGAAAGAATAAACCAATGGGACTCCATCAAATTAAAAAGCTTCTGCACAGCTGAAGAAAGCATGAGCAAAATGAAAAGGGAACCAACCATATGGGAAAATGTATTTGCCAAATGATACTTCAGACAAGGGTTTGATCTCCAAAATATATAAAGAATTCACATGATTCCACACCAGGAAGACAAACAACCCAATTAGAAAATGGACAAAGGACCGGAACAAACACTTCTCCAAGGAGAATGTACAGAGAGTCAAGAGACATATGAAATGATGCTCAGCATCACTAACCATCAGAGAGATGCAAATTAAAACCACAATGAGGTACCACTTCACACCGGTCAGAAAGACCATTGTAAACAAATCAACGAAAAACAAGTGCTGGTGAGGCTGCAGAGAAAAGGGAACCGTAGCGCAGAGTTGGTGGGAATGCAGACTGGTGCAGCCACTGTGGAAAACTATGGCATTTCCTCAAAAAACTGAAACTGGAACTGCCTTTTGACCTGGCAATTCCACTGCTGGGATTATACCCTAAGAATCCCAAAACACCAATTCAAAAGAACCTAGGCAACACTATGTTCACAGCAACATTTTTACAATAGCCAAATGCTGGAAACAGCCTAAATGCCCAAATGAGTGGATCAAAAAACTGGGACATTTACCCAATGGAATACTGCACAGCAGAAAGAAAGAAGGAACTCCCACCTTTCTGGAGAGTGTGGGTGGAACTGGAGAGCATTATGCTAAGTGAAATAAGCCAGGTAATGAAAGGTAAATGCCATATAATCTCATCGATAAGTAGAACCTAATTAAAAAAAACAAACAAGCAAGCAAAATAGAACCGGAGACATGGAAATAAAGAACAAACTGCCAGCGACAAGAGGGGAGCCATGGGAGAAAGAAGGGGAAGGGGCAAGTCGAGGAACATGTGTAAAGGACCCATGGACAAGGACAACGCAGGGGGAGGGTTGAATGTGGGAGGTGAGGGTGGGTAGGGCAGGAGAGGGTAATGGGGGAAAAATGGGGACAGCTGTAATTAACAACAACAAGAAAATGGTTTGTTTTGTTTTGTTTTTTAAAAAAAAGTCTTTCATCAGAAGATCCAGAGTGTTAACAGCTTTGGTCCAGTTAAAATATTCTGTAATTTATATGTGAGATACGCCTAAAATTTAATTTTTCCCAGCATTTCGCAAGGTTCAGTCTTGTAGCTTACAAACTATTTTCATTTATACATGATTGCAATGAAATGCTCAGGATGTCTAAAGCTGAAATCATCATTTTCAGCTCTTTGTGACAATAATCCAGTTGCTCAAGCCAGAAACCTGTCGTCATCCTGGAAGTCCTACACATCTCACACACTGCACTCCATCTTGCTTATTTTCACATGTAATGGATTGGATATAACAGGTCTTTACCACTGGTTTTCTGAATAGCACACAACTTAGCCCTCCTCTTTCAGTTCCTACTCCCTACTCTTACTGAGTTCAACTTTGGCAAAAGCCCGTTTGGCACTTTTCTTTAAGAGAATCCACACTATCACAAAGGCGAAGGGGCAGAATCAAGTTCTAACGATGACGAAGATTTTGTCAAACAACTTCTCAATGTTAGTGTAAAGTATTTTAGAGATGTTCCATGGGCCTGAGGCCAATAGTACTTCAACGCACATGTCATTAAAACAAACAATGATATGAATATTAGCAGTAATAATGCAGAATCCTAATTGCTAATAAAAAAGAACATTAAAGCTAATATTCATTGAGCAATTGAACAGCTATATGAAACTGCGATTAATTGTCTTATTTAATTCTCCCAACAGTCATACTGTACCTTATTAAAAGAGAGTGTAGCTGTAGTTTAAAGCATGGATTTTGGAGTTAAACTGGCTAAGAGTGAATCATAACTTTGCCATGTAAAACCTATGTGATCTTAGACAAATTTTTGATTATTTGATATCTCAGTTTCCTCATTTATAAAATGAAGATGATAATAATTGTAACTAATTGAGAGAGTCTTTCCTGGAAGATGGTATATATTCAATGAATGTTGTAAGTATTTTTAATACCTTTATTATATAATTATCTTGAAGACTCAGATTTTAAATAACATGCCTAAAGTTATAGTTAGTAAAAATGGTACAAGCTACATTAAAACATAAATTTGTTTTACTTTATAATACATAATAATAATCTCACAGTTTATTTTCTCTGTACTGGTAAAAAGGCATGGAAATACAATTATCAAACTTTTTTCCCCCATTGTTCCATGTCATTGACTTTTTGGCAAATTTCTTTCTCATAGAATTTGACATAATTGAGATTCTTAAGTAGCACATTAACATTTTAGAAAATTGAAACAATGTGTTGATTGACATTTTCCTTTATTGTTGCCACCTAAGAAAAAACATGTAAAAATAGTTTGTATTTAGTATCTGTCCTGTACAGTAATCAAAAATTAATTGTCCACTGGGAAATCATTTACAGTTTGTATATTTAGGCATTTGTATTTTATAAAGAAGTGTTAACTTCAAGATATTTGGAATATAACATGTGGCCTTCACTTTCATTAAATATTATGTGCCTATAGCTAAGAGATGAATTTAAGGAACAAACTGAACTAACAAGGAAAATAGAGACAGACTCATAGATGAATCTATGACTCATAGACTCATAGAGAGAGACTCATACGTAGAAGGATTGAGCCAAAAGGAAAAAGGAGTCAAGGACATGGGCAATTGTGTGATGATTGTCAGGGGAGCAGGGTATCATGGGACTAAATGGTAATGGAAAATACAATAAAAAGTAAAAAAAAAAAGAATTTAAGGTTTAACAGATTACTTTATAATATTTAAAATCAAATAAACAAATGGCATCTTGAATTCCCCTCCTCTTTGTTCATCATTCATTTTACTCTAGATATGCTTATGAAGTCTGATTTTTTGAAGTCGTAAGTTAGAGCTTACTTTGTTTCTTATAATGTTGGCACTCATCATGTTGGTATAAAATAAAACTACCTAATTTCTATTTATCAGTGTAAGAAGGTAGTGTTGACAGCATTAATGACACATGGTGCCTGGGTAAGCGTGATTCATTGGAGAAACCTAGAATCAGGGGAACGTACGCAGCTTCTTAAACTCTTACCTCAGAGTGCCGTACATTTATATCAGGCACATGGCGAGTGTTCTAGTGGGTGGAGGGAGACCCTCCCCTTCCCTACCACTCTGGTCTATATCCAGAAGAATTTAAATCAGAATTTTGAAGAAATATATGAATTCCCTTGTTCATTGCATTTTTTTTGCAAGAGCCAAGATAAGAAAACAATCCAGTCCATATATCCATTGATAGGTGAAACTGGGGTATATACATACAGTGAAATATTACTCAGCTTTTTAAAATAAAAGGGACATTATGGATGAGCATGGGCAACATTGTGCTAAGTGAAATGAGTCTGCCGTTGGGACGAATAACGCATGATTCTACTTACTTGAAGTTCCTAAATCAGTTAAAAATCATAAAAACAGAGAACAGAATACTAGTTACCAAAGGATGAGTGGAAGGAATTGGAGTTTCTCAATGGGTATAAAGTTCCACTTATAAAGATCTGTAAACCTGCTAGACAACATAGAATTTACACTTAACAATATGTTGTGGTGCCCTTAAACACTTGTCCAGAAAGTCTGTCTCATACAAATCATTGTCAACGTATACATACACAAAAAAACAAATATTTTGAAAGTGATTGATACCTTTGTTACCTTGTTTAAGGTGATGGCATCATGAATAGATGCATGCAATGTCCAAAATTATAAAAGGTATAAATTAAATATTTGCAACTTTTTGTATATTATGTATACCTCAAAGTTTGAAAGCACACACACACACACACACACACACGATTATCTGAAGTTGTTCTGTCTATCAATAAGGGATCCTTTACCAATATTACAAAGATTAAAAGTATAGCTAAGAAGTTATGAATTAGACACAAATATTTTATATGCCATTTCTCTAATTAATTTACTTCAGTAATATATTTTTTCAGTAATTTTCTAATAGAATTTTAAAAGTTACCCAGACATAATGAGTATGTGATATGTTTTATCTTTGTAAAATTATTTTAACTATTATATTTACATACTTTAATTTTTAATAATGGCAGTGTTCACCAAACTGCTCACAGAATTCTTGAAAATCTAACAGTTGTCTCTCATGGGTTAGCAAACACTAGCTCCAGCCAGCCACTGCTACACTGAACCACTTTAAGGGAGCTGTTAAGTGAGGATTCCCAGATGATATGTATGTGTGAGAAGTCTGCAGAGATACCTAGGCCCAAACAAAGGAAGAAATCAGCTTTAAAGACAAGCAGATGCTCAAAGCAGACATACCTTTTATTTATTTATTTTCCTAATTTTTTAAAATTTTATTTTAATTTATTTTTTCAGATACATTTGTCTCTGCCTCCCCCCCACCACTTTCCCTTGCCCCCTCTCTCCTTCCCTCCCTCAGCTCTTCCCCTTTGGTTTTGTCCATGAGTCCTTGCTGTATGTTCCCTGACTTTCCCCTTCCCTTCCTTTTCCCCGCCCCCCCGCTTCCCTCTTGTCTCTGTTGATTTCTTTTCCTTTCAGTGTTGCTGGTCTTATTTTCCTTTCATATTTGTATTGTTGGTTACGTTCCACTTATAGGTGAGATCATACGGTATTTGTCTTTTGCCCCCTGGCTTATTTCACTTAGCATAATGCTCTCCAGTTCTATCCATGCTGTCACAAAGTTTAGTACTTCTTTTATTCTTTCTGCTGCGTAGTATTCCATTGTGTATATGTACCATCATTTTTTGATCCAATCATCAACTGATGGGCATTTAGGTTGCTTCCACACTTGGCTATTATGAATTGTGCTGCTATGAACATTGGGGTGCATAGGTTCTTTTGAATTGGCGTTTTGGGATTCTTATGATATAGTCCTAGCAGGGGAATCACTGGATCAAAAGGCAGTTCCATTTTCAGCTTTTTGAGGAAATGCCACACTGCTTTCCACAGTGGCTGCACCAGTCTGCATTCCCACCAGCAGTGGACTAGGGTTCCCTTTTCTCCACAGCCTTGCCAGCACCTGTTGTTTGTGGATCTGTTTATGATGGCCATTCTGACCGGTGTGAGGTGGTACCTCATGGTGGTTTTGATCTGCATTTCTCTGATGGCTAGTGATGCTGAGCATCCTTTCAAATGCCTCTGGGCCCTCTGTGTCTCCTCCTTGGAAAAGCGTCTGCCCAGGTCCTTTGCCCATTTTTTGATTGGATCGTTTGTCTTCTTGGAGTCAAGTCGAGTGAGTTCTTTATATATCTTGGAGATCAAACCTCTATCTGATGTATCATTAGCGAATATATTTTCCCATATGGTTGGCTCCCTTTTCATTTTGCTGATGTTTTCTTTTGCCGTGCAGAAGGTTCTTATTTTGATGAGGTCCCACCTGTTTATTCTTTCCTTTATGTCCCTTGCTTTAGGAGATATATTGGTGAAAAAATTGCTGCGTGGGATATCTGAGAGTTTCCTGCCAATGTTCTCCTCTAGGACTTTGATGGTGTTGCGACTTATATTTAAGTCTTTTCTCCATCTTGAGTTTATTTTTGTGTATGGTGTCAGCTGATGATCCAATTTCAATTTTTTGCATGTAGCCGTCCAGCTCTCCCAACACCATTTGTTGTAGAGGCTATTATTGCTCCATTTTATGCTTCTGCCTGCCCCCTTTGTCAAATATTAGATGCCCATAGAGATCTGGGCTTATTTCTGGGCTTTCTATTCTCTTCCACTGGTCTATGGGTCTGTTCTTGTGCCAGTACCAGATTGTTTTGAGTATAGTGGCTTTGTAGTAGAGTTTGATGTCCGGTATTGTGATCCCTCCTACTTTGTGTTTCTTTCTCAAAATTGCTGAGGCTATTCGGGGTCGTTTATGGTTCCATATAAATTTTTGAAATGTCTGTTCTATTTCTGTGAAATATGTCATTGGTATCTTAATAGGGATTGTGTTGAATCTATAAATTGCTTTGGGTAGTATGGACATTTTGATGATATTAATTCTTTCAATCCATGAGCATGGTATATGCTTCCATTTATTTGTGTCTTCCTTAGTTTCTTTTTTCGATGTTGTATAGTTTTCTGCGTACAGGTCTTTTACGTCTTTGGTTAAATTTATGCCTAGGTACTTTATTTTTCTTCTTCAAAGCAGACATACCTTTTAATAAGTAGGCAAGCAATAATACCAGGCAAGTAAGAAACCCCTTAACTTTCCTCTCTCTCCAACCACCTACACCTTCAGAGCAGCTGCAGGCCAGCAGGAAGCAACTGGGAACTCTCCCAGCCCTGGGACGGGAAGAGACGCTATTATAGTACTTCCCACCTAATACAGGCACCCCCTGACCCTCTGCTGAGCAGGGGGGACATGTTAATATTAATTCAAGCTCAGCATTTTGATTAATAACATGGGAGTGGAAATATAAATTTCTAACGTTGGAAAGCATTTGCCCACTTAAAGTGAAATTAGTCATAATATTTTGTAAGAGCTGTCTGAAGAGTAAATGCTCTTCTTAAACATAAATTATTAAAAGGGTAGACTTAAAACAAAGAAACAAATCAGTAAATATGTTGTGGTTAGATCCCACAAGATCTATGTATAATCTGTAGAGTTATGTACCTTTTATTTGCCCCTAATGTTTGATTTAACTCAGCAAATATGTTTAGTATTGTATATTAAGTCTATTTTACATGAAAAGATATATGTGTGGTAATAAACAAAACAAAGATAAGAATGTAACCTTTTGTTTGTTTCAAATAGAAATACTAAACATTTGGAATATTTTCAAAAATGTTTAAATTGTTATAATTAAATTATTTAAAATAAGAAATTCAAATGATTCATTATTTATAGTTATGCCTATCAAACAATGAGACATAGAGTAGAGAAAGGAAGATTATATGGGAGTAAATTAAAAAATGAATTGAGGAGGCTGTCACAAGGAAAGAGAATCCTTGTACTGTGTAAACTTGTTAGTTCAACTTAATTTGTATACATTTTTTTTTCCTTCAGAGTTTTCCTAGAATACTCAAATTGAGTTTGAAGCCAACACTAGCTAGAAAAATGATTATTAAAAATCTCTGTATGCCTAAGGAAACATATTGAAAGGGAAATAAAAATAAGTGAGTAAATAAAAGACTAATCTGTTTACAACCACCACCAGACATAAATGCACAGTTATGGCTCACCGTGTGTGGCTCACCATCGTGAGGAAAAATACTTCTCTAACCTTCTGTTATTTATATCAAAAGCTGATAGTATTTGTCATGAATAATAGTTTTGAATCTTCTCAACAAAATAACTTTAGGAACAATTTTTTCTACCTAGCCAAATCTCAATGAAACAAATATAATTCCATAAATAGTTAAAAATAATTCTAAGGGTATTACTTTTAAATTTTAGTATTATCCTAATATATGAGAATCAATTTGAGAAATATTGTTTCTATTTTTCTGGAAATTTTTCTGGTATTGTTTAAGAACTTCTTCAAAGCTCAAAGTATATTTTTGATCCACCTTGATAAGATAATGGACATCGCTTAAATGTAAGAACTTTGGGTACTATGTATTTATTTTGTGTGGGAGAATGGTGTGTTTATGGAGTAACATGTATGAATAAAACTATATGAATTATATTTAATAGGACTTAAGATACAACTTTATAACTATAATGATATTTCTAGCTCTATGTATTATTGACAATGTTTAGATTATATATTTATGTCATGTTAAAATACTTTATATTCCAATCGTAAGTTTTCTTGATTATCATGATGTGTTGAGTTTTTGTCAATTAAACAAACAAAAAACATCAGTACAACAAACTGAAATTATATCTCTGGGGCACTGTAAATATTTGTTACATAATTTATTTGGTAGAATGTGGAAAACAGCAAGAAATAGGAAATATCAGTAATATAGTCATTATTAAATTAGTTTATATACACTTTTAAAACCTTGAAACTCACATAGAAACTAAGATCTATAACTTGAAATAAAGACTCTGCAATAGAATTGAAATTGACAAGGCCCTTCCCCTTCTTTCCCTGCTTCCCCTCTGGTCCCTGTCACTCTGTTCCTTGTTTCCATGCCTCTGGTTCTATTTTGCCCATTTATTTTGTTCATTAGGTCCCTGTTATAGGTGTGATAATGACCCATGGACATGGATAACAAGGTAAGGTCTGACTGTGGGAGGAGAGGTGGCGAGTAGGCAGGACAGGGGAGAGCAATGGGGGAAACTGGGACAACTATAATAGAACAACACTAACAAAAAAATTAATGAAGTTTAAAAAAATTAAAATGTTTGGAATTTGAGATAGATGCATTCCTACAGTTTGCTATTTTCTTGCTGAGGTTTTTGAAATATTTATGTATCAAATCATGAGTGGAATTCCATAAAGGAAGGGTATGCAAGCAAACATAATGCCAACATTATGGTTTCTTACAGTTTAGTAGTACTGTTTTTCCTTATATTTACTAGTAGTGAAATGTGTTGTCAACTCTAAGTATTTAGAAATTTTATTGCATGCAAAGTGTGAAGTCTTCAGGCATCAGGCAATGCAATGGCATACATGCTCCTCACCTATGTGTTATTGTTTATATAGATTAATGTAGGGATTAAATAAATTTATATATATACAATTATGTTTATAATAGTGTCTACCACAGTCACAGCCCTATGAGTATGGGCTATTATAATATTATAATTACTTTAAGAATTAAAATCAATAATGCATATAAAGAATCTATTATAATATCTGCCTCATCACTCTCCTTAAAGGCATTTTCTTCATATCTCTTTATCTGCCTCTTGAATTTCAGATATATTCATGTAGATATAATTATAAAATATCAATAAGAAATATGTTTAGGCGTTTCCTCTTAAAACAATTGGTGATAGTGAAGTAATACAGGCTGTAGGAAAAGTAGGTTTACAGTTGTTTGTATGGAAATAATACAACAATTAATAAATAATAATACCAAAGTAAACTCTGTGTTTCACATACATACCACTGGAACCTCCTTTGCCCCACTCTGTACAGTGAATGAGGCTAGACCAGTTAGCTGGGCCTGAATCTCGGTTCCTCCACATCTCAGGCATGTGGCATAGATTAATTTTTTTGAATACTTTGTGCCTTAACTTCCTCATCTCCAAAATTAGTACCATAGTTACTGCATGTTAATTATTTATAACATTCACTGGTAAATACTAAAGTCTCAGTAAATGTTTGTTCTTACTATCGGTTAGGCTTCTTTTCCAGAGGTAGGAAAGTCATTTTACTCACTGTAATATGGATGGAATTTCCTTGAGACTTATGAATGAGATCCTTGTCTCCTAGGCCTTAAAAGACATTCTTTAACAGCCTATTTTATAGATAAAGTGGCAAATGGTAATTGGCTTGGATAGTTTTCTTTGGGTATATAGCTTTCATGAAAAGTTTTTCTCAGAGGCGTAGAAATTCTGAATCAAAATAAGAATTCTTGACCCTGGTGAAAAATATGAAATAAATAATTCAATTTTAAAGGACCAACACATACCATGCACTTCGACCTCCCTATTCTCTCTAAACAAGGTGCATACAAGTGAATATACTCTTAGATTAGACTGAAGAGTATAAATAATAACTTAAAGAGAACAATAAGGGCCTGGCTGGTGTGGCTCCGTGCATTGATTGCTGGCCTGTGAATAAAAGTTCACAGGTCGATTCCCAGTCAGGGCACATGCCTGGATTGTAGGCTAGGTCCCCAGCTGGGGGCGTATGAGAGGCAACCTATTAACATATCTCTCACACATGATGGTTTCTCTCCCTCTCTTTCTCCCGCCTTTCCCTTCTCTCTAAAAATAAATTTTAAAACATTTTTTTAAAATTGTAAAAAGGTAAGTACTTCAGGAAGAGTAGAGTGAGTTTATTTCATTTCTTGTGTTTGTAATTTTTGATGTGGAGGGGCAAAAGAAGAAATTATAACTGAGCATGTTTGAGATAGTAGATCAAAATAATAGAGGACATTTGAAAGAGGAAACATTTCCTGAGAAATTTGTTTTCTTTATAGAAGGAAGATATTGAAAAAGGCTGGGAAAGTGTCACTGGGAAATGTTGTAGTAGTCTGTGTTTGTTCATTAACACTATGTAATATTCTGTTAGGTCTTATATCTTTTGTATTGTATTGCAGAGGAGTTTCTAGGACTATGGTATTTTTTTTTAGAGAGCCATCTTTAGAAACCACCATATCGCTTAATTTCCATCAACTCTTGTGATACATGGCAGTACTCACTTAGTATATTTTGATCAACTGAAGTATGATGTGATTTTTTTTATCCAGTACAAATGGTTTCAAACTGTGACATTTTGAGGACAACAAAAAGCAGGGTAGTGAAGTCATTAGCATCATCAATTCCAGAACCAGACTTCAGCCCATTGTCACTTGTGTGACCTTGAGCAAAGCTTTAAACCTAGAGAGGGCATGAGTTTCTACATAGTTAAATTGGAGATAATAATACTTCCAACTCAAAAGTTGGAAATACATGCAAAACACTTAGAAGAGGGTCTGGAAAATAGCAAACATTCAATAAGTATTAGTTATTGATATGTCATCTGGCTATAGAAAAACTGTTGTTTGTTCTTACATGGATAAGTAAATGTCCATATTTTCTTACAGAAACAAAGGTTCATATGATTGTCCTATAAGTTATTTTCTCTACTCAATGCAAAAAAATAAAAACCACAACCCAATTTGGTAGCTTTTTCTCATTACTCAGAAATCACTTTCTGGTTTTCTTATTTATTTTTATTGGGGTAAAAGACATATAACATGAGATCTACCCTTTTACCAATACTTAAGTTTAAATCTAACAAAGTATGTACAATATTTATATAAAGATAGCTATAGAACTCTGATGAATGGAATCAAAGAAACACTAAATAAATGGAAAGGTATTCCATGTTCATACATAGGAATATTCAACATTGCCAAGACATCAGTTATTCCCAAATTCTTATATAGATTCAATGTAATCCCAATGAAATTCCCAGCAAGTTATTTGTGCATATTGACAAAGCAATTCTATAGCTTATGTTGAGAAGCAAAGGACCCAGAATAGGCAATGCAGCATTGGAGGAGGACAAAATTGAGGGCTAACACTGTCCAACTTCAAATTATACTCTAAAGAAACTAACTATTGAGCCATAAAAAGATATGGAGTAACATTACATCCATATCAGTAAGTGAAAGAAGACAATCTGAAATGTCAACATACTACATGATTCCAAATACATAACATTTGGAAGAGTCAAAACTCTAAATTCATTGCTCCCTGAGGTTGGGATTAGAGAAGAGATGAATAAGCAGAGCTCAGGGTTTTTAGGGCAGTAAAAACACTCTGTGACAGTATAATAAAGGACACGTATTATTACACTTTTGGCCAAGCACATAGAACGTATGACATCAAGAATAAATCATAGAAAAATATGGCCTTTGGATGATTTTGAGGTATCAGTGTAGATTTAACAATAATAACAAATGTATCATTCTGGTGGAGGTTATTGATAATGGAGGAGGCTATGCATATGGGGAAGTAGCGTGAACATGAGAAATCTCTGTACATGTCAAATTGGCTCTGACCCTAAAACTGCTCTAAGAATGTAGTCTTAAAGAAAACCACCTCTCTCTAGATTGAAGCCCCATTTGGGAACTTTAAAAGTTCATGTTATTAAATGCAAGTCAAATTTAATGTGTCAAAAAAAAAGGGACATTTCTGGTTGGTTCAGTTAAAAGCATATAATTATTGAGACAGATGTTTCTGTGAAAGCTGCATGAGGAAAGTACCAGTGAAGCTGACTCTTGAGTGGTTAGTAGTATTTCTGTAACTACGGAAAAGATGCACGATTAAGCAATCCAATTGATGAGAATAGCATATTGAGTAAAGGTGAAGCAAGTCATCCATTTTGTCAGAAATAGAGGGCAACTTTGATGCGTTGTGGTATGTAAGCCACCAATGTCACACCGTAATGGAATACAGAATAATAAAGTGGCCCATAACACCATTAATACATTATTATTATATGCATAATGTAATAGCATTAGAACAATGAATGGGGAAGTCAGTAAAAAGACCACTGTAAAAGTTTCTTGCATGCCATTCTATATTCAACTATCTGAACCTAGTGATACAAATTAAGTGCCTGTAATGGGAAACTATGGCAATTTTTTTCATCTGTGTAAATTTACTGAATCTTTGGTGTGTGGGTACACTCCATATCAGAGTACACAAACAGTTATTTACAGACAACTATAAAATGAAGTGAACGTGTAAAATAGATTTGGATTTTATGGTGATGCTGTGGAAAACATGTTCTCCATTTAAAGAAGTTAGCTAGAAAGCAGGTCCAGTCAATTACTTGCATGCAACATTGATAGATCATCTACTTCACAGAAAAATATGGACTTTGAAATGTTTCTATAAAACATTCTGTTTTTCATGTTTGGACAACTAATTAATTGATTTTTAAACATTATACATGAAAATAAAAACTCATTGTGAAATACATTTGGCCTCTGTGCTGCTAATTGGCATCTTCACCTTAGGTAAAAATATGCTAATTCAAGGCTACTCCACTTCAAATAGGCAGGTTTAAGTGGTTGCAATCATTACCTCCATTCATGACGGTCTTGTGCCATAACAGAATTCCTTGATTTACTTGCACTCCAGATAGTAGTGCCTCACTTTACTGACAATACACACAGCCACACATCCATGAGCAGATGCTCTCACACACAAAAATGTAGGCATAAATCCTGCAAACATTTTTCTGCAGGCCCTTTTAAGATTCTATTTCAAAACCATCTTCATCATTTATGATTTCAAAATCCACTAGCACATTCACAAATTGTGTTGGATGTAGAACACAGGTTGAGTTTGTCTGCCATTTATTTATCTTTGTATGGTGCAATTCCAGATCTTAAACATTTTTAAGAAATCTTTTTACTTTCATCAGTTTTTCATTTCTGTATAGAAATATGTAGGCTTTACTTCTATGAGTGAGGACATTTAAGTCATTGGAAACCTTCTATAATGTGTTATAAACCTTAATTTAAATCACTTTTCAGAAGCCTTGAACTCTCTCTGCCCTGATGGCCATCCTCAGTACCAGGTGAAAGCAAGTGGGGAGGGAAGGTTACCCAGAGAATTATGTGTATGTTGAGTATAATTGCTTTGGAGAGGATTAATTTAAAATTCTTCCTTTACCCTCTTTCTCTAAATACTCTATAGCCCAGGCAATATTCACAGCACAAAATTAGTTCACCTGGGTGAAATAATGGTCATAGGATATGCAAAATGCAATTATGCTCAGCAGATAACAGGTAATTGGGATATGCGCAGAGGTTTATGCATAGCAATTTTTATCACTTTTTTGCTATTTACAACCTTGTTATACTATTTGCTTCTGAAATGTGGGAGAAGTCATAATATCAGAATCCCTTTACAACAATCAGAATAGCTGTTCACAAGGCGCTCCTATGCTCCAGCTTAAGTATGTATCAGTTGAACCGATGACTGTACAAATAGAATGTAGGGTTCCATTCTTCCCACACAACCAAGAATGCACCTTAGAGCACACCCAATTACTTTACAAAAATGTTTTTCTCTAAGGAAAAATGAAAAAATAATTTAAAATATACTGGCAGTGTTCTCATTTCAGTTCTTCCATATAAATATAATTTAAATCATAACTCTTGTCCTTACAATAAGAAATGACCGAAAAGTTAAAAATCAGTGGCTTTTCTTGTACTCGCTAGAGAACTGAGGTTGTGGCCAGATCTGAACTCCTGGCAAATCCAGAGTGTCACAGCTGAGATCTGCTCACCTAGAACATACACGTCCAGAGTTAGGTGCTTGCAGGAGCACGTGGACAGGAGCAGCTGGAAGCTGAGCATGGACAAGTTTAAGAACAAGAAAATTGTGTGGTGGCACAGATTGAGCACCTGCACTCTCAGCGCTTTCATGAGCTTTCTTTGAGGAGTGCTACAGTGTTAGACTTCAGGAAAGATGACCTCATGGCCCTGGTAGGCAGCGGGAAGCATGCCATTTGGAAAAAGCGAGTCTTCGATAACAAATGCCTACTTTGCAAGCTGAAAAACTATGCTGGAAAACGTGTCCCAGCAAGGAAAAGAGACTCCTTCTTGCTGGAGCTCCCTCCAGCCTTTCTGTCTTACTTACAGGGGTAAAGACACAATCAATAGGACCCTGAGACCCCACAAACAGATTAGGGAAACTACAGCCAGTGGCTGAAATTCATTATAGAATGTTCTTCCTCAACATTTTATTATTACACCAGCAAAGCTTTTGTATAATAATAGTGGATTATAAGTAAAAGACAAAATATAGAATTGCTCTGTGGAGCAGTGTGTAGGGAACCCCAAAGAGAAAAGACAATAAGTACACTAGAGGAACTGGAAGCCTCTGACTCCCATATCCACAGAAAACATTAAAATAGCCCAACTCCTATCTAACTTAAAGTCTCTCACTAAAGGCCTTTATACCTCAGTTTCTTTACTACATATACAACGTGTCTGTCAGTCAATAACAAAGTAAAGCTATGTCACAAAGGAAAAAAAAAACAACCAGCAACAGTCTTTACTCTTAAAAATTTATTTAAACTATTCTGTAACTATCTATATTTATGAGACTCTCATCCCTCAAGTCTAACCTGAAGTTTTTTGTTTTTTTTTAATTATTCTGTGATATCACTAACTTACTAACTTTCGATATGTTTTTACGTGACACTGAAGTATAATTATCAGGAAACAATCATCATTTATCAGATGGTAAACTGATGAGCAATATAGACATCATCCCTATTGGTATGGAACTCAAAGTCTAGCAGGGATGTTGATGAAGTAAAGTAGATCTGTGAATAGAATTTCATTCAAGGTCATTTTGTTATAATGTTGATGAGAAAAAAAAAAGATGCCCCCCAGGGGCCGTGGTCTGTGTGGAATTTGTTTGTCCCAAGTCTGTGAGGCTTTTCCTCAGGTAGCCTGGCTTCCTCCCACATCCCAAAGATGTGCTTGTGAGGAGAATCGGTGTGTCTAAATTGTCCCAGTGTGAGCCATGGTTGGGTGAGTGAGGGCAGCCTGCAGTGGGAGGAAACCCTGCCCAGGGCCGGGTTCCCCCGGCACCCGAAGCTGCCAGGAGAGGCTTCAGCCACCTGCCCCTGAACTTGAATAAGCGAGCTGGAAAAATAAATACGTCACTTGTTTTTATTAAGCTTTCTTAAATGTATATATAGCTCACATTTATTTCAGTGTTTAATATTTACTAGAAGTATTCGGGGTCTTCATTTAAAAGTTTGGTGATGTTTTTGTAACCAGAACATTACCTGTTTTGGTTCACCAATTTTTCAGGAAAAGTAATTGGTTTGAGGAAATTAAATACTATTTTATTGATTTAAAAAAGTAGTTTTTTCCAATACATCGTCAAAACTACTTGGGTCTTTCATTGTACTCAGCATACTGCTCTGATCTACAAAGTTGAATGAGGTATGGTACCTTTCAGGAAATACTTTAACATCCAATTTTGACTACAGTGTTATGAAATACATAAATATCTTACATTTTAAACATGTCATATAATCTGACTTCACTTTCTGAAATGTGATGTACTGCTACATCTCTTTTATTTTACATTATTATATCCAAAATTTGAGTTAAAAAATTTACACATAAAGCTCAACAGATGGAGTCCTGAAATTTCATGAAGCAAACAATAATCTACCACAAGTGCTTAAGAGTTCTATTCTATCACATTGAACAGATTGATTTTTCAGTTTCAGTTTAGGAATAGATGCCTAAGTAAAAGAGCCTTTGAATTTGATGTTTTGTTCATTGTTGAGATGAATAATTTAATAGTTTGAAAATCGTTGTCAGTACTTCTAAATTAAACCAACTTTTGTTTTATGCTTTTCCAAAATTTATATGATCCATATTTACTATTGTGCAGAAAATTTAAAGGGAGAAAGAAGTTACTTAAAAGCCTACTACAAAATTTTAGACAAATGGTTCAGTGCTTTTCCAAATGAAAAATTAGGTAATTTTGCTTGATTTGGCAAAATTAATCATCTTTGTGTTAAACATTTGTCTAAAACTAAAAAGTATAATTTGCACTACCATCCCGTGCCTCCAGATACTATAATTGTATTTGTATATCAGCTTTAAATGTTATGAATATATTTTCTGACTAATAACATCATTGTAACAGTTGGCTTATTTTAATGTCACATAAATACTACAAAGAAAGAAACACCTAATACTGCAAGCAGTCATTTTGAATCACTATAACGGTTGGTAAATTGATTAATATATGTTTTCTTTACACATACAATATATTGGGAAAAGCTGGGTTTTTAATTCATTAACGTGCAATAAACTATATGTGACATTCATGGAACCCATTTTCTCAGAGTTGATTTCACTTTCTAGGACACATTATCCTTAGATTTTTAAAAATGTATATATCTTTCAAATTTCAGAAAAAGAAGTTTGAATCATTCAGTAAGAATAAAGAGTATTATGGAAGTAGAAGGACAAATTATTTTAAAATTATGCATTTAACTTTAGAATAAAATGTTTGATCCAAATTATATACTATTGGTAATTACATTCTTTACTTTCTTACAATTCTGACCAAGGCAAAAAAAATTCCTTAGAAGGTTGAGAATAAATTATCCTGATTGTTCCTCTCTATCAGTTATTCCTTAATTAGTCCCAATTCTTTTCATAGATAACATCTCTCTTGCTTCCCTTTTCTGTGCCAAATGCAAGTGGGGTGAAAGAATGATGAAAATATCTAGCCGTGCAACATACTTCTTTGCCAAGCTTTTTTGACAGCAGTTACCAAACTTTATCACTCGTCAATTTTAAGATAAAGAGCCTGTCTCTTAGGTAGCTTAAAGGAACGGCGAAAGAGTTATCAATATGAAATAAGTAGAGAAAAGGCAGTTTGTGTATAAGAGCAAAAGGAGGAGGAATGAGTACACATTTATTTTCTTTTCTCACTTGTTCCAGTGTTAAATGCAAAATTTGTGTTCTTGTCGTCAGTCGTAGGCAGAAAAAGAAAAAAGATTGTGTTGCACTTTTGTAGAAAAAGAACTGTTTTTAGTTTAGAATAAAAATTTTGTATATGTCTAACACATACACAAAGTATGTGTTTGTCTACATGTATATTCTTAATCTGTTCCATTATCTTTTTTCTGTAACTTCTGTGAAATGGATTGATATTTTAAAGGTCACAAGGAATCTCTGATTGCTGGTTTGTTTACTAATTCAAAGCAGAAAAAAATACTAAGGTTAATAATTCTGTGGTGGCTGAAAACATTTATTTTATTGATCCTCTCTAATAGAAAAATAGGAAAGAATATATGATATTGAATTCATTTGAAATGAAATTTATTTGATAGATAGCTTCCAAATGATCAGCCAAACATATCACTATAATTTTATGTTTTTGATAATATAATGAAATGTCATACATTAACATAAAAAGCTATTTTTGGATGCATAAAATATCTCAACAATAGTTTTCTTTGCCAATGGATGTTTGTGCAGATGCTAAAGAAATTTTGTTTTTGCAATTCTTCAGGTTCCTTCATCTAAATTTTTCGTTATTTACTTGTGTTCCTAGGGAATGCAGTAGTTCTATAATCATACACCTACCTTAGATTACAGAAAATATGAGGATAACTGCAGCTCCTCTTCTCACAAAATACACATAGGCTAATATACAGATAAAAGACACATGTAATTTGAAAGATCTTTATAGACACCCTGAAAGTCAGCTATGAATCTGGCCTTCCAGCTATAAATACTGTTTTGAAAAACTACCATCAAATCTAGCTCTGAAACATCTATTCATTTCTAGCCTGCATAATGCTTACTCTTTTAAGTCAAGAAAATTCAAATGGCAAATGATGAAATATCAGTGATAGTAATCAAATAAGCTGATCTACTAACTTGTCAGAAATATGACTTCTTTGAAAAGAGACTCTGTAACTCTCTTGAAAGTTTTATTTCAATTCTCATTAATTCTACCCATTGGAGAATGCAAATATCCTCCTACTGACATGCAATTCAGTTTTACCTTTAGAATAAATTATCAATGGAATTAGATTTACTTAGACACATTATGAGCATGACAAAGAAAACAATCTTTAACATTGAATTTTACTTTGTGGACATGGTGGTAACTTGGAAATGATTAAACAATATGCTCCCAAACAACTTCAATGCAGTTGCTTTATGACAGAATAAATTCTATGTCCCACATTATTTCTCCTTAATTTTTGTTTTTTCCTCACTTTTGCAGTAGATGGTTTTATCTGACCTATAACATCTCCTTTTATATGTCCTATCCTGTTGTAAGAAGAAGATATAAACATGAAGCAATCATATATACCTATTTAAAAAAAGCAAGAAAAAGTTTTCGAATCTTTAAAAAATGCATAAATTGTGTTGACATGATTGGCAGATATCAAAATAAAATACCCCTTCACATTCAAATGGTTGAAAGTAATGAAGAAATAATTCAGCTTCCTGTGGGTTTCTCTCTCACATCTGTAATCAAAATGCTGCTGTACAAATCTCAAAATGACAGCTTCCTAATTTTTATTGATCATTTGATATTTTTAGCATTGTCAAATCCCCAAGTGCCAACTTCCACTGTGATTTATTCATTGTTAGAGTAGCTGAACTAGGACAATGAAGCACTGAATGAGAAATGGCACAAAAATGAGATATACAATTGCAAAAATGCATAGATGCAGTCCACTTAATATGATTTGGATTAGAGTATACCAGCTAATACAGCAACAACAAATTCCAGTTACTTTTGTGTAATATTTAACTTATAAACTTTGAAGCATTATTGTGCAACCCTGCGTACAATTATTTATTCTATGTGCATTTACTGAGCACTTGCTTTCTCTTAGACAGTGATGCTATATAAATCACACTAATCAAAACAGGTAGATATTTTTTTTATTTTTAATTTTGCTACTTACATATTGTCCACAATACATAAGCTTAAAATATGGACTTTCTCTAACTTTATTTTAGACCAATTCCATGTATTAATCTGAAAGAGTACAATTCTTTTAGGCATCACCAAATTTTCCTTCCACTCTCCTTCCCTCTTTCTCTCATTTTTTCTTTCTCTGATCAGACATCCCGCAATACGTTCACTGACATGTTTATTAAAGGTTTTGTGGGTAATGGCTGATTATTCTTCCTTCATTACTTTTAATATTGTCTTTAGTTTACTTCTATTGTCCCTTCTTTTATGAAATGAAGATTTATTTTCAATACTTTTTTATTTAATTTATTTTCAATACTTTTTTTTTCACTCTAACCCTAAGGTTACACATAGCCTCCTAAGTAACACTTGATTTGTAACCCAGATGTCTTGCAATTTGTGTTGTTATTGTCATTATTTACAAATCTATTATAAATTTTATTTCCTCTGTAACTTATGAATTACTTAAAAGTTATGATATTATTTTTTATAGATATATATTTTTTTTAACTATACAACAGAGTACTTTGCTGAAGCAAGAAAAGTGAATAAATGATAGGTACATGCGTGGATGACTCTCGCAATGTAATGTGGAATCAAAGGTAGGTAACAGAAGAATACATTAGAATATCAGTGATACCAGTTAGGGCATAGCCTATGTTTCCTTAACAAAGAGACACAAAATTACAATGACTTAAAGTGTTGTCCAATCTTTTGACATCTCTGGACCACACCAAAAAAGAAGAGTTGTCTTGGGCCACACATTAAATACATTGTGACATGTAATCACAAAAAAAATCATAATGTTTTAAGTAAATGTATGATTTTGTGTTGGGCCCCACTCATAACCATTCTAGGCCACATGTGGCCCAAGGGACCGGGGTGGGACGTCCCTGCTTCTCTCTCTCTATTACAGCAGAGAAAGGAGCTGTAACATTGAGGTTATACTTTGAGAGAGTTACGCAACCATAATATATGCTCCTCATCAAAAAAGAAGAAAAAAACATAGGCAATAGAGTATAAGAAATTTTTCTTTTGAATGTATTGCTGGATGCGGTTTGCCAATATTTTGTTGAGGATTTTAGCATCTATGTTCATCAGCGAAATTGGCCTGTAGTTTTCTTTCTTTGTAGGGTCTTTATCTGGTTTTGGGATCAGGGTGATGCTGGCCTCATAGAAGGAGTCTGGGAGTCTTCCCTCCTCTTGGATTTTTTGGAATAGTCTGAGAAGGACAGGGGTTAGCTCTTCCTTAAATGTTTTGTAAAATTCTCCTGGGAAACCGTCTGGCCCTGGGCTTTTGTGTGCTGGGAGTTTCTTGATTACTGCTTCAATTTCCCCAACTGTTATCGGTCTGTTCAAGCTTTCTGTTTCTTCCTCCTTCAGTGTTGGAAGATTATACTTTTCTAAAAATTTGTCCATTTCATCAAGATTTTCAAATTTCCAGAGACATTTGAAAGGATGCTCTGCATCACTAGCCATCAGAGAAATGCAGATCAAAACCACCATGAGGTAACACCTCACACTGGTCAGAATGGCCATCATAAACAGATCCACAAACAACAGGTGCTGGCGAGGCTGTGGAGAAAAGGGAACCCTAGTCCACTGTTGGTGGGAATGCAGACTGGTGCAGCCACTATGGAAAGCAGTGTGGAATTTCCTCAGAAAGCTGAAAATGGAACTGCCTTTTGATCCAACGATTCCCCTGCTGGGACTATACCCTGAGAACACCAAAACGCCAATACAAAAGAACCTATGCACCCCAATGTTCATAGCAGCACAATTTACAATAGCCAAGTGTTGGAAGCAACCTAAATGCCCATCAGTAGATGACTGGATCAAAAAATCATGGTACATATACACAATGGAATACTACGCAGCAGAAAGAAAAAAGAAGTACTAAACTTTGCAACAGCATGGATGGAACTGGAGAGCATCATGCTAAGCGAAATAAGCCAGGGGGCGAAAGACAAATACCATATGATCTCACCTATAAGCGGAACCTACCCAACAATGCAAAGAAGCAAGGCAAATATGACCAGCAACACTGAAAGGAAAAGAAATCAACAGAGACAAGAGGGAAGGAGGGGCGGCAGGGAAAGGGAAGGGAAGGGGAAAGTCAAGGAACATATAGCAAGGACTCATGGACAAAACCAAAGGGGAAGAGCTGAGGGAGGGAAGGTGGGAGGGGGCAAGGGAAAGAGGTGGGGGGAAGGCAGAGACAAATGTATTTAAAAAGTAAATAAATTAATTAAAAAATAAATAAATAAATAAATAAAATAAAAAAAATAAAAAAAAAGAAAGAAAGAAATTTTTCTTAATAAGCGTAAGTCACACACAATTCAGTCACATTTCACTGGTGAGGAACTAGTTTGTTGGCCCCTATGGGAGAGTAATAAATGTGGTCTCTGCGTTCCATTTGGACTTGGGCTGATATGCATATGTGTGGTTATTACTAAAAGAAGAGCATAGTTAGTTTCTGTCACAACATTTTTAAAATATCCACAATTCAAAACGGAATAATATTTTATTGAAAGATTCATGTGTATATTATAAAACCATGATAAGTAGCAAGAGAATACTTTTTAAAAGTTGAGAACCGTTACCATTTTCATAAGCTTATATAGCTTAGAGCGAGTATCTACATGATCTTAAATATAAAAATATAACAGGTTTACTTAAAATATTTACATCCTAAATGTCTCCAATTTACCAACTCATCTTTCAGACATAATTAATGCTTTTATATGCAAATATGTTCAAGTATATACGGTCTTTATTAAATTGCTTTTTATTTTATTTTATATACTTTAGAAATTATTTATATTGGAATATGAAGTCTTTTATCATTTATTTTCACAGCTGTTTGATACTCACTATATGGATTGATATAATTTAGGGCTTTTGTTTTTTTGCTTCTAAGTATCAGTTACCTCTTTTTATTGTGAGAACAAAAAATACTACAGACTTTATAGGTACATACAGATGTGCTAGTTCTTTGCAGTGAAATCAGTATTTAACAGTAAATATCCAACATTCATTAGTTATTAGTAGTAGCATTTTTATATCAGGGAATGCATTTTTTTATTTTGAGATGCATTGCTACATCCTCGGGTATCCTCTCGTCCCCTCTGTGTATGACAGTGCCAATTTCATGAACACGAACCAAACAAGTCCTCAATTTCATTTTATTTTCCCAGATAAGGAATGAAAATTATTTCAGTGTATATTTATATTTTCTTATAAATGAGGATAAGTATATTTTATTATAAACATATGACTTCATTATCAGTATCTATTTTTTAAATTTCAATGGTTTTAATTTATTTCCAAGTTATATAATTGGATCATATCTGAGATTGCTAGTGATTCACTAACATGAGATATGGTAAGATTTTACCTCCTTTGTAGCTACTGCAGATTCTGTTACCAGGGCCCATGATGCACCTATACATGAAAGGATTTTGTTATCAGATTATTTTAGCAGATAAGAAATTATCCAAGAATGGGAAGAGATACTAAAATACTAGTGTGAACGTATTCAAATATTTTACTAACTATGTTCTAAATAGCTATTATTTTATAATTACAATATATCTGTTTAGCCTTTTTGTCATGACTTTACTTTTTAATCTTTATTGTATTTTCTTTTGCATAAACTTTTAGTCTCCCTATATCCTCCTCCCCCATCTTTCTCTAATTGCTATAAATGAAATAGCTTGGCTCACCTGAGGTTAAAAAATATACAGATGTCATTTATCAAATGATACATAATATGATAATGGAACATGTAAGAAGGTCTGTAGATCAAGTATCCAGTTCATTAGTTTAACTGAGCCTCCACCTCTTTGTAGGCCTCAGGTCTGAAAGATACTAGACATACTGGTATTTATTGCTACTGAGTTACCTTTATTGGTTTTTCCTGTGATTGGGAGGTTTGCTTATGCGGAACATGGTTGACCAAGAGATTTTGTGTCTTCTGTTTAGGAGACTGGTCTTATTTTTCTTGGTTATGAGGAATAAGTAACATTTGAAAACTTGAAAATCAAAATTTACTCAGAAGTTAATTTAACACCTTCTGAGGATATGCTTCTGTTTTACCATCATTATTTACTTTTCAGTCTGAAATTTAAATCAATAGCTATAAGTTTTCAAATAATGACAGGATGCTATGTGAACATGCCTAATTTTTAAATATGCATTCACAGAGATACAGTTTTGTTACTTTTTTTATTTTTTTATCAAAAAGCAATATCAGAATATGTAATTTTCACCTGGTGCTTGATACTCTGTGAATACACAGATTACACAAATCCACAGACTACAGTCCATGAGAATACTATAACCACAAAAAGATGTTATTCATTTTTAAAGAGAGGGGAAGAGAAAGAGGAAGAGAGGGAAAGAAACATCAGTGTGTAGTTGCCTCTCGTACGCCCCTTCCTGGGGGTCTAATGAACAACCCAGGCATTTGTCCTGACTGGGAATCAAACCGGCGACCTTTTGGTTTGTAAGCCGGTACTCGATCCACTGAGCCACACCAGCCAGGGCAGTTTTGTTATTTTTTTTTTAAATCTAGTTTGTTTATGTGTTATAGGAAGAGTGTGTTCATGGCTACATTTCTCAGCAGCCTAAGGAGCTTAAAATAGATGGAGGGACTCTGTCCTGAGCCCTACTGTCAAGAAAGCATGTGGTGACGTTTGCTCTGATGCTGTTTTTGCCCATTGTTCTTTGGATCTCCCTCAGCACCCCTGCGTGTCAGTGGCCCCGAAGTGTGAAAAACCACCAGGATATAAAGAAGCAGCTGACCTTTTTTCTCTTCACTGCCTTCTTTACGTATCTGAATTTCTTTTTGCAAAACTTTGTTTCATTTTGTAAAGGCTAATCCTAGGAGGAGAGAATGTTAGGGTCCATAGTTCATCAGCTCCCTCCACTTCCTAATGTGATTTTCTTGAATTTCCCCCAGTACTTGAGAAATTTAGCATTCTGCTCACAAAATCACTCTAAAAATGCACCTGTAAATAATCTTTCTATCCCTCTCTAGCTCACCCTTCCTTCCAGCTGACTTAGGTTCTGATTTCTGGATGCCATTACTTACACTTTCTTTCTTTCCTCAGTTCTCTCCTTGGCATCTCTGCCTTCCTTTTATGGCCAAAGAGCAAACATTTATAGTTATTTTTTTTATTTCCATGAGAGGAGAGTTTTAAAAACACAAGAGAATGCACAGTTAACATTTTAAAAACACAAGTCAACTATTTACGGTAGAATTCTGAAAATAGTGCTTTCCCTACTTAGGGATCATAATTTGAACACTACTGCTCAGTGTCAGTAAGGGTCTCACATATACCACTACTTAAGGAGTATTATCTGTAGAAGTCATATTATTTATTGATAATGATTAACCCTACTTTTTGGACTGACAATCTGAGAGAGTTTGCCATATAAATAAAAATTTACAGTGGGTATTAATTAAAAGTCATGTATGTAAAATTAAAATACATACAACTGGGAATGACTAAGTTAGTCAGAGAGGCTTGATATGATTTTCTAGTAAGTACCTGAGGTAACTAGTCATGTTAACATTATTCTTAGCTGGTTGTATGGATTCTGAAAGATTCCAACTTTTATACTGATCTGTCTTGAAACATTCAAATGATATTTGACTAAATAGATTACAGCACTTTTGTCTTAAGGTTTTCCTTTTTAAATTGTGTAACTTAAAAGGTATATATATACACATATAGAGATAAAATGATATAGATATAGTAGATGTAGATATAGATAGATAACCCTCATATTGATAGTAAAATATTGTAAAATTTGTAAGTTGAAATGAAAAAATTTTTATAAGGACGGGGGTATTTCTCCTACTACCCGCCCCCCAGCATGATGGCGGCAGAGGCCAATGTGAGCACTTCTCTAATCAACATTGTAACAAAGAGTGATGAGGAAGAACATCTATCTCATAGTTGAAATAAAAAGAAACAAGGGATTATTGCTAGTTTAGAAGTGTAACAAGTAATTTAATAATGTGTTTACAAATATAATTTTAAAAAATTTCTTATAACACATCCTGGCTGGTGTGGCTTAGTGGACTGAGTGCTGGCCTGTGAACCAAAGGGTCACTAGTTCGATTCCCGGTCTAGGACACATGCCTGGGTTGCGGGCCAGGTCCCCAGTAGGAGAGCGTGAGAGGCAACCACACATTGATGTTTCCTTCTCTTTCTCTCTCCCTTCCCCTATCTAAAAATAAATAAATAAAATTTTAAAAATTAAAAAAAAAATTCTTACAGCTCAAACATGATCTTAGATCTCTGGCTACTCTAAGTCAACACTTACTGAATGACTAATTAGAATTT
Organism: Pteronotus mesoamericanus; assembly: GCF_021234165.1. Lineage (NCBI taxonomy): Eukaryota > Metazoa > Chordata > Mammalia > Chiroptera > Mormoopidae > Pteronotus > Pteronotus mesoamericanus. The sequence continues at coordinate 34,746,822 of NW_026555285.1, read as the reverse complement.
ATTGGAATTTATTGAAATTTATTCCAATCCAGAGATTTTAAGCTAAACTCAAACATTAGAATGTCAATCTAGTGCTTTGCCACTTGAAGGTATATATTCTTTTTCTCAGGATTCTCAGTACTTGTTTCGTTCTCTGGCCATGATCATGTTTTAGTGAAGTTGTGCCCCTCATTCTATCCCGTGCCACTGAAGTCTGTCTTCAACCTAATACCACGAAACTGGTTGGAACTGTCCATTTAAACAACATGCTTATGTTCTGAGTCAGTTACTTTAGCTGTCTTTGGTTTCTTATACGCCCTCTAAGACTTTCTAACCTTGAAATTTCATTGTTCCTAGAATTAAGAGCTCAACAATGTTGAGGCTCCAGAGTTTTTTATTTATTTTTTTAACCTTAAATTGGAGACTCATGAGTCTGACTGGCTACACTCTGGCCAGTTCATCCAGGTACTTCCTTTACCACTACTTCTCTATTATTCACTTGCCAAGTGCAGGCACAAAGGGCAGTGCGTGGTGAGTCCCGAACTAGAAGATGCACGTACCCACTATGCTCTTGTATTTTGACTCTTTATCAAGTAAGCCATGGTTTCTAATGTTTCATACCTGTAGCCAAGCCTTAATTGAAGGAATGGAGGCAGTGTATCTTCTATAGTTTTCCCCTTTGAGAATATTCTGTGATACTTTCTATTTAAAAGATTCTTATAGTTATTTTTAATGTAATGTGGTATGTAACTATAATAGTATATATTGTGATCACTTGTCAACCTAAAAAGTTTTATTTTTAATTTTGAAAAACAAAAACTATATAGACACAAATTGTGCGTCAAATTGCCCTAATTTAAGACGAATTTATATATACAGGGTCTGGCAGAGGTAAGGCCTGCTTGAGAGTGATTGGTAGGGTAACAATAAGGGTTTAATAATTTGTATTTTTAATTTGAACATTTCACCTAAAATGTCATATGGTGTCCTTGAGTGTGATGTTATTATGTTACAGAATCACATGCTTATGATTTTGTAATAAAATATTTTTCATAAACAGTGGTGTTATTTATGCCAGATCCTGTATATATATACTTTTTGAAATGTATTTTCTGCTGTACAGGTATGCCTTTTTTAGGTTCGTAATGAATTGCTTGACCCTGATCTGGAAAGGTAACTCTATTCTGGGTCGCTCTAAAATCTTCTCACATATTTTCAAACAGAATTCACAATAAAAAAGAGAATTATTAAAGATTTATGGCTCTGGTAAGAGGAAACTTGGGACAAGGTCACTAGTGTCTGTTCAGTTCTTTGGGAAAAAAGATGAAAGATTACTATCATGTCAAGATATATCATGTTTGCTCTAAAAATGTGGAGCTAGCTTTTTATGTTAAATACATTCTATTTAATTTATTTCAGGTACTCTTAAGAAACAGAATGATTGAAGGTAATTGGAATATGAGTTTTCATGAATAAGAGTCTAATTGGAATTCATATCCATACCTTTGTTAAATTATTACTTCCACAAATACAATGATTGCTCATGAAGTACAGTCGTATCTTGTACAAAAAACATGACTAAATCAAGAAGGTGATCAAGGAATGGAAAGTTTAGGGACAAGTATCATTATTACTTCAATTCAAATATTACTTTAATTCAAATATTACTTTATTTAAACATTAAAGTGTTTCTAAATTCAATTTCCTGAATGTATTTAGTCATAAAACTTTTTTAAATTTATATATTTGAAATTTAAATAATTTAACTATCAAGGGAGACTAAACCATTTGAAACATTTAAAGTATGACAAAAATTAAATGTGTTCATTAAAACTGATTTTGAGGTATCTAAATAAAATTCAAAAGCTGTGCACTTAAGGAGCAATAATTGCAAGATTATTGTTGACTATAGTAGCTTGAAAGAAATTAATTTAAAAATCATTAAAAAATATCCATTTAATTTGAGAAAAGTTCCCAGCTCATGTATGTTCCATGCTTATATGGCATTTCCCAAATCTGTTAATAGTACATATCTTACCAGTGTTCAGCTTCTTGTTACAGATTTCAGATAGCTATATTTTACTGTATAGCTAATAAAATGCTAAAATGCTGATCCAATGGTAGGTTCAATTTGAAGGTCAAACAGTAATAACAAACAAAACAAAAGTCATCGTTAACATTTTAGAGCAGACAAGTTACCAGTAAATCAATTGCCACACAACCAGGGCCCAGCTCCTGAGTGCGTCAAGGCCTGAGCACAGGATGACATAGAAACAGAGCAAAAAAAAAAAAAAAAAAAAAAAAAAAAAAAAAAAAAAAAAGGAAAAAAAAAAAAAAGAGAGAAGGGGGGGGGGGGGGGGGGGGGGGGAAAGGAGGGGAAGGAAAAGAAAAGAAAGAAAAGCAAGGGATAAAAAAAAAAAAAAAGGGGGAGAGGGGGGGGGGGGGGGGGGGAAAGGGGGGGGGGGGGTAATTAAAAAAAAAAGACAGTTGGGAAGGGGCTTTTCAGGCGTGGTGTTCACTTCCTGCCAAGGTGGACATGGTCACTGTGCCAGGGGATGGCTTTTCACAGATTATTTAATGTGTGCACGTCCCATTGTTACCCCACCCCTGGAAAGAAAGAAGTATTAATAAGAGTTCCCTTAAAAAAAGGAGTTTAAATACAGTGTAATATATAACAGACACTTCGTTTTCTCTGTCAAAGTTTAGATCATGTATTGATACAAGCAAATATTCCTCAAATGACTTTTGTTTAACATTTTTGCGTTGGCACCCTAGCTGGTTTGGCTCAGTGGATTGAGCACTGGCCTAACAACCAAAGGGTCGCTGGTTTGATTCCCAGTCAAGGCACATACCTGGGTTGCGGGCCAGGCCCCCAGAATGGGGTGCATGAGAGGCAACCACACATTGATGTTTCTCTCCCTCTCTTTCTCCCCCCCTTCCCCTCTCTAAATAAAATAAATAAACATTTTTTTTTTGTTGGAGAATCAAAATGTGCTATAATTTATCCTGACTAATAAAGGAAGTCAAGAAATAGTAGATATAAATGCTATTTTGAGTCATACATTAAAGCACTGGGTAAGATTCTTGTTATGTCTTTTTTTTGGTAGTAAATAAAATGGAAAGCATTTTCTATCAAAGAAAAATATATCACAGAGAAAACATAAAGCAGAAAATAAAATAACACTTTTGTAGGAAATATAAGTGATTTAAAATACTAAGGTGCAGAGAACTTAATGATTTCAATCAGAACTGCTTTTTGAAGGGCGCTGGCTGGCATGTTAATAATTTTGGATATTTGCTATGAAGAGTGAAGTTCAAAAATAGAGTTCTAAGCAGGAAGATTAATATGAATAAGTTTGACTTTTTTATCCAAAAGTAAAGAGGATGGATAAAAGTCAAAAACAGTCTGCATGAAGACAAGCAACTTACATGCCTGCTGCTATGAGATAATGAGTGTCTGGATAAAAAACAAAAATGCAGATGGGAAACCAACCAGATTCTGGACGTAGTTCTGCTTAATCTTTTTACCAAGTAATGGAAAGATTTTGTTCGCAAGATCTTTTGAAAAATCAGACATTGAATATTGCCCTGAATGTGAGTATTTTTAAATCTGCAGTGAAATATGCTTTAGCTCAAATGATTTGATAGGTCAGTATTACAATGGTAGCTAACTTTATAGCCCATTGGTTTACACAGGGAGAATTTCTTCAGTAGCAGGGAAAGGAAAGGACTGGAGAGGAAAGAAAAACACCTTTTAGTTTGGAACCAATGTTATTTCAGTTCGCATATGATAGGTTTTGTTTGTTTGTTTGTATTAGAATGACCACACTGCCATTTTTAAATCTCCTTTATAATGATTAAGAAATGAAAAAATAGAATTACTTGACCTATAAACAATTTTAACAACTCTTTGAGAAATAATTGATATGCAAGACAGTGTACAAATTTAATGTATATAATTTGATGAGTGGACATGTACAAATACTTGTAAACCATCACCACAATATTGGTATAAGCATAGCCAAAACTTACCAAAGATACCTTGTGTCCCTGCCTGTTTTGTGGTAAGAAGACTTAACATGAAACTTACCCTCTCAACCAATTTGGAATTACACAATATTGTGTTAACTATAGACACTATGCTGTACAGCAAATCTCTAGATCTTATTCAATAAGTGTAACTGAAACTTTTTATTTATTGAATAATTCACTGTGAACATATTTAAGGTAATAAATATATTCATCTCCAAAAGTTTTCTTGTACCCACCACTTTTTGTTAAGAACACTTAAGGTGAAACTTAAACTCAACAAACTTTTTAAATGCACTATACAATATTGTTAACTGTAGACAATATGTTGTAGAAATTTCTAGAACTTACTCTTCTTTGATAATGGAAACTTTATACCTATTGCACAACAGCCCCCTATTTCTTCCATTTTTGCCATGCCCAGCTCCTGCCAATTATCGTTTTCTTCCCTGCTTTTATGAGTTTGACTATTGAAGATACCTCATATAAGTGGAATCATGCAGTATTTTTCTTCCTGTGACTGGCTTATTTTACTTAGCATGATGTTCTTCAAATTCATTTGTGTTGTCACAAATGTGAGGATTCCCTTATTTTTTAAGACTGGATACTATCCCATTGTAAAAATACACTACATTTTCTTTATACATTTGTCTGTGGATGCACACATTCGGTCATTTCCATATTTTGACCGCTGTGACTAATGCTGCAGCGAACATGGGAGTGCAGATACTTCTATGAGATCCTCATTTCAATGTTTTTGATATAGAATGAGAAGCAGGATTGTTAGCTTGGTGGTGGTTCTGCTTTTTATTTTTGGATCTATTAATGGGTATATCTTGTTCCATATCTTGACTATTGTGAATAGTGTTGCAATGTATATGGAAGTGCAAATATCTCCTTGAGATTCTGATTTCAATTCTTTGGATGTACACCCCGAAGTGGAATTACTGGATTATATGGTATCCCTATTTTTAAATTTTGAGCAATCTTCGTACTGTTTTTCATAGCTGCTGCACCATTTTACATTCCTACCAACATGTATAAAAGTTCTAACTTCTTTATAACCTTGCCAACACTTAGCTTTTGTAATTTTGACAGTAGCTATCCTAAGAGGTATGAATTTATATCTCTATTTATAATAGATGAGAAAAAAATTCCCTTATAATAGATCATTTTTTTACATACCTATTGACTATTTGTATGTCTTTTTTAGAGAAATGTATTAAGTCCTTTCCCATTTTTATCCTGTTAATTGTAGGAATTTCTTATATATTTTAAACATTAACCCATAATCAGACGTATAGTTTGGAAATATTTTCTCTCATAGCATAGATTTCTTTTTCATTCTTTTTGATGATGGGACATTTATCTTATTTGTCCCATTGGTGCTATTTTTTTCTGTTGTTGCCTGTGCTTTTAATGTCATATCCAAGAAATCATTGCCAAGACCAAGATCAAGAACAGTTTTTTCCATGTTAGTTTTATTGTTTCAGGTCTTATGATTAAGCACTTAATCCATTTTGAGTTTATTCTTCTGTATAGTGTAAGGTAGTGATCCACTTTCATCTTTGTTCATGTGAATACCCAGCTTTCCCAACCACATTTATTGAACAGATTATTTTTCCCCATGGTATATACTTGGCACACTAAATGAAAACAAATTGTACAGCACATATAAAAATTATTCAAAATAAAGCAAGAATGAAACAAAAGGAAACACTGGTGGGTAAAATATTGTGACTTGTAAGGAAAAAATATATATGCTCATTCCAATGACCAGAATCAATTTCTCTTACATATGTGGATTTTGTCCAGGGTTCCTGACTCATAGCTCCCCAAATCCTTGCATGTTCCTAGGTGTTGAGGTTTCTTCTATTCTGTTAATAAGGTGACTTCTGGCCCCCATCTCATGATGGGGGCTGAGTGCCAGGGAAACCACCCACCAACGATTAGAGTAATTAGAGGGTTGGAAGTTTCAGCCCCACCCCCTGACTGTTGGGGAAATGAGGGGGCTGGAGGTTGAATGATTCCCCAGTAGTTTAATCAGCCATGCCTGAGTAACAGAGCCTCCATAAAACCCCAAAGGACAGGGTGTAGAGAGCTTGTAAGCTGATGAAAACCTGGAGAGGGCATGGGGAGTTCTGCTTCCCTTCCTGCATATATTCCCCTGTGTAGCTCCTTAATCTGACTGGCCCTGAGTTATATTATTTTATAACCAGCTAGTAGTCAAGTAAGTAAAGTGTTCCTCTGAGTTCTGTGAGCTGTTCTAGTAAATCAATCGAAACTGAGGAGGGGGTCATGGGAAACTCTGATCCATATCCTCCCTCTATCCCTCTAAAATCAATAAATAAAAGAATAAATTATCTTTGTCTAAAGATATTGTAAAGAGAGATCAGATGCAAGTCATGAAGTAAAGGACTGTATTTTCAAAACACAACTGATATTCAGAATATGTACAGTATTCTAAAATCAATGGGTAAAGTTGAACAATTAATTTTTTTAAGTAACTAAAGTATGGAAAAGGCACTTTATAAAAGAGACTACCTAATTGATGGATAAATATATAAAAAGATATTCAACTTCATCCATCACAAGGTAAAAACTAAATAAAACATAAATAGGGTGAAAATACCCATCTAAATGTCTAAGGATAAGCAATTGGAAGTCTTTCAGCTGGTAGGAGTATAAATTGGCACCATGTTGGAAAACTACTTATTAAAAATAAATATACACATCCTCTGTAATTTAGAAATTTTACTCTGACATATAGTCAACATAAATGCCTACAAGTGTATCAATACAAGTAAAGAATATGTAGAAAATGTTTATAGAATTTTTTGCAGTAGCCAAAACCAGGAAACAGCTCAAATGCCCATCAAAAAAAAAACCAAATAAATAAATGATTTAAGATATAGTTATACATGGCATTACTCTACAGCAATGAAAATGATAAACTGCCATATGCAGTAACAGATGAGTTTCACAAAGGTAAACAAAAAAAAGGCAGACACAAAAAAGTACTTCCTATAAATTGCTATTTATATAAGATTTTTAAATGTTTGCTCAACCTAAACAGCGGAGAGGATCTGGGATGCAAGTTCTATTTATCAATTTATGTGTTGGTTATATTTACATGAATTGTAATGCATCGTGAAAAGCCATTAAATTCTAAACTTATTATTGACCCTTTTTTTGAAAATTGATTTTGTGTGACCATCACAGCAAAACTAGTTTTACAATTTTTCATCACCTGAAAAGAGTCCCCTCCTGTCCCTTACCTAGGCAAACACTAGTCTTCTTTCTATCTCTAAAATCTCCTTTTTGTGGTAATATGTATGATAAAGTATGTAATATAAATTTTATCATATAATATGAAATTTTTGTGTGTTTCATTTCTTTTGCTTAGTATAATGTTTTTACAAATCATTTTGTAGCATGCACCAGTACTTTATTTTAAACTGTAGAACAGTATTACATTGCATAGATATACCACCTTTCATTTATCCAGCACCTGTTAATGAACATTTGGATTGTACAGGGTTTTTTTGAAAAGATGAATAGGGCTGCTATGAACTGAAGCTGTGCCTTTTTGTGAGTATATGCTTCTTTCTCTTGGATATATTCCTAGGAGTGAAACTGCTGCACTATATTTTCTGTATAACATTTTAAGAAACTGTCAAACTGTTTTTTGAAGTGGTTGCCTCATTTTACATTTCCACAAGGAATACATGAGGGCTTCAGTTCCTCATAAACACTTTTTATAGTCTTTTTTAAAAATTATAAACATTCTAGTGGTTGTGTAGTGACATCTTACAGAAGATTTTTATTTAAAGCTGGTGATAATGGGGTTGTTTTGTTTTTATTGAATTTGTGTTGAATTTTGCCTAATGCTTTTACCACATCTCTTGTAATATTGTTTTTCCCTTCTGATCTGTGAGCATTCTGAAATGTATTTTCTGATATTAACATATCTTGTATTTCTGGGATAAACAGTGCTGCCAGAAATGTCTGAGCACAGTGAGATTGGTTGATACATATTTTATTTAGTAATATTTTATCATTATTTTTATAATATTGGGCTATATTTTTATATTCTGTACAACCATTTTAATCCAGTTTACACTAAAATCTGAATGGTAATGACTCAATATCCATTTTTATTTATTTTTAAAATAATTTAGGTAAATGATTATTTTAATAGAATTTTGCCTAACTTTTCTGCATTCCCAAATAAATCTATATAAATTGTTTGCAATCATCTGCTGTTACCACTACTATTAAATCTTATAAATGTTGCTGCTTTCATTCTTACTGGTCATAGTATGAGGATTTTAGAAAAATATATTTCTTGATACCCTCTCATATTACATGTTATTGTCCAGTATTTTAATTCTATTTTTGTTATTTACCCCAACTATCAATTATTTATATTCTTGTTTATGCCATCACTCAATTATAGTTTATCCTGTTGATTACGAATTTTTTTTGTTCACATTTCTTTCTTGAAGCTCTGGTATTGGGTTCATTTTCTTTGTTTCTAAAGAATTTTCATAGCTAAAGAGCAGGGTGACAGCTGCGGAGGGTGGTTAAGGGGTGGAGGGATTAAGCAAAAAGGAAAAAGGACTATGGACGACACCGTGGTGATTGTGGCGGGGGAGATATAAGGGGACTAAATGGTAATGGGAAAAATGGAATAAAATAATTAAAAACAAAATAATTTTCTTTAGAGGTTTGTTTGCTGAAAACTTGCCATCTGTCAGTGAAAAGATTTGACAGTTTATTATTTGTTTATTGATCTATAACCTTTTTCCCTTCGTGGTGAATTGTCACTTATTTGCTTCTTTTATCTTTTATTCTGAAACTAGGTGAGCTCCCGGGAGTACATTATATGATCACGATTTTAATGCAAGGAGCTCTGTAGGGAACAGAGGGAAAGAGAAGGAAGCTGCATCATGCAAAGGAGTAATATTAGAGTGAGCTTAGGGCTCTATCACTTAAGGCTCTATCACACCCCTGGAACCCTAAAGCTAAGATGGCCCTTCAGAATCATTCTGCATTGAGGTGGCAAAGCTGAGCTTGCTTTCTCTTCAGAGAGCAGTCTGGGCATTGGCTGCCCCAGGAAGGGGCAGTGCCTTCGGTGGAGGCAGCTGCGCTCCACTAGAGAGCACTTTCTGAGGAAGACTGATTCCTGAGGGCACTTAAGAGTGAATGGTATTAAAAAAAAAAAATTATTAAAGTGGGATCTGGATAGAATGTCATAGTGTCTGCTAGATTAATGGGTACTTCCTTCAAAAAATTGAGAGTATTTTTTAATTTTTGTGGTGTGAGCTATTAACCTGTTGTAATTTAAATGAGTAGTCCCCATTTATCCATGGTTTTGCTTTCTACAATTTCTGTTATCTGCACTCAACACCAATCCAAGGATACTAAATGGGAGATTCCAGGAAAAATTCACAAGCTTTAAATAGTGTGGCATTCTTTGCAATGTGATGAAATCTTGCACCATCCGGCTCTGTCCGGCCCTGGACGTGACTCAGCCCTTTGCTCATTCTATCCCCACTGTAGACATTACCCAGACATTCATCCCTTAGCAGCCATCTCTGTTATTAGATCAACTGTCATGGCATCGCAGTACTTGTGTTCAAGTAACCCTTGTTTTTCTTAATAATGCCACATTCATATAACTTTTATTACAGTGTTTTGTTATAATTGTTCTATTTTATTATAGTTAATGTTCATCTCTCACTATGCCTAATTTATAAATTGAACTTTGTTATAGGTATGCATGCAAGGAAAAAACATAATGTTTATAGGGGTTAGTACTATCTTTTGTTTCAGGCATCCACTGGGGGTCTTGGAACATATACTCTGCAGGTAAGGGGGGCCACTGTAGCATATTTTTCTGTTGATTACATTTTGTTTTCTAATTCTACATAGCCTTCCTTCTTTTCTTCTCTGTTCTCTTCCACCTCTTTTTACTTCTACTTGCTGTTTTTACTTTCTGAATCAGAGGAAAAATGCTTTTACTCTTTAAAAACAATTCTTACACATTACCTCATACTCTGCCATTTTACTCTCTTCTCATAACTCTCTTAGGTGTATGTTGGATTTCTTAATTATATCCCTAGATACCTTAGACCTTCTTTGGCACTTTCATTAATTTTTCTCTATGTACTATTTTGATTCATTAATTTATACGTCTTCCAGGTACCTATTATTTCCCTCTGAAGATTTTAAATCCTCATTTAACCCATGCAATTAAATTTATGTTTCAGTATTTATACACACACACTCACAGACACACACACATACATATATGGGGTCTGGTAAGGCCTGCTTGAGTGTGGTTGGCAGGGAAGTAATATGGGTGTAATAATTTATAGTTTTAATTTTAACATTCTACCTAAAATGTCATATGGTGTGCTTGAGTGTGATATTGTTATGTTATAGAACATGCTTATGATTTTGTGTTAAAAGATATTGTAATAAAAAATGGGCATTATTTGTGCTGGACCCTTTATTTATTATTTCTAGAAATTCTAGATATTCTGTTTTTAAATAAATCTTTCTAGTATTTCTATTAATGGACACTTAATCTTTTCTAATATTTACCATTTAAAACAATTCTTTGACCATTTATAGTTGTATTTTAGCATATCTTATCTGGATTTCAGGGGCCCTAACACCACAGATTATTTCTACTATTGATTTTCACTCAAATTTTCTTATTTCTTTATATAATTCATAAATATGGTGAGGTCATGATTAATATTTTGCTATATGTGGAAATGTAATTTTTTTAAATTTAGGGCTGCTACTTCCAAGTAAATTTTTTTTTCTTATTTGGGCCATTTCGGGATTATTACCCAGAAAATAATGTTAATTTTCATAGCTTGTTTTCCTGAGCCATTCAATAATTTAAAACTCAAGTTCTTTTGAAAATAAGCCTGTGCTCCTACTCTTCACGACAGCATGGATGATACTGGATAACTGTATACTAAGTGAAATAAGCCAGGTGGTGAAAGACAAATACCATATGATATAACCCTTAAGTAGAACATAGTCAACAAGACCAATAAATGAGCAAAATATAACCAGAGTCATTGAAATAAAGAACAAACTGACAGTAACCAGAGGGGAGGGAGGAGGGGGATAATGTGGGGAAGAAAGGGAGGGGTCATCAAGGAACATGTATAAAGGACACACAGACAAAGACAACAGGGGTTAGGATCAAGGGTGGGAGGTGGGGGTGGTGGAGGAAAATGGAGACAACTGTACTTGAACAACAATTAAAAAAAAGGAAACAAGCCTATGCCTATAAAGAATCTCACATCTCCGGAGCTCAAGTGAAGTCAGGGAAATCCTATTTCTTTCACCGTCTGTGGGGAGACTTATCTCTGCTGCACTGGGTCCCTGAGTTACAGCTCTTTGTGTTTTAGTGTCATGTGTGCAGTGGGGGTGGGAGGTGTGTCTAGGCCTCAGTTCTCCCCATGGCGACCTGCCCAAGGGCCTGTTTCCCATCCTGCAGACCCGATAAAAGTTTCCTGGTTCTAAAGTCAGGTAAGATTCCCTCAGGACAGCTGAAGTGGTCATTATCCTTTTATCTTTCTGGTTTTCAGCCCCTCTTCGGTGTGATTTCCTGAGGATATTTGCACAATTTCAGCTGCAATTTTAGTCAATTTTTCTAGCTGGTTTTTTTTTGGTAGGAAGTTTTTGTTGTTTTTTTTTTGATAACCACTTCATTATTTATAGTTCCAGAACTGAAAGTCCAGTTATTTTGTACGTGACAATGCTTAATGCTCCTGAGGTTATGGGATGACAGGCACTTTAATATTCAGCTAAAGGAATCATTTAATAGTTTTCCTGGAAAGCCATTTTCATCAATAATCTTAAACAGTTTCATGAATTTTGCCAAAAATAACTTTTCAGAAATTATATCCTGGGCAACTAATCATGAAATAGTGGTCCTTAACCACTGAGAACAATATTTCTGCAGTTTTATTAGAGGGATGACCATATGCTACCAATATTTTAAGTAAAAAAACTACATGATTTTTTAAATTTATTGAGCATATTAATTATATTTTCTTGTTGTTTTGTTTTCACTTTCTGGAATGACTATTTTCTAAAATTCATTGTTCCAGGATACACATATTGCATTAAGTCAATACAGACTGCTCTATCCATTGCAATTCCTGACTCTCTGTGATAGTCACGGAAGCCCTGCTTGTAAAGGGCTGTGTGTGTGTGTGTGTGTATGAGAGAGAGAGAGAGAGATCGATCTCCATATTCCTGGAAGGCAGCTATCCTCACCACTATACCACCAACGCACACTTGATCTCCATATTCCTGAAAAGAAGTTTTCAGACATTTTGTATCCTGAGAATTAATGAGAAAAATGGAAGGAATTGATACCAGGAGCAGAAAAAGAGAATGTCAAGAGGATCAGGATCGGAATAATCTGTGTGCTGTCAAAGAGAAATCGAACTGGTTGCAGTTAAGTAGGCAAGGAAGATTTTATTCAAGACTATTGCAATTGGAGGAGAGCGATTGAGCTCAATGTTATGGAAACAAAGGGCAGGGAGGTTTTAAAGCCCTAGGCTGAGCCATTGAAAAAGTACTCGATGACATTGTGAAGAGGTTGATTAATGCAATTAAGCCATCTGTATTTGCAAACTGTCACTCATTGAAGTCAGCTCCCATCCTTCCACAGAAACTGAAAGGGGCAGTAATATTTCTTAATGATTACATTGTAAAGAGGCTGCTCCCAAATCCTTGAGAAAGACAAATTTGGATTGAAAAACTGGTACGAAGGTGGGAGAAAACTTTTATTTCAAAAAGACAAAGAAAGAATGTACAAGTCTCAGGGTTTGTTGTTTTTGTTGTTGTTTTTGTTTTAAATAAATGCTCTAAGAAAAGACAAGGTGGGGGCCTAAAGTGAGAAAGAGATCTTGCTAAAGTTTCATCAAGCTGAGAGGAAAATGAAAGCCTCCTTGTCAGTTCTAAGCTGGCTGTTCCTTATTGAATGCTATGCACAGCACTAGAAGTGATGAGCAATAAGGTTAGCCATGGAATCCAAGTAGAGTTACCATTGCCATACTAAGAGTTGGGCATCGCTCCTCAACTTCTTGTGAAAAACAACACCTCTGATAGTCTGCATTTTAATCAGGAAAGCACAGGCTGGCGTATGCCAATGGACTCTATGGGACCCTCACTTAACAGCTACAAGCAGCAGCACCAAGAGACAGCTAAGTTGTCTTGTTTATACACTATCCCCACTTAACAGCACATTAAGTTCTCAACAATTTTGAGTTAATGAAGGGAGCAAAACAGAGTTTCAAGAGATAAGTACTTGATTCCTTTTTGTTCAAGAAGTAATAAAACCTGTTTAATTTGGGATGAAAAAAGATTTTATACTTGCACCTGATTTCAGTGCCCATGATTTTACTAGCTGTTTTCATATTCATTTTCCAAGTTATTCAAAAAATTGTCAATGTTACTTCGGGATTAGAAAAATATTATTTTGTATTTCCTCTGAAAACTCCTTAGATTTTACATATTGATTTTTAAACTCACCTGAATATTTTTTGTATAATGTGTGAAATAGGGCTCTGTATTTGTTTTATTTCAAGGAATAGTGGTCGATGCACCTTATTTGTTGAATAAGCCTTATTTTCCCCATTGATTTGAAATATAAATTTAATCGTATATTACACTGTTAGACAGCTATATACATTTGTTCCTAGAATGCTCATTTTATTTCATTGATCTACTTGATTATTTCTGTGCTGGTGTCATGTTGTTTTAATTGCTGAGACTTTATAATGGATGTACATTTTTTAATATTTTATAATGGATCTTGACATTTAAAAAATAAATAAATAAATAAAATCTGCATTTAGAAAAAGAAAGAAAGAAGGAATTCCTACCTTTTGCAACAACATGGATGGAACTGGAGAATATTGTAGTTAGTGAAATAAGCCAGTCGGTGAAATACAAATACCATATGATCTCACCTATAAGTGGATTCTATTCAACAAATAAACTAACAAACAAACAAACTAAATAACAAACTAAATAAACCACAGCCAAGGAAACATGGAACAGACGGAAAGTGACCAGAGGGGATGGGGAAGGAGGACAATGGCGGAAAGGAGAGGGACTAAACAAAGAACATGTATGGATGACCCATGAACATGGACAACAGAGTGGGAATTGACTGTGGGAAGGGCGGCAGGGTGGGATGGGTGTAGGAGGCAAAGGGGGAAAAAGTGAGACAACTGTAATAGAGTAAACATGATTTAAAAATAAAAAATATTGTCAATGTTTAAGTTGTTTATGTGCTTGGAAACACTTCAGGCTGCTTTAATATATCTTAATAGTAAAAGGGAAATAGTTGTCCCATAATTTTCTATATTACATATGTCAAATTTATTGTCCCCTTTTAGCAAAAACTTACTTTCATTAATAATTCACAATAGATGACATGAAAAGCTTTTTAGTTCTATAGGTTAAGAAAGAGAGACTGATGACACGTCATGAGAAAAATGGGGTTCTGTAATGGACTTAAAAATCAATAGTGCTTTCTCAAAGGATTAGTTTCTATATTATGTCAGAGTCACTGTAGGGTGAAAGGCTTCATAGAACTTTGAAAGTATATAATACAATATAAAGAAAACAGTAATGAAAATGTTTCAAAAATTATAAAATTGAAAAATAAAATATAAAATATGAAAATAATTTATGCATGCTTTTTTATGGTTCTACATAAATAATACCTGAAGATAACCAGTGATATCAATTAAATTTATTAAGTTTTGAATCATCAAAAAATTTTTGGAACATATAAACTGGATACATATTTTTAAAATTCATTCAAATATACAAAAATCCCAAAATCATGAATGTCAGCAACATTTCCAGCCTTACTAGCTGCAAACTCTGGAGAAATCTCACTCTTTCTCAAAAGACTAAATTGAAAATTATACATAAATAACTATCAGAAGGATGTTAGGAAGAATATAAATTTCCATCGTAATTCATTTGAGTGATATAACATATACCATGAATTATTTTTAAATATACCATAAAACACACCAGCACTGAGAGGTGATTTTTTTCCTTTCTCACGATTGCTGGGATACCCTGCGCTTCTGATTCACCTCCTCCCTCACTGGGTACTTCTCAGTTTATCTTGCTAATTCTTCTTAAATGCATGCCTTTGAATATTGAGTGACTTAGTATTCTGTTCTTAAGATATCTCTCTTTTTCTGTATGGGCTCTCGAAGCCCCATGTTCTAAACACTCTCAATGTGCTAATGAGTATCACATTTACATCTTTAGTCCCTAGCTCTCACTAAATCTTGTATTTATCCACTCCCTGTCCACACAACATCAACCAGTCTAATAGGAACAAAGTCAAAGTCAGACCCTGATTATCTTTTATAAGCTCCTTCCTCTCCTATTACTGCTGATCTCAATAAGTAGTGTTCTCTTTCTTCTTCTCCTCCTCCTCCTTCTTCCTCTTTTCCTCCTCCACTTCCCACCCTTCTTCTTCTCCTTCTCCTTATCATCTCCTATTAGTCTTTCCTCTCTCTCTCTCTCTCTCTCTCTCTCCCCCACTCCTCCATCCATCTATCCTCTTCATCATTTGTTGATAAGCTAAAATCTAATACCTGATGTCCCTACAGGATTAGTCTCTGGACACCTATTATTGTCATTCCCTGACCTATTTTTTCATTCATTCTCCTTCAGTCTAAACAAAATACCTTTATTTTACTTCTAATTTGCCAAGAAATACTCAGTTTAGACACTTTCTACATGGTGCTTCCTAAGGTTGATGTCGTTTTCTCAGATATTTTATGAAACGAATTTTTACATTGTTCAAATTTCTGATCCACAGTCAACTACATGGAGACACTTTCTCTGCCTGTCCATCACAGTTTTTATTTATTGTTATTAGTATTACCATTGTAAGTGCAGTGAAACATTGATAACTCTCTGATATTTCATTGTATTTTATTTTGTCTGTTGCTTTTATTTATATTTCTCCTACTGGAATGTAAGCTCTGAGTGTAAGATTGTGTTTTGTTTACTGCAGTGTTTTCAATTCCCAGAACATCATCTGTTGCACTTAAATGCTTCATTAATGTTGTTAAATGAATAATTGAATGAATAGAAGTAAAAACAGTGCTACATTATGAAAGAGGAATTAACTTATGAATATATAAAACTCAATATATCTATGGTAATTGGATAAAAGTAAAGATATATCATAATAAAGAAGGAATTTTATTCATTCTTAATAAATAAATTGGGACTTTTCCATGGTTTGTATTTAACAAGGCTGATTACCAAATATTCAATGTTTTCTTACATATTTCTTTTGTATGCTGTTTTGTATAACTTTTTATTTATAAAAGGAATTCTTTTTAACTATTCACCTGTATTGTGAATACATTTATCAGTTTGTCTTTTGCATTTTTACTTTGTATATCAATTTTCTTCTATGTACAAATGTAGTATACTCAAATATATCAATGTTTTCTATAGTTTCTTATGGTTTTTATGACTAGAAAAGCTCTCCCAGCCCCAAAATAATTTTTAATGTTTATCTTTTTTCTAGTACTTTCTTAGTTAAAACTTTGATACACTTGGTTTTATTTTTAATGTAAGGAAAGAGGTAAGGCTCCTTATTTTTCCATTTTTCTAGCCACTTTCTCCATATAGAGTTTTACCCAAACTCTTCATCCTTACTAATTTTTTTCTTGATTCTAGATCTTGAACCCATTTGTATTAACATCTGTCTATTGTACTAGGAGTAAGAATGATAACATTAAATAACATTGGACTTAAAAAGGTATAATTTAACTGGGTTATCAGAATTCATTTTAAGATGCAAAAAAGTGGAAAAACTTAAATATTGTATGTATACTCATTAACCCTATAAAGTTAATCTATCACTTAATATGTATTCCTAGAATGGGAGAAGACATATTATAATACTTTGCCAGCAGAATTTACAGCCTGCACTTGTCTTAGTGCAGCATGTATTCCAACTTGAGGTCCTTCATTACCAGCAGAATTTACTACTTTGTGTCATCTATTTGAATTGTCCAAATATCGCTTGAAAATATTTGCATATTACTATATAGAAAAATTTTTTGTGGTTCTATATGAATTCAAAATCTACCAGCAAAATGTTTGAGTAATCGATTTTTTAAATTTCTATGTTTTTCCTTTGCCTCTTCCCTCCATAGGCATTTTACTGCTAGTAGATTTGAATTTGATGTTAGTTATAAAATTATGAGAAATTCTATTGGAGGGTGTGAGAGAATCCAGTCAGCTCCGCAACCTGGATTGCAAATATTGTCCCTGAAAATGGCTTCTTCAGTGGCCTTGTTTTGTACAGATGTCCCTCGATTTACACAGAGATTACTATCTGACCAACTCTTCATAAATTGAAAATACTGCAACTCAAAAGTACATTTAAGACATCTAACCTACTGAACATCAGAATTTAGCCTACCCTACCTTAAAAGTGCTTTGAATACTTTAATTAGCCAACAGTTGGGCCTAATCATCTAACACAAGACCTATTTCATAATAAAGTGTTAAATATCTCATGTAATTTATTACATGATAGGGTTTTGCATCAATAAGTCTAATCATTTTAAGCTGGGGACCATTTGTATTGGATGTATCTGAGAGAAAAGGAAACCAAAATCTTAGAAGACATTGGGGTACAGCAAATAAGGAAATGCCTAGTGAAAGGAGCTGCTTATCAATGAAAAAGACTGATATTCAGACAGAAATAAAGATGATAGAATATTTATTTTTTAAAAACTTGCTATTTTTATCCACTGATATTGAAACGTATTTAGCTCTTTTTGATAGGAATGCAAATTTCCTCAGGTATCTCCATAAAATATAAAAATATATATTTAAAAAAGAACATGTCATCAAATTCAGTGTATAACTGATTTTTATGAAGATGCACTTGCTCATGCATTATTTTGTTATGGAGCACTGCCTGCATGTTTCTTAAGGATGTTGCCTAAAATATTGTTACTCATTTAGTTTTTGAAAATAATAATCATGCATCAATTTTTCATGCTTAGCAATTTCTCCACTTCTGTTTCTTTGCTAATATTTTAATTGCCAATGCCCATGTGTAGTAAGGAGAATTGTTACTATTTTTTTTTTTTTTGCTTTTATTATGTCCCCTTTTCTTAAGGTGGATCAACAACATCTCTCTGTTTCATATTCCTTAGGAAGACATTCTGTGTGGCTAGATCCAACCTCTATACTTGAGCCTTTGAATCAAGTCAGAAAGACAAGCCGAGTTTGAAATGTTGAAGTGTAGTAAATTAATATGCACGTGGATGGCTAAATTCATTTTAAACCTTTATATTCATTTAGAAATTAATAACAAATTATTAATAAATCATGAATACTAATAGTATTCTGAGTACAGCATAACAGAGAAAAAGAGAGAAAAAGTGACAATAATAAGAGAAACTAGACAGAAGAATATGGATGATTTTATATCTTGGTTTCAATAATCCCTTTTCAATGTTTTTACAAGGATCTATCATTTTTTAAAATGTCAACAAGAGAAGTAAACGTCCACCTGCTTACTTACTCAGTGTCACTATTAATCGAATAAACAGCAGTTCCCTGGACTGGAAAACCTATTTAAAATCTTTCCGAGGCAAATATCTTTTCATGATCATAAATCACTTTCTTTTGAACTCTATCTGAACTCAAATTACCATAAAAATATTGAGATAAGCACTGTTTTATAACTCCCATGCATGAAACGCCTTATCCAGATATTTTAATCTTCATTTCATATATAGAATACTTGTGCCTCAATGGCATTTAACATGATTTTAATCAACAACAAAAACATGAGTGCTTTTCTCACTTGATTTGAGGTTTTGGTCAGTTTATATGTTGCGTTTTTTCTTTTCTCTTTTCTATAGATATGTAAAAGGCCTTTCTTAAATTTTTGATATATTTGTCCTAAATATTATATTTCTTAAATTTCTCAGTGTAATTTTTTCCTTGTAAAATGCAATAAATATTTACTTAATCATTACTATTTCATTTAATCCAACACTTCAGAATATGTCATAACAATGTACATGAAAATAATAGAAATATAAAATTTGTGTTTCTAATATACTACAAGCTCATTTAGAGAGAGATTGACATTAGAAAAACATCTCAACTTTATATATCACTAATATGTATAAAATACTAATATTGTAAAAATATTTTCCTGATTTTTGAAGTTATATTCCTATAAAATAGGGTAATTGGAGTCACATCACACACACACACAAATGTGCACACTTGAAGTCTCATGTACAACCAGACAATGTTATGAGTGCAATATGTGAAATTTTCTTTAAAAGTAATCTATTTATTAGCATCTGTAAATACATGCATGTATGTATATGTATAAATGTAATTTTAATATATGTGTCATCCTTTGAGCCACAACTATATTCAGTGTTTTTATTTGATGATGATTCTTTTCTGACTTTCAGGTATATAAACTTCTATAAAGTGGTACCACGACTGACTTAAGTGCAGAAACATGAAATACATCACTTTTTTTTTTTGAAACTGGAATGAACAGTGTATGGCTGTTTTGGTACTTCATTCTTGGGGTTCACCCATATTTTTGTGGCTGCAGTATTATGAGCACTTAAAAAAAAATCTGGCTCAGCTGCTTAATTGCCATGTGTTAAAATGAGCATTCCATCATCAGTTTTCAAACAAAAACTCTTCATGCATAGCTGATGGTGAAAACCCATCTCTCTTCACTCTCAGCTCTGTTACTCATTTTGTATGAAAATTTAAATGAACCTATGTACAAAAAATGTGTGTGTTTAACTCATTTCAAAGGAGTTTGTTTTCCAAAGTAATAATGGCTAGAAATTAATAAAAACTATATTAAGGAAAGAAATTAATGTACTCAGAGCAGGTATTATGTTACATATGTTTGTGTGTTATAAAAGATTAATAAGCTTTCTTTTGACATTTAAAACTCATAATGTTTGCTTTATATTATATGAGGTCTGTCCAGAAAAAGTCCAGCCTTTGTTAATATAATGGGAACAGTTTACACGACGTTGATGTAAACTGGCAGCTAAGGAGAGTGGACTGGAATGCACAGGTGTGAACAAGGACAACTTCACTGTACTAGTTAGTGGGGGAAGTAGACACCATTTAGTGAGCATGTGTAGTGTGTGGCTATCACATTCAAAATGAGTGGTAGAGCAACAAATCTGCATCAGATTTTGCATTAAGCTTGAACATTCTTCCATAGAAACTATTCAGATGATTCAGAAGGCCAAAGCTATGGGCAATTGGTGATTGACATCTTTATCATGACAACGTCTTGATATCATACATCACGTCTTGTGCAGTTTTCTGGTGAAAAATCAAATCACCCGGGTGACTCAGCCCCTTTACAGTTCAGATTTGGCACCATGCAACTTCTGGCTTTTCCCAAAACTAAAATCATCTTTGAAAGGGAAGACATTTCAGATTGTCAATGAGATTCAGGAAAATACGATGGGTTAGCTGATGGTGTTGGAAGAACCATGTGAGGCCCCAAGGTGCCTACTTTGAGGGAGCATCATTGCCCTACTATGTTCAATGTTTCTTGTATCTTGTATCTTCTTCAACTATAGCTATCTTTTGCACTACATGGCTGAATACCTTCTGGACAAACTTCATATACACTGCACCCTTATCTTTTGACTTCTATCAATAGATGCCCAATAATGGATACCTAGTATATAGGTCTATATGGAGGTTTTTTGTTTTGCTTTTGTATTTTGATAGATGTCAGATGGTATTTGCAAAGCTATAACAATTTAAGTGTCCACCAGCAATAGGTATGTGCATGTGCCTTCATTCCCACACTCACAGGTATTTTTTTCTATTTTAACTTTTCCCAGTCTAATGAATGCGACCGATATCTTACCCTCATTTTATTTCTATGATGAGTTGTGACTTTGAATATATAGTCATGTTAGCAATTTGAATTTGCTTTTCAATGAATTTTCCATATATTTTTGTCTTTAGTAACAACTTTATTGAGATATAATTTACATACCATGGAATTCACTTTTTAAAAGTGTTTTCAGTGGTTTTAAGTACATTTTCAGGGAGCAATCTTATTTTTCTTTTGGCTGTTTTTCTTTTTGATAAATATTGAAGCATTTTTGGTATAACTTAGATCTAGTCATTCATCTGCCACTGGCACTGCAATTTTTAAGCTGAAATGTTTGCTTATTGATTTTTTTCATCTTCTGCTTTAGAATATATGTATGCTATATAGTCAATTATTTTTCTCTTCTAGTTCTGGGTTGTCATGGCTAAGATCTTCACTGCCCTAGAGCTGGGTAAGTAGTCCCTTTAAATTTTTTAGTGTTTGATTTCATAATTGCCTGTGGCTTGTAATACCTTTTAGAAAGTATAAATATAAAATTAACTCCACAACATCACTGAAACCTGGTCTAAAGACAAGATTGGTAAAAGGCTGTTTCTGGAGAGACTTCATAGAAACCTATGGATCTCATCTATTTATATAGAGTATCAGATGGTACACTGCTACTCGTAATCATGAAAATGCAAGCATTGCTAGTGTCTGAAGGGCAACACACACCTCTTTTAGATGAAACATATACCACAATAACTTAGTACCAAGGGAGTATGTGACAGGTTGCATGGGAAAATCAGTGTTAGGTAGAGATATGGGTGCATTTTTGGAGGATTAGGGTAAATTCATATCAGATTTCATTTAAAATGACATTAAATTATATAATATATACAAAATATATATTATATAATAGATAATATATAATATACATAATGTATATATAACAATATATTATATAACATACTATATTCATACATAAATTATATAGAATATTTACATAAGTTATACATATACACACACACAGAGTAACAAGAGGAGTGCAGTGTGGGTTTTGATAATGAGAACTTAATTGTAGTTGTTGATTACGAAAAAAAATCAGCTCTAGATGGCAATTTCCTAAAAGAATATATGTTACTATTTCTTACATTGTTATGCCAAATCAATTTCTCTTAGCTTCATCTCCTCCATGAGGAGTATTTCATAATAAAGCCTGTTTATTTTTTCATCTTTAAAATAAATGTCACTAATCACCCTAAATTTCAGATGACTTGTAATATATTTGCTTTTAGACACAATTCTGGACATAATTTTATTTAAATATTAAACTAATAATGAAGCTTTAGAGTATTAGTTATATCAATGAAATAAAAGTAGATATATTTTATATTTGTTTAAAATGTTATTTAATCATAATTTCAAATATGATAGAACTTTTTTCTCATGCATATCATTATAAAATTGAGCAGGAAAATTATACTGAATTTATATTGGCACTAAAGGATATAATCTACATATATTTTTATAAAGTCATTATTTTAAATAGAGGATACATTCTAAATGTGATTTGGTTTTATGAATGCCAAAGACAAATATGCATATATTTATCATTCAGATAGAATTTCATTGATGATATTTTTACAATTGAATTCATTCAATCTGTTCTAAAGAGATTTAACATTAACTTAGAATTTAGGCTACCATTTGTGGAAAAGTTACTGGTCAAAATAATTTTCTTATTAGCTGTCCTTTTCTCTATGTTTTAAGATAAAAGATGTACAAGATATTTTGATGAACTGTTGTTGAAACTGAGAATGAAAATGAAAGTTCTACAAATTAATTCTAATTTTTTAAAAAATATGAAGACCTGAATTAAATGATTTCAAAGAGTTCAAATTAGAGATCAGTTTCTTGGAAATACACTAAATTTGCGTGCATTGAAAATGTGCACAGAATAATTAAAATGCTATGTTTTGCTTTTATAAGAAACAATATAAAATTAAGTATTGATATTAATTGGGGGGAGCTGATTAGTCAATTGTATTTCATTATTAATTATTTGGATACCAAGTGGGAACATAAACCCTGGACACAAAGCTAAGATCATGTTGGATTTTCTTTTGATTGTGAAAATCGAGGAACTTTTATAAGAAAATAGATCTTTGTCAACTCGATGGGAAAAAATAGAAATTTTTCATAGTTCTAAAAAAATATTTCACTTGACATATAAACAATTATTTTTATCATTCACCATCAAGAACCGATAGTTCCTAAATTTCATGTTATTACATTAAGGCTACATTAGCATTTGGCAAATTAAATTGATGTACTTTGAAAGATCTGGTTAACAGAAAAGTATTATAGGAAATCTATATATTTAATGAATATCTACTAAAGAAAATGGTATTTTTCCTCTAATAACTCTTGTCAGTTGTAGCCATATTTATACTTAATATGTAAAAAAAAAAGACTATAAAAATCTTTACCAAGTGTAACAAAGCTTATACTTAACAGCAACAGAAACTAATCTAGCTTACTTAGGAAGAAAATCCACTTATTATAGGATATTAGGGGTTGTAGAATGCACAGCCAGGAACTCTGAAAATACGACCATGGGCTGCCTTCTGTTAAGGTCATACAGAGCCAGCTTTACCATTGCTGGGCACGTGGCATCTCCCCCTCCTCTGTCTCTGCAAGTTGGTGTCTCTGCCCCTTTTCTTTCAGTCAGTGCCACAGATGATACCTGTTTCTTTATGCCACTCCTTTTCAAACTGAAATCTCTGGCGTATGCCTGTTTGGCTGAACACAGGTTATATGCCTATGCTTATACATGGCATTTGGGGGAAGCAAATGTATAGCTTCTTTTCTGAGGTGTGACTCACAAGGTAGAAAATATTGTAAATACATAAATGATATTCAAATGGTCAAACACTGAAAAACATCCACTGACAATGAAAAAAATAAAATTGCACCCTTAATAAAGTAACCTATAGTATTTTATCCTATGTAATATATATGAACTAGCAGACTAGACAAGTAGCCATATTCATTTGTTTTCCTGAGGTATTGCTTAAGCTTATAAAATCCATAAAAAGACAATGCCTCATAGCAAATGCAGCCTGACACAATCCTTCAAAATCTGGTAAAAAGATACTAAACTCCTTTTTATCATGCATTTTATTTAGTATAAAAGTGTTGATATGAAAGAATTTTCCTATTTCTCTGGCACAACTGCAGTTTATCATAATAGGCATGCAAATGAAACTTGGATCAAATTGTTCTGTACGTCAAACCTGGTAAAGATCTGTGACTTTGGACAAGTCAGTCATCTCTGGGGCCCAGTTTTGTGATTTGTAGGTTACAATAATAAAACCAACCCTGCTATTACTTATCCTTAAAGACATTGCAGAGAAAATAGTTTATCACAATGCCTTGCATATTAGACACCCAATAAATCATGACTAGTTGAAAAAGCAAAGAAACTGAAGGAGCACAGAAGTAGTAAGTTAGCTATTAAGGGGGCACCAAAGTAATTAGCAACTCAGAATACACTTGACTAATCCTTTCTGCAAGATGCCAAAGGCCAGCAAGGGCTCCTCTCATGCCTCATCTGGAAAATTGCTCTTAGATAATGCAAGGAACTTCAGTTGAATATGAACATGACTCTTTCAATTGATGCCCTG
Source organism: Pteronotus mesoamericanus (assembly GCF_021234165.1). Lineage (NCBI taxonomy): Eukaryota > Metazoa > Chordata > Mammalia > Chiroptera > Mormoopidae > Pteronotus > Pteronotus mesoamericanus. The sequence continues at coordinate 34,722,171 of NW_026555285.1, read as the reverse complement.
TGGTTTTATAGTCACAATTCCCCTTTGTGTGTAAGGAGAACAGAATTATCCAATATGACAGTGTGTATTGAAATCACCTTCTGAATTGTGTCCACAAATAATCGTTTCTGTAATGCATAAGGTTAGTTCGAGTTCTTAAATGTTAAATGACTGCCCCCATATAGATTATCACCAGACATATGGACAAGTCAATGACAGTTTTGGGGAAAACAAAGAACAAGCAAAACACAAAAGACAGGCCTTGTGTGTCAATGGTTTAAGGCAGTCAACAACTATATAGGAAGCCCATAAGATTTTAGTTTAATAAAAGAAGAAAATAGTATACTAAAAATATTTTTTAAAGATATGAGTGAGGGGCTATGTTATTATACAGGAAAATCTAAAGTATTGCTGAAGTATGTGTCAAAAAAGACTACAATTAAAGAAAATGTTGGAAGGGTGACATAGTGATGAGAAAGGGTAAATTTAGTCTGGAGCTATTACATAATAAAGTGATACTTGAGTACAGTTTGTAAAGGTACAGTGACATGAAGGTAGGAAAATAGTGGAGGAATGCAGAGGTAAACATAAGTTTATAGCTGGATACCTTCTTTGTAATTTTTGCTCTGAAACAAATTTTTCCATAGACTCTTAAAATTCATTAAATATTTAAGCCTCAGTCTCTTATCTATAATGCAAAGGGCTCAAGCAAGGACATTCTTCATCCTAATTTTATTTTTATTCCATTTATTTGTTTGAAGATTTTATTGATTTATTTTTTAGAGAGATTAGGGAAGCGAGGGGGAAAGAGAGGGAAAGAGACATCAATGTGCATGGGAAACATCAATCACTTTCCTCTCACAGGCCCCCAAATTGGGGCCTGACTGCAACCCAGGCATGTGCCCTGACTGGGAATTGAACTGGCAGACTTTTGGTTCACTGGCCGGTGCTCATTCCACTGAGCCACACCAGCCAGGGCTCTCATCCTAATTTTAAATAAATTCTTTCTTTCATGTATTCATTAATTCAGTAATTTTTTCTCTTTCTTTTTTGTTTTCTTAAGGATTTTTTAAAATTTTTACTTTAATTTTAATTTTTTTAATTTATAAATCATGTTTATTCTATTACAGTTGTCTCAATTTTTACCCCTTTACCCGCCTCCACCCATCCCATCCCCACCCCTCGCTCCCACAGTCAATTCCCACGACATGTTGTCCATGTCCATGGGTTATTCAAACAGGTTCTTTGTCTAGTCCCTTCCCCTTCTTTCCACCATTGTCCTCCTTCCCCATCCCTTCTTATCACTTTCAGTCTGCTCCATGTTTCTGTGCCTGTGGTTTATTTTGTTCGTTAGTTTATTTTTTTCATTAGTTTATTTTGTTCGTTAGTTTATTTTGTCGAATAGAGTCCACTTATAGCCAAGATCATATGGTATTTGTCTTTCATCAACTGGCTTTATTTCACTTAGCTTAATATTCTCCAGTTCCATCCATGTTGTGGTAAAAAGTAGGAGTTCCATCTCTCTCTCTTTCTTTCTTTCTTAAATGCAAACTGATTTTATTTTGTCAAATGTCAAAGTTAATTATAAAATATTTAAAAAAGTTAATCCATTATAAAGTCTCAGCAATTAAACCAACATGACACTAGCACAGAAATGATCAAGTAGATCAATGAAATATAATGAGCATTTTAGAGACAATTGTATATATCTGTCTAACAATATAATATATGATTAAGTTGATATTTCAAATCAATGAGTAAAATAAGGCTTATTCAACAAATAAGGTGCATGGACCACTATTACTTGAAATAAAACAAATATAGAACCCTATTTCACCCATTATACAAGAAATATTCAAGTGAGTTAAAAATCAATATGTAGAATCTAAGGAGTTTTAGAAGAAAATATAACTGATATTTTTCATGACCCAAAGTAAAATATTCAAACCCAGAAGCTATAAAGTAAATATTGACAATATGACTATATTAAATATTTAACTATATAGTAATATACATATTTTAAAAAGTTAAAGGACAAGGATTAGAATAGAAAAGTATTTGTGACACATCTAATTCAGTAAATTTTTCTTGGATCTTATTATAACAGAACAAAACAAAGCAGTAAACTGGCAAACAAATACAGAAACAACATAAATGCAAGTTTTATGAAGAGACTCAATAAGGTGATGCAACATTTATTAATGAGGAAGAAATTGGAGACGTTCAGTTATATTAGATATAATTTCGGATGGCCTTTCAGAGAAAATAATCTTTGAGGTGAGAATTAAAGTAGTCAATGCAGGTAGCAATATTATCAGGAAGAAAAAGTTCTTTCAAGAATCAAAGCTTAAGGACAAATGTACAGAGGTGGGAAAAAACCTCCCTGTTTGAACAGTGCGAGAAGGATCTTAAGCACTAGGGTATACTGATTAAGTAAAAGGAAGTTTCGCAAGAGTAAGCACACCTTACGGTTGTGATTCTTTTTCTTAGTGAAAGGATTATCACGCAGAAGTGTCATAACTGGATTTATATTATAAAATTATTCTCAGTCTGCAGTGCGGAAATGATGTGTAGAATTGACAAAAACTGAAGACAAGTAAGAGATCCATTGCTATTATCCTTTTATGAAAGATCGTTTGGACTAGAATGATAGGAAATGTAGGCAGACTTGAGATAAATTCATTTTTTGATTATTACAATAGTTTATTGAACATTTAATCTCAGCCTCGCATATAAAATAAATAGATTTAATCATTGAAAAAAAACAATGATCGCTTCTGGGGATTGTGATGGACATAGAGACTGGCCACACAGACTCCCTCTACCCACCCTGAGTAAAGAGTTAGCCCAGCTGTGGAGAGTGTTATCAGCAGAAGCCTTCCGTTTCATCAGCCTGGGTTTTCTCAACTGCAAAGAGCCACCTCCGCCAAGTCTGTGCTCTTTTAGGAATGGCCCACATTTGAAGGTGGGTTAAGTCAGGCATATAATGGCTTGGCGTCCCGGGGGGTGGTTAAGAACGTCAGGGCCACATTATTGCTGAACTTCTCTCCTTGCTCAGTCCTGTTGTCCCTATACCTCCAGAGAACTTAAGCACCATGGCATTCCCTAATAAACATCCTGGGTGCTAATTCCTTTCTCAGAGTCTGTTCTGGAAAACCCAATGTGTGACAAATATATGGGAGTCAGGGACAATGAAAGAAAAACAGGAATGGTAGATATTTTATAAGTATTTTACTGGCTCTACTTTGTAAGTAAGTATGCCATTTATTGGAATGGATAATATTAGGTAATAATAGATTTGGTAAATTGTAACTTAAATACTCTATTTTATACATGTTGAATTTGAGGCAGCTATGTGATATACCAGTTTACATCTTATGAAGTAAATTATGAAGGAGTTATACATTTATACATTTCCAGAATCAGGAAAACATGTATAATAGTGGCATAGGTGAAATCACCTAGGAAGTGCGTGTAGGTAGAGGTAAGGAAAAAGACAAAGAATAAACCCTATGTCAAACCAAACTTTAGATTCTGAGGAAGTACTCCTGGCCTCAGCTTGAAGATAGAAGGAGCTTAGAAAGTGTGACCCTTTCCTTAGAACAAGAAAGGCTGAAAATACTGAAAAACAAAGTTTTCTTGGGCTCATTAGAGAAGTTTGGTTGTAGGGAAAACCCTTACCCCAAATACCAGGAAAAAAGTGCAACCAAGAATAATGAGACATGGATGATAAGCAACTGCTTCTTCAGCAGGAGGCTGAGTATGACTTAGAATAACAGTGAGAAACTCCTAGGGGCCCACCGCATATTTTTATGGGTTTTCCCTCCAGGACCTACCTAGTTCTCATGGTGAGGAACCAAGAAAGGTCTCCCAATATCTCTATGTCACTGGGAAGGGAAGACATACCTAGAAATTTCTCTATAGCCAAGGTCTATTCTACAACAAGGAAGAGTTTTGCCAGAGCACAATTCTTTAAACATATCAATAGAGGTACAGGAATTCCTTTCTACTCGACCCTTCCTGTCTACTCTGAAAAGGGAAAAAAGACTTAGTCCACAGAGGGCATGCATTCAGGGAAATGGACTGGGGGAGTTGTAAACAGGAAAGGGAGTATGAGGCAATAGGAAATAAAAGCTATATAAAGGGGTAGAGGAAAGAGTTAGAAACACTTAAGGTCACAGTTCCAAGACACAGAATCACTGAAGTCTAGGTGACATTGGTAATTACAAAGCATAGACAACTCCCACTGCCTCTGATATATGCATACTCTATCACCATGTCAAGGCATCTCCAGTAGAACAGTGCATTTCAGCTGAAGGAGCCACAAGCCACAAAGTCCCCCCAAACAGTAGCTTTCAGGGAAGTCCACTGACTTAAATGACCTTACAAAAGGCAAAAAAAGGCACAGTGTGAAGAAACAAAGCAATAATCAGAACAAGACTCATAATACTGGTAGGATAATTATCATTCAGAGAATTAAGAATAATTATGAAAATATGTTATGGGCTATAATAGGAAAACTGGACAACATTCAATAACTGAGGGATAATATAAGCAGACAGGAACTCTAAGAAGTAGATAAAAAAATGTTAGAAAAAAAATTTAAATGGTAACAAAAATACAGAATGCCTTTATAGTATTGTGGTCAGATAAGATGCTTGATATGGGTTCAATCTTCTTAAATTTATTGAGACTTGTTTTGTGTCCTAACATGTGTTCTATCTTAGAAAACTTTCCATGTGCACTTGAAAAGTATGCATACTCTGCTGCTTTGAGTTGAAATGCTCTGAAGATATCAATTAAGTCCACTTGATCTAGTGTGTCATTTAAAGTTATTTCAAAAAAAGAAAAGAAAAGAAAGTTTCACCCTTTGTGACAATATGGATGGACCTGGAGAACATCATGCTAAGTAAAATAAGCCAGTCAAAGAAAGACAAATACCATATGACTTCATTCTTATGTGGAATCTAATGAACAAACTGAAGTAACAAGCAGTATAGAGGTACACTTATACATAGAGAGCAGGCTGACAACTAAGGAGAGGGGAGGTTAGGCAGTAGAGGGATTGAACAAAAAGGAAAAATGACTCATGGACATGGACAACAGTGTGGCGATTGGGGTGGGAGAGGGGACTATAAGGAGACTAAATGGTAATGGAAAAAATACAATACTTTTTTTAAAAATATATATGCTCACACATGGAGACTCTCTAGGGTTGAGGCACATTGAGTACTGGTGATCGCTAGTGAACATCTGATTGTGTGAGTGGCCAGCAAACTATGCATGCTATGCTGCTGCTGGAAAGTTTTATGAAAAGATAAGTAGACATAATAGTCACAGTTATCCCAAATAAAATGACAAAATATGATAAAACATGTTCTGTAAGTAGAAGTAAATATCTTAAAATAGGTTAAAATTACCTTAAGGTTAGTAATTGACATTCATGCTACATTTCTATCATTCACACGCATATGTATGTAAGTCTTACCCAGGCATTTATATGGCTTAGTGGCAAACACTTCTATAAAAACTTAAGAAATACATGACAGCCCCAGTGGAAGTTTTATAATGAATATTTTATAAAGCTTTAACAGTCTCATAATATTCTACAGCTATAAAAATTAAAATGAACATTTCTATATAGACTCAGTCAGAAAATAGCTGTTCAGTCAATGGTCAAATTTCTTGGTGAATATAACAGAGAAGAATCTTTTCTTGTCAGAAATACATCATTAAGATTTATTTGAAATGGAATATTCACTTCAGATTTAATTCGCTTCATGAGACAGATAAGAAGCTTCATTAGGTTTTCACATATAATATCAAGTTGAACTAAGCCATTCTCTTTCAAGGGTCATAACATGGAAAGCTGTTGAAGGGTGTAGGGGTAAGGGAAGATTTCTTATAGCAATTCAGCAAAATTACCACTTCCTATATGTTAAACACCATCATCGCTCTATACATTTTATTTAATCCTTATAAGAGATTTATGAAATAATTATTAATGTGTAGACTCAAGCACCCAAAGTGATTATGGAACTTTATTTCTGTTAACAGACTAAGGCCATATTCTGAAAATTTCACTAAGCCTTATTTAAAGCCTGCATTTTTGCTTATCAAATAAAATTAATGGATGGAAAGTGGAATTTTTAAAACATGAAAGGATAACACAGTTTTAAAACATCAATAAATAAATTGCTTATAGATAGTGAAACATACCTAAGTATAAATGAATAAGATTACTTTAAAATATACTAGGTTATTGAATTCATTTATAAAAGTCATTTCCCTTGATAAAATTTTGAAGAGCAATTGGAAGCAGTTATATGCCAGAGAGAAATTTGAGGCACACAGTAAAGATATGCTAAACCTTATCAAAGGCATTTTGCTTCTCTATAGTCAGGAGATGAATCAATTACAATTTGGAAGTCAGGTTTTTCTAGGTGTCCCTTAATACTGTTTGACAGGCTCTGTACTCTAAGTCAAAAGGTCAGCAGTCCCAAACAAGGCAGCACACTGCCACAATCCCTGGCATTCATGCCAGACCAACAATTGTAGCACAGCAGGAAGCGACTTCTACCCAATCTCAGCACTGGAGTTACCTTCCAGGGAACAAACACAGGAAGGTAGAATAAGTGCGGCAATCTGGGCACACAAACCAAGTTCACTCCCATGGACAGTGTTCATGTCACCCTAAGATGTAGCAGTTCAGCTCTCCCCCAGAAGTCTTTGAACAGTGCTATTTATATTATAAATGCCCCCTTATACACTTAACCTTCTAACAATTGGACATGCTTTTCCAAAATTCTGCCCTGTTCTTTTCCAAAATAAAGGCAGCTTTATTCTCATGGTTTCATTGGATTCAATTGTATGAATTCAATTTATTTTACAGATATAACCTTAAGTATTTTCTCCGTTTCTTGTGCACTTTGGTAATTCCTGACTTTCAAACAATTTGTCTATGCCATCTAAGCTGTACAGTTTATTACCATGAAGGGCTTTACAACATTCATTAAGCATCTTTAACTGTCTGTAGGATACGTAATAATGTCTTTGCTTTTTATTTTAATATAAATATGCAAAGCTATAATTTTACCTCCTTTCACCATTACCTTATATCTCCAATTTTTGTTATATTAATTTTTCATTATCATTTAATTTAAAATAACTTAATTTCTTTTATATTTTAAGTTATATTTTTAAATCTCCAAATATATAGTAATTCCCTGATATAACTCCCATGTAATTTTAGTTTAATTAATGTGGTATCACAGAACATATCTTTTTAATTTTTAATGTTTGAAAATTTATTAAAATTTGCTTTACAGCAGGAATATAGTCTAAGTGAATGTTCTAACACTGGAAAATGAGGTTTATTTTGCTAATATTTGGTAAAGTGTCCTATAAATTTTAATTATATCAATTGATAGTGTGGTTCAAGCAAAGCAAGAATCAAATCTTTTATGAAATCTCTCTAGGTGATTCTGTTGCACAGCCAATTTTGAAAACCACTAGACCAGAGAGAAGGCCAAGACAAAACAGTTTAAATTAAAAGGAGTTCAGATTATCACTGTAATAATGTTCAATAAATATATAATGATAGATATAGAAATAAAAATATAGAAGGAAATGTCCTTCGATCCCAGCAGAAGGATTTAAAAGAAATATCATGTCAAACAGCTACGACTCCAGGCCCATTTAGCATAAGTGGGGATCATGAATACACCACATATGCTGATTAAACATCATGCTCAGCACACCCAGTGTTTCCTATGTGCCTGTTTTACAGGAAAATATGAAATCCTGCCTTTTATCAAAACTTCTTGTCTCGTAAATTTTTTATCTATTCACTTAGGTGACTGGGCTGCAAATCGATAACAATTTGGGGGACTGGTAACCCGAGAATTAGATATGGCTTTTAGATAAATTATGTTTGTTCTATTTCAGATGGCTTTCATTTCAATTCCCTTCAGTTCACCAAAATCTTTACCACTTACAAAATATGTCAATATAAGTTCATACCTTTATTATGACACAAATGTTGTTCTCTTGAACACTGAAGAAATTTAATTTGTGATTTTTAATTATCTTCATTTTACTGGTTACTTATTTACTATTTACTCTTTATTGTTAATAAGTAATAACAATTAGCATTTTTTCACAACCAAACACTACTCCACTCCTTATTTATCAATCACTTGTGGACAATATACTTAGATTTCTAAGCCTGATATTCTTCACCTGTAATATGGGGATAAAAATAATACATCACATTGTATTGTTTTGTAAATTAGTAAATTAGTAAATACATAAAGTACTTTGAATAGTGCCTTATCTAGTTTACTATTGATGTAACACCTGGAAGCCAATATTTTTAGTCATTTAATGTGTTAACAAAGGAGGTTCCACATGTGTACCTGTAGGATTGAGGAATTCTCACTCCCTAATTTATTCATCTCTGTATATTCTTGTAGGTCTTTAATTAAAATTCTCATAAGCATTCACTTGCCAATAATATGTGAACTCTCTTTAGATAATCTATTTTAATCCCCAACACACACACACCCTAAATGTTCATTTGAATTTATGTCTAACTACATATCATTCTTGCTTTAAAAGAATTTATTAACAATATTTAGATTGTCCTGGCTTTCAGTGATTTTCACAATCTAACCCAACATTATCTTATCTCATCACCTGTAACTCCCTAAAAAAACATTTTCTAAACACTCCAGGAATTTTAGTTTTCCAAAAATGAAATGTATTTTTTTCATACATTAGTTTGTTTATTGCCATTTCTCAAATGTTCTTCCCTCCCTTTTCTACCTGCAAAAATTAGCATTCTGAAACCTATTAATATTCTGCCTGCTATTGTTTCCTTGTTCAGAATTAATCATTCTTCCATGCCCCAATAACATGGTGTTTATATTTTTAATAGTATTTATTATATTACCAGGATCAGATATATACAACACACTTTATGACAATTGAGAACATATGATTCTAGTTATACAGAAAAAGTATCTGAGAGACAACTTGAGTCAGATTCCACACAGTGAGTAACTGACTCCATGCACTGAACTATAGTGTGTGTGTGTATATATATATATGGTATATCTAGGCGAATGTTCCTTGTACACTTGGAAAGAATTTCATTTTTCTAATATTTGGTGAAATGTTCTATACATTTTAGTTAGATTTTTTTGCTAGCATTATTTATGAGAATTTAGATATATATAACTTTAAAGCTTCCTAAGTTGCACAGTGAATCTGAAGAGTGAATAGATACACTAGTCACTGAACTTTGGGATGTGGGAAGGAAAGGAATTCAAACAACAAATATAAACCATCAGGGCACACTGGGGGCATCACCTGCTCATGAGGCTAATTACTCTCTGAGCTATTTCTAACCCCTCAATTTGGTTGGTGGGAAAAAGTGGTTATGTCGTGGTGCTTGGGGACAGAGAGTTCTCTATTATAAAAGACAGTTGATTTGAATAGGAAAGGTCCCTTTGAGCTGCTCAACACAAATGGTGAGGAAAATATTGAGTAGCTATCACATAAAAATTTATGGATATCAGTTGAATGGTGAAATGGAAACTACAGATTCTGAAATGAATGTATTAAACTATAAGGACTAATGTTTATTTAAAATGGATCTGGATTTATCCAGAAATTTTAAAGGAGAAATAGGAAGAGCTGCAAGAGTAAATAAAGAATTTTTTATTTATGTGATTTATTTATATAGGAAGTGAGGTGACTTTTCTATTTGTAGAAGACTCTCAAGTATGTGAAAAAACAGTGAATGTTTAAGTCAAATAAAAGCACCCACATGGTTAAAAATGAATGAAGGAAAGGATGGCAGGGTCACGGCCATGTAGACACTTCGAAGCCCAAAAGCTGAGTTCATTGAGAGGCTTACAAATTGTATTGTCTTAGCAGTGAAATGCATCAAGATTTCACCGACAGCAGTCATGTGCAAGGCCATCCAAGGTTTAAAGAAACAATGATTTTAACTGAGACAAATACCACTTTAGAAATGCGAAGTATGAAAGGAAAGACCAGAAATATAGCTCATTTGATACTAACAAAGGCAAAGAGTGTTTTTTTAGTTTTTGTACCAATAGCTGTCTACAAAAGAAAAAAAATATGTATTTCTGTTGTTACTATTATCTTTCCCTAAAACTTTAGACTTTTACAAATTTAATGCATTAATATTTTAATAATGTATTAAATACTATACCAATTTAAATAATACTTGATAATAACACATTAAGTGGCTCTTAATATAATAGAGAATACATTTTAAAAAATGATATTATTATAAGGTTAATGTACAATATTATATTAATTTCAGGTGATCACCCTGATAAAACTAGTACTTAATAAATAATACACTAAGTGGCTCTTAATATGATAACATACATTTTAATTGGTCTCTTATCAACAACCAAAAAAGAAATCAATGAATTTAGCCAATAGTATGCAATTTGTTATTATTTCCTCAATCACATTCTACAATTAATTCAAAGACTTAGAACCCATATCTATAGAAGTAGATTTAGGCATTTTCTTGTGTGTGGTAAATAGGTACATTTTGGAATTTTCAAGGATTATCTACATTTTCATGTAATGCATGGTGATTACAACAGATAAATCACTTATATACACAATGGAGAACATACCTTTTTTTAACTTACAAAATCTGCTGGTCTAAATATAACAGGAATTGTAGTCCTTTTAAAGAACTGATGAATGGACACCTCTTTTCCTCTTGCTCATGTTAGGACAAAATAAATGTCGCTTTCTGACATAGTTCCCATCCTAACACTTATCCAGATAATTGACCAGGGAGGCTTATCTTTGTAAAAAGTGAATGAACAAATTTAGAAGAGTGTATTTTTGTTTTTAATCTTCACCCAAGGACATGCTTATTGGTTTTAGAGAGAGGCAAAGGGTGGGAGAGAGAGGGGTGGGGAGAGAAGCATCACTATGAGAAAGAAACATCCATCAGTTGCCTCTCGAAGGTGCTGCATAACCTAGGCATGTGACCTGACCAGGAATAGGACCCACACAGCCTTTTGGTTTACCAGACAACACTCCAACCAACTGACACAAACCACCTAGGGCAAGGGTAAAATTCTTTATAAATTACTATTTTAGGTAAAATCTTTAATATTACATTTTATTCTGTGTTTCATCCAAAACCATACCAGTTTCAGCCATGGCAACAGCTGGGTTCCAGCTGCCCTTTCCTGACAGCCTGTCTCATGGATTTCCGACTTGTCTAGCCAGCCTCTGCAATACTGCAAGCCGATTCCCTGGGGCAGATCTTAATTCATCTCTCTCTCTCTTTTAAATGATTTTAATTATTTATTTTTTAGGCAGAGGGGAAGGGAGGGGGAAAGGGGGAGAAAGACATCAATGTGTGGTTGCCTCTCGTGCACCTCCTACTGAGGACCTGGTGAGCAACCCAGGCATGTGCCCTGACTGGGAGTCGAACCGGCAACCCTTTGGTTCGCAGACCAGTGTTCAAACCACAGAGCCACACAAGCCAGGGCTTAATTCGTATTTCTTGCTGCTCTGTTTCTATGATTGATGCTTGACTGATTGAACTGTGCTCATACAGTGTGTATGTATAAATATGTATGTATATAGGATTATATGCACACACTTGCATAACTTGGCAGCAGCCAATATACATTGAAAGTTGAAAAATAGTCTATGTCTATCTACCTACCACCTACCAGCCTATCTCTAGGTTATCTATCTATGCAGAGAGATAGAGAGATTTGACATTCATCAGAATTAACTGGGGAGCCTGTCTAGGTCTCAGAGATGCAGGTTCACCTTTAGGAATTCTGATTCAGAGGACTGGGAGTAGACTTTGACATCCATACCTTTAATAACCTGTCTAGCTGATTATGATGATGAAGGTGATTTGTTGTCATCTTCCTCTTCCTTATCCTTCCCCGTTTCCTCCTTTTGTTCTTATTCTCCTTCTTGTTCTTACTGTTCTTTTTCTTATCCTTTCTCTTCTCCTTCTCCTTTCACTTCCTCTTCCTCTTCTTTTTATGTCATTGTCATTCTCAAATGTCATCTTTTTATGCTTTGCAATTCAGTGGTTTTAGTTTTGCAAGCAGTTTTGCAAACATTGCCATTACCTACTTCCAGCGCATCTTCATTACTCAAAAGCAAACAAACAAAAAGAAAACCCTACTATGTTCTTTAGCAGACACCCACCAGTCTCTGCAATATAGATACCATACTCTTTCTGTACTATACTATACTTTTCTACACTTTATTACAAGTAACCTTTGTAAGAATACTGTTCACAGCTATGTGAGTTATATTTCCCCATGTTACTAATATTCTGAAGGGGTTAGATGATTCTTGGAACTTCCATTTAATTTTAGCTTGTTTCTTAAAAATACATTTGTCGTTTGTAATTTTTTCATTCTTCCCCTTTAGCTGGAACTCTGATAATAAGAAGGGGCAAATGCTTTGTCTGGGCTACAGGCCCTACTTCAAGGGGAGCAGAAAAGAGGCAAACATGTACTGTAATGAAGTCAGTGGCTCATTTTTTATATCTCAGTCTAGGAGAAAACTACTTAATATTTCACTAATGTTTTGACTTGAACAATATTGCTTCTTTAGTAAATATTGTAAGAATGGGCATCAAATCTCATTTTCTTTCTTTTACATGGGGAATTTCTATTTGTTTTTAATTCTAGCCTGGGAAGTTTCTACTGTTTCACTTTTCAGCTTTAATTGCTATTTTGAATTTTTGTTCTTCAGAGTTTTCAGTTTTCTCAGAGCCCAGCTCTATTTTGTGGAATTGACATTGGCAGATCCCCAGATAACTGATCAGCTCTCAGGTTACTAGAGAATCATCATGCCTTGGTTATCTTATCTCTTAGTCTTTTAAAAATGGCTAGTATAACCATTTGTTGTTTTCTTTTAAATCACAGTGCACACAAATGTTCTTCAATTTACTATGGGGTTATATCCAAATGAACCAGTGTAAATTAAAAGTAAGTCAAAAATGCATTGAATACACCTGATCTACTAAGTATCATAGCTTAAATGTGCTCAGAACACTTAACATTATCCTAGAGTTCGGTAATCATCTTGAGTTTCATCTCTTCTTCTTCTTCTTACCAGAAGCAGGAGACACAGATGGGTGTTTTATAGACATGATGGGATGTAAAAACACAATTCCAAAAATGGCTGGCAACGTAGCATCTTGTAGAGTATCAGCTATTTACTCTCACGATCATACGGCCCGTCAGCGTGTCTCACCACTGCTTCCCAGCACCCCCAGAGAGTCCTGTACATAAATCACTAGCTGGGGAAAAGATTAAAATCCAAAATTTGACATATGGTTTCTACTGAATGCATATCACTTTTGTCCTACTGTAAAGTGGAAAAATTGTTAAGTCGGGAACTTCCTGTATTTGAAAAGAATACAGGACTCACCACGACAATATGCTCTTTCACTTGCAATTTCTTACACTTTGTATCCAAACTAATAAAAATGTCAACAAATCAGTCTCCTCCTCCTTATTATACCAGCTTTTAGTTCCCTAATGTTATTTTAAATTGCTGATAAAGAGTATTTTAGATCTTTTTAAAAGCAGTCCTTAGGTTCTTCCTACCTTGTACAAAACCAAACAATTTAGACAGGGATATAGGAACAGGTTTCTAGTAATTCATCAAATTTCAGAATAAAGATTTATTCTTGGCTTTATATATATTATAATTTAGGTAAACATTACCATGACAGTTGCTATAAGATATTCAAAATGTTCTAAGATAATTTACTTATTCAAAAAAATGAAAGTTTTTTAAATTTTTTTATTGGATAAACCCCAGGGAGCTATAAATTTTCTTTTACTTACCCCCGCAATGATGGAAAACCTAGACAGAATCATGCTCTGGGCATAAGTACTTATTAGCAATGGGGCACTAAGAAGCAGATATACAGATTATTTCTACAGCTCAGAGTAAGTTTCACTCTGCCCTTGGGCACTACAGCTAGCAAGCTGCAGGAAAGGTTAACCATGAAGCAGATGCAAAAATATTTTGTCAGCAAGTCTAGCCATAGTTCTTGGCTGACAATAGATTTCCTCTTAAAACAGAGTACCAACATAATAATAAATACCAAAGTTATAATGAAATTTTTAGTCTGTACTACTTATTATACACTCTTTCTAACCACCTATATATCTTGAATACTACTCAATACTCTTTGATAAATTTCAATGACCATAATTGAAATGTAAAGTTATTTTATTTAGAGTCTTATTCCTAGATTAGAATATTCAAATGTTAACTAATCTCTTCTAGTGGGTGAGTAAATTAATTTACATACTTGTATCTGTACATATATCCCACACTATTTATATTAAAGTATTGTAAAAGTAAAATACTATATATTCAGGTTAAAAAATACTTGTACAGAGTTTCATTCATTTATTTTTTTTCAACAAACAAGCTGGTAACTATTTTAAGTACTGAGGATACAGATAAACAAAACAATGAAAATCTTGCTTGCTAAAGAAGAGAAATGCAGTACAATGGGATTTTTTAAAAGGAGTAAATAATGTCTTTTTTAGTACATAAATCAAACAAGTCTTAGTGAAAAGGAAATATTTCCATTATAATAAAAAAAATAAAAAAAGTCAGAATCTCACAAAAATCTTATTGTTCAGACTTCAGCTTTATAAATAAAAACCTTTCTTGGTTCTTCCTTATCTTAACAACAAACACTCTCAGGGAAATCTCATTGGTAACCCATGATCCCATAACTGATGTCCATGAATATATTTTTTTAGTTTATGCTTAATCTGAAATGTTTATCAATAATTTGTCTTTAACTTCTATTCAGGGATTACAACTAAGCTTAACCTGTATAGAAGGTTTTTTTCTAAATAGTGTCTTGACTCAGTTTTTTATTTATTTTATTGTGTTCCATGTTTACATTTATTTCTTTAAATCCATTTGTGTTCCAGCCACATCTTTTCCAAATGTCTTGATTCAGTTTTAGAGCTTTGACTAGAGGTTGGCAAATTCCACTTCTTTTTTTTTTTAATCTTCACCTTTAAATTAATTTTACAGAGAGAGGAAGGAAGAGACAGGCAGATGGGGTGGGTGGAGAGAGAAAGAGGGAGAGAGAGAGGAACACGGAAATGAAAAAGAAACATCAATGGGTTGCCTCCCCCATACTCAGTTGACTCCCATACGCACCCCAACCAGAAATCAAACCTACAACATTTTTTGGTGTGCAGGGTGACACTCCTACAAACTGAGCCACCTGGCCAAGGCAATTCCACTTCCTGAGCACCTGATTACGTTTATACCCCAACACTTCCCTTATTAGGCTCTGAGTCTTTTTGGACCAGGTACCAAACAATAGAAGAGAGCCCAAAGCCCTGGAGACTGAAATCTGTCAAATCAGCCAACCCACAGAAAGCCCAGCAAACCTAGTTAACCCCACCCTACCTGCCATGAATAAGCTACCTCCTATTGCTTCTGCTTGCTGTTTTCAGTCTGGGGTACATACCCATGTGGGTCTGCCCAGCTGCCCTCTCTCATTTTGAGATGAAAGCATCATAGGTATACTTTTCATTTTGTTGTAAGTGTGTTATGTTTCACTGTTAAAAAGAACCTTACGTCTTATGAAACAGTTGGCACTGTGAGCACAATGGTTGAATCTTGATTCTTGGATAGCTTTGTGGGGTGACTACTCTTGGCCTATTTATTGATTCCAAACCACTGCAAAAGTGACTTGGGACTTGTTTGCTGCCGTGTCTTCCAGAGATCCCCTTGCTTGTCTTTATACAAATTTCCTAAGTGTGGGAATATTCAAAACAGTGCTAATTGGCTGCACTCCAAAGGCTAGATGCTAGCCAGGTGAGGGCCTACCTTAGCACTACAGGAGAAGTAGGCCACTGGAGCCACTTATGAGGTGTGGCTTCCCTGTGTGCTTCTTGTCACAGCCTGGGCTTGCTAATGGACTATTCCAGGGATTATTGCTTGTTTAACAGAGTTTCTTTATTGTTATTTGGAGCCAAATTCTGGTTTACCTGCATACTTCAGGTGGTCCTTGTAGAGGGAGAGGTTGTTTGTGCTTCTTCAGTTTAGAGAAATTGTATTCTGGTCTTCTTACCATGTTGGTCAGATAGGGATAGTGGTCAGTCTTCTTTGCTGCTGCGTCTTTTGCTTCTGTCACCAGTGATGTTCAAGCTCCCCCAACACTCAGAGGTGCAGATACCCTTGGAGACCAGTAATCCAATATTTAATCCAAGGAGGGCAAGAGGCCTAATACCTCATCTCTGTACTCTCCCCTTAAGAACACCTTCCAAAATTACCTAATTGCTTAAATTATGTAGGACCACCTAGCCCGCGTTCTTGGGCCTTAGTAAGTGTCCCCACCTGAGAACATGCAAAGGGACTCATATTTACAACAAGGGGCTTACTGGATTGATCCAGGGAGAGGCTGCTATAAATCGCTAAGCATAAATCTAGTCCTTGGGATGTGGACTGGGAAACATTGGGACAAAATGGCTGTCAATGAGGCAATTACTGCAATTGGGAGGTCTTCAGTAGTAACTGAGCTGACTTTTCTTTCCTATGTTAACAGTTGATGCTATGGAAGGAAGAGGGTGAATGGAAGATATAACAAGAAATAGGATGAATGGAAGATACAGCAGGGAGGAGGAACTTATGTCCAGAATTCCTTCTAAATTATTCATTATATACTTCCTATCTGAGAATCAAAACTTTATTTACCTTTCAGAGTCTTTTTCATATCAATGCAAATTTGTGGAAGCTACTTGGCCAAATAGCATGTTTTAAATGCCCAAAGATAGAAGGTAAGGTAGAAAACATCATATTGATATCTAAGTGATAGGTTAAATCACTGAAACCAATGGCTAGAAAGTAAAAATTTGGAAGTTTGCCCAAATATTATTATTTGGCATGTTTGACTATGTTTATAAACCTCTAGAGTTTAGTGAAAAGAATTTACTAAAAACCTAATAAAGATTTATGGTAATTGTGTTATCATTGAAATGCAAAGCCTGTGAAAGCATTAAGATAATTCTCAAGGAAAAATAAAAAGATAACCAAAATCACAAAGTGAGCTAGTGAAAATTCCTATTTCCATAAATGGCATTCTGTTCAATGTACATCTCAAATGGCACTCTTGGACCGTAACAATAAAGGCTATGCCAATGAAAGTAGGAATCAGAGACATGGAAGGCAACAGTGATGAGTCTGTATTTTCCAGTTTCCTATTCCTCAAATCAGTGTTTGCTGTACCTGCTAGCCACCTCCGTCACTGTACATGGTGATTTTTTAAAACTGTTGTGAATTTTTTAAACCTACCTCTTAACTATTGATTACTGATTCATGGCAAGCTATGCACAGTTCCACCTTCAAAAGTTGTGCACTCTTCAATTGAGTGTGCACACTCTTCTGTTCTTTCATGCATCCTTCTTTTAGCACCAATTCCTTATTTTCATCTGGAGATACCATCCCTGCTCCTTCGGTGCATTGCCTCAGATGGATTTCCTCTTGTACACAGATGATCCCTTACAAAAGAAAATAATGATATAGGTACACATAAGGTGTCCATATGGCACACTAGCCACAAACAGTTCTGGTTCACACCTGTTGTCTTTGTTGTATTATACTTAGTGCTGTTGTACTCCAAAGCATCCTTGTTTGGATATATAATACATTCAACATAATTCAGAAATATTGGGTTGGGTAAAAAGTCTACGTGTTTTTTTTCTGTAAAATAAAAGACACATTTTTCATTTTTACTAATAATATTATTGATTTGGATATTTTGAGTATGTCAGCTATCTCCTGCTTGGTATAATGTAGATTGTTCACAATTAATATCTCTATTTGATCGCTATCAATTTCAACCAGTCTACCGGACCATGGAGCATTGTCCAGCAAGAAATCTCTAGCATGAAACTTCACAAACTATTTTTGACACATTCAATTAGTCACATCACCTTCTCCATATATCACACAAATTTTTGTGTGTGTGTTTCAATTGTGTTTTTAACTTTCTTGAAACAATACAGCCTAATATGCCAAAAATGTTGAGTATTTTCTTCCGTCTTCAATATTAAAATGGCTACCCAAAAATTCACCAATTTTGATAAGTTTTTTTAATGCATGTTGATACAACAGCTGTCACAATACAATCTAACGAAATTATTTTGAATGCAGTTAACAACAACTAAGTGCTACTAGAGCCATCTTACAGAAAAACCAAACATTTTTTGCCAACTTAATGTATTCCATCTCCCTTTTCACAGCAATTGGCTCAGCCACAATCAAAGCCATTGAGGTATTAGATGTTTG
The DNA here is from genome assembly GCF_021234165.1 of Pteronotus mesoamericanus. NCBI lineage: Eukaryota > Metazoa > Chordata > Mammalia > Chiroptera > Mormoopidae > Pteronotus > Pteronotus mesoamericanus. Next base: position 34,703,805 of record NW_026555285.1, on the reverse strand, counting down.
CCAGGAATGCCAAAGAGACGCCAGACTTGAAACTGAGAGGGTTTAATGCGGACAGACACCAGCAGAGGTGCCTGTACCCATTTTATCAGGTTCAGGAGCCAACACATTTCCCCCCACCAGCGTTTTGGACCATGATTTTTTGTTATTTGCCACCAGAGTAGCTTTCCCTGATGCAAATGAAATCCTCATTACTTAGAACTTTTACTCCTATTAACTGAGATGTGCAAAATGATCACTAGACACTAAATTCCTTTCTGAATGTGCCTTTTCACATTGTTCAGCTGCTGTTTCATTACAGTGCTCTACTGCTGCCCTTCTAAATAAATCACATCTAAACAGTATTTAAGTTAAAACTAAGCACACAAAAATGTTTTTTAGTCTTTTCCTAAATTTTTGCTAAACTCCTAAAAACCTTTATATTTGTCTAAAATTGTATACAACTGTTAAAGTGCTTCCTTTTTTTGAACTTTGCCAGTGAATAAAACTACTGTTATTTTTACTGCAAAGTAAATATTTTCATCTAGAAACCAAACATGACAAACAGACAGCTTCTGCATCTATGATTATTTATGATGCACATAAATTCATGTAACTTAATTGTACATTTAACTTGTAGATTTTTTTAGATAATTCTATTAGTATTATAATTGAAAATGAATTGGAGTTTCAACATTTAAATATTAAATTTAGGTGTGATTGCAGGTATAACTTGACAAAATTCAGTAATGACTGAAAACTTGACCAATGTGAAAGTGTGATATTACACTGTTGAATATCAAAATGCCTTGAGGTAAAGACTCCTAATGAAATAAAATAGTTGTGTTAGGGGGGTTTCTGATGCTTTGGGTAGAAAATGAAACAGTGCAAACAGAAACTCTTATAGATGTAAATCTTAAAAACTCTACGTCAACTGTCGGAGTGCCTTACTCTGATAGGTGAACAATGATTATTTCTCTAAGAAAGAGCCTATATTTTTCTTTTGAATGCCACTTAAAATTTATAGAAGTACATTTTTTAATAATAAGTTCATCAAACTAAAAAGGACAAACTTATTATTACTATAGGTCATCTACTTTTAAGTAAGCCATTTGCATCACCTATGGAATAAGAGGTGTGTGCGTGTGATAGTGTGTATGCAAATGTGGATTTCTATATGAAGACATACATATTTCTGTCTCCCAACACTGATTCATATTTTAAACTTTTTGTTGTATTTTCTTATTAATAAAGAATCTCTCTCTCTCTCTCCCTCTCTCGCGTGCACGCGTGCGCTTTTTCTGGTTGAGTTTAGTTTGTCATTGGTCTATTTATAGAGCATTTCTTAAGTTGTCCCAACAGAGATGCCATGTAATGTAATAACACTATTACTTTGTTGCATTCTTTTCACAAAAGTCCAATCCTGAGTACCTGAGAAAAATTCACCAATAGTCATGACACTATATTTTCTATCCATACAAGATATGTATTATCACTGCTCTGAAGAAAGTTGTTAAAGGTTTATCATCAAAGTACCTGTAATTTCCTTTCTTACATAATTTCAATAGTAGTTTTTGTTATGTATTTATACTAACCTTTAAATAAACATCAGAAGTGATAGTTTTCAGCTGTTATATAAGTAACATAAAATGAATATTTTGGATATAATCTCATTTTTTTAAAATAGTCTTTCTAGTTAAGGACAACATATCTGCTGTGGGTTGAATTTGGAAAAAGCATTAATATCTTGAGTTTCAGAAAGTGCTTTAAGATGTATTTCAGTAATTAATCCTATATATAGCATCAATTTCACTGTCACACTGATTTTTAAGAGATGAAAATATCTTAGGTATTAAAGAATTTCTTTAAAAAGAACCTTCAAAGGATGCTCTAATCTTTGTTTATTCAAAATGGTTTTGTTTATTTTTTATTTTTATTTTTTACTTTTCCCTTTTTATTGAATTTATTGGACCGACATTGGTTAATGCAATTACACAGGTATCAGGGCCACCATTCTACAGCACATCACCTGCCCACTGCATGACATGCTCACCGCCCCAAGCCCAGCCTCCTTCCATCCCAGTTTATCGCCCCCATACCTTCCTCTGACTCCCTCCAACCCTGCCCCTGGCAACCACCACACTGTTGTCTGTGTCCATGAGTTTTCCCTCTTTTTTTTAATTTGCTCTGTCTCTTCATCCACTCACCCCATGATCCCCCCACCAAACAGCCGTCAGCCTGCTCTCTATGACTCTGTCACTATTTTGTTTGTTAGTTCATTTTGTTCCTTAGTTTTCACATATGAGTGAAATCATGTGGTGTTTATCTTTCTCTGACTGGCTTATTTTACCTAGAATAATGCTCTCCAGGTCAATCAATGCTACAGTAAAGGGTAAGATTTCCTTCCTTTTTATAGCCTGGTGTATTACATTATGTATCTGTACCACAGGTTTTTTATCCACTCATCTACTGATGGACCCTTGGGCTGCTTCCAAATCTTGGCCATTGTACATAACAATGCATTGAACATAGAGGAGTGCATGTATTGTTTTGAATTAGTGTTTCAGGTTTCTTGGACTATATTCCCACAACTGGAATTGCTGAGTTACAAATCAGTTCGGTTCTTAATTTTCTGAGGTAACTCCATACTGCTTTCCACAGTGGCTGCCCCAATCTGCATTCCCACCAATAGTGCAGAAGGTTCCCTTTTCTCCACAACCTTGCCAATGCTTGTTGTTTATTGATTTATTGATGACAGCCATTCTGACAGGTGCGAGGTGATATCTCACTGTAGTTTTTATTTGCTTTTCTCTGATGATTAGTGACATTAAGTATCTTTTCATATGCCTATTGGCCATCTATATGTCCTCTCTGGAGAAGTGTTTATTCAGGTCCTTTGCCCATTTTTTAATTTGATTGTTTTTCTTTTGTTGTTTTTAAATTATATGAGTTCTTTATAAATTTTGAATATGAACCCCTTATCAGATGTATCATTAACAAATATGTTCTCCCATTCAGTGGATTGTCTTTTCATTTTGCTGTGCAAAAACATTTTAGTTCGAATGAGTTTTATTTATTTTTTCTCTTGTTTTCCTTGACTGAGTATATCAGAAAAAATATCGCTGCAACAAATGTTAGAGATTTTACTTCCTGTGTTTCCTTCTAGGGTTTTTTATGGTTTTGAGTCTAACATTTATGTCTTTAATCCATTTAGAGTTTATTCTTGTGTGTGGTATAAGAAGGTATTCTAGTTTTTTTTTCTTTTCTTTCTTTCTATCTTTCTTTTTTCATGACTCTGTCTAATTTTCCTAACACAATTTAATGAATGGTGTCAGTCAATTGAAAAATTCATGGCCATATCTCTGTCACCCAGATGAGAATTTGCTAATAGTTTAAAGATAGCCTTTTAATTTATAAGTTGGAAGGATAAAAGTAAAGCAAATATTGCTATCCCTGAATAGACTTTTTGTTTAAATATAGAATAGAATTAAATCTGACAATTATAAGGAAAAAAGAGATCTGGCAACTGACACAGAGAATGTTTAATTTATTTATGCAGCTGGAATAACAAATGAAGAGATAAAATTAGAGTCTTAGGCTTTCTCATTGTCAACCCTTCCTTTTTTAAAAGTATTTTAAATTGGTGTACAAAAATTGGAAGCATAAATTATGAAGATATTCCACATTTTAGTCTAAAATAATTTCTCCAAATATATGAACATGTTTTAAAAAATTATTATTAAACTTATGGAAGAAATACTTTATATTATTTCATATTCTGTAGATTGTCATATCTGTAATTAAAATTGTTTGCTAAAATCTTACCAAATGATATATTTGCAAAATTGCCTATATAGTTTTTATTAATTCCAGTGGAAGGCATTGATAATAGTATACATTTATCTAATTTTATTTTGATTTTTATTATTCTTTTAAAAACTAGAAGAAGAGGAAAAGAAAATTAAAAGAATTAACAGCATTCCATGTATCTATCTGCAGTCACTTCTAGCAAAGATAACTTCCATTGTTTCTTCTAATATCATATATTTATTCTGTTTGTATGTAAACTTTAGAAAAGGAATATCATACAGTGTATTATCTTTTATACCTGGCTTCTATTACCTAACATTATAGTTGTGATATTCTTATATATTTTGCTTGTAGTGTTAATTTGTCCTTTCTCATTGCTGTCCAGGTCTGCTTTGTGTGACCAAACTATAAATTTTTCACCCTTTCTATCATTGATAAACATTGATTCATTTTTCATTTTTGGCTTTTAAGAATTTTATTGGTATATGCATATTTGTGCATTTCCTCAGGAAACATTTGTCTGCCTTTTTGGTAGGAATGTACTTAGAAGTGGAATTCTGTGCTGATGCTTATTAATAGATTTACATCCAGTAGGTGCAACAGGAAAGACCTTCACAGTGATTTTCATCAATTTTAACTTTCACCAGCAGTCACTGAGAATTCTACTTATTACACATCCTCACTGACATTTGGTATTATCTATCTTTTAGGTCTATCTTTAATTGTGAAGCTATTCTAAATATTTTCTTTTAAAAGGTTTTAAAAAATTTTGGAAAAATAATTTGCCACATCTTGAGTTCTTTGTAAATATTAGTTTTATTTTATTTTTTTTAGGTGGAAACAATTTTAGATAGATAGATGGAATGATACATACGTAGACAAATAGGTCATAAGCAAAGAATTCAATTTGTAATTGTCTTAACACAGGAAGAATCATTTAAGAATGTTTTTAATTTTTATTTGAGAATATTGTAAAGAAATATATTTTTGTAGCATACTAACCTTCTGACTTTTGGATTTTGATGAGTTTGTGTGTGCGTGTGTGTGTGTTACAGAGAAATTAAGAATATTTTCAAAATTCTTATATTTATTGTATACTTTTGTAATAATGATATTCTTCATTCCATATTTGTTTCATAAAGGGATATTTACATTTTAAAATATCATAATCTTAACACTAAAAAACTATAACCAACTGAAACCATTTTTTCTAACAAGTGGGAAATCCTGGTAATACGACTGAAAAGGAATCACTTAATTTTGTAAAGATATTGAGGAAAAAAATACCAACATTTAGTATCAAATATCTTAGAGTGAATATTAATAAGTTATGTTTTAAAGTTAATGCTCTGCATTTTCAATAATTGGTATGTTTTATAAGATAATGCATGATGCTTTAGTAGGAAAAACATTTCAAAAGATAAAAATTCATACATCAAAACTTCTCTATGTCCCATGAACTTGAAACACTAAAAAGACTGCAGTCGCCTGGCTCACCAGAAATGCTCCTCAATATTGAGATTGAATTCCCTTGGAAATAGATGCAATCAATTTTCATTTGATACATTCAGCTACTCAATGAGATTAGATGTTAGGATTTATAGTGTAACTTGTGGAAATTATAGCTCTCTTGCAAGGGTGAAGACATGGAGGAAGTTGGCAGTATATTTCCCATACTTGGTGTTCAGCTTTTAAGTGGATACATAAACTAGTAGTGATCTGATCAAAAGGAAAGTAGGGAGACATTTCAATTTGAAGGGAAGCTATAATGATCTGAAATATTGTTCTTGTACTTCAGTTGGATTCTTCTAAAGCTTTAGAAGTGAAAATCTAAAAAGGAAATGAATCACTTTAGGGGCAGTGAATTCTTCCATTGGAAACTGAAGCTCACTTCTGTTATATGACTGCAGGGACACCATTTACATCTTGTTTATGACAGTCCCAGTATTGTGGAATAGAACAACTTGAATGTTACTTAAGAAATAGTTATGGGTAAATAAAGAGAGATTAAAAAGAATAGTTAATTACATAAATGTGTATGTATTAAAAAGAGAAATTAAACATTAATTTAAAATAAAAACATTAAAACATTGAGTATAAAATTTAATCTAAGCATTTCTTTCTATAGCCTATGTTACTAAAATTAGGCTCTGGAATTTCTAAATCTAAACCAATGCCTATATTTTATATTAAACATGATTAAGAGTCACTCAATATAATCTTGATGTCAGAAGAGTTGGTGAAATATAAATCATTATCTCCTGCTTATATTAAAATAAAATTCTTTTCTATCTTCTAACCTCCTTCTCTTTAATGATAATATGCTATATTATAAATCTGATTTCCAAAATAATTTAATTTTTTTCTCAACCAGCAGTTAAGGTCACAATTGATTAAACTGAGTCTACGAAAATATATATGTTTACTAAAAGCTCCAACTAAAGGTCAATGGGAAAATTAAAGCTAGACTCTTTAGTAAGGTAAATATTAACATTTTAGTATAATGAACAAAAGCTGTAATATTCTCACTATTTCTTATTTCATGTTGTAGCATTTAGTAAAGGCTCTTTATTCAGTTGATGAGGCTTGTTTGATACAGAAAAAGGAAAATATACCCAAAAAGTGTATACCCCAATATATACTTTCAACCAAAAATATATTTCATCTTCATGCCAACATCATAATAACTCTTATCATTGTTTTGTCATCAGAATTATCAGTAGCAGTGTTTAATTACATATTAACTGTTTAAAACTCTTCTAAATATTCAAACTGTATTAAATATTACAATCATTACAACAATATTTTGAGATCAGGACTGTTATTTTCCCTACCAGTTGGAAGAGTAACACTTAAATTATTCACTAAAAATTCCACAAAAATGATGAGCTACATTGTGAAAAGGGCATTAGATAAGAAATTAAGAATCCTGTGTATTATTTTTTTCTGCCTATTTTAAAAATCAGGTAGGAAGATAATCTGACTTGGGTATTCTGTATTTAATGAGTAGAGAAATATTGAATTCTTATCACCTAGACATAGTTTTGCAATGTATACTCTATAAAATAATTCAACTATGCTTTGTTAGTATTTTACCTTTTATATAGATCAGCAAATGGTGGTTTGAGAGTTTGAATGGTTCCCCAAAATATATTTAAATTAATAGTTGACAAAGGATTGAAAATAGGCCTATTTCAGATCTAAATAATAAGCTCACTCCATTATCCTAATTCTTATTCCCACAATTTTACATCATAAAGTGATTACATGCTATACTCGTTCAAAATTGTTGCCCAGCATCAAAATTTCTCCAACAACACTGAGTAGCTTTAATAGTTCGAATAAATGACTTGTGTTCTAAATGAACATGCCCAGTGCAATTTGTGATTTATTGCCCTGCTTGTATTCTCATCAGCGGTTGATACTGTAGGTCAGCTTTCTCCCAGAAATGCTCTGCTATCTTGCTTTCCACGGAGCATGCTGCTGTTTCTTTCCAACTTCATGACCATAATTCATGCATCTTTATTTTTCTTTAAATGGCAATGCTTCCATAGATTAAGTCATTACAGTGGTTAAAGTTGTCAAGCGATCAAAGATATGGAATCCATTTTATTTTTGTGAAAAATTTTGAAGTGTATCTGAGTTACTATTTATATTAATAATTTTATTAAGAATTAAGTCATTCTTTTATTTAAAAACTTCAAGTGCCTGGCTCACTTATCAAGCAGTTATGTCATCTTCAAGTGATATGGACATATATTGATGGGCAGACATATAATTGATATCAAAATATAAAGCTTATTTGGGGAATTGAGAAACATCAGTTGTCTGTCACTCTTTATGGAAATGTCACTTGTGAGGGAGTGTGATTCATAAGATTTCAATATTGGGAATAAAGTACTCCAGAGAGGAAATCTAGGGTAACTTACCTGTAAGGGTTATATATAAATTGACAATGATTATTTCTGGAATGCATATATTTACAAATGAATCTCCTTCTACCAGAGGTGCACTGCCTCTTTTGAATCTGGGTGCACTATAAAATTGTTAAAGTAAACTTTGAAAGCATGTATCACCCAAATACACCTCAATTCTTTCATCAGTGTGTGCTCTATTGCCTGCTTACCTGAGATTTTAGAGAAATGTGAGAATAAACAGGTCAGTATCAACCAATAACAAGGCAAACATCATATAGATTAAAAGTTAGATTAACTAAAGTGACGTGAATGGCTCCAAACGTTCTGGCAGAAAAATACAACAAAGAATAAGGAGCCCAGTGTTGAGATAAATGAGCATGAGAGAAAGATTTGTTAAACAAATACAAAGAACAATGACGACCTTTAAAAGACAGACACCATAGATTATAAACTGACCAAAGTGTCACTATACTTTTTCTCAAAACACTGAAGGACCTTACAAAATACTGGCCTTTCTCCAAAGGAGAGGCCTCCAGTTAATATAATGACCCAAGACAACTGAGCATGATGAGGCTGCTATTTTTGGTGTCTCCTGACTGCTTCAGAAGCCCACACTGCATTGTCTCCATGGACAATTTCATTTGGGGCAATTAGGCAGTTAGGACTGATTCGTGGAAGCATAACATTTATTATTTCTACCTTAAAAACTCAGAAAAGCTTATAGGTCTGTACATAAAGAACAAGCCTATCTTTGTAAGTAAAAATGTAATAGAAAAATGGAAGCACTATATAAATATTTAGTAATTATGATTTGTCTTATGGATTATGGATAAGACGTCTTAATTGAATCTCACACCATTTAGAAAAGAAACTACCGTATTATCAAACATCTGTGACTTACCCTTGCTTTTTTCCTTCTTCTGAACCAAATTTTATATGTTGACAAAAATATAAGTAATGCAGAGTGCAATGAGAGACCTAAATTAGAAATTTTAAAATTAAGCTCATTAATCTAACCATGAATTAATATAAGCATGAATGGAAGGAAGTGCAACTTACTTATGCTTATCTAGTAATTTCAAATATATTTACACTTGAGAGATAAGTAGAAATTGTTGCATAGAGATTATGGTAAACAAGTAGTAGGAACAAAAGTGAGTTCTTCATAGTAAATCTCCATTTACAGAATTTTTTTTCTAACTCTATATAACCTACCATAACCACGTTTTTCTATATATCCCATTATAATTATCTTGTCAGGTTTCAAAATCTATAACTGACATGCTAATATTTGTAAGGAATTATTTCCAAGTATGTCATGCTTTAACCAATACCACTGAAAATTAAATCAATCAAATCAGAGAAGGAAGTGACATGTTGATATATTGAAACATTTGTTCCCCTTTTGCTGTTCTTAATATGCACTGTTATATAAAATGTGAGGATTAGAAGTATAAAGAGTTAGTATAGTAGAAGAGGGAAACCTAGACACTTAGGTTTTGAAATAAGTAAGATATTTACATAGGTAAAGGTTTAACAGTACCTTTATAGGAGTCCCTGAGTTTCTATGGGAGATTGGCTGAAAGGGCAGTATAAAGGCTTATATGGTGAGCATAAACACTGTTGTGTGTGTGTCGCAGAGGCAGGGGGAGAGAGTTTGGGAGTATTGAGAAAGACCAAAGGACAATAAAATATTTATGTCTTTTGAAAGTAGTTCCATGTATAGTTCAATGGAATTGAGGATTACGAGATGTTTAATTTTTCTAAACTAGAGGCTAACAGAATTTGGGCTAGACCTCTAAGAAGCTATTGTTATAGCATATAATAAGACTATCAGATATATGGCTACAAAACAGAGTTTAGTCTACATGTGTGGAATTGCAAGCTCTATGAGTTGCTATAGTTGTCCATAGGCCTTTATGAAACTATATTATAGTAATTATATATTACAGAAAAATAGAGTATGATCTTCATCTTTATACACAGAGAGATGGGGTCAGAGAGTATACATGAATGATCTTAATTGAAAACCCAGACTACTACAAAAAATTTTACCCAAATAACCAAATTATTTTAACATAAATATAGTGTACTATAAATAAATTAAGAAAAGAAAAATATATTTCAATTTTAATACTGTGAACTAAAGCATACATATGAAAGAAGACCAATTGTATCAATATTTCAGCAATTTAGAAATGCTATATACATAAGAATTATGTAATGTTGTGTATGTATAAATTCACATATATGTATATATTTGTATATACAAGGTCTGTCAGCAGGTATCCAGCCATGTAATGTGAAAAACAGAGACATTTATTGAAAAAGATAAAAGACACAAAAAACATTGTACATAGGACAATGATTCCTCAGTCCCCTTAAAAGTAGCCACCTTGGGACATCATACAGTTCTCCCAATCTCCATCAGCTGCTCCATCATATTTTCCTGAATCTCATTGATGGTCTAAAATCTCTTCTCTTTCAAAGGTGATTTTAGTTTGGGGATAAGCCAGAAGTCTCAGGGCACCAAATCTGGGCTGTAGGGGGAGGGGCTGAGTCACCAGGTAATTTGATGCTTCGCCAAAAAACTCTGCAGGAGATGTGATGCATGAGTGTGTGCACTGTTGTGATGAAGCTGCCAATCACCAGTTGCCCATAGCTGTGGCCTTTGGATCATCTGAATAGTTTCCACAGAAGAATGTTCAAACTTGAAGCAAAATTTGATGAAGATTTGTTGCTCTACTTGCTCAGTCATTTTGAATGTAACAGCCACACCGTACACATGCTCATTCAATGGCGTCTACCATCCCCACTGACTAGTACAGTGAAGTTTTCATTGTTCACACATGCGCATCCAGTCCACTCTCCTTGGCTGCCAGGTTACATCAATGTTGCACAAACTGTTTTCATTATATTAACAATGGTTGAACTTTTCCTGGACAAACCTCATATATATAGATTACATATAGGTATAGATATAGATATATAGACACATATATAGATAGATAAATAGATTGTATATACAATATATATGAATGTGCTTTAATTCCATGTAGAACTTAAAAACTGAGGAAAATATAAATGATATAAAATCTGATGACTGTTTTGCATTACCTTGTTTTTATTTTTTTTCTTTTAGTAAAAGAAATAAAATGGAGATTTAGAAATGGATGTGTGCAGGAACATATTTTTTCCCTGCAAGTACAAAATACAGTGTGTTTTGTTTGTCTTTGAGGTGTCAGGGGTGATTGTTACATACTTCTTCAGTAGTAAATGTTCTCACAGCTCACATTGCCATTTAAAGTTGCAGAAACACAAGACTACTCCATAAGTCATCCTGAAATCAAGGAACAAGGGGACGCTGTGAGCTAAGATTATATGTTGCTGGCAATAGAAGGTGCTAAACTTAATTTGAAATAAAGCTCAGTGGAATTACTCAATATTAAATGTCCACATTCGTGAAATCTCTTTTAATTTACCTATACAGGAGCACTGTTTTTTACGGTGTTATATCACCATTGTCTTATTTTTGTATTCATGGTTAGCACATAGTGATCAATCATAGCACATACAGTAGCTCTCAGCTGCAATTGATAAGATTTCTCAAAAGAAAAATGAGAGGTTTTTTTTTTTTCTTTATTTAGAAAATACCCATATTTCTCTTTAGGTATATAGATTTTTAGAGAGAGAGAAAAAAAGAGCTATAATGTATACCTAGAAACTATAAGGAAAGAATGATTTTAGCATAAAAATAACTTCCATTATTTCAAACACCTTAATAGTGCCTGCTTTAAAACTAGATAGCCACATTAGGAGACTTGAATGTTACTTGAATGTTTCTTTGTCAGTGTGCTTCTGAAATTTTCCCAGTATGACAGTATATTACAATTTACATTCTGTTCTATACTTGAAACTGTTTTCGTTAAAGTAACTGTCAGTAAATGTCAAGGAAGACGCTTGCTCATTTGATTGCCAAAAATTTGCAATTTTTTATTTGTATACCTAATTCTGATATTGAAGTGACATTGGCAATGACATTGCAAATAATTTCTTAATAAAATAGTTTAAAATAATTCACTGTGACTCAATCAAGGAAATAGATCTGATTGTAACATTTAAAAACATTTATTTTGGGGGTCCACATGTGGAGGCTCCCATGTCACCAGCTGGAGCACTCCAGAGCCGGCGTCTCCCAGGTGCCTGTCGGACGCAACAGCAGCAGCTGAGGCGGTGCAGAGCCGAGGCCAGCGCTGCTTTCCGACAAGCTTCTGGACGGAGAGGCGGCCCGCCCTGCCCCCGTGTTTCTGCACGGGCTCTTCAGCTATAAAATCAACTTCAGCTCTATCGCCAAGGCCCTGGCTGGAGGGTACTGACAGGGGATGCTCAGAGCCATGGTGAGCGCACCCACCGCCCAGACAGAAGCTATGAGGCCATGAGCCAGGACCTGCAGGACCTCCTGCCCCAGCTGGGCCTAGTGCCCTCTGTCCTCATGGGCCACAGCATGGGAGGCAAGACAGCCATGCTGCTGGCACTACAGAAGCCAGAGCTGGTGGAACCTCTAATTGCTGTGGACATCAGCCCAGTGGAGAACGCGTCCAGCTCAAACTTTCCAGACTACATGGCAGCCATGAGAGCCATAGACGTCGCAGATGAGGTGTCGCGCTCCTGTGCCCCCAAACTGGCTGATTATCAGCTCAGCTCTCTTATCCAGAGGGTGGCCGTGCAGCAGTTCCTGCTCACCAGCCTGGTGGAGGCAGAGGGGCGCTTCATGTGGAGGGTGAACTGGGATGCTTCGGCCCAGCATGTGGACAAGAGCTTGGCCTCCCCACCATGACAAGCATCCTACCCTGGGCCAACCCTCTTCCTCCTTGGCAGAAACTCTCAATTTGAGCATCCCAGCCACCTTGCTGAGATTAAGCGGCTCTTCCCTTGAGCTCAGATGCAGACTGTGCCTAGCGCTGGCCATCGGATCTACACCAACAGCCCGCGAGACTTCATGGCTGCCATCCGGCGCTTCCTGGCCTAGGAGTTACTGGCCAGAAGGGTCATGTTTGAAACCCCAGGCTTCAAGGTCCTGTGGCCTGTTCCATGTTTCTGCACAGAAGGACTCAGGAAGGCACTAAGAGGCCAGGAGGTGCAAAGGTGGTCAGACCTCAAGGTTTAATGAATAAAGACATTGCTCTCAAAGAAAGAAATAAAAAATAAATAAATAAATAAAAACACATTTTTTTATCTTAATACAAGGACAAAGACTGTATGATTATTATCAAATTCTGATGCAGATATTCCAAATATTATTGCCTAAAATTATGGTGGCAGGACATGAGCTAAAAACAACCCCAACCATAAACATTCATAGATTTTTTTTTAGGCGGTGTATAAATTGTATATAAATTGAAAGAGCACTGGATATTCACTTCAGGATTTATTTTTAATCTTGATTTGGTTCACAATTATATTGGTTTGGTTAAAATATACAGGCAAATATACCACATCTTTTTATCCACCCATCTACTGAAGGGCCCTTGATCTGCTTCCAAATCTTGGCTATGGTAAGTAACACTGCATGAACATAGTTGTGTGTATATTCTTTCTAATTAGTGCTTTGTGTTACTTCAGATACACTCCCAGAAGCAGAATCACTGGGTCATAAGGCAGTTCTATTTTTAATTATTTGAAGAAACTCCACATTGCTTTCCACAGTAGTGGCACCAATCTGCATTCCCACCTGCAGTGCACGAGGGTTCCTTTCCTCTACATCCTCTTCAGCACTTGTTTGCTTATCGATTGATTGATTGCTGATTTATTGATGGTAACCATTCAGGCAGGTGTGAAGTAATACTTCATTGTAGTTTTAATTTGCATGTCTCTAATGATTAGTGACATTGAGTGACTTTTGTATGTCTATTGGTCATTTGTATGTCCTCTTTGGAGAAGTGTCTATTCAGGTCCTTTGCCCATTTCTTGATTGGGTACATTTATACAATGGAATACTATTAGGTTGTTAAAAAAAGAAGGAACTCTTACCCTATGAGACAGTATGGATGGACCTGGAGAATATTATGCTAAGTGAAATAAGCCAATCAGAGGAAGACAAATACCAAACGATCTCACTCATATGTGGAATCTAATGAACAAAATAAACTGATGAACAAAATAAAACCAGAGGCATGGATACATGGAACATATTGACAGATCTCAGAGGAGAGGGGGCTGGGAGGACTAGAAGAGATTAACCAAAGAACATATATGCATATATGCAAAGCCAATGGACACAGACAACAATGTGATGAACACCAGGTTGGGTGAATCTGGAGGCAGGGAGTAAAAAGGGGGTGAAATTGGAAACATCTGTAACATATAATAATGTCAACAATAAAAAATATATGGACAATGATACTGAGTTATTGCAGCCTCAGTTGGCATACATGACATAATTTAAAATTGCTCAAGTGTCTGGGAAAGTATAGAAATTTGAACCAGTCATTTTGGGGCAAAATTGTTCTGTGTTTGTGTAAGTATGAGGTGTGGTCAACGACCACCTGCTAAACTGTAAATTGTGGGGGGCAGGAAATCTGCCCCAGGAGTTCCCTTTAGAATAATTCCTACTTTATTCCTCAATCTTCTAAGCTAGTGCCTTAAAACACTGTTATTATCAGGTAATGAAAGGTGCTAATTTTTTTTCTTTATTATGTATTTTTATCTTAACCCTAGCTCTAGCTCATGCCCTTCTCAATCAGAAATAACTTATTTTTAGAAAATGTTCATGGCTTTCTGTCCTTGTTTGTGCATTTTTTCTCCAAAATCTAAACATGAAATTAATTTTATTCATAATTTTCTAACTGTAAACCTCTGTAGGCTATTTTACCTCTCTATGTTGTATGATTTAGTTTCCTGATTTGCCTAATGGAGATAATAATAGTGATTATAATGACAAGTTAATATTTTCATAGCACTTACCATATATTGCTTTTAATTCAAGTCAATTTTCATATTTTATTTATTCTACATAGCCACTTTATCAGAAAGAGAGAAGCTACAACAAAACAGAAAGTTGTGGTAACATACACAAGTTTGTATAAGCAGAAAATGGAAAATCTAAATAATTTGTCTAAGAATGTCCTTGCCCTTAACCAAAATTACAAGCACCTCATAAGATTTTTGTAAGAATTAAATGAGTAAACATATAAATCTTGTTTAATTTACCTATACAAAAACAGTATTTTTCATTGTGTATTATTACTGCTGCCTTATTTTTATTACATTGTTAGGACACAGTGATCGATAATAGCTGATACAGTAACTTTCAGTTAGCTGTAATTGATAAGATTTCTCAAAAGGAAAATATGAATATATTTTCTTGATTTAGAAAATATATATTTTTTTCCTTTAGGTATATATATATATGAAAAGAGAAGAAAGCTATAATGCATACCCAGAAACCATAAGGACAGGATTATGTTAGAATAAAAATAATTTTCTTTTTTTGGTTTATTTTATTTTATTATTTTTACTGATGTTCAATTACAGTTGTCCCACTTTTTCCCATTGCTCTTTGCTCCCCCGACCTCCTGCCCCTTCTCCCTCTAGTCAGTCCCCACCTTGTTGCCCATTACCATGAGTCCTTTATACACATTCCTTGACTCTTCCCCTTCTTTCCCCCTTTATTCCTCTTCCCCTTTACCTCTAAATTCAAAAATCTTAATAGTGAATACTATGACAAGATCAGTATTACCTCTAGGAAGGTAGGATTGGGGAGATGGAAGTCTGACTACAATAGGTTGAAATAGTGAATTGTGATTTCTGGGCTAAACTTTGAAGGAGAGTAATAAAGTGAAAAAATATTTCAAAAAATCCTGTATATATGTAACACATAGACACAGACAACAGTGTGGTGAGAGCCAGAGGAAAAGGGGGGCGGGGTTCTGTGGAAGTAGGCAAAGGGAGTTGGGAGAAAGTTGGGGACATCTGCGATAATGTCAACAATAAAAATAAAGTTTTTTAAAAAAGAAAGAATGTGGAAAATATGTTACCATCTGATGGTTTTATACTTATCATCATCATTATCATCATTTTCTAGACTGAAGCTCTAATTACTTAATTTTTTAGTTTAATATGTGGCCATTTGTCATTGACCCCAGAGCACTAATAAACCATAGGAAAACTCTTAAAACACAAATATTGAAAACAACAATAATCCCAAAGTATTATCATGGATTTATAATATTTTGTTATTCAGACTGCCTATAGGAGAATTATGAAGTCAGCAAGAATTTGACAAAAATTGAGTATTTTTCCCCTAGAAGGAAACATGGTCTTAACTGTAGAAATCTGAATGACCCATGGAGTCATAGGACACAAGGTGACTTGATAACTGCAAAAGAGTAAACCAGGCTTGTTTTCTTTTCCCTTTTGTTCTCAACCTCCTCATCTCCTTCCTACATGGCTTCCATATCCCAAAGGGTAAGAAATAAATTCTTTAAGTAATCCCAACCCAGAACTTCTGATTGATTGACTTTACTGGATAAGCAAGCTCTCTAACTACTTTCAGAAAATTTTATACATCTCTATTCCCAGATTTCATCATTACTGTATTTCCTAAATCTACCATGGTTCTATTCAGATGATTCTTCTATCAAAAACAAATAAAAAAAATTCAACCCTACTCCACACGTAGATCTCACAACAGAATAACTATTATTTAATAGTCATTTAAGTGCCTGGCCTATGGTCTATAATGTATGCTGGTAAATACTGTGCACACATTGATTAGTCATTTGTTCCTTTTTCTATGCACACCACTAGATTACACTTCAATTGCATGTGGCCAAGTATTGGCCAAGCAATGGAAAATGTTCAATAATTCTTTTTAAGGAGATAATAAACTCAAATCTAAATTAAAAAAAAAACATGCTGGCAGAAATTGGAAAATGAATAAATGGTTAAGAAAATCTACATTCAGGAAAATTATATTATAAATAATATTTTGGACATGTTGACTTGAATTGACCATTCAAAAAGTGCATATTTCTAGGAGGAAATTAGACAGTGGCATGTTAACCTCAGATATAAGATTGGGCAGGAAATATACATCTGAGATTCGTGAACCTATATATGACAACTGAGCACATGTTTTTGAATTTGGTTAATTAAAGAGACCAGAAAAGAAAGAGAAAGAGAGAGAGAGAGAGAGAGAGAGAGAGAGAATTGATTGAAAAAACAAAAGACTGAAAGCCATGCATGTGGATTTCTTCCATTTCAAGTTTGTAAGGCACCAACTAGTACGTAGAAGATGCTGAGATTAATAGCAGGAGATAGGTGGTAACTTGGAGAATTTATGTCAGAGAAAAAAAAGAAAAATGGTGCTCTGGCCATGACGGTCAAGGGAGGGCAAGTGACTCTCTCAAGCTGATAGAGTTAATGGACTGAGAAAAGATGAAACTGGGATTTAAACCAGAAAAACTGTTGTTGAGGGCCTTGCTTTGAAACACATGCTAACTTACACAAGTTATTTTCCTATCCAAAACTTCCCTGAACTTCCTGAACTGCCAGTGAAATGATCAGTAATGAACTGTGTTGTCTGATATTGATGATTTCTTTTGGCAAATTTTAAAATGTTTCCAATGTTCTTTTGTCATTAAAGAAAAATGTGAAGAGGTGAGTTGATATTTATACAAGCTAAAATGGCTGTTCTTTCTTGAGTGATATTTGCTTGAGGATAAAACTTTGAAATGAAAACATAAATGCAAATATCACTTTTTATTAAATCAACAAGTACAGAATGCCTACCATATGCCTAACAGATCATCCCTTCATTTTACAGATAAGTATATAATTTATTCTTATCCATAGTTTGTTGGATATTTTCCTTATGGACATAATGACCTTCATAATATTTTTTGAATCACATAATGATTTTTTGAATAATTCCTAATTCCTAGGTATAATGCAAGTATTAACACTCAATATATCCCTTAACATATAGACATAAAAGGTTCCTAAAATATAGTGAGCATTGAATAGGATAGTAGAGGTATAGACCTTAAGTCATGTATTTAATACTCTAGTAATCATATAAAATAAGTATAATCATTAAACTCTTTGTAAAAAGAGTTAATTGATGCTTACATATGTTAAATAATATACTCAAAATGACACAAAATGGGGACAAAACTTGTGGATATTTGGCACCATGCATCACCTATATTGTCTGATAGATTGCTTCTCATATCAATATTTTTGACTGCCTCCTTTCAGGAGTTTTTTGATATTCTGAAAGAAAAAAAAAGCCACATTTTTTAAATCTGCTCATCTATTAAAGAAAACTTCAGTTGTTTCCATGTCTTGGCCACCATGAACAATGCTGTAGTGAACATAGGGGTGCATATGTCTTTGTGAATAAATGTTTTCACAAAGAACAAGGGTCGAGAGGTCATGTGGTAACTCTATTCTTAATGTTCTGAGCAACTTCCATACTGTTTTCCATGGTGGCTGACTGGGTTATATTCCCAAAAGCAGTGACTGAGGGTTCCTTTTTCTCCCCCACCTCTCCAACACTTGTTATTACTTATCTCATTAATATTAACCATTCTAACAGGTGTGAGATGGTATCTTATTGTAATTTTGATTTGCATTTTCCTTAATAACTAGTGAAATTGGACATCTTTTCATAAACCTGTTGGCCGTTTGCATGTCTTCTTGGGAGAAGTGTCTGTTCAGGTCCTCTGCCCATTTTTTAATTGCATTTTTTGTTTGGTGTTGAGCCATATGAGTTTTTGCATCTTTTGGACAATAACCCCTTGTTGGAGCTGTTGTTTGCAAATATCTTCTCCCATTCAGTTTGTTGCCTTTTTGTTTGTTTGCTCTTTTTTTCGCTGTACAGAAGCTTTTTATTTTTTTAAATCATGTTCATTCTATAACAGTTGTCTCAATTTTTTCCCCCTTTGCCCCCCTCCACACATTCCACCCCGCCCCCCACTCCCACAGTCAATTCCCACTCTGTTGTCCGTGTCCATGGGTCATTCATGCAGTTTGGCATAGTCCCATTCATTTATTTTTGGTTTACTTTCCTTGCCTTTGGAATCAAATTCATAAAATCCTCTCTAAGAAGATGTAGTACATATATACAATGGAATACTATTCAGCCAGAAGAAAAGATAAAATACTGCCATTTGCAACAACATGCATGAATCTTGAGAACAGCACACTTAACAAAATAAGTCAATCAGAAAAGGTTAAGAATCATATAATTTCATTCATATGTAGGATATAAAACTGAAAGCAACAAATGAGCAAACAAGAAAAACAAAGAAACAAAAACTCATAGAGACAAACAATAGTATGGTGGTTACTAGGGAGAAGTGGGGTTGAGAGGATAATAAAGACTAAAGAAGATGAAGGGGAAAGGTTGTCAAGGAACGTATATAAAGGACCTATGGACAAAGACAAAGGGGGTGAGGATTGAGGGTGGAGGTGGGGGTGAGTGGAGTGGGAGAGGGTGGTAGGGTGAAAATGAAGGCAACTGTACTTGAACAACAATAAAAAATAATTAATTAATTAATTAATTAAGGGCAAAGAGGTTCAAATATATGGTTCCAGAAAAACTTTTGACTTTGGGTTGTGGGCACACAATGCAATATACAAATCATCTATCATAGAAATACACAGCTAAAGCCTATATAATATTACTAACCAATGTCACCTCAATAAATGTAATAAGAGGATAGAAAAAAATTTAAAAAAACAAAAAAGAAAGCCACATTTAAAATCTAGATTATATTTCATTTTATTATTTATTGTGATACTGATGTGTGACTATTAAAGGATTATAGTTTACTGAGCATCCAATACATTCCAAGATTTGTGCTAAACATTTGCATGAATTGTCTCAGCAAAGTGAAAGCATATTAGACTATCAGAATTCTAGTGCTGTCCCTAACACCATCATATTATTTGACTAGCTGTAAATATTTAGGTTCTTTGAATACAAGCTAATAAAAAGAAACACTTAACTTAAACAAAATGTAAATTATAAGAAAAAACAATGTCATCACACATTTGTCAAAACATACAGAATGTATGTTATTAAGAGTGAACCCTCATGTAATCTATGAATTTGGGTGATAATAATATGTCAATGTAAGTTTATCAGTCTTAAAAATATACCATTCTGGTGAGGTATGTTGAAGGTGGAGGAAACTGTAGGGTGAGGGACAGGAGAGATGTGTTAACTCTGTACTTTCCATTGGATTTTGGTGTAAGCCTAAAACTACTGAAAAAAATCTATTTGCAAAAATCCTCCAAATCATTATCTATTAATAAATAATATATTAATTTTATGAGCATTTATTTTTATCTATTAAAACTTTTCTTATTCTTTATTTGTTCCACCTCATTTTAAGGGTAGTCACAAAGCAGAACATTTGAAATTGCCTTGAAAATTATATAAAATATTAGTTTTATTTTGAGATAAGTTACAGAATTTGACTAAATGTGGAAAATAATCTCAAAGTAAGTGTACAGCGGCTTCTGTACATGAATAGTTAAAGAAAGGAGAATGGAGTATTGACATTAGCTATTACAGTTTATACCTCTTTAGTTTTCATATTTTAGGTATTGTTTCTCTTTCCCTTAATTCCTGTTGAAGACAAACTATCTGGGTCAACTCATTAAATAATACATTGATTCACATTTCTTAATAAATTAGAAACATATCTGTTCTCCTCTATCAAAGACTCTCCTTGAACTTTCATCTAAAGTGAGAAGCACAGAAGCGGCACCAGCTGTCCCACGTAGCCCAGGCCTCTTACCTTGGGGCCTCCCCAGTACACCAGTGAAACTAGTGCCTGTTCTATTCCATTTATTCTTACCATTTCTTCTCCCTGCAAGGAAGCCTAGAAATATGCTGGCCGCATACAGGCTGTTACTTAATGGAAAGAGGTTTTCTTCTGGAATTTATTAGACATTGGGCCCAGCAAAGTAAATTTATGCAGCAGCAGTATTTCCACTTCCTTTTATAGAAGAGGGAGAATTGAGTAGATTAGGGTGAAAAATGGCTCCCAGATACTAAAAATTTAGAGAGAGAACACATAAAAAACAAATTATTTTTTACAAGAAACTCTTGTATGGAAAATTGTCCTAACAAATGGGTATTCAGTCTCCACTTTATCATTGCCCAAGATCAAAATATAGGACACAGGCTATTTAAAAACATGGGTTTTTTTTTTTTTTCAAAGTACAATCCTGTGTTGTCAAGCACTTTTTAATACAAGATAAAAGGTGCAGCTGTGAGAAGCATGCTAATTTTAAAAGGAAAATATCTTTGTCTTATCAAGGTCAAATAACATTTTAAATACATTATAGTAAGTGATGATTTACCAATGAAAGCATCAGCTCTAATACATTTAATAAGTGTGGATAGTAAACGATTATTGGCTGTGTTCTTTGCTTAAATAGTTAGAACTTAATTTATTTTTGAAAAATGCAGAACAATACAGTTCTCTACAGTCACGGAGCAGGATGTTCAGGGACATTTTGTGTGATTTATGCAATTTACATTAGGCAGAGCTCTTTCAGCAGCAAGCCCCTAACCACCAGCATGCAAAGCTAAATTATCATTTCATTAAGGATAAGAAAGAACACTTTAAACATTGACTAATGCTATAGTCCAAATGCTTTTCATGGCTTGCCATATTCTTCTTTTTCAAATTCAAAATGCTGCTATTAAGTTAACATTTAATTATTATGACATTGCAACCACTTGTAACAGACAACTAGACACTGTAAACTAATCTATAATGTGCAAAACACACAGGCCATTTTCTCAAAATAGGCATTGTTATGCTTTTGCGGACAAGAGTGGGATTTGCTAGTCACAAATGATAATATGGCACTGAAAAGTATGGTATAATCTTTAATTCTTATCGTTTTTATTTTAACAATAATATATCTGAGCGATTTCACATTTTCTGCCATGATAAGATGAAAAAGAAGTAGGAGCAAACATTTTTAAATTGACATTCGTGGCTGGATTTAGAGAAACAATCCACTGTAAGGCTTTAGTCCAATGTACTTGTTTACTATGGAGAAGAGCCCAGTGAAGTGGAATGATATATGGTTATCAATATTTGGATAATAAATCACTGAGCTGTAGTTGGTGATTCCCCGGTGGTTTTTTCCATTGGAAACATAGGGACTATCTACCCCTGTGCTAAACGATAAGTGTATAATAATTACTTGACAGGTACTAATAATTAACTTAGCCTTTTTTTTAAGTTATAAGAGACACTTAATAAACATTCCAAATCAGCCCCCATTTACACCCTGATACTTTGCACAGCCTCCAGCCCTGTGCTGCTGGGGAAATGGGTCAGCTGAGGTGGCTTCCAACAACCTCTGCAACTTTTATTTTAAAATTTTTATTGAATTGATTGGGGTGACATTGGTTAATAAAATTATTTTGGTTCAATCTCTGACAGGAGTCCTGAGCACATAGGAACCAAAATCGTTAGCTTTTCCTATTGCTACACTAACGAATTACCACGAACTGCACTGCTTAAAAACCATGCAAATTTATTATCGAACAATTCTGAAGATCAGAAATCCAAAATAGGTTTTACAGGGCTAAAATCAAGGAGTCTTCAACGCATCCCTTTCTTCTGTTTTCTTTTCCTCTTAGGAAAACACCTCTCCCTTGTCTTTCCTCAATGCTAGAGGCCACCGGTGCCCCTTGGGGCGTGTCCCCCTTTCAGTCATGACATCACTCAGACGGCAATAACTTTACATTTTATGTGGCATGTAAATATATTAGTATTTATATATATAAATACAGGTGTAAATATATTAGGTAACTGTTATATTAACTCTTAGGTAAATAGATATGTTATAAAATCATTTTTATTGTGTGGAACTTTATTTTTAACTTAGCACTTTTATATCTAAGTACTTTTACTGGAGGTTCACAGTTAATATTAAGTGGCCCTTTAATAAGTGGTTGACAAATACCCATATTACAGTATATTTTAATTCTGGATGTTTAAGAAGATACAGTGTTGTCTAAGCAAGAGATAATATATTAGAGATCCACAAAATCTTCTTAGAGAAATAATGCTACATATAATTATGAGTTGACATGCATTGATTGAATATCTTGGTTAGCTCAGGGCAATCTTTCCAATATGAATCTGTTAAGTAATAGTGCCAATGTCTTGTGATCCAAATAAGATATATATCTTTCTAATACTATTATCAATTTTAAATTAATAATACTGACATTTAAGTATATTTTGGGCATTTTTTTTCCAATTACTCTTTCACAAATGGTTTTGATGTATATTTGTATTCATTAACTTCCTGGCTTCTACTTAATTAAAAATAAATTGAATATACTGGTAACAAATCATCAATCTGCAAGTTATTTATTTAAGTTAGTATAATTATTGCTATGTTCAAATGTACTGAATTTAAATATAACAAAAACAGATAAAAATGATTATAATCATTTACATGATGACTTTAGCTAAATAAATGCTTTTCTCTTTCTATCTCACGTGCCTTCCCTCTTAGCTTTCAATCTCAACTACTCATGTATGCTTTTCCCCATACTTTTTCCTATATATTTCCTCTCCTTTTTAAGAAATGAAAATGGATGCTAGTTCCTATATCCATTGATGCCTCTTTATGCATTTCTGTTAGATAAATGCTGTACTTTTTAGAATACTACATAGATACACGTTTTGTAAAATACTATGTATGTGTGTATATACATGCTTTAAATGAGCATATTCTGAGCTCTTTGGAGATAGAGACTTTTACATATTCATTTATGTTTCACCAGTGTCTTCTCTGAGGGTTGGAATGTACATATGTTTGCTGAGAGATTGATGGAATCAATAATAAGTGAATGAAAGTAAGGATTTTCATTCAATAATATTTTAAATTACCCCATATAGTACTCTAGTGGCTTTAATGGTGGCCACCAGCAAGATATGTCCATGTCCAAATCGTTGGCACCTGTGAATCTGCAAACTTGTATTTGGAAAATGGATATTTTTGCAAGATCCTTAATTATATTTGCAACATAAGTAAGGATCTTGAAGTGAGATCACACTGGATACCCAGTGGGCCATAAATACAATAACCAATGTCCTTATAAGCGACAGAAGAAGAAGTAAAACACTTGGAGGAAAAGATGATGTAAAAGTGAGGCAGATATTGAAACAATAAGGCTACAAACCAAGGAAACCAAGACATGCCGACAGTCACATGAGGCTGGAAAAGGGAAAAGAGCGCTCTCCACCGAGCCTCCATGGAGACTGCTGCCTTGCTGACACTTGATTTTGGACATCTGGCCTCAAGAACTGTGGAAAAATAAGCTTCTGTTAATTTAAGCTACCACGTTTTTGGAAATGTTTTATAACAACTCCAGAAAATTTACACAAGTACTATGGGGAAAATGAAAAAAAAAAAAGATCCCAACATTCCTACCTTCTAGGGCCTTGTCAATTTATTTAAGAACAGCTACTGACTTCTTCCTAAATACATGGATGCCTACACACATACACACAGGCACATAAGATAAAGAAGAAAATCACTTTATCAAAAGTTGAAAAGTAATATATAGTTTTTCAATAAGCACAGAGTCAATTTCAAAATATTACATGTATTTATGCTGAGTTATTCAACTTAAAATATACATGGAACTTTCACAATAATAAGTGCAGGTTAATTTATAATTTGCCATCATACCTAATAATGTAAATCTTTTTTTAGTTGATTATCAGTATCAGTATTACATAATTTAAGGAAAGTAATTGGAGAATACTTTGAAAAAGTTGGGCTAAGTAGCAGTTGATCAAGAATGAACAAAGTAATCATATTTTGCCATGCATAATATGCACTTTTTGCCCAAATATTTTTAGGGAAAAATAAGGATGCACATTATACATGAGTAGTAATAATTCCATATCTATATAAATGTCTTTAATTCTTTTACTTATGCTTATGCATTAAAAATGCAACTCTAGAAAACAATAACAATATCTGCATGGAAAATAATACCCTGAAATATGGTAATCAGTTTTGTTTCTCAATATAAATAAATAAATAAATAATTGATGTTAAAAATTAAAATGAAAGATTTTTTCCTGAAAGTTTGGGCCTAAAATGTGAGTGTACATTATACACAGAGAGCAGTATCCACAGCAAGATATGCTAAGTGTTGAACTCCATCACTATTCCTGTGCTTTCTGGCTGCTAACAGTCTTTTAAGCAGTCAGATGCCGTTATTAAAGAAAGATATTTGCCACATTGGATCCAGGTTCCCAAGTCAGAAGTCAGGAACTGATTATCTCACGTAGTAAGCACTGACTCCTGCTTAAGACATCAAGCATGAATGCATGGAGGCAGCCGGCAATAACAGCGCTGGTTTTTAAGAGTAGTAGTGGAAATCGTTTGAAGATCACAGATTGCAGCCTCTATGTCAGGTCTCTGAGGCAGAGCAGGCCTCCCAGGAGCTTCAGTGTGTGTTTTCAACACTGTTCTTGGAAGCATGATGTCCAAGTTACTGACTTTCTTTTAATACTTTTTTCCCCTTTAAATTGCTAAAGTGGATTTTACTTTTTTACAGAGCTGACTAGCTGAAATTGCAAGTTAGAAGATAATGGGAAAACGAGACACTGAGGAAAGGCAGGGGATAACACAAGTCTAGATCAGACAGGGGAGGGTTACAAATTAGTGATAGCTTGGCATTTTATACGAATGTACTTAAAAATTTAAACAAATTTTCTTCTTACATTTCCATATCCTGCATAACCAACTAAATTACTCAATCACACGAGTATTCCAACTTAATATATCTGTTTCCCTCCTTCCTTTCTTTCTTGCTTTAATTCAGCATTGCAATAGTCTCCGTAATGATTTCTCGACATCCAATGTTAATGCTTCACATGAAAAAAATAAGTCTTTCTAAAAAAAACTCTTGTGATTGTCATTTATATTACTGAATAAATGTTTCTGATCCCAATGAATGAATTAATGAAAAGATGAATGAATACTTTACATTGCCATTGTAGTGGACCTTAATGGGTTCAATATATACTGGCAACAAAACAAAAGAAAAGCTTGTGTAGAAATAAAAAAATATGATTTGGTAACAAGAAAAGATTTGATTTTGGGTTGTGGGCACACAATACAATATGTAGATCATGTATTATAGAATTATATATTTGAAACCTATGTAATTTTATTAACCAGTATCACACCAATAAATATAATTCAAATGACTTTGCTTTTTACCAACCAAGTTTCATTAAAAGGTGTGAAAGGTCCTCTCACTATATTAAATTGAATGAATATAATGTTTTATAGTTGTATTCTACAAGGTGGGGAAAAAAAACAAAGGATTTTTTTTGTTAACCAAACTTGTCTTTATTGTGTGTAGTGTAAACAATTTATTCTTAAGAGATTCTGAATAATACTTTATTACCTTTACATTTATGGCTATTTCTGCAATAAAAGGTACACATAAAACCATTTTTAACTACTAAAGAAATTATATTTATTTTAATGCATTTCAACACCAAAGGAATAAAACGTACTCTTGACTACAAAGGCAAATTGTATGTCTCTAAAATAAATCTAAATGATAAATGAACTTACAGAATGCATGAAAACGTAACTGTTTTTAAAGGGTAAAATTTTTTTTTGTTTCAACCGTTATGAAATTTCTGATCTAGCATAATATGTAAATCATGCATATACAAAATCTTAGAAAGAACTAGCCAAAATAAAAAAAAATTAAATTCTTGAATACGCATTTCAAAAGACTCCACATTCTAGCATAATCTTATTATATTTGCGTTCACCTGTCACTATCATGATCCCTATGCTCCTCCTGGAAACCTTCCCAGAACTCTTTTTAAAAGAAACATGAATACATGGAACAGACAAACAGCTGTCAGAGGCGGAGAGCGGAGTGGAGGAAGGGACCAGATGAAAGAAGTTGAAGGGATTAGCCAAAGACCATGTACGTATAACTTATAGACACAATAGTGTGGTGATGGCCAGAGGGAAAGTGGCAGGGGTTGGGTGGATGTGGGCAAAACGGTGGAGGAATGAGGACATATATAATAAGGTAAAAAAAATAAAGTTAAAAAATAAAAATACCTTTTAGGTTCTAAGATGCATGCATTAATTTCCTTTGTACTATTAAAGATCGGAGAAAACAAAATGTTTACAGCATTAGCTAACCCTACCAGTCACTCACGAATACCACGCAACAAAATAACATCAGTCACTAGATATGAAAAGTCATATTTCTCAGAAAATATATGTGTATATGATACACTTCAGAAAAACCAATACTAAATATAATTTTTTATTCCCATGCAATAAAATTTATTTAAAGTTAAAGTCAATAAGTTTTTATCAATACATTGCTGTATTTGCTTTATTATATATTTTTAATTTACTAAAAGAAACTTTTGTAAGATTAATATCAATATCCCTACAGCAATAAAAGAAAACTACTATCATTTTTTTTAAAAACTTTCCTAAAATAGTAGAACAAAACAAGTTAGAATTCAAACTCCAGTATCATGCTCTATTTGCCAAAAATTTTTTTGTTTGTTTTTTTGTTTGTTTTTTGTTTTTTTAATTTAATTTTAATTTATTTTTTCAAATACATTTGTCTTGGCCTCCCCCCCACCACTTTCCCTTGCCCCCTCCCTCTTTCCCTCCCTCAGCTCTTCCCCTTTGGTTCTGTCCATGAGTCCTTGCTATATGTTCCTTGACTTTCCCCTTCCCTTCCTTGTCCCCATCTCCTCTCCCTCCTTCCCTCTTGTCTCTGTTGATTTCTTTTCCTTTCAGTGTTGCTGGTCTTTGTATTGTTGGTTAGGTTCCGCTTATAGGTGAGATCATATGGTATTTGTCTTTCGCCCCCTGGCTTATTTCGCTTAGCATAATGCTCTCCAGTTCCATCCATGCTGTCACGAAGTTTAGTAGTTCTTTTTTTCTTTCTGCTGCGTAGTATTCCATTGTGTAACTGTACCATAATTTTTTGATCCAATCATCTACTGATGGGCATTTAGGTTGCTTCCAACACTTGGCTATTGTAAATTGTGCTGCTATGCCAAAATTTATAGCCACATGATTGACAAATTGATTTGATGCAGAATGATAAATTATCCACATCTCAAAGCTCCAGATTAGTAAAGTAAAAAATATCAACAAGGGAGTTCTGGTCAAGACTGTGGCATAGGTAAATGTGTTACTCAAATCCTCCCATAACCACAACAAAATTACAGCTAAACTTAAGAAAAACCCTCATTGAGAAGCTCCTGAAGTCTAGCTAAACAAAAGTCCTATAATTAAGGATATAAATAAGAGACCATAGTGAGATTGGCAGGAGGGGCAAAAACTTCAAATGGGCTGGTCCTATACACATGTGTGAAAGAAGTACCTCTACTGTGGAAATAGTCTCTGAGAAGACAGGAGTCTCAGCCCCACACCAGGCCTCCCAGCCCAGGGTTCCAGTGTTGGGAAGAGAAGTCCCCATTATTTCTTGCTGGAAAAACCAGCGAAGTTGTGGTTCAGTGAGACGGAGGACTACGGGAGTTCAAAGCATTTCACTTAAAGAACCTGCACATGGACTGACTTGGACTCACTGGCTCTGAGCTCCAGCAATGGAGTGATGGGTCAGAAGCTCAAAAGGCACATCAGGGAAATATAGGGAGGAACTAAATTGTCTGGCTTTGGAGTAAGGACTGAAGAGCCAACTTTCTCCCAGTCAGAAGTGCTGGCAGAGACCATTGTTTCTTTGCTGAGCTCTTCCACCACAGACCCAGCACACAGGTCCCATATCTGAGTTGCCATCAACCTGGCTAGCACTGTTTGCTCCACCCAGGTGAAAGCTCAAGACCAAGACCCATCCAAATTGTAGACCCACCCAGGGGCTTCTCCATACAAAGAGCCTGTCTTGGCTCATCCTGTGGACTTTCCCAAAAATGCCTCAAAGGTTCAGAAATCCCATACAAGCAGTATCTGGTCTCAGTGTGCTCAAACCCTCTTGTTAACTGTCTCCAGGTCTGGCGATAACAGTAGCCAGTCTTGGTTTATAGCTTGGTCTCTCCTGGGCACCTCTAAGCCCAGTACAAGTAGCAGCCACTGGCACATCGTTCTGTAGCTCATGTCAGGTGGCCATGGGCAGAATTGATCTTAGCATGCAACTCTTTGGAAGGCCCAGGGCCAGCACACCCAGTGGGCAGCTTCCAACTACCCCAGAGCACCACACAACCACCTCAACCAGCAACACACACAAGGGGCAAACCCATCTGGCACCAGAGTCCCATGAATTCAGCCTCTGCACAACAGCTTCCCCACCGTGGTTGCAGCCTGTCAGCCCAGTAGTAAATATCTCCAATTGACATTCCAGCAGCAATCAAGGATCTTCTACAACTAGATGGTGCACATAGCCCACATGGTGTTGTATCTGGAGCACACAGATCAGATGACCAAGGAGTCTGTTCCACTGGGCCCAACAGGACACCTACTATAAGATGCCATTCTACCAAGACTGGGAGAGGAGGCAGCTCTACATAATTCATAGAAACAAACACAGGTAGCAGCTAAAATGTGAAGACGAAGGAACATATCCAAATGAAAGAACAAACAAAACTCCATAAAATGATCTAAAAAGTGGAGATAAGCAATCTACCAGAGGCAGGTTTCAAAACTTTAGTTATAAAGATGCTCAGTGATCTCAGCAAGAACTTTAACAAAGTGATAGAAAACATAAAAATGCAGATAAAACACAAAAAAAGAACCAGTCAGAAATGAAGAATGCACTAACTGAAATGAAGACTACATTACAAGGAATCAACAGTAGAGTAGATGAAGCAAAGTATTAAGTCAATAATTTATTATAGAAGAGAAGGAAGCAGAAAAAAATGAAGATAGTATAAGGAGCCTCTGGGACAACTTCAAGTGTACCAACATTTGCATTATGGAACTGCCAGAAGGAGAAGAGAAAGACCAAGAAATTGAAACCTACATGAAAAAATAATGACAGAAAATGTCCCTAACCTGGTGAAAGAAATAGACATACAAGTCCAGGATGTGCAGAATGATCTCAAGCAAGATGAACTGAAAAGACACATCATAATTAAAATGCCAAAAGTTAAAGACAAAGAGAGAATCTTTAAAGCAGCAAGAAAAAAGCAGTTAGTTACCTACAAGGGAGCTCCCATAAGACTTTTGGCTGATTCCCCTACAGAAATGTTGCAGGCCAGAAGATATTGGCACATGATTTTCAAAGTGATGAAAAGTAAGGATCTACAACCAAGACTACTCTGCCCAGCAAAGTTATCATTTGAAGGTCAGATGAAGACATTCTCTGACAAGAAAAAGCTCAAAAAGTTCATTACCTACAAACTAGTATTATAAGAATTATTAAATGGTCTTCTTTAAGAAGAAAAATACAGATAAAATATGAATAATAAAGTGGCAATAAATACATATCCATCAGCAACTACTTTAAATTCAAATGGATTAAACTAAAAAAAAACATGGCTTTGGGTACTGAACACACAATGCAATATACAAGGGTCTTATTATAAAATTGTATAGTTGAAACCTATATAATTCTATTAACCAATGTCATCCCAATAAAAATGTGAAAGACAGAGTGTGAATGGATAACAAAACCAAACCCTTACATATGCTATCTGCAAGAGACTCACTTCAGATCAAAAAACACACACAGACTGAAAGTAAAGGAATGGAAAAAGATATTTCATGAAAATGAAAAACAAAACAAAAAAGCTGTGGTAGTAATACTTATGCAAGACAAAATACACTTTAAAACAAAGACCATAGCAAAAGAAAAAGAAAAGACCAGCAATTTCACTTCTGTGTATTTATATGAAGAAATCCAAAACACTAAATTGAAAAGACATATGTACCCATATATTCATTGCAGCATTTTTTACAATGGCCAAGATATGGAAGCCACCTAAGCATCGATCAAGCAATGAATGGATAAGGAAGAAGTGGTGTATATATACAGTGAAATGTGACTCAGCTATTAAAAAAAAAAAAGAAAGAAATCTTGCTATCTTCCACAACATGGATGGACCTAGAAGATATTATGCTAAGTAAAATAAGTCAGACACAGAAAGATGAACACCAAGTGATTTCACCTACATGTAGAATTTAAAAAAAAAAAAAAAGGAAAACAAACAGAACAGAAACACACTCACAGATACAGGGAATATTTTGACAGTTGATAGATAGGAGGGGATTAGGGGGATGGGTGAAAAAGGTGAAGGGATTAAGAATTATAAATTGGTAGTTACAGAATAGTCATGGGGATGTAAAGTACAGCATAAAGAATATAATCAATAACATTGTTATCAAAGTGAATTGAACCATATCAGTCCCTGAATCATTGTTTTTTTTTTCATTTGTTGGAACAGTGTCACCTACTAGGAGAAAATATTCAATTTTTCCTGAATTTATTGTCTTCATTATTTCCTTATGGGTAGACCTGAGTGACAGTATATTATAAACCAATGTTATAGTATTGGTATTTTTTCTTTTATTATTTGTCATTTTTGAGTTTGCCAATAAGCTATCTTTTTTTTTTCTCTCTCTCTACTGATTTATTTAAATCTAGTTACTATAGATAGCTATTTAGATTACATTTTAACCAAATATAAACCCTCTATTTTCAGCCCTACTACCTAATTCCAGCTTTACTATTGTAGTTCAACCAGATATGTGATAATCAGTGTTGTTTCCATTTAGAAATATTTTAACGGCATTAGGACCTTATAAATATAAGTATTGGAAAAATCTTTAAAAGGCTGAGATGTCAAAATCCCAAATGTCATTTCTCATCCCATTGATAAACACCCTTACCCATTTTTTCTAATATGTGGAAGGGCTTTAAAATGTATTTTTTATATTTCTGTATGTAAATGTGTTATTTTGTTCACATAATAAAATCATTGAGTACATTTTGTTTTACAACTTGATTTTTAAAATTATTTGATACATGTCTCTTTTTGTAACATGTGTATGTTTCATAATTTTAAAACTTTTTTATCCTCCAACTGTATTATTTTATATACTTCTTTAATTCTTTAACATTATTATGTCTAACATTAAAACAAGCCCATCAAGTCACTTGAAGTCTACATGATTCATAACTACTTTAAACAATTAATAGGATTTATTGGCCTTTACTGCTGGATATTTCTGGAGGGGTGAGGCATAGTCCTTTAAGAACCCCACCTTTATTTACTTGAAGAACTTTGACATTCTTAGCTTTGATATTATCTGTGTGTCATCTTTATT
This sequence comes from Pteronotus mesoamericanus, assembly GCF_021234165.1. Taxonomy (NCBI): domain Eukaryota; kingdom Metazoa; phylum Chordata; class Mammalia; order Chiroptera; family Mormoopidae; genus Pteronotus; species Pteronotus mesoamericanus. The sequence goes on along the minus strand of NW_026555285.1, from coordinate 34,671,745 downwards.
CTCAAGCCAATAGGAGGATGCTTTTGGCTTGTCTTTATGACAACATCTAAGAATGCAATTTTTTTCCCTATGGCTCTTATTTAAGGTGCATGAAGATTCATTATCAAAAGATTAGCAAATTTCACTTCCTGTCTCATGGGACAGAATTGGCAACATATCTATTTGTGACCCATTTCTTATGTCTAGGTGATACCATGTGCTAAATATCTAGAGCCTATGATCCTGCAATATTAAATGGCATAGGTATGTACTCACTTTTAGAGGAATCAGGCCCAGCCCTGGAGCTGGAGCTGGTGTAAGCTTTTATGTACAGAAAGGCTGCATGTGAAATAGATGGCTAACAGAATACAGTTAAATTGCTTTTAGAATAAGGGAAGGTAAGTCCTTGGCTGCAAACTAGCAGTCAGTGTCCATTATCTGTAGGTTTTCAATAACAAAATGTATATACACAAATGATGAAAACTTAGAATTAAAAAGAAACCAAGTATCATTTTTTTGATATATTAAACTTGTATTAATTAGTATAATCACTTAAAACTTCCTCATTGGTTTTACATTTAACTTTTTTAACATTTTCTCTTCCCACATGATAAATTGATTTGGGGCAGAAGTAGCGTTGCAGGTGAAAATTTTTGTTTACTATGGCTCAAACTCTTCTTGTTACACTAAATAAATACAGACTAAGTGACTGAGTGAACTTTGGAACTTATGAATCCTCACTTTACTTTGTAGTTCACTAGGTAACTTCCACAGCTTGTGGCATCCAAATATTTGAAGTGCTTTCCCTTTGTCATCATTCTTTTACACCAATGAAACTCTACAAAGCCAACACAGGACCATGCCACCTGATGCTTTAGGTCTCCATCTGTCTTGACATCTGTTCATTAACCAACATTATTTTTAGTATAATTGCTCAACCAGATAAAAGCTATTATAGTGTGTTATTACATAACCCAATACTTTCTTGTCTATTTACTGAGAACTTTACATACAAATGACACTATACTGGGCCTTAGATTCAAAAATAGAAAGTACTTCAGCCAAGTCATTAAAAATCCCATAATGTAATATCAAAGGCATTTAATTAAAACATTAGTAAAATTTAATATGATTAGTATTTTAAAACTCATATGAATAGTTTGTACCATATAGAATAAAAGTAGAAACCCTGCCTACAAAGCAGTGGAACAAACAGACGTTTATAAGCAAAGACATATTTGACATCATCGGGGGAAAAAAACAGAAGAGCAAAAAAAAATGTAAAAATTATGGATGTCAGAAAAACTAGAAATTGAAGAAAATATTCAAATATTACTTTGATCTGAAGATAAGTAACCTAAAAGGATGAAGGAGAAGGAGAAAAGAAGATGCTGAGCATTGAAAGGGGTCCAATAATGAATTAGAAAGCTAAGGGAAAGAGAAGTTTCGCGTTATCTTAAGGGAAGCATAAAGAACACACAGAATAATATACTCAGACGTGTGCTTAAAATTATATTACTGGAATTAGTGTGAGGAATGAGTTTAAGTGAGAAGATTACTGATAAGGAGGCAAGTTACGAGGTTAAGAAAATAGTGTGAAATATGGATGGTTAGGGTCTGAACTAAAAAAGGAAACTGGTTTTGGAAAGAAGGGCATTGTTCAGGAGATATTCCTAATTTGTTCAAAAACTTAGTCAATCAATATGTATTGTTGAGGACAGAGTAAAACGGGAACTGTTCTAGATTTGGCATTATATGTCCTTCCAAGTGCATTGACATTGCATTACAGTTTCCAGTCCAAGACAGTGACATAGGAAGCTCCCAAAGTGACTTCCTACAAGTCCATGTCTATAGAATCAGAAAATTAGTTAATGTTGTTAGTAAATGCCACAGACCTTACAAAATGAGGAAGTTTAATGATGAATAAGACTGGTGTATATTAAATTTAACGTCATTCTGGTGCTGAGGCAAAGTTTGATGTATTTTTGCACTGTTAATAGATAAAGTTATCACAAAGAGGATAATTCAGGGAAAATCCTTTGGCAGAAAATGGGAGACATTTTTTATACTGTAGTTAGATTACCTCAGTGACAGGATCCAGCTGTGGTAAGCCTCCAGGCAAGAAACGTCAGACATCAGAACAGTGTTCAGGAACCAGAACTGAGATGGGTGTGCCTTAAGCACCTAAAGCTAAACTTCTAACAAACAAGGTTCAAAGGAGGGAAGAATTAGTCCTCAGATCTGAATAAGAGACTTATCTGAGCCACATGCATTTTAATAATATCCTGCCACGCAAAATATTTTGTTGCCACAACATGTACTAAGTTTTTTTGTGACAAGTCAGAAACAAACCAGTAATGCTTCATAGATAACATGTTTTGAAGAATTATTTCCTAAACTCCCCATCACCCAGAAATTTTGCTTCTGATATGGGACATGTTTGCTTCAGTTGTGAGATGACGTGATTGTACCTACGCCAATCAGGACAGGATATTATGCTGCAGTAACAACATTAATCATCACACACAGAAACAATAATCTCAGTGGATGAAAACAAGGAGGGTTTATTTGTTACTTATCATATACACACACAGACTGTGACACACAGGATTCTTGGCTAGTCTGTTCTAGCTCATAATATTCACTGTTATACCTGGGGTGATGGAAAGGGTTACTCTGGTAGTTTTTCTCATCAGTAATAAATGTACCAACCTAGGAGTGAAACATGTCATTTCATTCATAGATAATCAACCAGAGTTCATCAAAAACACCAACTGACACCACAAAATAAATCTCTTCCACAAACAGAAGAAGAAACATTTCTAAACTCAGTTTACGAGACCAACATTACCCTGATATGAGAACCAGACTAGGGTATTACAAGAAAAGAAAAATTTAAGTAAATATATCTAATAAACAAGATGAAAAACATCTACAACAAAATATTAGCAAACTGAAATCAACAATACATTAAAATGATAATACACCAAGATCAAATGAAATTTATTTCAGGGATACAAGGTTGGTTCAACATACACAAATATCAAACAATTTGATACACCACATTAACCAAATTAAACATAAAAATCATATGATCATTTCAATCCATGCAGAAAAAGCATTTGACAAAATTCAACATCCACTTATGATAAAAAAAAACTTTTCAACAGTGTGAATATGGAAGGAAAGTACCTCAACATATGAATGAGACATAGTACAAGACCACAACTAACACCATGCTCAACAATAAAAAAGCTGAATGTTTTTTTCTCTGAGATTAAGAACGAGATAAGGATGCTCACACTTGCCACTTTGATTCAGCATAGTGTTGGAGGTCATAGCCAGATAAATAAGGCAAGAAATAGAAATAAAAGGCATCAAAATTGGAAAAAGGTAAGATTGCCTCTACTTCCAGATGAAAAAATGTGTGTGTGTGTGTGTGTGTGTGTGTGTATGTAGTAGAGTATTATTCAACTGTAAGAAAGAAGGAAATTGTCTTTTGCAACAACATGGATGAACTTTGAGGCATCATGTTAAGTGAAATGAGCTGGACAAAGACAAATCCTTCATAGTGTCACTTATATGTGGAATCTGAGGAAAAGACAAAATCAGAAACAGGGATAGACAGAGAGCTGCCAACGACAGGAGGCTGGAGAACATAGGTAAACCAGAAGTTTGGTTTGGAACATATGGAGTAGTTTGAAATACTAATTAGGTATCTTGGTGAAGAAGCATTATGTTGCCCACTGATTATTTTAGCATGGAATTCATGTAAAAACTCAACTGGGATGATAATATGCAGGGTCCAGCAGAAGTAACACCTGTTTAAGTGTGCTTGGTAGGGAAATAATATGGATGTGATAATTTTAATTTTATTTTGAATATTTCACCTAAAATGTCAGATGATGTACTTGAATGTGATATTGTTATGTTCAAGAATTACATGCTTATGATTTTGTAATAGAAGATTTTGTAAAACAAAAAGAAAACGTAGGGAGCATTATTTGTGCTGGACCTTGTATGTCTTGGGGTCATAAATATATAGATTTTTTTAAGCCATGTGACTAGATAAGATCGCCTATGAGAGTGCCTGTAGAATAGAAGGCAAGTTTAATGTTAGGCTGATGTGCAGAAGAAGAGATGATTAAAGCATTACTAAAGTTTTTGTTTTAGAGATTCATAGAAGTTTATCAATAATATACTTCATAGAGGTTTCTGTGAGTAGGTGAAGAGAAGCTAAGTTTAACCATAAGTATAAAAAACTTAAGGGAATCCACTACAAGATCCAATAAATGAAGCTTGAATTTCAGTGATGTATTTTTTACATCAGTTTTTAAGATGATCACAGATGCAAAATTCTATATTAGAAACACAAAAATACTAATTATTAATAAAATCAGTAATATATGACTGTCCGGAAAAAAATACAGCCATAGTTAGTATCATGAGAATGGTTTGCACAATATCAATGTCATCTGGCAGCCAAGGAGAATGGATTGGAATGCACATGTGTGAACAATGACAACTTCATTATACTAGTCCATGAGTGTGGTAGATGCCATTGAGTGAGCATGTGTACTGTGTGGCCATCGCATTCAAAATGACTAAGTGAGTAATACAACAAATCTTCATCAAATTTTCCGTTAAACTTGAGTATTCCTCTACAGAAACTATTCTGATGATTCAGAAGTTTGCAACTATGGGCAACTGGTGATTGGCAGCTTCATCACAACAATGTGCCTACTCATGCATCATCATGTCTTATGCAGAGTGTTTTGGTGAAACCTCAAATCACTCAGGTAACTCACCCCCCTACGGCCCAGATTTGGCACCTTGAGACTTCCGGTTTTTCCCAAACCTAGAATCACCTTTGAAAGGGAAGAGATTTCAGTCCATTGATGAGATTCAGGAAGATAGGACAGGACAGCTGATGGTGACTGGGAGAATTGTGTGAGGTCCTAAGGTGCCTACTTTTAAGGGGACTGAGGGGCATGTCATTGTCCTATGTACAATGTTTCTCGTATCTTGTATCTTCTTCAGTGAATGTCTCTATTCATAGTGCATGGGTGGATACTTTCTGCACAGACCTTGTGTATATATTTAATTAATATTTGCATAATATTTTATACTTAAGTAACATCAATGATTTATAAAATTAATATATTTATGTCAATAAAATATTAATAAAATTCATAGTATGTTTAACTATGTTAAAATTTTCTTCGGAAACTTGATAACAAAATTTAAGTAGGTTTTTTTTTCCATGTTAAAATTTTGTTATTCAGTATATTATTTCTAGGGGCAATTTAATAGTAAAATTACATATACCACTCTCATGGAAAAGCCTTTGACCTCATCTTTTCTATCTAAATTTCACACACAAATAATTGAGCACAGTACTTGATAAAAAATGTTCAAGGAAGATGCCCTTAAGATGATTTCTCAAAAGTGCATGAATACAGCTTACAAATATGCATTTTACTTAATCAGCTTATTTAGTGTCAGCTTTAGGATTTTTACAACTAACATAGCAATGAATGAGAATCTAGACGGCTAAAATATTTTAAGATTAACAAATTATCAATTTGAACAACATTCCTTTTCTAGAAAAGGTATAACAGAATCTGGATCATAAAACTCATAATTTTAACTATATTTCTGTCTCATTCCTCATTATGCGATAGAGATTACACATAAACGCTAATCACACGTGTTTAAAAGTGTGTTTTATTATCCATGACAAAAGCAGCCATATTTATATATATGCCTATGTATTGTATCTTAAGGCACTTGACTACCATGACTAATTTCACAGACTCCAAATAAATTGTGAAACACGAAGGACCTACTCCAGGGTACTTAGCGGTTGGCTGCTGTGCTCAATTGTGCATAAGATTAAGTGCGGTTCTTCCATGACCATCAGTTTTCTCCGTAAAGCAGCGCCCCTGCGGTGTTCATTATGTTTTCCGATCTGATTCAGTGACTAGTCATGCCACCGCTCAGCCTATGGAATAAAGGCCAATGGGGAAGAACTGGGCAAAATAATGTAACGATCGTAATGAGGCAGTCAAACAATTCTTAGCATGATTCCGCTCATTCCCTCGCTATTTCAACTCTTAGAAACTGGGAGCATTTGATTGGGACAGACATAGGGTCCATATGCTGTCTTCCTCCTGTTTCTAAATGTCAATGCAAAATGAATAACTTCTATTTTCTTTAAATCACTTTAAAAAGTGATTCAAAAGGAAAATTTGTTGAAAACATATATTTTTAATTTTAAGTTTTGAGTCCTGAAATTGCACGAATTTTAGGGAGAGCATTGTTTCCAAAGTTGGAAAATATAAAAGTGGACAAGGAAAATGGACACTTATTTTTTGTTTACCTTTAAGGCAACTCTTCTAGATTAAAATAACTTGTCTTCTTTTTTTTTAATTTGCGTGTATTTAAAGGTAAAGAAATAAGAAACTACTAGTTGTTTTTACCAAAGGAGTGCTTTGAGTGTAAACAATTTATTTTGAATAAAATAGTCTTTATAGAAATTAAATGTATAATTGAAGTATAAGATTTTATTTAGAAGGAGCACTGGAGAATGAGGGGTAGTGGTTAAGATTTTCTGGAGTAGAAAAAAAGAACTGTCCCCTGATGTACCCTGTGTCACCCACACCAGGAGGCTCAGCCCCATCCCGCTGTGGGAGAAGTCCAGTCTCGTCCTCTCTGAGCCAAGGAGAAGCGCCACGGTCCAAAGTTACTGTGAGGGCCTTGGCATGGCATCCGAGGTTTAGTCCGTGCCAAAGCTTAGTCAGCTCAGGCTCTGTCCCCAGCAGGCTAGTCGTGTCTCTGTTCCTGGCTGCACTTTGGCCGGCAGCTCACGACGCCACGCGCAAGCCCACACTTGGGTCCACGCTTGGAGCCATGCAGCTGCTACAGAGAGAAGGTGCAAACATTTGGGTGATCTGCGACATGGGTCTTTGTTAACCTTAGACTGTATTATCTGAAACTCAGGAAGTGGTAAATTTTCTTTCAAACTAACCAATCTCTTTTCTGGCTGTTCATGAGCTTGTGTTGGATCCTCCCACTATCCAATCTCTTTCCAAGATCTTTCTGGGTTTCCTATGCTGATCCAATCCCATCTTTTTCTCAGGCTAGATACTTCTCATTGACGGTCACCATTGGCTCCCATTACACATGCCTCCAAGTTCCACTCTGTCAGCTGGTTTCTACTGCACAGTTGTCCAGAAGAATTTTCCCTTTATTGCTATTCCTCCCCCTTTTGGCGGGATCAGTGGGCTGGTTATACCCCGAGGGCAACTGAAAAACTGGTCCTTTCTCCTTACCTGGCAGGGGAGGGGTTACGACAGAGAGATGTTAATCCTCTTGGCAGGAGATTAAGCTATCTCCTGGGGCGTCTGAAGCTGTAACTTTCACACTAGATCCTCATTAATTGTAACTTCTAGACTTAACCAGCCAGCCTAGTTCCCTTCTTTTTTGTTAACTCTTAGCTGCGTATATATGAGAGATATATACATATCATATATATCATATCACATATTCGATAAAACTGGTTTAATAACTGTTAATAACTGTTAAATTTAAGATGAAAGATTCCCTCATTTGCGTTTGGATTTGGACTACTGTTTATATTTTCTTATATATTTCTTCTTTATGATATCTTTTCCTTTCAACCACTTCTCACATCTTATATATGAGGGGGGGCCTGCAAAAAATGGAATTATCTTCTGGAGGGCAGGCCCCTTATAATACAGGCTTTTCCCACCAGTTGAGTGTTTTGGGAACCCATCTGTATCAGTGTACCAGCGAATGTTGTTGTGAGAGCTCTGCTTGGCTTCAGTAAATTTTTAATGAATACTTAACACGTTTGCCCATTTTATGATGGGAGGTTTATAAGCATACCTGCCCACACCACATGGTGCTGAGTGTTCAGCAGTTTTTGACCAAAAACAGCTTGACCTGTGCGCCCACCCTCTCTATTCAACTGACCTTGCCCCAAGTGACTTTATTTTTGTTTGTTTCTCCAGAAGAAAAAGTCCCCAAAGGTAAATGTTTTGCCAATGTGGAAGAGGTAAAACAAAAACAGCAGAACTACTAAAAGGCATCAAAATTGACAAGATCAAAAATGGTATTGAGAAGTGGAAAAAAGTCTCTACAGGTATATTGCGTCAAATGGAGAGCACCTTGAAGGTGACTAAAATTTAAACATGTAAGAATAAATACACAATTTTTTATAAATAAATTCTGGTTTTTTTGAGTCCCGCTTATAATGTGCATTGATTTTGCCACAATTAATCTAATTCCTTGACTCAGAAAATTTACTTTTGCTCATGATAAATTTTATATTATTGCTGTGATATTATTAGTTTGAAATTAATTTTAGTAAGGTTTTCAGGATGAATAATCAATTGCAAATGCATTTCATTGATTTTCATTTAATTACAGCATAGTCTTTAAGTATCTACTTTATCCTGGGCTTTTACTCCATTTCACCTTGTAATTCAGTAATTGCTTGGGTAATCACCCCTCATCTAAGTTCCATATTGGTGCAGGGCAAGATTTAGCCTAAAATTAGGTTACCCGTTAGGTGGGGTAGCTTTGTGACAAGAATATTCTGGCAACACAGTAATTCTTTATGATAAAGAAAAACAACGGTAGAACTATCATTCATTAAACCATACCCTTCTCCTGTTACCAGAGCTACTTTGAAGCCTCGGTATTTGACAGAGGATGCCTTGACTTGCCTGTGAAGTGTGTACAGAGGTTGAGCCAGAATCACTGTCAAAGAACCCTGATTGCTTACTCTAAAGGGAAATCAAACCTTAGTTTTCAAACAATTTCACTTTTAAAAGCTAGTAATCAAAAAGGAAAGAGCTTTTATAAAATATTTTTTAAACTTTCAATGTCTTTTTGTCATGTAAAAGTTCCATAGGAATTTCCATTACAAACACGTCTTTTGAAGGTTTTAGATCTTGGTAGGTGAAATTTGGAACAAAGGTCTTCAGTGTCAAACAGTTGTTAGTTCTTTAAACAAAAAGCAAGAAATCTGTATCATTTTTTTTAGTGGCAACAAAAAGAAATATATCAGAAAGAAATGGGATTTTATATGAAGAGTAAAAAAGTCAAAAATACATTATTTAATATTAATTCAGGAAAACTCAAAATAACAGAAATTACAATGTATTGTAAAATTCAAGTATAATATATAATTTTCAGTATTATTATCTTCCTGTTGTTTTCATATTTTACTTAAACTTTGGATATTTGCCCATTTATTAAAGTCTTAAAATGCGCTGCAGTGACCAGAATATGCCACAGATTTATTTTTAATAATATGTTTAAATCATATTAAAATCTGAGAGTATTATCTGAGATTTCAAATCTTATGGGACCTAATATTTTATTACAAAATCTATTTGCATATCCATGTAGGCGGTCTCAGGATCTGGAGTACACTGAGGAATAACTGGTGTCTGAGCAGTGTTTATGAGCCTGTGGAAATTAGATGACGATCTATAGAGTCCTGGGGAACAGACAATTAAGGAGTATATTATGTGTTCCTTAGCTCCCTATCTCCTCATTGGGAACACACTTTCTATATACAGAGACTTTCAACCTTCTCCAGATACCCCAAACACTGACAAAATCCATTTTTACTCGTAGAATCCAGTACTCTCGAATAGATTATTCCATTACCCATCATCATTTTTTTAAAGGATGGTAAGCAAAAATTGGAGCAGAGTTAGAAAAGACTAATCAGGCTGATGAGTGTGCTTAACAGCAGGCCAGTTGTTAAGATTATTCTCACATGAGGATTTTACTTTTTTAATTAAATTTATTGAGAGGACATTGGTTAATAAAATTATATAGGTTTCATGTGTATAGTTCTATGATATATCATCTGTATATTGCACTGTTTGCCCCCCATCCAAAGTCAAATCTTCTGTCACCAGCAAATGAACAAACAGGGTTTTACTTCTTTAGGCTGTTCTTGTTAGTGGAATACTTTTCCCGCCCCCTCAATCCCCCCTCCCTCCCTCGTCAATGAGGCCTTTGGCCAGAGATAGCTTAAGAGGTCTCACCACTATATATCAGTTAGGTTTAAATAGCTTTTTTTTGTACTAATTTTAAAATAATTTTAGTAACTACGAAAGAAGTTTATATGACTTCATTTACTTTATTTATTTATTCACTCATTTGGAAATAATTTTGGAGAATCTAATTGCCTAATTCTATTTCAGACAGTGAACATAAAGAAGTACAATGCTTACCCTTAAGCAACTTGTAAAGAAGGAAGCAGATATCAAAACAGTTTAATGGCTATATTAGTTTAATCATCCCCTCATAATACAGTAAGAACTGGGCTTTGTGTTAGATACACAAACAAAGAACAGATCTCATATACCTCACAGTCTGGTAGAGAAGACATGCTCACAGACAATAATTACAACACAAGGTATTTAGTACTTTGACAAAGTTATGCAGAATATCGCAGACTCAAGAATTCAGGAAATGTCTCAAGTGGGGTTCATGCCTCCCATGAATCTTAAAGGATTAATAGACTTTTGACAAGCAGATGATGAGAGAAAAGGCAAAATTCTACATGGGAATTACCATGAATATGCATTGAGCATTGTGAGAATTGTAACTGATCCAATGCAGCTAGCTGTAGCATAGAGTGTTATGAGCCAACCAGGTATGAGATGGGAGGAGTAGGTCCAGTTTACGAAGGGCTTTCTGTTTGATGTTTTATCTTGCAGATAATGCAAAATTAACTAATTCTAATAACACTCTATCTTTTTTGTTAAGATTGTTCAGTGGAATGATTAGACCAGGCAAAAGCAGAAGGTAGAAATGTCATTTCAAAGTCATTTGTGTTATTTGCCAAAAATCCAGTTTTCCTGCCTCCTGGACCAGAGATTTTCAACCAGCAATTTTCAGTGATTTTCCTCCCTCATGGAAGGGCAACAAATTTTAAACTTTGTAATCCTGACTATGTCGTCAGGAGCCCTGACCTCTTTTACCTTAGATTGTCAAATAAAAAAAAATGACAACAGCCAACACAACAATAGATGTCTAGTGTGAATGAATCAATATTATATTTTTTGGTGTGCTGCAGAATTTTAGTGATTAGTTTGTGTGTGCTGTGAGATGAAAAAGGTTGAACTTTGCTCTCCTTTACCCATAGGAAATTTCTCTTTTTGATTCTTTGTGGTTGATTGGCATATTTGACTAATTCTGACCAATTATCTGTGAGTGCAAATAACATGTTTCGCTTGAAGGTTGGTGCATTTAAATTGCTGATGAGAAAAACTACCAGAATAATCTTCTCCCTTTCCTCAGGATTCAGAATGAAGATGACAAGCGAGAATAGAGTACTGAAACACTACACACACACACACACACACACACACACACAATCTCATGAGCAAGAAATAAACCTTTGTTTTTTTAGCCACTGAGATTTTCTTTATGTTTTTGATGATTAGTGTTGCTACTACAGCTTAACCCTCCCTACCCTGATTCACAGAGCTACAATCACTTTGTCTCACAACTGAAGCAAGCGTTCCTCATAACTGAAGCAAAAGAAACTTGCGAGTTTCAATAGATTTTAGGGATTCATTCTTGAAAATCTGTTGTTTATCTAACCACTAAGTTGTTTCTTCATAGTCATAGCAAATGTGAAGCCTGTTTTGACATAAGTATTTTGTGTGGCAGTTTATCATCCAAGTGCAGGTGACCAAGGAGTCTCTTATTTGGAGTTGGGAACCAATTTTTCCCATCTTTTGAACCTCGTTTGTTAGAAGTTTAGTTTCATATGCATAAGGCCTACCCACCTCACTCTGGCTCCTGCACACTTCTCTGATTTCAGGATGTTTCTTTGCTCAGAGCCTCACCATCACTGGCTCATGGCAGTGAGATAATCTAATTACAGTTCAAAGTTTTTGTTTCATTTTATGATAGAAGAGTCTCTCTAAATTATCTTCTTCCTGGTAATTTTTTCATTTGTTAGCAGTTCCCAAAATAAGCAAAGCCTTGCCCCTCCATAATGACTAGAAAGAACCGCACTACGTCTAGTATAGTCCTGTTCGCCATTCACCTTTCTCTCTTTTTGTAAGGTCTGTGGTATTTTCTAACACCACCATCTAATTCTCTGATTCTCCAGACACCAACTGAGTGTTCAACAATCAAATTTAATTCTGATTCTAATACAGAGTCAGCACAGAGCCCACCCTTAAAGAGGCTGAGTTCCACCACCAGCCCCCACAACTCCAACACACATACACTTCAGCTGTCAGTCATGCGCCCTAGGCCTCCTGTATTTCTGAACCGCTAGAAACTGAGAGTCCCCACAGTCCCCTCCTTAGGTTCAGTATATTTTAGGAAGGTTCATGGAACTCGGGAACACGTTTTCTTTATGTTTACCATTTGATTATAAAGAATACAAACGTACAGCCAGATGAATAGGCGTATAGGATCCTGAGCACCAGAGCTTCCGTATCCATAGAACTGGGGCCCCCTCCTCATAGCATGGCAATGCATTCATCAGCCTATGAGCATTCAAACTCTGTTGTCTAGGGATTTTATGGAAGTTTCATCACATAGGTATGATTGATTATTAAGTCAGTCTCTAGCTCCTCTCCCCTCCTCAGAGGTTGAGGATAGGATGGGGACTGATAATTCCAGGAGTTAAATTGAGGCTTGGTCTTCCTGGTGACCAGCCCGTATCCTAAAGTTCTTTAGGCTCTGGCCAAGGGCCACCACAGTGGAACAATAAATAGATGCTCCTGTGACCCTACTTACTCAAAAAATCACAAGAGTTTTAGGAGCACTGTATCAGAAACAGGAAACAAAGTCTAAACTCATGTTTTTTTTAATTATGCCACAGAAGGAAAGGTCTTATTTCTGAAGATGATGCTTCTATAAAAACAGTTGAAAATAACTTTCAACTAACCAGTATTAGACAATTACTGGAGCTCATATATAAAATGAAGAAAATATTAGTGACTTATATGGTTAAAAATGTTAAGATATAAGTATAATGCTTTTATAACCCTTTTCTTCATCCATTTTTAAGTTAACCACTTAACCAGCAATACAAAGCATAATATGAGTAGTCAATAATATGGGGGCGGTTACCGAATTATCTTGTAGAGTAATTAAGATTGAATGAGTTAGGTGCGTAAGCCAGGCTCAGGCAATGTTTGCTATGATGATGATAATGTAGGGCATTTATGTCCCACTGTATTGGGGATATATTTAAAATTATTGTACAATCCTTGTCTGTTAACTCATGGCCATAAAGAATGAAGCTTTGAAACACCTTTCAGTCTTGACCTTTCTTAGAGGAGCTAAAGGTAGGGGCATAAACTCATACAAATTGGGAAGATCTCTTGTAACTTTTTATGCAGGTGAGGCTACCTTAATGATTTACCTTATATGAAAGTTGTTTTTCTGACAATAATAGGATATGTTCCGTATCAAATCTATCAGTTAAATCACCTAGTGTCAAAGTCAAAAAGCAGTGTTGAAACATAAAAGTAATAACCTCTGTGTTAATCCATAGATATGCCATTTTTCCCCTATCTGGACTTAACTCTCCTTTCTAGAAACAATTAGTACTAGTTTACATTCTATTAAATTTAATATTTTGGCACATGCAGTAGGATTGCTAATATAAATGCAAAATAATATTTTTTTCAGTCTGGGAAGGTATGCATAAGACAGCTTTCTTTGAAGTCACCTTGAGCTTTAATACATGATTTTTTTTAAGTTTAAAATCATCTGCTTGATCCACAGTTACCTGGTTGATCCACAATAGGTTTTCCCTTCACTTAACAATGCCCTATTAAAAAAAAAAATCAGTTTTCATCTGTAGAGAACAGGATCCTATGGGAAATAAAGAGCTCATTGAACTGTTTCACATCATAGTAATCTGAAGAGAAACACTAGTCAGTGTTTTTCAAAGCATGATATATGAGCTTGAAATCTCTATTCCCTTTTGGATAAAATAATCTACTGCTAAAATCTAGGACTAATTTTAACTTAATACCAACAACCAAAACTATCCTAAAAATTACTCTGAGGGATTTATTTTCTAAATTAGTATGGACAGTAGTTATTGAAGGCAGGTCTGGAAAGCACAGCTTCCGGAATCATGGGATTTGATAGCATTCTTTGCTTAGAAGCCTTTTGATACATCCTCTTTGGTATTTGGCAAGCTCATTTTTAGAAAATCAGATGATAATGAATAACTTATTTCTTCTATCACTAACTGAATAACTTTACCATCGTAAATGTAGAGGAACATTTAAGGAACTTATATGTAGATTTAATAAATGTAAGAGAGTTAGAATGAAGTAATAAAATAAAATAAAACAAAACATCCCTTAATAGAAGGGCTTATGCTTACCCTTAGTTCTAATAAGCCTCAGACTTTAGGAGCACAACATACATCTATGTGTGATCATGTAACAACATATGATTCGTTCATGTTCTTCATCACTGACAAAAATGAAATGCCTTTCATATGTTTATCAGAAATAAGATAAGGATAAATTTTATGAAGTGATTAGACATAAAACCTGATAAGTTTTTAAGTGGAATAATAAGTATGATTTTTGCTACATTAAACCCTCTTAAATCTCATCATCCTTATAACTTGTTATTTTTATTCACTGAAATACTTTCTAAGTTATTCCACAATATCTTCCCAATTTCTTTCCTGCTGCTTTTTAACATTTTGCCTCGATGTATTTTTTTCAAAATCTGAATAAGTTTCTGGTTGATCCACAATGGGTTCATTATAAATGATGAATATTCATTTGGCTTGTTTGACACTATTCTGGGATAAGGATTTTCAATGTCTCTATCCTCTGAATAATATGTTTGGTACCTAAAGTCAAAATATATCATTAATTTTCTTCTACTTTAAAACTTGTCTTTGCTTTGTATATAGTACGTAATCAATAATTATCTTAGTTTAATGCTAATTTGGATAATAGTACTTTCATGGTCAAATTACAGTAGAGGAATATAGAAGTTTGATATTAATCTATTCCTTTTGGAAAAGCATTCAACATTTTCTGTTGGCAGGAAAACATTTTATATTGACTAGAAATTAGTAGAAAACCATTGAGTTTTTTTATATTATATGTTTTTAAAAAGTGTGTTTTTACTGTGATTCTTCTGAACAGTAATTTCATATGCTTATTTCCCATTTATTCTTTCTCTGGTTAATTTAGAACCCAAATTCCCAAAATTGGTAATGGAGTTCTATATCCCTAGAATACAGAAAGTTAGTTTGTAGATAGTTTTATATTTAGAGAATACTTTCTAATTTATAGACTATAAACTAAAAGCTGACCTTAGTATTTTTCTGTTTATACATTCTTAACAAGAATTGCAGTTATAATTGTGGATAGTCTAAATAGTATAAATGTAAGTCTTGTTAAAAATTTCTCAGAAAAAAAATTAACCTCGAGTACAGCTTAATTATTTCATTGCCTTTATTCAAATTTCCATTCCTTAGGTATTTTAATAAGAGGTGTAGAAGCTGTCAAAAATACTTTAAAATTAGACACAATTCAAAGAACTTGCTTTATTTTTATATCAAAATTTTCACTAGTTCATTAAGTATAAATTTGGAGGCAATAATCATGCTTCACTATATATTCTTTGTACATAAGATCATTCAATGGAATGACCTCCCAAGTTACTCATTTAAAACATTATCAGGCTCAAAAGAATAGAGGCAACACTTAGAAAACAAATGAAAAAAATGCATTAGGCTACCTCTAAATCTATTTATATGCAACTAAATAAATTATATAATGCATTTAGAGAACTAAAATGGATGGTAATAGCAGCTACCCAATTTATTACATTCCCTATCTTTCTAGAGAGATGGTGATGATAAACTGCTGATCTCATTTGGATTTAGTCATTACCATTAAAGAACACTGTATATGAGGGGGGACACCAAAATCTGGAATTTATAAAAAATTGTGTATCCATTCTTACATGTTTAAACTTCAGTTACCTTCAAAGTACTCGCTGTTTGATGCAATACACCTATCGAGACATTTTTCTACTGCTCAGGAGTTTTTGAACTGGTAGATTTTGATGTCTTCTAGTGCTTCTGCTGTTTTCTTCTTTCACCTCTTCCAGGACAGCAAATCTTTTCCCTTTGAAGACTTTTTCATCCTTTCATCCAGAAAAACAAACAATCAAAAAAGTAGCTTGGGGCAAGATTGGGTGAATAGGGAGGATGGGGCACAGAGGTCAAGCAGTTTTTTGGTCAAACACTGCTGAACACTCAGCGTGGTGTGGGCAGGTGTGCTTGTAAATCACCCCTCATGAAATGGGCTAACAGTTCAAGGAGTCCTCAAAAAAAGTCACTGAAGCCAAACACAGCCTCTCATAACAACTAGCTGGTGCACTGATACAGATGTGTTCCTGGAACACTCACCTAGTCGGGGAGCCCTGTACGAGCAGGAGTCTGCCCTCTGAAAGATACTTCCAGTTTCTGGGGGTCCTCCATTGCATGTGTAAATATACATTTGGAAAAAAGTAACATGGTGTTTTAAAATGAAAAATATGCATTGAAAGTGCATTAGAATAGAAGATCACTTGCCTTCATTTTGAAAAATATTTACAAATATCATGTGATATTTATACAATTATATTAAAAATAAAAATGTCTTTCCTGAAAATACGCACATATTCTAAGTAGCTTCTTTTGGTTTTGCAGTAATGTATAGAAATCTTTGGAAAGATTATCCAGTAAGGGAGATGATTTTCTACAATAAAACTTTTGCTCTGTAAATTCAGATGCAATATGTTATTCTAGTATTTACATCAAAAACAATAACACTAAACCAAATTTTTTACATACAGATTTTTAAACATAAGAAAGAACAATTTAGTTTGTTAATCATCAGTTCCTATTCACATATTCTTTGGAGTTCCTGTCTATAATGTTCATAAATGTTGAAAGTTTTACTTTTTGATGTCAGAACAAATATCAAACAAATCAGTAAAGAATAATGGACGATTACATCCTCGTAAACTTGCTAATTATAAAAACTGAAAAGTATAGCTACTGTGAAAATCTTTGCTGTAAGTTCTAAGGTGAGAGGAAAGTCAATGATATCATCCAAGAAAAGATGTGGGAATGGCTATTTAACCATTATTGATTAGTTACTTAAAGAAATGTATTTTAGTTACATGTAAAGCTATCCTAAAGGTAATAGTAGTTAGCTAGAAATATCAATCATAATCGACGATAGATATACAGATTAAATATATCTTTGGAAGAATTGTAACTGTCACTGCTAAACAAGTTTGTGGCACATGTGGTACTTGTAATAGTGCTCTGCTAGAGCATGATCATATCATATAATTATGTGTGTTATGCATGGTATGAAATTAGTGGGAAATTTTTCTCATTACTTGCAAATAAGAAATGTCACTGTCAAACTGATAATGCAAAACTTTTGCATCCTATTTAATTATGTGCTTAGATAGCTTCACAAGCATATAATTGTGAAAGGCCAGTAAAAGTGCTATGTTATCTTGGTCCAAAGAGTAATATCCTGTTATTTACATATTCAAAGTAGGACATTTTACCCCACTAAAGAGGAAATGAAAATTAAAATCATCATTGTTATCACTACCACTATCATCAAGTTCATCAAAATTTTTGTGATATTTTGACTCTTTACCAGGTGTAATGCACTTTGCCAAGTGTTTGAGGCACTTTTTTTTCCTTTAATCTTCATGATAAACCCATGACATTGGCTCTATTATTCCTATTAGAAGATAAGGAAAATGAGGCTTGGAAAAGTTAATTTTTACATAACGAACTAGTAAACTGCAATTAAAGAATTAGACATTGATGTAAAGCCTGTGTTCTTAAACACTACGACAAATCGTAGCTCAGAGTTTCTAATGACTGTTGGATATTAAGAAAAGTATTTGCATGCATCCAAATGAGCACAAATATACCTTCCTCACCATCAGCAGGCTCACTTAGTAGGAAAGCCCAGCTTACCTCTTTCTGATTTACTTCCCACTGGGTTTCAGAATCCCTGTATCTGTTTGACACAGTCTCCAAAGGGGCCTTGCGGCCTACTTTCCCCACATTCTTAACCATTCTGGTTTAAAATCTGATAAAGAGTTGACTTTCCATTCACCCACATCTTTCATCTCAGGGGTGGATTTTTTTATTTGTTTTTTAAAGCACTTCCCCAATGTTCATTCCTATTGTCATAAATTTGTTTTGCAAAAACATTTTTTTATTAAATAGGCAACTTTTAAAATCTTAAATTATTCCTCCAATGTTAATTAAAAGTTCCAGAAAGCCTTATGTGCTTGCCTGTTATGATGAACCAGTGATCTTCTCATATTAGTGTTCTACTACCAACTTTCTAAGTCTCCCTCCCCTCTAATAGGCAAAGACCAAACTACTGTAGTCTCATCAAGGTTTCCCATGCTTTGTCCTCAGTCTTACACGTTGAGCTACACCTGATATAACTCATTTAACCTGTTTGTCATGGGTGACATAATTTTCTGAATTAGCGTTTTATGTTTTTCTTCCTTTTTTCTTTGTACTTCTCCCATTTCGGCCTTTTAGAACCCAAATTATATAACCTTTCTTTTCCCATCAAATATTCCCACTGCATTTTTTCAAAATCAGAATAAATGAAAAAGTTAAATACTATGCAATTAAGCAAAACTAAGGTCAGTGTTCATATTTCATAAATTGTGAATAGTTTTTACTAGGCAAAATGCACATAGAAAACAATTATAGGAGGCTCTATGGCCTTAATCATAAGTTCCTCTTTGAAGAAAGTCACCTATATGTAGACAGGAGATCTTACAAAAGCGTCTTTATTATCGCCTAATTTAGAGGTTACAAAGGCAATGATAGATGTGGGCCTTGCTATAGGTTTAGAATACACTCTTCTATCGCTGTGGTCAGTAGCCATTTAGAACAATGGGAAAAAGGTTGCACAGTCCTCAACTGTGGCTAAGAAACATAGAAAAACTGAGTGATATCTGTAATTTGATGAGAAGTAATATCAGGGAGACGCAAACTGGGTTATACTACAGCAGCATGGACCAACCAAGTCAATCAGGATATTGCCTACTTTGACTGGCAGCAAGTGACTTCACACACACACGCGCGCACACACACATGCACACATTCCACCTGTGACTCAAAGACAGATGACAAAAGGTACCCACTGGGCCATTTCTCTATCCAAGTCCCCCAGGCTATCATATTGCTGACCTGTTCAGTGAATTTGTTATATTTCTTTATCCTCTTAAAATCAAAGGCAAATATTCTTAATAGCATTCAGCAAAAGGAATCAAGAGAAAAAAAAGTAGCTTTTTCAGAAGGAGGCCCTAAAAGACAGGGATGCCAATGCAAGTATATTATATGAGAAGTCAGGAAACACCAAAATAGGAGTGAGAATGAGTAAAGGACAAAATACCAGCCAATAAGGGTTATGTTATCTGTGGGTGACTAGAGCGTAATCCCACTTAAAAACAGTTTAGAAACACATAGCTCAGGGGAACTTGACCATGGCACTCAGGAAGTTGAGGTAGTATCGCATCAACTGTGAGTCCTGGTTTAGGGCAAGAGAGTATTGAGTGTTAATGCCCTGGCCTGCCTTTCTGAATTAGAGAAAGTGCACACAAGCACTAAAATTTGTAGAAAGCGCCCAGGCAGAGAGGAGCAGTCCTGGCAGTTCTCCTGCAAACACTGAGGGTAAGGCTGGAAACCGGCAGGGGGCGTGATCCTAGTCTCTGTACTGGGAGCAATTTGCTAATATGTTTTGCAACATAAAAGAAGACAAAGTGCTCATCAGGCAAAAGAAAACAAAACATTTGAAGCATTGGCTAAAGGAGAGCAAAGTAAAATTTGCATTTAATTTCTTGTTCGATAAATTGAAAGAGAATAGGATTTCTATCAAAAACAATAAGGAAGCACACTGAAAGTCTTTCAGAAATGTAAAGGGAATTTGATGAAATAAAGGTGTATTAATAGGCTCAAGAAATTACAAAGCAGAAAATAGAGAACTGAACATTTTCTTATTTTCTCTCTTGAACCATAAATTATTCTCTCTGCTCTCTCCTGCTCATCAACATTTAAATTGGCTGGAGAGTCTTTCTTTTACAAAAACAAGTGAATAAAAACACTTCCTCTTTACTGTTCCTCTCTCCAAGCACCATAGCATCTCTATTCCGCCTTTCAGGAGAGGGCTATATCCAGTCACTGTAACCATGTCCTTAACCTCATTCACTTAAAAAAATTAGTTCAAGGTGAAGTCCACTGCAATTGTACTAAAAAAAAAATGCCAGTTACAAAAACACTTAAACTCATAAATAAACCCAGAGGGCACTCTTCAGTCAGTTCTTTGATTTCTGTGTGGTATATGGCATTGTTGAATGCTATGCTATTCTAGAAACTATTTTCTCTTCCTTGGTGTAGTACTATTTTTTGCTTTTGTTTCTTTGCTTGATTGTTTAATTGCTTTTGTCCCACTCCCACAGCTCCTCATTTAAAGTCCCTTTGGGTAGGACAACTGAGTCTTCTGCCAGGTGGGCAAGGAGTGTCTGACTGATTATTTGGGATGATGCCAGATTTCTAGGAGTCTGATTACTTCTGTGAAAGACTTTCAGGGGAACTTCTGCTTTTCAGTCTCATTTATGCCTCCACCTTCAGCAGCAATTTGAATCTCAAACTACTTAAAGCTTTCCAGCCTACCCACATCCAAAATATTCCTTTTTCACTTTCTTTGCTGCAAGTCTTGAGCTTTCCATTCCTCTGTTCTGCTGTGTCACTGGTTATTCATTAATCTGCTTTCCAGCTTTCAGTAGATTTGCCATTTAATTCTCTCTGCATGTCTTGGTTTAGATCTTTATTTCTATTGCTCTATGGTTATTTTTTTAAGATATCAGTAATATGTAGAGGTGTGTCAGTCAACATTTGCTGTGTAACAAACAACCTCCCAATGTCAATTGCCTAATTTAAAAAAAAGCATTTACGTCCCAAGCACACATCTGCAGGTAAATTGGAAGCTCCCTTCAGGTTGAGGGAAGGCTCTGCTCCATTAACTTCAGTCCCTTTCAGACTGGTAACGGCAGGCATGTATGAAAGCAAGTCAAACTCTGCTCATGCCAAATATATTAACAATCCAATGGCAAGGCAAGTTGCACAGCTATGACGCCATGCATAAGGGGCTGGGTACCAGTGCAGGGGAATGAAAATCTGGAACCAGTAATTCTAGCTACCATAAGAATTAGGTCCTTATGTTTGATATGCCATGTTTTGCTAAACATCCAGGGAGATCGAGTGTGCATACATGTATTTTGTCTTTAGCATTAATTCAGTCATTTCAGTGCTCCACTTTAAACACTTTACAAGCTTTGTGTTTTCTGAAGAATAACATCTACTCCTCGATACCCCATACAAGGCCTTTATTGATAGCCTTTGCTTACTTTTCCAGTTCAGTCTCCTTCTCTCCAATTCCCTCAACAGATGCACCTTATACTCAGCATTCTAGCCATTCTTAACAATCAAAATTCCCAGAATATGATGTGTTATATCAATTTGTGGAATTTGGTGTAAATCCCCTTTATAAGTTCCTGTAAGCTACTTTAAGTTCACTTTTCTCAATCATCCAAAAGTTGCAAAGAGGAATTAAAGCTTCTATACCTTAAAAAGATCTCCAACAAGCAGTTTTATCATTGAGCCTTTCAAAGCTTTCTGATCAAGCAATCTCCTTGCCCCCTTGATGATGTATGTTCATCTGAGTAGCTTTTATCTGCACCCCCCGCCGATAAGCTAGTGTTAACATGTTATTTTTCTTCAGAGAAAAATATTAAAAAAATACTTTTGAACCTGTACTCCTAATACTAAAATCTGAAGTTTCCCACAACATTGTCAGTTTCAGCTCAGTACTCACAGACATGTTCTTACTTTGTCCACACAGAGTGGCCATTTTCCTGCCTTTCGGCTTTTCCTAATTATTATCCCTGACTGTAATATTCTTTTTATTTGAGACTTTACTTTTCAATTACAGTTTACATTCAATATAATTTTATATTAGTGTCAGGTGTACAGCACAGAGATTAGACATCATATGTTACAAAGCGATCCCTCTGATATTTCAAATACCCACCTGGTACCGTACACAGTTACTACAATATAATTGACTATATTCCCTCTCCTGAGCTTTACATCCCCACAACTATTTTCTGCCAGTTTGTACCTCTTGATCCCTTCACCTTTTTCACCCAGCCTCCCAACTTCCCTCCCCTCTGGCTGTACTATTCTTAACCATCTTCATTACCCTTCACCTTCTTATATGTAAACTTCAGATACATCTCTTTATGAGGCCTTCTCAATATTAAAACCAACCACATCTCTTCCTTCCCCGATTGCTTTTGTATTGATTGACGATAACAATTATTTGATACCACATCCTCACTTTCATTCTCAGTGACCTTTTCTCTTCATTTGCTATATTAGTCAGGGTTCTCCAGAGACAGAGAACCAGTAAGAGACAGAGGTATATATAATAACAGCTGAGCCGATTTTTCTACCTGATCATGAAGTTTTAGAAGTCCTACAAAATGCCATCTGCAAACTGGAGGCACAAAAATGTTAGTGGTCTAATTCTGAACGAGTTCAAAAGCCTGAGCACCAGCGGATCCAGTGGTTTATATCTAAGTCCTAGGGAGGGAAAAATGAAATCAGTTATTCCAATTTGGGCAGGCATATAGGAAGCAAAATGGATGTATTCCTCTTTCTTCTGCCTTTTGTCCTATTCAGGTAATCAGTGGGTTAAGGATGCCCACCCACATTGTGAAGGACAACTTACTTTACTGAGTTCACTAATTCAGAGATAATCTCATTTGGAAATACCCTTTCAGATACACGTAGAAATGTTTAACCTGGGCACCCTGTGGCCAGTCAAGTTGACACATAAAATTACAAGCCTACCACTGTGGTTCAGTTGGTTGGATGTCATCCCACAAACTAGAATGTCGCAGGTTCAATTCCCTGTTGGGGTGCATGTTTGGGTTACGGGGTCAGTCTCTGGTTGGGGTGACTTTGGAGGGCAACTGGTTTCCCTCTCACATCGATGTTTCTCTTCTTCTCTTTCCCTCACTGTCCTCTAAAATCAAAAATAAAAATAAAAATCACAAGTCTGCCACTCCTTGTCAACTTAATACCCATAAACATCTCTTTAAACCATACTTATTTTCAAAATAAAGATAATGGCATGGTCATTATTTCAACTATCCTACATACTAGGGGGGACCCAAAGAAAATACCACAATTATCTTTGAGAGGGTGGACCCCTTGTAGTACAGGCTTCCTCTGTTGGTGAGTGTTCTAAGAACCCATATGTATCAGTGTATCAGCTGGAATTGTTGTGAGAGGCTACAATCGGCCTCAGTGATTTTTTTTTTTAAGAACTTTTTCAACTTCTGCTTTAGCCTATTTCATGATTGGTGATTTACAAGTGTACCTGCCCATACTGTGCTGATCAATGTTCAACTTTTTTTTACTAAAAATGGCATGATTACCGTGCCCCATCCTCCGTATTCATTTGATCACACACCAAGTGACTTTTCTTTTTACCCAGATGAAAAAAAGTTCTCAAAGGGAAATGTTTTGCTGATGTGGAAGAGAGGAAACAAAAAATGGCAGAAACACTACAAGGTCTCAAAATCAACAGGTTCAATAACTATTTTTGAGCAGAGGAAAAAACATCTCGATAGGTACATTGCATTGAACAGAGAATACTTTGAAGGTGACTGAAATTTAAACATCTAAGAATAAATACATAATTTTTACAAGTAAATTTTGGTTTTTGGGGTCCCCCCTCATACAACTGAAAATGCATTAATGCCTTCTTCAGAAGAGGAGGTAAAATCTTTGAGCAATGTTTACTCTTCCCCTTGATACTCTGTAATTTAAAAGCTATCATACAAAATTAACAATGTTTGAATACTATGATATAAAACCAATAATAGTATTGTATAAGAGAATAAGAAAAGGAATAAAAAATAATAAATAAGTAAAAATATATATGTACACACACACTCACAGGAAAATAAGGAGAAAATATTTATGACAATTACAGTTGTCATACAGTTGGCTCTGTTCCTGGTCACATTGTTCGAGATGGGAGAGACCCGAGTCAAAGGCTCTCACCCACAAGACATGAATTCGAGTTAGAGACAAACACGAATAGTGGAAATGAGACAGCAAGTTTATTTATGAAGTGCAGAAGCACAAACTGCAAATGGGAACCCATAATGTTGTTAGTAAGTTTGTCAGGGAGTTTGTTCTATACACTTGAGCTAAAGCTACAAGTGGGTACTCAGCTAATCTAAATAGGCCAACTATTGAGGTTCAGGGGTTATATACCTCAGCTGGCTTCCAGGTACCCCTCTTTCTCCCCCTTGGGACTAAGGCACACCTACAAAGGCTTTCTTTCTCAGTTAGTAAAAGCTCTTTGTCTTAGTGAAATTGTTACAGAGGCCCTCCTTTCCCAGCACAGGCCCCCTCTTCCTCCTGTGCAAGTCCCACTAGTGAAGTTTAGAATACCTGGGCAGCCTTAGTAACGTTGTTACAGACGCCCCTTTCTTCAGCACAGGTTCAAGGACTCTCCTCTCCTCCTGCCTCTATTTTGCAGGCAATGCCTGGGACACCTAGCAATCATATGAAACCAAGCTCAGGACTGCTGAGGTAATGGGTGAGACATGTCTTCCTTTTGCTTCTAGTCTCCTTTCCTTGTTAGATGGTGATGACAAGGGACCTGACTTTATTTCACCTCTAGCCACTCATTCCTTGCTGCTACCCAACAACATGGTCATAGACAATACTGATAACTACCTTCTTCCACTATCCATTTGTATTCCCTTTGCCTCAGTAAGCACCTCAGCTGGTCCTGGGATGGGATGATCCACAGCTTCATTCCTGAAGCGTCTGGGCCATTGCCAGTCCTTGCCAGTTTGAGTCGTTTTAGTTTTCTATCGACCTCTCTTACATGACATGGTTATACTAAAAGACACCCTAAGGGATCTCTTGTATTCGAGATATCCTCTTCCTTACTTCAATTGTAGAGCAGTCAGGATGGAACAACCCTGCCAGCACCTTAAACCCCATCTTTGCCGGGTGATGGCTGATTTACAGGGAGGAGGAAACCAACGTGGCTATGAGTCTGGTGGTTTTTACGCATGAACATTAATTGTGACCAGCACACTCGCTTACAATGTGTTGATACTTAACATGTGAGTTGCTATTGACAATGGTTTTCACTCAGTGCCTGGAGATGTGCTGGGAACTTTTAGGGTGGGGGGGGTCCAGCCCGCAGCCCGTGGGCCACATGTGGCCCAAGAGGGCTACAAACGCAGCCCAACACAAAACCGTAAATTTACTTAAAACATTACTTATTAATAAGTAATAAGTTTTATTACCAAGTTAGGTACTAAGTTTTATTGCTTAGATATGTACAATTTCTATATTAGCGATCACAAACTTGGGAACTGCTCCATGATGTTAAAAAATTATCAAAAGAGCTGCTGCATAATTAGGGTTATTGTGTGAGGATTTTTTGTTTATCTGTGGTGGCAGATATTATGAAAATTGGGCACAGACCTTTTTTTTTGCTCATTAGTTTTCGTTAGTGCTTATGTATTTAATGTGCAGCCCAAGCCAACTCTTCTTCCAGTGTAGCCCCGAGACATCAAAAGATTGGACACCCTTGTTTGAGGGATTAGCTCCAGCAGTGACATTCATTATAAATGCACACGTTTTCAAAGCCACAGTTTAAAAAACACACAAAAAAACCCACCTTGTGTGCAAATTCACATGTGAGCCACCACAAGAGGCAACGTCATTTGCTCTAAGAACAATAAAAGCAACTCTCACATTCAGACTCCTTGGGAATTGAAATGTCTCTAGGGAATTTGAGCGAGCATGACTCATCAGGGCAATATTTTAAATGAAGCCCATGCAGCCAAGCCTTCTTTCCATTGGTACTATGATTTTTAAAAAGTAATATGTTAAGAACGCTCCATTCAGTAGATATAATGAACAAACTGAAAATGCTAACCTTGGCCTTTTTACTCTCTCCAGTCATGCAGGCAGTTTGCAGTTTAACTAAAAAAATTGACGGTGAAAACAATGCAGTTATACCGTGTATCTTTACAGTCTCCTCAATAAAATAAGAAGACCTTATGAAGACCAAAAATATTTTGTTCAACTCTCATTTGATACAAAGTTGCTGGCTGCTGGAAAATACTAGATCTATCAAAGTCATAATCTGTTTTGGATCATTACCAATATCATAAAATAAGCTTCATAATCACCAGAGTAAAGGTTCAGTTAACTTGCTGTGATGTGCATCTGTATTTGTCTGGAAAAAAATCCCAGTACAGTGTGTGTACAGCAATCACAGTACCTAGGAAAGGCAAGGAGATTCACATTCAACATTGCTGTGGTTAACAGATTCACACACACACACACACACACACACACACACACACACACATTTTATATGCTAGTTAAATGTCTTCACAAAATCTTCCTTTTTATCCATCCCCAGAGACATTTTCTAAATAATTGCTTCAAAAGTTTATCTTTTGTTATTGTATATTGAGTAAAAATGAAATCAGAAAAATACCTTCAGCCGTGCCTGTTACACTTAACTTCAATTGAGGAGTATAGTAGAATATATAAATGTTTTGTATGATATATATCTTCTTTTAAAGAAGTCCTCTGTATATGGTGGCAATACTCTGAAATACACTGGAAATATTTCCTAATTCAGCCTTTTCTTGGAAACATGTAAAAAAATAAAACACCCTGTGGTGAAAAGTTATAGTTACTACCTTGTCCTTTATCTAGTTGAAAATCCCTGAGAGCTTGCTTTCAGCATTTACAGCGAGTTTTCTCACAGCAAATGATGAAGCTGGAGGCTAACCCCTCACTGGCCAACGGAGTGGCAGAGAAAAGTCACTTCTGTCCAGGTAGGGAAGCAAGGCACTGTCACAGGGAATTCTGAGCACTCGGTGGGCCAGCAGACGCTGGCAGAGGCCTGAATCATACCTAGTATACAACTATTGTATGTCATTTTGCAAGTCATCTTAGGAGACTGAGCTGCCTGTCTGTGCTTTGAGATATCCTATAAAACAATCTTGTTTTCAGAGGGTGAACAGTTTATATGGGCTCTGACCTCCAAGAGAGAGCCTATCTGGTTTTGTGAACACCCCACGTGAGCAGATCAGAAAGATCTCACTTTTTAAGATCTTCTTATGAATAACCCCATAACCCCACTACTTCTGAACTTCTCACCTATTGTAACTAGGAAAAGAAATTGAGGGCCCCACACTAGGAAGGTCTTCAAATAACCCAAATGTAAAAGCTTAATTTCAGATTCACACAACCGCATTTAAGAAGAGTTGCATATAGAAACGGTGCCGGATGTCTGGCTAAAGGACATCTGACTGCTTTTTAACTATCTAATGGAGAGTTTATTACCACTGAGTTTTTCTCAATAAATTAAGTGGCATTCATCTTGAGAAAATCTCCTCCCTCACAAAAACTCCCTCATACCTTCCTTCTCTGTTGTATAGCCTAACTTGGTAAGTTAGAAATTACAGAAATCCAGCTCCAATTAGATTAAGCAAATATAATCATTCTTGGTAAGCTTTTAAAAAAAATTAGACCATAACCAGAAATGAATTGAACCAAGAGGTCAGTGACACCCATTCCCTTATTTTCCTTTTTCAACCTGCCTTCCCCCCACCCCTGCCCACCGCCCCATCAGCCCCTTCCCCACCTGCTCTCCTGCTCTCCCCCCTCCCGGCTCCAGCTCCCTCTGCCCCTTACTATCTTGTCTTCAGTTCACATGTTCTAGCCACAGTTTCAAGAACAAAGTTTAATATAAGTATTTGTATGCAATACTGTGAAGTAAAGAATATTAGTATTCCCATTTCACTGGTAAAGAAATCAGGGCACAGAGAGGTTATATAGTTTGCCAAAGTTCACAGTTGGTGCCTGGATTAAAAAATACATAGTCTGATTTCAGAGGGTTGCGTGTGCATGTGTGGGGGTGTGTATATGTGTGTGTGTGTGTGTGTGTGTGTGTGTGTGAAATAAATAGTATCTCAAAGCATATTCCTTGCACAGGATAGAATGTATGGATTATCCATAGCTATTCCAAAATTCAGTGATATTTCTAAGACCACAGGACCTACACATTATTTATCTCTACTTTTCTGCAAGCACACACAAGTAGCCAGCAGGCATTGTGAGAAGATGCACTTGGGTGAGTTTTATGGTAGCGACATAATCTGAGGTTACTCAGAATAATTACTCAGCTGCATTTTAGTTTCATTAAACAAATAATATTTGTGTCCCAACACGCTACCTGGGCACTGGCCAGTCATTCTTTACCCATGTATTTTATTCACTTTTTTCCATATTTATCCATCCCTATAATTCAGAATTTTCACCGGGTTCAACAAGGAATCCACTGAAACACGCTTTAGGAATTATTCTTGGGCAACTGAAAGTCTCAGGGAAATATGTAAAGGGTCATATCATTCATTCACCCTCTCCACCATCTAACAAGTTGCTGTTACTTCTCTAACAACTTGTCTCGTTCTCTTTCCACTTATGCTGTCCTCTGTATACCATTTACCTTCTCTGTGCAAAATATGTTCCCACTTCCTTGTAAGCTTTGGTATCAGGAATGCAGTTCTCTGTTCTTGAGGTCAGGTCTTCCATAGTGTATTTATCTAGTTTCTTTTTCTATAAATACTTATATCCCTTTTAAGATAATTGTCTTATCCAGCTGCACAGAGAATAAACTTTCTTCATTCTATTATAAATGAATAATGCCTAAATAAATGAAAGGCCTGCATCTGTGTGTGTGTGTGCACGCACGCGTGTGTGTGTGTGAGAGAGAGAGAGAGAGAGAAAAAAAAGAACAGAAAAGAGAATAAATAGCATAATGCAAAATACACAAGACAGCGGCATAAACTTTAATAAATACAGACAATTACTATTGTCTGTATTTATTAAAGTTTATGCCGCTGTCTTGTGTATTTTATGTGTCTATGTATTTTAGACAGCATTCTCTAGAGAACAAAAATCTCAGGCAAGGATAAATGTCTTGATACATTATAAAGACAATGAAAACCCAAAAAGGCAAAAAATAAGGAAGTGAGGAGGCAAGGAAAGAGGTGAAACAATAGCAAGTGCACTGCTGTGCTGGATGCTGCAGGGAATGATCTACAACAAGACGTTCATGAAACTTTTTAGTGCTAGTTGACACAGAAATTATGCTTCAGAGAATAAAAGATGGAAGATGGGAAAATGTGTTCACACAGCTATGTCTTAAGTGGGTATAAGCAGTTTATTTCCCTTAGATTTACTTTGAGAGAGCGAGAGAAAGAGATTGCCTTCCATTAAGAATGACTTCCAATAATACTCTTCTTAAACACAGAACCCACATTTTTGAGAGGGAAAATTGCTCACTGAGTGGGACTGTTCAGCCCACTTCTGGTGTCCTTGGGTCTTGCTCACTGATGCAAGTGGTGGTCCCACTACTGTGATAAATGCCCTCACATATTCCTCAGAGTGAAGTAACTACCACCTTTGTTTGTGATTCACCTTTAATAAACCAAGTGACACAGTATTTTAATCAGTGAACAGTTCTGATTGAATCATGGCGTTACTTATAATTTTCCTCTCATATCTAATTGGTTATAAACCCATTTCCAGGTACAGTATTATAAATTTATCATATCACCTTGGTAACTTGAGAACCAAAAGCTCTTTTCATTCTTTATCTCGCCTCTAAAATGTTAATTTACTTCAGGACTCCATCTTCAGCTTTGGTCTTACTCTCTCCACTATATTAAAATGACACAATTGACCCTCCTAGTTTTAGCTTCTGCCTATATGACTGTAAGAAGACTGTAAGAAATAAATTTCCAGTTGAGAATTCTCCAATGAGTTTAAGAAATGAATGCCTAATATACTCCAGATACCTATACTTGGGTATATTAAAGGCACCTGCAACTCATTACCTCTAAAGTGAATTCGTATTCCTTGACATTTCTTTTTTCTTCTCTTCTTTCCCTCCAATATGTAATGCTTCATCAAAAATCTTGGGAATCTTATCTTTGTGCTGGAAACAACAAAGACCACTTCATACTGATCATTTATCACTGCATTAAGGCTTAAGTACTCTAAAATCAAAAATTATTCATTTATTGTTGGCTATTCATGATAGAAACAGTACTCCCTTTGCCATTTTCTGATACAACATTTTATCTGGAGAACTTCTAGCTTTAGCCAGCTTTATTTCACTCGCCACTGCGAGCACTTAGATTATAGGGTAACACTAAAATTATAACTGGCAAACACACCATAAAACCTACTTGAGAAGCATTATTAGATTCTTTGTTGTTTTAGCATCTGTATGTGGATCTGTGAGCCATGCTCAGAGTAGACAACTTAAATAAATGTTAAGAATTGTTACTGTTTATGATTTTCTTTTGCTGGTTTCAATCACGTTTCCTGAAGAATAAAGATACCAACTTTTAACTTACTAAAACAGACTACCCTTGAATAGCTAGCCTTTAATCAATATGTATTTGTTTTTATGTGAATACTTAAGCCAGGCATTTAATTTCTACTTGAAAGCCCCATCCTGTTGGTCACAATAAACACTTAGTTGTGAAATAGACAAGGAAATAAATGGATATTTCTCTCCAGTTTGCTCTCTCCTTCTATATACATCCTATTTGGATCCTAGTATCTAAACTCTCATACTATTAGAAAAATATAAGATTTTTTTCTGTTAATGCCTGGTATGTTTTCTCCCTTCCAAAGAATTAGCAACCTTTAGGAAGGATAGTGTTAAATCAGGCAAAACCTTCAAAGCTATGTTTCACAGCAAACATACCTTTCAAATATAGGAGAGGACATTATACGGCCAGTTGTTGCTGAGTCAGTGCAGTTCCTGGGTAGAATTGGTTAGGTAACAGTAGGTTTTAATAATTCCAGAAATTAGTTAGGAAGTGCCTTTCCTGGTACTGCTTATTAGGGTACCTCAGAAGAGGCTGTCATGGGATAAAGAGTGAAAGTCGCTAAACTAATATCATAGGAAATTATTTAGAAGAGGTTTCTTGTTTTGTTTAAAATTTTTTTTTCCTATCAAAATGCTTTACTAGTACTAGAATCATATAGTATCTGATAAAAGAGGGAGCCATTATGGTACTCACAAGAAGGCTCTTCAGCCCTAAAATTAGCTACTACCTTGTTAGTAGTCCTTTAGAATGCTTTTAGACAAGAAGCAATACATTACAGTAAAAAACTGTAAAATTTTTAGGTTATGATCGAATTTCTTTGTACTTTAATATTTTTTTAATCTTGATTTGGCTTTTGATTTTACTGTCTCTTAGGTTTGGTGTTTAGGTTAGGTTAGGTTTGGTCTAGAAAATATAATATATATATTATAGAAAGATAAATAATGGGAATAAAGTAAAATACTGACAAGATAAATTTTAGTTCATTAAAAGAAAAATGGAGATGGGAGAGTAAATTTTTAAGAGTTAAATTTGACTTTCCTTCTTTTACATGTCATTAACAACTCTTCACTGATTTATATTGTTTGTTCCCCAAGATTGGCTTACTGAAAATGGAAAGTCACATGTTCATTCCCTCAGGGCTCAGCCTCTCCAGAAGAGGTGAATGTAGCTCTTGTCCTGTGGCGGTAACTCCATGCTGTCTCTGCATGTGGTAATGTTCAGGAGAAGCACTTGGCAGTCTCAAGAAAGTCAAATGCATTATTACATCCACTTGACAAATGGAGGGAGTTTTTGTCCCTTTTGTGTAATAATACTATTTCAATATTGAGACATGTAAATATGGGCCTTACTGATTTGATCTGGTAACATTTGAGTCTCATAATCTTTGAAAGGAGACTCCAGAGGGCTCTGGGAGCATTGAGATTTTTATAAATTATAAACTTTCATGGCCTAAACAAAAAGACTATTCACAATTTCTTGAATATAATTATTATCTCATAGCTTTATAGCTTCATTATTTTATAAAAGTTCATAATTTTATTTGACTTTCAAACTGGGATACTTCAATTAGAAAAAACCTAGGGATTTTGTAAAAATGCAGTTAACATTTTTAACACAAAGTCATTTGAACACATTAATGTTAAGTTTCACTTCCAGTAAAGAAAAATATTATTTTTTTAAATGCACACTTCTTTTTTTAAGATTTTATTTATTTACTTTAAGAAGGGAAGGAGAGAGAAAGAGAGAGAGAGAAACATCAATGTAGGATTGCTTCTTGCATGCTCCCTGCTGGTGACCTGGCCCCCTACCCAGGCGTGTGCCCTGACTGGGAATTGAACCAGTGACCTGTTGCTTCCCAGGCTGGCACTCAATCCCCTGAGCCACACCAGCCAAAGCAAAAAAAAGTTATTTTTAAAAATACATTTTAACTACATTCCCTGCTCATGGTATGTTTAATATGAACTTATTTATAAAATATCTTATTATACATGTTCTAGCATATATTAAATATAAACCATATTATCAATGTCACATTATTTTTGGAGGAAATGAAACTTGTGATGACAGATCCTTCTTTTTCTTTTGTAAAATTTATTCCTAATTGTAGGTAATATACAATATTATATTAATTTTGTTATAAAACATAGTGATTCAGCACTTACATATTTGCCTCATGAAGTGATTACCATGGTCTAGTAACCATCTGTCAGTCACAGGTCATCCCTAAGGAAGTATTCGGGTACTGACGCTTTAAGAAAGGAACCCTGGGGACATTGCCCTTCACTATAAAGAAGGCCAAAGATCTTTAATGACAGAGTAAAGGGCTATGGGACACTATAGTTATAAAGATGATTTCAACTAAATATAACATTACCTTACTACCTAATTTTTTGTTCTGTATTTTAATTTCTAAAGTGGAATTTTTTTTAAATGAAAGGAAATGTTTATGACAAGTTTGTATTCTAAGTTAGAGTTCAAGAAAATATTTTTGTACCTTATATTCTAGTTCATTTTATATATACCTGAAATAATTTTTTTATGCAGAATAATTGGAAACATAAATAGATTATACAACTTTGATTTTTTATAAGCCGTATTATTATAATATGGATAAACTACTGAACTATTGGTTACACTATTGAACTATTCAACTATTATAAAAATGTATGTGAAGATTATTACATTTATTTATTGACTTATTTATTTATTGTTGTCCAAGTACAGTTGTCTCTATTTTCCTGCCACCACGTTCCCCTGCCCCACCCACCCCGACCTCCCACCCTCAATCCTTCCCCATTTTGGCTTTGTCCTGGGCCCTTTATACATGTTCCTTGATGACCCTTCATTTTTTAAGAGGAGTAGATTTGAGGGAAATTTGTTCTGTGTGTGAGAACATTGTCACTAAGAACACTTTTTAAAAGATAAAGTAGAAATAGTCTCAATAAAAATATACTTTATTGGAATATATTGTGTATCATTATATAAATGTTATATGCATTATTTATCATATATATCATTGTGTTAAGGAAAATCTATTTATTATATATCTACCTATAGAGCCATCTCTGATTATCAGGTAATAATATCTTGAATTGAACTTTAAGAAATTAAATGAAATCCTCCCTAGAATTAAAAATGACAAAAGACTTCCCGCATCACTCAGGATAAAAGTCAAAATCTACCTCTTGCGGTACGTGTCTCTCCCACCAGACTGCCCTTACCTCCTTTTACTCTTGCTTACCAGTTTACTGTTCTTTGAATTCCTCTGCCACAATCTGACCAGTGGACCTTTGCACTTGTTACTATTCTCTGGGACGCTCTCTCCAATGTTTTTGCAAGGTGCTCTTTCACCTCCTCCTCGCTCAGAATGTACATTCTTCCTGCAGCCTTCCCTTGTACTCTCACCTCAAATTGCAACTCCCCCACCCGCACCACCAGGCCCCCGGACCCAGCTTTCCTTATTCTCCTCTTGCTGCTTTACTTTTCCCTAAGCACTAATCACCAGCTTTGGTGTTGCATTTTATTTCTGCCTATTATATGTATAGTGTTTACTTGCTGTGTATCTTCTTCCCAGGAGAATGTAAACTACGAAGGCTATGATTTTGTCTGTTTTGTTCACTATTTTGTGTCCCTTGACATAAATTAGTTATTCAAAGAATATTTATATACATACAATTGATGAATAAGTAAACAAAAATGCAAGGCTCAGAGAGAGGCTTGATTTCATTGCTAATTGTCTTTGTGGATTTGTAAACATGCTATGACGAGGAAGAGCATATAAGTCATGAGCTTTTTTAAAAAATTTCTTAATCATTTGGTCAATACTAATCATACTAATTTGGGAAAATTAATTTGATTATAACATTTTAGATAGTATGTAATTGACTTATGGGTTATGGAGTCTTATTAATTGCTAATTAATATCAAATTTTATTGATCTGATTTCATTTTTGTTCCTGTTATATTTTAATTTTCTTTTTTAATTAAATTTATTGGGGTGACATTGTTTAATAAAATCATATAGGTTTCAAGTGTACAATTCTGATACATCATCTGTGTATTGCATTGTGTGCCCACCATTTAACTTTTTAAGTGATGCCAAACAAGACATATGGGGGAGACTTATCTTTGGACAACTTCTTAGTTGTTCTTGAAATGCCACAAACAATTAAGTAGAATGAACATCTGGGTTTTTTTCCCCATGATTTGGTTTCATATTTGTGAATATGTGAGTCGATTATCTCTCCTTTCGGAAACTGACTGATCATTAAAACCGAGGAGAGTTTAGTCAGATCTGATTCATCTTTAGTTGCTGAAATAGTCAAACTACAGGAAATTTCTAAGGGACTTTTGGAGCACAAGTTCTGTTGGATTCATATTAATAAAAAAAACATGAAAACAGTGGTGTTACAATAAATTTCTAGAAGTTTAATATTTATAGTACTTTTCTAGAATTTACAATTTTCCTTTAATGTTTTTAAAATGTTATCATTGCAGGTGACTGTTTCCTGTCATAGGTTTTAGTCCAATGGCTGATAAAACCCTCCCAGAGTTCGTAAGAGTGTCTGAATGAAAGGAGCGAGGCTGTAGGCTGGATTTTCCATGGTACAGAAATTTCACTTATTTCAATTTATAACATTTCTTAAATTATTCCATCAGTTTTATTGGTGGATTCAACTGAATGTTGGCATGTTTACAGGGAAAAAGAAAAGGCCCCTTTCGTATTATCTGTTATTCAAAATTTTGCATCCATTCTTGTCATCACAAGACTTTTCAGAATTATTTCCTAATGACTGAGGGCTTTTCTTGGCTAGGTTTTACAAAGGACATTCAAAAACTCTGTTACCTGACAGCAACTTGACCAGAACTTGACTAATGTCACTTCCATCCTGCTGTATCCTGATCATTGAGTCTACCTGGCATGTCTCTTGACAGGTGAGGCTCACTCCTAGTGTTACTCATTGGGCACCTGACACTTCACAGATCCATGGCAGTCTTCACATGAGGCCATCAGCTGACAATTACGTACTGATGTATTTGATCTCGAGCTCAAATTCCTCCCTCGCTTCTCGTTCCTTCACCTTCCGCAGTTATTCCCAGTAGGTGACTGCTCATCAGTCAGTGTCCACACTCGAGCCCAAGTCATTGCGGGCCTTGGTGGCCAACTCTCTAACCTGAAAAACCAGAAAAGAAAAAACACAGAAAACCGGAACCGATAGTCACTTAGCATATGACTGCCCAGCTGTCTGTCAAATGACAGTCTGGGACAAAGCTAGCATATGTCTGAGATCCCAAGTGGAGAAGTTATTCTCAAGTGCATACTGAAAATATCAGAGATCAGAATGTAACTTCTGGCGTATTTTCCCTATTGGGTTTTTTTCATTTTTGTCCACTTTTATAAACCATCGACAATGCATTAATACTTTGGCTATTAGATACATTATTTTTTAAAGATTGGGTCTGTACCATACTCATCATCTCCTGGCCGTGTTTGACACTCTCTAACTACTTGCTGAGTCTGGGTTTGCATTTCCTAAGATGTGTTCCTTTTTAAAATCACATCTGCATAAAGTTGCAAATAAATCAGATTCATAGAAAATACTGATCAACTCACACAAAGAGCCAAATTTTCAAGTATGTGAGTTAAAACAAACGTTCGTGCACAAGCTAACTGTCAAGTATTGATTAAGTCTGATACACTGATTGTAATCATTTATCAGAATTTCTTATAAATATTTTGAGGGAATAGTAATAAATTTACCCTTGAAAAAGTCACGTTTTAAAATGATTACATTCGCTGAAGTTCTATGTAAACATTTGAATCAGATTTACATCATTTTGAAGTATTCATGTAAGTACATCAAGAAAATTGGATAAATGACTAAGTCATTGTCATAGGGAAAGATGTACATTCCATAAGGCTTTGAAATAAAGCTCAAATGTAGCATGTTTATATGGTTTTATTTAAAATATGGCATATAAATTATGTACTTTATAACTATACCTTGCAGAAAGTGCTGTTGAATCCCCATCCTAGTAATTATTGAGGTCAGGTTAGGTTTTAATAGTCTGCACACATTAGGCATGCAGTCAGGGATGCAACACCCAACTCTACATTAATAAGTTCAGAAAGAATTTGTATCCCATATATATTTCTTTTCTTTAGATCTCACTATAATTCAGAAAAATGAGTCTCTACATTATTTTATTTCACTGAGTATATACATAGTGAATAATAAAGTATTTGCTTTCATAGTGAATCATAAAGGTCTCAATGATTGATATTAATGTTTAGAAAATTGCTGGACTATTTTACTATTATATTTCACATGTCAAATATGCTAATAAAATACTCCTGCTGTGTGAGTAGACTAAAATGGACAAGGAAAACTCTCAGTCCATAAGATTGGTATTATTTTACTAGGATAAGAGTATAAACAATGGGGAAGGTAGAAATATGTGAGGGAAATTTTGTAGTGAAGTAGTAACATCCTAGATGGATTTCTGAAGCTTTGTTTTGTTCTGAGGCAGCGGTTGCTTACTCTCTGCATAGGAACAAAATCCTGGTCCAAGATGGAATATTTTGACTACCAGATAATTCACAAGTATAGCAGATAGCACATCCTTGCCTGTTACTACATGGAACCAGGTGTACTATGTTTAATAAAGTGATGTTCCACCAATTTGATTATGAAAATACCCAATTTTATGTTTGATCCTTTAGAAAGAATCATCATTTTAGCTGTGCTTAGTCAAAAAGTCTTAAAAAACTCAAATTATTTTGTGGCATTTTTTCTTAGAAGTAAATGCCTAAATGTTGCATAACTTTATTCTTTTATAAGTAATTTAGATAAACAATTTTATTTCCATGAAATTACACAAAAAAGGAAGCATTGTATACAGATGACAGGATGATATGTAGTTGTATTAGATGTAAAATAGTTATGTTGTGAAATAAGAAAATTAAATAGGAAACAGCTACAACTTATACCCACTCCAACTTAAAATTCTCCTGGTCCCCATTAAGTGGACTGGGTGAGCCACACTTGCATCTTAAATTAGACTTTTATAGTCATTAAACTCTCTAGGCTTGCTTATGTTTCAATAACATGTTATTTTTATATTATCAAAACAGTCTTTTCTTTTGAGAAATGTTAAAAACCTGCTCTTATTTTTTTATTTTATGTAAGTGCTTAAAAGAATTAAGAAGTGCCCCTTAGGAAAGGGGCAATAGAAATGTTTTTCAAGCTTACCTAAATGAACACAGCTCACTAGAGATGAAGATACTTAAAGACATATGTAGGGAAGGTATTGTTTAAATCCAAGTGATTGTAACACAGCACATATACTGAAGGCATTGTCTTTGAACTCTAAAGCAGAAGGAAAAAGTGAGAATTAAAAGGACAAAGAATAAAAGCTGAACTGTGAATTTAATAACTTCCTATGTTTAACATTCAAAGAGTTACAAAAAAGCATAACTTGGAAATTAACCTTAGACCACAATTGCTTCTTGGAAAAATAATGAAATTTTTAATGCTAAGTTGTAGGCTATTGGAATATTAATAAATTATAAAGAAATGAAAGAGCAGTGATTTGCTTCATTATTATGGTTATAAAGAAATAGGGTTTTGCTATAAGATTTCAACTCCTGTAATGTTTCTGCTATAATGAAAATTCTTTTCTGCTTTTTTTACTTACATTGAGTCTCACCGTATCAAGTAGTTCTATAGATTAAATAGAAAGCCCACTGTTGATACAGATAGGGGGAAGTTATTTTATGTAACGCCCTCTCTCCAGCTGTCAGTACTTCGATTTTGTTCACAATCCTGTAGGTGTGTTGGCAATTAAGTCGTTATAAATACCAGGTGTAAATTGAGTGAGATCAAAAAGAAGAACTAATGCAGTGGTTTAAAGTTACACATTTATGAAAAGAAATATTTCAAGTGGGCTTACTTTTGTTTAATATTGAACATAGTAAAGGAAAATAGAGCAAACCAGTGGTATTTACCAGGGTAAGAGATTGAAGAAAGCAATGATGAGCAGCCAAATTTGAGATGTGAAACGATTTGTGTCAGTTGGGGCCACCTACCAAATAATTAATTACTTTGTTTATATAATAATAAATACAATGGAACAGAGAATCAGAAGCTATCTTTATTAGCATTGCTCTTTCATTCACATCCAGAAATGCGTATCTGTGACGAAGGGCTGTTATTCAAACACCACGGTCAATCAGATGTTTTGCTTTGTTTGTCTTAAAATGATTGGATATATGTGTGTGATGTTAAAATATTTGAGTGTGTATTTTCATGTATGTGTAGGGATAGGTGGAAAAGGGAAAGGAAATTAGGGAGCATAAGCTCCCAATTATAAAATAAGTCACATGGATACAGTGTATAGTACAGGGTAAAGAGTCAATAATACCATAATAATTATGTACAGTGACAGATGGTACTAGATTCATTATGGTGATTGCATTATAAGATATATAAATGTTAAATCACTCTGTTGTGTGCCCAAAAGTAGTATAATATTGTATGCAACTATAAATAAAAATATTTCCTAAAAATACATGGATGTGTATCCACATCCACATGATAATTAAGATAATTAACACTTTTTAGAATATTCAAAATCATGAATATATACTTGAAATATTTTATGGAAGCCATGCTAGATATAGTCATTATAAAACAAATAATAGGTGAATATGTTTAATAAATCCAAAAATATTTAGGAGCCTGGCACACACATTCTAACACAGATAGGCAAATTGTATGTGTATATTGGCTTCAGATACTCTAGGAAGCAACCAAAAATCTTCCTTAAAAAAGGAAGATTTAAATCTATTTAATCCTTTTAAAGTATACTACAATAATTGCCAGAATTATCTCCCATAAATCATGAAAGATGCTATAGTGAATTAAACAAATCTAAGAATAATTCAACTTCTATAATTTAGCTGTGGTTCATTAACTGTGCAGCGATTCCCAGTGAAGAATCTGATTTCATACTTTTTCACATCTTCCAATAACACAGTTATTTGTGTTGCTGTTCATTTTGATTTTTGAGTCAGTAATAGGTTTTTTACATTTATGAAAAATTATTAAAAACATAGAAGATAGAAGAGTGGGAGGAGTGGGAATGTAGTCATTGGGAAGGGACATGGGGTGGCTTCTGGGCTGCTTTTCTTGTTCTAGCTCTTATTCTTGATGGTGGCTACTTTGGGATTTTTGTGCAAATTTACTGAGCCCACTTATGACTTGCACAGTTTTGTTAAATTTTGACATAATAGAAATGTGTTAATTTATTAAATCCACTCCATATTCTTTTGTTTCCAATAAATTTTTTTTCAGTAAGTTTACCTGTGCAGGTATATACTATATAAAAGTAAACACTTATGTACTACATATAAATCTATAGTTATATATTCCAATGTATAACTTTACCTATAATGAAGGCAATAATGTGGCATGTACTCTCATTTTTTTCAATTGATTGGCATATTTGAATGTGCATTATTTTTTAAATGAGTAAGTTTAACATATTCTATTGTATTTATTAAAAGGTTAACTTTTTTACTTTTCCTAATGAGGTCATTAAATGATGTTTATATTTTGTATTGCTTTGAAAATTCAGTTTACATGTTAAAGGAAGGAAGGAACTATCAAATATAAATCTAATATTTTATGATTTTTTGAAAAATATTTTGTGATTTTTATTAGCATCTTATATTTATAATATTTAAACATTCAGCTGTTTTTTATTTTTATATTAGAATTCTAATTACTTTTTACTTATCAATCTTTTAAGCCTTCAAATGATTTTACCATTAAGAAATATTATATTTTAATCTAGTTAATTTATTTTCATGGCATGAGTATGTCTGCAAAGTTTGGTGGTTTTATAACTGTTTGCCTCAGAATAGTATATTGAATAGTCCAAGAAACAAGACCACTAAGAAAGATACAGAATAAAAGATTTATTTTAGGAATTTGACCTTAGGTAATTGTGGCAACTGGTTATTAAGTTTTTGTATGGCTGTTGCTTCTGCCATCTGATGTCAAGCCTAAAAATAGCATAGCAGGCAGTCCATAAGGAAAGGTGGACATAAAATATGGGAGAAAAAAGACAAATTGGAAACCACATTGATGAACTGGAGCCCACTTGAGTATCTCAATACATCCAATCCTCCAAAATTGAGGAGGTTTGATATTTGCAGGAGAATCTGGCATCCTGTGTCATGGAGCTAAACGTACACCTAGTCCTGGAATCAGGACAGCCAGAGCAAGGGGTGTCTCACAGTAGTTCAGTAAGTTGTAGACCCATTTGTTGTTCCAGAAATGCTTGTCCATGATTCAGAGAAGATGAGAGAGAAGATCTGTTAGGTTCCGAATAAACTGTGGCCTGGACACTACCCCGCTTCAACAGTCTAAGTCAGCCTATCAGCAAAAATATGCATCAACAGCAACAGCACCCAATGCTCTGCACCAATGTTCTGAGTATAAAAAGAAAATAGATGCTTTTTAAATTTACCTTCCAAATTACATTGCATGCAAAGTAATTCTTGCGGCCCACTCTAATCCAAAACACTGCAGGGAAAGGAATTAGAGTTCTATACTCTAAAAGAAGTGTTGGAATAATAAAATTTTGCAACCCATTACTGCATGATCATAACAATTTATTTTTTTAATTTTATTGAATTTATTAATGTGACATTGTTTAACAAAAGTATGTAGATTTCAACTGTACAATTCCATTAGACATCATCTGTATATTGTATTGTGATCATCACCCAAGGTCAGGTGTTTAAGTGGGATTTTTTAAATTTTTTTGCTTAATCCCTTTACCTAATTCACCCACACCCCCAAACCCTTCCCCTCTCTGACTACTGTCAGTCTTTTCTCTGTATCTGAGTCTGTTTCCATTTTGTTGTTCATGTTGCTCATTAGATTACACATATAAATGAAATCGTATGATATTTGTCTTTCTCTGACTGACTTAGCATAATAGGCTGCAGATGACCATGCTGTTTCAAATAGTGAGATTTTGTTCTTTTTTAAGACCATGTAATATTCCATTGTATGTATGTGCCACTGCTTTTTTATCCACTCATCTAATGATAGGCACTTGAGTTGTTTCCATAGCTTGGCTATTATAATTAATGCTGCAATGAACATAAGGGTGCTTATATTCTTTCTAATTAGTATTTTGGGTCTCTTTGGGTATATACCCAGAAGTGGAACCAATGGGTAATGAGGCAGTTTCATTTTAATTTTTTGAGGAACCTCCATAACTGATGCAGCCACAGTGGCTGGATCAATCTGCAGCACCACTAAGGGTGCACAAAGTTCCCTTCTCTCCACATCCTTGCCATCACTGTTTTTTGTTGACTTACTGATGATAGCCATTTTGACAGGTGTGAGGTGATATATCATTGTGGTTTTAATTTCCATTTCTCTCATGGTCACTGATGTTGAATGTGTTTTCATATGTCTATTGGCCATCTGTGTTCCTCTTTGGAGAAGTGTCTATTCAGGTTCTTTGTCCATTTTTTAATTGGATTTTGTTTGGGGTTGAGTTGTATAAGATCTTTATATATTTGTATATTAATTCCATATCAGATGTATCATTGGTGAATTTGTTCTCCCATTCAGTGGGTTGTCTTTTCATTTTGCTAATAGTTTCCTTTGCAGTACAAAAACTTTTTAGTTTGACATAGTTCCATTTGTTTATTTTTTTTTCTTTTGTTTCCCTGGCCCTGGGAAATATGTCAGAAAAAAAAATATTGCCATGAGAAATGTCTGAGATTTTACTGCCTATATTTTCTTCTAGAATTTTTATGGTTTTGAGATTTAATAGGACATGTGAGGGGAAGGAAGAGTTTAAAGCTGTTTCCTTGAAAGTCGGAGGGAGCTATTTTTTCAGACAGTTAAGAACTCAGTACTAAAATAGATAGGATTTTCTGTAAGTTCCAAGGTTAATTTATTTTAAAACAAAAGCTCACTCTAATTATTGATCTACACAGAAATAATAGGCTGAAAATGATTAGAATAATGTAGATTTTAGCAATATGCAAAGGATGACCTAAAATGTAATGTGAAAACCTTAAAATTTTAGAAAATTTTAAGAAATTTGACAGAAAAGACACTCCTTTCCTACTGTATGATTCATAACTCTTACTTTTGTCTGTCTTCCAAGCCTTCTTAAGTCATTTATTTAAAAAATATATTG
Source organism: Pteronotus mesoamericanus (assembly GCF_021234165.1). Lineage (NCBI taxonomy): Eukaryota > Metazoa > Chordata > Mammalia > Chiroptera > Mormoopidae > Pteronotus > Pteronotus mesoamericanus. The sequence goes on along the minus strand of NW_026555285.1, from coordinate 34,628,884 downwards.
AATATTTTTTTCTTCCTTTTCTGGAAATGTTTTACATACTGAACTAGCATTCAAAATTCTCAACAAATTGACTGTATTTAATAATCCCTCCCATTCCCATGTCAGTTTTCACTTCAAAGAGACCTCTTTGGTCTACAGGATTTATCACGTCAATGGAGGAAAGATGGATAGGAGAGGTATGGATCAGCTGTAGGAAAACCACTTTGGCCAAGCAAAGGTTAGAAATTATAAAAACTTACTTGCAATAAAGAATTTAACAAATATACCTTTTCCTTTTCTTTTTTAGTAGATTATGTCATCCCAAAATGGAGATGGGACCCATGGCTCTAAAACAGCATTATCAGACTGATAGCCATTGTTCTTAGGGAAACAGGGCTCAGTCTGGGAGATTCTGGACTTTTTTGGTAATATAGCTAAGTTACTGGATATAAGAGATAAGGGGATTCAGGGGAAAAGACGTTCCCAGTAATACTTAGTATAACTTCTTTTGTGTTTTAATTCTTTGGAAACCAGTATGCCAGAGTGGATACAGAGAGCAGAGAAACCTCAGTTGACCTGGCCTGCATTTTCAGAGTAATTCTTAAACCCTTATCCAACCTAGTTCCAGACTCCTATCACAGTTAACATAGAAACTGCCTTGAGAGGCTTCCTAAACTATTATTCAAAGTAGGAAAAGTAATAATATAATTGAGAAGCCAAATCAGAAATTTATAGCATATAAAAAAAGTAGGGGGAAGGTTCCAAAAAAAGTATGGAAAAGCATTCTGAAAGTAAAATTTAAAAAGCTGCTCCTTAAGTAACTAGTAAAGAGAAATGTAATAGCAGATGGCACTATATAGAAATAGCAATAAGTTTTAATTTTCTTTTTATTTTCTTCATTACCCAAACAGTCACCTTAAAATATTTGGATATACTTAAATTCCTGGCCCCAGTGGTTGCGAATGTAGAATATACACAGTTACTTCCCGTTATCACAGTTATCAGCCATTATTTCTTATAAATTAAGAAGCTTATTTACAGAAGAGCACTAAATCTGGAAATGCCAAAGTAGAGTTTTTGTATTAGATGAGACAAAATCCTGTGTTTTTCCATAACTTTACTTCATATTGAATGGATATTTCTGAATATCTATCCCAGGCTCAGATCTAGAAAATGGAGGTAAAAAGAATATCTAAGGCTGATCTAAGAAGATAGTGGGTTTGTAGTGGATATAAGTGTGTGAGATGGAGAGTATGATGGAAAGAAAGTCCTCATGTAGAGATAAGTACACAGTGTGGCACAGAAAGTGATATAATCAATTTTCGCTTTAAGAGACATACAAATAAGACTTACGTAAGAAATAGCGTCGCAACAGGTAAGTACTAGATATCTGAAGGGCAGAGGGAGGAGCAATGAATAGACACTGCATGTCCATTACTTACTGAAAGAACAAGGAGTATAATATTACAGTGACTAGACTCTAAGATATGTATGAATTACAAAAAGGGCAAGAGGCTGGAGGTAAGGTTTTTAAGTTAGTTTTTAAGAAGATTGTATATACCACTACGAGGAGTTTGTTTTTATCCTTAAAACCTTGATGCACCTTTATTTTTAATAAAAGGATTGAAGTACCTTTTTTTCTGGGTACAGTAGTAATAAGTAAAATTTATTTTGTACACCTGTTATCCACATACACGTTGCCATGGGAGCTTCCAAATGTTTTTTGGTGCCAAAAGGTTCGCCTTGACCATGACACCTAAAATGTTTGGACAAACACAAAAGAGCATGGATCACAGCCACTGTTGCTGGCTGCCCTTGCCACGGTTGGGGGGCTGGGTGAGAGGCGACCCTGTGACTGCCTATGCCCCCCGAGAGCTCTCAGCCAGGAGTGCCCACAAGCGTGGGATGGCAGAGGTTAAAGCTGGGTGCTGGCGGAGGGGCCAGGTAGGCTTTTACATGCCATTAACAAAGAGTTTATGTTTTTATGCTTGGAGAGTAATACATCATTGCATTTTAAACAAATGAATAAGGAGTTTATGGAAGATAACTGTGGTAGCACGGGTGAAAAGAATTGCTTGAACTAAAAGGGGACTCTTAGAGAAATCTGTTTACGTAACATTAGCATTTAGGTGACAGTGGTGTCCATGGTGGAGAATGGTCCCTGTGAAGAGAGGGTGGAATGCAAGGTAGTGTCATTGGTCAGTTAGTTTCATAGAGTGTAGTCAGAGTTGGCAGTGAGGCAACCGTGGAGAATGGGCAGAGGCAGAAAAAGTGATAGTAGTTATGTATAATGCTTTTCAGATTACAAAGTGATTTTTAAATTTTATAATCCTCCTAGATTCAGGAAATTTGAGTGATTCAACCAAATTTCATAAGTAAAAAAAAAAAAACCAGAATGTAAAACATTCTAATTTTAGGTTTAGCATTCCTTTAATACATGAGTACCAAAAGCAAACAAAAACAATGAAAAACCCACAAACAAACCAAATTAAAAAGTATTTATAAAATAATTTTAATATTGAAAATGGCAAGTTGTTTTCCTGATTTTATATTACTTGTTAATAATCAAGAAGAAACTTTTCCATGGCTATGATAGATTTTGTATCAGCTTTTGACATATAATGAGCCTAGTCTAACCACTTATGCTTGTAAACAAAATTTTTGTTTTCTCATTTATTTACTTATCATCTGCAACTTCTGTGGAGCTCTAATAACAGAATTGAGTTGCAGTGGAGGTTTATGGTCTTTAAAACCATATTTCTGATGATTTCTTTCATCAGAAATATTTATGTTCTGGATCATTAATAAAAATATTTCTAATCTCTCATTTTGATTGTTTACTGTATGACCTAACAATTTGTACCCAATATAACCAGTATTTAAATATATTGAAATATAATAACAAATCATTGCTCATACAGCAGGGGAATAGAATTTAAGAAAGGTGGTTCTATAAATAGGGAATTCTCTGTTTATGTAGATACAGATACAAAAGATGTTTAGATTCACAGATGTCACCACAGTCATTATGACTTGTCCTACTTAATTCCTCTACCCTGACAATTGTCCATTCAACCTCGATGGGGTGCAATTCACCATTTTTTCTTTAATTAATTCTTCTGTAGGTGCCATTGCTAAAAATCCTTTACCTTAGTTAAGTAACATATTCTACTTTAATTTTCTCTATAAGTTTTATTTTCTTTGTTAAAGTTTAGGTCTAGGGCACATGCTCCATTAATCTTTTTTATATAGAGTCCAGTATGAGTTTCTGTCTCTCTCTCTCTGCCATATGGATATTTAATTTTTCATATACTGTCTTTTCAAAAGCCCACTTTTTGTCCATTATACACTTACAGATTGAATTGCATATTGCCAAAATTCATATGTTGAAGTCATAATCCCCAATGTGACTGTATTTGGAGATAGGTTCTTTAGGGAAGGAGTAGATTAAATAAGGTAATATGAGGGAGAGCCTAATTCTGTAAGACTGGTGTCCATATAAGAAGAGGAAGAGACGCCAGAGGCCTCCATCTCCATGCTTCCACCATGTTAAGGCCATGTGAAGACAAAGCAAGGTAACCATGTGCAATCCAGAAAGACATACACCAACAGAAAGTTACACGGCTGGAACCTTGATGTTAGACGTCCAGCCTTCAGAACTATGACGTATGAGGAACATACATCTGTTCTTCAAGTCATCCAGTATGTTGCGGCAGCTCAAACAGATTACTGCAGTATCCTATTGAAAATCAGTTGACCACATCTATATGGCTATATTTCCACTCTGTACCATTAATTTATTTGTCAATACTTATAGTCTGCTGATTATTGTGTCTTTATAGTAAGTCTTAAATTAAATCTGGTAGTATAAGTCATATAACCTTGTACGATTAAAAAATTATTTTTGTTATTCTTTATTCTTTACCTTTCCACATGAGCTTTAGGTTCAATTCATAAATTTCACCGAAATTCCTACTGAAATTTAAGCTGTAGTTATGATTAATCAGTCTGTTGATTCATTTCGGAAGACTTTACAACTTTGTAATATTGAGTGTTCCATTCTATGAACACAGTAATTTTCTCTCTATATATTTAAGTTTTCTTAGATTTATTTCATCAGTATTTTGTAGTTATCAGCATATATTAAGCACATCTTTTATTAGATTCATACCTAATTATTTCATGTTTTTGATGTACTTTTAAAAAACACTAATGGTACATTTAAAAATTTCTAATTTCCTATTAGCCTTCCAGCCTTACTGTTTGGATTATTTTTTCAGTTAAGCATAAAAGTCACTGAAGTTTTGTTAAGTTCTAAATTTCTTTTATAAAAACACAATGAGTATATTAAAATGTTTTCATGACATTGCTTTTGTGATACTGTAGTAAAATATAAAACAGTTTCTATTTGTTCCCATTTGACTTAATTATGCTAAAAATTGTGTTGTTGATTTGTATTTACTTCTCTATCCTGGACCTTAGAAATATAAAGAAGAACCTGATTGACATGATAGCTGTCCAGAACGCCATTATAGCTAAAATGGGATATTTAATAATTAGAGTGATAAAAAGATGGGTCAAGGAAATTGCCAAGAAGAGGGGAACACTAGAGAAGAATTATAAACATGAGTAAGAGTCAGCTAACTCAAAAACAGAAAAGAATAGCATTGCTAAGAGAAGATAGAATATTCCTAGTATCCAAAGATTTTGGAATTGTACGGTACTTTCCTGAAATTCTAAACGATTCATTGTATCTAAAGTGTATGGTATGTTTTGTTGGAAAGGGAAAAAATTAGGATGGAGAGCTGGATAGGACTGGTGAATGAAGGGCCTTCCTTTCAAGCTATGGAATTTAAAATATATAAAACTTAACAAAAGCAATTTATTCTGAGGGAGTGTTTTGAATTGGAGACATATGTTGCAGGGGGCAAATTAGTATGGAGTTGTAGACAAATTGATGCTAGAGTTAAGGGAAAAGATTGTCTATAATTATTCCAGTTGGACAGCAGAGTGATTTTTCAAGTTGTTTTGGTGGACATGTAAAATCTCCACACTATTTCAATAATAGTGTAAGTAATATTTTGTAATTTACTTTATTCCATTCAGTGGTATATATTCTAATCATTCTTCAACTCACTGTTACTATAATAGTCTACATACTCTTCTGTTAGGTAGTTATACTGCAATTAGTTTATCTGTTCTCTGTTGCTGAATATTTTGTTTGTCTCTTGCTTTTCCTCTTTATTAAATTTGCTAAACATCTTTATACTTTTTTCTCATTTGACATTTTTCTTAACCCTAGAGTGAAAAGTGTAGGGATGGAAAAAAGAAGCTCTGAATAATTTTAGGATTTTAAATTTTCCATATTGCTTTCCTACAGTGATGTTTAAATATTCCACTTACCCCGAAATTGCAAAGTTTTTATCCATGTTATACCCACTTTTAAGTAAAACAAGTGGTAGAAATATGGCTTTTGTTTACTTAATGTTTACATGAGTGAGATAATAGAATATTACTAGTATATACAATATGAGTAGTAATAATTGTGCATACCATCATTTTTTAATTATTTTTGCACATAATTTTTTGAAATAAAATTTCTGAACTCTTAACATATATGCAGCTTTTTAAACCTGAAGATCATGTGGCATTTAGACAAATTTGTCATTCAGAAATTGAACTAAATATTCCCACCACACCTCCAGGTAAATTTGTACAGTCTAAACCAAGAGCCTCATTATTTTAAGGGTAAGACAGAAAGAAATATCCTTTGGTACTAACTTTTTTGAAGGCAAGTTGTGATACATTCAGTAGTTTTGTCTTAGGCTCTCAAGTGATTAAATGTTTTCATTTTTTTTCCTTAACACAGATTAAATTTATAACAGGAAATACAATCTTGGGTATGGCTTTATGCATATTCACCTTTGTCAGGAGATGACTGTGTGGTTTATCATTAATGTAATAAAAAAAACTTTCAGTTTCTTAGACAAAAAGAGAAATAAAAAGGCAAAATAATAAATATGCACTAGATTATGTTACAAGGCTGTTTTATAAAGATGAAGTATTTTTATCTTACTCTCTCCAGATAAATGAAATATGATGAAATAACAGTATACATCATTTCACGTATCTAAGTTCATAAATATCCATGGCAGACAAGTCTATATATAATGGGAGCTAATATGAACACATTTAAACTCTGAAGCTTCGTTTAATCATAACCTTAAAGATTTCATTCATACATGGACTCAAATGAGCAAACTGAACTAACAAACAAAACAGACAGACTCCGAGAGAGCAGGCTGACGTCTGTGAGGGGAAGGTTCAGGGGTGGAGGGATCAAGCAAGAAAGAAAAGGGGCTCCTGGACATGGGCAGCAGTGCGGTGACTGAGGTGGGCAGGGCTGTGGGTGGGAGCGGAAGAGGGTGTAAGGGGCATACACGGCAATGGAAAAAGTACAATAAAATAATTTGTTAAAAAATTATGCATATTAAAGTGAACAAAATCTACTAGAAGAGAATTCTGAATTACGATCTTCACATACGAATGCTAGTAAAGATGCTAGTGATTCAGAGATCACTCAGTCTGTCCTCCCAACAAGCATTACTAAATACCAACTTCATTCCAAGTGCGGTGGGTATCATTTTGATACAAAAATGAAACACTCATATGTATCTGTTAATTCTTGCTAAAAATCATTTGTATTAGCATATGATGACACTTTAAAACATATACTGACTGTATTTTTAAATGTTAAGGCTATCCTTAAAATTTTAAGGTTTTTGACCCTTTACAAAACTGTCAGGGTGACATATTTGTGGATTAAATGACAAGTTTCTGGAGCAAAAAACTTGGCCTCACAGGCTTGGCTTCTAAAATCAGGGAAGAGTTTGTTTACAAGTAGCCTTGTCCCAGTGAAACCGGAGTATGAGAGGAATTGCAGCGGCAGCCGGGTACACTATTGTAACACAAACATAATAACAAGCAAATACCCTTAGAAGGCCTCAGATGAGAGCCCACTCCTCAAAGGCAGGTGGGGTGGAAAACAGTAGAGGTTATTGCCTTCAGACACAAAACATTTCATTAATTTTTTTTTTAAATTCTTGAGTAGAAATGTAAAAATTTTGAAAGATTGCAAATGCACTTAAGATAGAGTAGGCTGAGACAAGGCTAAAAGAATTATAGATGAGCTAAACACTAATGACTATAAATTTTATGGATTCTTTTATTTTATTGTGGTAACTTTAGAATACAAAGTTATATATATTTCAGGGGTCCAAGAGTATAATTCAATATGGATATACACTATATAGTGTTCACCACTGTAAGTCTAGTTACCACACCATCCTTTACCATACAATTAATATTGATAATCTTTACCTCTTGTACTCTCCCCCCAAATCTGTAATGCTCTGGTAACCACCAGTCTGTTCTCTGCATTTATGATTTTGTTATTGTTTGCTTTGCTTTGTTTATTTGTTTAGCTTTTTGTGCATTTTAGATTCCACATATAAGTGAAATCATATAGTCTTTGTCTCATTCATTTCACTTTGCTTGATATACTCAAGGTCTATTCATGCTGCAAATGGCAAGATTTCCTTTTTTATGGCTGATTAATATTCCCTTGTATGTATACATACATGTATGTATGTGTATATACATGCATCCATCAATGAGCACTTAGGTTATTTTAGGCTATTTATGTATCTTGGCTGTTGTAAATAATGATGCAGTGAATATAGATCTTCTCAAATTCATGTTTTTATATTCTTCAGGTAAACACCTAAAAGTGGAATAGCTGGATCATATGGAAGTTCTAGTCTTAATTTTTCTTTAAATGACTATACATTTTCTCATAGTGGTTGCACTAGTTTCCATGCCCACCAGCACTGCACAAGGATTCCTTTTTTCTCTACATTTTCTCCAACACTTGTTGTTTCTTGATTTTTTATAATAGTTATTCTGACAGGTGTGAGGTAATATCTCATTGTGGTTTTGATTTGCAAGTTCCTGATAATTAGTGTTTGTTGGACATCTGATATGCCTTTTTTCTGCAAATCAATGAATATGATACACCACATTAACAAAATGAAAAATAAAAATTGTACGATCACCTCAATATATGCAAGAAAAGTATTTAACAAAATATCCATTTGTGATAAAAACCCTCAACAAAACAGGTGTAGAGAGAATGAATCTCAACATAATAAAGGCCATATATGAGAAACCCATAGTTAACATCATACTTAATGGTAAAAAGTTAAGAGTTTTTCCTCTAAGATAAGAAAGAAGATAAATATGTCCATTCTCACCATTGTTATTCAGCATATTATAGGAAGTCCTCACCACTGCAATTAGGTAAGAAAAAAATGAATAAAAGGCACTCGAGTTGGAAAGGAAGAAGTAAACTGTAAAAATGTCACCATTTGTGGATGATATAATACTACATATATAAAAATTCCATCAAAAAAACTCCAATTATAACTAATAAATGAATTCAGTAATGTTACAAGGTCAATACATGAAAAACTATGTGGTGTTTCTATACACAGTTAATGATCTATCAGAAAGGAAAATCAAGAAATTATCCCCATTTCCAAATGCATAAAAAATAATAATAAGCTCTTAGGAATGAATATCCAAGGAAGCGAAAGATTTGTACACTGAAAACTATGTCATTAAAAGAAATTGAAAAAGACATGTAAATAGATTGGAATGATTAATATTTGTTAAAATGTTCATACTACCAAAAGCAATCTACAGATTTAATGTGATTATTATCAAAACTGTAATGGCATTTTTCACATAATTAGAATAAAAATTCTAAACTTCATCCATATAAAATTTTGCCCAAATAGCAAAAGCAATTTTTTATTTCTATTTTCTTCATTTTTCAATTACAGTTTCCATTTAATATTATTTTGTATGAGTTTCAAATATTCAGCATAGTGATTAGAGAATCATAACCTGTACAAAGTGGTCCTTCAATATTTCAAGTACGGACATGGCACTGTAGGTAATTACAATATTATTAACTATATCTCTTATGCTGTACTTTATATAGCCAGGACTATTTTAGGACTACCAATTTGTAGTTTTTTATTCCTTAATCTCTTTCACACAACTCTCCAACCCTCCTTCCCTATGGCAACTAAATCTGATCTATTTTGTTTGTTCATTTATATTATATAGATTTCACATACAAATGTGAACATGATATTTGTCTTTGTCTGATTGACTTATTTCATTTAGCATAATACCCTCTAGGTTTATTCATGCTGTCACAATGGTAAGATTTTATTCTTTATGGCTGAGTGATATTCCACTGTATATAGTAACCACTGTGTTTTTATCCACTCTTCTATTGATGGGCACTTGGGTTTCTTTTATAGCTTGCCTATTGCAAATAACGCTGCAATGAACATAGGGTGTATTTATTCTCTTTTCTAAAGATTTTATTTATTATTTTTAGACAGAGGGGAAGGGAAGAGAAGGAGAGGGAGAGAAACATCAACATGTAGTTGCCTCTCACATGCCCCCAACTAGCGGCCTGGCCCACAACCCAGGCATGTGCCCTGACTGAGAATCAAACTGGCAACTCTTTTGTTCACAGGCTGGCGCTCAATCCACTGAGCCACCCCAGCAAGGGCAGGGTGCATATATTCTTTTGAATTAGCTTTTGTTTAAATATATTTCCAGCAGTGGAATCACTGGGTAATAAGGCAGTTCAATTTTTTATTTTTGTTTTGAGGAAGCTTCATACTGTTTTCCACAGTGCGTGCACCAGTCTGCATTCCCACCAACAGTGCATGAGTGTTCCCTTTTCTCCACATCCCCACCAGCACTTCTTTGTTGATTACAGTGGGAAGAGAGAGGGGTGGAGGTGAGAGAAGGTATAAGGGAGACAAATGGTAATGGAAAAATACAATTAAAAATGTTCTTTTCCAAAGAGGACATACAGATGGCCAATAGATATATGAAAAGATGCTCAATGTCACTAATCATCAGAGATACGCAAATTAAAACCACAATGAGATTATCACCCCACATGTCAGAGAGAAATGTTTATGGTGCATTATCTGCTTCCAAGGAAACTTACAATTAAAAAAAAAAACAACAGAAAGAAAAAAAAAAAGAAAACCACCATGGAAAATTCTGAAAAGTGCAACACCTCCTCAAGAAGTGCCTTAGGCAAGCAGAAGTGTTATCATAGGAGATAGCTGACCCATGTATGTCATTGCACCTGGGGTTCTTCCAGTGAGAATGCGGAGGTGGAAGACAGCGGTACCAATGAGTCTAACCCTTTGTAGGCCTAGGCTAGTGTGGGCGTTTGCATCTTTAACAAAAAAGTTTAAAAAGTAAAAAAAAAAAAAAAGGGAAAAGTTTATAGATTAGGACATAAAACTATTTTTTGTATAGCTGGATAGCCTTTGTGTTTTAAGCTATTGCTACAAAGACTCAAAAAGTTAAAAAGCTTGAAAAGTTTATAAAGTAAAAATGTTATACTCATATAAGGTTAATTTAAGGTTAATTGAAAAAAGAAAATAACTTGAAATAATTTAGTATAGCCTAAATGTATAGTCTTTATGAAATCCACAGTAGTGTGTGCCAATATTACAGACCTTCACAGGTACTCACCTCTCACTTTCTCACTTATCCGGAGCAACTTCCAGTCCTACAGGCTCCATTCATGGTAAGTGCCCTCTATAAGTACACCGTATTTTACATTTTATAACCGTAAGTTTATCAGACCTTTTCTATGTTTAAATACATTTAGAAGCACAAATACCATTGTTACAATTGCCTACAGTATTCATTACAGTAAGATGCTGTACAGATTTGTGACCTAGGAACTGTAGGCTCTGCCATATAACCTAGGTGTATAGTAGGCTATACCAGCCAGGTTTATGTGCATAGACTCTATAATGCTCACACAGGGATGAAATCACCTAATGACATTTCTCAGAATGTGACTGTCATTAAGCAACACATGACTGTGAATGTAGTTTGCCTGAGATAGACATGGTTTACACTATCTCTGGAAAGTGACCTTATTTGGACTGTAAGTTATATGATCACCTTTTATTTTATTCATTTATAGGAAGACTGTCTTAATGCTGATGGTAAGTTTTAGAGTTAAAGTGGCACGCATTAAAAATTTTTGAAGTTATCAGGAAAGCTTTGTAATTTGCATTAATATTGAAAGTAAAGAAGAGCTTATGCAAAATTTTTGGAACTTAAAACATTTCCTGTTAAAAACAAGAATAGCATATCATTTTAAAATTAGGTATAAAAATGTTAAATCTAGAAGGGGCTTAATGAGGGACACTGTTGCTTAAGATGTTTTGACTTCCTATTAAATCTACCTTTTAATATGTGAATCAACATATTAACAATTAAGTCAATAGTTAAAAACTACAAATTCACCAATGGAAAAATGATAGTTGCTTTTTTGTTTTGTTTTGTTTTTAAGGGAGACTTGTTAACATGGTCCATAGACTATAAGATACAAACATGATTGTCCCTAAACAAGTAAAATAGTGAAAAATATCCTCTGAAATGTGAAAGATTTAAAATAAATATTTATTTTTAATTTGAATATGTATAATATAAATAAAACATATTTTGTGAATTGTTAAACATGGATAAATTTAAATTAGCAATTTTATACTTCTACTTTAAAATTCACGATAATAGTTAGTTACCATTTTATTCCCTAGCTTTTAAAAGTGAGACTATTAGGAAAAATCCTCAGATATTTCTATAGTAAGAAAGTGAGGATGAAAGGGAAAAAAGGAAGGAAGGGAGAAGGAGTTAGTTAAGTACAGAGGGAAGGAGGAAAGAAAGTCACCTTAATGATTCTACATCAGAAATTCTTAGGTGTATGTTCACCATATAGGTTATCTGAACTCTCTGTGTCTCAGTTTTGTTATATTTGAAATGGAAAAACTAAGATATATACATGTATTCCATGAAATGATGTGAAATAACTGAAAAGTAGAAATACAGCTATGGACACAAGGTAGGTGTTAATTTTAACCTTCTCGAGGTTATATAGACTAAAAGCTCAGACCAGAACATGAAACGCAAGCTGACTTGCAATCATCTGAGCTAATGTGTAGCCAACTCAGATCAATATTGTGGCCTCATCAGCTTGACAGAATTGCTGTAAAGGTGACTTGTAAAGGGAATTGTCCAAATTTCCTCAATTGGAGTGATAAATGATGAATGTCCATAATGGCTGTCAAAAGGGAGCATATTCGATACCCTATTAAGTCCAAAACTCACTTTTTTCTTTGTAGTTTAAACTAATAAGGTTTAAATATCTTTTTTAGTGCCTCTAATAGGAACATTCAGGACACATTTCGGCACAGTTGAGAGATTTTTGACAATTCCCTCAGTCAGTTACCTTTAAAGGTTACTTTATAAACTGAAGATTTTAAAGCTTTCTACATTTCTTATTATTTATCTCATCAAAAGGATCATTTATTTAAATAACTGAAATCATGCAATTGCTTATTCCTATACTGTGGTTAATGCTTTTACAATTTTGAAACATTTTAGAACAGATGGGATATTTTGCTTAAGGAAAACTTGTATTTTCTAGCTTTTCTTAAAGCATATTTTTTTAATATTGTCAAAACATTACAAAATCATTAGGAGACTCCCATGTTAGAGTCTTGTCAGGCATTTCACTATGAACTTACGTTAGGATTCCAGCTATTTTAAATCACCAACAGCCTCCGTCAAGCACAATCTGTTATGGAAGCTGAAATTTGTTTGGGAAATGTTGTAAATGAATTACTATAGTTTTAGCTCGAATGTGTCAAAATGAGTTTGCTGCCAGAGGTCTGTGAAGTTAGACTGGAACGACAGTAAAGAGGAGCTATGATTCTCTAATATTCAGTGACATACTGGGGAGAATGTAGTGTGTTTGTGGTCAATTCTTTCTTACGAGGTGCCCCCACAAAGTAAAAAAACAGAAAGTTAAATATAGCCAGAATTGTCATCAAATCTGCAAGTATAGTTCAGCTTTTAATTCTTCCTGCGTGTATTACCTAAGGAACATATCTTATCTTGCTTTCCAATTAAGAACATTATTTTTTTTTACTTTATATCAGTAAACTGAGGCAAATGAATGCAAGTAAATGTTAAATAAATTTAAACTGAATATTTTATAAGTCAGCTTAAACTAAGTTATGCCACTATAAAAAACACACCCAAATTTAGTGGTTTTATAACAAAAAAATAATTCCTATTGTTACATGTGTTTTTGTTATTTGGCATAAAATCCATGTCTTCTTTATTGTAGAACCTAAAATAAAGAAGTAACTACTATCTAAAACCTATATAGGACCCTTGACATTTTGAGGTCAAAGAGAAAGTAACAATGGCAAACTATAATAGCTCAAAATTTCCATTCCATTAGGCAAAAGGTTGAACAAACAAAGATTGGATAGAAGGATAAATTGATAACTTGAACCAAATAATGCAAACTCCTACAAAATATAGGGAGATATAAATTTACTGGGAAGTTATCATGTTTTAGGTTATCGACAAATAAAAATTTTATTATTAGTTCATAGATCAAGATTATGGGAGTTTCTATTCTCTTACTACATTAGCTTTTTAAACTCATGTTGTACGGAATTTCCTCAAAAAACTAGAGATGGAACTGCCTTTTGATCCATTGACCCCACTGCTGGGACTATACCCTAAGAATCCTGAAACACCAATTCAGAAGAATCTATGCACCCCACCGTTCATAGCAGCATTATGTACAATAGCCAAGTGCTGGCAATAGCCTTAGTGTCCATCTGTAAATGAGTGGATCAAAAAACTGTGGTGCACTTAGATTATGGAATACTATGCAGCAGAAAGAAAGAAGGAAATCCCACTCTTCAAGACAGCATGGATGGACCTGGAGAGCAGTGAAAAAAGCCAGGTGGTGAAAGACAAATACTATATGATGTCACCTATAAGTGGAACCTAATCAACAAAACAAACAAATGAGTAAAATAGAACCAGAGATTTGGAAATAAAGAACAATCTGACAGTGACCAGAGAGGAGAAGAGAGGGAGATCATGGGGGAAAGAAGAGGAAGGGGCAAGCAAAGAAGCAAGAAAAAGAGACTCGTGGGCATGGGCAATGGGGGGGATTGGCTGTGGGAGTTGGGGGGCATGTGGTTATGGTGAGCCAGGAGGGGAAAGGCGGGACACCTGTAACTGAATAACAATAATTTTTTTAAAAAAGGAGAAAAAAAATGTTGTTGAAAGTTGGCTCGAGGTGATATCCTATTACTAACGAAAGATTCATATACTCTCAAATATCTTTAATTCCTTTGCAGTTATTGAAAAACTCTTCTGACTAATGAATTAACATGACTAAAAAACTTTGCCATAATTTTTACAAAAACATTTCAGTAACAATAAATATTAGGAAAGCCCTTTAATTTCAAGCTGGCTTTATGTATTCTAATTCTAACCTAAAATTCTTATAAAGGGAAATAAAATATATCAACTTAGGATAAGACACAATACATGCATTATAAATATAGCAGTAGCAATTTCCAACTAGTAATTTATAAAGGTACTTCTTTGTCATAAAGATGATGCTTATCATAAATTATAAATTTAAATTAATTTTCAGATATTTAGAGTTAATGGAGGTTGTATATGTGTTAAAATAAAAGCAGTGTGGTCAGAAGTAAGGGAGATTTCTGTTCTAACAGAATTGTATTTGAATTAATTTTAATCTATGATGTGTTTAAAATATGTCTTAAGATAAACCTTAAAATCTCTTTCAATGGTGTTATTTGCAAAATTGAAATAATATTTTTCTCATGATTGTTTTGCAAGATGCATGAGATACACTTGAGGTAGCTGCTCAATAAAAATTTTTGTTCTCTTCCTCCTTTTTCTTCAGGTATTCCCCATTCAAAAAAAAAAAAAAAGGAAGCATTTTTTCTTTTAAATAAAGATTATCTTTTGGGGATTGTATTCCTGTAGAAATATATACTAAGCCTGCAAAAAAACATATTCCCAGGATAGTAATTGGGGTCATGAATAAATTCATACATGACACCTTTCAAGGAAAATACAAAATAAGGAACATGTTTTGTATTTTCTCCCATAAGGAATTACTGTCCACCTTGAGTGTGAAATGATGAACAAGTAATAATATCTGAGGAGGTGAGATCATTGGACAACTGTGCAGCCTCTAGGTTTCTTCTAATTAAGTCAAGTTAAGGAGTTAAGTTCATTACTCCATGTTCTACATATTCTTGAATACATACAGGTACAAATAATATTCAAAATTGAAATTCAAAGTCAAACATCATATCACCCACAGATCTACCTACTTACAGTAGCACACGGACTATGTAATATATTAATTAAGAAATGGAATATTCTAAGATATTTTTATCTTTGACTATAATAAAAATTCAGAAGGATGATATAGTTCAGTTCTGTATACTATATGCAGCATTCTTATAGTCTACTCTTAATCCATTAAGCTTTTTTTTAATTGGAACTTTTAATAAATTATTAGTACTTCCACAGTCATGTGACATATCTGAGAGAAAGCACAGTAACAAAATATACATATTTTTCATTCTGACAAATTATAGAATTATATAAATTATCAACTGTGGTGAGTCACTGTTTTACAGAAGAGACACAAAAATTATAATCTGATTTGGGCATCATATTAACTTTTGCAAGTATAGTAATCCAGGTACTCAATTTTCCCCCTTAAAGTAAATGCATTGTCTAAAACCTTCAAACCCTTCCATTCTGTATACAGAGTTGAAAAAAACTAATAATTAAATAGAAGCAATAGAAATCATTAATATTTCTTTCTAAGAGCTAATGTAAAGAGGCCACTTACCATACTGTTTGTTCCCAACAGTGACTAATTCCATATTATTAATTATTTTGCAGTAAAAGAGGTGAGTGTAAAGACCTAATGATGGTTATACAATTGGGAATGGAATTTAAATATTCTTATTCTCAATGCGGCTCACTTCAAGGCTTAGCAAATGATATAATTTTATTTGAAGTATAAACAGATATATAGGACATACTTCTGTGGGCTTTTTACCCTCTGCATGTTTTCACTATTGAATAAATTGTCAAAGGTAAACAAAGCCTAGTAAATGTGTGTTTTCAATAAATAATGAGAATTAAATGTTGAATATTTTAAACATGAGAAGTTTAAATAACATAGGAAAGCAGCAATACCTCTGCCTTTTCTGCTGCACTTCATATGTGCATTTGTGTTTGAAAATTGCAACGGTGATTACTCTGTTTAGTGAACAATATCATGTTAAATTGTGTAAAGAGAGAGAAGAATATTCATGTTCCTTACTCAATATAGCAAATATTCTTTCTGAAAATGACTTTATAGATTATAATAAGGCAATATGTGTTCTCTTTTTATTTTCCTCAAATTAGTAAGGCAAAATTTAACATAATTTGGTATTGAATTCTACAATACAGTTAAACAATGAAAAATTTTCTCTAAGAAATAATTTAATTGGACCTTATCATTAATCATCTAATAGTAAAACATTTTGAAGACATTTTTGGTATTTCATAACATTTCATGACAGCAAAGAATAAATATACAAGGTAGAATGAAAAGAATGACAAAATATATAAAATAGTATTTAAAATGTATTTTGACACTTTATTTTTATTATAATAATGTGTGTTTATACTTTTTATTTAATGTTATAATTTAAATTTATACTGATATTCACCCATCTTCTGCTTGTAAAAGTCAAAGTCATCTGTTATTAAATTAGAGTTCTCAGAGTATTATTTAATTAAATTTTGACAATTAATGCAAAGCAGGAAAATCATTCCTGGTGTTTTCTTCATTTTCCTGCTAGAATGACAGATGCAATTATGTAGTCACATCCATTCTTTTTAAATTTATTTTATTTTTTATTTTTATCATTTACTCTATTACAGTTGTCCCCTTTTTTTTCTCTTTTGCCCCTCTCCACCCAGCCTCCCTGCCCCTCCACACCCAATCTTCTCTCCCTTGTCCATGTCCACGGGTCATTCATACCTGTTCTTTGACTAATCCCTTCCTCTGTCTTCCATCATCCTCCCTATATCTCCTCCCCTCCTACAGCTATCACTCTGTTCCATGTTTCCATGTCTCTGTTTCTATTTTTCTCATTAGTTCATTTTGTCTATTACATTCCAGTTATAAATGAGGTCATATGGTATTTGTCTTTTGACAACTGGCTTATTTTACTTAGCATCATAGTCTCTAGTTCCATCCATGCTGTCACAATAGGCAGGAGTTCCTCCTTTCTTTCTGCTGCATAGTATCCCATTGTGTACATGTACCACAGTTTTTTAATCCACTCATCTACTGATGGGCACTTGGGCTGCTTCCAACATTTGGCTATTGTAAACAGTGTTGCTATGAACATAGGGGTGCAGAAGTTCTTTTGAATTGATGTTTCAAGATTCTTAGGGTATATTCCCAGCAGGGAAATTACTCAGTCATTAGGCGGTTCCATTTTTAAATTTTTGAGAAAATTCGATACTGTCATAATAAAAATAAAATGCATTAAGTTATTCTTAAATAAAGGACCTGTATATAATCTTTCTTTCTCTGAGCTTTCAAATATATATTCCTAAGTGCAAAATAAAACTCTTTAATAAGAGCCATGTTTACCATTTTAAAAAATAATTGGAACATATGTCTTCTTATGGGATGCTAAGGCCTCACAACCAACTAGAAATGTGTAGATAACTTTGTCTTGATTAGAATGAGAAAAACAGTAGTTTCTAATAGAATCAAGGAACAAGATAAAAAAAATGTGCTGTAGAGGATAAAGTATGAATGGTTTTGATAATTCACATTTTACCATTTTGTTTAACATTTTATTTATGTGATGGCTGAACAACACTAACACAAATTTCCCATTATTAAGACCATATATACTCTCATAACACTATGTACTTCTTTTTAACATTTATCACAGTTGTAAAATAGTACATACTTAAGAAATTCTGTTTCTGTTTATCTTGCCCACTAGGCTGTACATTCAACGAGGACCATGTCTGTTCTTGCTCACTAGTGGACTGCCAGAGCTCAACTAAGCTGAAGGAGCTCATGGTCGATATGTATAAAACGCTCAGTTAATGAATAAATGATCCTCAGTGTGTACAATAGGGTGTCTCGATTTCCAAATGTGAAAGAAATAAGACAGAGCAGCTGCCGTCCATGTCCCATCAAGATCCCCACATTACATGAGTTTTGTGCATTCTAGGGCAGATCCCAACCCACAGCCCTCACAGCTCTGCATGGGGATTCTCTCTGGCTGCTGGTGTTGCTCTGCAATAGGGGAAGCCTGCCATGCTAGGTAAGGGCTGTTCTCTCCAAGGACAAGACTGATGGGTCGATTTGTAAACTCATTTGCTGTTTGATGATCTAATTGCAGAATTGTGTTTCCTAAGCTGGTAGCAGAGTTAACAGGATTGAACTCCAGTTGTCCACGGAGGAAACCTGATTGATCCCAGGCCCTCTATTGGCTTCTGTTTTCTCTTATCTCAATGTCCCCCTCTTATGCTACTGTACATTTCTCTGGGATAACACTCCAAAGAAAATACTTGCATTGGAATTCTTTCTCAATACTAATTCTGAAAGAATTCAAATTAAATCAGACCAATTCTTAGAATGAGCAAAACAAAGAAACAAAAAACACTTTGTAGAAGGAAATTTGTTATCATAATCTTTTTTCTTGCCCAAGTGTTTTCCTTTTTGATAAAACTATTTTGTTAATCATACAAATGAAAATTCTATAAGAGCATAAATTCTTGATTATTTTTACAATAATAGTAAAAAGCAATAATACACATATTCCTAGAAAAAAATGTGTCTTCAGATTCTCTAAGGTTAAAAAACAAAGTTTAAGCATTTCTCTAGCTCTTCACTAAAACCTAATAAATTTATATGTCACTCATCTTTCTATTTACCATTCATTCTGTTCTGTGATTCATTCATCCAATGACCCATTCATCTCTCCACCCTTCAAATAAAGCTTTCTTGAATAACTAGTGTGGGCTAATACATATATTTTCCCCACAGTCCACAATAGCTTACTGCTAGTAGAAAACCATAAAATTTCTGAATATGTGATAAAGAAGCTACATGCATGTACCAGTGTTATTTTAAACCACAAATACATAAATTTTGTATTTGCGTTTCAGTGTGGATTAGTTCAATAAATGTGCATTATTTATATCAGCATAACTACCATGGATTGTAAAAGGCATGCCAGCAAACTTATGTACAAAAAAACATGTCAAAGCTTAGTTAGAACTAAGATTATAATTATAACTGTTTACAAATCAGAAGTGTCTTACTTATCTAATAATTTAAAAGACACCAGAAATAACTGTAAAAAGCCAACCATTATCTTGTGAGTATTTGCATTCCTTTCTAATAAATATGGTAAAGAAGTCTTATCTTTGATGAAAAGAAAGTATCCTCTTGAGGAGGAAGAAGGCGGAGTGAATGGGAGTCACGCTGACCTCCTCCCAAGACCAGACTGGAATTGCGACTAAATAGTGGAGAAATCACCTGGAAAACAATGGAACGATAGAGGGAGAGGAGCCTTGGAGCTGTGGACAGACAGTGGAATCAACTCTCACACATTCCAACCAGTGAGAAGTGCGGTGGAGGCTCGAGAGGGAGGGCTGGGTGCCCACGGGCACCAGCACCAAAGGGACATTGAAATGGCCAGTTAGCTCCCCCTGAGAAGAACAGGGTCTAAATCATAAACAGGGACCCTAAACTACAGCAGCTGAAACCAGGAAAACACACGGACAAAACGCAACCCAGAAAAGCTTAGGGGTGCTCTTTGCCAGAGACAGGCGGCTGGGGATGCAAAGAGACATTTAAAGGGCCACCGCAAAAATTTGCAGCGGCAGCCACCCTCCTTGATCTCTGACTAGAGGTGACAGCAGCGTGGGCTGGTGCCTGGGAAAAGATTGGTGAGGAAAACTTTGTGAAGAGAACTGAGATGGTGGCGGGTGGAGGCCCGGTGATAACACACCTCCCACTCTGCAGCTACCATCTCGCTCAGGCATAAGGGAATCAATTAACCTGCCTTTTCTGCACTCCGCACACAGCTTGTGTGCATGTGAGCTGGGGGGCTGAGTGCAGACTGGCTGGGAGAGCCTTGAGGAGACACTGGAGATGGAGGTGTTGGGGAAAGAATGGGAGGAGGAACCAGGGAGTCCCGACTCCCTCCCCATTCCACAGTCTCCATTTTGCATAGGTGGTGCGCCCCCCCGAAGAGGCAAAAGCGGCCCACGGGAGCCAGATGGCCTGCGAATACAACGTGGTTCACAGAAATAGTAGATCCCTGGCCAAAGGGGTCACAGAACTGCCCAGAGACCCCTGAGGAGAGATTGGAAACGGAGACATTGGGGAAAGAACGGGAGGAGAAACCAGAGAATCCCAACCCCTTCTCCTTTCCGTAGTCTCCATTGTGCATAGGCAGGCCACACCCCCAAAGAGCCAAAAGCTGAAAAACACACAATAAAGAGCCCCAAACTACCCAGTGCAGGCTTGCACACGCACGCCGAGTGGCCAGCAAGGGTTGGCCAGCGTGTGTGTGGACCCGCGACTGCGTGATCTGGCAAGAGCTCCCACAGGTTGGCGCCCACAGGGCCTGTGAGGGAGGGCACAGATCCACGAGGGAAGGCGTATACTGGAGCTACGCAGGCCACGCGTGCAGAGCAGTCTGCAGAAATAGAGGGTCCCGGGCCAAAGGGGTCACAGAGCTGCCCAGAGACCCTGGAGGAGAGACTGGAGACAGGATTAACCAGAGTCTTAGAGCTGATTTCCTCCCATTTCTGTAGTCTCCATTTGGCGAGGGCAGGCAATGCCCCCAAAGAGCCAAAAGCAGGGAAAGCACACAATAGAAAACCTTAAACTGACCAGTCCCAGGGCACCCACTGGGCGTGGGCGCCAGACGAGTGCCTGAGGTTGGGCGAATAAGCACCCAAGAGGGCTGGAGATCCTGTTGGGCCAGGGAGTACATGCAAGGAGCTGTTGTAAGAGTGCAGAGCGATCCACAGATATAGAGGATCCCTGGCCGAAGAGGTCACAGAGCTGCCCAAAGCAGGAGTCAGACATAGACAATAGACTCCTGGAAAGCTCAAACAAATGACTGAAGTTCATATAGGGTCAACAACAGACATCATCAGAGGCAGGCCCAGAAAGAAAACTGAAGAAGAAAATGAATGAATGAATGAATGAATGAATGAATGAAAAGACCTACCTACTACCATAGAAGTTTAATCCACAAAGTTAGGAAATCTAGACAGCCCAATTGAAGCAGAAGCAAAAATCAATCAATCAATCAATAAATTACTTAACAGACTCTCACAAAAATGGGAGGAAAAAGAAGGTCCCCCCAAATGAGTGGAAAAGGGGACTCCCCACAGAGAGAGCTAAATGAAATAGAGGCAAGGGAACTATCAGATATTGAATTCAAAACAATTGTTCTAAGGAAGCTCAATGAGCTCAGCCAGCTCAGAGAGAACTATGAGAAACTGCAGAGAAACTATCAGGATCTTACAGCAAACTATATCAGCCTGGAAAAGGACATAGAAACTATCAAGAAGACACAAGAGGATATGAAGAATACCATTTCTGAATTGAAGAAGACAGTAGAAGGAATCCAAAGCAGGCTGGATGAAGCCGAGGATCGAATCAGTGAGATGGAGGATAAGGTAGAAAGAAGCTCCCAGAAAGAACAAGAAATGGAAAAACGACTCAGAAAGAATGAAGAGGCACTTAGGAAAATGCAGGACAACATGAAACTAAATAATATCCATATAATAGGGATACCAGAAGGAGAAGAAGAGGAGCAAGGGATAGAGAAAATCCTCGAAAAAGTAATGATGGAAAATTTCCCCAATTTGAGGAGAGAAAAGGTCCCATGGACACAGGAGGCACAGAGGACCCCACTCAAGAGGGACCCAAGGAGGTGCACTCCAAGACACATCATCATTAAAATGGTAAATGTCAAAGACAAAGAGAGAATCCTCAAGGCAGCAAGGGAGAAGGAGAAAGTAACATACAAGGGGGCCCCGATATGCCTAGGAGCTGACTTCTCAACAGAAACACTACAAGCCAGAAGGGAATGGCAACAAATATTCCAAGTCATGAAAAGCAAGGACCTACAACCAAGGCTGCTCTACCCAGCAAGGCTCTCAATTAAAATAGAAGGTGAAATAAGGAGTTTCCAAGACAAAAGAAGGCTAAAAGAATACATCTCTACCAAACAAGCACTACAAGATATACTAAAGGAACTGGTTTAAGAAGATGAAGGATAAGAGTGAGAAAGAGAAAAACACAGGTACAAAAAGAAAAAATGAATAGGTTCCTATCAGTAATAACTCTCAATGTTAATGGACTAAATGCTCCAATCAAAAGACACAGGATAGCTGAATGGATAAGAAAACATGACTCATACATATGCTGCCTACAAGAAACCCACCTCAGAGCCAAAGACCTATACAGATTGAAAGTAAAGGGATGGAAAAACATATTCCAAGCAAATGGGCAAGAGAAAAAAGCAGGGGTTGCAATACTTATATCAGGCAAAATAGATTTCAAAACAAAGGCCATAAAAATAGACTCAGAGGGGCACTTTTTAATACTTAAAGGAAGAATCTAACAAAAAGACATAAACATTGTAAACTTATATACCCCCAATATACGAGCACCCAAGTATATAAGGAAAATCTTGGACGACTACAAAAGATATAGACAGCAACACACTGATAGTAGGGGATTTCAACACTCCACTGTCAAAAATGGACAGATATTCCAAACAAAACATCAATAAGGATATTGTGGAGCTGAATGACACACTGAATCAAATAGACTTAACTGACATATATAGAACCTTACATCCCAAAGAAGCAAAATATACATTCTTTTCAAAGGCTTGTGGAAGTTTTTCAAAGATAGACCACGTGATAGGACACAAAGCAAGCCTCAGCAAATACAGGAAAATTGAAATAATACCAAACTTTTTCTCGGACCACAAGGGCTTAAAACTGAAAATCAGCCTCAAAGAGAAAAACTTGCAAACTCATAGAGATTGAACAGTAGACTATTAAACAATGAATGGGTCAATAATGAGATAAGAGAAGAAATCAAAAAATTTCTGGAAACAAATGAAAACGAACATACAACAGTCCAAAACCTATGGGACAGAGCAAAGACAGTTCTGAGAGGGAAGTTCATAGCAATACAAGCTTACCTAAAAAAGATAGAAATATTTCAAATAAAAAACCCAACACTACAACTTCAAGAACTGGAGAAACAACAACAACAAATAAATCCCAGAGCAAGTAGAAGGAAGGAGATAGTCAAGATGAGAGCAGAACTGAATGACATAGAGACGAAAAGAACAATTCAAAGGATCAACCAATCCAGAAGCTGGTTCTTTGAAAAGATAAATAAAATCGACAAACCTTTAAGCAGACTCATCAAGAAAAAAAGGGAGAGGACCCAAATTAATAATATCAGAAATGAAAGAGGAGAAATAACAACTGATACCACAGAAATACAAAGGATTGTAAGAAACTACTATGAACAATTATGTGTCAAGAAATTTGAAAACCTTGATGAAATGGACACATTTCTAGAAAAGTATAATCTTCCAACACTGAAGAAGAAACAGAAAGCTTGAACAGACCGATAACAGCTGGGGAAATTGAAGCAGTAATCAAGAAACTCCCGGCACACAAAAGCCCAGGATTCACAGGAGAATTTTACAAAACATCTAAGGAAGAGCTAACCCCTGTCCTTCTCAGACTATTCCAAAAAATCCAAGAGGAAGGAAGACTCCCAGACTCTCTTAATGAGATCAGCATCACCCTAATCCCAAAACCAGATAAAGACCTTACAAAGAAAGAAAACTACAGGCCAATTTTGCTGATGAACGTAGATGCTAAAATCCTCAACAAAATATTGGCAAACCGCATCCAGCAATACATTCAAAAGATTATCCACCACGATCAAGTGGGATTCATCCCAGGGATGCCGGGATGGTTCAATATATGCAAATCAGTAAACGTGATACATCACATAAAAGAAAAGACAAAAACCACATGATCATCTCGATAGACGCAGAAAAAGCATTCGATAAGGTACAGCACCCATTTATGATCAAAACACTCAGCAAAATGGGAATAAATGGGGCATTCCTCAACGTAATAAAGGCCATATATGAAAAACCTACAGCCAACATCATACTCAATGGGCAAAAACTGAAAGCTTTCCCACTAAGATCGGGAACACAACAAGGATGTCCGCTCTCACCGCTTCTTTTCAACATCGTATTGGAAGTCGTAGTCACAGCGGTCAGACAAGAAAAAGAAATAAAAGGTATCCAAATAGGAAAGGAGGAAGTAAAACTATCATTGTTTGCAGATGACATGATAGTGTACATAGAAAACCCTGTAGAGTCTACCAAAAAACTACTCAACCTAATAAGTGAATTTGACATAACAGCAAGATACATAGTCTATATTCAGAAATCAAAGGCATTTTTGTACACCAGCAATGAAATAGAAGAAGAAGAAATCAGAAAAAAATATACCATTCGATATAGCAACAAGAAAAATAAAGTACCTAGAAATAAATTTAACCAAGGAGGTAAAAGACCTGTATGCAGAAAACTACACAACATTGAAGAAAGAAATTAAGGAAGACACAAATAAATGGAAGCATATACCATGCTTATGGATTGGAAGTATTAATATCATCAAAATGCCCATACTACCCAAAGCAATTTATAGATTCAATGCAATCCCTATTAAGATACCAGTGATTTATTTCACAGAAGTAGAACAGACATTGCAAAAATTTATATGGAACTACAAACGAACCTGAATAGCTGCAGCAATTTTGAGAAAGAAAAACAAAGTAGGAGAGACCACAATACTGGACATCAAACTATACTACAAAGCCACTATACTCAAAACAATCTGGTACTGGACAGACCCATAGGCCAGTGGAACAGAATAGAAAGCCCAGAAATAAGCCCAGGTCTATATGGGCAACTAATATTTGACAAAAGGGGCAGAAGCATAAAATGGAGCAATAATAGCCTCTTCAACAAATGGTGTTGGGAGAGCTGGACGGCTACATGCAAAAAATTGAAATTGGATCATCAGCTGAGACCATACACAAAAATAAACTCAAGACGGATAAAAGACTTAAACATAGGTTGCAACACCATAAAAGTCCCAGAGGAGAACATTGGTAGGAAACTCTCAGATATCCCATGCAGCAATTTTTTCACCAATATGTCTCCTAAAGCAAGGGACATAAAAGAAAGGATAAACAAGTGAGACTCATCAAAATAAGAAGCTTCTGCACGGCTAAAGAAAACATCAGCAAAATGAAGAAGGAGCCAACACTATAGGAAAATATATTTGCTAATGATACATCAGATAGAAGTTTGATCTCCAAGATATATAAAGAACTCACTCGACTCCACTCCAAGAAGACAAACGATACAATCAAAAAATGGGCAAAGGACCTGAGCAGATGCTTTTCTAAAGAGGAGATACAGAGGGCCCAGAGACATTTGAAAGGATGCTCAGCATCACTAGCCATCAGAGAAATGCAGATCAAAACCACCATGAGGTACCACCTCACACTGGTCAGAATGGCCATCATAAACAGATCAACAAACAACAGGTGCTGGCGAGGTTGTGGAGAAAAGGGAACCCTAGTCCACTGTTGGTGGGAATGCAGACTGGTGCAGCCATTGTGGGAAGCAGTGTGGAATTTCCTCAAAAAGCTGAAAATGGAACTGCCTTTTGATCCAGTGATTCCCCTGCTGGGACTATACCCTAAGAATCCCAAAACGCCAATCCAAAAGAACCTATGCACCCCAATGTTCATAGCAGCACAATTTATAATAGCCAAGTGTGGAAGCAACCTAAATGCCCATCAGTCGATGATTGGATCAAAAAATTATGGTACAGTTACACAATAGAATACTACGCAGCGGAAAGAAAAAAAGAACTACTAAACTTCGTGACAACATGGATGGAACTAGAGAGCATTATGCTAAGCGAAATAAGCCAGGGGGCGAAAGACAAATACCATATGATCTCACCCATAAGCAGAACCTAACCAACAATACAAAGATGCAAGGAAAATAAGACCAACAACACTGAAAGGAAAAGAAACCAACAGAGACAAGAAGGAAGGAGGAGGGAGGGGTGGGGGAAAAGGAAGGGAAAGGGCAAGTCAAGGAACATATAGCAAGGACGCATGGACAAAACCAAAGGGGAAGGGTTGGGAGGAGAGGGGGCAAGGGAAAGTGATGAGGGGAAGGCAGAGACAAATGTATTTGAAAAAATAAATAAAATAAGTTAAAAAAAAAAGTATCCTCTTGAAGAAGTGCTACTTTAGAATTACTTTCTTATTCCACTGGATTAAATAAAGCAAAAATATTCTATGTTAGTATTAAATTTACTAGTTTTTCATGTATAATACTACAATGCAGAAACTTCATTGCTAACACATGGAAGTATGAGTCAGGATGAATAAGACCTGCCATAAATTCATAAAAGTTGTTATTGCTAAAGTGAATTGTAGAATGCCATTTAAAGCATTTCATTTGTCCTCCTATCACGTATAATCTGCACAGCAGATTATACTTTTAAATGTTTTCTATTTGACTTTACAAAATGGGCAACATTAAATGTAACTTATGCTTAAAAAATACTGAGGGAGTACATGGAGCATGTACAGTAGCATTGATGGTACTTTCTAAATATATGTTTTCAAGAGTATCAGATATTCTTTCTTGTATTATGTTTGTAAATTAGAATAACTTATGAA
Organism: Pteronotus mesoamericanus; assembly: GCF_021234165.1. Taxonomy (NCBI): domain Eukaryota; kingdom Metazoa; phylum Chordata; class Mammalia; order Chiroptera; family Mormoopidae; genus Pteronotus; species Pteronotus mesoamericanus. The sequence goes on along the minus strand of NW_026555285.1, from coordinate 34,601,985 downwards.
GTACTTTAAAATGTTTTATCTATGTATATGTGAATCATACACATCAGTAATAATGATGAATATTGTTATTCCTTAACTTTCTGTAAAGACAAAATTCTAGAAGACAAGTGTAAACAAAAAATCAGAATTAGATTGAGTCTCCATTAAAACTTATGGCTAAGTTTTCATTTGTGTTTATGTTTTGCTTTGTTTTTAATAGGTGATTATCCAAACTCTCAGAATAATTAAACACAAACAATTCTGGATAATTTAGTTATTGGAAAACATGTTTCTAAAGTAAGATTATGAGAATAAGTTTCTTAGATGTAGAATTTAGTGACTTGCCACCTACCTAAATCTAAAAATATATTTATCAAGTCACTGAGAGACACTGCTCATGTTTGAAAAACATGATCTTGTGGCAATTTACATTTTTAAATTACATTTTAATTATACATGTAAAATTACCAATAACTAGAATAAGACTTGTTCACCAGAATGTCATGCCTTTGTTAAGGCATAATATAAATCTTTCACAGGACTCTTTACTGAGTAAGAGAACAGGTGGACACAGATGTGCAGAGATTTTCCATGGTCTGCCTGGAAGTAATGCTTCCTTCCTCAGAGAGGGGGAGATCAAACACAAGGTGGGTGGCAACACGAGGGAATAAAGGAAGCATCTGTTACTTACAAGTAAATGGATCTGGACTTGTTTCAGAATGTGTGGAGGGAACTGAAAGAGCAACAGGTAATGGTTTGGCTTTCTAAATGTCAATGCTTGATGTGAGGTAGGATACGATGTTATTTCTTAAAATATGAAGGGGAAATTAAAACCGAAACATTTTTGGTGATTTTCTAGTTAATTCAGAGGGATAGAGAGAAATCTTCCTCAGAAAAATAAGACCAAAGTATAAGGTAGTTGGCTAGCTGAGCATAGCTTCTGAATGCTCTGAAATATGTCCAGTAATAATTAGAGCAGTGCTCCTAGCCAGTGTCAAGTAGCCGAACTGGTGGAATTATCATGGAAATAATCTAGAGAATGTGGGAGAAAAAGTAGATGTGATTCTCTCCACAGAATCACCTTTCTGTGCTTTTCTCAGGCATCAGTTTCTTTAACAGTTCTGTAAATGAGGAAGAATTCTCCTGAGGAAACCAAAACTTACAGAATAAAAACGTGTATCTTAGCTATCCAGAATTTTGACATGATTCAGTAAAATCTCACATACTAAAAAAAGCTCTAGGATTGTCTGTTTTGAAAAACAGGTATATATAACATATGTTCTCAGACAGATGTCAATGTGAAAATCAGAAGCCTGGGAAAGGGTTTGTTAATGATTGCACAGTTCAAGAACAAATGGCCCTGGCTGGGTAGCTCAGTTTGTTAGAGCATGTTCCCAGTACGCCAAAGTTGGAGGTTCGATCCCCAATCAAGGCACATACAAGACTCATTCAATGAATGCATAACTAAGGGGAACAACAAATTGATCTCCTCTCTCTCTCTCTCTCTCTCTCTCTCTCTCTCATCAATAAACAAAAGTTAAAAAAGAAGAAATGTTATAGGGTGATTGGGCTCATGGGCTAATGACCTGATATTGGCATATGCCCATTAAACTTATCACAGAACATAAGGATGACTGGATCCCTCTGTGATCCGGAGAGGCAAGCAGAGAGGACTGGATTGAGTGTCAACAGCTTCTACTTGGGTAGCTGAGATCTTTTTTAAATGACATTTTGGGGAGAAGGCTAGGATGACCTTCTGAGGAGTAAAATGCAGTAATCCAGGAGCACATTGCTCCCTAACCACACCAGCTCAAGAAGAATCTTGAGAGAGAACTGTTAGACAAGTGGATCTCACTGGAATATCATTCAAAGCTCTAAACCAGGGGAAGCGCTTACTCATGGGAAAGCTAACAAGTAGAGGTCTCAGTGAAATAGTTTTTGCTTCACTCTAGGGGAAAAGAAACAGAGTATTGAAGTTTATTTGGCAACAGCAAACCCCAGGGCAGAATCCAAACTCAGGTTTTATCAATTATGGATGAAACTACATTATAATGCAAAAATTGAATTTTGAAATGTCAGAGTACAGATTGGTTTTCAAAAATACCTCAAAGGCTACCTCAACACCTTGTCCATGCTGTTAAATTGCTGCTTCATCATGACTATGTGTGTGTAAGATAGGCATTTTAGAAAGAAGGAATGTAACAGTCATGTTTGTAATATAATTTGAGTGGCACTTCTCCCAAACCATGTAACATAGTTTTGAATGTCTAACACTAGAAGACAAAAAAAAAAAAATTGTAAATACATTTACTTAGTATCACTACATTTTTCAAATGCAAATATTCTGGTTATGTAACACATATTAAAAGGCTAGAAATCTTCACCACTGAAATTTTTTAAAAAATTAAAAATATTTTTAAAAAAGTAGGGAAAAAAACAACAAAAATCCGTCACTGAGATGTTTGATGTTTTCAACTTTTACCGTGACGGTAGACCAAAGGATATTTCTTGTTACTATCTAGCAACGGGGAGGGAGAAAATCTGAAGTCTTTGTCGTGAGGAAAGCTGGCAGCCATCACATCAGCAGGAGATGCATGATGACTGAAAACAAACTACCAACACAAGCCAGAGCCTCCTCCTTTTTGTTTAGATTCACAACAGTAACCCCAGCTTTTGCAATTCTTTGAATGGGGTCTATATTTTCAACAATTTAAATGCTAAATCTATAAGGAGTGACTTCTAGCTGCCATGGATAGTGATCAGCTTGGTGAATGAAACATACACAGAAGTCTTGGTTATTATCTCAAAGTTATTATTCCAGAGCACATTAGTAACCATTTGTGCTTGAGTTGGTTTTATTTGTTTGTTTTGAAATTTTACAAAGGATGAGTCACATTTCTTCTCTTTTCCTAGAATGAGTTCACTAAAGCACGATAAATTAGAAACTCAAGTGTCATATGAAATCTGGAACATACATGGTCCTGAAGGTGAATAGGGAAGGAGAAAAGATGAATGAGTATGAGGAGCAACTGATTTAGTGTTTACAACATAGCCTTAAGTTAGCCTAAGGACAAGGTACAGGATCCTCAAGGTTTCTTTCTCCATAGACCAAACAGTGGTGTTCATATGATAAAAAGGATATGCTCCTTGCTTAAGCAATATGAACATTACTGAAAATCATTTCCCATCAACAAACATAAGTGATTATTTCACATTAACGTACCATTATACTATTTTCTCATAAATTCATAATGTGTTAATCCTAAACAAATTTATATTAACTAAAGAGAGAAACTCCTTCTGGAAAAATATTATATTCAGATTCCCAAAAGCACCAATATTGTCAATATTTATTAAAATTCTATTTCACCAGAACTCATAAATAAAATGTAAGAACATATGTTCTTTGTCCCTCAGTAAAGACATCTAATATATTTTAAGAGACTGTTCATGCTTTTATGACTACAGACAAATAATATTCTACCAAAGCATTAATATACATAATTCACCATAGCTCATTTGCACAGAAAATTACGGAACATGGAGACGCTGGGCGCAGAGCATTAGCAAGGCACCAAACACGTTAGTCCTGAGATCATTTGGCTGCAAAATTCTTGCTTAGATACAGTGTATATTCTTACAGCACAATAAATATAATAATTTTTTTAAATGCAGTTGTTTTTCAGGTTCTAAATTTATTAACATTCATTTTAAGTAGCCAGCAGATGTGTAATGGTTCAGAAAAAATAAATTTGTTGAGCTAGTTTATGTTCAAATCATTATTCATAATTAGGCTTCACTATCAAATTTTCCACAGAATAAGTAATTGTGTGACTATAGAAAGATCAGGGGGGAGAAACTATATTTGAGTTCATCTTGTCATATAAAAAAAGCAAGTTTATAATCATTGTTTTACATGAAGAGTTGTATTGATATAAATTGCAGTATTAGAAGGCCATACTAATAAACTCCATTGAGTATTCCTTTAATAACTCTCTCAACAAAGTTTGGAAAAACAACTTACGTGAAATTGGTGATGCAATTTGTTAAAATTAAAAAATGTTCCCAAAATCCTTTATTGTCTCAAGGAGCTATGTCTCGGTGATTAATTAACAAGGGATAAACTTGTTTCCAAAGGTGAAAAGAATGACAAAGGTAAATGATAGAGGTTCTTTTGCTAGAGAATCTATACATGCACATGTTGCAGAATTTCACATACATGAATATGGCGGTAGTAGGTGTTTATTTACTCTTTCTTAATGAAAATGGAAGAGTAAAATAGCACTATGATTTATCTTTTACAACTCATTATTTTATTTCAGAACTTTTGTAAATTTCTATTTTCAATACCTATATTGATCAATCCCATTTCCCTCAAGCTTAATGTCCAGCCTACCTGAAAGCATTATGCAACCACTCCTCTTGGAGGCCTTGTTGCCTCCTGAGGACAGAAATACATACAAAGCAGGGTGTGAGTCAGGAACATCACAAGCCTCCCTGACCTCAGTAATCTATCCAGAAAAAGGAGGTGAGGTCAGAATCTACCTTGGTCCCTGCTACTCTAAAAGGTTTAAGGAGAAACAAAGAAAAAAATGCCTCACTTTGTGGATAATGCCCCACACAATGAGAATTAAAGGAAAAAATGCAGGAAGGTAGGTTATAAAATAAAACTTGAAACCTTAATATTTTCAGAAGTAAGAAAGCATTAGAGGTCTGGCTACCTTATTGGAATGGGATGGAAAGAATAAAAAAGTTATGTAGAAAGAGAAAGCATAAATTATCATCAAAATATCCATTTACAATGCATTTTTGCAAGACTGTAATAGGGATGAAAGTTATATAATAGGTAGAAAATAAAATAGATATAATCTTTTAGCTGTAATAAACTTAAACTATATGCAAATAGGATAGTAACACAATATGTAAATTTTTTAGAAGATATTCTGAAAAAAATTTTAAAGAAAATATGAAAGAACCAAAAAAGAATCATTTATGACCTTGAAGAATTGATGGGATAATGACAAACAAGATAGAGTTTAAGATTCTCTAAATAGCTTGGGGGCAGGGGGATAAAGGCACAGAGTAAGATATACAAAACCTGAAAAATCTGTATGAGATAAATTTACTCAAAAAAGAACTGGTGGACTGATTTATATTTGTATTACAGTGGGTGCCCTAAAAAAATAACATCTGAGAAAAATCTTATGAGTTGATAATTTATGAGGAGGTACAAAGCTAAGAACACAATATTGATTGAACAAGGTAATAAGACTGAGAGAAAAGAAGAGCAATTTTGGAGGCGCATATTGAGTTAGCTACCAACTTTTATCTAGTGTGACTTATTACTTCTCAGAAATTTTATCTGGGAAGTTATATTAATTTCTGGAAATTCTTTTCAGGTGAAGAAAGAGAAATAATTTATTTTTTTGGCTCCAGTGTTACATTGGATCAAAGTTTTTTTTTTTTCTATAAGATATTAACTCCCTTGTACTTCTTGTCACACATGCAAGAGCACAATGCAAGTCCCATGATATCTTATGACCCCGTGCCTAAGAGTAACCCTAGCGTTGCAGACTAAGTATGAGCAAGTAATGACTGTGCACCTTCAAGGTCTTTTTTTGTGGCAGCTAGTATGACAGTTTGCCAAGTGTCCCAGCTCCAAGAGCACCTGTGATGGTACATAAGAGTTGCTGATAAAGAGTCCACATTGGCAGCAGGAAGTGGCCCTCATCCCCTTCCAAAATGCAGCACTCACTCTTTAATACACGTCTTTTTTGCGTGTGAAAACCACATACTTTTATAACTTTCCTGCAAAGCTAAATACAAGGCCATTTTGTTTCATAGTCTCTCTCGGCAAACTACGGTTCCCACTGCTGCAGCCAATCCCCAATTCAGAACGCTATTCCATCTTTTCCTCCTCAAAGACTCATCCTAAGTCTCCTTTTTCCTCATTCAGTGTCTCAGTTGGTCTGTATTTCTTGTCTAGTAAGAACAAACCAGATCTCTAAATGACTGATCTTTGTTAAGTCACATTTCACTCAATTTTCCTGCTCATTTACAGTTATTTCTGGGACACAAAACCGAGACTTCACCCAGTGAACGCCATAGGTTTTGGGCATACACCTGTGTAATCTATTGTTTATCAGCATCTCCAGTCCAGCATGGTAGTCCGTGTCAGTCAGCCCTATTAGTATAGTAACTCTTTTCCATGTCTACTGATCCAGAGGGATGAGAGGTCAGAAGTGGCTCATAGACAAGAGTCACACAGTTCAGTTCATTGTAATGCTGCTTGTGTTCCCTTGGCAATGTAAGCCCCAATTCCAGGTTCAGGAATTAAAGTCTCTCATAAGACAGGGCCTAATACTACAGGGGAAAGGAGCACACAATTGGCACAAATGAAGTAGGCCAATCCTACATTCATCCTTTTGATTCCAGACTTGGATATTCTAGATGTAAGGAGCACAATAACCTGTATTGGCCATTTGGTCAAAACATGCACTGCATCCTGGCGGACAATGCCTCAGTCCTGCAGTGTGTCATCCCTAAACTGGAAATTTAGCTTGACCTTTCATGGTCCTTCCAACATGTTATCTGTGTGGTTGTATCTGGGTGACAGAATACATAGTGTCAGCATGATGTTCTTCATGTCAAGATTATCAAGGTTAACACTGACCTGAAAGAGTACTGATATAGCCTAGAAACAAGAGATTGATAAAACACTGTTATCCTTCACATAAGAACAAATTGATTTTGATCCTATTTACTAATGGGGTTTGAAAAGGATGCATTCACTGGCATAATAGCTGCATAACAATTGCCAGAGGCTGTATGGATCTGTTCCAGTAAAAAAAATGTCACATCTGGCAAAGCAAATGGAAATGAGTCTGCCACTTGATTAAATTTAAGATAATGTGGAATAATCTACCACACTACACCTTTTTTTCTCCTGAGGAAATCATATGAATTAATGAAAGCAGATACACTAGAACAGGGAATCCTATCTTTTTAAAAAATATTTGAGAGTGCCCTTAATCTCTGCCATTTTACCAAGAATACGTAGTATTGTTTCTAGTTTATTGCCTTGGCTGATATAGCAAGCGATATCCTAGAGCTGCCACTTACTCTTTCCTACCAAAAAAATAAACTGTTATACTATAAATTACTCAACCTGTGCAAGTGTTCTGCCAGCTGTGTGGCATAATCATACTTATTTTTTCTCAAATATTAGGATTAATCTAAGTGTAGTAAATTTCAGTTTCAACAAGGAAAGCTCTGGACACCAGGTGGCGTTCTACAATTCCACTGAATTCTGTCACTAGATAACCTGGAGATGGCATTATATCCCACAGGTCAAGGGCTTGGTCTTATAAGTCTGAGCCCCCGCCCCCCCAATTCCAGATGTCAATCGCAAGCCCAGGTCACCCTGTACTTCTGTCATATGACCATCTATAGGCTGGAGGGAACCTCCATGACCTTCTCCTTGAGTTTGATTAATCTACTAGAGCAGCCCATAAAACTAAGATAAACTGTTTACTAACTAATTTCCATTTTATTACAAAGGTTATGAAAGGATAGAAATAAATACCAGATGAAGACATATATAGGCATGGTATGTGTGTGGAAAGAAGTGCAGAACTCCCATGCCCTCTTGGCAACAAGCCATTCTTCCCACATCTCCATGTGTTCACCAAACCAGAAGCTCTCTAAACTCCAACCTTTTGGGTTTTTATGAAAACTTCATTACATAGGCATGACTGATTAAATCACTGACTACAAATAATTGATCTCAATCTCCAGCCCTTCTCCCCTCTCCTGAGATCAGGGAGTGGGACTGAAAGTTTCAATCCTCTAATCATAGGGTGGCTTTCTCTGGTGACCTTCCCTAACCCTTAGGTGTTTTCCAAAAGATACCTCATTGGCATATAACAAAAAAATACCTTTATGGCTCTTCTCACTTAGGAAATTCCAAGGTTTTAGCTCTGTGCTGGAAGCTGGGATTAGAACCAAATATATATTTCTCATTATAAATCACAGTTCACAGATCTGTAAACTTACTGGAATAACTGTGAGATAGACTTCCGTCAAGATTTCGTTTATCACCAATTCTTTGTGCCTTCACTCTAACTGAAGGAACCTAAATGATATTTTATATCCCCTATCATCAGTGTCTGATTATATGCTGTATCCGCAGCCCTCATAATCCCAGTGTATACTAATGTTGACAAATGGATGCATGTCTTTTTAGGAAAAGGAGAGGAAGAATGCTTCTTTGTTGTTTTGTTTTGTTTTTCAAAAAAATTAACTTATTTTTAATTATAGTTGGCATACAATGCTATACTAGTTTCAAGTGTATACCATAGTAATTTGACATTTAATGCCTTATGAACTCATCACTATGATAAGTCTAATAACCATCTGCCATCATACAAAGTTATGATATTATTGACTATATTCCCTATGCTGTCCATTATACCCCTGTGAATCATTTTATATAATTTGAGTGACATTGCAGAATCTGTTCTTAAGAGACCCAGCTTCCTGTTTAGTTGAAAGACTCAGGATCTGGAAACTAACTAAGAAGCCATGTTTTCTCATTTTTTGTAGATGATTCTGTTTGCTGTCTCTATATATCTAGTTTTGGATTTTTTTTCTTAAGTTTTAACTGATAGGGCTAGCATAGGTAAAGATGCCATAAAAATAAAATAATCATAGAGTTAGAAAACTAATTCCTGTACCAAAAACAAGGGTTTTATATAGAAAATTAAGCCTTATCAAAGAAATGATCAAACAGGGGAATCCACCCTGCCCTGTGCTGTCTAAGCTGCCTGCTAAGTGCAGAGCGGCAGCCACAGACAGTAGATCCCTGGCTAAAGGGGGCACAGAGGGTCTGGAGACACTTGAGGAGAGATTGCGGATGGAGGCTTTGGGGAGAGTACAGAGAGAGTAGCTGGCGGGATCCCAGTGCAGACTCATCTCCCATACAACAGCATGGGAGGACCTAATAACCCCGACCTCAGGAGGGACTCTACCCCACCCTGAGCTGTCTAAGGCAGCCTGCTAAGTGCTGAGTGACTAGATTAACAGCTGAAGGAGACAGACCCGGGCAGTAGATTCCTGGAAGTCTCGAACAGACTGCCTAAGGTCAGACAGGAACAACATCTGACATCATCAGAGGCAGATCCAGAAAGAAAAAACCAGCAGCAGTCTCCTACCATAGAAGTTTATACTACAAAGTCAGGAAATCAAGACCAATCCTTAAGAATCAGAAGCAAAAGAGAAGAGTCTCACAAATAACAGGAAGACAAAGAAACACCTCCCAGTTAGAGGGAAAGGAGGAATCCCCAGAAAGAAAACTAAATGAAATAGGGGCAAGTAAACTATCAGATATTGAGTTCCAAACAACGGTTCTAAGGAAGCTCAATGAGCTCAGTGAGCTCAGAGAGAATTACAAAAAACTACAGGGAAACTACGGGGAACTTACTGCAAACTATATCAGCATGAAAAAGGACATAGAAACTATCGATGAGACAAGAGGAAATAAAGAATACAATTTCTGAACTGAAGAACACAGAAGGAGGAATCAAAAACATGCTAGATGAAGCTGAGGATCGAATCAGCAAGCTGGAGGATAAGGTAAAAAAAAGTTCCCAGAAAGCAAGAAAATGAAACAAGATTCAAAAAGAATGAAGAGGCAGTTAGGGAAATGCAGGACAACCTGAAACGTAATAATATCCACATAATAGGGATACTAGTAGGAGGAGAGGATGAGGAAAGGATAGAGAACCTGTTTGAAAAAATCATGATGGAAAACTTCCCTCATTTGAGGAGAGACAAAGCCACACACGTCCAGGAAGCACAGAGGGTACCATTCAAGACGAACCCAATGAGGCCCACTCCAAGACACATCATCATGAAAATGGCAAATATCAATGACAAACAGAGAATCCTAAAGCAAGCAAGGGAGAAAGAGGTTGTAACCTATAAGGGAGCCCCGGTACGGCTAACAGCTGACTTCTCAACAGAAACTCTGCCAGCCAGAAGGGAATGGCAAGAAATATTTCAAGTCATGGAAAGCAAAGGCCTGCAACCAAGCCTGCTCTACCCAGCAAGGCTCTCCATTAAAATGGAAAGCGAAATAAGGAGTTTCCCAGACAAAAGAAGGCTAAAAGAATACACCACCACCAAACCAGCACTGCAAAATATGCTAAAGGGACTGCTTTAAGATGAAGAAAAGGTTTCTATGAATACCCAGGTCCTTTCAGAGTTGCCAATACTTGATATTACCAATATTTTTAATACTCATTAATCTGATTGTGACAATGATGTTATTTATATTGTTCCTTTACTATTTGCTGACACTAAACTTGTTTTTGTATATTTCTTGCCTATTTCGATTATTTTTAAAAAAGCTCGGGGAAGGAGTGAGGGAAACAGAGGGAAGAGGGGGGCAGGGGAAAGTGGTGGGGAGAAGGCGGAGACAAATGTATTTGAAAAAATAAATAAATAAATAAGCTTTAAATGACTTTTTGGTATTATCTATTTATTGATTAAAGTTTTGTAGAAATTTTTCCCTAAAAAAACAGAAAAACAAAAAAAAAAACCCCTACTAACCATGTTTTAGATGTGTTGCAAATACTTTCCTATTCTATTCCTTGTCCTTCAACTTTTTTGTATGTATATTACTATATAGTTAAATATAGTCATATTGTCAATATTTACTTTATAGCTTGTGGGTTTGAATATTTTACTTTTGGTCATGAAAAACATTAGTTCTATTTTCTTCCAAAACTCCTTAGATTCTACATATTGATTTTTAACTCATCTGAATATTTCTTGTATAATGTGTGAAATAGGGCTCTATATTTGTTTTATTTGAAGTAATGGTGGTCCTTGCACCTTATTTCCTGAATAAGCCTTATTTTACCCATTGATTTGAACTATCGACTTAATCATATATTATATTGTTAGACAGATATATACATTTGTCTCTAGGATGTTGATTATATTTCATTTATCTACTTGATTATTTCTGTGCTGGTGTCATGTTGGCTTATTTGCTGAGACTTTATAATGGTTTTAAATTTTTTTAATATTTTATAATTAACTTTGACATTTAAAAAATAAATAAATAAAATCAATCTGCATTTAAGAAAGAAAGAAAGAGAGAGAGAGAGATGGGACTCCTACCTTTTGCGACAACATAGATGGAACTGAAATATTAAGCTAACTGAAATAAGCCAGTTGATGAAAGACAAATACCATATGAACTCAGCTATAAGTGGACTCTATTTGACAAAATAAATTAACGAACAAAATAAACCACAGGCATGGAAACATGGAAAAAAAAAGAAAAGAAATGATCAAACATATAGTGAAAATTTTATGATTCTTATATAAATGTGTCTTCAATGACTTCAAAATTTAATACAGGAAAATAATTACCTGGGAGAATATTCCATTTTTTTTGGTAATAGCTGAAGCATTGTGCCTTTGGGTAATGATGGAAGACATAGGAATTGAACAGCTAGATATCAGAGACAAGAATTTTATTGTTTCTTCACCCCCAAAAAAAATTACCTTATTAGAAAACCAAATCAAACATGTCAGTAAAATTGCCCATTTAATCAAATTTATTTTTGAAGTGAAAAGGAACAAATGCTCCATTACAAGTCTGAAATGGATTATTAGGAAGACAAGTAATTAAGCATAAGCAAGAAACTATTTCTCAGAAGTAGTATGAGGATGTTGACACGGACCCACACTCGTTTTGTTTCTTATTTATTTATGTTTTGCCTAAGATGATTTATATAACACAGTTTCTATCTAAGAAACAAAATGTTCCAGAAATTCTGACATACTGAAATGATTATGATTAACTACATACCATTGAAATGTTATGAATTGAGAAGAGTGATTAGAAAACATTTCTCAAAGTAATATATGTAGTTGAAAAGTGGTGATTTGGCAACAGTACACAGCAATGAAAGAATGCCTACAGGATAATGTATGAACTCCCACCGGAAAGGAATGGTTGCAGGTATTTTGGACAGGAATAAAAGAGGGAGACCATAAATAATGTCTGGTTGTGTCCCACATTTTCTGGCTCTAAGAAATAGATCACGTTTCACAATCTAATGAAAAATCACACATAAAGTGAGAGTAATGACTGATATTAAAATGTGCCATGTATTTCATCACAAATTCATAAAATATTTATAGCTCCTATGAACCAGGAGTTTCTCCCAAAGTGAGGACTGGAGCACAGTGCTTGCTCTTTAGGTTCTCTTTCTAACGTGGGGGAGATAGACCAGTAAATATTTAAGTACTATGGTATTATAGAAAGCTTTTGCAGAAACACACAAGAGGAAATTTGCATATTGTATACCTTGTTTAGTTCTGTATGTCAGCTATTTAAACTAATAGTAGCAAATTAGGTCTAAGGTATATAAAGAGGAATATAAAGGTTAGAAAACTCATATGATAAACTTTTGGAGTAGGTGGATTTCATGAGACTAAAATTATATTTTTATACATATATATATATTTTGCATATAGCTACTCAAGATTACTTTTAATATTTACCTCTGAAATACAGACCAAATAGATTTGTATGTAAAATAATACAATCATTAATAAGTAATAATATAAGGATAAACTATGTTTCATGTACTCACAACTGTAAACCTACTTTTGCCCCACTTTGTATTATCAATTTATACACGTGAGATTATCAATGTTTTTAAGTGTTTACTTCTAAAATATTCTCTCAAACAAAGGTGTCTGTTAAACTATACTTCTTAACAAGTTAAATTTGCTCACCTATTTTCTTATAATCACACAAATTATTACACTGTTACTGATATGGTTAAAAAATTAACTCAACCAGTCTATAAGAACTATACAAGCTATCACTTGCTTAAAACATTATTTGAACACATTCTTTCTTGCAAAAGTTTATGTATGTAAAATAAATAAATAAAAACATGACTCTAACCTATTAAATTTTAAAATAAAATGTAATACTTTAACAGAATTTCAAAACTTATGCATAGTTATTTTAAAGAAATAGAATATATAATTAAATATGCTCATACTTCTAATGAATGCATAAAATATACATATCTGTTAATAATACATAAGTATGCATTTGTATAAATAAGCCTCTACAAATCATACTGTTTTATCATCTGCTTTATACTTAATAATTTATCATAAAATATTCCTATATTCATGAATATAGAAAAGATTAGGGTAGATGCTAAAAGCATGGATTCCAAAGTTGAACTGCCTGGGGTGACTTCTGTCTGTGATTTCTTTTGCAATTAATAGGAAACCTAACTATATTAGATTTTAAAATTGTTTACTATTATGAAGAAAAGTAGGAGTTTCAATACCTTATAAATTCCAGAGCTGAAATCTCTATAATTCTTAGAAATGTCCCACAATGGACACACAGCAACTCTCGCAAGTCCTGCTTTCATGCTATGGTTAAAGGAAAAATAAACAAGAAAGCCAGTGTTAAATGAATCAAGCAAAGCAATAACATTTTTAGGAACTTTCCCAACTTTCCCAAATTATTATTATATTTGTTTTACTTCTCATTGACCAAGGCCAGGTAACATGTTATTATTTATATGCAAGACAGTGCAAGAGAGAGTCATTGGAAGGAGAGTGGGTGTTTTATGTGCAGCGCAGGATGGCTGCTGTTGCTTATCTGTTGTTTGTTAAGCAAATATTAATAAAACTACTTGCAGTCCTTTGACCTTCTGTACAATTCCAATTTTAATATATTCTTTTTGAAGAAGAATTTAATTCAATTTTAAGACTTTGAATTCTTGATGTGATAGCTTCTTGGTATGTTACTTTACCTAGACTGAGCTACAATCCACTGTAAAACTTTTTCTAGTGTCATTCCTGTTAGGTCAGGCTCCAATGGACGTTCTCTTAGAAGAGTGGAAGGACAAAAGGGAGGAGGGGTCCTTTCATTACTTCTCCCAGTGATTCAGCATCTACTAATCTAGACGCTCTTCTTGTAGAGTGATTTTTGCAGATGTGCATAGGGTCCATAATCAGTGACTTTAAATTAATTTAGAGGATTATGCAGAAAGGGGACTGTTAGCTTAGCCAGTAAAAAAAGTCAATTTCAAAAGATTTTAGGCCTTCACTAAGGGGAAGATTCCAAATAGCCACTGGGTCTACGATTGTTCTTCTTTCCCCATGAATCTTTCCTTCTGACTAGTCCATATGGACTACAGGTTTCAGACATGCTGGTAGGGTCTTTAGCCACCTTCTCATCTTCCCTTCCAGACTTCCTCTCCTACAGACTTTGGGATTGCTTAGTGTTGACAATTGAATAAGGCAATTCCTTGCAATAAACGCCAGTGCAAATATAAATATAAATCTGTATTCCCAATGATTTTATGATTCTGCCTCTCAGATTGAACCCTGATTGAAACACTAAATTTCATTATTATGAAACCATCTGAGAGTACATATAAAAGGGTTTAAAATAAGAGAGGAGGAGGGGAGGACAAGGGATAAGGAGGGGAGGGGGAAGAATGCAGGAGAAATGACAAGAAGCAGTAGTAGGAGCCAGTCGGGGAGGAAAGGGAAGAATGAATATGAGTGTTCTGGGAGGCCATTGTGCCTTTGTTGAGTCAACCTGATGGGGAAATAATTTCATTTAAGTTTTACAAACTGAAAAATATACGGCCAATTTGAAAAAGCAACACAAGAGGGAAGTAATTCTGTGATTGACAAATAACTAGTGAAGACTCGTTGGAAGTGGTATAAAAAGGAAGCCACCATCAAATATTATCATTTAAGCTTTGGATTTAGTGTGACTTTAAACAGATGATGTTCCTAGTTACTTCCCCTGAGTAGAAATAAGCAGAACTTTGGGGGTGGACTGCAAATTATAATATAATATAATAAAACAATGAGGCAAACTATGTGGATGATATATAGAAAATAAAAAATGGAGAACTGTAGACTTGATAAGTACATAGATAAAGATGAGGATCTTCAAAATTTGTTTGTACACAGAGAATTAAAACACTATGTAGAGGTCTCACTGTATATCATTTGCATTCAATAAAATGATTACCTGTATCATAGATTGGGTATAATATCATAGGATATTGTCATTCTTAAGCAATTCCTTTGTGTTCAATCATAAATTTCTCAGTTAAAGCGTCCCAAAATAAATTGCTCTGGGCACATTTATGACCAAGAAAGATTATATCTATGTCTAGCACTCAGAGAAAGCCAGCTAGAGAAATACTAAGTTATTATGGAAGTTTCTTTAAAAGAGTGATTTATTTCTGTGAATAAAAAACATTAAATTTATGTGTACAGAAGATAACAAGAGACTGTAAATACTAAACAAAATCAAGTATAGATACTGAAGTACTGTCACATAAAAATAGTGTTGGATTTATTTTTATTTATATTTTAAGTGTGTGTGGGTATATGGGAAGTAGGTGATGGGAAGTAATAGAATATACTGATTTTAAAAATATAGATTTTTTTAAGTAGAAAGACTAAATCCCAACTCCAGCTGTGATTTGCTAGGTATGCAACCTTTGAAAAATTAATTGAACTCACTAATTTCTTCCTCACATCTTTATCTGAATACAAAATAAGAATGAAAATACTACTACCAAAAATGTACAGGGCAGCTTTGTAGTGCTAGGAATTTAGTAGTAATGGACTTAAAGTAAATTGAATGTTATTATCTTAATATTATGAATACAATTTTAGTTTTGCTATCCTAATTTCTACTTCCTTCTATACTTTCTTTTAGTTATGTTGCCATTCAGAATTAGGAAGGTTGGTTTAATTTGTATGTGCACATGTGCACCAGGATTACTTTAAAAGAAAAAAAATGTGTAGTGCCGTAGAGTTGCACAGCAAATTCCAGAAAAGCACACTGTGAAGTTAAACCTGAAGGTATTTTGTAATGGGATGATGGCTAGCAAATTTGCAGTAAAATCTGGAAAAAGAAACTGGAAAAAGCATATGAGCAGCCAATCAGTCAAATCATATAATTTTAGAAATCATAGCAGCAAAACCATAGCTGTGGAGAGAAAGATTGCAAGGTCCAATCCCAATTAGCTTGTCTTCAGCTGTCTCCTTTTCTGGCTGAAATTTCACAGCCCATCATTACACTCCTTTCTAAGTATCCTCAGTACCTTCTTTCTCTTTCACCCCCGCCTTTATTCATGAACCCTCAATCATCAGGACCTCTAACATGCACAGTCTTCTCTCCTGAAATTTACTGGAGGGGAAAAAACACAAATGTGACTATTAATTTCATTAGCAAATTTATTATGTCAAATCAACATCAAATATTTCACAGTAACTCTCAGCATGTGCTTCCCCCCCCTCCAGTTATACTTGCTTTCACACCTACAAATACTATTTCCCATTTTGTTCTCCATTTTAAAAAATCCCCATAGTCCGCCTCTTTCTTCTCTCATGTCTGATTACAGCATTGCGTAAATGACCTTGAAAATGACAGGCAACATATAGGGGTATCTTCTGCATTGTTGCAACCAAATTTAAAAACCTAGGTACCCTGTCATCCCTTTTCTCCTATTTTCCTTTATCTTAGAGAAAATTCCATAATGCCTACCTCTATCAACAGCTTACTCCTCTACTAGTACCCTAAAAAGTTTTGCTTTTCCAAAGTAACATGCATAAGAATCACTTTGAGAGCTCTTCCTAAGTAAAGATTCTTGTGTTATATCACTAGATATTCTGCAAGTCTCTTCAATAGCACTTTTTGCTATTCCAAGGTGGTATATGTACACATACACATACACAAATACCCAGACATATGCATACACACCTACTCTTATTCTCTTACACCTACATATGCAAATACTCACATATACAAAGACAGATACATGCATTTCTTCCCACATAAACAGTACACACACACACACACACATTTACACATACTTATATACATACCTAATATACTATTTGGACTGAATTGAGTCCCCCTCCCAAATTGATATTTTTGAAGTCCTAACTCCCAGTCCCTATGAATGTAGCTGTATTTGAAGATAGGGCCTTTGAAAAGGTAATTAATGTAAAATGAAGTCGTATGGGTGGGCCGTAATGCATTCTGATGGCCTTGTAGGAAGACTAAGACTCAGGCTCACAGAAGGAAAGCCATGTGAAGCCGCAAGGAGAAAATGGACATCTACAAACCAAAAAGAGCATCCTCAAAATAAAATCGACCTTGTCAAAGTCTAGGTTTTTGAAGGCTTCCAGAATTGTGAGGAAATATATTTGCCTTTAAGCCATGCAGTTTGTGGTATTTGTTACGACAGCCCTAGAAAAGCAATACACACACACCAATTGCACCCCCTTACATACACACAGGCATATACATATACCCCGACACACCTCTGTGGGCCATCACTCCAGAAATACTAGTTTTATTTCAGTTTTTGTTGTACATGTCAAGTTCATACCCATGGTAGGAGCTTTTGCATACTTGCTCTTTTGTATGGATTTCTTCTTTCTTACTCTTCTGTTGATTTTTCTTTTTTTTTTATCTTTCAGTTCTCACCACAGTTGGCACTTCTGCCAAGAGCCTTATCTCTCTCAGCCCATTGTGCGTTTTACTCAAGAAGTTGTTACAAATTGAAATCTTATTATCTCTTGCCTCTGTATTTTTCTTTTTGCCTGTTAAATCATGAAAGAAATTATGATGGTAGAAACAATGTGTTCTATTAAAATTTCATGTTTCTAGTATTAGCACAATACCTAGTGCATAGGAGGTATTCATATTTGTTGAATATATGAATATAAGATGTCTCTACCTGAATTCTCTTTTGGATAGAGTCTATGCATATGTGAGGGTGAATATGTGTATGTGTGTGATATGTGTGCATACGTGTTGTCTGCTTCAGAAGAAGATGGGAATGAAAGTGGAGAATAAATAAGTTTCCTGAATAATGGTCTTTTTTTTTCTGTTGATGTTTCCTAGAACCATTTTAATTCTATATGCAATTGAGGAGCAATGACTCAGCTCACTACACTCTCAGCATTCCATATAATTTGAAAGCAGTTGTTAGACCTTTTAAGATAATGTAAGCATGAGGTAATAGGTAAGACATATGACCATGGATATCTTGGGAGAAGACAGGCAGATATTACTCGATGTTTCAAAATTGTGTGACAGACATAATAGTGCTTGCACCAGCAGGGAAGGGAATTCAGAAGGAGAACTATTTAGGAGAATAAATAATGTAAGAAATTCAATTTTATACCTGTCACTTTTAACATTGTGTTGGAATATCAAATTAAATAGTCCAGCTGGTTGTGTAAAATTCAGGTCTGGAACTTGGGAAAGGTTTAGCACTGGATGTACACTCAGGCTAATTTAATGTGTTGGTGTTCTCTTGTAAGCCACAGGGGAAAAATGATATTAACTATATCAGCTGGAGAAAGACTGAGTCTAAAATACCAAAGCACTATGTAACCTTCCAATGAGTATTTAAGTAATGGGTCTAGGTAAACACATGCTCTTGACTCAACTTTAGCATGCTTTCTGAAAAGATATGTCATTTCCCCGTTTCTATTATTATTTTCAGTCTTTGATGAACAAGCAAGCATATTTGTGCTTTAGTCATTGATGGTTCATTGAGTCATTGGTGTTATACGTGTATACAACTATCCAAAAATAGAGTCATTAAAAAGGTTATGACTCTTCAATCAAGCCTTCATTTCTTCAAGAAGAAAAGGAATTTTACAGAAGTCACATATAGTCTCTCCAATAGGTTTGGTGCGATGAGAAATAAGGCAACTATATTCCAATTGCCAAGTAATTTTTACAGTTGCTAATGCCTTGAGAGTAGAGTCCAAACAATGAGTCCTATAAATTAGAGTATGTTAATTTTCCCTCCAATAACTGATAATAACTATTAACAATTACAGATGATGATAAATTAGGTCATTTATGTATCTAATTTTAATGTGTGATAAGCTAAAAATTCAAATATTCAATGCAATATATAACTTATTCTGTTTCTTTTCCCCATATACGTACAACAATTTTAAAATAAGGTATTATAGTAAGAGTTATTATAATATATTCATTGTTGGTTCCACTTGGAATTTAAACCTGAAAGACAAATGTCAGAATTCAACATGCTGTAATTTCAATTCTCTATTTATAATAATTGACTTGTTATAAGACATCCCACAGTGACATTCCTTCATCTCCAATAGTGACACCCTAAAAGTAATTGACATTTGAGAATTATATATACCAAGGCTATTTGAGATATAACTATAACATATTCAGAGGTGTTTAAGAAAGTACATAACTTTTCATACTTTGCACAGAATTGCTTCCAAATAAACTAATTTTTAAATTGACTTTTTATATTTAATTTTTTAAATGTCACTACTTGGGTCATGTTTTTCTTTTAATCTAACATCAAATATAGCATAACAAGTCTGGAAATTTCTGACCTGTGTGAATGGAAAGTTACATCACCAAAGTATTCCCAAAGATATTTCAGTTTTTAAAAACAGATTACCAATTTTATAGTTTCTCCCTGTGATTAAATTTGTAGGTGCTCTCACTAAAACGGGCATTTTATTTCATTACTTCCAGGTTTTTGGCAAAAACAAAAAAGTGAATAACAAACACCTGGTTACTAGCTCTCAGCCAATCTTTCAATTTCTGCCTCTCTGGAAATGAAGCTTGAATCTTAGAAATCAGAGTAAAATAAAAGTTTTAAAGCTTTAGTCCTGTTTCCTCAGATACAATCGTTATACACATGGAAAGAGAATTTAAAAAAAGAAGAAGAAGAAGATAAAAGCACCTCTTAAAAAATTCAACTTTAATATTTTAATCAAAATAAACAAATATCACCAGAGACTTATAATTGCACTTGTCATGATAAGGGTAGTTATTCATTGTTAATTTATTGATATTGTATGATAAAATTGAAAATCTTAACATCATAATCGACACATGATAAGTTTTTCATATTTAACATCACATCTTCATAGAGAATAGAGTATGATCAATATTGTATTTCCAATCTTCGTGGAAGAAAATAGATTTAGAAGGTAATTCTAAGATTTTAACTTTTTTAAAAAGAGACTTTTTAAAGAGCAGTTTTATATTTGGAGCAAAATTGAGCAGAAGATCAAATATTTTCTATATGCCTGCTTCGCCCTCCATATGCATAGCTTCCCCCTATTATCAACATCCTCCAGCAGAGCAGGACCTTTGTTAAAAGCAATAAATCTGCAACCATACATCATTACCACTCCAAGTCTGTAGTATGCATTGGGATTCATTCTTGGTGTTGTACTTTCTGTGTGTTGGCACAAATTTTTAGAGGCATGTGTCCACTAGACAGAGTAATTTCACAGCCTTCTCTGTGCTTTGCCTATTCATCCATCTTTCCACCCTAACTCCAGGAAACACTCGTTTTTATTACCTCCATAGCTTTACCTTTCCCAGCTTGTCAGATTAGTGAAATCATACAGTATATGGCCTTTTAATATTGGCTTCTTTCATTTCATAATTTTAAGTTTCCAATATGTCTTTCATGGCTTAATAGTTCATTTCTTTTTAGCACTGAATAATATTCCAACATCTTGATGTACCACAGTTTATTTATCTATGTATCTACTGAAAGACATTCTGATTCTTTCCAAGTGTTGCTAACTATATATTGCAATAAACATCTGTGTGTAGGTTTTTGTATAGACATAAGTTTATAAGCTTATTTGGGCAAATACCAAGTTGTTTGATCACTAGGTCATATTGATCACTTTGTAAAAACCATCAAAATGTCTTCCCAAGTGGCTGAGACATTTGGTATTCCTGCCAGAAATTAACACAAGTTCTTGTTGCTCCACATCCTCAGCAGCCTTTGGTGTTGTCAGAGTTCTGACTTTTGGCCATTTTAAGATGTGCAGTGGTTCATCACTGGTATTTTAATTTGTATTTCCCTATAGACATATGGTGTAGAGCATCTTTTCATATGTTCACTTGAAATCTGCGTATCTTCTTTAAGAGGTGTCTGTCAAGGCCTTTAGCTCAGATTTTAACTTTACGATAACACTCTGAATTAGCAGAGATTTATATTTGTGTTTGGTATTAAATGGTGTATATATAAAATAGGTTAAATAATGTAAACCTTTATAGAATTTTATATTTTTTCATCAATGGACCTGTAGGCCTTGTGTTTTTCCAAAAACAGAAAAAAATAGCTGTCATGTTAAGGCACTGAATTAGAGCAAAAGTAGGAGAAAAAAAAAGGTGAGAGAGAAACCAGGCATTCCGAGGTTTTTCATTGAGTGTTCTCATTTATATATATTTTTAATTTTTTTTTATTTATTCTTGTTCAGTTACAGTTGTCCTGCCTTTTTCCCCATTGCCCTTCCCCACCCCATCGCCCCCCACTCCCACAGTCAATCCCCTCCCATTGTCTGTGCCCAGAAGTCCTAGAGTCGTGTTCCTTGGCTCGTCCCTTCCCCTTCTTTCTCCCATTATCCCCCTCCCTCTGACCTCTGGTCGCTGTCAGTTTGTTCTTTATTTCCAAGTGTCTGGTTCTGTTTCGCTCATTTGTTTGTTTTGTTGGTTAGGTTCCACTTATAGGTGAGATCATATAGTATTTGTCTTTCACTGCCTGGCTTATTTCACTTAGCATAATGCTCTCATTTAGCTCTGAGTAAAATCAGAAGCAATTTGTGGACTTTGAGCAGAGAAGATAATCTTTCTAATAAAAATCAATATAGCCTCTCTAAACGTATGCCAGCTCACCCAGGAACTCAACACACGCATGTGAAAACAAATCATCTAAGGAATCTTTCTAAAATTTGAGAGAAAGAAATCTGTATGATTTTCACACTAAATGTGGGTGTAAACACATTATTATTTATGAAGTTAATACTTAACTATATTTCCTGTCCCTTTATACCTCACTTGGTCATTATTTAATTTGTTTCATCCTCCAAATGCGCTCTCTAACCTTCCAGGAATGTCAGTTTATGATACTGGCTGATCTCTTTGTTGACCTCTTTCATTTATGTCAATCACCCACCACTGTTGGCTGCTTTCATGGCCTTCACTGTGGATTTTTTATGAAGATTATGGTCCTGCTTAACAGTGGACTTTTCCCTGCTCTTCCTCCCCCTGACACACAGGCACCCCCTTTCGAGTGAACATCCCCCTATAAGAACTGGCGCCCGACATGGACTACTCTGAGGAAGTCTGTTCTGTTGCACCTTTTTCTCCCTAATGTTTTAGTATGAAAACTTATAGAATGCATCGATGATAAAGGAATTTTACAATGAAAACTCAGATAACTCTCATCAAGACTCTAATGTTACTGTTTTATTATAAGTGCTTTATTGCATGTCTGCCCATTCATCCCTCCATACATAGGTTGATCCGTCTTGTTTAACCATTCATCTCTGATTGATATTTGGGATGTTTCCATGTTTTCTGGCTCTATTAAATAGAGTTGCTTTGAATATTTTGTAGTCTTTTTGTGAAGATATATTTTCATTTTTATTAGGCAAGTGCCCAGGAGTAGAATTTCTGGAATGTAAAATATGTATGTGATTAATTTTTTAAAAAATTAATAGAACTCCCTCCCAAAGAGGCTGTAACAGTTTTACATATTCCTACTAAATCCTTTGCATTATTTCAGTCAGGAATAATAAAGAGTGTCCCAGTTGTTCCATAATCTCACCAACATTTAGTGTTGTTAGTCTTTTAAATTTTATCCTGGTGGAAATGAGCTCATATTTTAGTGTGGCTTTTCTTTGCATTTCTCTGATAATTAAAGATATTCAAAACTTTTTCATGTGCTTCTTGACCTTTGTAAAGTTTATGTTTTAATAATCAGGGTTTTGTATTGTGTCTTTTTATCGTTCAGTTGTAATCTTTTATTTTTATGTTATGGATATTCAGTTCATTGTCAAATATATGTTTTCATGGATTTTTTCTTCCTGCCTGTGTCCTGACCATTCTTTTATTAATTGGATCTTATAATAAGCACATTTTTCTTATTTCTAATGAACCCTAATGTATCTGATTTTATTCTTTTTTATTTTTTTAAATCATGTTTATTCTATTACAGTTGTCTCCATTTTCCCCCCTTCGCCCTCTTCCACCCATCCCATCCTGCGCCCCCTCCCACAGTCAATTCCCACCCTGTTGTCCATGTCCATGGGTCATCCATACATGTTCTTTGTTTAGCCCTTTCTCCTTCTTTCCACTATAGTCTTCCTTCCCCATCCCGTCTGGTCACTTTCAATCTGCTCTATGTTTCCTTGCCTGTGGCTTATTTTGTTCATTAGTTTATTTTGTTGAATAGATTCCACTTATAGGTGAGATCATATGGTGTTTGTCTTTCAACTAGCTTATTTCATTTAGCATAATATTCTCCAGGTCCATCCATGGTTCTGAAAAAGGTAGGAGTTCCTTCTTCCTTTCTTTCCTTTTTAAAATGCAGATTGATTTTATTTATTTATTTTTTTAAATGTCAATATCCATTATAGAATATTAAAAATTTTAAATCTATTAAAAAGTCTCAGCAATTAAAACAACATGACACAAGCACAGAAATAATAAATTAGATCAATGAAATACAATGAGCATTCTAGAAACAAATGTATATATCTGTCTAACAATATAATATTTGATTAAATTGATATTTCAAATCAATAGGGAAAATAAGGTATATTCACCTTATTTAGGTGCATGAACCACTATTACTTGCAAATATAGAGCTCTATTTCACACATCATACAAAAAATATTCAGGTGAGTTCAAAATCAATATGTAAAATCTAAGGAGTTTTGGAGAAAACACAAAATAATATTAATAATATTTTACTTACCCTGAAGTAAAATATTCAAACCCAGAAGCTATAAAGTAAATATTGACAATATGGCTATATTAAACATTTAACTATATAGTAATATACGTATAAAAAAGTTAAAGGACTAGGAATAGAATAGGAAAGTATTCACAACACATCTAAGAAAAGGTTAATAGTTTTGTTTTGTTTTTTAGGGAAAAAATTCTACAAACATTTAATCCAAAAAAGGATTAAGAATACCAAAAAGTCATTTAAAGCCTTTTAAAAATAATAGAAATCAGCAAGAAATATACAAAAACAGGTTTAGTTTCAGCAAATAGTAAAGGAACAATATAAATAACATCATTGTCACAATCAGATTAATGAGTATTAAAAATATTGGTAATATCAAGTATTGGCAACTCTGAAAGGACCTGGGTATTCATAGAAACCTTTTCTTCATCTTAAAGCAGTCCCTTTAGCATATTTTGCAGTGCTGGTTTGGTGGTGGTGTATTCTTTTAGCCTTCTTTTGTCTGGGAAACTTCTTATTTCGCCTTCCATTTTAATGGAGAGCCTTGCTGGGTAGAGCAGGCTTGCTTGCAGGCCTTTGCTTTCCATGACTTGGAATATTTCTTGCCATTCCCTTCTGGCTGGCAGCGTTTCTGTTGAGAAGTCAGCTGTTAGCCGTACCGGGGCTCCCTTATAGGTTACAACCTCTTTCTCCCTTGCTTGCTTTAGGATTCTGTTTGTCATTGATATTTGCCATTTTCATGATGATGTGTCTTGGAGTGGGCCTCACTGGGTTCGTCTTGAATGGTACCCTCTGTGCTTCCTGGACGTGTGTGGCTTTGTCTCTCCTCAAATGAGGGAAGTTTTCCATCATGATTTTTTCAAACAGGTTCTCTATCCTTTCCTCATCCTCTCCTCCTACTAGTATCCCTATTATGTGGATATTATTACGTTTCAGGTTGCCCTGCATTTCTCTAACTGCCTCTTCATTCTTTTTGAATCTTGTTTCATTTTCTTGCTTTCTGGGAACTTTTTTTTACCTTATCCTCCAGCTTGCTGATTCGATCCTCAGCTTCATCGAGCATGTTTTTGATTCCTCCTTCTGTGTTCTTCAGTTCAGAAATTGTATTCTTTATTTCCTCTTGTCTCATCGATAGTTTCTATGTCCTTTTTCATGCTGATATAGTTTGCAGTAAGTTCCCCGTAGTTTCCCTGTAGTTTTTTGTAATTCTCTCTGAGCTCACTGAGCTCATTGAGCTTCCTTAGAACCGTTGTTTGGAACTCAATATCTGATAGTTTACTTGCCCCTATTTCATTTAGTTCTCTTTCTGGGGATTCCTCCTTTCCCTCTAACTGGGAGGTGTTTCTTTGTCTTCCTGTTATTTGTGAGACTCTCCTCTTTTGCTTCTGATTCTTAAATTGATCTGTCTTGATTTCTTGATTTTGTGGTATAAACTTCTATGGTTGGAGTCGACTGTTTGTTTGTTTTTTCTTTCTGGATCTGCCTCTGATGATGTCAGATGTTGACCCTGTCTGACCTTAGACATCTGTTCAAGACTTCCAGGAATCTACTGCCTGGGTCTGTCTCCTTCAGCTGTTAATCTAGTCACTCTGCACTCAGCAGCCCAGCTTAAAGACACCACAGGGCGGGTCAGAGTCCTTCCTGGGGGCGGAGTTATTGGGTCCTCTCAGGCTGCTGCCACTCAGGGGCGTGGTTTGCCTGAGCAAGATGGCTGCTACCGTATGGGGATGAGTCAGCACTGGGATCCTGCCAGCCACTCTCTCAGCTCCCTCCCCAAAGCCTCCATCCCCAGTCTCCCCTCAGGCGCCTTTGGCCCACTCTGCCCCCACCTTTGCTGGAGCTCAGGGTAAGTGGCTGCAAACAAAAATTTATTTGTTGGTCCTTTAAACACATAAAAATTTATTAGTTGCATCTCCTCTGTCTGTCTCTGTCTCTGGCAGAGAGCAGCCCTGCAGCTTTTCACAGCTGGCTGTTTTCTGTGTACTTTTTTGGAGGCTCTGGTGCTGTAGGCTGGAGATCCCCGCTTGTGGTTTAGACCCCGCTATTTGCAGGGGGACCCAACTGGCCCTTTCAATATCCTTCTGGTGCTGCCACCTATGGGCACCCGCCTGCCTTCTTCAGTCTATACTGCAGTCCTCACCGGTTAGGTTGTGCTAAAGCTGATTCTTCTGTCCGTCTGAGGTTATAAGGCTCCTCTCTTGCTATTGTTCAGTTGTTTGTTCCAGATGATTTCTCCACAATTTAGTTGTAATTCCAGGTTGGTCCTGAGAGGAGGTCAGTGTGACTTCCACTCACTCCTCTGCCATTTTGATCATGTCTCTGATTTTTATTTCTTTTTAAATTATTGCTTTCTGTGACCAAATCTAAGAACCTTTGCTTACTGTCATGAAAATATGGTGTTCTTCTCCATTTTCCTAGAAATGTGATGGTTTTACCTTTTGCAGTTGACCCTATGATTCACTTTAAATTGTTTGGTACAAAAATTTGATAGAAATAGGTTTGGTTTGTTTGTTTGTTTTCTTATGGATATTGAGATATTCCAACACCATTGTTTGAAAAGCATCCTTTCCTCATTGGATTTTTTTGACTCATTTGTTAAGGATCATAAAGGACAGTATATTTACTTTGTTTCC
The DNA here is from genome assembly GCF_021234165.1 of Pteronotus mesoamericanus. Lineage (NCBI taxonomy): Eukaryota > Metazoa > Chordata > Mammalia > Chiroptera > Mormoopidae > Pteronotus > Pteronotus mesoamericanus. The sequence goes on along the minus strand of NW_026555285.1, from coordinate 34,575,485 downwards.
TTTATTCATCAATTATATGCCAGTCTCTTCTACTTTCTTGATTTTTGTAACTTCTCGTAAGTCTAAAACTTAGGTAATATAACTTATCTGACATTGTGAGTCTTTTTATAGAAGTAAGAGTCTTCATATTTCCATTTCAAGTATGATTATACTGGCATTGATTCATTATTTACTTTTTCAGTTGTCATTTGCCTAACTTATTGCATATTGGAACATATTAGCCTTTTTTCCAGTATCTTTTTTATCTAAATATTGATGAATGGCCTTCATTTATTGTACTCAGACTTGATGATTACAATATTGCAGTGAACACAGTGCCGTGGCCACAAAGGACAACTTTCACATAATGCCAGTGCCTTTTGTATGTAGAACCTGCAGCAATTTTATAATTTCAGTAAGACTAAGAAGAGGCACTACCTTAAACATTGTCATGGTTATAGCACCAGCAAATTTTAGAATCTTAGTAAATTTATTGCTTTTTAATGTGTGATTGCATTTTTCCTTTCTTATTTAATCCTCATAACCATGTACAAATTATTATATACATTTTGAAAATTAAATAAAGTTTGGGGGACATTATGTAATTTACCAAATAACCAGAATATTGCTATTAAGTTCTCACAGTACACCTCTGCAGGAAATATTACTGGTAACTCTGAGGTCCATAGAGTCTTCAGGCTTCTTTGCTTGGTATAGGGCTGAAGAACACCAAGTGACTATAAGAAAGGAGCCAAAGCTGCAGTTTTGAACAACTCTATAAAGTGCAGTTCTTACTGTACTCTCTGTGTGGTGCTTTCTTCAAATGTGTATATAGCACAGTATCAGTTAGGGTGATTTTGTTTGCAATTTACTGAATTTCTTCTGAAATTTGCATCTGTATAAATGGAATTTATTGTCTGACAGAACAGCAAGGATAAAGAAAGGACAGAATTGATTATATTGGTTTTATACAGCATTTCATGGATACCATTAATATCCTGTTTTCTCTATTCTTGGACTCCCATAGTTGGTCAAATTAATTTCAATGCAAGACTGCTACCAAAAACTTTCAAGACTGAATCCACATACAGGGAACAATAAGTGTGGTGCCTGGTAGTATATTCCTTTTTTAGGAAACCAGAACAAATCATGACAGACAGGCAGCTTAAAATTGCAGAAATTTATTCTCCCAGATTTTAAGTAGCCAGAAGTTCAAATCAAGGTGTCAAGAACCATCGTCCCTCTGAAGGCTGTAGGGAACTATTCATCCTCTGTCTCCTCCCTTCTGGGACATCTTGGCATCTCTTAGCTTGTGACCACATTAATTCCAATCCCTGCCTGCATTCACTTAAATTTTAGACAGGTGTTTTCTTTCTTTTTTTTTCTTTTAAACCTATGGGCCCTGATTTTCTTCTCACCCCGGCCCTTACAGAATCTGGATGGCCTAATTATGAAAGTCCCTCCCCTCCCTTTTCTTACAGCATTTGCTTTAGAAAACTTGTAATTGCAAATTATTTCTCTGTCCCTTCGAGATGTATAGCTTCCTGACAGTTTTATAGCCTCTTGACAGTTTTATAACTCAGGAGTGTCTTTCTCAAGGACCTGGGAGCCATTCCTTTGAAATATACTCATGAAGGAAGATCGAGCCCAAATCTTCCAGTCTCTCCAAGAGGATAGGAACCTGACTTCTGTGGACACTTTGCTCCAAGTTGTAAAACCACCTCCTGTCAAGTAGATATAAGAAAGTTTATCTTTCCTCTGGGTAAGGCCAATTAGCCAACATCAGCTGGAAGGCCATTCCAGTTCTTAAAATTTCTCATGCCATTTGGGTCAATGGAGTGAGATCAAACTGAGTTTTGACCTCTTTCCCCTATTACAATTCCCTATTAATAAAATCTGTCTTAACTACTTACCTTTTATCAGTACAATCTTTGCTTTGATAGTTTCTGCCCTCTGCATGTTTCTCCATCACACATGTCTTCATGCCCTCTTCTTATAAAGACATGAATTCTTGGATATAAGGCCCACCCTAAGTTCAGTAGGATACTTCCTATGATCCTTAACTAATTACATCTGCAAAGACACTATTTCCAAATAAGGCCACACTTTGAGGTTACAGGTGGATTCTAATTTGGGGGTGACATTCAATCCACAATACGGTGCTTAACGGCTACTTCCATGCGCCTTCCACAAAACTACCCTCTTGCCTCATTGTCCAAATTGGGTCATGTACCCCTTTGAAACCCAATCCACATAACCAGGAGAGTCACTGAGCACTGGTTGAATGGCTTTACAGTAAGTATATATGCACTGAAGGCTATTGAACTATGCCATGCTAGCAGAAAATCAACCACAGACAATTGCTAAATATTGGATGTGGTTGTAGTCCAATAAAACTTTGTTTATGTAACCAGGCTGTGGGTGGATTTGGCCAGAGTGCAATAGTTTGCCAATGCTGGATGAAATAACCTCATTTCTCCCTGAGTGGGAGAAATACAACACCCCCTCTACTTCAAAATGTGGAAAATAGAAAACAGAGCCAGTAGCTGGTAATTTATTCCTGATAAATTTAACTTCATTTTTAGTTTTACATTCAAGGAAGCCATTCAGCCACCTCTGACTTACACAAATACCATTATTTAAGTAAAAGTTATGATCCGAGTTTCAAGCAACCATTTTCTCCACTTACACAGCACAGAATTGCAGAGCTTATCTTAAGACTGTGGAGAGCATAAAAGGTATTCTTATTCAGTCTGTGACCATGACTTATCCTTTCTTTCTCTCACAAGAACACAGCAAAACAACACTTATTTTCTCCCAGGTGCTAATGATTTTCTGTGTGCATGTACGCTCATTGTGTTTGTGTGCTTGTTGTTCTGTTGTGGTTAAAGCTGTTAACAATATTTTCCTTTTATAAAGACAAGGGTTAATGTATGACTAAACAGTGCAGGTTCAGGAAGCAGGCAGTCATTAATGACAGACCCGGCTCTTTTACTAACTAGCGATCTTATACAATTTATTACATGCATCTCAGTTTCCTGATAAATAAAATGGTGATTGTAATAGTACATATCCCATTGGGTTATTTCAAAGATGAAAGAGTGAACGCATACAAAAGCCTTAATGCCACAAGTCTTGGTGTAATGTAAGCTTTCAAGAAATGCCAGGTACCATTTTTATTATTGTATTTTTTCATGAAAGAGAAATTGTCAAATCTCCTGTGGCCTTTAAGTATCAAATCTAAGCTTTGAATCAAGTCTTATAATACAGACCTGTGTTGTTTCTACCACAAAATGCTGAGTTATCATAACATTTTAGTTTTACTGTTTCAACCAACAATACACTTTTCTGAATAATCAGTGATTCACTCTTTAACAATTTTGCTCAAGGTAAATATTTTCAAATTTTTATATTAAATAAGTACTATGTTAAAAACAGTTATAGGCTGACTGATTTTTTTATTTTAAACCTCATTAAGAGAATTAATTAATTAATTTAGTTAGTAATTAGTTCATATTACATAATTTGTAAAAAATTTTACATATATATGCACCTTTCTCTTTCCACCTGGACAACGAACGTAATGATTTAATATGCATTTTTCCATATGTTGTTATATAATGGATATTTTTACTTTATGTTCATGCATTTTTAATTTACTAAATAGTATAGTGGCAGAGGTTGCTGATTTCCTACCTAAAGTCATTATCCTCTTATTTAAGAGTAATAGAATTGTATACTACATTTTCCAGGTGTTTTCATCTGTAATGTAAACAGAAGTGGTGAAAAATACTTCCAGGTCTGAACCATTAAATATCAGGTGTTTTCTTTGTCTTACTTCCTGCTTTCTGTCACCCAGACATAGGAGCACTACATTTTCAACCAGGCAAATAACAATCCCCCGAGGCATTGCTTCTCGAAGTCTTTTTCCAGGCACACAGCACCAGCATCACGATGGAAATTCTTAGTAATTGTGACTGTTTCAAATTCTTAGGCCCACAGCAGACCTGCAGACCTACTAACTCACAGCAGACCTACTAAGTGAGAAAAATTGAGGTAGGGCCAGCAATCTGTTTTTTTTCTCTTAACCTTTTAATCTATTTTTAAGAGAGGAGAAGGGAGGGAAAGAGAGAAACATCTATGCATGCATGAGAGATAAAGCAACTGGTTCCTTCTGGCACATCCCAAACTGGGGACATTTCACTGTTTTATTTGAATAAAACAGAGAAGACATATAATAGACATTGCAATTGCCTCCATATATAATACATATGTAAACATTTAAGTACAAATAAGAAATGCCTAGAATTGAAATGGAACATCTCACAAGCAATGTGTGCTGTAGGAACTTAGAAGAGAATGTGGACCTGGAAGTTAACAATATTGACATGCAGCATTATTTTATTTATTTATGTTAATAACAGCATAATAAACTAGTGTAAAGACATACTATTATTCATACTATCACTCCCTAATCATCAAATACTTTTTTTAGTTTTAGTTTTTACTATTATGAAGCACAGTACAAAGGGATAAATCATATTTTTAATTAAACTTGTCTGCATATTCATAAATAGTTATGCATATAATTATCCATATACATTACTATAAAATTGGGAAAAATTCATGTAAATGGTATTGATGGGAAAAATTGTATAACTTTTTAAATGCTTTGGTATATGCTGCAAAATTGTTTTTGAAGCAATTACTCAATCTTCTACATCCATAAACATAAAAAAAAATTCACTGTATTTTAAAGAGGTTTACATTGCTCTTCTTTCAACTTCATATTTATTTTTAAATATTTCCTATGTATCATATATATGCAAAATATATTTATATATGGCAACTAAAAATAATACTACCAATGAAAATGTCAGTATTCAATGACTGCATTCATAATTTGAGAATTGAATTTAACTTTGAAATCTATTCGTTGTTCTTTGCTTGGTTTTCTAAAAGTTATGAATTTTTCCTTATAATTTCCTTCTATTTATTTTTATTTTTATCATATGTAGTATATATTTACATATTCACATAAATATAAAAATATAGAGATAGGCAAAAGAGGGGAGGCTTCCAATATCCCTTCCCTTTGACAACTGTCAGTCTGTTCTGTATATATTTGAGTCTGTTTCTATTTCATTTGTTAGTTTATTTTGTCCATTTTTTCTGCATATAAGTAAAATTACATGGTACTTGTTTTCTCTGACTGTCTTGTTTCACTTAGCATAATACTCTCCAGGTCCACTTATGCATCACAAAGGGTAAATTTTTCTTTTTTAAGGCTGAGTAGTATTTCAGTGTATAAATATACCATCGTTGTTTTATCCACTCATATACTGATGGGCACTTAAGCTGCTTCTAAATTTTGGCTATTGCAAATAACTCTGAAATGAACATAGGGGTGCATATATTATTTCAGATCAGTGTTTCAAGTTTCTTTGGATAAGTTCCCAGAAGTGGAATAACTGGGTGATATATCAGTTCCATTTTTAAATTTTTGAGGTAACTCCATCCATACTGCTTTCCACAGTGGCTGCACCAAGCTGCATTCCCACCAACAGTGCATAAGGGTTCCCTTTTCTTCACAGCCTCACCAGCGCTGCTTTATTGCTGATTTATTGATGATAGCCATTCTGTCAGGTGAGATGGTGATATCTCATTGTAGTTTTAATTTGTGTATTTCTTTGACAATTAGTGACATTGAGCATCTTTTCATACATCTTTTGGTATTTTTTTGCCCTCTTTAGAGAAGTGTCTATTTATTAATTGGATTATTTGGGGAGGGGTTGGTGTTGAGTTTTATAAGTTCTTTATAAATTATGGATATTAACCCCTTATCAGGGTATCATTGATAAACATGTCCTTTGATTCAATGAGTTGTCTTTTCATTTTGTTGAGGATTTCCTTTGCTATGCAAAAACTTTTTAATTTAATGTTGTCCCATTTACCTATTTTGTTATTTTGTTTCCTTACCCAAGACTGGTTGAGATTAACTACTTTCAGAATTTTTTAAAATTTTATTTTATCATCAGTTGGGTCAGAGACATATATTTTCTTATACATTGATTTATCCATTGGGACCCCACCATTCCCTGTACCAAATGTCCTCACATTGCAAAACTAATCTATGGTACCCAATATCTGAAATCTCATCAGTAATAGGCCTGCGAAAAATTTTTTTCTTTAACTCAACTAACTTCATTCTACTAGAGAGATAAAATATACAATGTTAGACTCTTCATTTGAGCTTTTTGTTTCATATGCACAGGTGATATAAGGGTAGATGATTTATGTGTGAATGTATGTATAAGGTGGCTCAATGGCTAATCTGGGGCCCATGCAAGTTAGTGCTGAGATGCCTCCTTTTCTTTTATATCCTTTTTTTGAACTGACTGCAGAAAAGACTAAGCAAGAAGTGAATAAAAAGGACAAAAAAGAGAGGGGAAAATCAAACCCATTAACATTTCAAAAATGTATCCTTCTAGATAAATTAAACTTCTTCAGAATCATAAATCACAAAATATCCCGCATCTCTATAGCAATATAAACCAAATAAAATAGCTATTCAAGTTTTATTTTACTACTACTTTGAATATTTTCCAGAGAGTATAAGAACAAACAAGAAATACAAAGAATCAGCGAGATCATGAATGAAATAATGTGAGAACTCAAATAATTAGGGAAAAGAAAGGGAATAGATGAGAAAGATAAGAGAATAGAGGAAAAGAAAAAAGATGTAAATTGTCATCAACAAAAATTGGGATTTCCTGGGGGTTTTGTTAAGATTCCTCTCCAATTTAAGTGTTCCTGTTGAAGAATGTTTTTTGCTTTCTTTCTTTTGTCCTCTCTTCACACTGCTTTTCTTTCCCAATCATCTAGCCATTTTGTAATTTCCATTCATTAATGATTGTTAAGATTTCAACCAAAAATCCAATATTTTGAACAATTTCTCTAAAAGAGCTTTATATAAAAGAGTATGATTTTTACAAATAACTGCTGTTATCAAGTGTATATCTTCACTTCTCAATTTTTAATTATACAGAAAAAATATGCGTATGAGGGTAAATATCAAAATGAATTTTCCGAACATGAAACAAGCTTATAAAGATGACCAGTGTCTGTCAATCTAAAACTATTTCCATTCACTGCAAGATACATATCATCTTATTACCATGAGGAAAATACTGCAATATATAATTGTAATATTTGTCAGTAGGTTGGCACTGATTCAAAAATGTTAACGTAGTAGGATACGTGGGTGGGTAAAGTACCCCCTGGAATGAGGCCAGAGGCTGAGGTATGTGTTTCAGGCATGTAAACTAGGCAGCTGAAGTGCATTCCTGTGCTTCTCTGGCTCCCAAATCCCCAATTCTTCCATTAAACATCACAGCCTCCACTATTTTCCATGAAATGGAATGCATTTGGGATTTTACTTTATGAGAACTCATCTTTTTCTGGATGCACCACCTAGTCTTTGCAACCTTCATATGAAGGAAATCAAAGTGCATGGCAGTGTATTAATCAGAAAAATTGATCATGGCTGCCTTATCCTGTCAATCACTTGATAAAGGAAAACAAATAGCACGGATTAAATCGCAAGCTGCACAGATGCTTTGTACTTGGAGTAAATACCTTTCCGCTTTCCCCAAGTCCATTATGCACAGTTTGGCTTTGATTAGCAGGAGGCATTTCATAAAGCATGAAAGAAAGCTACAGCTAGGGGAAGAAAAAAGAAATGTGCGAACGTTTTTTCACTGTTCAGTTAAACAGCTGATTCACCCCAGTCAAGGAAAACAGCAAAAGCTCTAACAATTACGAGTGTCCTTGGCAAAGGATAAATTATCTGCCTGTAAAGGAGATGTCACTTGAAAAGGCAGTGTCTGCAGCAAACAGAACACCAACAGAGCATGACTATGAAGAACAAACCGTATTTGCTCTTACACAGGAGAGAGCCACAATTGCAACTTGATTGTAATCCTCACCAGGGAAATCTGAAATCACCACCTGTTTTCTTTGATTGCTTGTATGACACACTGTAGTTGCTCATACAGAATTTAGAACGTTCATTTATTCCAGTGGATACACTTGGAGTTTTATTCAATTCAATTACTTCCCATTAAACAACGAAGTTACTAGTTAGATTAGTGCTCTGAAGATCTGTCTTTATATTTGCATTTATATTTCTAAATATGTGCTAAATCTATCACCAGGGTTCAATGATCAGTCTCTGCACTGGTTACCACTATAAATCACTCTTCTCTCACATGTATAGTATGATATTGTATACTGACTTCAAATATCACTAGAAATTGTGTGAGTCCAAAACATTTGGCACCTCTAAAAAAGATAAGTTTTGCTTGAACTTAGGTCTTCATCTGAGTCACCTATAACACCAAACAAAATGTGATGTTGATAGTTTGTGAAAAATAGAAGTATTGTTCACAACCTCTCTTTCTCTTTTCCTCTCTCAAACACACATGCACTCACATTAATTATTAATGTCATAGAACCATGGGCAAATATATTAATGTTCTGAAATATATTCAGAACAGGAAATATAAGAGGATATAAGATCTGTGATGAGATGATTACACTCATGAGAAATCAGAGTATTTTAAATAATAGCTATAAAACATCACTCTGCAACTGTTAAGAGTAACAGAAGTTACACAAGCCATAGGAGAGATATGAGCCTAACGGGACTCATGGGCTCAGCTGGAAGGAGTGGACATTGGTGACTCCAGTTTGCAGAATTTTCTGTGTTAACCAAAAATAAGCAAAGTGAGAGCAAGAAGCATTTATCTGAGATTATAAAAATATAACTATTTGGGAAGCACTGATTCAGGCAGAATTCCAAGTAGTATTCCAATTAGCGGGGTGAAAGCAAGGGGTTTTTGTGAGAAACGGAAGTAGAATAATTATATGAATAGGAGCAGGAAATGTCCATTGATATTATAAGACCAGGAAGGAATTTCTATAGGCACAAATAAGCTAAGTTATTCTTTAGCTACACATGGTAGTGCTATTTCTAAAGTATGTCTTTAATTTTCAGACTGGTAGTCAGGATTTGCTTTGGCCAATTCGAAAGGTTAATTTGCCCAGCTGAAACATTCCAAAGATTTGAGAATCAAGACAGGCCAGGCCACTCCCCCTGGAATGGCTGCTCTAGGTTAAAAAAAAATTGCCTCACTTATGTCAACTTTTTACATTGGGCAATACTTTAAAAATTAAATAGCATTTATGCAGCCTATTTCCACACAGCTCTTTTCCTGGGTGTATCTCCTAAAGCAGTGATTTTTCAACCTTTTCATCACATGCAACACATAAACTAATTGCTAAAAGTCTGAGGCACACCAAAAAAATGTTATATTTTTGGCCAATCTCACCAAAAAAAAAAAAAAAAAAAAGGATAATATTGATTTATTCGCACCAAATGGCTATTGTGTTGGCTGTTGTCATTTTTTGTTTGACAGCCTAAGGGAACAGAGGTCAGTGCCCCCTACTAGAGTCAGGTGATGCACGTTTTAAAAATTCCTGTGGCACACCAGTCTGTCTGCCATGGCGCACTAGGTGAAAATCACTGTCCTAAAGCAATGATCAACATGTCCTTTGGGGGATATCTGCAAAGATAGTGCATATTTGTTTTGTTGGTAGAGAGCTGAGGCAATCCATAGAGGGAATAATAATGTAGAAAGCAATGACAGATGCCATAGAATACTGTGCAGAAGGTACATATGGAAATGCTTATGGATCTAAAATAGGGAATTGAAAGAAAATATAATCAATAAAAAAACAACTCATGCTAATTAAAAATACACATGGAAAACATTAATACATTTTATGTAACTGTATAGAAATGAAAGGATTTTCACTAAAGATGAGGATTGACAGGAAGTAAGCAAACATATAAATAAACAAAATAAAAAGTGTAGACTGATGGCAATGATGCATATGATTGAGGAATATGACTAACTCAAATTTATGCACTTGATACCTAACTTGGAAAAGAACAAAGGCTAGAATAGCTTCTTTCAACGGATGCACAACATAGAAGGTGGACAAGTGCAGAAGCTGAGACCAACCTTCTGTTGTTCATGTTGCTGTCTACACTGTCAGAATGGGAAATATCCAGGTCTCAAAATTTCCTGATAACTTTTGTTATCAACCTTTTCGTCCATCCTTAAAGAGAGATTTTGTTCTAATGCCAAATTCCTTTTCAGCTCAGTTCTACATCTGCTCTTTCATTTCATCTCTCAAGAAGAGATGGTTTCACAAAAGTCCCCTAAAACTAGAAAGAGTGACAAAACAGCTGTGATCTCATGAGGCAGCATCATATTCGTGAACTGTGTCAGACTTCCTTTTCTTTAATGTCACACACCTATCACAAGTATAAAGAAAATATTTTATCTGCTTATATGTTATTTTTGTAGTCTTACCCAAGAGGAAAAAGTATGAAGCAGAAGAGTACAGCATTTCCACTTCAGTTGCATTCGGGCCACGGAAAGACATTTCTTGTGTATAGTAGCCAAAAGGAAGCAAACAGGAAGGCAGGAACAGAGCATTTTCCTCTCTGCTTCTGTAATGGACATTCAGCATACAGATGTATATGCAGATGTAAAAGGCCAAGTCTTCACTTTTACTTTCTCCTCCTTAAAGGTAAAACTATTTATATAATAACATAGCTCTAATTCAATGAAGAGAAAATCAATCAAATATAAAAAATAGATATACCTGTTCTCTCATTCAGTGGTTTTCTTTTCATTTTGTTGATGGCTTTCTTTGCTGTGCAAAAATCTTTTAGTCTGATGCAGTCCCATTTGTACATATTCTCTTTGTTTCCCTTGCCTGAGTAGCTGTTTTAGGAAAAACATTACTAAGAGAAATGTCCAAGATTTTAATGCCTGTTTTTTCCTAAGTATTTTTTATCATACCAAGTCTTACTTTTAATATATTTTGAGTTTATTCTTCCATATGGTGTAAGAAGGTAGTCTGCCTTAATTTTTATGCCTGTGTCTGTAAAATTTTCCCAACCCCATTATTTGCCAATGATATATCTGATCAGGGGTTAATATCCAAAATTTATAAAGAACTCATACAACTCAACGTGAAAAAGAAACAAACAACCCAGTTAAATAATGGACAAAGGACCTAAATAGACAATTCTCCAAAGAGGACATATGGATGACTAGCAGACATATGAAAAGATGCTCAATATCACTGATCATCAGAGAAATGCAAATGAAAACCACAGTGAGATATCATCCCTTCACGTGTGCCAGAATGGCTAGCATCAATAAATCAATAAACAACTGTTTGGAAAGATGTGGAGAAAGGGAATCCTCATGCACTGTTGGTGGGAATGCAGATTAGAACAACCATGGTAGAAAACACTATAGAGGTTTCTCAAAAGATTAAAAATGGAACTGCCTTATGACCCAATGATTCCACAACTGGGTACATATCCAGAGAAACCCAAATCACTACCTCAAAAGAATATATGCATACATTTGTTCATTACAGCTTTATTTGCAACTGCTAAGATTTGGAAGCAGCCCAAGTGCCCATCAATAGACAAGTGGATAAAAACCAGTAGTACATATATACAATGGAATATTACTTGGCCATAAAAAAGGATAAAATTTTACCAGTTGTGACAAAAATGGATGGACCCAGAGGGTATTCTATTAAGTGAAATAAGTCAGTCATTAAAGACAAATAGCATATAGTTTCACTTATATGTAGAATATACAGAACAGTATAAATGAACAAACCACACAAAAATAGATTTTAGATGCAGAGAACAGACTGATGGTTGCCAGAAGGGAGGGGACTGGGGCACTGGGTGAAAAAGGTAACGGGATTGAGAAGTGCAGATTGGTAGTTAAAAAGTCACAGAGCTATAAAGTACAACGCAGGAAATATAGCCAATAATAATGTAATAAGTATGTATGGTTCCAGTTGGGTACTGGAAACATTGGGGGAACACTTTGTAGATGATTGTCTAACCAATATGCTACACACCTGAAACTAATGAAAAATAATATTGAAAGTAAACTGTAATTGAAAAAATTAAAATAGTAAGTTAAATAATGTAAATAATAATAATAAATGAATTTTCTGAGCAAAATAAATATAAAATATAAAATGATTTTCAAATAGAAAAATATTTATATTAAGCTATCCAGTTTTTAGCCCCAAATGGTTGTTTCATGTGAGCAAGATTTTGGGATATGTAATCATAAGACGCTGTATTCCAGAGTTACAGATATAACCCTGTTCCAAAAATAAATTAATTAACTGGTATAGATAATTTTTAACATTGGATGTTATTGCTAAAAAGTAAACTGTCACATGGGATCAGGTTTTTCACTGATACATTTTATATTTTAGAATTAATCACCACTAAGTTTAAAGGAAAAAATAAAGAATATATTTAGAGTTGAATTTTATTTTTGTAAGAACTGTTTCCCAATTTCTGGTTAGTCATCTTCAGATGACTATACAAAGGCTACGGTGTGATTATATTACTGGTCAAGAATAAAAATAATGTTTTTTCACTGATCTGAGGAATATTCATGTAAAGGCATAAATTATAATAGGAATAGACTCATAGTTTTTATGTCCTTTTCCATGCTGCTTGTAGTTCCCACTAAGTTCTTTATAGCTTCCATTAAGTTCCTTATAGTTCTCACTAAGCTCCTTGAGCATCCTTATAACCATTATTTTGGATTCTGTCTGATAAGTTGCTTGCCTCAATTTCATTTAGCTCTTTTTTCTGGGGATCCCTTCTTCTCTTTTGATTGGGGGTTCCTTCTTTGTCTCCCAGTTTTAGGTGACTCTTTGTTTCTGCATCTTGGATTGCTCTGCTCTGACTGCCTGTCTTTGTGGGGTGGCTTCCTATGGTTGAAGTTCTGTGGGACCCAGTGATACTGTCTCTTTGAGCTCCTGATCTGCATCCTCTAGGAGTGCCTTTATTCAGTTTATATGGGCTCTTTGTTGTACTTGGCCTTTGATTATTGATGTCTCATTTGTTGGTGGGTTCTCCCCTCCAACTGGCTGACTGGGAGTCATAACACCTGCCACATATTATATGCTGTTTACAGGTACTGGTTAACAAAGCAATACTATGCAGAACACCAAATTCATGCCAGCAAAAATACCCCCTTACCACATCAGCAATATCAATAGTGAACATGCAAAGATTAATACAGTTGGAAAGAGATTAAGAATATAAGATAGGATAAAAGAATATGAGATGACTAAAGGAAATAAAGATGATTTTCAGAGGGAAGAAGGAAGAGAAATAATAAGAGTAGCGAATAGAAGAAACCAGGCAAAGAAAGGGAAAAAATAAAATTTAAAAGCTTCCACATGCTTACGGAAACCATCATCAAAATGAAAAGGGAACTGACCATATGGGAGAATATATTTGCTAATCATATATCAGACAAGGATTTGGCTTTCAAAATATATGGTTCAACACCAGAAAGATAAATAATCCAATTAAAAAATGGGCAAAGGACCTGAATAGACACCTTTCCAAGGAGGGCATACAGCTGGCCCATAGGCATATGACGAAATGCTCAACATCACTAGCTCTCAGAGAGCTGAAAATTAAAACCACAATGAGACATCATCATCACCTCACACTGGCCGGAATGACCATCATTAATAAATCTACAAACAACAAATGCTGGCGAGGGTGCAGATAAAAGGAACCCTACTACACTACTGGTGGGAATGCAAACTGGTGCAGCCACTGTGTAAACAGTATGGAATTTCCTCAAAAAATAAAAATGGAACTGCCTTTTGACCCAGTGATTTCACTGCCAGGAATATACTTTAAGAATCCCAGACCACCAATATGAATGAACTTATACACCCCTATATTTATAGCAGTGCTATTTACAATAGCCAAGTGCTGGAAATAGCCTCAATGCCCATCAGTAGGTGAGTAGATCCAAAAACTGTGGTACATTTACACAAAGGAATACTACACAGCAGAAGGAACTCCTATCTTTTGTGACAGCATAGATGGAACTGGAGAATATTACACTATATAAAATAAGCCAGTTGGTGAAAGACAAATATCATATAACCTCACCTATAAGAGGAATTTAATGAACAAAATAAACTAAAGAACAAAATAGAACCACAGACATGGAAACATGGGATAAATTGACAGTGACCCAAGGGGAGAAGGGAGAGGAATAATGGTGGAAAGAAGAGGAAGGGATTGCTTAAAGAGCATGTATGAACGACCCATAGACATGGACGACAGAGTGGGGATTGACTGTGCGAATTGGGAGGTAGCATGGGTGGAGGAGGGCAAAGGGGGAAAAACTGGGACAACTGTAATAAAACAACAATAAAAATATTAAAAAATAATAGATCATATATGTTGGAAAACAGTTGGTAGAAAGTACTACACTTGATGCGCTGCTAAGGGTGAGGAACCATGGCACTACACACACACTAACATCACCTGACATTTTTAAGGTGTTTTACATATGGTAACTTACTGCAACTTCATAACAACCACAGGAAATAGGACAAAGAATTTATTATTTCTATTTCACTGATTTGGAAATCGATCCTGATAACTTGTGACTCTCTCAGTGCTCCAAAGAGTAGATCTTAAAATTAAGGGTCAGTTATATTTTGTCTGACACAAGAGACCAACTAGAATGTGCACAGTCTTATTTTTAAACTAGCTATTATGAAGTGAGGAAAATTCATGGAGAAAGGAAACAGGTTGTATAGGTAAAAACAGGAATTTGAGAAAATGCATGAAATGCCACACAAATGAAATTGGACTTAATGATGAAGGCATAAGGGGTCATTGTAGAGTTCATAGCAGAAAAAATATATGTGAAAGCCATGTTTTAAGAAGATTGATATGGCAGAACTATATCAAATGGATTAAAATGGAAATGACTTAAATCAGACAAGAAACTAATGCGATCATCCTGGGGTAAGATTATAGTAGGCCTCATGGCAGAGGGAAACCAATTAAGGAGAAAGAAACAGCTCCAGATATAATTTAATTTAAATAGGATGAAATCAGGGAATTAATATAAATGGATTAAGAAATGAGGTAATAATAAAATAATATGTGAAGAAATGTTCTTTTTATATTTAAACAGTATTCCAAAAATAATGTTTTAGTTATGTATTAAATGCTTAATTATTTAACTTTATCCCAAGAATAAAATATTAATGCATTGATAATCATTTCCCCCATCTAAAAAGTATTAAAGAGCTAAGCAGGGAAAAAATTATAAATAAAATTTTGTTAAAATGGAAAAAATGGATCAATAAAAGATATCCTTTTAAGAAATAGTGGTTAGTAAGCTATTAATTTGTAATCAAGTTTAAAAAAAAACAACAAAATTGTATGTCTAATTGTTACCGAATAGAAATGGGGTTCTGCATACCACCCACAGGCAAACTCCAGAGGCAGATATTTGGTAAAAAAAAAAAAAAGGTAAGAAGTCATTTATTCAAAAGCTACACAACTCTGGAAGAATGCCAGGCTTCTCCTTCAGAGCCCCTCCCCTCCAGAATACGCAGAGAAAAATAAACCCACCACCCTCTGCCAGACCAATCCAAAGCCGCATCCAGATTTCATTCTCCCATTTAAAAAACACCATCCTTTGGAAACTGCCGGTGGCCGCTGAGTCACCCTCCAAGCCGCTCCGCTTCTCTCACCATCACTCTCAGTCCTCAGACTTCTCTCTGGAGTCAGCCACCCGGACCCCTGCAGCAGCTGCTGGAGCTGCTTCCTGCACACGCCCAAATTCCATGCCTCCTGGAAGGGTCCAGCTCCCCCAGCCAATCCCATTCTTTTCCCAGGCTAGACTGGCATAATTCTATACATGATTGTTCTCTACTTATAAAAGGAAAAACAGAAACATGATAATTGAAAATAATATCAGGCAAGTATTTAGAAGTATGTACATGGGAATAATTGACGTTTACAGAAAACAAATGTTAGTGATGGGGTTGGGAGCATTTGATAAACAGGCCATTTTTAATGGAAAATGGATAAAGAAGTAAAATAATAGAATTTTCCCTTTTCTTGCATTGTTAAATAATAAGTGTGAGCATGTAAAGAAGTTCTACAAAAATAACTAAATTAAACATTTGTCAAAAATTAGTCCTAGTTATAAGAATACAAACCAAATATGTCAATATTCATTGACCCATTTTATAAGCCATTTTAATATCATCTTTGCTTATTCCTTTCTTGTATCTTTCATGAAATCTCCTACTTCCCATGTGCCACATCTTCAAAGCAGGCTCCTGCCTCGTAGTCTGTAGAGATTTAGTTTATTCCACTCCCACCTTCAGCCTATGTCAGGACCAGTGCTGGGCGCAAGACATAAAACAATGAAACAAGGGAAAAAGCCCTACCTGTTATAGCATAATTCCTCAGAATTTTTATTAAGCCTCACCCAATAATTCCCTATCAAGATCTTTTAGTATAAATAATAATAACAACAACAACAAAACAACATTTTCTGAATTGTTCTTACAGAGGATGACTCCAGGAAAAAAAAATTAACTTATTTCCATAACTCTAAAGAGTTTATTCTTTAACATTAAGGACACATGTGTACCATTGGCTCACAGATTAATAAAATATTTAAGTTTGCCCAAATTCTAATCTTAAGAAAACCACATGCCAAAATATGGATTAAACACCATTTTTGTCTTCCTTAATTGTTTATTTATCATATTGTCTAAAATTAGAAAGGGAGAGAATATTGTTGATAAGAGGTATAAACATGCATAAAATTTGTTTTTATGCCTTTAAATTAGATAAGATTGTGTTGTGTTTATTTAAACACTGAATAAGCTACATTAATTAAAGAGTACATGCTAAAAACTTGGGACTACTTCTCAAGACAAAAATAACTTTGCAGATGGTTACCAGAAGGGAAGGTGTCGGGAGATGAGTGAAAACAAGAAGGGGATGTAGTCAATAATTTTGTGATAAGTTTACATGGTGACAGATGATTACTAGAGTTAGCAGGTGATTACATTATAAGGTATAAAAATATTGAATCGCTACATCATACACCTGAAACTAAATGAATCAATGTAAGATTGTATACCAACTATACTTAAAAAAAGAAAAAAGGAAAAAGAATGACTTTGCCTGTCTGTAGGATTGGCTTTTGCTTCTTTTAAATAATTATTAAACCAAATTTTTAAAAATGAATTAACTAACAAATATAGATAATACAAAGTATTACCAAGCTTACGCATCAATTCCTTTAAAATCGATCTCATTTATCTGAAAAGCGATTAACAGAATTGGAGATGTTAGGATTTACATGGTCTAAATTAGTAGTGTAATACAGATTTTCAGACAGCATCTGGTTAAAAAAAGAGGATCATTCAAATAGAAAATGTTATGACTACATAAAATATTAGATTCTATTAAAAAAACTCATATACATACATGGATTTTTTACAAAGCTCTTAAGTGTTTTCGTCTCATTTTCCCCAGAGAGTAGGAAGGTGGAGAAAAACTGATTTTCTCAGCCACTTGGGGACATCTAATGCAGTTATTAATTAATGCTTCAAAGAATGTACCCAGACCTGTGTAATAATAGACAAAAGATTCAAAATTTCTTAGCACATTTTTTTAAATCTTATGAACAACTTAATACTAGGTTTTTATTAAGTAAATTTACATTTGTTTTAAGCTGAAATACAATATTTAAGATAGATATTTTTACTAATTAATTTATTATTTCAAATACATTTGCCTCTGCCTTCCCCCCACTGCTTTCCCCTGCCCCCCATTCCCCTTCTCCCTCCCTCAATCTTTCCCCACTTTGGCTTTGTCCATGAGTCCTTGCTCTATGTTCCTTGATTTGCCCCTTCCCTTCCTTTTCCCCCACCCACCCCTCCATCTTTCCCTCTTGTCTCTGTTGGTTTCTTTTTTCTTCCAGTGTTACTGGTCTTATTTTCCTTGCATCTTTGTTTTGTTGGTTAGGTTCCGCTTATAGGTGAGATCATATGGTATTTGTCTTTTGCCCCCTGGCTTATTTCACTTAGCATAATGCTCTCTAGTTCCATCCATGCTGTCGCAAAGTGTAGTAGTTCTTTTTTTCTTTCTGCTGCATAGTATTCCATTGTGTAAATGAGCCATAATTTTTTGATCCAATCATCAACTGATGGGCATTTAGGTTGCTTCCAACACTTGGCTATTGTAAATTGTGCTGCTATGAACATTGGGGTGCATAGGTTCTTTTAAATTGGCGTTTGGGGATTCTTAGGGTATAGTCCCAGCAGGGGAATCACTGGATCAAAAGGCAGTTCCATTTTCAGCTTTTTGAGGAAATGCCACACTGCTTTCCACAATGGCTGCACCAGTCTGCATTCCCACCAACAGTGGACTAGGGTTCCCTTTTCTCCACAGCCTTGCCTGCACCTGTTGTTTGTGGATCTGTTCATGATGGCCATTCTGACCGGTGTGAGGTGGTACCTCATGGTGGTTTTGATCTGCATTTCTCTGATGGCTAGTGATGCTGAGCATCCTTTCAAATGTCTCTGGGCCCTCTGTATCTCTTCCTTGGAAAAGTGTCTGCCCAGGTCCTCTGCCCAGTTTTTGATTGGATCGTTTGTCTTCTTGGAGTGGAATCGTGTGAGTCCTTTATACATTTTGGAGATCAAACTTCTATCTGATGTATCATTAGCAAATATATTTTCCCATACGGTTGGCTCCCTTTTCATTTTGCTGATGGTTTATTTAGCCTTCATAGCACATTTCTAAATATTCTTCCAGTGAAAATTATATTCTTAATAATTATATTTTAAACTTGATTTTTTTGTTTTGTCTTGCAAAAATCAGTATCATCCTATTTTCCACATTATTTTATTTTCCCGGTTATCTCATTCTACCCTCTAATTTGGTGAGATCATTTTCTTTCATTCTTTTCCAAAGATTTTGCTTCCCAAATTGTTCTTTTGGGAGTGATGTTGTAAGACTAATTTGTGAGTCATAGCATTTTATCTGTGGTGTTCAGAGTTTTGGTACTTTCTCATGTCCTTTATAGGAACAACTGATATCCTAATTTACCCTAGTTTTTACTAGCTGGGCTAATCTTCAAGAAACAATCTCATATCCAGCATTTTTTCAAGGTAAGCTGTTGGTCTAAAGCAGTCAAATTCAATCTTTTTCATCCCATGGCACACTAAAACTAATTATTTAAATTTTGTGGCACACCAAAAATATATATTTTTTGCTGTTCTGACACAGAAAAAGTAGGTATACTTTTGACTCATTCACACCAGATGGCTATTGTGTTGGTGGTTGTCATTTTTTTTTTTAATTTGATAATCTAAATAGGTCAAGTATGGCATGTTTTAAAAATCCTTTCATCATACCAGCTGAAAATCACTGGTCTAAATACATTCACTTGAACTCTATAATTTTGATTATGGGAAAAGTTTTGATATATTGACATAAAAATGTTTCACCATGTGAACATATTCTCATGGTGCTTTTTCATATTTGGAGCCAAAAGATCACTATAGGACACTAATGAGTTAGAAGAAAGTCCTATTACAAGCTTTTGCCAATCAATATTTGCATGAAAAATATTTTAGAAATCCTTTGTTGTATCTTTGGTAAAGACTGAAGTTTTACATTTATAAATTTATGTATGTCTTTAAAATGTAGTATCAAAAGGGTAATTGTGTTTTTTTTGTAAATTACTCTCACAAAGAGGGTATCCTTTATAATAACTTATCATATCTGTCTTTGCTAATTTTAAGAAAGTGATATTCATATTCTAATGCATAAACAAAGTTGGCTTTAAAAAATTGTTAAGGGATCTTTTTAAAGTCAAATTGGTACCACTGGGTACTGAAGAAAATGAAGTTGTTATAGCAACATGACTCAAATGTTAATATTAGACTTATGTCTGATGTTTCCTTTGGTTAAGATAAATATAAAAATTCATCAGGCAAGTAAAATTATTCTTTTGAGGAAATCCAGTGATTATTTGGCTGTGTAAACTCTTTAACACTCCTAAGATTCCTTTTATTTGGTCTATCAACTTAATTGTGATCTGAGGAGTTGTTTCATAACTGAGAATTTTTGTTTAATCATATGTAATTTGAATAAGGGTGTTGCTTTCTTTTGTTTCATAGTAGGGGGGATTTACATTAATGAAATAGTTTGGATTCTCATGTTCTGTTTTATTTTTATAGTTGTGGATTATAGATGTTTTCTTCTATTTTCTCTTCATGTTGTAATGTTATTTTTATAAGTCAGCAATAACATTTATGCAGACAAGGGTAATGGCTCCCAAGTCTCGTCCCTATTCTTATTAAGTCACCACTCATATACTTACTGAAGCCATTATTATAGAATGTTTCATGGAATACCCCAACTCTCTCTCATGGAAAGGATTCCTAATGGTAAGAATGCATTACTTTATCAACCATAATTAACAAATAGTATATTATGCAGGTAAAATCCTCTATCCACTTAAATCTCTATGTAGAACATAAATAATAGAGCACCATTTTTCTACATCTTAGAAGACAACGTTTACTATAATAAGTAACTAAATAAAAATCCTAAAAGCGTATTTATAATTATAACAAATACATTTCCTATATTTGTATCAAAATAAGGTATTATTAATAATCTGATAAATAACGTAGAGTATGAACTTCCATAATTTTTTCCAAATAACATTAGAATCTCAAATTAATAATAATATTGTACCTGTCTAATATGCACCTATTAATTTACATAGTTAATTGTCGAGACCACTTTTTGTGGTATCATAAACCGTAGACCCGTGTGAGCAAGGCCTTGAAAAAGCACTGGATGCTGGCGCAGGCACAATCAGATGCTAGCACCATGGGAAATCAGGCCTGAAGAATGCATTGTACCCTTTGCAGCTTGCTTTGCTTTGTATAGCTCTGATAATATAAACTAGATATTTAAACTCCAAACAGAAAGAGTGAGTTCCTGAATTCAGGAGCCATGCCTTAATGACCATCAGGCTTCAGCATGTCTAACAAACCCTGACCTGAGGCAAATCCCTGTGTTCCTTCAATTGTTAACTATGAACCATATCTGTTCTCTGTAAATATAGCCTTTAGGCATTGACTGATAAGCTTTGCATGCAAGCTGTATACCTACTGATTCCAATAAAAGCCACTTCAGGGAGGGCCTCGGCTCATTCCTGACTGGAGGGAATCACCAGCACTCTTTCCCACCAGACCAATTGTGTCTGGGATGACTCATTTATTTGTTCTCTACTGGGAGAGATCCGAGGGTCTGAGTCTTCTCCCTCAGTTAATAATCTTAATCAGCATTACCTTATTCATTAATGTCTAAGCTTTATGTTTAACATGCTATATTCCAGACTTGGTGTGGGCAATACATTGATGACTAAATCATAAACCTTGAATTAATATTTTTCTACAGGTGAAGGAAGAAGTGATTATAGATTTATTCAAAAATTTGTATTTATAGAAAGATAATGAAAAATAACAATATGCCAAAGAACAAATAATAAAGAAAACCTGGACTTTATTAAGCAGCTTGAAAAAATTTAAGTCACTTTTTGGGAGGTCAAGTCAAGTCAAGGCTAATCATGATTTATTGAAAACTCTCTACTGATGCCTTGAATAATGACAAGGTAATGTCAAGCCTTTAATGTTCATCCATTCTTTCCGCCATCCATGCATTTATTTGGGGAGAAAATTGTTATGTGGCAGGCAAACTACTAGAAGCTGGTAATGAAAAGACATAACTCTCTCTTTCTCTGTCCACTTGGAAATATAACAATAATATCACAGTGTAGTAAAAGTTATGAGAGAAAAATGCGTAGGACAAAGTAATGATCAGGGTTAGCACATTTAACTCAGACAGAGGTTTAGCTAAGTCATGTCTTGCCTTAATTCAAGAAAGGGAAACTAATTTAAGCAAGATGGAAGAGGGGTAGGAAAAGGTATGACATTTCAAAGGGAGAGAAGTTCAAAAAACACAACTGAGAAGAAACATAACAGTTTCTGGAAACTACAGTTATTTGGGCAAGCTTTAATCGCAGGGAATGTAAGATCGAGCAGACCACAGTACTCCTTGAAAGATGCTCAGACCTGATTGCTTTTGGGTCAACCCTAGGACTCTGTACTCCACCTTTTCTAGTAATTGTACCTTAGGAAACTAATTACCATCCCCTGCAACCAGAGCTTCTTTGGAAATACCCTTTGCCAGTGCCCCCAAGTTTTACTGACATTGTCACTCTGGGATCCTATTTAGGTAATCCCTCTGTTCCCTCTCAAAGACAAAATGTGCAGAGATAGTAGAAAATGAGGGCGTTAATTGTTCAGAAGCAGTTTTGTTAAATCATAATTTTAAAACAATACATTTTTTCTTGAAATGTTTATTCCCACTTGATAATACTGGTTTATTTATTCCTTTTCCGGCCAAAATCAAAACAGTCAACTTCCAAACAGTCAAAAAGAAACATACAAGACAAATAAAATTGTCCAATTATGTTGTGCTTAATACTGATATTATCTCCATACACCAACTTCCTTTTTCTTCTTCCTTTTAAAAAAATTACTTATCTCCTTTAAATGAACATATGAGATGAGCCACAGTCCAGTCAAATGAAAATATACCTACCATATTATGTCTCATTTAAGCTGCGCAGAAAAACCTATGGATGGGTAGTAATATTTAATGAATGAAGAAATCGAGGCTCTAATGGACAACTGACTTTAATGTTGCCAACTATTAAATTACAGAGCAAGGATCAAACCCAGTTCTCTGATGGCAAAGACAGTTTCATTTCTATTTCTATTACACGCCTTTCGCTACTTTTATAAAATCTCTATTACAAAGCTATCTTGCAAATGGGAATTTAGATGCCTTCTTTATTTGATGGAATTATTCATTCATGCTTACCTTAACAAGATTTCATTTTTCCTTTCCTAAATCTCGTCTAAAAATGAGAAAGACATACTGGAAACTATTCTAAACTCCTAGTAGTAAAATTTCAAGGACCATGATACTGATAAATCTGGGTATTAGTTTAATTTATTTGAAATCAATGAGTTAAAAAATGTTTTGTTTTTTTTTTCTGCAATCACTTACTTCAAACTATGCTCTGCTGAACTTTCAATTTATTTTCTTTTTTTTAAATAATGTATAGGACATGTTCTTTCTGCCTCTCCAGATGCACTTTCCATCCTTGTCTGACACTCGTCTTTTCCCAGCATGTATAGACTGAATAATGATATTTCTTGGACTCTGGCTTCTGATCTGGCAGGCTATTGGGAAACTAAGCAGGAGATCAGACGTAGGGAGGAAGATAATAAAGATAATAACGTCTATATATTTATTTTTCAGCTCACCTTTGACTGAAAGTCACAGATGCTCTTAAAGTAGCCTCTCATCTGACTTTCCTTTGAATTGTAGAAACCACTACCTCCTTCTGCTCTTCAGGTTTGAGATACTAACAGTCTTGCTGTTCTTAACACAGACTACTGTACTATCACTGTCTTTTTTTTTTATAGCTTTTCCACACAATTGTTACATTGCTTATTTATTAAATTGCTCAGAAATTATATAACATTGAGTGTGCCATCATTTTTCTCATAGGGACCTACTGATTTAAAAATGATACGACAAGAAATCTTGTAGCTTTATGACTTGTTACATGTATTAAAATAGTTTTTATTTTTCAGTTTAACTCCAAATCTTTTCTCCTTAGACATATTAGGCAGGCAAAAGAGAAAATGAAAAGACAGGCACTTTTCTACAACAGTGTCATAATGTACTTGTGGCTGACTGTATTTTCCTGTTTAATACCAACTGGCTGCTACAGACACCACCTACACACAGGCCCCCCGGTGGGGCATGGGTGTGAAGGAGGGGCTCTACCCTGGCTGCAGCTCTAACCCACATCACCTCAATCAACTGGTCATGTCAAACCCCATGGTTACTGGGACCTTCAGCCCAGCAAGTTTCATAATCTCTAAAATGTTTAGTAGAAGCTTTTTCTACCATCTTCATTTGCTTTGCAAGTTACGTATGGGGAGAAATACTCAAACCCTATGTTGATGGCTTATGAGAAATGATTGCTTTTCTTGCCTCGGGTTTTTATATGAAAAGCCTGGAGAAGCAAGCAGACTCACTGATTAGGAAGATTTTAATAAGTCCTGAAAAGGGCGTCTTCCCAAGTGATTTTCAAGTTGTTTTCTTTTTGAGAATGTGGGACAGTTAAAATCATATTGTTTTGTTTTTATCATTCATCTTTCTATTTTTGTTGCAATAGGAAAAGTTCCATCTATCATATGTTCACACCTTTAAAAAGTAATATACCATTGATTACATTCTCTCAAGAAGTATTTATTAGACAAACAACACATGCTTTTTCCCAATAATGTGAAATGTGAAAATGAAATGTAATAGCCCATTGAGTGTAGTGATTAATCAACCAAATGACTAAGAACAAACTTGTTTTACAGCAATATCAGTAGTTCAATATTAGTTACAGATGTATGACAAGTTATACTTTTCTTTAACATCTATTTGAAAACTTTAATAATAAATGGTTGTAGAAGTATTAAAAGTTCAAAACAAATGTATATTTCATCCCCCCCCCAAAAAAAACAGAACTGAAAGCAACATCAGTAGTCTTTTCTCTATTGCACTTAGAACAAAATCCAAACTCTTTACCTAATCCAGGCCCTTTCTAATTTGTCACAGTCACAATCACATTGTGCTCCAACTGCACTAGTAATTCTTTCAGTTTATTGAAAGCGCCAAGTTCTTTCTTCTGACACAACTTGTGTTACTGGGAATGTCTTGACTGTGATGCTGTTGCCCCCATTCCTATGTGGCTGACCCTTCTTCACCCTTCATATCTCACCCTATGTAACAATATTTTAGACTGCCTTTCATGGGATCAACCTGCCCAAAAAAAACTCTCACCACTTTCATGATTCTCTCTCAGAGAATCCTTATTGCTCCCTTAATGATCCTTATTCCTGTTTTTAATACTGCATTGCTATATCTTTCAATGTATTAAACTTCTTTTGTACTCCTATGGTGCCTGGTATGTAAAAGGTACTCAAAAAAGTACTTTCTGATGCATAATAAAATCTAGTTTCAATAATCCTGAGTAAATAAATAAATATAGTCTTTTGCTTTCAAATAAACAATAGGATTGAATTGTGGTAGACTCAGAATTAAATTTCATTCTGAGATTCTTTTTACCCATCAAGTTCTAGTGAAATGTTGTTTTAAGCTCTGGCATTTTAATAGTGAAAAGTTTTGTGCAAAGACCATCATTGTCTCTAAAAAAATTTGTACTTGGTTAAATTCCAGTATACTTGTTAATAAAACTATCACAGCTGTCTCATAATGTCTTTATTAATTCCATTAATTATAAGTTAATTCACATCTTTGGGAAACAAACAAATAAAAGAATTCCCAACAGAATGTTCAGTTGCAGTGTTAGCAAATACCAAAGAAATCAATCAAGACAGCAGTTTACTCAAAGCTTCATTTGGAAAGGTATGATCAACCACAGTTTTTAATCCCTTTGTCAGGAAAAATAAATGTCCAATTTGTTTTCTGACCACTTGCTCAAGTTTCAAACACCTGTACTGTACAGATACAGCATTAATCATTCTACTATCTATGTCTTCTCTCAGTACTTTTGTTTATCTTGCCATTATCATTCTCAGCTTACCTTCACAAAACTTTTTTCTATGATTTGTAAGAAAGTTTGCATTTGATGCGCACTGAACAATATATACACTCTGAACAACATGCTGATGAAATCACTTTCTTTTTCATTAGGAATCTGTTCAAATTCAGTTTATTTATATTGAATGTTTATGTAGTTGTGGACAATTTGACTATCATTTGGTTAGTGAAAGAATACATTTAAGTATTTAAAAATCTTACATCACATATAAAACTTTTGCTAATTTCTACTAGAGGTAAAAGTAGGACTTTAATAAAGAAATTTATAAGAAACTTAAATGAAGCTGCTGACCTTGAAATGATGGCGAAAAATATCAAGGAAACAAACAAACAAAGAAAAAGCAAGGTTAAAAACAATGAGGAAAACAATGAAATAAAGAAAGAGAGTGCACTGAAACTTATTAGTGAAAACCAAAAATAAACAGAGTACGTACGTGTTGGCAGCACAGGTCATGTGAGAAAAGAGAAGAAGAAGAGAGAAGATCAAGGTAGATGGAAAGATAATGCAGAGGATAAGAAAAAAAGGAATTGTGTCACCAAGTGAATCTGATCAGAAGCAAGAAGTAAAAATTGGGAGGAGAAAAAGCAGAGAAATAAGTTAGAAGTAAATGAGAGACAGTAATCCAAAGGAAAAGACTAGAAGAACCATACAGGAGAACTAAGTGTAAAGGGAGACTAGAAAAAAAAAATTATTCACTCAGAGAACAATTAACATATATTCCTTAAATGTGGCCAATACATCTTACATGCTATAGGATAAATAGCCAAGTCCATAGTTACTACTGCAGTACTAGAATCATAAACATAAATTCCTCATGGAGCCTCATAAACAATAAAGTTAGTGAGATACATGGTAGAAAGACTTTGTTTCTAGCTGGAGTCAACTGAGACCATTGAAGGAATGAAGCCCCGTGTTACCCACTTATCTTATCCTCCAATAGGAAATGGGTGTGTTTGTCACAGTATGCCACCTATCCCAGATCTATTCCTCTGTTTTCTTGCAAACAAAACAAAATTATTTGGGGGGACAGCAAGTCCCCCAACCCTAGTTATTTTTTCTCAGCCTTCTAAGCTAGGAATTGCCATGTGAATCTGCTGTGACCAAGAGTAAATCAGCTGTAGTGAGTTGGGAGTGTGACAAAGCTCTTGCTTTCCTCAGAAAAGATGGCCCCTGTGGCTAGCATCTTCTCTTTATCTGTCTTCCTCACTTAAATAGAATGTGCTATTTGAGCTGTAGTGGCCACCCTGGGTCCATTAGAATTTATGTTGCTGAGTAGCTGAGTCAGTATCAACAATCTCTTAATTCTGGAGGTTTTGTGAGAAAAATGAACCTGTTTCTGGGTAAACTACTATTAGTCAATTGTACCAATTAAAACCAAATATATTCTAAACAATATGGTGAAAAATCCAGATTGTGGTGTATATTATTTTAAGTGTTATTCCTATTTTAATACTATTTTTGACAAACAAAATATGTCTGAAGGACAAATCCTGACCATGGACAATAAAACTGACTTGTTCATACCAATTCATTTTGGCAAAAAAGCCAAATTTCAGGTTAAATGAATGTTTTACATTCAAAGTAGCTGTTTGCAAAGAACTAAATTTAATCTAAAGGATTCTAGTTGATTATATTTATCCTTATTGATTATAGGATTGCTTTTAAAACAAAGATTTTTCACATCTATGTAAATGTATTTTTCAAGTTTCCCCTTTGCCCTTAAATATTGTTCACAATTTGTCTTTTTCTGTTTCTGTTGGTTTAATGGCTCAGAGTGCTCAATGAGATTGAGATTCAGTTCTTCTATTTTATTTTATAATTTTTATTGAGTTTATTAGGGCAACACTTGGTTAATAAAATTATATAGGTTTCAGGTGTACAGTTGCATAATACAACATCTGTATATCGTACTGTGTGTTCACCACCCCAAGTCAAGTCTCCTTCCATCACCATGCAAGGTGATTACCGGAGGGAAAAATGGTTAGGGGGAGGCAGAAGATGTTAAAGTAGGAATAAATGGTCACTTCATATTTTAGTCAGAATCTGTTTTCCCTACCTCCAACTCCAGAAGGAGTAGAGGCCACAGCACCAAGCGGACAGCAAGGCTACATAGAAAGAGGAAAGGCGCAATCATCCTCAGCAAAACTGACACCAGCATTTTGTAGGCTGCCATAAAGAAAAACAAGCCCTTTTAAGAAGTGGCCATTGATAAAACACTGTGGTAAAGTGAAATATTGAACATGTGCCTGTAAGTACAAAACACTCTTTTTTTTTTCCTTTTTTAAAAAGAATACCAGCAGGGCCTTGAGGAACAGAAAGTGTCATCACAATAATGAAGGATATAGTGAAATAAGAATTTAGGGCACATCAAGAGAAATATGAAGATGTTTACATGACATACAAAAAGAAAATGAGTCTTGAATAGATATAAAATGGATATCTAATTCAAAATGGCCTAGGAAATTTCAAGCTACTTATCAGTAAGAAATTTAGAATTGTATCTCTAACTATAGATATTCTATAATGATACATATTTACCATTTAGCTAGTTATATAAAGAAATGAACATAACTCTCATTAGTAAGAGTGTTCTTGATTATATTAATTATTATGGTATACAAACCATCATTTTTTATGAGTGTGTGTGTGTGTTTGTATGTGTATATATGATAAGTAAACCTTTTTTCTTTGTTTCTGCACACCACTCAAAAATGGTCTCTTAAACTGCATGTTACCCATTCTGGTATTTTGTTGTTATTAGTGTCACTTTTAATTTACAGTAAAATTCTTGGATATTATTTTGTAATTATCACGAACAACATTTCACAATATATACTTTTGTAGAACCTATAAACTTGTGGACAGTTTCCTCAACATAGATAAATTCTTATTTTTTTACTGAATATCATTGAGTCGTTTCAGTTATATTCTGATGTCAGATAATGTAGTAAAGTAAGTGTTACTCTATGAAATGTATTTTTGTATTTTCTCAAGAATAATGAAATTTTTAATGGAAAATCTCTTTCCAATGTCTGTTCCTAGCTGATAAGTCCAGGAACTGATCCCGTGCTTTTGCAATTGGCAATATGTTCTCCTGCTTGTCCACAAGCAGCATTACAGCTAAAAGCCAGAATAAACAACTATTCTCTTCTCTTATGCTTTGTCCTGCTCCGAAAACAAACAAATCTAAGGTTTCAAGTTTCTCAATTTTACTTTCGCAGAATTTATACCTATTCAGAAAATAATCTACCTGTATATCTTCTTTACTTCCACGTAAACTCCCATGTACAGAACAATCTGGACTTAAAATACTTGAAAGCACAATTAATTATATTTAGCGTGGTTACTCTGTACCTATTGTCTCTCACCCCTGAGGCATCTGTTTTAGAGTCTGCTCTGTGGTTCTGGGGCTGTGTTTCCTATTTTGCCTGCTGCCTGCTGCCTGCTTCTGTGATCTGACACTTCAGTGTGATTAGAATTTACTGGAAGAGAACAAACTTCCTGTCTGCTTCTCAGTTGGCATCACACCAGCTGCAGAGCACATCTTCCAGCTTCTTTTGTCACACTTGCACCAGCCAGGGCATGACTCTCAGAGGTGCTTATACCAGCCAGCTGCATTGCTTTGTTGTTTTGAGCATCCAATCTTCCGTCTAACGTCAACAGCACTGTGGTCTATTCAGAGATCTCAGCACTAGGCTATGTGGTATATTCTGTTCTCAGCCTAGAAGTGGTTACTGCTTCCTGCCATTAATAATATCTGGGTGATTTCAACATCCCAATTTTTAATCTTTCAGCTTTGCTACATATATAACTAATTCCCTCTTTTCTGTTTAAATGGTTACTGTATTTTTTTCAGCTTTATGGAGCTATAATTGACAAAATTATGCGATTTTAAAGCATATAATATGATGAATTAATATATGTATACATTTTTAAAGAATCCCCCCATCGAGGTATTAACACATTAAAACATTATCTTAATAGTCTTGCTCAGACACTGAACTCTAAACTATCCCTCGCCCTTTCTCATCCTAAGGGATCAAAGATAGTCGCTAACTCTGTTTATTAGATTCAGTTACCATGGTGTCAGATATGTAGCAGTCCAGTGTGAGCTATATTAAGGTGTCCAAGATCTTGGCAGACTAGAATGTGGTAGAGAGTATAGTAGTTGACACATCTCTGAGGCAAGACCATGAAGTTACATACTGTTGCTACTTCCAGGTTAGCATTTCACAAATTGGTCTAGAATAGGAATCAGCAAACTAGAGTCACTGACTAAACCCAGACTGCTGCCTTTTTATTCTTTTTGCATTTTATTAGAATACTGCTATACTAATTAATTTATATATTGTGTGGGGCTGATTTCAGGATATATATATAATAACAGAGCTGAGTGGTTGTGTTAGAGACCAAAGGGCCTGTAAATCTTAACGTGTTTACTCTATGGCCCTGGAAAGAAAGAAAAAAAAAAAGCTGACCTCCTGTGTTAGCTTCCTAGGGCCACCATGACAAAGTACCACAAAGCTGGTGGTTTCAACAACAGGAAGTTATTGTCTTGCAATTCTGGAGTCTAGAAGTCTGATATCAAGTTGTTGGCAGGGTCATGCTTCCCCTTAATGGATCTGTTTTTTAGGCCTCTCTCCTAGCTTCTCGTAGTTCTTTGGTTTGTGACGGCGTAACTCCAATTTTCATATGTTCTTCTTATGTGTGTGTCTTTGTCCAAATGTCCCCTTTTTATAAAAAAATCCCAGTCGTATTGGATTAGGAGCCCACACTACTTCAGTATGACCGCCTCTTAATTAATTATACATGCAACAACTCTATTTCCAAATAAAGTCACATTCAGAGGTACTCAGCAGTAGCATTTCTACGTCTGAACTTGGGAGGGACACAATTCAACCTACAATTGTCCTGGTCCATGGAAATTATATGGTAAATAAGTAAGTGCATGCCATGTTCTAGAGGGCATGTCGGCTTATTTCTAAAATTTACCACAGCTGGAAAAGCAGTTGCAACTTATGTTACTCCCTGTTTAAGTTTACACTGATCCACAAGCATCGCTCAATATCCATTCACCCACAGCATAGGCAAAGGAACAATTTACATAAAGTGCATAGAACTCCCTAGCCCTGCATCTTTAAAGTCGTGATGGCAGCACTAATTCCTGCAACTCCCACTGGGATGTGGCATTGCTTCTTGTTTATTATACTGCCAGGGAGAAACATTTTCAAAGACTTCCTTGTGTGTGTGTGTGTGTTTTCCCTACCATAATAACTTATCCCACAAGTATGAGAACTAAACGTGGCTATTCTGTCAGTTTTTAAATATAACTATGTTACAGAAACTGTATACATCACTACAATATATTTATGCAGACATGCTGAACACTGTGAGATGAACTTGGGTCAAAACTGCCTTTTTGAACTGACTTCCAAAAAGCCCAATATGGTCAATGGAGCATAATGCCATTTTTGGTTTCAACATACTAGAGTCAAATCAAAGTCAATGTCTAAAAATCTGCTAAATTTTCTTTTCACATGGTGTACAATAAACACAGAAAAAACTAAATCCCTATGAAGAAAGCTTGGATGAAGATATAATTTATAGTTCATATTTTTTAAAGATTTTATTTATTTATTTTTAGACAGAGGGGAAGGGAGGGAGCAAGAGGGAGAGAATCATCAATGTATGGTTGCCTCTTGTGTGTCCCCTTCTGGGGATCTGGCCTGCAACCCAGGCATGTGCTCTGATTGGGAATCAAACCCATGACCCTTTGCTTCAGGCTGGCACTCAGTGCACTGAGCCAGACCAGCCAGGGCTATAATTCATATTTTTTAAGAGACTCTGACTCTCCTTCAAATGATCTGAAAACCAAGTTAGAGGCTATAGCTGTCCATTCTGATGACTCATATTAGTTTCCATCCAGCAAATCCAGAGTTTATATAACATAGATTAACTGATGCATTAATAGACTGCCAGTCTACTTAAATCTTGGAATGTTGAGATTAATCAGCACCGGCCCAATTTCCATGAGAGTCAACACTTTCTTGTCTTCTCTGTTTGTTTCTAAAGTACATTGTGGAATGTATGCCTCCCTTCTTTTTAGCCTACACATGGGCCTCAATCATGTGCCATTCAAGGGTTCTTCCTCCTCACTGTAAAAAGAAAGCCCATCTCAAAAGGCAGTCACCCTCCTCAGCCTACATGGGATGGCTGCTATCATGATTTCAATACACTGCCCTCTACAGTCAGTCATATATGATCTGTGTCACAGGGAAGGAGGCGTCCTTTCAGTCCCCTATGGCCTTATAATGGGGGAGCAGATGGCACATGACACATCTATTCCTACATTCCTATTTTCCTAAGCTTTGGGATTTTTACCCTTTATATTATGTTAGTGAATTTCTGATATTTCAGTCTCTCTGAATGCTGGCAGCCACTAAGCCCAGATTTCAGTAAACAAAACAAACCAATTATTAGAACAGATTTCATATATTGAGTCCAAAATCTCTGCTAAGTGTAACCATATTAACAAAGTTGGCCCCATCCAATGATACATTCTGTACTCTTGCAAAATGCATTCTTCCCACTCATAGTCTGCAGGCTGACTTAATTATAAATCAGCAAAACCTGAGCCCTTTTTTCCTAAGAACACCATCTCTCACTTTATTATTTCCTCAGCTATTGTAGTAGAAAATGCTTCTTGCAGTTATTAATCTTTGGGTTATTTTATCATTCTCTTTTTGTTATTTCAGCTTTCCAATATCATTTATTTAACCAATTTATAGTATTAAATTTCTTCTACTTGACATACCTGTTGTTTATGTTCCCTGAAATGACACAGACTAATTGAGTTACAGATAAATGTATCCAGATTGTACAAACTGAAATGAAAATAATTTGGACATGCTAAAATAGCTTTGGTTTATTGATATTGCTTTTAATGTTTGCCTCTAGAGTTTTCTTTTTAAGAGACAAATTAATAAAATAACAATAGCTTAGCAGTGAAAATGAAAAGAGGTATCATCTAGCTTAACTTTCTATCAAATTTAACAAGGTCTATATAGTTCTGATTGAAAAGGTTCATTTTCCATTATTAAAAAGATCAGAATAATAGAAGTTTTTGAATTATCATATTCTCATTATTATTATTTATATGGAATTTCAAATTCTTACTTTTTATTCTATCCCTTGGATTTCAATAGATAAAGCATACACAAATGACCAGCACCTCTTCACATGTTTAGACACAACTGTTGTCTAAAGCCTTGATTCACTTTGTTTTATAGCTCTCAATGTTTAAGTTGTTTAAAGGAAAACATTCCACCTTATCAATTTAAAAAGAATCTGATCCACTTAACTGAAAATAAGTTTGTATTATATAATACTAGAAATGTCTTCTCACTACTTCTCCCACTTATCTACCTCTTATGGAATATTTATTCTATTACTATCTCTTATGAGGTGATGAAAATATACTGAAATGAGATAGTGTTATAGTTGCACAATGTTGTGAATATACTAACTTTCAGGAGATAGGCCAAGCTGAAGAGATTTGAGGAGCCAGCACTGAGCATGGAAAGTAGTCAAGATGCTTACCTTCCACTAGGTAATTCTTCAATGTAGTCAAGATGCTTACCTTCCACTAGGTAATTCTTCAATGTAGTTGAAAATGTATGCTATAAAAAGTTTCATGAGTAAACTGCAAAAAAATTGATAACTTTAAATAAAAAAGTAATGATCTTTATACAGAGTGGGGCAAAAGTAGATTTACAGCTGTTTGCATGGAAAATAATATAATAATTAATAAATGATAATACAAAAATAAACTCTGTGTTGTGTGTAGTCACAGCAGTAAATCTACTTTTGCTCCACCTTGTAATATGACACTCTGCTTCATAAAATCCTTCAATGTCTTCCCATCTACCTTGAGTAAAATCCAATACCCTCAGGTGGTTAAGAAGGTCCTCATGTCCTGGTCTCAGCTCCACTCTAGCGTCAGCAGTTTCCAGTCTTCATCTTGGACTCTGTGCTCCAGCCACACTACTGGAACTCCTGTCAGCTCTTCTCACGAATGGCGCTCTTTCCTCTGGGCCTCTTCATTCTGCCTGGCACACTCACCACTATTCTCCATCTGGCTAATACCACATCGTCCATCAGTCTTCAGCTCCATGTCAGTTAATGACATAGATTCTCTTTGCTTCCTTGCATGGATGAAGTGGAATTACTTTAGGTTCCCAAGGACCTGTCTTGTAACTGACACTAGTGTTGATTTTAGTTACAGGGCATTTTCCACCACCTCCCCCTCAGACATCCTAGAACCCAGAGCAATACAAGATAAACTAAAAATAAAAAACAAAAGCAGAAACAAACAAACAAAAAACATGCTTTATTGGCACCTAATGGAAAACAAAAGAAAGAATTCTTATCAACCTACCAAGTAAAGAAGTGCTACTCGTGGGGGGAGAGGGTGTTAGAACAAAACAAAACTGAAAAAACAGATCTCATTTTTGTAGATGCCTAGACAGAAAAGGAATCTATCAAAGACCATGAACAACCAAGGTAGTAAGACAGCTTAGGAAGGAAATGAAAAATCTCCATAATATAAACTTAAAGACATGACAATATATGGAAATATGTGACTTAAGTGACAGAAAATTCAAAATTGCAGTTCTGAAAAAACTCAGTGAGATACAAGAAAACACAGATAGAACGTTTAATGAACTGAGAAGTCAAATCAATGAACAGAAAGAATACTTTACCAAAGAGGCTGACGCTTAATAGAAATTCTGGAGATGAAGAACTCAATAAAAGAGCTGAAGAATGAACTAGCAAGGTTAGAAAATAGAACTGACTGGAATAGAAGAATCAGCTATAGATTTAGGGTCTATTTTACCAGGCAAAGGGTAAACCCGTACATGTTTTAAATGGAAAAAATGTGAACTGAGTTTGCTGTGTAGGAGGAAGGAACACACAAATGAAATTTATTTATAAAAAAAATTGTGTATTTATTCTTACATGTTTAAACTTCAGCCACCTGCAAAGTACTCTCCATTTGATGCAATACACCTATTGAGATTTGTCTCCCACTGCTCAAAATAGTTTTCGAACTCATTGATAGTCATGTCTTTCAGTGCTTCTGCCATTTTCCGTTTCACCTCTTCCACATTGGCAAAGTGTTTTCCTTTGAGGACTTTTTTTAGAAAGGACATGGACAGAACTCTGAATAATAAATGAAAATAATTAGGTAATTTAGGTCAACTTCCTAGAAGTGGAATTCCTGGGTCAAAAGGCAGTTCCAGTTTCATTTTTTAGAGGTATCTTCATTCTGCTTCCCACAGTGGCTGCACCCGTCTGCATTCCCACCAGCAGTGCACTAGGGTTCCCTTTTCTCCACAGCCTCGCCAGCACTTGTTTGTTAATTTATTGATTGCCATTCTGATAGGTGTGAGATGGTATCACATTGTGGTTTTTATTTGTGTTTCTCTGAAGATTAGTGACCTTGAGCATCTTTTCATGTCTATTCTGGGAATATACCCGAAGGACCCCAAAACATTAATTCGAAAGAACGTAAGTACCCCTATGTTCATTGCAGCATTATTTACAATAGCCAAGATATGGAAGCAGCCCAAGTGTCCATCAGTAAATGAGTGAATAAAACAACTATGGGACCTTTACACAATGGAATTCTATTTGGCTTTAAAAAAGAAGAAAATTGTACCATTTGCAACAGTATGGACAGAACTGGGGAACATTATGTTAAGTGAAATAAGCCAGTCAGAGAAAGACAAATACCATATGATTTCACTCATATGTGGAATCTAATGAACAAACTGAACTAACAAGAAAAACAGAGACAGACTCTTTGGTGGAAAACAGATGACAGCTAGTCGGTGAGGGGGGGGAGGTTAAGGGGTAGAGGGACTGAACAAAAATGAAAAAAGACTCACAGACACGGACATCAGTGGGGTGATTCCTGGGGAGAGGGAGTCGGATATAAGGGGCCTAAATGGTAATAGAAAAATATAATAAAGATAAAAAATAAAATGCATGCATTCTCCTTGGGAAAAAAAGATAATTTAGGACAGAGAAACTAAATTTGCCTGAAAAAGCAAAGGCAATATTTAAAAAGTGGCATTTATTTTGGAACTAGAAAAATAAGGAAAAGAATACCAGAGGAAGGTGGCCTTCCCCCTGAAATGGATTACTCATAAATAGGGAAACAAAGAAGAAAATAAAAGCACAGTGTTCCTTTTGAAGAGAACTGATAAATTATTTTAACCTTCCATTCTTTGTGATCTTAAAACATAAATTTCTCTAAAAGTTCCATACTTTGTAATGCAACAAAGTGGGCATGCTACATAATATATACATCATGTATCATAGAAATATACCCTTGAAACCTATATAAACTTATTAACCAATATCATCCCAATAAATTTAATTTAAAAAGAAGCTAATACATTTATAAACATTCTCAGTCACCCCTGACCCTTAGAGGAACGGGAAGCATTGCCTTCTCCACTTGAGGAGCATTTAACTTCTAAAAGTGAGGTTAGAAAAATAAATTCAAACAAATGTTTTCATGTGATTTTATAATAATGTAACAATTTAGATGACTATTTTAATTATATGTTTCCTTGGCAGATATTTTTAACTGTCACAAAGTAATATTAATTTCTATTTGAATTGTTAACTTACTAAGAATGCTAAGAATGTATTATTAGGTATAGATTTTCATAGAAAGTGTGCATCCTTGACAAAGAGCATTACTCCACCTTCATTTATTTATAAAATAATTTAATACTAAAATAAAATTAAGAAACTGTAGCATTTTTATGAGAATAATTTCAGTACTCATTTAGAAGGTTTTAAAGATGACAAAATTTTAAGTAAGCATTTATCTGATGCCATGTATATGTATTAAACCCATTCTGTACATTTTTGGAAATAGTTTTATATTTGTATGCATATTTATAAACTATGTAAGTTCATTGGAATATTGAAAGTAATTTCCATTTTATATTTTATATGTGTTTTTGTGTATGCTAAAAATATCTTCACTAACTTGCATACTTCCTTTTGAAAACTATCATGTATCTTCATAATTTTTCCTTCTTCTATTTTAATACTACATTTCATACTTCATTGGGTTTCATAAAACTGTTTCATCTAAACTTTTATTTTACTTTCTCCTGAAATTTCACCTTAAGGCCTTTTTGAGCAGTGGCGTTTATCTTGTCAATCGATAACTTAAGGTTTTCATAAAAAGCACTCTCTTCCTATATAGGAACTCATTGCTTTTGTATCATAAAAACAACAATCCAAAAGAAAAAAATATACACTCTTTGAAACAATGTGGCAAGTCATTGCATCCTTTCTTTTTCAAAGTCATGACCATAAATTTCTCTCAGTACTCTCAAACTGCTTTTAAAAGTTCAACACTTAGAAGACAAATTTCTAAAGCACAAAATAAATATACACATATATATTATGGACATTTCATTGTTTTTCTATTCTTAGAAAATGGTCACATTATGGAAATGCATTAATACATATCTGTTATATCATCTACATTTACATAAAATGCATTTAGAAACATTGGATGTATTAGAAACAAACATAAAGTATCTTCCTTAGTTTCATAATACTTAAGATGTTTTTCTTTAAAAATAGTGTAGCATTTCCCAAAAATATGGAATGAAGGGATCCAAAACTGACTATTTCATCAATCTTGCTATATCAAAGGAGAAGGGGTATCTAGTGTCTATTTTGTTCTAATTCAAAAGCTTAGGGTTACATGGCTGTCAAGATTTTACTTAAGTGATATTTTCCTCACCTTATAACAATTGGAGGGGAGAAAACTTAATTTTTCCTCTATCCTCTGAGTTCTCACTGAGACCCTTGTAATAAAATACAGATTAGAAAAGAAAAACAAACAAATTTATTAACATGTATGCATCATATATACTTGGGAGACACTCAGGAAAAATGAGTAATTCTCCAAGGTGGTGTAGAATTCAGACTTAAATATCATCTTAGCAGGGAACGGAAAGGAGAATATAGGCCTCCCATATCAGAGTAAATGCTTTTTAGGAAAGACGAATGGGTCCTTAGAATGGGAGGTATGACAGTTTGTGACAAAGCTTGGGTGCCGTGTTGACTTTTAGTCTCCTCTCCAAGAATTAAGACTCAATCTTTCCTGATTGATGAAACCCTTAGAAAGAAGAGTTGAGATAACTGAGTTCCTTTTGGAGGATCTATCTTTAAGTAGAAAAGGGCAGTTCAAAAAAAAAAAAATCCTCTCCTCACATTTGCTGTTTTTCAAGTGCCTACAGCTCAAAATAATAGAGCAAAGTGGCATATTTTGTGGTGGTATGCCCTGAACAACCACAGTCATATTTTCGGATACAGTATTCTGCTCCCCTTCATAGTGATATGGAAAGTATATGATACCTGAAAAGTGGTTAAGATTTAGATTTAGAAAAAAATGGCTAACTTCCTATCACATTTAACTTGAGTCAACTTTTAATATTATAAGCATACATCAGAGATATTGAGGATTTGGTTCTAGACCATTGCAGTAAAGCGAGTCGTGAATATTTTGATTCTCCAGTGTGTATCAAAGTCATGTTTACAATATACTGCAGTCTATTAAATGTACAATAGTTTTACACCTAAGAAACAACATTTACCCCTATTTAACAATGCCTCATTGCTAAAATAGGCTAACTATCATCTGAACCTGTTAGAAAAGTGCTGCCCCTCAACACAAGTTTGCCAGAAATCTACAGTTTGTAAAAAACACAATATATGCAAAGCACAATAAGGTGCATAAAATGAGGTATACCTCACATTATAAAATTCATTGACAAAATCTAGAAAAACATTATTTATATTTCAAATATTATTTATATTAGTTTGTTTTAAATGTTTATTGACTTTAGAGAGACTGGGAGGGAAGAGAGAGAGAAACATCAGTGTGAGTGAGAAACATTGATTGGTTACCTCTGTAAGCTCCCTGATGGGGGGTATTAAACCTGCAGCTTAGGTATGTGCTCTGACCAGGTATCAAACCTGCAACTTTTTGGTGTACAGGATTATGTTCCAACTAACTGAGCCACACAGGCCAATTTAATGATTCTTATAAAACTTACTGGTTTTATGGAATAAAATTCATAATTTTCATACTTGAAATGTAAACTTGTAATATTGAGTGAACACAATTGCCAGAAACCTGACTATACAAGTGAAAAGAATTTCAAATGGATCTTCTCGACTTCTAAAATGAGAGCTAGATTGGACACCATGAATTAAACTACCATTTAAAAAAATTCAGAGTAAATTTATTCCCTTAAAAAAAAAGTCACATTACTTGTGGGCTGGATACTGGGTAAACTACAATAAAAAAACAAATGTTCAATATAACATCTATTCACCGTTGACAAGTAAACATATTAACATTTTAAAAGCTATTTTTAAATAAAAATTTAATTCCTCCAAAATCAGCCTTATGATGATTCTCTAGAAATTTAATTATATCTGTATATCACAAGCAATACAATATTAGATTTTATTCCACAATTCACATGTGGTATAGTCATTTTTCAATATTTATTGAAAACTGTTCTAATATTTTAATATGCTCTAAGAAGGTCACATAGTTATTTCACGTAGTCAATTCAATTAAATTCAAGTATTTACTGATTCCATCTGTTTTAAATATATAGTATATAGCTATAAGATTATTTATTAATGAAGGTATTCTTGGAGTATAGGACAGTGTGGTATGACAAATTGGATTAAATATTTATGTGTGTATGTGTGTCTTTTAGATATATGATGTTTCCTTTTCTTCAGGATATTACAGGTTTTGACTTTGGGGGTTTTTAGCTGTCTTTTTCTCACATGATTTTTTACATATAGTCCAATTCTGGTCAGATGACATAAATTGAAATCTCTCTCTCTCATGCATGAGCTCACACAAACACACTCTCCCTCCCCCATCCTGTCCAAGTCATATATATTTCTTTCAAATGCAGGTGTGTGCATATATTCACATTACACATGTACATGTACTTTCGAGAGAAATACAATGCATCAAAATTTGCATGAAAAGATTTATTTCTAAAGATAAGCAGGGTATCTTTTTATACAGGGGCATTTTAATATTACTTCTTCTGGATAAAAAAAGATTAAAAAAATGCTCTGAAAATAATCCTGACAGCTCTCTATAAACCATTTCCATTGTCTTATTTTGTAACCAAAATAGATATATATGAAAATGTCATGGAAATAATGAAGCATAACATTAAACTCTGTCAGTGGGGATATCAATCATGTGGAAAATATAAAATAAAAGGATTGTAATTTAATGGACTACATGAAAGCAACAGTCCTTTCATTGCACTCAGGCTGGTGTCTAATGGAAACAAGGACTATGAAATTCCCTAGTGCACTCACACCCTGGGTAGCAAATAAAAGTTAAGCAACAATTATTGCTATCAGGCTACCAGTCAGTCAGCCTCAGTAATGTCAGTAACTTCGGCCTTAGCAGCCAGTTTCACTAAAGTTTATAATGATCTAAGTATCAGAGCTGAGTAAGAATATAAAACATCAAGAAAGCAAAAGCAAGTCTATCACTGAAATGCATAAGAACAAGTGACAAGAAAATGTCAGGAACTTAGCATGTATTCTTCATTTTTATCTTAAATATAGATGTCAAGTTTTGTAACTAATTTTATGCTTGTCCCTATTTATATGGTTCTGCATAGTGAAAAGAAATTTAATAAAATACATTACCTTTCTAACATATTTGATTCCCATACTGAAGTACACTGAGCAGATTCATAGCAACAGCCTGAATAATGACCGTTCTCTAATCTTTCCACTGAAGGTCCCTATACCATCTTCCCTGACCAAAAATTCTTCTGAAATTATCAGCTATAAGCACCATTCTTTCTTTTACTCATTTTATTGTTTGGTTGGCCTACATCAAAACCATCTCCTGTCACTAATTTTCAACAAACTCCATGCCATCAAATCATACCTGTGTGCATCTTTATTTTGAAAAGCTTCATTTATTGTGACTTTTCAATGCCACTGGACTTATTTTAAAACTAGGTTGTATTTCCCCTCTTAGGTTTTCTTATTTTCCTTACATGTAGCAATTGCCATAAAGAAAAATATGAAATAACAACTTCAAAGTTTTTCATTCTCATCATTTTATATGCATGTAATATAATTGCATTTATCTTCCAATGGTTAAATATACAAATTGCATTTTTATGACAATAAACAAAAACTCTTCCAAAATACTTCACTAAGAAAGCCATACTTTGCTTAATAAAGCATTTATATTTTTATATCTAAAAATATATGTATATATTACAGAACTCACATGTCTTACAAGCTTTGGCTTTCTAACTTACAAAAATAAGTTATTTAAACATTAGAAACTATTATTTAAATTCTTATTAAAATATAACCAAATTACAATTCTAAAACAGAAATGTTATATTCTGGAATATATGTCTCCATTCTGTAATAAAGCTATATTTATACATTTTTTATTTTCAAGGTAATAAGTAATGTGCTTTTGTTTTATGTATTTTCATTTTTATGGAAATAGCAATTTACATTTTTAAAAATCTGCAATAGTTGAGTCTGAAGAGTATGGTGTTTGGTTTCCTCTGCCACCTTGGAGACCTTGCAAGTCAGTGGTACCTTCCAGCACAAGAATAATATTTACTTACATTTGTTTCACAATGATATTTATCCAAATCTCACTCTATACAAAGAACTGACTTGACTGTGCTATAGTTAGTCTATGCATTGTAAATGAGACACATGAGAAGCCAACTCGCAATTTCACTGGACTATCATATGTGCTATGGGAAGCTAAAGTAATAATGACTATGGGAGCATATCTGGAGGGTCAGGAAAAACGTTCTGAAGGAAGAGACTGGAAATGTGGTAGCATTTTTGTAGGCACTAAACAAGAGGATGAACTTTCCAAGTAAAGGAAAACACATTTGCATAAACTCAGATGAGATTGACATGTTTAGGAAATTTACACAGTTGAATATGACTAGATTATATTGTATAGGGCTGAAGGGCAAAAGGTGAATGGGAGAGGTAAACCAGAGTTCAGTCACTACAAGGCCCATAAGTCAGGTGACATATCACTTGAGGGGAGTTAGACTATCTTTTCTTGTCATCTACAAGAATGGGAGTATGAGAAAATAAATGGTGACTTGAGTCACTTAGATCAAATCATTCAGTTTGAGGACTACATCATGGGAGAGAAAGCTGTGTTTCTTATATGTATGTATCTTCTAGCTTTGCAAATAAAAACTAAGAGCATCACTGCATTCTGGGACCTTGCATGTGTGAAAGACAAGGAGAACTTTGAGTATATTTTTTCAGTGTTATACAAAACAAGCTTTCTAAAGTTTCTGTAATACTCTGTATGTGAGGAATAAAGGTTATTTCTATGGGGTGCTTCCTGATATAGTTCAGAGCAGTTTCATATATTTGACATGTTTTTCAAAAACTAATCCATTCATTTCCATCCTATCTCCTGTATAGTTATTAGCACAGAAACTCATTAACATTTGAATAGCATTGAGACATAAGTCATTTTATGATTAAAGATATGCATAGCTTGTAAATGCCATAAGCTTCTGAAACAACTTTCTTATTTGAAAAGTGGAGAAGCTATTTGGTCTACATCTACTCCTAGTTACAGGAATAAGCCAGTGAGGACCCAGATTTCCTGAGTCTCAGTACCATGTTCCTTCTGTTATGCCATAATCTCTTTTTCTCAGTGGCTGGATAGTGCATGAAAGATAGGGAAATAACTAGCAAGGTTATTTTTTTTAATGTAACAAGAAGAAAACAAATGAGAAAACTCAAGTAACTTTTATAACCAATGCTATAATTATAATTTTAGATTGTAATGATAATAAATAAGAAAATATTAAAATTATTGACATTTCTCCTAAGGTATATACTACCCATATTTGAAAAATATAAGAATCCATCAGTTTGGTTGGCATACATTTGTAAAATTCAAGGTTGCATGAAAAACCTACATCTGAAATAGTTCTGCAACAGAATGATTTAATGTGG
The DNA here is from genome assembly GCF_021234165.1 of Pteronotus mesoamericanus. Classification (NCBI taxonomy): domain Eukaryota; kingdom Metazoa; phylum Chordata; class Mammalia; order Chiroptera; family Mormoopidae; genus Pteronotus; species Pteronotus mesoamericanus. The sequence continues at coordinate 34,532,601 of NW_026555285.1, read as the reverse complement.
AACATAGATCAGCATGTTTATCCTCTGTAAACACACTAGCCATATAAAATTTTCCACACTATAAAAGCACAGATTATTCAGAATCTTGCCTCTAATGAACTGATATCGAAAACCATTAGTTTAGGTCGACATGTTCACCATTGGCCTCACAAAGAAAAAAAAGATACTTTAAAAAAATCTTTATTGTGATTTGTTTTCAATGCCTATTTATTTTATTTCATTTTATATAATGGTGCTCATTCTTTGCTATATTTTATTTTGGCAGCAATGGTTTTGCTAATTTAATGTTTGAAATAAAAGGTCTAATAGCTCTGTAGTTATCTATTGTATAAAGTATAAAAGTATACTTCAAAGAGTAATATTACATTCATAGATCCAAAGGTACACTGAGTACAATGTAATATAGGTAATTTATCTGTGAATGAATCAAACAGGAAAACAGCCCACAGAAACATACTGGAGTTTTTGAGGGCAAGGTGAGGAAGGCAGCTCCATAAATGAGATTATTGCAGCTGGAATTATGATTGCACTTTCTTCATGAGTTGATATGAAACTTTGCATTATCTCTAGGTCTTGTGACCTCATTTAGCATGGCCTTATAAAAAATATGTAGAATTTGACAATTAATTTACCCACTCCTTAATTTGCTATTAAACTGGTTGTTTTCACCTAAATATTTTAAATATCTAAATATTTTAAATTAATTCTCAATTTTGAAAAAGAAAAATTAAAAATGAGTGGTTCTTAATTTAAAAAATTGCAATATTTTATATTTAACTTAATATAAAGATCATCTATTTAAGGCCCACCGTCATTTTATGTATCACAAAGAAGGAGAATAAGTGTAACACATACTGATTGTTACATGCATCTCAATTTCAGAGATTTCAAAATGTAAAGAAGTGTGTTTTGGAATGAATAAAATGGGAAATGTGTAGGTTTAATCAAAATAAACAAAAACAAGAGGAACTGGATTTCTTCGGACTGTTCTGCGATGATAATTTTGAAATGTCAGAAACAAGTCCCTAGTAAACATATTAGATGGCAGCAAAGAAAAATGATCTGCTTTTGCTATAGAAAGAGCAAACCATTCACAATGGGCTGCATTTTATATTCTTTACAGTACTAAACTTTTAAAGGCAGGGTTTCTTTGATAGTCACATCAGCTTTGCATTAAGTCTCACAGAGCCTATTGTTATTGCACACTGAAGAGGAAAGGATTCATAACCATTCATAAATATGGCAAAAGGTATTGCATTATAGCTGTCAGCAATACAAGGGAGTTTTAGAGAAAAGAATGTGAACTCTACCGTCTCTGCATCTGTCAGGTTACATTATACTTTACCGTGGTAACGTTCCACCAAAGCTCAGTGGCTTAGCTCATCTAATCCAAGTTTTTGCTCACCTAAAAACAATGAAGGTTTTGAGATTTTCCAATGTAGCTCTCCTAAGCACATGCTAATTAAATATTCAGGTTTCCGCCAGTGTCAGATGCTGCAGTTTGAACCTGTGCTCTCTGGAGTGGCTACAGAAAGAGCGAGAGCCAGAGAACTGCCAGGGAGCACCTGGCACGTCTATCCATCTTGGCCACATTTTCACGTGACCCTGGAGTGGCTATAAGGTCAATTGGGAAATGCACTGTAGCTCTTGGACATTTAAAGATCACCAAATTTCTAAAAATATTTCTTTAAAACTATTTCCTTCAGTACATGTTTTATAAGCCAGTGCTTTAATGCTAGCGAGTAATGACATCGAAGTTGAGATGGTCTAGGTATAATTATACAAAATAAATCTTGCCCCAGGCCTCTAGTAAAGTTACCCTTTTCCTCACATTCTTTTTCTCAGTGTGAACCTAGGTCACACTTCTGTGGTAATTATCAAGTTTACAGCATGAAATATTTATTTACATTTCAGTTTTCTCATGTCTAGACTATGTTCACTTTGAGATAGGCACCGGATACTATTCATTTGTGTTTGTCCAAAGCCTGTCACTGAATCTAATGTAGTATATACTCAGTAAAATATAGTGTTCCATTTAATAAACTTTCATTCATAACTCCAGTCATATGTCCACCTTTCTTCTTTTACTTTTTGGTAAAATTAAATATCAGGTTATCTTAATTCTATTACTGCATATAAAATTTTATCAAACTGAAATAATTTTATTAAAGAGGATGAAATTAAAATATGAGAAAATGGCTAATTAGACAAATTCATCATAGTGGAAAGTAGTTATAATTGAGAAAATTGCAATTATCTGGACATGTGGAGACTTGGGTTCACTATTGATAAAGTTGTATGAAATCACAGTTTTGGTAAATCACCATCCATGTTATAATGCCAGAATTGTCCTGATCTTTAAACCAGTAAGACATTTTCAGTAAGAAAACTATGAACTAATGTTTCTTACAAACATAGATGCAGCATTCTTCAAAATATATTAGAAATTAAAGTGGTGGCAGGTAAATGGAGACAAATGTATTTGAAAAATTTAAATAATTAATTAAAATTTTTTTATTTTATTTTATTTTATTTTTTCAAATACATTTGTCTCTGCCTTCCCCCCACCACTTTTTCTTGCCCCTCCCCCCAACCCTTCCCCGTTGGTTTTGTCCATGAGACCTTGCTATATGTTCCTTGACTTTCCCCTTCCCTTCTTTTTCCCCCGCCCCGCCCTTCCCTCCTTCCCTTACACAATGGAATACTATGCAGCAGAAAGAAAAAAAGAACTACTAAACTTCGCAACAGCATGGATGGAACTAGAGAGCATTATGCTAAGTGAAATAAGCCAGGAGGCAAAAGACAAATACCATATGATCTCACCCATAAGCGGAACCTAACCAGCAATACAAAGATGCAAGGAAAATAAGACCAACACTGAAAGGATAATTAATTTAAATTTTTTTTAAAAAGAAATTAAATCAAACAATGCAAAAGAAATATCATGACCCAGTGGGATTTACCCAGGGTAAGCAAGAATGAATCAACACTTATACATTGAAATTCAGTCAAGGTAATTTATGTTATTAAAAAAAATAAAAGAGAAAATTCATAGGATCTTTTCCATGGATACAGGAAAAACATTTGAGAAAATCTAACTTCCATTCATGATAAAAACTCTCAGCATGAAAAATTCTCCCCTAACCTGAAAAATTGCATCTATGGAATATAGTTAACAGCATAACATAGGGGTAAGAGACAATAGTTTCATTAAGATCAGAAACAAGACAGAGACATTTGCCTTCACCACTCCTATCAGTCATGATATTGGTGATCTTCATGCAGTAAGACTGAAACCAGAAAAAAATGCACAGAGATTGTAAAGGAAAAATGAAGTATTTTATATTTCCATATGGCATTATTGTCTACATAAGATATCTAAAAATTATGGAAAATTTGCTATAACTTGGTATTAAGTTTAGTGTATATACAGATGATAGATATAAATATACAGATATGCATATATATGCAGATAATACATATTCCTATATTATAAAAATGATGAATCAGGAAGTATAATAAAATATAATTTACAATAGTATCAATAATAAAATATTTAGCAGTAAAGCAAATGTGAGAAAAATTTATGCTGATGACCAAAGTTTGATCAGATAAATCAAATAAAACCTAAATAGATGGAGTAAAAAATAGAATATTGTTAAGGTACCAAATTTTCCCAAATTCATCTGCAGTTTCAATGCAAGCTCAATTAAAATCCCAGCAGTCTTTTATTACAAAAACCAAGTAGCTGTTTCTAAAATCTATATAAAAAGGTAAAGAAATCGAATTAAAGTCATTTTGAAAAGAAGAACAAAGAGTACTTATTCTATCTGATTTCCAAAGTTACTGTAAAGCTATAGAAATAAAGGCAGTGTGGTACAGACAAAGTATGTACATAGATCAATAAACTAGAAAACAGAGTTTTAAAGGAGGTTAACTCATACATAGTCAGTTTTGACATATTTGCTAAGGTGATAGAATGGAGAAAGCATAACCTTTTCATTTAATGATGCTGACAAGTTTAAATAGCTACATGCCACATACATACCCTTCCCCAAATGAAACACCCATATCTCCTCCAAATATACCTTATGATATATCTACAACATAATGCAAAGTGGATCATGGGCTTAAAGGTGCAATTTAAAACTATACAATATTTAGGGTAAAACAGGAGAAATTCTTTTTGATCATTTGTTAGTCGAAATTGGTTTTTATTAAAATCTCTAAAATATATATACATTTTCAGAAGATGCTGTTACAAAAGTGAAAGGACAAGTTAATGCCTGGGAGGAATGACTTAATACACATATCTGGGAAAGGACATTTATCAATAAAAATAAATTCAAACAAACAGCCCGACTTGAAAATATATGAAAAAAGCAGAACATAATGACCAAAATAAAATGACAAAATAGAAACAGAGGCATGGATACAGGGTACAGACTGACAGCTGTGGACAGGAGAGGGACTGAATAAAAGAAGGCGAAGGGATTAGCCAAAGAGCATATTTGTGTAACCCATGGACAGGACAGCAGTGAGGCGATGGCCAGAGGGGAGGAGGAGGGAGGGGAGGGCAGGCGGAGGGCAAAAGGGGAGAAAATGGGGACATTCTGTAATCGCGTAAACAAGAAAAATAAAGTAAAAATAATACAATAAAATATTTGGAAAAATATTTGAATAAATGTTTCAACAGGAAAGGTATGAAAATGACAATAAGAGAAGGTGTGGAGGAGGAAGCACCTGGAACCCATCTGCCCACCTAACAACCATTGCCCTGGCAGAGCTGTCTGATGCGGCATTTTGGAGCTCTGTGGTTTATTGAAGGATTTCAACCTCTAGCAGAAGGCTTGGACGTTAAATTGTGGTAATTTCAGCTCTTGGCACGCAGCACTTTCCAATCCCTCATGAAAGGGCACTGGGCTGGATGAAAGGCAGGTGAATCAGCACAGCCAAGGATAATCTCACTGCTGACAGAGACACTAACAAAAGGCTCCTGTAGTCTTATGGGTCCAGGAACCGGGGAGGGGGCGATGCAGATGGGCTGAGTGGAAAAGTACTGAGTATGAGTCCGAGTGGGGAAAAGTGTGATCAAGGTTGCTCTTCAGCTCCTGATAAGGAGTCTCTCCACGGGTGCCTAAGCAGACCCCCGGGTGGAGGCGCCGGGGCTAGTGATGCAGCCTGGTGTCGGAGCACGGCCGTCCAGAGCGCTGGGCCCTTGGGGCAGCTCCTTCCTGCACTGCCGCGCCACGCCGCTGCCAGGGGTGCGGAGGGCGGCTTTCCCCTATTAGGCATCCAGGTGAAGCTTGCGCAATCATCTGCTAACAGGGCTGAAGAATTACTCTTAGAGTTTTAGCCAGGAGCCGGACACCTCACATCTGATAAAATGGTTGTATTATTTTTGATTTTTAAATCAGATTTTGTGATATTTATAAGGAAATGAATAATACCTTCTTATTATTTTGTAGACATTATTCTAATCCCGTGTATGAGAATTACCTGTATTTTTTAAGGAACGGATTGGAAAAATTGTCAGGACATGTACTATCACTTTCGAATCACTCTCAGATAATTTTTAAATTTACTACATGGCAATAATCTATTCAGGTTTTATTTGCCTTTTTAAATAAATACAAAAAATTTCTATTCTATTATGGTTTAATGAGGGATAAAGGAGCCATGTTATGCACCTCCAATGTCAAATATTTTAATACAGGGAGTTAGAAGCCTATGCATCTTTTGGAAAGAAAGATTTCAGAAGTGAAGGACATGAAAGTCAGCTCCCTGCACTGCCAACACTCTTTCCCAAAAGTCACCTGGAAACTGCTGAGCAAGGCCCTCTCTGCTGTCCTTGCATACATTTGCCTGAACTGCTCCAAGGAATATGACTTTGCCTATTTTTTTTCCACCTATTATGTCTTACACGAGAGCATCTACCAGGACAGCAGAAGGAGTAAGGGCATGAGAAGAATGAAAATTTCTGAGAGTCACTCTGAAGTATGCAGAAAAAGATGACAAGAGATAACAAGAATTGTAAAACACAGTGTGATGTCTTACTGAAGAAACAGATAGCAGAGTTTTTAAAAGAAGATTGCCCATAATTCCATGGTCTTACCTTCTTTACTTTTGGGTAGATTCTATGCCTGTGGGACTAATAAGCTAAGAGGTCCAACCCATGGCCCATGGGCCACGTGCAGCCCAGGATGGCCATGAATGCAGCCCAACAGAAAATCATAAATTTACTTAAAACATTATGAGATTTTTTTGTGATTACGTGTCATAATGTATTTAATGCATGGCCCAAGACAACTCTTCTTTGTCCAATGTGGCCCAGAGATACCAAAAGGTTGGACACCCCTGGATTGTAAGAGATCTATTAAAAGCTTCAGGAGGACAGGAAATTAATATGTTCAATTAATTACCATCATGAAAAAAAGAGTAATGTTTTAATAGATGACGGTCAAGAGTGTCATATTTGTACCTGGAGATTAATATTAGAGTAAATAAATTCATAAATACATGGAAAATTGGTAGAAAAAGTCAACTGAGATCATTGTTACTTGTAAAAGAAGAAAGAGATATATTATATATTATTTTGTCAATGAAAGTAGTACTCTACAAAAATATTGGTCCAGAATATGTTTTTCAAAGGCATTTTGGATTGAAAGTCACATTGCTTATTAGAAGAAAAAGAAGAAAGCAAAATAAAATACACCATTCACTATAAACATATTTAGGTGGTCCACATCAAAAAATGGACTTTTTTTCTTCTTTTGTGTTAAAGATGCAATGCAAAATATTGGCCATTGTTTCATTTTTGAATAGAATTTTGCCTTTCATATACGTTTTCTAAAAATTTATGCCATGACATAGCTCTTCGTTTGTCAAGCCTATCTGGGCAATGCAAGTCAATTTAATTTCAGCAGAACATGTAATTATTGCTGTGAGCCTCTTCGCAAGATTTTCAATTTTTCTTTAGGGATTTAGAACTGAACAATGAATAATTTTGGTTTAATTAAAATTCAAGTATCAAATCCCACAAGACTAATTTTACAAAGACCTGTCAATCAGTCAATTGACAGACTCATAAAACTCTTGCTCACTGTGTGACTATCTTCTCCCCAGTGTTATAACCCCCCAATGAAGGACTTTTGTTTGCTGATATTCCATCCCACATATCTTATAACTTGGCACCTTAAAATGAAAGAAGTGACACACTATTCCAAATTAAGAAATTATGTGCAGCGACTGCTACAGTCCCAATTTGCACTAGTCTCCCCTGAATAATATAAGATGACAACGTGATGATTTTCTTTCTTCTTTCAATAATGTAATATGTTATACAATTCTTTGTGTGTGTAGTATGCATCAAAACTTGGAAACTAAGTGACTTCTAACTAAAATTAATAGCAAGAGCAAGGGATTATTTATTAATAATTATTCAATAAATAAATGTTTGTAATCTACAATAGTGTATGCAGACTATCTGCTTAAAGTATAAAAGAGAATACAAATATATTTTTTCTGTTGTAACAAGTAAAATTGGCTGGTGGGGAAAGCAAAAGATTTAATAAGGAAATATTATAAAATGAGATGAATATATTAACGAGGCAAGTGAAGGATATGGCAAGAAAAGCCCCAAGGAGAAAACAGCAGGGAAGGTATATACTGCTTCTAAACTAACACTTGAGGAGGTAACTGGTCGAGTGTGAATGTGTGGCTATATGTCATCAGCACGTGTTGTGGGAGAATGCGGAGGAGTGGGTCATCCAAGTGAAGGAAATCGTGTGTGAGGTTCAATGCTTAGAGGAAGCACAACACTTCATAAGATCTAAAGTACATTCCTTAGAGATTACTTGATACAAGAAGCTAGATTAGTAAAAATTAGAGAAAATTAAAAGCCTTTAAAACAGATTTTATTTTAAGGAAAAAGGATATAATTGATTTTTAAAGAAGAAAGTGACAAAACTTAATCTGTAAATCCTAATAAGTCCTCCATAAAAATAGAAAGTATGTTAGATTTCACTTACAGAGCAATGAGCAAAGTGCAGAATGAGTATCGGTTCTATGGATGAATACTATCTATATTTGTAATTTTTACACTTGGAATACAGCACCGCAATTTTCTTCTCTTTTGACCGGTCCTATACTTGCACACACTCTAAATTTATATACATTAATATCACCATGTCCTATGTGAGGAATGTTGTTCACAAAGATGCCAGTGTCATAAAGACAAAGGAATAAATGGGTGTAAAATCCATTGAATATTTAAGTTGGTAAGTACTTTAACAAATGTAAGCATAAGTAAATACTTTATCTTTGGAGGAATCATCTAAGCATTCAAGTAGGATGCCCCATTTGAGACCACATAGCAAAAGTCCTGTAAGTGAAGGGGTAGTTGAAGAAGTAAATAATTGAATATAGAGAGCATAAAATGTCCCCAAAGAGTGACAGGAATGTCATTTGCAGGCAAGTTGTGAAAAATCTATGAATGTCATACAGAAGAGTCAGAGTGCTCTTTAATATCAAAAGAAGTTAACCAAGGTTATACTGTGTCATCTTTTATGCCTGAGAAGTTTCCATAGAACCATCTAGATTATGAATCACAGAAATTTTCAAGAAAGGTAAATAAATGTAAAAAGATAAGATTTGAATTATCTCATAATTTTACCATTTTATAATCAAAGTATAATTTTAAAAAATTCTATAGTCTTAGAAGAATAATAATACATCTTATGTATGGGCAAAACTGAAAAAAACAATACAGTTTCTGATGTATCTAGATATGAGCTTAAATGGAATCATAAAAGAATGTCATAGTAATTATAATGACTATAGAGTCAGGAAGGCATGCTTCTAAATATATTACCTGTTAGTAGTTCTAATACTAAAGATAGCAGCTAATCGTTGTCAATTTTAGATGTGCCACATACTATAGAATATATTTTACCTGGATTACCTAATTTTTTGTCATTACCTTCATTTTTACAAAGATAGGTTCTGAGGTATAAAAGCGGTTAAAAATCTTCGCCAGATTTCCACAATGTTGGAGGCAGGATTTAGAGCAAGTTTTGAACTAACCTAAAAGCAGTACCTCTATCTCCTAAATACCTTACTTTTTAATAAAATAAGACAACCAGATTAAAATGATTCTTGAGAGTACAACATTAAATTTTCAGGAAATATCTAAATCATGTTAGCTATTTGAAATCTCCAGTCATGAGGATATTTAGACCACAGAAATCTACCAACATTACAAATACCGGTGAATGTTTCTGAGAGTTTACCAGCATGCCCACAGAAGCATTACATCTAGGAGGGTATGGTCGGAGGAGTGGCAAACCAGAGCTGGGTCTCAGACTGTGCCTGGCTATATGGCATACTCTGTAGCATCCTGAGAGGTCGTCTGTGTTACACTGTGATAAGTAGGACTACGGAAATGAATTATGTGAATCATGTAACAAAGGGGCCTTAATTTAGGATGTAGATGACTGGACAAGTCCATGTTGTGTTTGTGGGAAGGGAGAAAGAAAGAGGGAAGAGGAAGAAGGATTACTCGACAAAAGGCAGAAAACTTTGGTTTTGTACTAAAAAAAACAAAAACAAAAGCAAAAAAAACAGAGTGATATGATTGTGTTACTGGATTGTCCTAAATATCAGTGGAAAATTTCTTCCCCTGCAAAATGTACACAGGAGACAAAGGAAGATGAAAAACTGCAGCAGGCTGCAAAGTCATTGCTGACCAGGAGGAAAGCTCTGGTCTGAGGAGAGTTCAAGTATAAGCTTTAAAAAGCTCAAGCAAAAACTGGCAGAAAATTTGCCATGCCATTGATCTTGAAATCAGAATGTTTGCTCCTTTCTTAATTTTGCTAACCTTTGGGTTGCAAGGACTCGGAATAAACACATCATACAAAACCTACTTTGTCTCTATTAGCCCTTTAATGTCAGACTAACTTTACCTGTAAGAGAAAGCGCTACAGTTTTATAAGAAAATTGAAAAAAGCATTTACTATTTTTAGAATAATTTATTGAAGCTGAAGTTTAAAAAGCTAAAAGTTTACTATAATTATTAGAGTTGTGTGGCATCTAGATATGTTTAGATTTTAAATTCACATGCTGATTATTAGGAAAATAGTCATTTGATTAGAGATAATTAGTTTTAGATCATGAGTTTCTTCTATCATAAAGTTGAACATAATCTGTTCACACAAAAAAAACATAATTTGGTTTTCCATGCAGTAATTATTGAATCTTTATAATTAGCAAATATTAAAATAAATATTCCTTTTTAAAGGCCCTCCTGATTACTATGAAGAGCTATTTAACAAATTATCATTTCTCAATGATTCTGAATCTAAATATGCAGCAAAAAATAAGGCTTATTATATTTTTGCTTTCAAATTATGGAGAATATACATGATGTCACATTCATGTTAAGAATGGGAATGATTGGGAAAATAGACAGTGTTTGTCTTTCTTATATCCTAGTCTAACATTCTGAACACTACATTTAAAATTGACATATTTGAATATTATTTAGAAATTTACTAGATACCCTCACATTTAGTAACTTACTTGCTTATCATAGCTATTATTTTATATAACAAAATAGATATAATGAAAATATTTACAAATGAAGAAATCAAGACACAAAAAAATTAAGAAACCCTCCCCCAAATCACTATGGCACTGCAAGCAAAAGTATTGTACACGTATTTAGCCCTGTTTTCCTCACTGTCTACCAGGAGGATTTGCGGCTTACTATGTCTGTACATTTGTATCATGTAGTTGTTTCACATGTAGATATTCTCGTTAGGAAAGAGGAAAAGAGGCAGAAGAAGAAAATTAGCATGGAAAGGAAGAAGAATAATAATATTGGAAATGAAAAGAAAAGGGAAAAAAGGAGTATAGATATTTTTATAATTAAATATTCCATAATGACTCTACCTATTTGCTGTTTGTGGTAATTAAAAGTCCATTTGGAGGTTTTCCTCTATTTGTTTATTGCACCATTTTCTTTGTGAATTTACTCATAACTGGTTCTTTTAAAAGTTGCAGCGAGAGTAACATTTTGTGAAACAAAAGTTGCTGAATAGCACTTTTCATTTATATTGGAGCATTTCTCTAAGAACTGAGTAAATTAGAATTTACTCCACAATAATGAATAAAATAGATACATTTTGATCCAGAGGGAGTAAAAGATATACAGCATTATCCCCGCATGCTCTTTGAAAATGTTATTATTCATTTCAGTATTCAAACAAAGAGTCATTTGTAAAGGTTGCACGCTCTGCAAAGTCATTTTGTCAAATTGCTGAAGCTCCCTGATTTCTTGAGGGACTGCTTCAACTGCCTCGCCATTCAGGACACAGGCAGCGGGCAGCTCATTTGACAGGAGTTTGGGGAAACATATTTGTTTGAGTATCAATTTCCTGTCACCTTACATACTATCCCTGTAAATTATTAAAGCAATTGTGAGAATGGAGTACAGAGTAATTTTCAAGATGCCTTATTTCCTGTGTTTTACTTGACTACAATAAAAGTAACACTTTCTATTGAAGCTTGTATTAACAGTCACTACTTCTTGAGTTATCTTCTTTTTATAAATGTCTACAAATCTGATAGGATTTTCCTCTAAAAATGAGACATAAAGTCCCATATGTATTTTAGTGGCTTAATGCATCATAAAAAGAAACATAACCATTTATTTTGCAGCATATTTATTTTACAGAGGAAAAAAATACACCAAAAGGAAGTTAAATGACTCTCCAAAATCATCTGGGTACTTCAGTGGCAAAGAGTGGAGAGGTCTTGGGAGTTTTTACTACTCTCTGCTCCTTACTGTGTCGTCCGTGGGGTTTTGACATGTAGTTGTTACAGATTGTACTGCATTTTGTTCAGTAAATTATTGATGGTTTCATATTTGTTGATATTCACTTTGTAATTTAACACATAGTCCTATATACATATATGTATATGTAATATGTGTTCTTAAAAGCTGTGTTTGCTCTCTTGTTTTCAGGATTCTGTGAATGTCTACGAGCTAGTGTGGGGATTGTGTTAAATCTTTTTTAAATCAAGTTATAAACTATAAGTGGAGTTTAATTTTTTATTGTTATTCTATTACAGTTGTCTCAGTTTTTCCCCCTTTCCCCTCCTCCACCCATCCTACCCCCTAATCCCCGCTCCCACAGTCCATCCCCACTCTGTTGTCCATGTCCATGTTCATTCATGCATGTTCTTTGTCTAGTTCCTTCCCCTTCTTTCCATTATTATTCCCCTCCCCTCTCCCCTCTGGTCACTTTCAGTCTGCTCCATGTCTCCTTGCCTGTTGTTCTATTACGTTGTTTGTTGATGTTGTTCATTAGATTCCCTTATAGGTGAGATGATATAGTATTTGCCTTTCACGACTGGCTTATTTCACTTAGCATAATATTCTCCAGTTAAATCTTTATATCTTAACTATTTTGTTTCCTTTTTGAACTATGAGGTTCTGTGCCAGTAAATTTTCATTACCCTACTTACGCATGTTTGGAAAATTTTATCAACTTATCTTATTTTCAAATGTAGAAAGACACAAAGTTATACTTTTCCTTTAAATAATTACTTTCTATTATTTAGAAAATAATCATTTTGTTGGCTTCTGTCCTGCAATGTATTTTTATTATGACATTAGAAACATTTTGATTAATATTTTTCTGATATTCATTCCATATCCTAATGATCATGTTTCTGTACATAGTCATGCTTTCTGTATACCTTTTTCAAAAACTAATGTAATGAGGGTTTTTAAAATATACATTATGATGATGATCTCAGATTTGAAGAAGTGCTCGTAATGTGTCTGTTTATTTCAGGTGCAGGTATAATTAAACTAATTATGCTCTTCTAATTTTGTTTCCTACTTAGTGTGCTTCTCTTTTTCTTTTCCTCTTTTCTCCTTCAGTATAATTTATTATTTTCCTCATTATCTTAATTTGTTCTACTGTTTTAAAATTTATATTTTATTTTTATATTACTTAAATAGCTAAACCTTTAATATATTAATAGATATGCATGTTTTATTACAGTCCAACGATAATATCTCTCATGTATATTAATTCTATTTCTCTCTATCCACATAGTGTCCTTGTTGTTATGTTAGTACTACCTTATTCTTAAAGATTCACAAATGAAAATTGTTGTTATAAATTTATAATCAACATTCACTGAAATTCAGTTTAACAAATTTTATAGACATTTTCAAGCACATACTAAAACAAGTAAAAAACAGTAAAATGAACCCCTATGTAATTATCACCAAGTTTCAGTAACTGCCAGATTTCTAACATTTTTTTCATTTGTTCTTCATACCAGCTTTTTTGCTGCAGTTTTATTTTACTTCTTATTCTTTGCTGCAATGTTTTAAAGCAGCTTTTACCATTCATTACTTCAGCATAGGTTCTGAATTTTATACTGTAGGCAGATAAGACTTTTTAAACATAATTCAGATATTAGTATTATGCCTAAAACGTTAATATTATCAGTTATTTTCACCAACACATTTAACTTTATTTTGGAATTATCTGATTACACATGGTAATCTGCATTTATGTTAATGGTCTTTCTTATCTTTTCCATTTACATTTAACACACAAACATATGTATCCACTCTGCCTTTCATATTCTGCTTCCGGTTGAATCAATGTATATATTTCATATATTCTTTCAACTTGGTTGATTGTTTATAAAATCTGGCATTTCAATGTCTATCTGCAATTCCTGAAAATTTGCAGTCATTATCTTCACAAATACTACCTTATTCTATTCGCTGCGTAGTGTGTTGTATCAGACATTTATCAATGCCCTTTAAATCTGTCCTCCATGTTTATTAACTTTCATTATTTTAATCCCTGTATTTTTCTATTACCCTTACAGCTCTGTGTTCCCTTCAGCTCAATAAAAATATCTCATTTATAAATTCTTCATTTTTTTATAAACTTTTATTTAATCTGACCAGTATTTAATTCTTATGACCATACATATTTATATCAAAAATTTTTACTTATTCTTCATTCAACTGTGCATTTTTATGCTATTCCATTATGTAATAATGATTTCTGTTCCTGTTGCTTTTTCATTTATATGATTGCTATTTTTGTATCCCTTTCAAATTGCTTTACATCAATTGACATGACATTAATTTATGTGTCTATTATGAACTGCTTAATTTTCCTTAAGATGGTTTATCTTAACATATATTTCACAACTTTTTTTACTGCTCACCTCCTGTAAAGGCTGATCTTACAGTAGCAGTCCAATGTATGTTGCATAATTGACAGAAAACTTTTGAGTTTAACTCTTCCAAGACTACAGGGTTTCCTCCATTTTCGGATCAGCTCTCATGTTCTCTTGAATAATTTAGAGACCCATTAAATAGAGACATTATAAAATTTCTTGTATTCTGAACAACATTTCACATAACATTTTTTACTTAGTCACAGGTCTTTGCCCTATCACAACCAAGAAAAGGACATTAATCTAGTCTGCCTTTCATTACTGGGCGTCCTTGTGATACATCAGCTTTCTACAGTAGCAGATCTTCTTGTACTAGAGGCACAGTAGCTGTTTTTTAGGATTAAGAGCTAACCCCCAGTACTCAGGGCAATTATTTCATTAGCTCCCAGGCTGTTAGCTCCTACAAAGTGTGCCAGTTTTTATTTACTTTTTAATCCCTGATTAATTTTTAAGATTTTAAATATTTTTGTGAAAATGTCACTTGAGTGGTCACTGGAATGGTGATTATAGAAAAAAATAATGTGTCAGCAAGGATGTGAAGAAATTAGAGACCTCATGCACTATTGGTGGTTATATAAAATGATGCCATCACTACGAAAAACAATATGGGGTTTGATAAAACAATTAAAAATAGTAATACTATATGATTCTGCAACCTCACTTCTTGTATCCTGGGTCCCACAGAAGTTATACCTGCTTCCATGGCTTTGGTAGAGTGGATGAATGTGTCACATGAGATGGACAGAATTTGAACATGTCACCTAAAATGTCATATGGTGTGCTGGAGTGCGATGTTATGTTGCAGAAATACATGCTTGTGATTTTGTAATAAAAGATTTTATAATAAAAAGGGGCATTATTTGTGCTGGACCCTTCCAAAAGATCTGAAATTAACATCTAAAAGTGATATCTGCACTTGCATTTTCATTTCAACATTATTCACAATGGGCAAGATATGGGTACAACCTATATGTCCATTGATGGGTGAATGGATAAAGAAAACGTGGCATACAAATATGATGGAATACTATTCAGCCTTTAAAATGAATGAGATTTTGCTATGTACAACAACATGGATAAACCTAAAGGACATTATGCTAAGTAAAATAAGCCAGTTATAGAGAGATAAGCATTGTATGATCCCACTTAATGAGGTGCTAATGTCATCAAACCCACAGAAGCAGAGAGTAGCAGGAACTAGAGGGACACAGAGAGATGTTCAACAGTCTAAAGCTTCAGTTATCCAAGATTAATAAATTCTAGAATTGTGCTGTCCAAATAGTATGTATAGTTAACAACACTGTATTTGCACACACCAATGTAATGTCGCTCAATGTATAGATGGAAAGAATTCTCTCACACATGCACATTATGTTAGATTACTTTAATCCTATGTAACTTGCAAAAACAATAAATATGATCTCATATTAGTATTTATTATCCCTAATAAAACAGGACAAATATCACTGCATGACTTTTCACAGGCTTTTCCATTTCTATACTGATTAAACAGAATTACTTTTGCCTCCTCTATTTGTGAGCTTTTGATGTACAAAATCAAGATAATGTTTGAGGAGATGAATTGAGAGTCTCTAAGACTCACTTGATGCATTTATTTAAGTAGAGCCTATTTACTGGCAAGAGAACAAGTGAAGAGTTCCAGAAGTCTTAGATAAATAGATTGGAAAAATTTAAGTCTATCCCATGGTGATACAGATGTAAAATTTAGAGGAGATTATAAAAGCAAGAGAAATTTGGGTATATTGTAATATGTTTAGTATATATATAAAACCAAGAAGAATTTTAAAAGTTCCTTCTGTGTTAAAAACACATTTTTGACATGTGAATTTTTTTCTGTAGAGATTTTAAATCCTTTTCAATTACAATTTGGTCTATTGTGCTTGCTAATTTATCTATAATAAGATTAGACTTCAAGTGGCTTGACGTTATATAGGTTATAACACTTTCAGACTTGTCTAAGCAAGGATGACTATCAATGAAGCAGAAATTTAATAAAATTAGCTCATTTGTTTCTAATCTACAAAACTGCAATAAAGGTCAGTGGTAAAACTTCGAATATTTATTATCTTTAGAAGTCTTGCCAGCAATACAATTATTACAATTTTGTGGCAATGGCATGTGACCGTTTTTTATGTAGATATAGCTGCAGAGTTTGAAATCCTAAATTCTGCATGTATTTTGTGCTCTATTTATTAAACAACACTATCTTAGCTGTGTTAATTTCTACATGGTTTTATTTTTAAATTTGTAGTTTCAATAGTACATTGCTTATTTGAACTTCTTCCTATGCTCAGAAATTGATATGGACCAATACTCTTCCTTTAACTTTATTTTTATTGTTGACTCTATTGCAGATGCCTCCATTTACCCCCTTTGTCCACTTCCACCCAGGCCCCCCTCTGGGTAAGTGGTGGTAATTGAAAAATAAAATGGGCACTAAATTAGAATAACTGAACTGCACCTTATTAGCTTACTACATTTTCTCATCTTCATGGCAACATATAATGAATTAAGATGATAGTTCGGCTTATAAGTGTATTATAGAATAACCTTGCAACAGTAAGAGAGGAAAAGAAGTAATTTAAAGCAATTGGTAATCTGTACAATGCTACTATCCTATTCACGCATTAATTTTTACATTATTGTATACAACTTATTTGTATTTCTTAATAACAAAAAAGGAAAACAAAAATAATAACTGCTAGCTTATATTGAAAATTATTTTTGTTAAAGGATACTAAGTAGCTCACAAAACCAGTGTCCATCTAGAAACAAAAAAAGAAGATACAGTCAGGCTTCTGTTACCAGGAAGCTGTTCCCAAGACACTGTTGCTGGGACTATTGCCCCTGCATAGTCCACTCCACGCTGCAAGCCTCCATCAAAGTCACCACAGACAGATCTTAACTGGACCACTGTTTTTAACTTTGATACTGGTGACCACTGTTTGTCAGAAGTCTAAAGACTAAAATCTGAGGCTAAAGTTGGCTAAGGTGGCTGAAGAGAGCAAGGGGAACACAGGGGTGGGCAAAATTAGGTTTACAGTTGTAAAGTATGTGAAACACAGTTCTCATATTATTTCATTATTGTTTATTATTATTAGTCTAAGCTTGCCCACCCCTGTATTCTAGCTGTAATTATATGTACACCAAAAGTGAGGCAAAGATACGTGTTTTCATTTCAGTAGGTACGAACAAGATGCATCATGGAGAGATAAGCTAAGCCAGAAGAAAGAACCACTTCTAGAAAAACTCATAGAAATTAGTTTATACCTGAGAAACCCCCAGAAACATGCTAAAGGAAAAAGATTCAGCTTTGGAATCCACTACCAAAAAAGGGAGTCTAGTTTATAACTAGAGTTTAGCAAGGCCTTCCTCCCAACTTAATCTCTCTCTTCTTCCTGCCCTTTATCCATCAAATGACCCAAAACTTTATTGAACATGCAGGAGAGAAAGAAGAGGTAGAAATAAAATTAGTATGTCTCCCTTCCACACTGCAGAATTCACAGAGTGAGGAAGGTTTAATTTAGTGAAGAAGGGAAATTTCATCAGCACTAAGGTTTGGAAATGTTATATTAAGCTACAGGGGTTCTTAATTTGTGGAAAGAAAACCCGCATACCAGCCCAGAGTTTTATCCAGTGCTCAGGGAGAAATAAGCTTAGACAGCAGGTTCAAAGGGTCACCCGTGAGAAGGTCAAAAGTTTGTTTCTCTATGAATACTTACCCAGCCCAGCCACTATAAGAAGCTATTACACTACCAAAGTTAATTTAGTATTTACTTCAACATGTACCTACTAATTAAATTATGTGTGTTGTATGTCCAGGCACTGTACAATAAATATACGTTTAATTATCTTAATTTTATATAAACTATATTCATCAGCTTAAGAGACATAGTTTGTAGGGGAGTCAACATTCACAGTGATTAAAGTTAAAATTCAATAAATGCATAGGAAAATACACATTTCCAAAGAGGGAGCACTTCATTTCGATATCTGTGGGTCAGGCATGATGCGTGTATTCTCTGAGGTATTGAGATATAAACAGATAAATGGTCATAGAAGGATATTAATTTAAAAGGACAGTACAGTTAAAGAAACAAGCATGAAAAAACATATAGGCTGAGGGGAAAAGAAAGAGAATATGTATAAAATGTGCCTGAGGAGGTGCATATAAAGAAAAACTGACAACAAGATTGAAAAACTAAGGAGCTGATGAGCGAGTAGTGAAAGTTAGTTTAAATAATTACTGTAACTTTAAACATGGATTCTAAATAAGCCCAAGGCAAAATTATTTTATTCGAACTACAGGCTTGCATACAGGCTTCCCCTGCGAGGTGTGTGTCCCAGGAACCCCTCTGTGTCAGCGTAGCAGCTGGCATTGTTGTGAGAAGCTGTGTTTGACCTCAGCAAATGTTTTTTGAAGACTCCTTCCCTGTGTTTGCCCATTTCATGATGGGTGGTTTAGAAGCGCATCTACCCACACCACGCTGAGTGCTCAGCAGTGTTTGACCCCCATGCCCCACCCTCCCTATTTACCTAATTTTGCCCCCCCAGAGAATTTTTTTGTTTCTCTGAATGAAAAACAAGTGTCCAAAGGGAACACATGCTAATGTGGAAGAGGTGAAACAAAAAACGGTAGTAGCACTAGAAAGCATCAAAATCGACGAGTTCAAAAACTGTTATGAGCAGTGGGAAAAAACATCTTGATAGGTGCATTGCATCAAATGGAGACTGAAGGTGACTGAAATTAAATTTAAACATGTAAGGAAAAATATATAATTTTTATAAAAAATTCCATTTTTTGGAGGTTCCCCCTCATATAGTAACCCCCCTTCATCCACAGGGGATATGTTCCAAGACCCCCAGTGGATAGCTAAAACCACAGATAGTATCAAACCACTAGGTACATTGTTTTTCTTCTACATACACACTCAGAATAAAGTTTAATTGATACATTAAGCACACTAAGATGTCAACACTAATAATAAAATAGAATAATTATAACAATATACTATAATAAAAATTATATGAATGTTGCCTTTTCTTAGCAAACTAGCACAAATTTATTTTTCTTTACAATTTCACAGGTAGAAGATTCATACATACTATAGATCTGAGCATGCTTGACATACATTTTTTAATTTACTTGTGTATTGTATTTTTTCCATTACCATTTATCTCTCCCAAACCCTCTCCCACCTCTACCCACCCCCTCCCACCTGCAATCACCATACCCTAATCCTAACTCTTAGACATGGACAATAGCTTGACATGCAGTATTTTCTTTCCTTAATATAATAACTTGAAAACTTTCACCGTTTCGCTTGAGGAAGGCAATTTATGGCTTCTCCTTGGCATATCCAAATTGCTGGCATTACTACTCTTGCGCTTTAGGGTTATTACACAGCAAAATAAGGCTTACTTGAATACAAGCTCTGTGACACCATGACAGTCTATCTGTTAACCAAGATGGCTCCTAAGGGAACAAGTGGGAGGACATACAGCATAGAGATGCTGGACGGAGATTATTCATGTTCTTGTGAAACAGGGTGACACCGAATAAGAAGGTGAAAAACGTCATCATGCCAGCCAGAATGCAAGCAATTTAAAATTTACGAATTGTCCATTATTGTAATGTTCCATTTAATATTTGCAGACCATGAGTGACCACTCATAACTGAAACCATGGAAGGGGAAACCTCGGACGAAAGGAGACTACTGTACAGAAAAACATGAGAAACAAAACCATTCAGGTGGTCCCAATGGCCTAAGGCCTCTTTCACTGGGTACTGACTGGCAAATGAAACTTCACTTTAGCTACCTGTACTATAAAGAGAAACAGGGAATGTCTAATGGAGGGAGCATGGTGAAATTTTCTGCAAGTTTCAGTTTCCTTCTACACAACATAGATACCCTGGGCCTTTTTTCCGGCAGTGTTATTCTGAGAATCAAATACAATGAGATAATATATCTGAAAACGGTTTATGGAAAGCAATTTAAATGTAAGGTATGATTATTATTTAAATTATAACTCAGATCACTCAGAGATCCTACTGAGATTTTCGAAGCACAGCAATCAATGGAAGAGTAATAAAGAATAATCATGATAAATGAATAAATATAATAAAGAGAACTAAATTTAATACCCAATTTAGATTTTCTGCAATACCTATTTAGAATTATTAGGCCAAAATATAGAGCTTCATTATTGCTTCAGTGTAAAATATGAAAATGATATCATGCCACAGCAGTAACTCCAGTGGAACAGATTTAGTGCTTATACATAATAAAATTGGACATTTTGATGCAAACACATTATACATTATTTCAAACTCAAGTACTTATATCAGAAATGTACTAGTACAGAGGAAAATAACAATGTTTAAATTTAAGGTAGATTAAGCACTAAAAAGAAAAAATTAAGAAAAACTGCATCTTGATAGTAATCGGAACAGCAGAGCATCATAATAACATTGATGCGTGGACAAAAGAGAAAACATATGTCACTGTAGTTTCGTAAATGAAGTCACTCTGCATGTAGCTGAGGCGAGCTCATCAGCAGTGTTTTGTGAAGAGTGCATTGCTAGGGTAGGAGTGTTTCAGAATCACAATGGCCCTAAGGCAAAGGCTGCAGCCAGGAAGAGGAGAAAGAATAGCAAGAAAAGGGTAACAAAAGCAACAATCTATCAGCCTTCTGAGCAGCCTGCAATTCCAAAATTCTTTTTAAAACAGAATTTAAATAAAAACGTGGTACAAAAGAAATTTGTTTATAGCAAAAATGTTTGCAAAAACCTCTAGAGATATCACTAGTAATAATAAAAACAGCATATGATTACCTGACGGGCAGGTGTTGATCCCTTGACTTTAAAGGTTAAAGAAAATGAGGCTGAAAGGGAACATTTGCTTTATTCAAAGCTAGAAACAGTACGTAAAGAGTCACCCAGGGTAAAAAGCTTGTATCCCAAGTTTTTTTCCTAAATGTTATCTTCTTTCTTCTACTATACTCTTTTACAGAAATAATTTTCTACACATAGAGCATATGAAGGCCAGTCCTCAATTCATTTTTCTGTCATGATTATACTTACTCATACCAATATTTTCTGTATTAAGGTCACGTTTGAATAAAGTATTTTTAAAAAATTTAAAAACACATTATGTTAAGTATAAGAGTTTGGAGATTCAAACACAGAAATTGAAAATAACCATTCCGATTTGCATTTCCACGTCTGCGAATCAGACATGATTTCAGGTAACTCGCTTAACTTTTCCAATTGTTGAAGTGTGCCATTAAGAAAATGGTATCAGATTACCTTACATGCGTAAATATGTAAGGTAAGCCAGTCAGTCATTTCAAAGCATAGTTGCTAAATAAGAAAAAAAAGATGCTATCAATTTTATAAGCCATTAAGTCAGAATTATACGCCTATAAATTATTTGTTTTTGAAATTTTTTCTCTTATTCTTTTTATAGTATTAATTTAATTTTTTTATATTATTTAAGCAAGTAAATTGCAATCCTATCAGAAGTCACCTGGTGTCAATTTTCCACGACCATTTTTCCTTTACTACTAGGATCATGTTGTTCATGCTATACTACTTCTTCAAACTTACTTCATAGTACCTTTCTATTTAATCATATACCAGAGCTAAAATAAATTAGAATTGCTTTTGACACACTTTATGTTTTCTTTATTTGCAAGGTCCCTAGCCTTATATCTGGTTTTTATATTTTTATCAACTATTCCCCCCAAAAACCCAAGACTAGAACACCAACTTCTGCATGACACCATTTTTTTATTGGTAGAATGTATTTTATTTTATTTTTAATTAATTAAAACTAGTGGGGTGACATCGGTTATTAAGATTATGCAGGGTTCAAGTATACATTCTATGGTATCTGCTCTCTGCATTGTGTTCCGTGCCCTCCACCCAAAGTCAACTTCTCTTCCATCAGCGTGTGTCTGGCCCGCCTCCGCCCTCGCTAACCCACACCCGTCTCCCGGGGGTAACCACCGTGCTGTCGTCTGTAGCTGTGAGTTTCAGTTTTATATCCCACACAGGAGTGAAATCACGGTTCTTAGCTTTCCCTGACTTACTTATTTTGCTTAGCATAATGTTCTATTAATCCAACCATGTTGTTGCAAATGGTAGTATTTTATGTTTTCTTATGGCTGAGTTGTATTCTGTTATTTATATATAAATATATATATATATAAACATCTTTATCCAATCATCTGTCACATAACACTACTTTTAGTTGAACTGAAGATGAAAGTAATTGTTCCTTTTTTTTTTAGAAAAATATGTATAAAAATTATTTTCCAGTTTCCTATGGTTTTCTTCCCATGCTGTCTGCTCCAATTTAAATATGAGTTATTCTTCCCTAATGATGATATCTTCATGTTTTCTTTTTACAATACAAACTAAAGTTATTCCAATTAGTAATTTTTTATTAGTAGTAGTATTTTAACTAATTCCTTGAAGAAATTGACAAATTAATGCCTACCTATGTACAAAAATCATGTGGGAGAAAGTAAGTCAGAGCCTGGATCAATGTGCAGACTAGATAGTCAAATGCCTTATATATCTGATTACAGAAATTAAAATAGTTGAGGTTACAATTATTTAAAATTTCTGTCATATGCCATATACTTTATATTTGTTTGGTGTTCTTAAGAATCCTGAAAAGTAGGTGATCTACTTTCCATTTTAAAGGTTAAGAGTCTGAGCCAGAAAATAAGCGATTTTTTCCAAACCACAGTACAATTGTATAGCTGGAATTGAAAATAAAGGATAAAAATAAGAGAAAGTATAGAAGAGATCAATGATACTATCAACCAGCGGCATCTAGTTGATGTTTATACAATGCATCACAACAGCAAAATACATACCATTTTCAAGCACCCGATGGAATACCAGGGAAGGCCATAGTATCGGTCATAAAATAAACTTTAACACATGTTAAAAAATTGAAATTATGTAAAGCATGTACTAATCAAAATGACATTAAACCAGAAATTTAAAAAAGAAAGATAACAGGAAAATCTCTAAATACTTGAAATCTAAACAACGTACTTCTAAAAATCTCATGGATCAAAGAGAAGACCTCAAGGAAAATCAGAAATACATTTCAATGAATGAAAACTAAAAATACAACATATCAAAATTTTGGAACACAACTGAAGCAGTGCTAAGAGGGAAATTGATATTACTAACCACTGACATTAGAAAAGAAGAAAGATGGCAAATGAATAATCAAGAACCTAGAAAAATAGTGAAATAAAGTATAAACAAGCAGAAGGAAGAAGGAATATAAGAACAGACTCAAAAACAGAAAAGCAACAAAAAAAATCATGAAAACAAAAAAGGAATCTTCGAAAATATCAATTAAACTGACAATATCTACCAAGACTGACAATGAATAAAATTTAGAAAACAAAAATTACTTTAAAAAGCTCTGAAAAGACAAAGAAAACGAGTATCAGAACCTAACTAATATATAACACAGATTTTGAAATTTTCAGATGAGAATTTAAAATAACTGATTAGTAAGTACAAAGCTCTAATGGAAAATGTGAATGCCATGCAAGAACAGATGGGTAATGTAACAGAAAGGTGGAAACTAAGAAGCAATTAAAGGAATGCTAGAAAAGAAAAACACTGTAAGAGAAATGTAATTGCCTGTTAGTAGATTAGTCATCCTGAGAATCAGTTTTTTTTAAGATTCGCCAATAAAAACTTTCCAAACTACAAAGAAAAGTTTAAAGAACAACCAAAAAACAGACAGTAAAGTATAAGAACTTTGAGACAATATCAAAAGATGTAACATACACAGTCAGACACTGCATAATGACATTTTAGTGAACAATGGACCCTATATACAATGATTATGTCATAAAAAATATGATGGAGCTGAAAGTTTTCTATTACCTATGATGTCACATTTAATATGAATGAAATATTTATATTCTGGAATTAAACTCCTACTTTCATCCATACGGAGACCGAGTCAATACTGACAAGTAATTTTTCTCCACAGTTTATCTACACTCTCCAAAACTTCTTCACCTGCATTCACATAATCACTCACAAAGTCACCACTCACTTTCACATTATATAACAAATAAGAATTCTTTAAGTATTTATCACCCCAAGCTAGTGGTAAATTCTAAGCATAGTCAGGTCCAGCTTTTTTGTTTTGTTTTGTTTTGTTTTTTCAGCATCAAATACAAACAGCTTTGGCCATACATGCTGCCTAGGTTTTTAGCTTAGAAGTAATAGGCTACACTTGATAGCTTTGGTGCGCAGTGGGCTATACAACCATAGTTTGTATAAGTATGCTCTATGAAGTTTCCACAATGACAAAATCACCTAAAGAAACATGGTTAATGAGAATGGAAAACATCTTCATTGTTAAGGAACACATGGCTATATATAATGGAAACACCAGAAGGAGAGGAAAGAGAAAAAGGAACAGAAGAACTATTTTAAGTAATGACTGGGAAGTTTTCAAAATTAATAGCAGGCCACCAACCACAGATCTGAGATACTCCGACAACAGCATGCAAGATGAAGACCTGAAAGGACACTTAGGCATCTCATATTCAAAGTGAAGAAAAAATCAAGGACAAAGAGAAAAATATTGAAAGAAACCAAAATTGGAAGTGTCTTACAAATAGAGGGACAAAGATAAGTGTTAGCCCTGACTTCTCTTCAGAAACCAGGTAAGCAAAGAGAGTGGAGAAAAATACAGGGTGTGAGGCAAGAGTAAGCTTACAGTTATGAGTATTTGAAATGCAGAGTTTATTCTTGTATTATTATTTATTGATTATCATATTATTTTCCATATGAACAACTATACATCTACTTTTAGCTCACCCTATATTTAAAATGTTTTAAGAAATAACCAAAATTCTGATATAGGTGAAATAATCATTCAGAGTTAAAATATAAAGAGGTTCTTAGACAGAGAAAAATTGAAGAATGTATCACCAGTAATTTTATTTTTCTAATTTAACAACTGTCGATATCTACTTATGGCTTTTCAAATAACAACTGATGTTTTGGTGCCAAGTATAAGAATTGTATGGTTTGGTTCATTCTTACCAGTCAAATTTTAATTCTTTTCACTTCTCTTGCATTCTGTATTCTACTGAATGTAAACAATTTGAAGATCTTTCAAAGTGACAGGCTGTTATGTCTTAATTTGTTGCCATATTCATCTTTCCCTCTTCCTATTGTCAAGTCTTATTTCTTTGCATCATGGTTTTAAACCCCTTAAGATTTAGTTTAGATAATGTCTCCAAGAACCCAGGCCTTTAGCTAGTCTTGTTCTTACAATATCCTATGCTCTTACAAAAATGACTGATTTTCTTTCTCAGAATTAGCCTTTCCTGAGTGTTTAAGTTTCCATTTTATTATCATAAAACATAATCCCACCATACGGTGAATCTTTGAAATCTTGCATTTTCAACAGTTTTATAGTGAACTAAGAAGTCTATGATATATAGTAACTGTTTTTAATTTTCTCAAAGCTCGTAACTGAGTCATGCAAAATATAAGATTAAACTATGGCGTTGTATCATTTATAGGGAGGGATCTTAGTTGACCACTTGACATAAACACCACTACTGATTTTGTTATTTTTTTCTTTATGGCTTATTGAGTGATAAGTCATTGATTTTTGTAAAAATTATCTCTGAAATAATCTGGCTATTAATAATAACAGAAATAAGAGGAAAACAAAGATACATCCAAAAAAGTGTTGATTCTTAGCCAACAAATAATATTTATTTGTAACTTTTTACTATAAACTTTTACAAACATACAAAAATAGAAGGTACAATGCACATCCATATACATTTCACCCAATATCAACAACTATTATCACTCTTCGCTACTTCAGTTATCACCACTTTGCTTGAGTAATCTAAAGCTAATTGTAACCATCTTGTAACTTTATACTTAAATAACTCACTTATGTGTCTTAGACGGGACAGCATTTTTGTACAACTACACTGAAATGACCACATTTAACACAAGGGATGCCTTACTATTATCTTATACCCATTTATTTTTTTTCTATTGGCTGATTTCTAGCAATGACCAGATGATCATGTATATAGTAGATATAAGTAAACATAAGTTGAAACAAAAAGTAAAAATTTTTTAACACAGATATAAGCAAAGTATAATGTACAAAAAGAGAGTGAACTTGGAGTTGAGAGGTAGCAAGGGAAAGTATTTGTAAGGATGAGATGCAATTGTGCTCAAAGGAAAAATGAAGGTGCTAAAATAAGAGGTTGAGTGGGATCAGAATAAGAATTTTCAGATGAGGGAACAGCATATAATTATGGCATGAATTTATATAAGAGTTTTCATGATTTTGATGTATGTTACCATCTATTCTTGAGCAGGTTTCTAAAAATAGGTTCTTTTTTTCTCCAATTAAATATTGTAACATTGCCTGAACATAAAATATATATTACAACTTTATTTAAATGCTTACATAATAGTAAATGTTCTCTATTTACCTTTTTAGCATAGCTTCACAAAGGCAAATCAACAATGATCATTTAAAAAATCATTTATTCATGGGAACTTGGGGAATAGATGAAGTAAATGTGTGAAAAATAAATATATTAAAAATATGTTCAGTTTAGAAGGTATCTGTAGGTACGTGTTGATCAACTCCAGGAAACTCCAGAGAACATGATTTCAAAAATGCCTTTGAGAACGGTAAATATGTTCTTCATTGTCTTCATTGAATCTGAAAAGCTAGTTCTTTCAGCAATTCAATAAATAAAAACAATATTTTTAACAGAATAACAATTTTATATCCAACTTCCTCTTAACCTTTTAAGAACTAGTTTAATTTCTTAAAAAAAACTGTCCTGAGAATAATGTGAATGTTGGAAATATCGTTTGTTGGGGAAATGCATTATTGAAGTAAGATATAGCTCAGAATTCTGAATGTTTTTTCACCAAACTCCTCAGAAAATAAGTTGGACAGAAATTATTCTTTAGCTATGAGGTTCAATAATGTCACAGTCAAATCACCATCTTTGTATCACCACATTGTTTTTTCTTCAGGCTACAGCCTCTGCACCTAGACAGCCAACTTAAAGTTTACGGTCAATACAGCTGGCTTAAGGCTTCATCTTATTTTCTAACCTTCAATCTCACCAGCTTTTTCAGGGACAAATCATTTCCTCTCGCTCTAAGGAATGATGCCAAGGTCAGAACACCTGATCCTTAATAGTATGTGTGGCAAAAATTTCTATTTTTCAAGGTTTAGTTTTATAAGGGCCATGAGCAGGACTAACATCCCTCAAGACCCAAGATTTCCCTCTCCCCCGGAGCTCAAAAGTTATTACACTTTTATCTCGGTGTACACCTCTCCCCTGCAAAGTAAATGAAAAAATGTGGCTGAGTTCACCGGCCTCAAAACAGTGAGAGAGGGGAACCTCAGATCAAAGAGTATAAGCCCCAGATTCTCACCCTGTCTGTCCTCAACCCCAAAAGACGCATTACTTCAACAGCAACTCTCAAGGACATTCTTGTTTGTGACTTTTGGTTTTTAGAATCCAGGTACAAGTGAAACCATACAGTATTTATCTTTCTCTGACTTATTTTGCTTATCATAATACACTGTCGATCCATCCATGTTGTCCCAAATGGTAAGATTTCATTCTTTTTATTGCTGCATAATGTTTTACTGTGTGTGTGTTTATATCGCATCTTTTTTCTCTTCATCTATCAATGGACACCAAGTTTGCTTCCATGTCTTGGGTATTACAAAAAATGAACATAGGTATACACATATCTTTTTGATTAGTGTTTTTATTTTCTTTGGAAAATATCTAGAAGTGAAACTCCTGGGTGTTATGATAGATCTGCTTTAGTGCTTTGAGAAATTTCTGAATTGTTTCCACAGTAGCTGTACCAATTTGTAGTCCCACCAACAGCGTACTAGGATTCCCTTTTCTCCACTTCCTTGTCAACACGTTAGTTGCTGCGGTTTGATAGCAGTTATTCTGACTGTCGTGAGTTGGTATATCATTGTAAGTTTTAACTGCATTCTTCTGATGATTAGTGATGTTTTGCATCTTTTTTTGTTTGTTGTCTATTGTATGCCTTCTTTGGAGAAATACTTTTTCAGGTCTTCTGTCCACTTTTTGATTGAATTGTTGGTGTTTTGTTATTGAGGTATGTGCATTCCTTATACATTTTGGGTATCAACCTCTTATTGGAGAGATCATTTGGGAACATGGTCTCCCACTTGTGGGTTGTCTTTTTGTCTTGTTGATGGTTTCCTTCACAGTGCAGGGGTTTTTTAGTTTGATGATGTCTCATCTGTTTGTTTTTGCTTTTGCTTCCCTTCCTTGAGGGGGCCATATCCAAAAAGATATTACACAGGTTGATAAAAAATAGTTTACTACATATGTTTCCTTCTAGGAGTTACATTGTTTCAGGTCTTACATTTAAGTCTTTAACCAATTTTTAGCTTATTTTTTTTTATATAGTGTAAGAGCGGTCCAGTTCTATGGGAGGTATTTTTGTTTGTTTGTTTGTTTGTTTGCACAGATCTGTCTAGGTTTCTCAGCACCACTAATGAAAAGACCCATGTTTCTGCATTGTACTTGCCTCTGTACTTGCCTTGTTCGTCATAGATTAGTTAATTGTATAAGTGAGGGTTTATTTCTGGGCTCTATTCTATGTCATTGATCTGTGTGTCTGTTTTTGTGCCAGTATCATAGTTTTGATTATTATAGTTTTGTAGTATAATTTAAAACCAGTGGGTGTAATATGTCCAATCTAGTTCTATTTTTTCAAGATTGCTTTGGCTTTTTGTGGGGTTTTTTGTGGTTCCACATAAAATTTGGGATTTTTTCTGGTTCTGAGAAGAACACCATTGGTATTTTGATAAGGATTGCATTGAATTGACGGATTGCTTTGGGTAGTATGGTCATTTCAACAATATTAATTTTGCAATTCATGAGCCCAAAATGTCCTTCCATTTATTTGTATACTGTTCAATTTATTTCTTTGACCTCTTAAATTCCTAATTCTTTCTTGAAAAATAATGACTGCATGTTTTTAAAATACATCTGAAAAATATTGTAACTTATTTTCCTTTTTGTCAGGGGAGGCTTATCAGATTTTATTTGTGGATTTGTTATGGATAAGATCCTCAAAACTTTCCATAAGAATATACCGATGAAATAATTTTGCTCACCAAATCCCTAATTAACTGATGTAAAACAATACCTAAGGGCAATCTTGCAGGAAAAGGAAGGACAAACCATGTCATAAAGAAGGCAAAAGACTCTGTGAGGTATTTTATAAAATAACATATGCTATTTTCTCCACACCTCCTCACCAGTTTGTCTAGTGTAATTATTTCTCCATTCCAAAGCTTACCTAGAGTTATCTCTTCAGTTGAACCTGAATATGTGTGTGTACCCATACACTTACACACACATCTACTCATCCCACCTTCAGTGTTATCTCTACTATGTATATGTTTTATATTTATGTTTAGTGTAAGAAAATTTACTCTGTATATATACATACTATTTTCCTTCAAATACATTGGTTGGCCTACTGAATATTCTAACATAAAAAGTGCTCTCAATAAAATCTTATTAAACTCAATTTAATTGATCAAAGTGAATAGAAGAGTTGTTGATGCATGCAGAGAAGTCTGGGTGTCAAAGGCTCTCTATACACATACACAGAGTTTACAACTCACGGGGCTGATTCATAGTGTATGGCTCCAGAGACCAAAATCTGTTTCCATTCACTCTTGGAACAACTTCATTCCCTACAAAGCATTCACCTTAACTTGATTGCCAAATTTAATGATAATGTAGTTCTATTTTAGCTATTTTAACATACCAAATTACCAGGCATTCTAAGGTAATCCAGAAAATTGGAAAAAGGGGGAAGTGGAGAGGGTCATAGGGTTTTTGTAAGTAATTCTGTTTTTATACTATTTCTATTAAAATTGTCATTTTTAAACTACTGTAAGCTAACAACTATAATGCCTAGATGCCTATTAAAGTTTCTCCTGGAGTGTCAACAAAATTGAATCTCTAAATTACACTGGGACCTGCTATTGATCAATTTTCTATTGGCAAGTGGAAATATTTTCACAAAGGGAGTTTTATTCTCAATGATTTTAAATCAAATGTCAGCTTCTATGACTTTTCCTTAAAAAAGTAATTTTTCTTTCATTTATAGCTGTCTTCTGAGGCATAATAAAAAGAAATTTCAACAGAAAAGAGATAATTAGAATATAGTGTGTCCATTGGGATTGTGTCCAGAGAGATTCTGCTGTCGATTGCAAGCTTTCCTGCCTCGGAATTCAATTCAAGGGCATGAGGATATTCAGATTTAAATAAAGTTGGAATTTTAAAGTTAGCTTCTAATAAAACTGGCGAGTTAACAGTTTTTGGCCTCCCTTCTTTCAAACTCTTAATTTTATTTACTCTCTGTTGTTTTAAAATCGCTCGAGCTCAATATAATCATGTATAATACATAAAAATGGACAAATACGGACTGTAGGCAGATGTATGATTTTCCTACTCACTTTTCATGAGATAATTTGTTCGCTAAAAAGAGCAGATTTAATTGATGACACTTCTTAGGAAAAATTACTAATTTAGAGGCATGCATCTATACTTTTTTTCTCATAGCAGGGGTTTAATTAAAATATTAAAGAAAAGTGACAGGGTTTTAGACATTTTTTCCAAAAACATTCAGGTTCAAAACTTTGTACACACGTTGTTTCACACTTTGCCTTGTAAGTATATCTTCTAAAAAGACAAATATATTTCTCCTTAGCATTATCTCTCATTTGTATTTTTTACTAATATCCATTTGATTCTAGTATGTGCATTCTTGCCTATAGTTTTCACCTAATAAAATTGAGAATTTATTAAAATGATAAACCGTCAATGAATTCCCTAAAGAAACTTATGCCTAATGATACATGTACCACAAAGATTAGATTCAGGTTGCTTTAGTATAAATTTGTATATTTCATTTATGTGACTATTTAGGATATCCTCAAGATAGAAGGAGACGTGAGCAGTAGCTGGAAGCCGGATAATACATCCTCTCCTGAGCCAATTTTGTGCATCTCTTCCCAGCTCCACATTTAACAATGTCACCTTTATTGCTTGAAATTAGGCATGGGTTGAGTATTTACACTGCAGAAATTGGCAAACAGCTTTAAATCAGTGTCAGAAGACATAAATGTAGAATATTTACTAGTACAGCATTGATTATATTACACAACAAAACTAATTGCCCTGTCATTATAATTTCTGAATTTAGTTCTACAGTTACCCAAGCCTAACTTTTGAAGGAAAATAGAAGTTAGTGATAAAGACGTGTAACTATTTCATTTTATCCATATTTTAAATATAGATACCATTTTCTTATAATTTAGATATAGAATATAGTTAAATCAAACTGGAATCATTAATTATTTATGGAAAAGATAAAAATCAGTTTGGCTTTCACATATGTAATTGGTTTTACATTCTGCCTTCTTCCATATGCATGAAAGGAATGTTTATTGAACAGCTCTTTTGTGCCAGAAAATATGCCATATATGTATGTGTGTGTGTGTAAATTTTCTAATCTGCAAACAATCTTATGAGGTAGATAAAGAAAACAAAGTTACCTTTATATAAAGCTAATTATAAAGTCACCTTCTAATACCTTATACAAGTTATTACTAAGGCAATGTTAATGAATGTTTAATACCATTTGTTTAAGACATTTGAGTAACTACATTATTTATAATGAATTGTAGTTTTTAAATTCCATTACTAGAAATATAAAAAAGAAACTATCATTTTTAAAAAGTTATTGTAAATATAAGCAAATTAGTGTGGGTATTTTATTTTACTCACTCTTATATATCTACGCTAGAATAAAGACAGATAATACAGAATTATATTCCTAATATTATAGAATTAAAAATAAAAATCATTCTTCACTTAAATATTCATATAAGCATTTCAGTATACATTTCTATCCCTTATCTAAATTAATACACTCAATGGTTTTGTGAATTATGTGGTATAAGTTCATTTTACAGATGTAAAAACAAATTTCTTTTCTCATTTTTTGCCCAGATTCTTTTATTTTACTAGTATTTATTTACTCACAATTGCCAACTAGGTGATGAGGTCTCTAATCTGATCATGAGTTTTCTACCCAGGACCAAATCAAAGAGTTTACAATCTATAACCTCTACATTGAAAAAAAAAATGTAGCGTTTTCATAATAAGTGTTTAACCATAAGAAGTCATATTATTTGAAACAGTACAGATACAGACAGGCTTTTCCACTTTTAATATAATCTGATTAATGAGAACTCTGACAATGAAAGATTATTATGATTGCCCACTAAACCATATCATGGAAACTGAAATTTGGAAAGGGCGATATTAGAGTTCTCCAGAGAAAGAGAACCAATAGGAGACCTATATGTATATGTATATTTATATATGTATTTTTATATTTATATCTATATATATATCTTCTCTATATCTTCCCTATATCTATATCTAATCTATGTCTATCTATATGTATTTATG
The DNA here is from genome assembly GCF_021234165.1 of Pteronotus mesoamericanus. NCBI lineage: Eukaryota > Metazoa > Chordata > Mammalia > Chiroptera > Mormoopidae > Pteronotus > Pteronotus mesoamericanus. The sequence continues at coordinate 34,499,684 of NW_026555285.1, read as the reverse complement.
AGAGATATTAAGAAGTCAGCTCATGTGATTATAGATGTTGACAAGTCCAAAATTTGCAGTGTGGGCCAGCAGCCTGGAGAGCCAGGAAAGCTGATGGTACAGATGAAGTCCAAAGACACTTGCTGGATTCCCTCTTGCTCCGGGAAGTTTGTCTTTTTGTTCATTTAGAATTTCAGCTAATTAAATGAGGCCCATCCACCTTATGGACAACAATTGGTTTTATTCACAATTCACGAATTTAAATGTTAATCTCATCCAAAAACTTTATTGAACTTGACACATAAAATTAACTGTCACAAAAAGCAAAGAAAAAAATCATCATAGGTGCATTGAAGAGGTTGCATGTAGATAATCATAGCTGGTTTTCATATTCATCTCAAGCATTCATTTGAATGTAATGTAAATGGTCATACTTTGTGTGATGTCTGTATTAAAAAGTATGAAAAAGAAGACATAGCAAACAAGAAAAATGTATAATAAAATATTAGGAAATACAAAGTTATTAATAATATTATCTACTCTTTATCAATCTTTAGTACAATACCTTGCCAATATTTTGCAACAGATCTTGGTAAACTGACTGCAAAAGTAATTTGCTGGTAGACAGTAGTGGTTTCCTTTTCCTGCCCTTCTTTTATAAAGCTGCTATCTCTTGCAACTCATTAATGACAACCATAGTAATACTCTATAAAAGAAGAGATACCTAAAATTAATCAAAATATTTTATGCATGTAACATGATTTCTTGTTTAAAATATTCACCATCCTATATTCACCATGTCCAAAATCTATCTTCTGCATTGTTATATCACAATGAAATTTTCCTAAATTTAGTTTTAGGCTCTCAGTCTTTATCCCCTATTTTGCTATTTTCTTCACTTATTTAGTTAACAGTGACTATTTTGCTTCAATTAGCATGTTTTTATAGGGTGCCTGTTTGTCTCTTTAATGAAGCTCTCTTTTTTGTAAACCTTGATTAGTAGCAACACTTGCAACCTGAAGAATCTTGCTCATCGGTTTTATGTCATTATAGTTAAACGTAAGTAATGTGTTGTATTGAGAAACAGAACAAGACAGTAATTTTGACTGGGAATTAGCCATGGTTTGGTTAGAATATCACTACGTGTTTGAGTTTGAATAACTATCTCAGTTTCTCATCCTAATTAGTAAAATAACAAGGTAGTGGAAAGAGTAGGGGTGTAGAAATGGGATGTGTGTTTGTGTATGTGTACATTAGGATATTATACCTGCCTCATGGCATGGAGCTGAAAGCTGTAGATGGATGCATAGCGCAGTTGCAGTACCTGGGAAACACCATAGCAAGACAGCCTCCCAGGACGCTTGTGCTCCTGCATGTCTTGTTGGGAATGTCCTGACCACATGTTCTCCGAGTCTTTTTTCAGAGGTATACTTAAATTGAGGATTGTGTTTACAACTTAACTTCTAGGACCAAAAGCAGGCTGGATGACTGCTTGTTATAAAACGGCAGATTCCTGAAGCTCCAGTCCCTCCCAGTAACACAAACCACTGCCTGTGTAGGGCCAAGTTATGTCCCCCTTATGAGCCTGGAGGCAAAGGGGGCTGACACGCATAACGCTGCTGCTGCTGCTGCTGCTGCTGCTGCTGCTGCTGCTGCTCGCCTTGCTGTGGGGGATGAAGTGCTTTGTCGCTGTCCCTGGAGCTTCACCTCTTCTGCCAGCTTCCACGAAATGGTGATAGGATATTTGATGAGCTTGTAAGCAGAATACATTCAAACCTCTTATATAGGCTAGAGAAAATTATTGAAGTCGAAATACCAACCTTAAACTAAAAATAAAGCTCGGCACTGATCAAGTCTACTAACTCTGGTGCTAGATAAATCAACGATCATTTGAAGGGCATTCCAGAAGTTTTCATTGCTAAGATTAAGAAAATATGTTTATGGCAGAGATTAAGACAAAGGAGGCTCCTGAACTTCCGTCCTCCACTGGACAGAACAAATGTGTAGCCACACACAGAGTAATTTCCTCTGTGTGAAATGCAGACACTGGATGGGTGACTCCTACCCATGGGGCAATGGAGAAAACACCCACAAAGGTCACATAGAAAAGTGTGAGACACACCCTTGCCATTAACCTCACCCTTGTCCTAGTGCCGTAGAGGCAGGAGGAAACCCTCAACTCCCACCTCCTCCCTGGGGAGCAAAGGGCTTGAGCTAAACAGCTGGCATCTCAACCTTTAAGGCTCCCACCTGAGGAACCATCAACAAAATGAAAGGCAACCTTCCGATGGGAGAAAATCTGGGCAAACCACCCATCCGATAAAGGGTTAATGTCCAAAATATACAAAGAATTCATAGAACTAAATAACAAAGAAATAACAAAATTAAAAGACATGAATAGCCTTTTTACCCAAAGAAACAATAGATAACACCCACAAGTACATGAAAAGGTGCTCCACATCACTAATCATCAGAGAAGTGCAAATCAAAACCATAAGTATATCATCTCACACCTGTTAGAATGTGTATTGTCAAAAATACAAAAGATAAACAATGGGGGCATGTGGAGGAAAGGGAACCCTTGTACTCTGTTCTCCATAATGTAAAATGGTATATCCACCATGAAGGACATTATAGAAGTTGCTCAAAAATTTGAAAATATAAGTGCTGTCCAAAAAGAATAAATGGAGCCACTTTCAAAGAAAGCCGGAGCTGCCATGCCACTGGAACCATTTTGCATATCTATGCCCCACACATTTGGAATGTCAAAATGAAAAAAATAACCTCTGGACTGGGCCCAAGGCAATATTATGTCCCAAAGAAGTATTTGCTAAGATTACAAGAAACAGCTATTATGACCAATGGACTGACAACTACTGGACTGAAAACTAAAAATGTTGCTTAGAATTAACATCACTATTTTATCTGCACCAGTAGAAATGCTTTCCTCCATTGATGTCGTTGGTCTTCTTTCCCTTCTCATTGCCTTTGTCTCCTAGTCAGAGTACTATTTGGGCCTCTCTCTGAGTCAATGCGTCCAGGATAGCTATTTGTAATGATCCCAGTAAATGCTGGTTGCCTGTCATTTTGAAAGGCTTTTTATCTTTAGGTTACCACTGCCATACAATTTGGCGATCCCACTTCTGGGTAGATATTCAAAGGAAGCTAAGTAACTAACTCAGAAAAGAATATAGTAGTCCAATGTTTATTGTGGCAATATTCACCATCAATGGATCAATGGATAAGGAAAATATGAGATATATATATGCATACATACACACATATAAAATCACACAATGGAATATTATTCAACCTTAAAAAAGAAGGACATACTTCCTTCTGTGAGAGCATGGATAAATTGAGAGTCCATTACGTATGCTGTGGGAAATAAGCAAGATGGAGAATGACAAGTACAGCATGATATCACTAACTATGTGGAATCTTTTAAAAAGGGGGAAATAATCAAACTTATGGTAAGACTAGAAAAGTAGTTGCCAAGGCTGGCGTGGCATAGGGGAGGATAAGAAGAAGCTCCTGAGATGGCACATACTTTCAGTTATAAGATAAATAAGATCTGAAGGTTTAATGTACAGCATGGAGACTATACTTGATAATATTGTATTGTATGATTGAAATTTGCCAAGAGAAGAGAACTTAAGTGTTCTTGCCAAAAAAAGGCTAAATATGTGAAGTGATGGATGTGTTAATTAACTAAATGGTGGGGATCGCTTTACAAGAAATACAAATATCAAATTGTTGCATCATACACTTTATATTACAGTTATATTTGTCAATTATACCTCAATAAAACAGAAATAGAAAGAAAATATATGTAAATATTTACTTCTTTATGTTTTCTTTTTAATGTTCCAATTTTAAGCTTAAACATACACTTAGAATTATGTCTCTTTTTCTTAGGTTTTATAATTATTAATATCACTATATTTCTTCCCCTGTTTCTAATGTATCCCTTCAAACTTGGTTATTTATTCAATTCTTTCATTTTTTTTCTCTTAGAATGTCTTAGGGCAGTGTTTTGAATATCCTGGGCTTTTTTAGATATGTTAAAGTTTTCAGATCCATACCACACTTACTGAATTAGTATGTCTAAGCAAAGTCCTAGAATTATATATTTTAGCAATCATCTGGATGGTTTTACGATTAAACATCTTAGAGAATACTATCCTAATGTTAGACACATTTGGGTGTTCGTCTGTAAGTTTTAACTTTCTGTATGCCACACCAAGACATTGTTAAACATAATCATTTTAGTTTTTGATTTGTGACAAATGATATCCTCAATAATGGAATACTTAGAAAGTAAATTGAGTAAGCATTTATTTAACAAGTATGTCTAAGTATTCATTGTATGAATATTCTTTTCCAAGATTGGTGGGAAACATGCTAAAAATCTTTCTAATTACTCTCGAGTTAAATATTTTCCTGATTTAAAAGGACTTAAGACTATTGAATATTATGAAAGATTTAAAATGCTGAAAATGTAGGAAACTTTAAGTTTTATAAGAAGGCATTAGAAATGAATGATTTCTTACTCACTAATTGTGTTTCTTATGTTTTATTAACTTGAAAGTACTTAGGAAAGTCACTTTGCCATTTCTAGGGGAATGTGTTTTGGAGCTAGGAAACCTGGGTTTGGATTTTGCTTTGCCACTTTCTCTTTTGTAAAATTTGTGAAAATCTTTGCTCTGAAGTCTCAATTTCCTTATCCTTAAAACGTTGATAATCATGTTCATTATGATTATGAGAAATAAATGAGGTACTGTTTATAAAACAGAGCATTCATCGCACATTATGGACTAAAATGCATTTTATTTATTCATTTCAAAAGCTATTTGAATACTTTTTATATGCCAAATGAAATTCATGGAGCTTAAATTTTGGTGGGTACAATTTTTACCATATTGGTCTCATATTTAGAATGGATTTTTGTAAAGTGGTATTTTCACAAACTAAAAATTTAAAACTGCAAGAAATAAATCTCTCAATGTTCCTTTAATATGAAACATGTAGCTCTGTTCAAAAACCAAAATAATACCTCTAACAAAAAATAATTAATTCATGTAAGTTTTTTCTCTTTTGAATGGTGGATTTTACATGAGCACTTTTTTAGAGATGAAAACTAATGAAAGAAGTTAAATTGTATCTAATGTCTATTTTAATGACTAACATGAATTTCAGAATCTATAAATGTTTCAAAGGTAATGTTTTCTTTATAAAAAACCTTGGTCAGAGCCCACTTTTCAGTCATGTGACTGTGCACTGAGCAGCTATGAGGCTCCAAGCACTTTGCTGTCCCGGGCACTGGGCACTGGACACTTGGCACAGGACAGCAAATTGAGACAAGCACCATCCTGATGCAAAAACCTTCCCAGCTACTCCAGGCCTCAGTGGTCCTGACCTCCTCTGGTTCCCATAGAACTGTATCCTTCGTTATATATTCCAGCACCAAAGGGCATACTTCAGAGACTTCAGAGTGTCTTCTATGCAGGTGTCTTAGCACCTGCTGAACACAGACGGTCCTCAAAGAAATGGACTTGGTTGGATTAAATTAGACAATAGGTACATTACAAATAAAAAAACTTCCAGCAAAAGCAGCATTCCCTATTCCCTGCCAGAAAATAACCTGTTCTACTACTAGCGACAGTAAAAAAAAAGTCGAGGATTATTTTAAAATTAGCGGTTATATGCTATATTAGTGTGTTCCATATTTACTATTCGGGTCTATAAAAAGTGCATGATTCATCCTGGGCATTTCCCTGGGTTTGTCTACCTTTTCCTAAAGATTTCTTTGGAAAAGTATTTTTATATATATAAAAATATATATACATATATTTATAAATGTGAAGATCACGTGATTTCAATTCTCCTCACATTTTCTCTAAAGATGTGCAATGCACAATTTCCAAAGGAACTTTTATGTTCTATGTCAAAGACACAGAAGAGATTCTTTTTTCCACAATGACCAACTAATAGGGCAAGTAAATGGAGAAGCAGCAGTCCTAAGAAAACAGAGCATACATGGGAAAATTCCTTGATGTTGCTTCATTTGGAAGGTGTATCGATTTCATCAGACCTAGATAGTTTGGAAGCTAAACATGAGTAAAAATATTGGTGCTGAAGGAGATACACTGAATGTCAGAATATTAGAATAAGTGGTCATATGAATAATGAAAAGCTAACTAAATGTTTTTGCTGAGGTTACAGGGGGGAAATTTCAGCTATTTTATTTACCTGTTCTCTTGAATGAGTTATTTAATTTCTCTGAGTTTCAGTTTTTGCATTTAGTAAGCTAAAATGTCTATTTCATTTTGTGATTTTTAAGAACACCAACACAATGGAATCCATGACAGTGCTTGGTAAATAGGTTCTGCATATTTTACTTGCATATAGGTTGTATCATATTTTATGAGATCTGGATAAATAATTAGAAATAAAATATATAATTGGAAATAAAATAAATATATCACTTCTAGGCCTACATATGTAAAAAGAAGTGAGAGTTGAGATTTTTTTTAAGTATAAGCAGATTCAAACAATAAATCCTAAATACCTAAAGAATTAAAACAAAAACATTCTCATTTGATGAAATAACTTCAATATACCCTTTATTTTTATTAAAATTTTACTAGGTAAATGAACCTATTGCATGGTATACTTTGCATTCAATAAGTCCTATTTAGTCTATTCCAAACAATAAGAATATTGAAATACAGCAAAAAGTAAAGGAGTCTTGCAATGCTCCTTCATGTTGCTACAAGAGGAAGAATAGTTGGCACTTGTATCAAATTATATTTTCATTGAATTATGTTAAGAGTTGGAGAATTTTCTCCTGTGTATGGGGACATATGTGAGTACAACATCCAGGCCAAAATTATGGAATTTTGGGCAATCATATCTGGAATTATCTGTTTTCCACTAATTAACTTGATTCAGATATAGAGAAATTCTTACTTATCCTTCTCCCAATCACAATTACTGTCTTTATTTTACTTACGTGTTCCAGACACTAAACAACTGAATATACATATTTGGTTCATGAGGTTAAAAGGAAAAATAATTTTCCTTGTTAGCAAGTTTTGTTGGTGGCAGCTTTTTTTTAATAGACCTCAAACATTTATTATTGTAGGGAAGCTCTGCCATTATTTCTTGTTATTAAGTTTTGTATTACTGATTTATTTAGTAAATATATAATTTATTTTTATCTACCATATTGCTTGCATTTAATTTTTGGCTCTATATAAGGAAATAGGAAAGATATAAATGTTCCACACATAAATCAATTTTTTACAACACACTTAGCAAGATGCAAATGATGGCTGTTTGAAAGCTGGAAATGCTATACGAGTACGTCTAAGCTGATCAGACTAGAAATGGAGACAAAGTGAAAAGGCTCCCTTAGTTTTTGCCTTTAAAAGCAGGATCACATCTGTCTCGTGTGTTTGCAGAGGAGATAAACAGATAACATGTTGCTTCATTTTAGAGCTAGAGAAACTCAGAGAAAGAATTCTTGACATTTAGAGGAGTTCACCTGAAGTGTTTGCGGAAATCTATTACTGGACTCCCGGAGACCTCGTTTATCTTTGAAAGTTTGAAGGGAAATTCACTCGGAGATAATTGCACCAAACTACGAGTAGAAGTGTCATAAAGTCCTGTCATCAAAGACTACAGGCTATAGAACTGAATGCTAGGCCATACACTCTAGATGCAGAATATTAAAGACACTTGGGCTGTTTCTAGGTCTTTCAACAAGTGCGAACGTGCCAGACACATCACTATGAGCGCTGTTGGGCGCACAGTAACTTTAATAATTTTATATTGTTTCACTTCCTCCTTATATTATTGTATTGACCAATTTAAAAATGTACCACATAAGTACACTCTATTTTGTTTTAACTGCAGATAGGGGGAAATATATTTTCGGTGGAGCTGGCAAAAACAGCATAAATGCTTAGTGTTTAATCACAAAGCCATCTTTAACATTTAGAATGCTACTCTGCCATCTAGAGGAAAAAGGAGAATCTGACATCTAATGGGGGAAAAAAGGAGAATGCATTCGTTATGCTTAGAATGTAAAATTATCTTAAATAAATAGTGTAAAAGTTCCACAGACAGCGAAGTTTTCTACTAAGGCTTGTTATTGTAGACAATAAAAGCAATATGATAAAAATATAACATTTACAAAAATAAATGGGCACGTACACAACACCAAGCAGCAGAAAAGTATGTGTATATATTTTCTACAGCTTTATTGAGATATAATTGACATATAACTTTGTGTAAGTTTAAAATGTACAGTATAGTGACTTGACATACATATATTGCAAAATGTATTGAAGGTTAGTTAACACATTATTCATGTCACATGGTTACCATGTTTGTGTGTACGGTAAGAACTTTTGAGATCTACTACTCTCTTAGCAACTTTCAAGTATAATACAGTATTGTTCACTATAGTCACTATGCTGTACATTAGATCCCAGAACTTATTCATTTTATATCTAGAAGTATGTATCCTTTGACCTTTTTACATCATTCCTTCCGCCCCACACAACAACAAATCTATTGTTTCTGTGAGTTCAGGATTTTCTTTTAGATTTTACATATAGGTGAGATCATGCAGTATTTGTTAAAATGTATGTATGTTGATCTTTGATTCTTTTTGTTATAGAGACAATAACTAATCTTCAAATAAGTTGCACCTGAAATTCATTCTCTATCTCTTTCTCTCTCTTTATCTCTCTCTCACACAAAATTATTTGTATTCTAGTCTTATGTGTTGGAACACAGTGTCTAACTGTTGAAGTCTTTTTCTTTCCAACTGCCAGATCTTTATGTTCAGTGCCAGAAATGTATTCGAATCCACCTGCACTCTACAAATGATCTTACTTATACAGCAAGAGAAGAGAGCACTGTGCATTCTCAAGTCACTTCCCTGGAAAGCTTGATTCTTTTCAAATACATCTAATCTATTATTATTTATTCTTAAACAAGCTGAAAAAGTCTAATGCTTAAAGTATTTTCTGGACTAGAAGTATGCTGATTACTTAATAAAATTATACATATTTTGACTGGATAGTGCTATATAGGTTTAAATATATTTCTAACTTTTGTTGTTATTATTGTCGTTGTTGCTTGTCTGTGTTCAGCAGAGCACATTTTAATTGAGCAGTTATATATAATGTTTGATTTCAGACAAGAAATAAGATAAGGTGCATTAAAAGTCACTGACCACTGTCTTAAATGACTCTATGTCAGGGAACAAGAAAACAGTAGCTTATAATGAACTCCTATAGTCTTTTAAAAAGCTCCATGAAAACTGGCATTTTTTAATTGGTCACCTTGTAAACAGAAGGTAATTGGTAATGGTCAATTTATCTTGAAGCAAGTGAAAAATATATAGTGCATTGAACATGCTTCTTCATTTATGTTATGGTAAAATAAACCACAATCCAATTCCGTTGAAATCTAACCATTTAAAATGACAATCATCCATGAACAAAATTAAACATGTACTATTCAAAATTAACTAGGTAATAGGACCTACCTCGTGATCAAATAAATGACTTTGGAAACTATCAGCCAAAAAGAATATATAGGGTTGGACAAAATTAAGTTTACAGCTGTGAATATGCAAAACACAGAGTTTATTTTGTATTTTTATTAATTATTTATTTTGTTATTTTCCATACAAATAACTATAAACATATATTTGCTGTACCCAATATTAATGTTCTGTGATTCTTCTCATATGAAGAAAACTGTGCTCTTATTCTATATTTCTATCTCAATAGTTTCATTGTGCTCTTCTGAATTACCAAGGCTAAATATTTAATATGGTCTCTCTTTTCAAGTCTTTTAAAGTGTAAAATATAATGTTGACATAAAACACTATAAAAAATCAAATATCTAATCAAATCTATAGCTCAATAAAATATTATATATTTTAACAAGGTAAATAACAAAGTCAAGAAATATAATTAAGCCGGAAACTCTAGAAGTCCTTCATAGGCTCAGATTCAATCTCAAAATCATCTTTGCTTCAAGAGTAGATACTGTCCTGGCTCTTATAGTAAGCATTTCCTTTCATATCTTTAAAGTTTTATCATCTAAGTGTAACTCTTAACCCACCTATTAGTCCTGCCCATTTAGTTTTAATTTGATGAGGATTTTCAATCTTTTAATCTACAAGCTTTCCTTCCATCATTTTCATTTCCTTATAATTGTACTGTTTTAAAATTCGTGTCATTTTATTTCTAGAGATTTCCATAGTCTGGATTTTCTGCTCATATACTCATGTGCAGTCCTGTATGTTCCACATCACATGTCTTTCTCACAAATTGACAGCTAGACCTAGGGCATCCATCACAATAATGTTCAATCTTCTGGCAAGAATATAGATAGTGATGTGTTTGTTCAACATGGGACATAAAACATTTCCCTTTTTTATGGTTATATCAGCAATTGATCTTCAATACTTGGATCAATTTATGCATGATGGGTAGCAGAATGACTATAGTCAAGCTGATAAAAGCATGCTTCACTTCCTATTTGATTTTATAATAATTTAGCCCATTAGGGAGAACAGGAAAATGTTTTATTCATCCTCTTTATTTTCATTTAAAAGATAATGATTTTCTTCCCCATAATATTCAGGATTTGATCAATTAGGTTTTATAATTGACCTCAAGTTGTATCATCTTTGGTCAGTGGCACCTCTGAGTGGCATCTCAAAGAGTGGAACCTCTTCAATATGGCACCCGGGTCCTTCTGATAGGGCCTTTAACAGACTAAAAGAAGGACCATGCGCATTATTACACTTGAAAGTTATTTACTTTAAGCTCTATTGTTCATAAAGACAAAATGTCTAGATGGTAAAATATAATTGAAAAATAAAAGTAAAAACAAAAAAAGACAAAATGTCTAGTACCCAGTAAAATATTCACATACACACACACACCAAGAATAAATATATACACATACACACAAATAAAAGATGAAGAGCATCCTCAATGGAATTACCAATAAACTAAACATGGTAGAGGAAAGAATCACTGAATTTTAAGACAGGTGTGTGTGTAGAATTTATCGAAAGACAAGAAGGGTGGGGGGAAAAAAACAGAAAGAAACAATGATCTCAAAGAAATAAAAATTTATTTCCACACAAATATTTGTGAAAATGTTCATTACAAACCTACTGGTAACATTTCAAAACTGGAAACAACATAAATGTCTTTCAGTGAATGAAAAGTTAAACAAACTCAATATATCCACCTGGTATCCATATAATTAAATAATACCAGTAATATGTACCAGTAATATATAATACCAGTAATACCAGATAAGAACTTTATTCTTATTTACTTTAAATATCAGTTTATATATCTTGATTACTTTTTAAAATATATTATTGCTCCTACTTTTGTGACTTTGTATTTAATTGCTTCTAAAATATTTCTATATACTTTGTTTTCTAATAGATTTTGGATTGAATGTTTAATTCACTTATTTTTTTCTTTGAGTATTTTCCTCTGAGAATTATTCTAGGTGAATTATACTAATTCTAATATGTCCAGATCTTTCTTGCTGTTTTCAATATGTTTTGCAATTATATATTTGTATCCTCTTTTTAAAATTTATTTATTTTTTTATTGTTCAAGTACAGTTGTTAAAAAAAAAGAAGGGGAAGGGTCAAGTCAAGGAGCATGTATAATGGAGACAACTGTATCCTCTTTTGAATCAAAAGTACTATAATACTATTTTTACTTGCCAAATTTTTGAAATTGGTTTTGGTTTTTTATTTTATCACATTGATCTTTATACAATTTCCAATTTTATAATTTGTGTTTTTAAAATAGCCAACCTCATGGCAAATTATCAAAATTATTCTTAATTTACTTGATAAAAGTTTATCCTCTATTAATAGAGGATTCTAGATATGTGTATTTGTATGTGATTATATGTAGAGAAATTCTATTGATTTTGTTTTTATCTTTAGATATTTCATATAGTCTTACAAATTTAAGCTTACTTTATTTTTTGATCAAAGAATTGTGTTAAACCTATTAAATTGTAAATGAAACTATATCTATTGCTCTATGTATCTTCTATAAGTCTTCTTAATCAAAATCATTGTTACTGGGTTCATAACTGTAAAACCTTTGTTATGAACTGCCTTTTACAACATATATCACTGAACTTTTAATGCTTTCTGATTAAAGAAAGTTCTGTTTTTGAAACAAAATTGTGATTTTTTTAATATATTGATATATAATAACCTCCTTGTTTTTTATTTTTAAAAAGCTTTTATTGTGCAATATACAGTAAAAGTACAAAAATTAAATAGCTCAATAAATTTTTACAAACAGAATACACTTGCATAACTATTATCTAAATCAAGAAACCTTATCCCTAATATTGACTTCTAACAATATATTTACTTTCATTTTTTGTTTTATAAAATATGTACTATGCCTACAGTACATGTCTGATGTATCTTACTCATTATTATGTCCCCAAGATTCATCATTATAATCACCATTACTATTACCATGTGCAATTGTAAAGAACATATTCCATTAATATATAGCTGTGTTTCTTAATTTTTTATTGTTTTCTCCCAATAAAACTTTCCAGTCAATACTTTTTCTGTGTGTGTATCTGTGATATAGATACACACACACACACACACAGAAACACACATCTGCCCATCTATCTATCCCTTCTTTCTAGATAAAAGAAGATATTTTTCCCTTCTCAAAACTGATCAGGGGTGCTATTATGCCATTGAGAAAAAATGTTATATAGTATTTCACTCTATAAATGTAAGTACTTAAATTGAACTTAATTTCATCTATTGTGACGATCAGTATAGTTTACAATTTGAGGCTCTTCTGATGAGAGCTGCTAATAACAATGTAATAAATGCTATGAAGTAAGCATTTATGCCTTTAGTCCACATATATACCTAGAAATAGAACTTCTGAATTTTAAGGTATTCATATGTTCATTTTTGGCAAAGACTTTTTCAAAGTGGTTGTAATACCTTTATTTCCATCATAATCATATGACTATTCTGGTTGCTACTTTTTTATAGTATTTGATATTTTTTAAATTTTAATTATTATAGTAGACAACATATTGTCTCTTGTGACATTTTTGTCTTTTTTCCTATTTAATCGAATAAATAATCTTTTAAAAATGATTTATAGTAGTTTTTATATATTATGAACAACAATGTTTTATTGCATACCTTCATATGAATGTATTTTTACATAGCTTTGTGTATAGAATTTCTTAAATATAACGAGGTTCAATTTACCAGGTTCCATTTTTTTATTTAAATGCTTTCAGTGTTCTGTATAAAGGTTTGTATTTTCTATAAGAACATGAAAATATTTTCCACTGTCTTCCTTTAAAAACTTTATTAGTTACCTGTCTACGTTTAGTTCTACAATCCAACTGCGAGATTATATTTATCCTAGCAATTCAGATGAGGAAAAATTTATTTTCTATAGAGGCTTCCAATTCACCCAGCATGATTTATTAACAAGATCAACCTTCTTAACGTAAACATGAGGACCTGCTTCTAAACAGAAAACAATTTTTAAAAATAGACTATTTTATAGCAGTTTTAGATTTACAGAAAAAAAAAGGAGCAGAACCTACAGTGAGTTCCCATTTGCCTCTTTTATTCAATACTCCCTGTCCAGTTTCCCCTCTTGTTAACATCTTGTGTTTGTGTGGTGCCAATTGTTACCATTGATGAGCACATATTGATACAGCACTATTACCTAAACCCCACAGTTGATGTTAGAGTATATTCTGTGTCATACAGTCCATGAGCTTTCACAGATATGTAAGGACACGCAGGCTTTATTACAGGACCACACTCACTCTCCATCTTTCCCTTCCTCCCACCAGCCTCGGCGATCACTGATAGTTTTACTGTCTCCATGGTTTCGCCTTTTTTCAGAATGACATATAGTTGGAATTAAGCCAGTATGTGCCTTTTCAGATTAGCTTTTTTTTCATATAACAATATTCATGTTAAGTTCCCCCCATTGTGGTTTTGGAACTTGATAAATCGTTTGTTTTTATTGCTGAATAATATTCCATTGTACGGGATACCACAGTTTATCCATTCACATATTAGCATTTTGGCTGTTTCCAAGTTGTGGCAGTTAAGAATAAATTTGCTATAAACATTCATGTGCCTTTTCTTTTTTAGGATATACATTTTAAGTAAATATTAACTTATCTAGGTCATACCAGGGAGAGTGATTGCTGGATCTTATCATAAGACAAGTTATAGTTTTGTAAGAACTATCTTTCAAAAGCAGCTGTACTATTTTGCATCCTCTCTAACAATGAATGAGATTTCCTCTTGTTCCACATTCTTTTATCATGTTATAGGAAGATTTTAAGTCTCCTTACTTACGAAACTGGTAATTAATCAAGCTATAAATTATTTTCTGAAAAAGACCCTAGGAAACTTCCTTTTAATGATGAAATTAATACATGAGGGTGAAAAGGATGACATCTTTTATAGTGAAAGTTAATATTTGCCTTCAGTCCTGCTCTGGTATAAAGCAGATTAACATAGCATTTCTAGTGTTATAATTCTATGAATTATCTGCTTTCAAATTGCTTTATGAACACTGAGCTAGGTTTTTTCCTTACACAAGTGGTGGTATGAGCCTGTACCCTAGATGGTAATGCATAAAACACCTCCTTTCACTACTCTTACAGATGCTCAGAGACATCTGGCCTCACGCCTAAATATGGGAAGCTAGAACAGTGTAAATAAAGGTCAGGAAGCAGCCAGGAAAAGTCTTCCATGCACAGCTTCCCTGGTCATCTAATTAACTGTCTGTAATATTGGTCTTTTCTTAAAAACTGGTCTCATAGTCTTTTGTATAAACACTTCACATGCCCTACATTCATTAATATCTAATAAATAAATAAGGCTACCATTGAATCTATAATATACATTTACTGACATATAAAAGAAGCTGGAAGTGTGATTGCTTATTTTCTATCTCCAAATGCTGTGAAAGAGCCATTTAGAAAGTAGAACATTTCACACCTTTATAATTAAATGCTTACACCACAAAAGTTTTCACATGACATTTAGATTGAACATGCATGTATATATTCATTAAAATACATTATATAATACGACTTGTCCATATTTGATAGTTGAATATTCATGTTTGTGAACTTCAGTTACATTTTAAGTAAGTCACTCTCATGTATCACTGAGAAGATAAATACATATTGAAAGTTGTAATCTATATAACTAATCAGTTCATCTTTTTTTCAACAGAGTTCAAAGGAAACAGTACTCAGGTCTGTCTATAGTAATATAAGAAATTTAAAAAATAATGTTTTTATTATATTAATCTCTATGTGCGCTATTTTACTGTAGAATAGGAGAAACTGTTTAGTCTTTTTCCATAATAATGACACTTGCATTTGGCAAATCATTAGACTGAAATGACATTTTACAATTTCATTATAATCTTTTCTCTTAAAGCTCTTAGGATTTAAATTACTATGTGCTTAGAATACTTAATATGTATTTAATATATGTTTAATACTTAAACACTTAATATGTGTTTAGAATATCACCTTTTAAGGCAAGATTGATAAGTGTGATTTGGACATCCAAGTACGTCTCAGATGCGTCATACTAATTGACATATCACTATTAACAATACTTTCCTATGGGACTTGGAGTTTTAAGAAATTTAAATATTCAAAAGCAGATAGAAAGGGTAAAGAGGGGATAAATGGTAAAGGAAGGAGACTTGACTTTAGGGGATGAATATAGAATACGACATACAGACAATGCATTATAGACTTGTACACTTGAAACATATATAATTTATTAACCAATATCACCTTAATACACTCAATGAAATTTTTAAAAAATATTTAAAGGCTCAGAGATGGCATCCATATTTATCGATGGCTACCTGTTATTATATAAAATTTACTTAAATATTTTATATATCAATTATTTCAAATTTTTAATGCCATATTGAAACAGAAAAATAGAATAGCAATAACCAATTTTTGTGAATAATTTTAAATGACATTAAATATAATATTATCTGAAATGTAATGGAGATAGAGTGAGAGTACCTTTGTAGAAAACTAGGGAGAAATACAGAGCCACCGGGAGGAGAAGCTCACTATATGGAGGGTCAGGAGAGGGTGCCAGAGTTCCATCACACACTTTTATAATTTCGCAGAGCCCGTGCTGTATCTGTACTCAGGAGTCTGATAGTTCAACAAAATTCTTCCTACTTGCCTCTTAACATTGAAAAAAACATTTATGCCTTAACTTATTATTAAATGTTTACAAATGTAAATTTCTTGGTTTTGCTTTGAAGCATCCTTTGCCAAAAACAAACATCAATCTGTGGCACTAAATATGTAAGAAAACTTGGTGCATAATGAGCACAAATAGGAGGATTTGGAATAAAACAGACCTAGATTCCCTTTCTAGCTCCATCACTTACAATGTGGGACATCACATTTACATTCAGTTTTTTAGGTTCCAAATATGCAGGGTGACAACAAATTTTTGTAGAATTGTTTCATAATAAAGGTCTACGTTTTATATATATAGTATATTCGTCATCACAATGAAAATATTCAATGACATTGAGAAGAAAATACCTTTTTTTTAATTTACTATGAAATAGTTACAAAAGCATCCTCCCTTAGCTCAGTGCACTGGAAAGATTTGATTAAACAAACTATCGACAGTATTTGGTAAAATATGTTATACAAATGATGTATGTGTATATGTGCATTTGCGTGTTAAAGTAATACTACTGTTTTTATTTTATTACTTTGGACAGTTGGACAGTTATACTTATTCTATTAGCTCTTTTATTTTATAAAATATTGTAGCTATCCTGCTTCTCTGAAGAACAGAGATAAATAATGCTTCTTAGATAAGTAATGCTTCTGCTATGCTTGATTTCCTAATAGGGAAGATAGCATGAGCACATATTTTGATTTCTTTTTCCTAAATTGAACAAAGATGCTCTCACTGTATCTCTATTACATCACTTCAGATAATATTGTATTTAATGTCATTTAAAATTATTCGCAAAAAAATGGTTATTGCTATTTAATTTTTCTCTTATAAGTTTCAATATTGCATTTTAAAAATTTTGAAATAATTGATATATAAAACAGTTAAGTAAATTTTACACAGGTATAACAACAGAAATACTCTAAATTTTATAGGCAATGGTCATGGTCTTTTAAAAATTGCTTGATTGTGTTCTCTGCAGTATAGCAACAAATGTACAATTTTAAAGCCATAAGTTTCAATAGTACAAGGAAGGCCATAATGCACTTAAAATATTTAAATTAAAAGTCAAATAAGAAATGCTGAATTAAGTAAAAATTTATAACATTTTTATTTTTGAATATACAATAATTTTAATCATTTCCTGTTTAATTATCAAACAAGGAATTTGTTTTAATAATTTTAAAGATTATAATTTTGTGGTTAAAATTATAATATCTAATCTTTAGATGTTAGGCAAACACTGATGAAATTCACTTTGTTTCAACAACTTTATTGAATGAATTGCTTTCAGAAAAGAAAATCAAGAATTCAGAAACTTCTCAATATTATTAAGATATAGCTATATGGTATGGATGTAACCATTATAATTTCTTTCACAAAGCCAAGCTATTTTCTATACAGAACTACAGCTTTATTGCAATTTAAACTCTATGTCTATCTAAAAATTTCTAAGATAAAGTAAGGCAACACTGTTATATTGCTTTAACAGGTATTTAGTCATTTGCCGACTGAGTAAAGGGGAGGATTCCATTTTGGAAATCAAGTATGTATTAGAGAAGCTAGAATGATTTCTGCTTTTGATCTGCAACCAAGAAACGCCCATCTTTAGAGGAATCAGAATGGTTGGCCACAGCCACTTTGATATGTCCATTTATCACTTTTGCTAAAGTGTAATCCTATCAAGCATGTTGAGCTACACATTTACAGCATTACTTTTCTTAAGAAATGTGTACTTAACAGTATTCACATTATCCATCTCTAATCCCACTACACTTTCAGGAACCTTTTACTGTCTACTTTTCCATTAATTGATTGTATAATTTAATTTTAAGAATAAATTATTTTTAAATTTGGAAAAAATGTGCATCATATTTTAGGCCCGATGTGCTTTTCAATATTAAATTTAAGCAGTACCATTTGGAGAAAAATTTGTTAGTATCTGAATTTGTTTATCAGATAATATAAAAATTAACATCTACATTAATATTTTTTCAGTCATTTTTTTCTTGATATACAGTGAATTATTTTCATGAAGGTACATGTCTCATTTTATCTGGAATCAGGTTTCCTCTATTATTTCACTGATTCTTGTTCTTCTCTTTATCTTCCACTTGTCCACACTTCCTAATACATATATATCATGAGCAGTCCCATACTCCAGATTGCTCCCCCTGTCGTTGTTTTTGAAAAATCCGTCAGTTACATCTACATTTAGGAAAATTTTTCGACTTTGCCTTCTTTACTATTTAGTTTTAAGGTCGCTGTCTTCTTGGTAGTATTTTATTTTCATATCGTATCTTTGTCATTTGAAAGCATAGTCTCTGGACTCAAGTGTATCTCTTCATATTGATAACATTTCTTTTCAAACACTGTAGGCCCTAGGTACCATGGACCATAAGAGGACAAGAAATCTTTTACATACAAAAATATTTTTCCAGAATCTTAAAATATTTTTTTCTTTAAAATATTTTTTTTCTTTCCAACAACTATGTCATTTTAATGTATCTAATAATTTTTCTATATTCTCTCTTTTGACAACTTCAGTTTCCCGTTGGAAGTTCAAAAGTATTCTGCCATGGACATCCCAGAGCATTCTTCAAATCCTTATATTACAGCTAAAGGGATAAGAGAAAAGTTTATGTTTACTCTGATTTAATCTTGATCATTTGCTGATTCAATCTGCCAAACTATGCTAAGGCTGAGATGGCCAATAAGGACAGCTGCTAACTGAGCAGGGGCCGGTGCTTGGCCAGGCAGCTGCTCTAAGGATGAATTCTGATAAGTACAGATTCTGGTAAGAGTCACGATCCCCTCTAACCACAGTTGCTAACCTGACAGTGCCTTCAGCTCCAACCAAGTCAGAATCCTCCTGAGATGGGTTGCCATGTCGACCACAGTAGAGTAGGGAACTAAACACCACGGTGCTAAGTTGTGTTTTGTTTATCTCTGTGTTGTGGTACTAGCTCAAAGATAGTTGGTACATGGCTCCCCTTTTCTAACGGACACAATTGCTCTTTTACAAAACCTACTCTAACAATGCCTACATTTTACTCAGGCTTCACTTCATGCCAAGTGATGGCTGGAGATGAGCTCTGTGCCCAGTGCATCTCAGAGGTAGCACTATCGCCATTTTCTGAACAGCTCATCTTGTTCCTGTCAACAATCCCATCCCTTCACCTTGATGCCAGCTTCTGCTAATCAAACCTCGGGGGCTTTCTAGAACTTTCTTTGATAAGTTCATTTATTTCTTTACAAGAAGGTCTCTTTGAAAACAAAATAAAACACTGAAAAACACAAAATATTTTTCAATTATGTTGGAAATTTTGCTAATTCGTTCCTCTTCATATCCTCTATACAAGTTCCTAGAAGTCTCTAGTGTGCTGTTGGATCTCTTTCCTCTTCTGATTTAAAACTTTTAAAAATATTTATTTAAAATATCAGTATTATTACAAACATTATCTTTGAAATAACAGAAGTCCAAAAAGAAATCATTCATTTATGTCTTCTAAAATATATTTTCCATTTTAATTTTTTCAGGATTTATCTTTTTTAATTTTTTACTTATTGATTTGAAAGAGGTAGATTGGGCGAGAGGAGAGAGAGAGAGAAACATCAATTTGTTGTTCCATATATTCATGCATTCATTGGTTGATTTTTGTATGAGCCCCAACCAGAAGATCAAACCCACAATCTTGGTGTATCAGGGCAACACTCTAAGCAACTGAACTACCTGGACAAGGCCAGGTCATATCTTTGAATACTAAGTTTTGACATATTCACATATTCATGAATGCTTACATACAGTATTTTATATTATTTTTGAATATATAGGTCTCTATATTTTCCCTTCCTTTACATCATCTCTTATCCCTCTAGCCCACCCAGTACAGGTAGGCAAGATTGGTATTTTGGTGAGTGTTGCTCATCAATTTGCTTCATGCTAATATATATATATATATATATATATATATATATATATACACACACATATATATATAAATGTATATATATGTGTGTGTGTGTGTTCATAAATGTACACACTTTAGAATTTTATTAGTTGTTTTTAAGTGCTTCTTTCACTAATAAAAACTGCATTAAACATTTTTCTTTCCACTCTACTTTTTTCACTTAAGAACTTGTTATACAAATTTATGCAGATCAAAAAGCATAGGTTGTTTTTCATAATATTCAATATTATGAATGGCAATATAGTTATAAATTTTATTTAACTATTTCTCAACATTTGTGGTGTTTCTAGTTTTTACAGATACAAAAATAGTGTATACAATATGCCCCATTATCTCATTTTTCTAAGTGTCATGCTTATATGATCCATCTTTGACTATTTTTTGACTAATATTTTGCTTCTAAGAAGTGATGGATACCCAGGTTACCTGCAGTCTCACAACATTAAAAGTATTATTTAAAAAAAGAGATTTTCATTCATGTTCATATGAAACTCTGTGATTTTTTTTCTAGAATTGGAATTACTGAGTTGTAGGGTGTAAATATTATTTTGAATAAATAATGCTTTGTGGGATTACAGGTGGTTCTACAGAGCGTTTCAGTCTAAAAACCCAAGTAGGAAGGCAAACTGGTTCCTATATTTATTCACATGCAAAACATTTTGCATTTTCCAGCTGTATGTGTTCCTAAAGATTTTGTTTTGCTTTTTTTCTTATGGAACTCTTCTCGGTTCTTTTCTCATGAGGATATCCTTCTCCACTTCTTTCAGCAACTTCAACTTTAATCTTTTAATTTAGAGTTCCATTTTATCTCTGAGTATTTTATCTTTGGCAACATAACTCCTTTGAAAAGGAGGTCACTTAATAGTCTCAGCTAAAAATGATTCTGTTTGAAGTAAACTTCTTCCTGACCAGTGAGTGACTTTATACAACAGAAAAAAATTTCTTCTAAATAGTATACCTTTTTCCCTTAAATTTGTGCTGTGATATTTTTTATATTAAATCCTGTATTTTGTGTCTGTGCTTCTCTCACTCAATTCTGTTCCATTGACTTGTTATTCATTCTCTCGCTCTCTCTCTCTCTCTCTGTCAAAATCACCATATTTTTCCCTAAGACTTTGCCTCATATCTTCAAATATAATAAGGCAAGTGCATCCTTTTTTCTCTTAGAGTTTTCAGAGATTATTTTTGTTATTACAGATCCTTTTTTGTTCATATACACATTAGAATTAAATATTTCAAGATTTGGTAATTTTCAACTAGAATGCTTTGCTAAGGCTACATTTAATTTATGGCTTCATCCATTCTGGTTGAGAAAAATTTGTGGAAATAACTCACCATATCCTTGGAAGGGATAGAGATGTGCTGATTTCAAAGGGTAAAAGACCCCATGATAAGACATCAGGGCAAGCAATTTTAATTGCAGTACTTTCTAAATTTCCTGAGATCATTTTGGTTATATAATTCTCTAGTTTATAGTTTGTTATGAATTTAGTAAATCATTCAAATGGCCCAAACAGGAAAATTCTGTCATTCAGTAGAGTAAATAATTTTAACTATTTTGTAAAAGCACTTTCGGAAAAACAGTAATCACAGGCTTTGAATTTTGAATGCACAAAATGGTTGACTATAATGATTTACTCTACTACATAATCAACAGACATTCACTGAAATTCCTATGGATGTTCTATGAAATGGTGATCAATAATTTTCATAATCAGTATATACTACTGACATCATAGACTTTCAGAAATCTATGGTTATCTAAACCATTTCACTTCAAACAGCCTAAACTTTAATTCCTTTATCTCTGGCAATAAAACTCTTGAAAAAGAGGTCACTTTATAGTCTCAGCTAAAATGATTCTGTTTGAAGTCAAAACTTCTTCCTGACCAGTGAGTGACTTTATCTATAAAAGAGAAATATCAAAATACCAAGAGATAACATAAATTCCATATGTTCTAGACTGACTTCCTTAGCACATTATAAATTTATTTGCATGTTTTGCTCTCTTAATTTGAGATATGAATGGTGTGGCTCAAGCAATAACATTTATCTCAGGGCATCTGAGAAAGCCATCTATACTTACGATTTTTAAAAAAGATAATGTGCTAAGAGATTGCAAAAATTAGCTAGAGGTCATTTTCTATATTAAATATTCTTTAATTTTAAAAAGAACAGAGGTGGTAAGCTGATTTTTGCT
Organism: Pteronotus mesoamericanus; assembly: GCF_021234165.1. Classification (NCBI taxonomy): domain Eukaryota; kingdom Metazoa; phylum Chordata; class Mammalia; order Chiroptera; family Mormoopidae; genus Pteronotus; species Pteronotus mesoamericanus. The sequence goes on along the minus strand of NW_026555285.1, from coordinate 34,477,183 downwards.
ATCCCTTATTTAAAATGTTCAAGTAGCTGAACTCCCTTATTAATAGATGGAAGCATTAGTTGCCTTCCCCCACATACAAACATATACACAATCTTTGTCAACTGGATGTTGTTCTTTTGTTTATTGCTCCTTAGAGAACAGTACTTTTGTATTACATTACTGTTCTAGTTATAAAATTCATATTCATATCTAAAATCAATAAAAATTTGAATATATGCTAAGTCATATTGATCTTTGCATTTTTTAACATACCTTAAGATGCCAAAGGACTAGGAAAACTAAGATCTGGTTGTATTACTTCTATTTGTCTACCTTTCTCAAACAATTCCATTCTGTGACCTGATCAAGACTTCTAGATAGCCCAATCTGAAACAACACCAGCTTCACTTTTGCCATTATTCCCAACTTATTTAATCCTCTTATCAGTATTATCAACATTTTTGTCCCTGTATGATCTTTTTCATATCCCAGTTTCCATATACACAAGATGCCCCTATAATAGTATAATAGTAGCATCCCTGTCAATTTGATCTAGGCCATACAAAGGTGTGTAATGTTAGCTGATGCAGTTAGTACCATTAAATATGTAATGACTCAGTGCAACAAAATTTATTTCCCAGCTCTGTTGATCTCTTTCTTGTGGTAATTCACGGATCCTGGTCCTTTCTATTTAGAAATTGGAATAAACTATTAACCTATTTCTTCCCCTCCATTATTTGTCTATTAATGAGAGCATTCAACTATTTAATACTTAATGTCTCTTATTCCAGTCTAGTAACATGTTTATTTGTTAAGTAACAGATTTGAAAAATACTTTTTCTTTCTACACAAAAATGTTGCCAACATGAATATAAATAAAATTGTATGTTATTTCTTTTAACTTAGCATAAATGAATTTCACACCTTGATAATTGAATCATTAGATAACTCCAAATAATTTTTGTACATAGAAAGGTGAGGCAAAAGTAGATTTATAGAAAATAATACAATTATCAACAAATAATTATATGAGAATAAACTGTTTCTTTTTTTATTTTATCTTTATTGTATTGTTATTACCATTTAGCCCCCTTAAACCCCCCTCCCCCCAGCAATCCCACACCATTGTCCATTTCTATGAGCCTTTTTCCTTTTGGCTCAATCCCTCCACCCCCTCACCTCCCTGCCACTAGCTGTCATAAACTGTGTTTCATGTACTCACAGCTGTAAACTTGCTTTTGCCCCACCCTGTATTTAGAACTTTCATGAATATTCTTCTTCTACAAAAGCACTCCCACAGTTGGAAAATAATGATATATCTATATTTAGAAAAGCTCACCTCCCATTTCTTGTAAACTTTAAAAATTATGCAATTCACAATCCCTTATTCTACTGTAATACCCTTGAGGGTAGGATCCATTCCCGATACATGTTTTTTATATACATTTTAGAATTAAGTCATTATCTTTGACATAATAAATGTGCAACAAATATATATAAAGTAGGGGCATTCATTTTAAAACATAAATATTTGTTATTTTCTTGGATGGATATTATTCCTTCTCAGCCAACATTTTCTATCCAGTCATTATTGCAGCAATAAGATAAATGCAATATAACTTGTGAAAAATATATCTGAACTACATGATGTACCTCTTGCTTTTTACTTCTGGCTTTTCTGCTTCTTGATTGTGGGAGACCAATGACATGTCATCTTCTAGTCCCTAGATGTTTGAGAACATTAACTCTCCTAGGGCAATATTTAATCAAAGAGGTACTGGTGGTCAGTAAATTCTCTCCTGTGTCAGAGGCAACATTTTTGAGACACATGCTGGAAAGTATCCCAAGCTCAATTTGGGACACCTGATATTCACAGCAGTAATCAGCTAAATACTTCATCTTTGAATTTATGTTTCCTCTTTTGCTTCCTATGATTAACAGGAGAGGAAAACACTCAGGAAAGTTTATAGATGGATTAACATGGAAATTCTGGGCCAGCTAAAAATGGACCGATGCCCACACTGTATCCCAATGAATGGCTGGCCCCAGAGTCCAGTTGTAAAGGAAATCTTCCCAGTGAGCAGAGTTATAAACAGTGAATTTAATTAATCACTTTGTATGTAGGTTATGGTTATATATCAAATGCTGGGCACAGATGAATAGGTTAGCTGATTTTTGTATGGGCCTGTAAAGAATACAATGGGGAAGAATGGAAACTAAGAAATTTGGGACAGAGATCGGTAAACCAGCTCATGAAAAGTGGTCACTATATATGTACATGTTTGAGTCACATTAATGCCCACTCTAAAGTATCCACAACATAGGAGGCATTCAAGACTAACTATTCAGAATGACTCATTCTGTGTATTTCAGCCAGGCCCTCCCTTTAGCCTCTGGGAGCCATGGAAAGAAAGATGTTGATGGAGGAGCCAGAAGACATGTTTTGTTCCAAAGGCATGAGATTCCTCTTACTAAGAATAATCTAGCCAATGTCATTGCTAAATCCTCAGCAAGCCTTCAGCGGACGTGAGTTGCAGAGCCCTGGCTGCAGCACCATGACTCAAGAAGTCACATGTCTTTAGGCCAGTTACAGGGAACACTTTCCATGTTGGAAGAGTCGATGATTTGACCGCATCTGAATGGACAGCCCTCCCATAGGTTTATCTTCACTAGCTGCACTGCCTGCAGTACCTCCACCTTCATCACTGACTAACGAGGTACAGGATGCCTGATTTCCCAAGATAAGTCCTTAGAGAGGCTTCTCAGACCCAAGAATCTACCAATGAGAAAGGAGTTGTAGCGGGCATATAAATGGCCTTGCTCTACAGCCATCAGGTTAAGAGTTGAATAGCCTGGTACAAAGTTCAACTAAGGTGCCAGTCCAGAGAAAATGCCCCGGAGATAAGAGACTCATCCTCCAGACCGGGTAGTATGCACTGAACCAGTCGATGATTTACAGTCCTCTGTCTTCAATAACCAGAATGCATAGGTCCACTTACCAAGATGTAGAAGTAGGATTTTTTTTTTCATATCTATCACTTACAAAAATCCACGTGGGAATTTTGCACATATTTAACCTCTGCTGTGTTAGAGATCCAGCTGCTAAGGTCACTGGAATAATACTTCCCTTGGGAAGCACCGAAGATTCCACTGAACTAGAAGCTGTAACTACTACCCAGTCATTTTGAGTGTCCATGCCAGTGGGCCAACAGACAGAAAAATAATTTATATTGATAGAGGTGATAGCTCTTATTTGCCATAATTAGCCAGAATCACAATCGTGCAGGAAAGTGCATGTTTGAAAGCCCACAAGGAGAGATTCATTTGGCGTTTATTCTGGTGCTTCCATGCCTAATTATAGGTGCAAATAGGCACTAGCTACAACCACAATCTTTATAAAATAAAGAAACTACCAGATTCAACCCTGAAGGGATGATACTGAGTGACCTAAAAATTTTGAAATGCTAGTCTAGCATAAGAGAAAAGGTGAAAAGCAGGTGGTTTATATTAATTTTGACTTTAAAACCAGTTTTTGGAGGAGACTTTATTTAGTTCCACTAATTGACGTATATTGAATATTACTGAAAAAGATTGCAACGGATCACCTCCTTGAAAGTCCTACAAAAGACTCCAGTTAAAGTAGGACACAATTATATACGACTGATGCAAGTGGCAGACTCGGCATATAGGTTTTGTCCCCATCTTATACTGCCTGGGTTCAACTTGGCACACCACACATGCTGAGAAACCAGCTGCCCATGGGTGATCTGAAAACAGCTCCCCTCCGCTCCCCAGGAAATGTTGGTTTCTGTTTTGAAACTTTTCTACCACACTGTTCTTTCAAATGCCCAAGGGAGTCCTCTCAGATATAGGGACATAGCTCACCTGGAAAGGCAACAGAGTTAAGTCCTGTCAGGGACAAGCCCTGATGATTAGAGGACAGAGTGCTTCTTGTGTAGACCAGTCTGAAGTGCATTCTACGCAGTTCTGTCGAGGGTCCCCAGTGGGATCGAGCTTCTCTGGATCACAAAACACCCGCTCAAGAATATATTTTTGGTTTGCCTTTCCTTCCTCGTATGTTACTCTCATTTTACACTCTCTAATTTATCCCCTGGGGATACTTACAAATAAGCTACCACAGAGAAACCCATGTCTTCTCATTTCATTTTGAAAAATAATTCAAGCTAAGACATACACAAATATCTAAAATATTTAATTTTTTTAATTCTTAAGCTGCTTTTAATAAAGGAAATGAGTCTAGTATTTCATATTACTTGTTGGTCAAACATTGTTGTTTATATGATTAATGTTATTTTCAAGTAATATTGTTTTGGGAAATTTCTAATCTTCTTTGAAAAATTTTTAAACTTTAATTTTTGTCTAAAGAAGAGCACATAAAGGTCCAAGGTGATCACCATCATCTTTTCTTGGAAATTATAAAAATAATATAGTAGTCAAAGTTTCTACAGTCAGTTAGGGATTTCTATTTTGAATGGAAGGAGGGGGAATTACTGGGGAGTCATGAACCTGATTATCAGCAGCTGAACTTTTAGAGCAAATCCACTGGTCACCTTACCTATGAGGTAAATTCTGCTACAGTTACACATAAGCAAATATTAATTAGCAACATTAGAAGTAGCAAATGATATTCTCAAATCTCACAGAAAGTGTGAAAAACATATGTTGCCATTTTAAATGATAAAATGGCTAATTGTTACTCCAAGGTGTTTATTAGAAACTACAATCCCTGTGTAGTTTGGGAACAGCATTATTCGAAAATCATATGAGGTGATTCTAACACATTTGGTCCTAGGATTACAATTGAACCACACTGACACAAACCATTCCATTGCAACAATACTCGATGCAAATCTAGAAATATATTTTGAGAAAGATTTCAAAGAAATGCCAATAATCTTGAACTACTGACAGACAGCTCTTTAAGAAAGATGGGCATGCCAAATGTATAAGATCCTGGACGGTACATTCATTAAAATTCCTGAACTGTGAACTTATTTCCCAAACATTATCTGTCATATTAAAATAAGGTGGCGCTTTTAAGTTTATAAGTTTAGAGGTTTGCTTCTCTTTAATTTATACATTAATTTATGTTTAATAAGTATAATAAGAAATTTAAGCATGAGAAATTGAAAGAATTTATTATATTTAAATATCATTTTTAATGCATAGCCCTGTGGAACCAGAAAAATTAGTTTTTGCTTAAAAGAGTACTGAACAATAGTAATATGAGAAAACAAAGCTTTTATTGTAGTGATAAAAAATCAGTTTTCCACTTATGCGTTGATATTGCAAATTATCTTAAATTTAAGAAGCAGAATGTAAGAGAAAATCTTTGTTACCAAATGCAGTGATAGCGGTAATATAGTTCCAGCTCTTCCATTTCATCTCCTAGTGCTCGCCTTCCTCCTTCACTATGAAGCCACAAAAATGGTATTTCTCTTTTGCGAACTTCCTGACTCAGAGCTTAGGAGAAAACTGAGCCTGTATGTTGCCATAGTTTTCATATCTTTCCCTCTTTTTACATGTTTATTTTCTGCTTTTCTGCCAGATTTAAGTTCACATATCTTTTGCTCCCAAAGCTACCTTTCCTCCCCTTTCATTGAATTCATCAGATTTGCAATCTATAATTTTGAAATTATTTAATAGTTTTCTTACTGAATTTTAACCTATACAAGGGTAAAGAAGCATGTCTACCTCACCAATCTTATAATCACTGTACCAATTAAGCATCTTGTACACAGAAGACACTTGATCAGCATTTGTTAAATGAATCAATGAATAAATTAATTTATATTTACTAGAATTGGTAGGATCTATGTCCAATATATAGTCCAATATATATATACACTGACCTTATAGTCAGTGTACGAGATGTCTATTTCTGCTCTGCGAAATTACTGCAAACTTTGTGCCTTAAAACAAGACAAATGCATCATTTATATTTTTGTGTGTCAGGATTCCTGATTTTAGAAATCCCCACATTCCTTGGCCCTCGGTCCCCTTCCTCCCTTTTCAAAGCTAACAACATGGAATTTCTCTGACGGCTTTCCCTTCACCACATCTGTTTCCGGCTACAGCTGGGAATGGCCCTCTGCTTTTAAATATTCATGTGATTACCTTGGACCCACCTGGATAATCCAGGATAACCTCTCCATGTTAAAGTTCTTAGCTTTAATCGCATCTGTAAAGTCCCGTTTTTCCTACAAGGTAACATATTCACACCCTCAGCCTGCTTCTGTCTGCCTCTTATTTCCACCCCCTCTTGAAATCAGTTTTCTGAAATTGCAGTAGAGGATCAGAGCACTATTTCCAAGTGTGATGCGTGTCATGCCCAACGTCCAAAGTCGTCCATGATACACCTGTCTCTTGTTTAGAGAGAATTAGTGTGAGGTGTGACAAGTCACCCTTAAACTGGGCAAACCCCAGGGCACTGGGCTCCAAAATTTTTACTGACGTAGCAGACTGATGATTCATCTCTTATTCTCTGAGAAACATTTGTCTAAACAGGGCTTCCAAGGGTACTTGTCTCCACCAGTCGCGTCTAAATTCCAGTTAGTAAAACATCATTAATGCAGTGGACAAGTACAATGCTTGGTGGAATGCAAAACGATGATGAATCCAGCAGACTAATTTATGACAGAGAGCAGAAGAATAAACCTTGTCCTGGGGCGATTCAGATGGTGTATAGTGTCATGTGAACTGGCCTTTGTCATCCCTATTGATGGAGACTGAATAGAACGCATGTGCTACATCAATACTGCAGCATACCAGGTGAGAGAGGCTGTGTAGATCCGATCCAGTAAGGACACAACATCCAAAAAGCCAGGTTAACATTATGGAGGTGGGGAGAAGGGTCCTGTGTGTCTTAAATCTTAGGTAGTGCATGAATAGGCGGTTGCCCCTAGGATCCTAAATTTATGTGTTATCTAAGCCAATAACAATAGTCTCCTCCTTGGATCTACCTATTATCAGGCTCCTTTGCAACCCTACCAGGTTCAGAGGTAGATAATCAGCACACCATCTCGTGCCCACAGGAGATTCGAGTGTGCTTCAAAGCTGTAGACAAGATTTTCTGACTTTTCACAGTACATAATGAGTTGCCTGTTGGCTTCTCTTGGCCTAATTCTTTTTTTGCAAAAACTTCCATGTCATTTACAGAAGCAAGCCATCTTTAAAATTCTTATAATTATCCTTGCCCTCATACAAATCCACTGCAAAAACTGCCCCTCATCTCAATACTTCAGTTTCTGCCTGCACCCAATTAAGCAGGTTAAAGCCTCAATGATTCTATCACCATTTTATGGCAGGGGTTATCTTGGGTCATTGTAGCCATTTTACCTACAATGACCCATGGTGTCCGTATTACCGTCAGGGTGAATCATTTAACAACTGTTACTGTTCCATAGAAAGCAGAGCCTGTTTTTCCATGCAACCCTTCGGCCCAGATTTAGCCCTTTGGCACATTAACTATGCAATAAAAGGAAGGAATTAAGCCGTGGAATCTCGTGGGAAAGGATGCAGAAAGCATGACGTGGGTAAGGTGTAACACTGCGAGGTCTACAGACATGGATGGAGACCACAAAGAGTTGGGATATATACATCTGTTATTGGTATGGGGAAAAAATTGCTAAGGACCCCAGGGGGTGAAGGAGGCAAGAGATTCCGAGGTGGCTCGTGAGAGGTTTCTGATACATACAGCTCTCCATATAGTTTTAAGTCTCAATGAATTATGATTAAGATAAAGGAAAAGAAATATGTATCTAATAAAAGAAATATTATAGAGAAGATCAGAATACTGATAACAAATAGAAAATCTGAAGGGCAGCCAGAAAGCAAAACGAATACCATAAAAGGAGCCACAGTTAAATGACAATTCTTTTCCATGACAACACAGGTTGCCAGATGACAGCAGAATACCATTTTTAATGTTTTTAGAGAAAACAGATTGTCCAACTGTAATTCTTGACATATAAGTGCCTTTCAAAAATAGAAACAAAATTTAATCAGAAATTTCACAAATACAAAATTCCACAAAATATATGGGAAAATCTATGCATCATTGGGCTAAGCAAATATTTTTTAGGATGCAAAAAGAGTCATATAATTTTTAAAAAACTGAGTTGAAATGTACCCAAATTAAAACCTTTTGTACTTCTAAAGTTATGATTAATAAAATAAATATAGAAAGCCACAGGATGAGAGAAAATATCGGCAGAATATGTATCTGAGGAACAATGTGTTTCCAGCATACATAAAGGACTGGAGTGCATCGCAAAGTGCCTGGCAGAGGAAAATCCTTCAGTGCTGTGTTAGCAGCAAACGTTACCAGTTACTATGAATACTTGCATTCCAATTCCTTTTTTCAAGGCTCCATACTTAGCCCCCAGTTTCGTGATACTATTTGTTAAGTTTTCACTCTTTGCTAGAGCCCATACTAAATACCTTTACGCATTTGCTGATTTAATATTCAGTACTACATTATGAGGTAGGTAATATTTTTCTCCAGTTAGATAAGAAAATTGAAGTGAAGAAAAGTTGTATAACTAACCTGAGTTCACACTGTAACTGGCAGATATGGCGTGTGAATCAATCTTCTCTCTTCAAACCTTCTCTACACAGCATTTGGCTCTTTAACTACCTCTCAGATTGGAAGGAAACCCCTGACAAAGTCCTGGTTAGATAAATTTCTGTTTATTTGACTTTCATATTGTATAGAGCTTTTCTTAGTCATTCGACATCTTATTTTCTTGATAAGATTGGTGAGCTATCTAACTTCGAGGTAAGAACCATGTGACAAAGAAAAGCCTCCTCCATATAATTTCAAAGGCCATGCACATGCTCCCCAAATTAAACATTCTCTGTGAACACACATCCCAGAAACAGTACCCAAGCTTTCTATGAGGTCTCTTACCTTTGGAACTCTAACATATAACTCAGCAATTTTTTTTTTTTAATGCAAAGGGTCAGCAGGTAAAAGTTTTAGACTTTGCAAGCCACATGGCCTTTGCTGCAACTGTTCCCCTATATAGTTGTAGTGTGAAACCAGCCATAGACAATCTGGAAATGAACGAACTTGGCAGTATTTCAATAATAAAGCCCAAGTTTGGTTCATGTGTGATTGTTTTCCACCTCCTCATCTACAGCACTGTACTGGCTTGTTTTACACTGTATTGTAAGGAATTGAAATATCATTTTAAGATTTGCAAATCTAATTCTTACTTCTCCTTAACTTGGTATAATGATTTATGTATTTTTTGATAGACTGGTAAATTCTATATTGGTCAATAGAATAGAAAGTAAGATATAATCTGTTTACAGTTATTGGGTATTTTAAAAACATTATTGGATTTACTAAGAAAAATTGTGCATTTTTTAAAGTTTTAACATAGAGCTCAAGTTATTAAGCAAATTAATATTTTTATTAAACTAATACAACTCTGAGAAGCCAAAGTCATCATTTTCTAGAGTCATCCTTTTCTACAAGTAAAGTTGATAGATGCAAGACAAGCAGTAACTAGTGCTATCTTTTGTTTGCTTGTGTTTTGATGGGAACTGAAAGATAAGACCAGTCTTGGAAGACTTGCAGATGTTAAGTAAAAAGGGGCCAGAGGATCCACAACGGTATTTGCAGCGCAGAAGTTTCAGTTGCCATGACATTTTTTTCTGCCCTTTTAAAACTATCCTCTAATTAAGAATGTAAAACTTTAAAAACACAAATAAATACGTATTTTCAAAATACAAGCAAATAATAAACGTGAGGAAAAGTACGGTAATGACAATTAGAAAAATAAAACATAATCCCTATGTCTCATTACCAAGGCCATATTGATGAAAAGTGAAGTAAATGTTAAACTTCAATGGTTTTCATAAAGAATATAAAGCAGAATGACTAAGCAATGTGCCAAATTAAAAAGGTTACCAATGCTCATTTACTCACACTCAGATGGCAGCGGCAGCCAGAAGATGCCTTTTTGAAGGAACCAGTCTATTCAATGATTTATATACACTAATGTGAAATGAATCTGTCCTAGGTTTTATAAGTCTTTTTGTATATTTGGGGAGATTTTTAATATAAAAACAGTATCATGATCAGCAGTCTCTGTATTGGCTTCTAATTTTTCTGACATTTTTAACACTCTCCACGCATATACACAAATAGAAAAAAAATCTCTAGTAGTGACAACTAGTGTAACATCCTTGGGTGCTTAGGTGTCCCAATAACCGAGCATAGTTTTATCAACTATTATTTGAAAAACTCACTGAAATTTTTGTAACTCAAGTAGATATGCTAGATTATAGTCAGAATCTCAATTTCTGTCTCTCAGTAATATACTAATATACCTGACAGATCTTTCTACAGAATGTCATTGAGCAAAAGAATTCATACACTGGTTTTAATGTTAGAGTATCCCCATAAAAAGGTCATAAGCCTGTCAATATAGCATTTAAACTGATGACCCTGAGAAAGAGAAGAAAATTGCCCTGTCAAAAATAGCATTTTACTACTAGTTAGACACTTTTTCAAAGATTCCTATCATAGGAGAATAAGAAAAAGCTTGAGAAATAAGTGATGTTTATATTCAAGGTATCTTTGAGGTTTCAGAGTTCATCAATTACATAGAAAATAAAATGAATAATTTATTAGTGTTAAGATAACTTGTGTAAATCATTCTGTGCTCATATAATATGCATTAGTTGGTTTAGCATTGGATTTAACATATTATATACAGGAATGTAATATGTATAACCACCTCATAAAATTGTTTTCAGGATTGAATGAATTAATGCATGTAAAGCAAGAAAAAATACAGAGATAAAAAATAAAGAATATATATCAATCTACAAGATTGAGGAATATTTTACACATATATATAATCAAGAAAATATATGTATATAATCAAGAAAAAATATATATATAAAATCTCCCTCAGTCCTATAGATATATTTTTGTCTCATTTTGTGGATTCAGAAACTAATGTTCATACATGTTATGTTACTGTTCCCGTTTATTAAGCACTTAATTTGTGTCAGGCACTTCAGTAAGTATTTTACACATGTTAACTCATATTATTGTCACAACAACCCTAAGAAATAGACTCACACAGAGACAGGAAGAGAGAGATTTTACGTGAAAGAGTCACCTGACCAGACTTGGTCTGCGTCTCCCCAAGACCAATCAAAAGAGTATATGTTACCTATCTTTGTATTCCAATATGAGGCAGAGAACAGTACTCAAAAATTATTTTTTGAAAAGATGACAAATAGAAGAGTGAATTAGTGAATGCCTGACTATTCTTTCCCTCTATTTTGTTTTCTATATAATCTAATAGAATGTGTTTTAAAATATTAACTTGGAAAAGTTGATTAGATATCTCAATTTATCTGAGACATCCTTGTGTTCTGCCATCAAAATTGAGTGAAAAGTTCTCCCAATTATTGTCAACTTAATTACAACATTATTCTAAAATATTGAGTAACTGGTGTGAAAACATATTTTTGGCCGGTCAGGTTTAGTTTTGCCTAGTTCCCCGTGCATCATTATTATAAATTGAGGTCCGAGTGAGATGTGAGTTACGATCGCTGCACACTGACACCCATTGTGAGAACGGTGTGGAGCTGTGGATTTACTGCAGCTCACGTGAGGGCTTCCTACTTCCTTTGTTCTCTGCTGCCAGGTGGGCCCCGTGCTTTGTTGAGAGGGAGGGGGCAAGAGGCTGGCCTGGGCAAAGGGAGGGAAAAGGGGATGTAGCGAGGACACTACCGGGGTGGAGAGAGAGCATGGTAGTATACCCAGCTAATAAAAAGGATTACTAATATTCATTTAATACCTATTAGCTGGAAATGGATACTATTTGTTACTATTTTATGTTGAAGTTTCCTTTACTGGAGCTCAAAACTGATTTGAAAGGACTGCTTTCAGAAAATACGATTTTAAAATCTCTACTCTATGAAGAAAAAAACACAAAAGTTTTAGTTTGCCAGGGCTGCCAAAACAGAGCACCGCATATCAAGTGGCGTAAGTAACAGCAATTTAGTCTCTCTCGGTTCTGGAGGCTAGAAGTCTGACATCAAGGTGTCCTCGGGGCTGCTTTCCTCGAAGGCCTCTCTTCTTACCTTGCAGACATCGGCCTTCTCTCTGTGTCTTCGGGAGGACTCCTGTCTGTCCATGTCTTGTCCTGATCTCTTCCTATAATGACACCAGTCATATTGGATCAGGGCCCATCCAAGGGTATCATTTAACCTTAATTACGTTTTTAAAGTCCTTATCTCCAAATATTGTTACAGCTGAGGTACCAGGGATTAGGATTTGAACATATGGATGTTGAGGGACTCAATTCAGCCTCTAACAGAGGACTATGTAAGACTAAAACAATCACCTGGCAGGAAAGTTGCGTTTTACTACGCGCCTTGTACTGTCGACAGGCGCTTCAGCCCCAGCGCGGTGAAGGCCATAGGAGAGAGAGTCTCATAGCGTTTTTCTTCTGGAAATCTCACTTGAGTACACTATGGAGAAATATATTTATATCGGGGAAAATTGACAATACAGTAACTTAATCTTCATTCTGATAAAATAGGACATGGAACTGTTGACCACACTTAGTAAAGCAGTTTGCAGTATATTTTTGAAAAAATAATTTATATTAGTTTTGATCCAATAAAGTTCCAGTTATCACTCGAGAATATAGAAGCAATCAATCGGAGGGATAGTAATGTGAAAAAACATTTTTGTGATAAAAAATATTTTTACATTGGCATACACAATATTTGTACATAATTAGCAAGTCCAAGGCTGAGGCAGGTCTTACAGGTAGAAGGGTTGAGTTTTATAAAGTAACAGAAGAGAGCAGCATAACTGAGTCTAATATTTCATCCAACATTTTCTATGCTTCCTATCAAGAAAAATGAATCAAAAACACCAAATATGCTTCTAATTCCTTATACAAATAGCCCACTTACTTTATTTTTATCTAATCTTTACTCTAGCTAAAATAATTTTCAGTTCAGGATCTAATAAACATAAAGTGAGATGTGACTTCCGTTTATCTAATTATTCATGTTTGGAACACTAGAGGGCACCCTTTCCTTCTGTTACAACACTGTGCTTCTGAATTGTGCACTAGAAATATCCCTGCAAAGGTGCCGCCATGTAAAAATAATATTCTTTTTATTTTCTTATTTATGGGCCTGCTCCCATATTTAACTCATTTTAATTTTGATGATTCCAAAGGTTTCAGCGTATTGTTTTAAATAGCGTTCAGTTTATCTGTAGCCAAAGTTATTTCTAACATGCCGGGAACATCAGCGTCCGTGGAGAGAACTGGTCTTCTCAAGAGCCAGGTGGTCATTTGGTGCCACGAGGGTGAACGCAGCTTACTGGCGTCTATCAAGGATAATCCAGCCTGAATTCCTGTGTTTAGACTTTGGGTGACTTGCCATGAATATGTGTCCCTTTTCTTGATCTTTCCCAGTAAATAGCACACTGCTGCTAGATGAACCAACTCTTTGAGACAGAAATGCAAAGGGATTGGCCTAGGGAAAAGGGCAGGAATTGAAGGTTCAGTGAGGATATAACTAACAATGATAATTGCCAATACTTATTTAACACCTATTTATGTCCATCGCTCACCCAAACATGACACTTATTTTATTGATACCACATTCAATATTTTGTGAGTTATTACTAGGAAAACTATAAAGAATTTATTTTCATTTTGTACAGATAAGAATCAACAGATTTTTTTGAGATTTTATCTGCTTGTTTCTAGAGATGCGGGTTGGGTTGGGGTACAATATTGGAAGGATTAAGCAATTGGATATATTTTGAATGCTAAGTAAACTTGAAAATATTCACTGATTACTAAGGCAAGTTGGTATATCCTTAATTATAACCTGTTAAAATTAGATATTTAAAGAAATTACATTATTTACTTTAGTGTGCTATCTGAGTCTGTCAAAGACAGACAGACAACATAAGTGCCACGTCTGGTCCAAGCATTCCCTCCAAATGCATTTAGGTTGGTTGGTTGGGACACAATAAAGGGTAACCTCAGGCGGTAAACTGCCAGTTATTCAATAAAAGGAGCCAGGGATCGCTGAAGGAGTGATCGATTCTTGGACTTGGGCAGGAATAATAAAATATGAGCCTTGAGTATCGTGTAGTTCCAGAAAGCAAGGAAGTTTTTAAAAGGGGAGAGTAGGTGATAGGGCTTGTGTCAAGAGGACAAAGAATTAGCCTGGAAAAGCACTCAGTAATCAGACTGACAAGGGACAGTAGCACGAGAAAGAGGGAATCCTTTTGAAACATTTCCAGTGGTCAGGAAAAGGAAGTGACAAATGAGAGGTGATGAAAATCACTTTGGCCCTGTGAGAACGACATGAGAGTTGAGAAAGTCTTCCCTGATGACCTTCAGTTTCTTTGTTAAATAGTACCGTGATGAGCTAAGAATGACATGGGGAATAATAAGTAGAGTGATGAAGAGAGGAGCAATGATTTCAAATAATTTTATAAAATAAGAAAATGATCAACATAAAATTTCAAAAATATAAATTCTGACATATGACTCATTAAGTGTACTGCTTCCCCTTTCTTTCTTTTTTCCTTTATTCTAGGATGGGGATGTAAAATACAGAATGAGGAAAATAAGCAAATGAGTAATAACAAAATAATGTTACTTGGATATTGATAGCTTAAACTGTGCTAGATATTTTCCATTAACGCACATTTTCACTTATTTTGTCTGACTTCCTTGACCCTGCCAGATCACCTCCCCCATTCCTCCAGCTAAAAAAATGAATTCATTCTGGTTTCCAGCAAGAGATGCTTTGGTAGAGAATTGGTGGATGTATGGGATGTAATGGAAAGAACACAAGGCTAAGAAAGTCTTCCTGGGGATGGAGAGAAAGAGAGAGAGATGGTAGATAAGTGTGTATACACATGGAGAGAGAGTGAGAGAGAAAGAGAAAGAGAAATTGGGGGATGAGAGAGCATGCAAAAAATATAGGGAAATAATTGAAGGTTCCATCCAGGAGGTGTCACAGTTTATCAAAATGTTACACACACACACACATACACACACACACACAAAACAGAATTTGGAGGTGAGAGAATTATGAAAAATATTCTAGGTGAAAGACTCGGGAGAAAGGGTGCATGCCTGCCAGTTGAAAGAACTCATCAAGTTAGCAGGAATGTGAATGAAATGAAATGAAGACCAAAACCAAGACACATCATACTAAACTGCAAAACACCACCATCAACAACAACAACAACAACAAAAAAGACACAGGAAGTTTCCAGTCAAGTGTATGAGCAGAGCAGCATATAAACAGTCAGGCATGGTGATGGCTCTGGAATTCACAGCAGCAGTTCTAAGAACACGAGACAGCCAAGAATCTATGTGACCTTCTATTTCAAGTACCCAAACTCAGTAGCAATCCCATATGGCAAATTCTCAGAAAAGACTATCCAATTGACTCAGTTTTTCACAAGTGCCTACCTTGGATCCAAACACTGTGTCCAGGAAATGTCACTCGATTCCCAAATTTGCCTTATGGGGCTATTAATAGAGGCAGACTCCCTTCAAGGAGACACAGAAAACAACAGGCAGAGGAAATTATTAGCAATTATAGTACAAAATGGCTATATAATAAAATCAAATTGAACTCAGTTAAGTGATACTTATTTTAGTCATTTCTGTTATTCTATTTTATTTTCTCTACAATTTGTTCACCTGTGGCAGACAAAAGGCAACAGAAACAATGATCATGATCAAAGAAGTGTGCTAAACTTGACATCAGAAAATATAATTCTGTTATTGTTATTGTTGTTGCAGCTCAAACGATGATTCTTTGGAAATGATAAAAATATACTATAGAAAATGAGAAAGGCTATCAATTACTTTTTCCTGGAAACTGATGCATAATATGACCCCATTAAAAAGTAACACTTTTCCATGATACTTTCATGTTATTAGCATTCTCCAGAGAAGTAATAAAACTATTTATTATTAAAAGGTGATGTTTCCTATGGTCATAGAGATGGAGCAGTCCCCAGCCCCTCGGCCCCCTGGAAGCTGGAGACCCAGGAAGGACAGTGGGGTAGATAGAAGGTCTGATTAACTAGGGAGCCGACAGTGTTGGTTCCGGGCTAACTCTGAAGGCCTGAGGACCAGGAGCTCCAAGGACAGAAGAAGGTCAATGGCTCAGCTCAATAGTCGGACAGGGAGAGAGTGACTTCTCTCTTTCTTCACTTTATGTTCTTTTCAGGTCCTTACTGGGTGATTTTTCACCCACACTGGGGAGAGCCATTTACTTTACTCGGTCAAACAATTCAAAGGCTGCCAATCTCTTCCAGGAAACACCCTTACACAGACCCAGAAATAATGCGTGACCTGCCACCTGAGCATTCTTTGGCCCAGTGAAGTTGACACATAAAATTAAGCATCACTTCCATCTTCTAGGTAACAGAATCTAAGTTAAGCTCTGAATACCTACAGTATTACCTACATTTGCATTAATTCAAGTTAATTAAAAAATTTCCACTTACACAATTTGTAAGTGGAAATTAATTACAAATATAACACATTAACACTTTTCATATTTTACAGCCTGCATGACAGGATCTGATAGAAATGCATAATAGAGGCGGTGCCTACAGCAAACAGATGATGGATAATGAACCAGAAAGAGTTTATGATCTAGCTAAAAGAAATAAGCCTAGTTAAGAGCTAAAGCTAATAGAATCAAGTATGTAATGAAATCCTAATAGATATGGTAATTTAGTTGAGAAAGGTAAGCAAAAGTTGAAAAGAGAGTGAACAAAGCAAATTAATGAGCATATATGGTGTTATGCAATGCCTCCCACAATCACTTGCCATATGTCAAGGACTGAGTTAAACATTTTAGGTGCGTTATTTCCTGTATTTCTCTCTGCAGTCCTATGAGAAAGAAGTGTCAAAACAGTGGCTTAGAGAAGGTATTTAATGTGCCAAAGATCACATAGCTATTAATAATAAAGTTGTCACTTAAAATCTCTATTTCTCTAATGCTGTTGTTAATGTCCATTGCCAACACACTGTGATAAGCATACAGAGTACAACATAGAGGGACAGACACATTCTTTTTGTGGATGTCACTTGCTTTGCTGGCCTGTCCTGCCCTCAAATTCATTCGCCAGTGGTATGCTGGTAAACATTTAGGGACTGGGCTCTGAAGTCGGAGAGTGCTCCTGTTTATGGTCTTCAGTGATTTCCGATGTGTAAATAGTTCTACGTGGCAGATTTCAGGCTACCAACCCCAAGTCACTAAAAGCAAAGTTCAGACAGGATACATGTCATCAGCTCTCTCAGGCTGGCACAGCCTGTTCCGGCATCAAGCTGCACAAGACTCTTAACTGGTGTTTCATAATTTACACATTATGAACATCCAAGAGGCAGACAGATCTAATGGTCACAAAATATGGTATTTTAAGAACCAAGAAGAGTATATAATTACCTATTTCAAAGAGTCATTTTGGTGAGGCCATAGGGCTTACTTGACTAATATATGTTTGGATGGTTTTAGAATGAGATTCCATTAACAATATTCTTATTCATACTGGACCTCTAAGGCTATCTATGCTTTGCTCCTGGTTGACACTTTTGAAATAGATAAATGTCACATCCATAGTTTTTTCTCTTCTGTGTTTGGAAAGATAATAAAGATACAGCTATGAGAGCTGACCTGAGACACTTTTAACCTCAATGTACTCATTCCAAGAAGCTCTGACATTGCTCAAGAAAAATCAACCAACAATTCCTTTTTTAAAGGTATATATGAGTTGAGAGTGAGGATTTGTAAAGCAAGAAGAAGTGAAGGCCCTTTGGACTTAAATTTGGTAACGTTCATGAATTAGAAAATAGTAAAATCAAATAATAATATATATCTTTCAACAGACTTTCTCTTCCAGTATTTTTCATCCCTCCATTTCTTTTTGTCCTTTTTTTTTAAATTTCTGACATCTATTTGTATCATCTTGTGTTTTCTTCTCTCTGAACGGATTTATATTCTGCTATTATAATGATCATACTTTACTGTCTTAATATCCAATTTCTGTTAGAAGCAAACCTCATTTTATTTTTCCACTCACTCTGCTGCAGTCTCACACAGTTGGCTTTATAGTATGCAGTTCTTGGCTAATCATTCAGCCACTCTCCCACACAGGCAGCTATTCACATTCAGAACAAATTCCTCAATTCAATTTTATTCAATGCAGTTTAATTCAAAGAGGTTCAGTTCAGTTGAGTTCAACTCTCTTTACCACATGTTGGTGCCAATTCTAGCTTCTTTTTTTTTTGTTTTTTATTTCTCTCTTTCTTATTTCTTTTTTCTTTTTTTGGTGAGTGATCAAAGCATACATCAGAAATAGATCTGGTAATTTGATCAATCATTCAACCGTCTTTTTTTGGAAAGTAGATACTTATAATTGTGTGCCACTCTTGACTATTTCCAATTTTCCATACATATCTATTTAACGAATGGATACTCTTTTCTGTAGCACCTTTAATATTTATTCATTTATTGCTTCCAGAAGTGACCCCTTTCTTTGATCTACTCAGAGAATTTTCTATGTTGATTCTCAATGACAGTGTTGTTTGTTTTACAAGGACAAGAATTTACATAATATTAAGTTTTATCATTGCAATAAAAATTAAAGGGTGATTTTTATTTCTAACTCAGTTTGTATAATGCATCATGACAAAAAAAATCTGTCATGTATTCCTTAGAATTACACAACAGTAAAACTCCTGAATTCCTACTGCTGCATTTGTTATACTCCATTTTTCCTTCTCTATATCTTTGTACAAACGTCAGATCTAATGTTCTAACTTGTAATTCTTATTTTCTGTAAGTCGAGTCTATCAGATATCAATACCATTTTCTTTAAGCGGTTTAGGCCAACTTTCGCTGTCTTAGGGAGCTAAGAATTACTCCTTCCCTGTTTTTCTATCATCAGTAAACTACTTTCTAATCTACACAACCATTAAAGTTCATTTAGAGTTTCTACCAAAATAGAATTACATTTACATTTTTGGTTAATTTTTAATTTTGACATGTCTTTGGAAAGGCTATCTGTTGTTAATATACAAATTTGCTACTTTGTTACAAACAGTTTGAAAAAAATGACAGATTTAGATTTGTATTTTATATAAACCTTGGAACTATTAGTAAGGAATATAAATAAATACCTACCAGGTAGCAATTAAACCCAAGGCCATAGTACTTTAGTGGGTTGATAAGTTAGAACTCTTACTTTAAGGGGTAAAAGTTCTCCTGCTACCTAGATAAGCAAATGACATCACGTCACCGCCAACCGCGTGGCCCTGGCTGGGCTTCAGGACTCACTTTCGATACCTCGCAAGGCCTCATGCTCACCTTCTAGGTCATGAGCTGCCAAATATATGTAAAACCCATAATCTCTCATTAAGAACTTCTAATCTTTCTCTGGATTGAATATTAGCAATCCTGCCAATATCTTTATTTCTATTCTTGCTTCACCATAGCCCATTAGTAGGCAGAAGACTGTCTCCAAACTGAAATCAGATCATGTCATTTCTTTCCAATGATTTGCGTAACAATTAGATTAAAAATAAAAGTCCTCACCATGACGTTCAAGGTCCTACAGGATTTAGCCCCACCTACCTGTATGACTTTCTCTTTCAATTTTCCTTATTCCCTGAACTCCACCCACAGCATCTTACTATCCCTTGAGCACCCCATTCTCACTCCTCCCCTAGAGCCTGTGTGCTTACTGCACGTTCCTGTGTCTAGAAAACATTTCTCTCAGGTGTTATTTTGGACTATTCTTTCCTAATCAGTTAGGACAATTCTTTTAATTCATCCTCTTGTGAAGGCCTAGCTTGGCCACTCTGGTTAAAGGAGACGCCTTGTCTATAAAAGTACCCTCTTTACTATTGTGGCACGTAGTTAAGAGCAGAATAGGAATCCTAAGCCAGGTACAGAAGGTCACCAGGGAAGACCGCCCCGGGTGCCTAGCAACGGGCAGAACTGAGAAAACAAGGGCCTCGCTTCCAGGATAGCCTTTTCTCACCTAGGATATCTCTGCTCATGTGGGTTGGACCCCCTGCCCTTTCATATTGCTGGTCATCCTGTTGAGACGCCCTGACCTTTCCTCTCTGGAGATAACATCTAGGCCTCAGTTGTATTTCACTTCCAGGCCCAGAAAAACATCAAAACCAGGTGCGTGATGCCAGCACCAGCTGCATTGACTAGCGACGTTCTGCCCTGGCACCTGCCAGTCATTGGAGATCACAGCCCTGAGAGCACGTACTTGGAAAGCTGATGAATATTCTATTTAGATCCTCCTGTGGAACCTCCCCTAAAACCTCCACTCTTAAAAGTTCTGATGAAAGGAGACCCAGCTCACCCTTTCAGGAGCATGGCCATGTCTTTCCCCTCTCCCTTCCCCTCGTAGCCCCGCCCCGGTCATGTTTTCCTTGCCTCTCTCTTTCTCCTCAGTTCGAAGGGCTCTACTTTCGTCTCTGTAACTTGTTTCCTGAGCCCATTTATTCTACCACTCACTTCTCCCTCTGTGACTAAATTAATTTTCTCCTATAAAGCCTCAGTTCTGATTCCTTTCCTAGCCACAACTCTTGTACCGAGGTTGCTGAACCAAGGTCTGGTCTGACCTCACTATTCCAACACTGGGTGCTGTTCTCAACACTGTCAACGCTATGTTCATTTTTCTAGAATAATTTTTGCTGTGTCAAACATTAGAGTATCCATAAAACTCAAGGTTTAACTGAAGGGAATATTTTAAATTAGATTTCCACCATAATTCTCTGTTGGATTGCAGAGGTAGCAGAAATATAGAATACAATCCTGTAATTTTCTAGACTGGATTTTGGAAATCTGGGATTAAGAGAGTTTATTCAAACTGGGAATCATATATCAATCCATTTTAACAGTTCTGTGACCTTTATTCAATGAGATTCCACATTCATACTTTGAACAAGCTCCCTTGAGTAACAAAACTCTGAGCCAGTCCTCTAAAAAAATGAAACTGGAGATCATTCAGCCTACTGTTATCTGTTTAGCTTTTTGCTCCCTCATTTAACAGAGCCTTCCTTCCTTACTAAAATAACCTCTGGTTTGTTAGTTGCATGTTAGAATTTTTCTGAGCAGTAATTATCACAGGAAAAAAATGGTTGAGATACAAAATTAACCATGAGAAGAAGAGATGAAGATATGAAAAGTTTTCAAACTTACACAGCAAAATGGCAAAAGGCGTTTAATAAATAATAATAATGGACTCCTACAGGCCTGAGTTAAAGGGAAAATATGATTAAATATAAGGACAAGATAACAGTCAGTTAAGTACTTGAAGACTTCATACTTGTCATAGTCTGCTCAGCTAGCTATAAAAAATGTACTATAGACTTAAACAACAGAAATTTATTCCTTACAATTCTGGAGGCTAGAGGTCTGAGATCAGGATACCAGCATGTTTGGGTTTTGAGGAGAGCCTTTTTCCTGCTGTGAAGATAACTTTCTCATTATATCCTCACAGGGGGAAATAAAAGGAGAAAAAAGACAAGCTCTCTCCTCTGGTCTCATAAGGACACTAACCCCATGATGAGGGCTCCATCCTCATGACCCAAAGGTGTCATCTCCAAATACTATCCCAGTGGGGATTAGGTTTTAACATGGAATTTGCAGGTAATAAATATTTAATCTATACCATTGCGTGTAAGAAACACAAATAACAAACCCTGGGTCTCAGTTCTCTCATGAATAATAGTTTCTATCTATTGCTTTGTCATGAGTCCTCACAAGAACAGAGACAACGAGAGACAGCACTTTTAACATTCTTTTATGGGCAATATATTAAAGAATCATGTTTATCATATTCCTTGTCATCAATTTCCATCTCTAATTAATATAGAAGGACTTATTTGAACTAAAAATTATACTTCAGAAATCAAAATGAACTTTTCCCATTAGGTTCCATTCTTACCATGACCAATTCTGGAATCTTTGGTTTTAAAATTAAACGTTTCACCTTTTAGCTGCTAAAAAATTAGATAAAGAGAATCAAAAGGAAGACAAAACTGACTATAGAATTGGTAGCTCACTTGTACGTGCTACCATTTGATTGAAGATTATCTAAAATAAAACTTCCATTTCAGATAGAGTCAAATTTTCTATTAAAATGGTAGTGTTATACTGTACATAGCTCAGATGAAATTGTGGAGGTGATGTTCTGTAAAAACACAATGAGAAACACTGTGTCTGACTCATGATCACTCCCAAGACCTTTTATTTCTTTTTCCTCTAAAGTATCCCTCCTGACAATATCATTGAGTCATGTAACACTTTGTGTGTGTGTATGTATAAGTTAAAGGAAGTAATATTAAAATTTGTGTAGGGTAATAAAGGGCATCATAAGCAATCCTAAGTGGTAGCTATCATTATTGAGAGTCTAAACCCTGGGATCAATTCATCATGGGATATTATCTTAGTATGACACTGTAGGTATCACTGCTGGGAAAATTTTCCTAGAGACCCCTATTTCTGTAAATGTTCTATATTACACTTTTTAGAAATGTGAAATTTTTTCTTAATTAGACCACAAGTGTTTATGTGCTTTGTTTCTTTCAAGTAAATATTACTGCTTTGATATTAATTCAAATATATAATCAGTTTTAGTTAGTAAGAAATAGTTTTCTAATTCTCCTGTAGTTATGATCTGGTAGTAAACACAACCATTTTGATGACATAAACAAAAAGCTGACGTCCAGAGCACACGTGTGAGTGCTTTCTAGTGGTCTCTCAGTCAAGTCAAAGAACTAGCAATTTGCAGCCTAGAAAATCACTGCAGAGATCTGTAGACGCTCCTCTCGTTCCAATCTAGAAATTGGTCCTCTAGGAGAAGACGTAAATTGTCTTCCACCACAATTCTTGGAAAAACTCAAATTCTATCCAAATTTTCTGGTAGTCATATTTCAAATATAAATTTTTATTAAAATATTTTTTTATTTAGTATTTAACTGAATACTGTTAGATACCCACAAAAATTGATACATTAGCAAATACAAAGTTCTTTTTTTCTTTCTCATCCTTCCATCACTGATTTCCTCTCTCCCCTTCCGCCTTCCTGTTCAACATCCTTATTAAGCTCTTACAGTTTTCTTTAACACTTTCAGAGTTATCCTTCTAAGTGATATTTTAACATTTAAAAATGCCTGACACTTACAAACAGCTTAATAAATGTTTGATAAATAAACTCTTAAATGTGATGTACTGTCCAACTTATTGAGTTAATGTTTGAATCCAATCATGACTGTACATAAATATCATAGAGCATTTTAATTAGCAGTGGAAACATCTAATTCATACTGAATAGTGTACTGTATTATATTTTCAAAGTAAATACCTAAATTTTTGCTTAATACCAGAAGGAAATTTATAATGTCTCATATCCTTGTACATTTGCTATCTGACCATATTTTATAGAGAAGATTAATTTTTCTCATGTTTTACAATTATATATTAAGATGTGATTTAATTACTTTTCATTTTATATTATTAAGGAATATTTTTCTGTGCTCCACATGGTATTTTGGACACTATTGAGAAAGAAAAGTGAAATAAATATACTTACCTTCAAGAAACTTATTTTCCAAAAATATCAACAAGATAAAAATAATAAGTATATATAATATGTTTTAGATGTTTCATATTTAGGTTGATGTTTTTCCACTGTCTTTTTTCTGTCTGAGTATTCTTTACTGAGGCTAACTTAGCAAACAGGAAAAAGTAAGAGGAAAATTTACTGTGACTGATGAGTCTGATATTATAATACCATATGAAAGATTACAACTTGCATTATCTTTTCTACATGTATTCTTTTTAATAAATTTTTCATTAGGGAAAAACTTGAGACAGATTTCTGAAGGGCAAAATGATAATGAGAATATTATGTGAAATAAAATCTCTAACAGCACTTAGTGCTGGATTTAGACAGTGTGAAGTATACATTAGCTCTAGTTACTGTAATATCACTCAAAGGTTATATATAACTTAAAGGAAGGGAAAACCAGAATATAAAAATAGTTTTCCACATATATATTTAACATCATATTTATGCTTTATTTTCTCTTCCTATTATGCCCCAGATTTGAAATAAAAATTGAAGAGAACCTCCATGATGAGCCATATTCTAGAAATCCACTACTTTATTCCATTTGGCAGAATTAGCTTTGCTCATATCCAAGACTGGTACGGGAGTATTCTTCTCGTCCTAGGCATACCTTAAAGGACAGATCATCTTGGAAACGGGGTACAAGATGATTATGGGAAGTTTATCTCTACGTTAGCTTTGGAGTGTATAGCTTAATACAAGCACATACAATTTGCCAGTGTTCACTCATAGTTCAGTTTATTAAATGCATTCAAACTTCAAGTCCAACCTGAATCATTCCTTCAAATATTGGTCACAAAACTTTTATTGAATAAGACCTTTTAAAGCAATAGCAATTGTGTATCCTATTGACCTCCACTAGCTTCCAAACTCAAGGAGAATAATCCATGCTATATATGACACTTATAATTGGCAACATAGCGTGTATAGCCACTCACTCTCTACTGGATGATACAGTAGTTTCTAAGAAAACTTTTTATATGGCTAGAAATATTTTAACACATATTTCATCAAGCTGAATTTTCAACTCATACTTATTTGCTAGCATTCATTAAAACAATGAGTCCTGTTATGGTCTTAGGGTATATTTTCTAGGTAGGCAGTGACCCGCATGATACAATTATAATGTTCATTCTTAATAATGAAGGAATAAAAGGCAAGAGATGGCTATTGCCAGCCCAGAGAGCTCCATAAGCTATAAGAATGATAGGCCAACTTACCTCTGTGAGCATTTAATATTATTAGTAAGATTTAATCTGTACCAACCATTATTTATTTGCTGAAATGTATTTTTTATTCTGCTTAGATCCACCTAAGAATCAGGTTGTTTTTTTGCTAATGATAATGTTACACAACTCTTTACTTATCATTAGAGCTTAATCACACAGATTACTTATCATACAGATTATAAAAAACCCCCGAAAAAACAGCCTACCTTTATCAAATATTGACTTGGAAGATATTCTTTTTTTTTCCTGTATTCAATACTAACATCCAACCAGGAACCAAGAACCAGTTCGTTTTGTTCCGTGTATACATCAACCACCACATAAAAGATAGTTCTATTTAGATCATAATAGATGTTCATTTCTTCATAAAATAAATGACAGAGGGTAGATTTTTTTACACTCAATATCTTATGGGTTGTAATAAGGATTTAGAATAGTGGTACTACAATGAATCCTTTCTGATGCCTTCATATCTAAATCACCCTGGATGGAGCCTAAAATAATGTATTTTAAAGCTTTAATACATATAATGACAGATCATATAACGACAGCCAATCCTACCACAGGATTTAAGTCATTCCTATATTATTTATTTGAATCTTCACAATAATCCCATGAGGCAGGAAATATGGACTATATGGAAACAAAGGCTTAGTAGGGTAAAGTAATTTCCTCAAGGTTATGCCACTAGTAAGTCATAAAGCTGGTGAGTCACATAACTCATTCCTGAGTACCATTAAGCATTGACCACATACATCATTGTCTGAATGAAGTCTATGCCCGTCAAACTGAAAAACTGCCAAATCCCTTCTTTCCTTTATGTATAGTATATACGTATATACAGTCTTTTAAAAATATTCCAATAGCCACTACTTTTAAAAAGTATGATCCATCACTAAAATGCTGGTTGAGAAATGCAGAACCTTATGTGGCATTTTGACTTCTTAACAGACTGTTTCCTGTGGTGATAATGTAAATTCAACCCTGTGGGAAAAAAATGCACCAATTAAGGAGATGATTCTACTAGGGTTTTGCAATACAGAGATTTTTTTTTTTTCATTAATGAGGAATGTTTCAAGGAAGAGTTGAAAACCTAAGGTTTTATAAAACAAGAGAATTATGAGTAGGGATGAAGAAGGGTCTTATCTGACTCATTGAAGATGAGTTTTATCTCAGACTATGTCAGGACATGGTGGTCCTTGAGGTTAGACATTGGGGAACACAAAAGGTGAAAAGTGGAGAGATTTCTTTGCCGTTTTGCAGTCACAGGGGCCCAGGCTAAATTCAAGATTATCGACACACTAAAATACTCCTTCTGAATAGTAATTTGTTCTAGATTTACTTATCCATTTCATAAAATTTCAAAATTAACATGAAAAACAGGTTACCACTACAGATTTGGAAATACTAAAAATTTCCTAAATTAATTCGCCAACAGTACAAAAATTTTTCATTAGTTTTTTTCTGTATTACCCCAAATCATAGAAAGAGGTATTATTTTATATTTTAAATGGAATTTCCCTCAAAATACTCAAATCTACTGAAGGAATTAAAAGAAGTGTGAGAATAACAAAGAGAGATTTGATATGGTAAGTTTTCTTTGTGTGTAAAGAAAAGAAATACAAAAATATATATATACAGAGAACAGCCTGCAAATTGACAGTCAGAAAATCAAGGTAGTATTTTTAATTCACAGAGGGTCACTTTAAATTAATACATGGATATTCTACTGTGTAGGTGGTCCGCTCCACTAATGTCTACTTTATTCAAAGGTCAACTGCAATAAAGTACATTATATAAATAAGTTCTTTTGATACTTGCCAAGAAAATGACTATAAGCAATATATTTCTAATCTATGTAATTCGGAGTTTTTATTTTCTGAGTTTTGGTTTGGTTTGATTTTGGCTGCACCAGTCATATTAGTGGCCAGAAAAGGGGGCTTATATTTTAAAGATCAGAACAGCGTCATCTATAAAAAGGAGAATGTTCTCACTTAGGATAAGAACCTAATGAGATGGTTTGGGATTGATCCTCTCACACAAATATGCAGAATATTATTTATTATTTACTAGTAGATATTTTTGTGAACTTGGAGATATAAAGTTACCATTTTTCTCCTAGTTAGTGTGTTTGTAAACACTTCCTGGCCCACAAAAGCAGTCTTCAGCAAATGTAAACTAACTGAGAGCCATACAAAAATCTTAACTGGGCTCATAACTGTGGTCCATCTACCTCACTAAGGATGCTATTGTATAGCTCTGAACTTAACCATGTAAAAGATATAGGGAACCATGTTTGGGTGAAAAGCAAGAAAAGAGAGAAGTAAAGATAATGTATAATAAACTTTAATGTGGTAACATTTATCTCCAGGTTCCTTGTATTTTCTTCTGCCAGGATCTGAGACGGGTCACCCCAGAGATTTCTGCTCTTGGCTGTCTCTGTGTAAATGGTTATATGCTCAAGCCCAGTGCTTGCTTTCTCTTTGCATCCCCACCAGAAATGATCCACTGACTGTTCTTTATTTGAGTGATCACCACCAGTTCAATTTCTAGTTCAAACAGGCCATTGTTATAGCAGCCATGTTGTATGTTTAACACTAGGATGCTTTCTCCATTTTGACTCTGTGAGGGTCTGTAAGCAAACTTCCTGATATTGGGCCTTCTCTCCAACAGCGACAATACCTTTCTTCTTCTCTGATTGGATTGTCCCAAACTCAAAGGGGTCACCCCTTTTTTTCCAAGTAGAAGTAGCTGTATTCTCCGGGGTCCTATGAAAAGTTTCTTTTTTCCCCTCTATTACCTTTCTCTATATACTGGGAATACCCTGAAAATGAAGTATATACAAATGACAGGTGTTAAACCAATAAATTCTAGTGTGTACATGATTAGTGGGAAATCATAGTTTGACCTAATTTCTAAGGCAAATGCACATACACACAACATACACACATATATATTAAGTTGTGATGACCTTAAGTCCCTAACACACAGAGATCAGAACACACGGAAAACTATATGTACAGTAAATTTATATGATGGAAAAGGTAGCAGGGTCCCATAAACATATTATAATATTTTTAAACATAGTTTTTAAAATAAACTGCCCAATTTCATATAATGCTAATTGTTTTTAAAATCTGGGGAATTTGTCTGTTCTACCTATATTTGCTGATTCAAAGCTAGTGCCCCTTTAAACAGCTATTTGCATTGTACAAGGTGAATGCAGCACCTAAATTATTAATTAGGTGCCTTATTAATCATCAATGTGCAAAACGAAAAGCATTCTGAATACCTGTAATGTGATATTAAATTTTAAAAATGCTACACAATTTGAGACTTCAGGAGCAATGCTCCTTGACAAATCTTAATAAGTCTCATTTTAAGATTGGCACCTTATTTAAAATTTTCAGCGAAGTAAGGAGCAGCAGCATACTCTGAAGCACGTTGATCTTCTTTTCCAGCTAGTAAAACTTCCAACTTCTACTTCTGAAAATAAAACATAACAAAGTTTCTTTTTTATCTAATTATGCATGGAAAATCCATTCATCCAGGTGTGAGAAAGTTTGGCCCTAAAGGGACGGATCTTAAAGCACCGAGGAATTTACAGCACAAGTCTCCTTCCTGTCCGCTGCCCCCGAGGGAGCCTGCTCGGGACCAGATGGAAGAAGCGTCTGCAGCCTCGCAGGGCCCGGGGACTTCCTGCTCTTCCTCTCCGTGCGCGCGTCTCACTGATCCCACTTCCATCAAGCACACCAGGTGCTGCCCGCCATGACCTTGGGAAGAACTGCATTAGTGATTCCAAAAAATACTTTCTAAAGAAAAGTCAAAACAGAGAGAGAGAGAGAACAGAGAAAGCTCGAAGTACAGAAAGTACGAAAAAGATGAAAAGAAGTTAAAAAATAGAGACATGGAGGAAGAAGGATGAAAAAAGGAAAAATATTTTGCAAAGATTGGCATCCTTCTCCATTTCATCATGAGAATTGCAACTGCCTATGTGTTCCAATCTTTTATAATAATTAAACTTTCAAAATGTTACTTAAAGACACAAATACACAGAAATACATTTTAGGCAAGTATCTAGTTATCTAAACATATGCTGAAAAATTTAATAATTCTCTCCTCTTTCTTGCCACACTCTACCTCTAACTACACTGCAAGTAGCAGTATTGGTTTTTTAAAATGGGGGGTCAGCACTCCTTCCTGTGTGAAGACGCAATTGTATGTTGAACTGCATTTCCTCTGAACCTCTTTGCTAATAGGAAATCTTGTCAGTTGCTCAGGAACTGCTGACAAGACACTATTATCTCTTCAATTTCTTTTTTATTGAATTTATTGGGGTGACACTAGTTAATGAGTAATTGTGTACAATTAATACAATTGCCTAACACATCATCTGTATATTGTATCATGTGTTCACCACCCCAACTCAAGTCTCCTTCTATCACCATTTATACCCCTTATAACTTCTTCTCCCTCTGCCTCCCCTCACCTCTCCTTATCCTCTGGAAATCACCATACTGTTGTCTGTGTCTATAAGGCCTTTTTTTTTTTTGGCTTAATCCCTTCTCCTTTTTCACCTAACCACACAATCTCTCTCCCCTCTGACGGTATGTCAATCTGTTCTCTATCTATGAATCTGTTTCTATTTTGTTTGTTAGCTTATCTTGTTCATTAAACTCCACATATGAATGAAATCATATGGCACTTGTTTCCCTCTGACTGGCTTATTTCACTTAGTATGATGTTCTCTGGGTCCATTCATGCTGTCACAAAGGGTAAGATTTCTTTTTTTTTTAATTGTTTTTTTATAGCTGAATAGTATTCCGTTGTGTAAATGTACCACAGCTTTTTATCCACTCATCTACTGATGGACAAGTAGTCTGTTTCCAAACCCTGGCTATTATAAATAATGCTGCAATGAACATAGGGGTGCATATATTCTTTCAAATTAGCATTTCTAGTTTCTGGGGATACAGTTCTATAAGTAGAATGCTGAGTCACAAGACAGTTCAATTTTTTTATATTTTTGAGGACCCCCACATACTGCCTTCCACAGTGGCAGCACCAGTCTGCATTCCCACAAAGAGTGCCGAAGGGTCTCCCTTTCTCCACATCTTTGCCAGCACTTGTGTTTGTTGATTTATTAATGACGGTCATTCTGACAGGTATGCGGTGATATGTCATTGTGGTTCTAATTTGTACTTCTCTGATTAAACACATTGAGCATCTTTTCATGTCTGTTGGCCAGCTGTATATTCTCTCTGGAAAAGTGTCCATTTAGTTCCTTTGCCCTTTTATTAGTTAAATTGGGGGGTTTTCTGGTGTTGAGTTTTATTAAGTTCTTTATATATTTGGATATTAACCCCTTATCAGATGTATGTTTCGTGAACATGTTCTCTCGTTTGGTGTATTGTCTTTTCATTTTGTTGATGGTTTCTTTTACTATGAAAAACATTTTAGTTTGATGCAATTCTATTGCATTTTTTTGTTGTTGTTCTTTCTTTCTCTTCTTTCCTCCCAATGGCAGAAATACATCTTTGTGCCTTTAAAGGAGTTCAGTAAGTTAGAACAATCTCTTGCCTTTCAGTCTGTTAAGAAGTGTTTACTTTTTCTACCCCTGTCATTCTGTACAATTGGAAATTTTGCAAGAGATCCTACAGCAAATGTGATATCCATTCACTTAGTGTTTAATTCATTTGTTTGTTTAGTTAACACATCTATAACATTACACTGAAAGTGTGGTTTTCTTTCTTCAAGAGTCTTTCAAATAGAAATACAAAACTCACTGTCCTGTGCTTTATAATTAGTGCTTTCTACAATAGTCCCAATTATCTGTGTGTGTGTGTATTAATAAAACTAAATCATGAAAACAAAAATACATAAGTATATTCTGATTGTATATAATCATTTGGAAACAAAAACTGTGAACATTGAAATACTATTTTTTTAGCTTTAAAGAACTGAAAGTTCTCATAAACTACAGACAAAAGGATAAGTGAGGGAGGAGGGCAAACAGGGAGTGTGGCCGAGGGCAGCAGCTCCATAAGAGGTTTTAAAGAGTGTAGACGTGGGCACTACTTTTTTTTCCAAAGGGTAAGCACCACTCTCTGATATGGATAAATTTTTATGAGCAATATTTCCAAGTTATTTCACCTTTCTAAACTTCTGAAAAAATGAGGATTACTGATACAACAAGGGTTAAAAGTGATAATGCTTTCATCACTGCACCAACCCTGTCTGTCTTTACAGAGGAACAACCTTGGATACTGGGTTTTAGAGCCAGACTGGCCACTTAAGAAGTGCGTTGGCTGGGGTAGTTTTATCAATGGCTCTGAGTCGATTTCTTTATTAGTAAAGCACCCGGAAAAACATGGCATAATAGATGTAGAGTAAAACATTATGATAGCAGAGAATAGTTTCTTTTATTAAAAAAATCACTTTGTGTCAAATTAAAGAATTTGAGTTGTTGCCTCAACTTATGAATATGACTTCATATGTTAAAATCCCCCTTTATGATTTTCTCTCATTTTTCAGTACTATATACATTTCCTTACAGCTCTTCAACTTTTTCATTTATTCTTTTTTTGTTTGCTTACTTGATTGCTTTCAATAATTCTGTAATGTGTTTCCCTCTCTAATGTAGAAAAACACTGTTCGATAAACTGTAAGTTAATTGAAATCATGAATTATATCTTTTTTCATTTTTGTAGTTCAGTTACCCAACATGTCTTGTTAATATTAAATACTTCTTAAATGCTAAATGATTTAATGAATGAATGAGGGAGAGTGCATTTAATAGATAGGAAACACATAGAATCATTCAAAAGAAGTTGCATGTAAACAGAAAATCATCGCACTGTTTTATGCCAAAGGTTCATCCTCAAATGGTAGAATTTTGGGAATAATTGGTAGAAATGGTTTAGAGGGAAAGCATATAAGGCATATCTTCTATTGGGCAAAAAAATGACAGAATTAGTTTTAATACATTTTTTAGAGAATTTAGATATAATTCTCCCTTTATCAGTGTCTAAGATTTACTTAGTTTATGCATATTATATTAGAAAAGCATATCATTTAAGTTTGCTTTGTTTCATGTGTATGTTAGTTCTTTTTCATTCTTTTAATCAATCTACCTTTCTTTTATTAATACATATGAATGGAACATTCACTCCATAGGAGTACTCTTCCAGTTCTAGGTTAACAAAGGTATAAAGAATACCTTTATATTCTAATAATTGTCACAGATACTTTTAATACAACACAGTATCTTAGAACCTGAGAAAACTAAATATAATACTAACACCTTGGCAAATAATTTGAAGAAGAATAATAAACTTTACATGATACCAGAAATCAAATACAGATTTTTTTATTTACTAAAATGTGTATTAGTATGATGCTTAGAAATTAGAATATCATAAAAGATGGAAATACTTCCCAAATTAACTGATATAGGCAATACATTTCTAAGTTCTTAGTTAAACTCTGAGATACATGTACAAACAAAAGATACATGTATGTCTTAACAGAATTATAAAATGTATTAGAAAAGAGAAATGAATATCAGTCTTTAGATATATTGGAATTAGGAGATGAATTAGGGCATGTTCATACCACAGAAAGCGGTATTCATACCACACTACTAAAACTCAAATGCCTGAATTAGCAGTAAATATACCTACATAGGTAACTCTCAGAACAGTCAAGGACTGATGAGAAAAAAATTAAGTATAATATGATGTAAAATTTAAAATCACCTTATATAATAGCATATGCATTCTTTATTATTTATTATTTTGTGGAAATAGCATGTAAAAACATAAAAATTTTATTCAGAAAAAATCTACACCAAGTTTATAGAATAATAATTAGAAGGAAATATAATGAATTTCCAGGTATTGGGGATGATGAGATGACTACTTTCGATAATTTACTGATTTATGAAGAAAATAATAAATACTGCAGAATATTAGCATGTGATTAACATGGGTTTTATTACATGATATGTATTCGTTGACTCTTTTAATAAAGGTGATAACTCATATTTACACAAAAAGTGAATAAAAGGTGAAGAGGAAGAGAAGAAAATGAAGACAAATATTTTATTTTAGTTTTTCTGAGGAAGGGATTAGCCAGGGTAGCACAGAGTCAGGGCAGGTTTCGTGTATCACGTTTCATGTTTACTCACCTAAGAATGAGTAGAACAATAGGGCATGTGTGGTAGGTGTCTTTACCATATTTTCGAAAGTGAGTAATTGAAGAGGACGTCACCTGTATAACACACACCAGGTTGGTTGCAATTTCCCAACTTGTGACATGCAGAACACAAGAGAGCTGATCTACAAAGCTTCCCTTGCCACGTTAGTTTGAGAAATACCATAGACATTAGTGTAGAGCATTAGTGAATCTTTCCTACTAGTGTATATAGTATTAAGGAATTGGTGGGGGGCAGGGGCTGGGTAGAGGTGGGCAAAGGTGAGGCAAATGAGAGATATCTGTAGGAGTGTCAACGATGAAAAAGATACTTATAGTAAATTGACTACTGTTTGGTAAAGATGCCTATTAGCTTGGCTTACGCCAGTTTAAAAAAGAAAGTTTTTATCTCATAAAACTATTTGCAGTTTTGTAGATGCCAAGCCCTTTCATACTTTTATTATTTTATACAGGATGTTCTTCTGCTTACATTTTCCTTCTGATTTGTGACCAAGTAAATTGTCACTGTTAATTATTTAATCCAATTTCCTTTTTTTCTATTTAGTCTCTCCTTCTTTGTGCCAGAACAACCATTTCTTTTCATTCTTCCCATAATATTTTGTGCTCTGTAATTTGTTATCATATGGAACTGGAATTGTCTATATTTTCAATCTTATTTATGTGACTTATAACTCCAGTATATTTTCTATTTTTATTTATTTATTCATGATGATATAGTATAGACTTACATACACCTCAGACACCAATAAATGTTTTTGTATGAATTAGTACATGCTTTTGGATGTTTCTGAGTGCAAGGGGTGAATGAAGCATTTGATGGAGAATCCATTACACAAGGAGAGCATCTCAAGGGAAAGAAGAATCCCAAGAAAGGGTTTTCAATAGCCTACCCTTGAAATGATTCAGAAAAGGAGTCAATGAAAGATATTTAAAAGACACAGACTAAAGACAGTATAAGAAGATTGCTATTATAAAGAAAAAGATTGAAAAAGTTTCCAGAAGAAGGAAAATGTAAAATTATAATAGAATGATACAGAGTAGTAGAATAATAACCAGAGAGGAGTTATTGGATTTGACAATGAAGAGGATTCTCATAATTTTGTAGAGACTATTTTTGTAAACATACTAATGATGAAAACCAAATGTCCAAGCATTGAGAAATGAAACTGAAGGGAAAGGAGATCAAGATTTCTAGTCATAGATAAGTCAGGGAAATTAAGGAAGTTCAAGTTCATGGACCAAGAAATCATGCATAATCTATTTCAAACTAAATGTTACTTTTATATGAATTTTTTCACATTAGAAGTATAAGTTTTAAAAGCTAAGTAAACAAGATAATCATTTAGTTTATTTAATTCTTAATTTTAAATTGTGTGGTAAGTACTAAGTGAAGGTATGCTATTTAGTTTCTAATTTTTCATAATTGAAAAATTATTCATTAATAGTAAATTGGTAACACTCAATATTTATAAATACTGAATTCTATTCTGAATTCAACACTGAAGTCCAATTTAAAATACCACCTCCAACCTTGTGTGACCGATCTTATACGCATCTCAAACATAATATTATAAAAAGATAATACTTGATTTTCCCTTCGATATCTGTCCTTCCTTCACACGATGCTACTGTGTACACAGTAGTAGTTCAAACCAAAAAAAAAAAGAGTTGTTCCTGATTCTCTTCTTTTTCTTCACCTCTGTACGTTAAATCTATTAGTAACTTTTACTGGTTCTTTCTTCAAAACAAATTCTAAATGTTTACACATTTTTCTGTCTGTGTTACCACTTTAATTCAAACCATAATCATCCCCTTCCTGGAACACTACATCATCCTTCTGTCTTCCCTCTTTAGTTCTGCTCTTGCTCCCATGATATCCATTTTATGCTTAGTAGGCAGAATTATGCCTCAAAAATATATATTAACTCACTATCTCTCTATTTAAAACCTTCACAAGCTTCCCACTAGACGATAATAAGCCTTTCTTACTGATTTCCTCTATTACTACCCACTTTACCTATTATTTACTAGCCACACTGGTCTTTATCCTCATAGAAGACGAACAAAACTGTTCATTTTCAAGGATTTTGTTTTCACATTCGATTCCTACTTTTTTCTGTTTTTCCATTCCAGAGTATAAGCTTCATTAGACCACAATTTCTCTGCGTTAGTCACCCTTTATGATTAGCACTTATACCCAGTACCTAGAGCAATTTTGTGGAATTTTTGCTTCCAGTAATAGTGGGTTATCTTACTTCATTCCCCACCAAAATCAAATAGAATGCATGAACAAAATGTAACAAAAGGGGTGTCAAGGCTTATCAGAAAACTTCCACAGCATTAAAGACATAAACAACCATAAGCAGGGCATCCTACAGAGGCTATCTTGATATTTGATCCTTTTTCTCTCCTGAGGTATTTGTCAGCCTGAAATGAGGCAGTTTGAGAGACTTAGACATAAAACCAAGATTTCTGCCATTTTACGCCAATGAGAAGAAGTACAGCTTAAGACCAATCAAAGAAGAAAACACAAGAAGCACCAGCACCCTGGGCTTTCAATTAGGACATGAAGAATACTACAGTTGTACGAGTGGGATGCATGAGGTCTGTCCAGAAAGTATCCAACCACACACTATGACAAATAGAGGCATTTATTGAAGAAGATACAAGATACGAGAAACATTGTAGATAGGACATGATGCTTCAGTCCCCTTCAAAGTAGGCACCCTGGAACCTCACACAGTTCTCCTAGTTGCCACCAGCTGCCCCCATCATATTTTCCTGAATATCCTCGACAGTTTAAATCTCTTCCCTTTCAAAAGTGATTTTAGTTTTGGGAAAAACCAGAAGTCACAAGTCACCAAATCTGGGCTTTAGTGGGGCTGAGTCACCTGGGTGATTTTATGTTTTGCCAAAAGACTCTGCATGAGGCATGATGTATGAGTGGGCGTGTTGTCATGATGAAGCCACCAACTATCAGTTGCCCATAGCTGCAACCTTCTGCATCATCCAAATAGTTTCCACGGAGGAATATTCAAGCTTAATGTAAAATTTGATGCAGAGTCATTGCTCTACTCACTCAGTCATTTTGAATGCAGCCGTACGCAATAGACATGCTCACTCACAGCCTCCACTAGCTAGTACACACATATTCACACATGTGCATTCCAGTCCACTCTTCCTGGCTGCCAGGTTACATCGATGTTGCGCAAACCAATCTCGTTATATTAACAATGACTGGATTTTTTCCGGTTGGACCTCTTATACTAACTCTCACAAAACGTAAGTCCAGTTTTGCTTTGAATTAGCTCAGTCTCTGATTAAAGTGATTTTCTATTCCCCAATTACTTCCATAAGCAGGAAATAAATCCTTTATTGAACAAGATATAACAATATGCAGAACTGCTGAACCTCAACTGCCCTTCCATTCCAAAAGTCCTCTCTTCAATAAACAATGACCAGAAAGTCAAAATATAGGAATTGACCCAAAGTTTTGAGGAAAGAATAACAATGAACCCATTGAACACCAGATAAAACAGTAACCAGAAAGAAATTTTAAAATGCTTTTAACTAAAAATTTAATAAATTAAAAGACAGGAAGACATTAGTAGAAAATAGGCAACTATATAAAAGAATTGCATTGAAATTCTAGAACTGAAATTTCAATAACTAGAATTAAGTGTATGGGCTTAAAAACAAATTAAAGACATATGAACATAAAATTCATTAATGGAATATAGGAAAAATAAAAGATATTAAAGGAAGCATGGAAAAAAGAAAGTAAATGTAGAAAAGAGTGTACATTATACACGTATTCGAAGTTTCCGCAGAATAGAAGTGAGAAAATAAGGCAGAGATAATATTTGAAGACCTAATTGTTGAGTAGCTCCTATAAGTACATCAAAGAATATTATAATGCAGTGATTAAAAAAAGAAACTTTAAGAAAATAAATACAAGGAAAACTGCACATCATGACACTGTTGTGAAAGTGAAGTAGTTCAAATAAAAACAAACATCTTAAAAGCAACCAGAGTGGTGGGAGGGGCGTATTACCTTAAAAGGAACAAGTAGAAACTGAAAGGTAGTAAGGATAGTACCATCCAAACACCGGCCAAAAAGTGGTGGTCCTTTCAGGAGTACAATTTAGGCAAGAAGAGATAACAAAGGTGTGTTGCAACTTCTCAAGGCCGGGCCAATCCACTCGAGACTCAAAAGAGAAGTCGCAGAGCCGTGGGGATGCTTCGCATGCCTTTACTCAAGAGTGGGTGATCCGCGCGTGCTGCAAGCTGCGTGTCCCCACGCGTCACACTGCGTATCACCTGTCCCCCCCTTGTGGTTTACTGCATGCCCCTGCATCCTCACTGGGGAGCCCTTACCCACTTTTATACTAAGAAGAAACAAAGCTAGCAGAGAGCCAGAACCGGTTACCTAACACAGTGAGATTCTGCACATGTGAGCCCCCGCAACGTTCCGGAGCCCTCACCGGCCCAGGCTCGAGGCTGGGAGAACACTGCTTATCAGGCCCATTCCCAAGGTTATGGGAAACCGCTTCGCTTAGTTACCCAGACACCTGGGTGAGGGAGCCAGACTGCCTCCGTTTACCTGACAAGAGGTGAAAAAGTACACAAATTGTTTTAAAAGCAGAAAAAAATTTTTAGTGCTGTTTCATAAACAGTATTGGTAAGACCTAATTATTGATTAAGTAATTTACCTGAGATAGAAATGAGGATTTGAGTTTTCTGTTTTATTTAGTGAGATAAAGGGTAATGTCATTGACTTATCTATGGAATACAAAAGAAAAATCAAATTTCTGGAAGAGCTGATTATAATTCAGGTAAGGACATACATGGAGGGACCCCAAAAATTATCTTTTGGAGGGTGGGCCCCTTGTAGTACAGGCTTCCCCCACTAGGTGGGTGTTCCAGGAACTCATCTGTATCAGTGCACCAGCTAGAATTGTTGTGAGAGGCTGTGTTTGGCTTCAGTGAATTTTTTGAAGACTCTTTCAATGCATCTGCCCATTTCATGATAAGTGATTTACAAGCGTGCCAGCCCACACAGTGCTAAGTGGTCAGCAGTGTTTGACCAAAAATGGCATGACCCCTATGCCCCAACCTCTCTATTCACCTGATCTCAACCTGAGTGATTATTTTTTCCCCAGATGAACAAAGTCCTCAAAGGGAAATTTTGCTGATGTGGAAGAGGTAAAACAGTAAATGGCAGAAGTACGGAAAGGCATTAAAATGGATGAGTTCAAAAACTGTTTTGAGCAGTGGAAAAAATGTCTTGATAAGTGTATTGGTTCAAATGGAGGGTACTTTGAAGATGACTGAAATTTAAACATGTAAGAGTAAACACACAATTTTTTTATAAATAAATTCTGGTTTGGGGGATCCCCTCTTATATGTTGACTCTACCTTTCCTGAGGTTCATGATAAAAGTCTACCTGGAAATGTAGTCTGGGAGTTCTCAGTATGTACTAGGTATAAGTGAAAGACAGAGACCAGGTTCGTGGGTTCATAGGAGAAGAAAAGGGAGAGATAGCAAAGTCCCAGAAATATTTTGACTATCTTATAACCATGACTACAGCCAATCCTATTAATGTACACTATCAAGTTTGCTCAAAAAATGTCATTTAATAAAAACATATTCAACCTCTTATTTAAAAGGCAATATTCCATTTTTAAGAACTTAAAGGAATGTCTTTGCCTATATATCTTGCTGTTACTTATTTAACAGCTAAAGACACAGTCAATATGCAAACAGAAAACATGCACACGCAGATTGGGCAAGTAAGCATTTTAATATATTATGAAAATAGTCTATGAATAATAATGCATGTTTTTTAGTGTTTTGAATGAGCTTAATATGTTTCATTTTCAGCATACATATAATATGTATATCCTTAATATATATATAGCCTTATAATGAGGAATAAAATGTTGATGGCTGCCTTCCTGATTTCTAGTTGTTCTGATAAGCCAGTGGACTAAGAAAGGAAGAAATTTAAAATATAACCTTAAAAGTTCTGCAAATTCTTTTTTAAAATTTTCTGCATATATTTCCCTATGGTTAGCATAAACACAGTCCATCCTGATGACAGATTCAGGAAAGCTCAGCCTATGTCACTAAAAATGCTACTGCTAGACTGTGTTGAACAATTCCACTTTTTCCTTAGCTGAGTTTATGCTTAAGACAAATAGAGTCCTACTTTCTATATCAGGTCATTAATTAGTCAACATTAGAATTTTCCCATCTCCCATTTTCATGAAGTTTTTTCCAATTATTTCTAATACCTGATATTGTTAATTTGGAACATGGAAGTATTTCTAACATTTTTACATAATTTCTATTTGTTGTATAATATTACTACTCAACAGTTAATTTTTTCATAAAGTTACAAACTCTTAACCATGAAAATAAAATGAAATACCTGCCATATTAACTTTACGTGCCTAAAAGGGGAGATAGAGGGGAAAAAATGAAAGTTAGAAGATCTGAGTTATGTGAAGGATGACTTAGTCTTTGGGAAATCCAAGTTTTAATTGAGGAGTCTCTTCTTTCTTCCACATCAGGAAATAAAACTTTTGTGATAAGACATCAGCCATTATTTTTATTTTATTAGTTATATTGAATCTCTTTTCCTCATTGATGCTGTCTTGTAACAGTTAAGGTAAAATAAATTAAGCCCCTTCAGTCTGAGGCCATTAAAACAATTCACTGCAAAAGGAAGTGAGATGAGCCTTCAAGAATTAACTTCAGCAATATCTGCTGGAACACTTTTCTAGTGCTGGCTAAAGTGCATTCCTGTGTATTTCCACTTAAGCCATCTGCCAATCTCAATGCTTATTCCTGAGGGAGGAAAACTTCCAGAGCTATTTTTCACTTAATTTGCAAGGACATCCTGTTTAGGTACTTATCAAAAGAACAGAAGAGTTGATGCCAAATACCACAAACCCCAGTTTAGAGAACTTAATGGGTTAGGCTGAAGTAATAACCTGCATTTAAAGGAACTGTAGCTTACTTCCTTTATATTTAGAAAATAGTCAGAAAGTATGGCTTTTAGGCCTAAATGCTTTTTTAAAATAAAAGCACTTTGTTCTATATACATTAAGGGATTTCTGGGGAAAAGTTGTTAACCTTTCCCGGGATGATGACTAAATAGTTGAGTGCACTAGAACCGTGACCCTTTGTGTTCCAAGATAATAAAATGAAATTTAAACACCTCCTTCTTTGGAAAAGAAATTATCTAACCTAAAGGGTTTTTTAACCATCTATAATGGATAACAAAAAAACAATCTGTAGAAAGATACAGTGCCTATCTTTTCTCACTGTGTTCTATTCTTTTTTTATAGTAAATATTTAGTTTAACTCTACTTAATTTTACAATTTAACTAAAAATTACCTTGATTGGCTCTTAATATTACTGTTGAAAACAATGCCGTGTAAGGTAAAAGTAGATATGTTTTGATTTTTTAAAATTTCTAGTTTAAGTGACAAAAAGGTCAAGCATGATATCTTTGCTTTTTATTACACTGGAACAATACATTATAACTGGAATACATAGCTTAGTTTAATTCAACAACCTAGTAACGCACTATCATTTCTCCTGTGTGTAATACACAGGGATTTGTGCTGAGTAGGTTCATGGAAACCAAAATAGATAACAATTTTTAAAAAATCTGATTAGACTGGATAAACTTCTTAACTCATTCTGATTATCACTGTATAAATAAGACAACAGGTTAATTTTTTAAAAAATTTTTCATTACATTGATTATGTAACTTGAACATTGAGGCACCCAAGAAGCTTTTACTGAACACTTCTTCAGGTGACATTTTATTCATAAGTCGAATATGTAGCTATTTGAGTGACATGATGACAACTCTCATTCAAGGCAAATGTTTCCTACTAAGTATTACACCGCTATTACTCATTTCCTTGATTCTAAGGTCTTGTAGACTTTTTAGGCCTAAGAATTTACCAAAACACCATTTTGAAAATTTTTTAAGAATACAAGGATAATACTCTTCTTTGTTTACTAAATAAGTTAAGACTCAGAGAAGCTCTATGCTACATAAATAAGTAAAACTTAGACTAAAGGTACTTAACTCCCAGTCCAGGAGCCTTTTCTTGTCTTACCTCTGGCAATTAATATAGGAATGGTTTAATTTTGCTTCCTCATAAGTGAGACTGATTAGAATGGACCTTACAGGTAGAGATATGATTTCTCACTCAAAACAAAAGGGAGAAATTCAGAAATAAACTCTAATGAAACACATAAGTCCTAGGAAAATTCAGAAGCAAATCACAAATGTAAGTTAGAACAAATCTAAAAACTATCAATTTCAAAGGGATTGTTGGTCAAAAACCAAGAAAAGTATAGGTGGCAAGTAAAGAAGAGTCTAGCATCAGATTAGATGTAATTTCAGAGCTAGCAGTGACTTGCTCACTGTCTCTAGCCTATTTTCAATGCATACAAACCCGATGTAGTAAAGGTATCCTATTTGCCTTTCTGTGACTGGATTATTTCACTTAGCATAACATTCTCAAGGTTTGTGAATGTTGTTGCATATTTCAGAATTTCCTTCTCTTTTAAGGACAAATAGTATTCCATAGTATGTATTTACACTATTTCTTTATCCATTCATTAGTGCCACAAGGAAAATAGATGGCTTAACGGTAGAGGCAGCTAAAGAACCCAGTATAACTGGTGGATTTTTTTAATCTTTCAAGGTGCTTCCTTTTTTATGTATGAATATTATTGAAAAGTAGGAAATTTCTCTTGAGTGCCATCTTGTGCCCTTTGCCT
This sequence comes from Pteronotus mesoamericanus, assembly GCF_021234165.1. Classification (NCBI taxonomy): domain Eukaryota; kingdom Metazoa; phylum Chordata; class Mammalia; order Chiroptera; family Mormoopidae; genus Pteronotus; species Pteronotus mesoamericanus. The sequence goes on along the minus strand of NW_026555285.1, from coordinate 34,435,225 downwards.
GCCTCTTCCATTAGACCATCTTAATTCTGTTCTCTTATGCCCTTATTATCCTATGTTAAAATGCATCATATTAACAGTGTAAAAAAAATACACTAGAACAAAGATAGGAGGAAAGAAAGAGGTGAAAATGGAGGGAGAAAGGAAAGGAAAAGATTTCCAGGGGCTTGGATATAATATTATGGGCTACACCAGTTCTTCTGTCTACATTGAAGACCACCCACTTTCTGCCCCTTCTGCAATCCATCATACCATGTACACTCCTCTCACAGCAAACGCAGATGCTATAAAAGTTTTCCAAGGTAATCTTGGTTTTATCTGGAATTGGAGAATGTATATTATATTTAAAGTAATTCAATTTCAAATTTTCTATTATAATGCATTTTAAAATTATGCCCCTGAAATCTATAAAATTTTGTTAACCAATGTCACCCCAATAAATTCAGTTTAAAAAAATAAAATTTTCTATTAATAACCATAGTAATCAAACATGCATTTGTCCCTGGAGTGGTCACCATTTTGCAATCCCTGATATTTAAACCCCGTACTTGGATCTCTCTTCTGCCAACACTTTCCCCACATGTCCTCCTGTTGACTCCAACTGCAACAGCCTTCACTACCTAATTCAAACACCATAGTAAAGTTTTTTATAACCATCATCATTGTCACAACTTTTCTGTTGACATTTACATTCATGTGATGTAAAATGATGCCTGATTCGTTAACTTCATTCTGTTTCTGTGGGAATCAAATGAGATTAGACATGCGATAACAGTCATTTTTTTGCTTTTTTATTTTTTTTTATTGTTGACGCTATTACAGATATCACCCATTTTCTCCTCCTCTCCTCCCAACCAAGCCTCCCTTCCCACAACTTTCGCCACATTGTTGTCCGTGTCCATGGACGGTGTACATATGCATATATGTTCTTTGGCTGATCTCACCCAGTCTCCCCCACGTCCCCTCTGAGATCTGTCAGTCTGTTCCATGTGTCCATGTCTCTGGTTTTATGCTAAACAAAACAAGCCAATCAGAGAAAGATAAATACCACATGATCTCACTCACATATGGAATCTAATGAAAAAATAAACTGATAACATAGTTTAAATTAAACCATTAAACTCTTTAAAACTTGAAGGTATTATCATTACCTGATCTTTAATTTTCAGATTTTTAAAACTCATTATTTTATTTTATCTTATTTGAAGCCAAGAAGAATACAACATATATTTTTTTGTGTGTTCCAAAACATGTAGCCCTAGGAACAAACTAAATAGATGTTCCAAAAGACCTCATACAAGAAAGTAAGTAAATATGTGTCTAGTTTGATAAGTAAATGAATCAACAAACAATATCTTTAATGTTCATGTTTACAACATTTTTTTCAAAACTGGGAAATGACCAAAATTTTCAGTTAAAAACCTATCATATAAGAGGTAAACAATAAACATATTAATATTTTCAGCCATTGCAGCCTGTGTAGCAATTATTTAAATCTGCCTTCGTAGTGTCAAGGAATTTCTCTTCAATACATAAAAGGATGGTCATGCCTGTGTTCTAATAAAACTTTGTGAACGCTGAAATTTCAATTTCATATGATTTCATGTTTCAAAAAATCTGGGGTTTTGTGTTTTGGTTTTTTTTTTTTTTTGCTTTTTACTTATTTAAAAATGTAAAAAAAAGTTCTTAGCTTTCAGACCATATAAAAGATTGAAGGCAAAGCAAATTGTCTCCATAAACCATAATTTGCTGACACTTAATTTAGACATTCATTAAATTTGAAAGTTCCAGATATGAAGTAACCTAATTGTTGTGATGAGCACATTGCTGCCTTGCTTTAAATGATCATAGAGAGAAATCACTCACTTAGAAAGTAGGAGACATTCGTTGGCACATGGAGCTGTATGGAGAAGGAACTAGAATTGCCAAGAGAAAGTGGTTTAATTTGTGAAAAAGAAATTTATGGGATACTTATTAAGAAGGCACTCTGTATAGATAATTTGAATTATAGTATTTGAGAAGTTTTTTTAATGAAATAAGGGGACAAAGGCCCTCTTCTTTAAATGTGAATTGTTGCCAAATCCTGTTTCAGTTAATGGAATTCTTACATAGTTTTTCTCCCAAGATGTCCAAATGTTCCTCAAAATGAGCTGAAATGCTGGGAGAGATATCTTCCATTGACAACATATTCCCATTTTCCTTTGTTCTATTTTCATTTTTCTCTCTTCTAGGTCTTTTGTTTTCTATTTTTGAACTCTTCATTAGAGAAAGATAGGTTTTCATTTATTCCATACCCACCTTCTTTCTCTTTAGTAAATAATGTCTGTCATGAAACAGCTACCCTTTAGAATTAGCATTTTGCAAAAGTTTTTTTGAAAATATCTTGATACTTGTTCAGTTTATTCTCTATCTTCATTAATTGAATCAAATAAACAAATCTTAAAGGCATCCAGTAGAGTCCCAAGTTAAATGCTGAAAGTATACCTAAAATAATGTGATTACAGACTTCTTTATTTTCCTTTTTCATCTATTTATACATGTAAAAAGCGTAGTGAACAGAAAATTAAACTCAAGACCTGTTTTGTAAAAAAGCAAACCTTTTAAGTTAACATTCCACCTCAAGTAATTAGAAATTAGTTGTTAAAAAGATATGTGTCCTGATGATTGTATCTTTTCAATTTTCATATGCATTCCCAAGGGCAAAGCACCAAATATATTAGCATACTGATATTAAACTTTATTTAACTGGGATGCAAACTCTACAAGCAAATGATCACAAACTTTATAGTTCCATGTAGCATTTCATTTTTGAGTAATACTGTATTGTATTTAGTACTAGACCAACTTAAGAAAACCAATGTAAACCACAGCCCATTCTTTAGATTTTAAGTTATGCTTAAAAGAAAAAAAAGAAATTAACATTAAAGGTGTATATTTGGAGCCATGATTATTTTAGTAAATAAAATGATCATTTTCCTTTTCACATTTCTGTAGTTTACTCAAAGGTTGTAATGTGTGACACTATGATTTGATATATTATAAAATATATTAATGTAATAAAAAATATTATGTACTCTTTTCTCATTATTTTTAATGAAGGGTGTAATATATGCAAGGATAGCAAGGAAGTCATCAAGAGATTATGGAAGTCCATAACTGATTAGGAAACAGGGGGTGAACAACTAAGTAATAAAAAGGGGGATCAAACCACAGTTGCTAAAATCAGGTATATTTATCTATTAAATCATTTGATGATTTGAAGCTGTGTAATGGTTTAGCCTCCATCTAACCAGGAAAAATCAAATCAAAATTCTCGATTCTTCTATAACATCCACTTGGTTATTTATTAAACAACATATACATTTTAAAGATTTTCTTTAATGGTACATAAATTAAGAAATAATTGCAAATTTAGAAAAAGCTTCATTTAAAATATCTGTGCGACTGTGTCAAATTGAAATGCAATGCTAAATAGACACAACAATTTTTTTCTTTTTTATATTTATGTTTCCCATTAATATTTTTAAACTAAAAAAAATGAAACTGCTATTGTTCTGACAATTTTTACAAGCCACATTAAAAATAATCTGTGCAATGACGTCAAGTTGAAATGTACTATTACATAAGGTCGACATTACTTTTCATTACTTATGCTTTCCGTTAAAGTTTTCCAAACTCAAGAATGAAGTTTGCTATTGTCTTGGCAACTCTAGGCACTTTGAAGATGGCCCCCATCAACTGGCCCTTCGTACCTCTCTCCAGAAGCCGGGTGTTTGCAGTTGCTGGCAGTTGCAGGCAGTTGTTTAAGACACTGCAAATGGCTGACAGCCTGTCAGTGTGCATTGGAAGAAAGGGGCCCTGACCTGGGAACGGTCTCAGCACTGAATGTCCTCAGTCCTGCAAGGTAATTACTTTATTACATATAAGATTAGTAAGTCAGAACCAAAGGTAATCTTCCGACTCACTTCTCCAAGGGTCATCTGAAATTATAAGCGACTATATTTTATTTTTAAGAAAAATATGAATAATTTTAATGTGGCCCTTCTTTCTGTACTAATCCAACTATACAAATATTCAGCTACATTTAGTGCAATGTTCTTCATTATTCTGACTTTCTCCATTCTGGACTTTCACTATATGTAAAATCTAATTTTTAAAAAAATCAGTTCAATGAACTTTTGGGAAAGCACAGATTAGTTTATGTTAAGAGTAGGAAAAAGGTTCCTTGTTAATTATGCAGACAAGCATAGAGATTGAACTGAAAGCATCATTCATTGACAAATAGTAGCTTCAAGTGCAGTTTTAAAACTAGAAATAAAGAAACATCAGTATTGAAAACAATTGTTTAAAGTGTAATTAAATAGGAAAATCTTACAATTCTCCCTAAAAGTAAAATTAAAATTACTACACAAAGGAAGAGGAGAGATGTATCTTCTATTTGAAGAAGTTATACTAATAAAGTTCTCTGGTATTGACAAGAAATAATAGTGTAGGTTGCTACTTGACCTTTCTCTCAATATCAGTGCCAGAGGCAAGAATAAATTTTCTGGAAGAAAATCATTCTGTTTAAAACAAGAGCACACTTCTAATGTCTATTATATGCTGGTATACTCTGTTCATTATTAAAATAAACTGTGACCACTTAAATGGAACATTAAGCACACTGGGAGCAAACTTGATTTTAAAAAAATATAAAATTTCAAAATGCCACTAAAGATTGTATTATTTTCAATGATAAAACATCTCTAGTACAGTGGTAAGTGATGTTTTTAGAAGAGAGAATATCTTGTCTGCAGCTGTATCTTCATAAGTATACCATTGGTGTATAGAATATGAATATTCCTGAGGTCCCTAAGTCAAAAAAACACACACACATAAATCCAACTTACTTTCCTCATGTTTTGTGAAACATTCGTTATAAGGAATATGTATTTCTTTCATAGTAATAATATTAATACCTAGATGTCACATAATAAAGTAATAAACCTCTTGATGAAAAAGAGGCAGAAGTCAAATTGTCAGATTTAACATTTTATCATACCTGTACTAATGAGGTTGCTATATTGGTTATTAGTAAGAAGACAGAAATGAATTTTTGAAAAATAACATTTATGCAGTGAACAAAAATTGTTTGTCTTCAACTTTAGCTAAGGATGATTGGTGTTCCTGTCAGAGAACGGAGCTTCTCAGGATAAGGAGTTGTAATGCCTTCATTATCCTAATACAAAAGATAGATAAAATCATTAAAAGAAAGGAAAACTACAGGCTAATATCTCTAAAGCTGCAAAATCATCATCTAAATATTAGCTAACTGAATCCAACAGTGTACAAAAAGAATTATACACTATAGACAAATGGGATTTATTCTAGATATGAAAGACAGGTTCAACATTATAAATCAGTTAATATTATCCTCTATGTCAAAAGACTGAAGAAGAGATATCATGTGATCATATCAATAGATGAAGAGAAAACATTTGACACCAATACCCATCAATGATTTTTTTTTAATCTCAATGAACTAGAAATAAAGGTCAGCTTCAATTCAGTAAAGAACATCTACAAAAACCTACAGCTATCATCATACTTAATGGTGAGAAACTGGACATTTCCCTGCTATGATTAAGAACAAGGATCACTGTTTGCCCATTTCTAAAAAAAAAAAAAAAATCGTTTTATACATTGCAGCATACACACTCCTAATTACAAGCACACCCAGCCCCCAGATCTTGATCTAATACCATTCTCAGTAAAAGACTCCAGAGCTCTTTGGAGAAATCACTGAATGTAGGACCAGGGAAAAAAGATACCAGAAGAGCCTTGAGCATCTTCCAATAACAGGAAGAGAAGCAATGTACAACACCCCTCCGCATTGATGAGAGTATATCTAAGGGCACGGGAGCCAACTAAAAGATCTCCCAGTGGCCAAAGCTGGAAGAATTTGAGCAAGAAAATGATTAGATTAAAATCCAATGTAGGACGTAAATATCCATGGGTTCATAGGCATATAAATAAATTACTGAATGGATAAATAAATAATGTTATAGAAGACATATCTGCCTTGCAGAAAAATCCAAATAAATTATCTAGGTACTCTGTTCTCAAGGAATAAATCTCCACTCCTTATACATGAGCTGTGTAGAGTCACTTCCTTCCAAAGATTTTGGTTTGGAAATGGGAGGAAAAAAATAACTTTATTGTGGAGTAATTTGACAAACGCTGTCTTCACCAGGCAATCGAGGTAATCATTCACATTTGATTAATTATGCTGAGAATGTGTTTAAAATGATAATTACCTCTGTGATTTTCCTCCCCCAAACTCATACACTAGTCTAATAATTAAAGGAACATCAGACAAATTTTAATTGAGGGACATTGTACAAAATAATTGACTAGTACTCCTAAAAATGCTCATGGTCATCAAAAACATCAGAAGTCTGACTAACTGTCACAGCCAAGAGAAGCCTAAGGACACATGAAATCTCAATGTAATGTGATATCTTGGATGGGGTCCTGGAACACGAATAAACATTAGGTAAAATCTAAGGAAATCCGAATAAACTATGGACTTTAGTTAGTAATAAGGAATTAACATCGGTTCATTAATTGTGGCAAATTTACTATACTAATGTACAATATCAATAATATTGGAAAATGGTATAGGCTATATGGGAGCGCTCTATACTATCTCCTCAATTTTTCTGTGAATCCAAAACTGTTCTAGAAAACAGAGCCTAGAGAAAAAAATATGCACTCAGAAACGAACATAATACAAATTAGAGTCTTCAAAAGTATTTTGTTTTTCAGATAAAACCTATGTTAACTTAGAAAATACTTTTATATGATGTGAATAATTTTTGCCTATGGAAGGGAAACAGGGACATTTGATGACATATCTGGATTAAATATCCAAACGAATATTTTAAAATATTGAAAGGAAAATATTTGTCATTCTGCAACAGTTAGGGACAATGTAAAAACTAAGGTTGTTTTCATATAATTTTACACAGCTGTCTCTAACTAAGCCAGTGTTCTGGGCAAGTTTCAGAACTTTTTAAATTGTTTATAAATTGAACAAACAAAGCTGCCCCAGCCCATTCACAATTGATTTCTCAGCCTCTTTCCAGTACTGAAGTACTGGAGCTCTTTCACAAACGCTGCTGCAGTGGATGTCTAAACAGTAGGATTCCAAAGTTCTGGTAAATTCATCTTGGATATTCGAACATTGTATGAACACTGTTTATAGGCAATATGGAGCAATGAGAATTCAGTTCAATTAAAAAGATGTGCGAAAAGTGATTTTTTCCCTCTGCTATTGTTCAGTTTCCACTATACTTTGTGAAGATTAGCCCTACTTTTTATTTAAGAATCAACAGACCTGATTATAAGAGGATGATCTAATTTTTATATAGTTTCTTCTATTTTTAATCTTGAAATAAGGCTTTAGCTTTGTGAAATCATGGTTAGAATTTACCTGCCTTGTACCTCTGCCTTATTCCAATAGCTGAGAACCTAAGTGGAAAGTTGGATGTGATTGCATTCTTTTCAGCCTAGGGTTCTGAATTGTAGGACTCCGCATACAGAATGATGGTTGTAGACCTGAAAGGTGGCTGAACAGTTTTCTGCTTTCTTAGAAGAAGAACAAAAAGCCAACTGCCTACCATTAAATTTTAAGTTCCCTCTGAAAACAAGGAATTATATTATTATCAAAGAGGAAAAACATCCATAGCCAAACCTTGATAAGTCATAACATGTCTATCTCATTTCTGCTTGATCTGTGCCCTTTGGTTTCTCCCTGCTCCTCCAGCAGCCCAAGCTTGTGTAAGAAGCTGCCCGTGCTCCGTCCGCGCACAACACACACAGGCGTACCATATGCATATAATTAACTTTACATAGGTACAGCTACATACCTGTACATTATTCACAAATATATTATTATGCATGTATATATGATAAAACAACATGTAGTGCATAACTAAATATTGAATATAGTTATATATTATAAATAACTATATAACACTATATGTAAAATATATAAATATGTATGTATAGATATTTGTATATCTAAATATGTAAGATTCTTACATTGACCCTGCTCTTAATAGTTTTTTATTTTATTTATATTGAATCCCCTTTTTTATTGAAATTAATATTTGTCCAAGGAGTATAACTTATATTTATAATATTTAATGACATGTAGGATATTAAGCCAATAAAAACAAAAATGACTAAAATTCACAAAGACCCATTCAAAAATTATATATATATATGTATATATATATGAGAAGAGACCCCAAAAATGGAATTTATTTATAAAACACTGTATATTTATTCTTACATATTTAAACTTCAGTCACCTTCAAAGTACTTTCCATTTGATGTAATACACCTATCAAGACTTTTTTCCAGCTCTCAGAACAGTTTATGAACTCTGATTTTGAAGCCTCTTAGTGCTCCTGCCATTTTTTGTTTCACCTCTTCCACATTGGTAAAATGTTTCCGTTTGAAACTTTTTTCATCTGGGGAAACAAAAAAAAGTTGCTTAGGGCAAGATCAGATGAATAGGGCCAGTGGGGCACAGGGGCCATGCCATTTTCTCTAAACACACAGGGCCGTGTGGGCAGGTGTGCTCTTAAATCGCCCAGCATGAAATGGGAAAACGCTTTGAAAGAGTCTTCAAACAGTATTCTCTGAAGCCAAACACAGCCTCTCACAACAATGCCAGCTGGTACACTGATACAGATGGGTTCCTAGAACACTCACTCAGTGGGGAAAACCTGTACTACAAGGGGCCCACCCTCCAGAAGATTATTCTTTTTTGGGGGGAGTCCCCCCTCATAAAATGAATTTAATTTCAAATTAGCATAAGCTTATATTTCCCCATGAGAGGTTAATAAATTAAATCAGCCCATGTCTGATTTTTGGCTCCCCTATTAGGTAGCCTTGGACTGACTTGAAAACTACTATTAGCTCCAATTCTCCTCAGTCCATTAGAGGTAATAGTGTGTACACTCTTTCAATTGTTGAGGATTAGTGTGAAAAGACATCAATATACTCAATCAGAGTATGCTAAGGAATCCTATCAAAATGTGATAAAGTCAAGGTTGCGAATAAGTTATTTTGATTCTAGCTAATTACTAACAATTGAAGATTATGTTGGTTTTTGCAAAAGCTTAGTACCCTAAAGGCCAAATAACAATACAAAATTTTTCAATACAAATAAAATTTTACTGAACAGAATGTTACTTTCTAACTCCTCTCACTTTCTGTTAAAGATATTTTCCCATAATTGAATGCTTATAAATGAATATATGCCTATTTAATATATTTATATACACATGTAGTAACTTTCTCTTTTTGCTTCTTATCCTTCATATCTCTCTGTTGCTTAAACCATTTGCTTCACAATACCTCTTATTTCCTGCATCACTCTAATAGGAAGCCATTTCAACTTATATAAATTTTTAAATAACTTAAAATATTGAAAGCTCTGTGCTGATTGTACTCACCTTACAGTAGGTCATAAAATATCAAAGGAAATAATGGTCATGAACAAGTTTGCTACAAAACCATTGTCCATATACATGTTTTATTTCAAGATATCATGGGATAAAGAAAGAGTCCAAGCTGAGTTATTGTGAAGATTGAATTGAAAGTGGGTGCTTACTTGCTTCTTGTGAATTATAAATTATTTTCCTTTTAGAATCAGGCTTACACATGATTTCAGTGTTGTGATAAACTGCAAATAATCAACAAATTCCAAAAGAATTTGCAGATCAAGAATATTTTTGCTTTGTTTTATACTTCTTTAAATTATCCTATGAACTCAAAAGGATAAATATGGTTTTATTTATTTAATTTAAATTTTCAATATTTACTTGAAATATTTTTAAACTTACTGATAAGGTACAAGAATAGTACAAACAATTCTCATATATCCCTCACCAAGAGGACTCACTGTAATTTCATCAGCTGTGCAATCACATATTTTATAGCAAAAGGATCCAATCCTGTATAATTGTACCCAGCTGTCATTTATCTTCAGTATTCCTCACTTGGAATAGTTCTTGATGTTCATGAATTTAACAACTTTGAGAATTACAGGCCAATCATTTTGTAGTATTTCTCTCAATATGGATTAATCTGTTTCCTCAAGTATAATTTTAGATTATGCATTTTCCTGTGGAAATACTACTGGGTGATGCCCTACCCTTATTCCTGTGAGGTGGTCCATGGTCTCAGCTTGTCCATCAGTTATTTTAATCCTGATCGCTTGAATAAGGTTGCTAGTCTTCTCCAATGTGAATTAACTCATTTCACCTTTGTAATTTTCTAAGTATTTTGGAGGACCTAATTTGAGATCGTGTGACTATTGCCATCCTCACCAAAACCATGTATCTTAGAGTCCCTCGCTGATTTATTTGAATTAATTATTAATATAATAGTTGCCACCTTTTCTAATTATATTTTCTCTAACATACAATGAATGGGTGATTTTCTAATTATATCATCCCTGCAAAATTCGTTAGCTGGCATTGTATTTTCAGGAAGGCATCCCTCTTCTCATCACTTACTGATTTGCTCTAGATTTGACCCTTCTCCTATTCGTGACTCTCTTTTCAAAGAACAAGAAACCTAACCTTGCTGCTGGCCCCCAGCTCTCAGTTCTCTTTCAAATGTCCTTCCAAGTTAGACTGCTGCCTTGCCCACAGCCATGCCTCCTTCATAGGGGCAGCCTGTACCCAGTGACTGGCTGACGTGGGAGTAGAAGCCTTCTTGCCCCACCTAAAGGGTCCATCCTATCTCGAGTGTTCCGCTCGTAGCCGGCTGAGCTCTTTGTCGTGGCTGCATCATAGTGCAGAGTCTTCCTCCCACAGATGGTGATACCAAGAGCTCTCCCTTGCAACCTTCCTACAGGGTAATGGCTGACTTGGAGTCGGCTCCCTGGGGATGCCAATCTACGAGGGGATATGTTTGCATTTCAACCATTGATCATTGCATCTGACAGTATTAGGAAGATATAGAGGTAAATTAATAGTAAATACCTATATAAGCAAAGCGGTATCTAAAGTTTCATACCTGGATTTAGCAGAATTACTCCTGGAATCCATACACCCACATACTGACAGGCTGTAATTTAATTTAGTGCAATATTGAAAATACAGATTTTAAAATTAACTTCAAGCTTTTCCAATGAAATGGACAATTATTTTATTCATGAGCTGGGTTAAAAAAAATGTAGCTAGAACACATACTACCATGCACAATGTTTTCTGAAACATGGGAAGGCAGACCATGGACATTTTTGACATTACTGTTTGATTTATAACTTAATGTTTAATAGTAAGTGCTCTGAAATCAGACCGCCTGTGTCTGACACTACCTTAGGCATAAGTTTGTGCCCCTATAAAGTTACCGAACCATTCTTAGCTTTAGTTTACCTAAGGAAGATATAGACTATTTCTTTAGATTACTGAACAGATTAAATAGAATCAATGCCTGCAAAATTCTTGGAAGTTTATGTGGTAAGTGGCAATACATGACACCTGTTATTATTTGAAGCAAATTCCCTACCAGGCACAAGATCTCAATTTTCTAGCAGTTCCAGAGGTAGCTGTGAACTGCTACCTGCACGTGGAGTCCGGAGAATGTGTCGAGGATTTTGGTTTTTCCCCCACTTTGTGATCTTCATTACCTTCTCTTGAGTTCACTAATCTCTGACTAACATGTAGACAATTTTACATATGCAGAATATTATTATAAGGATCCCATGGACTAGTTCATGGGAGAGCTCCAGATATCTGACACAGTAGGCATTCGACAAGTGGCACAAGGAAAAAGAGGAGAGATGGTGCATGGTCTTGATATTTGCCTCACAGAGATATCGGTGAATTGCTCAGGTAACGATGGTTATGTGCATGCTCTAGTTCTCATCTGAGTCTTTCACACAAATCAATTCCTTCTGTGTTATCTTCAGGCCTGTTTTATTACTCAGAGGAACTCTTGTCAAACTCAACACTGCCTGTGTCTGTTCTGATGTAACAGTCATGAAGAAGTTTTAATCTCTTTGTCAGAAATTACTGTAAGCATAGAAATTAAAGTGCACAGTTTTCCTAAAAATATGTTCCCAGCCCTCAGGATATTTCTATTTCTATGACCTGCTTCATAAATCTGTGGACAGCTGAAAGTGCTATCTCCTCCAAGATGAACATCCTGTTGAGGATTCCACCAAATCCCCAGCTGCAAAAGGCCTACACAGACGTGTTAATGCCTTCTGTGGCTGAGTGGAAATTTTATAATCCTCAGCGGCTCTGGGCCGGCAACAAAATACTTTCAACTTACATGTGGAAGAAAATGTATCTTGAAACATTAATTATATCATGTCTGTTTTTTCATTCTCATCTTGTAGTCATGCAGCACCATCAACAGTGTCTGTAGAAGAAACAGTACTATTAGCTCAGGCATGAAAAAACAAATCCCAAGAAACAAATAAAGAAACAAGAGTCTTTTATATTTCACGAATACATGTCATAGAATAAAAAGGAAGATGCTTGGAGAAGCCAAGGACTGTGGTAAACAATAGATTATAAAGAAAATCAGGGTAGTGAAACCACCTGTCTCTGCTCTTTGGGGAGATGAGCTGAAGGTCACCTAGAAGGGAAGAGAAATTAGGTCCTTATGTGTCATAGAGGTCGTGAAATAAAAGTACTAAGGCTGGGTAAGTCCTGGAAAGAGGAATGCAGAGAGAATTAAGAACTTCTGAGCACCTCCTCTGCTTTGCAAGAACAAGGAAGCCTGATGGTAGCAGAATAAACTCTGCAGGCCATCTCTCGCCATCCAGTGCAGAGGGACCTGAGCCCCATTATTGGTACTTTCTTTTTGTCCATTCAAAGCCTCCCATGTTGTACCTAATTGTTCAACAAACACAGAAATTGTCTTTCCAACATTCTCCTCAGCCCCTTCTAACTATCTCACACATACCACCTCTACCTTTCCCTTGATTGTCTTTACTCTGGTTTAGGACAAAAGGTCCAGAAAGAAGATATCATTCATATCACCCTAGTGGTTGAACTGGGGAGATAAAGGAAAGACTAGCACTTGCTCTTGGGTAGGACAGTGGGGAAATCCATTCGGGTTTCGAATGTGTCTTTGTGATGGTCTAGCTCATTACTCAGCCTTGACTTCAAAAAGTATAAGTATATATACTTAATATACATACATATATATATTATATATATTAAGTATATATATATACTTATATAAGTAATAAGTATAGTAGTTAAAAAAAAATCACTCATGCTTTCCTGTTCAGTCTTGTTATGTAAAATTATCTCCCATGGACTTGTATGTAAGAGAAGAGGTGGAGATAGTGAGATAAAAAATATGTGTATTTCTAGATATCTGCCCATCACAATTATGGCAGATACTTAAGAAAATTGCTAATTAATACAAAATAGGTGTGACCTTAGCTACATCCCTTAGTTAATACGTTATTTTAATGTTGTTGTGGTTGTCAGGGAAAGGAAGGGAGATGATGAGCTGCGAGATCCTTTCGATTTTTAAATCTCCACCTCTGATTCAAGACGCAGACTCTTATGGGAGCTTACAATGTTTTAAATTATATTTTATCACATAAATTTAAGAAACCAAAGAGCATATATCTGCTTTATTTTAAGGAATCTTAAGAGGTAAGAAATTTGTATAGCATTTTGAAAATACAGGAAACAATAGGAGCCATTTTTCTTGAATAATTTAATACAAAAACATTGCTTATACAAACAACACATTGCAGTATTGGTGACTATAGCTGATTTAAGTGAACAGCATGAAGTGTATCCTGTGCAATAATTCTCGATTTGGTCAAGGAATTACAACGGAATGTTTAGTCTTCCCAGATGTCCTGAACTTTTCATTTCCTGTTGCTTTGCTGGAGGCAGAAGCCAAAGAATTTCAGTTTTCCTGACTTTGTTATACATCTGCTGGTGATTGCTTCATAAGCTGACTTGGTTTGTGATGACCACAAGGTGACTTACTATAGTTGCTCTCCTAAAAGACATTAGCAGCAATGCATGTTGTTAAACACATTCAATGCTGCTTTGAGACTTTTCAAATAACTTGGAACCAATCAAATGTGGACTACTAGTATACAGTCATAAGTTAATGTGAACTCCTTTTGAGAAAAAGATGTAGTTGGATTCAATCTACAAATTGCTTTCATTTAAGTTTTTTTAAATAAAAGTTATATTTCTACATTGCTTTTGGATTTATATACAATTTAGCTCACTCTATGTACTTTTCAGAGCATGTCGCATAAGTGGTTATATCAACTATGCAATATATCAAAGCATTATTCAGAGAACCTTTAATTAACTATGCATATATTATCTAGATTACTTCCTTATCTGCGTTTGCTAAAGAGAATACCCACTTACAAATGTATAATAACTACAGCCCAATTTTATATTCAAAGAATTAACTTACACAGCATCTGGAGTTCAATTATGTTTTAGTATATAATGTTTGATTTGATAAAAAGAAACAGAATAGTTGTAGGTTTTTCCACATGATGAGCTCATTTAGAATTTAGTTAAAATTTCCATTCTTTTAGTTATAATCAAAATTGCAAATATGTCTTCTTTTGTATACCCATGTATATTTTTGTATCTATCGTATGAACCCTGCTGCCATTAATTTTCAACTGTGCATCAGTATCTGCTCAGCACCATGTGATCCATGGTTTTATCAGAGCATATTATCCCTCAAGCCACATTAATAATTAAGGGATTTATTTGATGGTACCAGAAATAGATTCTAGGTAAAGTGTTCATTAAAGACTACCAGGCCAAAAAAAATTTAAAAAGCTACTGTCTTTTCTACAATTGAGAACTGGACAGAGAACTCGGAAGCTACTCCTTCAGCTGCCAACTGCTGAATCCCGAGGCCACTGCCACAACCAAGAATTCCAGAAAAGCTGAATATCACCATGACCAGCTATTGTCACCAGCTTGGGGTCATGTAGGCCATTGCATACTCTGTCAACAGCTGCAGCTCTACCTCTTGGTCGACACAAACGCAGTGACTTTATATCACTCTACTGCTAATACTGCCACAGGAAAGTCAAGTATCTCAGGATGGTGAACAGCCAGTATTTCACCAGCAGCAAAAGTATGACTTTTGCCTCACTTTTGCTTACCAGTTGTTGAGCAAGTGCATCTGGGTTAGCCAAATATGCACAATCCCCAGAATTTCAGGAGTGATAAAGAAATATAGTCTTAACTTTTAGGACTTGGCAAGGCAACATACATTGGAAGGAACTGGAGAGGCCATCTGTCATATGGACCACTGGTATCCAAGTATATTGTCATGTCCACATAAAAACCCTAAAACCAAATTTCTATGTTTTGTCCATGAGGAAACTAAAACTAAAAGAGTTTACATAATTTTAATACAGCCCAACCTTTGTGATTTCTATTTTCTATTTTTACCCCTACCTCCCCCTTTTTAAATGGCAGGCATTTTTCCTTTGCTCATTCAAACAGATCATTTTTTAATATATTCTGCAGATAGTAACTGAGATTCTTCCTTATCTGAACTTACTGAAGAGAACATTATGATTAGAAATCAATTTTCCATCTTTTAGTATTTGCTTTATTTTCTTATTTAACCACTTTAAAAGACAATAGAATATATCCATAAGAATGTAATAAGTTAGTGAATTAAATTGTGTCAGTTATTTTTGTTATAAAGATAGGTATACTTATATTTATGAAACAATGAAAAATTGTTGGTTTTACTTTATTTTAGAATCATACTTTTGTCCTAGAGATAGATTTTAAAGTGAACAACATCTTTACAGTGGTAAAATTAAGAAAGGAAGATCTGTGAACTTGGAAAGACTAAATGTCCACAAGAAGACGAGAAAGAACCATGAACAGTTTAAGGTATTATAATTTCATCAAATTCATTCTGGGAAAGATAACATTTTCTCCTATTCCTTTTAAGTAAAAGTTAACAAAGGATAACATATTTGGTTTACTTATGTAACATCATCCTTATTTCTGATATTTGTCTTTAATAAGGTGAAAGTATTTGTTAAGGAGAAAATTCAACAAATCTGGTTATAAGCATCATAATCCCCACTGCCCTTCAAAATCTCTCCTCAAATTGCTTAAGAGTAAAGACATCCATAATTCAATACGATTATGAATCCTGTTAGCATTTAAATCTTTTAATCCCTCTTCTTCCTTTTGTTCTATTGCAATACTTTTATTTGGATTAGTCCAATTCCTGCTTTAAATGTAATGGAGTGAGTTTTCCATGAGCATTTTTTATTGGCTTTTCAAAGTGGAAAGAATAAGCAAGGCTATTTTATTTATTTGGGCCTTATATGTAAGTAGATTATATAGATTATAAGAAAAAGAAGAAAGGAAAAAGTGAAAGTATGACTGAATAATATATAAAAATCTACAAATATATAGTAACAGTCCCATTGATTAACATATTATAATAGTTTAATAACTAATTGTTTGGCATTACTATTTTCTCTCATTGAAAACAGTTACACAGACCATACCACACTGACACATCTCAAGATGGCACTTTTACTTGTGTTATAAATTTTGCTATGAGAAAAGTATGAGTCTCTTAAATTTTTACAGATCTTTTCAACCATAATTTCTTTTGATCTTTTCTTCTTTTAGTTTCTATAAAAATAGGTATCTGTTCATTCTCTTATAGGTAAAATTTCAAGTATTAAGAAGTAAATATAACATTTATGAGGAAATACTCAACCAGCGAGTTTAAAATTATAATTTTAATAGAAGCCATGTGCCATTTGGTAAGGAAATATTAAGTAGGGTCTCTATGGTAGACCTTTGATATTTTTTGATTACTCATATTTCATTTCATCCCCTCTAAACAGCATGCATATTTCCTTTGGTGTAATTCCCCCCTTCATTTGTGTGGCATGGTAAAGTCTCCCACATAGATGCCAAAGGGCCAAGTAGATGGTCTCTTTAACTTGGGACAGAGCCAGGGGATTTATCCCATGAGAAGGCTAAACCATATGAATGCTCTTGCTTGAGTCTTTGAATGTTGAGCAAATGACACCTTCATGTTTAGATTTATTTCTTTTTATAACGTGATTTTTTTCCTACTCTAAAATCATTCTGAATGTTCCATCATTCTCTTCTCTTTGTCCTTATTCTTGCCAATTTCCAAATTTGGTTTTATGGTCTTTGGTTGACTTTCTTTAGACTTCTGATGATTTCCCTTTTTTTCCCCAAGAAATTAGCCAAAGTGAGCTTAAACTTTCAACCAAAGAATCTTAAATCAATCAGAAGTGAGTGGGAGAAATAATGAAATATTAGCAACAGGTCCACAAGTGATATAGAGTATTTGGAATTATTTGTTCAAGAACGAATGAAAGAAAGTACACTTCATTTATTTTCTAGAATGGAAAGTAGTAACATAAAACACAATGATGAAATAATGAATATATTATTTACTCGAGCCACAAGTTTTTGCCACCACAGAAAATTATAAAGAATATTATAGATCAGAGAACCGAGTATAAGATAATTACTGATAATAAGATGAATAACTTAAATCAGAGATAGATGAATTCTTTAAAACACAGACAAAAAGAGAGTATTTGTGAACATGCTGTAGAAGTGTCTTAAGCCTTGTAGTACAGAGCTGAGACTGGTGAAAACAAAGGAAATGTAAATATCATAATATGGCTTGCAGTATCACTATGCTAGTTAAATTTGCAGCCTGCTAAATTATAGCCTTGACTGAGAAAGAATGAAATAATTGAAATGAGGACATCTTTGAATATTCAAAATACCAGGAATGGCACAAGTTTTTTAACCCTTTGGAGATGCCCACCAATAAATTTACCTGGAATGGAGTAAGAGAGGTAGAGAAGGTTAAGAAATGATGTGGCAGAGGTCATGGGAGCACAGTATTTTACAGGTTTGGGAGTGTTTGCAGATACCTTGACTTTGAATAAGATGGTCATGAGTAGAGAAATGACATTACTAATTTACTCTTCATACAATTTCCTCTTGTCACTCTCTGACAATACTCTATTACAATACAGTCTGGAAGTAAAAAGACCAGTTATGAGCTTTTAAAATAATTTTTGAAACTGATAATAGTGGTTTGAATCAAGGTGATAACAATGGGAGTCATAAAAAATGGTTATATCAGAATATATTTTAGAGGAGAAGTCAACAGGTGAGTTAATAGAGGTGTTTTGAATAAAGCTAGCAAAAGGTAATTTGAAGGTATTTGGCCTGCACCACAACACACATGGAGTAGACGGTATCTAGAAATGGGGAATCCAGCAGGTTGAATAGTCTCTGCTGGTGGGAAACTGAAACTCTGAGGTTCCATGTTAGGCTTGTTAATTTTATAATGTTTTTAGACCATCACATGGCCATGGCAAGTAGGCAGTGGAATATATGAGTCTAGGATGCAGTTAAAAGTTTCAAAATGGACATGTATAAATACCCATGGACAAAGACTACAGAGCGGGAGGATTGAATGTGGGGGGTAGGGGTGGAGAGGGCAAGGGAGAATACTGGGGGAAATGGAGACAACTATAATTGAACAACAATAAAAAATGGGCAAAATTTTTTCAAACTGGAAATATACATACAGGAGTCATTAGTATACAGATAGTTTGTTACATATAATGAAACACTTTGGGACTCGGACTCCACATTTGTAAACACATGGCAGTGAACTATGTAACAGAAGTATCTACACCTGCATGATATAGAAAACCTTCTGTGGTCAGAAACCAATTTATTTATTTCAAATAACAACAAGCTTCCAGATAAGGCAATCCAGCACAGATTTGGCTGCCTGAGAAAATCTCAAGGACTCAGACTTCTTAATTCAAAAATGTTATCTTTGTTATGCAACATCTGTCCTCATGCTTGTAAGAAGTTCACTCCTGCTCCAACCTCATGTTAAACTCCACTCAGGAGAAGAAGAAAGACGTGCATGGGCAAATGCAAGAAGAGCATGGCTCTTTGAGAAATATCCACCAATCTTTGATAAAGCTTATTCCCTAAGAATGTATGATTTGTCTACCGATAGCAATAGAAGAAGCTAGAAAGTGAAGTAGTTTAGCTGGAGTTTACATATTGAGGGAGAGGGGGACTGGATGATGAGGGAACGTATAGCGATATCGCCACAAACCACAGTAGTGAATCTTAATGTTAACTTAGAAGCGGTCATAATCCCCTACAAGTGGGAATAACAATCACTTCGAATAGTTTTATATAGTACGTGCACATACGCGCTCGCTGATGTTAGTTATCCTTCTAGATGACATGCTTCCTTTTTTGAAACATCTATTACTCATATATATGGAGGCATGAGATACATTATCAACAATTAAACTAGATGATCTAAAAATTAGGATTATATAGACACAAAAATATAGACTTATTGCATGATACAGAATAAATAAATGATGCTTTTCACATACTTTTAGTACAGTACATACCCAAAAGAACAAATTCCTACCAGTTGTTAAACCTGTATTCTATTCCATCTCTGATGTTCTTGCTGGAAGCACATTTTCACATTGTCATTATGTGCCCTGTGATTATATGGTGTATATTCCATACAGCTGCAGGAAGATTTCTCAACAGGCAACACCCTGTTTCTTAGAAGAGAAAAAAATCAAAGCATCTATTCTTCTTCCAAATTACATAACCTTCTTGACTTTGCTTCCTTACAACACTCACACGCACATGCACAAATGTACACAGAAGCTGGAGGTATCCTTCGGATTCCAAAGAAAGGGATTATCATAACCGTAAAGGGAAAGGTACCTTGTAGAAACTTGCATTGATGGACCAAAAGAGAGAATATTGTATTTTTAAGTAGATTTTCTTTCCACCAGTGACTCATCAAATGACCTACTTCTCAAACAAGATATGAATTTTAACTAGTTAAGGAAAAAAATGTAAATCTCCTTTCCAGGGTATAAGACTAGGATATTCCTTGTTTTATTTTAGCAATCAAAGGACTTCACATAGTCAACAGATTATTTATTGAATACTTACTATGTGTCAGTCACTATAGATATAGTAGTCTTATTACAATGTTGAAATAAAACAATTTCTAAGACAATATCATACTTTTTGAAATGAGTAGTGATAATTTTTATGACACAATATAACTCACATTATTTTTAATACACAACTTTGTAGGAAAATTCTTCAGTTATTTTCTGTACTCTTAATCATTTATAGCAGAAATTAGAGTTCATAAAAATAAGAGTTAATGCCTCATGATCATTTACTCTATAGCAGTACTTGAATTAACTTCATTTCAACCTCCTCATCAACTCAATGAGATAGACATTTATTATTGTGTCTTTTTTACAAATTTGGAAACTTACACTTAGAAATGTGAAGATAGTAGTTTTCAACCCTGTTCCTGTACCTAATTTTGTTCTTGTGCCTTTTTTTCTTCCACTAACTAGCTTAATTTTTGCTACTATGACCCTTAGTTCATTGCATTACTCTGCGACAAAACGATGCTGAGTCCAATGCAAAATGAAGCTCAGTATAGAACCGGTCTGTGCTCAGAATTCTGCGTAAAGGAAATAGACAAATATAGAGGTAATGGTGTTACAATTCCTTACTTTTTGTAATTCTACATGGACATAGGCAAGCACAAAACCCAGGCTTGGGCATGACAAGGGAAGCTTAATAGAAGAACAGTATCTGAGGCATGGTAAGAGAGAAAAGTCAGCATTCTCCAGAACTACTACAAATCCATCATATAAAACATTCCATTCCACACATAAAACTGGTCTTATAAACTATTTCATTTCATTTCTTCATTTGTTACTCTAGTAAATATGTGATCTATCACAAGTTTTGATTTCTGGAAATCAACATTATTTTTATTGTCCTAAAAGATAAAACTACCAGTTATTTTTACCAGAAAATGGGTCTATTTGGGAATAGAGAGAATTACAATTTGTGACAAAGACGCTACAGCCAACACTATAGGCAAGTTCAACAAGCAAAGGAGAGGAACTTTAGAGAGAAAAAGAAGGGAGTTGTGAAGGGTTGTTTTGAATGCAAGGCCATTGGAGGAACACGAGAGTTCAAGGTGCCAACAGTTTCTCCTCTGAGTTGCCAGGCAGGGAAGGAAATCTTCCTTCCTCCGGCTGGAGGAGGAAGTTAGTATAAATTTGTAAGTCCCTAATTGCCAGCTCTTCCTCTTGTGGTCTGTAACTGATGTGGAATGGCAGTGCATGAGGACTTCCCCTTCTGCTCCTTCGGGACTCCACTTTAAAGAGGTTTCCTCTTACTAATCTTCACATTTTCAACTCTTTCTTCCAGAATTTGAGTCTGCAACAGTTGTTGCAATAAGGGCCTAATAAAGCCTAGGGAATACAACCCCTTTCCTCCCTGGAGCTGCCCCAGGAGTTTCTAACTTGTTTCTCTCTCTCTCTCTCTCTCTCTCTCTCTCTCTCTCTCTCTCTCTCTCTCTCTCTCTCTCTTTCTCTTTTTTTCTAAACACTAATCCTCATCTTCCTAAGCAGGTTCAACATTCTGTTCCCTAGGCCCATGTAAACGTATTCGAAGTCTAAAATGATTAGCCAAATCTTTTTTTCTCATTACTGAAACATGTTTTATTAATATCAGATGACTCAGGCCCCATATTTACAGATGCAATATTACCAAAATAATGGAGTAAAAAGTAAATGTTTTAGTGCCAGATCAGTTATTGGCACACTTGCTAAAAACTAGTTTTGGAGACACATTTTATCCCTTCACTTTTTCTTGTAATCCTAGATGAAGACACTATTTACCAAATGCTTTCATGGAATATTCATGTTTTTTCTCTATAGTCTCTCCTTATTTTCTTTCTAATCATTAGAATAAATAGATATTGTTAGAAGAGCTTAAATGGCAAAAGAAATTTTTTTTTCTTTTTCACTGGAGCTTCCATCCATTTTTCTACTTTTCTCAGCCTTTTAAACGGACATATAAAATAATTTACCTTTATACTTCAATACAGTAAAACAGCCTTAAGTGCTTTTTAGTATTTTCTTTTTTCACATCTTTGAAAGTTGCTTATTACACGGAAATGTTTTGCAGTTAATCCACTAATGCATTTTTCATCTCTTTCTAACATTGTTTTAGTGAGTTACCATGCTACCTCTAAATACATGTCAAAACCCCTCTGCAGCTTTCTATAAAGTTAAAGCTAATAAGGGTCTTAAAACATATCCAGTCTAATAATTTTATTTTGTGGATGAGAATAATGTTGTTGAGAGACAAAAGTAATTTATTCAAAGTTATATAGATAGCTTTTCAGGCTGAAAATAAACACTGCACTTTCTTATTTAGGATAGCCTTAGCGATGCCACCTGCCTACGTAAGGCTGGATCTGCACTCTGGCCTGCAAAACGAAGGAAGGACAGGTGTTTCTCACACGGAGCCTCTGGAAGCATATCTCACTGACAGTATTTTAGAATATAATACCCTTGGTGCTGCCTTTAAGTTCTCTTTGGAGAATATCCAGCCAACCAAACATGGGATGCAAGAGAGGAAAAAAGAATAAATAATCCCTGCCATTTATGATAACACTTTAAAGCTTAAATAAATGTTTTGTTGAAAAACTTTTGAGAGTTTGGACTCTACTTAGTGAGTTTAAAGAAACTGTGTATATGTTATACATTTCTTAGATTCTGTTAAATCCATAAATTTTGTCTTTATTTCCTTTGGAGTGATTTTTTTGTACTATATTGATGTTTCTAAATTTATTATAACTCACTCTTAGGTTTACTCTTAAAATCATATGTTTAAAATATTTACTCAGAAATACTACAGAAAATAATTTGAGCTGTGTTAAATGTATGTGCTTGGATAAGTCAGTTTCAGTCAGAGTTACATTATCTATTAAAATTATAATAATTTACAAAGATTTTTTAGGATTAAACAGTGTAATGTATGTAAATGCAGTTTTAATTTGTAAAAATATATAGGAAATATCAGGCTTTATTACTGTACATCCACATGTCCCAAAATGCCATATCCATATATAAAATTACACACTTCCCCATGTTTTTCTACTATGTGATATCAGCATCTGGAAAGCACTGAGATCACCTTCTCAGGAAGCGTCTTGTGACATCCCCTCTTTACCTTTTAGGAGAGAATATAGAAGTTCTATCACTTTAGTCAAACAGTACATTACCCAGTCCTTTATTTAGGCAATTCTTGTATTATATATTTATAAATGTATCTCCTTGAATTGAAAGTTTCCTTGTGAATTCATCTTCTTTTCCTCGGTTTTAACACAAAACTGCAAGGACTGAAACAGACCTTGGGAGTTTAACAATTCATTTATATCCCTTTCTTTCTAACAACTGCAACCTTGAATACAGTGTCCTTTCCATCCCTTTGTAATTTTAAAGTTAATAGTGTTTTTAATATTTATGTTATGTAATTCAATCACACATCTATTTTACCCATTAAAACAAATAAAAATGATACCAAAACTAGAGCAGAAAGCACACAGAATCTCTCTCCATTTTTTTCCCTCCTGATCCAGAACAATTCTTCACTTTCTGCATTAGTACATTCTCCAGTCTTCCTTCAGTTCTTAGCAAAACCATCTAAGCAATGAGAAAATTGTTGAAGAATGGTCAATTCAAGTTAGTATAGCAACATAAAAAATTGGGGTAGAGTTGATTAAAAAGAAATTGTCATATTGTTCATATGCTATTCACTTTGGAGTTTCTATGAAAAAAATCCCAAATTTATTACCTTTATATTTGTTAATATTAAATATCAGTTCAATTATCATTAGGCATACTAATAGCTATATTTTATTCACATATGTTATGGTTTTTTACCAAGCTTTTTACATATATTCTCATTTAATCTTGTTAACTATCCTATAGATTAGTTGTTACACTATTCTTTAGCATATGGGAAACTGAGGATCAAAGAATTTGGGGAAGTTGACCATACCCACCAAATCCACGTAAGTGTGAGTGGTGGAAACGGGGGGAGCCAAGACTTAAATCTGTCTGACTCTAGATTTCACGCTCTCACCTCCTGTACTTTATTTTCTCAAGTATCAACAAAAAAAAAGTATAGTGATTTTATGTCCTGAGAAAATTCATATATATATATATATATATATATATATATATATATATATATATAGTGTGCGTGTGTGCACACACTGCATAGTCTTTTAAAATTAACTCCCCCGATATGACCGTCTACATACCTACTTATATTAAAGCATCTTTCATATTAATTAATTTAATTTCAAAAAATCTACAGCATAAAGTAATGAGTTTCTTGCCTCGTTTTCTTTGGTACAAAAATTCTTCTATTGATGTTTTTACCTGTGTTCCAAAATACTTTACTCAGCATCCCTAGTTCATTTCTGACTGTGGAATATAGAAGCATGGAATTAGGTGCTTGCAATGTCTTTTTCGGATCAGCTAGTTCAGCCTTCCAGAGAAAAGTGGTGAGCACTCTGAGCAGTGGGAAAGCTGTACCCTGGGACAGTGTGGACTGGGAATGCCATCACTCTGCCAGCTTCCTCTGAGGGACAAAGTGCAGCCTAAATGATGAGTGCTGAGCACTCAACGAGAGCATGTGTTCAGTATTTCAGATGATTTCCCATTCTGCATATTCGCTTAGGAGCCTCAGAGATGAGATTTTATGCTCTGTAGAATAATATAAATGTTGGGGACAAAAGGAATATGAAGTGATGTTGATAATGCTGACTGAAAAAATTTAAGAACGCATTTTATTTGTAGCGAGCTTTAAATTTTTCAGACTTTTTCCTAACATTGCAATGTAAGCTCGTACCAAGCCAATGAAATAAATAAAATGTATTTTCGTACTTTTTTTTAACAAATGGAAAAACTAAGAGGTTAGCGGACTTTTCTGAGGTAACATTCAGTAAGTTACTTGAGCCTTAAAACATATGTTTACTTCCTGTTCACCTCATAAATCACCTCTACTTCATATTCAGATACTTGAGACATAGAAATTCGGTGATCTCCTCTTGACCCTGAACCTCAAAGGGAGCACCAGAATGTTAGATCCTGCAATTATTAGGCAGGCATTCCCTGAGGTAAAACACAGAGACTCATAATAGCTCTCTACTGAGTCAATTTCACTACTTACTATCTTCCTCTTAGAATACTTAAGCCACGTACGTATTTCTTTCCAGTATGCTTTCCAGATGACAGCTAAAAAATCAAAAACATAGTTACCAAGAAAATATAGAAGAAAAGAGTTTTAAAAAATGAATTCTGTATAACTTAGGAGATAGATGAAATACCACACTTTATGCTAATTGACAAATATAGGGCTTTTATTTAATTGTGTGGTCTTTCTCAGCTGTACTTTATAATGGGAAGAGAAGGAATAAATCATTTTCCAACTATCTTTTATCTTAAGAGCTCTTAACAAAAGTGGCTACACATAAATGAACCATCTCTATAACTTTAGAAGTTCAGCTGAGTAATTTCAATATCTAAGGGAAGTTGGAAATAGAAACAGTAATGCTTTCTATTTAGTTAATGAGATTCTTTTTCAAGCTTAGTTTTTGTTCCAATAAGTGATAGTTAAATTAATGGTATTCGCTACCCCTCCCCCCTGCCATTGGTATAGAGGAAAGTTCAAACTACTCAGAATGCCTGTTCAGTTCCCATTACCTGCATTTAATCCTGGTCACACACCTATAAAAAGTCCCTCACATCCTGGAGTTCTTACTACTCCACATACATTTCTATATATGGGCTTTTCTACTCTTGCTCAACTCATAGTAAGTGCTGCCAGTTCAAGTCAGATGACTTTCCTAATGACACCCTGACTCAAGCTCCTTATTCTTGAAATCTCTACATTTATCATGTGTCCATGACATTTACTTGGCACACCCCCTGCCATTCAGCTTGGGTTTATACATTATTTGCTGTAGGTACTTTTTCTTTCCCTAGGAGATCCACCATGTCTTATTATTCCGCTTCAGACAACACCATTCACTTTCAAACAAGGTGTGGCTGTAAGTAAAACTGCTACTTTCAGCATCACCACCACAGGCCACTGTAGAGCTCAGGTGGATTTCCCGCATCACCGATGACAGTGCTCAGCCCATGATAAGCTTTTGATAAATATGTCATTGAGTGGGATTCAATTGCTCAATTAAAAAAGCAACATGCATTTTCTAGCTGCCCCGATACTCCTGAAAAAGTATTAAACGTGTTTATGAGAAATCAAAATTAAACTCCTATCTTAGGCAACAATGAACTAGCTTATCACACTATCATGAATAAAAATACCTAGAGCTTATTTTACAAAATTGAAATTAATTTGAAAAAAAAAGCAAGCTAAGCTCATAAAACTCAAACATCAGATACTATACCACATTCCTGGATAAAGCAAGTGTCCTTTTCTTGTCTTTATTTACAGCAAGCAATTCTAGACTAAACTCCATTAAGTAGAGACATTTTGATGGTCTTTTGCTGTACACAAACAAGGCATTCATTGTAAACACAGTGATGGAGGTAGGAAGTGGACATCACCAAAACCTATACACAAAAAAAGTTACACGGATCACTACATTTCTGACAAAGTAGATAATTAGACTTAAAAGTCAAAGACCCTTTATAGGCTTTAGTAATATAGGCTCATCTAGTAAATATACTGCTAATGTATACTTATATATTAATGTAATGTATTTAGTATACTAAATATACTAAAAATGATACTACCTCATTTCTGATTTTGCAATATTGAATGATACACAAATTTAGTTTTCCACCAGAAACAGAAGCTCATTTAGAAGTTCTACTTGAAAAAAAAAAAACTATGTTTGCATATGTAATTGATAAATGACCTACAGTATTATCCAGAGTCATTTGGGTTTTAACTTAATTCTCCATGTTTATAAAACTTTCAGACTATTTCCTATCCCCTAGAAAAGCATTCCTATATTCCATAGCTTTCTGTTATATAGCCATTATATCTTTCTGCTGAAGTAGAAAGTGTATTTGCGTGTGTGTGTATGTGTGTGATTTATAACCTTTTTAAAAATGTATTAAAATGACTCCTAAAGCAAGTCAAATTATTTAACTTTGATTTTCATTGGATGTTTTTCAAAAATATTTTCAAAAATCTATCCATTACCCATGTTTTAAATTAAATGATCAGTCTTTAAAGTCCATTTTCGCATGTAAGAAGTATATCATTTTGTGATTAAAATTTAGCTAACACATCTGGATTACCTCTTTTTACTTTCAGGTTAATATAAAAAAATGCTCTTGAATGATTAGGAACATCAAAGTTCTGTGCTGCTATAGGGTCATTAAGCGAGCAGACCATAGAAAGGAGCATCAGTCAAGTTCTCTTGCCCTTGGTGGAGTTCTCGTAGAAGTGCTGGAGGACAGAGGGCCAAAGAGAAGCTTTCAAATACACCTGTCTCAGGCTCTTAGAAAACTGGAGACTATTTACCCTAGAAGGATTATTTTCCTGAGTTGGCTTTCAGAGCCAATTCATGATTTCAGAAGTAATATCAAACAGACTCCCATAAATAACATTTTGGTTAAAAAGCTTTTTCTGGTGTATCATAAGACTTATTAAAAAATAAGAAAATAAGTGGCGAAGGAAGGAAGAGGGGAGGGAAGGAAAGAAGGAAGGAAAGAAGGAAGGAAGGAAGGAAGGAAGGAAGGAAGGAAGGAAGGAAATGACCTTTGATTTTTTTTTATCAACTTGAGGAGAGAAAGAATTGATGATGGATGCTGATTCCATAGCAACTTCAATTAGGCCTTGACTTCTATCAATTTTCTGAGGTTAAACAGGAGGAAGGGGAAACGGGAAGCAAAGGGAGCAAATTTCCTAAAGGTAAATCTGTGTTTTCTGTTTCTCTAGGAGAGTATTTAGCTTATACACATATTATCAAACCCACTGTATTTTACTTTAATTTCTTCAAGAAAGACATCACTCATATTGTAAATATATATTCAAGTAGTTGAATTTATCTGTTCCTTGGGTATGCTGTTGCTTTCATTTTGCCAAAGAAAAATATATTCTGATTAGCAGTAATGTCAAAAGTTATCATTGAGTATTTAAAATCTACCTCGGTTGAATCCACATGAGAATCAGCTTTGATTTCAGTGGAGAATGCTGTCCTCACAATTATATGTCCTCGTCTCCATTACTCAGGATAATGTGTTGAAACTAACAAAAAGAGATGGTTTGTAGAAGTTTGACCTGACAGAATGGGACAAAAATGAATAATACTGTAAAATGCAGAGACATGCTTAGATGGAGTACAAATTATAAGGGCAAATCAGAAAAAGATATTCAGGCCTTTATACATAAAAAACATTCACTTTATCAAAGGCACGATGCTGTTTTTCCATATCTGTTAGAAAAAATATATTCTTTACAATGATCAATATTATATAGAAATCTTCTAGATAAACACTGGTATGGAATAAGTAAATCTAGGTAATTTCCAGTGTTCTAAAAAGAAACAAAAATTCACACCCCTCAAAAGTGCCTAATCCATTAATTTTTTTAACTTCAAAGAACATTTCATTGATTTTAGAGAGGGAGAAAGAAAAGAGAAAAACATTGATGTGAGAGAGAAGCATTGATTGCTTGCCTCCCATTTGTGCCTGGGCCAAGGACCCCACACTCCCAGACTAGGAATCAAACCCACAACCATTTGGTTATGGGACACCGCTCCAACCAACTGAGCCACACCAGCCAGGGCCCAATGCATTACAGTTTTTGAAGTTAGGATTTAGAGCTATTTTGGTAGTGAAGAGACTTCCGAAGTATTCATGACTGTTGAAGCACATATCAAAATATTGAACTGCTTGATTTTAAAAAAAGTAGATGCTGCTATTATTGATATAAGACCATTAAAAAATTAAATTTGCTTTTACACTTAATTCCATTTAAATTAATTTCCATGTCTCAAGAAAGGTATATATTCATAAAGAATCATTTTCCACAAACCAAAGAGAGAAGTAATGGGAAATTAACCATTTTCACCAAACTGATAAATTTTATATTTTGTTTAAGCAATATTTCCAGCTTTATTGAGATATAGTTGACAAGTGTAAATACTCAAGGCCTACCATGTGATGATTTTATATATATGGTGATTAGAGAGAGAGAGAGAGAGAGAGAGAGACAATTACCATAATCAAGCTAATTAGCACATCCATCACCTCAACATAGTTACCATTTGTATGTGTGTGTTGGAGGGGGTGGGGTATAAGACACTTCTGAGGTACTTACCCTCTTAGCAAATTTCAAAACTGCAATAAATACAGTCTTATTACCTATAATCACCATGCTGTATATTCGTGGCCTAGGTCATTTGCAGGCCTTCACAAACATCCCCTCATTTCCCCCAGCCCGCAGCCAAGAGCAACCACTGTTTTACTTCCCGCCTCTGCATTTTGCTCTCTAGAATGCATGTATAAGTGAGATCACGAGTATTTATTTGTCTTTCTATGGCTGGATTATTTCACTTAGCACAATGTCCCCCAGGCTCATTATTGTTGTTGCAAATGGCAGGATTTCTTTTTTATTAATGAAGAATATTTCATAGCATATATAGCACATTTTCTGTATCCATTCATCTGCTTATAGACACTTAGGTTGTTTCCACATCTTGTCTGCAGAAGGGCTGAAGTCAGGCCACGGACTGCTTCCAGGTGTACGGGTAGAACTGAGGTTGACGGGCCCAATACTTAAGGCATGAGCAGGTGTCGCTCTTCCCAGGACCCTTCGTGGATGATGCTGGTAGCAGGTCCTAGACCAAATGGGGCTATAGCCAAGTTCAGAGGAGATGTGGCTCTTTCTAAGTCTGCAGCCCAGACTGTGGTCTGCAATCTGGGTGCAGGTCACTGTTCTTCAACGATCCTCCTTTGTCTTTGGCTCTCCTGTGGTTTCACACCCTCCTACCTGGATCCCAAAGCTCTCACAAAAGCACTTTTGTCCTTGGATAGATGCCAAATTATTGCTGCTGTGAGAGAATATGAGCAGGAGACCTCCTCTTCTGCCATCTTGCTAATGTCCCAGTTATGCAATTTTTTAAAAAACATACCGAATAAAACAAAATATAACCTCATGAGCATTTTACAATTTTTAACCCATAGGAAAAACAATTTGGCATTGAGATATTATAATGTACCACATTCATAAATGTTTTAGTACATGCAGACTTTTAATTAATTTAATAAAGTAGTAACAATAGAAAATTAGTAGATTTTATGCAAAAATTCTCTCATGCTTCTGTCCATACCTCCTAGTCACAAGTTTTAAGAAATCAGACTAAATATATTGACAATGGATAGATTCTCTTCAGATAATAAAGACAAAGTGTTAAAAGAAAATTGCAATTTTTAACTTCTTTTGTCCATAATAAATAAACCTGAAGCCGAGGAAAAAGTCATGGTATTGATTTCATTATTACTCTTCCATGTCTTTATGGACAGTGATACAAAATATCCACACATGTTTTACTTGTTTGTTTGGCTAGATAGTGAACAACGTTTGAAAACAAAAAAATAAATTAAAATAAATTAAGAAAAGATGCTTCTAAATTATTGTATAATTGAATACGCATGTTGCTCTTGTAATTCCTTGGTCAAAATTATAAAATCACAAGCAAGGTGTGCAAAATAGGATAATTTTTACCTTACCATTTGAGAGAAACTGAGACTCTCAACTCTGGCTGCACTAAGAAGAATTTTAAGCTGTTGTCACCACGCCAAAGCAACACCGGAACAGCTCCGTCTGTAGTCTCAGGCCAGGGAACATTTTCCATTTCATAACTCATTCCCCAGATGTATGATCATACCTCATATACACAGAAAACAGAACAATAAGCCCTTAAATATGCTCATGGGCAGTTTTTCACAAGGACAAGTTTACAGAATGGCCTGCCTGCTTAAAGAATTATTCCCTTGCTTTCTCTATTTGTTTTCAAATTATCAATTTCCCCTAAAATTGAAATGTGTGAAAATGTTCCTCATATGGTCACTTTATGTGGAAATTATGTTTAGACAGTGAGTTTTCACAAGCTGAAACTTCAAGTGTGTTCTGATTTTTTTTTTCTCCATAAGCAATTTTTGCCGGTGGGAATTTTGCTACAAGGCTTTTTGTCTGTTGCCGGTGTGTTATACCTGTGTGTACAAAAAAACTTTTTTTTGAATTGCCACCCTATAATTCCTTAAGTTAATGCTATAAAGTGAGTGACTTTATCGCAGTCCCATAGGGAGATTGTGGCCTTGTGGACAAGGTAGACATTCTGGACTCTAGTCAATGTATTCCTGGAAAAACATGCGAATGAAAGGATCCAGGTTCACATGGAGGGTTTTAGCGCAGTCTCCACCTAGACGAGCAGAAACCATACCTTCCAAGGAAGAAATATTTTCTAGATTAATAAATACTTTCTTTTAAAAACCTGCATTGTAACACGGACCAATAAAATGTCAAATCTAAGAAAATGTTATCTAACCTAATGAGCTATATCTTTTGGAAAATTCTGAATGTAATTAGGAATGAACCATGTTGCACAACGGCATGGTTTCCCCACACACAGCATGCAAAGGGAGGGCTGCTCCCTTGAGCTGTGCGACATGTTGCTTCTGAACGAACTTCACTTGCAGGAAGTACTTTGCAAATGAATGGTTTCCTCTCATTATATTTATATCATTGTGCATTAGATATTGAAATGTCTCAAAATATACATACTCTTCCATGGTATAGTTAATACAGTTACATTTTGAAGTTCAAATGCCACATTTGATTTGAACTTTACTGTTTAAACATTAATGATTTAAACATTACTAATGAGGAGAATAAGTACAAGTGGGGATCCCCCTAAAATGGATTATCTTCTGGAGGGTAAGCACCTTGTAACACAGGCTTCTCCTGACAGGCGAGTGTTCTAGGAACCTATCTGTATCAGAGTACTAGCTGGGGTTGTTGTGAGAGGCTGCATTTGGCTGCAGTGAATTTTTTTGAAGGCTCTCTGAACAGTTAGCCCATTTCATCATGCGTTATTTATGAGTTCACCTGCCCACACCAGGCTGAGTATTCAGCAGTTTTTGGCCAAACAGTGCGTGACCTCCATGCCCCACCCCCCTATTCACTGGAGCTCACCCAGAGCTACTTTGTTTTTTGTTTCCTCCACTGAGAAAGCTCTCAAAGGGAAACATTTCCTATATGGAAGAGATGAAACAAAAAACAGCAGAGGCACTAAAAGGCATCAAAGTCAAAACTGTTTTGAGCAGTGGGAAAAAAATCACATTTGATGCGTTGCATCAAATAGTGGTTTCAAGGTGATTGAAGTTTAAACATGTAGGAATAAATACACACTTTTTTATAAATAAATTTTATTTTTGGGGGCCCCCCTCATATTTGTGTTTTTATCAACAACTCAATGAGTTAGAAGAACCGCGAATTGGAGCACTTTGGGGAATATTTGTGTTTACTTCGTACCCCTTCTCCTTGTTGATTGTGCCTAAAAGATCTCCTGTGAATCCTTACTTCCCCTCGTCCACATGGCCTTGCTCCCAGATGCAAGGGTAGGCATATTATACAGGCCTCTCTAATTAGAACATCTAGTCTATAGTGGTCAGTTCACACTGGACATGTGATTCTGATAACATGGATTAGAGTAATCCTGGGATTGCTGGCTGCTTTCTGCCTGCACCCAAAAAGATCCTGCTTTAAAATGAAGCAGGCCTCTCTAGGAGCACTCCCTGGACCAGCAGTATCACAATCCAGTGAACACCTGTGAGGCAGGCACATCCTGCGGCTCTGCGCCAGACAGGCTGAATCAAAAGCCATCTGTCCGTGCTGTTTATGCTGTTGCCTACGTGATTTTACTCGCTAGCTTCCCTGTGACTACATGCAATTACCCTTTTGCTGCGTGTTTGAGTTTGGTCCTTTTTCAAGGACTAAGTCAAAAGTTTTCTCTTTCATTAAGCCATTTTGGTCTTTTAAAAATTATCTTCTCTGAATTTCATTTTTACTTTATATATGTCACCCACGAGCATTTAAAATTGCTCAAATGGTCTTATTTTATTTATTATTGCATATCTCATTTACTTCATTAACTTAAAATCGCTCAAGGAACAAAAGGCAAGCTTATCCACAATTGTAACACCCAACATAGGTGTTGATGAGTCAATATCCAGATGTGCAGAGTTTAAAAGAAGCTAAGGGAGACGGATGGGTTGGAGGGGCCGGAAATAATTTTCTTAGGCACAAACGAATTCTAAATTCTTTTAAATATACATCAGTGTTCCTTTCTAATGTCTTTTAGAAATTAAAAATTCATGAGGCTAGTTAATGCATTTATCTTCTTCTGAAAGATATTTTATATTCTAGATTATCAGAGAATTGAACTTGTCACCCATTTCACATCATTGGCGACTATGTCCCTGGCCTTTCACAAGCAGAAACAGAAAGAACCTGAGACAAAAATGGAAGTTCATTCTAAGAATGAGCTGCTTTGTCCATGGGCTAGGCAACCTGACCCCTATGGTGTAACTCAGTTTCCTCCTCAGTATAATGAATGCAGTTCTCCCAGATTTAAAAAGCTGTGATTTATATCATGTGTTATCATTCAGTTAATCAACAAGGCAAGCAAACACATAGCTTGAACTTTAGAGTACTAAATGTATATGTATATTAATATATAGTCATAAATATATTCAATAGTTTCATGGGTTTCTTCTAATTTTAAGATGTCTGGGACTGCATTAATATTGTAATTGAATTGAACTAATAATTGAATAAATATCTCACAGACTTGAAGTAGTTAGGATAGATCAATTTACATGGAGCAGTTAAGAAAGACTATAGTAAGTGAGAAGTCTTTTTTGAACACCCAAGCTATTAAAAGCAACAGGAATCATAGAATGAAAGGGTCAGAAAACCATGAAAAAGCAAAATATTTTGTGGGTTGTAGAGCTAAAATTTGACTCTGTCTAAAATTGTGAAAAAGGACTTAGAACAACTTTCTCTAGACAACATTGGACCACTCATAATATAAATTTGATTTCATATATGTTGGTATAGATTAAGATGAAAAAAGTATTTGGAAATTAGTTTACATATTACAAATACCAATGAGATGGGATATGGCTCTTGAACAATGACATTGACAAATTAAAAACTGGGGATTTAAAAAACATGAGAAAACTTGAAAGAAATAATAGATGAAGAGATTATCAAATCTCATGATGTGAAAGCTTAGGACGAGAGGCTAGGTGTCTCATTTTGACTATTTGCCTGGAAGA
Organism: Pteronotus mesoamericanus; assembly: GCF_021234165.1. Taxonomy (NCBI): domain Eukaryota; kingdom Metazoa; phylum Chordata; class Mammalia; order Chiroptera; family Mormoopidae; genus Pteronotus; species Pteronotus mesoamericanus. Next base: position 34,400,874 of record NW_026555285.1, on the reverse strand, counting down.
AAATACATTGGGTTTAGGAAAAGAAAAAGTAATTTCTGCTTCCTTTTCTCCTTTTGCCGTCATTTACCACTCATTTGTAAGTGTTTAGGCGCAATATCGCACGAGGCAGTATGCTAAGAACAAGGAAAAGGGCAACGAAGGATGCGGAAAGAGGTTCCATGTCCTGCATGAAGTTAATACAGGGTGGGGCAAAAGCAGGGTCACAGTTGTGAGTACACAAACACAGATTATTCCTATATCATTACTTATGAAACGTTGTATTATGTATTATTTTCCAAATGAACTGTAAATCTTTTTCCCTACCCTGTATGCTATTGAATGTTTACACTTTAAAGTTTCTGGATTCTTAATGTTTGGAAAGGTTGTGGAACTATTAAAATCAAGATTGTGGACTGCAAGTAGACTTGGTATAAACAAATTATCCTGTGCTTACAAAGGGATCTTCATTACTTGTTTCTATCACTCAAATCCAGGCCTATTTAAAAAAAAAAAAAAGCAGAGAAAATATGACTCAATTAGCTCAACTCCTCAATGCCACACCCCGCCTTGAGGACCTCAAGCATGGACCACAAGCTTCTTCATGATGCTCTGCCTGTCTCAGCTCAGCTTCCTCTTTGTGCCCTTGCCCATACTGCATGCAGCAGGCCAGTTACAACAAACTATTTACAGTTTCTCAAATTATTTTATTTTCTATGATTGTACTGCTCCATGTTTTTAAAATGCTTTTCTTTTACAAAATTAGAAAATTCCTATTTATCCTTAAAATGTTTCCAGTGAGGATAACAATAAAATAAAAGGGAGCATCATTATTTTAATACAGGGTAAAAACAAAAAGCCTACAGCCAACATCTGTTTTAATGGTGAAATATTGCAATCTTTTCTACTCTGAGACTGGCAAAGACACTGTATGGGACATCTATCTAGTGCAATAAAAACAAGGAAAAAAACTAATTCACATCTGCTTATACATAGAACATTACAGTGAATCTGCAGGTAACTTGTTAGAATTAGTAAGTAAAAGTGACAGGGTGAATCAATATAAAACAAATGCATCTCTCAATATCTGCCTTTAAAAATGAGAAAATTAAATCTTTAAAAATTTAATTTAAAATAATAAATACCTAGACGCTAGGCACCAAATTATTATCTAATGAACAATGTTCCAAATCCCTTCATGGAAAATTAAAATCATCTTTTTACTTAGAAAAATTAAAGAAGAGTTAAATAAAGAGATGTGCAATGTTTATGAATGGCAAGACTCGATGATGAATGGCAATGACCCCAACATTGTTCAATGAAATTACTTGATGCAATCCAATAATCACGGCAGGTGTGTGTGTGAGTGTGTGTGTGTGAAAACTGACCAGGTTTGGGTGTGTTCTCTCTGAAAATTCATTAAGCTTTATACGTAAATTTTGTGTACTTTTCTACATATACATTATACTTCAGTATTCTAAAATTTAAAATACATATACTTCTGAGGAAAAAAATTACTTAATTCAGTTAATTATTTTTCTAGGATTACTTTTTTTTTTTCCAAACACCCGAGAATAGAGTTTCAACTTTTTATATCTTTATTGTAGCAGCTTTTAAGTAAGGTGTGGAACACAGTCTTCTTTTTAGCTTTGCTCTAAAATTAGATAAGATATGCTTTTTAGCATTACAAATGCTAATAGCAAACAAAAGGAACTTTTAATATAAACATGTTCCGAATAGGTCTTTGACCTGTTGAAAGCTCTTAAGACAGATGTTCTCATCTTATATAGTATTTCTCCCTCTTTTAAACCTGTTCTTCTCATAAATTTTTAAATTTAACAATAACATTTTGCAACCGGATGTCCTGAGATAACTTTAGGCAAATGACCAAGAAAATTCCAAGTTAAATAAATTCATTATTCAAAACTTAACCCAGCTATCAGCTAAAGTTAACTTGCACTTTGAGATTTAGATCAAGTTGGCTCAAGTCCCATGGCAAGTGTTACAGAATGAATATCCAAACACCTAGGTGAGGTTTCCATCAATGTTCTGAGGAACTGTGTTTTCATCTTGATTCTCTGCTTCCTTTGGTTCAACCCCTTTAGTGTCTTGAGTGCTGTGATGCGTCTCTTTCTTCTGCTCTGCATTTTTCAATCTCCTTGTTAATTGCATTAATTTGCATTTAAGTAATGTGTTCATGTTATTTATAATCATCAACTGCAATCTCTTGTTAAAATTTGTATTGAGCTTTAAAAATTATCTATGTCTCTTCACCTTCTTCATAGGGCTATTGGAGCTCAAACTGGGTCAGTCAGGTAATTAGATGTGCCAAAACAAAGGCCCTGTTAATAATGCTTACCATGCTTTTTGTCTCTACTTAGCATTGCGAAAGAGGATCAACAATCACAAGAAAAATAGTGTCTAACTATATATATTCTTCTTCAAAATACCACATTCTAATAATCATGTGGTGGACAATAAAGTAAGGCTTTTAAAAAATGGCAAACATTTGAAATGATACAGAACGACTTTAATTTATTATATTTGAAATAATAAGCAAAAACATGTTAAGAAATATCTATATTTGTTGAATATAAAAGTAGTTTTCTAAATAGCCTACATATAAAATAAGGCATCATGGTAGAAAATATCATAATAAAGTTTTAAAATAAATGATTATAAAATACTCTTACCAAAAGTGGTTCAATGTCCTGTAGCAGCAGAGGAACACTTACATTTCTTTAATGCATATATTTAAAAAGAAGAAAGGCTAACACTGAAGTACTAAGCATCTACCTAAATATATTATAGAATGGAGAACAAAATAAAATTTAAAAAGCAAATAATATAATAGTAGAAATTAATAAAACAAATAGAATCAAAATAGCAAATCTGTTTCTTAGAACACAATAAAATTGATAAATCTGGTTTATAGTGTTTTTTTAAAATCTTATAAATTTCAAACTTACAGAGAAATTTTTTAAAAGAGAAAGACAAGTCAAAAATAGCCAAGTCAGAATATCAGATATTTAAAAGATATTGCAAGCACGTTGTAGACAACTACATTAGAAATATAAAATAGACAAATCACTAAAAAAAATACAACTTACAAACTGAAATAACAAAGAAAATTTCAATAATGCTATAAATCCCATTCTTGGGATTTATAAAAATCATTCTTGTTTGGCTGTCTAACTCTTCCCTTTAAGCTTTTTGGAACTATTACACATTTTTAGCCATACCATTGAGCAAAATATGTGTGTCTATAAACAGTTTATGCAATTCTCATTTAATGAAAGAAAAAGAAGAGTAAAGGCTAAAGAAACCCATGAAAAGAATGCAAATGATACCTAGTCAACCAAAGAAATGACATGATGGGGTGTGTGTTGCACAAGATTTTTATTGCTATGAATTTATAAACTGTAAAATGTCAACTGGAAAACTTGCCACAAACGGCATTAACTATAAAACTGTGGGTAGCTCTCATGTGATGGTGCCCATCTGTTCCTGAAGCAAAAAAAAAAAAAACCTTTAAGAATCCTTTCAAATAATATAAAAACTTTGTAAGACAAATAGGAGTAGTAAATAAATTCCTTGTAAAGTTGAGTCTTATAACCTGATTTATCTGAATTCAAGTTAAAATTCTACATGTTTTGTAGAGTACATAGGCATGTAGAAGACTTTGTTGTGTGTGTGTATGTAGTGATGATGCAGTGGTACAGAAAGAAGAGGGGAAACGGAAATAAATTAAAGAGAAAAACAAAACTTTAGAACTAGTCAATCATGTATGGGAAATCTAATTCAGGTAAAATAATAAATGTGCCTAAATTAAGTTAAAAACAGAATTTGATGTATGATATGTTATTGAAAAACAGTGTTTCAGATTATTATAATTTGTAGATTATGATTATGAATCTATAAATAAAATACCTAAATTATCTATATAAGTATATAAGTTTTATAAAAGCAAGAAAAAAAGTTATGAGCATGTTAAAAAAAACAACAGCCGATTTCTACTAGATTAATCAGATATGGGATATTGAAATGGGGAATCAGATGGAAGGTGATCAAACTATTCATACTCATGTTTATTTTTTTAAGATTTTATTTATTTATTTTTAGAGAGAGGGGGGAGGGAGGGAGAAAGAGAGGGAAACACTAATGTGTGGTTGCCTCTTGTACACCCCATTCTGGGGGCCTGGCCTGCAACCCAGGCATGTGCCCTGATTGGAAATCAAACCAGCGACCCTTTGGTTCACAAGCTGGTATGCAGTCCACTGAGCCATACCAGCCAGGGCTCATGTTTATTTTTTAACAGTATTTTTCTCACTTAATACAAAAAAGAAATCATATTAAATTAATTGTCATGTTATATCATGTTTTTCACATTAAATATAATATATATTTTTTTAAAATAGTCTTTAAAATTGACAGAACTAAATTTGAGTTGAAGCTCTGCCACTTATTAGTTATGTCTTTTGGCAAATAACTAACTTCTTTGTGTCTCAGTTTCTTAATCATTACATTATGTTCATCTTAATCAATGAACATAAGAGGAGCAGCCATGTTAGACTCCAGAGGAGTTAAAGGATATGGTATGTGAAAGTCATAGAAAATTGAATGTGGCACTGAGTACTAACCACTAGCTGGTAGCAAACTTTATTCTCTTTGCATTGAGAAGAAAACCCTTGACGGTCATTTAATCACTTGGGTCTTAGAAATGACCATTATTCTAATTCTCAGACCAGATTTTGATTAACTTAAGAAATATTTAAAAAAGATGGATGCCTATAATATCTCATTTATTACAGGTAAAACCAGGTTTCATAACATGTCATGGGAGCCAAGTACGTTAAACAAAGGAGGCTGCCCCAGACTGCCTTGGGGCAGCCCATTGCTGGAAATTTTGTCTTCAGGTTCAACACATTTATTTGAGTCTGAATGAAGGAAGAAGCGGTAAAGTGATCAAATCTCATGAAATGGACTGCTGAGAGCTTCGCCTTTCTCACCAAGGATTGCGCACCAATCTTGACTCCCATCGACCAACTAACTCCAACCAACTAGATAACTCCAGGGCAGACGGAGGGGCGAGAGGGAGCTAACAGTGTGTTTAGGGAAACTCTTTCTTGAGAAAACCAGAGCTGGGAAAAGCATGTTCTCTTTTACACTATCCTGTAGTTTTTAAGCATGGAATCAGAAAAACTCTTCTTTTAAAAAAAATTAATCTCAAGGCAACTTTTAATACATAAAACTACTTTACTTAAATGAATGACTAGGGAGGAAAGGAGAGCCTTAAAGTTTACTCTGGATCACAAATCTCATTAATGAATGTTAATTAATCAATCATAGTTTCTACTTCTGTTCTCTTAAAATAATGCTTATACTAAAAAAAGTAAACAATGCTTGTAAAATGCAAATACATGCTTTTAATTATCAAACTTATTCGATATATTTGACTTTTCTCTTATTTGTTTAATATGTATTAATCTTATTCTGGAAACTGTAGTGAAAGTATATTCCAATTAAAGTTAACAGACAACACTCTGGTTATTTTTATTACATCACTTATTCCCCCGTAATATTGACTTTCCAGGCAGTGATTTTGTCATTTATTTTGATGTAATATAACCCATCGTAGAAACTGGACTATTGGGTGCATATGGTTACAATCTTATGCATATGTGGAAAAATCATTTTACCTTTAATCCGTACAGCTAAGAATCATTCATTTACTTAAAAGAAAGGTTTGCAGAGGAAAAGAATATAGCATTACTGAAGGAAAATGTATAATAAATTTCTAAAATGGTCTGTTAAAAAAGAAAATTTTCTTCTAGTTATTTTAACAGGTTGTAGATATGCAAAATTTACCTATAAACTTATTTAAACTCATGCTTGGAATTCTATGATGTATATTTTAATGTTACTTCAGTTTCAAATTCACCCTGAGAAATCATCCTAAGAGCATTCGTTATCACTGAAAAGCCATAAAAAATGATTATCTAAAAATAACTATTTCTAGTGGTACCTGATCTCAACATTAAAAAGGCAGTGCTTGACAGGCTATTGGAATTTTTTTCCGTTTGTTTTTTTTTTTGTTGTTTTTTGTTTTTTTTTTAGAATTACTATATTGGCTACTTGGTTTTAAAAATCCCTTTATAGTTGGCCCTGGCCATATAGTGACTGTTTCAATCAACCTTTATTGTATGTAAAATCATGCATGCACACAAGTACATAAATACGTATTTTATTTATATATCTGATTTATGTTAACATAAATATACATGTCACTGGAAAAAATACACACACACACACACACACACACACACACGGGAGGATACTGAGAAAAACTGAGTTATTTTTTGGAGGGTGGGCCCCTTCTAGTATACCCCCTGCTAGGTGAGTATTCTAGGAGCCCATCTGTATCAATGTATCAGCTGGCATTGTTGTGAGAGGCTGCAATCAGCTTTAGTCATTTTTTTTTGAAGACTCTTGCAATGTATTTGCCCATCTCGTGATGATTTATGAGTGCACCTGCCCACACCTTGCTGAACGTTCAGCGATTTTTTACCAAAAATGGCCCCATGCCCCACCCTTCCAAATCACCCCATCTCACCCAGAATGACTTTTATTGCTTCCCCAGATGAAAAAAAGTCCTCAAAGGAAAATGTTTCACCGAGGTGGAAGAGGTGAAACAAAAAATCTGAGAAGCACTAAAGGCATCGAAATCAATGAGTTCAGAAACTGTTTTGAACAGTGGAAAAAATGTGTTGATAGGTATATTGCATCACATAGAGAGTACTTTGAAGGTAAGTGAAGTTTAAACATGTAAGAATATAATAAATACACATTTTTTAATAAATAAATTCTGGTTTTTGGAGATCTTCCCTCATCTACATTTTTCTCCTGTTGAGTCTCCTAAATTATATTTCATTGTTGAAGAAAAATCATGACACAAATTAGATATGGCTCTAAGTGTTTACAAAAGAGCTAAAGAAATTATAAATGGTGCAGGTAAAAGAATGTTAAAGGAGGTCAGGGTTTCCGCCCTTTGTTCCAACTGGTAAACATATTATGGATCATGAAAACCAAGTTTCTCACTGTCAGAGACATGTATTTAAAAAAAAGGAAAGGTGAAAAGACCAGAATTAACCTTGTGGTGTTGTATTGAAATTAGAAATATCAAGATAGAATGTGATTTTTTTTAATTAAATATGTACAGATACTTAGATATTAATGCAAATGCATGGGAATATGTGTGCATACATATATTTCCTAGCTCAGATGATTCTAACAATAATCACACCTTAATAATAATGATCAAACCTAGTGCTCAGATATCCTCTTATAAATACCATTTTCCAATAAAAGAGAATATATGTTTCTAGTTCGGAAGCAATGAAAGTACAACATGAACTTGGAAAATCAGTCATATGATTGCAGAAAGTAAGAAAATTCTCAAGAAAGATGATGTCTCAAAAAAGATAATATGTTAAAAGAATTAAGCTTTTAAAATAAAAAAGCTACCAGTGACCAAATCTGGGACATTTTTAGTTACAAAATAATAATGCTAAGTAATGTATTAAACGCCATAAACTCAAGTAAATATCCATGAGTTTACACTGATATAGGAAATAAATAAATGGATAATAGATAAATTGAGAAGGGACAACTTTTTCATACAGCACAATTTGACTATATAAAGAATTATGGAAATGTTGTTGATGTTTCATTGGGGATTTGCAATGAGATAAGAATACAGGAAAATGTATTTGGAGATTTTGTCAAGTGTTAAGTTTATCTGGATTGAAATACTTTTAGGAAATAACAGTTGACTCTACAATCAGATTGGGGGCAAAAAAATCACTTTAAAGCTATAGACGTTTTTCAGACACACTGCAATAATTGTCCTAGGCAAGTATACACTGAAATAATTATCCTACGCAAGTATATTATCAATATATGTTAATATTAGTTGGGGAAAGTTGCAAAGTATCTCCCCATAAGATATTACTATTAATTAAAAGTGGAAAACAGTAGTTTTAGGGGGGCAGAAATTTTGCAGACATCACCTTACAAAGTTTCCAAGTTTAATGTCACTGCCAATGAGGCATGTTGCCGTGATACACCTGGTGTGATACGCTGCACTGAAAAAGGTGGAACTAACTTCGGTGTTACCCTTGCCAAAAAATATGCAAGTCAGATTTAAGAAGTGTAAACAAAATGCAATGAGTCTGTATTGCTTATTAGGATGGTAAAAATGAATGAGTGGAACCACTGGCAAAACTGAATTAAGTATCTGGGCCAGTACTGTATCAATATTAATTCCTTTGTTTTTATCATTGTGTTATGGCTATGCTTTTTTATTTATTTATTTTTTTTAGCGCTTGGAGAGCTGGTAAAGAATTTTCAGGAAACCTCTGTATTATATTTGTAACTTTTCATAAGTCTGAAATTATTTCTAAGTGAAAAATTTTTAAAAAGCAAAAATGAATCAAATCACTATCATGACTTCTGTCTCTTGATTGGAACCTGATTGCCCACCAGCTATGGTTTCAAATTTGTTGGTATAAAGATACTAAAATATTTGGAATTTTATATACAGAAAACAGAGTTTACTGTAGAAAATAAGTTCAATATTCTATGTTTTTATTTGATCCAAAAGGGTTTTAAGTTAAAATATCTTAAGGAAATTTATTACCACAGTTGCATAATTAATTTTTAAGTTCAGATTTAGATTTATCTGTAGCTTATAATTTTAAACTTTGTTACTTCTTCCTTTCTGTTATGTAAACTTTTCATAGTTGAATAAAAATCCAGGACAAATTAGAAAATACCAAAATAGAACAAGCTCTTATCATGTCCTTTCCAAATAAAGTTATCCCAGTATATGATCTTTACAGGCAAGCCCTGTTTGGCAAAGAAATTATGCATAAATGTTTGTGTTTCAGACATAGAGTAAATTACAAACAGTGTAGCAGTCTCTCATGATTGGCAAAGAACAGAGCCTACCTGGGTTTTGAACATTCCATATAGATTTATTCACATTTATCCTCAGTTAGGCATTTGGTACATGTGAAGGCAATATTGGAATTGAGATATAATACTTACACTTAATGTTTTGTGTAAGGCTAAAAAGAAGATAACACCTTATTTGATAGTTTGAACTGGTTGGAATTTGACCAGTTAGAATGAATAGCTTTGCTTGAAAATCTTTATCTAGAAGGTCAAAATTTAGATGGGTAAACTGCCTGATTAATTCCAGATTTCAAATATTTTCATTCCAAATTATCTTCCTGCCAAGATAATTATACAGCACAGTATAGATTAGTCCAAGCTTGGTTTTGGAAAACTTTCTGTTGTTTAGGGTTAAAATTAAGTTCATGATACTTAAACTTCAGTTGTACTTGGTAAATGTATCCTTTGTCAGATTCTAACTGTTAAACATTTGGGGAAGTAATCCTTGCAAGGTTTTGTCATACTCAGTGCTGTTTGTAAGATAAATTCCAGTTGGCTGTATTTCCTAGCACCTGCAGCTTTTGGAAATAACTAAAATTTTCGGCTGACATGTCCTAGATATCAATTTATGTTGCAAGTCAAAGTCTGTTCACTCGTGAGGCAAGCTGCCCTTGTTAAGAAGAACATCTAATGATGAAGGGCAAATAAAGTCAGCCAGTGATTTACATCTCTGCTCAAGAGGGAAAAATATATAAAAGTAATGCTTGAAATTTGACCTCAACTGTTAAAGGGAAAATGAATTACAAGAATATGTAGAAGCATGTATCTTAGCTTTTTTCAATGTTGTTGATGTTTCATTGGGGATTTGCAATGAGATAAGAATACAGGAAAATGTATTTGGAGATTTTGTCAAGTATTAAGTTTATCTGAATTGAAATACTTTTAGGAAATAACAATTGACTCTACAGTTAGATTGGGGGCAAAAAAACACTTTAAAGCTATAGACATTTTTGACCTACATCTTCCTTACAATAGAGCAAAGAACAGCCAAAGGGGCAATTTTAGGTGACAAGTTCTGGATTTTACTGGTTTCTCTAGTGCAAACCAAGAAACACATAAAAGAAGCTTCCTGAAAAAGATGGCTGGAAGCACGGATTGCAAAGAAGGGCTAATGTGCACATGGAAAAGGAAACATTTATCTTCATAACGTATCAGTGATGAGACAGACCTCGAGAAACACTGAGGAATACTGGGAAAAATATACTTCCAGGGAGGCATGGACTATTTCTGTCTTGGTTCCACGCCGCAATGGATTACTTGACACTTAGAAGGCACTTTGCAAATATGTCTTTAAGGGAAAGAAATGTAGTCACTTCCTCTGTTTTTTCTTTACATTTTGGATCTAACTTCAACCATAGTACTTATTACAATATGTTGAGTTGTCATATAGTGTGCTGTGTGTGGAGAGAGAATAGAATTTTGAATGGGACGGATATGGCTTTCAATCCAGTAGTTCTATTTGCTACTAACTTAAGAATCTAGAAAATTCATTTAAGTCCATTGAGCTTAAGTAAATTCCTCATCTGTGAATTGACGTTAGCAAAACCACAAAAAAGAAGTAGAGCACAATGCTTAATATGAACTGGAATGAGTAGATTGAACAATATGAATTATAAATTCAGAATAGAGAATATAGAATAAAATAATTACAAATTTGGGGTGAAGCATTTGCTGAAGAAGCTGACCTAAATGAAGAGGTGGTCATAGAAATGCAGCAAATGCAAATTTGCTTGTGATTTAGGAAATAGGACTAGAGTTTCGCATTCATGAGAAGGGCAAACTGTTATGACCCTGAATAGTGGTGAATATTTAGGAGTTATTTGGGCAATTTTCTAACACAGGAACAAGGTAGATCATGGCTGGTTCTTAGTATTCCATTCCCGGAGTGATGCTGGACTGTTAGACTTGAAAACTAGGTTGTATAGGGATGTAAGCAGAATCTCTGTCCTATTGGTCCTCTGCAGAGAGTTAAGAGAAAGAAAACTGGTAGGAACAGTTTTGGAGTCCAGTGTATCACTGCTGCTACCACAACCTAAAGACTGATGGGCAGAGAGAGACTTAGAGAGCAGTATGAGTATCTTAGCAGCCATTATGAGACCAACAAATAGAAGTTGGAACAAAGCCTTTATCTCTACCCACCAAGTAGAAGATAAAGACGGTGGGGAGTAGGCTAAGGCTGTCGCTGAGGTTTCTTCTTAGGTTGTGTTGGGTTCTCTGTAGGAGGGACAAAAATGAGAATAAGCATGTAGTAACAGGAAGAAGAATTGGTCATACTGTATAATTCACATTCCAGCAGAAACCAGGGAAAAAAGCAAATGCCCAAACACATATAGAATATCTTATAATTTAGACTCATGTTTCTAACACATTTGGCAGAAAGTTTTCAGAAGAAAGACAAATCTTAAAGATATACAAAATCAGAGAAGAACATTTAATGTTCAAAGAGATATTTTAAAATATGGCTGGCCTTAAAATGTGACAGGCTCATTGAACTGAATATGACCTTCTTGGCAATTTATAACAAAAGATAAATACTTTCAAAAGAGAGAATTTTTATTTATCCAAATTAAATGATAAACATCATTCTTCCTGAAGTCAGCATCCATTTTCAACACGGAAGAATGCATTCAGATATCTTTATCCAAAACCTTTCCTTCATTCTTCTGAATACCAACTTTCTCCCTCATACACTAAGGAAAATTAATGGAATGGGACTGACTCACTTTGTAAACCAGCTCAGTCATATTCGGATGCGTGTTTGTGCAATCTCACTTCATTATAACTTTTATGACTCAGATATATATTATCTTATAACTTACAGAAGATAGAACTTTTATTTCCTTGATGAATCTTTTCTTTTTTGATTATGAATAAAACTATGTTCCAAAGTATACAATTAAAGCTGTGTTTATAAATAAAAAACAATGTGCAAAGCTCAGTCTTCCCATCATCCAGCAACATTTTTTGTATACTAACGATTGATGAGTCTCATCTTAAGACTCATTAATAAACTTAGGCTGAATTCCAAGTTCTTAGAAACTCTCCAAAAGGTTCAGTTTATATATAATTACATATGTTTTATAGCACTTGTTGTAGGCCTGCAGATATGGGCAGTAATTCTACTCTTCTTTAAGAAGTCTCTGTGACTTGATGAATTACTTGGAACCCAATATACCTAAGGAACATAAAAGTAAACCAAGAATGCAGTACTGTGACAAGTTACTTGACAAAGAATGATATCCCTAGGATTCTCATAACCTGTTTCTCTCAGCTCAGAATCCAAACTTCAATGCTGATTTTTAAAAGAAACATAATGGTGAATTTTAGCCAAACTTTCAAAGGGGACAGGTAAGGGGGAAGGTTCTTCTCATTCTCAACCAAGGCCTTGTCTGTTTACTTTTCTTTTCCGTCAGTTTGTCCAAAAGCTTTTTGTGGTAGGGTATTTTGGGTTCTCTTGATGAAAGAGGTATGACCTTAAGTCAAATAGCGCTTAAGCATAAGAGGTAAGATCCAGGCCTGATTGTGGACTACAGTTCCATAGCCAAAATATATACTAAAGAGCTTAAATAACTAATCCTTTGCAGGAGAGTTAAGCAAATCTGGGTTTGATTCAATAACCAAAAAAGCACCTGAGTGTGGTTCCCTTAGAGAAGACTTCTTTTAACGTCAGTGAAAATAGGACTCTTGAATTCAGGGTAGGGTTCTAAACGGACATTCCTACTGCCTGATCATATTTCTTTGTAATCTCTTAACATTTATAGATAGAATGCCAAAAAAGTAAAGTGTGTATTAATCAGTTCCTAAAAGGATTAGACCTTAACTTTAAGTATTAAGCCTTTTCTTATCTTGTCAAACCTTCCGTTCTCTTGGAATCCTAACTCCTGACCGATCCCTGGTGCTTGCATATGGTCAGGGGAGGAAGTGTCTCCTTCCTTGACCAAAGTAATGTGTTAGTTTGTTGACAGATTACACAAGGCTGAGCTCTCTCCTTATCACAGTTAGTGTCTTAAATATGCCTGAGGAGTGTGTATTTTGTACTTGTAAGGTCATCGTTTTACCACAAGCTCTAGCCTGTTTGTTTGAACAAGGGCAAGAACATGCACATGGATCATTCAGTAAACTTATTAGTTAGAGGTTTGGTGGTTAACAAAGATAAACACGCTTTCTACACATTACCTGAGGAAACAATCTCAAAATTCCTAGCCTTTCTTTACATTCTAACGCCAATACAAATTTTGTATAAATTTACTTGTCTTTAGTTTTACATACAAGCTGCTAGTTGTTTATCTTAATAATGAATCTGCATCACAATAGATTAAATTCATGCAGAATTATTTGTTAGAAGTTAAAAGATAACTATGACCATCATACCTACTACTCATCAAATGTTTCTAATTTTTTCTTAACATTATATATAATATTTTAATGTGAGAGTATAAATTGATGGGTTTCTTAAATTTGTTACCTATTTAAAAAAGTATCTGCTTTTATATGTCCTGAATCGGTTAATATTTCTGGGGCCTCTCATATAATTTTAACATTTGAGATTTGATATTCAGTCTAATCACACCTCTCCTAATAAAATTGAAAAAAGGGAAAAGGGAGAAAAATTCCTTCTGATATTTAAATTGATTCTGATCAAAATTTTATTATTGCTTGATGTGTTTCTAAAAACAATAATAATTAAGCCACCTGTTGCAGTGTTCACAACTCAAGAACAGTAGAGTTCTGGACGCATGATAAATAAATGTACAGAAGATAATTCGTAGTGAGGAAATATCTTGAAGTGAGAAATGCTAATTCCCCTTTTCCTTTGATTTTCTTTTTTCCAAATGCAAAAGTCAAAATTCACTGTCTGCCAGAGCTCATTGAAGAGCAGCAAGTTACAAGTTGGCAGTGACTGAGGTAGTAGAAGAAATTTGTTCCTCCTTTGGTTGAATAATTTACCTACTTTTCAAAGACCATTTGGTCTACAAGGCACTCAGGAGACTAACTGAGTGACAAGAGTAAAAGAGCTTTTATGATTCTGCCTTGGGACTTGTTATCTTGAGTGAGTCATTCCTGGGACTCCTATCACCTGTTCCTTTCTTCAAGTGCTATCTTTTTCCATACTTATTAAAATCAAATTTTGCTTTGTAGTTTAGTATCTTTAAATGATTTCTATCTATTACCATGAGAAATTCTATTTATTATTAATTTTAAATTATATTTTTAGTATCCAAGCATTGAATTTCTTGATTCTTTACTTCTTGTGTTTTATACCTTTATGTTAAAGTCTTCTATCTGGAAAGTTTACATTTTTTTAAAAAAAATTATAACTTTATCTTAATATATTTATTGTACATTGTTGTTTATTCAATTACTTCTTGTTCACTACTTTATTTTTACCTGTCCTTATAATTTTATTTTCATCAAAATATTTATCCCTTTAGAATATTTAACTTTCTGTTTTAATTTCTCAATTTTTTATTTTATTTAATTTTGTTACCTCTTTTTATAATGGTCTCAACAGGGTAACGGCAGAAGAAAGAAGTAGTAGAGAATATTAGAGTATTGTTTATTCATTGAGGAAAATAATGACCACAAGGTATTAGGCACAGTGTTCTGGAGAAATATTAATAAACGAAGCATCATTTAGCCAAGCTTTGGAGTCTCTGTCATCATCTCCAGAACGCGGACTGGGTGCAGTTTCTCTCAGCCATTTCCCTGAGGCTGAGTGCCCCCTTCAAAGCAAATGAGAAATCGACCTCTCAGGCCCCAGCGCTGGTGATGCACGCAGAGCTTCAGGAAGCAGTACTGCCCCGATTCTTTCCCCTCTCCCTACAAGAGCGCCCAGGCAGGGCCATGGACAGGCCTGCTGATGAGCGTGCCTGGCCAGCTTCTGTTGTGTTTTTTTCAAGCGCACCCTCAGGACAAATCCCTCTCAGCTGGTGGTCCTCCCTGGCACCGGCCGTTTTTCTGAGTAACTTAGGCATCGTGAATGACAAAGCTGACCATCCTTCCCTTTTTGCCTGGACCGTTGAAATAGATATGTGGCTCGCTTCTTGCAATTTTGTAACAGGAATTTATCATATAAGCTTGATGTACTAAAATTCACCCTTGGCTGCCTCTTTCTTTCTTGTTTTTTTATCCTTAAATTCAATTTGCTATTATTTCTTTAGTAATTAGTATCGTTGTCTTATTTTCCCTCTCTTATGCATTTTGAAAGTTGCTTTAAATTAATTTTAAGAGTGAGACAAAGGCCTCATTTTTATTTTTTGTACTATAAAAATTTTTAACAGATTGTGTATTTTTTAACATAAACTATGTTTTGCTTCGTCTGCCTCCACTGGCATGAATAGTAAGTACACTACCTGATACCAAAAAAAGGTGCAAATTTTAGTTTAATTGATTCCAGAGCAGTTCTGTATTTCCATGGTCATACAGAAACTAAGTGTTTAGGTTTCATGTATATCTTCATTTGTAACTTTAAAAAATCATGCAATGAACATTGTTTCTAACATTCATCTGCATGAGGCTGGTATACTAAGGGCAGTAATTTAAAACAGCTTCTGGTTCCTATTTTTCTACTTCTTCTAATTCAAGATCTACTAATCCAAAGCATTTTGTCCCAAAGCATTGTTTTTCACAACTCAATTGACACTCACAGACTTTTTTGCCAATTTACTATTGTGAGGTTTGCCTACAGCTTTCTCTCTTACTTTGGAAAGAAATGTTAAGTATGTTTCCTACAACTAAATATTTCTTAGGGATATGTATAGTGAGAAAGAGACTGCTGTGAAGTTATGGGGAAAGACAAGAGGGAGGTGTTCAGGGAAACCTGCATCAAACCATTTCAGCAGAAATAAATATGAACTATTCTTATGGAGTAAAATTATATTTCTATTATCTTGCATATCTCTAAATGTAGTGCTGTATCTGGGGGAAGATCAGATTAGGACAAAAGGCCGATTTCTTCAGCAAAATGCCTGGAGCATAAACTCCTGCCGTCCCTCACCCTGGGGATATGGGGAAATTGTTCCCAAGTGTTCAGCACACTGACGAGATTCCTCCCCTCTTCCTGTGAGCTCAGGACGGAGACTTCCATTGAATGCACAACCCCCAACCCTGGCGAACTCTGGGGAATGAGCAGATTAACACCTTTCTTTGTCCTAAGGAGAGTTAGACATGTATCTGTATTCTTTAAAATGCATTTTAAATTTAAGTTTAAATGCATCCATGTTCACAACAATCCCGAGAGTTGTGTACATTTTTTCTGGAAAATCTCAAAACTTCGTGGGCAGGGGCACAGAAGGTAAATTTACAAAGCTTTTAAACAAGAAATTCTGTTCTGAATTTCGTTTCACATCAGTTTGAATGTAGTCACCATAAATTATTTCAACCTAAAACTATCTTTTTTCAGCAATAAAAATGACATACTATGTTAAACCCAAATATTTCATTGGAATAAAATTAAGTTACTGAAAATGTAATATTACCACTTTAATCACTTGTCACAGTACAGTCTGCTGAGTCACATTTGGCCTTTAGATTTTCTATACAAGTACTAATTTAATTCCATCATATAAAAATAGAAGAGGTAATATCTTTTGGATATTTGCATATTTTATGCTAATGAAAGCCAGCTATTTCCCTACCCTTTCTGTCATTCTTATACATAGAGAGGTTGATCTTCAAACTCTAGGGCTCTACACTGTGGGTTTTGGCTAGATCCCCCCTTATCCCTCTCACCCACACTGACAGTCCCCTCCTGGTAATTCGTAGTTCAGTCTGTCGGGCTCTCCTATTTCTTCGAGCATGTCAAATACCACAAGAAGCAAAAAGCCTTGATAACCCCTGTTACCTGGATTTCCATCCCTAATATCTCTCGACATACAATATATATGAGGGGGGACCCACAAAAAAGGAATTTATTTATTAACAAATGTGTATTTATTCTTACATGCTTAAATTCAGTCACCTTTAAAGCATTCTCCTTTTGATACAATGCACCTATCGAGATGTCTTTCCAGTGCTAACAGTTTTTGAACTCGTCGATATTGAAGCCTTTTATAGTGTTTGTGCCATTTTTTTTTTCACCTCTTCCACATGGGCAAAATGTTTCCCTTTGAAGTTTGTTTTCATCTGGAGAAACAAAAATGGTTGCTATGGGCAAGTTTGAGTTAATAGAGAGAGTGAGGCATGGTGCTCATGCCATTTTGGGTTAAAAACTACTGAACACACAGTGTGGTGTGGGCAGGTGCACTTGTATATCACCCTTCATGAAATGGACAAACACATTGAGAGAGTCTTCAAAAAAAATTACCTAAAGCTGAACGCAGCCTCTCACAACAACCCCAGCTGGTACACTAATACAGATGGGTTCCTAGAACACTCACCTAGCAGGGGAATCCTGTACTACAAGGGGCCCACCCTCCAAAAGATAATTCCTGTTTTGGGGGTTCCTGCCCTTATGTATACATGTTTTTGCTCTTTCCATTTTTCTCTTCCCTCTCAGTGTTCCAAGATTCCATCTTTCAGCATTTTCTTTCTGTTTAAATAACTTATTTTAGTCATTATTTCAGAACTTCTGATAACAAATTTTCTTAGTTCTGCATCTAAAATGGCCTTGATTATTTCCTTATTTCCTGGAGACTATTTCTCGTGGAGGTAGGATTTAAAATTGAGGTGTTTCTTTGTTTGTCTCTCTGTTTGTTTGTTTTAGCATTTGAAAAATGTTGAGCTACTTCTTTATGGTTTCAGTGATTTTTGATGAAAAGACCACTGTCATTCAAATTGTTCTTCCTCTATAGGTAAGGTCACATTTCCCTCTCATTGCTCCAAGTTTTCTTTCTTTTTTAAAAAATTTTTAGAAGTTTGACTATGATGTTTCTTCCTGTGAACTTGTTTGGGTTTATCCTGTTTGCAATTCCCTTAACTTTCAAAACATGTATGTTTATGTCTTTTTGCAAATCTGGAAAGTCTTCTACCATTGGCACTTTGAATAATTTTTCCACCACTTCCTCTTTCTCCTCTTCTCTGGAAATCCAGTAACACAAATCTGAGATCTTTAGTTATAGTCTCACAGATCATTTGTTATATATTCTTCTCTCTGTTTTTCAGATTGAGTCGTTTCTGATATTCTATCTTCAGGTTCACTGATTCTCTCCTTTGTCTTCATTCTACTTCAAGTTCATTCACAGTGAGTTTTATTAATTATTATTATTTTTAATTGTATTTTTTGTTTCTAAAATTTCCATTTTGTTCCTCTTTATCTTCCATTTTTCCTTAGGCTTTCTATCTTTTTACTTGTGTTTATATTTGCAATTGCTGCATATTAAGGTAATCACTCTGACATCTTTATCAGGTGATCTTGGTGTTGGCTTCCAATGTCTTTTATCATCCTGTTTGAGATCTTCCTGGTTCTTAATATGATGGAAGATTTTAAATTAAATCAGACACTTAGAGTATTATGAGTTTCTGCATCTTATTTAACATTTTGTTTTAGATGACTTATTTTGACACCACTCTACCAGTGAAGTGAGAGATGCTGCCTTTTTGCTAGGGTTAGAAATTTTGATTCCTCAATAGATCTCCATTGACACCTGAACTGATGAGGGGCTCCTTCCTACTAGAGGGTATAAGGAACAATGAGTGGTAGAAAAGCAGCTCCTCCTGACTGCTTCCTGTCCTTGACCTGTTGATGGCTTTCAGTGACACCATGGAGGGTGTCCTCATTACTGTGAGGGACAGTGAGAGCCCTGGCTCAACACTGGGCCTCCTCTGACATGCTCTTAGCAGGTGGAGGATAGGATGCTTCCCTACTGCCAGATGCCAATGAAAATTAATATTTCAGGAGTATTTTAAAGTTTACCTTATATAGATGTACACATTTCTTAGTTTATACTAAATTTTTAATCTTGTTGCTAATGTAAATGGAGTTTTGCTTACCATTATGTCATCAGATTGGTTTTTTTTGTGTGCATATGAAGATTATTTATTTGTGTATGTTACATTTATATCCTGCTATCTTATTGGAGGCTGTGGGCATCTTTGCCTTGTTTCGTAGTGGAAATGTCTCTACTGATTCCACATTAAGTAAGGAACTGACTTTACGACTAAAATGTATGGATTATATCATGTTAAGAAAGTCTCTGGAAACTTCTATTTTTCTCGAGTTTTTTTCAAAATCAAGAATAAATATTGAATTTCTTAAATCCTTCTTAAGTACCTAAGGAGGGTTTTTTAAAATGTACTTTATTATGTAGATTTACTAATATTGAGCTAACCTTGAATCTCTGGAAGAGATTCAAATTTGTCGTAGTGTATGCTTTTCTTAATGTGACCTTGAATTCTGTTTGCTAATACCGTATTTAGTATTTTATGTCCTGGCTGGTGTGACTCAGTAGATTGGGTACCAGCCTGTGAACCAAAAGGTCGCCTGTTCTATTCCCAGTCAGGGCACACGCCTGGGTTGCAATCCAGGTCCCCTGTAGGGGGCACAAGAGACACAACCACACATTGATGTTTCCCTCTGTCTCTTGCTCCCTCCTTACCCTTCTCTCTAAAAATAAATAAATAAAATCTTAAAAAAAAGAATTATTGGACATAATGACAGAGTTATGAGCAAAGATGGCAACCAAACAAAGAAGTCCTTAGGAAGCATATCAAGCATACTGACATAGGGATTCACTAACTTCTCTGAACATCAATTTCATCTTGTGTACAGTGGAAAAACTAACAACTTGTGTTAAATATTATATAATTTGTTAAAATATAGTTGATAAAACTCAGAGCAGGCGGTCACTATGGTATTGTATAACCTTCTTTAGTTTCAGAGGTTCTGCTTGATCCCAAAATAAATTAAAAAGTCAAATAACCTGAGAAAAAATTTGTAACATTTTACAAATATTTAATACATTTATAATATAAAACATTGTTATAAATTAATTCAAAATTCTGAAAATTTATATAAAGAAAAGTTACAGCCCCAAATTCCCTCTTAGACTATGAACGGACAACAGATAAGACATTTGCTTTCCTAAGATGATTGAAAGAGAAAGGATATTATATCTGAGGGTAGTGAAGGAGGTAGAGATTAAAAAGGAAAATCTCTATAGTATTAAGATAACAGCGCCCAGCCCCTTTCTCTTCTGGGCTCTCTAAATGCTATAAACCAAGTTTATAGTTTCCCTCCTCTAAGCTTCAAGTAGGAAATTGAAGATAGTTCTTTAGGGGAATCAGGCCCAGGAAAAATGACTTACAGATACCACCAATATGTATGCAATAAAATCTTCACATCCACGTTTGCTTATTCTATTATATGGTCATGAAGACCACTTGCACATTTGCCTTGCACTACTCCAAACAAATCTTCCAATTAACATTTGAATGGATGCACAGTGACCAATGCAAGTACATAAAAGGCAGAGAGATACCAGTGCCGATAAACAGGAAAAAAGTGGAAATTAGAGAAAATAGAAGCGATCCTAAGTGCAAAAGAAAACTGCAAACAAGCAGACAAAATTATTAGCATTCTTAGAAAAATAAGGACATCTTTTAATTGCATGAAAAAATATCAAGACGGCAAGAAAATATTCAGAAAACAAATACATTATAAAACTAGAATTATTAAAAGAGTAAATCAAAGAATTATTCAGAAACTAGGTAATGTGATAAAAAATTTAAAATAGAGGAGAAAAATATAATAAAACTAAAGATGCAATACAGGACATGCAAAACTGAACCAGTAGGAAAATTCAGACATAAGAAAGAAGAAAAAGGAAAAAATAGAAAATTACCAAAGAAATAGCCAAAGCAATTTTCTTTTTCCCCAAGGCAATTTTCTAAAACTGAGAATATCCATTCTTAAATTTAAAGAGCTCACGAAATGCTCAGAATAATAATTTTAAAAAATAGCTACACCAAGGCAAATCATCATGAAGTTAAACAAAACAAAACAAAACAAAACAAACCCCAAAAACTCCAAGGAAAAAGAACAGATCCCACAGGCTTATGAAAAGGAGAAAAATGAGTTAACATAGAAAAGACCAGGTTGAACATGATGTTAGATTTCTTCTCAATCACAGCACTAGATGGCAAGCACAAATGAAGTCACTTCATCAACATTCTGGAGGAAAGCAATCTCCAATGCAAGGCTCGATACGCCGTCAAGCTATTCATCACTTCTAAGCATAGATCAAGGTTATATGTCAACTTAATAAAACTCCTCTCCCTTGAACTTTTTTAAAGAAAGCTAATAGGAGATATGTTCCCAGAAGAAGCACACCAGAAAAGAGAAGTCCAGGCTTTCAGGAAACGAGACCCAGCGTGATAAAGAGGGCGATGTGATTTACGCGCAGGGGCGCTCAGACGGAGGCCAGTGCGGATCAGAGGGGCAGACAAGACGACCCAAGAATGATCTCGCGAGAAAAAAATATAAACCAAGTAACTGCCTGATGTGGAAGTAAATTTTATACCTGGAATGAAGAGTTTGTTGAAAATTAGTGACAGGTACAGGAAAAACCTGTGCAGGAGAGAGAAAGAAAATGCTGTTTACTTCAGAGAAAACAAAAAGTTGTGTAAAAGTTAGGGAAACCTGTTACAAGACTTCATTTTAAATATAATAACAGTTTTTTAAATATGAAAAATAAATATTGATTAAAATTGTTACATGACAATATTGAGAGAGTTGGTATTAGGCTATGTGGCTAAGGGAGAAGTAAGGTAAAATAAGTTAAATATACAATTTTTATAGTAGGAGTTTAATAGATAATATGTAAGGTGAACACTCAAAACAGAACAGCTTTAGTATGTCATTTAGATGTATAGAGGTAAATCGTAAAAGAAATAGCTAAAATAACACAATAGACCTCAGAATCGCTCAAATCAGGACATGCAGGGACAAGGCAGGAGACTAACATCATTCATTCTAAGATTTATTTCATTATTTAAATATTGAAACTGAGCATGAATTACTTAGATAAAAATAAAATTTTAATTTTAAAATAATATACAAGAGAAAAATACATGAACTTTCCTTTAAAAAAGAGAAGAGAAAATTAGAAACTAAAAGGGAAAGTGGCAAATAGGCATTTTAAAAATTACAAAGTTTATTGATTATCATACTCCCTTTAAAACAAAATGCTTTGATTATTGATCTGGTATAAATTTCTTGCTTTAGTGCCTTCCATTGTTCACTTTTGTGTCCGTTGCTAATCTAATTCGTATTGGAGTTTTGCAACCTAATGCACAGGTTTACACTCCACTGTGAAAGTTGTAGGTAGAGCAGAAGAGATATATTATATGAAGAAGTATCTGCATATCTGTTTGTATAGCTGTAAATGTATCATTGTGGTTTTAGTGGTTGTTGAGTAGGATGGAGAGAAGGTTAAGTGAGCAAATTGAGCGAATAACTACAATTACTTCTTCCAGTTCTTTTCGGAAAAAAAGAAAATGTACATAGACACACGTGAATTTATTTATATACAATTACATATAAAATTATAAATAAATTATAAATATATAAATAAATTCTATATATAAAATAACTGATTAATTATACAAATATATACATACTTCTTTTTTGTCTATAGACTTACCTGCTGCTGCCAAAGTGGTTCTTGTTCTCTCCTCTTTATTCACATCTCTTTTCATTCGCACCCACCCCCAATCCATGAAATTTATATTAACAACTTAGTATATATTATCTCTATTTTCCTCAATGCACGTGCAACATTGTGTGGCAGATACATACAAATATATATAGCCATATACATATATATACATATACCTATAAAGGAGGTTTTTTCATTAATTTATAGAAATGATTCTTACTGTACATACATTTCTTTAATTTCTTTCCTTAGTTATTATTAAATCATAGAATTCCTAAATCAGATAAACTATTCTTTTAGTAGCTGAATAATATGTCACTATACAATTAAACTATTTTTATGTAACCTTTTTCCTAGTGATGGTAATTTATTTATTTATTTTACTCTTTGGCCTCTAAAAACAAGACTGAAATAAAACAGCAACCTTTATTAAACAACTTAATTAATAAACTATGTTAATTAAATTAAGTCAATTAAATTAACTGTTTAATTCAATAATAAATGATCTTTTTATTACATGTTATTGGCTAAATATTTTTCTCTTTAGTTTTTAGTATAAAAGCAGATATGCCTCCCTCTGTGATGGGAAAATAAAACCTACAGAGTTAAAAGAATGGGTTAATAGTATTACTGGGGGGTTATATACAAACAGAAAAAAAAGTGTAACTGTTGAGCAACTGCCAAAAAATATGCCACAGAAAGGAGAAAGGAGATGCATCTTATGGGCCTTCCATTTGAGCTCTTCTCCAATTCCGCTCCTATTGAATAAGAATTTCAGTCCATTTGTCACATAACTTATACCATGACTACTTTAACAATGGTACTACTGAAGCTAATACTAGTCCCGTTTCTTTCCTCCTTTTCACTCCCATCTTGTCTTCTCTCCTGTCCTCTCCTCTCCTTTTTACTGTCTTGTCTTTTATTTCATTTGCTTCTCCCTATTTTCCCCTCTTAATTTTTCTTCCTTCTCTGAATATTTCGTTCAGGTACTTTTCTCCATCCCTCTTCATACAACCTTCATTTAACCTTTCCCTTTCAGCAAAAGGAAAGGGTATTATCAACTTTCTCCTCACAAATGTTTTAGAGATGAAGATTTGTGTCAAACAGATTCCACATGACACATACTTAATTCATTCCCAGATGTACAAATTGCTGAGCAGCTATATCTGAATAATGTCTTATGTGATAACTAAAGCCTTCTCAAATTAAATGTGTATTACATTTACCTACTTTCTGCAGGAAAAAACAAGCCATTATTTATCTACTGATACGAAATGAAGTTGGTGAATGCTAATGTAGACCCATACCGGAAGCGGTGTGACCAGACCTGTAATAATAGTAAGCATTAGTCCATATCAGAGAGGGCCCCAGAAGCGGGGATAGGTGGGAATAAGAATAATCTATGACCAAGAGGAAGGATCCAGATGACAAAAAGTCTAGCCTGAGAGGAACAGGGAGAAAGTGAAACCAAAGGGAAAGGGGGTAAAGATACCTGGAATATAACAAACTCAAAGAAATATAGAGGTAAAATTTAATCAGCAAGAGCCCAGGAGGAACCACTTTGGAAAGAGTTCTAAGCTGGAAGTTGAAGCAATTGTGTCAAAAAGCCTGAGTTAATGAACAAGAGTAGTTAGAGCAGTTTCGAGTTGCAAGATAAGATGGCAATTGAGTAAACAGTTTTAACTCGAATTTTGGAGGTGTGTCTGCAACCCAGACTGAAGAGCCGTGCATGCTTAACTGTCCAGAAGTTGAGAACAATGCAATTTAGGCAGACTGGGTATGAATCCATTTGAAAACCAATACATTTGGGTTAATTAGAGTGTCTTCCAAAATCTGTATGAAATGGGTTCTCCATTCAAAAAGCAGAGACAACAATATCCTCATACAGTTTACTTCAAGTCTATTTTGTGCCCTGGCATTTTATGGAAAATGACTGGAATGATGTGTTTTAGAATGTTGATTTGTCTCTTATTTGCTGGCTGAGAGCATGAATGAGCGCAGCGGCCCACCTAAATACCTTTCTGTTGGACACTAGCTCTAATTTTTTTTTTTAAATGTTGACTGTTACTGCTTTCTAAAAAAAAAAAAAAAAAAAAAAAGTATACTATTATAAAATACAACTTTAATGCAAAAATTGTAACATTTTTATAAAATTATAAAATTTCAAATTAGAAACATTGGTCAATAGCTAACTACGCATGGGAATTTATGGCCTGAAGGTGTGTTTAAGAAGACTGTTTTCTGTGTGGGTAATGCTATTGATGGGATCATTTGGCTAATAATGGGCACTTGAAGGGTCCGTGCCTGAGTCAATAAGACTTCTTAATGCGTTCTCTTAATGGACCATTTACTTTCTATTTTGAGGGTTATCAAGGCTGCATTATTTATTTAGTTATATATTGGATTTAGAAAGTAAGCTCTCCAAGCCTAGCTGTGCATGGTGTTTATTGAGTACCTACTCTTCTAAACTCTTAAACATAATGCACTCATGACATGGCCCTTCCCTTCTAATAGCATGATTATATACTGTTTTTAATATACTTATTATTTTTCTATTTGATAATATAATTCTTTAACAGCCATATGGGAACCTCCACGCAGCTAGTTAAACCTGGAAAAACTCTTAAAGGGAGCAATGTGGGTGAGCTTTTTCTCCCTTGAGCCACAAGAGGCTGTAAACTACTTTTCTTTCTGTTAAAACTCATTTCCCTTCCTGGTTCCCACTTTGTCTAACATTTTATTGTAATGTTCCTGGAATCTATTTTGTAGGGGTTTTTTTTTTTTTTTTTTGGCTATAACTGTGCATTGCAATTTCCATTAATATTGTTTTCTCTTAATGAATTAGATACCTTTCAGAAAATGATTTTACTTAATCTTTTATGTTGTGCATCTTTTTGTATGTAAAAAAGTAATAGAAAAATATAAAGGATACAAAAGATAAAAAACATTACAGCTTTGAGACTAAATAATGTTTATATTTTTTAGTTGTTTTATGAAACTCTCGTTTGGACCAGAACTGTCAGAAGAATATATTCTTCAGCTTTATTACAGAATATTATCTCTGGGAAGCTATTTCCAATAGCCTCCACCTCCCACCCAATTCCTGGCTATAACCATCTAAATTACACAGTCTTTATGCCCTGGTAGGATTTTTTTCTGGTTCTTAGTATTTCCTCTAACACTTTTCCCAGTCTTCTGCTTCCCTGCCATCAATCAAAAAGTTAACAAATAATCAGTCCCCTTGGCTAAGCTGCAAATGCTGCACAAGACAGTCAAGTTTCAGTAAGTGCTTTAAAGGAGAATAAAGTATAATTAAGGAGATAAAAATATCTTAAATGAATCATTAAGTAAGAACTAATTATCACCATTATATAATAATATCTGACTTTCAGCTCACTTGCTTCGCTGACTGCTTCATACCTATCATCTCATTAACTAACTGCTTCATACCCATCAACTCATTTAATGACTCTGAGCCTGGGGAGGTCCTCTGGCCTCTGAGATGAGACCCATCTGTTTAACAATTGAGGTATCTTATTGCTGAATGTTACAGCCCATACCCAAGACTGGTTAAGTGAAGGGAGATATTAGTATTGGATATAATAGCCAGAAAAGGCTATGTGGAAGAGACAAAATGTTAATTGTTATCAAAAAATTTTATAAGTGTTTGCTATTAAATACAGGAGATAGTGATGAAACATAAATGCATATGTATATCTATGTGTGTGTTTTAAAGACTTATCTACAGAAGAGTTGTTTTTGCCATATATAAATCAAGCTCCGGAGAATATGGGACTACATTTCAAAAAGCAATAGAAGCTGCAGTAAGACTATATGACCACACGCCAGATAAAGAAAACCATGGGCTGTTTCTTCAAAGAAAATGGTCACATGAAACCAAATGGATCCAATGACAAAGTGGAATTCAATGAAGGTGATAGAACAAGCCCCAAGCACACATAAAAATATGTGAGACAGAAATATATTGGATATGTAACCAAAACCAGAAACAGCTGGACAGAGCTATGTAAAATAAGTGATGAAGTTGTCCATCACAGAATGAGTGTGATCATGGATGGCATGAGAACGGAGGTGCTTTTGAGCAGCATTTTAAGAAGAGACGAAAAAAATTGCCAAATGGTGAACACGTGGGCAGAGGCAGAGGTTCTGCCTACTATGTATGGCCCACATCACTAGTCATCATCATTGTATATAAGAAATGAATACATTTTATCCATTTTGCAGCCCACCAATATCCATGACCATGGTGACTTTTATATTCACTTTAAAAAACATTTAACAGATGTTCAGTTAAAAATAGTGAAGTTAAAGAACATTTGAAATTTGAGTTGCATTTCGTTCTATGTTTGGTTTGAGTTATATCCGGTGTGCTTTCTCGCTTTTTGTTCCTGTGCCATTTTATTGACCAGTTGCTTTTCTCACTCTTATTCGATGTTGATTTGCTGGGCTTTGCATATCTTATAATGATAACTCAAAAAAAAATTGGGATACAACACCCTCAGTACAACCACTACAAACTTAAAATATATTCTTTCCATCAAATATACACTTTTGAGCCCTGACTGGTGTGGCTCAGTAGATAGAGTGCTGGCCTGTGAACCAAATGGTCACTGGTTGGATTCCCAGTTGGGGCACATGCCTGGGTTGCAGGCCAGGTCCCCCGTAAGGGGGCACATGAGAGGCAACCACATATTGATGTTTCTCTCCATCTCTTTCTCCCTCTCTCTAAAAATAATTTTTTTTTTAAAAAAGGCACTTTTCAGGAAGCCCACAGCTGATTGGGATAATTCCCTCATTTGGTGAGGCTGTGGAGCTAGACACACTAATGATAACCATGTAACAGTATATTACCGTAAAATGATTTTTAAAACCATGCATGGATTTCAGTTGATACTTGGGTTCAGAATACTTTTGATGCATTTGCTTATATAACTTATCCTTAAAAAAAAGATTTAAAGGAACCTTATTTTCCCCTACTTGAAGATGAATAAATCCAAGAACAGATCATACAACTCTCTTTGTTCCTGCCATCGCCCAGGTAGGAAGGAATCCAGGATTTCCAAAGCAGGGTAAGAGCTGTAGCTGCTCTTCATGGTTCAAGTGTGTTTTTCTTTCTCTTTTGGAGTCAGAAACTTCTACCTATTCCTTCCTTATAACTACAAAATGACAAATATAATGTAGCCTCATATATAAAGGTAAGACAAGTAAAAATCTGACTTGTATGATGATAGATAAAAAAATAAGATTATTCATGAAGAGATATGAAACAATGTCCCTGCTAACTGGGTATAAAATAAACATAAGATAAACAATTCTGCAATATTGTTAGAGTAAATATTTTTTAGATTGAAGAAAAATAAGAAGAGTTTTTCACTGTGAAAATTCACTAAATATACGAGTAAAAAGAGGAAAAAAATGAAGTAGGGTACTGAAAGCAAAGGGGGAGACAAGGTAGAAGCAAAATATAGAGTTGAAAATAATTACCTGTAACTTGATCTTGATGTAGAGATACCTCATCTCACAATTACATAGATTTAGTATGTAATCATTCTTTTTGCTTTCTTTTTTAATTGTTCAATTACAGTTGTCCTCATTTCCCTCCCATTACAGTAAGTAATCATTCTTAACATGTTCTCATTTATTCAATAGATATTCATGAAAGGTATTCAGTCCCCGACTCTATACTAAATGTAATGCATCTCAAAAATAATCATACAAGTAAACTCTTGGAATCCATTTCAATTATTCTTGAACCTGAGTTCAAACTAAATTATTATATTAAATTAGTGGTTTCCAGTAGGGAGTTCTTAATCGTGCACTAGTCCAAGACAAGGTTTTCACATGTCCACATTAGGCAAAATCAAACAAACTAAAACACAAAAGAACTTTGGTCAAATTTTTATACATGCTTTAATTGAATTTTTAGGCAAGCGAGCCAATTTGTTTCATAGTTATCTTTAAAACCACAAATAAACTGTGTTCTTCATATAAAAGCATTAGTACAAATAACTATCTAGAAAATTATTATACAGACCCTCTCAAAGAAAATTGCATCCCATTACATGGTTTAAGTAAAGCTGTTTGGAAAAACATCTGATTCCTGAGGGTATATTTTTCCAACTTTTGGTGTAAAACAGCCTTTATTTTATAATATATGGTGGTTAAAAGATATGGTAGAATTTAATTTATTTCCAGAAAAAAAATAAAATTCTGTAAATTTAAAGAAAAATATATTGGAAATCAGACAAAAATCCTGCCTATTGCAGCTTCTAGTTCAATGATGGAAAATGAAAACAAACAATTTCAATATAGCGCAGCAAATTGTACAGTAGAATTTGACATATACAGTGAGTATGTGACACTGTGGAAACAGAGGAAGAAGGAATCATTTGTTCTTCCTCCAGGTGTCCAGGTGTCCAGGGAGAAATTGAAAAGGAGATGGCTCTACTCTGGTTCGTGAGTGGTGAGTGGAATTTATTGTTTAAAGAAAAGACTGCCAGGCAGAGGGAACGATGCAAAGGCATGAAGTCACGGGAGGTCGTGGGCTCCTTCCAAGAATGGCTAGTAGTTTGATACAGCAGGAGTACAGCCAGGGGGAGGAAGTGTATCAGAGGGAGGGGAGAGGTCAGAGTAAAGCCAAGATGGTGGTCAACAAAACCTCCTCCAATATGCTGAGGAATTTAAACTTTATTCTGTAGCCACGGAGGATGCTGATATGTGGCAAGCTTGCTTGTTAGAGAGGTCCTACTGATGGTGTGAAGTACAGATTTAAGACAAGACCAAAGTGTGAGAGAACAAGTTCAAAGCTATTATAATAGTTCAGTACAAAGGATGACGAGGGCTTTGTACCAAGGCATCAGGAAGCAAATAATAAAAAAGTATCCAAGAGCTGTTTAAGGGTTGAAGTAAATGTAAAGAATGAAATCCTCACAGGTAAAAGACAATAGTAATTGTTGAAGATAATTTTTTTTAATTGTAAAATCTAGCAATGCCATGGTGGACAAACTTTAAAGAGGAAAGTTTATTAGGGTTCTTTTGGACATACTGAGTTTAAGCTCTGCGGAATATCTATAGTATATTCCTGTGCTAGGTCTCACATAACATACGTCTTACATAAAGTGGAAGAAAATAACAGAAAGGACTTGAGCAGCTTACAAACCCTCTATAATAGAAGTAGAGGAAATGAATATCACTCTATTGTGTACACTTGCATTTTTCTGATATTATAAAACAAAAACAAACATCTGCCACCTCTTTCTACAGTATATGTAGTAAGTTAGTTAATCAGTATAATTCACCAGCATTATGCTTCCATTTTGCCTTTGACAAACTAATTCAAATTCAAAATCCCCAAAATATTTTTTCTCTTACAGACACTTTCATATTTACCATTGTTATGCATTCTTTCTATAATTATGTACTGCAAAGATTATGGTTTGTTAGTAAAGTATGGTAATCTGGTTGTCAGTTTTAACCTCTATATCCTTGAAAATACCATATTGCATGTTCTAATTAGCATTGAAGCCAGCACAGAACCAACTAATGAGACACTAAGTTTCACTTCTTGTCCAAAAGTTGCTAAAATCGGATGCTTCACTAAAAAGGATACCTCACCTCACCCAAATATAGCTGACTGTAAAATACTATACCAAGGAACAAAATGTCTTTTTAAAAAATTAATTTTATTGGGATGACATTGGTTAATAAGATTATATAGGTTTAAAGATACATTTCTGTGATACATGATCTGTACATTGCATTGTGTACCCGCTACCCAAAGTCAAATCATCTTACACGAAAACATATGTTTAATATCCAATCATAAATTATTTAAGAAAATGTTTCAGAATGTACAAGAAAATTTTCTATATTTTTATCCTGAGGTCAAACATATTTTATCTTCTGAGAAACCCATGAAATATGAAATGATTGCCACATCATCAATAACTAGCAAATAGCATTTGATGTAAGCTAGCCCTTGACTTTTGTTACATAATTTCATCTCGTAAATCTATCAAGTAGGTGTTAATATTATATCCATTTTACAGATGACCAAACTGGCACAGATTGTTTAAGAAAGTTGTCCTGGGTCACAGTTTGTTCTTAACCACTTGGCATACTACAGTGACTCTATTAAACAAAAAAAGAATATTTTTTCTCATTTTACAGATTTGGAAACTCAGGTGCAAACATCTTTTTCAATTGCTAATCTATGAATTTTAGGCAAAACATTCATATTCTGCATGAAATTTCTGCAAAGCAAATGGTATTATAAACAGTTTTTAATACAATTTTTAGAATAGGACAATAATGATTTACCAAATCCATCATATAATTTTGCTCTTGCCAATTCTGAGTGTGAAATTGACTAACATCAATGGTAATATTTGATTTAATATTACAACTTAATAATTATATTACTTAATATCATTTAATCACCCTTCTTTTAACAACAAATATACATTTTGTTTTTTTACTGTGTTTTTATGTACAAGTGAAAGTGTGTGATTATTTTTTCCTCAAAGCATTCCATACAAATCGTATCTGCTAAGGTGGATTTACACTTTGTCATTAGAGAATGCGACAAAGGCTTTAGTGCATTAATTTCAGAAATTTAAAATCTAGTGAGAGAAAAGTGCAATAGGATACAATAGTTTTTATTGTTTTAAAAATGTTTATGTTAGAAATCTAAAAGACCGTGCTTGGAAGAACATACCTTAAAGGAAAGTAATAAGCAGCTGGAAGATTTGGATCTAGTATATAGGTATCTCCATGATTATTTATTTCTCAGTAAAAAAGAATTCATCTTTCAAATTTTAATATAATTTGTAGCTCAAATCTTGATGAGCAACCTGATCACCAATCTAAAGTATTTCATAATATCATTAATAATCAATGTGTGTTAAATCTAATCTAATTTTAGTCTTTTAAGAAAAAAATAAATCTTTAATATGTATAAATTGAATGTTTATTATATCAGGAACTTTTATTCTTAGTGCTCACGCGTATCAACTAAGTATATTTTCATCACAATCACTCATTCACAAAAATGCACCTGTATTGTAAATACCAGACTTGTAGAAAAACTTCTGTTTAATCTTGGGTGGTCTCTCTGCCCAGGTTTGATTAAATATGTCTTTTCACAACAGGTGACTTTTTAATTGTTTTCTTATGGCAACCCATTTATTCTTCAGGCTTTGTTTGGCTTGCATTAGTTTTCAGAGTTAATGACCATGTGTGAGAACATGCTGAGTACAGGTGGCCAATGGTTATGCTGAGAATGTGGGTGTTATAGCAAATGCAGCGGGCAAGTGATTTAACTTTACCAATTAATAGAGTGGTGAATAGTTCCCTAACCCTCAAGGCCTTTCAAACAGAAAACAAGCTCAGAATAAGCACTTGGTAATGCAAGTATGAAATAAAGAATAAAGAACCTTGTTCTCTGTATTTTCGGGCTTGCTTTCTTTAGCGGGTTAAGTCTTTTTCCCTTGCACAGCTTAAGGGCTCAAATCAACTTTTTCAGAGTGGCTTCTTTTTTGTGTGGTCAGTTCCATTAGTAAACTTGACATTTTCCTCCCTTTGACTTTTGCATCTCATTGTTCTTCTGGAAGCCTAGTGGGCTGGCAATTTGAGTCCTGGGGCTGCCTTGTTTATTTCCTCTTAGCCAACAGACAGGGGAATTACTATAATGAGGAGCATTATAATCCCTAGAGCCCAAAATAAATTCTAATTATTAGATATCCTTAAAATAAGTTCAAGAACAGAAGCTGTATTAGGAGCAAAATAATTATGCCCAGGCAATCCTGACAATCATGACTGAAGAGAACCAAAAGGAAAAAATGAGATCTTTGGACTACATACGAGGCAAGAAACTAGCACCCAACTCAGGAAGGGCTTTTCCACTGGGCTTAACTTTTTTTTTCTTTCCTGTCTGACAAAAGGCACATTTGTTTGCAATTAGCTTAGGTAGAGGAAATAGCATCTGAAGTCTTGTTTTCCAATTGGAATGACCCCTATGACCTACTATGAAGACACTCAGAATATTTGTTCAGTCTTGGTTAGCTATGCAGGAGGGTGAGGCAATTTTAACAAATGCAAACGCATCTGCCAAATATTTGTAGTTTCAAAATGACGCAAGTTCCATACTTTGAAAAAAATCAAACATTTAAAGATGTTTTAAATAAAAGGTACTGAGTTCAACTGCAGTACCCATCTTGGGATAGTAAAAACCCTTGATGTGCACTAAATTGATAAACACCAATGAACACAGCAGGTTTCGACAGCGTCAATACGATGACCTGTCAAAAAAGTAGGATGAGGGGAATTGTAGACAATGTCTGCAAGGAGTTGAACTTTATTTTAAACCAATGTGGAGCCATATAATCTACAGCAAAATCTATGTAAGTTGTTCTGCATCTAGTTTCCTTTCAGCACATCAACTAATTCCTATAATTATTATCTGACAGAGAAAAAGGAGTGGTTAAATTTTATTGGCCTTTTTAAAAAATAGTCCAATACCTGAAATAATTTCAAAATGTTGGATTTTAGATATGGTAATTCAGATTCTCCATATTGTTATGGTCACACTTTAAAAATTTGAACACAAATAGTATTTATACTATTTTCTTAACTTTTTTTTCTTTTAATACACCCTTGAATTATGACTTATATCGATTAACTTTAGTGGTTTCTTTCTGAAAAACTGAACCAGCATGACTTAATGGGGAAAAGAAAGCTCAGTACTGAAATACTTTAGGAAAAACAAACTTCTTTTCCACCTTCCACCACCTCATCCCCACTTAATTCAGTGTTACATGAAATATACCTGTTCTTCTAGGTATCCTCCTTTTAGAAATTAGGGAGTAAACAATGAACAGAGAACAGGAAGAAGGGGGTTCTTCTCTCCCAGTTCTCCAATATGAAGATTTCTAGAAAGGTAAAGTTAAAAGATTGCGGCACTGAGGCAGGAGCTAAGATCTTTACTTCAGGCTTGAAAGTGTTCACTAACGTGATCTCACAAGCTCAAAATAAAAAATGTTTTCCTCCCACCTTGTAAAGAAAAACTATGTTAATTAATCTTTTAATGCCTTCGAGAATTCCCCAAAGTAAATTGGTAGCTAAAAAAAATCTTTTTTTGAAATACAACTGGTAGAAATTCAGGTTTCTACTAGAAACTAAGGTGTGAATGGATGGCAGGAAAGGTTTAGTGGTTGACTTAAACATCTGAAACAAATGTCTTTTAGGTACATTTTGCCAACCCTGTCCTATATCTTCCTTCCTGAAATCTACAATTCCTTTGATATTCATTTGCCTTATAAAAAGTCACCATCTCTGTCAAGACAAATGAGAAGACCTTCAAAACTTTTCCTTTTTTTGCAGGAAGGAGTTAGTTTTTTTTTTTATCTTGTTCTTTCACATACTTTACATAATTACCTGGGCTTCTGTAGGCCATTTTGAATAGATTGGTTATCTTTATAATACTGCTTTTTCACGGGTAATAAGTAATATGATATAACTGTCCATTATTTTGGTCTTTATCATTAAATTTCAGTAAAGTTTAATGTTTTCCATAAAAGGCTTTTATATCTTTTGGTGGGTTTATTCTGATGTTCTTTAGATTTTATTACTATTCTAAAAAATATTTTCTAGTTACATGTTTTTTCAGGTGCTATATAGAACTCCAACTGATTTTCTGTATAGATTTGTATCCATCAATTTTACCAAAATCTCTTTATAATTCTAACAACATAGCTTTCTATATTGGAATTTTGATTGTTTCTTATTGCATAGCAAATACTCCCAAACATAGTGGCTCAAAAGAACAATTATTTTATTATATCTCTCAATTTTTTAGAATGCATTTGCTTTGAAGCATCCTTCTTTGGACTGTTAGTCTGTTTTGATGTTAAAGTTATGATGACTTTAAAAAAGCACATTGGGAGAGTGCCAGTTTTGGCTCCAACATGTAAAGAGCTTGGTAACTCCCTTGTCACAATAAGAAAAAAAAATGAACAAACTCTAAATCAATGACTTTTCATAGGCCTATCAGAGGATTGCAATCACAAGGCAAACAACTGCTTCAAGATCTGGAAAAAGAGGTGAATATATGTAGTCAGAGCCAAGATCAGCCTAACGGAAGCAGTAGACATGGGAGACAATTATCAGGCTACAGAATAATGATAGCTGACTACAACTGAGAGAGCTGGAAGACACAGGTTCTATTTTAGAAGGAATTCTTAGGAAAATTCAAGGACAACAGGGGCATCAAAAACAACAAGGAAACTCTAAGAAACTGAAATCTCTGGCATCTATAGCAACAGCATACATGAAACACAGCTCAGCTCCTAGCCAGATCAACTTAAAACCTGACCAAAAAAAAACCCTAATTACCTCAGTTTCTATTACCCAACACTTCATGTCTAGCTGTCAACAAAAATGTGCATGACATATTAAAAGGTAAGAGAAGACACAGTCTGTAGAGACAAAAAAAAAAAAAGTATTTTTGAATCGGTTAAAACACTGTTTTTTTTAGATTCTGAAATAGGATATTTTTAAAAACTCTGGTTATGTTAAGAGCTCTCATGGAAAAGAATATGACATGTAAAAACAGATACAATACAATCAGAAGGGTGGAAATTCTAAGAAAAATAAAAATAAATGCCAGAAATAAAAAAAAAATTATGTAAAAGAAATGAAGAATGCCTTTGATCGTCTCATGAGCAGATAGGGCACAGATGAATAAAGAATCAGTTTGCTGAAAGACATGTCAACAGAAACTTTCCAAACTGAAATGTATAAAAAATTTTAAAAAGAATAGAATATTAAAGATCCATGTGACAATTACAAAGTCACCATATATCTTTACAAGAGTACCAGGAGAAAAAGAAAGGAGCACAAAAAGTATTTGAAGTAGTAATAAATGAAAGTTTTCCAAAATTAATGACAGACACCAAGCCACAGATCTAGGACCCTGAGAATACCAAGCAATATAAACATACACACAAAATCAACACCTAAGCATATCTCATTAAATGGCAGAAAATTCTGAAAAGAGTCAGGGGATTGAGGGAGGCACTTCCTAGAGGAACAAAGAAAAGAAATACATGAGCCTTCTCATGAGAAATCATGCCAGTAAGAAGAAAGAGTAAAAATAAAAGGTTGAAGGAAAAAATACACATGAACTAAGCAATCTGCATTTAGTGGCATAATTTTTCAAAAGTGAAGGAGAAGCAAAGATGGTTTCAGACAAATAACAACCAAGAGAATTCTCTGCCAGCAGGCCTGTCTAGTAAAAAATAGTAAAAGTAGTTCTTCAGGGAGAAGAGAAATTACATATATGTCAGAAACTTGGATGCACATAAAGAAAGAGCGTCAGAAATGAAATTGAAATGAAATATTTTATATTTCTTATTCTTAATCAATCTAATAAATAACTGTTAAAAATAATAGCAACAATGTATTAGGTGATTACAATATATGTATGAATGAAATAAATAATAGCATGGTGTTAGGAGAAGGGCAGGAGGAACTGCAAATATTATAAGGTAACTACATTACATGAAAGGGGTTCCACTAACTGTATTTATATCTGGAAAATCCTAGAGCAACCAACTGTTTAAATATTGTACAACTTGCATAATTGATATGCAAAGAAATGAAAGAAAAGTGGAATTACATAAAATGACCAAGTATAACAAAGTAACACTGACAACACCAAATGAGGGTGTGGAACAGCACTGACACTTTAGAGGAGAGTTTGGAAAATTTTTATAAAACTAAAAAAGACTCTTGACTATATGATCCAGAATCATGCCGCTTGGTTGGTATATATGCAAAGGAGTTAAAAACTGATGTTCACATGAAATCCCTCACCCAGATGGTTAAAACAGTTCTAGCCACAACTGCCAAAACTAGGAAGCTACCAAGTTATTCTTTTGGTAGCTGAATAGATAAACTGTGGTACATCCATACAAAGAGATATTATTCATCACTAAAGGAAATGAACTATCAAGCCATGAGAAGACATGAGTGCAAGTTAAATATATATTACTGAGTGAAAAAAATAAACCTGAAAATTTAACATACCATATGCTTCCAAATATATTACATTCCTTAAAAGGTAAAGCAATGCAGATAATTAAAAATTAGTGGTTGCCAGTGGCCAGCAGGCAGGGCATGATAAATGCAGAGCACAGAGGATTTTCAGGGCACTGAAACTATTCTGTATAATCATGGATATATGCCACTGTATAGTCATCCGCATCCATGGAATGTACACCACCAAGTATAAATCCTAATATAAGCTATGGACTTCGGATGATGATGTATCAGTGTTATCAAACATAACAAATGTACTACTCTGGTCAGTGATGTTGTACTGGGCAGGTGAAGTGTGTTTAGGGAGCAGGAACATACAGGGAATCTCCATTGCTTCTGTCTTGTGAACTAAAACTGCTTTAAAAATAAAGTCTTTTAAAAAAAAGGCAGAAAATAAGGAGATAAAAAAAAGAACAAGTGTAATTAACAGAAGACAGTTACAAACATGACAGATATTAATCCAACTGTATAAATAATCACATTAGACAAGAAAGATCTAAATATATCAATTAAATATGCCAACAAACTGGACAATCTGGACAAAATGGATAAAGTCCCAGAAGCATACCATCTTCCAAAACTAAATCAGGAAGAGTCGGAGAATCTGAATAGACAGATTGCACATAACAAAATTGAAACAATAATCAAAAAACTCCCCGAAAAACAATAGCCCTGGACCAGATGGCTTCACAGGTGATTTTACAAAATATTCTGAGAAGAACTAATACCTCTGCCTCTCAAACTATTTCAAAAAATTCAAGAAGAGAGAAGGCTTCCAAGCTTATTTTATGAGGCCAGCATTATCCTAATTCCAAAACCAGATAAAGACACTACAAAAAAAAAGAAAATTATAGGCCAAATTCCTGATGAAAATAGATGCTAAAATCCTCAAAAAATATTAGCAAACTGAATACAGCAATGCATCAAAAAAATCATACACCATGATCAAGTGGGATTTATTCTGGGAATGCAAAGTTGGTAAAATATTCGCAAATGAATAAAAGTGATTCACTACATAAGGAAAACGAAGGATAAAAACCACATGATCATATCAATAGGTGCTGAAAAAAGCATTTGATAAAATCCAGCACCCACTTATGATAAAAACTCTTAGCAAAGTGGGAATAGAGGGAACATATCTAAACATAATGAAGGCTGCCATATATGACAAACCCTTCACACTCAATGGACAAGAACTGCAAGTGTTCTCCTTAAGATTGGGAACAAGATAGGATGTCAGCTTTAACTTCTCTTATTCAACATAGTACTGAATGCCCTAGTCACAGCAGTCAGACAAGAATAAGAAATAAAAGGCATCCAAATTGGAAAGAAAGGAGTAAAACTGTCTTTACTTAGAGATGACATGATACTGTACAGACAGAATCCCAAAGATTCCACTAAGAAACTACTAGAACTGATAAATGAATTCAGCAAAGTAGCAGGATACAAAATATATATCCAGAAATCAGCTGCATTTTTATATGTCAATAACAAACTAACAGAAAGGGAAATTAAGAAAACAATCTCATTCACGATTGCGTAAAAGAAAACACCTAGGAATAAAGGTAACCAAGGATGTAAAAGACCTATACTCAGAAAATAATAAGAGACTGAAGAAAAATTGAAGAAGATACAAATAAGTAGAAGCACATACCACATTGATGTATAGGAGGAAGTAACATCATTAAAACTTCCAACTATCCAAAGTAATGTAAAGATTCAATGCAATTTTTATCAAGATTCCAGGGACGTATTTCACAGAATTAGGACAAATATTTCAAAAATTTATATGGAACCACAAAATGCTCCACAGAGCAAAAACAATCCTGAGAAAGGACAAAGTTGGAAGAATCTATCTAATATGAAACTATAGTAATCAAAACAACATGGTACTTTTATAAGAACAGACACATAGATCAATGAAACAGAATGGAAAGCCCAGAAATAAACCTACATCTTTATAATTAATCAATATTTGACAGAAGAAACAGGTACATACATGGGCTAAAGATAGTCTATTTAATAAATGGTGTTGGGAAAATTGGACAGATACATATAGAAAAATGAATCTAGACCACTTTCTTACACCTCCCACATGAATAAAATCAAAATAGATTAAAGACTTAAATGTTAGATATGAAACTATAAAAATTTTAGAAAAAAACATAAGCAGCAAAATCTTAGACATTGTTTATAGCAATCTCTTAATCAGATGCATCACGCCAGGCAAGAGAAACAAAAGAAAAAGAAAACAAATGAGACTACCTCAAACTAAAAAGGTTTTGCACAGCAAAGGAAAACATCAGCAAAATAAAACGACAACCCACAAAATGGAAGAATATATTAGTCGACACATCTATAAAGGGTTAGTATCAAAATTTATAAAGTACTTACAAAAATCAACACCTAAAAACAAACTACCCTATTAAAAAATAAGCAAAGGACCTGAATAGACACTTCTCCAAAGAAAACAGGCAGATGGCCAATAGACATATTAAAAAATGTTCAATGTCACTAACCATCAGAGAAATACAAATTAAAACTGCAATGAGATACCACCTCACATCTGTCAGAATGGCTATCATCAATAAATCAACAAACAAGTGCTGGTGAGAATGTGGAGGAAGGGGAAGACTTTTGCACTGTTCGTGGGAATGTAGACTAGTGCAACCACTGTGGAAAGCCATATGGAGATACCTCAAAAAATTAACAGTGGATCTGCTTTTTGACCCAGTGATCCCACTTCTGGGAATATATCCAAAGGAACTCACAAAACTAATTCAAAAGAACATAAGCACCCTTATGTTCATTGCGGCATTATTTACAATGACCAAGATGTGGAAACAGCCTAAGTGTCCACCAGTAGATGAGTGGATAAAACAACTATGGGACATTTACATGGTGGAATATTACTTGGCTGTAAAAAAAGAAGAAAATGTTACCCTTTGCAACAGTATGGATGGACCTAGAGAACATTATACTAAGTGAAATAAGCCAATCAGAGAAAGAAAATACCATATGATTGCACTCATATGTGGAATCTAATGAACAAACTGAACTAACAAGCCACACAGAGACAGACTCCTAGATGGAGAGCAGGCTGACAGGCTAAGGTGGGAGGGGAATTTAAGGGGTGGAGGGATGGAGCAAAAAGGAAAAAGGATTAATGGACATGGACAACAGTGTGGTGCTTGCAGGGGGAAGGGGATTTGAGGGGACTAAATGGTAATGGAAAAATACAATAAAAAAATAAAAAAGACAAAATGATAATACTCAAAATATAGACTACAAATAAAATCATGGATAATAAAAAGTTAAAGAATCAAGAAAGATTCAGGGCATGCTTGCCCTGACCAGTGTGGGTTAGTTTGTTGGAGCGTCATCCCATAAACTGAAAGGTCATGGGTTCAGTTCCTGGTCAGGGTATGTGCTGGGGTTGCAGGTTCAGTCCCCAGTGCAGAGCGCATGCAAAGGCAACCCTCGATGTTTCTCTGTCACATTGACGTTCCTCTCTCTCTCCCTCTGTCCCTTCCCCTTTCTCTCAAATAAATAAATAGTTATTTTTTAAATGTATAAAAAATAATGATATGTTATTTTCAGGAAAAGCAGACTTCAAAACAAAGAATATTGTTAGTGAGGTAATACATAATGATAATGGGGTCATACTAGAATGGGTAGGCCCCAAATCTAATATGACTAATATCCTTATAAGAAAAAGGCCAAGTGAATGGAGAGAGAGAGGAGAGAGAGAGGAGAGAGAGAGAGAGAGAGAGAGAATGCCATATAATGATGAAGGAAGGCAATGACTGGAATTATGCAACTAGAAGCCTATGAATACCAAAGATTGTTGGCAAACTATCAGAAGCTAGAAAGATGCAAGGGGCAATGATCCTACAGCAGGACTACTTCAATACCAAATCAGAATAAAATATTTTTAAAAAACTAAGATCTGCTGAGAATTTATAATGATGAAATTCCTTAAGAAAATAATAATAAATTGAATTCAGCAATGTACAAAAAAATTTTTTTTAAAAACAAGCTATTATACATAATGATCAAATAGGTTTCATTCTAGAGGTATAAATTTGGTTTGACATTTGAAAATCAATTCATGTAATCTACCACACCAACAGGCAAAAAGAAAAATTATATGGTTATATCTAGAGTTGCAGGAAAACATTTGACAAACTCTAGCACCCGTTTATGATGAAAAAAAAAGACTCAACAAACTAGGAATAGAGGGGAACTTTCTCATCGTGATTTTTTTTTTTAATTTTACACCTAACATCACACACAATGCTGAGAAACTAGTTGCTTTCTTTTGAAGTTGGAACTCAAGAAAATAATATATCATGATCGGTATTGTACTGAAACTCTTGGTTAGTGCACTAAGACAATAAAATAAAATGGATACATATTGAAAAGTGGGAATTAAATTGCCTCTGTTTTACTTACATAAAACAATTATCTACATAACTGTTTATGTAGAAAATTCCAAACAATCAACACCAACAAAAAATCCTGAAACTAATAAATAATTATAATGCAGCTACAAGATATGAGGTTATTGTATAAAAAATAATTGCATTCATATACAAGCAATGAGCAATTCAAATTTGAAATTAATAGCATAATACTATTAGTATTACCATGCAGAAAAAGAAATAGAAATCTTAAAATTTTGTACAAGATCTTTACAAAAAAAAAACCAACCCAGAAGACTCCAGTTGAAGAAATCGAAGATCTAAATAAATGGAAGAATAGTCCATGTTCATAAATATTAAAACCCCGTATTGTTAAGATGTCAATTCTTCCTAAAATGATTATAGATTGAACACAATCCCAGGATGTTAGTTTGTGAATATTGACAAGCTCTTTCTAAAGTTTACATGGAAAGGCAAAAGATTCAGAATAGCCAACATAATGCTGGAACAGAAAAATTTTTTCTGACACAATTTTTATTATCCATGATTTTATTTGTATTTTAGACTCGCTATAAGACCAAGACTTCATGGTGTTAGTGAAAGATAGGCAGATTAATGGAATAGGATATAGAAGCCAGAATTAGACCCACACAGATATATTCAACTGACTAACTAGTAAAGGCAATTTAATGGAGAAAGTATTGTCTTTTTAACAAATGGTGCTGGAACAACTGCATACCTATATGAAAAACAAAAATTTTAAGGAATCCAGACACTGAGCTTAAAACCTTTCACAAAATAAACTTAAAATAGACCATAATCTAAAATGTAATTTGACAAATTAAACTATATTAAATTATTTTTTATGACAAAAGGCACTATTAAGAGACTAAAAAAGACAAAGCACAGATTGGGAAAAATTTTGCAACACATATCTAATAAAAGACATGCATCCAATATATATAAATAATTCTTACAATTCAGTAAGAAAACAAGTGACTCAATTTATATGTGAACACACTATCTGAACAAACACCTCACCAGAGAAGATAAACAGATGACGAACATATGAAAAGATACTCAATATAGTATGCCATTAGAAAATTTCACATTAAAACAATGAGAGATGACTACACACCTATTAAAATGGCTAAAATACAAAACAATGACAACATCTAATACATAAAACAAACAAACAAACAAGAGACAAACAATACCA
Organism: Pteronotus mesoamericanus; assembly: GCF_021234165.1. Classification (NCBI taxonomy): domain Eukaryota; kingdom Metazoa; phylum Chordata; class Mammalia; order Chiroptera; family Mormoopidae; genus Pteronotus; species Pteronotus mesoamericanus. The sequence goes on along the minus strand of NW_026555285.1, from coordinate 34,358,527 downwards.
AACTGTGGTGAAGATTCAGAGCAAGATGAACTATCAGTCATTGCTGGTGGGAATTCAAAACGGTTCAGTGTTTGCAAAACACTGTGGCAGTTCCTTGCAAAGCTAAACATGGTCTTACCATATGTTTATCTTATCAAACTGAAAATTTATGTCCACACAAAAATCATTAAACAATGTTTACAGCTGTATTTATAATGATCCAAATCTAGAATCAATAAAAATGTCCTTCAATATGTAAATTGATAAACAAACTGTGGTACATCCACACAATAGATTAAATTCCATGATTAAAAGAACTGTCAATCCATGAAAAAACATGGAGAAAACGTAAATACATATTGCTAAGTAAAAGCAGTCAGTTTGATAATGCCATGTGCTGCATTATTCCAATGATATATGACATTCTGAAAAAGGCAAAACTAAAAAGGTAAGAAAAAGATTAGTGGTTGCCAGGGGTTAGGAAGTGAAGGGGTGAATAGAATACAAGGGGTTAGCCCAGTAAAAGTCCAGCCATTGTTAATATAGCAAGAATGGTTTGTGTGACATCCATGTAAGCTGGCAGCCAAGGAGAATGGACTGGAATGTGCCTGCACGAACAATGATGACGTCACTGTACTAGTCAGTGGGGGCAGTAGACACCACTGAATGAACACATGTACTTTGTGGCCATCACATTCAAATGACTGAGCCAGTAGAGTGACAAATCTGCATCAAATTTTGTATTAAGATTTAACATTTCTCCATGGAAACTATTCGGGTGATTCAGAAGGCCACAGCTATGGAAAATGGTGATTGACAACTTCATCATGACAACACGGCCACTCATGCATCACACCTTATGCAGTTTTTTGGTGACCCAGGTGACTTAGTCCCCCTACATCCCAGATCTGGTGCCCTGCAACTTCTGATTTTTCCCAAAACTAAAATCACCTTTGAAAGGGAAGAGATTTAGACTGTCAATGAGATTCAGGAAAATATGACAGGGCAGCTGATGGTGACTGGGAGAACTGTCTGAGATCCCGAAGTGCCCTACTTTGAAGGGGACTGAGGCATCATTGTCCTATGTACAGTGTTTCTTGTCTCGCATTTTCTTCAATAAATGTCTCTATTTTTCATATTACATGGCTGGATAACTTCTGGGCAGACCACATACACAGTGGATTTTTAGGTCAGTGGATCTAATCTGTATGAAAAGTCAATGGTTGATACATGGCATCATGCATTTGTCAAAACCTATATAATTGTAAAATATGGAGAGTGAGCCTTAATATAAACTATAAACTTTGGTTGTAAGGGGTTCATTAATTTTAGCAAATACACCACACTAACGCATGATTTTAATAATAGGGGAAACTATATGGGAAAGGGGGTACATGGAAACTCCATACCACACTATGCATTCAGTTTTTTGTGAATCTAAAATGTACCAGAAACTAAAGTCCATTAATTTTTTTTAAAAAGTTAATTGGGGAGTAAAATCACTTTTTCTATGATTCTTAAGAGTATATTAAGGACTTGACTGGGATATTCCTTGCTTCGTTTATTTTAACGGTGGCCACTCATTAATGTTCTGCTGGCAGATGGGCAGGTCTGGAATGTCCAAAATGGCTGTACTCACATGTCTGGAGCCTTGGCAAGAATGAATGAACAGCTGGGCTTATCTGGGACTAAGGATCTGAATGCACACATAGCATCCCTAGCAAGTTGTTCTCAGTGTAGTTCAGCTTTTTCCATGGTGACCAGGGCTCCCAGAGAGAGTGTTGTATGATTTAAGAAGTAGAACCTGCTGGTTTCCTAAGTCTTGCATCCAGAGAATATCATTTGTTTACGGCCTTCACAGACTCTCCTGATTCAAGGAGAGGAGACCCAACTCTTGATGAGAAGGATGTCAGGTAATTTATTACCACCTTTAATATGCCACATTCTTAATGAGATTACTAATATCATTTCATCTTAATTATAATATTAACTGTAGATATTGTAGGTGTCTTTATGCCTTTTACTAGCTTGGTGAAATTTCCTTTCGTAATTAAATTTTTTTAAAAATTGATGTTGAAAAATTTTAATGTTTTTCATTAAAAAACATTTAAATATTTAAAATTTTTTTTGTTTTTTCAAATTTTTTCAATTACAGTTTACGTTCAATATTATTTTGTATCAGTATCAGATGTACACTATAGTGGTTAAACAGTTGTATATTCTACAAAGTTTTCCCCTGATATTTCCAGTCCCCAAGTGTCACCATACACACATATTACACTATTACTGACTGTATTTCCTATGCTGGTCTTTACATTGCCATGCCTATTTTGTAATTACATTTCTGTACTTCTCAGGCTCTTCACCTGTTTCACTCATTCTGCACACTCCCTTTTTGTCTGCCATCATCAGTGTCTTCCCTGTATCTATGAGCCTGTTTCTGCTTTGTTTGTTCATTTATATTGCTCTTTAGATTCCACATACAAGTAAAATCATATGGTATTTGTCTTTCTCTGGCTGGCTTATTTCATTTAGCATAATATCCCCTGGGTCCATTCATGCTGTCACAAATGGTAAGATTTTGTTCTTTTTTTATGGCTATTATTCATAGTTTTGATATTTTTATATTATTCTAAAAGAAGGCTTTTAACAATTCTTATTATACTGGTTTTTTGGCTGAAAAACTCTTTCTGTATATGCCCTTCTCCTCTAAATAACAGCTTTGCTAGGTAGAGTAATCTTGGTTGTAAGTCTTTACTTTTCATCACTTTGAATATTTTATGCCAGTCCCTTATGACCTGCAAAGTCTCTGTTGAGAAATCAGCTGAAAGTCTCATGGGAACTCCCTTATAGGTGACTAACTGCTTTTCTCTTGCAGCTTTTAAGATTCTCTTTTTGTATTTAACCTTTAGCATTGTAATTATGATGTGTCTCAGTGCGCACCTTTTTGGGTTCATCCTGTTTGGGACTTCCTGTGCTTCCTGGACTTGTGTGCCTATTTCCTTCACCAGGTTAGGGAATTTTTCTGTCATTATTTTTTCACATAGGTTTCCAACTCTTTGCTCTTTCTCTTCTCTTTCTGGTACCCCCAGGATGCAAATGTTGGTACACTTGAGGTTGTCTTAGAGGCTTTTTACACTATTCTCATCTTGTTTTGGATTCTTTTTTTCTTTCTGCTGTTGTGATTAGGTCTTTCCTGTTTCCTTATACTTCAAATCACTGAATTCATTCTCTGCTTCATTTTCTTTACTGTCGACTCACTGTAATGTATTCTTCATTTCAGTTAATGCATTCTTCATTTCTGACTGGTTCTTTTTTATTGTTTCTATGTCTCTTTTTATGCTGTTGAAGTTATCACTAAGTTCTTTGAGTATCCTGATAACCATTGTTTTGAACTCTGCATCTGGTAGTTTGCTTGCCTCCATTTCATTTAGTTCTTTTTCTGGAGATTTTTCCCATTCTTTCATTTGGAGCCTGTTTCTTGTCTCCTTATTTTGGCTGCTTCCCTGTGTTTGTTTCTATTTATTAAGTACAGCTGTTACATTTCTTGGACTTGGTAGAGTAGCCTAATGTCCTGTAGGGCCTAGTGGCATAGCCTCCCCAGTCACTCAAGTTGGGCACTCCAGGAGTACCCCTGTATGGGCTGTGTGCATTGTCCTGTTGTAGTTGAGCCTTGATTGCTGTTGGCAGGTTACTGAGAGGAATCGATTCTCACTCCAGTCAGCTGTGACTGCATTGGAGGAGTTACTGTGCATGAGTCACCCTTATGGAGCCGAATTTGCTTTGGTAGGGCTTTGGTCCTTGCTGAGCCCACTTCTTAAGTGTATCATTCATGAAGAGGGTAGAGTTGTAATTCAGCATGGCCTGAAGATGTCCACCGGGTGCATCAGCTCTGAGGCTTCCATAAAAGTACAAGGTCAGCCACTGACTGGGGCAACCTTGCACAAGCTATAGAGAAGTCTGCAGATGGCTGCTACTTGTACTGGGGTTAGAGGTGACCATAAGAGGCCAAGCTGAGAATGAATGCCAATTGCCACTAGTGCCAGACTTCCTTAGCAAGAGGTACAGGGGTACACAGAGGCCAAGTGCCACATTTTTTTAAAAAAATTTAGGAAAGTCCAAAGAATGAGGCAAGAGAGGCAATTTGTGTGGAAAAATCACTGGACATGGCTTGGGTGGGCCTTCAAGTTGGGTGGACAAGAGTATCGGAATCACTAGGGTGGGGCCAACAGGGCTCCTAAAAGAAACAATGACCTCTGCCAGCATTTCTGTCTGGGAGAAAGCTGCCCCTCCAGCTCTCCAGCTTGGTATGACTTTTCTTCTTTATGAAATCAATGTGATATATTACTTAGTATACAGATTTAGTAACGATAAAATGGTCTCAAGTAAAAATAATTTAAAGATGCTAAAAGTTTTTTCTTTCTCATTTAACAGACCAGGCATGAGGAATACAATTCTGGTATAGAATCTATTCCTGGTTCTTTCTGCTTTATCATACCTTCATTCTTAAATTGTACATAAGGGTACAATATTGACATCAACACTTCTGCACACAGAAAAGGGATAAGGGGTGAAATCAGATATATTTCTTTTTACTTAAGAGAACCTACTAGCAGTTAAACACATCACACCATCTCACATCCTTTTGGCCAGAATTTAGTCCCATGGCAGCATATGTTTGCAAAGTACCCTGGGAAATTAGCTGTTCTGGGAAAGCATGTGCCTATGTTTAAAATTTTTTTGAAAATTTATCACAAGACTATTTCTGAGAAGACATATTTCTAGACAAAAATTGTATTTCTATGGGAGAAGGAGAAAATAAACCCTGGGACAATAAATAGTCCTGACACATGTGGCAAATTATAAAAATTACTTTTCTAACATTAATCAAGGCTTGCATATCTGGAATAAATGTAGTTAGCTCATGTTGAATATTGCTTTCTTGAACAATGCTAATTTGCTTTGCTGCTTCTTTGGTTTAAGAGTTTTTTTCATGAGAAAAATGGACCTATACAGTTCCTTTATTATGATATCCTAGTCTCTTTTATTATCAAAGTTATGCCAATCTCAAAAAATTAATTTTGGAATGAAACTTTTTAAATTTTTTAAATCATTGATTTTTAGAGAGACAAAGAGGAAGGGAAAGGAGAGGAGAGAGAGAGAGAAACATCGACTTGTTGTTCCACTTATTTATACAGTCATTGGTTGCTTCTTGTAAGTGCCCTGACCAGAGATTGAAACTACAAACTTCATGTATTGGAACAACGCTCTACCCAACTGAGCTACCTGGCCAGGGCCTGAAACCATTTTTCAAAATTCATATTTTATTTATTTACTTTTTATTGAATTTATTGGGGTAACATTGGTTAATAAAATTATATAGGTTTCAGGTGTACAATTCTATAATACATCACCTATATATTGTATTGTGCATTCACCACCCCTAAATTCCATATATATGCGTGTGTGTGTGTATATCTATATAATTCTAACATATACATAATTCTAATATATATATCTAATTCTAATATATACACATATTAGAATATATTCAAATTATTTCCTTGAGGCTTGGTCTCTTTGTTTTATGGATATACTACCAATTTAAAATCACTTTAGTCACTTTTTCTCACCATATAGGTAGCCTGTATAAACACAAACTGAAATGAGGGTTAACTGTTTTTCCTCTCCTCCAGCTGCCAAGCTGAAGACAAGTTTTAGTTGTTTTGCTGTTGCTTTTGTTTTGTTTTGCTCCCACTCTCTGCTTAGCAGTTTTATTTCCCTTCTGCCCTCATGATGCCAGTGAAATCATTTTCCAGCTTTCCAGAAGGAGTCCCTTATTTCGTCTCCAACCCTAGGTAGGCATTACCTCCTCACTCTCATTCCCATACAACTATGAGAGCAGACATTCAAGGTATTCAGGGTTTGTTTTTTTTCAAGTCATGATTAAGATAAAACAGACTTGGATGGTTTTTTACCTTCTATCTGGATGTTCTCATTGCACGTTTGTTCTCTACGGGATTTCTCCTGACTTGCCACCTCAGCAATACCGCTGTGAATGTGTTTAGTTTTTCTGTCTCACGCAAGTACACATACCTGCATACCAGCATGTTAGCTGTTTCAAGCGGGAAAGTCAGTCAAGATATCAGGTCTACTTTATGGCCACGAAGAGAAATGGCAGAGATATCTAATTCATCTCCCCTCCTGCTCCTTCACTCCAAGTCTCCATCATTAAATAGGACGAATTATGTAACTTATATGTACCTATATAATTAAATTTCACACACTACTTTAACCAAAATGTTTAAGTCAACTATAAAAAGTTATTAAGTATAAATGTCCAGGTAATTACTTCATTTGTATATTTTAAGTGAATATGTTACCTAAAGAATATATCTGATTACATGACTTAGTTGTATATAAATCTTTAGTCCTCACTGTCAAATATAGAAAGCTGCTTCTATACCTTAACTGTACATTAAAAGAATCTCAAAAATGGCCCCAGTTGATCCTTCTATAGTTCTCTCTGCAAACCTTTCCCACAATTCCTGTTTCTCTGCATACAGTTTCGTACACTGCCCAGAGCAGTCCCTATTACTTCATGAAAATTATCATCACTTTCTTGTTTTGTTGCCTATAATACTGAGATACTATCTACATGGACTGGTTTTTATTTTTATGTCCATGTACCAAAACCGTACTTACCCTTGATGTCTCAACGGCCATGTGTAATAGCTCCCTCATCAATATTACCAAAATACCTTTCAAAATAATCTCATGATTCACATTGTAATCATTGTTCCATATGCCTACCCTTCTAAACTACGTCATTTCTAAGAACAGAGACCATACTTTGATCACACTGGACTCTCTCCCTAGGAATCTAGGACTTCGCTCAATGTGTTTGTCAATATTCATATAAATATAGAAATCAATTATATTTTCCTTTCTGTTCTTTTTAAACCAAAGAACAATAAATGTAGATTGCTAAAGTTATCCATGTCAGGCATTGGATATATTTTCCACTGAGACTTAATTTAATAAAATAAAATAAAGCAAAGTAAAACAAATAAAATAAAAAGCACAGAGGACACTAACAAAACAACAAGGGGATTTTTACGAGTGGAAGGATTTAGGCTGAAAGGCAGGAATCTCTCTGGGCCTCTCAGAACTATGCAGCTGTACTGCTGGCTGAGGTCTGTAGTTTAAGAGATATTTTCTAAGTCTGTTGTTGTTATTAATTTGAGGAGAAGAGGTCTCTGTAGAGGAAAAAAATCCAGGATTTTTTGTTTCCTTTTCCATCACTCACAGTCACTGTAATGTCAACACCATTTAGGTCAAATTTCAGGCATTCAAAATGTGCAGCTTCGTCCAGCTGCAAGAACTAAAAGTCTTCTAGAGCAGTATAGCCTGACCAATAAAATATGTCTGAGGGTGTTAGTAACAATTAACAGGTGTGGACCTTCCCCAGAAAGCTTTCATATGACTTGAAATGTATAAAGTAGTATACTTGGATTTCATAACAATTGCATATAAGCAAATATGTATTTGTTTCTATTAGTGCATCTCAAAGAATTGGAGTTATTCTACCATGTATATTAAATCACATCAATATATATTAGAAAAGGGCACCTCAGCCCCTCATCCAAGGCTATGCTTGTTGGATAAGGTCATGGGCTATGCTGCCCAATGGCCCATCTCTGAACCTCTTTTCTTCCATTACCAGGAAGGTTAAAATCCTCTTCAAATTATTTAATCTACCTAACTTTTGGCTTCCTCATAAATAAAGTGGAGATAAAAATACAACTGATGGTGTTATTGTGAAAATTCAGCATGGTAACACACATATCAATTCTGGCCCAAGATGAGCAATCATTAAATGTTAGCAATCATTTATTAAAATTTTTCTACAGATATTAAATCACAGACAACCTCTTATCCTTCTGCCTTTTCTGCTGCCTTCATCTTCATCATGCTCTCTAGTAGCTTATTCATTTGCTTTTTTCCTGGCAGTGGGCCACACCCTTCCTTTCCAGTCTGCCAAAATCCACACAATTAATCAGGTCAATAATGCACTTACAACCTGCCTACGTTTTCCTCTCTTTTGTTCTTCTGTTATTTCTACTTTACCAATCCCTACATTTCAAATACTCCTATTGCCCAATTTCTCTTCCCATATTTGTAAACTGAAGCAAGTCACCAAACAATAATGACCGAGTCAACTGATCTCAGCTGGGTTCTCATTGTATCTCGGTAATTCTTTTATTTATCACTTGTTGACTCCCTATTGCATTCCTAACTGCAGCTGTTCCAAATGTTTCCGCTCTGCTCAAGTCCCTAATCCCAGCCCTCCTCCCTTCCCTCTTAGCACATAACCTCACCTCCTACTGAGAAAATTGAAACCATCCCAACCTAAGTTTACACAATTTCCCTCCTCTTTCACTCCAAAAGTCTGAGCATCTCTCTCTCTTTTGCATTAACATCAGGAAATGATTCCCTTCGCAGGGAAACAGGATCATACTCTGGTGCAGGGCTTTGGGTTTGGAGTCAGACAAAGTTAGATAGTCTGTGTTGACATGGTAGGATGTTGACAAGTTTTCCAATTTCACAACCTCAATGCCTTCATCTCTAAAATGGAGGTGATAATTTCTACATACAGGGTAGCAAAGAATAATTAGCAGGTTTTGGCAGATAATAAACATTTAAAAAATTACTGATATTACGATTTGAAAAGCCAATGCTCTTTAACCTGCATTTTTGAAGTTACCTGCCCTAATAAAGATGATAATGATAATGGTGATGATGGTATAGGTAAATAATCTTCATGCCTTTACTACTAAGTTACTTGAGTTAATTCTTATTGTAAAAAGTTAGGTATTTTTTAAATGTTTGTCCTTGGCTTTATTTCCGTATTTTCTCAGAGCAATCTCATTTATTCTCATAGCTTTAATGATTAGATTGTCATAGATAAGCAATTTTATATTCTCTACAGCATGATTTTTAATTTTTTTATCAATATAAAAACTGGTTGTATTTTCAGTTTAGTATTCAAATGTCTCTTTTTTTCATTGTTTATACTTCATTGTTCAGATTACCTCAAAATACCTATACCTGAAAGGTCCTATCTAAATTGAGCATTAAAAAAAAAGAAATTTATCTTAATCCATGGAAAAAGTCTCTTCTTTGAATTCCTTATTTCTATTTAATAATCACTTCATATTCAAGTAATCTAAGCTTGAAATAATAAAGATATTTAAAGGGTTCTGGTCACAAATGTGATGTAGGTAAACGTGGTACTCGAATCCTCCCACCACCACATCAAAATTTCAACTAAACTACAAAGCAACTATCAGCCAGGACCATGTGAAACTAGCTAAACAGAAGACGACAACAAAGGTTATAAAGAAGAAGCCACATCAAGAATGGTAGGAATGGCAGAGACACGATGGGCTGCTCCCACACCCATGTAAGATGGATAAAATTTGGGAGAGATATCTCAGCTGCAGAGGTGAGGGATCCCAGCCTCACACCAGACCCACCAACCTAGGTCTTCAGTGCTGGGAAGAAAAGTCTCAGTAACTTTTGGCTGTAAAAACCATCAAGGACCGTGGCTGAGTAAGATGGAGGTCTCCTGAAGACTCAGGCATTTCTATGAAAGGGCCCAGGCACAGACTATTTGGACTCATTAGCCCTGAGTCCAGCACTGGAGCATGAGGCACATATGGGGAGGAATTGAATTGTCTGGTATTGGACTGAAAGCTGAAGTAGCTGTTTTCTCCCAGAGAGAAGTGCTAGCATAAGCCGTTGTTCCTTTTCTGAGTCCTCACCCCACAGATCTGGCAGACAGGCCTCGTGTCTGAGTTTCCACATCTGAGTCTCCAACAACCTGACTCACAGTGTTTCCCCCACCATGGTGATTCTCTGAGACCTCACCCCATCCAACTTTCAAGCCCAACCCAAATCATTTCCAGTGGCTTTTCAATACTAATAGTCTGTCTTGGCCTATGCTTCAGGCTTTCCTAAAATTTCTCAGATAAGCAGCATCTGCCTCAGTTGCTCTCCAAACCTCTCACTAAGTGGCCCCAGGTCTAACACTAGTGAGTGGCATCTGGCCTCAGTTTGCCCTTTTGCCTCTCCTGGACACCTCTAAGCCCAGCACAAAGAGTAGCCATGCTAGGTGGTCCCAGGCAGAACACAGGTGGCAGTTGACCTTGGCCTGTACCTCTCAGGAGGCCCCACAGCCACCTCCACAAGCAACACACTCAACAGTCAGACTCAGCAGGCACAGGCTACTCCCTGCTCCATGGGGTTGGCCCCTTCTCATCTGACCCTCCAAGGTGGTCCCAGCCAGTCTTTGCTACTCATAGGCCTGGGGGAAGTCCCTTCCCCTTGTCATGCCAATAGCAACCAATGTTCAACAACAATCGAAGGGTACACATAGCCCACATGGGGGTGCACCTGGAGTGCCCAGCTTGGCTGATCAGGAAGGCTGTGCCACTGGACCCTAAAGAACATTTACCATACAAGGCCACTATACCAAGCTCAGGATACATAGAAGTTCTATGTAATACACAGAAACCAACACAAAGGGAGCTGCCAAAATCAGGGGACAAAGAAACATGTTGCATATTAAAAAAGATAATAAAACCCAGAAAAAGAACTAAACAAATGGAGATAAGCCATGTACCAGATGCAGAGTTCAAAACACTGATTAGAAGAATACTCAATGATCTCAGTGAGAACTTCAACAACAAGATAGGAAACATAAAAATGGAACTAGGAAACATAAAGAAAAAGAGAACCAGTCAGAAATGAAGGCTACACTAACTGAAATGAAGAATACATTATAGGAAATCAACAGTGGAATAGATGAAGGAGAAGATCAAATTAGAGATTTGGAACATAAGGAAGCAAAGAATACCCAGTCCAAACAGCATTTAGAAATAAAAAAGTCCAAAAAAATGAGGACGGTATAAAGAGTATATGGGACAACTTCAAGCATCACAACATTCACATCATAGGGGTGCCAGCTGGAGAAGAAGGAAAGCAAAGGATTAAAAATATATGTGGAAAAAATGATGACAGTAAACTTCCCTATCCTGGTGAAGGCAATAAACATACAAGTCAAGGAAGCACAGAGAGTCCCAAACAAGATGAACCCAAAGAGCCCACACCAAGACACATCATGATTAAAATGCCAAAGGTTAAAGACAAAGAGAGACTCTTAAAAACAGCAAGAGAAAAGCATTTAGTTAGCTGCAAGTAGGTTCCCATAAGATTTGTCAACTGATTTCTAAACAAAAACATTGCAGGCCAGAGGGAGCAGCAAGAAATATTCAAAATGATAAAAAGCAAGGACCTACAGTGAAGATTAGTCCACCCAGCAAAGCTATCATTTAGAATTGAAGGACGGATAAAGAGCTTCCCAAACAAGAAAAAGTAAAGGAGTTCATTATCACCAAACCAGTATTACAAGAAATGTTAAAGGGTATTCTTTGAGACGGGAGGAAGGTTTAAAGGATGAGTGAAGAAGGTGAAAAGATTAGGTGGAAACTGGTAATTCCAGAGTAGTCATGGAAATGTGAAGTACAACATATAGGAATATAGTCAATAATATTGTAATAACTATGTATGGTGTCAGAAGGGCACTAAATTTATCCGGGTGATAATTTCGTAAGTTATATAATGTCTGATCACTGGGTTATATACCTGAAACTAACATAATATTGTATGTCAATTGTAATTAAAAAATAAAAAAATGATTTAAAGTAAAAAAGGATATTGAATCAGCAACAAATGTTTATTGATCTGTTATCTGTATTAAATCTTGGTACATAGCTGTGAGCAGGAAAGAGTGGTTCCTGAATTCTTAGAAATTACATTCTAATATGAAACACCCATTGAACAATTAATATGAGTGTTCACAATATCAGAAAGGGAGAGTACAAGATATAATGAAAATTACATAGCAATAAGATTTTATTAGCCTGGAAAGCTAGTAAAAAAGGCTGTCCTTGAAAGTTACCTGAAGTTATGCAAGATAGGGAAGCAGAGGAAGATGAAGAATACAAGCAGAGAGAAGAGTAGGTATGGGAGTCCTAGTATTCAGTGCTGGGGAACTGAATAACTAGAGGAAGGTGATTTAAAAGGAAGGAAGAAGTGTGATCTTACAGAGTTTCTAAGCCATGTTAAATTTTGACAATTTGCCCTAAAAAGCAAGAGGAGCCATTAAGACTTTTAAGTGAAGGACTAAAAAGACCCATGTGAATGTTTTAAAATTTTTATCCAGCTTTATTGAGATATAATTGACATAGAGCATTATTAATTTTAAGGTGTACAATGTGTTGATCTGAATATACTTACATATTGCAATATGATTACAACCCTAAGGTTAGCTGACACCTCCATCACATCACATAATTATCACTTTTTTTGATGGTGAAAACATTTAAAATTTACCTTCTTAGTAATTTTTAAGTATAGAATACAATGCTGTTAAATATAATCACCATACTATGCATTAAATTTCCATAATGTATTAATGTTATAACTGGAAGTGGGTACCATTTTCCCCAACCCCCCAACCACTGGTAACCACCATTTGACTATCTATTTCTATGAATTTGGCTTTTTTGGACTCCACATGTAAGTAATATCGTGCCATATTTGTCTATGTCTAACTTATGTCACTTAGCATAATGTGCTCAAGTTATTCATGTTATCATTAAAATAAGGATCCCTTTATTTCCGATGAATAAATAATTTTTTATTGTGTATATAATCTTCTTTATGTATTTATCTTGACAGACACTTAGGTTGTTTTCACATTTTGGCTATTGTGGACAATGCTACAGTAAACATGGGAGTGCAGATATCTCTCCAGTATTTGTTTTTATTTCCTTTGTCTATATAACCAGAAGTGGGATTCCTGGATCATATTGTAGTTCTATTTTTAATTTTTTTGAGGAAACTTTATGCATTTACTTCTGCATTTTTCATAACCTCCACAGTACATTGTTGTTATGTTTGCATTACTCATACAACATCATTAAAATGAACTATCTTCATACTGTTCTCTCTAGTGGCTATCCCTCTTTGCGTTCCCACCAGCAGTGCCAAGTGTTTCCTTATCTCCACATCTTTGCCAACACTTATCTCTTGACTTTTTGATGATAGTCATTCTAGCAGGAGTGGTGTAATATCTCGTAGTGCTTTAGGTTAACCTTCCTTAATGATTATTTTTTTTGAGCACCTTTTCAAGTACCTGCTGGCCATTTGTATTTCCTCTTTAGAAAATGTCTGTTCAGGACCTCTGCCCATTTTTAAATTGGATTATTTATTTTCTCACTATTGAGTTGTATAAGTTTTGATATATTTTGGAAATTAACACTTTATCAGCTGTATGTATGATTTGCAAATATTTCCTCCCATTCTGTAAGTTGTCTTTCATTTTGTTAATACTCTCTTTTGCTCTGCAGAAGTTTTTTGCTTTAATAAAGTTCCACTCATCTACTTTTACATTTGTTGTTCATACTTCTGATGTTAAATCCAAAAAAAAAAAAATCATTGCCTAGCCAAATATCAAGAAACTTTCCCCCTATGTTTTCTTTTAGTTTTATGGCTTTGGGTCTTAGGTTTAAGTCTAATACATTTTGACTTAATTTTTGTGAATAGTATAAGATAGGGGTTCAATTCTATTTTTTCTCCATATGGTATCCAGTCTTTCCAACACTATTTATTGAAAATACTATCTTTTCTCCATTAAATATTCTTGGTTCTCTTATCAAATATTAGTTAACTGTATATTCATGAGTTTGTTTCTGGGCTCTCCTTTCTCTTTCATTTCTCTATATGTCTATTTTTATTCCAGTACCATACTATTTTAATTACTATAGCTTTGTAATATAATGTAATGTCTAAAAGTATAATTCTAGTTTTGTTATAATTTCTTTGACTCTTTGAGGTCTTTTGTGGTTCTACACAAATTTTAGGACTTTGTTTTAAAAATATTTTACTACATGTATTACTGTCACATTGGTTAATAAAATTAGATAGGTTTCAGGTGTACAATTCTATAACACATTGTCTGAATATTGAATTGTGCATTCGCCATCTTAAGTCAAATCTCTTTTTGTCACCATTTATCCTCTTCTGCCTGCCCACCTCCTCTTTCCTTCTGACAGCTTATCAGAGGGGAGGCAGGTTGGGGGATTAGAGGAAATGACTGAAAGGATTAAGAGAAAATTCATAGACAAGAGCTGCTTTTTAAAAATGTCTGTGAAAAGTACCATTGGAATTTTGATAAGGATGGCATTGAATCTAAACTGAGAAATTGTCTTTGTTCTCCTAAACATAATGTGTGTTTTCCCCTGTGTACTTGTAAGATTTTCTTTTTGCCCTGGTTTGAATAAATTTAATCATATTTAAATTTATTCAAATGCCTACTTTAATGTTTAGATAGATAGATGATAGATAGATAAATAGATTTTGGAGTTAATTAAGAGTTTTGGAACTGTGGGTTTATATTTTAGTGAATGTGGAAATTTTCATGTCATTATTTTTCAAATATTTTTCTGCCACACTCTCTCCCCTGCCTTAGCCCATAATCATGTTTCTAATTGCAATTATAATTAGATTTTTTGAAGTTATCCAAAAGCTTCACTGATGTCCTGTTTATTTTTTAAATTATGTATTTTCCTTGTGTGTTTCATTTTGCATAATTTCTGTTGCTATATCTTCAAGTTCACTAATCACTTATCCTGCAATTTATAGTCTGCTGTTAATAATATTCACTGCATTTTTCATCTCAGACAGTGTAGTTTTCACCTCTAGAAGTTTGGCTACATTTTGGTATTTTTTCCATAACTGCTTAACATATTCATTTTTTCACTAGCGTTTTGAACATATGGAATACAGTTGTAATAACTATTATAATGTCCTTGTCTGCCAGCCTGGGTTAGTTTCAATTGTTTAATTTTCTCCTCATTATGGGTTCCATTTTCCTGCTTGTTTGCATAACTGATAATTTTTTTTATTGGGGTATCAGACATTGTTCATTTTACCTTGTTAGGTGCTGGATATTTTCTGTAATTCTATATTCTCAACCTTTGTTCTGGGACACATTTATGGTACTTACTGAGAAATAATTTGAGAGTTTTGAGTCTTACGCATAAGATTTGTTAGGTGGCTCTGGAGCAGTGCTCAGTCTATGGCTAATTATTCACCACTACTGAGGCAAGATTCTTCTGAATACACTACCAAATGTTCAGTGAGTTATGAGGGTTTTCAGTCTGGCTGATGGAAATAGTGCTTATTCCCAGCCATGGGTGAGCTCAAGTTACTCTATTCTAATCCTTTTTTGGAGGTTCATTTCCAAGTCTCAGGTAGTTTTTCACATACTTCCACTGATCAGTACTCTGATGAACACAGGGAGGATTACTCTACAGATCTCCAGAGTTTTTGTTTCACCTGCATATCTCTGTTATCTCCATACTGTTTTGTAAATTCTAGCTACCATGTTCTCCACAGACTGTTAATTAGATCTGCCTCCTCAACTCAGGAACTCTTCCAAGCTCTGCCTAGGTTTCTTCTTCTCGCTCCGTGACCTAGAAACTCCCTCAAGTCAGTAAACTCAGTCAATTATAGGCCTCACCTCATTTGTTTTCATTCTCTCAAGAGTCAATATCCTCTGTTGCCTATGTGAGATATCTTGAAAAACATTACTTCATTTATTTTGCCCAGTTATTTGTTTCTCTGCCTTAGAAGGATAAAAACAGTCTTTGTTACACATTGGCCAGAAACAAAAACTTCTCTAAAACAGATATTTTAAAAACTGGCACAATCTCCACCTCTCCTTTCCCATTCATGGAGTGAGAGCATTTTTGACCATTGAAAGTTTCTTGGATTTACCCTGCATTTCCAAATTTTAAGCTAAAAGCTATATTACACTCCTGGGAAAATAAATAATTCATGCCATCCTAAAAACTTTAAAAGATGCAAGGGATGGGATTCCTATTACATTCTCATTTAAAGTACCTATTGGCTGGACTAGGTGATGATTATTCGTATTGTATTAATAGAGTTATTATAAGCCTAATCAGCTGTTTACTTGCATTAAAAGTCAACACACATCCCGGGACCTAATATGCATTTATAGGTCCTTCAAACACTGTTTCAATAAGATCATTCTCATAAGACCGGGAGAGTCTCATAAGTAAAATGCCAGAGCAAGAAGAGGCTCTCCATCCTGTTCAGGTGGCATTGTTCTGCCATTTGGACTTTCTAAAGTCCACTAGCACTTCCATACGTATAAAAACAAGAGGCACTTCTGTTTGTACTTGTATTTTTAAAAAGAATTTGTGTAATCAAGTACATAACAAATGCAAAATTGTTATAAAAACAGCTCAAAGAAAGGGTAAGGAGTAAAACAGAAAAAAGAAGGCATACAGAAAACAAAGTTAAGGGTGAATCAAGAAAATAAAAAATAGAGGGACAGTGGATTTTTCTGGATGCACATTCCAGTCTAAGTCATACTCCAAACCCAAACTCCATCTGTCCATCTTAGTTGTGTGGAACAAACTCCAACTCATTCAGACCCACCCATCCTTCACAAACAATTCCTTTTCCCCAGACATTCTTATCTCCCACGCTTAGAACTGCATCACATATCACTTGGAATCTGCAGTTCTTTTTATTTGAACATCACTAAAACATTTGCCTCTTAGGCAACAGGATAGTCACTTTTCTCTCTGCCAAATTATGTGCTTCTATTCTACTTCTCATCCTGCAGGAAATAAAGTCCAGGACAGGAAACTTGACAGCAGTGGCATTATCTCCAGGCGGTGCATCCAAAATGTGGATCTGTGGACGCTGGGAAGGAAAGTACAATTGGGGTTTTTAATGGAAGGCAAAAAATAAAAAGCATGAACATAAAAACCATTTACTTCAGATGATATTATACTAGAACTATTTGAAGGGAGAAAAAAATTCTCTGTCTTAAAGAGGTGCTCTTTGGAAAAATAGATTTCTTAAAGGGACCTCCTATCTCTTTTATATATATATACATATATATGTGTGTGTATATATATATATATGTATGTATATATAAAATACATACCTAATATATCTAACTAGGTATAAGCAAACATAAAACTTTATAATGACTTCCTCTGTTTTATTTTTATAATTTAAATAACTACTATTTTTAAATTAAGATCATCATTCAACAGGTGGGAAATATTGATACTATTTTCATTCTTAACTTTAAATTATGATGCCTTTTGGAGGTGGAGACTGGTTGAAAGAAGGTGTGAGCAGTAGCCAAAGAACACGTATGCATGACCCATGGACAGGGACAATGGCGTGGTGGTGGGATGGCCTGAGGAAGCGGGGGCTTAGTGGAAGGGCGAAGGGGGAAAATTGGGACAACTGTAATAGCACATAAAATATTTTTAAAAATAAATAAATTATAATGCCTTCTGATACCAGAAGAGGAGATCTTGGTCTCATAGTCTTGTTTTTAGTGTTAACACTTTCAATATTACACAATGAAAAAGGAAATTATAATGTACTTTTATTCTCATGATGAATATTTCAATAGACACACACTCACTCTTCTGAAAATGCAGTTAAATGAGTGTTTACTGGTGCTTTCAGTTTCCTTTGTCATAAAATATCATGGAAGAGAACATATATCTAGAATTTCTTTGTATAAACAGAGACCTGAACTATGAACCTTTTCAAACTAGACTCTCTCTCTGCTTCTAGTCATAATTTTTTCCAAAAGCATATAATTCTCATAAGCTTTTTGTAGAGAATTCGGCAGATCTGAGTCTGAGAGCTGGCATCTGCTTTTTTATTCTGTGATTACAAAAAAATTGCATAAATGGTCCTGCACATGGCACTGGGAGTAATGAAGCACCTACTGGATGGATATCGTAAAATTCCCTATTACACATGGTTGGCTTTGAACCTGACTCATAGTAACCAATCAATACATAATAATTCTCAAGTTGCATGTGCTCCTCTCTTCTTTATCTTCTCTATCATCACCTGCTTTTCTGCATTCCTCTCTCCCTGCCCCTTTGGCAATCACTGCCATTGTTATCTACAGCATTGTCAGCATCCTTTTTCTCGTTACTTATTTTTTGGAATATTATGAAAATAAATGACATAATGACAAATGCATCCACCTATACTTTTCAAACATAAGACACATAGGCTGTGATGTGTAGTAACCCTGTTGGAACTATGCATGAGAGTAAATAAGAACCATTTCAAAATTCTTGGGATTTTTAAGGGATGGAAAGGAACAGGTGGAAATGCAACTGTTCTGGGGGAACACTAAGGTCTCTATCTATATAAATGCAGCGCACTGAATTGGTAATGGGCACCGTTCAGAAACCGTTTTGTAGGAAACACGCTTATCTGCTTTTCTATATCTGTACATGTTTAAAATGCCAGACAAGCTCACCATAGTGAAATAACTCTTTAATAATGACCTGTTGGGGTTCCAAGTAATTTATAAGGAGGTTAAGTTAATCAAGCATGAGACAATCATTATTTGGTACTAATGTAAGAATACAAAAACAATAAAAAAAATATTAGAATTCTACAACAGCATCTTGTTGTTAACAAGTATCTCAATAGTAAAGTGGAGAATAAAATGAAGTTCTTAACCAAGAGTAGCTAAGATAATAGTTTTTATTTGGATTAATCCAGATTCCCTTTTGCTGTTTTCCGTACCTGCTACATGGCCAACTCTGACCCCTGAGGTTGGTTCTCTGAGTGTATTATTAGCACAAGATAAACTCTCCATGAATGTCAATGCTTTTATTGTTTTTGAACTGCTATATTTATAGCTGATATACATTTTTATTTTTCTGTGGTTGGAAAAATATTTTTAAGTACAAAAATACCATTATTTTTCTAATTATTACAACTTAGGTCCACAACTATACAGAAACCGAGAAGGTTTAACTGCTCTAGTACAAAATGCATTTGGCGTAGGGATGTCTGCCACTGACCTCTAGGAAATTTCTTCTAGGACTGAGATGAGAATTGGTTTTTTACTCTCTGGTTTTGGTGAAAATAAGATAATTATTCACATTCTGTATTTGGTCAGTGGGTTCCCAAATTTGCCGATGCATCAAAATTGCACCAACTTCCTGCTTCTCAACTTCAGAGATTCTGATTCTGTAAATCTGGGGTAATTCACTGAACTATAAAATGCTTTTTAAAATTCAGTGAATATGACACCATATTCACTGAATTTTAAAAATCATTTTATATAATTTTACTAGATGGTAGGTGCCAAGTGTCAAAAACACTTGTCTAAAAGTGAATTATCTTTTAGAAATAGGCCCTTTCCTATATGATTACTTCTCATGCCCTACCTTCAAAGGATCCCTTATTCGAAAAATTGTTTGCCCTTTGATAGTGTTTGGTTATTTCCCACATTGTACTTTGGTAATTGCATATTACAGCTGAAATCTGATTTTTAATAGGTACCCTATTTCTGCCTGCATGGCTCTGAATTTACTGGGGAGTGTCTCCTCAATAAAGGCACAGATAACATTGCCAATGCTTCCTTGGATATACTAGGAAGAATTGCATAACACAGAAGTAAACAGGGAAGTGGCTTAACTTCATCCCAAGGCAGACAAAGCTACTCAAATGGTCTACAACACTAAGTGAATATGATGTTTTTAAAAAATATTGTTTGCAACAGCAATAACGAAAGTATTGCTAAGTTCGGTTTACTCAGAGGGACATTCTGGGAAACCTCGACAGCAACCCATGCCTTTGTGTAGCTTTTTTCTTAGAGCATCACGGTTTTCAAAGGGCTGGGATATCAGTTTGACATTGTCAATGGTTTGCACATAACCTCAGGGATCAGACTTGGGGTTATCTGTTAGGCCCTGTTTCCTGCCGGAGGACACTGTCTGAGCTGTAACGGGGCGGGAAGATAAGGCGGCAGATGAAGTCCACATGTAGGCGTTTACACTAACACAGAAAACAGACAGAACTCCTGCTCGCAGACCGATGTCATTGATGGCCTGGAGAGCAGTTTATGCCTTTGACAGTAATCCTGGATTAAAGCAGAGAAAGGATTTTTATTTGAAAACAGCATGGTGCTCCTTATTACATTAGCTCTTTCCCTACCTCTGAGGATTCCAGAAAGCAGATTCTATCTAGCTCCACCCAGGACACTTCTCACCCGGGGACCGCATTTGCTTAGTGTGCTGAAGACATTCTCGGGTAATACTTACCCCCACATCTTGGAATTTTGAGGTGGTTTATCTAGACACTTTGCAATTTGCTAATCCTATGCTTTATCACCTAGGATAAATCAGAGAGGGTTTGTTCAAATATTCAGTAGAAGGCCTCTGGCTTACGCCTTAACACCAAGACAAACCTAGAAAAGTGTAAAACTGCCAGGTAAATCACTTTGATGAGAATGATTAATTTGAATGTACACTGTTTAATATGATTATTGCTTTTGCTCCCAGCACAAGACTTCATGGAACTCTGGGCATTAGCACCTAAAGGTGGAGCATAACCAGTGGGTTATTTTGATGCCACAAAAGCAACTCAATTCCCACATCAAGTTCTTCAAAACTGCAAATAATTTTAGTAACAAGAACCAAATGAAATATTGTAAGGGGTCTTAATATGTAAATAGGCACTCTCGATAGCCTCTTCAGGGCAACCATCGATATTCTAGGATTCTAAAAATCATGACTAAGGAATAAAGTAACAAGTAAGAAAAGTAAACTTTCTACCTTTGTTTCTCTAACTATCATACTTGACTATTTTTCTCTCAGAATTGTCAGTCTTAGGTGGGTGGACATTACTTTCTGCCTGCAGTGTTATATAATTAAACATATACATACACATACAAAATACATAATTGATTTTTTATTTAGATATCATTGACTTTTTACATTATTTGCAATTTTAAAAGAATAATTAAATTAATTTTTATGCAGCAGAAAATGCATCATTATAATTTACAAGACTTTACCATTATAAATAATTTCCAAATTATGGCTTCTCTCATGAGTGTTAACTCATTGAATTTCACTTTTACCTGATGGGAAATTAATATGCATATAATGGCATAAGGTCCTGATTGAAAAGGACCTCGACGTAAAGTAGATTCTCTTTCATTTCCTCTTCTGTGGTACTGATTTTGATTTTGGAACAGAAGGTATGAATTTATAGCATGATGTGTGATTGAGTAACAGCTGTCAGTAATTTGATGCAGCAAAAATTGTAATGAAACCGCAAGTCATGAAAAATTTACTTGATTTTTTTTCACTACAAGCACCCAAAATCAATCTAGGTTATTGAAACACCTGGCTCAAGTGCTTGAGTCCTTGCCACCCTGAAAACCCTATCTCAAATAGTTGTTTTTACAATGGGAGACCACTCGAATTTTGTCCATGAAATTATAGATTAGTTGCCTTTCTCCAGTGACAGAATGTTATGTTACTATGTTTTCATATTGAGATATTTGCTGCTCTCTAAAATATGGACCCAGATGATTAAAATCATTTTTTCCATGAATGAGTCTTTGTGAATGAAATGGCACATAAGTTTTTAAGAGTTTTAATATATATATTAGGATTTTTTCTCTTATTAAACTTAATGCCATTAAATTTCAAAATTTTTTCTCCAACCAAGAGGGGAATCTTACCTAGTGGTTTAAAACCTTTTAGTATTTGTTCAAATGAGACTAATTTTAAGGTGTATATGTTACTATTAGTGAAAAGTCAAGAGGGCTAAATCCTTTGGTGAATGACTGGACAGGACTTTCACATTTCTGCCTTATTTCTCTTTTAAAAAAGGGTTATTGCTGTGAGATTCAGAATCAGAGATATCAAAATACTGCAAAGCTTTCTGAAATCAGGTAAATAGTCAATATTATTGTCCCCAGCTTAAACATGGAGAGTCTCAGGATAAACAATAAGAATATTAAAACCAAGGTGTCAAACTTCTAAAGAAATAATGGAATCACTGGGTATCAAAGGAAAAATAAGTATAGCAACCTGACATTGTGTTAAAAATTATTGTTATATTCCTCAACTCATTCACCTTAATAGTTCCTTTCACAAGTAAAGAAACATACATAACATACATATTCCACATAGGCTCATTATCTTTTGGTTTCTGGGGCAGGAACTTCCCCAAAATTGTTTTTATGGTGAAGATAACATTTACATGAAAGTGCTTTTACTACATAACTACATCCTTCCATTTCAGCACTGAGGTTATTAAGATATAACAGAAGCTTTGTTCAGATAAAAACAGATCCTCGGAAGACTTTTTCTAAGAGACAGTCAAATAAGTGTCAATGAGTCATCCACATGTAACAGAGTCCCTTGTCTCATGTGGCAGTGGGGGATGCTTATGGGCTAAAGCAAGGTTGAGAACTGTTGTCTAAGAGGGTGCTAAACTCAGTACAAATGCAGATGGACCACTGGCAAGAGGTTAGGCATATATTTAAAATTTAATATAATCAGATTTAGTTTTTTGTTCTCATGGGCTATAATTGTACAGGTAGACAACTCTCAGTGCAACCTATTTCATGTAGTAGTGAAATAATAGATTGCGTAAGAATAGGCTTAACGACCATGCAACACTGTCTACTGTAGTTGTAAACTGTTATGAATTACATTATTAATAAAGTAAGGTTTAAGAAACTCAGCCCTTAAGCTAGTTGATAAACACAATAGCAGTTTCTCTTCAATATGGTCTATTGTACCATTAAATAGTTCAAAAACAATGAAAAGTGTAAAGGAAAAATGATACACTTTATTTTACAAACTCAGGTTTGGGATATTTTAATATTTTGCCCTATTTGTTTTGGATCTTTTATAATCTTTTAATTGTTTTTCTCTGTGATTTACTTACCTCCATCTCTTCTCTGAGGTATTCAGTAACCTAAAATTGAAGACTTTCATTTTGATGAAAAAACTTTATACTTTTACTGTATATCTATGCTGCCATAAACAATTTTCAGTTTTATTTTTAATATTTTAAAACTTATATAGTGTCGTATTTAATATATTCTTTTAATCTTGCTTTTTGACACTAAAAATTATACCTCTAAAATTTGTCCATATTGATATACATATTGCTAGTTCATGTATTTTCATTGTTGTTCACTAATGTACTGCATTAATATTTCCTATATCAGTTATCTTTTCTGTTGTTAATAGACACCTAGATTATTATACATTTTCATTAAAATCACACTAAAACTTCAACAAATAATTATGAATTTTTGTCATTGTTATTTGTTTGTTTACAAATATACCACAGCCTTAGGTCTAGTTTTTATACCAAATAGTAGAAAGTTAAAATATATAATGTAAATAATGTCAACATTAACTAGAAATTGATATTTACTCTAAATCAACTATTCTTAAGAGTTACTATTGCTTCATATACATGCCAGGTTTTTCTTTTATTTATCAAATGAATATAAGTTGTCATACTGTTTTAATTTGCATTACTTGTACATGAGTATTACATTTTATCCATTGTTCATTGGTTGTGTTTATTTCATTTTCTATGACTTGCCTGTTCATATCATTTTACCAACTTTGTATTTATTCTCTTATTGCTTTTGTTCTATTAATTAGTGTGCAGTTGTGTATTTGTGTGCACCTATATATTCTGGCTATTTTTCATGTCAGGTATGAAAAACTTGAAATTCAACTCTTGCTTTATAACTTTTATGGTGTTCATATGTGAATGATGTTTTTCATGAAATATCTATTCTATTTACAAATATAGTGCATATCTATTCAAATTAAAACTTTCAGTAACTATGTCTCTTTATTTTCATTTTCTAAGCTATCTTTATTATTTAATTATTTTTTCACTTTTCAGTGTATTATTGTGTTTAATATTTTTTAATTTCTAATTTTTCATTATTATTTCACATCAATTTTGTATGTTAACTTGTTTTCTGTGGCGTTGCTACATTGGCTTATTAGTTCTGTAAGCACATTTTTTAGGATTCTCATGTTGATGATTATGTCATCCATAAAAATATATGGTATTTTTGTTTGTTTTTCCATTGTATTTTTGCACTGTCTAGGATCAGCATAGTTTGATTCAATGTTTGCTCACATAAACTCTTAAAATTTTTTAGATTGTTTATTTTTATTGATGTTGTATGGCCTCACATAAAAAAAAACACTGGTTAAAAAAAGATACATTCTAGGAACTAATCTTTTCAAAGTTGTGCTTCAATACTTTAAAAGAAAGAAATATGCACAAGAACAGATGTTACTGCTATGTCAAGATACTAAATAGCTGACCTAGTTGTGCCTAATTATTGATAGTTT
This sequence comes from Pteronotus mesoamericanus, assembly GCF_021234165.1. NCBI lineage: Eukaryota > Metazoa > Chordata > Mammalia > Chiroptera > Mormoopidae > Pteronotus > Pteronotus mesoamericanus. Next base: position 34,334,186 of record NW_026555285.1, on the reverse strand, counting down.
ATGACAGCACTAGCCTTGGCTTCTACAAAAGCATGAGCAGAATCGACAGCAGGAACACACATGATTTATTCATTAAGAATGATCTATAGCTTCCTGCATTTTAAGCTCTAGGCACTCACACTGTACAATGCCATGTCATTCAGCAAGAACTAGTCTGGGACAGGAAGCACTCCAGCATGTTTACAGAAATATCTTTTAAAACAGACTGAACTACCAGACAACCCCCTTGTAAAGCTCTTGCTTTAAGAAACTTGGGTAAAAGATTATCACTCCACACTCATGAGAATCAATTTTGGAGACTGACAGTTGTTGCAGACTGATGTTGAATTTCCTTTTTTTCATTGAATTGAATTTCCTGTAAGCTGTGAATATACTAACATTCACCAGGTGCTTTTTCCTGACTCTAACTAATGATTTTGTAAAAGCTATTCAATATTCCCCTTATGTTTTTATCAAGTATTTTATGTATACAATGGTGAACATTGCAATTGATAGTTGTTTAGGAAACCAACAATTGATGAAAGGCCAGCCAGACAACTTTTATACATAAAAAGCATTTATTTGAGTGCGTAGCATTTATTTGAGTGCATAGTAAACATCAGGCAACTTTCCAGCATTTTTGATGCATTTTCCTATTTAATCCACAACTGAAATTCTCTGAAATAATTATCTCCATGTTACCAATGATCACAGTGAGGCTAAGATATTTTGAGTATATTGCCCAAAGTGACATAGAAATTCCTGGAGCAGTAATTTGACATTAAACGATCAGAATCCAAGACATGAGTTTTCAATATCTATGTTAAACTGCATTTTTATTTTTAGCATACCTCCCATTCCAGGAAACAACACATGAATCCATCACCAGAATGACAGAGATCATTTCTATGGGAACGATTTCTAAATTTGTTTCCCAATTTTTGCACCTTCTTAAACTGCTAATCTCGATTTCCCAGTGCCTAGAAATGCTCCCACACACTAATACCCATTTATACACACGTTGCCATCCCCTTCGTATGCTCTCAAATGCTTCACCTTTTCTTCAAATTCAGATTCCAAACAAATCTTATAATTAATCTTCCTCAAACTTCAAACAGAATTCTTTCCTTTATCTGAGAAGCCACCATCTAGAAAAGAGAGGAGATCTGGCTATCAGAAGAAGTGACAGAACGTGGCTTTGGTAGCTTTAAGGGAGGCAAAATCTTGGGGTCTCTAATAATGTTCACTTACTCTCATTTTTGCTCTCATCTGCCAATTCCCAATGTGTACATAGGTGCTTGACTCTCGTATGTCATGCTCTTCTCCACTACGTTGTAAACATATGCTCTTGGAAAAAAAATCTAATAACAAAAATCAACAGATAAATGAACAAACAATGGTACAAGCAGTGGGTACAAGCAGAATTACAAACACTTGTAATTCTTTCCTTCTGTATTTGAATGGTAAGAAATGATTGAAAATACAGTTCTAATGATAGAATTTTATTAATCATGATGCCAATGGGTAGAGATTTGACTGAACTAAAGAGCTCTTGGCTTATCTTATTTTACACTCATAAGACATTGATTGATACTCCCTCAGTAGCACATTCTTGGTAAAAGATTGAGACAGCAGTAGAGACATTTAGATGTAAGAGTTCTCCAAGGAGTATTGTGCACAGTGTTAATGGATGTTATTTGAACAATGACTGAAACAGCTCCTAGAATGTCAAAAGTCTTGTTCCTTTGAGAATCTCCAAATGGATGAACAGATTTGAAGTGGCTGGTGAAGAAGCAAGTGAAAAAGAATTTAATTTCCACTTGATATTAACATTAATACCAACAACAGTCCCTGATAACCAGGAATTTTAAAGAAGCTGGGAATATAACTGTGCATATTATGACCTATTAAACTTAGAATTTTAATACTACCATGCCTCAGCCCCTCAGGACTTCTTGAGAAATTCTCTTGAGTGTACAGATTTGTCTGAATATATATATGTATGTTTGTATGTGTGTGTGTGTATGTGTGTGCATGTGTCTCCAACTCACCTGGAGATTTAATGTTTCTCAATAATCTTTGCTATCCCTTAAGTAGTTTTCTTTTCTACTTTCTCAAAAATTATTTCAAACCTTAAAATTTTTCTACAAGTTCCTTATTCAAATCTCTTCCTCTACCCTATTGAAGGAAGTTGTCTTGGAGAAAACCTAGGTGATCACCATTTGAACTCTTTCAAATATCTACCCCAATTTTACAAATGCCTCTACACTTGCACTTGTCATACATTTTCTTTTACGATCTTAGAGAATGAGATATCCTTGTTGTTTGCAATTGCCCATAAGTGTAATTCACCTTACACTTTCCCTTCTGCTGCATCATCACTTGGCTTCATCAATTTTTTTCCAGTCACTATTACAACTGCAACCTATTCTATTCTTGCTTGGCCTCTCTGAAGTCTATAAATAAAATAAAATTTTTATCCTAAAAATATCCCCCTTGACACGTCATGTGTCAGTCTTAACCTTCAGTACCTCAGAATCTGACTTTATTTGGAAATAGGGATATTCCAGATATAAATAGTTTAGTTAAAATGAGGTTGTACTGGAGTAAAGTGGTCCTCTAATCCCGGGTGGCTGATGCTATAAAAAGAAGACAGCGCCCCAGGAAGTATGCCATGTGACAACAAAGGCAGAGACTAGAGACATGCAAATACAAACCAAGGAATGCAAAAGATTCTCCAAAGAAACATTACCAATAGTAAATAGGTAGATAGAGAGAAAGATAATACTTTATAATATTATAGATTGTGTATGTGACACAAGTATGTCATCTGTATTATTAGATCTATTATAAGGAATCAGCTCTTGTGATTATGGGAACTGAGAATTCCCAAGATCTGCAGTGAGTATGCTGGAGATGCAGGAGAACCAATGGTGTAGTTCCAGTCCAAAAGTAGGCAGGGTTGAGACCCAAGAAGAGCTAATGTTTCAGTTCAAATCCAAAGGCAGATAAAGATCAATCTGCCAGCTGAAACAGTCAGGAGGGATGGGCTCCCTCTTACTTTCAAGAAGGTCAGCCTTTGTGGTCTATTTAGGTCTTCATTGGTTGAATGAGGACCACCACATCAGGGAGGGCAGTCTACTTCATTCAGTCTTCCAGTTCAAATATTGATCTCACCCAAAGAACCCCTCACAAACACACTTAAAGTAATGTTGACCCAATATCTGGGTATCCCATAGCCCAATTAAGTTGACACATAAATTCATCTTAATCACATATGAAGGACATATTAAAATAAGAAATGATTGTTTACTGCTGGGATTATATCATTAAAAGCCCTGAAAATCAACTTCATGAATCTACTTCCAAAAAAATAGGAAAAGATTGTTTAGAACTAAAAGTAGTATTTCATATGCCCCCTAACATCTTATATCGCGCACTGACTTTCTTCTTGCCACAGTATTTCAATGTGATTGTTCACACCTCAGGCTTAGCTGGGAAGAAGTAGAAGCACTGGATTAATTAGCCCATTTGACACATTGCTTAACTTGTTAGTGTTAGCTCACAACCAGGAACACCCCATTACAGGCAAAAATATATATATATATATTTATATATTATATATATATATATTATCCCCACTCAAGATTATCTTGAACCTGTATATTAGAACCTGTAATAAATAGAATAGCCCAAGAATTTCAAATATTGAAGACTTCTCTACTCTTGCATTTTGTCATTAACACAATGGTATTTAATTCAATTCAAAAGCATCTGAATTAGCAAAAAGGCAGTAGAATTCTGGTTATAACATTCACCAGCTTTGAGACCCCTAATGAATGAGTTACTTCCCAGCAACCTCGGTATCCTGCAGAGAATGGTAATTTGTCCCTCCGAGCTCACAGTGTTGTTATGAAAATTAAATGAGATGAGGTATGTGATGCTACTCTGTAAGTTCTAAGCACTATGTAAGTTATGAGCTCATTCAACCCACAGGATCTCGAAGTCTTTTACGTGGAGGCATTGTTAGGGCTGCTGAAGGAAACAAAATGATGATAATGTGGTCTCTGACCTTTAGGGATTCATAAATGTAAATGAAGGAATAAGTGTGTTGTGTTGGGAGCTACAAATACTTCAGTGTGGGTGGAACTTGGCATGCACCTGGAAATGCGGTAGGAAATAAAATTATAAATGTAATTAGAGTCCAATTTGAGAAAGATCTTATACATCATGAGTGGGAGTTTAGACTTTTCTATTATGCTAGGGAGAGCCATTAAAGTATTTGTAACATAGAAATGACATGATTAGTCTTATATCTTCAGACACTCCATTTGGCATCCGGATAAGATATTATCCTATGGAAGGCTTTAAGTTCAATGGATTAAGGAATGTTAACCCAAACCTATAGCTAATATATTGTTAATTATGAACATGTACTTTTTTTTATAAATAGTGATGGTAATAAAACTTTGCAGCTAAAGTTTTAAACCTAGTAATATTTTATCTTCACACTTGTCTTTACACCTGTGTTTCTTTTCTTCTGACCTGTATAAGCACGTGTTCTTTAGTCAACAGATGAGGAAAATAAATCAGAAAGATGTTGAGTAACATAATATGAGATAGCTGCTAGCCCTTTCCAGGGTCAGAAATAGAACACAGCGTATTATTTTCCTAAATCTTAATAATCAGGCAACAGCAGAGTATCTGCTCTGTCTGTACACAAGTAGAAAAGTCCTACTGGTATCAGGCTTTGGTTTTCTGGTGTAGCAAGCTACCCTCCTGCTCCTGCTACATATCTGACTCAGAAGAGAAAAAAATGCGTCTGAACACATCATTAAACTTGGCCCCAGTCGCAGGCACATAGTATTACTTCCCATACATCTCTTCCACAGGGAAAGAGCACATCTGCGCGCTGGTGGATACGGCCACAGAGGCCAGTGGAGCCTAATTCCTGTAGACGGAAGACATTCTGTCCTTGTAGATCTTGGAGGCATTGTCTTAGCTGTGCAGTGCTAGGAGGGAAGAACCTGTGGTGCCTACAAGTGAGGTATGTGGTAAATACTCAATAATAATAGGCTATCTTCTAGTCATTAGTCAAATCCTAGCTATGCCTTAGAGGAAATCTGTGCATTAATAATTGTTACACAAAGGCTGTAGTCATAAGTGAATCACATGAAAAAGGCCCATTAGGATACTTTGAAAAATATACATACACATTATATAAAATCTGATTTAGAAGTAATGAGGTTCATTTTGTATTTCTAAGATCAATAACACAAAAAAATATGAATAAATCTCCAGTCCATGTAATGCCTTGGTTGGCTCAAAGGAGAATATGTAAATAAACAAGTATAAACCTTATTTATGTCTTATTTATAAAGTTAATTGGGCCAGCAAGTCCATTCTTCCCAGTCTTCACAGTGCTGTATCAGTGCTCACTTTTATGAAGTCACTCAGAATCACTCTACACAATATGTGTACTACTTGATGAATAGTCTTAAAAATAAATACATACATACAAACATACCTCCATACAAGCAGTCTGGCATAGTCGCAAAACTGAAAATGAAGGAACTTGATAAAATTTGATTCTAATTCTAATAATTATTTACTGACAAATCTTAGATAACTGATTAATTACCTAAGTATCAGTTTCTATCATCTCCTTTAAGCTAAATTATTTTAGAACTGACAACCCATTGCACAAATTTATAGGTATATATTATCAGATATCATTCTCTGCTTATTTATTCTGCATAATATTTCACTCCCCAATGAGATTGCAACTTTTCATGTATTTCTTAGAATAAATAGCATACTATTAAACACATGTATGAATGACTTAAAGAAACTGCATTTATCTTAGCTTTGCAGGTTATCATTGTAATGACAGTTGCTAAGTCAACCTGCTCTGATAACACTTCTGGTTAGATTTCCGATGACAGCATTTCTAAAATAAAGTCAAAATTTTTTTTTGTAAGTTGAAAGATTCACCCTCTGAGTTTCATGAGTTTCCTATAATTTTTTAATGCTAAATACTAACTGTTCTTTTTAAAACATATATAAACTATTCAATAGAATATATTATGTGTATATGTGTGTGTGTGTGTGTGTATAGGTGTAATTATATATATATATATATAATTACAAAATGTGGTTATAAAAAGTGCATCCTTGTGTTTAATTTCTATAATTCCAAGGAAAACTGTCTCTAAAGAACTATGCTTAGCATGTAACAGGCTGTAATGAGATTATAAAACAGAAGGGACACCGTGTATTTGTACCCTACAGGCACTATGAGAAATACTTTAAATGCAAAAGCCTAGTTTCGAGGCTAAACTGTCTTTTTAGTGCATTGTACCATAGCTGAAGTTTCCTGCTTAAAATCCTCCACAAGGAGTTGATCTAGAGGCCTCTGGGCTTTGCCATGCCATTTTATTGGAGCACCGCTGTATCTTCCTTGAAAACACAGACCACAAGGGTACTCTGCCTCTGATTTTCAGAAAGATTGTAAAATACTATACAAATATATACGACAAAACAAGAACAGAGCCTAAAAAGCACATAATATACAACAAGATACTTCGAAAGCTTTTCTGTTGCCTCATTTTGATTGGATTTTTTGATAGAGAATCTTACTCTTTACAGTTCACAGGAATAGTCCCAGCCGGTGTGGCTCAGTAGCTTGGGCAAGGTGCCGCCAACCAGAAGGTCACCTCCAGCTCAGGGCACAAGCTTGGGTTGCAGATTCAGTCCACTGGTGCGCTTCCAGAAGGCAACCAGTTGATGTTCCTCTCTCATATCAACGATGCTTGCCCTCTCTCTTCCCCTCTTTTCCCTTCTCTCTAAAAAGTAAGTAAGTAAATAAATAATCACAGGAAGAATATGGTGTCATTTGTGCACGCAGGTTTTTTTTCTTTTCTGCCCAATCCAATGAATGAAACTGAGCCTACAACATCAGAATGAAGAAACAGAACAGCAGGTCAAACTATGGACATAGTGATTATGGCTCTGTGGTGGTCCCAAAAGACACAATAAAAAGAGCAGGCAGCCATGGAGATTCTGTGTCAGCCCAGCTACCTTGGGGATGTAAGAAAAGGGGAGCGAGAGCTGCACTAGTGTCCCCACATAGGGACACTTAATGCACATTTTACAGAGAGGCATTTTGTAAACACAATCTCAACAATGAAGTTAATGACAAAAAGTATACTTTTCCATAAACTTAACCAGTGGTTTTTAGAGTTTTTTTTTTGTAAACTGATGCATTTAACAAAATCCTCTTCAATAAAAATATATAAAATGGGTTCCGTTCAAATTAAAAACAAACAGTAAAAATCAGCTTCCTTTACAATCTGAATTCAATTTCAAAGCCTAGAAAAAATATTTAAATATGAATGTTTAAATATGATTCATGCATGAGAAAGATAAACTGAAGCATAGGAAAAACTGCACAGTAGATTTATACATTCGTTTTTGTGGTTTCTGGGCAGTTTATTAACTAGTTTTCACTAACCTTAAAAGAAAACACTGTCTGTAAGAAATATCAATTTTTAATATTAAATCAGAACAATAAATATCTCAGAGATAAAGATAACTTCATTAATGATAATAGGAAGCTGGCTCGGATATAAGTAATTTCCTATTCTTATCTTTTGTTTTAGTCTCAACTTCAAAGGAATAATGAGAAGCAGCTTTTCCTGCTCCTGTTTCTTCTTAGGGCTCCTTGTAAACGCAGTGGGGAAGTTTTGGACACTCTGTAATGTTAAGATGACATTTGGGAAAGAAATAATTTACTATTTTTTAAAATAGTATTTAGCCCCAGCTGGTGTGGCTCAGTGGATTGAGTGTTGGCCTCCAAACCAAAGGGTTATCGGTTCAATTCCCAGTCAGAGCACATGCCTGGGTTGTAGGCCAGGTCCCCAGTAGGGGGCATGTGAGAGGCAACCACACATTCATGTCACTTGCCTTCTCTTTCTCTCCTCCCTTTCTAAAAATAAATAAATAATGAAATCTTTTAAAAAATAGTTTTTACACTATGTCTTAACAACAATATTAAATAATTACCCCTAAAAGAAAGAATTACCCAAATCACTGTTCAGTAATTAAAAATAAGAATATGAGTTTGTAATTTTCTGTTGTTATTGTACATGTTTTAGCCATAAGAATTAAGAGTATAAAAACCCATCTCTACTTATTAACTGTTAAGTGTAAAATAATTATTTTTTTCACACGGTTGCATTTGAAATGATTTGTATGCCTTTAGGAATATAAATTAGTAGCCAAACATGTAATGAATTTAGATGAATTTAATATTAACAGAAACATTTTTTGCTGAAAATACAGTTAAAGCAGAACAAAATTGTAAAAATAGGTTTTATTAAAGAGTTAAGATTACATTTTCTCTCCTTCTTTTCCTTTCTTCTTCTTATTCTTCTTCATCTCCTCTCTTCACTTCAGAGGCCCCTTTTAACTCTAAAGATCTAGGAATGACCTGTGAGTCAGAGAAGAGAACCCAATTCTTCATCCAGATCCTAGTTCACAGTGCAATTTCCGCTCCTGATGAACTTGCTCTCTCTCACTTGGCAATCCGTGTCTCCCCCTCTGCTCACCCCACCTTTTAGTCCTAGCCCTTCACACCTCAGACATGCACCCCTCTTCCTCTACTTGTCAGGGTCCAGCCCTTCCTTAATGGTCACTTTAAACATCACTTCCTTCATCAGATATCTCCAGATTCTCCCAAAACCATGGTGAATGCAGGAAACAATAAGATGTACATCTTGGTATTTAGGGTATTGAGGACAATGTGAAGGCTGGAGATGCAGGCAGGAACCATGTGAAAAACAGTTTGGCTGTCTAAACCAACTAATTTCAACTTTATCATAAAAGCCAGAATGTGCTTGCAGGACTTCAAGCAAGAACGTATTATACTTTTACAGAACAATTCATCGAATGAAAATAAAGGACAGATTGGAAACAAGAGACTCTGAGCTCAGGGAAATAGTTTATCTCTTTCAATAATTACATGTGTACACAAAATAGACTGTCATTTTTTCTGTTTTTATTGAATTTACTGAGGTGACATTGGTTAATAAAATCATATAGGTTTCAGGTGTACAATTCTGTAACCCATCATCTGTATATTCTATTGTGTGGTCCCCACCCAAAGTCCAGCCTCCTTCCATCACCGCTACCCCCGCCCCACCTTCTTCAACGCCCCCTTTCCTTTTGGTAACCATCATACTCCACTACCACTTTTTATGGCATACGCAGTATCATATACCTAAGGGTTTTATTACCAAGTGACACTGTCAACAATTTACAATTGTAAAGGTACTAAACTTGGATGGTCTACATAAAATTTTATTACATTTTAAAGTAGAGAGAAACTAAACTGTTGTGGATCTTACAACAATTAATTAAATAACTTTCCTTTTTAAAGACCTTCATATTTTTTGCTTACAAGGAACATGGTTCAGTGCATATTGCAAATATATCTAAACTCTATTAAGTAATTCATGAAAAATATTAAAGGGGAAAAAGAATTGCAAAAACATTTTACTAACCAAATAATAACAAAGACAAAAGGCATGTAACAGGTAAAAATTCAGATTTATTTTAACTACTGAAACTAGCATAAAGAAGTCTGTAAATGAAAGAAACTGTGAGTGACAGGTATTAAAAATAATAAATTGTCTTTTATCTGAAAATCGGTGGATGATTATATCACACATCTGTACATGTACACATAAACCTTATGCCTGAGTATTTTGTGTGTGTATGTACATATATATGAATTGATGTCTCATACATCACAAGTGAAAAATGTGAGACAAATATCTAAACAGTGCCAATGGTAGCTTTACATTCCATTTTTCAATCAACTGTTGAAGAGCTTGCAAATTGATTTGAGTAAAATTGATTGGCAACATGAGCACTGAACTAGATGCATTGAAGTGCAGAATGATGAAGATCAGGCCCGGCAGTTAGTGCATGTCCGCAAAAACATCCACAAAACTAAAGCAAAGAAAAAGAAAATTGGGCCGTTTAACCAGGCACATTTGGGTTCCAATCCCAGTTTGATCATTCAACATTGGGTAACCCTGAGCAAGTTTCTCAGCCTTTCTTGAACTGTTTCCCTATTTATAAATGGAGATAATCATATTAAGCTCAAAAAATTGCTCTAGAGATAGAATGAGGTAAAGCATGTAGTACAATTTGCTCAGAATCTAAAAGCAGTACGTGTGCAAGAAAAGGCAGCTATCATGTAGTGGAAAACACAATTGTCAAAAATATGAGAGAGAGAGAGTGAAAGAAAGAAATTCTATTCAGAACTCAAAATGGTTGAGATGTGATTATTTCTGGAGAGATGGGTTGGAAAGAAATAATGAAAAAAGGAAGATTTAGAAAAGTTAATAAAAGCATCCTCTGTAGGTAGTTAAAATTTTAATATGCAAAGTTGATGGGAAAAGAGATTTCAGACAGAGATAACTGTAGAAAAAGATGTTGAAATATTTGGAAATTTAAAATGGGCAAGGGGTATTGTTTTGAGAGGGTTTGGGCATATTCATGAAGTGTCTTGGAAACCATAGCAGAGAGTATAATTTGATTCTTAAAGTACTGAAGAACAATTGATGTGTTTGAACAAGTAATATAATTATATAACATTTTTATTTTACCAAGATTATTTTTTCCTTTTGATTTTAAAGCTAATGATCCTGTTAAAAACACCTACAACTCCATTTTCTACTCAAATGTGCAAATTAAGAAACCATATATTTTAACATATATTACAAATCCAGTGATATATTACAAATGCTTGTGAAAAGTATTTTTGTACCATTACAATGTTATATTAATAATTTTGCCACAAACATTCTGATAACAAGGAGAGCCATAAAACCTTTTTAAATGTTTTATGAAAATATATTCCCTAATTCGAGGATGTGATATTATCAGAGCCCCCAAATTTGTTTGAAGTCATGATCAATCCATCCTTCCTAACTTCCTTGCCACTGCATAATAAACACAGGCTGATCCCTTACCCAGTAAACATTCGACGGAAAGAAAACAGCTAGTACATGAAAGAGAAACTTGCGCACATATTTCAAGATAACTTCCAATTAGACTCATCCCTAGATTATTCCAACCCACAGTGTTTCTGGCTTGAATGTAAAACACATTGAGTGGTCAGGAAGGGATATTTGCTTCTGAAAGCTGGGCTCATCATTCAGCCTAGCAGAAAGGTATCTTATCTCCTTGGGTTCCTATGAACTTGTGGAATAAAAGTGAGTTGTGCATCGTTGGTTTGCTGAGGTCTCTCAAGCCATATCAAACTGCCTGTGTCATGCTCTTCATTCAACAGATGGAAAATATTGCCTTGCAGCTCAGTGCCAGGAAGGCAGGCTCATTGGGAGAGGTAAATAGAGGCCCAGAGAGACGTACAAGCCGTGTGCATTCCAGGGAAGGGTTAACGGTCAAGCAAAGTCAGAGTTTACTGAGGCAAGACAGAGAGAAATGGCCAAGCTGCTTTTGTGATTGATGATCAGTGGAATGCAAAGGAAGAGAAAGTAAGCATTTCAGGATGGAACACCAGCATTAACAGTGACTATCACAACTAATTCTGGTGATGATTTATAGCGTGGCTCTGAGGCAAATCCATCCATCTGTGGTTGCTAATAATTTGCAAACCATGAGAAAACTCACAAAAATAAAACAGTGTGTTACAACCACAAAAGTTCTTTTGGAATTTTGTTTCTTCTTTCAGTATTTTATGTGCTCGCTCAGTATCAAAAGTCATCCACCTGGATACCATTGCGCGGCGCTATGTGGAATTGCAGCTCATGAAGAGTGGCACAGGGCAGAATCGTCTGCCCACCTATCATTCACTCCAAAGTTCATTGGCTTGTATCTCTTTTTAAGCTATACTTTACTGTGGCCGCTTTTATATTTTCTGATTTTACTGTCCTCCCTTAGCATTTCATGTCATATCAGCCCTCCCAAAATTATATTATGCAATGTAGACCGAGTAAGACAATTTGTTTGATATCTTACTAACACAGATTATGACACTCAGTAAACATACTCAACAAACAAACTCTGCAAGTCTGGAGAAAAAAAAGCTACAGGTTTTGCGTAGGGAGAGAAGGTGATTTACACAGTTCATGAAGAGGTGTTTCTATCTCAGTATGGCCTTATCATTGAGGCACACACAAACTGTTTTCAGGGCAAAGTATATGAAAGGTAATATCAAATATCTGAATTTGACGTGGCTGCCTAAAATACCTGAGCACTGTAATAATGCCCAGGGAGGGACACATATATGCTTTCTTTTGCCAGAGTGGTTTTGTCCACTTTGAATTCCTTTTGTAACAAAGTATAAGGTATATGGATGATGAATAGATAGATGTATAAATATATAGATATATAGATATAAATACGTTAGATGGATAGATAGGTAGACAGGTAGATAAAGATAATACTTTCATAATATTGTAAGTTAATATTTAGTAAATATTTACAATGTATCAAATACCTTACCTTTATATTTGCAACTTTATAAAGTAGGCTCCTTTCCTGGCTACCTGTTCTTTGATGTGGAAATGGAGACAGTTTGAAAGTCACACAATTACTCTATGGCAGAATTGATCAACCCATTTCAAGCAGAAGCCAAAAGCTGATACTCCGACCTGCGGTGCCAAGCAGATTTCATTGGGTAAAAGGACTCAGAATATGAATCTAAGGGAGAAGGGTGGGAGACTGGGCAAAAAAGGTGAAGGGACTGAGAAATACACAGTGGTAGTTACAAACAAATTCATGAGGATATAAAGTACAGCATAGGAAATATAGTTAATAATATTGTAATAGCTATGTATGGTGCCAGCTGGATACTGGAAATATCAGGAGCAACACTTTGTAAAGTTCATGATTGTATAACCAATGTGCTGTATACCTGAAACTCGTACAAAAGAATATTGAATGTAAACCGTAACTGAAAGTTTTTTTAATTTAAAAAAAGAATACGAATCTAAGTCCAATCACATTAAAGCCTTTTGAAAGGGGGCAAGAAGGACCTTTTCTCCCTTCTGACCTGAAGAATACATACTGTTGTGTTTCTACAGGACATAATTAATAAGATGTGACCTGTGAGTCTGAGACACAAGAAAACTGTATCTCTTAGTTAGAGCTGCTCAGCCAAGCTCTCTACGCTTAAGTCACTTAACTCTGGATTTACCCACTTGCTGCAATAACTAACCAGTTAAACCTTCCCTATTCAACACTAGTAGTTTCCTTTCTTTGTGGTTAGTTGCTCACGTATAATAATTCATCTCATCATAGTCAGTGTAAACAATTTAATCTTTGATCATAAGATATTTCAATCAAGCTCTAAAAAGTTTGTGTAGTCTTATAGGAGAATATTTACAGGTCTGGTCCAACGTTGTAACAGCAACTATTTTACTTTAAATTTTGGAACAATTCAAAATATATTCATATCAAGAATTTTTTTTAAGATATGGATTTAGTACACTCACCTATTGGTACACTCACCTATTCGTATACCCCACCATTTGTGGTAAGAATATGCACTTAGCAGTATACTGGCACTGGCAACAAAATAAGTAAACATTGCCATCACTATGGTTGCCAAGGAAAAACCTTGATTATGTTAGTTCAAATAACGGCTAATTTTGCATCAGAAGCTGTATGGATAGAAGGAAAACATTAATCACCAACATGGGGCCAGATCTCAAAGAAACGCAAAATGTGTCTATAACCATGACACATAGAGAAAACAATGTAAAAGGTTTATATTGGGATTTCAGGTGTTTTCACCTAGCTTGAGAACTTCTCTTGCTGCTAAGAGCAGGGATTTGCTGCGGTTAACTGTCCTACCAAGTTCTACCAATGCCACGTCCTCTCTGCCTTCATCTTGTTTCTGATGAATGTCTCACTGGAGCTCAACTGCAAGTTCCTTTCCTCTTCTGGGATATCTCTTTAACTGCAGGTAATTTTCATATTTTGTAAGAAGGCAGTGTCTTCAGCTTTATGTTATAGATAAAAATATAACTTATCAATGCCTATCTTTCTGAAATTAGCTGGATCTTGCCTTTCTGGCGAGCAACAGGAGAGACCTGCTTTTTTAAAAATGCATTTAGGAGACAATTCACCCAGAGGTAGGCAACACCAGGACGGGTTAATTCAAAATTTTGACCACACCCTGGTCCTTGCTTGCTGTCACTGTGATTTTCTCAGTTTTTCTCAGATGTTCATAGCACCCATTCTTTCACAACAACCCATAAAGCAGGGACAAGAAAAAGGTATCTAAAGAGTTAGGTATTCAGCCCTGACCAGCATGGCTCACTTGGTTGGGAGTTGTCCCGCAAAGCACAAGGTCACAGGTTCAATTCCCATTCAGGGCACATGCTTAGGTTGTGGATCTGGTCCCTGTTTGGTGTGGGTACAACAGGCAACCAATGATGGTTCCCTCTCTCCCTCTCTTTCTCCCTTTCTTTCCCTTTCTCTAATAAATAAATAAATATAGAATAAATAAATATTTTTTAAAAAAGGTATTCAAGCCTCAGTGAGCAACCTTTCAGAATATTACATAGGAACAACAATAATAAATATGCTTCCTAGTTAGGCATATTTTATTTACTTAGCTTAACTTTTAAAAGTGAAAACCATACTTGGATTGCTGATTTATGAAAAGATCGTAAACTCCAAATCTTTCTTACTCATTTGCAGGAAACTTCTTTATTAGAAAATACTATGTCAAGCCATGTGTTAGATAAAAATGATTTCCTAGTTTGTCTTAGAAACATCCAACTGGAAAACCATCACTGTATTTTTAAGTCAGCTTTAGCATTAACTTTCAAGTTTTGAAGAAAGGTCTCCATCTGCTCAGATCTGGAAGCAGGAAGGTGGGTGAAACAAGAGAGAAATTTCATGGTGTGAATATAGCCAAATATTACATTTAACATTATTCTTTATACATATTTTTTGGCTGAGAACATCTAGATATTTGATACCAAACTCTATTTTCTACCCCTTTAGAGAATACAACAGTAACATTGAAATGGGACAATAATTCACTTGGTTAAAATTTGTTGCCTAGAACCCATATGTATAATACTGGATTTATTATTTTTCAGAAGTAAAAGAATCAAGCTTTGTAGTCCAATAAAGGAAAAACCCACTAAGCATGAATAAAATAAATCTTTATGTGAACAGTGGATCATATTCAAGTTAAACATTACTACATAGTATCAACACATAAGCAACAATATATATTATTAATAAAATATGATCACATGTTTTCAGTGTAGAGTTTACCATGAGACAAATTCTCTCACAAGCTATCCTTTCCTGACTTTCTCTCAGTGGAATTTACCTCCCCACATTCTCTCTCTCTCTCTCTCTCTCTCTCACACACACACACACACACACACACACTTTTGTGCATAACTACCATTTCCTTCTCTCTACTCAATTATGTTCTTAATTGCTTCACTTAGAAAGAGAACTTTTTCAATACACTAGATAAGTTTAAAATAGAAATCATTTGGGGGAGGAAATTAATAAATAAATCCACAGTCATGATAGTAGTATTTAGGGAAATATTATTTGTAACCTTAAAGAAATGCCAGTGGATTTTTTCACCCTCTGTTGTAAATTGTAGCCAGATTTTACCTGCATTTTTGATAGAAAGGGTAAGAGTGTGAATGAGAGAAAGAAAGTGGGACTGAGGAAACTGTATTCTTTGTGAGTTCATTCTTCTTTAGAGTTAGTCATTTTTGATAATATTTTCAGAAGAAAATAAGAAAAAGGACAAACTATGTTTCTGGAATTTCTTTTTATTTTGTTCTGTTTTTATATCTTACACTCATATCATTGCCCTGTATAATGCTTTCTGTATGTTGTCTCTTCTAAATATACATATTTAAGCTAAAAACAAAAATCAGTTTGAAAAGTTAAAAACAGATGTCACATCTATGTTTACTTGGGTTGTTAAATAACAAAGTAAAACTCAATGAATTATTAGCATGTGTTTTTTACATTGACCATATTGTTCTACTTGCCTACTCCTAATACTTTTCAATTACTATTTCTATTTTCTTAAATGAAAACTCTGTGTGGTATTTGTGCATATGCACAAATAGCAATCTAAAAGAAGCAAATCAGGATTCTATGCATGAATAAGTATTGAAATAATAGCTAATAACTAGACTTTTTAGTCTACAATGGGGTATGATGAGAATTAGAATTAATGGCTATAAATAAAAAAAATATATTACAGACAGGAAGACTATCACTTACTTCCCTCTATCTCCTGACCTAATAATATTAACACATTTAGGAAACTGCATGACTAAAGGGGGACTAAAAGATAAAACTCTGCACTAGCAAAGCAACAGCAATACCCACTGCGGCATTTGATAGGATGCTAAGGGCTGACTGGTTCATTCACATCCTGTATCCCTGGGTCCTCCCTCAACTCTTTCTGTTGATCTCTTTGTGTAGAACAATATTAATCAGCTCTCGAATAGAAAGTCTGTGATTGGAAACAGATTCAATGCATCTCAACTCTGCTAAAGTGAATATGAAAAAAAAAGGAGATTGAGGTACAGTTTTCCAAGACTTTCCCATATTATATGTTTAAACTAGTAACCTGGGATTACTGTAAAGAAACATTAAAATCTATGTGACAAGTGCATTGCCTTCTGGGGAAAAAAGGCTGGCAATAACCAATATAAAATGAAGGCATTAGAGGCAGAGGTGACTCTGAACCATTTCTGATGGAAAAAAAGTTACACATAGCAAAATTCTGGAAAGAGTAAATAATCTATAAGACTACAAACAGACAAACATGATTTATTTTAGAAAATGAATGGCTTGAGTTTTCCATCTTTTTCTTCCCAGTAGAAACATAGTCAACATTATCTGTGATGTCAAAGAACAATAACAACAACAACGATAACAAATTTAGCAGGACTCAAAAGTATTAATTAATAAAATCCTTTTAAAAGAAATTTTAGATCTTCTAAGAGTTGCTGTTAAAGAAAACAATGTTGGTGGTGATACCTAACCTAGAAAGAAAGACAAATTTGATAAAACATCCAGATGAAAGTGGAAACTAGAGAGAGTATTACTACTAAATCTACGAGATATAAAATATGGACATAGTTAAACGTACCCAAATTTTTAAGAGAATTCTCTCACTTTTCATATTGTGATGATGACACCTTGTTTCCAGAACAGCAGGATGAGCATCTTCAGGGAATTTGTTAGAAAACTCAGTTCTTAAGCCCCACCCAGACCTACTGACTAAAACACGCAAGAGGTATGGCCCAGCAAACTGGGCTTTAACAAGCCTTCCAGCTGATTTTGACAGGATAATTTAAACCATTGGTTTACATAAAGCCACAAAGGAAATGAAATTGTTATTTTCAAATTGTGAAAGAGCACTAAAAAAGGGAGAGACATATTGCAACACAAACTAATTTTATGAGCACATTTTCCCAAAGAGTTCAGTAAGAATATGGAGATATTATGTTAAATAACAGTAGCATCTTAATTTCAGAGCATTGTTTACTATAACTTACAAAGTACTTTTCCATATATTATCTATTTAATTGACCTGCTAACACCCCCAGATTATTTGTCAAAATATATCATTGTAACAGGCCAATTTTCTAGAGATATTAAACTATAAAATGTGCTGAATATCTGGAAATAATGTACACAGATCAGAGATAAAATGACACAACAGTGAAGGAAAAAATATGCAATAAAAATGTGAAAAATGTTAAAAAACTAACGCTACTTTTCAGAGAAGGGCAAGTCTAACTGTTGCTTTTTGCCTGCCCTTTTCTTTTGTTTTTCCAGTCTTCATATCAGGTGACCTGTGATCCCACTTAAGAATATTGTGTAGATTATAATTTTTCAACAATGAAAAAAAATTATTGTAGCCATATTACTAATCTTACGTGACCCACATCCTTCATAAGGAGATTTCTGAATGATGCTTTAACATTTGCAAATACTTTTAACTCCATGGCCTGTTCCTTATCCCTAGGAGGTGGGTATTTAATCTGTCAAACATTTGTAAAACACCAAAAGCAGTATGGCCTTTGACCCAGGTCACTAAAATGGTACTCCATTCTGGTGACTTTTTGATTTCACCCAGCAGGTCCCATACATTTGTACTGTGCCTTACGAAGCACTCAGGCAGAGTATGATCTTTGACTTCTGGCCACCTGTGTCCCATACTTTTTGTGTGAAAGAAATAAATGACAGGGTTGGAGATTAAGTCCAGCTTCCCTTTTTTATTCAGGTGTATTGCCAGCTGAGCTGAACAGCCCATGTGGGTGCTTTAATTTATAGTATTTTTTTTTTACTGTTATAACTTGTAGCCATGCATGTGTTACTGACAAATTATCTTAACATTCTGTGTTACAAATGGATTCTATTCTTTCGGAAGTAGGTATATCAACCGAAAAAAATCTAACATATTGCATGCACACATACATATGCATCCTTAATTACTGCATGTGTTTTCCATATTAATGTCATCGTCATTGTTTTTAAATCCACAGTCTTTGACATTTTGGAATGCTTTCTGTGGGCTTACAAATGGGTTTTATATATCACTAATCCAGAACCTATCTTGGGGATAACATTTGGACATCCTATCGTGAACATTTCCTTTTAACAGTTTTATGAAAACCAACTACAAAGGACCTCAGTAATAAAGCACAAAGTCTAAGTTCTCTTCTATTGCCTAACACTTATTCAAGAGATAATTATTGAAACTCTATGATGTACCAAGAATTATGCCAGGCACTGCAGAAAATATAAAGACAAGTTTCTCCCCTCTAAGAGTCTGATAAAGGAGCTAAAACAGATGCACAAATAAGCAGAGCACAGGGTCAGATTGTCAAGTACTAAACCAGAGCGTTAAACAATAGTTTCTGAACGCTTGGCTAAAAATAAAGATGAGGAGAATTGTTGGGTTGCAGCGTGGCATTTTTTCTAGGACTTGACTGATACATAGAATTTCAACAAATATAAATAGAGATACAAAATAATCTAGAGAGGAGTAAACAGCATGAATTATTAAAAAGGAAAGAAAAAAATGGGCTTGTTAAGGAAATAACATGTTGTTTATACTGAATGGATAATAAGACAAGTGAAAAAAAGTGTTGGAAAATATGGAGGGAGCCGGATGATGGAGAACGTTGAAGGCCATGCTCAGGAATGTTACCTTTATAGCAATAAGAAGTTGGGAGTCATCATTTTTCTAATCAGGGGAATAAAGTTTGAATAGAAATTTTAAAATTAGATTGTACCAGATTGTATCTTTAAAAAGATTCACCTTGCCAGTCATGGAGAGCCGATTTCTATTTCCAAATCTTAAACTTGTAAGTGATATGAATAAGCATGTTTCTTCTTCTTTTGTACCTCAGTTTCCTTACCTGGAAAAATTAGAAATAATTACTTTTATATCAGGGTCTGTGAGACAATTTATTTAGGAATTACATGCAATATATTTCATTAGAGCTTCTGGGCTACATTAGGTGCAGGGAACCTTTGCCATTTTCTCCAGGGGCTGAATGAAGAGGGAATTGAAGACTGTAAGTAGCAAATAAAATGTAAATATACGTCAAGGTGGTAACATAATCTTAATTATTTTATTTTTAATAGAAGTTCACATAAATATAACTATTTTATATAGACTCAGTTCATCTTTATAATATATAGATGCTATAGAATTGGCTGATCTAATTGACCCTACCTCATCTCCCTATCATGGATGAAAAGTTTAAAAGTACAATTTATATTTTAAGTCATAATCCTTAACCATATAAGTAATGTGCTCCAATATTCAGTTACACAAATCGAATACATCTGCTTATTAACTACTTGGCTTGTATTTACACTAGACAACAGCCCATTCTACTTTCACAGAATTTTTTTTTGTTAATAAATTGTAAAATTATTTGTTAATAATTTTAGTTAAATTCACTGGAGTGACATTGGTTCATAAGCTTACATAGGGTTTGAGTGTACATTTCTAAGATGCTAGAACTCCACATGGCCCTGTGTGCCCACCGCCTAAAGTCAGACCAACTTCTGTCACCACAATTTAGGCCTGATGCATCCCCACCCCCTTCCCTCTGGGAACCACCACCTTGCTGTCTGTGTCCATGAGTTTCAGTTTTATATCCCACATATGAGTGAAGTCATATAATTCTTAGCTTTTTCTGACTGACTTATTTCACTTAGCATAATAGTCTCAAGATCCATCCATGTGTCACAAGTGGCACTATTTCATCTTTTCTTATGGCTGAGTGTGTTCCATTGTGTATATGTACCACATCCTCTTCATCCAATCC
Organism: Pteronotus mesoamericanus; assembly: GCF_021234165.1. Classification (NCBI taxonomy): domain Eukaryota; kingdom Metazoa; phylum Chordata; class Mammalia; order Chiroptera; family Mormoopidae; genus Pteronotus; species Pteronotus mesoamericanus. The sequence goes on along the minus strand of NW_026555285.1, from coordinate 34,313,814 downwards.
TCTATCAAAGGACACTTTGGTTGTCTCCATGTCTTGGCCACTGTGAATATAGAACATGAACATAGAGCTGCATATATCTTTGCAAGTACATGTTTTTGAGTTTTTCAGGTAGATACCCAGGAAAGGGATCACTGGGTCATATGGTAATTCTATTCTTAAATTCTTGAGGAACCACCAGACTGGTTTCCATGGTGGCTGTCTCAGTCGATATTCTCACCAGCAGTGAATAAGGGTTCCTTTTCTCCACAACCTCTCCAATATTTGTTATCAGTTGCCTTGTTGATAATAGCCATTCTAACAGGTGTAAAGTGGTATCTCATTGCATTTTTGATTTGCATTTCCCTAATAGCTAGTGAGGCTGGACACCTTTTCACATATCTGTTGGCCATTTGTGTGTCTTGGAAAGATGTCTCCGGGTCCTCTGCCTCTTTTTTAATTGGATTGTTTGTTTGCTTGATGTTGAATTGAATGAGTTTTATATATATATATTTATATATATATATATATATATACACACACCCACACACACACACAGTATTAAACCTTTGTTGGGGCTGTTGTTTGCAAATATCATCTCCCATTCGGTCAGTTGCCTCAGTTTTGTTTTGTTGTCCGTTTCTTTTGCCATGCAGAAGTTTTCTATTTTAGTATAGTGTCATTCATTTATTTTTGCCTTTCCTTGCCTTTGGGGTCAAATTCATAAAATGTTCTCTATGACTAAGGTCCATAAGTTTAGTACCTCTGTTCTCTTGTATGTAATTTATTGTTTCTGATCTTATACTTAGGTCTTTGATCCCCTTTGAATTAATTTTTGTAGCAGAATTCTAAATAAGTTTTTACCCTTTAAAAATGTATCTTCTCTCGCACATACATACATATTTGTAACAGTATTTTATATAAGTGTACATGTACATCTGTAATAGCATAGCTAATTAAATCAATTTACTAATTTTTTGTTAAATGTTACAATTCCCAACTCAAATATGAACAGTTTGAAACGTGTATATATATCTTTTTTTCATTTCCTACTTCTCAATTCAAGAAATGCATATGAGTATCAAAACAGGTCAACATTTATATGAATGAATAAATGTCTCCTGTCACAGTACCTGATTTAGCATTTCAATTATAGCAGCACACCAAATTTCTTTTTAGTAAATTATGCTGCCTTTTGGAGGATTATGTCCTTAATAAATAATGTGACTTCAGATTCTACCAATTTTGCTCTGTTTCCAGATACCACCAACCCTGTCAGAAGATATTATCTTAAAGGTTGTCATGGGAGGGACAAATGATGCAGAAATTTAAAAAGTCTGTAAATAAATAAGATTCTAACACCTAAAACACTTATGTACCAGATATGCCAAATCTGACTCTCAAATTTTGCTTTCTCAAATCTTTCCCCTACCTATAACTCTCTCCACTATACTCAAATCTTCTCTTGTGAATGCCCAAGTTTGTAAAACTAAGCAGGTGAGGGCCCGGGACCAGAACCTGAACCCCAGAAGACAGTAGAGCAAGGGATGGTGAGGGCAGCGAACACAGCTGAGCTCTCCACGCTTCTTATCGGAAGAAACGTGACCTCACTGGGGCCCTCAAAGTAATAGACCTCACACTTGATTGTAAGAATGCTTTTATTAAATGCACAAATAATTTTTGCCATGCTGAGGGAGAAAAATCAGTAAGCTCTGCTAAACTATCTTTGTATTAAGAATACAAGAATACTCCTATAGGACAGTTATTTCAGCTTCCATTATTTCTAGCATACGAATGAGAAATAGCGAATTCTATAGAAACTAGAGGATTTGGTTTATAATAATACTACGAAATAGCTTGTGACATAATCCTTGCTTAAAGTCTGTTACCATTAATAAGAAGTGTCAGCAAGAGGAAATTAAGGTATTTTCCTAAAAAATACTCTATTTGGTACAAGAAATAGAATTGTGTCCTTGAGGTTAAATGCATCATTGAAGTGATATAAAATAGACTCAGAAAGGGGGGTGAATAAAACTCTGTTGAGAGAGCACACTGACGATTGTCAGAAGGGAAGTGCTAGGGGTGGGCGAAAAAGGTAAAGGGATGAAGAGCTACAAATTAGTAGTCACAAAATAGTCACGAGAATGTAAAGTACAGAATAGGGCGTAGAGTCAATAATAGCGTAATAACTATGTACGGTGCCTGGTGGATACTTAAAATATTGGTTGGATTGCTATTTTGTAAAATATATTACTGTCTAACCATTGTGCTGTACACCTGAAACTAATATAAAATAATATTAAATGTAAACTGTAATTGAAAAAAATTAAATTAGAATTGCAACATAAAATATAAATTAAAAGTTGAAAAAAGTGAGTGAAAGGCAATGCGGTATAGCAGGGGAGAAGGCAGATTTTAGAATTGAACAGAACCAGGGCTAAACAGATTCAGAAGCTTATTGAATTTCTCTGATTCTTAATTATTTTTATCATCTGAGGAAAAACGAAATGGAAAATATGTAAAAATTATAATCATTTCTAACCTGTATTATTTATGGTAACAGATATTATACTAAGCAATTGAGGTGTTTTACCTCATCCATTTATATCGCAACCACCCAACCGAGTGCGTGCTGTTATTTCCCTGTTCCACGTGCGTGAACGTAGGAACACAGCCGGGTTCATCATCTGTTTCAAGGTCAGCAGACTCTTCAGTAGAGAGATCTGGGTATGAACCTAGTCCATTGAGGTCCAAAGGCCAAATAATATTCCACAAACAGAGAAGGAATTTTTTTAAAAAAATGAACTACCAAAAGCTGTAAGAGGCGAGAGTGCAGGTGGGGACTGATTGAAAGAAGGGGAAGGGATTAGGCAAAGAACACATATGAAGGACTCACGGACAGGGACAGCGGTGTGAGGATTGACTACGGAAGTGGGGGGCTGGGCTGGGTAGAAGGGAACAAAGGGGGGAAATTGGGACAGCCGTGAGAGCATAAGAAATAAAATATTAAAAAGAATTTAAAAATGAACTACCAAACAAACATTTAACAACGCATAGGATCTGGACAATTTAGTGTGATAATTTTTCACTTTTATGATCTTGTTTATTTCATTTACCAAAAAATAAAATTTTAGTATTTAAAATGGGTATTTTCACATGAATAAATTGATATTATCAGTTACCAGTGGTTAAAAATTATTACATTAGTGCAAGATTGTTAAAAGTACCAGCTCTCAACTTTCGATATAAATCTTTCTTATCCCCACATAAGAATACTAAATATTAGTCCACAGAAAGTTAAATTTGGAACATTAAGATATACCTTTAAAGGGGAAGTAATATAACTCATTACTAAATTGAACACCAGGATTAATTTTTTTCTTTAATAGAAAAAAATAATTATTTGTAAAATAAAAAATTAATCTTCATTGATTCTCTAGTCATATTATATTGTTTTTCTATTTTCAAAATTATACTCTTATTTTCAACCTTGAGGTAAATTGAAAAAATGCAAGATACTTAAAGTATACAATGTAATGAATTGCTATATGTATACATTGTGAAAGGATTCCCAAATTTAGTTAATTAACATATACATAGCCTCACATAGTTATTAGTTATTTGCTGGGGGGTGTAAAAACGTTAAAGTCCTACTCTCTTAGCAAATGTCAACTATACAATACAATGTTACCAACTATAGTCAGCATGTTTTACATTAGATTTTCATTTTATAACTGAAAGTGTATACTCTTTTACCAACCACTCTCTTTTTCTTCCCACCCGACCCCCAGCTCCTGAAAACCTCTTTTCTACTCTCTGTTCCTGTGAGTTTGGCTTTTCCTAAAAATCATCATCGTTATGTAAGATTTCATGAGATGCCAAGAAACATACATAATGGGAAGGAAAGATGAACTTGACCGTTCTTGGGCATATGCTCTGACTTTGTGTGTTTAATATTAGCCAGTGGAATGTTGGAATTCTGGAAAAATAACAAGCATGTTTTCTATTTAAGGGAAAGTTTGAGAAATGGAGGTTCAAAAGACCCATCCAAGCAGTTGGCATGGTTGCAACTTACTGTAAATTAGCTTACTGGGATTCTGAATTCTTTATAAATCACTCTTGAGTACTTAGTTCATGTTATGGTAGGGCAAAAAATAGATCTTCCTTCTGTGTCAGAACCTTCAACTGATAGCCATAGCCTGGAACTTTTTTAATTTCATTAAGCTGTCAAAAGTCACCTAGTGAAACCTCCTGAGAAATAATTCTGGCACACATTGTCCACAGTGGATGTGTGGACATCAATAATAAGTCTGCTTTGTTTTTATAATTATATATAGTCTTATTTTGACTTACATTTATCATTGATCAGTGTATATCTATGAGAAAGTGTTTTATATTGACACAATTTATTTTGTATTTAGCTAAAATATATATTGAAGGCTATAATGATGAAATAGAATTTATTGATAAAACATGTTATTGCTCAATGTAAAAAATTAATAAAAGTTGAGAAAATCTTTACAAAATACCTTTAAATTTTTTGCTTCTAAATGTAAAGAACTTTTAGCAAGAATATTTATAATCTCATTTACAATAATAGTAGATACCGAATAAACTACTACGCATTTTTTTTTTTTTTTTTTTTTTTTTTTTTTTTTTTTTTAGTTATAAAGGTGAACTTAGTCCCATGCACGAAGCACAGCTCTGGGTGCTATGGAGGGTACCTAAAAAATGAGACAGTTCAGTGTCGGAGACAGGGTTTGAGAAAAAGTAATCATTGTCATACCATTGTTAGGAAAAATCACTAGTAAGAAAGAATGTAAATCCAGATGGGTTCAAGGAAGGTTTCCAGAGATGGCGATGGTGTTTAGACTAACCACTGAAGGATGACAGTTCTCTTTTGAGTCACGTTCTTAGATACGTCTATATCATATATCTATAAAATATCCCTTTACTTTATATTAGTTAATAGACCTAAACCATGGTTTCAGCATCCCTGATTCTGCCTCGTTTAGTTAACCCTAGACAGCTTCACTTTATGAGATAGAGTACACATTGGTATTTCTTTATTTCTCTTTGTGACCAGAATCAACACATACTCACAGGTCCACCTCTCTGAAAGAGGAGTAATATCCTCCATTAAGTGAATAGTAAAGGTTACTAGTAATAGAGCCTGATTTAAAAAAAAAATCTATCTAGTATTACTACTAAATATTAATATTTACATTATAATATCAACAAGTAAAATTTTATAATTAAAATTCCATAATATTTATTAAACTCCTTGAATCAATTGGAATTTAACTTGGTAGCATAATTTTACATATTTGTACTTTTAAATTAATAGAGAAACAAGAACAGGTGGATGAGAGAAGACAAATTAAGTCTTTAAAAATTTGAATATGAGATATCGATAGACCATGACAATATAAAACAATTATCTGAAATTCGTGGGAAGATGTGTGTTGAAGATATTCATTTGTATATTGTCAATACATTTCATGAATTGAAGCTATGGTGAAGACCAAAGATAAAAATCCTTCCTGAATTTTGTAATCTGATGACTTTGTAAAATGTCAGAATATCTGAGATGACTCCTAGCAGTGGCCCATTTACTGAGAAATGATTGACTACCTACCATTTTCAGGCATTTTAATAATGGCTAGAAACAGATTGAATCTGCTGAAAAGACAAACCTAATTGACTTTGAAGTTATAACCTGAGGGTAACAACAACTGGTGGCAAACATGGAAGCTTTGTCAATAGAAATGGTATGGGTCACATGACGCAGTCACTTTAAGTGAGCTCTTTTCATTGTGAAATTCCAGTGTTCTTACTTGGTAATTAGAGGCCAGCTTCTTGAATTTTTCTATTGATTGCCTTCTCTCTACCTCTCCACTGATCAGTTCATTATATTATTTGTATAAGTATCTGTTTTATCCTCTAGAATTTACACTGTTGAACATGGTAGATTTCCTTGAATCTTAATATAACACCCAACATAATGCCATATTAGTCACTCAAGAAATATTTGCCAAAATCCTTTCATTTTAGTTGTTTTACATACATATTATTTTATATTGCAATATATAAAATATACTTTATTCATAGCTTTTGGAGTGCAAAGGGGAAAGGAACCCATTTTTATGTGGTACAGAACTACCCTGGCTGAGTAGCTCAGTTGGTTAGAGTACCATACCCCTATGCCAAAGTTGTGGGTTTGATTCCTGGTAAAGTCACATACAGGAATCAACCAATGAATGCATGAATAAGCAGAATAACAAATTGATGTTTCTCTCTCTCTCTCTGTCAAATCAATTAAAAAAAATTTTAAAAAAATTTCTTTATACAGTACAGAGCTGATTGTCAGAGTTTGTCCCACTGATTTATTTGTTAAACACGCCAGATGAGCAGAACTCAACTGTGATCAGAGTCTCAGACACATTAGAATTGGCCTACCCATCTTCGTAATTGCAACAATAATCTGTCTGATATATTCTAAAGTTGATATACCTACAATTTATCCTGCCTATTTGTCTTTTGACACTTGCTTAAGAAACTGACTCTGGATTAAGATGTTCTTTATCTAATTTTATTACCTATCTACAATTATTACATCTATATCTACCCTTCTAAGCATTTTACCTTGATCCAACATTTGCATAATGAATCCAGCTTTTATTAGTTTAACATTGCATGCTGCACTACTTTTGCTATCCTAATTTAATTTTTTATTTTCTGATTCTGTACCTGCCCTTGTACTTAACCTGAAAATTCTTCATACACTTTTACAACCTCTTGGTTTGAGGTTTTCTCCCTCATTTTGAAACAGTTCCTTATGTTTTTATCCCTTATACGTAACCCTGTCTACAGGGTTCCCCTGTAACCTCTGGTATGTCTCACTCCCAATGTTGTTTTGATTGGAGATCAAATGAAGCAGAGCCAGCCTTTCTAAATCCTGATCTCCATCCATCTGGATGTCTTAAAATTAGCATATTAACCCATCCCAATAACTATTAAAACTTGAGTGCTTTATAACTGTGTAACTATTCTAGCAAAATAAAAATATTAGGTACAACAGAAGTGAAAATTGGTCTAAGATATAGAAAAAATTTTCATGTGCCTATAATTTAAATGTTTCAATGTTGTATATATTATCTTAACTCCAAGGAGTTATTAATTTAAAATATATCACAGAAAATTATAATAATGAAATTAGGGAGAATGGATTTCTTGAGTTGACTGACAGGTTTATCCTCATGTTTTCATTATGCAATGAAAATTCTACTTCTTATCATGATGAATGTAGTGGCACAAAAATGAATGAATAACTACCAGATTCTGTCTATGCTACATAATGACACTTCTTATAATACAGCAATTATTTTTCTCACTTTCATAGTTGACAAAAATTTTACTCAATACAAATTTTCTAGACAATTCTTTCACTGTGTCATTAATAGTCATAGTTCCTGGTTTTCTCTCTTTGATTCAGATGAAGCACTAAAAGAAAGGCCACAAACTCAGAAATCACTTTATAGCAGGCAGCATGACTTGGGTTCTACAACTTTTTCCATGAGACAGGAAGCAATTGAATGTCTCCATGGCTTTATTGAAAGTTTTTATAAGTCTAGACAAAAACCTACACAAAAACAGCTCGCAACCCTGTAACTGCAGAATGAATGTGTATAGAATGACTCTCCATGGAGCGTCAATAATTCTAATTAGGCTCCTGATCTCTAAAAGTAGACCATTTATTTGTTTGTAACTTAGTTACAATTCCAAATATTTTTAGGTCTTGAATTAAACCTCACTGAACTGGAAATTTCATAAACTAGTAAAGAAACATGCTATTATTACTTCATTTTATACTTTAATCCACTTGTAAAACTGTATTATAAAATAACATTTTGATGTTTTCATGTTTTGGTTTTTTACCTACATGCAAACAGGTTTTATTAACATTTAAATAGGATAATTATTGCATAGAATTATATGCATAGAAATGCATCATATCTGAAATGCTTTTCATCAGATGAAAATATTTATTTTTTAAAAAGTCTATGGAAAAACTGGGACAGAGTGTCAGACAATATCTACGATGCCTTTGTAAATTATCAGTACTATTGTTATAATTAATTGCCCATTTACATATTTGAAATTGCTTCTTTGAAAAAAAACCATGTAATAAGTCAAATTTCTTTGGCTTTGAGTAAAGTGTGGTTCAATCTTTGTTGGAACTGTCATTAAACCTGTATTACTAGGTCTGATAATGTTTGAATGGAAGTTAGGTTAACTAGAACAAGTAACAGAAAGCAACCAGACCTAGCTTAGGTAGAAAGTGATAATTCAATTTAAGGACACAAAAATTCTCTTGGAATAAGTCAACCTCTTCAAAGTTTCTAGAAACAGAAAATTGCTAAAAGTAAGGACTCCTTATTTCCCTGCACATCTTCTAGATGGCATTTGCTTCAATATTTTCCTCTAGCAGATTAACTGTCTTTGCTTCTCTCACCCAAAGGGCAGGTAGATCATTATCTTCCATGTTGTAGGTCCAGCCTTGGTCTTAATTCTAAATATGAGGGAGAGACTATTGTTGACCCTTCGCTACTGCTCCCTCTCGGCCCAATTATTTATAGAGTGGACAAGTCACATTCTACCCAAACTTAACAGGGCAGTGCAATGTGGGGTGGCGTGTCCCTTTGGATTGGAGGTAGTTTTGGAAAAAAAAGAGAGTCACGGTAAACTGGGAAGGTACCCAGTAAAAACGGAGTTATTATTATTATTATTATAAGAATTTATTAGCTCATTAATGAAAAAACTTTCATTAAACTATTTTGAAAGGCGCTCTTGTACTATATGAAGAGGTTTCCTGTAGATTGAAAAATATAAAGATTAGGTAAATATGGTTCCTACTCTCAAAGTACTTACAAATGAATGTTTGTCAATACTTGAGAATTTAACTACTTCACTGTCTGCTATGAGATCATCATATATTCATTGCACAAAATGAATATATACTAACATAAAGTATTTACTTACTTTTTAAGTGTATATGTAATACACACCTAGATATATGTGAATGTTTGCTAAAAATGGTTTCAGTGGATGAAGCAAAGAGCAAAAAGAGGTAAAATATTTAAAGGCAGGCAATCATTAACTTACTGGGTAGTGTGAGTCCTGTTTTACAGATCCAGGTTATCTCTAAGATTTAAAAAAAAAAAAAAAAAAAAAGGAGTTGATCCAATAATCAGTTTAAAAGGTTTGGGAGGCTAGCTTTGGTGGTTCAAGAACTATTTTTTTTTCATTGTTTTGCACAATGGTTAGAAGCTAAAGTCCACAGATAAAGGGTTAAAGGCCTGGGGCAAGTCACCTTCACAAGGCTGGCCTCCTGCTGTTTACCTTTACTCTCAGCCTTTAAAGCTGGAGTCAGATCAACTTCAACCCCAAAGTGCCCCCAGACTTCACATCTGGGAGTGAAAGACAAAAGCTATCTCATGGCCTCAAGACCCCACAAAATTTGCTCTTCCTTCTTGACTGTCTGAAGGGACCCCGAGCTTTCCCTCACCCTTTCCCTTCTGACACATGCTCTTCCCACTGTCACACCTCGGAGCTTCCGCACGTGCTGCTCTGTTTGGTAGGACTGCTCGTTCCTCAGAGTTTTGCCTGGCCGTTCCCTCACTTCCTTGAAGTCCCCAATAGCCGTGTTTCGCCCACATCCCAGACTTTGCTGTGCTACCTGCTTTGCCTCTGTATTTGGCCTACTATATATGCAGTGAAACTGAAACAGGAGGGATTTAGTTTAATCTAGTTACAACTTTTGTAATAAGACTTTTGAAGCATTTCATACAAAGATAGAACCTAGGGTCGCTGTGCGTTCATTTTGGGAGATCATTTAAAAGTGTTAGGTTCTCATCTTCTTGGAGGATTTATGAGCAATCTAGCCTAACGTTAACAAATGAATTGGGATTACTTCAGATGGCCATAATATGGCAGGCAAGTAATCGGAAGCCAAAGTGTTAATCAACAGGCAATGAATGGAGTGTTGTATGTGATTTGGAACCAGAAAAACAGAGTTCAAATATTAGTGTTGCCACTTTCTTTGCTAGTAATGTTTGGCAAGGTCATAAAATAGTACAAAAGATATTAATACTAGAAGTTTAAAAATACAGAGTTGGTTTACAGTTGTGAGTATGTGAAACACAGGGTTTATTCTTGTATTCTTGCTTATTAACTATTATATAATTTTCCATACAAAGAACTGTAAACCTACTTTTGCCCTACCCTGTATATGAATAAGTGAATCAATTTTTTAAGATGTGTATACTTCTTTACTAAAGAGAACCAAAATTTGTACCACCTAGCCCATTTAGTTGTAGTAAAGATAAAATAAAATGCAGAAATGCTCCATAAGCTGAAAATTAATATATATTACCTATTGTTATCCTTGGTAATCAGGAAAGCAATAAAGTAAACACATAACTGAAAAAAATTTACAACATAATGTGGATAGAGATACTGGTCGGCACATTGATATGCACAAGTCTAGTCACAATGTAATTGTAAAAGTATAATAAAGAAGAAATAATAATAGTAATATTTATCAAAGATTACTATGTGCCAGCTACTGAATGAAGGATTTTATAGCATTAGCTCTTTGAATAATTACAGCAATCCTATGAGAGAAGTGACTATTATTACAATTTTACAAATAAGGAACCAAAGCGTGAGCAGCCAAATTTCACAAATCTAGTAAATGCTTAAACAGTAACTGGAATTGGAAAGCTTATTAGTCATGTGATATTTTACACACTCATATTGATATTGTTCATCTAAACCCATAACAGTATGTACCCTTCATACAGCCAATTCATATTTCTTCTTTGTAAGTGGAAATATAAAAGGTAAACTAAATTAATTAACATTTAGATTAAAAAATACAGATTCCTTCACACATGAAAAAATTAAGCGGTTACAGTAAGTCAGAAAAACTTGAGGTTGGGGTTGCTAGTATGAATTTGAAGTAACTATATTCAATAGGATACATCCTCAGTAGCATTTGTGAATTTGACTATTGGATGTACATCTTAGGGAATTTGGGGGAAAAAAGTCTTTAACAGCTCCCGCCCATCTGTCCCTTATGGAGCAGATGGCTCTTTGGCCCTTTGCTCCACCAGAGGTCACTGCACCACCTGCCACGCAAGGCCCCAAGGTTAACTGGGGCCGGTCCTTCCTTCCCCAGGGGTGACCTCCATGCACACAGTGACTTTGTAGATCCTAAGGGAGGATGGTCTGTCAATATAAGTGAGGTTCCTATTACCATAGAATTCATAGAACACAAAAGGAGGTGATTAATTATCCAAGCCCTAGAAATTACAATACAATTCTTCTCATGCTTGATTATATGAAAGAAAGCAGTAGGAAATTGGAAAAAAACTGTGCTTTGAATGTGGCTGAAACCTAAGGTCTAGAATATAAGAGAATTGCCATTATCTTTGATTCTTTTCATCATCTGAAAGATAGGCTCTGCTATGAAATACTTTCAGGTATTACATACCCGCTTTTTTTCCTGATATTTTTAAATTCAACATTGATGGCAAAAAAGAGTTAAATGATTTAAATTAAATGATGTAAAGGAGGTAAAAATATATATCTATTTAGTGGGGAAACAGCCATCTGATTGTAAACTAGCTCTCACATATTAAGCAGGATAGTTCTGTTCCTTGTCTCATAACTATGGAAAAGCAGGAAGCAGTTTTTGGAAGGGAAAAATCAGAGCTGGGAAGAGGTGGCGGATGGGAAGGTCTGGTTTGTCTATGTGGCACACTTCTTACTGGCACCGTGCCCAGAAAAATCTTCATCCCCCTTTGAAAGACAAAGGCTGTATAAAAGCTCTAAAAAGTTCTATTTTCTTGAGAGAAGATCTGAGAAACAGAATAGTCAGAGCAAGCCATGAGAACAGAGCAGGCCTGATGGTGGATTCTGATCAGGGCTGCAGGAAAGTCCAGGAAAAAAAGTGAGATGATGTTCAGAGAAGGCACTGACCATGAATTAGGTTCTTAGAGAACATGGTAGAGGGGAAGGCGGGAGGCACAAATGGAAAAGACCGCTTTATAAAGTGGGGGCAGGGAGAACAGTAGAAGAAAACACCTGTTACTTTAAGCCAGTGATTAATGATCACAAGGAACTGAAGATTTGGACATTGAAAATAAACGTGGTAATTTACCATATGGAAACAATGAAATATACATGAATATTTATGTACTAGCATTACTTATAATATTAAACATTTTAAAGTAATCTGTATGTCTATATTCTTGATATAGGCATATATCATAAACATTATATGTAATGTGTATGGGTATGTATGTATCCTAGAAAAATATGTAGTAATTAAAATATATTTCTTACAAAATTTTAACTCTGAAAAAAGTTAAAATATTCCTAAAGCAGCACCTACCCATATACTCATATATGTACATATACATAAATATATTACATATATATACATTCATACACATACAAAAGCAAAGAAGAGAATAAAAAATATGTCAAAATATCAACAATGATTTCTCTCTGGGTAATGGAATTGTATATGATTTTAATTTACTTTCTCAGTGCTTTTGGATGTTTTTCCAATTTTTTTACAATACTAGGTTGCTCCTCTATATTTTATATTTTCTTAAATTTCAATGTCATTCATAAATATTGTTAAAGTTCCCAGCAATGCTAAATACCATTGAACAAAGCAGAATGTTCCCCTGCCCTAGTGCCTCTCAAACCCTCCTTCCTCTGTGAGTCATAGTCTCTGGGTGGCACCATATTGATCAACATTTAGAGAACTGGAGTAATCCATAATTAACCGGGGAGTTACTAAAAATATATATACATACTCTGGATTCATCCCCTCCACCAAAAAGGGAAATTTTGAGTTAAACTCCCAAAACTGAGTAAGCAATGGGAGCCCACAGTATATGAAGCAGCTGGAGTCTAATAAATTGACAATAAATATTAGGAAGTGATGCCACAGCTGATGCATTAGGTAGTGAAAATTGGAGAAAGTCAGCCTGATTTACTCATTTCCTCCTCAGGTAAGTCACCAGCCTGTATCCATGATGAACTATTGAGCGAACAGTCATAGGCTCAGGCATTTGGCAACTTGAAGACAAAGGGTCTTCCAGATTCACATTGAAAAACTGAAGGATTCTATGTAATCTTAACGGTTACATTCTGTTTTGCTGGAAAACAGAAATATGCAAGTCTTACATAGTTTATGACACAAATTACCTGAAGAAGTGCATGAAAAAAATTCATATTACCAACTTACACAAGCATGAGAAAACTTGTCTTAGAAGTTTTAAATATTTGTGTTGTTTCACAAAAGATAATATTGGACAATCATATCTTACTAGTCCTAAAATGATGTGTGATTCCAGCTTTACTAGTCTCCATATGGGTGGTAATAGGACATAATATATCAAAACAGAATCTAACTTGTTAAAGGCCCGGTGCTCATGGGGAATGCAAATGTCCACAAGGAGAGCAATTCCTTGGGCACCATCATACAGTGATGAGGGGCTATTCAGGCTGTGTTGACACCTTATGTATAATATATAGACAAATATCTGGGGAAAACTGGAAGTCACATGCTGCTTGGTGTGTTTTTTCTGAGCTAATGAAGTCTAAATTTTGCCCAAAGTATCTGGGAACAAAAAAGAGTGGAAACACTAATTTAGCCTATTACAAACCTCGTTATCACAGAGAGTTGAGAGAACTACAACTCGTCTCTCAGGGTTTTGATGAATGAGAGCAGAGGCCTAACCTCAAAGCTCAGTGTGTTTCCATATCGCTTGCCATAGAGCAAATAGTATGGCCTGGACTCATTTTCTATGACCAGTTAAGGGGTCTGCAGGGGAAGCTTTTCTATTAGATGAAAGGAAAATTTTGATCTGCAGTTAGAAGCACTGAATGTAGGGACAGTCTGTGCCAGGACCAAGTGAGAGACGATGACCCAGAAAAAGGAGAGCAGAGTACAGCAAAAGGCGGCTTTCAGAGTTTAAGGTAACTACTTCACTTGTGCCATTAATTTGCCCTTGTGACTGAAGAACCAGTTTACGCTGTTACAGATGCTTCATATTTAGCCTAGAGAGAGTATTCTACTCAGAAACAATGCCTGCCAGAGACCCCTCAATTTGCCAGCTGAAGATTCACAAAGAATGAAACAGTGCACTTATAAGCTAGAGCTCTTGGTACCAATGCACAGAAAAACTTCAAACACATTTTTAAGGCTCACTCTTTCACCACGGACATACAAGATCACACTAGCATGCATTCTACTACGTTCTGGTTAGATGTCCTGCCAACTTGTACGTTCAATGGCCTGAGGAGGAAAAAAATATGGACACTGATGCTTTGTCCATGGGTCCCAAGCTTCCTACAGAATGGATAATATAAACTGTAATCAATCAGATAATTGAATTTAATGGCCCAACAGGGAGTACAAAAATAACCTGGAACATTTTCTGAAGGTTGTACCATTAATGGCAACAAACCAATCCTCTGGGCTATATTGAACAATGTCCGTTAATGAGTGAAACTGACATACAGATAGTTCTGCTGTCTAATGGAAGAGTGGGTGTCAAAGAGGACAGAGTAGCTAACAAAGTAACATTATTCTTACAGGAATGACACCAATGCCAAATGAACCCAAGATAAATTTCCTAAAACTAACTCATGCTGCTGCCTAGAGCTGCCGTTACCTATTTATGTGAGCTCTTCAGGGCGACTTTGATTGCTGAGACTGGCCTCTGGCTTGTATGCCCAAAATACCCTATAGATTCTCCAAAATAGTACATAAGAATAAAACAGGAAGGCATTTTCCAGATACAATTAACATATAAGTGGAGAAGGCAGCTCACCTGGAAGACATGATGTATATAGCAAATCTCTATGAGACTCCAGTGACGAAAATGTAACCTAAATATGCTTGAGCAAAAAAAAAAAAACAAAAAACAAAAAAACAAAAAAAAAAATCGGAAGGAAGGAAAGAAGAAAAAAGGGAGGAAAAAAAAAGGAAAGAAAAGAATTGGTTCCATAATTAAATTCAAACACCTAGGGATAATATCTTTTTTCTCTGCATTGGTTCTATTCTCAGGTAGTTTTCAACGATAACAAAATGGCTCCCAGCAGTTTTGGAAACTCTCGTTTAAAATATGACTTCTTTCTTCAGGATTCAAATGAAAGCTCTCAAAGTGAGACCCCTTGGTTTTCATCAGGTTTCAGTGCCATCCCTGAACTGCTGTGACTGGAGGGATGTAATACTCTGATCACCTTGGCTGGGAACATATTCCTCCATCCGGATGTACAGGGGTTAGGGTTAACACAAAATCAGAACGTGTGAGGAAAATCCGGGATAAAAGTGAGAATGCATGTTATGCAGGCAAAAAGGTTTTTCTGCTAAAGTGTACATAGATTTCATTCTCAACAAGAGAATAGAAGAATAGAAATAGCATGAATACATCTGCGTCTTGGCCTCTCACAGGAAGCCTGCTCATGCTCCCGTCCTAGTCCCTGCACATCTACCAACCAAACGGGCCTGGCTCCTGCCTCATCCTCAATCATCTCTCTTTTATCAAGAATGGGTCATTGTCAAAAGCGGAAAGTGGTTTTCAGTCTCCATCCTAATGGGTGAAGAGTTTTTGGTGTGAAGTTAAAACCTGAATCAGCAGTAGTGGGATCTGCTCCCACACATTTGGCAGGTGAGACCAGTCTGGGGCCAGTTTTATCTGGTTACCGCCCGAGGAGGTGATATTACATTGGGATTCAGGGCAAAAGCCGCGCAATGTTGAATAGTATGCCTTAGCCTGGCCCTGCCCTCTGTGCACATACCTCTCAGGCATATTGCAGTTGGAGCAGTGTGGGTTGATGGAAGGATTCAAGTAGTCGGTATCCTGGGTCCTGGCCCAAATACCATCTCTTTTCACGCTTTAACATGATTTACATTTGGCTCAGTTTCTGAAGATTGTTTATGTGCAGGGAACTTGAAATTAGGAGGAAAGTGCTCCAAACGAAAGAGTGAGACTCATGCTCGAGGAGAGGCCTCGGATGTTTATATAAAACTGCAAGTGCAGCTGCGCCTGCTGAGTAATATCCCACATGCAGCAAGCAGGATCTGGTGTTAGTGGGGATAGGGATTTATTTCTCCTTCCAGACAGGCTCTCTTGGGAACTCTAAATGGTAAAAGCAGGGAACTTCCATATGGGCTGGGGTAGGCCATAAGTAGTCTCTGCATATGGGATTTTTTTGGCTATGAGCCTCCTCACCTTACTTTGAACTCTGTATTTCCTTTCCTTTGCCAGCTGTAGCCTGCATCCAGGATCAACGATGGATTTGTGGCAGGACGAAACCAGGGGATTCTTGTAGCCTGCTAGAAATATCCCCGAAGAATCCATTTTACCACTGGTCAGTCCATTAGGGAAACGTTCATCTCTGAAGTCTTACAGAGGAAGGTCAGAGACATGTGAAAAGAAAGCATCGTGTTAATATGCACAACTTGACCACAGAATAGCTAGAGCCAAGCCTGCCTCATTCTTTTCTGTTAGAGATCCATACAGCGCATTCGATAATCCCTCAACTTAGTGGCAGATTTCAGACACCTCTTTTTTGTGTTTTCAGTAAAAGATTTCATCACTTGAAATCCTCTTCTTCTTCTTGGACTAGGATTATGGATTGAAGCTGCAGCAAGTGGGGGTGTTGGGATCAGTAATGTTTAATGAAGACAGGATTTAACAAATAAAACCAAAGTAGTAATAGTCAAAACATTTACAGGCATTGCTCACGGAACATCTCTCTGGAGAAAAGTAGTGTAGGGCAGGTCTGGAGGCTTCTTCTCCATTGGGTGCCCAGGTCTCTTCTCTCTTTCTGATCTATCATCTAAAAACATGGCATCCGTACTTGAGGTTTACTTTGTAGTTGAAAAGGGCCAACGCCAGGCATGCAAGGATAAAATGCTAGCTACCTGCACCCTTCAAGAGCTCTTCCTGAGTTTACTAGTGAGTGGTCCCGCTACCTCCACTTGCTGCTAGCCAGTTGAAAATGGAAACAAAAGCTGAAGAAGATATTGGCCTCTAGAAGGAGGTTAAGACATTACTTCACTTCCTTCTCCTCATTCAACATTTTTTTTCCATCTCCTCCAGAAATTTGTCAAAATCAAGGGGAGGGTGTATTGGACCACAGAACTGGCACTGGCACTCTCGTTTTGACACAAAGGGTGAAGCTTTCAGAGCTGAGGAGGGCACGCTCTCTCTGTGCTCTCCCCCAGAGAAGCAGTCTGCTCACTAGAATAGGATGAGTTGTGGTGCCAATCAACAATTTGCTTTAAGGTTCATACCACCTTTCCCCAGCTTTGCTATATAAAACAGGAACTACATTCTTCAGCTCCTTTTCCTTCTGGATTTTTGATAGGAGCAGACAGATGATTTTGGGAAGAGAAGCAGGAAGAATGAGGAATATCCCATCACTTTTGATTTCTGTTGTATCTCTTCCTAGTTACCACCAAATAGCCTCTCTGCCTATTGTTCCAGTTTCTACCAGACAGTCCTCCCTATAGTTCTAGTTTTCACTGTATGAGCTTAGCTTCTGGGTTAATGCCATCTCTTCCCATTGTCCTTCTGTTCCAAGGGTTATCACCTTCTTACACCTAATCTCTGGGTTGCCTTACTGTCTTTGGTTTGCTGTGTACTCTCACATCATCTATGCAACCAATTTTCTGTATTAAATGTACTCCATTTGAACAATCTGAACTTCTTTCTGGCAAGTTCTTGACTGATAAAATTATTCTTCAATAATCAAAAACTTCTCAAATCTCAATAGCTTAATATACAAAATCGTGTTTCTTATTCACAAAGTACTAATGCAGGGCAGCCACCTTCCCAATGGTGAATCAGGGGTTCAGGTGTCTTTTAGTTTTTCCTATGCCATTTTTAGTATTTGATTTTTATGTAATTGTGATAAAAGAAGATAATGAATAAAGAATTCAAATCTACAATTGATGCTTGATCTAGAAATGATGCATGTTAATTCTACTTCGGCCAATTGGACAGGACTAGTCATATGGCTCAACATGATTAAAAGAGATGATTGGAAATGATCCTTCCCATATATTTATGTGTGTATGTACATATACATACACCCCCCACACATATATACATGTTTAAATGTGTGTGTATATATATAAAATATATATATGCATGCACATATACACACAGAGATAAGCTAAGAAAGGTACAAGCTTTGGGCAACTTGGATTGTGAATTCAAGGCAAGTATGATCACTTATATATCTTTCTTAAGAACACACCTTATATTTGGCAAGGATTAACTTATTCAACTGACTTTTTTTTTTTTTACAGCTTCCTTACTCAACATCCAAAGTCTTCCACTGTAAAAATGTTGTAGAATTATTTTTCAGTGTATGGGAAAATGGCACCTGTATTCCCATTATAGCCTCTCTCTTTCCTTCTCTCAGCTCTACTCCCATTTGTTGAAAGTCAGTGTGAAATCTGAGTAACATTTGCCCCTGGAAATATGTCATGATTTTTCTTAGGAGAAAGCAAACAGCCCTATCCAAGTTCATAATATAATTACAGGTCCAAGTTTTTAAGAAGTTTAAAACTATGAAAACTTAATAAAAAAAATAAATGTTAATAGGAAATAATTATTGCATATAGTTGAATATATTCCAGACACACCCAAATAAAAAGTTCCCTAGAGTTCCACTCATGCTGACTTTTCATTGGCTTCATCCAAAGTTGTAGAGCTTTCTCATAGAGACCTTAAGATGCAATATTTCCCCTTTATATTTATGGGCCACGTCTCTTCTGTAACTTTAATTTTCAAGTTTTAATTAAGGTCACTGATCCATGATAGATTTTGGATCTTTTTGAATGGAAGCAGCCACATCCATGGACTACATGTAGTCTTCAAAAGCAGTGATCTGCTCTTCCGGCATGTCTGTTCCAACTTTATCTTCCTCAACTACACACTATATTTGAAATTTGTTGTTTTTGCTGTTGTTGTTGTTTTTAAATTGCATACCCACTGGAACTAGGTTAGAGGGCCCCAGAACAAGCTGGCCGCTTGGATGTCCCTGAGGTGCCCCTCTAATTTTGTCCATCTGTCTCATCCTCCCAAGGTTTCACATCTAATAAGATGGAAGACTTGGCACCACTGCAGGGTTTTTGGCTTTCTTTGACTTGTACTGTGCAAGGCGTTCTACTCTTAGCCTCTTCACATCTTTGCTTTCCTCCTCCCTCCTCATCACATCTGGAGGGATCAATGTCATCTGCCATCATCGTCTTTACTATCTGTAGCTCCACTTGCTGTGGTGTCTTCCACCTTAGCAGGGCCATACTTGCCCAAGCTGTCTTCACTCCTGGCAGGCTGGCCTGTTCCTTTTTGTAACACTTGATGTGATTTTACCAATATAGGGCATGATACCAGTCGGCAGGTCGTGGGTTGGAGTCTTCTTCAAATACCGCCACATGTGCTTATGATGGCACATAACCCTCGACGTAGCTCTTGTCTGCCAGGTAGTCACTGAGCACCTGCAGGCTGGCAGGGCTTTTCAAGTCTGCAAAGCCCATGGTGTCAACTGGTCCTGGAGCTGTGTGGTCACAGAGGAAAGAAGAACACAGGACAAGTCAGCGCTGAATGTGAAGTAGAAAAACAAAAAGGCTCTCTTCTATAACTTTTCTTTTGTGTATTATTCCATTGATATTTAGGGGTTTCATTTTACATATGAATGAGATAAGAGAAACACACCAAATGTAAATATCGCATTGTATGATGCAAATCAATATAACAATGAGTATTAACCCTAGTACAATGCTGGGATTGCCCCTATTGAACATAATTGGGGCTTTTAAAAAATAAATAGATTAAATTGAGATTAACATATAAATCTTAAAAATACTTGAGCTTATTCTTTTGTCCTTCCTTTCTTTTGTGAGAGTAGCTTATGTGTGCACTGAAAGCAGGTTCATTTGATACTTCCTTGTTTAGTATCTACTGTGTGCCAGACACTGTCACCAGCACTTAAAGTACAGTAGGGAAAAAGGCAAACATGTTTCCTTCTCTCAGGAACCTTATATTTCAGTGAAGGATATAGACAATGAATAATAATTAACATGAGAATAAAAGGAGATCCAAAAGCTTTTTGAGAGGAGAAGAAAATAAAAAGCCAGTGTTTCCAGAGCATGGGAGCAAAGACGAAAATGGTAAGATTGAAAATGTAGACACACGTAAGATTACATGTGGCCCTGATACTTTGGAAAGAATTTAGAATTTTATTCTCAATTGAAAGGTTGTGGAGAATGTTAAGTATGACCTGTGTTTTTAAAAATCACCTTGATTGTTAAGAACAGAATGGTTTTGAGTTAGAAAGAGAAGAGGCAAAGGGACCCGTTAGGAAGTTAGTAGCTGTTGTCTAAGTGAGAGATGGTGAGAAATGATGGCAAGCTGTTTCCGCATTTGAATATCACCAAGACATTTTAAAAAGAACAAACAGGTAGGGTAAATATTATTACCCTCTTTGACACATAGAAAAGCTGCCCTATGCAAAGGTAAAAGTTAAGTCAAAGTGCTAAGTGTTTTTGCTTCGAAATTTAGAGGGTTTTTAATCCATCTTTTATCCTGAGGAAAAAAGTTCAGGAAAAGAACAAATACGGTTGCATGTAAGTCGAATGAAAGCAAATTATGCAGGTTGAATAGTATTCTATAGGCCTAACCGATTTTGAAATATTTTATGGATCATAATACGTTGTACGCAAAGCATTATGAGACAAGGGTGAGTCTTCCATAATCACTGGGGCAGAGACTGCCACCAAAAGTTTTCAGGTTGATGCTACCCTGAGTGGTTATGGGTTTCTGTGGTGTTTCAGCTTTGGGCAGCCGATGCAGCCTCCCCTGCCCACAGCGCTTTCCCGTCCCCCTGGGCCATCTGATGCAGCTGTGAATCTGCTCTCATCCCCATTCATTTTTTTTGATGAAAGAGAGTCATATCTTCTATTGCTAATGCCATTCTTGATTCAGAGTGGCCTTGGGATGGGGAAAATATTCCAATATGATTGCTTACTTAAAAGCTAACATTTTTGCTTGGGATTGGTGTAGAAGTGGGGTTTAACTGTAAAAGAATATGAATAATATTATTGGGGTGTTGAAAAATGTTCTAAAACTGGATATGGTGATGACTTCACAATGTACCATATTTATTAAAAATTATTAACTTGTGTACTTAAATTGGGTGAATTTAAGTATATAAATTATACCTCAATAAGGTTGTTTTTAAAAAGAGAAACCTAACAGAAATAAAGGTACCTCAATTCATCTGAAAATTTGAAAATCAAATGAGAGGCAAATATTTACAAATTGAGAATACTTTTCCGAAATTCAGAAAATATCCCTCAAAGCAGATTAGTTTCAAAAAGAAAAAAGTGCCTTTGAACAAACATCAAACTATGTGTGAGAAGTTAAATATTTATTTGTGAATAGATACAAAGTGTTTACTTCTGTTTCTGAAATTTTCTGTGTCGTTTTTTATTAATTTATTCAATGGTAGAACTTACTTTTTTAAGTCAAAAAATTACCTTTATATCACAAAAAATAGTAAACAGAAGTGTCGGGTTTATTTAAATAGGGAAGTTCATATTCTCCTGGAGCCAAATGTAACACTCATTTACCTGATTAACATTCAAAGGTATTTCTTGAGAGAAGATAATAAAGTGACCATTTATTAAAGCCTATTCCTGCTTTGTATCATAAATAATCCTAATAATTTTATAAAGTGCCAAATTTAATTTTCACAAGAATCTTACTAAGTACATTTTTATTTTAAGGCTAAATAAATAGAGTCAAAAATAGACTTATTAAAATAAGTTCTGAAATTCTTACAATTATTACCAAAGCTGAGAATTGAATCCAGATATCATTGTATCTAATGCCCACACTTTATTCATTAGTCTATACTGTTGTATGTGGCAGATAAATATAAGGGATATGTTCTCTCACATCTACCTTAAAATCAATTACAGGTATGTGACAGTCATATTTTTGAGAATTTGAGAAGTTAGAGTAATGAGTTTCTATCTTTTGTCTAATTGGATTGCATCATTGTAAACTTAAAAAACTTAAAGACTGATAAACTTCTTTTAAGAATCCTTCAGAGATAATAAGAAGTAAATGTGCTGCTTTAAAGATAGGGTGATCGTGTAATTTATTGTACAAAGAGGACTCTATTAATATTTTTTGGACAAAACGCATAAACAAAGACTATTTTGAGCAAACTGGGACCTTTCTCAAAACTAAAGGACAATAGTACACCAGAAATAGAAAAGAATGATGATATTATTTCTCAAACTATAACACAGGCAATGTTGATGTAAAATTACCAGATAATTAATATAGAAAAGATTATTAACTAGATGATTAGTAAAGATAAGCATAACTTTCCAAAGACCATGTTGTGCAATTCCTACTATAACTCAGATGTCAGCTGAGATAATACTGCCTCTTAATATAAAGATACATTTCCTTCAGGCTACATCATGTGGAAAATCTCAAGCACCCAACAAGGTTTCTGGGAATTCCAGAGTTTACACTATCTTGGTCATCTCTGGTTTCAGGTTTCTGACTCCAAACTTCTGCCTGCTAGGATCGTGTTTCTTTTATTACTTCTCAAAGTGATTCTTGGTCTCTGCACTGTAGTCTAAGCAAATAGAGGACTCAACCATTTGCTTTAGTTTTAACCAAAATAATCTAGCAAACTTGAGTATCAAGAATGCCAACACACACTGCTACTACTACTTCTACTACTACTACTACTACTCCTCCTCCTACTAGTTGTTTGTAGAGCAGACACTGAGAGCAGATAAGCTAGAAGGGAGTTACATAATAAAGGACCCATGGACAAGGACAATGGCGGGGGGGGGGGGGGGACTGAATGTGGGAGGAATGTCAGCCAGGGCACAGGAGAGCAATGGGGGGAAGTGGGGACAACTGTAATTGAACAACAATAAAAAAACATAAAAAATGGATAAGAATACAAATCTAGGCTTTGGTTGTGCTATTTACTACATATATGACCTTGGTCACATACTTGTAAAATTAAAGCACTACCTCAAATAATTATAATAAAGAATGAATATGGTAGTACATGTGGCATTAATACAATGAATGCATACAAAGTAAGAAACCAAGAAATATTAGTTACCAATATTGTTACATTACAATTTAATCTCTATTCTTAGAAATCCTTTGGCCTGTCTGCAATGATATTAGTCGATTATCTTTGTTCTTATCTACTTAATCTAATCTTTCTTCTTTTCCTTTTCTGCATAAGAGAAGAAAAAAAGCAAACTCTCTGTTTTCTTCATCACCTACTGGCAAACCCAATTCTGAAATGTCTGTTGCTCATTCTGAGATTTAACTGAGGCTAACAATGATATAAATACCCATGAGCACCTGATTCAGTGTTCATACAACCCACCACCCTGGTCTAGCTATAGATGAGGTAGAAAAGGTTTTTTTCCTTCTAGTTATGTAATCTCATTTCTAAGAGTCACTGATTGATCTGAGCAAGATTCCTGTTCACATAAAGATTTCAAAAGTCAACTATTAACAATAACTTATTCCAAGATTTCATATAAAGAAGAAAAAGGCAACTAAATAATAATATATTTTAGTAAATTCATTGCTGGTTGATTATGTCTAAAGAACATAATGATGGAATTGATTAATACCTAATAGTGGGTATTTGGAGATAGAGTTATTGACTCCAAGCCTACTGGAGAACTCAGACCACTTTGGAATCTGTTTGACTATATCGGCAAAGGAATAAACTAACATGAACACATATTCACATAGATAAATGAATATATCTATAAATATATCTATAAAAATTCACATGTGAAACACATACATGCACATATATATGCAGACTTTTTCTCAGGTGATTCAAAGAACACCTAATGCTCATGAGGGCTCATAAACTCCAACCTAAAAACCCTGAAAACAAAACAAAAGTAAATCAAGAAATGAGCAATGAACTGCTTTGGTTCTGTCAGTGTAATGGACACTTTCGGTTATTAATAAATATTGTTAACAGGATTTTTTAACAGCTACCTAACAATCCAGCGAAAAGATACAGGGATGCACTCTAGCTACCAAAGTTCACTAACATAGCGTTTTCAAATGAGGTCAAATAACTAGGTATAAATTTCTCCAGTGAGGTTAAACCTAACTTTAAGTGGGTGGTACTGCAATATTGTGTAATAGCAAAATATAGCTTTTGAATCCAGTGCACTTGCATTAAAATCCTAGCTCTGCTACTTGATACCTGAGAACTAACTTAAACAATTTAACAACCCCCAACTTCAGTATCCTAATTTGAAATGTTGAGGTCATGATAGCTGCAAGTCATGATGTTATAATGATTAAAAGAAATGACATGTAAAAAAAGGTTTTACTGCGCTTGGCACATAGTAAGTACTCAATAAATGACTGCTGTTTTTTAAAAAACAAGCTGCTGAATCCTTAGGCGATTGTAAGACTATATATTATGATTATGAAATGCAAATACATGTATAATGTAATGTATATTATTTTAATTTTAAGATATTGAAATATTTTTCTTCAACTCCATTGATACTATGATCTTTTTAATAGCTAGTTAGCATTCTAGTAGTTGCTCACTTGCCTTAAAGTACTTCCTCACTTCTCCAAGGAAGACATACTGAGGGCCCAGAAACATATGAAAGGATGCTCAGGACCACTAGCCATCAGAAAGATGCAAATTAAAACCACAATGAGCTACCACTTCACAGGCTTGTCAGAATGGCCATCATAAACAAATGAACAAACAACAAGTGCTGGTGAGGCTGTGGAGAAAAGGGAACCCTAGTAGACTGTTGGAAATATAGACTGGTGCAGCCACTGTGGAAAGCAGTGTGGAATTTCCTCAAAAAACTAAAAATGGAACTGCCTTTGACATGGCAATTCCACTGCTGGGATGATACTCTAAGAATTCTGAAACACCAGTTCAAAAGAACCTATGCACCCCAATGTCCATAGCTGCATTATTTACAATAGCCAGGTGCTGGAAACAGCCTAAGTGCCCATCAGTAAATGAGTGGATCAAAAAACTGTGGTACATTTACCCAGTGGAATACTACACAGCAGAAAGAAGGAATTCCTATCCTTCTCAACCACATGGATGGAAATAGAGAGTATTATGCTAAGTGAAATAAGCCAGGAGGTGAAAGACAAATACCATATGATCTCACCTGTAAGTGGAACCTAACCAACAAAACAAGCAAGTGAGCAAAACAGAACCAGAGACATGGAAATAAAGAACAAACTGACAGTGGTCAGAGGGGAGGAGGGAAGGGATAACAGGGAAAGAAGGGGAGGGATCATCAAGGGACATGTATAAAGGACCCACGGACAAAGACAATGGGGGTGGGGGGGCTGAATGGGAGGTGGGGGTGGGTGGGGCAGGGGAGAATGGTGGGGAAAAATTGGGGACAACTGTAATTGACCACAATAAAAAAAATACTTCTTCAAAAACTCTTCACTCCTAAAGTCATTTCTTTTATTTACCTTCTTACTCTATGGCCAGTTTAGAATATTAATGTTGAAATGTTGAAATAATCATTTATTTTTTGTTTTAATCAACACTCAGAATGAACAGGATATATTTTTTGAACTTATTGTGTGTATGATAATACAGATCAGAATATATATCCTAAATATGACAAAATGTTATACTTGATTCAATCAAAATAAATCATACTTACTATAGTACTTGATAGGGACATTTAGGTAATGTTAATATATTTTGAAAATACAAAAGCAAAAAGAATAAGTAACATGAAAGCTAATACTATATACTAGAAATAAAATATATTTCTAATTTATTTTAAAATTATAGTTGACATAAGACAGTATATTAGTGTCACATTTATAACAGTAAATTAGATATTTATATTTTATAAAAAGAAAAGTAATAAAGTATGTCGTTGTTTGGCATTTTGTCCCCATTACCTTGATGGTCTTATTTTTTTCTGACCCCTGCTTCACGGATTTTTGGAGTGAAGCTCACTTACGCCATCTCCAGTGCGCTGGAAGGTCCTGAAACGAAGAGATGGGGAGGGCAGTGACCTTGAAGTCAGGAGAACCGTTTTCAAGTGGCAGCTTTACTGTTTGTCAATATAGGAGCATAAAAATTCACTGAACCTTTATGCTTTTCAGTTTTTTGCATATAAAAATAAGGGAAAATCTTTTTTATTTTTGGTTGAAGTTTTAGATCCTTGTAGCTAAAAGGAAAAAAAAAAGAAGAAAGAAAGGGAGAAAAGAAAAAGAAGACTTGGTTAACATTTTCTAAATCATTTAATTGCCTGTTTACGAAAGCGTATTCTTACTGCTAAAATTTTTAACCATACTTTCTTTTTCTCAAAAAGGGGATCTTTGTTTTCTTGTGTATACAGCTGCCTCTCTTTCCAAGTTTTCTTCTCTAAAAATCATGATGGAGTTGGACATTCTAATTTTATGCCTGATAAAACTGAGTTCCAAGATATAAAATAATTCATGAAAGATGGCATGGTTAATTCCCATCAATGATAATATATATGTATATGTATAATTACATAGCCTCTACATCAATTATTACAAATAGTCACCTCAAGATGTCTAATATTTTGAATGAAAGATATTTAAAACACAGATGTAGTTCTTCATATTTCAATGTAATTTCAAAACAGTCTATTTATTATGTTAAAGAAAGTACGGACGGCTAGCATTTGTTATAGCATGATTTTCCCTGTAAAGTCAGAAGATTGAATGCAGGAAATAAATTATCAACCAGTTAGTGTGTATTTTTTTCCAAGTCTTACTCATAACTTCCTTAGCTGTCATTTCATATACCCGTACTTTACCTGTAAATTAAGCTCGCCTTTTATCAAACTCAGCTGGGGGTTATTATATCAACTTTAATGCCTCTCTAAAAATGGTACTAAATGTGGATTTATATCACAAATGGAAAATCTGAGAGTGAAGGACATTTTCCATGTGGCAGTCTCATAAAACGATCACTTTTAACAAACAACTTGAATTCAAGAGAAATTTGCAAAAATATTTTAAGCACATTCATAGTCTTAGGAGGAAATGCTAATATGGAGTCTGTCTGCTCTGCTGCAGCTGCGTGATTTATGAAAGCATAAACAACCCTGACTCATTCTAGGGAAGTCATAATTACCGTATGGAGTGTTAAATGTACAGACACTTCGTAAGGACTAATGCAGTAGCTTAAATTATAGTCATTATGCTATCCCCACTCCCAAATCTTGCTTTAATCATCGCTGAGGAAAAAGTCCTCTGTTCAGTACCTTTCACAATCAACTCCATTGCATCTTGAAAGCAAATATACATGAAGACATGTTACAAAACAGGTAAGGTAAGCAAAAGCTGATTGACAAGGCCAGACAACTGGCTACTTCCTCAAATGTTGGATAATGGCATTCCTGGCATGCCTACTCAATGCGTGCATTATGCTGCAGAGGGGGTCTGTTGATAGGAATGTTGTATGACCAGGCCCTTTAAGGTTGCACATAGTGGGGGAGGCAAGCTACTAAACATTTGAAATAACTGTGATGGAATCATTTGAAATATGAGGTCTTTCTAGAAAAGTCTAATCATTGTTAATATAACGAGAATGGTTCATACAACATCAATGTAACTTGGTGGTCAAGGAGAGTGGACCGGAATACCCATGTGTAAACAATGACAGCTTCACTGTACTAGTCAGTAGGGGTGGAAAGGCCACTGAGTAAGCAATGTACTGTGTGGCTGTGGCATTCAAAAATGACTGAGCAAGTAGAGCAACGAATCTGCATCAGATGTTATGTTAAGCTTGAACATTCCTCCACAGAAAGTATTCCAATGATTCAGAAGACCACAGCTATGTGCACGTGGTGATTGGCAGCTTCATCACAACAATGTGCCTGTTCACGCATCAAGTCTCATGCAGAGTTTTTTGGTGAAACATCAAATCACCCAGGTGACTCAGGCCCCGCTACAGCCCAGATTTGGTGCCCTTAGACTTCTGGCCTTTCCCAAAACCAAAATCACCTTTGAGAGGGAAAAGATTTCAGACCATTGATGAGATTCAGGAAAACATGACAGGGTAGCTGATGGCGATTGGGAGAACTGTGTGAGGTCCCAAGGTGCCTTCTTTGAAGGGGACTGAGGAGTCATTGTCCTATGTGCAATATTTCTTGCCTCTTGTATCTTCTTCAGAAAACATCCTTATTTTTCATAGTATGTGGCTGGATATCTTCTGGACAGACTTGGTACATCTCAGTGAAATTGTTACGTTCTGTGCTGATAATAAAATCAATAGTAAAAACACTACTATACATAAAATGAGAAAAAAAGAAGCTAGCAAGCAAGTTTTTTCTTATCTATATTCCAAAGTGTTTCTTAACATATCTTTCTATCAGTTGTCCAAATTGGCCACTTGGTATCTTAAGTGGCAATTCATCTTTAGTCAGCATCTTTTCTCATCCAGACTCTAAATTGTGTACGTTGCACCAGAATGTCTGCACAAGGCTCAAAGAATCTTCACTATTAAGGTGTCCTAGAGTCAATGAGAACTCACTGATAGATTTTGTACAATAATAAAGAAAGACTTAGCTAGTGCTTAATGGGTGCTAGGCACCATTCTAAAGG
The DNA here is from genome assembly GCF_021234165.1 of Pteronotus mesoamericanus. Taxonomy (NCBI): domain Eukaryota; kingdom Metazoa; phylum Chordata; class Mammalia; order Chiroptera; family Mormoopidae; genus Pteronotus; species Pteronotus mesoamericanus. The sequence continues at coordinate 34,285,060 of NW_026555285.1, read as the reverse complement.
CTCTCAATATACCAACCCATTTAACCCTAACAAACGATTAGTCACTGTTATTCCTATTTTTCAGGTGGACGAGCTGAAACACAGAGAGTTTAAGTTGCCTAAAGTCACAGATAATGGACTCAAAACTCAAATACCCTAGACTCTGGTTGGCACTACTGTAATTCTCAAACAATAAAAATGACTCCAGAATTAACCTTTGAGATGATATTGTGGCATCAAATCATTGTATGTATTTAATAGGAAAGTCAAGGAACATATAGCAAGGACTCATGGACAAAACCAAAGGGGAAGAGCTGAGGGAGGGAAGGAGGGAGGGAGGGGGCAAGGGAAAGTAGTGGGGGGTAGGCAGAGACAAATGTATTTGAAAAAAATAAAATAAAAAAAAACTGGACAGAGGACTACTAATTAAAGAAACAGTCATATTCCATGAAAATAATACATATAAGAAAGGATATGAATGTGATTTAAAGAATTTAGTGATTAACTGGATATGGAGAACAGAGGAGGGAAAAAATGAGCTTTGTAAAGTGGGGAGGTATCTTAATAGAAACATGTATGATTAAAAGAAAGTTAAGAGTGGAAGAAAGACAAAAGCACATTCACACTTCCCATTACCAAGGAAAGGAAGGTTCATGGGGTCTATACAAAGCAAAATTAGCCATGTTATGTCAGTCAACTATCTTCCTAGTTCTATTCCTTAGGTGGCTGGACACATACTAGAAACAAATTTCACAAAGCAAAGTCAGAGATATACCACTCCTTTGGAACATTTTGCAATTGCATCTGTAAATATATATTTGACCTCCGGGAACTTACTGACATATAAGTATTTAACATTCTTCAGGCTAAATGTTCAATAGAGAAGGGTCAATATGGCTTGTTGTCCTGTGACATAATCTGTCATATCCCTCTTTAATTCCTCTGCACAAAGTCAATTCGTTTTGGCTTTTGGAAATTATTATAGGGCTGAATGAGAAGCAAAGCTGAGTTCATCACAAAGGTGGAAAAACCAGCCATCGGAGCAGAAAACCCTGTCCAGGTAGCCAGGTGGTCTGCAAATGCCTGCTAGCACTTTTTCTTCCAGTTGGCATATAACATCTGTTTCTAAAGTGAAAGGGTGTGAAGAAAATGACACAAGTGGTAAGCACTGACATATGCAGGGGAAAGGAAGTGATTTATTTTATATTAAGATTGTTACTGTTGCAAAAATAAAAGCACAACCTGAATATGTCTCTGTAAGACTTGTATAATATGTGTGTGTTTAAGAGAAAGATTGTATATTTTTATTAAATCATAACACAAAAATACAGGACTCAGAAAATCTAATTAGCACAATGAATAAAAACAGGAGGCCTATAAAAATTATTTTCTGAAATAAGGGCAAGAGTCTACCAAGAGTTTAGAAATAAGACAGGTAGGAGTGGCACCTAAGAAATTATAAATTCTTAATTTGCATCACTTAGAAATTGTATATGTGAAAGAATAAATCAATATAGGCTGAGAAAAACAAAATAAAATATTTTAAAAGAAATATTAATTATAAATTATCAGTGTATTAAAGAACCCAGTGTATGAAAATAAGCAATTAAATAGTTACCTTTGGGGATTACTGAAAAGGACAGCATTTCTGACTGGAGTCGGTATCAATTATATAGCCGTATAGAATGAGTTTATAGAAAATAGGAAAAGACAGGTAATGGACTCCCGGTATCAAGGCTGTTCACACCCTGGTTTTATAAGTAAAAATTGCAGTGCCATGGAGGCGAAGTACCTCTCCCAAGATCTAGAGATAGAAATACCAGAAAGAAGATTGGTTTGGGGGATCAATTCATGGAGGACTTTTTCTGGAACTGTGGTAAGAAGGGTGCAACATTTCACAGTCCCAGAATGAAAGGTGCCTGGGTGAAGGATTAAGCACAGGTGAAGGAAGAGCCAATCATTCATTCACAATAAAGGTATGGAGAGCGTACTGGACCCCAGAAAATAAGAAAGGACCAAATTAGAAAGTGAACAAAATTGCAATGAATCATCAGAAAGCAAGTGTGGTAAATTAGTGAATAATCTGTTACAGTTTCTTTAATAAAAAATAAGCTTTTTTAAAAATCTAAGGGAACACTGAATTTGTTGATGCAGCTTCATTGTGTAGAAACAAGCCAGGTTGCCAAGGGGGTCCTTAGAGGGTTCCCTCCTTTTCAGAAGGCAAAAGACAATAATAAAATTTTAGTATCGGAAATAAAATGTTTTTGAAAAATCATTTTTAAATATCTTGCAAGAATATTTATCTGGCAGAGAAGGGAGAGAGGCGGGGAGAAAGGAAAACCTTTGAAGGTATCATTTCAAAATTAGAAAACACTAAAGTGAGAAAATAAGTAATGCGTGAAAAAAGATATCGAAATTATTTCTTCTTTACATAATTTCTCTTAGGGATAGGGAAAAACAGGAAACAGAAATCTTATGGTTAGACTTACAGGTTGGAACGTTTTGGATGGCCACTCTGAGGCCCCAAGTCTCCTCCAGGCGCCAGGCGCCAGGCCCCCGGCGGTTTGGGGCCCCCGGCGGTTTGGGGCCCCCGGTGGTTTGGGGCCCCCAGCGCTCCTCGCGCTCCTCCCCTTGGGCCCTCCTCCCTTCACAGGCCTGCGCCTGCCCCTGCCGGGCTGGACCACACCTCGGTCGCCACGAGGCATAGCTTATAGCGAGCATCTCACAGCATTAAACTCTGAAACCTGCAAGTGCCATTTTGTCATGGGAATAATCCTGTAACAGAATGCACACGTGATAATAATCGTTGTCACACATTAGTGATGAAGGGATGAGGCGGTATTATCATACAGAGAGACAGACGCAAGAGGGAAAAGTGTTTAAGCACTGTCTTCAGAAGTAATGTTGCCAGAGCTTATGGAAGTGCTTTCAAGGTAGGGAAAAATAAATGAAAAGCAGATTTTTCTCCCTAATAAAATTGCCAGTGGGTAAGGCAAAGGTTCAGAAAAACAGGAGGTTTCTAATATATTAACCACCCATTCAATGTCTGGCAGTAATTAGGAAAATAAACAGGATCCTGAGTCGAATTAACAGCACCAATTAAACTTTCTTGCAAATGCATTTATGCTGATAACTGGTGGGGCAAATCTGGAACATTATTCAGAAAAACGAAGTCTGATATGTCCGATATTCTCAAAGGAAACAAATAAAAACCAAAAAATTAAAAATGAGTAGGAGGGATGAGCTGTGCATCAAAAGAGAAGTGAATTCTGATGTTTGCCAGAATTTTAAACAAAAATCGTATCAAGCTTGTTTAAATGTTTAAAAGGTGTAATTGCCTTATTAGTCTATTTCTGTAGGCAAAGAGCTGTTTCTAAATATGGGCTAAGACACAGAAATTTTAAAATTATATTAAGGTAGATACTAGAACCTTACAAAACTGAAAGTGAGGTAAGGATATGGCACTTAATATAACACATAGTTGGAAAAGTTGACAGAAACAGTATTTATGAAATCACATAAAATCCTTAATATTTTTAGCAATTTTTTGTTTATAGAAGTCTTTGATGAGTTTTTAAATAAAGAATCCACTGTAATAAAATAATTCCCCTTTTATTTATCTCAGCTGCATGTCAGGAACCCAAGTTATGAATACGTTTTATTAAAAAGCTATTGTAAATCATTTTTTTGAAGTTTGCAAAACATGGCTCTATAAAAATCACAGTAATGGTAGTTTCGTTTCCAGAGCCCACAGTCCTCAATTATCTCTTTAATCTTCTGTGCCCATAAATACAGTATCAATTACATTGTTCTAATTGTGCCTAACCAATATATGCATTTTTCCTTTCTTGAAAAATGCATTCCAAATTCTAAGAGGCTAAGAAGGAATTTCCTTCTCACAAATCACTCCCACTCACCTCCCAGAAAAGAAATACCTTTAATTAAGGATTTTATCACTAAATTTATTTTCAGAAAAGAAGGCAATTCTTTAAGACACTCTTTTACTGAGGGGAAGAGGGAGAGAGCACAAGAAACGATAGAGATATCCACCTGGTTCGAACTTTCCAATGTGACTGTTTGTTCAACAAATACGTATTGAGAGCCTACTGGGTAAACAATCCCAAGGAAAGTATTACGTTACTCAGGAAAAACAATGATTAGTTGAAATGGAATATGACTTCCAGGAATCTATTCTAGTTGGGAATAGAGAAGACATGTGCACAAATACTATGATGTAATGTATCATGCCACAAATTTTGGCTAGAAAATGAAGCACCTTAAATGCAATACCAAAGACATTGAAGTTTATTCTGTGGACATCATGGAAACATCAAAAGTTACCTCTGTGTTTGGTTGGGGGCAGTAAAGTGACTGGAGATAGTTTTTCTAAGAAGTACTTAAAAAACCCATGCAAGGTGCCTTGCAAACAATGGGGATGGTCAATGGAAGAGACTGATTTTGGGAGACCAGCTCCAAAATATTAAAATAGTTTAGGCCAAATAAGACTGCAGAACATTGGATTTCAGAGGTGAGTAGAAAAAAAAATGTTTAAAATAATGGAATGGGAAAAGATTGGACTAATTCTGATAGGGAGGGAAACAGAGCAGTAAGTTAAATAAGACTCTTACACATGAGTAGACGAATGGAGGTAGAGTTGGTTTGACTGAGAGAAGACGACATTTGATTATGGAAGTATTTCACCTGAGGTGATAGTAAAATGGAGTTGATGATAATTACAGGAGGTTTAGTTAAATCCTTGATACTGAGAGTAAGAGAGAGAGAGAAGTTTGGAGAAATGCATACATTTAAGGAGTTATGAAATGGAGAGGTGAAGTGAATACAAAATGTCAAAGAAGAACTTGAAGAGTGTTTCCTCTACGAAGCTAAGAGAAAAGAGCCTGTCCCAGAAGGTTTTGACCAATAAATAAAATACTGCCAAATAGTGGAGGGAGATGAGAAATAAAAAAAGAACCCTCTGAATCTTCAAATAAAAGCCCATTCCTATGTCATGTATTGCTCCCAAAATTGTCTGCATCTAATGTATTTTTTTCAACAGGATTTATTTCTACCACCCATTTCACAAGAAGATATCAGTTTTATTTTGTTGATGAAATAACAACTCACCAGTTTTAACAAGTCAGCTTTTATTTTATTAGAATCTATATTTCACAAGTTTCTCCAGCACATTTTCCAGCCTCTAGCACAGTGCCTGGCCTGTGGAAATCACTAAATAACTGTGTTCGATAAAAGTATGATATTGGGGTAGCGGATATGCAGCTATGTTTGGGAGTAAAAATGGAAAGGTTTGGGGACACATCGAGAAAATAAAGAGTCAATTTGAATGGTTGGGACATTATGTGACTATACTACTTATAATAATGATGATTAAGAAATGGGAGTGGAAGAATGTAAGGTGCCTTGGAATGAAACATCACATGTTTGCTCAATCTTATCTCCAAATTCACTAGCTTCCGTTGTACTTCTTTAAGTCTTTCTCTTTTTGGTATGTCCTTTCCTTTATTTCACAATTTTTTTCTAAAGTCTGGAATTCCATTTCATCAAAGTGTCAATATAAAAAAGTCAATAATTTCTTTCAGTATTACTGTGTTTTCAAATATAACTTGGAACTTTAAAAAGCCTTTAGCTAATGAAAAGCCACATACAGTAATTTTGAAATCCTACCCAAAAAACCTATGCCAATATATGCAAAATATTTCTACAGGTTACTAAAGCCACATTTAATAAAAAATGTAAATACAGTAAAAGTTTGTAATAATTTGGCTTAATTAAAATTTTATTCATGTATAATAAATTATTAGGAAATATTCCCTTATTTCTTCTTACCAGCACCTACATGGCATGCCTCTCTCCTCACCTCTGCCCCACTATTACCTTATTAATAATTTACTTGTGTTTCTGACAAAGTAAATTAAAGCCAAATTTTTGTGTTATTCTGCCCTTCTCCTCACCCTTAACCTGAACTCTTGGTATTATGACAGTTGGGAAAGCGGGGGATGACGTCAGCTCTTTTGTGAGCTTTCGAGTCCCTTCCTTTCAATTCCCTTCGGTGTCCCTTCCGTCTTCGCTTACTTTATTTGGCTGTTGGATGGAGGTAACCAGCCGGATAGGATAAATGATTTATATAAGGGGTTTAACTTGGAATCCTTAAAACTCACACTTGTGCTTCCAAGGCCAATTTCAGAGCAACATGGGGACGTCCCGTGCTCACGCCCAGGGATGTGGGTGTAAGGAGCAAACACATTTCGTATTTGTAATCTTCGTGGTGAGTGTGAGTGCGTGTGTGCATGTGCGTGTGCGGCTTTTCCTTCCCGTTGATCTCATTTCTGTACATCCTCGCACATGGAGAATCCCCTAAGACAGATGTTTGACGTGGAAATTTGTAGTATCCAACCTTCAGTGTTAGTTGCATTTCCAAAGATGGTGGTCCACGTCTTGTGTGAATCAACGTGGATCAATTGTGCCTCTCCCTAAAATCTTTGATTTCCTCCAAATTTAATTGTTTCAGGTCCTGAGTAAACATTGTAATTTTAATGGCAAATGTTCTTCTGTGCAAGCCATATCCTGTACTAGAAAAGCTTGGCTGCTCTTACTTTGAGATTCTCCTAAATTCTTTAACATGCTTCTTACCTTGGTCCTGTTTCTGCTTCACTTAAAGGGCAAATACATTTTGGCCTTGATCTTCGTTGGGATTTTTTGCAAATGTGTTGTCACTTGACTGCCATATCACATCCTGTGTATAAAGGTGTTTATGTGCCTCAGTGATGTTTTTACACTTTCCAAAATCTTAGCAAGAGTGTTTGGTTCAGTTACAAAGTAGTGAAGTTTATTTCTTAACTGTAGTTTTCCCTCTTTTATTAAACCTATCTCTCAGATTAGGATGGAGGACGAGTCCTTGTTGGTAATAATTTGGTTAAGTTTTTCCCCCACCTGATATTATTAGGATGGGAGATCCTCGATGTAATGTGGGTCTAAGTTTCCATTTATCTTTGTATCTTAACTAACTCCACTCACTTCTCATGTTTAATTCATTCTCTACAACTAAAATCTTAATTTTTACTAACCCGATATCCACAAAGAATCCTTGGTCATGACAGACAACCACAAAAAAATGCATCTCTGGATGTTCTGAAAGCAAGCCAAGTGAATTACTATGGTTGCAGTTTAAATTTTTCTCCATTTAGCCTCTCAATCTCCCTTCACCCCCAGTACCCAAAACTTACAAAGAAACAAACAAGAACCTCTGTGGAAGGACATTGTAGGGTTGGTTGTCGGAGAAGTGCCGAATTAAGTACCTTATAAATAAATTTTGATAAAGTTACCTCCTTGCTCTTGTATGTTGGTGAAGATAGTGATAAAAAACAGAGAGAAAAAGAAATAAAACAAAAACGAAACCACAATAATGAATAAAATTAGGACAGCCATTCCTGCACCGTTGCGATCTGTCTGGTATAATCAATGTGAAACCCAAAAACATACACATTGCAGCTCTGACTACTTTAATGTGCATTTATGTTGACCTTAGGAACAAACCTCCTATAATCACCAAAACCAGGTTGTTATTAATTAGACACCCTGGATTGACTCTATTTCTAGTACAAGGACCTAATTTCTCATAGGTAAGGTATTGGTGTGAGACTTCAGAGTGAGTCTCTTTCACAGACCTTGATGGCAGACCAAAGACAGAAACAATCGGAGCTATAAGCTGGAGCTCTCTGTATTTTCCAAGTCATGTGTGAAAAGTCCAGGCAAATCACTGTATATTTGATAGTTTTGTGACCCACACATGAACAGCAACAAGTGCTCTTTACTGTCATTTCCTAGAATTTCATCCTTGAATTTTCTATCCCTGAGCCCCCACAGAGCAATAAGAGAGAAGAGGTAACGCAACTTTTAGAGGAACTCGTACCTGACCTCACCACCCTGATAAACACAAATTATATGGGGATAGAATGGGAAGTCATAGAAATGTTTATACAAATTAATATACTTTGTTCCTTCCTAATTATGATGGCTCATACAAGATGATGGTGTTTCTTCTTGGGTACTGTGAATATTTATGAAATAAAACAATATACAAAAATATGTCAAATAGAAAGTATTCTATTTTATTTATCACTTGATAAGACTGATTCAGGGATGACGTAAGTATATTAATTTTAGTATTAATTCTACTCTTTCAATTACAAGGATGTTATTAATGAGCAAAGACAGTCGATGTACAGGTAGGATCTTTCTCAAAGATCACAGAAACTGGTAGGAAGTGTAAACAAGTGCCAGATTAAGGTCTCCTACGAGCTCTGGATGGGGCTGGAGTGTGAGATGAACAGCCATCGACTCCATCAATCCTTGCTGTATGGGGCTTGGTAACAAGGATGAAGTTAGCAGGTTTGTCATGTTTTTCCTTACTTCAGTTTTCATGCTTATTTCCTTTTTTAAAATATGTGTTAGAAAGTAGTAAAAGTATGATGAATTCACATATGAAAGAATAAGGAAAGGGAAAATTAATTGATTATCATCTCTCTCTCCATATATAATAAATCTGGTAAGACAGAGAATACCAAACTACCTTAAGAAATTTCAAAGTTTAGGGTCCAACCACTAAGATTAAGCAACTCAAATGTGCACTGATCATTTTGTTTGCCATTTACAAAACTATCCCAAATAAGTGAATCCAACTGGTTTAAAATAGCAATTTAAAAGATACAAACATTGAATCAATTTCCTGCTTTTGCAGGGTTTTCTTGCTGTGCACTTGCTGAGTAAACAGTTGCCATGTCTCAAGGAAAAGGTGGTGATGCACATCTTGTAGGAATTAAGACTATTCTCTGTGACAGTGATGTCTGTAGCTTCCAAAATAACATCACTGTCTCCAACTCCTCTGGGATTTCTGAAAAAGAGATCTGTGATGTTGCTATTTATAATAAATATGTATTTGGTCTTCATCCCTTTTCTGACATGGAGCTCCAAAACCCTTAGAATTTCCTAAGTGATGAGAGCCTTAAAGCTGTCTTTTGTTATGATAATGAGGTGGCTTTGGGGTGACACCTAAAGATGCAGCTGGTTGCCAAGAGAACCAACTAATCCATTAGAAGGTGAAACTTTCAGGCCCTCCCTTGACCTCTGAGAAGGGAAGAGGAGCTGGAGATTGAGTTCGGTTACTAATGATGTAACCATCCATGCCTCTGTAATGAAGCCTCCATGAAAATCCAAAAGGATGGAATTCAGAGGGCTTTGGGATTGGTGAAGATTCACAATCTTTCTCCACACCTTGCCCAATGTGTCTCTTTCCAAGTTATATTCTTTTAGAAAAAAGCCATACTCTAGTAGGTAAACATCTATATGCGTTCTGAGAGCCATTCTAGCAAATTAATCTAACCCTAGGAGGGGTCGATGGAACCTCCTCTAGCTCTTTGGTCAGAATCATGGGTGACAACCTGCTATGGCAACTGGCATCTAAAGTGAGGAAGAGGGAGGGCAACCTTGTAGGACTGAACCCTTAACCTGTGGAATCTGGTAGAATCTCATGGTAGGTAGCGTCAAGATTCAGTCGAATTATAGAACACCCTGCTGGTGTCCAAGAATTGCTTGTTGGTGTGGGTGAACCACCACCACTCCATATTTGAATTGGGTGTAAATCCTTTCAGATCTTTTGTTTGAAACATGTGGCTTTCCTGCTCCACAAAACTAAAGGCTGATCAACTCCCCTGTGTGGAGTAAGTTTGCATATTGGCCTTAACAGAACCTATCTCTGGGAACACAAGACAAAAGGAATCAGAATGTGGCATCAAAAACTGTACTACATACATATGCGATTATAAGTGCCCTCATATTTCTACAAACCTGGTAGCTTTCACTTTATTCTTAATTTTTGCTGATTTCAATTTTTAAGAATGCCTTAAAGTTATTTTTCATATCCTCCACAGTTGCTAATATAGTATCTTGTATGTAGGTGTTTAATTATCAGCTAGTGTCAATCAAGTCTTGATGCAAATTATCAATCCATTACCAAAATTATATTCAACTACCTTTTCAATTTAACAAATTTCTATTTATAAAATACCACAACAAGGAATACACAATCAATGTTTGACAAATTATATATCCAATTTTCTCCATTAACAAGTCTGAATGTAAAATGGGACAAATCATGAATATTTGTCCTTTTTCGCTCAAAAACAATGTCACCTGGAATTATCTTGCATAAATTCTGATGTTATATAATTTATTGGTCATCTTAACAGTATTCTCCTTTATTTTAATATTCTGGCTTTATTTTACGGATGTATAAATTTTAATGCTGTAGTGGTATCTATTGGATAAGTCTAGGAATATATAAATTGAAAATTATTTCAACAATAAAAAAGAGTTTGTCTTATTAAATTGAGAATGTTACATATCTTGATATCCATATTATACTTAGCATAATAGAAAGTAAATGATATTGTAGAATAAAAAGTGAATACAATTATATTAAGTATATTATCAAACAAAAATGGAAGTTAGAAGAGAGCATCATCATTTATTTAGGACACAACCACTATTTCAAGGCTGTTTTCTTATATCCTCAAACCATCCCTATGAGTTAGATATCAACAACTTCACTTAAACTAGAGATAAGAATATTCTGTAAGAGTTAAGCCTCACAACAATAGGGAGTTGCGTAAGTATTCAAATAATCTTATTTTTTTACTTCAACTATGACTTATTGGCTTTGCTGCAGAATTTAATGAAAATTATGTATGTACAGTTAATGCAAAAGTTACTTTCATCCCATTAACACTTTTCATCATTTCAAATTTTGTTACTTATTCTAAGTAGAATAAACTATACCATCTCCTAATCATTTAACAAGGTCAAAGGGAATTATCTATGCCCACAAGGAGTGTAAGGTAAAAAACATAATTGTGTGTGGATCAATGAAGAATATCCTATATCTGAAATTTTGCAAGAACAACACTTCATCCAAGAAAACACTTCCCTTAGCATAATGTTCTCCGGGCTCACTCATAAGCCAGTCACAGGATGACAAATTATATAAGGAGTCTATATACATAAGGAACCCACTTATATGAGGAATTTATAATAATCAAACTTATAGAAACAGTGTTTGCCAGGGCTGAGGCATGAAAAAAAATGGGGAGTTTTTATTCAGTGAATATCACGTTTCCCTTATGTTAGATGAGTAAGTCCTGGAGATCTTTTGTGGAACATACAGTTAACAATAGAATATTGTGCACTTCAAAATTCATTAAGAAGTAAATCTTATGTTTTCTTACCAAAAAACAAAAGAGACAGAGAGGACAGTAGAGAGAGGGAGAGAGAAAGAGAGAGAGAGAGAGAAGGAAACTTTGGGAGGTGTTGCATATGTCTAATACGTTGACTGTGGTGTTTGCATATGTACAAGTTAACTGTGTGCAGTTTTCAGCATACCAACCATACCTCAATAAAGCTGTTTTTTTTTAAAGAAAGATACTTCCCCCTTAACTGGACTTGAACTGTTTTAAGTGCATATGATTTATTTATTTCATACTATCTTACCATTTGCCAAGAACAAAAAGACAAAGACTTCCTGGGTGCAAGACTGCTGGTAGGCCCTGCACAGCCATGAGTCTTGACAGTGTAGCTGCGTGTTCACGAAGTGGAACAAGGAAGACAGAGGTCCGTTCCCTGAATGCATAAGATATTTTTAGTTATTTGTTTCACATACATATCACAAATTTCCTCTTTTATCAGTAACTTAGCCAAATACAGCTACCACTAACATAATGAGCGCCTAGTGTATGTCAGACACTATGCTAATAATTCTCAACTAATCTTTTACATCTATTAGGTCTAGCAGTTGGCTGTTGAAGAGCTGGCATGCTGAGGAGCTTAGACAAAGAAACAGGATAATGAAAGCAATAATTGTGACTACAAATCAAAAGAGCTTAATATATCTTTGCAGTTGCCTCTCACTTGTGATTTTCAGCAGTGGCCCATGACTGTTCTAAACATTTCTCCTGAATCCTTACACTCTTTCCCATAATACTCTGCCCTATCTTTATCCTTGCTTCCTTGTATTGATTGTCCTCACCTTCATTCTTTGTCTCAATTTCCCACTCCTTCAGAAAACCCTATGCATAATGGCTTTAGCATAAGATGGACAACCCTCCTTCAGCTAGGAAAATAAAATCATCTCAGAAACCCACAGCAGTACAATTCCAAAGTTTGAGTTTTGGAGTCCGAAATGATAACACATGGTGGCCATTGTATGTGTGGGTGGGGTCCTCCATTCTTGGGGCCCATCTTCCATTGTGCAGTAAAGATGTCCCACAACTCCCACAGCCTAAAGTTCTCAGCATCCTTGGACACATATACACACACACCCAGAAGATACAATACATCTCTAGAGAATTGTTCTAAAGATATTAGAATCAAATTAAGGTAGAAACCAAAATTCCCCAGAAGGTACACGGGCCTCTGAGATTTTTCTTGCCACAAAAGATAGATAAACATGTTACATGACTATTCAGTCTAGCTTGGTCTTCTCTTTTACTGATAGCTGCCTTCAGATATTGCTCCAGTGATGTATTAGAACATGTAAAACAGGCCCATTAAATTGCCTGCTCTGAAGGCCTTAATTCAGCTACTGTAACCCCTCCAGAATGCAAACTAAACTGTGAATGAAAAATAACTCTCTCTTTTATTTCATTCTATTGTAAAAGAAAATGAGGTAAACAAGTTTAGCACATAATTCAACTTAAGTATCTGTCTTTAGTTCAAATACTTCAGGATCACAGAATCCACTAATTTTCTTATCACATTCATCCAATAAACTTAGAAACAAGACATTTGATGGTCTATCTCTTAATTACCTTTCTAGGGTACCCTAATTAGTCTTAGAAAATTCTTTGAAGTTCCTAAAACAAGAATATAAAACTATCTTTTATTCTGATTTTTCTCTGACTGGATTCTCTATTCTTTTCCTACTCCACATCCTAGCAAATTATATTAATTTAAGCCTCAATTGTTATTATGTAGTCTCCACAACACCTAGAGGATCTTTTTCTACCTCATAGAAAAAACCATTGTATCCCATGTGAATCCAATGTCCCTAAGATGTTATTTCTGTTACTGGGTTTCATGATTTCCTATTGGACTGCATTTCTAAGATTTATCGCAAGGTCTGGCACATAGTAGGTGTTCAATATATATTGATGAATAAGCGATTAAAGAATAAATATTATATAACAAGGTTTGTAAAATTTCCATATTAGTTTGAATTCACTCAAGTGTAGAGCCTGAAACATGCAGGTAGTCTATGTGGAAGTGATCCCAGAAATAAAAAATGAGAGAAAAGGGACATGTCTGGAAGGAAAGACATTAGGTTGAGTTCTTTAGACCCAGTCTACAAAAAGCACATAAAATATTTCAGAGGATTATCTCTCCAATCTTTCATGTTGCACTGCAGACTGAGCAGACTGCTGCAGGCTCAGCTTCTGAGGACTTGTGGTAGAAAATTAGAGAAATACACGATGAACATTTGAAGAGCAATGCTGTCAATATACATGGAATTTTTCACTGTAGCTTCAGTTCAAATCAGAGGTGAACCTACAGATGTGACATGGGATATCAAAAGCATCTGACACAGTTTCATAAAAATGCTCTTCAGATATCCTATGCAAATAACTAATGGCATCTAAGTACCGGGCCCTACACCATTGTATCTATCTTTTCTTTCACTCCCAACATGTTTGAGATGTTACATAGGAGTGTGCTTTCACAGTGTTAAAATGCAAACAAATTCAATGTAACATTTATGTAGTCTTTTTAAAAATTGATTTTACTAAACTATATTGATTCTCTAAATTACTTCTGCTTCAGCCAGTCATTGTGCATTGTAGAAATGCAAAACCAGAGGCTGAGAGGTTGAATATGACCTACTTAAAGCAACTAGCCTGTACCTGGTTTTAAAAACTTGGTGGAATATTCTATTACTAATGGTATTAAATGGTTCAAATGTCTGTGTTAGATTCTTATCAAAGTGTCAGCCAATCTTTTATTTAATTATTGCCCAATACTCTTCATAAAAATCAGTATGGTAATTTCTGTTCAGATTAACCACATCCTTCCTTGGTTAAACAGAAATTTGAATCTCTACATTCTTTGTGTTTTATTCTACATGAGTAACATAAACCATATTCTATGAAATGAAATCTATTGAAATTGGATTAAATTGTTCTTAGTTCTAATTACATTAATTACAGAAAATAATATGCATTGGGTGCCTGAAAGAATATCCTATGCAATGACAGACAAATAAATAACCAAGGCACAGTTGGCTCATAACATCCTATGAAATCAAAAGATTTCATCTCAACTTCAAGGAATCATACTCTCTTTTATAATTCCAGAACGATGTGTAATTATTTTCTTTGAACGTGTGATGTTTACTAGCAAGAAAGTGAAGTTAAACTCCCATCACATGTCTTCCTATACAAAACGTGGTTTCTGAACCAGCTGCCTAGAAGTAATCTGGAAGTTCATTAGAAAGGTAGAAATTCGGGCTGTTTCTCAGAAACACTGAGCCATAATCTACACTTCTAAAAGATCTTCATGTAATTTATATTCACCTGAAATTTGAGAAACATAGCTCTAGATGATAGGTTTCTTTTCTTTCTTTTTTTTTTACTTCTAGATAATGTTTTTTTCTGTCTTATTTATGGAATTGGAGATGGCTGCTGTTAATGGTCTTTGCTTTATACCATTTCGGCCCAAGCTTTCTTTCCCTGGCTTGTGCAACTGAGACACAAACCCGTTGGGTAGCTACCCAACAACTATTCACAAGTTCTTCCCTTCTAACTTTACTGTTATCTCCCATCTTCAATAACGCTAATGTCTCCATAAAAAATGAGGCTATCCCCAGTCCCATGGAGTGAACCATGGCTATTTTAAACCAACTCCATTATTTCCTTATTTACCTGAGATTGATATGGTATTGGGCATATGACAATATCCTAAGCAGATTTATATCACTCTTCTCATTTTGTGAAACATATAGAAGGAATCTAGAGAGACGTATAGTTCAGATAATTCTAAACCAGAAGAAATCAGAAAAGACCAAGAAAAACAATAATAGAATTTTGGGGAAAAAAAGATATTTAACTGTAAAGTACTCATAAGTTTTGCTATACTTTAAATGTGTATGGCTATTTATTTTCTGTTTATTTAAGAATGTTGGAGATCTAAATGACAGCACAGAGATTATTATGTGATGCAAATCATGTAATATGAAAAATAGAGACATTTACTGAAGAAGATACAAGAGACAAGAAACATTGTACATAAAACAATGATATATTGTTTCCTTCAAAGTAGCACCTTGGGACCTCACACAGTTCACCCAATTGCCATCAGATACCCCATCATGTTTTCTTGAACCTCATCAATGACCTGAAATCTCTCCCCATTCAAAGGTCATTTTAGTTTTGGAAAAAGCCAGAAGTCACAGGGTGCCAAATCTGGGCTATACTGGGGCTGAGTCACAAGGGTGATTTGATGTTTTCCAAAAAAAAAACTGCACAAGATGTGATGCGTGAGAGGCCATGTTGTTGTGATAAAGCTGCCAATCAGCAGTTGCCCATAGCTGTGTACTTCTGAATCACCCAGCATGTTTTCTATGGAGCAATGTTCAATCTAAACACAATTTTGATGCATATTCTTTGCTCTACTCAGTCATTTTGAATGCGATGACCACACAGTGCACATGCTCACTCAACATCATCTACTGCCCCCACTGACTAGTACAGTGAAGTTGTCATTGTTCATGTATGTGCATTCCAGTCCACTCTCACTGGCTTCCAGGTTACATCAATATCGTGCAAGCTGTTCTCATTACATTAACAATGGCTGGACTTTTTTCTAGACAGTATATTTAACAATATTATAAACTTCAAAGTTGCTAAGTAACTAGGTCTTAATTTTTCTCCCCATAAAAAAGTGATAATTATGTGAGATAATGGAGCTGTTAGCTAATGTGAAAGTGGTAAACATATTGTAATATATAAATATATCAAATCAACAGTTGTACACCTTAAACTTACATAGTGTTATATGTAAATTATATCTCAATTTGAAAAAGAATATTTCCACCTATGTCTCTATCACCCACAAAAAAAAATGTTATGAGGAAATTTATGTCACAATCTTTTTTTAATTTAAAAATATTTTTTCAATTACAGTGTATATTCAATATTATTAAACCTAGGTATAATATTTAGATTATGTTGAAAAAATGTCTTCTCTTGGATGAACTTGTATATTTTGGAAACATTCACAAGATCTGGAATTGGTTAAATGAGAAATGTTCCCCTTAAATATAAAAATGTCAGAAGACTATATTTGAAAAGGGGCATCAAGGAAGTCCACAGTCAAGGCCATGCTGCTTTGTGATGGTCCTGGGGAAAAGATGGTGTTGACTTGCTCTATGAACCATCCTGTTCTATTGGCATAACCCAGGGATATTAGGGTAAAAATTTTACATCAGCAATTTTCTAACTAAAATACCTGGGCTCTGAAAACCTTAGTCTCTCAACCCCCAAAAGAAGTATCTTTCTCAAGACATAATTCCTAAAAATCAAAAAAACGTACTCATGGACTTAGTAGGAAAAAGTAACACAGTATTTTTAAAATTGAAAATTAATTTTCAGCAAGGTTTCCAGGTCCTCTCTCTCTAACAATAAATTACAATTACAAACAGTTAATCCCAGATAGAAT
Source organism: Pteronotus mesoamericanus (assembly GCF_021234165.1). Lineage (NCBI taxonomy): Eukaryota > Metazoa > Chordata > Mammalia > Chiroptera > Mormoopidae > Pteronotus > Pteronotus mesoamericanus. Next base: position 34,268,305 of record NW_026555285.1, on the reverse strand, counting down.
GATGAATTATATGAAAGGATTTCTTATTTTACAAATTAGAAAATTTTCTAACCTGAGAGAACTTCAGTGTTTTTTCAGACCTGGGCTATAATTCTGTATGAGGAAAAATTGAAATCAGGGGCTTCAGATGGCTTCCCCAAAGTCACACCTAATTAATGCTGGAATCATGACTAAAGTCCATGTTTTTTCCCATTTACCTCTTATGCTTCACCCTGCCTCTTGTAATCATATACATCACTGTCCCACTGAATCATTTGATGGTTCACAGCACATTTTTACTTGTGTATTAGTTATACAAAACAGCATAATTAATTTCAGTCTCTAGACATATATGTAGAAATAAACCACATTAATATCCTACATTTGTTTCCTAACATCTTGTGTTTGATTCTGTATGTTTTTGTTAACTAAAGAGGTGTACCTAAGTTTTTGATTGGTCATAGAGTAAATGCGATGATTATTTTACTTCTATTCACTATAAATACTGTTGAATCTTTTACATATTTTTGAAAAGAACAAGATTATAGTCTGTCCCCATGTAAAAAAGTTAATGCAAAATCGATCAGATAATTAAATATAAGATCTGATACAATAACTTACATAGAAGAAAACATAGGTACTAAACTTATGAACTTTGGTCATGGAGAACATTTTATGAATTTGATCCCAAAGGCAAAGGAAATGAGGCAAAAAATAAATGAATGAAACTATATTAAAATAAGTTTCTGTACAGCAAAGAAACTGACAACAAAGGAAAATAAATGAATGAGACTATATTAAGATAAAAAGCTTCTGCTCAGCGAAAGAAACTGACAACAAAACAAAACTAAGGCAACCAACCAAATGGGAAGCGATATTTACAAACAACAATTCCAACAAAAGTTTAACATCATATATATACATATATATATATATATATATATATATATATAAACTCATAAAACTTAACACGAAACAAACAATCCCACTGAAACATGGGCAGAGGACGTGAGCAGGCCCCTCTCCTGAGAAAACATAGAAATGGCGAAGAGATATGTGAAAAGATGTTCAACCTCACTATCTATGAAGGAAATGCAAATCAAAACTGCAATGATATACCACTTTGCGCCTGTTAGAACAGCTATTATCAACAAGTGTTGGGCAGGTGGTGGAGAAAAGGGCCCCTTATTCACTGCTGGTAGGAATATAGACTGGTACAGCCACTATGGAAAACAGTCTGGGCGTTCCTCAAAAAATAAAAATAGAGTTACCATATGACCCAGCAGTCCCTCTCCTGGGTATCTACCTGAAAAACTCACAAACATGTATTTGCAAAGATCTATGCACCCCTATGTTCACTGCAGCATTGTTCATGGTGGCCAGGACATGGAGACAACCAAAGTGTCCTTCGATAGAGTCTTGTCCATAACATAAATAAATAAATAAAATCTTAACTTTTGCAACAGCATGCATGGATCTAGAAAGACAAATGCCATATGATTTCACTTATATGTAGAATCTAAAGAACAAAATAAACAAATAAAACAGAAACAGACTCATTGATAGAGAGAATAGATTGACGGTTACCAGAGGGGAGAGAGGTTAGGGGGCTGGGTGAAAAAGATAAAGAGATGAAGAGCTACAAATTGGTAGTTACAGAATATTCATGGGGATATAAATTACAGCATAGGGAATATAGTCAATAATATTGTATTAACTATGTATGGGGCCAGGAGGGTACTTGAGATATTGGGGGGGGCACTTTATAAAGTATATGAGGTCTGTTCAGAAAAACTCCAGCCATTGTTAATGTAGGGAGAAGGTTTACCTGATATCAATGTAACCTGACATCCAAGGAGAGTGGACTGGAATGTGCCTGCATGAACAATGACAACATCACTATACCAGTCAGTGGGGACAGTAACCCCCATTGAGTGAGCACGTGTACTGTGTGGCCACTGCATTCAAAATGACTGAGCAAGTGGAGCAATGAATCTGCATCAAATTTTGCATTAGGGTTGAACATTCCTCCTTGGAAAACTATTTGGACAGTTTAGAAAGACACAGTTATGGACAACTGGTGACTGGCAGCTTCGTCACAACAACATGCCTGCTCATGCATCACATCTCATGCAGAGTGTTTTGGCAAAACATCAAATCACCGAGGTGACTCAGCCCCCCACTACAGCCCAGATTTGGCGCCCTGCAACTTCTGGCTTTTCCCAAAACTAAAACGACCTTTGAGAGAAAAGAGTTTTCAGACCATTGATGAAATTCAGGGAAATATGATGGGGCAGCTGATGGCAATTGGGAGAACTGTGTGAGGTCTCAGGTTGCCTACTTTGACGGAGACTGAGGTGTCATTGTCCTATGTACAATGTTTCTTGTATCTTGTATCTTCTTTCATAAATGTCTCTATTTTTCATGTTACATAACTGGATACCTTCTGGACAGACCTTTGTATGATTGTCTAATCACTATATTGTACACTTGAAACTATTATGGGATAATATTGCGAGCTGTAACTGAAAAAAAGATGGAAAATTTTATGTTATATGTATTTCACCACCATAAAAAATAAGAATAAAATAAAATTTTAAAAAGATGTGGTACATATACACAATGGAATACTACTCAGCCATGAGAAAAGACAAAATATTGACATTTGCAACAACATGGACAGACCTTGAGAATATTATGCTAAGTAAAATAAGTCAGTCAGAAGAAGCTGAGAACCATACAATTTCACTCACATGTGGGATATAAAACTGAAACTTGCGGACACAGACAGCAGTGTGGTGTTTCCAGAGGGAAGGGGGTGGGTGTGCGGGGCGGGAGGTGGTGCAGGCTTAATATGCGCTGACAGAAGACGGTTTGACTGTAGGTGGTGGGCACACAGTGCCATACACAGTTCTAGTGTCATAGAAATGTACATGTGGGACCTACATTATCTTATAAACCAATGTCACCCCAATACATTTAATAAAAAAGAGAAAAAAGAACTATAACTTTTAAAACTCTAATGACATAAAATTGTGAAAGTCATTATTGACCAATGCTCAAAGGTTATAATTTGCTTTCAGCAGAGAATAATCTTCTTTTTAGGGAATCTGGAAATTATTTAATCTCTAGGTTAAATTGTTTAAATTCATCTATTTTAGGGCTGAGCACTTTGAATTGCTACTATAACTGATAATTTCAGATGTTAAATTATAATACTTTGTATCCAAAATATTTTCAGTCTCTATTTATTGTACTCCTGTTATTTTTATTTGTTACAGATTTTTATGTGTGTAGTATTTTGTCCATGTTGTATGGTTGATATTTTTATAATTATTGGCATTTATCCCCTAACAATTTCAGGAAGTCGACCTATCTGTAGATGTCTTTTTGGTTTAATAAGAAATATTATAATTAAGAAATATTTCAGCTAATAGAAACTCCAGGCCCATGTTACCTTAATGTAGGCATCATCTTATCTTGAAAAATCTGAGAGGTGGTTATCACAGTCAGGTTGATTCCTGGTTCTATACCATTCAAATTGTTAGAAAACTACTTGCTTCTATGGAGTTAAAGTTTTCTCATTATAATTTCAACGCATTGGATTTAGATCAGCCTTTTGGAGTAAGACGGAATAAGTCTACCATTTTCTCAAAACGTTGGGGGTTTTGTTTGTTTGTTTTGTTTTCATATTAGGCATCAGTTATCATATTGCACGTCCTTTTGCTCTTTTCCAGGCCCTGAAATGATGATGAAAATAATATCTGATATTTACTGAACACACCCTGGGCCAGATTAATAGTCTTTCACATGCATTAGTCTGAGTCCTCCAATGACCTACAAAGGTGATACAAGTATCCCCACTTACCTAGCATATGAGAAAACTGAGGCTCAGGGAGGTTACACTGCTTTCTAAAAGTAAACCAGCCAAGAAACTGCAAGAAGCAAACGAATTCTCTGACATCAAATCCAAGTTTCCCCTGCTTCACATTCTACTTTTTACTCTATTTCATGTTTCTTTATCCACTCTTCTTATGACATGGTTTTTAAACTCATTTTCAGTCTTTCACTTCCAATGCTTCTATTTGTTGACACTGTTCTTATTCTTCCTGTATAACCTATATGTTTATTACATTATTGTTGCTACTTTAATAAAGGATTCTATTTCAGTAAAACTTTCAGCTTTTCACACAAAATTGCTGTTGCAAAACGTGAATTGTTGAGCCCTGTTGTTCTACCTAGCTAAAAAATTCTTTAAATTTTAGGTTTTTTATTTGTATTGGATATATTTAAGTAGTACTTCACAATGAGAATATCCATCCTCTTCCAAATGCCAGTGGGTTACTGTGGAGACATAAATGTAAACTAGAAAGTGATTAGGCCACTAATTGATACAGACAGTCAATTAGTGCTTCAAAGGTGCTGGTTCAGTATTTTACACACAACAAACACAGAAGAAACATTATAGTGTGTTGTGGTATAATCCCTGTTGCTTCATTGTGGACCAAAGCTATATATGCTACTAGATGGTTTCTACAGGAATTAAGCAAGTTTCTCACTGGTTGCTAACAAGATGGTAGCTTCATGGAAAACAATGCTATCGGGGGGTTTGAACCCATTAGCTTTCCCTTTTTAAAGTTCCAGACTGAACCAATTCTGACTCTGTTCAGGTCAAAAGTCTTCTTAATCTCTGTGTTATGCTGATCAAACCTCCAACTGTCAGGTCAAATTATTTCCATTGGGCCAGTTCTATTTGTGATTAATTAAAATTTCTTCTTGATTGCATACAGTTCTTTTAAATGTATAATCCCTTTATTGTGTATCGAATTGAGAATATGGTCCTAATTTAAAAACAAATATTCATGCAGGCCTCTCAGTATGATGTAAGCCACCAACTTCAGTAAAGTGAGGAAAGAAAAATAAAACATTTTACTATTTTTGCATGACTACGTGAGTGCAGTAACGAAGAGAAAATTATACCTGACTTGCCTATCATTACAGATTACAACAATTGATTTAAGAGAGAAAATGCTTTATATAAATAGAACGTATATGAAGAAAGTCTTGATTCCAGGTTTTTATCCAGAGGTATTTTAGTTTAAAAAAAGAATCAGAAGGTGAGACTACGTGGAAAATTTTAAACAGTGGCAAACCTCTTCATTAGATTACTAGAATTTGAAGTGTCAAGCTAATTTTCCTTAAAGATATGCTATAATTTAAATGAAGAATCAGTCTCAAGTTTCTTTGTCTCTGTGTATAAATTTGTGGTTACTAACTACATAATCTTTTATGTGTTTATTATGAGGAACAGGGTGCCTTTTTGTTGTTTTATTTATTTTCTACCTGCTAAGAAAACATGCCAATTTTGTGAGATCAAAAGCCTAGCACACAATGTTGTATTATCACGAAGGTTGTGAAATATCAACCCTTTCCCAAAAGAAACTCGACTTCTCTCACCATTAACGGCTCTCCCCCAAATATGTATATAAATAAAGTAGTTAACTAAGCAGGACAGAGTACTGAAGGGTATAGCTGAGAACAACGAAGCCCGCAATGGACCAAGTGCTAAGTACCCACCCCTGGGGAAGGGCCGTGAGAAAAGTGATGAAAACGGCGGGGGTTGGGGGACGGGGAGAGGCTAGAAGAGGTGGGCGAGAAATTCTCAGAAAGGGAGGGCCTAGCAAACAAAGAAATACAGGAAATTCTCGAAGTCAGAGAAAAGGAGGGCTCATGAAAGGCAGGTCTGTGAAGGGCAGGTGAGCTCTAAGATGAAAGAAAAAGGACCGGGGCACGTTAGCCAGGCCCCTGCCCGCAGCCCGAACAGAGGCCCAGAGCAGAGGTCACGTGGTCCTCGGCTAAGAGCCCTACCTCAGGGCTGCCCAGGCGCGGTCAGTGGTTGTGAGAAAGGTGATTAGAGGATGTGGAAAGATAGGAAATGCACAGTGCATTTGTTATAAGACATATCAAAGAAAACTGTCTGGTGTTTCAATTAATGTAGGTGCCCCTTAGCGAAGCTGAGTGGTCTTGCAGCCAACAAGGAGCCATGTTTGCTCAAAGCCTTGAGTAAAGGGGAATATACTCATAATCTCTGTATCAAAACGTTGCAAGACTTAATACAGTACAATATATTATGTAAGAAATTGTGGCGGGCGGGAGGGCGATTTGTTTGGCTACATCAACTCTTCACAATGGAGACAAAGAGGCTCTGCCACATGTTAGCTGGGAGGCTGGGGAGAAGCTGCGTAGCCTCTCTGTACTTTTGTAGTCTCATCTGGAAAGTGTGTATATATAATAGTACTTAGTTCCCAGGGTTGTTAAGACGGTAGGATGAGTTAATATTCATAAACCACTTAGAGAATAGCATGGCACACAGTATATCATTCAAATTCTTAATTAAATAATAAATTTTTTAGGGCATTCGCTGCCCTCCCATTTCTCTATCATTTACATGCTTGTGCAAACAAATAACTTTCCTTATGAGAGCATTATGTTTCTTTCTGTCTTCCAAAGTATTATGCAAGAGAACTTCCTGACTCTACCCTACCCATTCTTAAAAAGGAAAATCCTTAAAGAGAAAAATATTTCCAAAATACAGTCTTATGAAATCATACTGTACGGCAGATTTCAGCCCCATACCAGCATAAAGACACTTTTTAAAAAAATGAGAACCTCACTTCATTCTTTCTCCCAAGTATGAGTTCTTCTACAGTATCTTTTTGCTTTTGTCCACACTCTAATATCTTTGGATAATTTCAAAAACACTTTGTCTAGAGATGATAGTTACTACATAGGAGGGAGGCCAGTCCACAGCAATGTCTCTGACGTCAACTGGAAGCAGAGCCTCTACATTCTGTTCGAATGCAAATTGAATAGAATGGGGTGGAAGGGGTAGAAAAGGGGCTCCTTTCATGTGGAGCCTTTTCTCAGGCGTCTGGGACCCTTTCTTGTTCATTTATATACAAGAATTAGATATTAAAGCTGAGTGCAAGTTCTAAGGGCATGGAAATGTTGTCAGTGGGCTATAGAGGGATGCGTTACCAGCCAAACAGTTGTGAAAGCTTCCAAACATCAGAGGCTGAATGTATTTCTCTAGAGAATTACGTTTTTTCAGAGAATTGTCATTTAGTTGCCTGCCTGGGGTATTGCTCAGCTACAAAAAAACGTGACTCTGAGATGGAGAGGGAGCTGGAAGCCTTGATGTTCAAGCATATTGTTATACATGACCCCTTGTCTTCACTTGAACCTTCATGTCTACCCTTCTGCCTGTCTAAAGAAAATGAGTCTGTTGTGTGATGAACTAAGATTCTCTAGAGAAAACACATGGTCTCTCTCGCAGAAGGAACAGCAGCAATCTCAGTGCACCTGACCAGTCCACCTGGTTCCCCACCTTCACTCCAGCTTTATATTCCAAAGCCCGTTATGTTTACTATTTCATTTTCTATGGTTTTGAAGTGAATCAACGACTGGTTTGCTTCTCCCACTGTAAGCATTTAATTTTGACCCTCTTTCAATTGGCCAAATCATTTGCTGATTTCCATTTTCACAAACTTGTGGGGAATTAACAGATTTTGACAAACTAGAACAATAATGCTATTTCTGATTGTTCTTTTTTTGCAAGGGTGAATTTTTAAAGAAGGTGGTGGGTAGATTTTCACCTTTTTATGAGTGTTGGAAATCTCCTTCTGGCATGCTTTTAATCAACAAATTAGTTGATTTAATAACCCGAAGTACTTTGAAATGTTAAGTGAATAATAATGTAGTACGTCATTACTGAAAAAATTTTAAATGAACATCAAGTTTTTCCAGCATGAGCATTTTACTGTATTAAGTATTTGTTTATGTACTATATTATCTAGCCCAGGAACATTTAAGGAAATTTTTCACCCACAAACACTGGTTATGATTTCAGGAAAACATCTGTTTAAATGGGGAGAGCAAATATTGTAGACTGTAAAACAAATGTACAATCTTTTTTGACAAGAGCAAAGATGAAATAAAATTTTACCTCTTAGAAATGCTTATTTCTTACATTAAAAATGGGAGATCTGTACATATTTTTAACCATTGGCAATTTAGAAAAATGAAAATGTTTCACATTTACACATTGACTAGATCTCACTTGAAAAATCAGAAGATCTGTCACACGAGTTCTATGTTCACAGGCGACAACAGTCAATAGGCACTGAGTATGATAAATGGTGTCATCTTTTGCCAGAACTTGTGCTTTTCATTTCACCACAGTCTCCATCTCTCCCTATGGAATCTCTGAAACCCAGCCCACCTTAGATGTTATACTATTTGCTTCCTCCTTCTAGGGGGAAACCAGCATCCTAAAGCTAGTTCTATAGTTTAACTTCATACTTAGGATAGATTTTCCCAAGAGTAAATGAATCAGCAAACACTGCAATAAAATGATAGTACTGCAACAACCATTATGTTAGCAGTTTTCACAATATGGTGGACAGACAATGAATATGAAAACTCCACCCAATTTTGTTAGCTCTTCTTGGAGGTTATGTATTTATAGTATAAAAAGAATTGCATTTTTCTTTCTGGTATGAACAAATAATTATATTTTTATTAAATTTATTGGATTGGCATTGGTTAATAAGATTACATAAGTTTCAGGTGTACAATATTATAGTACATGATCTGTATGATACATGATTGCATTGTTTGCTTATCATCCTAAGTTTAATCTCCTTCAGTCACCATATTTCAACCCCTTTTACCCTCTTCAATTTCACCCATCACCCTTTTCCTTTAGTAACCACTATACTGTTCTCTGTGTCAATGAGGTTTTTGTTTTGTTCATTCATTTGTTGCTTTCTGTTTCATATCCTACATATATGTGAAATCATATGATTCATCTCCTTTTTCATCTAACTTACTTTATTTAACATGACATTCTCAAGTTCCATTCATGTTGCAAATTGCAGCATTTCATCTTTTCTTATGGCTGAGTAGTATTCCATTGTATATATGAACTGTATTTTCTTTGTCCAATCATCCATTGAAGGACACTTGGATCATTCCCATGTCTGGGCTACTTTGAATAATGCTACAATGAACATAGGAGTATATGTAATATTAACAAATAAATGTTTCCAAATTTTTTGGTTAGATAACCAGAAGAAGGATTGCTGAGTCATATGGTAGCTCTAATAAGTGTATATTTTACAAAATATACACGTATCACAGGTTTAGTGTTATATTAAGGAGAATATAGTTAAATGAAGTTAGGTCATTTATTTGGCCACCTTAGAAGAGAAAAACTAAAGCACATAAACCAGGCAGGTGTAGAGAAATACCAAGAATTCATTACAAAGGGAAAAGAGAAACCAATTGTCCAGGTAAGAAGTAGTCTAATAAATAGTATATGTGAATAGAACTGCTTATGAGAAAAAAAAAGAGGATGAACAGATTGTCAGAAGCATTTGAAAGCTGAGTAAACCTTCAAATACACATCATCAGCATTTACTTCATTTCCTAGACACATGGGCATCCTTCTCAATTTGCCACAAGCTAGATGTGTGAACAATGACATTTACTGCTTTTCAATTTTGTGATCAGTAAAATATACCTAAACTAATTGTATCTCATCAATAGAATAGCATGAGAAAAGTGTCTAGGATAGTGTCCAGCACATACTTGGTTTTCAAAAGATACCAATTCCTTTCCCAAGCATGCTAATTCTCTTTATGTTTCCTCAAAGTCGAATCTACTCCTTGAGCACCATTTGAGTCATTCCAGTCCAACATTCTACCAGTATGAGAAGGTACTTCAGTGTTGTCCTTCCTCATTTGCTAATCTGATCCAGGATATAGTACTAAGTGTGGATGCAGGAGTTCTAGGATTATCCTGAACTGAATCTCTGCCCCTTTCCTTTCCCAAAGGGAGCTATCGAATCTGAGAGGTTTCCATGCTGAAACCCACCCCCCACCTACACACACACACTCTTTTTTCTCTTCCTTATCTCTGATTCAGTAACTAAAATTAGATCTTCTCCTGCCCTCATTTCAAATTATCAAAGGCTTGAGTGACTCCAGCAAGAGGTAAGTGTCTAAAATTCTCTTCAACCCTTTAGGGACAATTCTGCCCAATAAACATGTTTCTCCAACCCATCAAGGTGTCTTCAGTTTTAAGTAATATCCAAAAAGCTTAGGTTTCCCAGTACCCTTAAGCTCTTGGCAACCATCATTTGTATGAAATTTATAAAGCCAACCTGTGCTAAAATTGTATTAAATAATAATATGTTTTTTCACTGAATCTTTCATAGTTTCAAACACAATTGATGCAACTTTTCCTCTTATCTCTCTCAGGCTGGGTCACGTGCCAAAATGCCCTTTGTCTACTGTCATCTACTACTCCATGCTGAAATCATCAATTAGAAAATTCGGCTAATTTTTAAAAGCTAATTTCACTTATGAGGCTAAAGATCTAAGTGATTTTTTCTCTGTCTCGTTGGCGTTATTGACTTATAAAATACTGAAAGCTCTTTAGTCCTTGAGTCCTCAGCCTATGTAGCATAGCAAGACCATCCCCAAACAAGCGATGCGTCCTTCTGGTTCACTTTCCATAGAGGATCTCGCTCCAAACCACACCCATTTTGCTCTCTCACGCCTACCTCCGTTTTAAATAGCTTTCATCGGTGTGCTCAAACTTCTCAACAAGTTCACATCCCCTCCTTGCCTTAATCAAATTGTCACTTTCTTTAGAAAATGTTAAACTGTTGTTCAACATATGTCTCTCTCAAGTGGACACTACTTGTTCTCATATACTCCCCATGCCACAGGATTCAAACTCTTGGAATTAAATGGGTTTAACTTTTGTGTTGAGACAGCCAAGACTTTTGTCCTAAAAGGCGTCAGGAAGTTTTGTTCCCAACTTACTGGAATCAAACTACATCACATTTGTTATTGACACCTATCGATTTTCTACTCCCATGCCAGTGCCCTTTGACTGTTTTAAGGTTCATGTCATTCCACAATACGCCACTCATAATAGAGAGACTGAATTTACTTCATCTTTATACCAACCTACAAAACTAAAAATCTACATAGAGCAATTACAAGTTTCTCAAGGCTATTATTTAGAGCAGGTTTCTCAATAGTGACACACTTGAGTTGGATAATTATTTGACGTGGGAGACTGTTTGGCACATTGTAGGAGGTTTAGCAGCATCCCAGTCCTTTATCCACTGGGTGCTAGTAGCAGCTTTTCCCCAAATTTTAGTGAGAATTAACAATGTCTCCAAACATTGCCAAATGTTCCCTGGGTATAAGATTTGCCCCTTGTTGAGAACTATTGTCATAAAGGAAATGATGAAAAAATTCACTTCTTTTCATCATGGAATTCATAAACTTGAACTGACACATTAATTCAGAGTACAGCTCAAGAGAGGAAGGACAACAGAATATTACAGGCGGAAATATAAACACATAAGCCTAGAAATTTGCTCACAATAAAATTCTGAGAACAATAGATGCATTAAAATTTTTTAGAAGTCTCTATTCAAGTCAGTGTGTCTGAAACTGAGAAATAAATTCATTTCATAATTATATGTGTTCATTTAATTTATGCTTGGAAATACAAATGAATTTGATTTGCTTATAACATTTAAGACACTATAGTAGAGGAAAAATAGGGAATAAAAAGCATAGACTTTTTAAATAGCTTCAAACATAATGGATTCAGAGAGAAATAATTGTATTCAACCACAAGAGTAGATTTAAACTGACATAAGTATCTGCAATTGCCTCATTATCTTTTCTTATTATGTCATTTATACTAAAAAATACCCCAGCTATTTATAGTAATCTACTTATTTCATGAAAAATAACAGTCACAAAATCAAGATTTGAGTTCAAATTGAATGTAGTGTAATTTCAGGTACAAAGTGAAAAACCCATAAATTTCAGTTAATGAATTGTGATGTCAAAGTAGCTAAACTGGTACCAAAAACATAATTATTCTTTTATTTTATTATAATAGTTTTCAAAGAAATAATAGCCATTATACTTGAACTGTAAGGCTTACCATGAAGTTTGAATTTTGGGCTGCCCAAATCAATTTCTCAAATATATTCATAATTACAAAGCGTGTTAGAATTACCTTAAAAATCACATACTCCAAAATATATTAATGAGACCAGCTTAGTCTGCAGCTGCTTTAGCTTGAAGATTGTGACCTTCTCTTTGGTTTCCAGTTTTCTATTGTGTAGGAAGGTGGGCACACTCTCCTGATTGTGGTGGTATCCACAAGGAAATAAAATATCAAGAAAATTAAGTATTTAAAGCTACAAATACATTATTTTCTTTTCCTCACAAATATAAATATGTTGAAAAGCCAACAATGTATCCTTTAAATTTATAGTTTGGCTTACACAGGGCCAGATACATGAGTTTCATACTTACTACAAAGTTATGATATAAAGCATCTTAAATTACATGACATTGGCCAAATACTTGGGTTTTGTAACACTTGATATGAGCAGATATCAAGAAGATTTTTAAATTGTCAGACTATTTCTGTGTAATTTTGAATTGTTTTGTTCTTAACCATAACTGATTAGCCTGATATTTAAATGATATTTTAAAATATAAATAGATCTTCTAGAGAACATACTTCCCTTTAATTTTAGAAACTAATAGAAATGATTTGGTTTAAATATTCTTGAACAAGCAATTATTCCATTACACAGTGAATTCCCATTTATACTAAGAAAATTGATTTATCTAAAATTTTAATTTTGACCACATGAAGATATTACTTGGGTTAAATTTTCCACAGTTAGAAGTTTTTGATGCAAAAGGAAATGTTTCACGGTAGTTTAGAACTTAACTTTTGAGTTAAACCTGTACTTGAATCTTGTTTCCACCATTTTCCAGATGTATAGGCTTAGGCAACTTTCATAAGCCTCGGTATTCTCGTTTGTAAGATGAAACATCTTGGGTCAATGAGAGAATTAAAATGAAGTAATGTTTTAAAATTACTTATTTAGCATGGTGACTGGCACAGAGTAAATGATCAAAAGTTATTTCTATTATTATTGCAAACAATTATTTTTATAAAAATTAATTCAACTTGTTATTGGGCTTTCTATAAAAACAGAAACATAAGCTGCTCTATGTGCATTAGTTAACAAAAACATTGTTACATGCATGTGTCATTTTTCTAATGGAAGTGCAGAGAGAAGTTCCCAAATGACTGTGTTTCCAGTGGAAAAAATCACTCCATATCACTCCATGAGGCCTTCAGGACACATTTCTTTCTTTTTTTCCAAAATACTTCATTATTTAGTTTATTATGTGTTTTTATTATAGTTGACATACAATAGTATATTAGTTTCAGGGCTACACATAGTGATTAGACATTTATATACCTTGTGACACGATCGCCACAAGTGTAGTAACCATACATACTTATTAACAGTATAATTGACTATATTCCTTACGCTGTACATTGCATACTCATGACTTATTTTATAAATGGAAATTTGTCACTCTTATTACCCTTTCCATTTTCTGCTCATCACCTTACCTTCACTCCTCTGACAGCCATCAGCTTGTTCTCTGTACTTGTGATTTTGATTGTTTCATTTCGTTTGTTCATTTGTTCTGTTCCTTACATTCCACATATAAGTAAAATCATATAGTATTTTTCTTTCTCTGTCTGACTTATATTACTTAGCATAATACTCTCTAGGGCTATTATATTGTTTCAAATGGTAATATTTCATTCTTTTTTATGGCTAAGTTAATATTTTATCATACATCTATATATATCTATAGATAGATAGATAGATAGATACCACATCTTTATCAATTCATATCTCAATGGGCATTTGGGTGGCTTTCATATCTTGGTTATTATAAACAATGGTGCAATGAATATAAGGGTGCATATATTTTGGGGATTAGTGCTTTTGTTTTCTTTAGATAAATACCCAGAATTGGAATTACTAGGTTGTAGGATAGTTCTATATTAATTTTTTTGAGGAACCTCCATAACGTTTTCCACAGTGGCTGCAGTAAGTTTACAAGCCCAGCCACAGCATGTGACGGTTCCCTTCACTCCACCCCCTTGCAAACACTTGCTCTTTGTTGCATTTTTGATAATAGCCATTCTGACAGGTTTAAAGTATTATCTCATTTTGGTTTTAATTCACATTTTTTCTGATAATTAGTGATGTTAAGCATCTTTTCATGTGCCTGTTGGCCATCTGTATATCTTCTTTGGAGAAATGCCTATTCAGGTCCTCTGCCCATTTTTTAATTGGATTGTTTGGAGCTTTTGATGTTGAGTTGTATGAGTTCTTTATACAATTCGGATATTTACCATTTACCAGATATATCATTAGCAAATATCATCTCCCATGCAATAGGTTGCCTTTTCACTAGGTTTCTGATTTCTTTCACTGTGCAGTTTTAGGGTAGAGTCTGTTCAAAACTAAACACTTTGGGGGATTACACTGTGAACTTTTAAGGTCAAGAGTTAGTTGTGACTATGTATTCAAATATAACTTTGAATACTTGAGCTTTACATTCCATAATCATCTGGGTTTTGGGGTTTTTTTCCTGTATTCAATGGTCCAGAGTTCTGGTTTTCTATCAGTTTCTTATTCAAGAATTTGAAGACACTCAGGTATTTCAGAGAAGTGAGGGAGGATATTAATCATATGTATAAGTTCATCTGCAGTTAGCATCTTTAAGAGGTATATTTCTATCTAAAAGAATGCCATAACAGATACTAAAATTTTAAAGTCAGGATCTTTTTTACCAGTAATTTATTGGATTTATTACTTAAATAGCATTATTGTAAACAGTCCAACTATTCCAGTCCGTTTTATTAACAATATCTAGGAGTTTTCTGTCCCTTAAAATTCAACTAAAATTTCACCAAAATATAGCCTGTTTGAGACTCTCATTCTTCACAGAGACCAATGAAGGCATTTATTTTGCTGCTCTGTTTCCCATCACCCAGGGTCACTTAGTAGTGTCTGTGTGTCAATTATTTTGGCCAATGGACAATCATCTGCATTCTAAGACCCAAAGCTGTTTTAAATGATGTTACATTTAAAGCTATAAAAAGGAACCCCAAGAAGTGGAGTTCTATGTAAATTCACTGTGATGAAGAATTTACTTTGTCATAACAATTTAAACAAAATATAAATAATTGCAACAATTTTCAGCTTAGCAGGATGGTTGGAAAATAAAGGCTGCTTTTTTTCTGAGAGCTTACTTATCCCGCCTGTGCCCTGGACATCCTGAATAACATCTTATCCAATGTAACCGTTAGCCTTTGTTATTATATTTTAAATTTTATTTTTTGTTTTTCACTGCTAGTTGATTAATGTTACCATAAAGGAAGGCTATTATCTTGTATGTATTTATTATATGACAAGATCTGTCCAGAAGGTATCCAGCCCTGTAATATGAAAAATATGGACATCTACTGAAGAAGATACAATAAAGGAGAAACATTGTACATAGGACAATGATGCTTCACTTCCCTTCGAAGTAGGCACCTCTGGACCTCACACAGTTCTCCCAGTCACCATCATCTGCCCGGCCTTATTTTCATGAATCTCATGGATGGTCAGAAATCTCTTCCCTTTCAAAGGTGATATTATTTGGGGGTAAAGCCAGAAGTCACAGGGCGCCAAATCTGGGCTGTAGTGGGGCTGAGTCACCTGGGTGATTTGATGTTTCTCCAAAACACCCTGCATGAAATGTGATGCGTGAATGGGTGCGTTGTCGTGATGAAGCTGCCAATCACCAGTTGCCTGTGGCTGTGGGCTTCTCAATCACCAGAATAGTTTTCACAGAAGAATGTTGAAGCTTAACACAAAACGATGCAGATTCGTTGTTTTACTTGCTCAGTCATTTTTAATGCAATGGCCACACAGTTCACTCAAGGGCGTCTATTGCCTCCACTGACTAGTACAGTGAAATCGTCATTGTTCTCACATGCTCATTCCAGCCCACTCTGCTTGGCTGCCAGGTCACATGGTTGTCATGCAAACCATTCTTTTTATATTAACAATAGCTGGACTTCTTCCAGACAGACATCATGTATACTGTTATAATATAAGAACCTCTTATAAATTTTAAATATGATTAGTAGTTTTTCCTCTGAAATATTTTCAAACACTTTATAAGAGGTTTTCCTAGGTATATAACAATATGTATATGAAATTTAAAATAATCTTATTTCTAATCATTATATTACTTTACTTTCACTTCAATACCAATCTAATTTGTAGAGTTGACTTTACAACAATATTTATTATGCTAATTGTTACTGTTTTATAGTAGTTTTTATATAATATTTGTGTTCTATTTTATTTTTCTTTACATAGCATTTTTTAAAATTAAGATGCACTGCTGAGTTTTACCAAATCCTGCTTCAGCTTCAAGTGATGTGAACACATTGATTTGTTAAAATATATTCCTGAAATAAATTATCTAATGGATTGTTAATATTAAATAATCATTGAAAATTTGTGAACTTTTTTTTAAGATTCTATTTATTTATTTTTAGAGAGAGGGGAAGGGAGAAAGAGAAGGAGAGAAACATCAGTGTGTCGTTACCTCTAACAGACTATCTAGTGGGGACCTGGTCCACAACCCAGGCACGTGCTCTGACTGGGAATCAAACCCACGACGCTTTGGTTCTCAGGGTGGCACTCAACCCACTGAGCCATGCCAGCCAGGGTGAAAATTTGTGAACTTTAAAAATAATTTTGCTCACTTTTTCATTAAATTTTAGATAATATAATATTGATTTTGAGATTTCTCATGGCTTCTTAAGTTTTTTAAACTATGCTTTTTCATTTTAAGTTGCTTAAGATTTGACATGTGTATTTTTAATTTTGTTTTACTTAATTTCAAGGGATACTGACTAATGCTTAGGCAATGTAGCCTGCACCTAATACAATTTAGTGAAGTTTTTGAGGTTTAGTGAAGTTTTGACGTTTTTATATTGGTCATATCAATACATGACCAATTTAATATATTTTTAAAGAAATAAGAGATAAATGGTTCATATCTACTTTTGATCTTTATATCAAAATACTTATTTACTGAATTTTCATTATTGTATACATATAATAGTGCTTGTTGATTTTAATATATGACATTTCAAATTGTTTCTTGTTTCATTTTCTATATAATTCAGCAGTACTGAGGGATATATATTAAATCTCTCATTACAACTGTATTTTGAAACAACATATTTCTAGGCATTTTTTTTATGAATACATGGCTATAAAACTTCATGGAAAATTTTATCATGCTATGTGGGTTATATTTTATTATTTTGATCTTTAATTCCTCTATTAATGTTGCATTTTATTTCATTTCATTTGGAATTTCAGGATAATACATTGATTTATCTCTATCTTAGTACATTTGTTTTATTGTATATACCAAAATACACTTTTAGCTTTTGCATGGTATTAAATAGGAATATAATTTTATGTTTTCCCCTTGTGGACAGGCTGTGGTACCAACACTACTTTTTAAAAATTACCTTTTACTCACCGTTTCAAAGTTTTCCTTGCTCAGATACCAAGATTCCACAAGTGCGTCAGCTGTGTATGGTTTCTCTGTTTTACTTGTGTTTATCCATGCCGATGCCCGTACACCATTTTAAAGTAACATTACTTCTTTTGAAACCTGGGAAATCCAGTGCCTCTCTGTAGTGGCTTACAGATGGATGTAACGTTTTTCCTTTCCTCCTACAGAGAGACAGGGCTTTCCTTGAATCAGGATGGCCAGAGAGAATTGACTGACAGATCAATGAAATGCAGAGGAAATACAAATTGGTTCTTGGGGATTCGGCATAAAAAGCTTTCAGCTCCCCCTTGAGTCTCTTGAAATGCAGTCTCTCAGATGGCTCATTCTCAGAACACAGGTGCCGCACTAAGAGAAAGGCCAAGCCGTGAGGAGAGGCCTTGTGAGGACTGCCACTACACAGCCCTAGTTGAGCTTCTAGCCTTCATTCAGCATCAGCTGACAACAAGGTGACCAAACCAGAAGGACTTCCAGCCTAGGGGAGCTAGCAGATGATGCCACTCTAGGAAATGCTGAACTGCAGCTATATAAAACCCCCCAGGCAAAAAACCCCCTCGTAAACCCATTCAGTCTACCACAATGAAATAATATGAATAAATTATTCTTTGAAACCAGTAAACTTTAAAGTGGCTTATCACATATCAATAGATAATCAGGATACTCTTTTTCGTATCCTAAGTTCTTTTCTATGGTTGGTTTTTTAGTCTTAATTATTACTTTTAGGATCAGCTTATAATTTCATTTTTAAAAATTAGGAATGTGAATGGAATTGATGTACAGATTAATTTGAAAAAAATTGTCTTTATAAAATAAATAGAAAAGAAACAAATCACAAGTCTCTAGGTTTGGAAGTAAGTCAACAAATAAAACTAAAGTCGAATCACACATTTATTTTCCTGTCATGCAAGTTTGTTGTTGGTGAACCCAGCTTTACAATAGGACTCAAAAGACAATGAAGTTTTAGAAATAAATATTATAAAATTCAAACACTTTTGAATATATGAGTTTTTAAGGATTTATGTCTTCAATTTAAGAAAAATTTTAAAACTCTATCCCCCCACCACCATTTCATAAAATTTAATGCACAAATACATGTGCATCCCAACATGTCAAAAGATTATTTTCATATGTTAGAAGATTTGATCCATGCCTCTCTTAAAAATTTAAAACTCGTTTGCTTCTAAGGCTGAGTGGCTTTTGGAATAAGTTTGTGTTAGCTACAAATAACAATCTTTTCAAGCCCTAGCAACCAGTCTCTGCTTTTAGCAAAGGCCTTTGAAGAGTTTCTTTCACTGACTTTGCCCCTCCTCCTACATACACCCAGGTCCCTACCATCCCAATTAAAATGAGAGAGAGGGAGAGAGGAAGGGAAGAGATGGAGGGAGGGAGAGAGGGAAGGAGTAAGGAAAGGGGGGGAGAAAGAAAGGAAAGGAGAGAGGAAGAGGAGAAGGAAGGAAGGAAGGAAGGAAGGAAGGAAGGAAGGAAGGAAGGAAGGAAGGAACGAAAAAATTGTTTAAAGTGGGGTTGTGCAGTGTTTCATAGTTTAAAATTATATGAAAGTCAAATGTACCCTTATTCTCTTGCTTAACATGCAAGTTTGGGGATACAATCCTTCAGCAAACAACAGGTTTATTGATTATAAAGATTCCAGCAGGGCTTTCTTGCCAATGTGTGCTTTTTTTGTGAAGAAAAAGAAAAAACAGTAATCTGGAAATGAGCCACCTTTATTTTAAGTTCCCAGTCAACATGTTGCCACAGCAACCCAAGTTCTTGCTATCCCGGAAAAGACAGATGCCTTTGCTTCAATCAGGATGCAAAGCTTAGAGAAGGAAAAAGGGGAAGAGCAATGAAAATTCATCATTTCATTATTTTCAATGTGAATTGTTCTGAGTTGGCTTTGGGCCCTAGTTTTTATCCAGAGTATCCTTCAGCATGCATTCAAGCCCCTCAATATTGCAATACTTCATTTCCACTAATTAAATAATTATATCCAACACTATCTCATGAGTCAGTTGAAATCATTCATTGCCAAAAACAGTCATTTTTCAATTTAAAGTAGTTTATATTATTATGCAACATATTGACCAAGATGATATTTAACTGTACATAATAGGAGTAGTTGTGTCCAGAGAAGAAAAAGATGGGCACTATGAGAGAAGGAGAGAGAGAAAACCAGAAAGCCACCTGCATTTTTAGTTAAACATGGATACTTGGCTAAATGTGCTTATTTTTTCTCATACTTGAAGCTTTCCTAAAATGAAAGTAAGCCATTTTATGAATGTTTAAACGAACAAGGACAATATACTACAAAAAGCTTTGAAGGCAGAAAAGAAATATAACAGTAAATAAATTAACAGAGTAGAGGAAGGTTCAATCAAGCTGTCTGCCCAGGAAGATGCTAAAGAACAATGAACATAATTAGGTGGAATTACAGATAAACTCAGGTTCAATGTCTACAGAAGGCAATGTGTACACACACACACACACATACACACACACACACACACACACAATCAGGACATTGTTTTAGAAAATCTGCTTCAAGAAAAGTCTGAACTTGCAGACCGTTTCACTTCCTGAAACTAAGATAACAAACAAAGTCAAGAGGGAGGGTGGCACCCAGGTCTCAAGTTATATGCCACTCTACAATTTTATTTAATTTAGTGTTTGCATGTTTAAATTACTGGGCTTTATTTTCCAGAACAGGTTTAGGTGTACAGAAAACTTAAGCAAATAATACAGAGAGTTTCCATATATTCCCTCTCCCCCAAACACTATTTCCCCTTTTATTAACATTTTGCTTTATGTGGTACATTTGATAAAATGGCTAAACCAACAGTGACACCCTCTTATTAGCTAAAAGCCATAGTTTACATTGTCTCATTCTTGGTGTTGTACCATATTATGAATTTGACAAATGTGTAATGTCATGTATCTGCCATTAAAATATCATTCAGAATAGTTTCCTTGCTCTAAAAATCCCCCTTTTCCTATTCATCCCCTGTCTTCCCATTCTACCTGAACTGCTGCCAACCACTGATCTATGTACTGTACATACAGCATTGCTGAATCAGAAAATGTCATACAGTTAGAATAGTACAGTATGGAGCCTTTCACACTTGCTTTGTTCACCTAATAATATCCATTGTTAAAGCCAAGCTGCCTGGGTAAAGTAAAAACATACATGTTGGTATTGGAAGAAGCATTTAAGGAAGATAATATTAAACTTAAACCAGTAGTATCCCACACAAATGGACATGTCCCAGGAGTAGATACCTACAGCAGGTCACCACCATGAACTTTACTAATTAGTTTATCAATTCTGTCATTAAATGTATCACTTATACATGCTCAGGTACTCCATTTAGTTAGTTAAATTTATTTCCTAGTAAAAAATAATAATGCTGATGCAATATCAGGATAAATACTCAGGATTGTCCAGTTATTCAAATATATTTTCCCATCTGGTATTCACAAGCTGCATTAGCCAAGAGGCAATCTCAGACAGGGGTGTCTTCCATAATTGTGGAGTAGATTAGCAGCTCAAGGTGCACCAGGGGGTTGGGTTTCATGCGTGAGTGCCATGTTCTCAACAATTGAGCTAAATAGTACAAATGTTCAGCTCAATGTGGCAGAATATACTTCTTGGAAATATCTTTTTTTGGATGGCTGGTTTCTTCACATAAAAAGCGCAACTCCTTTCCAGAATATCTGAATATTCATTTACCCTTTTCATCATTGATTATGTGTAAGAAACTGAAAAGTTTATCACAATACACAATCACATGTGTAGCCTCAAAGTTCACAATGTGGTAGATCATCTGCTTTTTACATGTTGGAATGATCTGTATCTTTATGGAAATAATTTAATAACTTACCATCTGGCTATGTTTTATCACATATGGTATACTTAAATAGTTAAGCAATATTAGTCACCTGTTTCGTATTAGGTTTGTATTACTTATTATACAAAATATGTTACATAGATCATACTTTGTTTTGACTATTGAAAAACTATGCTTACTATGTTTACTGCTGTAATTTAGTAATTCCATGAGAGTTCCAGAGCCCCCTTGGGAATTCCTCATATTGACATGACATCCCGAATTGCCAGAATCTACATTTAGATATCTACTTATAATTTTGCTTAAAACTATGTTGAAACCCAAACAATTATCCTTCTGGCTGTTCATCAGAGGAGTCTCAGGAGATTGAGCATTTGTATTCTAGGGCTGGAATGATTTACCATTTGAAAGAAATGTAAGGAGGCCCTGGTTGGGTAGCTCAGTTGGGTAGAGTATTGTCCAGATATACCGAAGTTGAGGGTTCCATTCCTAGTCAAGGTACATACAAGAATGAAGCAATGAATGCTTAAATAAGTGGAACAACAAATCGGTGATTCTCTCACTCTCACTCATATCAAGAAAATGTTATCAACATAGGCTTTTAGTGAAACAACCAAATGGCTCGTTAACATTTACAACATGTGAGAAACCATATTATTATCTATACACATAAATAATTGAAAGATGTTTCATAAGACTCCCTTAAGTCACAACCACATCTTTCAGCAGAATCCAATGAAAACCCATTTTGTTTTCAAGAATTGCTCCAAGAAAATTATTCAAGAAATTCCTCTTAAGACACTGGTCAGATAATTGTTGTTATAATCCAGTCTCTGACTCTGAATCTGTTTCTGATCATGCTTAATGAAAATGAGTATGAATGATTACCAATCTGCACAGACTTTGGATCAACTAGAAGGCAGCTATTGAGTAACTTGTAAGCCTTCTGATTTTCCATGAATCCATCTCAAATCATTTCCCTAAAGTCTATCTTTCAAAATCCCTCATGTGGGAAGAGCCATCTTTTCCTTCTCCTACGTTGTACAATACAATAAAAATCCCTAGCGTTATTATGTAAAACAAGCATAAGAAGACTGAGAAACAGAGAGAAGAAGGCAGAACAGGTAGGGCATTGGGACCCCCGGAATGACATGATGATGAGTTCCTTGGTTCTTTTTTTTCTTTGTTTGCCTCACATACCCCAGACATGGAGCTGAAGAAGCTGGCAATGCAGTGATGCAAATAAACACAGACAAAAATGGGGAGCAGTCTAGAGGGACAAACACCTAGACAATGACTGCTCTACTCAAGCCAAACACCACAGAAAAGAAATGGCAACCTAACGTCCATCTGCATTAGCAAAGGTAGAATGGAAAGCCTAAATATCCATTCCACCTGGTAGTGATAAAGTGTCCCGCCCCCCCACCGGCTGGGGTAGTAGCAGAGAAGCCTAATGGAGAATGAGGACTTTAACCCACTCCTGCAGATAAAAGCCCACCCCCTCCATGGTGTCCGTGGAGCGGTATGGGAGCAGTGATGCCTCCTGGCCAGGAGGGGATGCGTGGCGGCCTCACCAGGAGCTGGCATCCCTCGTCTGTCTCGCAGTAAAGACGAGCCCTTTCCTCACATCATTAGGCTGAGGAGGAAACCTAGATTTCTGTTCTAACCAGGCAATAAAGGAGCTGTACTGATTCACTACCTCCCTCTATCTCTGACAGAATAAAGTTAAAAGAAGTTAGCTAAACTGAAGATTAGATGAAATCCAGAGTTTCATAGTATAGTACCAGAAATCTGCAAGTTTCAATCACAAGTCACTTGTTACACCAAGAACAAGGAAGGAAATGACAACAATCAATAAAGAAAAATACTGAAAACATAGATATGTTAGAATTATCTGATAAGACTTAAAAGCTACCATCCTAAAATCACTTCAAAAAGCAATTATGAACATGTTTAAACCAATTAAAAATATAAGCACTCAACAAAGAAATAAGAAATCTCAGAAAATGAATAAAAGATTTTTTTAAGCAAATGGTGCCTTGGCTGGGTAGTTCAGTTGGTTGGAGCATTGTCCTGATACGCCAAGGTCGGGGGCTCGATCCCCACTCGGGGTACATACAAGAATCAACTGATGAATGCATAAATAACTGAAACAACAAATCGATGTTTATCTCTGTCTTTCTCTCTAAAAACCATTTTAAATATTAAAAAATAACAAGTGGAAATTTTAGCACAGAAAACTATAATGGCTAAACTAAAAAACTCAGTGGATGAGCTCAAAACCAAACAAAGAGGGAAGATGAAAGAACCAGTGAGCTTAAAGGCAGAAAATAGAAATTAGCATATCTGAACAATAGAGAGAAACTAGACAAAGAGAAAAAAATGAACAGAAGTGCAGGAACCTGTGGGACCATGACAAAAGATCTAACACTTGTGCCATCAGAATCCCAGAAGGACAGGATAAAGGAGAAGGCACTAAAAAAAAAAAAACAAACAAAGAAATATGGCAGAAAGATTTGAAAATTTGGCAGAAGTAAACCTACCTATCTTTTAAAAAGCTGAATGAAACACCAATACAATAACACCAAAGAAGCCCGTACCAAGACACATTATATTCAAACTTTTAAAAAGAAAAAAAAAAAGAAGAAAATTCTTGAAAGCAGTAAAAGAAAAACCACACATCTCTAGAGAAATCGTGACTGTTAGACCTACCTTGTACATCAGATTTTAATTAGCTGGCTCAGGTGCGCTCTCTGCATCCAGACCCACATCGAGCCTCCCTAAAGCAGGGGAAAGAGTTTTTCACCTGCTTAGTGAAAAGGCACAGAAACTTTAACTAGCTTATACATCACTGTAAAATTGATTGTATACATTTATGTTTAAATTAACAATAATATTTTTAAATGCTGGTTTTATCACTCTCAGTTAATCCTTTAGTATATTCATGAAGTATAATGCTAAGCAACGCTTCCTGTTATTGTTACAGATGGCTTGCCAGATAAGATAAGTCCTTTGATCTATGGCATATTACAAATTTTGAGACCCAGAGTGGCCAAACGAGTTAAGTCTCAAAGAGTGGGTTCCCAAATGTCAGGGTGCAACACCTGTTCCATTGATTTAAAAATCAGAATGAAAATAATACAAAATATTAGCACTATTTAATTTTGGGTTTGTGGTAATATCATTTATTTCTTTCTAATTGTTCCCATTATCTTTAAAGCAAGAATTTGAATTCTGTAAAGAAAAAACTATTTTAATTTTGTAAAATTTGATATATATGATATGTTGCCCATTCTCAGACTCAGAGACCAATGTGCAAAATATGTGATGTGTAAGTAAGTATTTGGCATTGCACATTTTGATTTTGGGAAATCTGCCTACATTATGATAATCTTCTTAGGGTGACTCTTCTTCTTCACGGAGACTCAACTCTTTATTCTTCAATTTGTTCTTTCAAATCATCTTCCATCTGTTATTTGTGTGCCTTCCTAATGCCATTTTCCCTGATGTTACTGTGAGTTTTATCTATGTTTCTTTCCTACAACATAATCCTAATATTTAATCTATTATCTCTCACAAACTTGTATGTGGATATATGGGGATATCTGTGTGAATTTGTATTTGTGACTGCATACCTGTATATGTATAACTATGTATACTTGTGTGGTAACATCTATGTATATGCCTATCTATGTATATATGATGAGTTTATGTGTGTGATTGGGTGTGCATACAGACTGTTTATGTGTTTGTTTTTGTGTGAATATTTGCTTTTTATTTGTCTCTTCATCTGCCTACCTTTAAACTTTTGTGTCTTATCTACATACCTAGTTACATTCCTCATATCTACCTAGAGTCCAAACCAAAAATCACTTCATAACTTTTAGAATATTCTTTCACTTAAAAAATTCCAATGACAACCTGATCAAAAATATATGTTCAGTACCTAGAATGTGTGAATGACTATACCATTTACTGGGATTACAAAGTTAAAAATGTAGTTTTGTAGATAAGAGAGCAGGATGACAGCTACCGGGGGGTGGGAGGGGTTGGAGGGATTGAGCAAAAAGGAAGAGGGACTCACGGACATGAACAACAAATAGTGTGGTGATTGCGGGGGCGCAGGGAGTGTAAGGAGGCTAAATGGTGATGGAAAATAAATAAATAAATAAGAGGTACGTGGAAAAAAGTACAGTTTTACACTTAAAAAACTTCTCTTAAAAAGTTTTTAGAAAATTGAGATTATGAATATGCAACTAAAATGTAACTTATTTTAGTCATTGAACCAAAATTGTATAAGTCTACCTAAAACTTCTCAAGATTTCACTGAATAAAAGCTTAAGATGCCCTCTTTTTGCATGCTGGGTACTAATGATGTGACTTGGGTGTTCTTTCCAGTGTTTGTGCCGGATGTCCCGACATCTGACTGGAGTTCGGACCTGAGTTATTCACCGTTTCACATTCACTCGTCAACTACCTCAAAACTCTAAACACGCTCTTTCTTCTTGGCTTAATTCTTCTTTCTCTTTCAGTTTCAGTGCATTTAATCGTAACCACTTTCCCAAACTAGCAGAGATTCGACGTAGTAACTTGTATCTCCTTAGCAGGCTTTCTTTAGATTGTACTTCTCCTCTAGCAATTTCCATCATCTGCATAAATCAGTCAAAAATATACAGCTAGTGTGTCAACAATGTGCCCATTACTGTGTTAGGTACTAGGGATACAGCCACTAACAAAAGGGACATTGGTCCCATCCACCGGGAATTTAGGGCCCAGCAGCTAAGGCAGACTTTTAACAAACTGTTTAAAATAAGTGCGCAATTACAAGTGCCTTGAAAACACCTTCAGAACACCGTGGAAGCTTGTAGGAAGCACGTCTGTATTGTTTATGTGGAGGAACATTGCTAGATGGCAAATACACCTCCAGGACAACTTACATATATACAAGACACTCAAATATTTACTAATTGGCTAAATCGTTTTGAAAATGCTTAAAGCCTTTGTCCAAGTCATAGTAATAAGTAAAAAACCTAGTTGTATAAGTAGGCTGCTTTTCATTTGTTTTTTCACCATATTATTACAAGCAGATAATAAGGTTCTAATAGAATGTTACCACATCTTCTTTATTTCAGCCACATTGATGTTCTTAGTAGACCATACAAATCACTTAGAAATCCAGCTGTGATTTTTGATGTTAACCACAATTGCTGTTTTGTAACTTCAGGAGTAAAATAACAGATTCTCAGATTCTCCTAATAACAGATTCTCAGGGAATCAAAAAGCTCGACAAGTGCACTTAAAGCATTGAAATTGTTCTGGGATTAGAATAAGTCACACTAATTAAACAAATATAAGAACCTCACCAGTGCCTGAGGACCCATTAGACCAGAAACCTCTCTGGATTCCGTCTTAACCAAAAGATCATCCACAGAAAAGTGCTGCTACTTGGAGACATCATTAGACATCACCATTCTGAAAACGTACTTCAATTTCAACTTAATTACATTGCATTTTATATTTTGCCTTAATGTTAATACAGAAAAAAAAAATCTAGTCCAAGCATTCATTTTTTAAAAAAAGATTTTATGCAGTCACTGCATGAATTTAATGAAAGTTTTTTTTAAGGCTCAAATAATGGCGACAATATACTAGCAGATGGGTAGAAAAACTTAATCACCAGACTAGTAATAATTCGATTTCCTGAATTCAATGATTAAAAATATGGATGTAGTCATTGATAAATTAGATGTGAAGTGAAGAACATGAAGTCACAGAGAATAATTACTTTCAAGGCCTGAGTTACTTTGTGACTTCAGGCAAATATGTGCTTTCACCCCGCTTCTGAATCTCCTCTTCTACTCTTTCCATGTATTCTATTGAACAATGAAAACACTACACCTGTAGCCTACTCAACAGATTCTATTACTTCAACTCAAAGTATTTTTTTCCCAGTATTTTAAAATTATTGAAGAAAAAAAAATTAAATAGGAAATGAAATCTAAAAGGAACATTTGATTGCATGTTAACCTAAGTTTCTTGATATATTTGAGGCAAGAGATTTTTCTATATTTTTTTATAATTTAAGAATTTATGATTTTGAAAAAAAGATAGAAGTCATTCAATAAAGAAAACTATAAAATATATGGGAAAATATCTTACTATCTATAAATTACTGTACCTTACCATGAATAGCATTTCAGATATATATCTACACGACTATGCATTGACAGAAGAATATAGAAATAGAAGGATACATGAATGGAAAGCAGATGGATGGGTGGGTACATAGTTGCATGAATGGATATAATTTTTAAAACCTAGAATATATTATATTTGCCATTATAATAAAGAATTATATTAAACTTTAATTATATTTAAATTAACAGCAACGTAGTGGCAATTTTATTTCATTGGACATCTTCCATCAGGGAAATACTTGTGCCTTATCCCCACTAAAAGATACTTAGAACAAGTATTTGACCCTTATGCTTTCAGTGCTTCTGCTAACACTGCCATCCATGAATTTGTTGAATTTTTTTTATGGTCTTAGTGGTTTCTGATATTGAATCTTATGTTGGACCAAAGGTGGTAAGGCAATAAGTTTCTGGCATGGAATCTATTTACCCAATGGCTGGCTCGAAAAAAAATGTGGAATAGTCTATTGAATATTTAATCATGGTGCACTCTTGCTGGTACCATCTTGAGGGCTTGGTCCTTCAAGATGGGATATATGCTTTAAAACAACATATGACATACAATATTTTTCTGTATATTGATCAAAACTCACGGTATTGAGGATTTCTATAGGCTTAAACCAGAAGACCCTTTCCTAAATCATTTCTTCTTCTCATTGAACTTTGTCTTCTGTTTGTGAAGATACCAAGGAAAATGCTTGTACTAGGGGATGTAATGGCCACCACACTGAGCCAGAATTGGAGACTACTACCTGGTCATTTTGAGCTTATCATGTAACTGAGTCAACAGGAAAGGAAGGTGGTCACTATATTGGCTGAGGCTTTACTCCTGATTATCTTGGAAAGTAGGTTGTGGTCAGAAATGGAACAAAAGGAAGCATGTCAGAAAACCTCAGATATCCTATTTTGGGTTTCCTTTATTCAGCTTATCTTAAAAAACTTCAAATCTACATAGAATGCTACGATAAACATTCATCTCTATATATCAAACACTAATATTTTATCACATTTATCTTTCCACAGATGATAAATAGATGATAGTTAGATGATAGATTAGAGATGATAGATGATAGATAGATACATAGATAGATGATAGATTGATTGATTTTCTGCTAAATTACCTGGAAGTTGCAGGCATCATTGCCTTGTGAACACTTAATACTTCACATATCACCTAAGAACTGGAACATTGTCCTAAATAAACATAATGCCATTGTCATCCTTCATACATCATCTACATTCAAGGTTTCCAATTGTCCCCAAAATAAAGCAATAGAAGAATAGTCTTAAACTGTGAGCCTACTACATTCCACATCTGAAGAAAAGCAGGAGAGGCTGGGAGTGCACCCCTACAAGGTCACAGAAATTTATCTTTAGATCCCCAGTCAGGGCGAGATCTTAAAAGGAAAAGCGTGGTTTGCCTTGCCACACAATGACAGTATACATTTTGCAGGTATCAAGTCATGGAGCTGAGAGCAAACCAGTTTCCAGTCCCGCTGGTGATCCTGTCTTATTCCCTCTCATGTCCCCAGGCTCACCGTTTTTTTAAAACCCACAGAAGCAGAAAACGACTAGAAATTTTTTTTTTCGGGTTTCTTTCACAGGTGGGAGGTGGGAGCAGTGCCAATCAAACCCCTACATTCATGCAGTGAACTTGGCTCACCATCGCCACAGAACACTTACTTCATATGACCCTGCAGGGGTAACTTCCTGACTACCACAGGGTTCTGGTCGCACAGCACACCCATGAATTCATCTTGTTCGTGTGCATTTCTGCTGAATTTATGGCCATGGAGATTTTTATGTTATGCTTGATCCTACCTAAGACTTTTTTAGTTTTCCTTTCCATACTTCATGGATTATCATTATGGGTCTGTCACAGAAAATACAACATGGAAGCATAAACTATTTGCAATATATTCACTGGAAGTAATTACCAGGACCACTGCATGTGGTTGTGCAGTTTGTTTAAAGCACAAGAGGACCAGGCCTGGGGGTGAGCAGGGGCAAAAATCAAGTCTGATGTCTCACACCACGTTGTGTGTCCGGCAAGGGACTGCAGGCGCCTATAGGAAAAGACACCTTTTTTCTGGTTCGCACGAACAACTTGTTTACCAAGATATATGTCATAGATGTGTGCATAGTGAGAGGAGATATCTTTTCTCTAGTTCACACAAAGATAGCCTGTGGGCTTACAATATCTTTGGTCATTTTATTCATTTAAAAAAAAAATTCCTGAGGATTGTGTAAGGGTAGTGGCAGAGTTTTTCAACCCCCACATAAAATAGATAGAGAAACTTAATGGCAAAACCCAAAACCCAAAACCCAAGTCATAAATGGGCCAATTCAGGGACAAGCCATAACAATTCTAAACATGAACACATTTAACAAGAGAGCTTCAAATTATACAAAGCAAAAAATTGCAGTACTGAATGTGCAATTACAGTTGGAGACTTCAACACCCCTCTCTCAGTAATCGATTAAATAAGTAGACAACAGATTGAACTAATTGACATTAGGTCGCCCCACCCAACAGCAAAATACACATTCTTTTCAAGTGCATGTAAAATAATCACCAAGATAGACTATACTTTCACCAAAAAGGAAGAAAAGAAAGATGCAACTAATTCCTACAAGCCAAAATCATGCAAAGTATGTTCTCTGATCACAATGGAATTAATGTTTCAATCAACAACAGAAAAGTCTTAGGGAGTACAAATTCACAGTTACAAAAAAATTCACAGGGATGTAAATTTCAGCATACGGAATATAGCTACTAATATTGTAATAACTATGTATGGTCTCAGGTGGATACTGCACTTCTAGGGGGTCACTTTGAAAGTTATTGAATTAATCATAGTGAACAAGAGGGTCTCAGGCAGACCCTGTGAGTTAGGTATCCCCTGTGTCTCATTGTTGCTGAGCTTCTTAGCAAGAATTGGCCTGCACATACATTCCCCTCTTCCTCAATTACCTTTAAGTCACCCATTCTCACTTCTGAAAACTCGTATCCAGTCCTCCCCTTTTCTCCTTTGTCCAAAATGTTTTATATACCCAATGATGGAGACTGTTGCTTAAATGTGCAAAAGAATTATTTATGCTAGACGAGTGAGATAAAATATGATTAGTAGGGAGAGTGAATCCATCCTGTCTTTAGATGGAAAGTTTCAGTCAGAGGCATAAATTAATTGTGATGTTAGAAATAAGTGTTATAAGAGAACTACTGTTTTCATAAGGTACTGTTTCCTTCATAATGGCTGAAGGCAATATTCATTTTTATTTCACCAGCAAAGTAACATATATAAAAGCATATCATAAAAAGGATATTAGACAAAGTCTTCATAATTCTTATTCTAATATTATTTATTCATTTGTGCAGGCCTTTTTTTTCTCCTTTAAACGTTTACTAAACAGAGCTGTTGTGCTTATAATTGATTTTGCTGTCTCAGCCACATTAGGCTGAGATGCTTTTTGGCTTTCATCTGAATGAACAATTTTCTCATTAGACACACAGGATTTGGAGTTGGGTCAATAAAAGCTTTACTGTGTCCTTTCTCTTTCCTCTTAGAGCTCACAAAAGAGACCTAAATTCCATTCATCTTTTCACTTGCCACAGTGGAATCTTTAGCAATGCAATTATGGCTTCAATGAAGAAACATAGCAAGAAATTGGCAGAGAAACAAATAAGAATTCCCTATGTTTCATACTTGTACCCCTGAAGATCAGTTACTTCTGGGTATGCATGTAAATTTGTCTACTTTAACCATTTGTCTTTGCTATCCTTTGGGAGTATACATCATTATCAAAAGTTTAATGTACTCCCACTGAATCTCATGTGGCTAACTCTAAAGGTATTTGCAAGGAATCTAAGTTGATTTGATCCTGGTATTTAAACTTAACATATTTTGAATGGTTTGAATCAAGGAGGTTTTTTTACAACTTTGAATGGTGTCATTCAAAATTACCACATATTAAAAAGTCAGAATTTTTAATACTCATAAACATTTATAAAATTTTTGAGATGCCTACCCTATTTTATAGACTGCAATATAAGAACCATAACATGCATCATCATTTTTATCTGACACATTTAAACTGAAAATAAGCAGTCCTAAACTATCAGCTGTGAATGAAAAACATGTTATGAAATAACTGTAACTACAAAAAAGTTGGCAGTTCCTAAAAAGAAAGTGTGGCTGTTGTGTTACTAAGTCCAATGGTCATTCAGCAGCTTGAGTACCAACGGATTCTCCATTCCACTTCACTCGGCTCCGTGGAGCCGCAGACGTCACGCCAGCTTCTCACTTCAGAGACGGATCATGCTTTTTGGCTCATAGATTTATTGAATCTTATCAGATGCTTTGTCTGCATGAGACATGGGTAAAATATTGATTTATGTTCTCTGTTCCAAGTTCCTTTTTAAATTTTTTTCTAGTGACATAAATAATGAAAAAAACTTATGGAATGTTCAATAGAGAGAAAGAGGAAAGAACCAGCTAGAAGAATAGCAGGGAAATATGAAAACAAACATAAAAATTCAACTCATCAATGGAAGAAAGACAATAGTGGCCTTTAATGATCCATATACAGAATACATGCTCAGAAATAAATGGAAGCAACAAAAAAGTAAATTAATTTATTAATTTAGCAAATGTCTATTGTAGTACCAAGTACTGTTCTAGGTTCTAGAATATAATAATATAACAATTAATGAACAGAACAGTCTCATGTCCCTGACTACAAGCCCCTTACATGACAATGAGGAAAGTCAGACAGTCAACAAAAATAAATAAACTATTTAGCATGCCAGGTGCTGATGTGCACCATGGCAGAGGAGGAACATAGAGCAGGTGGGCTGGTAGAGACTGGTATTGAACTGCAGGCTTTGGTCTTCACTGAAGAAAACACCTGACTGATGTTTATGTCTAAATATTCATTAGAGGTTGAAAAATTACACCCTAGTGTAAAATTTATCATATGTTTCAGCATAATGTACTAGCATTGGATTATATCACATTGAAAGACATTGAAAAATACAAAGATGAAAACATGGAACTCTTGGCTGAGAGGTAAAATTTATTATTCCACTTCTACCATATTCTAGGACTATAAGATTGCTAATATGAATGAAATCCCCCAAAAAGGTCATAAATGTTAGGTTGAAAATTATAGACCAATGAATAACACTTTCTTACTTAATAAACATATGGAGGTTATATTATTGGGTGGGCAATGAAGCAAACATAATAGGTACGAGAAAGGCAAATAGTTTCTGTAAGAAAAGAAAGATCATGCTTAAGTCATGTGAACTCATTCGGAAATAACTAAATATATGAGGAGAGAAATACTGAAGAGGACTTAGATCTATAATATGATTCCATATGAAAGGTAATTTTACAATGAGAAGATGTAAAAGGGAAATATTTTTTATAGATTAAGAATTGACTTGGACAACAGAGTGGGAATTGACTGTGGGAGAGAGGGGTGGGGTGGGATGGGCGGAGGGGGGCAAAGGAGGGGGATATTGAGGCAACTGTAACAGAATAAACATGATTTAAAAATAAATTTTTTTAAAAAAATTAAATCAAAAAATAAAAAAATAATTGACTTGGAAGCATACTGAAGTGAGAGGAAAGGCTGACTTATGAAATAAACAACTAAACAGTGAAAGACCCTGAGGCTTATGCAACTAATGTAGAAAGAACATGTACTAATGCCATGCAGTCAAGGGCACATCACTATTCTAAGAAGTATTCTAAGAAGTCTAAGAAATGTCAAGTGGGTGGAAATAAAGCCACCAGTTCATACTTAGTAACAGTTACTGAGCACCTCCTTATATGTAGGGCCATATACTAAGTATGAAATTACAAAGACATTTTTTAAATAGGGGCCCTGTATTGAAATAGTCATCAGCCAGGTGGTTAGGACTACAATGTAAAGAATGAATTATAATGTCAAGTGCTAAGGACATGATATACTTATACATAGGATGACTGAAAGCATATAACAGGCTGGGAGTAGAGACATTGTTCTCGAACCAAACAATGCTTCAATTCAAAGTGCACACATTCCCTTACAGGAACAGCTGAAAGCACGCAGGGAGGAGGAGTCCAAGGACATCCTATTAAAAGAAAATGGCTTCAAAAATGGGATAGAGATTTTTTAAATGCCTCGGAATAAGACCCACATTAATTTTCTGAAACCCTACTGTGTGCTAGGAGCTCTGCCAAGACCACGACATTTGCAAAGATGAATGAAAGATTGTTCTAGCTTTCAAGAACCTCATCAGTCCAAGAGGGCAGAAAGAGAACAGTAAAACTACTTACCATGGCATATTGCCCTGAGCATATTAATAAAGAAATGCACTGAATATAGGGATGGGCAAAAGGATGAAATAATCATTTCTGCTTGGATTATATGGGTAGGCCCCCAGGGTGTCCTTGATTTAGATTTGGAGATATGGCTTAGAATTCAAAGATATAAAGGACAGAGAATATGAGACGGAGCGACATTTTGCAAAAGCACAAACAAATGAATCATCCAACAACATTAGAGGAAGAATAGGTGGTCTTCCATGGTTGGAACACAGGGTACAACTGACCAGAGGGACTTGTGAAAGGCCTTTCCTGCTATATTAAATACCCAATGCACCTGGAACATGGATTTTTTTGTAAAGGGAGTATAGAAGACGCCATTGTAAAATTGATTGGTATCAAATTTTGAAAAACCTAATATACTAAAATAACTATTCAAAACATTATCTGGAAATCAAGGAGATTTCATTGTGCCATTTGTGCCAGAAAGTTTAGAGAGCGTTGCTTTAAGAAACATTAGTTGATGACAGTGTCCAGAATAGTGTGTAGGAAGGAAAATGGTTGTACCTGTAAGGATAGAACCAAAGGAGACTTAAAGTGATAAAAAATCAAAATTAAAATGTCAGAAGATGGTATCCAAGATGACTTCAAGGTTTTAATCTTTGTTTAAATTGTAGAGGAAAACATAGCTCTTCTTATCAACTTGGATTACAAGAACTAATATTAGAGAAGAAAATAGGACAAATCCTGCTTACACACTATTTGGTAAACATTTACAAAAAAAATCTGCTTGTCTTCTCATTAGGCAGTAATTTTTATTTTATATTTTTATCAATATACTTTCTGCTTCTATGATTTCTCTAAGGAAGGCTCTGGAAGTTCAGGTCTTTATGCAGCTCTTACACACCCGATTTTGTGCATTTGGTAATAAAAGTCATGGAGACAGGCTCCTAGCAGCTGGCGCGGGTACCTTCACAGCTGTCCCTTCTCTTCTCACACCTCAGGATGTGGTGCTGGGCAACACACCAGTCTAGGAAATAGCCTTTACTTCCCGTGATATTAGCTCTCCTGATTTTAAGAGAAGAACAGATGTTCATCCAAAAAAATAAAACGTTTAAGCATGGAAGCGTTGTTCCTCATACGCTTCCATTTGCACTGACCTCCACCAGGGACGAATTTTGCCTGCTCCAGACAGATTCATGGCTCCAAGACTTTAAGAGAATAAACTGATGAGTCAGGAACGGAGACCTTGAGCAGGGATTTTTTTCATTGAAGGACACATTCCAGAAAACACTGTAGTTTTCCTTCCCACTCCCTTCCTCTTTGCCTTGCCCTTTAGATCGGTATGGACTGTTTGTTATTGCTCAATAGAAAATTCAATCTTGCTCCAAATCAGCACAAAACAGACTTAAATATGGGTTTTAATGGTGGAAGATATCATTCCATTTTTATTATTTCTACTTACTTTCCTTTTCTGCCCAAAGGTGTGTTGTCCAATTTATCATCTATTTTAATGACATTTTGATAGTGAAAGATTTTTATTAATAATTATCTTGGGCCATCAGGAGTAGAAGATGATTTAGGACATAGGATTATTCAACTGCATAAGATTTTCTAACACTCACTTCTCTGTGTCTCTAAAGGGTGGTTATAGAAAGTGAGATCTGGGCCATGGCTGGTGTGGCTCAGTGAATTGAGTGCTGGCTTGTGAACCAGAGGGTTGCCAGTTCAATTCCCAGAAGGACACATGCCTGGGCTGCAGGCCAGGTCCCCAGCTGGGGTTGCGTGAGAGGCAACCACACTTTGATGCTTCTCTATCTCTCTTTCTCCCTCCCTTCCCCCTCTATAAAAATAAATAAATAAAATCTTTTAAAATTTTTTCCTAAGGAACACCTGAATTAGAGAGCCCATGTGAGCTATTCAGAAACACTATAGAAAGAAAGAAAGAAAGAAAGAAAGAAAGAAAGAAAGAAAGAAAGAAAGAAAGAAAGAAAGAAAGAAAGAGAGAAAGAGAGGAAGGAAGGAAGGAAGGAAGGAAGGAAGGAAGGAAGGAAGGAAGGAAGGAAGGAAGGAAGGAAGGAAGGAAGAAAGAAAGAAAGAAAGAAAGAAAGAAAGAAAGAAAGAAAGAAAGAAAGAAAGAAAAAGAGAGAAAGAAAAAGAGAGAAAGAGAGGAAGGAAGGAAGGAAGGAAGGAAGGAAGGAAGGAAGGAAGGAAGGAAGGAAGGAAGGAAGGAAGGAAGGAAGGAAGAAGGAAAGAAAGAAAGAAGGAAAGAAAGAGAGAGAGAGAAAGAGAGAAAGAGAGAGGGAGAGAGGGAGAGAGAGAAAGAGAGAAAGAAAGAAAGGGAGGAAGGGAGGAAGAAAATGAGATCTGGGAAAATGCTATACAAATTTTGAAAAAAAAAGTGGTTTGATTCAAGGACTTTGCTGGATTTAGTAGAGTCTATGTTCTTTAAGAAAGATAGTGTGATCTCTTTTTCTTCTATTATTATTACTTGAAATAATTCTTCTGTGTGCTATCTACTTTACTACTCTATTTTGTCATTCATGAATTTGGAGACCTCATTTTAGCTTTTGTTATCACATTCTATGTCCATAAACCTTGACCCCATTTTAAATTTTATTGTATCATTTTAAGCAGTAGGTATCATTTAGAAATTTATTTCAAGAGTTCTGCTTACTTGTAGCACACTAGACTGTCTGCTTTTGATCTCTCTCTGTCTCTGTCTCTCTGTCTGTGTCTCTCTCTCTCTCTCTCTCTCACACACACACACACACACACCCATGCAGGCACACACAGGCATCTGTCAGAAGCTACTAATAACCATAAAATATGCTCTTGTTTTCTTCTGTAACAATTTGGGTAAAGGAAAAAATCTAAGAATATAGTTTACTCATTGCTAAGCCCAACTCGGCAGGCAATTATTGGTCATTCTTTGTGGACCTCAGAGCCAATAAACTGTTGTTGGAATTTATTTACTAAACTAGAATTTAAAACTCATTTGATTGAAAATACAAAATGTGTGTGACTGTATGTACACAAACCATTATACTGAAACTATATGTTGTATTAAAGAAGCAAAGACAAAATTTCTGAAAAAAAAACCCTGTAACTTAATGTTTGAATAAAATAAAAGCCTAAAAATTACCTATGAATGTACATCAATATAGGAGGAAATATATAAAATTCAAATTATGATTTTGGTGGCCTGAGTTGTATAAGAAATGTCTTAAATTTTCTCTTTTGTTTTTCCTGGTATTAAGAAATTTAAAAAACTTACAATTTTAAAAATTTAAAAAATTACATACAAGTACTTTGATTAGAAAACAGGTTAACACTTTTGAGTTAGCCAGCAAAGTGTACCTACACATATTTCAAGGTAATAGACATGTAAGTCACTTAGCAAGGTGCAGCTGCTCAGCCAGCAGGAAGGAAGATACTCATCCTGAAGAACAGGGCTTAGAGGAGAGAACACT
Source organism: Pteronotus mesoamericanus (assembly GCF_021234165.1). Taxonomy (NCBI): domain Eukaryota; kingdom Metazoa; phylum Chordata; class Mammalia; order Chiroptera; family Mormoopidae; genus Pteronotus; species Pteronotus mesoamericanus. The sequence goes on along the minus strand of NW_026555285.1, from coordinate 34,230,921 downwards.
ATAAGCAACAAAGTATCTACTTAATATAACCTTTTGAGGAAAAACCACAAAGGTCCAGGTTCCTGTTTTTGACAACAATATGATGGCATGAGATGACAACAGCGTGCATTCTGCTTTCTCCTATGGCATGCTGAGACCCATTTTTAGATTTAGGTTGATCTTCTGTGGGTTGGGAGGGTAAATATAATAGGAACCTAGTTGAAATCAAACTACTAACCAAGACACATCAATAATGTTACTCCATTACCAGTCAATTCTACTCTGTAAGATTGTCTTGCCCGGAGATCAGAGGAGAGATACTGGGGAGATGAGATTGGAGTCACTGCTTCTAACTGGCTCTTTCTACACTATTAAGTGCTTCATTCAGTTGATGCGAGTGAATGGCTAAGGCAAATTGAAATAGCTTTATCTTTGCTACTTAAACTGTAGCCCACAGAGTAACACAAGCATGCCCTGGTTGCTTGTTAGAAATCCAGATTATCCAGGCTATATCCGAGATCTACAGATCAGAATCTGCATGTTAACAAGCTACCCAGATAATTCATACTCAAGTTTGAAGGACACTGCTCACCCTACTTCAAGGGCCAAGCCAAAGCTCAGGGAGCTTAATAACCTGCTAAACATAGCATAACACAAACAGTTGATGGACAGAGGCAGTCTCAGTATCATTCATAAGTAGAGAATGGCTCTTCATTTACTAATATGTCTCCAATACCTTCCATAGAGAAATCTAAGGAAATTAAGGGCAGCATGAGAAAGATTCTTATGGTGGAGTGAAAAAAGGATTTTTAGCCAGTGGCATATGAAATAAAATATCTTAACAATAATAAAGCAACTAAGAAATGTTCAAGAAGAGTTTGTATTATGAGAATGTCTTAGTCAGCTCAGGCTGGTAAAAGAAGAGAACATATAAAGGATGGCTTAAATCACAGGTATTTATTTCTCACGGTTTTGGAGGCTGGGAAGTCCAAGTCCAATGTGCCAGCAGATAGAGCTCTTGATGAGGCCCTTTTTGGAGGCTGGAGGTGTCTAACCTCCAAACCTCGCTCTGCATCCTCACGTGGCAACAAGGAAGCCCTAGTGCTGCTTCTTCTTCTCATGAAGACACAAACCCCATTATGGGGGCCCCACCCTCATAAACTCATCTAAACTGAAATAATCGCCCCAGAGCCCCATGTCCTGATTACCATTATAGTGGGGGTTAAGGCTTCAACATACGGATTCTGGGGGGGAAACAAATATTCTGTCCATAGCACAGGACATGTGAAATTATTACCCCTAAAGGAAATATTTATTTTCAGTAGGTAAAAATATTATAAAATTTAATTCCATTTAGCAACAAAGATAGATGAACAGATGAATTTCTTCTAATTCCATAAAAAAAATTTGTTTGAATGATTAAGGATATATAAAAACAGACATACACAATAGCAGAATTGCAAATCCTGTAAGGATGCTCTCGGCTGAGAAGAGTTAAGAATATTAGGAACATCCAAAAAAGATAAGGCCAGAATGAGCACACAGAATTTATAGAGGAAAGGAATACACAAACATTTCATATATATATATATATATATATATATATATATATATGAATTTCCATGAAAAGTAAATCGAAAATCACTGTATGATCAGAGGCAGTGTTGGCTGGGAAAATGAATGAGTCATGTACATCAGAAGAATTTCTATCACTCTCATGGTGAATGTCAGAATTACTCTAAGGTAAAAAATGGCACCAACTTTTCCAAATAGAACTGAGTTTTCTTGTGGACGAGGCAATCATAAATTGAGTGAATAAGCTGGGGGATCAAGGCAATGCCCGCAAATAATTGGAAACAAAATAAAGAACATTCTAGAAGACTCACAGACAACACACACTCACACACACATGGGAACCAGGCTTCTTTTATTGATCAATAGCAGGTCAATAAAATCAAAAGCTACCTCTCTGAAGAGTTTGATGAAATAGAGAATTTTTTGCTCTAACATAAATACAGACATGAAAAAGTTTCCTTCTGCTAAAAAAAAATAATTTTAATTGGAGCTTAGAATAAACAATCCAGCAGAATGACTATATTCAAGAAACAGTTAAAGATAAAACAAAAACAATTTAAAATAACTATAATAAGTATTTACAAAGAAATTTGATGGGATTTAGCATCCTTAGAAAGACTGTAATTAAGAAAAAAGTAATCAAAAAATTAGAATTACAAAAATTACTGCTAAAATAAAAATATTATAGAGTAAATAGAATGCATTTAACTAAAAAATGAAGTATTGAACTAAATGATAGTGCCAAGGAATTCCCTCAGAAGGCAGTCAAAAAGGATGAAGAGTCAAATAACGTAGGAGAAATAGAGAATTGGTTCAATTTGAACATCTATATAATAACAGTTTCTGAAGATAAGAACAAAAAAAAAGGAAGAAAGAAAATAAAATAATAGTTCAAATAAAGTACTAGAAAGCTGAAGAAGGCAGATTATTTAAACTACCTAGGCTCATTCCTGCTTCGAACATTGCGAGAATTTGAGTTGATGGAAAATAAAAACAAAGAAGATCAAGAGTAAATTTATCCTTTTAAACTTGTAAAACACACTTTTACATAACAGTAGGATTGCAGAGTACATCAGTTTTAAAATGCGAGGTTATTTACTAAAACACAACATGCCAAAACCCTGCAGAACAGGGCTAAAGTGGCACTTAGTAATTTGCATAGTCTTAAACACACAAATTAGAAAACAGGAAAAGACTCTAAAAAACTAGACATTCACTTCAAGGATCAAGAAAAAAGAACAATAAGACTTGACTCAAGAAGGAAGGAATTAATAAAGATAAAAATAGAAATAAAACAGCCAGAAGACCAATAATAGATTCATAAAAGCAATAGCTGATTCTTTGAAGAGTCTAGTGCAACACACCAAAAAAGTTAGAAAACACAAACACCTTTAAAAATAGAAAAGCACTGATAACATAACTACATGACGCTTTTCATGTATAAATTCAAAAAACAAAAAATGAGTTGTGAGGAAAATATGCAATAACCAGATTGATCTGGTAAGAGTAGAAAAATCATAGACATTTCCCTTTAAAATACATCAAACCCCAACAGCCTTATTTGCAAGTCTTTCAAAACCATCAAAGTAGAGTTAAATCCTAAAATACAGATCATTATTTTTTTAGAAAGCAGAAAAATAGAGAAGGTGTCTCAGGATCGCAAAAACTTGTGGCAAAATACAAATGGTTGGCATTCCAAAAACTTCTAGTCTAACCTCTTTGACTAAAAAAAAAAAAAAAGATAAAAGTATGAAAACAATTTAAAGTACGGTACATTTCAGTTATAAATTGGAACACCACTTATCACTAAGAACATTTTTCCCCAGAAATTCAAAAATCACTCATCTCTAGAGCATCTCTGAATATTATCAAGTAGTTTAAAAGATTTCACTAGAAAGAATAGGCTTGAATTCATCTGTTGCACTTCCCACCGATGTAGCTCCGTGAGTGGTAGGCAGGCTGCAGTGTTATAGCAGGAGGAGGGGACCGCATATGAATTCCCTGTGGTCTAGTCGAAGTTTGTTTCCTTCACCTTTGCCTGCTGCTAAACTTGTGTTTGGGACAGTTGAAGATTATTCCTTTGCTTGGGATCACTAGTGTTGTATAACCTTAAGAACTAGCACAGTTCTTATGAGAGCTCTCTTCCCAAATCTTATAATTTTGGTCAAGGTTCAGGAGAGGGAAGGAGGGAGGGAGGGAGGAAGAGAGGAAAGGAGGGAGGGGCAGAATAAATAAATAACTAAGGTGGGGTGTCAGGGGGAAGAATCAGGAAGAGAGAAAAGAAATGAGAGAAAAACCAAAGGAAGCAGGAGTTGAATCAGAGATATTTAGGTATTTTTAAAAAAAAAATTTTAAACTCTAAAATGACATGAATAGATATTAAGATACAATCGATAAGATTATCTAGAGAAATACTGAAAACACATTACACACATAAACTTTGAAACCAAGTCTTAGCTTGTTAGAATGTTTCTACCAGAAAATCATAGCATTTATCACATATCACACTTCACAGATAAACATTTTTCAAATACAATCCCATTAATGTTACTAATAAGATTAGTCACCTACTATCATGGAATCTGTTGTTTGTCTGCTTAGCACTTTTCATTTCCTCTAGGAAAAATAGCCCCCTTCTGCAGGGAACTGCTCCCCACAGCAACTCTACGACATCATAGGGACGAAGGAGGCCACAACTCCCAGTTTGTTATTTAAAGTTAAACAAGTGAGCCAACCCAAACCAAATACTCTTTTTCAGGTTTTGCTTACATTTTTGTTTTTCAATCTAAAGCTGAAGGAATGGATTCTGTTCCAACCAAAGGCAGAAGATTCGAGATATGAAACACAAAGCTCTCTGCACCTACGCCTGCTGTCAATGAGGGTACAATCAATAGCTGTTGAAAAGGAACCCCAAATAAAGGGAAATATAAAAAGAGTTAGTGAGAGAATGAGTCCTGGCTGCACTTCAGTTAATGGTTTGAAGTGTCCTTCAGGCCAAGCTGCAGTGACTTCAGGCCAGCAGCAAGTGTTTGAGTCTCCTAATAATTTCCTCTGTTTGCCTAATTCTCTTCAAGTTAAATGTATTGTTATTTGCAATAACAATACGATATCAAAATGGTATTTGCAGCAAAAAGATCCTGATGAAATATCATCAAAACTGCTCAATATCCATCTCAAGGAGTGTGAGGGGCACCCAAAAAGCCCCAGAATTATCTTCTGGAGGGTGTGTGTCTTGTAGTACAGGCTTTTCCACGAGGTGAGTGTTCTAGAAGCCCACCTCTATCAGTGCACCAGCTGGCATTGTTGTGAGAGGCTGCAATGCAGTGAATTTTACTGGAAGACTCTTTCAAGCATTTGCCCATTTCATGATGGGTGATTTACAAGTGCACCTGCCCACACTGTGCTGAGTGGTCAGCAGTCTTGGACCAAAAACGGCATGACCGCCATGTCCAACCCTCCCTATTCACCCAAACTCACATCCTAGAGACTTTTTGTTTCCCCAGATGAAAACAGTTCTCCAAGGGAAACATTTTGCCGGTGTGCAAGAGGGGAAACATAAAACAGCAGAAGCACTGAAAGGCATCTTAATTGGTGAGCTCAAAAACTGTTCTGAGCAGTGGAAAAAAAGTCTCAATAGGAGTATTACATCAAATGGAGAGTACTTTGCATGTGACTGAAGTTTAAATGTGTAAGAATAAATACACAATTTTTTTATAAATAAATTCTTGTTTTGGGGGGGTCCCCTCTTGTACAGTAAGAGAAAGGAAATGAATAGAAGGACTAAACATTGAATATAATGATAATGTAATTATGTGTAGATGGCATTTATATCTACCTGGAACACAGAAAGATTTTAGAAATATTTTTAAAATATGAGTAGATGATAATATTGCTCAAGGTAAAACTATAGAAAATATTCTAAATAGCTTTTTCATGAACTAGCAACAAGAAATTAGAAACCATCATAGAAAATGATTCATATGCAGAACAAACCCCATGATCCTAGATGGGAATATACATATTGAGGCATTTATTCCTTTTAAATAAATCTTGCAAATGATTGCATCCTAAACTGTTAATGCATTTTGTCTTTGAGCAAGGAAGTTAAAGAGAGAGGGAAGGGAAAGTGAGAAATGAGATCCTTATCCTTTAGCTCATATTTTAAAAAAATTAATTATAATCATGTGTTCATGCAGAACTATGTACCTGAAGAAAGCAAAGGTACAAAAATATTATTTAGCTCTAATGTTACAAATTACGTAATTATTTTATAGCTTCAGTAGTCAGAGAAGTGGGTGGAGGGTCTGGCATGAATCCTCAAAGAATATTAATCAGTTTATATAAATTACTAAGTACTTCTCTCCTTCTTCAAACTGGAGGTCAGTCAGATGGTTAAGTTCCTTGAGAGTAAGAAAATGTTTCACCTCGGTACCCTCATTCTCACCACCACGCGGATCCTTGGCGGTGTTCAAAAAGCGCTACAACATTGGTAAGTGAACGTGTGGAGGAGAATGAAGCTGTTTCAGAGGTGATGAGCTCATGCCATAGGGCCATCTGCTTTCATAATACAAAGCATCACCTAGAAGAGAATGGAAAAGTCTTTTCTATTGAAAAATTAAAGTCTTTAATGACTTCCTATTATCACTTCTCAGATGACCCTTTGCTGTCATATAAAGAAATAAAGTGATTGGGACAAAGATAAGGATTTTGGCACAGGATACAATTGATTTGAGAAGGCAGGGTTGTAGGCTAAGTATGAGAGGGTACATTCAATATACCAACAGCAAGAAAAACACAACTCACTTGTCAGATTCCAAAAATATAGATGTATTTTTAAATCTAGTAGATAAATTATTATTAAAGGAAAAAGTTATTCTCTTATTAAGCAGAATACCCTGCCAGTTCCTAGAAGTATATATCCCTGAGTAATAAAACATGCCAGTCCAGGCCAGTTCTAGGTGCGCTGCATGTCATGGCAGTGAGTGCAGTCCAAGGTCAGATGCACAAAGGATAAAAATATATCATTGGTTTCTTACCATTGAAAAAATGATAACATTACCTTTTCAGCAGTATGCATATTTATCACTGTTAAAAGTGTTAATAATATTCTATTTTTTCTTTAGTATTTATCTAAATCTGAGGTTCAGCTTTCATGAAAATCTGCAGTGATTTTTTTCTGACAAGCATATTTTTAAACCACAGTAAATGCTTCACATGTAAACTGAAGATGATTTATAAAAATTATTTTTTCTTGCAGCTACATCCATCCAGTTTCTAAAAGGGACAATAGTATAAAGAGGAAAACAGACACCAAATTTTGAAAGTTTCTGGAACTATGGCGTTAGATCTCTTTGAAATGAACAAACTGTCAATATTGTAAAGGACACGTCCCCCTTTATTTCCTTTCCCAACAGAAAGATTCTAATTCTAAAATGCTAGATTGGGTCTTAATGATTCTGAAGCCCGTGATTCTTGTACAACCAAATCTGCTCCGCATCCAGACTAGAGCCTACCCAAAAGGTCTGAGTGTATGGAGAACAGAAAGAAAGAGACCCTCTGTTTAAACTATCTTTAGATAATTTCTAAATATTTCTATAAATGCTGATATGTATTTGTTTTTATCATGAACTGTTTTCCTTTTTTATAATAACAACGATAAAGCAGCAATAATAATAAATGCTAACGTTTCTTAAGCACTTGGTACTAGGCACAATTGTGAGTACTCTACTTGTGATATTTGAATCTCACCGCTACCATATAGCGCAGTGGCTATATTATCTCCATTTTATAGATGACAAATCGGACTGATGAGCGTCACTAGGTTTCATCGGTCAGAAACTGGCCGAACTGAAATTAAAACCAAAGCACAATCCACACAGAAGTCCTTCTTCACTTTCCTTTTCTTTTTCTTTTGTTCCCCTTATAGACCCACCATTCATTCATTCATTCATCTGTTATTATTCCTCATTCTTTCTTTGACTCCATTTTTACCCCTTCTGTTACTTTAAGGGGACCTCAGGTAGAGAGAGCATAATAATCCTGGGTTTACAATATTATATCATTGAATGTTATATTACTCTTTTAAACTTTTATTATTATTTTTATTAAATTTATTGGGGTAACTGGTTAATAAGGTCATATAGGTTTCAAGTGTACAGTTCTGTGATACTAGATCTGTATATTGCACTGTGTGCCAGCACCTACAGTTAAACCATCTGCTTTCACCATATATTAGGCCCAATCCACCCCCAATGCTCCCCACCAGCTTCCCTCTGGTAACTGCCACATTGCTGCATCCATGAGTGTCAGTTTTATATCCCACATATGAGTGAAATCATACATTCTTAACTTTTCCTGACTGGCTTATTTCACCTAGCATAATATTCTCAAGGTCCATCCGTGTTGTGGCAAATGGCAGTGTTTTGTCTTTTCTTATGGCTGAGTGGTATTCCATTGTGTATATGTACCATATCTTCTTTATCCAATCACCTCTCGAAGCACACTTTGGCTCTCTCCACGTCTTGCCCCCTGTGAATAATGCTGCAATAAACTTAGAGGGTGCATATATCTTTGCAAATATATGTTTTCAAGTTTTTCAGGTAGATACCCAGGAGAGAGATTTCTGGGTCATGTGGTAACTCTCTTCTTAATTTTTTGAGGAACTGCCAACCTGTTTTCTGTAGTGGCCATACCAGGCTACATTCCCACCAGCAGTGAATGAGTGTTCCTTTTCCTCTGCAACCTCTCCAACAGTCATATTAGTTGTCTTGTGGACAATAGCCATTCTAACAGGTATGAGGTGGTATCTCATTGTAGTTTTGATTTGCATTTCCCTAATAGCTAGTGAGGCTGAACATCTTTTCATGTATCTGTGGCCTTTTGTATGTCTTGTTGGGAGAGGTATCTGTTTAGGTCCTCTGCCCTTTTTATAATTGAATTGTTTGTTTTTTTGATATTGAGTTGTATGAGTTCTTTATATACTTTGGATATTAAACCTTTGTTGGAGCTGCTATTTGCAAATATCATCTCTCAGTCAGTTGCCTTTTTGTTTTGCCATTGGTTACTTTCGCTGTACAGAAACTTTTTAGTTTACTATAGTCCCATTCATTTATTTTTTGCTTTTACTTTCCTCTCCTTTGGGGGCAAATTCATAAAACGTTCTCTATGACCAAGGTCTGTGTGTTTAGTCCTATGCTTTCTTCTATGCAATTTATTGTTTCATGTCTTATATTTAGGTCTTTGGTCCACTTTAAAATAATTTTTGTACATGGGAACAAACTGTAATCTAGTTTTATTTTTTTGCATGTGGCTTTCCAATTCTTCTAGCACCATTCGTTGAAGAAGCTTTCTTTTTTCCACTTCATGCTTCTAATTATTTTGTCAAAAATTATCATCTGATATACATGTGGGTTTAAATCTTGGCTCTCAATTTTGTTCCATTGACCTGTGCATCAGTTTTCTGCCAATGCCACTCTATTTTGATTATTTGTCTCTGTAGTATAATTTGAAGTCAGGTAGTCATATTACTTTTTACTTTTTAACAATTAAAAGCTGTCAGAAGCAAATTTCCTTTGAGGTCCACACTAGCTCAAACATTTAGTATCTCCTTCATCATTTTCCTCCCCACCATAATTTAGAGAGACTCCTAAATCATGTAGATGAGTCCTCTAAAATCTAATGGCCTCAACTAGAAAGACTTCACTTAGCTTGAGCAACCACTACCACCTTCCAATTGTCACTGCTATTCCACCTCAGCAAACAGAAACTCCAATATATCTTTTCTCTACAACAGTAGTTTTATGCTCTAATTTTTTTTGTTTGACAAATAAATCTCCTGATATCACCCCCTTTCCTATCTTTGATGATTCACCACCTTTTGACCCTGCTCCTCTTCCAAGGCGTACCTCTGTCAAAACAACAGCTGCTAGAATGTCAAAATGGGGCGGGGGGGGGGGGAAGTGTGTGCGTGCAACTATGTAGAACCAGTAGGCTATTCCAACAAGGCCTTATGTTATACATTTTCATCTGTGCTTTCAGAACGACTTGGCCATCCAACTGTATATTCTGAATAAGCTCCCTCTCACAGCCCCCTTAGTGGTCATTCCAAACCTTTGCCTTTGCTCTCCTGCCCTCTGTCTTAACATCCTGCGACCACACAGAAGAAGACTCCACTTGCATCATGAACACAGTCCTGCATCCCCACTTCCTTGTGAATCCTGGCCCCCTTCCTTATCTTGTTTACCCTGTCACAGAGGAAGCAGGATGTAGGCCATTCACAGACCTGAAGCTGACAGGCCATCCCCTCCAGAACTGCGATCCATGGATTATCCCATCACTCCTGTGCCCGCAGTCTCTCTTTTTAATGGCTCTTCTACATCAGCATGTAAATATTCCAGAGTCACTCCTATTAAATCACAAAAAAAAAAAAAGAAAAAGAAAAAGAAAGAAAGACCTCTTCCATGTTCCATGGCTTTACATGCCTTTCTAGCTATTTCTTAGAGCTTTCTTTTCTGTAAAAACCAAGCGTCTACAAAGAATCTTTCCTTATTGTCTCTACCTCAACCCCCTAAAATCCAGCCTCTGGCTCCATTTCTTAACAATGATCTCCAAGTGACTACATCTCATGCTTCCTCATCCTTGACTTTCCCTGATGTCCCTGAACTTCATTAAGTTTCTCTACTCTGAACTCTCACAGAGTCCTGTGCTTCCTTGTATCATTGAATTTAAAAGACCACCCCTTATAGTTATCTTTTCATATATTTACCTCATTTACTTTATTTCTTGCATTCAACACACCAAAAATATCTGCTAATATTTTTTTCTAAATATTACCTTTGTATGTTGCCTCATTTTCATTCCTGTCCAATTCAGGCCATCAGAATCCTTACCAAAATAAACTGATTTATTATAATAGATTATTTATCCTTCTACCCTTACATCACAAAATAAACTTTCCCTCCAGAATAAGCTTTCTACCAAGTAAAGTAATCAAATTGAGTGATTAAACACATACATCTGAATTTACTCCAAGGTTCCCAGTGTTTTGAGAAAAACTAAGATAATACAGGGCACATCCCTGAACCCAGAGCAAAGAGGATTAGAGGATGGGTAGAGCCACATCACTGGGAAGGTGAAATGAAACACTGCCCCCTCACCAGGGAGGGGGTGTTGTCAGGTTCTCAGCTCCTTCGTCCATGAGCCACGCGGTGGAAAAAAAGAAACACAAGGTACAGCACAAAGAGAGGATGTGCCCTCACCCAGGTTTCCAGGCCTGTCAGGAACTTAAAAGAATGATTTTTCTGGAAATCCCTGAAATAGAAACAAGTCCTAAAGAATATTTTAAGTTTTTTGTTGTTTTTCTGGAAAAAAATTAAAAAGCAACCACAGTACAGTGTTGCTTTGATGAGTCCTGAGTGTAGCAAGCATGTGCCAAGCAAATTAGCGTGCGATAAACGGTATAGTCATCTCCCCTCCAATGAAGACCTGTATCAAGTCTTACAAGACCAATTCCTGCAGAACTTCATTTGTATATGCTAGAAATTAGGACATAGAGACAGTGTTATAACAGTTATCATGTCCCTGCATAATGCATTATTTCTTAGATTTAGTTTATTTTTAAATCCATGAGCTTAGCTATAAGAGATGGTTTCATAAGGTTGTTTTTTTAAAGACAAGCTATTACTGTGTAAGGCACTAGATATCCTAAATGCCTGATTTATAAAGAGCTATTATTCTGGTGATTTTTATTCCAGATTCCACAGTTTTATTTAATGTTCTATATTTTTGGCCTAGGGCCCGAGATTACTTTAAAATGGTTGCTACATAATATGGTAAGATTTTTTTTTTAAGGGGGAGGAAATTTAATTGTGACTAAGGAAATTGTATTTGCTGTTGGAGGAACTATTTGAATGTGAGAAGTAAACTGATTGCACAACTTGAATTCTCAACTGCAGGTGCAGGGGATAGGGAGTTGTTCCACACAAACAAAATTTTGACAGCACAGAACTAATAGATAGAAGAATAAAATCATAGTTGGCACTAGCCCTGACTGCCGAGACCGTTAAAATGAGGTTCCGCTAACTGTAGGGACCTCCTTCACTGCATGACACTCTTATGACAGAATCACAGCTGGCCAGGACCTTAGGGATACAGAGGCCAGGCTGTGACCCCGTATAAGAATGTCTTACCCTGCATTCCTAACAGATGGCCTGACCAGTTGCAGCCTCAGGGGAAAAAAATCTGCTCACTTTTGGTCATTTACAGTGGTCAAAAGGTCTCACTTAACATTGTATCAAAATTTTTCTCTTTGGACCATTGCTTGTTGGCACTAGTTTTGTCAGGAGACGACATGAAAATCTATTCCTTTGACAGGATAACTCTTCACATATTTTGTCACATCTATTATACCAAGCCTTCCTTTCTTTGGATTAAACATTCCCAATTTTTAAAATTTTTTCCTATTTGGCATGATTTTCAAAATCTTCACAATCTTTCTTTTCCTTTGCTAGATCAGTTTAACTTTCTGAAACATGTCTTGCATTGTAGCAACTTTAGCTACATATAGTGCTCAGATGTATTCTGATGTAAAAATGTGATGAAACTATTAATTCTTTTATATTTTAATGTGTATAGCTACATTAAACTAAAAATAGAATGGACAAGTCTTCCTTGTTTTTAGTTATTTTTGGTTTATTTTAACTTACCAAAAAAAGAAGCAAAAATCTTTTGCACAGAAATGATTCCAGATACAACTGATTTTTAAAATGTTTGCCTTATAAATTTAAATTTCACACATTTGACTCATACTTAAAATAAAAATAATAAAATAGTTTGACTTAAATAGCAAGTGTGCCTCAGTACATGAAGAAAAGTACAAATTTTCACTGAGGTTGATTAACAAAGCAAACATAAAATTATTTTTCTGTTTGGAAATGCTAAATAATGTAAATATATTAAATTTCTAAAAATATATATATTACATGAAAACACCTCATATTATATTTCCTAAGAAACTTTTTAGGGACCTTAACAAGTGTTTCTAAATTTCATTGAAAAAGGGTGTAGCTAGAAGCACACAGGCATTTTAGAAAAAGAACCAAGTGGATGTTCATACTCCCAAATATTAAGGCATATAATAAACCTTCAGTGATATAAACAGTGCAATCAGCATCTAGTATACACAGAAATCAGAATTCATAGCCTTGAAGCAATATTTTGTATTAGAAAAAATATGTATATTTATAAAATTTTTCATCACAAATCTGTTTAAAGAGAGAATATTAGTCCAAAAATGTTTGACCTCTTATTTATTTCTGGTGAGACTATAAAATTGGCACAATCTTTCTAGAAAAAATTTGGCAACATTTATCAAATCTTTAAAATATTTTATATCTTTATATGGCAAAATCCTGTCTAGAAATCCTAAGAAAATAATCAGATATCTGTCAAGGAACATATAGCAAGGACTCATGGACAAAACCAAAGGGGAAGGATTGAGGGAGGGAGAGTGGGGAGGGGGCAAGGGAAAGTGGTGGGGGGAAGGCAGAGACAAATGTACTTGAAAAAATAAATTAATTAATTTTAAAAAAAGTTTCACAGGTATAGCACCAAAAAAAAAGAAAGAAAGAAAGAAAAATAGTTTCTAAAAATATGAGGTGTTTGAAATATATGGGTATGTGTACATGTGCTTGTGTATTTCTTATATAGTAAAATAGCATCCTGTTCTCGCCCCGCTGACTTGAGTCCAGAGGCACATTACTCCTGTGAGCGCCCTGAAAGTCCCCTGTGAGCATTGTCATGTCAATGTATTTTATTTGGTGTCACTGGCATTTCCCTGGACGGGGACTGTCTGCACCACTCCTTCCAGCCGCCCTCTGGGCTGCAGCTCACAGCCATACCTATAGCAGAGCCAGTAGGAAAAGCTGCGTGAGGCGAGCGGCCTGAGCTTTGCGCGCGTCCCTCCATACCTGTAGTAATAATGAAGAGACTGCGCCTGGCCTTGATAAGCCTCAGCGCTCACTACTGCCCTTGGTCAATTTACTAGGCAGTCACCAGGGGAGCCTGTGATAGAAAGAAGCTATTGCATGGGGCAAACTAATATTTGAGACATACGTAATTATTTTGTCCTTTCATCCACTACAAAGATAGGGCCAAACAGTATTTTCTTAGAGCTAAGCAGACTATATATGTTGACATCACTGTTCACTAAATGAACAGTCTTTAAAACTACAGTGGACTGAGGGTCCACTATTTAGTGAGAAACACAGTATCTGGACACAATATTTCTTTATTTAAAGCAAAGGACATTTAAAAATATAAACCTATTGCAATAAAATACCAATATAGAAATTATTCTGCATTTATTATTAAAAATATACTTAAACTTTCTGACTTATGTGGTATTATCACCTTCTCGTAGCCAATACTTTCCTGAAGCTTTGGCATAAAAGTATGTGAATAAAGTGAATTAAGCATATCCTGAAAGTTACAAAATTCCTAATGGAATTTTTTTGTCTTCCTTCTATGTAATTTCTTTTAAATAATAAATGTTGGTAATTAAAAAAATATTTTATATCTTTATATGGTAAAATCCTGTCTAGAAATCCTAGAAAAATAATCAGATATTTGGACCAAGAATAGTACAGAATAGGTTATTGATGCAGGGAAAAAAAGGCAAAAAAGAATAAATTTTAATAGTAAAAGGAATAAAGTCATGAACCATGTAATGATAAGGAAACACTAGTTTCTGCAAGGACCAACCTCCAGATATAATGCCTCAAATATAAAAGAATCTAATTTGTACAAGAACAAACCAAGTGTTTCTGGTTCCTGATATCTTCCCTCTAAATTCACAATTCAAGGACTGATGTACGCTCTTTCCAGCTTGTGGCTCTGCCATCTTCAACTCAAGGCTGCCAATGAAGCATGTCTCATTCTGGAAAAGGCAAAAGGCCTTGGAGTAACATACATGTGACATGTTACTTTCTGTTCACATTCCACTTGCAAGAACTCATTCCCATGGTCAGAAATAACTGCTGGGGAGGCTGCGAAGGATCGCTGAGCTGTACGGATTAGACGAAAGGAAACTGCGCTGAGTGAATAACTAAACCACCGCATCAGAGCCTAGCTTGAAGCTTCAAATTGTGTCTTTCTTTTCAAAGAGTACAGCCACCATCTTCTCCTCCAGGAAAATAACCAAATGCCCATCTTAAAGTTCAGGACCTCTGAATGGAGGGCAGTTCTATCAGATCTGGAATGATGTTCCTTGGGGGTCCAGTGACCTGTGAACTAAAATGGCTGATTACTTCTTGCCCTACAGGTAACAGCGGAGGACAGGGTCAGAGAACACCATTTGGGAGAATTTAAGAGAGGAGCAGAGCAGTTGCTAGTCTGGAGCAATTAGGAATCTTCCCGCATAGACATATGAAAGACCCAAGGATCTTAAGGCTTAAGCAGTGAAACATAGTTTTCATTTTGTCCAAACAGGTTCCTGCTCTTCCATCAAACTCTTATGAGGCTTCCATTCCTCATCCTCGTTCTCCTTCGCTCCTCATACTAATTACCTCATCCAAAATTCTCTACTAATTGATACTTGGGTTGCTTCTAAATCTTGGCTATTATAAAATACTACTGCAATGAACAAAGGGATGCAGATATTCTTTCAAATTTAGTGTTTCAGGTTTCTTTGGATATATTCCCAGCAGTGGAATTGCTGGGTCAAAAGGCAGTTCCATTTTTAATTTTTTGAGGTAACTCCACACTGCTTCCCACAGTGGCTGCACCAGTCTGCATTCCCACCAACAGCACATGAGGGTTCCCTTTTCTCCACATCCTCGCCAACACTTGTTTGTTCATTTATTGATGATGGCCATTCTGACAGGTGTGAGATGATATCCTATCATGGTTTTAATTTGCATTTCTCTGATTATTAATGACATTAGCATCTTTTCATATGTTTGTTGGCCATTTATATGTCCTCTTTGGAGAAGTGTCTATTCAGGTCCTTTGCCTATTATTTAATTGGATTGTTTTGTGGTACATTTAAACAACAGAATACTACTCAGCCATAAAAAGAAGGAAATTTTACCCTTTCTGACAGCATGGATGGACCTGGAGAGCATCATGCTAAGTGAAATAAGCCAGTCAGAGAAAGACAAGTACCACATGACTTCACTCACATGTGGAATCTAATAAACAAAATAAACTGACAAAACAGAAACAGACTTATAGAGAACAGACTGACAGCTGTCAGGGAAGGGAGGTCAGATGGCTACGTGAAAAAAGCGAAGAAATTAAGCAAAAATAAAAAGAAAAGAAAAACCTCAGACACAGAGAGGGAGGTAGAAGGAGGTATGGGGGGACACATGGTGACAGAAAGGGACTTGACTCAGGGTGGTGAACAAACAATACAGTATGCAGATGATATCTTATAAAATTGAACACCTAAAACCTGGATAATTTTAATGAATGTCACTCCAATAAATTCAATTAAAAAATTCTTTTCTAGAAGCTGTCCTCAATTAATTTCATTGTGGCTGCCTTGTGACCATCTGAAAAGAGGTACACGTGGGCCAAAGATAACATGCTGTTCGATACTGGACTGATTCCGTGGAGTGAGAAATCTGTTAGGCTTGTTGTTCAAAATCTGTTTCAGTTTTTCTTTACTATTTGGATGCAGAAGCAATAACTTTCAAATCCTGTAGACTCTTCATATCTGATTCTCTCTGTGTTTGTGATCTCTGCTTGCACCTAGTCTAACCTCATTTCTGTTGCAATACCTTTTACTACCCCTTAAATTGTGTTTTTCTCACTCTTCACAAAAAATCTTCTGTCTTCAGTGCTTAATTAAATTCTGCTCTTTGTACTTCACTGTTATGATTGTTTACTGCGATGAATTTAATCTCTGTAGAGCTAAATCTGTGTCACATATTTTTTTATAATTAGCATGTTATTGTTTTTTTCATTTTCTGAATATTTGAACTGAGAGGAAATCCAAAATAGAAAACATTTTAAAATGTGCAAATGGTTAGATATGTTTGTTTCTAATTTTGCTTTTATTTTCTAGTTTTATTATAATTGCCTCACTTTCATTTTTATTATTTCAATTTTTAAATATACTTATGCTTTATTTTTGGCCTGTTTTAAGTTCATGATTTTTGCAAATGGAACAAAAAGCACTTGCAAAAAGGATGCATTCTCTGTTGAATACAACATTTACTACCAGTCTTTATATAAAGTTATTTCATTCATTTTTCTCTTTTGATTAATGTTTCAGTCCATTGAACTCTATCTCTAAGTGATTTTTATAAAGATCTATAAATGTTATGTTTTTGAATACCTATAAGTACATTTCCACTTCCTTTACATGTATATGATCTGTGCTGGTTCAAAATGTGGTCATACAAAATAGTTTACGGACACTGCTCCATTTAATTCTGAAAATGTTAATGACTTCAGTGACCAGCTTCTTCTGGTTGGACATTTATGCAATTATTTCTACATCACAGATATTTAAAAAATGTCATCATGATGTAACTCCTCCTGTGCCTTCCTCCATTTATCTATTACTTTCTATCTCATTGTATTTATCTTGTTATTCTTATTTTATATAGGTACACAGATTTTCTTTCTTAGGCCTGTCTTTCATGTCACTGGATCTGATTTCAAAAATATTTTTCCTATATCCATCTGCTTTTAAGATGGATTTTCATTCCCATAATGGTTTTCTTATTTTCTACCTTTTCTTTCTTATTTCAGCTCCTTTTAAAAATCAAATTCTATTTTATCACATCATTGTTTTATATTTATTTTAAAGATATATTTTAAAGAACTAATTTATTTGATTTTTTTTATTCATGTAATAAAAGTATCTTGTTCAAACTTTTCTTGTTTCTTGGTGTCACTGCTAGTTTTGTATCTGCTTTCCTTTTTGAAAATCTTTTTTTTTTTTAATTTTAAGTATCCCTGCACAGATCTCTTGTTGAATTTATTCTATTTATAGCTCTTCATTTAATTGCCATAAATCTTTCTAAAGTTTCCACTTGCATAAGAGTGGTCTGTCGGTCTCTGTCTCAGGCCTTGTGCATTTATTTCATTGTTTATTTTATTATTTCCATAGAACTTAATTTACAGGTTAGACTATTGATAGCTTTAAGTATCCTTTCAGTTCTTTGGCTCCTTGGGGAACACTGGGAACAGTGGGTTAAAGAATAACTGAGCAGCGTGACTCAGTTATTCTATGAAAGAAAATGTGTTCTGCTGAATTTGGTAAATTCATCTTCAGACTGAAGTCCTTGCTCCCTTCCAAGTAGCTCTCTCTTTTGGGCCGCCATGTAACTGTACAAACTCAGACCTCGCAGTGAAGACCTGAAACATACTCATTGCTGTTTTATATTCACATGTTAACTTATTTCTGCTTAAGAACATCATTCAGTAGCTATAAAGCTGATTTCTGCGTTGATGGTTCCCCTGAAATATTTTTGCATCACCACAGATCTTGACCATTTTTCAGCTCAAAGCAAGTGAAAATGGCATATCCTCATAAAGCCTTTTTTACCTTCATGTCTTATAGTGAAGAACTAGATACTATACCATCCTAGCCATTTCCAAATCCTCATCTTCCAAAATGAAGACTTCTTGATTAGGGCCCTTTAAGATCCTGTGACTTATTGAAAGCAATTTACCGTATGTGTTGTTTCTGTAGAGACAGACATTAGTTCTTGTTGCCCTATTTCATTTAGATTCATGTTATTACTCTCTAAAAGATATTATTTGCTTTGGTAATGTGGCTCTTTCTTAGTTTATTATAGTTAGGCTTAATTTTCATTGTTTTTGATCACTTAAGTAACTTCAGGCAGAAACATACGTTAGAAACAACTTCATTCTCTTCTTCAACCAGAATTATATAGTGTGCTATCTGAGCCTTGGCTTACATAAAAATATCTTTTTTGTTGCTTTCAGGCAGAAAAGATTGTAATCATTCCTCCAGATTTGAATGTGGGCCGAGAAATCTATGGGTGTGTTTGCTGTGTGAAAAATCTTTTTTTCTTTCTAAAGTTCCAGGGATCTAGATACTTTCAAAGTTTGTAATTCATGAATTGTGAGGAAATTTGGAGCCTGAGGACATGTGGCCGAGCATCTTCTTCTCTCCTCTGAAACAGAATATGAGAGGACTTGTGTTTATGAATAAAACCATGGAGGGCACTATGTTGAGAGTCACTCTGAGAATCCGAGCCTTATGTAGATATGTAAGACCAGGCTAAGGAAAGGCACTTGAGGCCAACATACTAATTAAAAGTTGTACTTCAGGTGACCCTACAAGAGGAGCCATCCCAGCAGTGGTGTCCATGCCCCACAAGGGATGATTTATTCAGTTGGCAGGTGGCAGTACAATAAATGAAGCTGAGTTTTTAAAGAAAAAATAGCTCTTTTCCTCTACGAGAGATGGCCTAGAGAGCTTAGAGAAACAGTCAAGAGAGTGGCTGCATTAAACTCTCACAAGGTAAGTTCCATCTTAGAGGTGACAATGCTCTTCTCACACCAAGAAAGAGAACTGATGGTGGGAATCCTGAAGTCTGGCATAATACTTTGCAAATGAGACCAAAAAAATGCACACATAAAAACAAAAGAGAAATGAAGGCTTGATGTCACATAATTTTCTATCTGAAATTACCCGTATTTCCAACACCTTCTCTTCTCTCAAAAGGCTATTTTTTAAAATCAATTAAATTCTTACCTCTTCAGAACAAAATTGTTCACCAAGAACCAGGAAAACAAAATTCAGGGGAAAAAAAGATAAAAGCAAAGATTTATCCTCCTGAAGGGGTGGTAGAGGCATATTACTCTCCTCTCTGCAATCTTTGATTCTTTAGCTTAATTGAAGATGCAAAAGCCAAGTGGGTGTTGAAACATAGCGTAAGTTATTTCTTGATTAGAGCTTAGTCTCACGTTGGGTAAGTTACAACTTCTCAAAATGAATTCATCCATTCAGTTATAAATGAATAGCTGGAGGCAGCAGACCTTCCCCCAAAGCAATGGAAAGGAAGAAAACAAATTTCACCTTTGTAGGTGGGTACCTACAAGACAGGAAAAGCAACAGGATACAGGATCATGGGTGGGCAATGGTTTTCCATATACTTTTAGATCCCAATAGAGGACACAAAGGATTGCAGACTGTCATTAATCTTTGTAGTAATCTTTTATTGAGGCAGAGTGAAAAGGGACAGAGAGAATGGCAGGAACTCTTTCAAAGTGCTCCATTAAAATGACAGCAGTATTGGTTGAGGTTCTTATTTTATGGAACCATTCAGAAATGATGATTGGAGCTGGTAAATATCCCTCCCCCATGTTGGAGAAAGTCTTGATTTTCAAGTACTCAAGCACGAGAAGTAACAGGCCCAATACAAAGAAAGTAAAACTACTTTCATACCCAATATGCAACTGAATTATTTGTGTTTCTGTAATTCATGGCTAAGTTAAATTAACCTACATATCAAATCTTTGGGAGGGATGAAAGAAAGAGCAAATACATTGTTCTATTATCAGTGAATATTATGCTTGTCCCATTTCCTTTCATGAAGAAAAGCAAGGTAAGATCATTTAGGCCTGGGTGATATCCTGACTTTCAAAAAGATATAGCAAACTTATATGTCTTTCACTATTTTATATATTATCTTTTTGTCAAGTTAAATGTAAACTAACATTGATTTGACTAATTTTACTAACAGTTCTCTACATTGAACAGAATCTGTATTGTCAGTCACTGTTCTGATTACATAATTTCAAACTAGTAAAATGCATTGGTTCTCAACACCAGACAGGTAATGAGTCATTCAATTCAAAGATATTAGACACTCTACACATGGAATAAGTAACGCCCAAAACATGGGCAGTATCTGAAATACGCTTTTGATTAATGGTTTGTGATAGCAAGCCCTTGGTATTCATAAGTGAAATATGAAAGCTCAGCAAAATAGGAACAAAAGCTAAACAAATGTCACTCTTTCCAGCAACCTACTAATACATGGTTAAGAAGACATTTTTCATATTTGTAGATGAAACTGAATTAGCTATAATGAGCTGCTAACTGGGTATTAGCTGAAGGTTGGAAGAGGTGCTGCCACTGGGACATGCAAGGGTATTTAAGTGAATATCTCCAGATCTACCATAGCAGCTCTCAGCCCCAGAGCAATTTGTATTCCTTGTTGTACATGTTGATATAAAAGAAAATAACATAATGAACTGAAGTTGGGGTTTTTTTTTCCCCCTCAAAGGAACTTGACCTCCTTAGTGGAAAAAGAAAAGAAAAAGAAGAAGAAAAATAAAAAACAGCTGTTTGGCCTAAAGGAAGAAAAGGATTCCCCAATGACAAATTTACAATCAAGGGGAAATTGGGTCCAAAGAAATGAAATGAAGACAGCCAATGTGATTATCTCTAAATTTTTAAAAAATAGTTTGCGTATCAAAGGACAGGAAAGAAAAATGTCTTCAAAGAATCGAGCTTCACAGTAAACCTCCCAAAGGAACAAGAGGAGAAAAAACAAATATAATACTTATATATGTATACTATGCATTTCTGATTTTTCTTTAAAACTGTTACAAAGTTCAAACCTGTCTCATACACTTATCGTAACTACATCAGAGATGGGCTGATGTGAAGCTCTAACTCTAACCACGCTGCAACTTGTACTTCAAATGCAGAGATATCACATATGTCCTGTAACAAGAAATAAACAACATTTCTGGGATAATTGGTAAATGGAATAAAAAAACACAGATTAATAATATAAATCTTACTTCTTTAGCAATTAAATTAAAACCAAAGCGTATGGAGGAATTAGAATCAGAAGTGCTGATGAAATCTGGGTCTGCATCGATCAACTCAATCCATGCAAAATCTACAAACTGACTTTCTTCATGCAAAAAAAAATCCTATATGAGTTACACAGATATTTTCAATTTGCCACTCTTTGCTCCTGCAAGGAGCAGCCTAAAATCCTTATAACATGTGCCAGGTGCCTGTGCTATGCTTGCAATCCTGTCATTAACTTGTCCCTTCACCTGCCACAACTTGTGCTTCCTTCTCAACCAAAAGGAAACCTTGCCAAACTATGCTGTCAAAGGCGTAGCTTGAAGGCATACGTAAGTCATAGGATAAAAACTTTTGAGATTATTTTCTCTAAAAAAATATTTAATTTTTTTTTTAGCTAGAAAAGAGTTCCAGCTTGTTAAGATTTCCTTTAGTTGCCTCTCAAGGCTTTAATAGCATATCCAGTGTTTGATGCTCCATAAAGATAGTCGCAAATATATGATAAAAAGCTCATATATAGGAAATTAATAAATAACAGGGAAAATCACTTTCAAATATTTACGCTATTGCCAATGGCAATAATAACATGCACAGAAAGTGGAAAATAACTGGGCCATTGTTTTTACAACATATCATACTCATACTAAAAGAAAAAAGAATGATGACTGCATCCCAACTCAACAGAAAAACAGAATTGCAGATGTTGTGGCTCCTACCCAGAAGAGGCTGGACCTCTGAGCAAGGGAACTCTCTGGTGGCCAGAATTGTTGAACACACATCCTGAAACCAAGAGACACTAAAGCTTAATGAGAACTCTGGAATGCCAGGGGAAGCCAAACAAAGCTTTCCAAATTGAAAAATCACAGAATTTTCTCCATTTGCTTTACTGAAAAATTATTATGTATTACAGAATTGGGAGTATTTCAGAATAGGTTGGGGGAAAAAATTGCAAATAATTTTTTAAGACAGCTGAAAGTTGCTTTTCTCTCATAGAATTGACTGGAATAAATGTGCATAAACAAACCCAGGGAGAGAGCTTCCTAGGGGTTGTTACAGACGATGCATACAAGAGAGATTTTATCTAAATGAGGATCTCAAAGGAAAACTTGACCACACTCATAGCAAAATTGCCACAAAAGCAATAAGCTGTATTGACGGTTCTTCCAGCCCATATTCTGCCAGCCACAGAGGACGAGGAACACCTTTTGAAATTAATAAACCAGAGCTTTAACCTACAGGCAGGAGCTTTACTAAATGTTCTTAAATATATTCAGATTTTCTGCCTTTTGAAGACACCAGTTCCAAAATGTTTCCAACTGTATTTATGTTGCATCTATTCAAGAATAATTTGTTTATTTTCCTGTGCTTATTAAGCAAATATATATTGCAGATACGTATATATGTATGTATACAGATACAACTTTAGAATGCCATAAAATAAACAGCATCATAACACTGAGTTGATAAGATTCCAGCTAAATGTGAAAACACTTGATTTGACATTTTAGTTTTTCCACCTTCATTATCAATAAACACCAAATGTTCCCTATGTATTTTTTTAATCCTGAAAACATCTTGCAAGGGTCTACCTTCTTCATACTTGTTTCCTTACATATCACCTCAAATTCTGGGAATGCACGTTTGGATATAATTATAACAAATCTTTAACAGACTCAAAAGGATTTCATTACATTTTGAACTGAACTGATTTTTAAGAGGAATCCAATTTGTCTCCCATCCCTGAGGTAATGTAAGGAGATTTTACAAAGACTTGGGTATTTTGTTTTAACCATGTCAAACAGTTTTTTCTGCAGAAGCTAATATAATCTTGAGCTCTATCAATCAAATGTGCTTTCTGAAATGAGGAAGCTGAGGACCCCTCTCTACTCTGCTGAGATCACTGTTGAACCAAATGCCCATTCTGAGGACTGTGCTTTCAGAGAGACATCAATGAATTGGAATTTTTCCAGAAAAGGGTGATACATTTGATAAGGGAATTCAAATCATGCTCAAGGGGAACCATAGGATGAGTCATCCCAAAGAATCTGGTAAACTCAACTATTCTATATATCTATGAATAAATTCAGGTTAGATTATGCATAACATTCTTATATAATGTATATAAAGTACATTGAAATGAGAAGTTCCATTATTCTCTCTTTATTTTTTAATTGATTTTAGAGAGAGAGGAAGAGGGGAAGAGAAAGAGAGAGAGAGAGAAACACAACATCAGTTTGTCGTTCCTCTTATTTATGCATTCGTTCATTGATGCTTGTGCGTGCCCTGACCAGGGATTGAACCCAAAACCTAGGCATACTGGACGATGCTCTAACCACCTGAGCTACCTGGCCAGGGCCCCGTGACTTGTCATTTAAGTTTATAAGTCAAAGTCCAATGACTTAGTAAGTCAAACTTAAATTCATAATCAAATTATATAATACATGAATAAATACACATTATAGCCTCATTATTTTTGATAGAAATTGTGTTTTTCTTCTGTCTATATAAAACAATTTTAATGCTCTTATCATAGAAAACTTAGATTTTTACAAGAGCTTAGGCTTCCTATATTCTATCAGTGCCTAGATTTTACAAAGCAAAATCTACTTTTAAAATATAACTAAAAAAAGGCATTTTATCATATGGGATAAAAACAAATAATTTAAGCAAGGAGTATGACAGTGGAGTTGGAATGATGATAGACTTCAGATATCAAGAAAGGGACAGACAGGAGATTATACACACACACACATACATATACATATAGAGAGAGATATGGACATATAGGTAGATATACGTATATATAATATATATCTACATGTAGGTGGAAATAGATATATCTATATATTATATATCTACATGTATATCTAGATATATCTATGTATTATGTATATCTAATGTATTATGTATATCTAATGTAGGTGTGTGTGTATATACACACACATGCATACATATACATATACAGAGATGGATACAGACATATAGGTAGAAATAGATACATCTATATTCATATATATCTATATGTATATATCTATTTATTATATCTATATATCTACATGTAGGTGTGTGTATACATACTCGTGCACGTGCACGTGCTCGTGCGCACACACACACACACACACACACATAGAGGAGGTAGAAATATTAATGAAAACAACTCTTCCCAATTTTAAACTCTAAGGTGAATGAACCAATGTTTTCAAAACTATAATATTCCACCAGAACCACTTAATACATACAGTGGAAACCCCCAAAAGTCTTCCAGGGACTTGCCATTCCAGGAAAACAGGTTTTCTCCTCTGTGGCACAAGCTTAACATGTTTTTTCTCAAACAGAACAGCCAGCCCTTTCCTCAAGTGCTGACCCTTTGCTCCGTAGCTGGACTTCTGCCCCCGCTACGGAGACACATCTGAGTCGTTGAAGAGGAGCACATATGGTCATGTGAGGAAAAGAGCACGGGACTGCTTCATTTAGAGATAAGAAATGTCTCATTACAAAAGCAAAAACATTATAAAGATGATTATAATGCTGATTTCAATATATGCCAGGCCTTATTTTTTGTCCTCCTTCCAGCTTGATTGGCAGAATAAATCTTCCCTCTTGGAGACACAAATTCCCTCAGAACTGGTTGCCTAAGGTCTGAGTGCAGCAAAAAACTTTCTCCGGTCATATTTGCTCATGTTTACAAGGAAGCTATTTGTATCATAACTTCTTTAAAGTAAAACATAAATGACATTCTCTTACTGAATGCGTTCACTGTAAAGGCAGGACTCAGTGATGATTTGAATGAAATATGTTCCATTGTCATTGCAAACATAAATTTATGTAGTGTTTACAGATTTATTTCTTAAGAATGAAAGGTCTTTAGGCTCCTCAAAAACCACAGGGTAGTAAGCTTTCTATAAAAGAGCAAGCTACTGCAAAAGGAGGCAAAATGTTCTGGAATTTAAAAACAATGCAGATATTTGGAAATATTT
Source organism: Pteronotus mesoamericanus (assembly GCF_021234165.1). Lineage (NCBI taxonomy): Eukaryota > Metazoa > Chordata > Mammalia > Chiroptera > Mormoopidae > Pteronotus > Pteronotus mesoamericanus. The sequence goes on along the minus strand of NW_026555285.1, from coordinate 34,205,583 downwards.
AAATCTATAATGAAACATGGAAAATTACCTTTAAGTGATAGAAAATTGAGGAAATTAATTGATGAATGCTTTAGGAAATGAATCTTTACTTTATAGAAGACTTCTTAGTCTGCTCTTACAGAAGTTGTAAATCAAAGTGTAGCAAACACTAAAAATATTGTCTGTAGTTTATTAAAAGTCATAAGGTCCACCAGAGACTGATTACCAGTTCCAGAACATTTCTGGTTGCATCTGTAAGCAGAGACATAGAATTAATTGTTCCTTCATATATATGCCACTATTTTGAAGGGAATGAACTCTGTTTGATCCAAGTTCTCACTAGAAAAATTACCTTATCACTTCATTGCTAGGTGTGTGGTCCTGGTTCTCGTCTTTTAATATCTTTTCATATCAGTATTATTCAAAATTTTCTTTTAAAGGAGAATGAATCATTAAGAGATTTTTATGTACTCTGCCTTCCAGAATTCCCAACCATTCCTAGGGTGCGAAAACCATCTATGTGCTGTTAATTCATAAATCTGCATCCACAGCCCCAAATTTTCTCCTGAGCTCCCAACCCTTACCTTCGACTGCACACAAGCCAACTCTTCCACAGGCAACTCAAAATCAATTTGTCTAAATCCATACCTCTTACATTTTCCCATTAGTCTGTTCCGCTACTGTAATCCCCCCACCAGGACATAGCGCCAGCGTCCATCCCATCGTGCAGGCAGGTGACCTGAGCACGTTACTCTCCACCACCACTCCGCGCGCGATCCTCCACTGACTCTCGCCCCTACTCTCACTTCCCTCATCCAGACTCCTAGCACCTCTTACTGAAACCTTTATTTTCACAGTTTCCCTAAACATGCACCATGTGTCCTTCCAATCCGTCAACCAGATTACAGTTTAACCATTCTGTAACTATTGTCTCAATAGGATATCAAGCTTCAAAAACATCTCTTTGCCATTTGAAAAATTTCAAACTCCTTGACCTGGTTTAACAATGGGCTTATGACCAGAGCCCAGCCTTCTTTTGTCTCCTGATCTCTATAGGTTTCTCCTACTAAATTTAACCTTCACCCCATAGACTTTTCTCCAGTTCCTTGGAATTACCATACAGGCTCCAAGTCTGTTTCTCCCTGCTGCCCCCTGATGAAATATTCATGATCCATTGTTTATGCAACTAATTCCAACTCCTCCTCCAGGTTTCAGTTTAGCAGTTTTCCTGCCAGGAGTTTTACCTGACCCTCTAACCTAAATGTTCCTATTACTAGACAAATAACACTCTAATAGAACTGGGTTTATCTATCCAAAAGTGGCCTCTAGGCTCAGAAAGGACAGGGAACGTGTCTGCCTTTGGTATCACGCCCCCTACCCCCAGCTCCCAGCAGCCAGAGCTCTTGTCACTTAGTAGTTATTCAACACATTCGGGCCAAATAGATGGAATTTTTAGGGCAGACAAAATCCAGATTATGCATTTTAGTTCTGACTATTACATTAGTAGGTTGGTTAATTAAATCAACGATGAAATAAGACTGTTTTTAAAGATACAGACAATGGATTTTCAAAGTAATTTTTACATGGATTTTAATCATCACCCTCCCTTGGCAACTTAGGTGAGGTGGAAATCGGCAGAAGACTCTTCCACATCAGAACTGAGAAGCCAGACTATCTCAAAAGATGTCTTTCATTTCCTTAGTTGTCATTATTCCCGGTCTTCACAGAGACATTAAATGGTATTTTAAATAAATTTCCATTTCTTTCTCTTAATTAACAGGTTGGTTAGTCCTGCTTAGACTCCTTGCCCAGTAAAGAGGGGCGGACCCAACCCTCCACCTCTGCACAGGAGGAGTCAGACTGCGGCCAGGCCCCTGGAACAGAGCCAGAGCCACCCTCACCCACTTGACATAAAGAGCAGTGGCTGCGTGACTTACTGCTGCGTTAGTGTTCATTTACCAGTGGGACTGGGTGGGTGCATTTAACTTTCCCCCCAAAATATTGAGTCTGATCGAACGGTCAAACCCACTCTAATCTCATATCACTGTGCCATATTTCAAATCCTTTTACTAACATCAAAACTTGGCTAAAGCTGTTCAAAGCAACACACTAAAGTGAATGACTGGAGCAGTGGCCTGTGGTAATAAGGGGGTTTTAATTTTATTTTTCCTATCTGGTTATCACAGATGCATTTATATGATCTTTGTAACTGAATATAAGCTGATTTTCAGTGCATCTTTTTTCTGAGACAAAGAGATAGGGATATATAGATATTGATGCAGAGAAATGGAGATAGGTATATAGATAAATATAGAAATATAGATATAGCATAGACTTAGATGTAGACATAGATATCAGTACAGAATCTTGTTTTTTCTTTATTGTCATCAGTTTCCCTAAACTATCAGAGTGTTTAATGATGTGCTTTATTTATATTTACTGGGGTACTAAAAGTTTTTCTTTTTAAAGTTGATATTAACATTAAAAAACTTACTCCTTTGAGAATTTACATATTTTAATTTATCATGTAGATAAAAAAATTTTAATTGTTTAGAAAATTTCAGTCTAAAACCTTCTATAAATTTTTTGCTTTTGAGGTAACAGTTTCTAAAAACAATTCTTTTTTTTCCTAAATGTGGCATAGGCCTTTAATTTGTAGTATTAAGGTTGTTTGGTTTTTCTTTCAGAAAGAGTAAGGAAAACCTGCAGTTCCTTTTCGTAATGTTCACTTACATAGAAAAAGAGGCAAATATATATTTTAGTGACCTGGACTTTTACAACAGCTCATTAGCGCCAGTTAGCATGTAATAGATATTTTGGCTAAAGAAGTTTATGGGTTTTACAAATAATTTCTTCCTCCCACACACCAAATTTAACAGTTTTATAGTCCTTTACAACTTCCACCCCATTCATGCACCTCGTCATTATACCAAGAGCCAAATTTTAATGATTTTTGTTGCCTCTAGCACCGAATGCATGTTCAGAAATGATGCACCCCAAACTGATTAAATGCCAAACTTTACTGATGAAAAACAGGTCCACTGAGTAAGTAATAATGATGAGTGAGATTTCATGCTGTTTTACTGCCAACAGACCATCAGAAAGGGAGTTCAGTTCATATAAAAACAGTTCTCCACCAAACAAGTCAGGATGGCTGGCAGCCTTGGTAAACATGTAAATGAACTTGATAACCTTCTCTCTTTGGAGAATTCATGTAAAATACTCTCCTGCTTGCTTTATTTGGCTTGGTTTAAAATGTCAAGGGATTTGCCATGAGACCATTAGCATCTAAACTCTTAGATTAACTAAATGTGTATTATGATGGCTGACGAGGACCTGATGTATGATATGCAGTGACTCTTGAGGAGACCTGAGAAACATGCAAGAGAATCTAATGTTTTACTAAGAATAATGTGTAAGGTAGCTAAAAGGAACTATTTTAGGTTTCCACAACTACAGAGCACTACCATTCTAAAAACATAAAGAATTGGCACCTTGAAGAATTTTTATATCTCATCAGAATTAACAAGGTATAATGATGTGATATTAATAACAATAAATAGTATTTGTTGACCACCTAGTATTTGCTAGACCCAGTACTATATTCTTTATACATATGAATTCATATAACTTTTAGGATATTTTAGTGTAAAGAATGTTGTTCACATTTTACAGATATGATCAGAAAGATTAAATACCTTGGACAAGGTCAGTCACATGAGCTTTGGATATAGAGCCCGGGTTCAAACCTTAGTATATTAGATCTAAGTTCTCACTACACAGTGTATAACACACATGCACATACACACAATTTATACCCTATTCATTTATTTTCAAACTTAAACTGTTATTTAGATTGATCATCTGAGTCTTTTTTGAACCCAATTCTTGCATTCCATTACATATGAAATAATAAAGGGCAATACTGCATGATTTATAAGTCAATTATTGGAAGAAGACTATGCCGTACAATTTTAGTTATCTGCTTCAAGGCTGAGATGGTACTAGAGGAAATGAGACAATACAGATTTGAATTTGAGCCCCTCCAAACTGCATTGCATACATGGATTTCTAAAACTCATCCTCCAAAATGTGTTTATCCTTCTCCAGTCTTCTCTCAAGATGTCTTTCAGGGCAACTCCGCTTCTCTAGGTTGGACAATGGACAAAACTTGCTGACATCTTTACATAACTTTCCAACAATATACTTTATGCCTCATTCTATGTGTGTCATTCTCTCATGTCTTCATGAAAAATTTTCCTATCTATTAAAACTCATGAATATTCTATTTTTTCCAGTGAGAGGAATGTGTATTACTTTAATAAGACATTTTCTGAGTATTCCAATAGTGCTAGTAATAACTATACATCGTTTGGGTCAGTACTTTCTCTTGTCAAAACCCTGTTTTTTTTCCCCTGCCATCTAATATACTCTCTAATTTCCACATTTTGTCTATCCTTTATTCTTCTAACTAGCTCATACATTCAATACCTGACTGACTCTGATTCAGCTTTACCTCTAACCTTCAGAGTTTTGGTTTACCGAGTGCGCGCGTGCATGCGCACACACACACACACACCCCCCTCACTCCCACACACCCCCACACACCCCCTCCCCGATGCCTTTTAAGAATAACCTCTGCCCACTTTTGAGTGCTTCCTGGATGCTAGCCTTAGTCTGAGAGCCAGTCTCACACTTCCATGACAACTCGGCTCATTCTAGAATCTATTTCTGCTACATTTCATTGTACCTCAATAGAGCAATAACAAACGAATTAATATTTTTATAAAATAGTTGTGTGAAACACTATCATATTCTTGAAAGGCTTATTCTGATTTTGTATCATTTCACAAATGTAAATAATGACATCAACTCGAGTTCCAGGAATCTAAATTAGTAATTTGACTAATTGGCCTTTAGTTCCAGAATAAAGGATATACTTGATTCACTCAATTTCTATTGTTTGAGTCTGTACTTTAAATAGACACCTACAAGATGTTATTTGAACATAACCTACTTCTAAAATGCAAAAACTGTGAACAGAATTGATCATCACTGTTAATAAAGTAAATAAAAGGTAATAGTACTACAAAAAAGCAGTTTATTAAAATAAATTTGTAGTGGAAGGAAAGTATATATTAATGTACATACTTGCAATCTGAAAGAAAATTCTTAGGTGAATACATTCAAAAATGGAATAACAAAATACATAAATTTTAACTTCCTATAGAAATCAGAAAGAAAATAAAATAATGAGAATAATTATAGTAAACAATTATTTAAAAAAAGGTATCATTGTTATCTTGAGGGGGAAAATTGAAATAGGATGGAAGGGAGGTTAATAAAATACCAGTATTGGAATAAAATAAAGAGTGATAACATTTTTTAAAGATATAATTTAAGTCAAATCTTCGAAATAGTCCAAGAAGTTCTAAATTTCTTGCTTTAAAAAATTGCTACGAAGCAAATACAATAAAAATATTTTAAAAGCAAAATGATCAACAGGTGATTTTTTTGCAGAATGTCAAACTTGAACTCAACTTTAAAAATATGCATAAATAACATAGAAAAGGGTAAGAGAAAACCACAAGAGAGGAATAAAATATATAATGGTTCCGATATAGCAATGTCCATTCTCCTAGGATAGCAAGGACCAGAACCAGGAGTTCATTTCTTAAATGGTAGCAAATAGAGCGATCATAAGATGGATTATGGGATGTTTTGAAAGGAAATAGAGCGCAATGTAAGAATTTTACATGAAGTCAGGAAATGATTTAATATCTGTGTTTATTTATGTTATCCTGAAAGCAAATATGAGGTGTCTGGATCAGGGACTATTACTACTTACAGCAATAACCACTTCTGTTTCCCCAAGCCCATTTTCTGCCCTTCAAGGTGAAGGGGGAGAACCAGATAGATCCAATGTGTGTACAAAGAGGGTTTCTTACACACCACTGAAGTCGCCCAACACTCTTAATCAGAAAGCTTGTACAGGTGACCTAGTGCCTCCTCCTCCTCCTAAGACAGGGAAAGAAACCTTTGTTCCCTAATGTTTTACAGTCCTTTGGAATGTGAACAGATGGCTCCAGGAATCCAGGTTTTATCCCTGTTTAAAAAGTAAACACACTTAGAAATAAATCCTAGGTCTCTCTAAAGGTTCCTCATTATCTATTCAGCCATCTTTTATTTCCTTTAACCCAGGCTTGTCCTTTAACCCCAGTTCCAGTTTTCTTTGCTCAGAAACCCATAAACATAAAAATACGCCCTTCCTAAGTTTGAATCACAGATCCGTTATTTACCAACTAAGTGCTTTCGCACAGTGATTAAATATCTTTGGAGCTCAGTTTCTTCAACTGTAAAATTAAAAAAAAAAAAATGAAAGCTGTGACAGAAGTTACTGTGTGATGCACATTAGACAATGCCTGCAAAGAACAAAAACATTGCCTGGCTCTGAAGTAAGGGCTTAATTCGTGTTAGTTCCAATTATTTCTGTTTTGAAATCCAGGGGAAAAAACCTCCATATTTTCTATATTTTAAATATGAAGATATTTAAAAATTGTTAAAACTGAGGATAAAAATGGTGTTTAAGCCCAGTCATTAAAAGAAGTCTTTGAAATGATCCAACCTTGGTTTTGGATTTGAATTCTGGCTCCGCCATTTACTGGCCATGGAACCTTGGTGGTATCTCAGCCTTATTTTCCTCATGTTTAAAAGATTGATAAAGATACTTAATTCATTGGATTGTTATAAGAATAAAGGAGTTACTGTACAAAATCCATAAAAGCTAGTATACATTAAGCTTTCAGTATATGATAATCATTTTATTGTTACTATTTTAATTATTATTGTTGTTATTACCATAGTAATTCTAGGGAGGTGGGTTTAGAAAGAAAATTTAGCTAAGAGGATGGTTAGTACACTCTTGCAGTGATACACATGTGAGAAGTTGGAGTTTATGGAAGGAGAGCACTAAGCCTGTCCAGAGCTGTATAGGAAATTTCTGAATGTCTCTACTCGCATTTATTTCAGGAAACAGCCTCGATCTTTATAAGGAACGTGCTCATTTGTGTTTTCCCAAATGGAAGTGATCTGAGGTTAGTCAGGGTAGAAGGTTGACTAGTAGGACAATCCCTCTTTTAGTATTCTGTTATATTTCCAAAATAAGGCAAAAGATGGCAAAGAGGAGAGTAGTCTGTTTACCTTGGGTGGACCAGAGTAAGCAAAGAAAAAGCTGGAGAAAGATTTTTTGTCCTATTTTGTAAAGTGATCATATGCTTTATTTTCTAAACATGAAGAAATGAATCAAGCATCATGAGTATATAACCTAAAGGAAATTGCTTTATAATGTAGAAACTAAAAGAAATAGAGCACATCTGGCTTTGTAAAAAGTACAATGGGTATCGTACATTCAATTGCTTAGTTATGAATGTAAGTCTCAAAGCCCACACAAGTGAAGGAATCATATGAAAGGCAAAAAATGCAAAGAATCAAAAAAAAATCATCAAAGCTGAGAGAGGGAGGCAAGAGAGGACTTTCAAGCAGCAGTGGAAAGGAAGGCAATTTGGCTTATTATAATTACTTCCACTTATTATCAAAGACGTTGCTTTGGAAATCGTTATTCCCAGTAGAGCATGCTTTTTTATCTGTGCTTTGGTAAACACAGGAACACACAAATGGATGGTTTTAAACGGTACTTTCCAACATGTCTCCTAGAGAATCATTTTCTAATAGCTAGAATGCTTCTTTTGTCTTAGGGCCTTTTATTTTAAATTAAATTGAGAACAAATTGCACATTACCTCTTCATGGCATTACTGCACTAAAGGCAGCAGGAAATTCAATAATATGATTCCTTTTCAAGAAAGTTAAATAGAGCCCTTATTTCAACAATCATATCAATTCCTGTACCATTTGTGAAATTGATTCTGACCTTATCAACCTTAATTGTCTTCTTCAGATTTAGATCAGTAAATTCAATTCTTGTTGCTGTTGAAGGGTTTAAACTGGACTTTCATAAACCCTGCCATTCATTCGCCTTTACTTTTATAACTAGGAAGAAAGACTATATAGATACACACACACACACACACACACACACACAAACATATACATACTCACATATACTATAGTATTTGTTAATACCTAGTAGGATCTTTTTACATATGATGTGTATAAAACTTATCTCTAGCCTCTCTTATTATTCTACTTTCTTTTCTCTTTTACTACTCCTTTATTGATTGTTTTACATGTGTTTTTGGAAGTCCCTTTATTTTGGACCAAGGTAAACTCTAAACAAATAAATAACAAAGATGTAACATCATTTAAAAAAAATAAAATCATCTCGGCTGGTGTGGCTCACTGGATTGAGTGCTAGCCTGTGAACCAAAGGGCAAGCAGTTCAATTTCCACTCTAGGGCACAGGCCTGAGTTGCGGGCCAGGTCCCCCATAGGGGACATGTGAGAAGCAACTACACATTAATGTTTCTCTCTCTCTTTTTCTCCCCCCTTCCCTCTCTAAAAAGAAATAACAAAATAAATCTAATAATAATAATAATAAAATCAAAACATTTACCTTGTTTTTCAAATCAATAATTAGTTGCTTTTGACATTTAAAACGTGGTTTGTAATTATATGGATTGGTCATATATTCAAAAGAGTTTACAGGAGAAGATACTACCATATGTAAGTTATGCTCATGTTACCTTTTTTAAATTGTTTAATTATACTTTACTCTGAAAGATTCTACTAGATACTAACACAGAATTCATAACTAAAATATATCCATTTGAAGATGTGTAACTTTCTAAGGATTTTATGTTTAGAAAATATTTCAGCATTGTACTAAAGCAATAGCAATGAAAAAAATTCTTTGGAAGGATGCCCTCACCTATCAAATACAACTCTCAAAATATAGCCTAATCCTGACCAATCCCCACTTTCTGGTCCTTCTCTACGGCTTTGATCTAATAACACATTATCAGCTCTTGCCTGGACTTCTACAATAGCTTCCTAGATAATTCCCTTAGTCTCTTCTCATACACACACACACACACACACACACATACACACACACACACACACGCGTGTGTGTGTGTGTGTATTTATCATTCAAATACATTTGTCTCCATTTTCCCGCCACCACTTTCCCCTGCCTCACTCACCCCCACCTCCCACCCTCATTCTTTCCCCACTGTGGTTTTGTCCATGGGTCCTTTATACATGTTCCTTGACTTGACCCCTCTCTTTCTTTTTCCCATTACCCACCTCCCTCCTTCTCTCTCATTACTGTTGGTTTGTTTTTTCTTCTGATATTTTTTAAAGATTTTATTGGTTTATTTTTAGAGAGAGGCAAAAGAAGAGAGGAAGAGAGGGAGACCAGCAGCATGGGTGAGAGAAACATAGATGGGTTGCCTATTGCACGCACCCCAACCAAGGGACCATCCTGCAACCCAAGCCTGGCCAGGAGTCCAACTCGTGACCTTTTGCTTTGCAGGCCGAAGCTCTACCAACTGAGCCGCTCCAGTCAGGGCTTTTCTTCTGACATTTTAAATCAGTAAATAATATTGTTTCACATATATTCCCCACCCATTACTTAAAACCATCCAAAAGTTCTCCTTACCACTTAAAGGAGAAGCCTAAATCCTGACTGTCAGGGGTAAAATAAAACGCATTCAATAAGTAATGCAGTAACACCAACCACCCCACCCCTTACGGATGCATCAGTCCTGAAGGAAAGATCAAAGTACCTGCCAAAGCAAGGAGATAATAAGGGGTTCTGAGTAGCTCAATAATGTAGTAGTATTTAAACATTTAAATAAGTTCGGTTGTACCAGTGCAAACAGGCTGAACCATGGCTCACTAACTCCTGTACGTTGCTGGCCCCAAATTTGCATTTCAACCTCATATTCTCCCCCTTCTCTTCCCCTTCCTGTGCTTAGGCTATCCAGATTTGTGTAGACATGGAAAACACAGACTGCTTTTGGGTCTTTGCACTTGCTGTTGCCTTTACTGGGAAGATTGCATTATCCGTTGCATCATTTAGTAAGTTCTGTGTTCAAAGGTTACCTCCTCAGGGAGAATGCCTTTGGCCACTCTGTCTATAGGTAAACATCTCCTCTACGCTTTACCCCCCCACCCTGCTTTATTTTTCTTCATAGTCCTTACCATTTTCTGAAATTATCTAATGCTCTTATTTGTTTCTGTGTGTGTCCCACTAAATTGCAAAGACAGGAACTGGTGTGTCTTGCTTCCAAGGAATTATTACCACCTGTAATCAGTCCTGTCTGCACTTGTGTATGATAGATACAGACTTCAGAAACACTTCAAGAATGATGTGATTAGAAGCACGTTACACCGGCAATACACATACAGAATGCTTTATCAATGCAAGAGAGAGTGATTCCTTAGAAACAAAGCTTCATGCAAGGAATAGCGGAAAAAGCTCGGAGCCACAGAGACTAGTTGTAAAACCAGCAACCAAGATCCAAACCGAGGCAGTTATGGAGAAACTGGCTCCACAAACATACTACATTTTTAAGAAATCTAATAAAAAACATTTGGAAACTCCTAGACGCTCTTGTGAAAGAACCTTTTAAAATTTTGTGTTGAAGATGAATGCATAAAATATATTTATAACTGATGTTAAATATATGGTTTATAAGGCTGCAAAATAATAGATTTAGGACAAAATTTCTAGCATATGTCCAACACAGAGATTTTAATATGTACTTTTTAAAATTCTCTTACTCTGTTATTAATTTTAGAAAAGGGTAAAACTGGGATTCAATATATTAAGTAGGAGACATTTAAACATAATATGGTGTAGCCTTGTAAATTTGCTAAACAATTTCCCCAGCTTGCTAATATGTACTCCCACTTCCCCAAGAAAGCATTATACAATTTTTAAAAGAAATAACCCCTTTACAACTCAGTAAGCCTGAACTAGCACTGAAAATTAACAAATGAATTCCTGGTTTAGATACATCTTGCAGAAAGCTGCTAGTAAAATGATATGATATTAAGTAGGTACTATCAATTATCAAAATAAAATTTTACAGCGTTTCCAGGTCTTAACCATTGTGAATCTGCATGCTTAAATTGAATAAGCTTAAGAAGATTAATCATTAAGTTTAACAGACTGACAGATTTCAGAGGGGTGGGGGGTGTGGAGGACTGGAGGAGACTAGCCAAAAAATATATGCATATGTGCATATTCCATGGACACAGAGAACAGTGTGTTGAAGGTTGGGGGTTGGGGCTGGGTGGAGGGGAGCAAAGGGGGCAAAATGGGGGACAACTGTAATAGTATCAATAAAAAGAGATTAACAGCAAGTTTGATTCAATTTCTAGCAGCACCATTAAATTTATGATTGATTTATCTGAAGATATATAGAATATTGTAAGACCAAGTTAGTAAAATATTAAACAGTTGTTTCTCCAATTATAGTTTTGAAAATAATGTCAAATTTTATGCTTTTCATGCCATGATTATTTCAGTAACTATTACAGGAAAAAATGTAATATGGATAGAGAACATTTCTGAAATTGGCGAGAAAGTAAGCATTTCCCCATTTCAGAAACAACTCCTACTATTCAAAATTGGGGCCAAAACAAAGAACAAAATGCATCCGCCATTTAGTGCTAGTCACGAAGCAGGAGAGTGCAAAGTTGAAGGTGAGGAACACAGAGGTCGAGGAGGGTTATCCACTGAGTCCTCATGTTGAGCCAATGATGGAGTGAAAGGACCTTCAAAGAACTAGATTTCTTCCATTGAGTGCCAGTAGATTCCCCATATCCAACAAGAGACATCTCATAGCCACCTGGTATTCAGAAAACTATTTCTCAAAGACGGAAGGACCCCACCCCTCCAAATATTTCATTTTTATAAATGCCTAAAGATTTATGAAAGGAAAACTGAAACGACTGGAGAGGTATACACCAAAATCATTGAGAGATTTTTTCTGACTTAGCTGTGTGTACATCCTTCTTTGCACCTTTCTAATATTTTCCAAATACTTTATATTAAAATGAATGTTATTTCAAACAAGTGTTTTAGTAGATGATCCACAATACTAAGAAGATCTAATGCTTTTTTAAATAAAATGGGCCACCCAAATAAATAATTTTTTTCTGAATCCTTCATTTTCCTCTGACTTGCCACGTGGAAGAAAATATCTTGGAAACTTGGGAAAAAATTTTTTTTTATTTTATGCAAATTTTCAAATATAAATATACCTTCTTTCTAAAAACTCCCTTTACCTTTGCCCTTATGGCCCTCTGGCTTGTTTCCTATAAATCTTTTAAATCATATTGTTTTACTTAGTGCAGTATGTTGTGCACATTCCTGGAAATAACTGTATTTGTCTCATAAAAACACTGTTTTCCTTCATGCAGGTGGCATTGTGCTTGTGCCAGGTGTCCCTGGGTGGCCACCTCACCGATTTAAGTGTAAACTGTGTATGTATGGAGGAGACTGGACCAGGAGGCACTGCTACGGCTCACGTTAAGTAATGTGCTGGTGTCTAGACACAGAGTGCGGAAACTTTTTGTTGTTCTGGGGTTGAGGGACACATTAGCAGGGGCGAAATGTCATTAATGGTAGCAAAGCATGTCAACAGATTAAGGATAAATTCAGAAGGCTAGTATGGTTATAGCCAAGGGATCCAAAGTGCAGGTTAAGAAATGAGTAGGGCAACAGTGGATAGTGGTCTCCCGTTGTACCTTTTTTTATCCAATTCATATCCTATCATTTGTAGTGAAATACGTTCCTTTATGCTTCAGTTGAGTCCAAACTCTATAGTATTTTGATATAAAAAAAAATTCACCAAAATCTATTGCCATCTGCCTACTGAGTTTTAATGCCTCTTTTGTCCTTGTCCTTATAACTTCCTGAAAGAAATTTATACCACCTGAGCTACTTGTGAGATCTCCTCTTGAGAAAACCAAAAAATATCTATAAATATACATTTCTTCCTCAAATTTCTGATTCTTTTCCTTCACATCACTAAATTCCTTGCTCACCAGCCTCAGCCTTGACTTACGACATTGCATTGACCAAAAAGTCCATTTAGTTTTTTCTGTAAAATAAAAGATACATTTTTTTTTATTTTCACCAAACCTTTATTGATTTGGATATTTTAAGTATTTTGGCTATCTCCCACTATTAGCTTCTAGTGGTTGAAACCAAGAGTGTTGATAAACATCGTCCAATGCATAACATAGCCCCACACCTAAGAATTATTTGACCAAAATGTCAATAGTACCAAGAAACTTCGCAAACCACTTTGGACACATTTGATCAGTCACAGCACCCTCTTCACACACTGCACAAATCAGTTTTTGCATTTCAGTTGCATTTTTACCTTTCTTGAAATAACAAAGTATAATATGCTGAAAATGTTGCATATTTTTTCTGTCTTCAATGTTAAAATGGCAGCACAAAAGTTCACCAATTTGGATAAGTGTTTTTTTAATGCATGCTGATATGAGAGCTGTCACAAGTCAATCTAGCAAAATTGTTTTAAATGAAGTTAAAGACAAGTAAGCACTATTAGAGCCATTGTACAGAAAAAACTAAATGAACTTTTGGACCAACCCAATATAGCTGCTTTTCAGTTGGGACATCAGCATGTTTCCCATTGGGTAATTATAAAACGAAAAGGATATATGGAAAGCTGAGATTTAATTTATTTTTACACATTAAAGAAATGAGTATGTGAATTTGTACAAATTATGTGGTGGGAATTAAATCCCACATACAATTTGTTATATGTTAATAAATTCGATGAGTATGGAGATTAAAATAAGGATAGTTATCTTAAATACATTGCTAAGTAGAAAGAAATATGCTTTTGTTATGCAATCTGTTTTTCTACAAAGATGTAGACTTGTTTGACCTAGTAGATTTTGCAGCTTTCATGAACACCATTGATGATAATGGTTAGAGAACTAATATTGGTTTTGTCCTGAGAAAGTGAAGTTACTAATTGATTATATTATACATTGTGTTTGTGTTTTCTTTCCTTACAAATTTCTCTCCATTGTTTCTAAAAGATTACTAGTTTCCAATATGTAAAGTTTAAAATTGACAAGGAATTGTGATTTCTAGGTATGACAAAATTTCTACTTTCTTATCACATTTTGATTATTAGTCAAGGGGCACGTGGTTATTTTAACAAAATAATAGATTGTTTCTTGGCCGTGAAGCTACTGGATAAATAGAAGATATCAGCACAAAATTATGAGAAATGTGAGTCTCAAGTCACTTAAACATCAGTGAGGATAATACCACCAAAAACACATGTATTAGGGCAAGGAGTTAAAATTGATGTTCTATGTGTAAAAAACTCTTTTTCAGTTGAAAGACTCTGAAACAATAATGTTTATACTGTGTGCTATGTTATGACATACAGGTTTTGAGGGAAAATAATTTCAACAATTTTGTCTCAGTGCCATAGAAACCCTCATACATTGACCCTAATTATGAATTAACTATATGTGCTCCATACTCTAGTACACACCTATCTAATGATGACCTTAAAGATTTGGTTTTTTGCAGCCTTCATAAGAATCTTTATCTGGAAACCTTTTGCCACTGTCTTAATTTGTACTTTGGAAAATAGGTGGTGGTTTTATCTAAAAGACTTTCCCTAGACTGAGAAAATTAAGCTTCATTTTTTTCTAAACCTACCTTTTCCACCCTGTAACATAAAGGTAAATGCATACATTCTTAAGAACAGAATGTCTGGTTGATTTTTTTAATCTATACAGTATAAAGAGAGGACATTTCAAAGTTTGCTACATTGGTTATGTAAGTGACTAATCACCCATTCAAAATGGGATTAAACTTGTTCTGTATGTGTATTTTAGGCAATCAGGGCAGTTAGATACAATTAAAAAGAAACCTCAGGGATTCATGTAAATAAAATATAACAAACATCTGTACTTTGGTGTTTTGTGGGATAGTCGCTATAAATGCACCGTTGTACCCAGATGACTGGCATTTCTAACAATACAGGGGGGGACCCAAAAAAATCAAAAATTACTTATAAAAATATGTATTTATTCTTACATGTTGAAACTTAGTCACCTTCAAAGTACTCTCCATTCGATTCAATACACATATCAAGATGGTTTTTTCCACTGCTCAAACAGTGTTTGAACTCATCAATTTTGACACTTTTTAGTGCTTCTGCTGTTTTTTTGTTTAACCTCTTTTACATCAGCAAAACATTTGTCTTTGAGGACTTTTTTCATTGAGGAAACAAACAAAAAAAGTCACCCAGGGTGAGATCCAGTGGATAAGGAAGGTGGGGCACAGGGTTCATGCCATTTTTGGTCAAAAACTGCTGAACACTCAGTACAGTGTGCAGAGATGCAATCACACATGGTGAAATGGGCAAGCGTGTTGAGAGAATCTTTAAAAAAATTCACTGAAGCTGAAAGTAGCCTCTCACAACAACACCAGCTGGCACACTGACACAGCTGGCTTCCTAGAACCCTCACCTAGCAGGGGAAGTCTGTACTACAAGGGACCCACCCTCCCAAAGATTATTCAGTTTTTTGGAAGGTGTCCGTCCTTGTGTTACTTACAAGCGGTTCCTGATGACTTGATCTGCTTTGTACCAACACAATCACATGCCCCTTGGGCCTCACCCTCTGAAATGTGCCCCTTGTACACCATATACCCCCACCCCCTCACCTATTTCCATTTCAACATCTAGCACATTTCCCTAAAGGCAATATGAAATTTGGCTTGCTAAAACTAATATGTAGTGGCAGCAAAAAGTCATTAGCCAGTGCACATTTGGCTGGAGATCAGTAATGTTTGTTATACTCCACATTCTGCATACGACTTGGATTGTATTAAGAATGAGAGGAGCCAAAAATCATCAAATGGAGTGGCTAGTCCCATAAGCGAAAGGCAGGTGGATAGGATTAATACAAAGTACCCTTCCCACTCTTACCTTGCACCTATTTAGAAAGCCCATTGTTCAGTCTTGGATTGCCCAAGGCTTCAGGCAGTAGGCAGAGT
Source organism: Pteronotus mesoamericanus (assembly GCF_021234165.1). Lineage (NCBI taxonomy): Eukaryota > Metazoa > Chordata > Mammalia > Chiroptera > Mormoopidae > Pteronotus > Pteronotus mesoamericanus. Next base: position 34,189,573 of record NW_026555285.1, on the reverse strand, counting down.
TTATTAAGGAGCCCACTTCCTATTTGTAATACACTCTTTATGCAGGGTGGAATTCTTTCTGTCACAGAGAGATTTCTAGGCAGAAGGTCAGGAGGCCTAGGACAAGTCCCCAGGCATTTCAAACCCACAAGCCTTTATTGAGCTCTGACAACATAAAGATACACATGCTTCACTCTGTAAAGTATAGGATTGTCTAACCACTACGCTGTACACCTGAAACTAATACAAAATTATATTGAATATAAATTGTAACTGAAAAAAATTTAAACATTTTTTTAAAGATACATATGTTTAGGAAAGCAAACTGTAATAAGACATGAACTTTGACCCAAGGAACTTACAACCTGTCACTAAGAATTCATGTAGCTTTCTTAAACTCTCAGTGCCTCAGTTTCCAACTTGAAAATAGAAATCATGATATACTCCAACATACTTCACATATGTATTGTAATGTTCATCAGGCTTACAAATCAGAACAAAATGATCTAGTCTAGAGGGATCACATTCCACAAAAATAAAACCCCAGTTGTCAATAGGTATTTTAGGCCATGTATTTTTTTTTGTCCTCAAATATTGCTAGAATGACAACATTTAAAATAAATGGGCCATTGACTGAGGTTTACTGCATTTTATTGTTCCACAAATAATTCTTGGTCATTTATATTTTTTTACAATAATTTTGTTCTCATGAAACATATTAGATGTCTATTATTATAGGAATAGAAAAAAAATAGAAGGATTATATGAAAATCACCATGAAGTATCCTTTACTGAGAAGTCAAGCTCACTCTAGGATACTTACAAATAGAAATCAAGGTAGATTATTTAAGACATAATGTTACAGAACAAAAATAAAATTTGAGGAAAATTAAAGTAAGAGGAAAACGTGACAACAAAGCAAAGAAAGGAATTCATTACACTGACAATTTTTCTTCCACTTCTCTTCTTCAATCCTTTTTCCCAGAATTTCTTCTCAGGAAAGAGCTAAACTATGGGCAAAATAAGCAGCTGACTCCATAGCGTAATGTCAGGAAAAAAGAAAACACACACACACACACACGCACACACACACACACACACACTAAAACCCAAAACCCAAAAAATTCTGTCATTGGTCTACCATAGAATCTTTATGGTGGCATGAAATAATAATAATAATAAAAATAACAATGATGGTATTGAAAAAAGGGCTCTTTAGGGATTTTATGAAAATCTTGTTCTCCATAAAACACAGTGCATAAAGCCATCTTCAAACACTGATGTAAGCAAGCCTTTATAAGAATAGGCAAGTAACCTTGTATAGATGATGAAAGAAAGCAGTCCGCAGATTTTGATAGTGGAGAGGGATTTGGGGAGGTGGCACAAGAATATGGAAATCCTGACTAAGTTACTTAGTAAGGGAACTAGACCATCAAGAGGCATCATAAGGGAATTGATACTCAGGGCTCTAAGATGCCAAACTGAAGAGCAATTTGAGCAATGGATGAGGGAACTTTTAGGTATATTACTAGTTTACAAAATTCCTTAAGGCCAATCTTCCCGTAAGTGTCTACCTTGAGGAAAATAGTTGCCACGGCAGCTCATCTTAAGAGAAGCTAAGCAGATAGGCAATGAAGTGTAGTAAAGGGAAGCTACTTCTGCAAGAACTGAGGAAGTAAAAGAAAATAAGATAGGGTGAGAGTCATGGCTTAAAGGGGAGGTGAGTATGTATGTTACAAACAACAGAAAAGAATTCAAGATGATTATAGGCTGATAATAAGATTCCAGAATGATGATCTAGAGAAAGGAGAGGGGATACACTCAAACAGGACCAAGAAAATTTCTTCCTTTGAGATTTGAAGATAATACTGTAGGGTTAGTAAGGATGCAGGTATTGGGGGCTGAGCAGTGGGACTGTGCATTCTCATGATGTGCTTCTATTGTCTCTAAGAAGTAAAAGACAAAAGTGAAAGGGTTAGAGTGTAGCAGTTTGACAAAAGAAGTAGAATTTTCAGAACCTGTTTTGAAAAATCAAAGTTGATTAGAATGGGAAAGAAAAGTATTGCCAAGGAGATTTGTGGCTCAATTCGGGTTCGAAACCAGCGACTAACTCTGGATCCTCTTTGGAAAGGGCAGATCCTGAAAATGGACCTTTTTAAGTCTATCCATAGGAAACGTTTATAAGACATAGTCCTGGGGCCAAGCCAAGATATTCAGAATATTAGCTAATGGGTAGGAACATGGCAACCCATGGAAATTGGCTTGAAGCCAGATGATAAATCAGGTAAAAATAAGCCAAGATGCCAAAGTTGGAAATGGGTAAGACACAGATGGCCTGAGGAGGCAAATGGTCAGAGCCTGAGCTTGAGCAATAAAGAAGACAGCAAACCGTTTGGGCAATGCAGGCTGGGTTTTGGGAGAATGCATTTTGCAAACATATTTATTTGGCTGCTTCAATTCACTTATTTTGCCTGTGGTTATGTGAGTTCCAACAAGGTCAAGAGAAGACACTTAGAAGGGTGTACGTGGATAGAGGATGCATACTTTTCTCTAGCAATCTCCGCAGCCCTGGAGTAGGAGCAGAGACGTCAGATAGTTAGGATTATTCAGGGTTTCATAGTAGATGGCTAAGAAGGTAGAAAAATCAACAAACAGTGATTCAGGGAAGATGTCAAAAGTTTGCTGGTAGACCAGAGAATGGGGGATTAGATGGCTATAGAACGGGAGAGTGGGAAAAACAGAATGAAAAAGATGGCTACTATCTAATGAAAAGGCAATCCTATATCCAAATGCAGTTTTCCAAATCAATTCTGGAAGTGGATAATTTGTGACCCACAATGAAAAGTTTGGCTGACCATGAGTAGTTAGAATCATAAAGAGGATGAAGAAAGAATATGATGCTACCTCTGATACTTTTACAGTTCATTGAAAAGGAGAAGAATGTCAGGCTATGAGAAATATCAGATTATGTATACTTGAGTGAGCATCAGAAAGAGTATGCCTAGGGAAGAATATGAGAGAATATGACTAGGGAGAGAATACAAATGACATTGGTTCGATCAATATAAGATAAAGTATATAGAACAAAGTGGTGTCATTCACATCAACCAAGATGGCTGCCCGTCAGCCCTGACATATTGGTTTGAGAAAGAAACTACCTAATTCACACCTGGCAGGGTGGAGTGTTCAAAGTACCTGCACACGTGACCTGAACAGACACATCTGTAGAGGTGGGGTACCCCAGGATAAGCCCACCCAGAAATTTTTCACTTACCGTCAGGGGTGCAAGACACTTATCAAGATACCTAGACGGGTGGAGGACGCCACTCTCAGGGTGTAACTGCAGCAGGCTCCAGGCCACTGCTCAGAGCTGAGCTCTGCACACCGAGGTGCTGCCCACGCGGCGCTGCTCTCCATGTGCGGCACCCGTGCCCACCGTGCTGTCTCCCAAGCCCGTAGACTGAAGACTCTGGGACTCGGATTCATTGTCCCACAATTCTCTTGTGTGATGTTATTATGGATTATATTAGTATGGACTTAGAGTGAATTCGCATTAATAAAAGTTGAGGGAATAGCATAGTCACCTGTGTGGGCTCCGTTATTTCTCAGTGCTGGTGTCACCTGTAGGACTGGTGGTCGGTCATATAGGTGGCTTGGCGCTCTCAGTTCTTAAGGCCCAGATCAGACGGTCGAGGAGGGACCCAAGTGGGGCTTCTAGGAAAGACTGTATCATGAAGCACACCCTTGCAACAAGCCCAGCCTCCTTTTCTAATGCCACGGGGCAAGAGTGACGCGAGTTTCCCATCTCCATAACAAGATGGAGAAAAACACTGAGCGCTCCTGCAAAGTGGAAATATCAGTGGCTAAGTTTAGACCCCATGAGAATAAGTAGAGAGAATAGTACTTTTGGTTTCTGGGTGTTGTATATGACTAAATCCATAGTGTTTAATAAGTTATGAGACTACACTGCTGTTATGAGAAAAATGTTATCTCTTTTATCACTCAGTAATTTGTGTAAGCATAAATCTATAGGCTTGGCAGAATTCGTAATGGCTCCATACGCCCACAACTAAGGCTCAATTGCTCTTCATCACTGATGAGAGCTTCCTTGTGGCTTCTCTATTACATCATTTAAAATATTGATCTTAAGTTATTATGCACACGATCATGAATCAAGTCCTGTGTGTTTACATGCTGCAGCTGAAGACACTGATCCAACAGTATCGTAATATGAACTTTAAAGTATTGCAACTCCCTAAAGAAATTTACTGAAACCGGTTGAACATACTTTGAATTATTTGTTTGGTTAATTATCAATGGCTCCAAAGTGGGCCACTGTAAAAGCTTTCTCAGTAAATTGCTTTCAAAGCCTCAGGCAGTTTGTAGGCATTATGCCTTTTTTACACTCCACACAAGGTTCTCTTTGTTTATTGCCCTGTGTGTTACATGTATCTTTGCACTGTGCACTAATGGTTTGTATGCAGCCCTGGTTCATTATCAGGCTGCCGTGACAGCTTAAATGGTCTTCCGGTTCTCTCAGGTTGGGCTTGCATTTGAACATAAGACCTTTACCATCATAATAAACACACCCATCAGGTCACTATGGATGAAGACATTAAACATGTCAGTCTCTTAAGTCTTCACTACCCAATGTCTTTCTTAAAGCATCCAGGTTCCAGACTGGTAATTACCACATCATATGGCTGTTGCTTCCCTTATTATCTTATTATCTTCTCTTAATATCTTTCATAATTAAGATCATATCCAGTGTGTCTGGAGGAAAGGTAACCTGGATGAAACTTCCTAAGATATTATCTGATGCAGACACAGAAGCTGTGATGAGAATCCTGATGAAAACATAACATAGACCAAAAGATATTCATGTTTGTTCCAGGGGGAAAAAATGGGGATGCTTGGATTTTTATTCCTTTTGTGTGTGTGTTTAACATATGCATGGTGGTTTGCATTATGTCAGCTTGTCTACATTAGAACAGCGATTCTCAGAATTCCTTTGTCTACATAGTTCTAAGTTCCCATGCGCCACAAAAGACCAATTACCATCAGCTCTCCTTTTTTTAGTTTCTCTGACTCTTGGGCCAGCTCTGAGTTTAACTTCATGCTGAAGGGCACCAGCCTCACATTCAAGTCACCAGGAGCATCGGTGTTGAGGCTTGGCCACGTCAGGAGACCTACATGAGTTTCAGTTCTACATGGGTACCAATGTGTCCTGTTCCTCACCAACTTCACCATCTTCCCTTTCCAATGGTCCCTAGTGCCGACTCAGGCGCAGCATCCAATGTAGAAAAACAGGGTAATGTAAACTGTTTAACCAACTCCTACAAATACCTAAGGCCAAATCCCTATGATAAAGCCCTTAGACTTTATCACTCCTATTGGCTCTGTTTCTCTAATTTAGACTTGACTAATAAACCACATATATCTGTTATACACGGGGGAATAATAATTAGTAAAATATGCTTCAACAACCTATTTCACATGAGTCATTAAAATTTGGAGTGGTAAAGGAGAAAAATTCCACATTTACTTTTTTAGGGTGATATTTTGAAGCTTCTGTCCTTTCAAATAATTTTATTTTTAAACAGCATTCCATGGGTAAAATGTAAATGTTACAGAATTATTGGAAACTTAAGATAACCCCCCATAGACCATTCTGAAAGCTACATTCCTACAGAAGTTAATGCATTCATAAGAGAACAATGTTCTTTATAAGGACATGGATGAGTATTCAATCCCAACCATTGAAACAATTTCTCAATTTTGACATCATGAAGAATTAATTCTTCCTAAACTTGGAAAAATAAGAGAATTCGTCTCAAGACATGGAAAATATTTTGTAGTGAAGACACTACAGGTACCTGAAACCAGGAAGTGAGCTATTAAAATTATTTATGAATATGAATGTTCTCCCCTAATATATTTTTTCCATACAGGCTATTAATCTAATTTATATCACATACTTAGTTCTCTTCTACTTTCCCCTAAGCCACAGAGAAAGGAATGTGCTGGTATAAATTCACAGAAGTGCATGTTTGTAACTGCTAGAATCCTGCAGCTTAAAAGGCAGAACTGAAGGTTTGATATGTGTTCCATAATTCTCTGGTTCTGTTTCTGTCCCTATATTACTTATATGTGTTGAAGCAATGGGACTCTTAACATCTGAGTCACTCAATGTCACTTAGCAATTCGAGTATGCATGAGACATGGCTGCTGACACTGCAGGAGGCACCAGAGTGGTAGAGACCAGCCCCTGCCTGCAATTCAGTGAAATATACAAGAAGGATGTGGCCTCGGCCGAGGCTTCAGAGAGGGAAGTTACTCTAAAGAGGAAAGTGGGGAAAGGTGGAAGATGTTGCTGTTTCACTCCTGTAAAAGAGCAGAAGAAAAATGGAGGTCGAAATGCAGAGTCCACAAAATGGAGAAAAGGTGTGATGGTAAAAACATACTACTTATGTGAGCATTTTATTTTTTTAACTTTTTAATGAAAGATTTTATTTATTTATTTTCAGAGAGAGGGGGGAGGGAGGGAGAAAGCAAGGAAAAGAAACATCGATGTGCAAGAGAAACATCAATCGGTTGCCTCTTGCATGTCCCCAACTGGGCATGTGCCCTGAGAAAGAATTGAACTGATGACCTTTCAGTTCACAGGCTGGCACTCAATCCACTGAACCACACAAGCCAGGGCATCTATGTGAGCATTTTAATGAAAACCCCTTAACTAAAGCCCATAAGCAAACTTCAGTAAATTCTACATCTGTGACAAATATTGCATGTAAATGGATTCTAGTAGAGAACATTTGAAAAGGTATTTATTTCCCATTGGATCATATAAAGTAGATGCAAGTCTATTCCACATAAACCTAATTTTTTTAGGCAAAGCGGGTTCCATGTAATGTATTGATTAGAAATTTAAATTAATGAATGGAGTAACACAAATACCCCAGCTACCACAACATAAAACACAGTATAAAATACAATGGACTTTGTAAAAAGATGAGATTACTTTAGGGGAGAGATGAAGAAAAGCATTTCAGAAGAGTTGGTTGATCATATGAATCTTGAAAGGTGAATGAAATTTCAAAATGTATAAATAGAATTACAGATATTGGCAATGAAAGGAGATAGCTGCTGAATGGGTAAATGCATAATCTATTAAAGGAATCAATGGCAGCACCTAAGGTATAACGTAACATCTACAAGAGAATAACTAGAGATAAAATGGGGGAAGTAGGTTATAATATATTGTGGACTAGAGAATGCTGAATGCCAAACTAAACAGTTTTTTCTACTTTATTTTATTGGAATAAAGATCCCAAGAAGGTACCTTCTTAAGAGAACAATTATAAAGAGAACAGTTGATACAGAAAGTTTATCTGGAAGTTATGAGGTTTGAAGCAGGTAGTGCAAAGGCAACAGTGGTAGGAACCAGTTCAGAGACAAGATGGCAGACCATAAATAATGAGCACCTAGAAATTCACTCTAAGTGTGAGGTGCACCTATTTTTATTATTAAAAGAGGTGGTAGAAGAAAGAACAAATGAAGTCTTACATATGTGTTCACATTATTTTCCTGAAGTAAAAACTAAAGTCATTTTTTGAGAAGAATAAGATGGTGAGGTTATAATTCAAGAAAAGTAGAATGGTTAATTTATTAATATTTAGGGTAGTATTTGTCTGTCAGTAACTGTCCTGTCCACTCGGCTTCATCTATACCATTCCCATTGGAACGGCGCAACTATTTTATCACATGTGCCCCTTTGGCCAAAGTTGATGAGCCCACACTCAAGTGTAACCAGGCAGAGTGCTCACCTAGAATTTCTGGAACTGAGCAGTAAAAATCAGTCTTTCTAGTAATCTGGGTTTTAAGTTAGAAACCTGAATGTTACATCCTATTATCCTTTTATTGTTATTTCCCACCTGTTTACCACCACATGAAAGATAGAGCAGATATGGTCTGCACAGAAATAAAATTGATTCATAAAAAAATAATAAATATAAGATAGAGATAAAATGTAATCCCCTTGTTCCAGCTCTAACAGAGGACCAGTCTTATTCCTAGTTCTTCGATTCGGTGAGACATCCCAGAAAGATGTTAATAAGTTCTCCCCTTTGCTTCAACTAGTTCACGTTGGTTTTCTGAGACTTGCAACAAGAGGTTGTAATTAATAAAAATGGTTTGGAAAATTAGTAATAGAGCTTACTTTGGAGACATCTAACCATTACAAGACAGTGTTAGGGGTCCAAATAAAGGTTGAAACGATAAATGGCAATAGTATTCATCCATTTAGTGTGTCCATTTCTGCAGAAGTATGCTAGAGCCCAGGGATAGATAAAGTAAAGGTGGTCTGTTGAATTGATCAAAAGTTGAGTTGTGGTTTGAATTATAAAGCAACTCAATGGAAGTACAATAGGACATGAGGGTTAGTGATATTGACAAACATGATTGCAGCTGAGGGTGAAGTGCCTCTCAAGGGGAATGATGTAATCCATCAGTAATATCTGCTCTCGCCAGAAGGGTAGGACGCACAAGTATGATTTTTAATACATTCCTTTTTTTCCCTCTTCAGGATCCAGATTTATACTCTATAATTCTTTTAGCAAAACCAAATTAATGTAACTGTCTGAATAAGATTATGCTACAGGAACTGATATAAAATCATTGTGTAAACCTAAAGAGGCTTTAAAAAAAAAACAAACATAAAGTCACGCGATATATCTTAACAGTAGGATACCAGAAGAAAAAGTCACACAGAAGAAATAAAAAAATTAATTTTAATGTTATAGGAATAAAAAATAGGTGGAAGAGAGCACTGTGTACATAAGATTGTAAAATAAATGGTAACGGGAATGCCACGATTTTACAGCTTTCCACTTTTCTGCTTCCTATCCTGTAGGATTTTGAAGTGGGGAAACTATCACTCTTTGTGCCCCACTTAAATCCCTTCAAACCACTCTTCTACCTGCATTCCATCTTGTCAGCTGCCTACACCTGCATTTGAGTGCCTGTGAGTTTTATCTGGCTACCAAAGCAACTGTGTCCTGGAAATGCCCCAGAATGAACATCCCCATGGGAGCACCCCAGGGCCAACGATGGAAGGAAGTTTGGTGTGTAAAAGTCCGACTCGTTCTCCCCACCTTGGTGCAATGCTGACATGTACCCGGATTTCGTCATTGAGAGTGAAACCTGGTTTTGCTCGGCAATAACCTGCTTGCTAATACATTTAATATTGGCTGCCTGCCTTCTCTATTTGACTTTCCCAGTTTTTACTGGCATTTTCTAAAATTATCTTTCAAATAAATAACTTGAACTTGAATACTTGTTTTAGAGTTTGCTTTTGAGGAAATGCAACCAACAAAAATATTGGGGTACAGGCAGGAGAATAGTGTTGAGTCACCATTCTGGGGCCTTTTATACAAGAGTCAGGGTCTGGAGAGTTTTGTTTTATTCCCTGGGCTAACAGATGTGCCAGGTCTTTAATTTTAAGTAGTGCAGGGTTATGTTAGATGTTTGAGATACAAAATAATAATCCATTATTATCCAAGATTAATACACAATTGAACAGGATGTGGGAAGAAGGACTAAAAATTAATATTTCATTAAGAAACAGGGTGGCAGCAGATGAAATGGGCAAAGTGGGTCAAATATATGGTGACAGAAGGAAACTAGACTTTGTCGTGATGGGCGCACAATGGAGTTCACAGACATCATATAAAAGTGTACACCTGAAATTTATATAATGTTATTAGTAAGCAATATCATCCAATAGATTTAATATAATAATAATAATAATAATGGATAAAAACTTTAAAAAAAGAAATTCTAAACAAAAAAGAATTTTTTAAATCTATGAATGCTGGTTCCTGATTACTGACATGACTACCTTGCTGTTAAAGACTATCGTGTTATATTGGGTGTTAACTAAATCAAACCATTTTTAAGAACTGGGAAAAATGTATGAATATAACAGAAATTTATATATGTGTTAAAATCATCCTTATCACATTATTAAAAGTTGTCTTCTTAAAACTTCTGCCAAAAGTATATAAGTGTTCAATTGTCTGAAATGGAAAGCACTGTTTCAATCACTTTTTACAAATCCATGGTGTACAGCATCACTACTATAGTTAATAATACTGTGTGGCATTTCAAGTAAAGCATAATTGAAAGTTGATAAGACTATAAATCTTAAAAGTTTTCATCATAAGAAAAATCTATAACTATATATGGTGATGGATGTGAATTAGTTTTATTGGTGTGATCATTCCCAGCATATACAAATATCAAATCACTATGTTGTGCACCTGAAACTAACAGAATGTATTTCAATTATACTTCAAATAATCCATAATTGAAACATATATTCATATTAGTCTTCTCCTATGCAACTTAATTCAATTTAGATACCTTATGTACAATGAAACTTGAGGAATTCTTACCTTACCTTTGCCATGTCTGTATATTCTTCAAAGGAAATATAATATTCATTACTGCCATTTTTTCTGCATAAAACTGTATCTATTTTCTCTAACCCAAGGAAATAAATGCAAGGAGGCTGAGATTATAGAAAATTTAAAGATCAAGATTAGAGTAGAAAAGCATAAGGCCACATCACACTGCCAGGAGCTAGAATAAGTGGTCTACAAAATCAAGTAATCTGTTATAAAGTTCCCTGCTTTTTCCAGTGAACTGAATTATTAATTTTAATTTATTGATTTAGTAACAATCATTTGTATTCACATGAAAGCTTCATTACAAATATCCACAAGTGGCCTCTTAAAAGAGAAAACTAAATACTATATATGTGTGTGTGTATAAATGTTTTCATTTCTTTAAATAAAACTCAGTATTTGTACTTTGAACTAATTCAGAAAATGTACTAACTTTATTCTATAAAGTAGAGTTATGTTGCATGCATAAGTGATGGTAAGATATTATGCTGTAAAAATTTTAAGGAAAGAAAACTCCTGCAACACTATATTCCTGACAGAGGTTAGGATGCTTATTAATGGAACTGTTGACTTGTAGCAGTTGGGGTGGATTGAATACTTATGAATTGTGCTACATGCTAAATACTTTAAATGCTGTCTCACTTTACCATTATTGCCAATTTACAGAGGAAGGAACTTCAACATGCAAAGTCAGGCACCTTGCCCCAGAGCACACCAATGGGAAGCAGGGGAGCTGAGATACAAACACAAATCTGCTTGACTAGATTTTGTGCTCTTAACCATGATGCTACCTGATCGTCACCAAAGGTTCATCAGTCTTCCTACTCCAAGATTAGTCCACGTTTAAACACAAAGCTCTAATTTAATGAAAATGAACACAGACCAGCATAAAGCTATAGGAGAGAGGATAATAAGGATCATTAGGCACTTTCATATTATAATCCTATTTGAATTTTAACATAACCACTCTTGGAGATGAATAAACATTCTTCCTTTTACAGGAGACAATTGAGACTTAAAGAAGTCTGGAGATGTGTCCAGCAACAGCACACAGCAAATAGGAGGCGGAGGCCAAGGCAGACCCAGGCATTTTGACTTTGTATCACTACTCCTTCTCCTGCACTAGGTGGGCATTTTAGAACATAGACTTCATGTTGACTATTTTTGTTTTGTTTCTTACCTAAGTTTACCAAGGTTTCAACTCTTGAAATACATTAAATGCTATTTTACATTTCCTTCTGAAACAATCAACTGATATAGTTTAATGTTATGTTCTTAGCAAAAGATGAAGATATTAGTCAAAATCCAAGTCTGTCTTTTGAGTATTAGCCTCTATTAATACAACCCAGAACAAAAGGAGAAGGGAATGGAGGCATGTACAATCTTGGAGGTTCATTTCTCCCACTCTGCTGTATTGTAGAAATTGTCATGCTTTCTTAAAAGGAAGAGAATACAAATATGAAAGATGAAACTATGAACAGGAAATAATTGTGATGATTGCAGAAACAGTAACAAGGTCAGGTTATGTAACTGGGGCCAAAAGTGATTACATGCACATGTGTTTAAAGAAAAAATGTGCACTCCACATTTGGGGTGGATTTTGAGGAACCCCAACATTATCATAACGTGAAGGTCTTGAGGAAACACTAAGGATGTAGTGTGGATTGCCCAACAGTGACAAGAAAAATATCAGGAAATATTATATTTGATATGGGAGAAGAGATGGGGAACAATCTGGAACTATGCAAAGAATTTTCAGAAGATGTGGAATCCCAAATAACAGAAAACATGAGCAAAATAAAACTTGTTTAACTGTTTGAGGGGAGAGCTTAAAAACTGACCATAAAGATGATCATTGCAAGGAAACTTGCATTAGAACAAATAAAAATTGTTCAGTTTTATTTTTCAATTACAGTTCCTATTCAATGTTCTCCTGTAGTAGTTTCAGGTGTAGAGCACGGTGGTTATACAATCATCTACTTTACAGAGTGATCCCCCTGGTAAATCCAGGACTCACCTGGCACCTTACATAGTCATTACAATAGTACCGACGCTATTCCCAATGCTGTACTTTACATTCCTGTGACTATTTTGCAACTACCAATTTGTACTTCTCAATCCCTTTATCCTCTTCACCCAGGTCCCCAGCCCCCTCCTCCAGCAACTGTGTCTGTGCTCTGCACCTACAGGTCCACCCCATCCTGTCTCCTCGCACAACCAAAAACTTACACCGAGTTTTTATCAGAATGATTAAAAAAATCAAAATATAAGAAAAAAATAACTCCAGAAGTGAATGAAATAGAAAAGTAGCTTTAGAAATTGTATGTGTATTCTGACATTCTAATTTGAAATTAGACATTTAAGAAAATCAATGTTATGTAGAAGTGTTGTTAGAAAAAAATAAACTGCATAATACAAACACCTTTTTATGGTATCAGCTACATCATTGTTTAATAGGAAGCCAAATGTGGAGCCAGGAATGTACTCACACTGTGACAAAAGGAAGAACACCCAGAAAACAAGAGTGATGCTATAGAAGGCTACCTTGTCAACGCTTCCTATAACATTTTCTATCAATGTACAAACATAAAATTTGTAAAACTGTATCTCTGTTAATACTTGCTTTGTCATTTTTCCAGACAATTGGGCAACAGAAATGTCATTTGATCCACGCTTAAGTTCTTGAGAGAACCAGAAACATAATGGGCTCCAACACACCTTAAACTGCTGGCATCATGAACACTTCCTGCCTAATTCTGTTGGACAACAGAGACAAAGCGAGCCCTGTAATTACATCCTAGCCTGATCTATGCTTGCAGTCATGTAATTAATACTTCCTCTGTAAAGCAATGGAATAATTTAAAGAGCAGATATTTTTCAACCATGGTCTGAAAAAAATCCTCTAGGAGGAGAATACATGTGCATTTTAGCTATGTGCAGACACTTCTGGGATTCCATTTGCTAAGAGAAATTGTAACTGGATTCTCAGAGCTTTCATTGTACCAAGAGATGAAAATGATACTTCCTTCCTGCTCACAGCTATGGTGGGGGGTAGAATGGAGAGTGACTGGAGCCTATATTTATTCCATGAGGGTTTATGAAAATGGTAAACATAATCTCAGTTCCTGGTTACCTGAGCCACCCTAGTATGGTGCCAACCACATTTGCAGAGCCTCAGCCAGGAAATCGGTGCAGAAATCTGGCTCCAGAGGTTAGACCTTAACTTACACTGCAGAAAAAACACTGCACTCCAGCAAATCTATACTGACTTCCCCATCCATTCATAGTTTCTAATGTCCATTTGTAGAGAGCCATTCACAACCGTGAATGTAAATCCTACAAAAATCAGAGACACATAAACTTGCTTCTCAACACAAAAGTGAAAGGCAGAGTGAGAGAACGTAAACTAACAGTATAGATTTTGCCAAGAAGCCTTCTTTTCAACAATTGTTATTTTAAATAGTTTTTCATTCTTTTCTTTTAAATAATTTGCATAGTTGCCCAGAAAAGAAGTCTATTTTCAAAGTCCCTCTCCATCCCCATTGAAATCCAAAACAAATTTCATCTTTGTCTACTTCTTGTCGACTGCTTCCCTTTCATATTTAGGCTACACAGAGAGGGTTGTCAGGGTACACACAGGACAAACAAGAAGGCTGTTCCCTCTCCCTGAAGCACTCTTTCCCTTAACTCTTTACAGCACAAAACAGTCTTATTCTTGACAGCAATAACATCTCCAATAAGAGGTCGTCCCTGGTCACCATCCCGCTACTCTATCACATCACCCTGTTTATAGCCTATACAAAAACACCTCGCAATCTCTGAACATTGTATTTATTGATTCATCTGGGCTTCCACCACACAATACCATAATCTGGGTGACTTAAACAGTAGAAATTTTTTTTTCTCATAGTTCTCAAGGCTGGGAAGTGCAGTATCAAGGTGCAAGTAAATTTCATTTTTGGGTTTGTGTGTATGTGGTTGTGTGTGCATATGAGAATGCCCTACGTGACTTGCTGCTTTCCGGCTGTATTTTCACTTCCTTTTCTTGGAAGACTACGAATTCTCTTATGAGCACCCTACCCTCATGACCTAGTCTAATTACCTTCCAAAGCCCCCATCTCCAAATACTGTCCTATGGTGGGTTTTGAGCTTCAACACATGAGTTTTGGGGTGACACAAACAGTCAGTCCATAGCAATAGTATCCCAGGTTTGAGTCCCTTCAACAAAGTAGAAAATAACCGCAAAAACAAATTGCTTGATTATTTGACTCAGCTACCCTATAGCTCTCACAGAAGTAACCTGTTTTGTTGTAGCAGCAGAGTCTAGTTCTCAAATAATAGTAATTAATAATAATTTCCATAGCAACTTGACTTATGCATCTACATTCTAGTGGCTTGATTGGTTTCATTTTATATTTGTAAACTCAATTGGTTGGCTCATAAATTACAGACGTTCTTAATTCTGCTCTAAGAATTATGCCAAGAAAAACATAAAATCTTAAGATAATAGATGACTGTATGAATATTTAAAGACAATAAGCCAGATTTATATTCTGTGAAACACAAATAAAATTCTTAACAAAAGAATAGAATGATTGATAAGATACATCAGAACACGCCACTTTTTTGGCACAACGATTCTAAGCTCATATATAAATAGTGTCCTATTCTTCAGGCAAGCTTACCAAAGAGGGAGTCCCTCCCTATTGGAGATCACTAAACTTTTCCATTAGGAAAAAGCAAATAGAGATTTTTAGTACACTTTGGCTTAGGTACTCTGAAATTATTAAATTTCAGATATGTTCCAATTTGCAAGCACTGAAAACACAAAATAGGCCAATGGCCCAAATCCAAGTAGACTCAATTTTCCAGAAATCAAAAACTAAAGCATAGAAATGGTAAGAAAATTCTCTTAAAAATTACCAAGAGTAAGGATTATATGATTTGAACATTTTATTCACCTAACTCATCCTTTTTCACTTCCTTTAATTACCAGTCTTATCTCAGATGTTGAATCCACTTTTAAAATGATCAAAAATGCTTTTATTTAATGTGTTAGATTGTGCCCACATGCATATTATAAAAGATATAAAAATATCATTGCCTCAGCCTCATATATGTCATATGAACACTTAATAAATATAGGAGTCAGTAGAAGCATCATTGATTCACTTGATATTTTCTGGGTGGACAGGAGCTATGTGCAAAGCACTGTACTACCAACCATGTTCAAACAGTATTTAGGAAATGACTACAGGTTAAAATGGAATGTTTGCCCAGAGATTATTTTGAGGATCCAGAAGTTAACTTCTTCATCTTAAAAGCAAAGACAGTCTTGTCAAGTATGCAAGCAAACGTTTTTCAGTTAGAGAAAGAAAAATATCCAGTCTTCAGTAGGCTCTGTAGCCAACCCTATAGAGGCAGATTTGGATTAAAGGGCTCTGCCATGGTGGTAAGATTCTCACCAATGCCTGTATAGATAATCTTGTTTCTGCATCTCCCACCTGAGTATGTCAAATCATAGGACTACCACAGGAAGTATACTTATGCCATATGATAACATCCAATATTTTCCCTTCTCTGAATTTCCATAACAATATTCCTTTGTTTACCTTTCTAGTTCTTAGGTCAATTTATTCAACTTCCGCTACAGCATATTCTTGCAGTTCAGTTTTTAAATATCAAGGTTCCCCACTCGAAGAATCCCATCATGATACCCAGATCTCTAGGTTCTATGCCTCTTCTGGGTTCCAGATCCAAATACCTAACTTCCTACAGAACAGATGCTTTGACAGGTTCCAAAGTCATAGCCTTTATCTTCAGGACCTGCTAACTGCTCCATTTCTCCTGCTCTATTAATAATAGCATCAACCACTCAGAAAAACTTTAACCAGAAATCTGAGAAAGGCTGGGCTTTTTCCTTTCCTTCCCTTTCCAAAGACAGGTCAGGTCCTGTTGATTATAACTTCTCCTCATCCCCCAGAGGCCTTGTTTTAAACTTTCACAATTATTTTTATCTATTTTTGAAACAATATGTGTTTGCCATCAATTACTTGTCAGACATTATGCCGACTGAACAAGTTTTCAAAAGTGTTTATACTGGGATAAATAGACGAGCAAGTGTGAAATCATATAATAACCTTACTTTAAGTGATATTTCTTTCTTCAAATAGCCTTCTATTTTATCCTCAACATTGTCACAGTCTTCCCATCATGGCCTTCTCCAATCTTGTGAAAACCTCCATTCATCCCTTATAATCTGTAAATTAGCAATCAAGTTCAGAAAAGGTTTTAAATGAATTTAAATTTTTTTCTAAGAAAACTAAGGCACAGGTGAATTGAAGTTTCTTTGAGACTTTAAGCTTTAAAAACAGAAGGTGCCAAAGCTGGGTGAGAACCAACATCAGAAAATAGGGAGAATGGAATGTATCAAAGAAGGAAAGCTGAATAAGAGTAAAAGTAAGCAAGCAAAGCCGAGTCCTGGGGGCAACCAAAGACCTGGAACTGCTGCCTTTGATGAAGAAGCAAGTCCAGAATATGGACCAATGATTATGAGGGGCCACCGTGACACCGTCAGTGTTCAGCAGCTGCTCAAGTCTTCCTTTGGAAGACTGGCAATTGATCCCATGTGCATGTTCCTCAGCCTATCTAAAGAGACAGAGTTCTGTCCTGATTCACACTCCTCACAAAATATTCTGCACAGCCATTATACTTTAAAAAAAAAAAAAAAAGTCTTGACTGTAGAATTATAGACAGGGGTTGCTGGGCTACACAATAGATTGTATTGCTCAGCTTTCTGGGTGGTGACTAAAGCCAGAAGATCAGTGATGATCTTTAAGAAGGCAAACACAGGTCCTCGGAACTCTAACTATTCTTTTATTCTTAAAATCTTACAGTAAGAATCTGTACCTTCTATATGTCATTCAGTACTACAGTGACATATTTTATTTACCTCCTTCATTAAATATAGGTTATACTCTGTCAGAGATCTTGTATTCATATCAACATATAGCTGAGAACACTTAAAATGAAGAGCCTTAAAAAGGGTGTAAAAATGACAGGAAGTTTGAAATTGGATTATAAGAGCTTATTTTACAGACAATAATGAACTGGATTTATCTAGAGAAATAGGTAAAATTCATTTGACAACTTGGTAATTCTGTGAAGACACTCAAAATCACTGGGATTATTTAGGCCTACATGAGATAAACTGAGTAATCAAGTCTCATATATAAGCTTATTTCATCATCCGCCTTTCTGACTCATTAAAGAAAGCCTAAGTTTCAAAACTTAAAAGACTTCTAAGTATCTCAATAGATTCAACAGTTTTACTTTGGATATTTGCTTTCTTTAAAAGTTAACGATAATTAATATTAAATAGTTTTATGAAGATCTCTGAATTTGGACGTAGACCGTATTTGTAAGTTTGCCTTTATTCAAGTGGATATCGCTCTCTGAGACCTGTAAAATAGGGTAAAATTTACACTTATTAGAAATACATTTGTGGCAGTGAAGGACACTCAGTAAGAACAAATTTTAAAGGAGGATTTTTATTGGAAATGTATTGGGATATTTTACAGAACAAACAAGCACAAGTAAAGCAGAGAACCAAGAATTCAAATCATTTGAATACCATCAGTACTATTGATTTCTCTTCTAAGCTGACCCTGTGGGTTGACTTAATAGTTTTCTCTCCTTTTCTTTCTCTCTCTCCCTGCCCCCCACCACTTTCCTCCCCATTCTATTCTTCTTTTCTCATTTTCTTTCTCTTTCTCATTTTTTTCTTTTTCTCTCCTGGCCTTCTCCCCAGACAACTCACCTTGCTCTTCTAGCCAATGAGGCATCGAAAGTGTCTATTTACAACTGCTTATCTTTTTAAATATTAAAACTATAGCCACTGTAAATGCACATGGTAATAAAAATACTACAGAAGAAATGATTGGCCAACTCTTACCATGTACCCATAACTAGACCCACCAGAGGTCACAAGAATGAGATATTGTAAATTTTCCAGTTTGAAATTAAGCAGTTGTTATGTAGTACATGACATCTCTAGCACAATGAACTGGGGGTAAGATACTGTTTCCAGCTGAAAAGGCAGGCTTTCTGGGTAGATAAAAGTTCTGTGTTTCAGAAAGAATTTATCAGGTATTTGTCCAATTAATGTTGTGGTTTTTTTTTAAAAAGTAGATTTTTTAAAAAAGAATTAAATGTGGCACCCACATGTTCAAATGTTATATACATTGGTATTCAGTAACTTGAGCATAAATTTCAACAGCCTCTCGTGTGAATAAAGTCCAGGCTGCTTAACAGCCTTTCTGTCCTGTTTTATTTCCATTGTTATTTATTTAATGTTCCCAGCACTGTAATAAAACATTAAACAGTGGTATTTAACTTCTTTGTGTAAAGTAGTTTTTTGTCAAAATGTTTTTAGTAAGTAGTGATTTTCTTTAAATTAAATGGGATGTTCACACCATTAAATTTATTTTGACCTTTATGAATGAGAATGCTTTTCTCCATTTATTGTTTAGAACAATGCTTCAAAGAAGTAGTAATATGCAGCTATGTACTTAATATGATAATAGCCTCATTCAAGAATAATTTTTAAAGTACATCCTTTTTAAAATCCCTCCCAAATCCTGTAGAATTTATATCAACCACATCATAAGAATTGCAAATAAAATAATGTATATTGGAATAAGATTTTTTTAATCCATACAAAGGAATATTACATTTCTCTATCACATTAACATGGATTTTAACATAATCATTATAATCCCAAAATGTTCAAAAATTAAATAAGACATCACCATAAAAACAAGTGTTGTAAACATTAATTAATGAGTTAAAAGTAACACTTCCTAACGTGTGCAGAAAGCTCACACTAAAAAAATTATAGTGCTTTCATTAGTTTACCTTAATTATCCTGAATGATGAAAAGGAAGCTATTTGTTTCAACTCCATGCGAACTTTGAAAAAAAGTCATGAAATCCTTTGATTCTCTATCAGAAGAAAACTCCTTTCTACAGCCAACTCCATCCCAAGCTTGTCTACCTAAGAAGAAAAAAGGGGGACTCAGAATGAGACAAGAATTTTTTTGTCTAGGTCTGTCTTTCACTATCTTTTAGATAGAATTTAATTCAAAAGCTATCAGTTGATGATTCCTAACATAATAAACTGGTTAAAGACCTCCATACAAACTACCCGCCACACACTCTGCAGGTTGTTAAAGACACCTTTGCCTAATAGACTTGCAAACATTGGCAATCAAAAGGCTCTTTCCAAAAAAAGCTAAACTACAGGATTGAAGAGTTTTAACCTCTCAATCTTTTTTGTCAAGCTTTATATGGGATAGGAGGTAGGGGGAAATAGAAAAGAATGTGCCAAAGAAAACCTCACAGCCATCATTGAAACCACGTGAGTGTGTATTATTGAAATACTGAGACAAAGGCAAAGAAGAAGAAAGAGGAGGAGGGGGGCAGGGGAGGGGGAGGAGGGGAGGGAGAGGGGGGAAGAGAAGAAAGATAGATGGATGAATGGATGGATGGATAGATAGATAGATAGATAGATAGATGATAGATAGATAGATAATTGAAACAAAAAATAGGAAGAGCAGACACAGTTTAGGGGATAAAAGTAAAAACAAAGCTCATTCATCAAGGAAAATATAAAAATAAGAAAGAAGGCAGTGTGCAGAATGAAGCAAACTAATACATATATTCACAAGCCAGCATGTGGCATATTGATCCAGGTCATAAATACCATGAAATAACAGGAGTAAATGGTATATAATTTAGCTTCTTATTGGTTAAACATAAAATGTATTGGCTCTTAAAAATAATTATATTGTCCATCTCTTGTAGGGAGATTTTGACAGTCTTCTATTTTTTAAAATTTGATTTCAGTTTAGTTTTTAGTATCAAATGAACTCTCTTTAAGTCAATCAACTTACAAAGTTTAATCCACTATCTTGTCATTATACTCTGTGTTATTGTAATGCACATAGGACTGTAAAATAAAGACTAAAGTGAGTTAAGTTTAAAATGTGAACATAAATTATGATTTTATTTTTTCAAGTAAAATCTTGATGAGCAATTCTCTATCAAAACAATACATTGACACACAAGGAAAACTGTTGAATTAAAAGCAAATTGTATAATAAATGGAGAAAATAGACTATGACATGAATAATTCTGAGAAGAATAAAATGCAATGAGGATAAATTTCAATACATCATCCAGTTAATTTTAACAACTGAAAGAAAAACTGATTAGATATTGCATGTGGGAGTAAGGAAATTTCTTTTAAGACATCCATAAGAGCTCTCCCAAAAAATAATTTTAAATTTGTATATATGATTTTTTTAAAAAATAGGTGTTGACTGTCCTTTAGGAAACAAATCCTCACCCACAAAGATACATTATTTTTACCAGACAATTTAATTTGCCTTTTTCACAAAAGACTGTTTTCAAAATCCCTCTATTTGTGCTAATTTATTTGCCACATATGATTGTGGATTTGAACCTACCAGAGTATTTTTATTGGAAAATTTTCTTAAGGGTGAGGTAAAGTGTTCACCAGTTTTCAACTTTAAAATATTTCTTCCGTTGATATTTTTTTTGCCTCTTTTGATAGAAAAAGTGGTTATTTATAAATGCTTAACAACTCACTGTGGTATACCATGCTTGGTTAGGTAAGTCACTCTGTTCGTAAAAGTACAAAAGTATATACACATAATAGTATGTCTTGATTGCCTAAGAATTTTATTTCGTTTTTGTAGATGAGAGACTCACAAACTCCTTTTCAATAACTGCTTCCTGCGAAACCCAGCCTTGCATAGCCATGATTTAACTGCTTAGTCAAATCATTTCCTCTAAAGTGAAGAACTGCTGAAGGCAAAACAATCCAGCTCAGCAATTCTACCCTTCATAGGAGTCAACATTCTGAATGTATTTGTGACATTAAGAAAGGAAATAGAGACTATCAATCAGACTTTCAGATCCTGTTTTAATCAGAACACATTCAGGAAACAGTCTGAAAAGCCAGAACTTTCAATGCCCTTGTGGAAGAAGGTTTTTTTTTTCTAACTGATTTGCAGCCCACAGAGCAAAGAACAAACACTGGCGATGCTTTCTATTTAATTTGGTATAAGTTCATAAAACAAATTGCCCAGATAATTGGACATGTCTTCAATTCTACACTACATTTTCCATAGATGTAAACCAGATTTATAACTTAGAAGTGCAGCAATAAATGAGCCTAGCTTGTAATACACCTGTGCCAAGTCTTATGTCAAAGTGAAATAAAAAATGAGACTGACCACTTTGAGTAATCAAGTCTGTCAGTTCAGTTAACTCCTTCTAAAGTATTGATGAGAAACACTAAGCCCTGAAAAAAGAGGTTAATTATTTCTACTTGTACAAATATACACCAGCAAGAAATAGATGTTTTAAATAGATTCCCTAAAAATAAACTTATCATCTTAACCCTGCAAATGATTTTTTTATGTTATTCCTTTTCCTACCCACCCCCCCTTCGGAGAGTTTAAAACTCACTCACACATGGAAACTACTATCTTGAAGCTAAATTCCCATTTTCCTTTGAGGAGTTTTTCCAGCTTAAATCAGAGTTGGCAATTATGCTTCTCTGGACTGGACCATCTGGTCACCATTTGTCTCGTCCCTGAAACAATATAAAGGAAATATAAGGTGGTTTTTAGGCACATCTGTTCGTTCTATGATAACTAAATAAATCCAGTTATTATAAGGCAAAGCTCAAACCTAAAGGTGTCCTCTAATTGAATTCTTCCTCTTCATGGTCAAGAAAAGCAAGGGACATTAATGGTAATAAAGTGGGGAAAGCAGAATTTCCATCTGCAAAGACTTTCCTAGGTCTACATACTTCTTCAGGCTATTTGCCAAGGCAACGTTCCAGAAAAAGTAAGTTTAAATAATACCTGATTCCTGGAATGGGAAAGGTAGATGTATGGATATGTGGAGATCAATTGGCGTTAGTAATATATTTCCAGGATTTTAAAAAAGAAAGGCTTATTTATTTTAGAGGAATAAACTATTTTTCCCCAAAATCTCTGCTGTGGTTGTATTCAAGTAAATCATTTTACTCTTCATTGTTAATGTATCCAGTTTACCCAAACCAAATTCATTATCTTCCTTCTGCTTTTCCTTTCCTTATCTGAGCAATAGGAACATCATTCTCCATTTGACCAAACTAGAAACCAGGTAATCACCCTTGGTTTTTCTTCTCCCTTCCCTTCAAATCTAGTTAGTGATGAAGACCTGATATCGGTGACTGTCAGATATTTCTCAGTGCTGTTATTTTTCTGTCTTTTTTATTACAATTGCTGCTCACTTTTCTCTCTGCCTAAATGCTCAATTTTTCCAGTTCACCCTTACAGGTGCTATCAGAGATCCTACTAAAGGCAAACCTAATTATGTCTGTCACCCTCTTAAAATCTTTAAGTAACTCCCCAATATCTAAACACTGAAGTACAAATTTTTTTATAGCTTTTTACTTAAGACCCATCAAACACTTTTTTTTTTAATCTCACTCCTGCCACTTTCTGAAATTCTGTAAAGCTTATGTTGCCTTTCCAAAACAATCCGTGTCAGTTCATCATCTGGCCTGCTGCACATTTTTTTCTACCTAAAATAATTACTCCATTGACTTATTGAGAACTTAGTCTTACTTAGATTGAAATCCATATGGCTTCTGAAACCTTCCTTTACTCTCCCTACCACAACACCTAACATCCCATCTCTATACAGTATATGCACCCCTATGTTCATTGCAGCCTTATTCACAGTGGCCAAGACAAGGAAAAAACCAAAGTGACCTTCGATAGGTGATTGGATAAAGAAGATGTGGTACATACATACAATGGAATACTAGTCAGCCATAAGACAAAATCCTTCCATTTGCAACAACATGGAAGGATCTTGAGAATATCATGCTAAGAGAAATATACAGAGAAAATAAAGAACCATGTAATTTCACTCACAAGTGGGATATAAAACTGAAAGCAACATGTGAACCAACAAGAAAATCAAACAAACAAAACTCATAGACATAGACAACAGAATGGTGGTTACCAGAGGGAAGGGAGTAGGGTGGAAGGTGGTAAAGTGGAAAGGAGGCCAAATATGTCATGATGAAAGAAGATTTGACTTTGAGTGGTAAATACACAACACAACATGTATCATAGAATTGTACACTTGAAAACTTTATAATTTTATTAACTGATGTCATCTCAATAAATTTAATTTAAGGCAGCAACTTCGCAAAAATATCACATAGCACTTAGTCTTATTGTAGTATATTCATATATCTGTCTTCTCCAACTGCTTAAGCTCCTGGAGAGTAAAAACCATGTGTTTTTCCTCTTCAATATCCTGCTAACCAGCTGACTATAAATACTAAGTAATTGTCCATAGGTATAAATAGATCAATGAATGAATGATAGATAATATAACTGACTAAGGCAGTAAAATCTGTTTCGGCTCTGGTCAGCATTATGACTTTTCATCTTCTTAGGCCAAATGGAATTGAACGATTGGACCAATTTTCAAAAATTATAAAAGTGCATTAGATATCTTTTGACTTCATGAGTCTACACAATAAAATAGTCCTGCTGATCTTTTAGCTGGCATAGATTTTTTTTTCCTTAGAATTGGTTCTGTGTTGCACTGTTTCCTTAGATTTTTGTGCAATGCTTTTATTTTCCATTTTAATTTGTTTACTTTGCTTTTTCTGTTGGCTTTAAAATTCATACTTAGATGTAACTGTAAATATCTTTCACTTTTTTATAATTTATCTACTAGAATCGCATGCCATTAAGCACTAAATACAATGATCTTCCTATGCTAATTTAAGAGTGCATATTTGGAAACAGAACCAAGGAAAAGAAACATGAATATTCTTCATCTTTATTCTGACTGACTTCATTTCAGAACCTCTTACCACACTTCCTCTCCTGCCACCAGTTTTTTTGGCCATACTTTTGCTTTTCTTCTATGCAGTAATAATAAGAATGTTTTTCTTTACAGAGAGACAAGTGGCATAAAAATGTATACACTCTTTTGGGAGAAAAAAATTCATGTAAATTATTTTGAAGAAATTAATGTAATCTGAAGTGCTCATTAGGAGGAAGGTTTTTTGGAAAATAGTACTTTTTTTTCTAACTTTTTTTTTTTTAAATGTTGACTGAGGCCTTATTCAGGCACATATCTCATTAACTTGAATAAGGGTGGTTAGCCCTTAGGGGAACTCTGTTACCTTCTTCAATTTCTTTTGCCATGTAGAGGTCTCCTATAAAAAACACTCATTGGCATGGACTATTTTAACTCATATAGAAATTACTCAGACCTCAGAATTGCATCATACAAGAATGGAGGCCGTTCTTCATTCTAATTTACATGTTGTTTATTCTTTTCTACTAGCATATAGGTTTGAAGTCTTGCTGACATTTCTACATACAGATATTTTCATCTTCTTTGCCTTGATTTTAACATTTACTATTATGTCTACTTCTTTGACAAAATATCTATTTAATCTTTGAAATTATTAAATGTTTAATCAAGTTCTTGAAAATGAGTAGTCAGGTTTCAAAAGATTTTTACCTTGTTTACTTTTTTTTTTTTCATTTTTGTTAGTGTTTCTTCTCTAGCAACTACTCCAACTAATCCTTCTCACAACTAGTGCACTGTTTCTAAACTGAATTCACATTAGAACTCCAAATCCACTCTTACTGGTGGCAAGATCGATTTTTTTTTCACTCTCTCACCTCACATATGAAGGTTATTACAAAGTTGATGAGGATAATCAAGTCATACTGGAAAGAATGTTTTGGACCGTGAATATGCAGCTGCAATGAGGAGATATTTTGGCACTTCCAGCATTATAAAAGTTAGAATGATTAATAAGACGAAGTATGGAATTGATCTATTGAGAATACTGTATTCCCTTCATGGTTATTAAGAGATGTGTGAAGCACATTAAAATAGATGTAGATTATTTGTTACTAAAGGGATTCATGATTCAATTTTATCACCTTTAAAAACGTATGTTGTTCGGTTTTGGTTGTTGTTTGGGGGGTTTTTTTGTTGGGTTTTTTTGCATTTTATAAAACATTAAAAGTCATGACTTCCATGCTTAGGTCACTGTTTTTAAATAATGCTATCTTTTAAGAGGTTGTTATCAAAAAAGTATGTATTCCAAGTTGTCTAAATTGTACAGCAAAGCCAACACATGCTTACCTCTGTTTCCTCATGACGCCCTATGAAAATAACAAAGTGGATTTAGCTGTCAACTGGTGGAAACACACCAGTTGACAAGCCCATAAGTTTCTAATCAGATGTTTAGTGACTCATTCTTAAATATTTATGGGCAGCCAGGGATCCCCAGATATCTGAAGAAAGTCTCTAACATAGAATACAGAGACCAAACAAGCAGAAATAACAAATTGAGGAAAATAAAGGGATGGAAGTAAAAGTAAATTGTGTGTGTGTGTCTGTGTTGAACATTCCTTCCCAGTGATAGAAAATTGTGTTTCCATGAAAATGACACCATGTAAAAAATAAATGAATAAGTATATAATTTTTAAAATAAATTTTTAAAGCTACAAATGATTAAGCTCAGCAAGGAAGTACGTTAAAACCTGAGATATACCAAATGTGAGGTCCCTGTGGCAAGTTGTGAATACAAAGGAAGAGTAATAATAAATAAACAAACAACTATCCAGACAAGTAAATAAAATGTATGTAAATTAGAAATATGGTAGCAGAAATTAAGAAGAAAACAAATTGGAAAATATTGGATTTTAATTTAAATCTCTAAGAAATTAGAATAAAAATCTAAGTGTAGAAAATTATGTAGGAAGAAATGAGTACCTATTTAAGCGGTTCATTATCTGAATAATAGAAAAAGAGGACAAAATAAATTATGGTAAGGAGATTATGAAGGAAACAATTTAACAAAATGTTCCAAAAGTGAAGTTCAGAGTGAAAAGTCCATGGAATGGCTAACATCATAGGAGAAAAAGACCCATGCCAATGTATACCACCTTACAATGTTGAACACAGTGGGGAAATGCCCAGAGGAAAAAAATAAAAATGACATCAAACCTGTCAGCAGCAACACTAACCAAACTAACCAACCAGTAAGTAAATCAGTGACCTCAAAATTATGAATGAATGTTAATTGCTATCTTACATTTTTACAGCAGCCAAATGGAATAAAGACATTTCATATTTACAAAGTACCACTTTGTAAATTTGATCTACCCTGAGCTCCTTCTCAGAAAATTAGTAGAAAATATGTCACCAAAATGTGAGTATAAACTAAGAAAATGAAAAACATGAACCTACACAGAGGAGATCCAATGCAAGTGAGATACAATGGGAATTTCTAGGATGATTGTGAAGGGAGATCCCAAAAAATAATAGCTAAGCAAAGGACCAATAAAGTAATAATTCCAGAAGAGATCAGAAGGAGAAAACTATCCTAGAAGGATATCTCCAAGAAAGTAGAATTCACAAAAATTTCTATATATTTGAAATGTTGAGAAAACACACTTTGCAGAGTTTGGGAATGAACTGCGCGCGCGCGCGCGCACACGCACGCACACACACACACACACACACACACACACACACACATTTTTAACTCAAAGACAAAACCAAAAATAAAGTCTCCAGGAAAGTAAATATAAACATGATAACTTACATGGGTTAGCTGTAAAAAATACACTTTCACAATAATGTAAAAACTGATTATTGATCAAATTAACAAAAATATACATATTGAGAAATGTGAGAAAAAAGAAAAAATGAGATATAAAATAATTAATTGTTCATCTTTTACTGTAATAAGTGAATATGTAATGTCTAAAACTGGAAAAATATAGCTATATTAGCAAAATAGCATTGTGTAAGACTGTTCTTTAGAAATATTCAGATAAATACTCAAGAAATAAATAACAGATTTGACATTGATTGAGAGAGGTAGAAAAAAAGAGGATAACAGACACTGGTTTTATTACCAAAATTATTTAAAAAAGTGAAATGTAAATTTATAATCAAAATTATATATTTATTTATTTTACTTTCCTACTTATTACTAAATGTATTTATTTTTAAAGTAATTTTAGGAAATAATTTTATTGGATTTAAACGTTGAATTTTTTTTAAGAAATTACATGTCAATTGTAACAAGTTTGGAACAAGTTCTGGGCTTAGAGGAAGAAGCTCCAACTGAAAACTAACCAGGTCCATGACGGTTGAATGTCAAAGTTGATGAAGTAATGGGCAATGGTAGTAATGGAAACCAGAATCTGTACTAATAGTTTTTTCAGAGTGAATTTTCTAGTGCCAAGAAAAATTGGGGGAAAAAATTACAAGATACAATATTGAAAAAGAAAATTACAAGGTTTAGAGCAAATAGATAAACCAGCATTGATTATATCATGTGCTGAGCACCTTTGCACATATTGTGACATGTGATGTTCTCAGAAACTGCTACCTTAAATAGTCCAGCTTTTTAAAAAGAGCTGGACTATATGGAGAGTTTGCACTCACCATATCACCTATATTTAATACTAGAGAAAGTTGGGATTTTTTTTTTTTTTCCTCCTCAAGGAAAGCTAAGAGTAAGCAAAGAGGAAAACTGAGCTTTACTCTTTTTTTTCCTCTAAGTTTTACTCTTGCTGTGAACTTGGTCCAACAAGTTACATCCTCTTTCAGCATAATTTTTCTCTCCTGATTTTGGTTCCTAATTTATGGGCTATAAATACTCTAAGTGTGGCTCTCTTGTCTTATAGATTAATTGAGCAATCAAGAAAAGCAGACCCTGTCTCATCATTTCCATGGCTTCCTACTGCACACAAGTTAAACTAACTCATCTCCTTAAACTCAGCATTTCGGCCCCAGCCAGTGTGGCTCAGTTGTTTGCAGTCATGTCCAGTAAACGGAGAGATTGCGGTTTTGATCCCAGGTCATGGGATACACCTACCAATTGATGTTTCTCTATCACATCGATGTTTCTCTCTCTCTTGTTTCCTCTCCCTTCCTCTCTTTCTAAAAGCAATGAAAAAAATGTCCTCAGGCGGGGATTAAAAAAAAACCCAAAAACTAAGTCTTCCAAAAAATGATCTGAAAGTGCTGTCTTTACTGTCTCACATTAACTTTCTCAAAAAACTTAAAACAAGTTTCTGTCCTTCCCACTGCCCCACAAGTGTTCCAGTAAATGTCGCTATTTTCTAATGGGTTCTTTCAGCCTTCATTTCACTTGACCTATGTGTACTCCCTGCTATGTTAACCTGCTTGCTACTGTCTCTTGATTCTCCACCTACTTCTTCACTTGTTCACTTCTTGATTTTAAGATTTCATAGATACATATACACATATTACTTGTAACAAGTTCATTCTGTTAAGTGTCATGCTATTTTGAATGACAACATTCATAGTTATGAAGAACTATTAAAATAAGTTTAACTAATATCGTTGTCAGATAAGCTAGTAATTGTATTTAAAAATTGTAATTATTAGTTCATAATATACAGATAGTAACTCTAGGAAACTTTCTATTAGAATACCTAAGAAAAGGAAATAGAACAACTTTCTGATAGGACCTGGTGAACAAAGTGATTTTTTTCATTGTAGTCCATATATCTTTTTATTGAATTTATTGGGGGTGACATTGGTTAATAAAATTATATAGGTTTCATGTATACAACTCTACAGTACATCTGTACATTGTGTGCTTACCATGTAAATCAAGTCTCCTTCCATCACCATTTATCTTCCCCTCACCTTCTTCTACTTCTCCCCACACCCCCATTTCCCTCTGGCAATCACCACACTGTTGTCTGTGTTCATGAGTCTTCCTTTTTTTTCTTTGCTTCATACTTTCCTCCTTCTCACCCAGCTCCCAACTACTGCTCCTCTGACAACTGCCAATTTGTTCTCTGTATCCACAAGTATCTCTCCACCTTGTTTGTTAGTTTATATTGTTCATTAGATGCCACATAAAAGTGAAATCTTATGGGACTTGTCTTTCTCTGACTGACTTATTTCACTTAGCACAATACTCTCCAGTTCTACCCATGCTATCGTAAAACATAAGATTTTCTTCTTTTCATGGTATTCCATTGTGTAAATGCACCATGGCTTTTTTATTTACTCATCTATTGATGGACACTTGTGTTCATGGATAGGAATGATTAGCATCACTAAAATGT
The DNA here is from genome assembly GCF_021234165.1 of Pteronotus mesoamericanus. Classification (NCBI taxonomy): domain Eukaryota; kingdom Metazoa; phylum Chordata; class Mammalia; order Chiroptera; family Mormoopidae; genus Pteronotus; species Pteronotus mesoamericanus. Next base: position 34,159,876 of record NW_026555285.1, on the reverse strand, counting down.
CCATACTCCCCAAAGCAATCCATGGATTCAACACAATTCTTATCAAGATAGTGAAGGCATATTTTACAGAAGTAGAACAAATATTCTAAAATTTATATGGAATCACAAGAGACCCCAAAGAGCCACAGAAATCTTGAGAAAAAAGAACAGAGTTTGAGAAATCATGCTACCTGATTTCAAACAATACTACAAGACCATAGTAATCAAAACAGCATGTTCCTGGCATAAAAACAGGCATATAGATCAATGGAACAGAACAGAGAGCCCAGAAATAAACCCACCTGCCCTTATAATCAATCAATATTTGAAAAAGGAGGCAGGAATATACAATGGGTAAAGACAGTTTATTAAATAAATGGTGTTAGGAAAATTGTATAGATGGGTGTAAAACAACGAAATTAGACCACTTTCTTACACCATACGCAAGAATAAAATTAAAATGGATTAAATACTTAAATGTAGCCCTGAAACCTTAAAAATCCTAGAAGAAAACATAGGCAGTAAAATCTCAAACATTTCTTGTAACAATGTGTTTTCTAATATATAGTCTCAGGCAAAGGAAACAAAAATAAATAAATAAACAAATGGGACTAATGAAAAGACAACCCACTGAATGGGAGAACATATTCACCAATACATCTAATAAGTGCTTAATATCCAAAATTTATAAAGAACCTATAAAACTCATCACGAAAAAAAATCTTTCCTATTAGTAAATGGACAAAGGACCTGCATAGACACTCTTCCAAAGAGGGCATGCAGCTGACCAATACACCTATGAAGAGATGCTCAATGTCACTAATCATCAGAGAAATCAAATTAAAACCACAGTGCTATATCACCTCCCACTTGTCAAAATGGCTATTATCAATAAGTCAACAAACAAGTGTTAGTGAGAATGTGGAGAGAGGGGAACCTTTGTGCACTGTTGTGAGGAATGCAGACTGGTGTAGCCACTGTGGAAAGCAGCACAGAGTTGCCTCAAAAAATTAAAAATGGAACTGCTTTATGCATCAGCAATTCTGCTTCTGGGAATATATCCAAAAAATGTGAAACACTAATTCAAAGAAATATACGCACCTCTATGGTCGTTGCAGCATTATTTACAACAGCCAAGGTTTGAAGTTTGTTCACATCTTAAAGCTTGGAATCTCTACAACTTTGTCTTTTTTATAAGTATATTGGTATACAATACTATATTGGTTAGTTTTAGGTGTTCAATATAGTGACTTGACATTTTTATACCTTAAAATGTGATCACTTCACTAATTCTAGTTATCATCTGTCACCATGTGAACTTACCACAATGTTACTGACTTTAATCCCTTTTACCTTTTTCACCCGTCCTCCCACCCCCTCTTTTCTGGTAACCATCCCTTTGATCCCTGCTTTTATGAGGATGAAAAAAAAGTAAAAGGATTCCTACAACTTTTTCTTCTTTGGTCTTCTCTTTTTCCCTGTAGACATTCTTTGACATTCTCTTTCGTAACTTTAGCTAAAGCTGAATTCCAAACAACTACCATACCTCCTGATGAGAGCTCTTACAGTGCCAAGAATTGTACATGGAATTTTCCCAATTCTCTTCATCCTTCTAGGTTCCCTTTGAATCATGGTTCAAAATCACCATGATTTACATGGAAATGAAGGTCCAACCCTGGTATAATTCTAGTATCCTTCATTCTTAGATCCACAGCAGTTACCTACACTTGCATATTGTTCATCCTTCTCCTTTTCCTTGTTTGCTCCCTTCTTTCCTTGTCTTGCTCCTTTTCTCTTTTGAAGCCTTATCTCACAGCACTTTCACAGACAGTGGTAATATTCCCACTCCCAGACTCATTCCTCAGATCTTTTGCATCTTTAATTCATCTTCTCTACTGCTATCAAAGTTAGCTAACCTAAAATACAAATCTTGTCATTTTACTTAATGGCCTGATACCTTTCAATCTCTCCTGGCTACCTCTAAGATAAAATCCAAACCCATCAGCCACATGGCCAGGCCACAAACTGCTTGTCTCTTGCTGTACCACTGTCGCGTTCTGCCCTTCAAATAAGACCTCTCTTGTAGCTTCTGGATTGCACATCCGCACTTCCATTCAGATTGCCTCTTCATTCTGCAATTGCACTCCCTTTTCCTTCTCTATCTCCACACCCAAAGAAGAACATCTACAGCTAAGATTTTTTTTTCAAAATTGACTTTTCCAGGAAGGTTTTTGGACTACGTAAATTTAACCACTTCTTCTTTGCACCTTCACTTATTTCTCTACATAACCATATTTTTAGCAAAGAAAAAATTTTGCATTTCTACATTGGACTGTGAACTCATTTAGAACACAGTCTTGTCCTACTTGTTTTATAATACCAGTGTTTCAAAGAGTTCCTAAAGGATAGGAGGTGCTTGCCTTAGGAAACTCTAAGTGTCTGCTACATACCCAAAAATGAATCAGGAAAAGCTGCCCTTTGCATGAAATTTGCTATGCTTTGCGTTATATGACAATAAAACCCCTACCTACCACAAATGCATGGTCAGGTGATAAACCATCTGAGATTAGACATAAAGGAAGGTCACTCCCTACATTTCAGTCTGGAGGACATTAAGTAATAAAGTTGTTCTATATTGGATATGGACTATATAATCCACTTAGACAAATATAGCAGAAACAGACATAGTTATAGTATTAACATGAAGGCAGTGGAGGGCAGAGTCATGAGTACCATAGGCTAGAAGAGAAGAACCTTCTGGGGAATGGCAAGTTGATGGTATGTTGGGGAATGATAAGTAATGGTATTGCTTCTGAGAGGGCTGCTATATACTACATGCTGGACAGAGTAACGATGTTCCAGTTCTTCATGGGGACTGACTATCCTGCAGTTGAAATGGCACTATATGGCATACTTGGAACATATTCCATGATCACAACTGGCTTAAATTATAGATTATAAAATTCAAACTTAATGGCATTTAAACTCTTCATTATCAGAGAGTTTAATAATTTGCACTTTAAAAGTAGAGAATATATTTGATGGTAAAAATAAGATAAATTAAATTCTTAACTACCATATTTCTCCATTATAGGTCTTTGGAAGCCTTCTTGATTAGGCCAACATTTACTACTTATCCTCAGGCTGATATTAAATTTCAGTCTTGAACTGGGGACATTAATTCCCCAATGTCTACTTTATATTTCCTTACATATACAAACTTAGGGACTCTCTTCTTTTTGTTCATCCCCATAAATATGTAGTCAAAGTTAAAAATATGATAAATTAAACAAACACTAGAGAGAAACATCATGAGGAATTCAATGACACCTACGAAATTTCTGGAGACATGATTATGGTCTAGATACAGGTGATATGTGATAAAGGAAGAATTGATGGAGTATATTATATCAAAGAAAGTCTTTGCTTAAGATATTCAATGCATAAATAAATAGCCCACTGTAATTGGGAAACTGGACATTCAGTGAGTAACCACCTTCACAACATTGAGTCTGAGTTGTTAATATGAATAACCTTAGAGTCATAGAATTGTAAAAGTACAGAAAATCTTAGAGATCATCTATTAAAATTCCTTTCTTTCAAAAATTTCAAAACCAAACCGTGGAGATTTTGATTTACAAAATATCAGATAGGTTCCTCAGAAAAATTGGTTCAGGTGAATATTAGAAATAAACAGAGTAAATATGTGAATTATCTGCACATAGAGAATTTCTGAATTCCTAAGTTAATGTTGGATAGTTTTTCATAAAATGGTAATAAAGAGGTAAGGCAGGGAGAGTAATGGGGGAACAATGAGGACAACTGTAACTGAATGATTTTTAAAAATTTAAAAGAAAAAAGAGGCAAGGAAGTTTATAAAAATAGTGTGTGAAAACTTCCACAGGCAGGGAGAGGGAGCCCCATGTGTCTCTTTCAAAGCTGACATGAAAAATTTTAGCAGAAATACCAGAAGTTAAAGATGTTATCCTAGAAATAAATATGAAGAAAAATAAATGTAGAAATTGAATAAAAAAAACATACAGCTGTGTCATATGGTAGCCACGAGACATATGTAATTATAGAGCATTCATATGGCACTCTAAATTGAAATATGCTGTATGTAAAATCTGTACATAACAGATTTTGAAGGCCTAGTATAAAAAATTATTAAATATTTCATTAATAATGTATATATTGATTATATAGTAAAAATATATCATTTGGATATATCATGTTAGATAAAATGTATAATTAAAACTAATGTAGCAGATTTTTTTGCTTTATTTAATATGTCTACTAGAAAATTTAAAATTACATAGGTAGTTCATATTTGTGGTTCACATTATAGTTCTATTACAGTCTTGATATAGAGGATATGTGGGAAATGATAGACAGAAATATTAATTTGAATAACCTTTGTAAGCTAGGCATGTTTCATGTACATTGTTTTATCTAAGAATCATACGATTAAACATCATTTTAATAACTATTATTCTTACATCTTCTAGTTCCAGGAACCTCCATTTGTTTTGTTTTGTTTTTCATCTTAAACAAAATTCTTAAGGCCAGGGTAAAATAAGTTAGAGAGAAATTTTTTCTGAGCATTTAAATATTAGTCTGACACAGACACAAAATTTAGGACCTTCTAAATAATAACTATCATACTATCAGTTGTTCTGGTATATAAAATATGTTCAAGAAAACCTGTTTTAAAAGCTGAATTATTCGAGTCATAAAGGAGAAAACTGGTATTGTTACCCTGTTCTGCTCATTTACATTAAGATAACATGTAGACAGACTATATCCCACCCTTCCTGGATATTTTTAATGGATATGCCCTCTGCCTTTCACTAATGTATCTTATTTCTTCCATTATCTATAAAAGAAGCAAGTGTTCTTTCACCTTGAAAACCGAAATACCTCTTCCCGATATAATCAGATGCTTTCCAATTCCTTTTAAAGGAAAGGAAATTGCTTCTCTGGCTGCCAGCCATCATGAAGCTGAGAACATGTCTCTTGCTAAAGGTAAGGCGCCCTTATGAATGACTTTCTATTGAAAGGAAAGACAATCCCTGCAGTAATTCAGTATAAGCAGCTGTTATTTAGACACTAATGAAAGAAATAAAAATAGATAAATAAAGACACAACTTCCCATGTGTAGCTGTCAAAGGTGACAGTAAGATAGGAAGTCATTTTCAACCAATCAAAACGTTGAGCTTACTTAAAGAAACATGACCAAAAATCCATTTTGCCACTTTGGATTTTTTTTTCTTAATATATAATTAGCCCACCCACTAGAAGAAAGGAAGAAAGAAGGGGAGGAAGGGAGGATGAAAGGAAGGGAGAAAGTGAGGGAAGAAAGGACGGATCGGGAGAGGGCAGAAGGGATCAAAGCAGTAAAACCTTTAATGATGCACATATATGCTTTGAAATATTAAACTTTACTCAGAGGTTAGCCTTTATTTTGCCCTCATGATAAAAGACCACAGATTTTTTGTAGTATATTAATGTCACATTTTATTATAGCTGTCATTTAATAATTGTTTCCTCAATTTGTTGTATTTTTCTCAGTTACAGAAAATAAGGAGTTGTACAGGAGTCACAAAGTCACTTCTATACTATCTGGTTGTGCTTTATTTGATATTATTTATTTTACTTTAAAATTGAAGGCCAAGATACGCAAGTCAGAACAAATAAATTGAACTGTTCTGAAATTTGGCATGATTAAATGTACATTATTTCCCTCCATTGCTTTATCTCTACTTATTTTTATTCTTTGTTTTATTAGCGGTTCTATCTGGGGCTGATCACAAGATTGTGGTTTCACAAAATTTCTTGGAGGTGGGGTTGCTCAGGGACTGATTAGTAACAGCACCAAGACCTCATGCAATCCATTGGCTTCCACAAGGTCATGAATTAAAATATCAAATTATAACAAAACTACTTTTCCAAAACACACTAACAGTCACTAAACACTATCAACCTAATCTTGAGAAACTTTCTCCAGGCACATGAAGTGGAATTAATTTAGTCAGTTACAGTTATTGTGCAATCAATACATTGCTCTATGGAGAGACAGCAAAAAAAAAAAAAAAAAATGCACTGGACATGGTTCATTCCCTGAAAGACAACATAATATCAAGAGGAAGAAAAAACAGTTCCAGGAATCTATTGCTGCATAACAGTTTACTTCAAACCTTAGTGGCTGAAAATAGTCACTTCATTGCTCAAAATTCTGTGGATCAGAAACCTAAGCAAGATTCCTAGAAGACAACTCAGTTCTTGCTCCATACAGCATTGCTTGGAGTGGCGTAACTCTCTCTGGAGAATCTTGTGTGGCTCACTCCCATATCTGGTACTGTGAGGCTGGCAGTTCTGCCCCCATGACATGTGTCTGCACTTGATAGACTGAGTCTATTCTTGTCATTTGGTAGTCTAGGCTGAGCACCTCTCCAAGGGTAAAAATGAAAGCCTCAAGACTTCTTGAGACTTAGGGCCAGAAGTCACATTTAATGCATTCCTTTGGTCAAAACAGATCTCAGGACCAGCACAGATCAAGACAAGGAGAAATAAACTTTACCTCCTGATTAAAAAGTGATAAAGACACATTACTCAGGGGCTAATGAGATGAGAGGAATTGTAGCTACCTTTGAAAACAATATGCCAAGCAGTTGTGAAACAAATGAGAATAAAAAAATAAAGGAATAGTTACAAAAGATTCATATTTATATACATAAATATGCCATAGAAAAATTCTAAGAAGCTGTTACAATACTTAGAATGATCTAAGATGAGGTATTCAATCTTTTTAAAATTAATATCCGTTTTCTTATAAGCTTAAGGAGTGCAATAGAGACTCGAGAAGGCTGGCAGGGCACCCATGGGTGGCAGCTCCAGAAAGATATTGAAATGGCCAGCTGGATCCCCCTGTGAAGAGTGGGGTCTAAACCATAAGAGGGATCACCAGTCTACAGTACAAAAAGTACACAGAGAACAACCAGCTGCAAAAAGCGGCAGGGTTGCTCTCTGCTTAAGATGCAAAAAGCTGTTTAAAGGGCAAACACATAAATTTTTATTTGCAGCCACTTACCCTGGGCTCTGGCAGAGGTGGGAGCAGAGTAGGCTAGAGACACCTGAGGAGAGGCTGGGGAAGAGGCTTTGGGGAGAGAACTGAGAGAGTAGCCAGCAGGATCCCGGTGCTGACTCATCCCCCACACAGCAGCAGCCATCTTGCTCAGGCAGACCACTCCCTGAGTAGCAACAGCGTCAGAGGACACAACAGCCCCACCCCAGGAGGGACTCAGCCCTGGCGCAGAAGTGCCAAAGCCTGACTGCTGAGTACAGAGTAGCAAGCACAGATAGTAGATCCCTGGTTAAAGGGGATGCAGAGTGGTCTAGAGACACCTGAGGAGAGACTAGAGACATAGGCTTTGGGGAGAGAACGGAGAGAGTAGCCAGTGGGATCCCAGTGCTCACTCCTCCCCCATATGGCAGCAGCCATCTGGCTCAGGCAGACCACTCCCCTGAGTGGAAGCAGCGTGAAAGGACCCAATAACCCGCCCCCAGGAGGGACTCTGCCCCACCTTGCGATGTCTATGCTGGCCTATTGAGTGCAGAGTGACTGGATTAACAGCTGAAGGAGACAGCCACAGACAGTAGATTCCTGGAAGTCTCGAACAGACTACCTAAGGTCAGACAGGGTCAACGTCTGACATAATCAAAGGCAAATCCAGAAAGAAAAAACAGCAGTCTCCTACCATAGAAGTTCATACCACAAAGACAGGAAATCAAGATAGATCAATTTAAGAAGCAGAAACAAAAAAGAAGAGCCTCACTAATAATGGGAAAACAAAGAAACACCCCCTGAGTCAAAGGGAAAGGAGGAATCCCCAGAAAGATTGCTAAATGAAACAGAGGCAAGTAAACCATCAGATATTGAGTTCAAAACAATTCTAAGGAAGCTCAATGAGCTCAGAGAGAATTACCAAAAACTACAGAGAAACTAGGAGGAACTTACTGCAAACTATATCAGCATGAAAAAGGATATAGAAACTATCAAGAAGACACAAGAGGAAATGAAGAATACACTTTCTGAATTGAAGAACACAGTAGAAGGAATCAAAAGCAGGCTAGATGAAGCAGAGGATCAAATCAGCAAGCTGTAGGGTAAGGTAGAAAAAAAGCTCCCAGAAAGAGCAAGAAAATGAAAAAAAGACTCAAAAAGAATGAAGAGGCATTTATTAAAATGCAGGACAACCTGAAACATAGTACTATTTGTATAATAGGGATACCAGAAGGAGAAGAAGAAGAGCAAGGGATAGAGAACCTGTTTGAAAAAGTAATGATGGAAAACTTCCTTAATTTGAGGAAAGAAAAAGTCACACAAATCCAGAAAGCACAGAGGGTCCCAATCAAGAGGAACCCAATGAGGCCCACTTTAAAACACATCATAATTAAAATGGAAAATATCAAAGACAAACAGAGAATCCTAAAGGCAACAAGGAAGAAAAAGGTAGTAACATATAAGGTAGCCCCAGGAAGGCTAGCAGCTGACTTCTCAACAGAAACACTACAAGCCAGAAGGAAATGGCAAGAAATATTCCAAGTCATGAAAAGCAAAGGTCTGCATCCAAGACTGCTCTACCCAGCAAGGCCCTCAATTAAAATGGAAGGCAAAATAAGGAGTTTCCCAGACAAAAGAAGGCTAAAAGAATACACCTCCACCAAACCAGCATTGCAAAATATGCTAAAGGGACTTCTTTAAGAAGAGGAAGAAAAAGAGTCTATGAGTAGCCAGTTCCTTTCAGTCACCAATACTTTATATAGCCAATATTTTTAATACTTATTAATCTGGTTGTGACAATGATGTTATTTTAATTGTTACTTTATTATTTGTTCAAACTAAACCTGTTTTTGTGTATTTCTTGCCTATTTCTATTATTTTTAGAAAGCTTTAAATGACTTTTTGGTATTACTTATCCATTTTTTGATTAAAGATTTGTAGACCTTTTTCCCTTAAAAAAAGCTATTAACCCTTTTTTTAGATGTGTTGAAAATACTTTCTTATTCTATTACTTGTCCTTCAACTTTTTTATATGTATATTAATATATAGTCTTAAATGTTTACTATAGTCATATTGTCAATATTTTACTTTATTGCTTCTGGGTTTGAATATTTTACTTCATGATAAGAAAAATATTATTTTGTGTCTTCTCCTACAACTCCTTAGATTTTACATATTGATTTTTAAATCACCTGAATATTTCTTGTATGATGTGTGAAATAGGGCTCTATATTTGTTTAATTTCAAGTAAAAGTGATCCATGCACTTTATATGTTAAATAAGGCTTATTCTCCCCATTGATTTGAAATATCAATTTAATCATATATTACATTGTTAGATATATATGTTTGTTTCCAGAATGCTCATTTTATTTCATTGATCTCCTTGATTATTCCTGTGCTGGTGTCATGTTGTTTTAATTGATGAGACTTTATAAAATAAATAAAATAAATAAATAAATAAACAAAATCACCAGGACATGTGACTGTGGATAATAAAATCTCTAAAAAGGTAAGTTGGAGGTGAAATAAGTAGATGCATGTATGCTGACCAAAATATTTATTACATCAAGCCAAAATGAGGAGACAAATTGACAACTGCCCCACTGTCATACCACTGTTCCCAAAAAACAAAAAAAAACAAAAACAAAAAAAAAAAACAACTAAAGCCATTAACCTTATTTAAATCAGAACTTTATGACCAAGGTTTAGTATTTTAGAAATGTTGTCCCCAACACACACACAATATGTAAATAAATGAATAAATAAATAAGCTCCCTGTAACTCTGATTCAAAGAAAAATAGATTCTGCAATAGTGTAATTAAGACAACTTTAAGAATGATAAAGTGTGAAGGCCACCTGTCTATGGAGATCTTTATTCAATGGTAGTTAAAATGCATAATATTAAATTTCTTCATTTTTAAGTAAGACAGGCAAAATACAGTCAGAATTCAGCTATAATTAAGAAAGAATAAAATATCTTGAAATTATGAAAAACAAAGTTAATAAATTATATAGCAGAATAACAGGAGAATGGAAATATAGATTCAAGAGCTGGTTCATCAGAAAGACTAATAAAATAGACAAACTTTCTGACAAGATTAAGAAAAAATAAATGACAAATTTCTTGTAGGTCTTCAGAAAAATGTATAACAGCAAGAATATTTTTGTAAATATGGAAGAATATTAATAGAATTCTGTGTTTATAGATGTTTTCCAAAGAAAAATTATCTTTGGAGAAAGTTACAAAAGATTAGAATTTGTTCATCAGGTATTAGAACTCTTAAATAGAACAATAACCAGTAAAATACCTGCAATGTTTTCAAAAAAGGCTTCAATAGAAAACTTTGTTCTTCTCACATATTCTTCTCATATGTTTAGCAGTAAGTTAAAAGAATTGATAATTACAGTGCTATTGAAATTGGTCAGGCACATAAAAATAGATGAAACCATCTAACTTACTTTCCTGAAGTACTAGGTGTCATTAACGTTATCTCCCACAAGAAAAATAGCAAATAAATGTTCCTCAAAGTGAGTTTTACAAAATTCTGGTTAGCTTGGATTATACTAAATACCCCTTGGGAAAATTGGGAGTTTCTAATTAAACATAATTTTAAAATGCTAAATTTAAGTAAAACTAGTTTGTGACTGCAAGATTTAATCATAGTATTTAAGTGATAATAGATAATCTGTGGCCATTTTTAAATTCCTTTAACTATGGAAAATTCTCTTGTCAGACAAGGATTCTGAAAAATATCCTACTTGAAATATGACCATAAGCCTATCTAAATTATACATAAAGAAAGTAAATCTTAAAGAATCCATGAAATCCACTACTGTCTTGAATAACAGCACACAATAACAAAGTATAGTCAATTCCAGTCATAGAAAAATATTAGAAAATCTTCTATTACATCAAAAATAAGATAAAAATAAGGCAATAGAAATAAGGCAAATGAAGCACTTGTAATTACATTCAACATCCTCTTATAAAACTTTAATAAATTATCGATAGATAATTATTTAATATAATAAAGGAATATCTAAAAAAACAGATGTAAAATAGTATCTATCTTAAATAATAGCTAATGTCACATTTGATTATGACAGAAATATTTCCAATAAAGTCAAAAATAAGATTAGGATACAAACTATTGCCATTATAACTAATTTAATATTATTCACTACATTAACAGCTTTTGGAAATCCCAGATGATGTACTAAGAAAAAATAGCCTTGAAAAGGTAAAGTCGATAAAATTATCATTATTTGATAATGAAATAATTTGTAATTATCTATATCTAAGGATGAAAATGAAAGAAGATGACATTAGAGGAGAAGATGACATTAGAACATTCATCAAAATATAAGCTACCATACAATTTTCCTCAAAAAAAGTGACACACACACTCGCTTATGCTTATGCTATTATTCTTTTGGGGAGAGGAATGAAATTTGGTAAACTTAATCTTTGACCTTTTCTGAGTTTCTCAAGATTAATGCAATGATATTACAATAATTCTAGTCAAAAATATGTCATTTTCATAAGTGTATGGTAATTTTGTAGGCAAAATGCTTGGAATTCTTAGTCTTAGTCTTACAACTTCACCCACATGGTATAATTTAGAACATTATCATGGGAAGGATGCATCAACTCCTCCACAGAACCAACCATAGGTCAGATAAGCTGTACAAAATTTTGTATCCTTTGAGAGGATTCAAAATCCCTTTATTCTTACTGGAAATTTGAAAAATGTTTGTTGCTACTTTGAGGAATTTCAATGGTATTTTCAGACAACATTTTCCCAAATGCCCCTGTAGGGAATTACAGCCACTTACCCTTCACCCTTCATCTGGACTTCTAAGAAACACAAATTCACCCATAAACTACCAAGTTTATGGCAAACTTGGTAAAGTAGTTAGAGATTTAGACGGGGACCAAAATTATTCACATAAGCTTAAAACAGAGAACCAGGATTATCTTTAACTCATTGAACAAGAGAAAAACTCTAGAAAATAAAAGAGACTAGTGTGTCTTCACAGGGCAAAATTTTAAACTATTCTCATTAATTAGCAGTCATGAATGTTATTAATAATTGATTAACATAAATGGTAAAAAATACTCTTAATTATTTTGGAAGGCTAATTAAAATCAACATATGCATCAACAATAATGACAGAAATGATGAGATTAGACCCATGATTCTCAAATGAAAACACTTTTGCCCACTTTTCCTTCCCCATCACCCCAGATGGGACATTTAACAATGTCTAGAGACCGTTTGGGTTATGAATACTATGAGTAAGGGTGCTGTTGGCATCAATTGTGTATAATCTGCTAAACATCCTACACAAGGTAGCCTCCCACAACAAAGATGTATCCGGCCCAAAATATCAATACTATCAAGATCAAGTAACCCTGGATTAGATAAAGTGCTATATTGTGGTTATGATTTCTTTAGGAAAAAACTTCTATTTTCTTCCCAAAGAAGCAATGCCTATGTTCTTAGAAATAAATTGACATGTCATTCGGATCCATATATGATTTGTTACTATGTTTTCTGAGTCTTAACTTATTTGCGAATAAGTTCCTTATATTAACTAATGTTAACCTCACAGCAACTCTGTGAAACACTGTGGCAGAAAATTAAATGATCTTATTAGCCATTCTCTTCATTTGTCTCAGTCTTGAAGCCAGAAACATGGCTGCTTACCCAAAGAATTTATTTCTCAACATCCCTTGTAGCAAAAGGTGACCTGTTAGCAAAGGGTAATGTAATATATGAGCAGTTCCCAGGTATTTCCTATAAAACAATTGTCGTAAGATCCCCTCATAGTTTTCTCCTTTTTGCTAGATGGAAACAGTGAAAATAGTAGTAACCACCCTATACCCACATGTTGCAGCTATGTGTGAGGACTATAGGGCCATTTTTCTATTCTAAATGCTCCCCTATCTTTGGACTATTATGTAAGAAATAAATTGCTGTATTTTTTTCATACTCTGTAGTTAGAGGTTTTGTTATAGTACTATTGGGTTGGCCAAAAAACCCATTTAGTGTTTTCCATAAAATAAAAGACATTTTTCATTTTCACCAATAATTTTATTGACTTGGATATTTTCAGTATATCAGCTATCTCCTGTCTGGTATAATGTTGATTGTTTTCAATTAATGTCTCGATTTGATTGCTACCTCTCAACTGCAGCTGGTCCACCCGACTGTGGAGCATCGTCCAGCAAGAAATCTTCAGCATGAAACTTCACAAACCATTTTTGACATGTTCGCTCAATCACAGCCCCTTCTCCATACGCTGCACAAGTCTTTGTGTGTGTGTGTTTCAGTTGCATTTTTACCTTTCTTGAAATGATAAAACAAATATGCCAACAATATTGTATATTTTCTTCCATCTTCAATATTAAAATAACTACACAAAAATTCACCAAATTTGATGTTTTTTTTAAAATTTATGCTGATATGACAGCTGTCACAATACAGTCTAACAAAAATGGTTTTGGATGATGTTAAAGACTACTAGAGCCATCGTACAGGGGGAAAAAATGAGCTTTTTTCCAGCCCAATATATTGTCCTACATTCTAGCTATTACAGAGGTACTATCATTATCACCATTTTTAAATATGTAGGTAAGAGAAATTAAGGAAGTTAAAGAAAGCAACAACTCATAAGTTGTAAAGGCTGAAGTCAAACAAAGTGTAACTTCAGGCCCCATGGTGCTGACCACCCAGTACTATCCCCGTAGCCAAAGCCTGTAAAAGACATTGTACTGTTGTAACTACATGATTTCAAGAAACTCCTCTAAAGGATTTTTACACCATTGTTCAAAGGGAATTGGCATTTTCGAAAGGAGAAGAGGTAAGGGTAGTTACATTACATCTGAATGAAGCAATTGTCCCAATTCCATGGAAAACTTGAATTTATCTTTTCCCTTAAGGGGAAAAATTGAACAACTTTAAACATCTGATTGAACCAGAGTGCCACTGAATGAATCACGCAGACTTGGTGGACTATGTTGACAATAGGCACAACCTAATGCTGTAGTCAGTCTTGGTACCCATCACTGTTTGCTTGACAAGAAGATGAAGAAGCAATCTAAGAAAGAAGGGGTGGTGCATACAAAGCCAGTAATGTCATTAAAAATGTACCAAAAATAACATGAAAATCCCTATGCTATTTCAGGAAAATAATCTTGACCATCTACCAAAGAGTAGGATTATTGATGTTACTTAGGAAGTGTCATAATATCTGCTTTAGGCAGGAAACATTTTGCTTCACAAATCTTAGGAGGAAGGATATAATATTGTAAGAATATATAAAGATCCCAGAAATTTGAGAGCACCAGTGTTTCACAGGAACTACACCAGGAAAGCCATCAGAAACCGAAGTCTCCCCGCCGCCCCCTTGAGATCATAGTTTTATACATTTCTGCCTTTTTCTGTTAGACCAGTTCATTCCTCTGCCTGTCTGTCAAAGCCCTTCTGCTTCAGCTTGCACAGGTCTCCAGGTGAGCACTTCAGCCCCCTCTACACAATCGCAACTCTTCACAAGTCATTGTGATGCCCCTAAGGTTAACTGCCCTAGGCAGGTCTGTTGCCTAATTCTAAATTCCTCAGAGATGGATCTGATCAGCTCTTTTCACATTTTCTTGAGCCAAGCTGTACGAGTCCCAAATTTCTGCCTTGCTGAAATGGACTTGCTGCCTTGGGCTAAATCCACATCCATGGTCCAGTAAGTATCAGCCAGATGGTGCGGTTGCAGGGTACATGACAAGAACACACCCACTCATTAGCAAGCAAGGACTCAGCAACTTCCCTCTGAAGGCGCTTGGGAAAGAGCATGTCATTGTAAACAAGTCTGGTACAGCTTTGATAATTTTGCTTAACTGATGAACTATTTTCAACTCAGATACTAATCAAAAAACTATTCGTTCTGCCAGATGCAACTGAATGAAATATGTTTGTCCTTGTGGCAATGGGCAAGAATGCAGGGTCAGCTGAGCAGAACACACAGAACACAGCAAAACATGGGGGTTGTCTGGAACGTGTGGATAGAAAGCAGAGGTGCAGGACCAACACACAGAAAAGGAATCTACTAGATGAGATTCATCAGTTTTGAGTAAAAGAGATTTACTCTGGCCAGCTCGAGTGTATAAAAAGATAACGTGTTTAGTAGATATAGGGGTAGCACTGAGAAGTAACAGGGAAACTCAGGTAGCAATCAGGTAGTTTTTAGAGAGTCTAAGTTAGAAAACCTACTTGAGAAGTCCATCCAGGTATACTACAGCTGAAATGAATAGGTCCAACCATTTTTTTTAAAACAAGGCATCAAGTTTTTGCCAGATGGGAGGGCTATAGGGGAATGGGTGAAGAAGTGAGGGGATTAAGAAGTGCAAATAGTTACAAGATAGCAATGGGAAGTACAGTATAGGAAATGGAGTAGCCAAAGAACTTACGCGCATGTCCTAGGAATAGGAACGATGGTGTGAGGATTGCCTGACAGAGTGGGAGGTGCTGGGTGGAGGGGAGAAAAGGGGAGTAAATTGGGACAACTGCAATAGCATAATCAATAAAATACAGGGTCTGGCACAGATAACACCCCCTTTTATTACAAATCTTTTGTTACAAAATCATAAGTGTGTAATTCTGTAACATAACAATATCACACTCAGACACACCATATGACATTTTAGGTGAAATGGTTAAATTGCTATCCATCTTGTGCAAGACATTCATGTACCCTACCAACCACACTCAAGCAGGCGTAACTTCTGTGGGGCCCTGAATAATTTTAAAAAATAAGACATATATTTTTATTTATCTTTGATTTTAATTACAGTTTACATTCAGTATTATTTTGTTTTAGCTTCAGGTATAAAGAGCATAGTGCTTAGAAAATCATATACTTTACAAAACATTCCCTCCCATATTTCTAGTAGTACCCACATTGCACCATACATAGTTATTACAATATTATTGACTATATTCCCAATGCTGTGCTTTACATTCCCATGATTATTTTGTAACTACCAATTTGTACTTCTCAATCCCTTCTACTTTTCCACCCAGTCCCAACCCCTTCTCCTCTCAATCATTTTTAATTTATGTGTCAATTTCCCCCTCTACTCAAATCCTCAGAAGTCCAAGAGTTCCCAATTAAGCCTGAGAAGGAGAAAACACCTTCACTAAAAAATGGTACCTAAAGGTAATAAGAGAATTTCCCAAAAGAAAACCTGATGCTATTTATAAAGTTAAGAAGGAATGGTTGTTGGACAGAAAATAATAACAATGTTCTCTACAAAAACTGTTTCTTGAGCAATAAGTAATTAGGAGATGCAGGTGGCAGAATAATAATAATAATAATGAGAATGATTTCTTCAAGAATACTATTGAAATGACTGGTTTATAAAAGTGTACATTGAACATATACAGGTAAAACTAAACCAAATCATCCACTGGGAATAAAGATAGTAACTAAAGTGTGCATAACTGCTTTCTATGGACTAGAAACCTTTCTAAATACATTTCATTTATTAACCCATTTAGTCTTCACTTCAATGCCATGAAGCTGTCAGTTAAGTCCCACCCGGAAAAAGAAAAGCAAGGCACTGAGAGGTTAAGTAACTTACATGAAGATCCATGTTGGAAGCTACTGAGAGATCAGGTTTCCCACAATTGGCTTCTCCCCATGCTCTACCCAAAAACCCATTGCAAGTTTCTTTAAAAAAAAAAAGAAAAGATTTTATTTATTTATTTTTAGAGAGAAGGGAAAGGTAGGAGAAAGAGAGGGAGAGAAACATCAAGGTATGGTTGCCTTTCACGCACCCCCTACTGAGGATGTTGCTGGA
The DNA here is from genome assembly GCF_021234165.1 of Pteronotus mesoamericanus. Taxonomy (NCBI): domain Eukaryota; kingdom Metazoa; phylum Chordata; class Mammalia; order Chiroptera; family Mormoopidae; genus Pteronotus; species Pteronotus mesoamericanus. The sequence continues at coordinate 34,142,974 of NW_026555285.1, read as the reverse complement.
AAACCAGGTATGTGCCCTGACTAGGAACCGAACTGGCAAACCTTTGGTTCAGAGACTGGCATTCAATCCACTGAGCTGCACCAGGGCCCATTGCAAGGTTCTTAGGAAAAGAAAGGAATGGAATGGAAATGTACTACAGAAAGGCCAAGGGGCACAAGAGAGTAATGGGGGAGGAGGGGAATGCGGACAATTGTAATTGAACAATTTTTTTTTTTTTAAAGAAAGAAAGACAGACCAAGGAACTAGAGAAGGAAATCAGCAAAACTTAGACAAAGCAAGAGGAGAAATCTAAATTAGATAAAACTAGGAGATCTCCTGATGATGTGTTAATCTTGGGATTTCACTGACTTTTTAGTTAAGAGAAAAACAGGAATTAAGAAGAGAATCTCCTGCATGTTGCCTATAGTTTCTTAAATCTGGAGGTGCTAAAGTTCATTATATAGTAGATATCTTATTCTGAATTATGAGGTCAGACGTTCCCAGCTAATCTTGCCCTCTTATCTTCCCAGATTCGAGCTTTCCCCACTGTGGACCCCTCCAGCAAGAGTTGTTACAGATGGATGAAGTGATACATGAGACTTGGGTATTTTCAGTTTATGCCATTGCAGGAAGAAAACATTTTGTGTAGTTTTCCTGCCTACTTTTAAATGACATGTAAACGAGGGGAATTTCTGCTCACCAGATTAATTCTATTCTGGTTTGATTCCAGGAAAAGAAGAAGATGAAGAAGTAAGAGGGCTAGGAGGAGCCCAGCTATCATGGTCTGCATCCCCTCATTGGTTAATCGTTTACATTGCAGTCTTAAGAATTTCACTTCTTTTCCTTCATGTTTGTCTTCATGAACAAATTAAATGGCACTCCGAATCACAATTGTTTGTAAACGAGAGAGGATTATTTGGTTCGTAGGAAAGGCTTGTCTACAATTTTAGATAAACTTAAATCCTGTCTACCGGAAACAGGCAAACATTAGTCCTAAAGTAACAAACTGACTATCTTTTTGTCTCCAACTCCCCTTTGCTGCTTATAATATGGTTAATTGGCCACTGACGGTAGACTAAACTGTTTGAAATTAGAGAATTTCACTAACAATACACATTTATGTGGTAAATAAAATAGGGAATGCTAGTGTGTTCAGTTTCCTGATGCTCTTTCTATATTCATACCTGAGTATTTCCAAAGAATAAAAGAGAGGAGGCAGATCCATCCAAGGGCAAGGAGAGATGAATTTCCAATGTAATTTATCATTGCTTTCCTACTCTCTCGTATTTCTTAAATTAAAAAAGAAAAACACACACATAAAAACAAAAACACTTCCTTTTCCTCCCTACTAAGAAACACTAAGTTAAAGCATTAGGACAAAAGTGAGAGGCCACAGAAATGTCACTAAGTAGTTAACATCAAATTCTAAATCTAGTTCTATTTCTTCACTTTTTTTCCTTTTAGCTGTCTTTTTCTTTCCAGGCTTATAGAGATATAATAGTTCTTCAACATTGTCTAAGTTTAAGATGTACCATGTGTTGATTTGATACACTTGTCTTTTATGAAACTATTACCACAGTGGGGTTGGTTAACACCTCCATCACCTCACATGATTACATGTGGGGATGAGAGAGAGAAAGAGAGAGAAATACTCTCTTAGCAGAACTAGTGTCTTAGCAACTTTCTACCATTTTACTCTGTTTCTCTAAGTCCAGCTGCTTTAGATTCCACAAATAAGTGATCCATACAGCATATCTTTCTCTGTCTGACTTATTTCACTTTGCATAATGCCCTCAAGACCCATCCATGTTGCCTCAAATAGCAGGATTTTCTCTTCTTTACCATGGTTGAATAATATCCATATGTATATATCACATTTTCTTCTTTTTTAATTAAATTTATTGGGGTAGCATTAGATATTGTGCTGCTGATTAATAACATCACATTTTCTTTATCCAGATTATCTATAGACAGATACTGAGGCTGTTCCCATATCTTGACTATTGTCAATAATAATATATCTCCTTGAGATCCTAATTTCATTTCATTTGTATACATACACAAAAGTGGGCTTGCTGGATCATACGGTAGTTCTATGTTTAAGTTTTTGAGAAACATCCATACTCTTTTTCATAAGGGTTGTACCAATTTACATTCCCACCATAAGTACACAAATGCTTTCTTTTCTCTACATTCTCACCAATGGTTGGTTCCCTCTTGTATTTTATATAACAGAGCCATTGTAGCAGGTGAGAAGTGACATGTCATTGTGGTGGTGATTTGTGTTTTTCTAATGATTAGGGATGTTGAGCATTTTTTCATGTATTTGTTGGCCAACTGGATAACTTCTTTAGGAAAAATGTCTATTCAGTTCCTCTGCCCATTTTTAATGCCTTTTTTTTTTTTTGCTATTGGATTAATTGTATGAATTCTTCATATATTTTGAATATTAACTTGTTATCAGATTTAACTTGCAATTGTTTTCTCTCACTCTATAGGTTGCCTTTTTATTTGTTGATTGTATCTTCTGCTGTGCAGAAGACTGTTTGGTTTCATGTACTCCCACTTACTTATTTTTACAATTTGTTGCTTGTGCTTTTGGCGTCATATCCAAAAAATCATTGCCAAGACCAATTACAAGATTTTTCTCTATGTTCTCTTCTAGGAGTTTTATGGTTTCAGGGGTTATGTTTAATTCTTTAATCCATTTTGAGTTAAATTTTGTGAGTGGTGTAGCACAGAGGTCCAATTTCCTTCTTCTGAATGTGATTCTCCAATTTTCCCAACACAATTTTTTGAAGACTGCAGTATTTCTCCATTGACTATTTTTGGCTTCTTTGCCAAATATTAGTTGACCATAGATGTGAGGTTTTATTCCTGGGCTCTGTATTATTCTGCTCTTTTGGTTTATATGTCTGTTTTTATACCAGTATCAAACTGTTTTGATTACTGTAATTTTATAATATAGATTAAAATCAGGGAGCAAGATGTCTCAAGCTTTACTCTTTGCTGGCAAATTTTTTTTGGCTCTTTGGGGTCTTTTGTGGTTCCATATAAATTTTAGGATTGTTTTTTCTGTTTCTGTGAAAAATGTCATTGGAATTTTGATAAGCATTACATTCAATCTGAAGATTGATTGGGTAGCATTAGCATTTTAATGATATTAATTATTCCTATCTATGACACAGAATATCTTCCATTTCTTTGTGTCTTCTCCAATTTTTTTCATCATTGTCCTATAATTTTCAGTTTACAGACCCTTTCACCTCTTTGGTTAAATTTATTCCTAAGTATTTTATAGTTTTTGTTATATGTGATTATGAATGGAGTTGGTTTTCTATTTATTTTTCAGAGACTTTTTTATTATATAAAAGTGAAACTGATTCTGCATGTTGTTTTCTATCCTGAAACTTTATTGAATTGGTTGATTAGTTCTAACAGGCTTTTTGTAGAGTTTATAGGATTTTCTAAATATTTGATCATACCATCTGTGAACTAAGACAGCTTTACTTCTTCCTTTTAAATATGGATTACAATATTTTTTTTTCTTGCCTGATTGCTCTGTTTAGGACTTTCACATCAAATAGTAGTGATAAGATTGGTTGGGCACCATTGTCTTTTCCTTCTTAGAGGAAAGACTTTCAAACTTTCACTGCTGAGTATGATGTTGGCTGTAGGCTTTTCATATATGGTCTTTACTAAATTGAGGTACATTCTATACTCTATTTGGTGAGAGTGTTTTTTACCATGAAATGATGTTTTATTTTATCAAATGTTTTTTCTCTGTCTATTCAAATAATCATAAGATTTTATATCTTTTATTTTATTAATGCAGTATAGCACCTTTATTGATTTGCATCTGTTGAACCATCTTTGCATCCCAGGGATAAATCTCACATGGTGTATGATCCCTTTAATGTGTTGTTGAATTCAGTTTGCTAATATTTTGCTGAGGATTTTGGTGTCTATATTATATATCTATATCAGAGATATTCATCTGTAGTTCTCTTCACTTGCAGTGTCCTTATCTAGCTTTGGTATTGGAGTAATTCTGGCCTTGTAAAATAAGTTTGGAAGTGTCCCCTCCTCTTCAATTTTTGGAGTAGAAAATAGGCATTAATCCTTCTTTAAATGAGCACCAGAGATATCATTTAGTCTCAGGCTTTTCTTTTTTGGGAGATTTTTTATTACTGATTTAACCTATTTGCTAGTATATGATTTGTTCATAGTTCCTGTTTCTTCATGATTCAGTCATGGTAGGTTTTATATTTTTAGGGTTTATCCATTTCTTCTAGGTTATCCCATTTGTTAGTGTATAATTGTTCATTGTAGCAACCTGAGATACTTTATATTTCTCTATTTTATTGCTATTAAAGTACAGTTGTCACCATTTTCCCCCTCTACTCCCCCCTCCCCGCCCCACCCATCCTCACCTCCCACCCTTGAACCTACCTTCTCTGGCTTTGTCCATGTGTCCTTTATACGTGTTCCTTGATGCCCTTTCCCCTATTTTCCCCCATTATCCCTCTCTCCCCTCCCCTCTGGTTACTGTCAGTTTGTTCTTTATTTCAACATCTCCAGTTATATTTCGCTCGCTTGTTTGTTTTGTTGATTAGGTTCCACTGATAGGTAAGATCATACGGTATTTGTTTTTCACCAACTGGCTTATTTCACTTAGCATAATGTTTTGTATTTCTGTGGAACCAGTTGTAGTATCTCCTCTTTCATTTTTTATTTTGGTTTATTTATGAGAGCTGAGAGGATCATTCTTGGTCCTAAGCTGTGACACCTTAGGAGAGGGGTGACATAGACAAAGTAAAACTGCTCCTTTTACCCTCTCCAATGCACCCGAGCTTGTGTTTATTTTTTGCTCCCACAGTGTGCTGGAGCTTCTTTGGTAACCTGGACTTCCACAGACGCTCACTCATCTGTGGGTAATTGTCTAATACAGTGTTTTTTAGGGGCTCCTGGACCATGGTCAGAGGGGCTGGGGCTGGTTCATGGACCACTGCGAGACCCACAGCTGAGATTAAGGTCTATAGGCCTATTGCCTGACCCATGAGCGGGTGAGACTATGCTCAAGTCACATGGTATATGCTATTTGATGCCACAGCTCCCACAAAGGCACTTTTTCTTCCATGAATAGATGCCAAATTGTTCCCTTTGGGTCAGGGGGTGAATGACACAAATGAGAAACATCTTAAAGATCAGCCACAACCCTAACATTATTCCCCTTTTAGCTCTCATGAGCACATACTATATACTAGGCACAAGGCCAATCACTTTTTTGGCATTATCCAAGTTAATAACCTGACAGTAATTTGATAAAGCAATTTCTATTATCATTATCATTATTATTATTGTAAAAATGAAAAAAAAATGTTAAGTAACATTACAACTATAAATAGAACTTGCATCCAGTTCCCCTTGACTTTAAAAACATTCATGTGAATCATGGTGTGAACAAGCTTTACTTTGCTTTCCAGTCTTTATTTTTCAAAATTTAGTTATTATGTACCAGGCGCTCTCTCTAGACAATGGAGATATAAACAAGTAAATAAAATAGCCAAAGACCCTGCCCTCATGAGACCTATATTTTAGAAGAGAAAGCAGATACAAATTATGAGTTTGTGTTGTTTTGTTTTGTTTTTAATATGTAATTCTAAGTAGTAATAAGTGCTGTGAATACTCAAACAGAATAATTAAGCTGGAGAGTACCTGACAGGAGATTAAATGCTCAGAATAGCCTCTGAGGAAAGACTGCTCTGAGAAAGTAGTATTTGAGCTGAGATCTGAATGGTGACTCGGTACCAGCCATGTAAAGGCTGGGCGTAGACTCTTTTAGGTAGAGAAGAGGGTTCATGATGATACTCTGAGGAACAGGCAGGACCTATTAAAGAGACGGCGTGTCCAATGTGTCTTAGCTACAGTACGCAAATGGGAGGGTATAGAAAATAAGTTAGAGAAACAAGAGAGTGGTTTAATATGTCATTATATATGTATTTACATAGTTGTATAATATATTTAACATACATATTAACATGTATCAAATGTATATTAAACTTTAGCAAAAATACATATCAAACATCTAGTTAGGTTCATTGTTAGGAAAAGGAATAAGATTAGGAAGCAAGGGTTGGGTTACCAGGAGGGACTTTTACTTTATCTGTATTGTTATCTTTGGCAATGTGAACATATTTATGTATAACTTGAAGAATTAAAATAAAAATAAAATAAATAACTGAAGGAAAACTTCTTAGGTGTAAGCGAGAGAAATAAGTCATTATCATACTTAGCCCCAAGAGCACATTAATTTTTTTATCAGAAAGAGGCACAAAATCTATACCAAATCACAGATTTCAACATCCATATGTTTAAAGTTGGAAAATGAAATTAAATCCAGAATTTAAGAAAGATCATAAGATCAGTTTATTTTTATATCATTCAGAATTTGTACAGATGGGTTATCACACAAAGAAATTACTCTCATCATTAACCTCTATTAATTTGAAACTGTTGAAAAATGACATGAATAAAAGAGAAGCAAGAGAAGCTTCTAAGTTTCTCTTCCATCATACAGTTCAGAAAGAAACACAGGAGCAATTCAATTAGCAGTAATTGTTTATAAAAATCCAATCCTTTATGCAGGTCTAAATATGAGTATCCTGTTATCGGTATGATCACATACAGATAGTAAGTCTTACTTAAATCAGGTGCAAGAGCAGATGTGATTCCTTGGATTTTTTTCTTTCATCACGCATAGCCCCTTTTTAGACCATATGATGTGGTTAAAAAAAGTTATATGTATTTCAAAGAAAGGTTATAAAAATATCATCATTTAGTACATTGGTGAAACTTTAGCTCTAAATAAGAAAAAGCTGTAAACATGGTTTTGGATTTATATCTATATTTTTATCTCTTACATGTAACTTGGATAGCATCAATATTATGCTAATTAAAGGCAATTCTACTCTGTATTTTAATTGTAAGGGACTGAGTGGGCACCATGGCAAAGAGAATAAATGATTAGAGACTTTGGGGCTAAAATGCAACATTTAGCTTGATGAGCATGGGCACCAACACCTTTCTAGATAATGTGCCAGCTTGGGAAGGAATTCAACCCATGGAAGAGGGTAAAATTCTTGAATATGGTCCGGGGGCAAAGTGGGATAATTTTTTAGTAGAATATGGTGATGTGTCATTGAAAGTATTTTCCAAGGAGTTCCTTAGGAATTTTGTACTAGGTTCCTATAATTCATATGTTAATATTAAACCCCCCCAAAATTAAACCAAAAGAACAATCAATTTAAATAGCTAAGTCAAAGAATTGGAAAGCAATGGAAAACCCTCTTAAGAATTTATCAAATAGAAGGCTCTACTTAGCGATAGCAATCCTGAGAAAGAAGAACAGAGTTAGAAGAATCACACTATCTAATATTAAATTATACCAGAAGGCCATAGTAATCAAAACATCATGGTACTGGCATAAAAACAGACATACAAATCAATGGAACAGATTAGAGAGCCCAGAAATAAACCTGCATCTTTATAATCAATTAATATTTGACAGAGGGAGCAAGAACATACAATGGACTAAAGATAGTTTATTCAATAAATGGTAAAAGGAAAATTGGACAGATACATGCAGACCAGATACAGAAACTAGACCACCTTCTTACACCACACACAAGAATAAATTCTAAATGGATTAAAGACTTAAAGTTTAGACCTGAAACTATAAAAATCCTAAAAGAAAACATAGGCAGCGAAATCTTGGACATAGCTCATTGCAATATTTTATCAGCTATAACTCCCCAGGCAAGGGAAACAAAAGAAAAAAACAAACAAATGGGACTACACCAAATAACATGCTTTTGCACAGTGAAGGAAAATATCAACAAAATAAAAAGATAACCCACACGCTGGAAGAACATATTCACTGATACATCTAATAAGGAATTAATATACAAAATTTATAAAGAACTTATAAAACTCACCACTAAAAAATAAACAACCCAATTCAAAAATGGGCAAAGGATCTGATTAGAAATTTCTCCAAAGAGGACATGCAGATGGCTAATAGACGTATGAAAAGATGCTCAATGCCACTAGTAATCAGAGCAATGCAAATTAAAACCACAATGAGATGTTATCTCACACCTGTCAGAATGGCCATCATTAATAAATCAACAAATAAGTACTGGTGAGGATATGAAGAAAGAGGAATATTTTTGCCAAGTTGGTGGGGATGCAGATTGGTGCAGCCACTGAGGAAAGCAGTATGAAGATACCTCAGATGATTACAAATGGATCTGCCTTTTGACCTAGCGATTCCACTATCTGGGAATATATCTGAAAGAACCCAAAACACTAACTTAAAAGAACATAAGCACCCCTATGTTCATTGTGGTGTTATTTACAATTGCCAAGGTAAATAATTTACAATTGCCATGGAAGCAGCTCAAGTGTCCATCAGTAGATGAATGGATAAAACAACTATGGGATATTTACACAATGAAATACTACTCAGCTGGAAAAAAGAAGAAAGTTTTACCCTTTGGAACAGTATGGGTAAACCTAGAGAACATTATGCTAAGTGAAATACGCCAGAGAAAGAAAATACGGTATGATTTCACTCATATGTGGAATCTAGTGAACAAACTGAACTAACAAGCAAAATAGAGACAGACTCATAGATGGAGAGCAGGATGACAGCTAAGACAGATTAGGGACAGGGGAGGAAAAAAGGAGAAGGAAAAAGAATAAAGGACTCATGGACATGGACAACCGTGTGGTGATTGTGGGGGAGCAGAAGGTGTAAAGGGACTAAATGGTAATGAAAAAATACAATAAAAAATTATTTCAAAAAAATAATTTATCAAGAATTCACCAACTATTCACCTCTATATTGTGCAGCTATCATACAAGATTTAAAAAAAAAAAAAATTTTCCCAGGACAAATGGTTCACATGAACAATTGCATCCACACTAAAAAAAAGAGAGAAAAATGAGTTTGTTACGTGCTCCAAAGTTTTAATAGTGTAATAAAAAGATGATTAGAGTTATTGTTCATATCTACTTTATTGAACTAAAGGCTAAGCATCTAAAAAATAATATAGATATATATATATTTATACAGCACCTACGCGCTACAATACTTCAACCTAGGTATAGGAAACAACAATGGTGTAAACATTTTAAAACTAAAATAAAATACAGGCCATGCTCATTTAAACCTTAAAGTCAAAAGGAATAAATAAGTATGAAATAATTATTGTCAATAATTACTTGTTAATGAAATCTATTGGGCTGAGTATATAATTGGTAATCTTATTTATTCAGATAGTATTTACTGGGGTCGGTAAAGGATTCCCTGAAGAAGGGATATACAATTTAAAATGTGAAGGATTAGTAGGGTCTAGATGGATCAAGAAGTAGATGGAGGGGTAGAAACGTACTTGTCAAAGAGGGAAGATGATGTGTAAAGGGCACGAGGCAGGCAAAAGGGAAACACTGGGGATGGCCAGGGACCACCCCTCCATGAAGAGCTTCAGAAGAGACACGTTAGTTGAGGCTGGTAGGTGTCAGACCACAAAAAGGCCTTATAGACCACATTAAAGATTTTGGATTTATCTTAAGAATAGCCAGAAGACATTGGAAGGATTAATCCTCACCCAAGGATACGATTATTGATTCGAGAGAGAGAGAGAGAGAAAGAGGGGCGGGGGGAGAGAAACATGTGAGAGAGAAATATAATCAGTTGCCTCCTGTACATGCTTTGACCAGGGATCAAACCTGCAACCTTTGTTGTACCGGATGACACTCCAACCAACTGAGTGACTCAGCCAGGGCCGTCGGAAGGATGTTAACGAGAAAAAATGAATGTAATAAAGTGAGTACATTTATAAAGTTACCTTGACTATTGTATGAAAAACGAATGAAGGGGATCAATGGTGTGCCTGAGGAAATCAAAGAGGAGGTTTTTACGACATCCATGTGAGAAGGCCGGTTCAGCTATGGTGCAGACGCTTGGGATGAAGATTCAAAAGGTTGCTAAGTAGGTTAACAAGACTGGATATGTAGACATAAGAGAGAAAGAAGGTGATGTCCCTAATATCTCTCAGACTCATAGCAGAGACATATGAAGTATCTATTGGGATTCTTACTAAATATGCACACCAGATTTTGGACATCTCCTGTTTGCATAACTTTGCAATATGGTATCTGTGAAGGTACTTTTAAGGGATCATTTGGGCAATATTCCACAGTCATCAGATGGGAGGTGGGGGTGGGTGGGGCAGGGGAAAGTGGAGGTGGGAAAATGGAGACAAATGTATTTTGAACAATAAAAAGAAAAAGGATTGTTATATAAATAAATAAACCAAAAAAAAAAGTTTTATACTCTCTGGACAATCTCCAAGGATTCTGAGAAACTTTACTGAGAATTAGTCCTTGAAAGAAGCTTGTGATTCTGCACCTGACAGCATTGATATTAGCTGCCCTCTAGGAATAGAGTAAAGTAGCTATAAGCCAATGAAGGAAGGACAGCATCATTGTTTCTGGGGACTGCACAAGAATGCCAGAGAGTTCAGAGAATACTGTTAAGCTCAGAGTGAGAGTATTTGTATAGCAATCCTTTGCTATTTCTGGGGAAGAAGAAGCTGTTCTCTATAAAAGCATAGAAAAGATGTTGCCAATTATCTACCTGTGGATTTAGAATCCCAGAAATTCTGAATCAATTTGTAACAATTTGATCTACTCTTCTAAGTATTAGTAAAGGAAAATCTCAAGGGTTAGTAAAAATGTAATGTGATACAGGCATTTATTTGATTTAGCCTATATATATAGAATTAGAACTAAATGTGCATTTATATATGCGCATAAATATATATTGCAGGATAATATATCACATAATAAATGCATAATTATATATATACACACACACACACACAGAGTTAAAAAATGTTTACATGTCAATGTACTATGTCTGAGCTCACTAGGTTACATAATCTCCCTCCCCCTTCACCAAATGTCTTGTTAGATGAATAATTCATTATTTGTAGGCTCCTCCTTACTGATATATTTTAAAAGAGAATTCTTAAGCCTCTAGGAGTTATCTTTTGTCCTATATTTAATCTTTTAATAAGACCAATTTAACTGTAATATAAATGGTAATGCCTAGTGTTCTATATGCTGCGCAATTCTGAACTTGCTCAGAGATTGCGGATGAGCAGGCTGGCTTTACCCATGGGCAGGATTGGTGAGGAGTTCGGTATGGTTTCAGAAGCACAGAGAAAACTCATTTGACCTTTGTTAATTGTCCTGGGAAGAGTTATTTAAGGTTGGTCAGCCCTTAAGAGAACCTAATGTGTAAAAGAACGGCGTTAGATATATGATTAACCTTATGTCCATCTGAGGGATCCAGGCCTCAGCAAGAAGAGGACCATATTCTCAACAGGGCAAATCAGCATATACAAGACAATGAGTATGGCTGAGCACCACCAGCGTGAGTTAGAACAACCACCTGTGAGTGACAAGTGTTATGAGGTGTGAAACACAGTATTGCTATTCCATTTTAGTGTCTTGGGTTTTGTGTCTTTTTTTTTTTATGGATGCACTTGACCATTATTGGTTGAATTTCATTTGCCACTGTTGAGTAGCCGGCCATTTGGAATGAGCTTACATTCCCTCTGTTGTGAATGAAGGAGATGCAAGTGGCATTATTCCACATTTTCTTAAGGATTTAAGGTGCCACTAGCTTTCAACTGATTCTACTAAATAAGCCAGGGAAAGACAAATACCATATGATTTCACTCATATGTGGAAGCTAATGAAGAAACTGAACTAACACACACTATAGAGACAAACTCATAGACAGAGAGCAGGCTGATAGCTCAAGACAAGGGGTGTTAGAGGGAGGAGGAATGGAGCAAAAAAGGAAAGGATTCCTTTCCTTTGGACGTGGAAGACAATGTGGCGATTGCGTAGTGGGGGAGGGGTGTGGGTGGAGGTGGAAGAGGAGAGAAGGGGGATAAATGATAATGGAAAAAATTATAATATAAAAAGAAAAAAATACTTTAAAAAAGGGATCTTAGCCAGGATCCTAGCTGATGTCAATTTTAATTTAATCTCCACACATGTTTATTAATACAATTGTGCACAAATTTTTCTTCACGTATCGAACAAGCCAAAAAAGGTATTTGTTTTTCTATTTTTCTATGCCCATATTTAAACATGTTACGTAAATACGTCCACACCTAAATCTGTCCTATCTTGTTGATTCACTTTTAAAATTCACACCCTGTCTTGTATAAACGCAACCCAACCATGAAAGAAATTTGTTCATGAGTCATAGCATTACAAACATTGAAGTAATTGTAAAAGCATCTCTTGTTAGTTTGCAATTAGGGTATTAAGTTTGATAACATGCTGTATTAGATTTAAAAAAAAAATTCATGAAGGATTTTATTTCTTAATGCTCAATAACAATCATAAACACATACAAAGACAAAGCTATATATAGAGTATTACAGAATATGTAAACTGAACAGGTACCTATAGGCATGCCACAATATGCTGGAGTGATCTGTTTATTTAATTAGCTTTTTGAGGTAAAATCCTCATCTTCAGTATCAGAAAAAAATTACCTGTTGTATAACTATGAATTTAAACCAAATATGCTTTACAGTCCATCAACACTCTCTGTACTTAGCAGTGATTCAGAGCAGGTGCAATTCGATTAAAGGAAGGTTACAAAGGCAAAGCCACCTCTATCCAACAAGATCTGTGGTTATTCTTCTACTTCACAAATTAAGAAGATAATGAATGGATTCCCCCTAAAAGTCTTTGCGGTAGGCTCAGTTCTAGCAAGGAGTACATTATATGCCAAAATCTCTCCTGATAAAGCAGGGTCTCCAGCTAACTGGAGAATCTCTTGGTAGCAGAAGTCACCCCTCCTCCTGTGGTAATTACCTCACTTCATGACTCCTCCCTCTCACTCACTTGCCCTACATCGAACGTCTTCCATACCTGCTCTCCAACATCCCTGACATTTTCTGCATTGAGCTTCTTGACATTCATATTATCCATTAAAATATCCTCTAACTGATCTACTAGATTCCAGCTTAATCCCCTCGCAATTCATTCTCTACACATTCAAATACAGATCTCATTCTGTCATTCTTGCTTAACATATTCTAATGATCTCAATAACTCCAGGACTCCAGGGCGATGTTTCTATTTATTAGCTCAAGGTTTATTAATTTGAAAATTTTTTTCAAAACTCACTTTCCATTATCAAGTCCACTTTGTACCTCCACTCAGATAGCCTCTGCTCTAACCTCTCTAAATAGTCTCTGCCCTCCCATTCAGGGCCCTTTGCTGAGGATGCCATTCAAAAGTTTGCTCAAATGTTTTGTCTTTCCTAAAGATTTCTCAGGAAGGAAGCATGCACTATAGTAATGAGGGATGTGGAGGGGAAAAAAAAAAAACAAAACTTGTTCTGCAGAGCAGCTGGTGTTTGGAAGTGCTGGGATCAAATTCTAATTCTCCAGCTAGCTGTGTGGTCCAGAGGAAAAAAAAAAAAAAGAGTCAGACGCCCAACATAACAAACATGTTCATCCTTGGTAAGTGGATGTTGCCACCAGGGAACAAGACAAGTAATTGACGCCTGAGCACCTTCATTTCATACTCTTCTGTAACAATTTTTTTTGAAAGATAATTGACACATAACATTGTGTAAGTTTAAGGTGTACAAAACAGTTGACTTGATACATTTATATGTTGCAGTATGATTACTATCATAGTGTTAGCTAACACCTTTATCATGACACATTTATTTTTTTATTTTGTGGTAAAAACATTTACAATGTAGTCTCTTAGCAGCTCTGAATACATAATACAGTATTGTTAACTATAATCACAATTCTGTGCATTAGGTTTTTAGAATATCAGCAAGTCTGTACCCTTTGACCAATATCTAATTAATATTTGAAAAGAAGCCAAGAATACTCAATAGGGGAAATATGGTTATGCTCTTCAATAAATGGTTTTGGAAAAATTGGATAAACACATAAAGAAAAATTAACTTGATTGGACCTCTACATCACACCACACACACACACACACACACACACACACACACCCCCCTCCTTGAAATGGATTAAATACTTAAACATTAGACTTGAAGTAAAACTCCTAGAATAATAAAATATAGAATATATCTCCTTGACATTGGTCTTAGAGGTTATTTTTTAGGTATAAGCACAAGCAACACAAGCAAAAATCAAGAAGTGGAATTACAATAAATTAAAAAGCTTCTGCACTGCAAAAGAAACAATCAACAAAATGAAAAAGTAACCAATAGAATGCAAGAAAATATTTGCAAACCATATGTCTGAGGAAAAGTTAAAATCCAAAATATTTACAGAACTCATAAAACTCAATAACAAAAATGAACATGAATGTTTATAATGAATGGGCAGAGGAAATGAAGGAACACTTCTCCAAAGAGGACACACAGATAGACAGATGACCAATAGAAATAGGAAAAAATGCTCGACATCACAAATCATCAGGGAAAAGCAAATCAAAACTACAATGCGGTATTACCTCACACCTCGCTGTGACAATATGCAAACTAGCCAGCCTGTCATCTTTTAGAACTACGTCCATAACAGACACTCCTGTCATACCTGGATGGTGATTTTCTCTGCTCCCTCTTGGTGATTCTGGGTCCCTACAAATCATCTTCAATATTTCTTCTTGCCTGATGCTTGTATTTGGCTAGCCTGTCCCATCTTTGAACTTGGTTTGGCCCTTAAGTACACCTGTGTGCGTGTGTGCATGTGTATATACGTATGCAACTGACCCTTGAACAACATGGTTTTGAAACGTATGGGTCCACTTACACACGGACTTTTTTCTGTAAACATAGTCCGCCCTTTGTATCTGCACATTTGACATCTGCAGATTCAACAACCACAGGTATAAAACAGTATTTTTGCATTTCCAACTTCAGATTTCCAACAGCTGGTTGAAAATACTCTTTTCATCTGATGTCGGTTGAATCCTGACATAAGAAGGAATGACTTTGGAGTTAAAAGTTATACTCAAATTTCAACTGGCAGGAGAATAGGTGCCCCTAACCCCCACGTTATTCAAGGGTCAACTCGGTGTGTGTGTGTGTGTGTGTGTGTGTGTGTGTGTATACACACAATATACATACACACACATATATTACTAATACATAATATATACTTCTAATACACATTTTTGATATACAAATATACTTTTTACTTCAAGTGTAGCTTTTGCCCGTATTACTTTGACAAGGCTGCATTGCCCTACATCTTTACGGCCAAATATCTTTCCTGTATCCTCACCCTGGAGTTCATTGCCTATTCTAGCTGAGTCACATAATAGCAATAATTGCCATTTAGGTTGCACCTCCAGTGTACTAGGTAGGATATGAGACATTTTGTGTATGTCTTGTGATTTTCCCCACAACTCCAGAAGTAGGTATTACTAACCACTTTAAAGTTGCAAAAATGAAAACAGAGAGATTGAGTATTCATTCGTCTTGTCTGGGCTCACAAGTGCAATATTGGCCACATGCACATGTAGTAAGGCAAGTCAGAGAAACAGAGAATAGAAAATGGTGTGTGTGTGCGTTGAGAGGTGTAAAGGAGGAAAAATTAGGGAGAAAGAGAGCACACCTTAGAGGGACTTATAGCGCATAGGCCTCTACGTTGAGAATTTGGCGTGACCCCTCTGACCCAGAATCCTCCACGCAACTTTCATCTACCACCCACATTCCTAGATCTGACTCCAAACCTGAAAGGTCCAAATTCTCACACCAACTTCTTCTGTTGTCCAGGCCTAAAGGCTGTGTGTCACATAGAGGGAAGGCCAGGTGCCTCAATCCTAAGCTATAGGTCAAAAGAAGTTGAAGCCAGGGAAGACAGAAAATGGGAATCAAAAGTATTAACAATGGATAATTCACTGATTTGCTGAGTTAGAAAATTTTGTAAGAAACAATTTCAACCAAGAATTTTGAAGGAGTTGACATCAGAATATAAATAATATTTAAACAGAAATGAAAAGCTCTATCTTGCAGCAGCTGGGAAGAAAGGTTGGGAAGCAAAAAATGTGCTAATTAGAGAAATCTCCTTCAAGATTAGGGCTTTAAGGAAAGTTTTCTGCTCTGAAAAATAATCATTATAACAACAAAAATACCAATTAATTAACTATTTTGTGCAAGATGCTTTTCCCTCCTGATCTCATAAACCTTACAACCACCTTGTAAAATGGATAATATTATCCATATTTAACATGTAATGAAGTGGACGTTGTAATGAAGTGAGTAACCTGCTATATCAGTCAGAGTTCTCCAGAAAAACAGAACCAATAGGGTATAGATATCTTTTGTAAAAAATATAGAGAGAAAGACATTTGTTATAAGGGATTGGCCCACATAGATATGAAAGCTGAAAAGTCCCAAGATTATTAGCCAGCCTGCTAGAGACCCAAGAAAGCAGATGGTATAATTCTGGTTAGTACAAAGGTCAGCAGGCTCAAAATCCAGGAAGAATCGATGTTTCAGTTTCAGTCTGAAGGCAAGATAAAAAAAGAAAAAGAAAAGGTCTTAGCTGTCAGACAGTCAGGCATGAGGAATTTCCTCTTAATAAGGGAAAGTGAGTCTTTCTGTTCTATTCAGGCCTTCAACTGATTAGATGAGGCCCATCCATTCTAAAGAGAACAATCTGATTTACTAAGTCTATTGATTTAATGTTGAACAAATCCCAAAACACTCTCATAGGGACACCCAGAATAGTATTTAACCAAATGCACATATGGGAACCAAATGACCCAGTTAAGCTAATACATAAAATTAACCATTCCACTTGCCTAAAACTGTCTAAATTGTAAGTACCAGACATGGCATTTAAACCCAGGTGTGTCCTTTTCAAATGCCTGCAATTATTCCTCTATGTCATAAACATGAGCCCACAAGAATTATCTAGAATATATGATTTTTTTTACTTGAAACTTATGCCAAGAAAACAGAAAAATTAGTTGATGAGTGATTTTATACATACATATACATATACATGCATATTTATATATAATATATAAATATATTTACATATAATACATATATATATATATATACCTCTCACATATAACACAATACACACACACGATTTCAGAACATTAGCTAAGTCGGTAAACCCATTTATTTATTTTTGTAATTGAACCAAATCAGACGTGCTGGAGCTGGAGCGCCTCAGAAGAGAAGGGGCCAAGGGTATGAAAGTGCTAAGGGGCAGAGAGTAGCCTACCACCCGGATTTCTTTTGTTAACTCAGGAAAGTTTTTTTCCAATGGCAACAAATTTTAGAACCTCAGATTAATCAATTGTCAGTTTGATTATATTCAAATAAAGGACAAAAATGAGTGTGAAAAAGGGTCCTCCTTTATCCTTGCAATAGTCCCTTTCTTGCACTGGCTCAAGAGAAAAGACAGAGTCACATGTGGAGGGCGGGCACTTCAAGTAAGAAAGACGACCTGCGCAGTGCAGGGGGTCAGTAATCGCATTAGGTCCAGACAGCTTAACGAGATCTGGAAATTGAACATCAGGAATATATTAAGGAATTAGCTGCCTAAAATTATAAATCAATTCCGTTTTTTCCCCATGGTTTCATGTGACATTATATTCTACAAAATGGGAAATATACTCAAAATAAGCCTGATTAAGGATGAATGTGTATGTCTAGAAATTACAACTCTTCATTAAATGAAAAATAGTTATGCATGAATGCTATTTATAGAACACACTAATGTAACCATATGCTCTTTCCTCAATGCAGTTTTGTTAACCATGTACGTACTATTTTTAAACCTGTCTGAGGCTTCATGAACAAATCAGTGAGCTTCTAATTCCATTGCTGTCTGATAATAACCCTTTAAGACTCCTTTAATATCAAGTACTTCCAGGGGAAAAAGAAGACCATTCTTATCAGTGAAAGGATAAAATCCATCAAATTGAGAGCAATGTCATTCCTAGGATGACAGTATGTCTGAGGACTAAGAATCAGCTGTGGTATGCTACATCTTAAGAAAGATATTTTGAGGTTATGTACATCATCTGCTGAATTTGCAACATGCTGAGTCAAACATGTCTGACCTAGTATACTCTGGCTTCTTTTGCCTTCTTCAGATTAGTATCATGTGGAAAATACTACTTAAAATGGGAAGTCCTGAAAAAAATGAACAACTCACTAAATATGAGGTTGGAGGTTACTGTTGTGAACTCATATGAAAGTAAAATAAATTAAAGTTTGGGCTCAAAAAGTCATGACTGACTCTTTCTTGGAATGGTAAACTGTAGTCTGTCAGAAAAGCCTTGGATAGAGGTGGGACCAGGATTCAAACCTCTAACCTGAATCTGTCGTTACCTGTGACCTGATCCAGGTCATTGCCCTTCAGTTTCCTTACCTACGATGCCAAATATGAAAGTAATAATTACTTTGTATTTCAAATGCATGTTATGATGATTCTATAGAAAGACACCCAGAAGAGGATGGATGAAAAAAACCCTGCAGTAATGAGAAGAAAAGACCAGACATGAGTAGGCAAATCAGAATAAAATGTTGGCTCCGAAGAGCTAAATAAAAAAGATAAGAGGAGCAAAATATAGAATGGAGTCAAAAGAGAGCAAAAACCAGTATTCACAAATCATACCAATGACAGATGTGGAAAAAAGGGAGAATTAGAGGCTCCAAGAGTTGAGAATTTAATGCCTAAATAGGAAAATGCAGAAGTGAAATATGAGAAGAAAAAGTTGTATTTGGTGCTATTTGGAATCCACTGTTTTCTCAAAAGACTCTGAAGAGGAAAATAGTGCTGCGTGGAATATCTGAAATTTTCTTGCCTATGTTCTCCTCTTGGACCTTTATGGTGTCACAATATATATTTAAGTCTTTTATCCATCTTGAGTTTATTTTGGTGTGTGGTGTAAGCTGGTGGTCTAGTTTCATTTTTTTGCATGTACCTGTCCATACCTCTCAACACCAATTATTGAAGAGGCTATTTTTACTTCATTTTATGCTTCTGCTCCCTTTATCAAATAGTAATTGACCATATAGACTTGGGTTTATTTCTGGGCTCCCTATTCTATTCCATTGATCTTTGTGTCTGTTCTTACTCCAGCACCAGACTGTTTTGATTATGATGACCTTATAATACAGTTTGATGTCAGGTATTGTGATCCCTCCTACTTTGTTCTTCTTTCTCAAAAGTGCTAGGGCTTTTCAGGGTCATTTATGGTTCCATATAAATTTTTGAAATATTTGTTCTCTATCTGTTAAGTATGTCATTGGTGTTTTAATCAGGATTGTGTTGAATCTATAAATTGCTTTGGGTGGTACAGACATTTTGATGATATTAATTCTTCCAATCCATGAACACAGTATATGCTTCCATTTATTTGTTTCTTTCTTAATGTCTTTTCTTCAGTGCTGTGTAGTTTTCTGAGTACAGGTCTTTTACCTCTTTGGTTAAGTTTATTCGTAGGTACTTTATTTTTCTTGTTGCTATAGTGAATGAGATTTTTTTCCCCTGATTTCTGATTCTGATATTTTGTTGCTTGTGTACAAAAATGCCTTTTATTTCTGAATATTGACTTTGTATCCTGCCATTTTGCCAAAAACACTTATTAGATCAAGTATTTATTTGGGGGGGAGTCTATAGGTTTTTCTATGTACACTATCAAGTCATCTGCAAACAATGACATTTTTACTTCCTCCTTTCCAACTTGGGTGCCTTTTATTTCTTTTTCTTGTCTGTTCACTGTGGCTAGAACTTTTAACACTATGTTGAATAGAAGTGGTAAAAGTGCCCTTGTCTTGTGCCTGATCTTAGGAGGGAAGCTTTTAGCTTTTGCCAGTTGATTATGATGTTGGCTGTAGGTTTTTCATATATGACCTTTATTATGTTGAGGTACACTCCCTCTACTCTCACTTTTCTGGGTGTTTTTATCATAAATGTGTGCAGCACTTTATCAATAGGTCTTTCAGCATCTATTGATATGATCATGTGATTTTTGTTTTTCAGTTTGTTCATATGATGTACTACATTTATTGATTTGCAAATACTGTGCCATCCTTGGATACCTGGGATGAATCCCACTTGATTACGGTGTATGATCTCTTTAATG
Source organism: Pteronotus mesoamericanus (assembly GCF_021234165.1). NCBI lineage: Eukaryota > Metazoa > Chordata > Mammalia > Chiroptera > Mormoopidae > Pteronotus > Pteronotus mesoamericanus. The sequence continues at coordinate 34,122,778 of NW_026555285.1, read as the reverse complement.
TATTGTTGAATCTGGTTTGGTAATGGGTTTTTTTAACTTAATAACAAAAACAGCTGTGATTTTTACTCCAAAATGCCCTTGTAAATAACTATCTAGCCGGGACGAGTTATCTGTGTCAAGCAAAAGAGTAAAAGAATCCCATTATATCTTACTTTGTGAATACCTTACCACTTGAGAGTATCCTATGTGAAAAAAAATGGCTAACAGTTTTGTGTGCTGATAAATTTAGGGTATTTTTTATAAGTCAATTTTGGTTGTTTAAAATTTTGTGCAGTGCTCTTAAAACTGTACTTTTCATTTCATAACTTTAAGAGTTTTATTTTATTAGATAGTGAACTTTATCTATGACATGTGGAAATTTCCAACTTTAAGAGCTCAGGTGTTTGTGTAATTGATGTGCAAAAATAACTTTAAATTGCTTTTTGTTTCACTGAAACTTAGAATGCATTTTCATAATTCATATTTTAAAAGGAGGAAAATAAAAAACACCAGTCAGACAATAATCAAAGTATTCTATACTGTATTTACATCTTTTATATCTTTACATGATATAGAAGTAGAGCATGTTTACTTCTTTCTCTCATTGGATATTAAAGACCAGAGAATGTTGGAATATGTTTTGTAGAGTTATAATAAGAAAAGATGCAACAAAGTCAGCAATTGCCCATGTAAGGATTAAGTTATAAAGCTTTGACTAAAAAGACACTGGAACTATTGCCAAGATACATTTTTGCAATGATTCAAATGTCAGGGCTGTGTGATGTAAGCTTGGGAAATAGTACACTGATTTATTCTCAAAGATTTATTTGGGGAAAAGAATCAGAAACAAACTGCAATTCGTAATATCACTATTTTCAAAAAGCCAAAAATAAAGATTATTTACACGTTCTATTTGAAATGAAATATCTGCTGGAGATAACAGCTTTTTGGGTTCAAGGAAAACTACAGTGTTAGAAATCAACAAATAATAAACTGATATAAAGTCAGCATAAAGCAGCGTCTAAACTAAAATAAGAACTAAAATGCTGGATGGCTAAAATAAGCCATTAACACATATATGTTCTTGATTCTTTAACCACATAAATCTAGCAGGAAAATAAATGAGTCAATGAGAGGAACAACAGCTAGCAAGGTCAGATAAATAAGTAGGTAGTTGATGGACTTGATTTCCAGGTTGCTTTCTTTGCTATGTAAGTTTCTTTACTTGAAATCAAAGAACATATACATAGACTTTCAGGGAAGAGAATCTGCTGGAGAGCATACTTACGTTTGTTTCAAGCAGTGCTTTATAATCGCCACACTGCTCAGAATGCCTTATACCCTCCAAATCACTACAGGATGAGAAAATGCGCTTACAGGGAGCGAGCTTCTGTCAATCCAAGTGAAGAGGAGTGGGAAACAGCATATTCCCTGGAAACATCTCGTGTGTCATTAATTCATAGCACTGTCAGATCCCTTACCAGTTCCTTGATTGGACTTGATAAACTCAGTGCTTAGCACTGCTTAGTGCATAAAAGGTACCCATTAAACACTTTTTGGAAAATGAATCTCTCAAGTGTACTGATACTGCAATCTCAATAAAATTCTTTTTGGAGATTATCGCAATTGGTCCTCTCCACCAATCAATGGAGAACATGAGGCATTTCTGACCAATGCGGTAATTATAAAACTACTTGAATCTAACATAATTATACATTCCAGAAGATCCTCTTCCCTGAAAGCCTAATTTTTTATTCATTTTCCATTTTATTGTGCTTCATGCTTAACATTTTAATAAATATCTTACTACTCTTTCTTAGGTCAGGCTGCTATGACAAACACTGAGTGGCTCATAAACAACAAACATTTATTTTTCATGGTTCTAGAGGCCTGGAAGTCCAAGGTCCAGACACTGGACGATTCACTATTTAGTGAGAGCCAGATTCTTGATTCATAGGTGGCTGCCTTCTTGCTGTGTCCTCGTATGGCAGAAAGGGCTGGGGATCTCTAATCTCTTTTATAAGGGCACTAATCCCATTCATGAGGACTTCACCTCCTGACCTAATCAGCCCCAAAGGCCCCACCTCCAAACACCATCACATTGGGGTTTCAACATATAAACCAGGGAAAGAAACTAACACCCAGCCCATAGCATTCTGTCCCTGCCCACCCCAGCCCCCAAATGCATATCCTTCTTGCATGCAGAACACATTCATTCCATCCGAAGAGTCCCAAAGGTCTTGACTCCTTCCAGTGTGAACTTTAAAGTCGAAGTGCAAAGTCTCATCTAAACATCATCTGAATCAGATATGGGTAAGACTCAAGATATGATTCATCCTGAGACAAACTGCTCTCCTGCAGGAAACCTGTGAAATCCAACAAGTTCTATGCTTCCAAAGCATAGTGGTAGGGCAAGCATAGGGCAGCTGTTCCTATCCTAAGGGGACAATGGGGAAATGAGGGGGAAAAGGGACAGTGCCAAGCTAGGCCAACACCCACTGGGACAAATTCCATTAGAACTTAACCGTCAAGAACATCCTCTTTGGCTCTGTGCGGCGCCCTCCAGGACCACCTGGGCAAAGGTCCTGCCCCTGCAGTTTGGCAGGGCAGGGTTGGACCCCCAACGCTCTGGGTCACCCTGTCCCCACAGCTTGACTGAAGTCCCCACCTCAGCTCTCCTCTTAGACCCCCCTCCAAGGCTGGGGGCCTGTGACCACAATTCCCTTGTGGTCAGATCCTATGCCCAGTGGCTCTGGCTTGTGTCCTTTGATATGTAGGTGGAGGTAACCAGATCCTCACATGGTGTTCACTCTGTAGAGCCTGAGGAGACAGCAGTAGGGACACCTACCCCCAAAGTTTGTCACCTGCAGTCTCTGGAGAAACTGCCATAGTCATGCTGGGGCAACTGAGGGATTTGCCACTGGAGTGCGGCAGTAGAGTCAGCAATGTGAAGCAGGCAGCATGTACCGAGGGCCCACACGCACCGGGGGCCCCTTCTGTGCCGTCCCCCATTGTCTTGAACACCACGGCTCCTGGTATCTACGTAGATGGCTGACTAATCCCTTAGTGTAAAAGGATTTCTCCTTCCTTACAATATGAACAAGCTGAGAATTTTCCAAACCTTTCCATTCTGCTTCCCTTTTGAAAAACAATTCCATCTTTCCATGTTTCTCCCTTCTTGCATTTTGCTCAAAGCAGTCCAAACATTTCAGACATCTGATTCAACATTTTGCCTAGAAGTAACTTCAGCTAAAGAGCCAATTTTAGCAGTCCTAAGCCCTAGCTTTCACAGAACACAAGGACATGAACAAAATTCAGCCAACTTCCTCGCCACTTTATATCAAGCATGGTCTGTCTTCTAGGTTCCATTTCTTTTCGTTCCTCATGTCTGAGGCCTGTTAGAATGGCCTGTAACCTGCATATTTCTGCCAACATTCTGTTCAGGACTTCTTAGGTCTCTAAAGAAACGGAGGTTTTCTCTTTTCTTTATGAGCTCTCACCAGCACCATGCTTAACTGTTTAAGACAATGGAGGGTTTTTTGTAGTATATACCTCAAAATTCTTCCAGCCTCTACCTATTATCCACTTCTACATTTTTAGTTATTTGTTATAGCAGGACTCTTATTTCCTCCAGACCAATTTCTGCCTTAGACTTTGGGGGAGCACACAATCATTCAGTCTACAGTATAATCTTATTCCTGATAGCATATACATAAGTCTGCATTTATTATTTGTCACCATGGCAAATCCAGAATAGGTTCCTGCTTACCCACTCTGTCCCGAGAATAACCTGCAATCCACTCACACACCCTTCTGCTAGTCTGGCCCTGATCATTCTAAGGCAGAATCACCTAGACTGACCTGTAGCTACATGGAGATTTAGGGATGGAGTATTTAGTCCGGCTTGGTGGTTGACTTACTGCATTAATGGTCTAATTCATTGCCTCTGCAACCTCCCCTGTCCAGAAGAGAAGTCTGCTTTCTTATTCCTTGAAGCTGGCCTACCTTTGTGACTTATTCTGGCCAATAAAATGTAATAAAAGTGAATCGTGCGCTGGTTCTGAGCCTTGACCGCCACAGGCCGTGTGCATTTATTCGTTCTGACTTTCAGTCCTGTGCCTTCGCCACGAGAACCTGCCCGGGCCGGCCTGCCCGAGTACCGCACCCATGTGGTGGCCCAGTGGCTCCGTCCCTCCAGCTGCTCGCCAGGCGTGTGAAGGAGCCCAGTCAAAACAAGCACTGCCCAGCTGGGCCAAGTCTAAGTCACGAACCTGCAGGCTGAGTAGCTAAATCAATGCTTATTTTTCTGCTGTATTACTGTAGCTATGGAAATTTGATAAAGGGCTTCATTCAGGCCCTACTTAAATCATACCTGTATCAGTTTAACTACCTCATTGCTGATTATCCAATACCTGGTCAAGCTTTTATCCTTGTTTTTCACATAGAACTTATAATGCTGGTGGAAATATCTGCCAAGTATCTTGTGTTCTCCAGCTGGTCTTTCTGGTTCATTTGAGAATACGATACTAAATATTGAAGAAAATACTTTGCCATGAGCAGCTTCATGCACTCAGTGACTTGGCAAGCCCTTAACAAACAATAAGCCTGGAATGTCGAAGAATTCTTAGAAACTTATCAACTTGACCAAACATGGGCAAAATCAAATTCATAACAACCAAGAAGTAACAAAATAAGACCATGTGTAATGTTTTTAAATAGTTACATAAATCATTCCAGACCTTGGCTAAGAGCTGCATTTTTAAATTGATAATAATTGAAATCCTTGTACTTCAACATCTTAGTGCCCGATTTATGTTTCCAGGAAACACTGATATTTCAAAAATGAATGTTCCAAATATCTTTGGTCAAGAAGTTTCAGAATTTACACATAATTCTCTGCCTGCTATCTATTCTACCCAAGGAAAGCACATTGGAAACAAGATGCTTAGCTTTCCCAATGAAAAGCAAGGTAAATCTTGAAATAGAATATAAGACTATATTCAGAATGCACAATAGAGCCCTCAAGAGACTACACTCTGAGAGTAACATGTAGATCAGGGAACTGGAAAAAGAATATTGGAGGTCTTCCCCATATAAAGATGCTTAAAAATGAACAAGAAAATATGACAATAAAATGAAAACCTCTCTTCTTCATCTTTCTGGCAGTTCTTCGGGACTTTCATTTCAGGGAGCAGGTAGCTGATTGATTTTATGTTGAAATCATTCAACTGATTATCCTGCTTTATATTTGCTAAAATAAACAGAGCTGTCCAACAAGGCAATTTGGGAAAAGCAGAGTGGTAATTGGCTATTTCTGGATAAAACTGTAGTATGGTTTGGACTAGAAAAATGGCAATATATATTTATATTTCCTTCCTCCACACCAGCATCCCTTCTCCTGTCCTACCCTCTACATCAGTTCATGCGTAGTGGCTAATGATGAGACTGGCCAGTCAGGGATTTAAAAGAACAGACAGGAGGACTGGTGACAAATTGGTTCAGGAAAGAGAAGTATGAATGGGCCTCTTGGAATAGGTCCAAAGTACAAGAATATTTTGTGACCTGGATGAAAACTCACCGGAAGGACATTTCTGTGAAGGAGTCTTGCAATATCAGTTCGATAAGGTTACCCTGAGGGTGACAGTCTCGTCTTTGCTCCCATTCAGTGATTCGTACTGGCCTGAGGTAGAAACTGTGAGCAAGTGACTACAACCTGAGCTCCTAAAACAAACTGTTTCTACCTTGTTTTCAAGCATAAAATCAAGTATGCTCAACTGTTTTTCATCAACAAATTGATATGGTAACTAAGAAATCCAGATTTCAGAAAAGGGCAATAAAGTCGAATGTGTAGGTGGAGGATCCTAAGGCTCTGCTTCTGACCCTCCAAGAATGGGCTTACTGTGGTATTTCTATGAACAGTTGACATAAGCAGAGGGGAAATTTGGAATTAGTAGCAAATTGAACTGACACTACTGTGATATATCTATCTCTCTTTGCCCCGCGCCTTCTCTTTTATACCATCTAATCTTACTCTTTGGGAGAAGTCCTTAGAGAAAGTATTACACTAAAGTGTAAATGGCTGTTATGTCAGAATTGATTACCCTTCTTGAATGCCTTTGTGTTTTTATTTTAAACTAAAGAAACCTCTGATGTTAACATTTTGGGCAGCCATGAATCATTAGTGTAGACAAAACTTACACACTTACCAAGTTACTAATTCATACATTATGTTTACCTCTACACAAAATGAGCGTTGGATGGTTATATTATACTGACAGGCCCTGTAAATTTATTTGGAGTGGAGATTTCACAGAATGATGTATCATGAAAAGTGAAATACATCTGTCAGGAAGCCGTGATAAATTGTCATTCTTTATGATCTTGTCTTGTTATTTTTCTTCCATGTCATTGAGTTCTTCCAAATCTGATATACAATCCTTCATTCCCGTATTTTAAATTAATCTGGATATTCAAGGTCTTTCATCTTTGATTTCAATAAACATCATAAGTTCTTTGCCTCATTGCCAACTACTTCCTTATATGATGTCTCTGTTTTAATCAACATATGTGAATCCCTTGACCATAAACATCCGCCAGAACATTTTTTGTTAAACATGCCAAAATGCTCTATAGACAGAGATCTTTCTTTCTAAGGTCCAAACTTTCTCTTTCCAAACAGCTCAGGTCTAACTTCTTTCTATGACTTGATGACAACTGAAACCCTAGTATTTTTAATGTCTAAATGCCCATTTTATATTTCTAGTTAACACTGATATTTATAAAATGAATTCCAAGCTAAGCATATTTTTAGTTAGAAGTTTTAAACTTAATCCATACCTATCTGTTCATCCATTCTAGCCCAGGAAAGTACATACAGAACCAGACAGATTTCCCATTGAAATGTTGTGCCTTTCCAGACCAAGCCTGTGAGAAGTGATCTACCTCTTCTCTGAATTCCTATACCAATAATTGTATTTAAAAAGCTGACTTATATATGGACTGTCTTTGATATCTTCTCTATATGTGCTTAAACTATTTAAATGTTATTTTGCTACATGTATTTAAATCTTGTTTATTCAATTACCTCAAGAATCTTTGACAGCACATATTATGATGTTTCCTTTTTTAATTTAATCTTTATTGTATTTTTCCATTACCATTTAGTCCCCCTCTACCCCCCTCTCTCCAGCAATCACCACCCTGTTGTCTGTGAGTCCTTTTTCCTTTTTGCTCAATCCCTCCACCCCTTAACCACCCCACTAGCTGTCATCTGCTCTCCATCTATGAGTCTGTCTCTGTTTTGCTTGTTAGTTCAGTTTGTTCGTTAGATAATTATTTTAATGTGAACCCCATATGGAGACATTCACCGTGTAGACAAATTATGAATATTGGCTAGTTTTACTGTTTTTAAAGCAAACCTAAGAATTTTTCCTCTGTATAACCAGTGTACTGCTAATGTATTATATCATTAAGAAGATACTTAATGCTTCCTTTTTATCTATGGAATCAGTATAAGAAAAAGGACAATAAGAAGATTGCTTAGGAATGTAAGAATTATAAATCATCATGGTTCTATTCATATTAAAATTAACATTTTTTCTGAATTTATCATACCTTTCTCATTAAATGACTTTTAAATAAATTCTTAGTGTAAAAATTCCTCAATTTAAATAAATTTTATTTCAACAGCGCTAACAAAAATTAATAACAAATCATTTTATATTACTCTGCAATAATTATTCTTGAAATTTTAAAATGTACCTACAGAAAAATGATTCAGTATGTGTTTCCAGCAGCCAAGAAGCTGGCAGTTTTCCACCAACTTAAATGGGAGAAACTTGTTTTTGCAAGGCAATTTGCTAGCCCAGGTCTCATTATAGTAAGAGATATTCACTTTGAAGTTATGCATATCTTTTTAAAAATCATAATTATTGTCTGATGAAGTTCAAAAAGAATAGCATTAATAAATGGACTTTGTGTTCCAGGATAATATCAAATTAATCAAAATTAAAAGCAATTTGTGTATAATAAAAATAGTCAAATGATTTCAAATAAAGGAGAAATTATTCCTCCCCTCCCCCACCCCCCCACCCCCGGTTAATAGAAGTTATAATGTATTATGTTTAAATTTAAATCATTTTTCTTCTGATATCATTTTTAACAGCATTTTTTGAACCTTGATGTGTTTTTAATCACTTAAAAAAGTAAGAACTGTACTTAGTAGGGAAGAAATTAATGTAATTAGGGAATCACTGTTAAATCAAAACGAAGCTTTGAATTCTGGCTTAATTTAATATTTTCCCAAATCCTTTTTCCAGGAACATATTTTAGAATACTTTTTAAGACAGTTAATTAATTTGCCAAAGACAGGTTAGCCTTTCTAGGATATGATAGCATGTCAGGGTCTCAATTCTGTTGCCACTTTTGACAGGTGGGCTCCTGGTTGCAGCAGAAGTCACTTAGCTGCCGTTAGGGGCGTCCATGTTGTGGAATCCACCCATGACTTCAGTATGTTATTATGATCACTTCGTTCGTGAGCCCAGTAAACAAGCACTGAATGGGTGAGCAAAGACTAGACTGACACCCACAGGGTAATCTTATCTAACCGATATTGCAAAACTCCTCCACAGAAATGTCCTTCCGGTGAGTTTTCATCCAGGTCACAAAATGTTCTTGTACTTTAGACCTATTCCAAGAGGCCCATTCATACTGCTCTTCCCTGAACCAATTTGTCACCAGTCCTCCTGGCTGTTCTTTTAAATCCCTGACTGGCCAGTCTCATCATTAGCCACTATGCATGAACTGGTGTAGATTGGTAGTTCTTCTTACTAAGAGACTTTCCCTTCAATGCTATGCCTCAGATGTGCTGTACAATAAGTTAGTCCTCTGCCATCTAGTGCCAGCAATATATTTATCAGCTTTAAAGCGGAATCAAATTTCGCCTCTGCTTAAGTCAACTGTTCATAGAAATACCACCGTAAGCCCATTCTTGGAGGGTCAGAAGCAGAGCCTTAGGATCCTCCACCTACACATTCAACTTTATTGCCCTTTTCTGAAATCTGGATTTCTTAGTTACCATATCAATTTGTTGATGAAAAACAATTGAGCATACTTGATTTTATGCTTGAAAACAAGATAGAAACAGTTTGTTTTAGGAGCTCAGGTTGTAGTCACTTGCTCACAGTTTCCACCTCAGACCAGTAAGAAGCTAAGAATAGTTAACTAAAGAAGACATGGCTTTTCAATAGAACCTTAGTGACCTCTATTGTAGATCTCCTGTCTGGGCTTATATGTGCTTTACAACATATCAGTCTGCCAAAGACAGCACAAAGGATCTGTTGCTTCATAAGAGCCAAGGGAAGAACAGTTTGTACTGTAGCCTAGAACTGTTGGATGCCTTTTCTTCCTCTGGCCCCTCTATTTGTAAACAGTTTTGTAAGCAGTTCATTTGATAAATATGCAAGAGCAACATATCCACATGTGTTATATATTAATCCAAAATACAAATAAGTTCACAAAATATTGCATCTCTTTCTTTAGTATAGGAAAAAGAGGACCCCAGGTAGACTTTCACTTTGGAGGAGATATCTCAACAAGCTCCAGGCCACTTGACCCTCAAAATTTTAAGCTGCAGATCCCTAAATTTTATGTGATATATTTTCCATCCTCTTTCAAAGGTAGGTCTTACATGATCATTTACATTGCTATTATTACATAGCCATGGCAACGTGACTGATATAATATCCAAGCATTAAATCCTAAAAGACAAGACAATAAATATAGGCCAGTGTGCTAGTATCCTAAGGGATGATGAGGTGATAAAAATTCCTAGGACTAAATTATGACATAGAGCTAGAAGATTGAGACATATAAAGGTGAAAACTTACATTTACAGCTACCAAATGAAAACAAATTTCTTCTGGTTATATTGATAGGTACAGAACAAACCAACTTCCACGCATGTGTTGATTTACTCCACCGAAGAGAACCATATGAAATAGCAGCTACATGGAGTCACAAGATGTTTATAAATGTTATAATGTGTTATCATTTCCTAAATTTTACCAATTTGTCTTTTGCACCAAACAGGTAAGCTCCATGGAGAATGGTAGAAATCGTCACTGTTGTGGTTAAGTTCTTGATGGTGGCTCTCATTTCTGAAAGTCCCCCAGGGATGTGGCATAGCTTTTGTGATCATTTTATTGAAGGGGCATGCTCCACAAGTTTCTTCTTGGCCATTCCCACTATAGTAGTCTTAACAGCATGTGTCAGAAAAGATTAGGAAATCTGTTACTTCCTGAATATATCTCATTAAATTATCCACATGGGAACTAAGGAAGTAATCATCACATAGGTTTGTAAACTCATTGGACATAACATGAAATGATTTTTGAATAAAACTTCATTTGTCATCTGATATCCACCTGTCCAGCAGATCATAGTGACATTTGGAATCCTAGGAGTGGTCTCGGATTCAAACTACACCCAATAACCCTCCAAAGGCCTGCATATTTTGCTTTTCTCAGTGCACAAAAACTTTTTTGTGAAAGGTTGGAGGTAAGATTTGGATTAAGTATGTGTGATATTTTTTCAAAGGTACCCATCTCCTTTGTTCAGGGGGCTCTGGCTCTGTGACATGACTCAAGGCTGAAAGTCATGTTCAGCAAACATAGAGTTTTATATTATTTTAATAGAGATTAAGGGGGATTTCAGTCCCCCAACCACCTATTTTGATCTCAGTGCTCCACAATCACTTAACCAACCTCAAAGATCACTGTAGGCCTGAGCAGCTAATAGAGAAATTGTGCTCCCCTTGTCTCTGGAATATAAATAATGCTGCTTGGCCTCTAACCCCATTGAATCTCAATATTTGCACTAAAACCAGGAAGCTCATTCCCATGGTAATGTCAAACATGTACATCTCTAGCTACAGCCCCAGAGAATATTATCTACAGCACTTTTCAGAGAATCTTGTGCTCTTCACATTAATTTATAGCAAATAGCTAAATGAATGAAAGACTTCTGGCTCTCCTGAGACAAATTAACATGAATCACTCCAACATTCTTATCTCTCTGTGATTTTGGATTCTTTCTCATATTATACAAAAGAATTTCTGTAATTTCAACTTTATTGAGCACAGCCAACATAAAGTTTATTTCTTTAAAAAAAAATTTCCAATGTAAAATTCTTGACCCTGCAAAACTATCAATTACTCTGAGGGTTGAATACAAAATTCATCATATATTTCAGTATAAATAAAGTTACTTCCATAAACCCATGCTTAGAAAAATACCAGAAAATATGCTCAAGAAAGAAATAAAAAGAAAGAAAGAAAGAAAAAGACATGTGTACTGAAAACAGAAGATCAACATAGGAAAGAAACAGAGGAAATATTTAGAATGATGGTGGAGGCAGAAATCAGAGGAGACTAGCTATGCACCAAGCAAAAATGGCAACTTGCCCAGATTTAAGCAGGTCAGATAGCTCCAAGAAAGATTTTATTAAAAATATGAACATATTATTAGAGCATTTGATGGACATTAAGGCTTGAACTAAGAATACATATACTTAAAGCTAAAAAGAAAAACAAAAAAACCACTAGACCAAAAAAGTTCACAAGGCATTTAACAACTCTTTTTTGGAGGGAAAAATAACGATGATACATCCTGTCTTGTCACCTATAATTAGTGTTTACATCGTCATAATAATATAAATTCTGAATACTGATCTAACTAAAATTATGATATAACTGTATTATCAGAAATACATCATCATAAGAGTGTTGAGAATACTGAGGCACCATAAAGGTAAGCTTCATCCTCATCTTTCATGATAATACTTAATACCTAAAATCACAAGAATAATATGGCATAAAATAAGAATTTTTAAGGGATTGGGAAGTAAAAGAACTGAAAGTGGTTATCTACAGCGGGAATGTAGGCAAGAGTGGTAAAGGACCAGTGTATGTCACAAGCAAAACTTGTAGACTAATTCAGATATTTCAATCATGGGTGAGAGCAAACTTGATACAAGTAAATTCCCCCGTGCTTAAGGGAAAATGATCATAAACAGGCATATATAAGTATCTAAAATGTATTAAGTGCCAGGCAAATTTCATTTTATCTTTACAAAAACTTTGAAATAGACATTACTTCTGCCAAAGATGAGAAAATTGGGGTTCAGAAAGATTAACTTGCCCACTGGCTCTCATTTAGTCAGTTGTGGATTCGGGAATCAAACATGGAAACATCTGCCACCAAAATCCTATTATTTCTATTATAAATGCACTGCTCTCAGCAAAATATCTTTATAGAATGACTAAAGAAGCCTTAGATAATGAATGGACTTGCTATGTATTACAAGGAAAAGAAGTGCATCTCTAGCTAGAGAAACAAGGAGGTGTAAGCTGAGAAAGTCTAAGAACAATTGGCCTGATTGTATTAAGTTCATTTTATAAAAAAGGGGGGACTGATATTGGTTAGCTTTAATGTAGAGACAGCATTCTTTCCAAAGGTTTTTTTTTTTTTTCCCATTGATATCAGGATGTAGAGAGGAATAAAAAATGCTTTGGCCATTATATTATTTCTCTTATTTATAAAATTGGACTTCCCTAACAGAACAACAAATAACACATCCATCTGAAAATCTCCCTTGTCATAAAAACAGATGTTTAAATGACCTACAACATGAAAAAAATAAATACAGAATAAAATTGCTTGCCAAAGCAAATTATTATAATATGAGCAGCAATCTCTATTTGCACAGCCAGAAGACCGCCTAACTAGGACCCACATGGACAGAGGCCTCTTGTGCCACAGTGAGCCCATTTCTGTGCAGTAGACACATCTTTAAAAGCAAGACCATAAATAAAAATAAACACTCGTATCTTCTTCTATGGAAGTCCCAATCTAATAGTAACTAAAATGGGTCAGAAAAGCGATTGACTAAATTTTGATCAAAACATCCTTGTCAGGTTTATTTTGAGGTTTATGGAATAATAAAACTATTTGAGCTCTTGCCAGTAAAGACTTATAATCTAAGAACCCTTTAAAAGGCTATTTCTCAAGTCTCTTTGACCTTCCTCAGAGTCTGTGACATCATCGTCAAGAAAAGGAATGTTATATGATTGTGGGCTTATGTATCATATTCTCTATGGACACACGTTGCAAAAACAGTACTTACATTTGATCATATAATTATCACATAAAGCTTTCATCTGTTAACATAGTGGTGTCAAAGCAAATTGCATGGATGGAAAAGAGCAGCAGACGTCCCGCCAATTATTCTAAGTACTATTACAATAAAAATCTAATGACTCGGATAGTTACGTTAATAACATACTAAGAAAAAAACATTTGACTTAAAAGGAATTAGTTTGAAGTTATATTACACTCTCATGCAATACTGTGGGATAATCTAACAAAGACTCCGTCTTATAATGTCAAATCCTGACTTGGCATGCTGAAAGGGAATGTATTATTCAAAGTTTTTGCCTATGGCCAAGTTTTAAAGAAGGCAGTTATGATTCCAGGTACTTGATCAAGGAGAGGTTCAGCTGTTTACATGTTAGGCCCAATGGGTGAGCTGTTACCAAGGTTTGAAATAGAAATCTCAAATCGGAAAGAAAATTATATATTCTAGCAAAAAAAAAAATCATAATTTTGTCTCCATCAAGGTATATGAAGAATCATAATTTATCCTAAAATACCTACGTGTGTACATGATCTGTTTCTAAGAATGGCTTCCTCGGTATGGACTTCTGCTCGTCTGAAACCTTGCTGATTTCACAGTTTCTCCAATGTGCTGTGGAGAACTAGGTGCTGAATGCCGGTCCACTCAAAGCTTTAGCAGAAGAGAAAAATAAATGTGCCCTCAGAGACCTTTTGCAGTCCTGGAGTGGGACCGGGTCAAGAACTCACACCCTCCTTTTCACTATTTTAGGTATCAATAAAAATGACTGGAAGATGGTGGGTGGAGTCCTATATTTAGGTCTCCAGGCTGATAAAATTGCCTCTGACTCATAGAGAGGTTCAGGACTAAACTTTTAATTTTCCACACCCATAACTCTCATTGGATTCTCCCACGATTAGTAGTCAGGCTCTTAGAGATGACGAGGAACAGAGATATGACAAGTTTATACTAAGTGATGGGAGTTCTTATAAGAAAACTCCCTTCGGTAAATGAGTGGATCAAAAAACTGTGGTACATTTACACAATGGAATGCTACTCAGCAGAAAGAAGGAAGGAATTCCTAGCCTTTTGCTCCAGCAAAAGGTCTCCAGATGGTAACTGGAGAGCATTATACTAAGTGAACTAAGCCAATCAGTGAAAAACAAATACCATATGATCTCACTTGTAACTGGAATCTAATGGACAAAATAAACTAACAAGCAAAATAGAACCAGAGACATGGAAACATGGAACAGACTGACAGTCACCAGAGAGGAAGGTGGAGAGGGGGATAATAGTGGAAAGAAGGAGAAGGAACTAGTCAAAGAGCATGTATGAATGACCCACGGACATGGACAACAGGGTGGGGATTGACTGTGGGAGCGGGGGGTGGGCTGGGCAAAGGAGGGCACAGGGGGGAAAATTGGGACAACTGTAGTAGAATAACAATTAAAAAATTGTTTTAAATAAAATTATTAACCACAAAAAAAAAGAAAGAAAAAAACACCCAAAAGTAGAGAAACAAAGAACACCATCCCTACAGAACTCAGATGGGTGGATGTCTGCTTCTCTGGATCTCTTCAAGTTTCTAGCCACTCTATTGTCTGATTAAAATATGTCAACGTTTTTTGCAAGAGAATATCCCATTGGATCAGTTAGGCAGAAGTCAGTCCTTGATCCAGGATACCTCCCAAATCACTAAGTTCCCAGGCCCAGCCTCAAGCTAGCTGCCACTGGCAATCAATACAAAAGGAATAACCTTATAGCAGTTTTATTAAAAGGGGGCTGTGGCTACTGATACGCAGAGCGACATGGAGTCTGAAGCAGTATGAAGCCAGATTGTTTTCAGACTGTCTGAATGAAATCCTGAATTTACTACATCCAAGGCCACTTAGTTAATGGGAATTATTTGATCTTTTTTATACCTCCCGCTTCCTAACTTGTAAAATAAGTAGAATTATTTAGGTACCACACAGCAGGCTGCATAGATTAAATATGATAATTCATGTAAAGTTCCCAGCATACAGACCAGATAACATAATTGCTTAGAAAAAGCCATTAAATCATGCATAACTATTAATTCTTTGAATGTGCATTTGCGTACCACTAACAATCTCAAGGGCCACAAGTAGTACACACACAGTATTTGGGAAAGCACGGTACTTGAGAACCCTGAAACCCTGTGGTGAATCCTTCTGTAAATTCAAAATACTGCCCTGTTTGAGAGTGATCCTATTTTTTGGTTCTATGTGAAATGTCTGTTTATCGGCTTTGCTGAACATACAGGTAGGTTGTATGTCTGGATGGTCCATGGACTTACAAAGTAATGTATTTTTTAAGTAACATAAAACAAACGTAGCAACAATATATTCATATCTCAGTCTCGACATACAAAGTCATATTTACGAGGATCATTATTGTTCAAGGGCTCCTTTAAGAAAACAGAAATAAACAATAAGAGGTCTTTTACCGTGAGCCCAGGTGCCCAGGAGAAAGGTCTGTGCAACAAAATGGATAAACCTGGGGCTTGATATTAGGATGACCTAGGCCTTAATTCCTACCTGTTACCTATGACCTTAAGGAAATTATTCAATCTTGGAGTTTCGATTTCCTCAGGCCAATGAAAACGTTCTCCAGGATGGGGCCCAGGCATCCTGTTTTTAAATACCCAGATGATTCTGATGTGAAGTCAAGTTTGAAATTCCAGGCTCTAAAGCTAGTATCTCTCAAACTATAGAATGGATCACAGACAGCTGTACCTCCCCTCCAGAGCTGCTGATACGGTAGGTCTGGGGTGGAACACAGGATGTGCATTCCCAGCGAGTTCCAGGTGATGCTGCCGCTGCTTGTTCACGGACCCACTTAGAGGGCCACTCTTAGAAACTCCTCAGGTTCCTTCTGGTTCCCTTTGCATGGTATCTGTGAACCATATCCATGAATGCCCAGCAACATCCTGCTTTAAGTCACTCAAAATAAATCCTTCTTTTCCTAATCTTTCACTTTTATTCTTAACCCCACCAACACATAGAAGCATTAAAGTTCTTCATCTATACCTGTTAGATGCTATTTATCGTTATTTTAAGCAAAGCTCCTAAACTAGAATGTTACATAGTTATAACTCTGTTTCTTCCCAGTCTCTAAATTTCTCCAAGGGCAGGGGCAGGGAGCGGGGTATGGGTTTCATGCTCTATTCATTTTTGAATGCTTGGCTTTAACCAAAATACCTGGCACATAATGGGAGCCTAAGAGATGTTTTGTTGAGTGCATATAGCCCATAAGCTAAAAATACTTATCTAAAACCTAGTGTCAGACCTATTTCTCTGAGAAGATTAATCTGAATCAATGATGTGAACTTCATCATCCCTTACCGGGACCTTTTCGTTCTTTTAAGGAACAGAAGCAGTGTTTGCTTGGTTAAGGAGAGGCGTGTGCTTTTACAGCCTTATCATTGTCAACATCTTTTCACACCTCTGTTCTTCAGTCTGGCCATGTTCCTCGCCAGCAGCCTTCTCATGCTAAACCTGATAACCACACACATCTAGCACTGTGACAAAAATACACCTAATGTTCCAGATGGGGGTTTCTTACTTTTTAAACAATACTAAAATAGAACGCAACAAGGTGAAGTTTGGCCCAAATAAGTAAACAGGCTGGAAACACAACAGGAACCTTTGAATTAGCCCCAGTGGGTCCCGCTGATGTAATTGGCCCACTGTCTATGGAAACGTGTCA
The DNA here is from genome assembly GCF_021234165.1 of Pteronotus mesoamericanus. Classification (NCBI taxonomy): domain Eukaryota; kingdom Metazoa; phylum Chordata; class Mammalia; order Chiroptera; family Mormoopidae; genus Pteronotus; species Pteronotus mesoamericanus. The sequence goes on along the minus strand of NW_026555285.1, from coordinate 34,105,896 downwards.
ACTTAATAAGGCGGAGGCCAAGACCGAGCCTGTTATCCTTTAACCTCAGGGTCTGTTTATAATTTGTTATTCATTAAACAGCTAACTCCTTACCAGGAGGCCAAATGCTGGCTATCTCCGCTGTGACAGGGTGTCCTAAGTCCTGTTGCTGCTTGTTCTGCCCTTCCTGGAGCAGGCGTTATTATAAGCAAGCTCAAGAAACAAAAGCAATGAAGGAGGAGAAGGAGGAGAAGGAGAAGAGAGAAGAAAGAAGGAGAAGAAGAATTAGAAGAAAAAGAATTAACAAGAAGAAAGAGGAGAAGGAGAGGAGGAAGAAAGAGAAGAAGCAGCAGCTTGGGACAACTAAATGTGGCAAAGCCTAGTAAAAGCTCTGAAAAAGTCTTTGCTAAAACAGGGTGTGGTCTTTGGGTCCCAAAAACCTAACCAGGAAAAACTGTTTTCTTTTTTGGTTTGGTTTCGTTTCGTTTGGTTTAGTTTGATGTGTTTGTTTTTTCTTTATTTTTTTATGATGGTGGTGGTCGAGAGGTTAAAAGGCCTGAATTGGCAGGTAGATAATCCTACAATCTTTTCCTCCGGAGTGCAAGAAACGCAGAAAAATGTCAGAAAGGTGAAAGTGCCTGAAATGAATTGCTAGGAAATCAAACCCAAAAACAGGATTTGAAACCCTGCCTATAAAAATTTCCCCAAAGGGTTATAAATTTATAATTTCCTTACTCTTTTACCATTTTCTTAACAAATCATATCTCTGCATCCCCAGGCATGTCTCCCTAATCCTAATGATCCCTCCACCTGTAGCTTCAGTCATTGACAAATATTTTCTGCATGCTTACTATGTTTAAAAGTCATTAAATTGAGGGGCTGGATCAGGGAGGAGGTAAAGGGATTGAGCAAAAAAAATAAGAGAGAGAGAGGGAGAGAAACCTCATGGATGGGGGTCAGGGGGTGAAGGAGAGTATTAGAAGAATAAATGGTGATGGAAGGAGATTGGGATAGTGAGCACACCATGCAGTGTACAAATGGAAGAAATGTTTACTCACCTGATAAAAAAAAAAAAAAAAAGCACTGTAATTGAAAAGAAACACACACGCGCAATGGCTTCCGTCTCTGTCCCCATACAGAGTTTAGGTTCCAGAAGGCTGGATTCGGAAAAATAAAAAATTTAGTTAGACCAACTTCATCATGAAGACATTCAGAATTAAGATAAAGATGGCGAGCATAGGCTAAGCAAGTTTCTAAAGGGCGGCCTCTGCACCCTGAGAGAATACGAGGACTCAGACAGTCCCCGGGCTCCGGGCGCTTCACAGAGGGGCACGCGGCCGCGCCGTCCTCGCCACGCACGCTCCTGCGAAAGGAAGTGACCGACATCAGCGGAGCTAGGTAAAGGCAAAAATGTAAATTGTTACTTTACAGTGGCCAGGAAGAAACATTATAGGAAGTATATCCATATATATATTTCTTTTCTTTTTAACATAAAAAGACTCTATTGTAAAAATTGAAGACAAAGGGCTTGAAAGATAGGGAAGTATAATGAGAAAAAGAGTCTCCCATCCCCCAAAGTAACCATGATGAAGAGTATACTACCAAGCCTTCTAAAGTTTTTTATATATAGGTGCATGTGTAAATTATAAATATATTGTTTTACCATTTACCTTAGTGGTGTCATATATCCATTTTCCTGAGACTTCCTTTTTTTTCTCCTCCTAAAAATGTCTTAGATATCTTTCTACCTTGGCACATGAAGCCCTGCTTCATTTGTTATAGGTGTTGCCTTATAATTCATGGTTTATCTAATTGTTCCCATAGCGACAAAGATTTTCCTAGTGCTGTTTCCCCACTGTTTGAAGCAGTGATACAATGAACACCTTTGTACGGAAGTGAAATATTTCCTGAGAAGAGGGACACAAATGTATTGTGTAGAGTCCTGGATCAAAGCTATTAACCTTTATTTTCACATTGTGAATCAGGATAAGAAATTGGGGAATTAATTGCTTTTTTTTTTTTTTTTTTAAGAGTACAGTAACGATACTCCATTGCGTGGTGGAAAACAAAAATAATTTTCTGCCCTGGTTGCTGAGGCTCCTTTGGTTGGGCATCGCCCCACAAAGCCGAAGGTCACCCCTTGGATTCCAGTCAGGGCACGTGCCTGAGCGGCCGCTTCGCCTGGATCCAGGCGTGTAGGAGAGGCACCCGATGGGTGTCTCTCTTTCACATTGATGTTTTTCTCCCTCTCGTTATCCCTTCCTTCTCCTCTCTCTAAAAAAATAAAATATTTTTAAAATAATAATAATGATGTTCGATTCTCACTAAAACAATCAGTCTCCCTTTCTTAAGAGTGTGTTTGTATCTCTCAGAGCAGCCACAGACCCAGCAGCATGAAGCCTAAGTCTGAGCATCACCAGGTATAGTCCCGCCCCAGAATCAGAATCCATGTCAGCACTGACATGTCGCTGCAAAAGTAATTTTCTGCTCCTCAAAGTCGTCTGCCCCTGTAGTTCTTTGTAAAGCTGTGTTCTTCTCTTCCCAAGCACCACTATTTAATTCACCTTCTATTGACCTCTGGAAATGGGCCCTGCGTGTTTCTGTTTTATTTTCTGGGAATACATGCCTAACCTTTACTATAGTGATATACCTTAAGTCTAGAAAAAAAAGTATCCCGAGTTTTATTTTATTTATTTTTTTCAATTACAGTTGACATTTAATATTCTATGCTTCTGGGGGGGAAAAAAACTTTTCATGTAACCAAAATTTAGTATATTGTAACCTAGCACACTGAATGTTGAAATACATCATACTATCCATAGCAAGTAGTCAAGGGTGGTTTTATCAAAACAGAGCAAACATTTTCCCCTTGTTATTTTGGGATATTTCAAAAACGTGCCTCTGAGCTCTAGCACAGGACTTGATTAATGCATGATTTCCTCTTTAAAATTAGAAACAGAAATCGAGAATGAAGCTTAATAATTTTCATTTGCTCTTCTTTTCCAAGCATTCTAATTAAGGCCTGGTTCCCAGACCTGATTAAGCAGCTCCTACATCTGCCTGCAGTTTGCAGTTGTCCCTGCAAGGCAGGAACTCAAGCTTATTTTGAGTGAATGGGAACAATCTGGGAAAGAACAATAAGGTGAGATATGCTGTAAAGGGGGGTGTTATTTGGTTTGGTTCTGCTCTTGTAATTAGAGTTGGCCGCGTCTGTTGCGGGGTGCAACGGCGCAGTTTAACAACCGATGTCAGAAACACCCTTCCTAAGTAAAACCCCACTAGTTCAGGACTCCTAGAGCGCTCTGTCAGGGGGGTGCGGGTTTCCTCTGCTTCACCCTCTGAACACCTTGAGCTAAATGGGACAAGAGCAATGTGTTCTCTATCTTATACTTTATCTGAAGAAAATGTAAAAGATGTATGTGCTGTCACTGTCTGAGGTCTTTGGTATCTTTGATTCCCTGTCATTATAAAATAAGTCTGAAGTATATTTTCAGGTGGCTGCGATGGAGAAAAACATAAAGGAAAACCCCAGAATCATCAAACATGGGTTCACCCAAAGCTATTTTTCTGTTTGAAGATAACGGCTCTGGCTGATTTCAGGACATTCATCCTTATGATATTGAAAACCTGAAAAGTTGCCTATGATAGAGAATCAGTGGTCTTGAAATGTTCCTGGCAAATGTTCAGAAAACAGATATCTAAGTTGTCCTATGTAAAAAAAAAAAGGAGTAAAAGTCAAAACTCCTCTTACGCAAACCATATAATCATGTGTGGATAAAGTCAATTACTTTGGAAGCTGTATAGATGCCCTCCTCTCCTTCATTCCTTAAATATATATATTTAAGCTACCACAGCAGTGCCAGGTCTAAGGGATTCATATATTTCATTGAGTGGGACAGACTTCACATACACATTCCTTCTCCATAGTTCACCCCTGGGAACAATGAGGAGCTTATAAGCTCCCCATTTTCCCTCGCAACCACCAAACTCAAAGAATGCCTACTTATTTCACCTTCCTAGTAATGTGAACTCATCCCAACCAGTATCTGAAACAATTCACTTCTATAAACTAATTCAGAGTGTCTCACAGAGTCCCTCTCTGGACATCTCCATTGCCAGCACCCCAGGCTTTGCCGTGGGGTGATGTTACCCTAATTGTCCTCAGTGCTTCTGCTCTCTCTCCCCATGCGCCCCTGCAACCGGAAGCACACTGCTCTTCCCAAGCACCACTTCGCTTACCTTTTTCTCCACTTTAAAAATGTCATCCACATCCAGTTCACTCATCGGGGATCTTTAAATCCTATGTGCCTTGCCTAGACTTCCTTCCAGAATGGCCTCTACCATTATTGTTTTGCTTATCCAAATCCTAGGGACACTCCAAATCACTCACTGATGGATCTTGTTAAAATGTCCATTTCAATTCAGTAGGTCTGAGGTGGAGCTGGAGACTCTGCTGTGGTACATTGCTGGTGGTACGGACTGTGCTTTGAAACACAAAAATGTAGCCAACTATTCTTTTTTTGTCCCCAGCAAGGGCTTATTTGAAGGAACAGAAAAGAGAACTATCTACATATACAACAAAACATTTTACATCTGATTGAACCAGGTTAAGAACTACACAAACTAAGTTCTCTTTAAAATACATAGTAGCACATCACGGTTTATTTAAAATACAGAGTAGCACATCACGGTTTATTTATAACTGTGTATATATATACCACAGAATAGTCTATATCCTATGTAAATAAATCAACACCAGTATAACAATTAATAATTCTAAAACAATCGTCCAATGTGTTTATACGCTACTGGAAACTGAAATCCTAGCACAAACAACATGACCAAACTTTGTCTGAATACTGTACTTCTCACCTCTGAGCCTGAGCATCTTGCATTCATTTGCTTTTGCTCAGTCACTGCCCTCCCACCTGTAGTGGCCCACAGGCTGGATTCTCTCCATGTGTCCCACTGCCTGCAGTCCAGGCCCCTGTAGCAGATGGCACTTCTTGCCTGTCTTTAATCTCTGCACCACAGGGAGAGCTGAAGTAATGAACTTCAAAAAATCCTCCTGGGTGGATGTTACAGGGTTTATATTCTTTTATTTAAACAGTACTCTTTTGTTTTAAGGAGGCCATGATTTCTTTTTTTGTTTCCTATGTGGAATATTGATGAAGATCAACAATTTAATAGAACAATCTTTAAAGTGGGCACAGAACTGGCTTTTAATTACACGGGTTAAAAAAGACATGGAAGGTAAAACCAATCAAATTTGCACATTGTTTCAAAGACAAAATTATTCAATCACATAGCTTCAGTGTTTTTATTGAGTTCATATTCATTATAGAAGCTTGAACTCTCTGAACTCCGGGGAACCAAAGAAAGCTTATATGTTGCAGAAAACAGATTATGGTTCAATTATTATAAAATGGGAAATTATATATATTTTACAAAATGTGACAAAATAAGCATTTTTAAATAATAAGGACTAATTTTCCCCACATCTGTTATTGCATCTTTTACTAAATCAAAGACTTGTTATAAGCACTGTCTATTGCTCTTATAATAGATCTTCAACCTAACTTGAATTCCATTTCACTTAGTCCAAGAACGGGCCTACCACTCAAACAAGCTAATCAAAGATCCTACCTGAAACTGATATATGAACTTAGGAGGAGACGTGCTCTTTCTGCCACATTTGCTAATCTGGGAGAATGTGAATCCGGGGTTTATAGTAGCCCAATAGTTCCTGCCACCGGGGAGAGCCTATGGACTCAAACAAACGTGTGTGTGAAACAGAGCAGGAGAGGAAAGAAGAAGCGAGGACAGAATGGGTGGAGAGGGAAGAGGGGAAGGGAGGAAAAATTGGTCAGTACTAAGGTTTAGTTCCAACGAGTAAAGTCCTAATCCCTCTTCTTTCAGTCATGAAAACTACCCCCAACACCCTTTCCAAACTTAAGACAGTGAAGTCCCTTATTTTTGGTTAATCTGGTTTGAATCAAAGAAACATGATTAATGCACCACATCTATATTGGACATGTTCAATAAACTGGATGGGGGGGGGTAGTTTTTAGTTTGCTTGTTTACTAAATTGCGGTTTTTTCACCTAATCCATCCTGTTTGAGAGTGTAGCACTTGTGTGTTGTGTAGCCATCCTCTCCAGTCTTTCTCTAGGTAACAAATATCCAATTGTGTGGTCTATTATCTTCCAGTCAAACAAAACATATAAAAGAAATGATTTTTTTTCTGAGCCTTTCTTTCATTTTGGAGCCTAAAGTCAAGAGAAGAAAAATATCATTTTCCTCTTCCAGATATTCCACGCGCCAACAAGGTTTTGCCTAAACGAGACTCACGACAGTTGGCAAGGCAACACACTTGTGTGGCAAAATACGCAAGGGTAAAGCCTTACCCTAAGTTACACAAAGCCCAAGAAATTGATCCTGAAGACAATCTAGGACAACAGTCAGTGGTTACATCTCACTCTCCAAACATGCCAGGCTCTCTCTCTGCTTCTCTCCCCCATTCTCCTATATCGCACGGGCACCTTCTCCAATGGATCACACTCCTGCTTTCTGGAGTTTTCCTTCCTTATTTATGGTGAGAGAGCTTTCTAAAACCTGCTGGGTTTAATTTCTTCAAAGGAAGATGGTAAAAGGCTGTTTTAAAGTTTTACAAAAAACTCTCCCCTCCATCTTGTGAAAGAGTTACACCTGAGTCCAGATGTGAGGAAACAGCGTGGAAAACCCTTTAGTGACAGAGGGCCCCTTACCACCGGCACTTAGCTGGGTGGCCTTACTCTCTCTCTGACTCAGTTTTCTTATATGTCAAATGCAGAAAGCAGTAGTAGCTCTGTCATGTAGTTATGGTGACAATTAAATAAATTCACATATGCAGCATTTAAATAAACACTGCCTGTCCCATAGGAAGTGATACATTATTGCCTCCCACGCTTTCCCCTTTCATTGCTCCCTCTCTTTTGCATTTAACTCCTCTACACACACTGACACCAACAGAAGTTAAAATCCTTAGCTTGTCAATTCAATGGGAATTTACTGTTTAACCATTTGATTTATGTTTGTTATAAAAATTAATAAATAAAAATTCACATATTTAAGAACTTTGTCTTACCATGGATTTCAGGATCTAAAAGCAAACCTAAAGGAGTTATTTGAAGTTGGTACGATTAACTTAATGTCGAAGTCAGCCCAATTTTTCTGAGTAAAATGGAAAGAAGGAAAGACATAAAGAGGGAAGAAGGGTTAAAAAGAAAGGCGAGAGAAAGAAGACAGAAATAAAAGGGAAAAAGGAAGGAAGGCGGGGAAGGAGGGAGAAAGCTACATTCAGGGAAATTATGAAACTACATCAAAATTCGCTGTAAAACAATCCCATTTCATATCCTATTAAACTCCATAGGAAATGACATTTGCTGCAGTAAGTAAAACAGATGGTGGAAGGAGAGAGGAAAATAAAACTCTTTGAAAATCGAGAATGAAAATGCCACTGCTAACATTTTAGGTCCCTCTGACGTGTTCATATATCAAGTTATAGCCTCCAAGACAGTCCCTTTCTTTATTATAGGCATGCCTTCCAGCCTAAAATAGTTCCACGGGGCTTCTAAAGTAAGAAGTGAGTGGTGTTTTGGACATGTGTTTGCGTGAGGTTGCATGTGAGTCTGTGAGTGAGGCCGGGACAGGGAACAGTGGGGGTCATTCAAACCCTTGAGACAGGCACCCCTGACCGCGATGCTTTGCCAGCAGCTGGGTGATTCATCTTCCTCCCAGGCACAAGCACATCAGGTCCTCTGTTTTGCTCTTCGTTCACATTTGTCCTCTTTAAACCAATGAGTCATAAGTTGGAAATATGTATGAAATAAGCAAGAAGAATATGTCACTGAGTTATTTCTGGTTGTTCAATATACACATCCTAGGACATCGTGTGTTTGAAAGGCAAATTTTTAAACCGGAGAAGTTTCTCCCAAGCAGCTAGAATTGGTTCTATAAGGAAGAAAAAAAAAAAGAAAAAAGAAAGAAAGAAAGTCAGGTGCAAGAAAAAATTGAGCCTGGTGAAATGATTAGGTTTAGGTGAAGAGAATAAAATATTTCTTCATGCTCTCAAAAGGATAATTTTCTTCAGAGGAAATTGCATAAATTCTTGGTCACTCGGATTAGCAGAGAACTAGTCTTGCCAAAGTTTAGTGCTGGGAAACAAATGACATTTGGTCCGTTGTAAAGTCATCCCACCTCTCCATGGCAAATATGAGTTCATACATTAATGCAAATAAAATTTTTCTACAAATACCTTCCCAGCCAAAACAAATTACCTGAGAAATCAGAGGATCAAATAATTGAGGAGTTTTATCATGAGAAAAATAGAAACCTGGAAACGGCCATGTATAACGCCTGGTATAATAATCACCAATGCAGGACCTTTTCACGTATCTATATGCTCAGCAGTGACCTGTTGAGCGCCTGCCATGTGCTAGGTTGTAAGAATCGTAGGAACCAGCGGAGCACAGGTGCACTGCCTATTTCGTCATGGACCATAGGCTTTATGGGTCAAGACAGGGTCTTAGAAACTAATACTAGAAATAATATTGAGACAATCCATGGTATGAAGAGTAGGCAAGGTGGAGGCCTTGATTGCCAGGGTTTGGGGGACAAAGGTAGGATGGAGAAGTGAAGATTTGAAACTTAGCTAAGACCTGAGAAGTGAAGGACGAGAAGGAGATGGAAAGAACATTCCAAGTAAAGGGAATATCACTGCAAAGCCCTGAGGCTGGAAAGAGAATAGGGTTTCTGGGAAACAGAGAAAAGCATAACAGAAACAGAGAAAGAGAGGAGAAAGAGACAGGGGATGAAACTGAGGAAGGCCCGGGGTCGTACGCGGCAAACCTCCTCGGGCATGCCGAGACCTGTGGACTTTCTCTGAAGAATAATTACAAGTCTCTGGAGGCAGGGGAGCAACATGATCAAATGTGCATTTTTAAAGATAACTATCTTTTATGGAAAGAATTTAGTGGGGAGAAAGGGAGGGAAAAGAGAAAATGCTTAGTGGCTATTGAACTACTCTAACATCTTGATCCAAGATGATGGCTGAGGAGAAAGGAAACGTAGAAAAGATTGTGGTAAATTAAGAAACTCTTATCAAGGAGACAGCCATTGTTTTCATACATGAGTGAGGCAGAGCTGGATGAGAGAGAAAAAAATGGTGGGAGTAAAAGATGGCCTCTGTGAGCCCTCCTCTATGAATTACAGAGACTTCCTCTCTGTGTCACATGTGTACTTACAACTCGCACACTAGTCTTCTTACGCTTGTCGTTCCCTTTCCCCTACTATTGCATATAAAGTGGTTAATGTCACTATGCAATCCATAGTTGAAAGAATCTCTGGTTCAAGTCCCGAGAAAACAATGGGAGGAAGGGATATTACCCAGAGAATGTGGCCAAGTTAGGAGCAATAACTGATAAGTTTTGGTTGTTTCCTTTTTAAAAAGCAATGGGTGCATGCTCAGTTTTTATAGAATTATTTTATTATATTACATGGAAGTAATTTCTCTTTTGGACATTCAAGTGTAGAAGGAAGTATGTGTTGATTTTAAGCAGCTAAAGGGTATATACAATTACAGATGTTTATCACTATTTCATCTGCCCAGGATTGGATCTTCTTCTACACATACACTTAGGGAATTTTACATCTCACTAATCTTGAGGGGAAGCATATCCTACCACAGAATCAAAAGATGCCTGATACCCAACAAGCCAGCCTTTCTTGCAGCTGGGGCATGGACACTTTTCCCAGGCTGAGCCAGTCAGATGTACCCACCGTGTGTTATGACTCAGAAACTAATGATGAAAAGGAAGGACAGCTGAAAATATGCTCTGGTGCTGGTGGTGGGACATCAGTATCTGCTTTTCGGGAAAGGCAGAACTGAGGGACCACCAGCAGCAGCGTAGATGGGACACACGTCAGGTAGAGTTCTCGGCAGTAGCAGCAACTGTGTTTGCTCCAGACTAGGTGTGCCATGCGTTTCAGGCTGTGGCTCTCACCGCATCACATCTCAATCCCTTGTTCTGCTTTCCTAGTGATTCTGTGTGATGCTCAATATCCTTTCAATTAGTTCCTCCATTTGTATCTGACCTTTAAACTAAAACCCTTAAGTGCCTTAACCAGTGTGGTTCAGTGGGTTGGGCATTGTCTTGAAAATCAAAAGGGCACACATTGGGGTCGAAGGCCAAGTCCCCAGTTGGAGGCGTATGAGTAGCAACTGATCGATGTTTCTCACATCAATGTTTCTCTCTCTCTGTTTCTCCCTCCTTTCCGCTCTCTCTAAAAATAAATAAATAAAATCTTTAAAAAATAAATAAAAATAAAACCCTTAAGTAATACAACAATATTTAACACCCCACTCATGGGACAAACTGAAAAATACTCCCCAAATGTAGATGGTTAATTTAGCAGCCTGTTATTGTAAAGTTCAGATGATTGGTTTCTTTCTGTGACCGGCATCTACATTCAGAAGTCTCGGGTCTTACTATTAGTTGTGGTTTATCACTTGCTTAAACTTATAAAAACATCCTTTTCCCTAAATACACACATACAGACCTTTGAAAAGCTGATGAGTAGAAATTAGACTTCAGACCCCAAGGCCACAAGTGTGACTCTTCCAGCTGGCATTTCCGTGATATTCATGCCAATGGGCACACTCCCCCTGACCTACTGACATAGAAACTGGGCCCTCGTACCACCTGCCAGCACCGAGCAGGCACATGACCTCAGAAGGGATGTCAGCCAAAGGCAACACAGAAGCAGCAATGAAGGGAGAAGTTTTAGTGTCACCACAAGCCAACATGGAGAAGACCAAATGTGCATAATTCCAGGCTCCAATTCCCACAGATTCCTCAAATGATTCTCTATTGGGCCAGTAAAAAAAGGCCACCATGGAGCCGGATATGCTCCTCCACCACAGGCCTAGCCTAACCTGATAACCCTGCAAGCAGTATCACAAAAGTATTGCTGTCCCGGGACCCTCCAACAGGCCCTTCCATGGTTGATAGTCCACTCATGCCCTTCTTAGCAGGGCAGCCCGCGAGAGGATTTGGAAATGCCTCACCGACAAAGTTCAGGCTCTATATTTTAAAGACAGCCTCTTATTGTTTGCAACCGACTCTATTTCATTTCCTCCTGAACTAGAAAGCTCCTGCTGTTCCATTCGTTCTAGCTCCAGTGCCTACTCAGTGTTAGAGGTATGTGAGGCTTCCACGCTGCTGTCACAGTTAATGACATTGGCATTGCTGGAGGTCACAGCAGCACTAACAGTGAAGGAGAGCCAAGACTGCTGACCAAGTAGGGCCACCCCTGCTACATGAAACATGTATAGGGATGGGGACTCCGACTTTTCAATTATGTATGTAAAACTCTCATCCTAGGTGATTCCTGATTCTTCTCTAGTTCCATGACTTCAACTCTCATCTGACAATAGTCAAATGTATCATTTGCAGCAGGGAATTCTCCCTTAAACTCCAGAATTATATTACCCGCCTGCTTACTTGACATACATACTTGGCTATCGAACAGGTAAATCAAACTTAAAATGAGCACATAAAGCTTCTTGCTTACCGTAACTGGCTTATCCCCTAGCCACCCCCATCACAGTGAATGGCAGCTCTGTTCTGGCAGTTGCTCGGTCCAAAAATTTAGACTTCTTTCTTAGTCTCAAACTTCACACCCCAACTTCATCAAGACATCCTGTCTGCTCTGTTGTTGAAATACAGCCAGAATTGACAAGAGCTTATCATCTCTCCCCCCACCACCCTTGTGCAAACTGTCATCAGTTCTCATGGGACAAGCTTCAATAACCTCTTAATTAGTTTCTCTGATTCAATTTTTCCTCACCCTCTCAACCTTCCTTAAAGCCATCCAGTTTTCACTTAGTACAGCTCAACCTTAAGACACGGGGTCTTGCTGATCAAAACTCTTGTGGATTTGAATCTTACTCAGAGGAAAACCTGAAGTTTTCATCATGGTTCACAAGGCTTTCCTTGATATGGTCTTTTATTTCTTCACTCATGTTATACCCTACCATTCCCTCCTCTTCGTCTCCACTCCAAACACTCTGGCCTCCTGGCTTTTTCTTGTACATACCAGGCAGCCTCCTACTTGAGGCTCTTTGTATGCTGCTGTTTCACCGTCCTCAAATGTCAATCTCCAACTTATAACCTGTACCTTCCCTTACTACTGTTAAGACCTACCCTAAACCCTACAGAAAGTCACCACCCCATCCAATTACTACGTCCACTCTCATCATGCTTTATTTTTCTTCACCCACTTACTTCCATATTTTTTGTTTCTTTTCTGTTGCATCCCACTGGATGGTATTTAATGTAAACAAGCTCTGCTATTTGTCTCACTGCTGTATCCCAACATTTATGACAATGTCCGTCCATAATAGACCCTTACTCTATTTTTGTTAAATAAATAAATAAAAAGATGGAGGGGATACCGAAGAAGGGACTTCTAAAGGAACCATGATATTTGAGGATTTAGGTAATAATAAGTAAATCTTGTAAAGGAAATCAACTAGTCTCCAGAGAGGAGACAAATTAACCCAAAGATAGTGTCACAGAAGCCACAGGAAAGAGCTATTTCAAGCTAAAGAAAGCGGTTAACACTATAAAATGCTACAGATGAGTGACCACTGAGGTGTCAGGAGAACAGAGAAAGAGCAGTAAACAATCAGGGTCGACTGAATGACATCTCTTCAAAGAACATATACAAAAGGTTAACAGGTGCATGAAAAGATGCTCAGCATCACTACTTAGAGAAATACGAATGAAAACCACAATGAGATACCACCTCCCACTTGTTAGAATGACCTTCATCCAAAAGGCAGGAGATGACAAATGCTGGGGAGAATGTGGAGGAAAAGGAGCCATTGTGCACCTTTGGTAAGATTGTAAATTGGTGCAATCGCTATAGAAGATAGTATGGCATCTCCTTTAAAAAAAAAAGCAACATAGCCCTGGCTGGTGTGGCTCAGTGGATTGAGCGCCGGCCTGTGAACCAAAGGGTCGTTAGTTTGGATTCCCAGTCAGGGCACATGCCTGGGTTGTGGGCCAGGCCCCCAGTGGGGGGCACTTGAGAGGCAACCACACATTGGTGTTTCTCTCCCTTTCTTTCTCCTTCCCTTCCCCTCCCTAAAAATAAATAAATAAAATCTTTTTTAAAAAAATGCAAAACTACCATATGATGCAGCGATTCTCCTCTGGGAATATATCTGAAGGAAATGAAAGCAGTGATTCTAAAAGATGTACGCACTCCCATGTTCATAATAATATAATATTATTTTGTCATAAGAAAAGGAAGAAATTCTACCATTTGTGACAATATTGTTGGAACTTGAAGGCATTATGTTAAGTGAAATAAGTTAGACAGAGAAAGACAAACACTGTATGATCTCACTTATATGTGGAATCTAATAGAAAGAAAAAAAAAACAAGAACAAACTTATAGAAAAAAAAGATCAGATTTGTGGTTACCAGAGGCAGAGAGTGTGGGGAGGAGAAATTGGAGGAAATTAGTGAAAACATACAAACTTCTAGTTATAAGATAAATAAGTACTAGAGGTATAATGTGCATTATGATGAGAATAGCTAATTCTGCCGTACAATCCATGGGAAAGTTGTTAAGAGAGTAAACTATGAGTGCTCATCAAAAGGAGCATTTTTTCCTTTCTTTCCTTCTTTTCTTTTTATTGTCTCTATATGAGAAGATGAACGTTAGTTGAACCTACTGTGATAATCATTTCAAATATATGGAAACAAAACCATCATGCTGTACACCTGAAATTTACACAGTGATGTATCTCACTTATTTTCAATAAACTTTTTTAAAAAAGAATGAAAAATAATCAGGGATAACCAAGGAAAAGGTTTCAAAAGAAGTGGTAATAAACACTATCAAACATTGCTTATGAATTGAGTAAGATCAAATGGTCGTTGGGTTTGTTAAGCAGAGATCTCTGTAACTTTAATGAGAGAGTTTTGGCAGAGTGATGAAAATGAGAATCTCCCTGCAAGGGGCATGACTGGCTGTAAGAAAAGAGGAAGAGAAAATAATGAGTACAGAAAATTGGAGGAAGATCATTTTCTGTAAATAGAAATGAAGCACTGGAAGAAGGATGTGTGGTCAGTTGGGGCATTTTTTTTTCAGGCAGAAGATTTTATAGCATCTTTGTATGCAGATGAGAAAAATCTTGTAGACAAGGAAAGTGAATAGTATAATAACGAGTATTAGTCAAAGACAGAATAGTATAATAACTTGAGTATTAGATTCCATTTCCCCTTGTCTACTCAAGAGATATCTTTCCTGTTCTTTTCCCATGTCTAAAGACCGTGCTTTTTAATTCACTAAGAAATTCAGAATAATCCCACTCAGACTTGCCATCCTGCTTTTAATGTATCTTTCCTCCTTTCACAACATGTGAACAATTATAAATCCTGTATACAGTCAGATGGGACTGATGTATAACACTGTACACTAAGCATGATTTTATTTTTGATTACATTTTATTTAAAAGAAACGATGCTTAGGACAACCTCACTGATTCCATGATCTGCTAACAGGTCATGATTGAAAGACACCAATCCAGGGGATGACAATAAAACTGAGTGGCTGATGTTGGGGTGAAGGACAAAATCTTTGGAAATGAGAAGATCAAGGATTTGAGACACCACGGTGATGGAATACACCCAGTAGAAGCATATTGAAATCACCAAAAGTTTGGCAGGATTAATGTTAACACATGAGAAGCAATCAGCCAAATGTTAAATTTTAAACAACTGAGGTGATGTGGTCCAAATGTCTCTGGATGGTTTCCATAAAGAGGCATGCTGGGTAGCTGAACCTATTTGAGCTTCAGTGGACTTGGCCATTCTTAATCCATATACCACTCCTAGGTGAATACAACAGCTCCTACCACGGTAATTATCAATTTTATGTTAGTGGCTCCCGAAAATATATCTCTAATGTTTCCCTGTCTTCTGAACCCCAGACTTACATAGCCATCTACTTAAACTACATTTTCACTGACTCTCTCACAAGCCCAGAAATTAAATACATCCAAAATTAAAAGAATCTCCCATTTCTTCCTAGTTGCTTGAGAGAGGTATCTCAACCCCAACCTTAATTTCCCCATCACTCTCATCCTGCACATCTGTAAATCATAAATCCCTGTTGATTCTAACCCCTACATATCTCTCAGATCTGCCTATTTCTCTATACTCATCTGTCACAACTTTACTTCAAAAGGCCATAGCTGCTTATCTGGGTGTTTGTGGCAACTTCATCACAAGAACCATTTCCTCAAGAAAGAATGATTAGAAGGGGAACTGACTAGAAGGAGAGGCAACTTATGGGACATTAATTTTTGTTGTTATTCCTGGGGCTCAATTTTTCAGCATTTCCAATTTCAGAGAAAAGGCCCTACCTTGTGAAGCTCAGAGAAGGTGTGACTCACTTCTCACCACAGCAACTGAAGGAGGGCAGATTCCACACCCCCCTCCCCCCCATTTTCCAGTTCCTGAGGCAAGGGCATACAGTTTGGCATTGGCCAATTTTACACGCACAATCAGGACTTTGAATCTGAAGTAAATAATATCTGAAGGGACAGGTAGCTGTGAAACTCAACAACAACACTGTCCAAAGACAGAAGTATCAGCCGTGCCAGAGGTAAGAATGGTACTTGTTCAGCAGGGCCACCGCTAGCCACTGCTAAGCAGGTTGTCCTAACACTCGCCTTGGCTGTGGCCACAGCTGACTCCCTTGGTTCCCATGCATTTTTTGAATCTGTTTGTCTAACTATCTTGATTCTATAAATATTCTGAAGCCTGTATTAAATATTCTTCTCTGCTGAAATTTGCCAAAATCATTTTCTATTGTTTATAATAAAAATCCTGACTGATGTGACCCAGTTAAAAGGTTGTTGCAATAATTTAGGATAAAAGATAAATTAAAACAAGGATATCATGAAGGAAAGATGGGGAGAGGGTAAAAAATAGTCCGGAGTGCCAATGAATAGGAATTTCTTACATACAGGGATAAAGAGAGAGAAGTCACAGAGGATGATTCTGAGCCTGGGTAAAAGAGGTGGCTGCCAGTGCTTCCAAACACAACAAAGGACAGAGAAATAATAATAATGGGGTTGGGCAGATGAGGAGAGGGGCAGGTTTGTGGTGGTGGGAATAATTACTGTTTTATAAAAGTTGAGCTTGAGACTTTAAGACAACATTACGGGAGACATAGAGTAGACAGATGGATAGAATGGATAGAAGTATGATTCTCTGGGAAAATGTCAAGGATAAAGATAGAGAATTGGAGTCATCGGGAACTGAAATCATGAGAGGAAATGAGATCACTCTGGAAGTTCACAGCATGAGAACAGCGGGTCGAGGATGGACATCTGGAGAATGCCGTCATTTCAGAGACGAGCCTAGGACAAGGAGCCCTTAAAATAAATCACATCATACTGGACTGCAGTTCCTGATGAGATGGCATGACTTTAATTACTCTTTCGAGTTTCCTTGGACGTGTAGAGACACTTGAAAATCATTTTCTTGTCTGTGGCCACGCCGTCTTCACTGAGCAGTAACTATTACCTGCCTCAAGCTTCTAACCCAAGATGCAGGCCCCACACGCTTTGCTGGCAAGCTCTTCCAGCAAGGTTTGAAAAACAACAGACTCTTCTACATTGTAGACAGTTCTTTCAGAGGGCAAATCTCTAATAGTAACTTAATGAAGGGGCTAGCTAGGGCCACTAACAATCCCACATAGATCTCTTGTATGTGGGGGGATTCTCCAATTTTCCCCAGGACCACCTTCAGTGCAGGATCTTAAAGAAGCAGAGCCCTAGTCCAGCCATCCAGTTAGGATTTTCTTGACAAACAAGAGACTCTACCAGCTCCTCCCTAGGCTTTTAACCTTATTTTTGATCTCGGCTGCTTAATACCAAACCAGTATCACTGGTTAAAGATGTGGATCATATAGAAATAAAACATTGCCTCCAGTTATCAAGCCATCTCTCTATCTTTCTCTTCGTTTCAGTGGCCTCATAATATTTAATGAGATGGTGAGAAAGAAAATGAATATACACTCAATTCTTCCCTCTTTACATTGCCTGAAGGGGCGGGGGGGTAGTATGGGGAAGGGATTGTGCATTACAGACCTGTGACGATTAATTTTATGTGCCATCGTAGCTGGGCTAAGCAATACCCAGAAAGCTGGTGAGTTTCTGGGGGTGTCTGTGAGGTGTTTTCAGAAGTGATTAATATTTGAATCAGTAGAATGAGTAAGGAATATTTCTATCACCAAAGCAAGTGGGCAAAATCTAATTCAATAAGGACCGGAATAGAACAAAAAAACGCAGAAAAAGGAGAATTTACTTTGTGCTTTGGGTGGACTATCCATCTTTTCTTGCTCTGGGACATCAGCATTCCTGGTTCTCAAGCCTTCAGGTCTGGACCAGAATTACACCGCTGGCTTTCCTGGGCCTCCTGCTGGCAGCTGACAGACTGTGGGATTTCTCAACCAATAGGATATATATATCGGCATATCTCCTATTGGCATATATATACCCTATTGGTTCCATTTCTCTGAAGAACCCTGACTAATATAAGGCCCAGGACAGGACAAGGAATTCCTCACCAATACAATAAGGAAAACAGAGAAAGAAAATGATAGGCTAGACAAATTTACAGGACTATGCTGAGATTCAAATAAAGCAAACAATGTAAGAATATTAAGTTAACAGTATCTGGAGATTAAAATAAAGATTCAAGTCAGAGAAGCAAGAGTGTATTTTAGAAACAAGAAGAGTAGAGGAGAAAGTAGTCCTGGGGATTGCCACAAACCAAGGAAAATATTTATAATTTATATAAGGATGGATAGTGAGATTTGACTGGCTTAAAAGTCAAGGGAATGGGAAAGAGTATCAACAAACCTCTGGAAAATATAGGCAGAATTAAAAACAAAAAGATTGAGGGGAAGGATTGAGGGTGGGAGGTGGGGGTGGGTGGGGCGGGGGAAAGTGGTAGCAGAAGAATGGAGACAACTGTATTTGAAGAATAAAATAATAAATTTAAAAAAAAAAAAGATTGAGCCAAAACTGAGAGTTATAAAAAAGAAATTCATGCGAGAGGGGCTTAAAGAAGGCCAAGAAACAAAGGGAGGGAGTAAGGAGATGAAGCTTGTATCAACTGACACCAGTGGAAAGAGACTAAATAAATTAAGAACTGAAGTAAGTCAACTGACTTGATTAAGCCATTTATGTCCTTGTCAATAGCTGTTTCTGTGCAGTGATAAGAATGGAAAGCAGAATACAGTGGGTTGTCAAGGAACTGAGAGAAGAGGAATTACAGAGATCAAGCAAACACTACATTTTCAACAACTAGTTGTAAAGAGAAAAATAATAAAGTGATAGCTAGAAGGAGATAGAAGAGGAGGTTGTTTTCTTTCAGAAAGAGATTTGAGTATTGACTGTTTTTCATTTATTCAACGAATATAAAATCCAACTGGAATTGCTTAAACAACAAAGGGACTATATTGACCCTTTAAAGTAAAATGATCCAGATGTAGAGTCAGCTGTAGGAATGGTTTAATAAGAGTTTCTACTTCTCTAGAGGATGGGCCACTAAAATCAGCAGTGGGGCGGGCTTCCTTGGACCTCATGGTTTCCCCAATTAGACATTGTTGCAGAGCTAAGGGAAAAACTGATGATAGACACCAGGAGAAAACCAAAAGGTAATTCTATTACAGTCCACACCTTTGTATGTAACATCTCACGTCCAACCATACCTTTCATGCCAGAAACACACTTTCAAAAAGTCTGTGCCTATGTGAAATACACTTCCTCCCTCCCCAAATGGAGTGAACTCAAGATCCTTTCCAGGTACTGTATGCAGGACAAGCAAGGGGTCTCTGTGTCAGGTGCAGCTTCTCCAAGAACACTGGTAAGTGCGTACAACTAACTGAGAACGCGTCCACCACACACATTCAGCATTTACTGGTGCAGGGAGAACAGGATTGTTGCAATAGAACCTCCCACTTGGAAAAAAGGAGAATTGAAGTCAACAGTTTCCTCCACTGAAGTTCTCCAGTCAGCAGGCAATGAAATAGTTCTACCCAGGACAGCTTTCTGGGGGGAAGTTTCATTGTCTTTCCTTCATTGCAACATCAGAGATGGACAATGATATGGCTGCTTTGTCTGAGCTGACTACTTCAGCAGTCAATTTTCTAATAGTGTGAATTTGGGGCCTAAGAATAGATCAAAGGTTTGAGAAGATATAGGCTATTTTTAGCGAAGCATGGTGGGGTTTTCTCAGTAACGCTGTAGTCTTAGGAAATTTAAATTCTTATCTATTTGTTTCCAGCCCACATCAAAAGCTAGTAGTTAAAGCCTTAGATGTTATCTGGTAAAAGTTGTTAAACCCACCTGGGCCTACCTGTTTCTGTTTCCTAGTAGCCCAGCCTTTTTCTTTTTTCTGATACTCCTAGCCCTCAGTATAATAGTTTCCACCCAAAATCAAATGACTGACAGGCAAGTATAACATGCTCCTTGGCCCTCGGCTGTATCCCAGATGTTTCACAAAGACAGGAGTGATTTTTACTTTTGATGAGCAGAGAAGGCTCAACAGAGGGACTGGGGAGAAGATTGGGAAATCAGTCCCCTCCCATACCCTAAATTTATCTCTTACTAAATTCTCCCTCTCCCTGCTTTTGCTTATATTAATCTTAGCTTGGGGCCAGGAATCTGATATTTTCAACCCTAACAGGAACGATATAATCAGATTTCAAGTCATTTTTGATAACCGTCTGCAGGCAGAGGACAATCCTTAACATGATATATTTTATCTCCCTTCAACTTTTAGGAGGCCAAATTTCAAATAAAGCATATCTCTTTATCATAGAACATTATTGAATGGTAAGAGAAAGCTTCAACACACTTCAGTATCCTGATCTTTCTTACGTGATCCTTATCCCTCAGTTCAACAGGCCGCAGTTTCAAAAAATCACCTTTGTAACTCCAGATAAAGAAAGCTAACTTTCTACCACAAGGCAGAGTTGTTCTCTACCTCTTCCTTCCTTGCTTCAACTAGTTCACATTTTTACTCACAACATCGTATTTACTATTAATAAATTTAATATCACTCAATTTCATGAAGACTCATTATGTTGCAACAATAATGGAGTTTGGGGGAGGAGAGGAGGGATGTTTCTCTATCTCATGCATTGAAAATATCCAGAGACAGTAAAGTTTTCAATTAATTTTGATCAGGACTTCATTTTTTTTCCTATTTATTTATTTGTTTGTTCAAATACATTTGTCTCCATTTACCCACCACCACTTTCCCTTGCCCTCCCTACCCCCTCTTCTCCCCCCTCAGTCCTTCCCCACTTTTGCTTCATCCATGTGGCTTTGGCTCTCTCTCTCTCAGGTCTGTTCATCTCGGTGCATGAACTTCATCACCTGGCTGGCTCCCCTTACAGTAACAAAAAATACACAGGTTCATACGTCTGTGCGCGTCACAGAGACCTTGAATTCCCACAGTATCCTCTGAAATTCAATTGGATCTGAACTGTCACCAGCTACTACTGACTGATCCCTAGGTCTGGGCACATAACAAAACTGCATGACCAAGACTCAGCAACATTCTTCAGAACTGGATTCATCCACATGACAGCCATGTGATTCTCAAGATCAGAAATCAGCAGATGAGAGAAGTTGCAATAAACAATAAACTTGGGAAACAATTGAGTAATTTCAGTCACTATCATACTCAAAGAGGAGAAGTTGAAGACTTAGTAACGCAGGAGTTACTCGAAGGATGAATAAGAAAACAGAAATAAATCAGGAAAGAAAAGATAGATCAGAAGTGGGAGGCACTACCTTAAGGTAAGAGAAAGATATCTCGTATTTCAACATGTTAACTAATGAATAATCCATATAGTATTTTATATTAGCCATTATTACTGCCTGCATTTCCAAAGTCAACCTGCCCTTTCTGGAAACACACTTCCCTTGAATTTAATTTTAATTGAAATTTTTATTGAGATGATTATAGATTTACATACACCTATAAAAAAATAAAATGAAATAACAGATTCAGTTTACACAACCCAGTTTACACAACAGTAACATAAAAAAAAAACTATAGTAGAATAGAGTAGCCAAGATATTGACATCTATACAATCCACTACCTCTCCTTGATTTTGAAGCCAATTTTAAGATAATGAAATTAATTCATAATTTGGAAGAGGACAGATAAGATGGAGATGAGAAAGTTTTTGTCCAAGAACCATTATTGCTTTTGAGAAAAAGAAATGGCCATCTTTAGATAATAAAGTGTATGGAATAATTGAGAGGAAGAGATTGTGATGAATGATACAAAGAAATAATAGGACTTTTCAAGAAACATTTGCATACATAGTTGTCCATATTAAGACACCAATGATCTTTTATTTGAAATACATATATCTGTTGTGTTTTCCTAATAATAAACCTGAGAACGTATGATAAAATCAATTGTGACAGCATTTCTGAATGGGCTGGATTAAATTCAAGGTGATTAAAACAGAGATTGTTTCCAAATTTCTATTATTTATAGTTAGTTATAGTTACTTAGACTTGCTTAAAATATATGTAACCATGTGTTCCAAATAATTAAAAATAGCATTTTATTTTAGCATTAAAATCAATTCAAAGGGTGGGAAGCAAACAATCTACCATTAATAAGGTTTGGCAAAACAATCTTTTAAAAAAAGTGTGACAACTGAGAAGTGACATTTCTCATCCAATGTAGTGGTAGGATACTGCGAGAAGTTTCATGTTATTTCATCAAAGATCTTAATGCATCTATAGAAATATACATTCTAGGACTTCCATACAATTTTAGAATAAAATATTATCTAAAAATGGCACTTGGAGCAAAAGAAGTCGTAACTCATCATCCTACAAATTCTACACTCTTCCAATTTCATATCTTTAAAATTCATTTCTCAACTAATTTTATTCAACCGAAAGTGTTTACTAAGAGCTATTTTATGACTAGCACTGTTTTAGATTCTAGGATTATATTGCAAAATGAAACAGACATAAATCTTCCTCTCATAAGCTTACATTATAGTAGGGAGAGAAAGCAAAAAGTTGTAGCGAAAAACAAAAATTTTCTCCCCAAGCTTTCTCAAAATCTGAAAGAATACATAAGCAAAACTTTATAGCACGTTATTTGCGTAGGCACTTTAAACTGCTAATATGATGGAATCGTTCATAATCATTAGCTCCCATAACACCTGGTTCACAAGGCTCTTTAAGGCGGGTATCATTGCTTCAAGTCCCACTCCATAAGACCTCAGTGGTTTTCAGGAAGGCTTAGAATATTGGCTCTAAGCAGCAGTTTCAGTTGAACTGATTGAGTCACTCTGCTTTTACAACATCTATATCTCATGGTATTGAACCAAAGGAGACAGATTTTCTTGCAGTTTTCCTCCAAAACTCACTTGGGAATGTAGCAGATTTAGCTGATGGTAGGGGAAGATATATAACAGGTTTGACATTCAAGCAAAGCATCTCTTCAAACTAAATACTAGGTCCACATTAAAAAGCTTTTTGGCTACTCTGACAGCTGTGACTTTTTATCCCATGGACTATTTTATACAATTTAGGACTCCAGCCTCTCTCTGGCCCTTCCTTCCTCATCTTGCATTTTCTCTTCTTTATCCATCTCTCTTACACAACCCTTGATGTCCCTCACTCTTGTTAGCTTCTTGGACAAATTTAGTTACAAGCCTACCTTGGCATACACACTTATCAAATCCTACATCATCTTGCTTCTCTGAGATGTGCTTATGGCTCTAACTAGCAAGTTTGCCCCTCTGTTATTACATCATGAGAAATTTCCATCACAGATTAGTAGTTAATATGAAAATAGTTGCTTCAGTGTACTTCTACATGAAACATGTAAAAAATAAATGTCCTAAGGAGGATAAATGTTAATGGAAAAAATACAATAAAAAATAAAAAGGAAAGGAAAAAAATAAAAAGTAAAAACATATAGATGTCATGTTACTGTAGGAGGACATTAGGTGACTAAGAACAGGAGCAATGGTGAACAGAAATCACTCTGTAGGCAAGAGAGTTCAAAATAAACAAATAAGAGACATCAGATGAAAGCAAAGTAAGTTAAACATTTCTCTCACCGTGGTCCATGCCACTTCACTGTTTTTTGAACCTGTGTGCCTCAAGGGGGAAGTTGGAATATTATTCTGGCTGGCAGCCCCTCAGAGCGTGGGAGGTGAAGATACAACAGCCAACACCACCTCGGTAGAGAACGAACAGTGCAGAAGAGAAGTGATACCAACACTCGTGGTTAAGTTAGCATTGCTCTTGGTTACAAATAACAGAAAACCCAACAAACCATGAGTAAAGGAAGAGGTGAGTATCTCTCAAATAACAAGAATCTTGCTGCCCTAAGAACCGGACTGTATCCGTTGCTTTGTCCTGCCATTATTTCTCACATAACTCTCATCCTTCTGGTCACAACACAGCTGATAAACTTCCGGGCATAGCAGATAAGAGAAAAGAAGGGTGCAATGAAGGGTAAATCTCTTTTCTTACATGGCTTTGCCTTTTTTATTTAGCAAGAAAAGGAGGGAAGACCTCCCTCAGAATTTCCTTCACCATCTCCTTGCCTGGGACCAGGATATATGTTGTCACTCTAGCTAACAGTAGGTGGGATCTTTAGTGTTATTTTTTTTCTCCTTGATTTTATGGGAGAAGTCAAAAGAGAAGGAATTTGGAATAGGTATTTTATCTGAACAACTAAAGTGGAGATGAATCAGAATGCCTCACTGCTTCTAAGATCCAGGGAAAGAGGAGTGTAGGAAATGTAAGATGTCCGTCAGAAAGGCAAATTCACCTTGAGGATTCACATGCTTAGTCAGGAAGTATAATTTTAACCTAATGAAGATGAAAGGTTATATTCTGCTGACGTTACCTGAGAATTTCCCAATGTTGGTATGGTGTTTATCCAAATACTAATATCTATGTATGTATGTATCAGGCATGTTAGTGTGTGTCTGCGTGTGGACAGAAGGAAAAGGGAGGAAAGGCAGAGAAGAATGAGGAGAGGCAGAGTAGTAGGGGATGAACCCAGAGAAGTGCTTGGACACCAGATAACACAGGTCCTTGTGAGTGATCATTAGTACAAAACATATAATTATAAATGTGGTTGTAATAAAATCTTCTAATGAAATAAACAGGATATTAAGGAAGAGACTATTTCTTCAGAATGATGGGCTATAATACAGTTATTAAAAATATATGTCCCTGATCTGTATGGTTCAGTAGGTTGCGCATCGTCCTGCAAAGCAAAAGGTCACAGTTTCACTTCCTGGGCAGGGCACATGCCTGGGCTGTGAGTTTGCAACTGGGAGAAGCAAATGATTAATGTTTCTTTCTCACATCAGTCTTCTCTCTCTCTCTTTTCCTTTACCTTCCCCCTTGCCTAAAAATAAATACAAGAAATCTTTTTTAAAAACAGGTGTATGAGTATTTGAAATATATTCAAGGCTAGAGAAAATCACAGAAGGAAATGCGTTCACATGTAAAATAGCAAGTAGTAAGATTGTGGATGTTTTGTTTCCACTGGTTTATGTTTTCCCCAACTTTCCATCATCATTGAACACATAAGACATTTATCACCAGAAAATAATCACAGTTAACACTTAAAAATTAGATACACATTAAAAAAGGTGGAGGCCCTAAGGTAACCAGCTCTTCACAGTCACCCCTCAAGGGCAGCTGTAGCTGTGTAGACCAGGTCTCAGAAGCTCTGGTTTCACTCTTCTTGTATAATACGAGTTGTCACACTTTTCCTAATCCTCCCCTATGCTACCGTTCTGGGTACGTGGAGAAATAGCTGAGAAAAAAATTTGGAACCAGGTTCCTGGCAAAGACCAGCTATTTAGTGCTGGAGGCAAGCACATGCTTAATTCTGAGACTGGATCTGAGGTAACTTTGCTCACAGTTTCAGAGAATGTAAGACTTCTGGCCTAGAGCTGCTTATTTTTCTAAATTGAATAGATTTGTCATGAGAGACAGTAAAGAATTTGTCAGACCCAAAGAGGAAGCTTCAAATGAGGTGTTTACCTACGGACTTGCTAAATGTGCTTGTATTATATCTCATTTCTTTGGCTTCAGTGTTTTTGGTCTCTAACATGGGAAGGGTATGGAAACAGACAGTGGGCGAAGGGAAAGCATTAAGCAACCCACATGCGGACATTGCTCAAATGCAGGTTATGTTCATGACGCCTCAAGGTCTGTTTGGTACTAGATCTTGTCAACAGCCCTTCTCAAAGGGTAGAAAAGGATGGAGTTGAAGAAAAGCAGAAGCATCATTTCAAAAAAATAAGATTTGATGAAGGCAAATGAGGAAACTCATAAATGTAGTATATGGAGATGCAGATTTATAAGATACCACATCAGCAACATGAGCACAGGACGGACGTGGGCATTCAAGGGGGACTTGGACTAAGGAAGAGCAGAAACAGGGTCAGGGACCCAACATGATGTCGGTTCCTCAATTCTTAGCTGTCTTTCCAGGGAAACATACACACACACACACGCAAACTAGAATAAATTTAATTCTCCACTTTACCTCATGTGAACTGATATAATTGTAAAGTTTGCTGATCTCTTTGCATTTTCCAGCAGCCACAAAGTCAGAGCTGCAGTAAATGCAGGGTTCCAGAGTTTCCGGACAGGGGCCTGGCCCGAGGCAGCCTGCCCAGGGCCAGCTGGAGTGTGTGTGTCCTTGACTTTGTGTAGGAAAGACTTCACAACACGCATCCAGGTGACTATTATTAAAGCTGGGAACAGTGAAACAAGGAAGGTCTTCGCATAGAAGAAGCAACAGGAGATCCCAGGGTGGGCTGTGTTAGCTCACTGAGAAGTCAGAGAAAAGGGAGCTTTGGGGACAGGTTCAGGGGATTAGCCTGGGACGAGCTGACAGCTGCCCATTGCCTAGGGTTCAGTAGATGCACACCTGTGGAGGAAGGAGTGGGGTAGGAGCGGGGGAAGAAGAGGAAAAACGGAAATGGTATAGGCTGTTCCCAGAGGAAGAGCTTGAGCTGGGACCTTCCTCTTAAGTTTTTCTCTCTTTCTTGCAGGCAAGAATCTCAGGGGAGGTTTCAGGGGAGGGTTTCAGTAGAAAATGCATCAGTTCTCCAGGTGTGCCTTTTCAGGGTCTTGGTCCCCACTGATTGGTCAGTGACAGGGCAGGGTGTCTTAGTCATTGCAGCGGGTCCTGGGGTAACCCACCTTGTTTTACAACTGAGGCCTAGATGTCATCTCCAGGGAGGTGACCTTTTGTATCTGGCTGTAAATTGCTCTGCCATTGTGTTCAGCTATCTGTCTCAGTGGCCTTGTTCCACTCGCCAAGGAATTTCCCTAGATCCTTACTGTCCTGATTCACCAGGATGTGCAGAATTTGGACAGGCAGAGGGGCCTTCTCTTCTAAAACAGACAAAATTAATGTTCATTTACAGGACTGAAGAAAATAAATGAGTCTTAACATACTATCAGTAACTTAATCATCCAACTGGCAAAGTCGAAGCCAATAACAGGGACAGAGAGAAACTTTCGGTAAGACAAGCAATACACTCTTAGCCAAGTAGCCCTGTACACCCCATCACGTTTGCTGCTTTCCTCTGGTCAGAGGCAAGTCTCAGGTCTCCTCCACATGCAAGCAGAGGGCATTAAACAAGACATGAATGCCAGAAGGTAGAGAGATCATGGGGTGGCACTGTGGGACCTTAAATTCTGTCACCACAGTCTACCCTGTGACCCCTTCAATGCTGCAAATACTCCCATATTAATAATATATCCACTCCCTTCCAAGGTGTATAAGAGTATCATCCCATTATTAACTCAACTCAAGTGTCCAAAAACCTTATCATATAAATTAAATCACAGTACAGAGGAAGCTCCTGGGTATAATCCTTCACGTACAGCTTTTGGGGAACAATTTCTGTCTATGTGTAGACCTATGACACTAAAGAGACAAGTTTCTGCCCCCAACACACCTAAAATACAATAATGTGACAGGCACTGGGTAACAGCTATACACATTCATGCCCAAAAAGGAGGGAAATGGGAAGGAAAAGGAGCCACTGACCCACAGCCTTCTGAAGTCCCCCTGGGTGAATGTCGGGGGTTCCTTTATTTTGTTTCAAGGACTAAAAATAACTTTAGGATGACTTGCTCTCTCTCTTTCCCATGCTTTCTACTCTGTGTAAAACATAATATGATTCCACTCCCTGGAATCTTGGTTCCTCTTCTTTTTCAATGGAAGTAATGTGTATACAGCTGAGGGTTGCATAGGCCTGCTTCCTGCTGGAGAATTTTTGGGATCTGACTGCCTGCTTTTATTTGCATTCTCTCTGTCCATATTAGTCCAACCTAGCAGTGTTTGGTTGAAATAATTTTCTCCAGAACTTTGTAGATCTCCTGTAGATTCCAACGGGGTTCACTCCATTAGAGAAAAGCTACAACCACCAATCTTGACGAGATAAACCCTTTTCTCTCTGAGCCTCCTGCTGACATGGTTGAGGGACAACACACTTCAGCCTCCTGGAGACCCTCTGGTTTGAGTGAGAGAAGAGTTGAGGCCCACCCTTAGTCTTTGGAAAGCGTTCTTTGTGTGACTGAATACTCTGTGCTTTTGATCTTTCCGAGTTTTAGCAAAAGGTTGTAACACCACACCCTCAGCCTTTTCTCCTAAGGCTTTCTTGACACTGCTGGGAAGCCACCTCTTAATTTAGTAATTTGCCATGGGGGGAGGCTGAGATTTTAATCATCAAGTCCTATTTCCTTTTGTTTCACAGTTCTCTCTCCTTTCACCTTTTATGACAAACAGAAAGAAGAAACCAGGCAGCTCCTTCAACGCTTTGCTTGGAAATATCCTGATCTCTATAAACAAACTCGTCACTTACGAGTTCTACTTTGCACATAACCAACTGCAAGAGACAATTTCCTTGCGCAGGGGCCATACTAATCTTCTCTGTATTGTTCCAATTTTAGTATATGTGCTGCCGAAGCGAGCAGGTGTGGAATTTCCTCAAAAAGCTGAAAATGGAACTGCCTTTTGATCCAGTGATTCCCCTGCTGGGACTATACCCTAAGAACACCAAAATGCCAATACAAAAGAACCTATGCACCCCAATGTTCATAGAAGCACAATTTACATAGCCAAGTGTTGGAAGCAACCTAAATGCCCATCAGTAGATGATTAGATCAAAAAAATATGGCTCATTTACACAATGGAATACTACACAGCAGAAAGAAACAAAGAACTACTAAACTTCGCGACAGCATGGATGGAACTGGAGAGCATTATGCTAAGCGAAATAAGCCAGGGGGCGAAAGACAAATACCATATGATCTCACCTATAAGCGGAACCTAACCAACACTACAGAGATGCAAGGAAAATAAGACCAGCAACACTGAAAGGAAAAGAAATCAACAGAGACAAGAGGGAAGGAGGGAGCGGGGGCGGGGAAAAGGAAGGGAAGGGGAAAGTCAAGGAACATATAGCAAGGACTCATGGACAAAACCAAAGGGGAAGAGCTGAGGGAGGGAAGGAGAGGGGGCAAGGGAAAGTGGTGGGGGAAAGGCAGAGACAAATGTATTTGAAAAAATAAATTAAAATAAAATTTTTTAAAAAATGAAAAATAAAAGAGACAATTTCGCTAGGTGCTGCATATCAAAGATCACCCTTCCTGCAGCTTCCAGCATGTTCTTCATTTTCTTCTGAGCCTTCACTGAGCAGTCTCATCAAATCCAGATTTTTACTATCTATTCAAGGAACTTTAGGCTCCCTCTATCATGCTCAAAACTGATCTAGCTTCCACCCGCTTTTGAGTACGTTTCAGTGACTTGTACAGCAAAGCTCTCTTTCCAGATAGCAATTACATCACATCTGTTGATCGACATAAAAAAATTAATGAGGTATAATTTCAATTTTTTATAGTTTTCTGAGTTGTCAAAGCAAAAGCAAATTCTTCAATTTATTAAAGCTGTGTGACTCCAAGTTTATATGTTACCTCCCCAATGGTAATTAAAATATGAATTAAATTACAAAAAAGAATAATTGTAATATATTTTGAATAAAAATATAATACTATCACTGCAAGAACCATTGTGCAGACCAATACCTTGCTCATCAATACAGTAGAGGTAGAAAACACCACATTGAAAACATGACAAAAATATATTAATATGGATGATTTAGTAAAAGAAGTATGATCACTTCCTATTGTGGATTCTGGTAAAATGGTGTCTCCCAAAAGCATGCTAAAGTTTGTACAGCTGTAGCACAAATCCAAAAGGACACAATGATCAGAGAATAGGAGCCAAAAGTTACACATCAGATGTTGGGATGTTTCTTCCTATATGTGACCACATCCATATCATGCAAAAAATGTAACCAAGCATAACTTAGAAACTACGACTAATACCGATAATGTATGATTGGCAATCAACCAATAGTTACTTTCACCAAACTTTTTAGCTCTCCTTCAAAATGATTATTTATTAATTATTTTGTGGCAAAAATATGAAACCCCTTTGGCATGGCTTAAGCCATATTCGGGAACTAGATGGCCATGTGACAGGCAGTGCTTACCTGCGCTAAACGACATGTGTGCATGCTTGACTCCCCCTCACCCTCTTAGTCCTCCCCCTCCCACAAGGCTTAGAATTTTTAACACTTATTGGAAGAGCTATTTTAGACTTATTTAGATGTAGATTTTTATTGGGGGTTTTTTTTTGTGTTTTTTTAAGATTTTATTTATTCATTTATTTATTTATTTTAGAGAGAGGGGAGGGAGGGAGGAAAAAAGGGAGAGAAACATTGATGTGTGAGAGAGAAACATCCACTGATTGCCTCTTGCACGTCCCCAACTAGGGACCTGACCTACAACCCAGACATGTGCCCCAATCAGGAATCAAACCAACAGCGTTTAGGTTCACAGGCCGACACTCAATCCACTGAGCCACACCAGCCAGGGCAATTTTTATTGTTTATTACTCTTGTGCATATATGCAAAGGAACATATCAGCAAAATACAGCAGTCAAGGTGTTTCCAAACTGTTTTGCGTTCAGAGGCTGCACTTCTAGCTTAGACAGGGGCTTGATCTCCAAAATGTATAAAGAACTCACACAACTCCACTCCAGGAAGACAAACAATCCAATTTAAAAAATGGGCAAAGGACCTGAACAGACACTTCTCCAAGGAGGACTAAACAGGGCCCAGAGACATGAAGGGATGCTCAGCGTCATTAGCCATCAGAGAAATGTAAATGAAAACCACAGTGAGACATCACTTCATACTGGTCAGAATGGCCATCATAGACAGATCAACACACAAGAAGTGCTGGCGAGGTTGTGGAGAAAAGGGAACCTTAATACGCTATTGGTGGGAATGCAGGTTGGTGCAGACACTGTGGAAAACAGTTTGGAATTTCCTCAAAAAGTTAAAAATTGAACTGCCTTTTAACTCAGAGATTCCACTGCTGGGACTATACCCTAAGAATCTCAAAACACCAATGCAAAAAAACCTATGCACCCCAATGTTCATAGTAGCACAATATACAATAGCCAAGTGCTGGAAGCAGCCTAAGTGCCCATGGATCAAAAAACTGTGGTCTATTTACACAATGGAATACTACGCAACAGAAAGAAAGAGCTACTACCCTTTGCAACAGTATGGATGGAACTGGAGAGCATTATGCTAAGTGAAATAAGCCAGGGGGCAAAAGACAAATACCATATGATCTCATCTGTAAGTGGAACCTAATCAACAAAACAAACAAGCAAGGAAAATATAACCAGCAACATTGAAAGAAAAAAGAAACCAACAGTAACGAGAGGGAAGGAGAGAGGGGGGCAATGGGGAAAAGAAGAGGAAGGATCAAATCAAAGAACATGTATGAAAGACCCATGGACAAAACCAACGTGGGAAAGAGTTGAGTGTGGGAGGTGGGGGTGGGTGGAGCAGAAGAAAGTGGTGGCAGGAAAATGAAGACAAGCGTATTTGAACAATACAAAAAAATTAAAAATATAAATAAATAAATCACATTTTGATTGAGCCTTATTGATATCTATGAGTTTACGCACAAGATTCCGTTGTGACATCAAGGATGGTGTCATACACAGTCCTTGCAAGAGCACTTTACCATTATCTCAACGACTGTCTTCCATGGCACTGACCTTCCGACTGTGACTTTTCATGCTGACCTTCTGTGTCTTACAGTAAGATTCCAAGAAAGGAGTTTCAGACCAATTTCATGAAGGTAATTACAACTGTCCCACAACTGTAACAATCTGTAAGATGTCTTCAATCATTAGAAGAACCCTGACTTCAGAGATGTTGAAATGTGTGTATATGCGTGTGCGTGCATGCGTGCGTGTGTGTGTGTGTGTGTGTGTGTGTATGGGCGTCTTATAATTGATGAAATACGGAAAATACATTTTCTTATTTGGTACAATCATCACATTTAGGAAACACATCAAGATTGGTCCCAAAGTGATTTTTTATAGCTACTTAATAAATGCTTAACATAAAGTGATATAATGGAAATATTGAAAGTTATATCATAAATATAATCCTCTGCCTGAAGGATTTCCAAGTTTTTCAGTTCATAAAAAGTTTCATGTTTCAATTGAGACATATTTCAAATGTCAAGTAATAATGGCACACTCACATGACTGCAAGCATTACAAATAAAAAAACACATTTGCTCACAACATATGTTGCCAATAACCATTTTGTCCCAGAAGTAAAACAGATAAAAAGTTAGGTATGCCCACATCCTGTGAAAAACACATTTGATTTCAAGGATTTATATCAGACTTGAATTTCAATCAATGCTATATTCATTCTTAAAAAACTGTTTAACATCATAAAATAGTGAATCTGCAAGCAATTTTCAATAGTGGAAATAGTTTAATTGTGGTTTTGTTTTACCCGAGAAATAGCATTTTAAATGTATATTTATTATATTTAATAGCCAATTTTCTGATCAAGCTATTTCTATAAATCTACTCTGAGGTCACTGGAGAACACTTCTGAATGCTAGCGGTGCATTGGATTTATTTAGTATTTTACTTTAACATCTTTCAGGCATCTATTGTATATGTCAGAGTCAATAAACTACTGCTGCCCACACCCTGTATTTGTAAATAAAGCTCCATTGGGAGGCAGCCACACCTGTTCATTTACATGTTGTCTGTGGCTGCTTTTCCACTTGAAGAGCAGGGTTGTGTAGCTGAAGTAGAGACTTAGACCCAGCAAAGCCAAAAATGTTTATTATGCAGTCATTAACAGAGAAAGCTTGCTGATATCTGCCCTGGGGCAAGGCGACAGCTTCAAGCTCCCCTTAGTAGTCTCCACACACACTGCAGCTCCTTCAGGCCAGCTTGTTTTTCACTATATAATGAAAAAAATTAGAATTTTATTTAATAGTAATATATTATTTTATAATACTTAGGAAAAAACCCTCAAACGTTCCTTAGAGTGGAAAGGGAGTTTAACCTCAATGCAATTATAAAATCTCCTTGTGCTCATAAGTCAGACCAAAGACTATAAACACCATTCCTCTTATAATTCAGTTGACTGCCCCGCCTCCTCGCAGCCAATGTTACCACTAAGATCTACTTGGTATATTCATTTCTACTGTATTTTCAAGGGAAATCTCAACCCATGACATTTTCAAATAGCAAGTACTATTTTCTAGTAGAAAAACTGAGGATCAGAGACAGCAATTTCTTGAGGCTCTTATTTGTTTCTGCCCAGCTCTCCTTACCTTCTTTTGTATACTTGGCCCATGCCCTCAGCCCTAGGGTCAGGAATGGGTTTTTGACCTAAGCTCAACCT
The DNA here is from genome assembly GCF_021234165.1 of Pteronotus mesoamericanus. Lineage (NCBI taxonomy): Eukaryota > Metazoa > Chordata > Mammalia > Chiroptera > Mormoopidae > Pteronotus > Pteronotus mesoamericanus. The sequence goes on along the minus strand of NW_026555285.1, from coordinate 34,072,934 downwards.
GTTATAACGCCTTATCCAAAAGTTTACAATGATCAGTCTAAAAGAGAGAAATGTCCCAAATCAGGCAAATCACAGTGCTTTCCTAGGTAACCTGGAGTTTGAGAAGGGAGCTTTTTTTTTTCCACCTCTTTTTTTTATCAGAACTGGAATTAAGGCTGAATATTTCATTAGCCATCATTAAATTCATCAGGGAGGCCATTAGACCAAAGTAGCTCTAATATGGTGGTAGCCTACATAAGCAAACCAAAATCTAAGTCTGTAAATGCCTCAAGGTTAGGCAATTGAAACCCAAGGGCAACAAATCACAAACAGGCAACTGGGTTTTAAGTGATAGCCAACCAATAATTTTCTCCCTTCCTTCTTCCCTTCCTCCCTTCATCCTTTCCTCCCTTTCTTCCTTCCTTCCTTCCTTTCTCCCTTCCTTCTTTCCTTCCTTCCTTCCTTCCTTCCTTCCATTTCCCTATAAAAATATTTCTCCAAGCTCCTGTCCTGCCGCAGGAGTGCTCTGAACTACTTCCATGTTAACACTGACCAATGAGCATGGGTTTTGCTCAAATAAACTGACAATGTTTAATATGCCTCAGCCTATCTTTTAACACTGTATTTCTAGCTGAAGTTTCAGGTAGCCTGGGGGGAAAAATTGAGCAAGCCAGAAGAGAAACACAGATGAGAGATGAGAAGGGGATGCAGAAAGAGAGTACTGCCAAGGCACTAGGTCCCAGACCCTAGTTCCCTAAAGACTTCTGCCCTTCCTAGAGATCACACAGAGCAACAACAACAAAAAAAGCCCCTCTTTTCCTTCAGGTAGTTCAAGCTGTCCCTTACAACCTAAACTCCTGGCCGACAGGGCCAAATGTCAGAGTAGGCAGCCAACACCTATTTTTTGGATGTTGACCTCACGATATCTTAGACACAGAAATGGCAACAAAACCTGAAATAGTACTCCTGTTTTCTTGTAGAAGCTTTCCCCACTTCTCTTCTAGTGGTTTAGGAAGCAAACCAAAAAACAAAAAGTTTGGAAAAAAGGAGGAAAAGTATTAGCACAACAATTCTTAGCCCAGTTTACCAGGCAGTAATTTAATCAGTGATGCATTCTCCAAAGCAGGTTAACTCTAATCACACAATCCTTCTCCCCATTTATTGTTTTTCTATCTTTCTGTCTCTGCTTCCCTTCTTGTAAAATTTTTATGTCTGAAAGTTTACAAAGTAATTTATGTAAGATCTGCTACATGCGTTTAGCTTCAGGATCAAATTCATGCATGTGCTGTTGAATATAAGAAAGAGTAAAGCCGTCTTCAGTCGTGAGTAGGTAAAACTGTAAAAAGCAAGGCAAAAGGTAATATACAAAAAAACCAAACTTTTTTTTTTCAACTTGGCTGATCCTCCCTGCTGAGTGCATCTAATGTTTTGCCTCTGAGAATAGAACTTATTAGCAACCCTAGAGTAAAAAAGACAGGATATTTTTCAACAAGGGCCTCCACTTTGCCAAACATCCCAGAGTTTGTCTCCAAGGACTTGAAAAGAAAGGAAAGAATGAAGAACGGAAACCATAAAGCATGCAGTACAGCTATCATCTAATTACTGAATGAATGGCACAGTTGTTTTGTCTGATTGCACTAAGCTAGTTATCCGCTGCGAGCTTCATTGACAAAAAGGGAATCTACACAAATTATAGGGAAATTCAAGCACTAAAGGAATGTTTTGGTTCAGAGGTTTGCAATGACTATTGGCTTCGGTTTTTGGCAAAGTCTGTCTTTGCCGTATGAACTCGGGTGTGCTGGGTCAGCCTGAAGCGTTCCCAAAAGCCTGGAAGAGGACAGACTTCCTTGTCATCTGTATCCCATCAATAAATTAAAGTGATGTTCTCCAGCTCATGTTTGTTTCTTGGCAGGCTAATCTACAATCAGAAAAGAAAAGCCTTTCATTTGTGGACTCCGGCTAAAGGAAGGAAGCTTTTGTATGCGGATTCACCGGAGACCAAAATATTAAAAAGTGGAAGAGGAAAACCATATGTTGCAGTTCGTCTAAGCAAGCAGCTCAAAATTCTGGTAAAAGAAATGTTTGAGTTCATTATATAGAAAGTAAGTCTTTTACAATGAGAAGATAAACTGATACCTAACAACAACATCAATACCTCTGAATGCTATAAACATTGACATTTTAAGCAGTTTCACTTTGTTTTTTTATATGAGAAAAACCTAAAAATTAGATACTTCAAAGAAACCTGGATTGATGATACAATTTAGCATAATGTCTTAAGATTTGTACTTCATTTAGAAGAAAGTGAGAAATCCAATGAAAAATAGAGGATAATTTTCATAAGCTCACCACTCCCTCCCTTGCAGACAGATAGTCATGGCAAAGTTAGTGGATACTTTATAGTTGCAGCAATAGAATCCAGATTAAAGTAGAATGGGAAAAATCATTGCATTGATTATCTGATCCATAGTGCAAGGTCTACTAAATAATGTAGTGTTAAGACCTCTTCTTAATCTCTGTTGTTTCTCCAGGGGTTCACCTCTCATCATTTGAGCACAATTACATCGAGGGGAATAGAGTTGGTGTGGTCCTTCAACTGCTGGTAGGAGAGAAAATATGGGAAACTTCCTACCCATTTTAGCTTGACCTCATTTGTGTTTGGTTTCCTTGTTTATCTCTTTGAAGCAGCCAGGCAAGATATCCTACTTTAGCACCTGTATCCTTTACAGAATATAACTTCCGGCATCAATTTTCAGTACTTTATGACTTCCAGGACTGATGATTCAGCTCCTTACCGAAGGGAATTGACTTTGGTTTTCCTTTGTGATAGAGTCATTTATAAAGACCAGCAGCAGATCAAGAGCAAGGGATATGACTGGTAAGAATGCTTGATGAAAGCTTGACAGACAAGGTTCATTGGACAGAAATGTGGATCTGGCATTGGTTACTCGACAGATAATTGAATGTGTACTTACCTAGTTTACTGGAAAGAGGACAAAATCACAAGTCAGGAGATTTAGATCCTAGTCCTGGCCTTACCCAGTGGGGAACAATACAGTATCTGGAGCTATCCTGGCTTTAAATCCTGGCTCTGCCACTGACCAGCTGTGTAACTTGGGCTAGTTACTTCACCTCTCTGAGCCTCAGCTTCCTCATCTTAAAATCAGGATAAAAGTAACAGTCACCTACTGGAGTTGTAATATATCTGTCACACAATAACCACTATATGAGTTTTTGTTCAATGAAATAAATTATTCTGCTACTGACAACAAAAATGAGATCTTAGCCCTTCGAGGCTCAGTGTTTCGCTTTGTTGGTGTTTGTTTTGTTTTGTTTTGTTTTTTTGTAAATAGAGATATAACTTCTTACCTCATAGAAGTCCCCAATGAGTGAATTATCTTATCTTTTGCCTTATCCTGCTTGCAGATACAGGAAATACAGGCCTGGAGCAGGGCCAGTCAACGTGGAATTTAAAATGGTTGTAACAAAATTCCATCAGGAACTGTTTCAGACTATGGACAATTGAGTACTATTTTCCACTGAAGAGAGGTCTGTACCTGACTAAGATCAAGAATTCATGAGAGGACCAAAGAAGCTTTCTCTCTAAATGCCCAGAAGATACATCATTAAGCTCTTCCCTGTGGCAAATCATGCAGCAGGGGATGATGATGAGCAGTTCCAAGGGAGTCCCTCATAATGGTCCCCCTTCTAGAAATAACAAAGCACTTCCTATATAGACAGCTCTGATTTGTATAAAAATTTCTTTATAGCATTAATGGTTAAAATTTGGCAAAAATACAAAATGCAGAGACATACCTCACATTGCCTTTAATAAATCCAATAAAATCATAGGAAACAAAAAGAGAAATTAATATTTATTAGGTCTTTGGAGGGATGACTTTTTAAAGTTAAAATGTAATAGAAACAACAAAAAAATGTAAAAGATTTAATTATGCAAAAAAACAAACTTTTTGGTAACGACCAAAACTAAATGATAAGATAGTGAATTGGCCAAAATTTTGAGGGGCAGTTGACATAAAAGGAAATACAATGAATAAAATATTAAAGACCTCACCAGCAACAACAAAAAAAAATGCAGTATTTTGAAACAAGATATATTTTAGGCTAATAATAATTATTGTCTTTGTTTAGTTTTCTTCAGAGAGAGGGGAAGGGAGGTAGAGAGGGAGAGAAACATTGATGTGAGAGAGAAATATCGAGCAGCTGCCTCTCATATGTTCCCCAACCAGGGGGCCGAACCGCAATCCAGGCATGTGCCCTGGTCGGGAATCTAACCGATGACCTTTCGCTTTGCGGGACAATGTCCAACCAACTGGGCCGCACCAGTCAGAGCTAATTATTGCCTTTAAACAAAAAGAAAAAATTATTGCTTTTAAAGGTATATAATAGTTTTTGCCTAGTAATAATTATTAATTGTTGCCTTTAAAATTAGGTAATGCAATGCTGACAAAATGGACACACACCGGGTTGCTGGCAACATAAATTACATACAGTCCTTTGGAGAGCAATTTGCCAATACACTATAAAAAGAATTATATCATTATTTGATCAAGTAACCCCTCCTTGTGGGAAATTTATTCTATGTAAAAATCCAAGAGAAAAAAAGAACTATCTATATTTGAATACTCATAACTGTATTTAAAATGGCAGAATATTAAAAACCACTTGTGTCCAACTATATAGTCCCTCAGAAGAATAGGTAAAGCCATTTTTAAAAGGAAAAACTGGAGACTATGTAGCAATGTTTTCAAAAAATGCTTATGTTTCTGGTGAAGTGAAAAACAACTAATTTAAAATTGCAGTCACATAAAAAATATATCTACAAAAAAATTGTAAAAAGGAAATGAGTAAAAAATTCTCATAACTGCCTTAAGGCGATAAGATTATTGATGATTGTTTTCTTTTCTCTTTAAATTTTTTTTTAATATTGTTACACAGATTTTTATTATACTGAGTAAAAAGCCATCTCTGAGCTGGTGAATGTATTCAATATCGGAAAATGTGGGGGTGAGATACAGAAAATTGCCCCTTATTCTAATTATTCCTTAAGCTACTTTCTGTGCCTTGCTCCTAAGTAATTGATTGTCATAAATGCTACCACCATAAATGCCAGGTTTGTGATTCTCTATATATAATGTCTCACTTTCCCCCTATTTGCTACCTTTCTCCAGGTCTTTATTTCCTTCCCTCCATAGGTGCCTGTAGACCTGTCTTCATGTCTTCGATTATTTCTCATCTTGTCTCCTCTACATATTTTTCTACCACCAGTTTAATTGTTCAGAACCAATTCTTCATCATTAGCCTCCTGCTAACACTCTAAAATGCCTCCCCTTTATCCACTAAGTTAGATCTGAAGTGTTCTGCCAAATCTTTCCATGGAATACCAATATTCCATGATACCTACCGCTATTTCCCAACCTTCCCCATGAAACCATGCAACCTTTCTCTGCGTAGGTCTCTCTTCCTATTGCTCTCTATTAATATTTCCTTTCTTGGTGCGTGCTCTCTCTTCTCCTCTCCCACTCCCCCCCTCCCCACATGAGTACGCACATACACATTCAATTTTTACTCTTTTTTACTCTTGTTCTTGCCCAAAATACCCTCTTCTCTCTTCTGCATTTGTCTTCATCCTATTTTTTCTTCTTACTTTGCCTGGCTCTGATCCTTTTCTGAATTCTCCTATCACCTTTCCACGAAATTTAATTACCACTTTCTTATACATTTTCTCCTTTTTAGAAATTGAAACTCATTTTCCCCATTTTATAAGTAGCTCCTAGAAACTGATGTTAGCTCACAAATCTAATAAGTGAAAAAATTATAATACTAAATAGAGTACTGGATTCTGGGAGCTTGGAGTCACATACAAATCAAAAACTATAAGAAGGAGAAAGATTTCATTTTTATTGAAACTCAGGGTTCTACAAACTGAGGTAAATTTTCAAAACTTATTAAGTTAGCCTTTGTCACTTTTCCTATCATTTTTAAGCACTCCTTCCAAACATTCTGTAGACCCTTGCTTGAGAAACTGTGTTTTGTCTCTTAAGTCCTTCCTCTCCCCCTGAAGTAACTCACTCAGGTCTGCACTGCAAAAACAATTCTTTAGGAATGAGGTATTACTGGTAAAGCAATCAAGTCCAATGTGTAAACGAAATGAATTTCTGGAATCAAAATAATTTCCTCCTGCTTAAATCTCTGTGTCAGTGGACAGTACCACCCAATTATTCAAGACAGTCATCTAGGAGTTGTCTTTATACTTCCATCTTCCTCATCTCTCTTATTCAATTGATCAAGATCTGTAGAAATTAACTAACCTCTCTTCTATATCTGAACTATACTCAAAAATCAGCAAAGTAACATAAAAGAGGAGCCCTGAGCACTATGGCTCAGCTGGTTGAGCATCATCTCAGAAAGCGAGGGGGCCCCTGTTTGATTCTTAGTCAGGGCACATGCCTGGGTTGTGGGTTTGGTCTCCAGTTGGGGCATGTATGAGAGGCAATCGATCAATGTTTCTCTCTCACACTGAGGTTTTTCTCTCTCTCTTTCCCCCTCCCTCCCCCTGTCTAAAAATATAATGTTTAATAATATATACACTAAAAATAACATAAAAGAGAAGTTTGCAGAAAAATTAATTTAGTATTAAAAATAATACTATTATAGAACTAAAATGTTTAGAAACAGAAATAAAATAAGCATGCTAAAAATATAATTTCCAACATTAAGTCCTGAAAAAATAATAATGAATGAATACATTAAAACAAACAGATCAAAGCAATGAAAACATAGAACATAAATACTGATGATAAAGACATTCTAATATAAGGTTATCTGGAATTTCTGAAATAGAAAAACCCAACAATTGAATGCTAAGAGAAACTCGTTTAATTATTCCCATCTGAAAAAGTTGAGAAATAAAGTGGATCAGTGGTAAAGAATCAAAATATCACTATTACTGTTGATAAAGGCTCAGTATGTAACTCAGTTGTACTGCTAAACAGACCAGCTATTTAAATCCCAGAATTTGACATGTGTACTTTGTCCCCTCAGCAATGCTGAATCAAGGCCGACCATGTCACCCGAGAGATAGGAGGATAGGGTACAAAATCAGGTGCAGTATGGTGAGCAGAGGTGAACACCTGCTCCCTAATGGCTGCACACTTCCCATGAGGAAGAGAGGTAGAGCCGACTTAAGAATTCCCAATTGGTCAGCACTGTTCACAGAAACAACCAAATTGTCCTTCAATATATGATTGGATAAAGGAGATGTGATATATATACTGATATACAATGAAACGCTACTCAGCCATTAAAAAAAGAAGAAATACTGACATTTAGACCTTGAGAATATCATGGGAAGCAAAATGTCAGAAAAAGTTAAGAACCATATGATTTCACACATATGTGGGATGTACTAATAAAATGTGATATTGACAAATGAACCAATGAAAACTAATCAAAAACTCAGACACAGACAACAGTATAGTGGTTACCAGAAGGAAGGGGGTTATGGGGATAGTGAAGGATAAAGGGGGTCAAATACGGTCACCAAAGATGATTTGACTTTAATCAGTGGGCACACAATGCAATATACAGATCATGTATCATAGAAATGTGTACCTGAAACCTATATACTCTTACTAACCAATGTCACCCCAATAAATTTAATTTTTAAAAAAGTACACACACAAAGAATCCCCAACCGGTTTTTCCAAAGTTATCAGTGATAAGTCACAATGACTTCTTGGGACAGAGTAAGTGAAGAGGTGAACAGAAGCTAAACGACCACACATTATGAGAGGACCACTGCTTGCCCCAGCTGCTGCGGCTCAGTGGGTTGGGCATCGTATCGTGAACTGAAAGGTCGACAGTTCAATTCCCAGGCAGGGTACGTGTCCAGATTGCAGGCCAGGTTCTTGGTTAGGGCTATGTGAGAAGCAACTGATTGATGTTTCTCTCCTTCTGTTTCTCCCCCCCCCCCCCCGCCCCTCTAAAAAATAAAATATTTAAAGAAAAAAAAAAAGAGGACTAGTCTTCACTTTTAGTGAGAGGGATCTCAAAATATCTACTTAGTGGGATTTTAGAATTGTTCTACTGTGTCTCCCAATTGTCCCCTTTGGAGTGGGAATATTTATTGCAGTTATCCTAACCCAATATCATCAGTGTATATTGGATGTGAAAAGGAGAGAAAACTTACCACCATTAGCCCTAACGTCTCTGGATAAAAAAGCACTATTTCTAGACCTGCTTTGGAGACTACAGCACATCACTAGATATCCTAGACTTTGTATTTGGTGTCATTATTTCATGGGCTTTTCGGTTGTTTTCCTTGGGGTGAGAGTAAATGTATTTTGCACATAAAAAGGAGACTGAACCAAATATTTGGTTGCACAGACAGAACAACTGTAGAAAATATTAGGGTATGTTCTGCTTCCCCTGTCCTTCCAGGCAAACAGATGGATTGTATTTCCCTCTCCTCTGTGACTTGCTTAGACGAGTAAAATGTGAATAGAAGTGCCATATGTTTCTCCCATGTGGTAGTTTTAAGAGCTAGTATGCAGCTGACCATATTCCCCATTTTACTTTTCCGCCTTGGTGGTTATGGAAGCCTGTGTAGAGATGGAGCCTCTATCAGGCTACGCCCTGGACAATGGCAATGAGCAGAGCCCTCTGAATCATGAAGGATACATAGCATGAAAAATAGGGACCACTAGTGCAATTCATGCATTGATGAATTAATTAACTTTAATTATGAATTATTAATACTAATGCATTAATTAGTGCAATAAATGTATTAGTGAATGTGCTTAGGAAAAGCTAAGCTTACATGAAAGCTCTATTAATCGGCACTCTAAACCTTTCCTGAAACCTTAGCACAGGTGTGGTTCTCGCCACCTACCAAGTTGTTATTTGATGATGACAGTTCACAGCCTACCTGCTAGGATCACTGCAATGTCGTTATTTGCCTCTGTGTGCTCTTGTCCATAGACTCTGGGTCCCACAAGCTCTTTTTAGTGATCTCGTATCCCTGTGCACACTTGGCACCTAAGATGTCTCTGTACGCTCACTGATAAGGAAGTCAACAGCTCATGGGTGGGTTTTTGAAAGTCCTACAATGTTCCTTGAATCTATAGAAACCATGGCTCACCTGTGCATCAAACCCCCATAAACTACAGTTGCCAACTGTCATGAACTGAATGTTTGTGTCTCCCTAAAATTCATATGTTGAAGCCCTGACCAAATGTGAGGTATTTGGAGGTGGGGCCTTTGGGAGGTAATTAGGTTTAAGTAAAGTCACGAGGCTGGAGTGCTCATGGTGGAATTAGTGCCCTTATGAGAAAGGACAGAAACACCAGAGCTTCCTCCCTCTGCCATGTGAAGATACAGCGATAAGGCAGCCATCTGTGAGCCAGGAAGAGGGACCTCACCAAGAATTCAATTTGATGGCACTTTGGTCTTAGATTTCCCACGCTCCAGAACTGTGAAAAATAGATGTCTGTTGTTTAAGCATTTTGTTAAAGCAGATGAGCTTACTAAGACACGGACCAAAGTCAAACATCCACATGCCTAAAAACAGTAGCAATATAAAGCTAGTACAATACAAACTTCTACAAAGTGCCAAGCTCAAAACCATCTACAAACACATTAAATTAAATGTCCAAAGCCATACCAAAAGCTTCTTCATAAGTAATCTTTATCTGCAATTTGTATTCTCTGTTCTATCTAGCAATATTTCTGACCTATACACCAAATGCTAGCACTTTTAAAAGACCCTCATAAATAGCATCCCTTTCCTTGGCTGAGATTGTTTAAAAAGAAGACATAGCAGCTGCTGGGCAACCAAAATATCACCTTTAAGGTTGATAATGGCAAACCTAAGGGTGCAATTTAGTGTAACAGCCAAATGTGCCTGCTAACTGAACCCTAGAATTAGGCCAACCTTTTTATTCAGACATAGGCAGTACCCATGAGAACTACTTACTCTTCGTGGTGGGAGGTGGGTGGTCTGATCCGGTAAGAATGACTGCGTGAAAAGCAGAAGCTATCCTACTCCTTTGTCCTTGCTTCCCTCAAGCTTTTATTCCCCACAGGAAAAGGAGTGGAAACCAAGCCCAGCAAGTGTAATTTATTCATCCAAAATGCAGAGTCCAGATGTATCACTGATCGCTCTCCAGGATACATTAAGTAAAGGAGTGGTATTAATTGAGCTACCCATATCTTGAAGGAAATGTCATAAGTTAGTATTATGTATTTCTCTCTAAAATCAACAAAGAAGATATGAAAAATATTCAAAGGTGTAATGAAAAAAAAATCCCTGTATGGAAGGAAAAGGAAGATATTAAAATGGAACACCATGAACTCCACTTCTACCTATGAAGAAATTCAGTGAAAGATATGTAGCCTTTTCAGCAAATGGCACTGAAACAGTTGGATATTGATGAGTTAAAAAGTGACATTTTACCTAAACTTCACACCTGATACAAAAATTTACTGAAAATGGATCATGTACTTAAATTATAAAAGTTAAAGTGCTACTACCAAAAGATGGGCCATTGGTTATGAATATGAAGGACCTTTAACAGCTAAAATAAAGTGTCCTTAAGAGTGACTGATTTAAAAGTAACTTTCCCAGTCAGAAGTGTCAACGCTGTCTGGCATTAATTAGTACGTATGTATGTATGTATGTATGTATGTATCCATTCATTCATTCATTGCCTCCTTCTTCAATACAGCAGAAAAAAAGTATTTATTCTTCCCCGACCATTACAAATGCCCACCTGTGATCATAACAGCTAACACAGAACCTCAATTGGGCATCTTCTGCGGGCCACCATGCCGTGGCTGAATCACGGCAAACAAGTGGGACAATTTGCAATGACTGGCACCCCGATGTCTCTCATCCTCTCTTGCGCTGAGCTTCGGCGACAGAACCTCTTTTGAATCTTGGCTTCTTTATAATTCTGCTCTCACTTTAGTTCATTTTTTATCAGAACCGCAGAGAAAGAAAATGGGGGAAAAGGCAATAGCAGTAGCATTTTTATAACCATCCGGGTCTATCTAGTGGAAGGTCTTCTGACTCTTTGCGTGCTTTCTGTTGCCAAACAGAACAACGCTTATTAAAACATCCAAAAAGCCAAATAGGCTGGTTGATGGCACTGAATTAGTAATTTAAAGAGCTGAAGGAGAAAGAACACAGAGCGGGAGAGCAATGAGAACTGATTTCTGGGGGAAACCGAAAAGACAGAAAAGCCCTGGAGCTTTTGTAATTCTGTCTAAAGCCAGCGCAGATGCGGGGAGCCCCGCTAGCATATCTGATGCGTGCTCCCTTTGGATGCCGCCACATCAAAAGCAATATTAGCAATGATTTACTAATGTCAAAAATCAATATATTAGGAATGACATATTAATAATTAGATTTTAAAATCTAGATTTTTAGATTTTTATTAAAATAATTAGATTTTATGTTGATTTTTATTCTCAAAAACCACATATTCCATTTTATATAAGTGGCATATATATTCCTAAAATCTGATTTCATAAAAAAGGAAAGGTTTACATTTCACTTATATGTTCACTGTGCTCTAAATTATTTCTTAATGATATAGATTTGACACTTTCATACAAAAATACAAAAAACTTAGATGTTTTTGCCTGGGGTTCAACAGATAGTTCCAGAAGCAGAGCCAAAGGGAGCTGGTGACCTTCTAGTGAGTAACCTGGCTCACTCCCTCCTGGTCGTTGATGAGGATTGTAGACATTTGCTCACCTCCCGGTGCAGTCTTATGAAGATGCTTTTTCTAGCCCAGTCTCACCACTAGTTCATTCTAGAGAAAAATTCAGGTTCTGTCTGCAAGTGGATTGAACATTTGTAAGGAGCTTTATAGTTTAAAAATACTTTATTTCTACTCTTTTTACAGTTTAAGAAACACTGTAACAGCTTGTATATTATCTCTTACACAGATTCCTTCTTGCTTTATCTAACTGCATTTGTGACAATTTTGCCTCTATACAGGAAGAAAACTGGACTACCTTAGATTTCATAAAACTTCATATATTATATATGTAAGGTAGGTATTTTTACCCCTTTTTCAGAAGTCAGAAAAAGGTCCAGTAATATGCGCAACTCCCCCTAGTTAGTAAAGTGTAATAATGAAAACCTAAACTCTTGTATTTTGAGCAAGTCCACCAAGATTGAGCAAAAAAGAAAAAAAATAGAGGGAAAACTTCACGAATAAAGACAATAGTGTGGTAATTGCAGGGGGGAGACGAGTGGAGTGAGTCGGAGGGAGGTGGAGGGGGATAAATGACGATGGAAGGAGACCTGACTTGGGGTGGTGAACACACATACAATGTATGCCTTGTGTGCCTGAACCCTGTATAATTTTGTTAACTAGTGTCACTCCAATAAATTCAATAAGAAGGAAACAAGAAAACAAGGAAACAAGAAAATTTTCAAATTTATATGTTCATAGTATTTGAAAATATTGAAAGTATTTCCCATGAACGATCTCATCAGACCCTAGAAGTATGTTACGAAGTAAACAGAACAAAGTATTGAACTTGCATCTTACAGATTTAAAAACCAAGGACCCAGGGTAAGGTCGGGGAGAGGTTAGATGATCTACCTGAGATCAACACCTTCCAAGGGGCAAAGTCAGATCTAGAAACCAGGCGTTAGGATTCCTTGTTCACACTGTATTCCAGCTCTACTGTACCAGCTAGTCCATTGCCACTCAAATGTTTCTCAGTTTATCTAATTAAATTTGTGATAAACAGTTCTGTTTCCATACATTTAAAAAACTATGTTACTATGAATTTTATGAGGTTTTGAGGATTTTTTTTTACAGGGAGAAAGCTTCTTTTGAAGAGTACTGCTCAACAAAACCAAAAATGATTGATGATGATGATGATGATGATGATGATGGAGACAAAAATAACTGTCTATTATTTCCAATGTGTTTGTGAAATTCTATTAAGCTTTCCAATCATTAGGATTTATGCCCAATATTTTTAGAATACTGCTAGTATATTTTCTCCACAAGAAGTAATGATTGCATTGTGAACACTATGGATAAATATTTGAGAGGTACCTTTAAATAATCCATTAAGTTTTTATTTTTAAAAATTTAATTATTTGAAAGAATTTTTTTTTAATTCTTTGTAGGCATAGGAAAACCCCATTAACTGGCTTATGTGAATTAAGATCATTCAATGTATACACTCATCTGTTTTTGACATGGAAAAACTAAAATAACAGCTATTTTAAAATAGATCTGTTAAAGATGGTGTCAAAACTTTCTTCCACTTACTTTTACATACACACACACAGAGCTTGTGTACTTTGGATCCATGTGGTATCACATGAAAATCTAAACATCCTTGAAATTTGCTTGACTTCATAGGAAGAGAGCAGGTAGCTTCCCTTCACTGAATGAAAATACAACCATGACTCAGGGTTTACAAATGCTCTCCAATCATTAATATCAGTGAATATGAGGACATGTATAGAAAAATAATCAGGAGATAACATCCCTCTCTTTTGTTAGAAGATAAGATTTATTCTTGTTAAAATGAATTCTTATTTCTACTTAAAATGTAGTATGTGTGCATGAATGAAAATATTTTGCCAACTACTGGACATTCTCACAGGTAAACTATTTATCATTACCCAATTACACAGTTAAAAGTATCTCATTTGTTTGGTTCCCTCTAGCCTTTAGTGCCTGATTACTTAGGCAATAGAGCTTCATGGATAATAAGGGTGAAATATCCAATAAAATCTTTTTTAAGTAAAAAAAAATCTCCAGTGCTGCCAAAGTTCTGAGAGTTTCACGTTGTGCAACAAAGCCACTGGTTTTGAAACAGTGCCATGACTCTAGCACCTTGTGCCAGATACTACATTTACTCAGGGTCATTTGGGCAAAAGTAATGAAAAATAATAAAGCAATGTTTACGTAGCAGATATGCAATATCAATCATGTTATGTACCTTGGTGATAAGAGTAAGGATTGGGTTGTTTGGGAGAAAAATGACATTTTCTCTTAAGTAGTGGAAAATTACCAGGTGACAATGTGTTTGAGTTCTCTTCCTAACTCTATTTCTTTATTTTTCTTCATTCTGCTCCATAATAAATCATAACATAACAAACAACTGCCAAAAAAAAGGTATTGTCATAAATGTTTCTAGAAATGATCTGAGAGTCAAAGAAACATGGTGATAAACTATAAATTATATGTTATCCAGTCTGTTATTTCTATGATGAGGTAAATCGGCAACATGCACAAGCAATAATTACACTCAGAAAATGCTTATTAGTTGCCCTCAGATGGCAGAGCACTATCCAGATATTACACTTGCCTGCCTTACTGGGAAAACACATTCTAAGGGCATACAACTGCAAGTGAATATCTTGTAATTCACTGCTGAGCAATGTATCATAAGCCCTAGATTCACGAATAGGTTCGACTTGAAAGTTGTCTTGTAGGCCCAAATGTGGTTCCCTTTGAAGTCCACTGAGCTGTTCCTAGTCTATCCTACTGATTGGCTTTTCTGTATTAGTTTATTCAGTAACCATTTAATTGGGTCCTTCATTTCCTACCCAACTCTTGTATCTTATGACAGCGAGATCTAGCCCCTGATACCTTATTTTCTATTCCCAAACTGAGTACCATTCCCTAACATAAAGGGCTCTAAGTGATCATTAATTTCCAGTCCAATCCACAAAAGCCTAAGGAATCCATGGTACACCTAATAGTAGCATTCCACATTCTTGCATCCACCTCCTTGGCTATTTTCTTCTCCTTTAGAAAAGGTATTGAATCCCACTAGAGGAGTCAGGGAAGAAAGTTTCCCCTTGTAAGTAACAGAAACCTTCGCATATCCTTGAAGAAAGGGAAGTGGAACTAACTTTACTGCTTGCACAGTTGGCACAGGCACTTCACACAGGTTACTGCATCGTATCCTCAAGGATATATCACATGGATATTACACGTGGGGAAATTGAGGCCCAGAGAGCCCAAAGCGAGAAAAGGAGCAAGTTATCAAATCAGGATTTACACCATTAGCAGTTGAATTTCAAAGTGTATGCTCCTTTGAAAAACACCATCTTGCCTTTCAAAAGAAAAAGCTGGGTTCTGAATCAGTGGTTACTTGGGTGTTCTAAATGAAGAAGGAAAGGAAATTATTCCTGTTATGAGCTGAACTGTGTTCCTCCCAAATTCATATGCTGAAGTCATGAACCCCAGGACCTCAGAATGTGACTGTATTTGGAGACAGGGCCTTTAAAGAGGTAATTAAGTTAAATGAGGTCATTAGGGTGGGCCCTAATCTGACTGATGTTCTTGTAGAAAAAGATTAGAACACACAGAGAGACTCTGCATGCACATATGCACAGAAGAAAGTTTATATGAGAATACAGCAGGAAGGCAATCTATCTGCAAGCTGGGGAGAGAGGCCTCAGAGGAAATCAACCTTGCCAAAGCCTTCATCTTGGACTCGAGCTTCCAAAACTGGAAGAAAATTAACTTCTGTTGTTTAAGCCACCCAGTCTGCAGTACTCTGCTATGGCTGCCCTAGCAAACTAATTAAATCCCCATAGTAAAGGAGTGTTAGATCACCTACCCATTCATGTGGGATGAGTTATCTCGAGGCCATTGCTGAATGATGCAATTCATTTTTTCTAGGCTTGAGGTCTGACTTTTAGAAAGCCTTCCATATAAACCAGGTCTAATTTCTATTAGGTATGCAAGTACTTTCTTTAGGCACAGGAGACCACATCAACGTATGGAATTGGAGGTAGAGGCATGAGATAAGCATAGCAGAGACATCTACAACACACCAGATATGACTGGCCCTCTTGCATCTGTGGGAGAACTTGGTTTCACCCCACATGGTAGAATAAGCTGGAGATACAGCTCTGTAAAAACTTCTGAGCAATAAGGTTTGATAAGCTTCTGGGTTGGTGAAGACATGCTGGGAGAGTGGTATGGCCAAGAGGGTGTAGAATCCCGGAGCCCCTTCTGCCATGCTTTGCCATGTACGTCTCTTTCATCTGGTTGTTTCCGATTTGTATCCCCTTATAATAAATCAGTAAATGTAAGTAAATATTTCTTGGGGTTCTGTGAACTATTCTAGCAAATCGTCAAACCTGAGGAGGGCTTCATGGGAAATACAGGTGACAGTCTGGACTTGTGATTGGCATCTGAAGTGGGGACAGTCTTTGTGAGCCCTTAGCCTGTGGGCTCTGATGCTACCTACTGGTAGGTAGTGTCACAATTAAGTCAAATTTTTAGGACACCCAGTCAGTGTCTGCTGAGAATTGGAAAGTCAATTGGTGTGAAAAAAATCCACTTACCTGGTGTCAGAAGTTCTGGGAGTACATGAGAAACACAAGAGTTTTTCTTTACCCTAAAAAGGCCCTAAACTTCAGGTTGGCCTCAGGACCTCACGGGCCTCCCACCACACTCTAAAAATGGAATGACCTGTAGCTGGGCAAGGCCCCCCAGCACTCCTCCAAGATACAGGAGGATCTACGCAGGCCAGGGAAAGTGACCTATGGCAGGCCGCACTTGCCGTGACGAAGCGAGGGTGGCCAACCTTTTGGCGTCTCTGTGCCACACTGGCATAAGAAGAGTTTCCTTGGGCCACACCTTAAATACATTGCAACATGTAATCACAAAAAAAAATCTCACTATGTTTTAAATAAATCTATGATTTTGTGTTGGGCCACATTCACAGCCATCCTGGGCTGCACGCAGCACACAGGCCTCAGGCTGGACACTCCAGAGAGCGCCTCAGAGGCTCCCACTCTTCTGCTTCATCTGCGAACTTCGTTTAATACTTAAGATGAAGGATAAAACATTTTAAAAAATACTGCAGGACTCATTGCCTTCTTTCATACTATGTCTTGATAGGCCTGGTGACTTGAAATTAGCATGTTGGCTTTCTTTTTCTCTAGTGTACATAGAAGTTAACCTGAAAAACCATCCCCCCTCCCTCACCCATGCATTCTAATCCTCTGGGGTGGTGAAGGTTGGTGCTAGAGTTATTATTCCGCTTATAAAATTTGTTTCCCAAAGGTAGAGTAGGGAAAATCATTATTTATATATTGAAGAAATTCTAAGTCCTATCCCCTGGCCAGTAGATTCTTAAGGGGCCCAGGTGACTTGCAAGAAGGTGTGCCGGGACTTGTGGGATTCTGCTTCATGCAACTGTGATTCCCCCAGTCTGCCCGTGGCCCAGGGCGCTTGCCCTAAACGTGAGCATGGACTGGGTGGAGCCTGCGGGACAAACAGAAAGGACAGGAGGGGGTGCGGAGGGAGGTGAGAGATGAAAATCCGTCAGCCAGTGCAATTATCAGCTTGTTTTCTCTTGTCAAGGGAAGAATTTGGTAATGCACCACTTTCCTTGTCCCCTGGACAAGCTAAATGGTAATGCCAGGACAGGCAAGGAATGCCTAGATTCATGGCCAAGACTGGAAAAATGACTCAGCCTTTGAGAGAAATGCTAACACTTTCCCAGACTCAGAGATAAACTATCAACCTAATGTCCACTTGCTTGACATCATAAACACATGGGCATCAACTTTACTTCACTAGAACTTGAAACTTTATCACAAATTATCAATATCATTTTTTTTTTCAGAAAAGCATGTTCCTTTAGTAAAGATCAGCTCCCACCTGCCACTCTGATTTTTCATTCATTGTACTTCAGAATGAACTAAGTCCTCTTTAGGCCCTCGGGACAGGAAAGTATGTCTGGGGTGGTGGAGGAGACTTACCGCCCCTCCTTCCTCTCCTTTGGCCCTTGGCCCAGACTGCTGGCAGCAGCACACAGTTCCAGCACTGAGAAGCCAAGCACGAATATTCCCTTCAGGGGATCTGAGCAGTGGCCAGGACTGGAGGGGAGAGCAGCTGCACCTAACAGCTTCCCCTGAGCAGTCCCAGACATACCATCTTTCTGGTAAGAGCAGCCAAGAACGTTTGGGGAGCCAGGTGAGATGATTTGGAGAGCGGGCCAGGTATTCGGCTCTTCTCAAGGGAACCCTGAAGAGGAATCCAAGGAAGAAAAGGAGAGAGATTGCCTCCCTGGATATTTATTCACATTTCCTAAAGGAAATATCATTTTCCAACACATATTCTTAGTTCCTCTCACACAACAGAGAACAGAGAAGAAAGTTTGTGCAATGATATGCCCCAAGTCATGTAATATCTGAAACTAAGGATTTAGAGGGGAGAAAACAAGACATGGTCTTCTACTCTCATTTCTAAAATCTCCCTTTGCTAATCCAACAGCAAGAGCCATGTATCTGGAAAAACAATAAATTTATAAAACAAAGGAAATAAAATGAGGTATTTACCCATTGCTACTTGCAGAAAAAAAATTAATTTAAAAACAGATTGGGCTTAAACATGAAGTATATTACTATATACTTCTTATAAATTAGACTCCAGAGCAAAGATAATAAAATGGAAAATAATTTTAATATGCAATTTTGGTTTTAGAATAATGTGCGGCCTTTGATATAGGGGAGTGTATCATTTATCAGACACATATGTGAAAAATGATTAATTTTACCCATTTCTGAAAAATAATAAATAGCATTTGTTAACATTTTAATAGCCTAATAATAATTATCTCTTCTATAAAACTAAGCAGCAATTGAAAATTGATCACATTGCCCAATGTTATTATAATTTACAGTTGGCAATTCTATATACATTTGATAGCAAAGAAAACTCCCTGTTAAGCTTACATATGGATAAACAGCCCCCTTTTGCCCATGTCTAAAATAAAAACATTTTTAAATCATGCTAATGTATTATAAAATGTTGAATGTAGAAGTTGAAAGTTAATTTTCACTTTTTTTACGTTAGGTATTTTTTGTTTGGTTTCAGTTGTACAGCACAGTGGTTAGACAATCATATACTTTATATACTGTTCACCCCACTGTGGATACTTCCAGTACCAAACTGGTACCATACAAAGTTATCACAATATTATTGACTGTATTTCCTGTGCTGTACATCCCCATGACTATTTTCAATCTGTATTTCTTAACCCTTTCACCTCTTTTTCCAGTCCCCCAATCCCCCTCCCCTCTGGCAACTACCAGTCTGCTTTCTGGGTCTATGAGTCTGTGCATTTATTTTGTTCTTTAGAATACACATACAAGTGAAATCATAAAGTACTTCTCTTTCTTTGACTGACATTTCACAGAGCATAATACCCTCTAGGTCCATCCACGTTGTTGTAAATGGTAAGATTTAATTTTTATGGCCAAGTAACATTCCATTGTATATACGTAACACCATTTTTTAATCCACTCATCTATTGATGGGCACTTCAGTGGCTTCCATATCTTAACTATGGTAAGTAACACTGCAATGAACATAGGTGTGCATATATTCTTTCAAATCAGTGTTATGGATTTCTTTGGATATATGCCTTAAAGTGGAATTGCTGAGTCATAAGGCAGTTCCATTTTTAATTTTTTGAGGAAACCCCCTACTGTTTTTCATAGTGGCTGCACCAGTCTGCATTTCCACCAATAGTGCATGGGTTCCCTTTCCTCCATATCCTTACCAACATTTGTTGTTTGTTGATTTATTGATCATAGCCATTCTGTCAGGTTTAAGGTGATATCTCATTGTGGTTTTAATTTGCATTTCTCTGATGATTAGTGACATTGAGTGTTTTTTCAACTATTGGCCACCGGGATGCCCTCTTTGGAGAAGTGTTTACTCAGGACTTCTGCCTACTTTTTTAAAATTGGATTTTTTTTATGTTAAGTACTATGAGTTTTTTATAAATTTTGGATATTAACTAACCCCTTATCAGATGTATCATTGGCAAATATATTCTCCCATTTAGTAGTTTTTCTTTTTGTTTTGTTTATGGTTTACTTAGCTGTGCAAAAACTTTTTAATTTTACATAGTCCTATTTGTTGATTTTCACTTTTTAAAATTATTATTGTATTTATTTTTGTAAGCTTTCTCTTTTAATTATTTTGTGTGTTTTTTCCTCCTGTTTTAAAAGTAATATAAATAATAGCATTTCAATACACAAATTTAAAATAATACCAGACTATACAACAGTAGACAATGAAAATTCTCAGCAATATTGCTCATAAGGCCAAACAGTCTGTTGATTTCCTTGAAAACACTGCCTTTAAGCACTTACATTCAAGTCCCAACTGAGTGTGATGTTGGCCGAGTTATTTTCACCCAGAAAAAAACCTATTTCGAAATGTTGGGAACAATAAATAAAACAATCCAAACAAAATTCTAGGGCAGTTCCCAGCATATACTAAGAGCCTAATAAATACTAGCTTTTCATCATCATCATCATGTTTAATGGGCAACCACCTTCAATGGTTTGATTTAATTTTCAAAGTTATTTCATTATTTTTTAAAAGAGGAGAAGATAAGGAGAAAGAAGAGAAACATTGATGTTGGAGACATCAATAAGTTGCCTCTCGTAGGCACCCCAATCAGGGACCAAACCTGCAATCTAAGCATGTGCCCTCACTGGAAATCAAACCAGTGACCTTTTGTTTTGTGGGATGATGCCCAAACAACTGAGCCACACCAGTCAGGGCTACTTTACTATTCTTAGTGACTTAAAGATCCTCTAAACTTGTTTTCCTTGGATGCTTAGGCTTATTTCTGTAAATTCACAGGAATCAAATTCTGTAAATTGTAACAAAATCCCAGAATATATAGAAGCATAAAATTAAGATGGCATCTGCTCTTTTTCTCTGTTACCTGTTGAAAACTCTCTGTTCACCAAGCATTTATTTACCATCATTGAGAACAAATTTGATAGTCTTATTCACAAATGGATTTTCCTGGACAATTTTGTCATCGATTAGAAAAGGCTTGTGTATCTGGATCACTCTCAGTTGGTATCTAAATGGAATTTCCCTTTGCAACAGTATGGATTGACCTGGAGAGCATTATCCTATATGAAATAAGCCAGTCAGAGAAAGACAAGTACCACATGATTTCACTCATTTGTGTGGAATCTAATGAACAAAATAACTAACAAGCAAAGTAGAGACAGACTCAAAGACAGAGAACAGACTGACAGCTGTCAGTGGGGAAGCAGTTGGGGAGCTGCAGGGAGGGTTTAGAGGGATTGGGCAAAAAAGAAAACGAGAGAGAAGAAACTCATGGATACAGACAGTGGTGTGGTAATTGCCAGGAGAGGGGTTGGGGGGAGACAAAGGAGGGAATAGAGGGGACAAATGGTGATGGAAGGAGACTTGACTTGGGGCAGAGAACACACACTACAGTGTACAGATGATGTGTTGTGGAATTGCGCACCTAAAACCTGCATAATTTGGTTAACCCCAATTAATTCAATAAAAAAGGAAAATTAAAAAAGGGAATCCACCTTTTCTGCCCCCTAAATCCAACACATCTCTTCTACCCCTATAGATCCACCTCAATAACACATTCACTCCCTAGGATACACACAAGGATTGTGTAGGTGTCTAAATATATACTATTCACCTGAAACTAATATAATGTTGGATGTCAACTGTAATTTTAAAATTTTTTTAAATAATAAAAATAAAATTTTAAAAATCCAATGCTGGAATGCCAGCTTTGATTCCTAATGCTTCACATGCTCTGACACTCCTTGAGTCTAGAGGTTGCCAACACTATTGTGCTTAACAACCTATTGCAGTATTTATGTCTACAGTCAGTTCTGCTATTCCGTTTGCTTTGAAAATGCAAATTTATTCCAGTGACAACTGAAAAATTAGAGAAAATTTTAGCGCAACACCAATTTCACATTTGCTTATTCCAATTTCATCACTAGGCCAACACAGAAAACTGCACCCAGCTGAACTGAGTCACTGTTCACTCACAAATAAACAAAACACATCATGAATGCACACGGCTGTCAAGGACAGTGAGCTCTACATTTGCTGTTCCATTTGCTGTTACACCTTTCTGCATCTGCTGTTTCAACTTCCCATCTCATTTCAGGTATCCTTCCAATAATACCAAAACTGCAACCCTGCTGACTAGCCATTTGACCACATGAACTGTCCTCTTTTTCTTTTTCTCCCCTTTCCTCTCAGCCTATTTTGTATTTTTCTTTTTTGTTCTGTTATGTTTTCTTTTTATACCTCCTTCCCTCACTTTTTTCCTGTCTATTGTTCTCTTCTTCTGGATCACAGGGTGACATCCATGGGAATAGGGAGACTGTGAATGGAGAGCAATTGTAGTAGCACCAACTCCCACAGAAAAGAGAGGCATTTTTCAAGATCAAGTGCCCTATATATTGTAATATTTATATATTCCTTCAGCATTTACCATGGTTAAAACTGTGCTACTATTTTGTATCTATCTATCTCTGACTTGTTGAGCTTTTATTAGATTCTCAAAAGGATCTATTATTCAAAAAAGTTTAAAAAGTGTTGGTCTAAACACTTTACCTAGCAAGTCTATCATTTAAAATTGGAGAAATAAACAGCTTCCCAGACAAGAACAAGCTAAAGGAGTTCATTACCACCAAGCCAGTATTACAAGGAATGTTAAAGGGTCTTCTTGAAGAAGGAGGAGTAGGAGGAAGTGGAAGAGGAGGAGGAGAAGAAAAAGACAGAGGAACATAGTTAAAAAGTAGCAATAAATACATACATATCATTAATTACTTTAAATGTCAATGGCTTAAATTCTCCAATCAAAACACATAGTGTCACTGAATGGATAAGAAAACAAAGGCTGTGTATATACTGTCTACGAGAGACCAAACTTAGAACAAAAGGTACACACAGACTAAAATTAAAGGAATAAAAAAGATATTGTATACAATTGTATACAAATGAAAATGAAAAAAAAGCTGGGATAGCAATACTTATATCTGAATATACAGACTTTAAAACAAAGGCTTTAAAGTCTGTTCAAAGGTAGCAGACAAAGAAAGACTCTAGAAAATAATACAGGGAGCAATCCAACAAGAGGATATAACCTTTGTAAACATTGATGCACCCAACACAGGAGCACCTAAATATGTAAAGCAAATCTGATGGACATAAAGGAGATATTGACAGTAATACAGTCATTATAGGGGATTTTAACAACCCAGTGCCATCAATGAATAGATCTTCCAGACAGAAAATTAAGAAAAAGACAGTGGTCTTAAGTGACACACTAGATCAAATGGATTTAAGTAATATCTTCAGAACATTTCATCCCGGAGCAACAGAATATACAGTATTTTCAAGTACACATGGAACACTTTCTAGGGTAAACTACATGTTAGGACACAAAACAAAGTCAACAAGTTTAGGAAGATTGAAATTATATCAAGCATCCTCCCTGACTGTAATGGTATGAAACTAGAAATAAATCACAAGAAAATAACTGAAAAACGCACAAAGACATCAAGGCTAATTGACATGTTACTAAACAGTAATTGGGTGAACAATGAAATCAAGGGGAAAATTATAAGATATCAAATGAAAATGAAAGCACAACCACACAAAATCTGTGGGACACAGAGAAAGCAGTCCTAAGAAGGAAATTCATATGTAAGAAACAAGAAAAATCTCAAAATAACAATCTAGTTTTACAATTAAAGGAACTAGAAGAACAGCAAACAATACCCCAAGTAAGTAGAAGCAAACAAAAAATAATAAAGATCAGAGCAGAAATAAATGAAATAGAGTTCAAAAAAACAATACAAAAGATCAAAGAAACCAAGAGCTGATTCTTTGAAAAGATAAACAAGATTGACTAACCCTTCACAGGATTCATCAAGAAAAACACAGATGAGGCAAATAAACTAAATCAGAAATAAAATAAGAGAAGTAACAACTTACACCAAAGAAATACAAAGGATTGTAAGAAAATATTACAAACAACTATTTGCCAACAAATTAGACAACCTGGATGAAATGGGTAAATTCTTAGAAACATACAATCTTGCAAAGCTGAATTTTAAAAAATTAGAAAAATCATAAAAGACCAGTTGCAACTAATGAAATTAAAGCAGTGATCAAAACACTCTTAACACACAAAAGTCCTGGATCAGAAGGCTTCATAGGTGAATTTTAACAAACATTCAAAAAGAACTAACACCTATCCTTCTAAAACCAGTACAAAAAATTCAAGAGGAGGGAAGGCTCCCAAGCTCATTTTACAGGGCCAGCCTTATCTTAATTCCAAAACCAGATAGAGACATTACAAAGATAGAAAATGATAGGGCAATATTTCTGATGAACATAGATGCTAAAATCTTCAACAAAATATTAGCAGACTGGATCCAGCAATACTTTAAAAAGATTATACACCACAATCAAGTGAGTTTATTCCAGGGATGCAAGGTAGGTACACTATTTCAAAATCAATAAATGTAATACACCATCCAAACAAAATGAAAAATAAAAATCGTATGATCATATTAATAGATGAAAAACAGCATTTGATAAAATCCAGCACCCATTCATGATAAACACTCTCAGAAAAGTGGGAATAGAGGGAACATACCTCAATAAAATAAAGTCCGTATGTGCCAAACCCACAAACAACATCATACTAATGGGCAAAAACTAAGTGTTTCCCTTAAGATCAGGAGCAAGACAAAGATATCCGCTTTCACCACTCTTGTTCAACATAGTGCTGGAAGCCCTAGCCACACAATCAGACAAAAAGAAGAAATACAAGGCATCCAAATGGGAAAGGAAAAACTAAAACTGTCATTATTAGCAGATGACATGATACTGTACATAGAGAAACCTAAAGATTATACACACACACACATACACACAAACTACTAGAACTGATAAATGAATTAAGTAGCAAGATACAGAATAAATATCCAGAAATCAGTTGAATTTTTATACACCAATAATGAACTTTAAGAAATGCGAGTTAATAAAAATCCCATTTACAATTGCATCAAAAATAAAATAAAATACCTAGGAATAAATTTAACCAAAGATATCAAAGACCTGTACTCAGAATTATAAAACACTGAAGAAAGGAATTGAAGAAGATATAAATAAGTAGAAGCATATATATACTTCATTCATGAATACAAAGACTTAATATCATTAAAATGTCCATACTACCCAAAGCAATCTATAGATTCAACACAATTCTTATCAAGATATTAATGGTGTATTTCACAGAACTAGAACGAATATTCCAAAAACTTATATGAACCAAAAAAGAGCTGTAATAACCACAATATCCTTGAGAATGAAGAGCAATGATGAAGGTATTATACTACCTGATATCAAACTATATTATAAGACCATAGTAATCAAAGAAGCATAGTACTTGCATAAAAACAGACATATAGATCAATGGAACAGAATAGAGAGCCCAGAAATAAACCCACACCTATATAGTCAATTAATATTTGACAAAAGAGGCAAGAACATACAATGAGGTGAAGATAGTCTATTCAGTAAATGGTGTTGAAAAAATTGGACACACAAACAAAAAAATGAAACTAGACCACCTTCTTACACCACACACAAGAATAAACTCAAAATGGATTAAAGACTTATATGTTAGACTCGAATCCATAAAAATCCTAGAAGAAAACATAGGCATCAAAATCTTGGACGTTTCTTGCAGTAATATTTTTTCTGATATATCTCCTTGGGCAAGGGAAACAAAAAAAAATAAACAAATGACACTACATCAAACTAAAAGTTTTTGCACAGCAAAGGAAACCATTAACAAAATGAAAAGACAACCCAATGATACACCTGATAAGGGGTTAATATCCAAATTTTATAAAGAACTTACAAAACTAAACACCAAAAAATAAAAGTAAAAACAAGCAATCCAATTTAAAAATGGTCAAAGGATCTGAACCATTTTCAGACTCTTCTCCAAAGAGGACAAACAAATGGTCAATGGACATATTAAAAGATACTCAACTTCAGTAATCACAAGAGAAATGCAAGTTAAAATCACAATGACATATCACCTTATACCTGTCAGAATGGCTCCCTTGTGCCCTTTTTGGTGGAAATGCAAACTGGTGCCACCACTGTAGAAAGCAGTATAAAGTTACCTCAAAAACTTAAAAATGGAACAACCTTATGACCCAGTGACTCCACTTCTGGGAATTTATCTGAAGAAACATGAAACACTAATTCAAAAGAAAATATGCACCCCTATGTTCACTGCACCATTATTTATAATAGCCAAGATTTGGAAGCAGCCCAAGTGCCCATCAGTAGATGAGTAGATAAAAAAGCAATGGTATATTTACACAATGGAATAGTATTCAGCTGTAAAAAAAAAGAAAGAAAGAAGGCAAACCCACTCATTGCAACAGCATGGATGGACCTGGAGAACATTATGCTAAGTGAAATAAACCAGTCAGGGAAAGACAAATACCATATGATCGCACTCATATGTGGAATGCAATAAACAAACTGAACTAACAAAATAGAAACGGACCCACAGACACAGAGAGCAGACTGACAGCTGTCAGAGGGCAGGGGGATTGCGAGGCTGGGTGAAAAAGATGAAGGGATTAAGCAAAGGGAAAAAAATCTCATAGACACAGACAACAGGAGAGTGATTACAAGAGAGAAAGGTGTATAAGGGGTGGTAGAAGAGGGTAAAGGGGGAATAAATGGTAATGGAAGGAGATTTGACTTGAAGTCAGTCAACACACAATACAAAATACAGATGATATATTATAGAATTTTACCCCTAAAAACTATACAATTTTAATTAAACAATGTGACCCCAATAAAATAAAAAAATTAAAGGAAATAATAAAAGTCAAAAGTTAAATAAACAAACAAAAGATAAAATTAAAATAAATATTGAAACTTTTGGTCTAAACGAGTTCTGTTGAACTGAAGTGTGAACTACATATGTAACAACATTTTTGAGTAGAAAGTAAGAAGAAAGAGAAATTAAAAGAAAATAATTTTAATAATGTTTTATTTAACCCCAAAATCATCATTTCAAAATATAATAATGTAAAAAATATAAATATTTTACAGTCTAGTTTTTGTACAAGTCCTTGAAATCTGCTGAACATTATGATGCACAACGGTCACACATGGCTAATTGCTACCATTAACTGCATTAATCCGAGGTCTAAAAGATTATATCCCTCAGACCAGAACAGGATAGAAGGCAGAAGAGAATATTCTAGTTTACATTTTTTTCTCAGATAATATAAACAAGACTAAAAGATAGTTTGGGTTAAAGAAGGCCTGAAATAAATCCACCAGCCCTTACATGCTTCCTAGCCTGAGTTAGATTAATGTCTTGCTTAGTGTCAGAATTTGATGTGGTCCAAGGGTAGAGAAAATGTGCATCCATCTAAACATATCATCTATTCCAATATTCCAAGTGGAACTCCTGGGAAATGTAGAGGTAATTTTCTTTCTCCAAACTTCTTCTGGACTATGAGTACATGAGTGCTGTTTTGACTAATAGTTCTAACAACATGAAGCATAGTTTTACAAACAGTTTTCACAAAAAAAAACAAGGAAAAAAACAGATTTAATTTTAAATCATATAGGAACAAAAATTCATTAAGAGTTTATTCATAAAGAAACCAATTCATAAAGAACTGTTTTAGAAATGCAGACCTTCAGTGAAAAATCCCTACGTTCATTTGCTTCTAAGTATCCGTTTAATCATTAGCAGCAAAAGACTCACATAGTTTTCTGAAAAATTTTAGGTCAATTCTTTCCTCAAAGGAAATAGTATACGAAAGCCAAATACATAGAAATCAAAGCTCTCTTCTTCCCCTCATTCTCATGTGATAACTCAGTGGATTTGCTAGAGCTACACAGAGCATTATTGGAAAAACACCCCCTAACAGCTCTGTCATTGAGTACAAAATTATGTATTTAGGAAAATGCAAAAGATCTGGGGGGAAAACAGTCTCACATTTAAGAAACTTAAAATATATCTCTGAAGAGATAATACTAAAAACAAATGCATAAAAAATTAGAGAACAATTATGGGAAATTGATAGGTAAATGTAAAGGTTGTTTAAAGAAGGGGTGCCCTGGTCTCTTTAATCCTTAACCTTTAATGCAGACTGACTTTATAAGTAGACTAAGTAAGGATTAGCACATATATCATGGTCTGAGTAGCAAAGGGCATGACCCACCCCTCCCCCGTCTAATCATGTCTCCTAAACATCCTACTTGGGAGCATTTCCCTGTGTGGCTTGTAGGTTCTAACTGAACATGCACTCATGTGTGCATACCCTCTGCAGACTAAGCACGAAGGAGTGTTGCAGTACCCTGGGGTAGGTGTCAGATCGGCCTTGACCCTGACCGCTCATGTCCCACGATCCAGAACAGGCATCCTGCCATGAATTCTGCTGACCTCAGAGCCCAGCCGTAGGAATCGAGCCTTGTCTTTACTTTGATTCATTGTCTAGTAGTCCAGGTCCTCCAGCACTGGGGTCCTAAACTTTGTGCACCCTCAACGCAGCCACACTCCCAACGCTCTCCTCTCCCCCGACTCTCTCCCGACTCTCCCCAGACTCTAGAAATCCCATTCCTAAACTCCAACAGCTGTGACTGGATCTCTGCTGTTTGAAACTGCTTCTCCCTAACGCTGGCACCTGCCTAAAGCTCTACCTGGTGTTTTCCAGGGTGCTAGGATGATCTAACTATGGTATCCGGCCCATCAACGATGGGTAAAATTGATTTATGAGCTCTGCCCTACTCCCTCGTTGTTTTCTTTCTCCTTCACCGTTCACCCCTCACAAAGGTGATTTTTGAGAGGAGAGCAGTTCTCCGTCAAGGAAATAACAGCTCTTGTTCTTCCCTGCTGGACAGCACCTCTCCATTCTTTATTGCCTCTTGCTTGGAGCTCTCTTTAATTCTCCCCTCCCTTTCCATGAATCTGTCCAGTTTCTCGAGATGACCCATCTCTGGCCTATTTGATTGTACTGCAAGTCCTCTCCCTGAAATCTACCATAAAAATGGCTCCCTTGAAAGCATATAAATTCTCCAGAGCTCCCCTAGAAGAAACAGTTTTATTTTTTCTATCAGTTAATACCATAGCTGACATCTACTAAAGGCAAAGCTAGTAGTCGGAGTTGAATATGTACTGGCAAGATTTCACATTAAACACCTTTAAGGCACAGCATATAGTACCTAATACAGAGTATGATAAAGATGTAGGAATGATTTATGACAAGTATTTGGTAAATGACTAGTATATATGGCTCGGCACACTCTGATCCATGAAAGTTAGGATTCTCAGAAAATGAATTGACGAATTCAATATATTCTAAGAAACTTTATACTTTTGATACCAATATTGATTAAATCAAGCAATTTCCAAGTATTTTTTACATCAGAAGGTATAGATTTCAGTAATGATTTTTGAAAAGATGCTTAAAAAAACGTAATTGTCCAGTGATAATTTCACTCCCTCATCAGTTTTGTTTACTAATGTGATGCAAATAGCTAACTGAGAACTAGATCAAGCTACTGAGATTTAGTTATATAATTTAATCTCTATCCTCAAAATACCTAAAAAATAGTTGTGTTTTATGTCCTACTTTATGACATGAGAAGGAAGAAATTCACTTTAAAAATTATAATTATCTAACTCAGCTTCAGCATCACTCTTAACTGTTAGGAAAGAATCAATTTTCACAAACTACACTGACACTTGCTGCCAATCAGGGACAAAACTTGTGTGTATAAAGGGTTTTTGAAGATCAAAGAATCATCAGAATTCGCTTTTCATCCTCCCAAGTTGGCCAGCTAATTGTTTCAGGAAAAACCAGCAGAGGGAGCACCAACCATTGTTTTTTTTTTGTATGTACTCTTTTAAAAAAAAAAAAGGACCGTCTGTCCTTTCTGGATTTTTAACCACTTTATCAAGATTGGCAAAACCTTTGTAAAGTACAAATATTCTTTGTGACTGCTAAATTTTCTTGTTAACTGTTTATAATAAGTCAGTATTGAAACATTTTCTTCATTAATATTTTAATTAAGAAAGCAATACATGTTTGTTCTACAAAGTGAAACAAATTAGCAAAAAAGTTAAAAAGTTAATAATCTACTGCCTCCCCTAAGATCCTGTGTATTATAACAGACTGATATGCATATGTTCATAACTTTCTTATTAAAACAAGTAAAAACAATGATAACAATTCTTAATTTTTTTAAATGTGTATCCTCCATGTAGTTTTTTACTTGCTTGTTTTTTCTTATATTGGATTATACTTAAAAAGTCTGCCTATAGGTAGCAAAATAACATGAAACATCTATGAATATACAGTGGATTCAATAGGAAATATCAAATAAACACAATGTCATGCCATATAAAAACCATGTACATACAGAAGATCAAAGCATATAACAGGAATTATATCACTGCCTGGCGAATGAAAATATCTAAACACATATTAATGGATGTGTCGACCTAGAAAAATAAATAAGCAAGCCAGAATATACACTGCCCTTCTTAAAACGCCAAAAAGAACAATACGTGAATTAATACGTGAATTAATTAATTGTGGATCTCTTCACAAAACAAAATGAAAAAGAAAAAAACAAAAAGCAATAATACTCAACCAAAGTTTTTAAAAAGTGAAATGTATTAACATACATTCTTCAAAATTCACAGTAGTTCACATATTCTAATTGAAGTAGTGGACAAATCACTCTGCCCTCAAAACTACCCTCTACTGCAAAATTTAACTGAAAAAAAAAGGGATGTAGCCATAGATGGCCGGAAGAGGTGCTCCAGCCCATCCCATTGAGAGAATCCCTGAATTTCACTACAGATTCCTACTCTTAATCCAACCCCATCTCATTGCAAAGAGAGCCTTCTAAATGAGAGGTCCCAGGACCCACACCTGTCTAGCCAGCTGGTAGCTGTCTCTGATGGTTTATCTTTCTGAACCCAAGAAGTTGGCAGAAGCTTCCATAGCCCTGTCACTCCCCATCTACTCAACTCAAAGTGCCTTCCTTTTTCGTCTCTCTCTGCATACCCACTTTGTACACAACCTATTAGAGGTGTTCTTCATCTCTGCCAATTTCTGTGCACCTTGACCTGCTAGCATGGGGCTATGTAGGGAACATTTCAGGGGTAAATGGAAAGGGAGAAGGAGACAGAGAGAGAAAGAGGAAAAGAGCACAAAGGAAAAGGTGAGGGAAAAAATGACCAGGGAAGAAGGGGTAACTCCTTATATATAGGATTACCAAGAGAATTATTTCTGGGAGTAGGGAGCAGTTAGTCAGCAGCAGTTTCTTTTCCATCTCTCCAAAGGCCGAAATAGGTCATTGTTTCTGATTTTTCTTTTTGCTGAGGGCTTTAGGCATTAAAATACCTTTCAATAACCACGCCTTCATGATAAAATAAGAGAAGCCCACATAGTGATCTTCATTTGATAGACGAGGAAAACTGAGGAATGGAGAGGTCAAAAGCCCAGCTCAATGTCACAGGAAAGGCAGTTGCAAAGTTAGGATAAGACCCAGGGTTCTTGACTCCAGCCCTTTACCTTATCCACAAAGTCAACACAAGCAGTCTAGATTTGTTATCTCGCCCCCTTCTTTCTCAAAGGCTGAGTGACAAAGAGTGCTTAGTGTGATACTGAGTGTAAATGACAGCACAGGAAGTCCATTCTCGGGGCAAGCTGTGCGGCTGGCAGCTGAACGGGAGGCCAGAAAGCAAGTCTGCACAGAGCACTTTCAGTCCACGCTCGCTATCTCGCCCCTACGGTGGCCAGAGTCCACAGGGCCAAGGGGAGGAGTTGTGAGGCTGCTTGAGGACACCAGCAGGTCCAAAGTCCACTTAACTCATCAATTCCTGATCATCTCTTAGCAACACAAAAGCCTGGGACTTCATGAGAGAGACACCACTACCTACAGAACTAGGTATTTTACATTATTTTAAATATAATATTTATATCTATGTTCACTTATGAATTATGTAATCATCTATGAACCATACATAAAATAACTGCAAATTTTCAGAGAACACTGTTTTCTGACATGGTACTCACCTCAGATTCCACCTCCTTGAAACATGTTAATACAATTCTCAAGGAATTCCATCCAGTCACGTATTACATGTTTGAAGCTTAAAGGCTGAAAGTAAAGAAGTGTTACATCAAAACAGGTTCAGTATGAATATGAACCATATACGGAAGAAACATTTTTATGAAAACCACACCTACTGCTGAATTCACAGTTGTATCAGCCAAGATGTAAGATATGTACAAAGTGAGTTAGTCTAGCTGCATAGCAAAAGATTGATTTACTTGTGCTATTATGGCATTGTCGTGTGCTGTAAATACAAAGAAAAAAGTGGGAAAAGAAAGAATAAAAATAGAAAAGAAGCTGCAGCAACCTAATTCTACTGCAAATACAATCTCATTATTATCTTTCTGTAAACATAACTTTCATTGCAAAAAATTTATTACAAATGGGTGATCTCTTTAACAAAATGAATGAGAAAAATAAATTTATTGTACCAACAATTCTTTTTTTAATTTGTTAGTGATCAAATTACCCTGTGAAAGAGATGTTTTACATAAGGTTAATATCTAATCTTAACATTGACTGTGTAATTATATTTAAATAGATTGACCTAGACATAGTATGTTAAAATCTAACAGATCCTCTAATACATTTCTTTTTTAATTCTAAATGTCCACAAGTTGTGAAAAGCTAATGTCCTAAGCTAAATACTATGATAGGGCATAAAATATTTTCACTTAGAATGGATTCTGTTTGAATACCAGGCATCTGTTAAGTAAAGAGAAGCAGCAATCATCACAAAAGGGAATTGTTTTATGTTACTTACTTATATTTCTAATTATTGGTAAGGTCAGTCAGAGGTTGGCAGATTTTTCCAGAATTTGGACAGCAAACACATGGAAGGAAAGATACACTCAAAGGAACACACAAAGACAAGCACAAAGAGAGACACAAAGAGACAGAAAAAGTCCAAAATGTACTTGCTTAAAATACCAGACTACTTCAGTTGGGACATATGCACTGGCTTGGGGTTCCTAAGTCAACAACTGAAGAAAAACTGCCCTGTCATCAGAATTCCAAAATATATGGCTCTCTTGAGAAACAGATATGCAGAGCTGTACATCTAAATCCAAGCTTTCTGTGGAAGAAAACAAATTTTAGCTGCACCATAAACTGAGAGACTTGACCAATAAATTAGAAACAACACTAATAATATTCTAAGGACAAGACACTAAACTCATTTTCCTTTCAAAAGTGGGGAGACAACAGATAAAGGCCACTCTCTGCAGCAAACAGAATGCAAAAATGAAAAGCCTAAATAAAAAAGACCGATGAAAGCATAACATTAAGAAGAGAAGTGTTTAGCTGTTAAATCATCCAAATTGCTTTGCCAAATTTTGACATGCTTGATTTCCTGTAGTAAAAATCTTTTTTTTTTTTTGTCTTTGAAAAAAAAAGTGAGGAAAAATAACCAGCTGTTCCTTGTATAGTTCAGGAAACAAGTTTGATTTATTACTTTAAGGTTATTTTTGAATAAGCTGCTTGTGGCAGCCAGAGTGCAAGAAAAGTCACTGAGGCCTGTCCACTTGAAGGGCTCAAACTGTTTCCTGAACAGTCCTTCTTCACTCCGCACCTCCGACGGCTATTAATGACAACGTGTGACTGGGGCCTTCCAGGATTTTAAAACAGCAGGGGTCCCGGCCAAACAATCGGGCTGTCAATTACCTTTTCCCCTGTTGTGAAAAAGGGGCCCAAGACAATGCAACTTCTCAGCAGGGAGTTGTGCAGCTCCGAGTACGTAACCCACGCTTGCACCGTTCAGCATTCAAAACCGAGTAAATGGTTGGTGCCTTCACTTTTGTCTGTGTGTGTCAGTTTAAACCAGAATTACTGCAAGGTAGATGTCCCCATGGAAGGATTTTTAAGTTCTTGATAGGGCAAAATTGACTCTGTACGTTGTTATCTCTGGGCTTTGTGGGTGTTTTTTTCTTTTTCTTTCTAAAACCCAAAGGACACAAAGAGCGCCCCCCTCCCAGCCCCCCTTCTGTAGGCTTGTCCTCCGGGAACGCCCAGCCCTCTCTACCTATATTGTGGCTTAAGAAACTTCCTGTGGGCATTGATGACTTGCTGTGAGGACTGTCCATCACCCCGCCCCTTTGTCCGGCAGTCACTTCCATTCCGAATTTGACTGACTGAGGAAGCCTGAGTTATTTGTAAAGAACAACAAGGCTTTTCATTCATAATTTTAGTAGGGGGACAGGGTGCTAATGACTGAGCTTGAATAACTAGGCAATGTGGCATTCAAGGCAGGGAGAAGCCCAACCAGCTGCCAACGGAGGGAACCAGAGGGTGTAGGTGAAGAGGGCTGGGTAAAAAGCCAAACAATGATATGAGGATCACACATGTATACAAATACAGAGTTTTTAAAAGGTGAGACAATAAAAAAGATGGAAACTGAAAAGAGGGCAGGGAAAGTCTAACAGGATTTCATTAGCTTTGGGGTCAAGTTACATGGCAGAGTTTACAGAATCCGAAACCCATAAAGTGTCTACAGAGGAAGTGATCTTTTCTTCCACTGCTAGTTCTCCTACAAAAACAAAAAAGTTTAAAAAAAAAAAAAGGTAAAACTGGTTTTCACTCTCTTTTGCTACCTTTCATATGTTCAGACAAAGAGAGTTTGTTTTCCAGGGTACTCGGCTTAACAATCAAGTCTGAGTTCCAAAGAGCTTATGTTGGGGGTCTATAGGCAATCTTCTGTGCACATGGCATAAACACAGTATATAATAACTTGACGTACTTCCTGCATCCAAGAAGAATGTGTTAAAAATGTACCTTTCTGGTTGCATTTAACTGTATAGCAAAGTACTATGAGATTTGTTTTTCTTGCTAAAATAATAAAAATTGTGCTTTGGAGTTTTTAATTAGCAAATTAAAAGTATCACATTGAAATTTTTTATGCATGATTTTACACAGATTTATAAAAAATAATCCAAAATAATATTGCTGCATATTTTTAATCTATGATAAATTAGCAGAAGGATACAAACTATTTTTTTGAAACAGATTGTGTAAGTGAAAAATGACTCGAACATTATCGGAAGATTTTTATTGTGTCTGTTGTTAAAGCCAGTCAAATAAAAGTTAAATTGAACTATAACAAATGCTGATTTATGTAGAGTTAGGCAAAAATAAATTGTCAGGCAATGGGACTCTAGCGCGATCTTGATTGAATCAATTAGGGCTATTGGTCTTCAGAAGCACTTACAGCTACTGAGGCCCAAGGTCAAAGTTCAGACCCTGGCTGGGTGTTTACTTAGCTCCATTTTCCTAGGTCATAAACTGACACAACAAACATTCTTAAAAACCAAGGAGCTAACCACAACCACCATTCGGTTAAAACCCCTTATCCATTCCAGCCTGAAAACCATTCTGTTCTGAGCAGTGAGGAAACTGAGGCATGGAAACACTTCAGTACTTTCCATCTATTTCTACCTGAGTACTCACTAAAGGCAAAGGACAGAAAACATATTCCTGGAGTTGCAAAACAAACCTAAAAGTCTCAAGGAAATTTCTTCTTCGTCTTCGTTGTTATTGTTGTTGTTGGCTTGTGTTTTAAGAATGCAAGTGGATTGAAATTATTAAGTGGACCATGTTTATCTTGTGGCTTCCTGTGTCCCCTGGTATAGCTCCACAAATCTTCAGTTTTTTTCCCCAGCTTTATTGAGGTGATGATTTGATATATGTATACATTTTGAAATGATTTCCAAAACAAATTAATTAACACATCCATCACCTCACATAGTTCCGTGTGTGTGTATAAGAACACTTAAGATCTACTCTTGTAGCAAATTTCAAGTATATAGCGTAGTATGATTAACTATACTCACTATGCAGCACATTAGAGTCTCAGAATTTATTCATCCCATAACTGAAAGTTTGTATCCTTTTACCAACCTCTTCCCATTTCCCTTAGCCTCTGGCAGCTACCGTTCTACTCTGTTCTAGGAGTTTAAATCCTTAGGTTTTTGAGAACCGCACTAAGTAACCTGGCCCAAGACTTAGAATAAATGATTGGTTGAGGGTTCAACAACATCCCTGCGAGTGTAGATTCAAAAGCAAGTGAGGACCACTACGCTCTTCCTTCTCCCACCCGTTGGGACCCAAAGCTCAGACCCTAGTTCCATGAATAACAAACAGATGCCATGACTGCCCAGGCCAATGCCCTGGCCAAACCATGAAGTAAGTGTCTGTGGTTTTTCAGCCCAGACTTCCCTTTCAACAGCCTTTATCCTCTCACATGGAGGTACATGTTCATAACTGGTTCTCTCGAGTACAAAAAAACCTTGATTTCAGGATTTGCTGATTTCTGTGTTGTAAATAAACTCGCCATGGTTGATTTTCAAGTGCAATAATATTACTAACTGTGGAGATGAAACAAGATATCCATAATCAGCTCTTTCAAATAAGAGACTGTTGTCACATCTTCATTTATCCATAATTTGTTTGGTGTCTACTCCATTTTCTGTTCTTGTTCTCAGTGACCTATAAATCTCTATTATGTTTTCATTATAATAATGTAATAATTTCCACTTATTGGAGATTTATTACAAGTCAGACCTCCTATAAAGTTTAATATGTATTATTCATGTAATTCTCACACTGATGCTCAGACAAAGGAAATATTTTTATCTCCACCTATGGGTGAGGAAATTGCCAGGATATGGAAGCAGCCCAAGGGTCCATCAGTAGATGAGTGGATAAAACAACTTGGGGTCATTTTCACAATGGAATACTACCTGACTGTAAAAAAAGAAGAAAGTTTTACCTTATGCAACAGCATGGATGGACCTGAAGAATATTATGCTAGGTGAAATAAGCCTGTCAGAGAAAGACAAATACCACAGGATTTCACTTACGTGTGGAATCTAATGAACATACTGAGCTAACAAGCAAAATAGAGACCGACTGATAATTAGAGAACAGATGACAACTATTGCAAGGGCGGGGATACAGTTAGGGGTGGAGGGATGGAGCAAAAAGGAAAAAGGACTGATGAACATGGGCAACGGTGTGGTGATTGCAGAGGGGAGGAGAGTATAAGGGAGTTAAGTGGTAATAGAAAAAATACAGTGATTTTTTTTTTAATGGCCCCCACTCAGATCACTGTAAATCAGACTGTGTGTGGAGGATCACATCATCTGATTTTTCTAATCTTCCCATGTGATACTAATGTGCAGCCAGGGCATGGGAACTACTGATGTAGGAAACAAAGCAGGAACACTTGCTATTTGAAAAAATATATAATAACTTTCTAATTGGATGTGACTATCTGTTAGGTCTTGGGTAAGGCTCAATTCACTCTTCCATTTTGTTGTGCAAACACACACAATACACATGAAAAACCTTGGTAAAGATGAATAAAGTAAAAATGTTCACAATCTTCAGGATGTGATACAGTTTTTCTAAAAAGTATTCTGAACGTAAATATCTCAATAAGTAAGGTAGAAGATTTTGAAATGTAGCTTTAATTTCAAATATTCCAATATTGTTATTTACTTAATTTGCTTAATTCAGGGTCATGAGATAAAATATAATATGACACATATTATACTTATTTAAAAAAACTATTTGTTATTTATCTGAAATGCAAATGTAACTGAGTACCCTGTATTTCCGTTTGTTGAATCTGGCAACCTTAGCTTAATTTAGGGCTTTAATATTCATGCTTTGAATCAAAATTCAAGTCTTATCTTCCTTCATTACTTCTCACCATCCAAACTTCTCCATACTACACATTTGGTCTGGTGATTATGCCAATGAACAACATGGCTTTACTATTTATTTACTGAATTAATTTCCAATGATTTGTGTCCTTAATATTAAATTATAGAGACTTCCAGTCAGGATAGTGGCATAGGTAAACACGTCTCGCCTCCTCACACAACCACATCAAAATTACAACTAAACTATAGAATAGCCATCAAAACCATTAGAAATTGAGCAGAATGTAAGTTCTCCAGCTATGGAATTAAAGAAGAAACCAAATCCAGACTGGTAAGAGGGGAATAAAGGTGGAATATGCTGGTCCCAAACACACATTTTGTGGATAAAAATCAAGAGGGATATCTCAGGAGCAAGGGGCCCAAGCCCCACACCACGCCCCCCACACCAGGGTTCTAGTGCCAGGAAGATAAGTCTGCATAACTGCTGGCTATAAATACCAACAGGAATTGAAGCTGTGGAAGACAGAAATTTCTGGATCCCAAGAAGTTACTCTTAAAGGGCCCATGCACAGACTTACTCGAACTTATTCCCTCTGAGCTCCAGCACAGGGGCAGCAGATTGAAAGGCATCACAGACATACAGGGAGGAACTGAATTGTCCAGCATCAGGGTGAGAGCTGGGGGCAGCTTTCTCCCGGACCCTGCAGGAGCCATTGATCCATTTCTGAGCCCTCCCCTAAGAGCCACAGAGCTGGCAGGTGGATGCCCTATCTCAGACTCATACTGTTTAACCTGGCTCATACTGTTTGTCTCACCCTGGTGATTTCCTGAGGCCCTGCCCCAAACAACTTTTGGGTCCTCCAAAGCTCCATAAGAGTGGCTTGTCTTGGCCCATGCTGCAGATTTTCCTAAATTCTCTCAAACAAATAGCATCTGGCTTCAGCCAGCCCCATAACTCTCACTAGCTGCCCCAGGCCCAGCAGTAGCAGAAGCTGGCCTTCGTTTCCAGCTTGGTTCCACCTGGGCACCTCCAAGCCCAGCGAAAGTAGCAGCCACCTGCAGATCACTTTGTAGCTTATGTTGTGTGACCCTGGACAGAAAAGAAGTGGCTGACCTTGAATGTGCCAAAAGTAATCAAGGCTCAACTACAACAGGAGGGTGCACACAGTCCATACAGTGGGTGCACCTTTATAACCCAGCTTGGTTAATAGGAGAGGCTTAGCCACTGGACCCTACAAAACACCTACTACATTAGGCCACTCTACCAAGCCAAAGAGATGTAGCAGGTCTCCCTGTACACAGAAACAAACACAGGGAGGCTGCCAAAGTGAGGAGACAAAGAAACATGGCCCAAATGAAAGAACAGAACAAAACTCCAGAAAAAGATCTAAACAAAATAGAGATAAGCAACCTACCAGATGCAGAGTTCAAAACACTGGTTATAAAGATGCTCAATGAACTTAATGAGAACCTCAACAGTATAAAAAAGATCCAGTCAGATATGAAGGATGCACTGATTGAAATAAAGAATAAGCTAATTGAATCAACAGTAAAGTGGATGAAGACGAGAATCAAATCAGCAATTTGGAATATAAGGAAGCAAAAAACAACCAATCAGAGCAGCAAGAAGAAAAAAAGAATCCTCCCATCCACTCCCCACCAAAAATAAGGATAGTGTAAGGATCTTCTGGGACAACTTCAAGCATATCAACATTTGCATCATGGGGATAACGGAAAGAGAAGAAAGAAAGCAAGAAATTGGAAATCTATTTGAAAAAAATAATGACAGAAAACTTCACTAACCTGGTAAAGGAAATACACATACAAGTCCAGAAAGCACAGAGAGTCCCAAACAAGATGGATGCAAAAAGACCCACAACAAGACACATCATAATTAAAATACCAAAGGTTAAATACAAAGAGAGAACCTTAGAAGCAGCAAAAGAAAAGCAGCTAGTGACCTACAGGGGAGCTTCCATAAGACTGTCAGCTGATTTCTTAAAAGAAACTTTGCAGACTAGAAAAGA
Organism: Pteronotus mesoamericanus; assembly: GCF_021234165.1. Taxonomy (NCBI): domain Eukaryota; kingdom Metazoa; phylum Chordata; class Mammalia; order Chiroptera; family Mormoopidae; genus Pteronotus; species Pteronotus mesoamericanus. The sequence continues at coordinate 34,033,223 of NW_026555285.1, read as the reverse complement.
TTGGCAAGAAATATTCAAAGTGATGAAAAGCAAGGAATTACAACCAAGATTACTCTACCCAGCAATACTATCATTTAGAATCGAAGGGCAGATAAAGAGCTTCTCAGACAAGAAAAAGCTAAAGGAGCTCATCACCATCAAACCAATACTATATGAAATGTTAAAGGGTCTTCTACAAGAAAATGAGAAAAAATATGAACAACAAAAGGTCAATAAATACATATCAACAACTGAAACTAAAAAACAAAATAAACAGAACAGAACAGAAACAGAATCATAGATATGGAGAACATTTTGATGGATCAGGGGGATGAGCAAAAAAGGTGACGGGATTAAGAAGTACAATTTGGTAGTTACAGTGTCCATGGGGATGTAAAGTACAGCATAGGGAATATAGTAACCAAAGAACATATATGAATGACCCATGGACATGTACAATGGTGTGGGGATTGCGTGAGAGGAGTGAGGGGGGCTGGATAGAAGGGGGCAAAAGGGGAAAATTGGGTCAACTGTAATAGCATAGACAATGAAACATAATTTAATAAATAAATAAATTATAAATTTACTACCATGTCAATATCTTTATAAATTGAATGCCAGGGAGCTCTTTTAAGCTAGTCAACCAGAAACCATAAATGAAAAGACTGATAGGCATGTATTTACATACAAATTCAAAATTGTCTGTATGGCAAAAGACAAAACAAAAACAAAACAAAATACTAAAAGTAAGTTTGCAAGATAAATGGAAAATAGGGTGTGATATTTGCATTTTAAAATAAGACCAAAATAAACAAAAAACAAGCACCCTAATTTAATAATAGACAAATGATACGAAATTGAATTCACAGGGAAAAATGCAAATGTCAAGTAAATATAAGAAAATATGCCGAACTTCAGAAGTAAACAAAGAAATCAAAATGAAACGAGATGTCATGATTCACCCATCAGATAACAGATAAAAATGTTTGACAAAACTTACTATTGGTAAGAGTTATAGAAAAACAGTCCCTCTCATAAACTGGGAATAGTTTACTGGAATAATATTTTAGTGAGCTTATTAGTAATATTATTAAAATTTTAAGAGGTACAAATTTGCCTCAAACTCTATTTCTTTGAATGTATCCATTGGGAAGAGTGTTCCATTGCTTGTGAGGCACAGTCCTCCCCGACCCATGAATTGTTTGCCCCTGAATAAAGGACATCAAACCCATTACTAAATTGCCTTAGTTTTGTCATTTGACATAGCGTATGAAGATGAGACAAATGTGCAAATACATATGAAGAAGAAGGCTGGTCACAGCATTTTTTATTCTAGCAACCAACCTGTGCTGAAGCCCTCAAAAACAGGAAATCCAATGACAGAAATGAAAGATCTTTAAACTAAATATCACCACATATTAACCATAATGGTATTTTTACTTCTTTATAATTTTCCAAATTGTTTGATATTTTTTTCTTACAGTAAGTAAGCATGTAATTCAGAAAAAAATAACAATAACCCATTTGTCATTTCAGAGGCAGTGATAGCAGAAAAAGTAAATTATCTATAGATAATTCTGGAATATAAAATTCTCAATATAAATTGATGAAAAGTGGTCATCAAAATATACTAGAGATTTTTGGTAAAATCCCCACTCTACTGTTGAATGCATGCTCAATCACAGCTGATTTGATTTATAATATCTTCTGAGCTATTATAAATTCTGAGCACATTATAAATTATTCTGAGCTATTATAAATTCTGAGCACATTAATGACCACCACATGGACAATCCCTTTTGCTCCTCAGGTACATATCATGGGCCGGGATATTTGGTATTATCTTAGATTACAAAAGTATCATGATCCGGTAATAATCTGGAAAGTAGTTAAGAAAGTAAAGTGGGAAAAATAACTTATTTTAACAAATGAATGAAGTTCTTGGGAAAAGGATGACAAATATGTGAGGACAATTGCTTGTCTGTTGTATCAAACTGCGGCCCTGCCTAAGGTTGAAATGCCCATGTGGTTTCTTGAATATATTTACAAGATTCTTTAGTGAAATTCAATTTCAGTATTTTGGCTTCTAGAACTGTCTTAACTGAATGCCATTACAAAATTAGTGTACTATAAATATAAGAGTCTTTTGCGCCCAGGGTATACATTCAGAGAACTTTAGTTTCTTAATAAATCACTTAAAATTTGCATTGCCAAAACGAGAGGATGACAGATCTGTAAACTGGGACCCAAGGAAATCAAACAACTGCCCTTCTCAGAGGCTACCTCCTTCATGAGCCTCCCTAACTCCACTAGGCCAACAAACCCTCAAGCATCTAGCACACCCAGTTGTGAACTGCCTTAGTGGACTCCCTCCAACAGCTCTCTAGTATTTTCATGGCTATTTGCCTCATCTGCCTATTTAGATTGTCAGTTCCTTGCAGTCAGAAACTAGTTTGTTCTGATCTGAAACCCAGTGAGCAAAGTGATAGAGCCATAGCTCCCAGGCCAAAGCCAAGAAGACAAGAATTTTGCCCCTATAAGGCCACACCATATTGATATTAAATAAGTGAGAGTACTTGGTATGTGTCCCCGCCCCCTCCCCAATGCCGGAGATTAGGGCTTGTTACACAGTGTGAGACTCTAAACTTAATTCTGTTTGATTATCATTATTCTGAGTCATGTGTAAATTCACCTTTACACAACCATAATAATCTAAAGAATTTAGAACACTGAAATATAGAATTAGATTATACAACAAATACCTCTGCCACAGATCATTTGATGTAAATGAATATACATCCTCCCCCTAACAGGAAATGGAGCTTCAACACCATTGCAGACTCAAGTCTCCATCCCCCAAAGCACAGTTAAATTTGGTGCTGGATAATAGCCCGAATGTGGAAGCCACTCTCAGAGAAGAAGAAACTCAGGCTTCCTCAGCTTCCAGATTTCTTGAACAGGCAATTCAATGAGTAGGCATTCCAGTCAGAAATAACCACATCAGCCAAAAGGGCCGGTCCCTTTTTCCCTAAAGTGCTCTATCTAACTTAAGAAGGTTGCATATGAAAACAAAAATCAATGTAAGGTTAAGGTTTCTTTAGAAATACTATTAATAACTGAAAATAGCTAATAACAGTCATTAAAACTTGTTTTAAATCTCAATCTTATTCTGACACAAACAATAAGTTACATAAAATAAAATTATGCTTACTAACTTCATTTTATTTTATTCTAAGATTTTTTAAAAAATTTGATTCTAGAGAGATGGGAAGAGAAGAAGAAAGACAGGGAGAGAAACATCGATGTGAAAGAGAAACATTGATTGACTGCCACCTACAAGCGACCCAGCTAGGGACTGAACCCACAACTCAGTCATGTGCCCTGACTAGAAACCAACCCACGACGCTTTGGTCTGCAGTATGATGCCCAATGAACTGACCCACACTGGCCAGGGATTTGCTTACTAAGTTTTAAAAGTTTTTGAAAATGTGGAGGCAAAATTGCTAATTTTTCTAAATAAACTACTAAACAAAATTTAATTGAAATTATCACTGTTATTTATTGAAAGCTTCTCATATGCTAGGCTTTGTAAATATTTTATATCCCCCAATCCTCACAGCAACCTTTCCACAGATAGGAACTATGGTTCATTATTTCATTCATTCATTCATTCATTCATTCATCCTAGTTGAAAATAATGGTTGAGTTCCTTAAATGTGCCAGATGCTTCAGTGCTGGGGGGGAAATGGCAGGCAAACTCTGACTTGGATTCCAAACATCACACAGCTTAGAACACAGTGAAGAAGACAGTTATTAATCAAATGATTGCTTAATTTTGCAGCGGAAAAAGTCAGGGGAGGAAAAAGAGAGATCTGACCAGTCACAGAGGTCAGACAAAGCTTTCCTGAGAAAATGATAACAGAGATCTAAAAGGCAACTAGAAATTAATATGGCAAAAGGCCAGAAAAGTAAACTATACATCCAAAGTCCCTGTGGCAGGAAAGAGGTGCTTTTGAGCAACCAAAAGGAAGCAGTCACAGCTTCAGAGCAGAAAGCAGGGGAATGAGGTGGGAAGAGAGGGTGAGAAAAGAAAGGTGCTGCCCAAGGGACCTTGAAGTTGGGGTAAGGACTTGAATTTTTATCCTAGGAATAATCAGAAGTCAGGGCTGCGTAAATGCTTCAAGTTTGCCCAGTGGGGCTTAGACTTCAGAACCTATTAGGATATTTAGGTGTAAAACCTTCAGTATCATTTTGTTTTAGGAATTACCATTAAAAATATAGACAGTGATAATTTTGGAGGTTTGATTTCTAATTTGCAAGTGCGCGATGTTAACACATTTTAGGGTACAGTGCCCTACCAGTATGTCTCTGCGCCATCAGACCAGGGCGAGAAGACTGTTTCCCAAAATGGTACAGAGGGGTTCACAATGAACACGAAAAACAAAATGATTCCCTATGCGGCGGCTTTCTCGCAGCTATTTTTAAAATGCATTCTTGAAAGGTAACAAAGTGCTGACTGCTTAATTTGAAATTATAGATTAATACTTAATTTTAATGAATATAATCATGTATTTGGCAAATATACTTTTCAAAGTAAGAAATTCTTAAGAGTTCACTTTCATCTATATTCTCTAGCCACTCTCCATCCGTCTGTTTGATAATTTCTTGATCATATAGTTTAAGAATAGATGTCTCCTACAGGCTTCCTTTCCATTACATAAAAATTCCATAAAGATTTGTTTGTTTCTAACCACTACACTGTGCACCTAAAACTAATACAAAATAATATTGAATGTAAAATGTAATTATTAAATGTAAACTGTAATTGAAAAATAAAAACTTTATAATATTTACTATTTAAGTGATTAAATATCATGGCCTTACCAAACTTGTTTCAGTCACTTCTTGCTAATTATGCAAAACACAATGATAATTTCCAGGCAAGTGGAATGACTCTAAAATTCTGTCATTAAAAAATTTGACATCTTTTAATTTGCTGTTACAAAATGAAGATGTGAAATATTTACTTATTTTAATTACATTTATTAGTTTCATTTATTGGAAAGCACTTATGGAGTATATAATGTTTACATACAGAGATTGGAGTAGTTCTTTTTTTTAAGAATGAGATAGTGATGAATCTGTTTCCGTTCCAGGACCCTAACAAAGTCCAAAGCAGGCCTGAAATATATGCTCCAGATCCTTGGATAGTCTATCTTTTTAAAGAGTCCCACCCAACACTGAGTATGTATAGAAAAGCTATTTTACATAACCCCACAATAATCTTAAATGATTCACAATTTACTGTAACTTCAAAACACTTCCTGTCCAAAGTCTGCATGTACTCATTTCATTTACCAAATCAACATTTTTATATTTGAACTGTCAACTGAGATTAATTTGGGGCTGGCTGGCATCCTTGATATTATTCTGACACCTGGACCATAAGAATGGCTGGGGTTAGTGGAATCTGTTCGACTACATCTTCCTTAGAGAACAGGTTGAACTTCCTATGCCCTTTTAATCAAGTGTCTGCATAATGAGAAGCATAAAAATAAAACTTCCTATTTATTTAGAGGCTAAAATCTTCCTAAGGCTACTAAACTTGGCCAAAAATACCCAAATACTCATTTCAATTTATGATTTTCACTTACATGAAGCTTTAGCATCTGGGTTAAAAAACTTATAGAACAAAAGGGATTAAATGTTTAAAACAAACAAATCTAGGGCTGTTGTGGGGGTGGGGAGAGGCAAAGCAACAATACAGTTTTCACTGATTAAATTTTCTCTGCCTACATCAGTCCTACAAAAGAGGAAACCTGACCTTCAGTCAAGAGACAAATACTTCATATGCCGGAAATACAATGAGAAAAATTACGTTGGCCAGCACAGAAATACTGTTTTGCCTTGTTAAAGAACTTCAGTCTACAACTGATTTTGCATAAATTGCAGTAATAATACGTATAGATCCAGCAGGAAGATTGATTAACCAACAGAAACCATGAGGTTACATGTATAAGGTCTCTGAAAAAGGCCAGACCCACACAGGAACAGGAACCTCCAGTTCCAAGTTACTTCATCAAGGCTACTCTTAACCTGGGATAACTCCAGATCTTTCCCCCAGTTTAGTTAGGAATAAAGGACATCACCAAAGAATGTTAGAATCAGAGATAAATTGTTACCAGTTCTCCAAGCTACCTAGATAAGCACTCATGGTTATTTTTAATTCCTCCCAATTCCCTCCTAGAGGCAATATCAATAGAATTTGGAAAATCAAAGCAATTCAAAAAGTGAAATGACTAGCCATGAGGTCAAATCAAAAGGTCCATTATTGCAAAACCTTTTAATTGAGGACTCCCAGAAGAGTCCCTGCATAAATTAAGTTTATTATTGCAATTGGGATGTGAGGAGAAATAATGGTTGAAAGACCTAAATTGTTATTCTTGGAAGCACTATACACTGGTGTCTTCTGGGCCTGTTTTAAATGTGAATACATAAATAAATGGCCTCGATTGTAAATCTAACAAAGTAACTGAACAATCGATAGCTGTTCATTCTTCTTTGTCTCAGGAGCACATCACATCTGCAAGATTTCTCTTTGGTTATCAAAACTGGATCTGGCCTTGACAGGTGTGGCTCCGTCGGTTCAGTGACATCCCACAGACCAAAATTTACCAGTTCCATTCCAGGTCGGGGGATTATGACTGGGTTACTGGCCGGCTCCCGGTTGGGGGAGTATAAGAGGCAACCTATTGATGCTTCTCTCTCTCTTTCTCCCTCCCTTTCCCTGTCTATAATTAGCTAAATAAATAAATAAATAAATAAAATCTTTTAAAATAAAGTAAAAAGCTGGATCTGAACCCAGTAAGGCCTAGTGGTTCACTTAATCTCACAAAAAAACCAGAACTAACGTTTAAAACTACATTCACCCATAGATCAGAAGCTTGGATGAGTAAGTGAAACCTTGAAAATATGTGCCTTTACTTGGCCCACATTGCTACTGGTTAAAAAAAGAAAAAGGCATGTATATATTGTCCATATTGATGTTTTCTACCCAAGATGAAAATAAGCAGAATTCACATAGGTTTATACACTGCCTCCTTTACAAAAGAAATTGAGAATAATTATGTTTCTAAAATGAAGTAAATCCAAGTAAATGATTATAGAAAATAAAATGAAGGAAGAGATGAGATCCCGAATGCATGGCATACAGTCCTGTTCAGCTCTTAGGACTAAGAAGACACGTTACCTAGTGGGTCCCCCAGAATCTGGAGGTACGTACTGGTGCGTCGTGAGTTTCCACGGATTTGGTGTTTTTCAACATTGGGCAAATGGCAATACCTATTCAGGCATCAGGGCTGCCTGACTAGAACTCTCCGCAACATGTTTGAAAATGGACTTCATTGTGAATTTTTATATAACATTCTTCCGTAATTAGAAGAATCTTCCAAAATTAATCCCAGTCATAATTTTGAAGTGCAACATGAGAATCGATTTGGGAACACATTGCAGGAGCTGCACCAAACACTTCATTGTATGTACATGCACGTGCATTCACATAAACATAATTCCTCTTAGGGATTATAACACCTTGAGTAAACTTTGAAGGCACAATATACTGCTTCATACACCATGTCTGAAAAATAATAATTGCACTAAATAAAATAAATAGTAAGGGGTAAATTAGAAAGATTCCAACAGATTCCTGCTTTTACCTCGTGCTTAAATTATAGGTTAAATGTTTTCCCAGCCAGCAAGCTGGAGGCTGTGGGGGAGGAGGAGAGAGCTAGATTGCATGGGATTCCTTCTAGCTCATGAAAGATAAATATAAATTCCTAGCTTCTTCCCTATTGACTCAATAAAAATATAAGGTGCTCTAAGCAGCTGGAAGCTCCTCTTTTAAATTCCATTTTATGCTTCGATCCAGAACAACGTGTCTTCGCAGAGTTCCTGCAGCGCTGGAAGAATAGCACGGACACAAGCGTGTCCTAAGAAGCAGCCATCGGGTGTAGAGGTTTGAAGACGCGAAGAGGAAGCTTTCCTTTCACCTGTTCTGCCATAGACTTGCTGCCCGAGTAAGGGCAGCGCGTTCCCGACCAGCCTAGCACAGCCCGGCTTTGGCCCCCAACTCCTTCACCCTGGTAAGAGGAGTTCTTCTGAACCTAGGTAACTCGTTTCTCATCCCAAACGTAATGTGTCGGGGGAGATGGTAGGAAAAGCTACCTGTTGTGGCATTTATGTTTAAATGACTTTTTTATTTATTTATTTATTTTTAATTTTGAACCAGCCGACCTAATGCACATTTCGTGAGTGAAAGCAGCCTCGCTGGCCCTCGAGTACTGGGAAAGAAGGCAACCACAGCCCCACGCCGGGCGGGCGCCCTCTGGTGGCCGGATGCGCCATAAGCGCGGCGGCGCCTGCGTTCACCCGGAGGTTTTAAGAACTCAGGCGTCGGGCGACCGGCCCGGGTGGGGAAGGGGGGCGCGGCAGGTACGTGCCTGCAGCTCCCGGGACGCGGCGGAGCCAGCTCGCGTCGCCTCGTCCACTCTCACCCGAGGGGTGGGAGGACGTAGGCCAGCGCCCGGAAATAACGCATGCCACTTCCCCTGCCATCTCTAGTTCCAAACCCCGGGCGAGGGGGGAGAGCCGTAGAGAAACATGGAGAAGGGAGGGCGAGAACGCAGCGCGGCTGGGAATCTGCCCGGGACATGCTAAAGCGAGAGCTCGGGAGAAGGCAGTGAGTGTCAGGGTCGCTGCAAACCGATGTGGACTGGAGCTGGACCCGGGGAATCGAGCACCGCGTTTTCTTAGCACTATCTCAAGAACTCTCACCTCGCAGGTGCTATTCAGGAGTACTAACCGTACTTCTCTGTAAAGTAAAAACGTTCTGTAGATCACTGGAATCCAGTATTAGGAGTGTGCGGGGGGGGGGGGGGATGTTAATTTCTCACTGGTGCTCTCACGTGCAAGCACTTTTCTTACTGTATGGCCGTTAGAGCAGTGCATATGCATGCATGTCTGTCTTTACATTTGTATTTTTAAGTAGGAAAATACAGTCCTTATTGTCAAAGTGGACAATCGGGTCTTACTGAGAAATGTCCTAGGTGGAAAGGAGAGGGGGAAATGAAGGATGACTCTTCTAAGTACACGAGAAAATCTGCAGTGAGCCCCCCTCCCATTTCAGAAGCCCGTCATGTGTCCCTTAGTAATCGTGTGTTACCGAATTAACCATTTTTTTTAAAGGCTTAAATTGTAGAATTTCCTTCGGCAGTTGTGTCAGACGAAACAATAAAAAAGATCTTCAGAAAGTCTCCCTCTATGGTAGCTAACTACTTTTAAAAATAAGATCTAATATTAAATCGAAAAACTACAAATCGACACAATCAAAAGCAAATCCCGGCCAGAGCAGAAGGTACTTGAAACCCGAATCTGCATTCCGTTCCTCTAGTACACGACTCTGAGGTGGGGGAGGCAGTTTGTGCTGGTGCCTGGTGTATAATCGGGTTAATCCAGTAGACAAAGAATAAACCAATAGCCCTCCCACCTCACTTCCCGCTCCCCTTCCCCTCCCCCCCTCTTCTCTCCCCGTCGCCCTCTCGAGGGGGATCAGTAAAGGGGAGCGGTGGGCTTGATATGGATTCCGAATAAAGTCTTAAAACCCGCAACTTGTTTTAAATGCTAACACTGCATGGACCGGATTAGTTTTAAATGTTCATTCCCTTTTCCTAGTGGCGGGGAGAAAGTTCCATAAATCAGACCGAACCTATGGCGCGTCCTCACGGCCTCTGGGGAAATCTTAAGGTCAGTGTTTCCTTGAAACTAGATAAACTGACCCCTCCGTGCCCAGTCGGGCCCCGCGGGCGCCCTGCGTGACGGCGCCCGGGCGGCAGGACCGGCCTGGGGACGCGCAGGGCGGCGCGGTTGCCCTTTTGAATGCCTCCTGCGGCTCGGAGCGCTGGCGGGCGCTGGAGTGTGAGTGAATGTAGCCCTGCGGAGCCAATGAGCTGGGACCGGATGCGATATATCCTCTGGGACAACAACTGCTCTGTTCCGCCTCGGATCCACATGACGCCACTTACTGCTGCCGCGGCCGCCGCAGAGCTCCCTGCCTCCTCCGGAAAGGCGAGGGCGCAGGCCAACCACGAGCCCCCCCCGCCGGGCCCCAGACCCTCCTCCTCCTCCTCCTCCTCCTCCTCCTCCTTCTCCGCACCCACCGCCCCCGCCTCGGCCTCGCCGCCGCGCCTCCACAACGCCCAGTCTGCACAACCGAGAGCTGCGCGCAGCAGCGCGAGCGGAGGAGAGGGGCCGGCGGAGCGCGCAGCGCCCAGGCCCCCGCGCCCGCCCGGCCCGCGGCCCCGCGCCGCCTCCGCTCCGATGCAGTGGCAGCCTCACGACTTGGCCATCTGGCTTTAGGTTCTCTGTAAGGCCGTTTTCCTTTCTCATTCGCTAATCTGCCAGGAAGAGAGACTCGCCGTTGGCGCTTCGGCCTCCAGTTCATTGAGAAAAAAGAGGAAATACTCCGCGTGCGCTTCTGGAAAGGGGGGTCGCCTACAGCCCCGAACCCCGGGGTGTTCATCGGCTAGGGACTTGGCTCCGGATTTTCCTCTCCTTTTTAATTCCTGCCGATTGCTCGGAAGTTGGACTTAAGCAGAGTTTGGAAAGAAGGGGAAAAGTTTGCATCGGGGCTGGAATTATTTGCACAACGCAGGAAGAAGAGAATCCAACGGAGAGGGGTTGGTGCAAAGCCGCGATCACGGTGAGGCGCGTTCGGCTCTTCCCCTCCTGGCGCCGTGGCCGGCGTGTTGTGGGCAACATGGAGTAGGTGCAGGCGGACTGAGAGTGGGGTCTCTTTCCTCGGGCCTTCTATTCTCTAACTCCCAGGTTCCCCGCGGGAATTCAGAGAGTTGCCCACGGGTCTACCTTCCCAGAGGTTCGGCCTGGCTAGGCGGGAGCTGCAGTGCGCGCCTGGTGGAGTGTCTTCGACCCTACGATCCCACGCGCCCGCGCTCTGGGGGTTGGGGTGGCGGACGGCTCACCGAGCGTCGGCTCCCAGCCCCGCGTTTGTCCCGAATTGGGGATTCAGAGCGGGAGAAAATACTTTGTGTTTTCCAGGTCTCCCTTGCAGGCGCCCGCGTTTCTAACCTGTTCCCCTCCCGGGAAGGCGAGTCCTGGGAGAGGCTGTCCCCAGGCAGAAGTGTCGGCGGGACCGAGGGAGCGCGAGTCGCTCGCCTCACGGGGGCAGCGAGATCCCGCGAGTGAAAAAAGGACAGGGGGCCGGGTGGAGGGAGCCCCCCGCCCCCGTTCCGTGTGGACCGAGAGCCCGGTGCGGGTGGGAGAGTCGCCCTGCCTGGCGCCGGGTCTCTGCGGTTCGGAAGTGCAGCTTTCTCATTTTTCCGTTCCCCGTGGTCGGCCTGGGTCACGCTTTTTTTAGTTTTGGAAGATTGGGCTGACCCAACCCAGGAAGAAAGTCATCAAGCGGTCGCGATCGGTTTCCATTACCTGAAAATAGGTGGAAAAGAGTAGTTTTTTTTTTTTCTTCTTAATTTCCCTTGATTGGCTGACCTACCTTTTTGTTGTTGCTGCTGCTGGTTTGTGTTTTGGTTTTTTTTTAATTCGCAATCTTGGGCGTTTTTACAAAGCAGTTTCTGTGTCGGTTTGCCCCACCCTTGTGCTGAAGTCCTTTCCCCCTAATCCTTAGTCTGATCACACACTTCTTAATGGGGGTTTCAAAGTACTTTCAAAGAGGAAGAGGGAGTGAGGTGGCGCTGGGGTGGGGGCCTGCGAAGGAGGCCAGGGGTCGGCAGAAATAACGTTTTTTTAAAAAAAAACCCATCCCCCAAAGATGCTTCTTTGCACTACAAGTAAATCTGCACGGAAAGTTTCCAGTCCGGGGACGTGGGTCGTCCTGTACGCCCGACGTGTGCAGTGGGGCCCTGGAAAAGGTTTTTTCTTTAAAAAGCCAGCTTTCTTTAGCTTTAAGGAGTACATACGTGTGTGTGTCTACATTTTTAATAAACAGGCGTGTGCAAATTGGTGGCAGTGCCCCTTTGGTCAATGCACGGTGGAGTCGCCCAGGGTGCGTGGGTTAGACCTCCGCGCCGCGGCTGTGGGTCCAAGGCAAGGCTTTCGCCCTCGAGGCGTCGGGGCTGGAAACCCGTGCCCGAAGTTCGAGGGCCTTTGGGGGAACGCCCTGCTGTGGGCTACGTGACCTCTGCTTGGGGGTGGAGTGGCTCCCTCTCGGAGCTGAGGCAGTTCTCTGGGGTAGGGGAGATTTTAGCGGGGAGGGGAGGGGAGGGGTAAGTGTGCTCGAGCGTTTCACAGCACGTCCTGTGCGGAGGCGCCCGCACTCCCCCCCCACCCCCGCCCTGTCTGTCCGTCTCGAGATTGTGCGCGGCGGGGGCGGGGGGCGGGCGAGGGCAGCCTGGTCTCTGGGCTGGGGCAGTCTGCCGGGAGGAGAGTCCCTTGGGGCTCCCACTGTGTCCCACCTGCTGGGGACTGTGTTGGGCCGCAGATGAATACGATATACGGAATGAAAGCAAGAGCAACGTTGTCTTGTCTGCCTTTCTGTTGGAAGTGAGATCCGGTTTCCAGTTCTGCCTTGTGCGGAATTGGGAGGCGTGTGTCACCTGCCTGTGTCTCTTTTCTAAAAAATCGGAGGTTGGATAAAGGACCACTTTGGCCTGTTTTTATTCATTGTAGTCTTGGTGGTAAAGGGGGTGATAGTTTCGAAATTTATAGAGAACTGCAATTAAAGCGACTACTTGTCAGAATGATAGATTTGAGATGTGACCCTTGAATTTTTAAAGCACTTCCTGTTATCACCTACCAATTTATGTTGTCAACTTAGAAACGGGCACAACATTTAAGGTTTTGGCATAATTTAAGTTCTCCTGGACAATCAGGATGTAAAATACTTGACGCTGAAGTTGAGAAGCTGCAAATAAGTTCCTGTCTTGTTGCTTTTGGTGTGAGTTTGCTTGAGTATGTTCCTGGCACCTAACAGAATTTGAATCAATTTGTTTTTCATTCTAAAACTTTGTGCCTACTATGTAATTAAATAGTGCATGATTGTTTTAAAATTTACACTATTCTTTGGGGTGGGGAGAAATGTCTGCTTTTTTGTATGCTATATTCATCGTATAGCATTTTATAAAGTTACAGGATACTGGCTAAGTCATAATTTAAGTTATTTGATGTGAAAAGCAGACTTAAAGTAAGGATTTCTGGGCTGATTAATTGACGCTAAAGACAATTGGCCATGATAATCTTGAACCTTTTCAAATTTGGAAAAGATGCTCAACTTTTGAAAATGTCAGTTGCAATGCTTATGTTTTAACATTCTTTGCTTGCAATTTTTACATTGAACCCGAACCTTGAAAATTTTCTGTTTATTTGAATAAGGAATTGTTACTTAAGTGACCGAAACAAAGGTCAGCTTTGTGTTAATACACATCACAGGATTAAGGAATTGTTAATAGCCAGCCCAAATTTCATGTTTTGGCCCAGGCCTTGATCCTGTGGCTATTTTAATAACCCCCCACAGCCACTTGGATACAAATCCTATTTCTCCAGGGGACGTGGAAAGTGAAGAGTTAACTCAGGTGGGTGGAGAGTGGGAAGTATCCTGAAGTGTAAACCTACTCTTTCCTCTTGGTTTCCACAGGAATTCAGATGTGTTCTAAGCCTGCTGGAGTGACCACACTTCCAAGACCTGATGGAGACCAGAGCTCAGAGTGGCAGTGGGTCACAGCCCTTGCTGCAGGCACCCCGTGACGGTGGCAGACAGCGTGGGGAGCCTGACCCTAGAGAAGCCCTCACCCAGCAGGTACACGTGCTGTCTCTGGATCAGATCAGAGCTATACGAAACACCAATGAGTACACAGAAGGGCCTACTGTGGTCCCGAGACCTGGCCTCAAGCCTGCCCCCCGCCCCTCCGCTCAGCACAAACATGAGAGACTCCACGGTCTGCCCGAGCTCCGCCAGCCCCCCAGGCTCCAGCACTCGCAGGTCCATTCTTCTGCACGCGCTTCCCTGTCCAGGTCCATCAGCACCGTCAGCTCAGGGTCCCGGAGCAGTATGAGGACAAGTACCAGCAGCAGTTCCTCTGAACACAGACTGTTGGGACCATCCTTCTCCTCTGGGACAGTTGCTGATGGGATAATCCGGGTGCAGCCCAAATCTGAGCTCAAGCCAGGTGAGTTGAAGCCGCTGAGCAAGGAAGATTTGGGCCTGCACGCCTACAGGTGTGAGGACTGTGGCAAGTGCAAGTGTAAGGAGTGCACCTACCCGAGGCCTCTGCCGTCAGACTGGATCTGCGACAAGCAGTGCCTTTGCTCGGCCCAGAACGTGATTGACTATGGGACTTGTGTGTGCTGTGTGAAAGGTCTCTTCTATCACTGTTCTAATGATGACGAGGACAACTGTGCTGACAACCCGTGTTCTTGCAGCCAGTCTCACTGTTGTACACGTTGGTCGGCCATGGGCGTCATGTCCCTCTTTCTGCCTTGTTTATGGTGTTACCTTCCAGCCAAGGGTTGCCTTAAATTGTGCCAGGGGTGTTACGATCGCGTTAATAGGCCCGGATGCCGGTGTAAAAACTCAAACACAGTTTGCTGCAAAGTTCCCACTGTCCCACCCAGGAACTTTGAAAAACCAACATAGCATCATTAATCAGGAATATTACAGTAATAAGGATTGTTCCTTTTCTTTTTTTTTCTTTTTCTTTTTAACACATATGCAACCAACTAAACAGTTATAATCTTGGCACTGTTAATAGAAGGTTGGGATATTCTTTGCGGTTTGCAGTGAAATGCTTTTGTCCATGTGCCATTTTAACTGATAGTGCTTGTTAGAACTCAGTTAATGGAGCTCAAAGGTATGGGGTACAGAACCTGGCGACTCACACGTTGCATAAGCTAAAGCAACAGACACTCCTGAGCAAAATTTTTGTTTGTGAATAGTCCTTGCAAAATTTGTAAATTAGCAAATGCCTTTTCCCCCCCATTGTTTTCTCCAGAGATAATGTGCTATATTTTTGTATATACAATAATATTTGCAACTGTGAAAAACACGTTGTGCCATGCTCCGTGGCACAGTCACAAAATATTATACTAATATGTTGTACATTCGGAAGAATGTGAATCAATCAGTATGTTTTTAGATTGTATTTTGCCTTACAGAAAGCCTTTATTGTAAGACTCTGATTTCCCTTTGGACTTCCTGTATATTGTACAGTTACAGTAAAATTCAACCTTTATTTTCTAATTTTTTCAACATATTGTTTAGTGTAAAGAATATTTATTTGAAGTTTTATTATTTTATAAAAAAGAATATTTATTTTAAGAGGCATCTTACAAATTTCACCCCTTTTATGAGGATGTGATAGTTGCTGCAAATGAGGGGTTACAGATGCAAATGTTCAATATAAAATAGAAAATATATTAACGTTTGAAATTAAACAGAGCTGTTTTGTCTTATTTACCTTTCTTTTTTTGAAGGGAAAGAAACCACATCTATAGTTTCATTTATCTGTAAGACTATTTTTATCTTATGGTTGCTGTTTTCAAGTACTGTGGAGATTTGATGATTTTTGGAGATAATTCTAGCACTCGGAAATAACTGAGCATTCGACACACTTATCTGTATTAATCGTGAGAACTTATTTTGGTTATCTCATTGCTCTTGTTCTTCCATCTGCTTTTGTAGGTTTGCTGGCTTGCCTTTGTTTTGCAGGGTTTTGTTTTGTTTTGTTTTTTAATCATCATTAAGGAGACTTCCCTAAAAGATTAACGATTAGGCTTTATTTAGATCCAGTATTAAGAATGAATGCCATGAAGCTAATTCAAGACCAGGGAAACGAATTCAGTTCAACAAATGTGTATTGAGTACCCTCTGTGTGTCAGGCATGCAATATACACACAGAAATGCTTATAAAGGAAGCAAAAATGTTTTCGTCGCTCGCCTGATCATGGCTATGTTTTTTCCAGTCCGTCTGGTTTGACTTTCAAGATTTGTTTTACCAGCGTGATACCAAATTCCTTATGTTAGGAAAGACATGGAAAATACAGTTTGTTTTTGATTCAGGTACAGGGAATTACGAAGTGTCATCCTATATTGACCTAATAATTCAAGCTCGAGCAGGACAACTTGAGAGGGGAGGGCCCTGTCTTATTTACTCAAATTATCCAGAGAAATTGTTACATTTTCCTCTGGGCGAAAAGATGCAGTATGACAATACGTATGTGTTTGCAGTTGTCTTTAGGGAGCAAACACAGCAAGCTGCTACAAGCCCATCTTGACAAATACAAGGATTTTTTATTTGAATAAGTCACTTGATTAATTAGTCATTTTGTGGCTTATGATTTTTTTTTTTTCTTCCAAAAGCACAACCTTTTGCTGCCAAGAATCACCGGAAGTCTAGGAAATGATTTACCTGTCATTATTGTTTAATCTCTCGTTTCCTGTTCTGAGGCTCCTTCTCTTTAAAGAGGCCTTAGTGTACAGGTTGTCTTATTTATTTATTTTTTTAACTGGCTTTCAAGGAACTATATCACCTCCTAAGCCAACACATTGCTGTAAGGACCTTCAATTTCCCCTAAACTTTCCAAAAAACACAAGGTTAAATTAATTTAGAAATGATTTACTCCGTCTCTACTTTGAGGTACTGAACATTGTGATTCTAATACTTTTAAACTTTAACCCTTAAAATATCTAAGGAGAATTAGAATGTTCAAAAATTGGGCAGGGTTTCTTATTTATTGCATAGCTTGCAAGATTTGTAAAGCGCAAAAGATCTGGCTGATGAGCTTTATTCATCAAAAACTGCCCTATTTACTGATAGAACTTCTATGGAAAAAAAGTAATAAATTGTGTTTCATTGCATAAGCAATTTTCCAAGTGTTTTATAGACAAACTGCATCAGGGGCAATTGGGTGTTTATTGAAGAGGTAGAGAAAAATCCTTCGCCAGGGTCATTGAATCAGCCTCTGACGGCGTGGCCTAGGATTACGCACAGTTTGAGAACTGACTGAGGAAGTGCTTTTGATCAAGTTTTTTGATGGAGTCCGATATAAAACAATTCACTAGGTTGAATGTAGAACATAATGAGAAGAGGATTTGGTGTAAATATTTACGAAGTCCTGAAGAAATACTTAAATAGGAAAATTGAATTCCTCAATAAGATTCCAAGCAACCTATTAAATGTTAAGTTTAAACCAGTATGGAATTCATTTTCAGAATATGGAAAATTAAATGTTTACATCTAAACATTAAAAACAGCTGGTGCTCTTCAGTGTGTTAAAATGTTGCAAGTCATCTCACTTGAGATAATGCAGGAATAACCACCTCAAGTTCTTAATCTAAATTCATGAAAATTCATAAATACAATGAGTTGAAAATCAATGCCCATTATTTTGATACTGTGATTGCTAAACATTTACAGAAATTTTAACTACATTTTTCTGGGTTTTTGCATTTTTATTTTTTTAGAAACTTGTACATTGTACGTATTGAGGTTCATTTAAGAGTGACAAATTGATAGTTAATGAAAACATTGATTTATGAGTTTTGAGGAGATTTTTTTTCTTAAGGTCCCGCCAAATTTCTCCATGCTGGAGCACCCTCTGGGGATTGTCTGAGAAACAAGAAAGTGAAAACTCACGGGCAGGTACTCCCAACCAAACTTTTGCAAAACTTCTTTCTTCAATATACATATGTCTCAGGACTGCCTGCCTCCAGGCTCTGTAAGTTAAGATGCCGATGATGTCAGAAAAGTGTATTTGCCCTTTGCACAGTACTGTGAGGTATCCAATAGGCAGTTGAGGGATTTGATGTAATTTATTAACTTTTGAGCATATAGGTCAAAATTCAAAGGTTTAATGGGTTTAGAGTTTCACTTCCAGTGAATATCCATAACTGGCCATTTGCCTTCCTCTTTTAATGTGCGAAAGGGCCAGAATGTCAGTGCAACAGTCTCAACTTGGAAAATTGTTTAGTGTGGATCAAAAACAAGACTGTCGTCATGTGCAGAATATTTTGTGCTATTGGACTAAAGGAAAATAAAAATAGAACATTTAACTAGTTACATCAATACTGTATTAGTGTCCATTGCTTGGTTTTCATTATTCATTAAGGCAGAAGTGATTTTCATTAGGACAATTCCCTCATTTCTCTGTGACCTACCGAAGGTGGGTCTCCATTGATTGAAGACCAGAGCAGAATTTTAAAATGAGGCCTATCTGATTTGGCCTAATTGATTATCAGAGTGAAGCCATATATCTGGAATATTTACTGGTTCGGGCATTCATGGGAGGGTAAAACTGTCATCTTTATATTTTTTTACACACACACACACACACACACACATATATATCCTACAGTTGGATTTCCTTTCAATGCCACACTACCGCCCTCCTTATATCATGAGACAACCATGTGAATTTAGTGACAATGCACCTCTGCTCAAAATTAAGTCTAAAATATTTATTAACTAAGAAAAGGGAGATAGAAATAGAGCAAATACGATAAAAAGATTACCACTTAAACTTTTATCAGGGACTAGCAAATGTTTCACATATTTATTTAAAACTGCATTTGGATTGACCGAGAATTTTTAAAAGCCAATGTTAATTTGGCAACTAACATTTTTAAAAAATAAACTATTAAAGGAGATTAGAATGAAGCCTGTTGACTTGGCCTCTGGGTTGGCTAGATGAAGCATGTAAGGCTTCAGCATTATCATAAAGGAGTTTATATCTCAAAAAAAGTTCTAATACACAGAAAAGAATAATTTGGCTTAATGCAAGGACCACTTAGAATGGAATTGGGGCACCAAAATAACTTGACATTTTAATTTCACAAATATTTTTTAAATAGCTGCTCCTAACGAATTACAGGGCTAGTTGATACAATGCAAAAGGAAAGGGTTAGCGACTCCGATGCACGACAGGACTTTTAAAACAGGCACAAGCAAGATGCCATGCAAGTACAAATATCAGAAAAAGCCCTGGTGCCTTCTTAATCGTGGGTTTGGTCTCCAGGTCTTCGCAATGGTTACTGCTATTTAAATAGCCAAAGAGTTTTAACTAGGAGACATGCAACAGAATTAGCGTTACGTGTGAAATAAAATTGTTCACCATGTTAATGTCCTAAGTTCTGAAGGAAATGTAGAGATGTTTGATTATATTTGGACAGCTATATTTTGCTATGTTTATTCTTAAAGATTCACAACCCACTATTACCTTTCCCTAAAAAATACAGGTTAAAAAAAATACATTTTAAAGGTACTTAACTAAGAAATAAGTTAGAAAGGTCCATCTATTCTTGCTCTTCCAGTTTTGCTGGAATTCACCTCTTGTCATTAACCCACGGTTTTAACCTGCTGCTGTACGTAGAGTACAATGAATACTTGTGAAGAATGAATTGGACATAATCAAGCTGAGAAAGAACTGTGTAATAATGTGAAAAGAAGTGGCTGGACTTTGGAGCAATTTGCCCTTGCCAAAAACCAATGCCTGAACCTTGGGTGTTCAGGTCCATATGATCCTCAAAGCCTACTGACCATCTCTAGCTCTTTAAGTTAATACAACTTACCTTTGAAATGATTTTATATTCTGAATAGTATCTGGGTCATTGATTTGCATCAATAGGGCTTACAGTAAAGCAGGGTTCTGGTAAATAACATTTTTGTATCATCCTTCATTTCTCCGAGTTCTTAATAGCCTCAGGGCATCCTTTGTGGTCCCCAAACCCAGATCTAAAGTAGGCACAAATTAACCATCATCACTGGCTTGTCATAGCAGAAAGCTGTTCCTGACACGCTTGTTAGAAAGTCGTCTTTGAATTCAGAACAGCATTTAAGGATGCATATCTAATGGTCACTGTGAACATTATAAAGCCTGGGACCAATTGGCCTAGCATACAGCAAGCAGTAGCAGGTACAGAGCCTTGAGGTAGATTTAGTAACTGCTATGTTGGCAAGCTAACAGCTGGGTGTCCCAAGAGATGTTTGTCTCTGACTCATCACTGCTCTGCTGGTGAGGAACTGAATCCAGGAGCATGAGCAACCACACAATCAACATTTGTATTCAGGTTAGATGTCACCTGGATTTGGACCCACACAATAAGGATAGAGCCTAATCAATTAGTTCCAAACAATTGTTAACACTATACCTTTCAACTTTGGAAATGGATTTTTATGAACTCTTGCTGTGACTCTAATCATCTGTGAAAATAACAGGATAACACAATAATGTGCCTTCTGGATTTTTTCCCTGCCACATGGACAATCAAAACTACAAGCCCAGGGTGCAGTTACTTGTCACTGATTTACTATTTATTGTGTACATTTGGTATCAAAGATGTTACAGTAAGAGGGGGAAAAGCATTCACTGGATCTGTGGCTGTGCACTAGCAACTTAAGAATGATGCTAATAGCCTTTTGGAAGCTAATAATCTATGACTGGCAGCATTATCCATACCTGTCATGGACAGTTTGATTCCTCAAGAGGATATCTGGCAAGGTCTCAAGACATTTTTAGTTTTCACTAAGTAGGGCCGGGAGGAAGGAGCTATTGGCATCCGGCAGGTAGAGGCCAGGGATGCTGCTAAACGCTCTACAATGCCCCGTAACAATTATTCAGCTCAAAATGCCAATAATGCCAAGTGTGAGAAACCCTGCAATGGAGGAAACTGGGGGAGCAGTGGGAAGAATATAGTATATCCTTCTGGCCACATGGCAAGGAAGGCTGTCAGCTATATGGGAAAGAATGAGGTCAAAAGCCATGGGGAGATCACTGTAGCCATAAATTTGGAACTTTCTGAGTGCTAAGCATCTGAAACTCTTCTAGTGGAAAGATGCCCTACATTTGTACATATCTATATGTGTTTGCTACACCTACTTTCCTGTTGTACTTCAAGTGCATGAGCATTGGAGACAAGCCCCATTGCAAAGGCCCGCCTCTGTTATTGCCTGTGAAGCCACAGGCAAGTTACAGCTCTAAGACTAACGTCTGAAAGCTAATAATCCTTGACCCAAAGGTTGTTGTGAAGGTTGAAGAGACGTATGAAATATTAACCCTTGTGATTGGTACAAAGTAAGTAATAAAGAATACTTAATCATATTTTGTTTATCAGTTGATTTTCTTAAACCTCAGGTACAGTATTTTTAAGTAAAATTTTATTTTTCAATTACATCTACACTCAGTATTGTTTTGTATTTGTTTCAGTTATACAATCATAGAGCCTAGACAATAATAGACTTTACAAAGTGTTCCCCTGATATTTCCAGTACCCATCTGGCACTATTGTAATGATTATGTAACAATCATTACCATGTTATTGACTGTATTTCCTATGTGGTACTCCACATTCTGGGATGATTTTCTAAGTACCAATTTGCACTGCTTAGTGCCTCCACCTTTTGAACTTGGTCTCCCAACACCCCTCCCCTCTGGCAACCATCAGTATATTCTCTGTATCTATGTGTCTTTTTTTTTTAAATTTTGTTCATCTTTGTTCTTTAGATACCACATGTAAGTGAAATTATGTCACTTGCCTTTCTTTGACTTATTTCACTTAGCATAATACCCTCTAGGTCCATCCATGCTGTTGCAAATGGTGAGATCTCATTCTTTTCTATGGGTGAGCATGATTTCATTGTATATGTGTACAACCACTTTTTAAACCGCTCATCTATTGATGAGCACTTGGATTGTTTTCCATATCCTTGTTGTTGTAAATAACACTGCAATGACCATAACGGGCACATATTGTATTTTGAATTAGTTTTTGGGTTTCTTTGGGTATATATACAAAAATGGAATTGCTGGGTCATGAGACAGTTCCATTTTTAATTTTTTGAGGGAAGTCCATTCTGTTTTCCAGAGTGGCTGCACCAGTCAGCATTCCCACCAACAGTGCAAGACGGTCCCCTTTTCTCCACATCCTCACCAGCCTTTGTTGTTTGTTGATTTATTGATGGTAGCCATTCTAACGTGTGAGTTGATATCTCACTATGATTTTGATTTGCATTTCTTTGATGATTAGTGATGTTGAGCATCATTTCATATGTCTATTGGCCATTTGTTTTCTTTTTTGGAGAAGTGTTGGTACAGATCTTCTGCCCATTTTTCAAATGGATTTTATTTTTAGCATTGAGATGTATGAGTTTTTTAATATATATAAATTTTGGATATTAACCCTGTATTAGATAGATTATTGGAAAATATCTTCTTCTTTTTAATTGGTTGTCTTTTCATTTTGTGGATGCTTTTCCTTGATGTGCAAAAACTTTTTAGTTTGATGTAGCTCCATTTGTTTATTTTTTCTATTTTTTTCCTTGCCAAAGGTGAAATAGCAGAAAAAAATATTGGTAAGAGAAGTGTAAGAGATTTTACTGCCTAGGTTTTCTTCTAGTAATTTTATGATTTCAATTCTTACATTAAGTCTTCAATTCATTTTGAGTTCATTCTTGGGTATAGTGTAAGAAAGTGGTCGGTCTAGTTTCATTTTTTTTCTTGCTTTTCTCGGTTCAATTTTTTTTTAATACCATTTATTGAGTAGACTGTCTTTACCCCATTGTATGTTCTTGCTTCCTTTGTCATATAATATTAATTGACCATATAGGAATGGGTTGATTCCTGGGCTCTTTATTCAGTTCCATTGCTCTATATGTCCCTTTTTATGCCAATAGCATGCTGTTTTGATTACTATAGCCTTGTAGTATAGATTGATCAATATAAGTTAGAGTGATACATTTAACTGTTCTTTCTCAAGATTTTGTGGCTATTCGGAGTCTTCAGTAGTTCTATATAATTTTGGATTATTTATTCTAGTTCTGTGAAAAACGCCAAGGGTATTTTGATAAGAATTACAGTGACTCTATAGATTGCTTTGGGTAGTATGGCTATTTTAATTATGTTAATTTTTCCTATACATGAGTATGGTATATGCTTCCATTTATTTGTATCTACTTGTTTCCTTCTTTAGTGTGTGATACTTTTCCAAGTACAGCTTTTTTACATCCTTAGTTAAATGTACTTCTAGGTATTTTATTTAATTTTTGATGCAATCGTAAATGAGATTCTTTTCTTCATTTCCCTTTCTGATAATTCATTATAAGAGTATAAAAATGCAACCAATTTCTGGCTGTTAATTTTGTATCCTGCCACTTTACTGAATTTATTTATCAGTTCTACCACTTTTTTTTTTGGTGGAATCTTTAGGGTTTTTATATGTCATCTGCAAATATGACAGTTTTGGTTCTTCCTTTCCAATTTGATGTGATTTTTTTTCTTATTTTTGTCTGATGGCTATGGCTAGGACTTCTAGACCTATGTTGAAGAAGAGTGGACATCCCTATCTTGTTCTTTATGTTAGAAGAATGCTTTTAGTTTTTCACCATTCAGTATAATATTAGCTATGCGTTTGTCATATATGGCCTTTATTATGATAAGATAACATTTTTAATCATAAATGGTGCTGTATTTCATCAAATGTTTCTTCTGCTACTATTGATAGGATTATATGATTTTTATTCTTCATTTTATTTATGTGGTGTATCACATTTATTGATTTTGGATATTGTACCAATCTTGCATCTTTGGAATAAGTTCCACTTGATCATGGTGTATGATCTTATTAATGTATTACTATATTTAGTTTGTTAATATTTTGTTGAGGATTTTTGTGTATATGCTATCAGGGATAGTGACCTATAATTTTCTTTTCAGTGTCTTTATCTAATTTTGTATTAGGATAATGCTGGCCTCATAAAATGAGCTTGGGAGTCTTCCTTCCTCTTACATTTTTTGGAATAGATTTAGAACGATAGGTCTTAGTTCTTCTTTGTTAAAATTCACCTGTAAAGCCATCTGATCCAAGACTTTTGTTTCTTGAGAGATTTTTGTTTTTTTGTTTGTTTTTGTTTTTGTTTTATACTACTGCTTCAATTTTGTTGTTGTAGTAAATTTTTTTTCAGATATTCTGTTTCTTCTTGATTCAATTTTGTAAAATTGTATGGTTCTAAGGACTTATTGATTTCCTCCAGATTGTCCAATTTATTGACATATAATTATTTGTAATATTTATTTATAATCTTTTGTATTTCTCTCGTATCAGTTGTTACTTCTCTTTGATTTTTAGTCTTATTTATTTGGGTTTTCTCTCTTTTTCTTGATGAGTCTGGTTAAATGTTTATCAATCTTGTTTATCTTTTTTAAAAAAGAACTAGCTCTTGGTTTCATAGACCTTTTGTATTTTTTTAGACTCTGTTTTATGCATTTTCACTCTGATCTTTATTAAAGATCACTCTTCTTCTTAAAGAAGTCCATCTAACATTTCTTGGAATACTGGTTTAGTGATTATGAACTCTTTTACCTTCTTTTCTGAGAAACTCTTTCTTCCTCCTTCAATTTTAAATAATAACCTTGCTAGGTAGAGTACTGTTGGTTGTAGGTCTTTGCCTTTCATCATTTTGAATATTTTGTGCCAATCCCTTCTGCCCTGAAATGTTTCTGTTGAGAAGTCAGCTGATAGTTTTATGGGATTTCTCTTGTAGGTAACTATTTCTTTTTTTTTTTTTGCTGCTTTTAAGATTATCTCTTTGTCTTTAAGCTTTGCTATTTTAATTGTGACCTGTCTTGGTGTGGGCTTCTTTGAGTTTATTTTGTTTGGGAATCTAATCTTTCTGGACTTGTGTGTCTGTTTTCTTCACTAGGCTAGGGAAATTTTTAGTCATCATTTTTTTCCAATAGGTTCTCAATCCCTTGCTCTCTTCTCCATCTGATACCCTATTTTGTAGATGTTGCTGTGCTTGATTTTGTTCCAGATGTCCCTTAAACTACTCTCAATTTTTTAATTCTTTTTATTTATTTATTTATTTTTAGCTGCTGCTGCTATGGTTGAGTGTTTTCTGTCACCTTGTCTTCCAAATTTCTGATTCAATGCTCTGCTTCATCTAAGCTGATGTTGATTCCTTCAAGTGTATTCTTTCTTTCAGGTATTGTATTCTTTCTTTCAGGTATTGTATTCTTCATTTCTGCTGGTTCTTCTCTATGGTTTCTAAGTTCTTTTTATGTTTACTATTTCTTTTAGCTGTCACTGAGTTTCATCTTTTCTTCCCTTACATTATTTCAGCATTCTTATAACCATTGTTTTGAACTCTTTATCTGTTAGATTGAATGCCTCCATTTCATTTTGTTCTTTTTCTGGGAACTTTGCCTGATCTTTCATTTGGAGCCTGTTTTGTTGTCTCCCCATTTCGGCTGCTTCAATGTATTTGTTTCTATGTATTAGGTAGATTTTCTATATCTCCCGGTCTTGGTAGGGTGGCCTTATGTTGTAAGTGTTCTGTGGGACTGAATGGTGCAGTCTCCCTGATCACCTGAGCTAGGTGCTTCAGAATGTCCCTTGTGTGGATTATGTGAACTTTCCTGTTGCAGTTGAGTCTTGATTGCTACTGATCCCCCCATGGGTGAGGTTGACTCTCAGGCTGGGTAACTGTGAGGACTGACCTCAACCACACTGTATGAGCTGCTGTGCTGGGTCTGATACCACAAAGTAAAAATTGCCACAGTAAGGTACCTGCAAAAATCTGTGTTTGATTGTTCTGCTTGTAGAGCTAATGGTGTTCCCTCTGATGTAGTCTGAAGCCTGCCACAGGGTGTGTTGGTTCTGGGGCCTCTTGGAAGGGACACCAGTGCAGGTCAATGCATAGGAGAAACCTCAGGTACAGTGTTAAATGCTGGGGATAATATAGTATCTCCTGCCCTCCAAGAACTTCTCCACAAATGTTTCCTATAGAATAATAACACATTTGATAACAGACTTATAACACATAGAAAGAGGAAGTGATCCACTATTTTGGGTGTGGTATGTGGGATCAGGAAAGTGTCTCAGAGGGGAATATGTCTGCAAACAGACTTGAATGATTCTCTAAAACTGTGGTGGTAGGTACGAGTCCACAGACGGCCTGGTATGAAAGAGAAAGGGATTCATTTTTGAATGTAAAAGAAGAAAAAATAATTGACATGAAACTAAAAGGATTCATAAATTTCAAGTAAGTGTTTCTTTGTGAGAGATTTTAGTTCCTGAAAATTGGAACTAAAATCTCTTTACTTCTAATAAATGTCAGATGGGTGCATGTATATATTATGTATTATATATATATATAAAACATCTTCACTCAAGAGAAGCACACCTTCAGAATTTATTGACATTGTGATTGTTTCTGACATTTCTGAGTGAACATAAATTCATTTCATGTAGGAAACCTCAGTCAACTCTTCCATAAAATTCACAAGATCCCTCTGTCACCCAAAAAATACACCAAGTGAAAACCCTACTTTAGGATGATTCTATAAATGAAATTATTAGTTAACTTACTCTAGTTCTGATTAATTTGTGGTATATAGACTATCTTTTACATTAAGCTACTTTAAAGTTTTAGAGAAAAGGTAGACTAGAAATCATTGTAAATAATACTCTAGTTTTAAAAAAATGTTAGGTTGTTAAGATTAAAGATCTGTTTAGAAACCCCTTGTCTTCTTTCTAGACTTACCTTTAATTGCTGATAAGTGGTAGGTAACATTCGGGTTGCTTCCCACTCACATAAGTAGTTGACAAATTGAAGCATACTTTTAAAATAAACTATTGAAACAGACACAGACAGGTAAATCCCTTTGTAATGAAAATTTTCATGTGACAATTCTAAAGCAGACCATCCATAATTAAGACAGAAGTCTGAAAAGAGAAGTGTGTGAAACTATAATTGTTGGATATTAAGTACATCAAAGATCTTAATGGTGTGAATATTATTAACTATCTGAAAGATATTAATGGTGTGAAATTCATATGGCATAATAGGAGAAACATTGGCTGTAGAACCATAGGACTTGGGTAAGTTATTGGGTAAGTTACCACTTTTTTGTGGTTCACTTTCTTCCCTTCAACAGTAGGCAGTAAATAGACTTCATGAGTGGTCTGACAGTTAAGTGAGATATTACCATTATATAAAGTAACTTCTTAACAAGGAACTTTTAAATGCATAATGTTAATAATATCATTATATGTTCAATTTACTACAATTTCTCTACAGATAATGTATGCCTGTATAAATGCCTGTCTGTGGGTTTCTGTGCACATATAGATTTTTGCAATATTTCTACTAAAACAAATAGCTATGTCAATGGATTTATATACTTTAGTTTTAGCCAGTGTTAATTTACTCTGAGAGTAGCAACAGAAAGCAGAACTTTATGAATTAATTCATAGCCCCAACTACTACATCTTTCCATTGATAAGGTCCCAATTGAATGGGTGACAATGTGATTAACTTTTGTTGTTTTGTTTGGTTTGGTTTTTCTCAAGGTAGGTGGGAGATAATGGTATTTGTCCATTTGGGCCAAGTCCAGCACTGGCGTATAGAAGATACTCAATGAAGATTTGATGAATGAATGAATAAATGAATGAACTTAATGGAAAGTAAAGATAAAATGAAAGTGTCTAAGAAAGAAAAGGTATGAATAATAGTACATGGAAAATATAAACATCACCCTGACTGGTGTGGCTTAATAGGTTGGGCATCATCCCACAAACCAAAAGGTTATCAGTTTGATTCCAGGTCAGGACACACGCCTTTGTTGAGAGCCAGGTCCCTGGTTAGGGACGTGCAAGAGGCAACCATTGAGGTCTCTCTTTTTCTTTCACCCCTCCTTCCCTCTCTCTAAAAATAAATAAATAAAATCTTTTAAAAAAAGAAAATATAAATATCAATTGAGTGATATAGTTCTAATATAGTTCTTCAGCTCTAAGATGTACATTTGTAATCTCATTTATGCACTCTGAAATTAGGATTCATCTTACAATCAATGGTGTTTTTCAATTGCCATTGGCTAGGCAGCAGGCCTGACAAAATTGTTATTGCAGTGTTTAAACTTGATAATGGCTATTCATATTACCATACTCCAATTGAGTTAATATGCATTGTTGGTTCTGCACATTTTAAGTTTAATTGTTGTTTACAGTGTCTTAGTGAAATAGCATAGAAATGAAAAATTATACACCTCAAAAGCATGGATATTAAATATTATCTTATTAGGCTTAAACTTAAGGAAAAATATTTGTTATTAGATATATTATTTCAATCTAATTTTTCTTGCAAAAAACAAATAGGTGTTTTATAGGACCTAAGGAAGGGAGCTATCCACAAGATATATAGATAAAAGAAATTTAAATGAATGTTAAGCTGGAATGACCAATTTATATATGTCAACAAATTAATATTAACATTTGGTTATTAATTTATTCACTTTCTTGTGGCTCATGAATATCGGTGCCTCTTACAACCTTCAGTGTCTTGAATTTTCAGAAATAAGTTAGTCAGTTGCATTATTCAGAGAAATAGGCAACATTCAATCAGAGTATTGAGGACAGATGAACTTTTCCCTGGCTCTTTAAAAATAGATAGTGAAGAGGTATTCTAGAAAGTCAAAAATCAGGACTGAGCAAAGTCTCATTCAGGAGAGAGTGAATGGACAAGTCTGGCTGAAGTGCACATTAATATAAGGGAGAAGGAGAAATGAAGACTGGGAAGATTGATTTGGCCTAACTCTGAGGAATCTGCACATCAAACTAAAGAACTTGTACTTTATCCTAACTTGTCACCCTAAATCCATTTGGGGCCATTTCTTAACATTTTCCAATTAATAGTAAGAGTGATTCTTCAAAAATGTATCCTAAACACTTTGATCCATTCTTAAGCAGACTTGATGATGACTTACTTTTGCTGTTTGAACGAAGTTCCAGTTCTTTAAATATCCTGAATAATCTGGTACTTCCTTCACTCCAATACCTATCCTTCTGCCTCCTTTACTCAAGAGCCATAAGCGCCAGTCCCTCTTTTTTTCTGATGTCATCCTTCACAAATACTACTGCCTTCCCATAGAATCTTCTCCCCTTTGCCCTCATCCCACATCCATTCACCTGAGAAACTCTTACACTTCTTTAAAGATTCAGTAAAAATGTCACACCTCTCAGGCAGCTTCCTCTAACCCCTAGTCTAGATAACGTCCCCTTGTGATTTGCTGCCATTATTCAGTCTTCTTCTTTCATAGCACACATTGTAAATGTCGGTATATAATTATCTGTGTGATTATTTAACTTTTCTCTCCTCTAGACCTTTTTTATTTGGTTTACAGCTAGATTCTAAGGGATGAGCCCAGCACCTGGTACATAGAAGATGATCAATAACTATCCAATGAATAAATAAATGAATGAATTTCATAAAAAGTAAGCACATGCTGATGATATATAAGAAAAGAGGGGATGAAAAATAGCCATTTTGGAAAACTCTGCTGATTATTTTATGTGGAATGAATTAGTAAGAATTTAATTAAAGAAAAACTTACCTTTTCCTTCTTTCTTGGCCCTTTGGAGGGGTAGCTGTATCATGTTATTGGCTTTTACTTACACTATGTATCCTTCTACTGAACTGATTGTAAGGTTGTTGGAGACGGGATGAGGACTTCTTTCTGCCTGGAGTGCTCATCACAATGCCTGGCACAAAGTAGGCACTCTGTAAATTTCATTTGAATGAATGGGTTTTTATTAACCACAATGCAACCATTATAGAAATGGGTCTATATAATTTTATGAGTATCCTACATACTCACGACCCCTCCAAATATTTTTTTCTTAGCATCCTCTGCATCTACTCCATCACTCTAAATAGAAATATGGACTAGACCTTCCTAGGGACAATGAATTAAATTTCAGAATTGGACAGTTTTATCAATTTTTTGAAGATTGGGTAGTAGTCAAATAAAACCAGCAATCATTTCCTTCACTAACTTCTTCATTGTCCCAAAGCACTCAACTAGCCTGAAATAAAAGAACCTTCAAATGCCCTGAAGACTGATGCCAAGTCTGGCAGAGATATATTTACAATGTAAAAGGGTGAGGGAAAGAGAAAAGAAAAAGAGGAAAAAAAACACCTTGAATTCCTGATCATTCTGGGTTGGACTTCTCTAAATTAACTGTGTACACCCATTACCTGGAGATCCTGATAAAATGCAGATTCTGAATAATAGGTCAGGGAGGGGTCTGAGATTCTACATTTCTAAAAAGCTCCTTGTGATAGTAGCTGTACAGGACCTGTGGGCCTGCTGATCACCCTCTGGGCTGTATTAGAGTTCTCCAGAGAAATAGAACCTATAGGATACTTATTTCAAGGAATTTGCTCATGTGATTATGAAGGCTGGCAAATCCACATCTGCAGGTTGGAGACCCAGGAAAGAGCCAATGTTACCATTCAAGTTCAAAGGCATCTGTTAGCAGAATTCTCTTCTTCCTTGGAGGAGGTTAGTCTTTGTTCTATTAAGACCTTCAACTGATTGGGTGAGGTTCACTCTCATTAAAGACAGCATTTACCATATTTTGTTGTGTATAATACGCACCCATGTTTTTGTGCGCAGTATACATGAGATTATTATATTCATTACTATACCCATGGTATGTAATCATTATACCCATGTATAATGTGCATCCCTTAATTTTCCCTCAAAAATTTGGGCAAAAAAGTGCCCACATTTTACACTTCATAATATGGTACTTTATTCAAAGTCTGCAGATTTAAGTGTTAATCTCACCCCCAAAGAAACACCTTCACCAAAACATGTTTGACCAAATATCCAGGTACCATGGCTCAGCCAAGTTGGCATATATTATAAAACTCACCGTTACAAGCAACAAGGATCTACGGAAATGCTTGGTTCTTAATTAGAATAGTGAAGTCTGATTTGCTTTATCATTACATCATAAATTCACTGCCTGGTGACAAAAGGATAAGACTTTAAAAAACGGGACACTAAACTTCCTGTGTTAAACAGAAAGCCATACTAAAAAATATAAAATATCTTCCTTTTCTGAAAACTGATATATTTTGAATAACACTGTGTATGTAAATGACTTTATAATAGAACAATTGAAGGTCTGCACTACCTGTTGTTAGAGGTTTGGTGGGTCTCTAGGAAAGCACCAAAACTTTATTTTGATGCAATGCAAACATAGTAGTCAAAATCACTACCTTTTGAACTTAGTGGCATCTCATGTTGGTGTCACAACATGCTGGCTGAAAGTCTTGGGGTGGTTACTCAACATCTCTGGGCATCACTTTACTCACATAAAAGAGGGATTAAAACCGTTCTTTTTGTAAATCGTTTCATAATTGACACTATGTTATATTCCCTCTACCTTCTTTAAGTTGGTTTTTATAATCCTTAAAAAGGCAAGGGCTATTTTGTGTTCAGTATCTAGCACACGCCTTGGATTTACAATATTTGTGGCATGAATGCATGCCAATAAACAAAGCACTTAATGAATAGCAGCTTTAGTTGTTAGGCAGCTACTTCACTTCCTTTGTAGGGTGAAGCAGGATAGAAATAAAATCATTTTAGAGTAAATAGCATTACATAGCAATGTACCCTACCTCTGTCTCCCCCCCTGACTTTTAGACTGAGACCTTAATGTGGAAATTGGGGCCACATCTGTGCGAATTATAGTACTTCATTACATTTTATGGTCATTAACTATACTGCAGTACTCTACTGTCGACATGTTGCTTTCTCATCGAGCATCTCATTTGACTCTTGATGTTCACAGCTAGCTCTGAGATGCTTGCAGAAGATAGTAATATTCTTATTTTACATAAGAGGGAATTGGAGTTTATGCAGATGAGAGAATTCTACAGTAAGCTTCAAGTCATATAGTAAGCAAGTGAAAATATATTCAAGTCCAGACTTTTGATTCCAAATCCTATGTTTTAATGCGATCATAGTTGTTTCTATCAATGCTGGTAGAGAAATACCTCTTAAATGTATTCAACATTGATGATATTTTGTTCTGTAATTTTTACACATAGGCAACAGGTTATCACTTCAAATTAGGCCACTCCACTTACATGAGGTCTAATATTATTTTTGTTGTAATTTTCATCGCCATTGCTATTACTCTTTCAAATCAGTTCATTAGTAATAGATTTTACCTGATTACTCTCATCAATTCTAATCCTATAAAATAATGAAAGAATACACAGACCTTTTTTTATTTTTGATACATAAATACTTAATTTGGAAATGTATCTAAAGAGAAAGCCATGAAAATATATTTTCTGCCTTCTCTATGTGTTCCATTTAGTGAACCAGAATTAAGAAATTTGAACAATATAAAAGAGTTCTTTCACGGTCCTTAAATTTAAGAACAATTTACGTAATGGTTTACTTAAAATTTTCCATTTACTTTTCTGGTCAGCTATCATGTGGAAACATATCATTTCATTTTAATTGATTTTCCTAATCCTAATAACTGTAGAATGCAGTTATTTTGTGATTCTAATCAGACTACTCTAAAAATAAAGTTATTAATTTAAAAACAAAACCTTAAGTT
This sequence comes from Pteronotus mesoamericanus, assembly GCF_021234165.1. Lineage (NCBI taxonomy): Eukaryota > Metazoa > Chordata > Mammalia > Chiroptera > Mormoopidae > Pteronotus > Pteronotus mesoamericanus. The sequence goes on along the minus strand of NW_026555285.1, from coordinate 34,000,804 downwards.
TTGTATTTTATTTGGATTTGATAGAACTGTTAAATAAATGTTACCCCCAAAATATACCTAGTTTAAATTGTGAAATTCCCAAATTCTAGGTTGGTTACTACCATAGCTTTCTTTTCTCCCCTATAGGAAATAAAAAGATGCTGTTCTATTGAGTGTGGTGGGTTTATTTTTATTGTTTCAATTTGTTGTCTGTCTCATATATTACTTTTTAAAAAATTATATATGTTTATTTGTTTTAAGAGAGAGGAAGGGAGAGAGAGCAAGAAAGAAATATCCATGTGAGAAACACTGATTGGTTGCCTCCCCTACATGCCCCCTCGGGGATCGAACCCACAATCTAGGTATGTGCCCTGACCAGGAATTGAACCCCCACCTTTTGGTGTACGGGATGAAGCGCCAAGCAACTGCACCACACTGGCAACAGCTGTCTCCTATACTATTAAACTCAAAGATTCATGTCTGAAAATATGCTTACCCAAAAGAAAAAAAAAATAAAGTTTTTCCTAGTTTAACAGATTTGCAGGTACATTTGGATACATAGAATTATCTGCTTGTCCTGTCACTCTTCATCCCATACCAAACAGATTTTCTTTCCTAGGATTTTAAGTTTATTATTTTTTTTTTACAAGGAAAGTTCTTACATTTGTACATACATTGTAGGGAAAGATGAGACTGGATTTGACTTAAAAGGCCAAACCTTCTCTTAGTTACCTGCTTAAATTCTTGGAACCAAGCCTAAACTTTAAGTAGCAATTTAAACAGTAAATAAATTCTGCTAATGGCTATTAGATTGCTAGCTGGGGAGATTAGTATAGGGAGTAATTCTAATTAAATAGAGAACACTGAAGAGAGCTGAAACGTTTCAAGAGTAGATTTTTGTCTCCCATGCCTCATTAAGAACATAAAATCAGCGTCTATCGTGAGAAGGACAACCTTTGAAAAGACTGCTCTTTTGCCATAAAGAGGTTGTATAACCTTCATTTTCAAATTTTACATTCCTTTTTCAGTAGCAAAGGGTAATTTTATTGCCCAAATCCAATTAAAACCATGCTAAATCACCATGTTCTATTTTAAGTTAACAATTTATGTCCCATTTAGGCACATAAAAAAGCCGTCCTCAGCCACTGCAGTAGAATGTAAGAATACGGATTCCTGCCTCCCAGTGGTTTTCAGATGGGGCCTGTCTAGTGGGCGCCCACTGCTCTCCTCGCCCTCCGCGCCAGGGCCGCGCGTCTCGCAGCCTGCTACGTGCCATTTCTAAACAGAAGGGAAGAGGAAAGTGAACGTGGAGTCACTGAGTAACCGATCTGGTCTGCCTGATAGTCTTAGCAATTCAAAGACTAATTGCATAGTAAGTTATTTTTTTTTTAAGTAGCTGAATTTTGTGGTAAGCTAAATTATGAAAGTTTTACAGGTGCAAGTCTTGTAATTTCTTTCATTCCTTTCCCCACTGAAAGTCTAGCCCTAGTTCTGCAGCCTTTGCCCTGATTCTTTGACCCGTTTGTTCTGCAGGCATCAAAAACACAAAGCATTTAATACGGGAGCAACTGTAGGTTATTCATTTTCCAATGTAGTGTAATCAGGATAGTGGAAAAGAGAAGTTTAGATATTCAGAGAGAGAAAAAGTAGTTTTTAAATTTTTTTATTTTTCAATTGCAGTTTACATTCAATAATGTTTTAGATTAGCTTCAGGTGTACAAAATAGTGGTTAGACAATCGTGTACTTTATGAGTGCGCCGCCCACCCCACCCCCTCCGCCCTGATATTTCAAGTACTCACTTGGTCCCATACCTAGTTATTACGATATTATTGACTATATTCTTTATGCTGCAATTTACATCCTGTGACTGTTCTGTAACCACCAATGTGTGCTTCTCAATCCCTTCACCTTTTTCCACCCAGCTCCCAACCCCCACCCCTCTGTCAACCATCAGTCTGTTCTCTGTATCTATGAGTCTGTTTCTATTTTGCTTGTTTATTTTGTTCTTTAGATTCCACATATAAGTAAAATCATATGGTATTTGTCTTTCTCTGTCTGCCTTATTTCACTTACAATAGCCAAAAAAGAAATTACTTTTAAATTTTCAAATAAATTACTGGGGACTCTCTGAGAGAGGAAGATACTGAAAATTCCCCTGTGGTACCCACTCTTCTGAGCCTCAGGCAATGAACCGAACCAAATCGTGGCCAGGGGCAAGGGTCAGGTGCTCAGTTCTAGCTCCCTCTTTCCTTCACTCAGTTCTTCCCCACGCTTATTTCTCCATGTGGAACTAGAACAAATTATACGACAGTGTTGTCATAGATAAAGTCAACATCATCAACGGAGGCTTATCTTTTCCAGGGAATATACGTGCTGGTGGGAAGCACACTATAACTAAGATTCCTCTGAGTCATTTTATTTACTAGTTTATTTGCTTATTTTATTAAGGGGGTAATTTCTTACAAAAAGAAATAGTGCAGTTTATGTATTTATTCTACTTATTCACTGATGCGGTGTCCAGAAAGAACATGAGCTTTGAAGTCAGCAGTATCCTAACTTGATCCCTGCTCCACCAGAAGAAAACTGTGTTTAACCTTTCTTCACCCTTCTTGAAGGAAAAAGTAATACTTTTACCTCTCAAGTTTTATAAGAATTCACGATAAGATAGGTATGTGCATTTTTAAGCACAGCACTGTAGCTCTTGATAGGTGGCTGATAAGTTTTAGTTCCATTTTATCTCCCATTCTCTTCACATCTCCTAATCATATCAATCTCTGATGTGAGAGCCTGTGTCTCTCCTGATACCCATGGCTTTGATGTTTCGGCTTTAGATTTGTAGTTAAGCAAGATACAGTGGCGGAATTGCTGCCTTTAGTTCTCTTCCTGCTGTAGTGCCCCTCTCATCCTCATGAGGAAGGATTGCAATAAAAGTTAATACTCCTTTTGAGGAGTCACATTCTTTCCCTGTGCTGCTTATATATCAGGGAGGAAGCCTAAATTCTGGGTGGACTCCTGGAGGCTAGGATGTTTCAAGATACTAGGACGTTCGCATTACCTGAGGCATAATCACATGGCAAAAGCCCTCCAAGCTCCAGCAATCTGAATGTCCTGCACAGTCTCTGAAAAATCTAATTGATGGAAACCCTTTCTTTTCCACAACATAATTACACTGTGTCTTTAGAGAACAAATGTAGCCTCTGATGGCAGGTCCTCCTACACCAGGGGAGAGGACCTTGCCTTGGACTGTGAAGAGGAGTGCTGGAATCTAGCACAGGCAGACCTGCCATGCATGCAAAGAAACGGCAGTGCGGGGTCCCAAACCTCCAGGGGGACATGCAGAGCCAACCTCAAGTGAAGCTGAAATAACTGCACTGGCCTTCTGGGTTTTCTCACACCCTCCCACATACTTCGCTCCTGCGCCCAGTAATGCAATGCGTGGAAATAATGGGACCAAAGGGAGTAACTAGGTAAGGACACTTCCTGAAGTGAATCCTACCCAAGGTCATTATAATCATTCTCTCTCTTTCTCTCTCTCTCTCTCTCTCTCTCTCTCTCTTACACACACACACCCCCTCTATAGGAATTAGAAGCTATGAGTATAAATTGCTCATTGAAAGACAATGATAAGGATGTTAGGTTTCAGGGAAACACAGAGTTTCATGCAGCAGTTCAGCAGAGACATATCTTACAGATAAAATTCCTGGACAACACATGGCACATCAAGAAAGGGTGCCTTATAAAACAGAACTATTTTTTAATTGCTTAATTGCTCAAAGAAATGCTATGTTCATCTGTTTAAATACAGTAAATCATTGGCAGTAAGTAATTCGCACAAATGCTTTGCCCCTTGGCTGCGAGGCTCTCTCTCTACAAAGGGTACCGGTGGGGTGTTGTTCCTAAGTGAGAAAATGTGGAATAAGTGGAGCAACGGCGAAGAGAACTGGATTCTGATCCTGACTGTCACTCACTGTGGAACAGCAGGCAAGTCATTTAATCCAGTTTTGTCTCCTGGGAAGTAGGAGAATTGGATTAACACATGATCACTAAAATCATTCACAGAAATAATAGGTTCTGCTTTTAAAGGGAAAAAATAGAACTTGGCAGTAGCTAGACTGTGGCATCACTTTTTTATCTAGTCACAAAGAAGCTGGTCTTCAATTTCTTCAACCAGTTCTACCATCCCCAAAAGGGCACTCTCAGCCCTCCACGTTATTCCTGAACACAGGAAACTGAATTTTCCACACATAGTAAATATATATCCTGTGGAGTTCATTACACTGGATTTATGTATACCAGAGAGAGAGAGACAGAGAGAGACAGAGAGAGAGAGAAGCCCTGGTGGGCAGCTCAGGCTCAGGGCCGCATCCTTGATGCCAAGGCTTGATCCCCCGGTCAAGGCACATACAAGACTCAATCAATAAATACATCAGTAAGTGGGACAACAAATTAATATTTCTCTCTCTCAAATCAACTTTAAAAAAAGGATAAAGACAGGCTGTTTGTCAATCTAAAGGACATTAGTTTAAGTGAGTAGTTCTTGCTTATTGCATAACTTTATTTGGAATAAAGTGTTATTCTCTGGTCCAAAGTGTTACTTTTCAAGGGGTAACAAATCATTTCTCTCATCAATACATGTTTTTTTGCTTTTATTGAAACTAGTACTTCCAAGCAAGGCTCCTCTTTTTGCCTGAATGGTCTAGAAGACTAGCTTCCACAGTGGGGTGGGGGCTCCCCAGAGCTGTGTGTAACCAGACTGCGAGAAAAATGTACCTATGTTTTACTTTGAAAACGATAAAAATTATTTTCCTTACTACTTAATACAGGGATACACACTAGTGACTTCAAAGGTCTCATCCAAGTCTCATTCATTTCATAAGTGGTGAGCAGATTGCTGGGGGAGGGCGGAGCGGTAATACCGTCCTTTCGCCAGTACTTCGCTTTCAGCATATACCGATATTTGACAGTTAGGTGTCCCGGGTTAAGTGCATTTGCCCATTATATTATCTAGTTTAAACTAACCTAATATAACGCTCAAAGCCCAAACATAGGCTTAAAAATTTAATTCTTATAATGCAAGTGAGCAGTAAGAAGCTGACGGTGCTCCAAGTCGAAGTTCTTTATGGGTCAGATCAATGGAAAAAATAATGATAGTCAAAGAAAATCTGAGAAAAAAATGCATGCAAAATGTGGACATATATTCACTAGCATTAGCAATAAAACACACCTTAAATGTTCATTTTCTATATACTATTTTGTGGCATGTCTTTTTTCCAACATTTTCAAATGTCAAACCCATTATTAATATTCACTGAACCACCTCACCTAGAATCAGATTCTAAAGTCACTGTATCACAAAACATTAAATTGATGCTAAAATTAAATATATTCAATGATGGTGGTTTTATGATTTATAGTAGGAGCAGGTTTATTTTTGTACCATGAATAATATAATAAATAATTATTGTAAAGCAGTCATCATTCTATTTTTGTTCTATCCTTTAAATTTTTCTATATTTTATTATACAGTACATTAATATAGTAATACTAGTACATTTATGACCATAGACTCTAAACTTTCACTGATGGGTTCGTGAACAAATGTATTTGGTTATCCCTCAGAGAATAATTTAGAGCATGACTTGGAGGAGGCACTTACTATCTACAGGATTTGGGGAAAGTGTTTCAGGTTTCTCATCGTAACAATGGGAATAATAATAGTACCTAATACATATGATTTTAGTAAGAATTAAATGTGTATGTATCTTTTTAAAGGTACTTGGCAAATAGGAGGCATAATGTCCATTTGCTAGATACCCATTCATTCATTCATTCATGTTTTCATCTATTCATTCATGTTGTTAAAGTAGCGTTACCCAATCTTTGTTCTAATGTACTTTTTCTGGAAAAGTGTCTGTATAACTATGAGCAATGCTGCATACTCATCTTTTTTGGAGATTTACAAAATAAATTATTTTGTTAATAGTTTTTAAATTTCCTAAAGTAAATAAGCATGTTTAATTTTACTTAGTGCTTCATTTCTCAGATGCACTTGACCAACAAGCTTCTATTTTTTTTTTTTAGAGAACATGTGAATATGTATATCTAAAAACACAGTTTGGGAAAACTGCCTCGCTTATCATTCATGCCTTAATATTGTTCTGCTGTCTATTTGACATGAATATTTAAATTGAAGTTGGTTGATATGAATGCCCAGTGTCTAAGTTCATGCTCACAGGAGACACGTGCTTTACGTAAGTTCTGATTCTGATCATAGCATCAGATTGTGGCGCTTCACAGGAAAAAGATACCAGGACAACTAAGTCAACAATAGCACAGTGGCTTCATTAGGGATGTGAGAGAGACTCAAATTCTCAGGCTGTTAAAATAAACCAACTTAAACGTCCCTTGACCTCTCTGTTACAGAACATGAATCAGGTATGAACATTGCTGAGCACAAATTTAGCAACAGACTCTCCAGGGAGAGTTTGCAAAGTACAGTACACTGCTGTTAACTCTCTCAGAAGAATGAGTTTCCATTTCCGCCTCTGCTGCTTAAGGTTAAAGTCAGCCCAGCAGAATCGCTGTTCCCCTTTCCTCCTGGGAAACCACATTTCCTTCCAATCGCCTGTAAAAACTTTTCTAAACAGCTGTCGACATTAGCTAGCAAAACTTCTAACCCTTTCTGAAAATAGCAAACAAAGGACATGGAGAAGATTTTGAACATCCTTATTTAAAATGTCACTGCCATTTTTCCTGGTTCTTTTTATTCTTTGTGTGTGCGTGCCTTTTTGATAATCATTCCTATATTCCCCTGGAAATTCATATTTCAATATTAATGTTTCTGAAAAAGGGCATATCAATATTAGTATTTCTGAAAAAAGATATGTGTAATAAATAAAATGAAAAGCAAAATATAATGGAAGAAACTCTTTAAAATGTTTAAGAAAACTTAACAGCCTTGAATAAACAGAACTATTTCCAGTAATAACAGTTTTTGGAGCATTTAAAAAAATAAAATACAGCTTAAAAACATGTTTCATGAATCAATGAGATGTGTAAATAAAGGAAGCTATCTATGTAACTTCCTAGATCAGAAAAGAAATCTTTTTAACATTTAATTTATTCACTTGTAAGAATAAATACCGGTACATCATATCTGAAGTATAAATAATTATAAAGTCACAAATAATTTATTCTTTGGAATGGCAAACTTTTGAACAATTTCCAAATTTGTAACACTGTAAATAATATATAATTTAAGACTCTGTTCTTTAAGTTGCAGGGATGATGAAAGTTATTTTTCTTCCGAAATGCTGTCATAACTAGTTTATAAATTTCCCCAAGTTAAAAGCCAGATATTTCATAATTATATGATTAATGAGTCTGTTTCTTTAGTTCATGGGTCAGATAGAGGTCTGAGTTAAAGATTTCCTAGGGTTTATGAAAAAGAAAATATACCCTTCCACCTCCTTTTCTGCCTAAGAAAGCCTAAGTCACCCCTCCCTGGTTCCCTAACCCAGCGGTCATTTGGAGATCTGGCCTGGAAAAGGTCAGAGCCTCTTATTTTCCCATGGAGAGCCTTCCACAAACGTTCTTCCTGACACTCAGAAATGCTCATGTAACCCTCCTGCTCAAACTTTTTCCATGTCAGTACACATCCTCTACAAGCTGATCCCTTCCGCTGTGGAAGACGATTAGACGCAAGCAGAGCAAGGACCGTAGGCCAGGTACAGGGAAGGTCACAAGGGTGGAAGCCCCTGGTGCCTTGCAATGGGCGAAACAGGGGGAACAAAGGCCTCGTCCTCAAAGTAACCTGTTCTCCCCTAACATTGCACTGGTCATGTGGTTTAGACCCCCTGACATTTCATATCACTGATCGTGTTGTTTGGACCCGCCCCTGATCTCTCCTCCCCTGGCATGTAGCTAGTCCTGTGGGTTAGACCCCTTAGATGGGGAACAAACAAAGGGGAAGGATAATAGCCCTTAAGCATTAAGCCCCCAGGACAATGATAGTCACACCTTCATCAAATATATCCAGGCCTCAGTTGTATTTCAGCTCAGCTGTAAGCAGCAGAACTGGACAAACAATGTCAATCTGCTCTCAGGACCAGCTGTATTAACTAAGGAATCCCTGCCTTAGAGCCAGCCAAACAGTAGAGACCATGACTCTGAAAAGGCACACCTGGAAAACTGATGAATATTCTATTGAGATCCTCCCCTGAGACCTCCCCTCAATTCTCCACCTTTAAAAACCCTTAGTACAAAGAATCCAGCATGCCCTGCCCTTTCTCTTCCCCCTTCTCTTCCCCTCACGTGCATTATTAATATCACCTTCCTCCCTCCTAAGCTCCATGGGCCCTTCTTTTGCTTCTCTGACTTGTTTCCTGAACCCATTTCTTCCATGGCTCACTTATTTTACCTCTGTGACTTTCTAAGTAAACGTTCTCTTATGTGTGAGTCTAGGCTCTGAATTCTTTCCTAGCCAGAACTCAAGTATTGAGGTTGCTGAACCAAGGTCCAGTCGAACACTACCAGCCTAACACCCGGTGCCATCCTCGCTGCTGCCAACACAGCTATGCAGCTCCACCAACTGCTGCACAATTCTCTCCTTCCCACCTCAACTTTACCCTTCCCATGGACATGCTAAGTTTCTGAAACAACTTTCATCAACAATTATTCAAACCATTTCCTTGGCTGGGAATTCCCATCTTTTACTACTCTTTCATCTGTACCTTCAGATTCCACTGGGAATCCCACATCCTGATACTCTCAGCCGGAATTAAACTCTGCCTTCTTTAAACTCTCATAACACCTGTTTTGACCACTGGTATACCTGGGATTTTTCCGGGATTCTAGCCTATTTCCTTATTGCATCTTACTACAGATTTTCTCCCTTCAACAAGATATCTATCCCCATAAGATAAGATATTATTGAAATTAAACTGATTCCAAAAGTTATATCTTCAGCTCCAACGACTCCTCTGAGTGCCCCCACAAAAACATGCTTTTTTCCTTGCCAGCCCTGTACAGGATGATGTTATCATCATCTGCCTAGTCACTACAGCTATTTTTTAGAATCACCTTTGACTCCTGTCACTTCTGTACCCTTCACAGTCAATGGAATGTCCCAATTTGGTCAATATAATCTCACAAATGGCTTCGGCATTTGTTTGCTTTTCATCATCCTCTCGGGTCAGTGTGTGACACCAGACTGTGTTCATCTCTTGCCTGGATAATTGCACTGGGCTCTTTGCTGGTTTTCTCTTTCTAGTTAGCTTGTGGTCATTTTGCCTTTCATTTACAGCTAAAGTTATCTTTCTAAGACAACAACATGAATGACATTGAAAATGTCCTTCACAAAGGCAAATAGAATTTGAGACCTGGATTTGAAACTAAGAGTATGACCTTGGGAGAGAGACATCCTATCTTTAAGTGCCAGTTCCTTAAAGGAACTTAAGTTTCCTTTTAATGGCCAAGGAATAAAAACAGTACCTACCTCACAGAATTTTTGTGATGACTCAACAGTATAATGCATATAATGGTTTTAGGACAAAATTCATTCCATAAAAATACTCTATCAAGAAGCCTCAAATATGAGCTCTTATTATATTATTATCATCACTGTCCTAACCATCATACTGCCTAGACTCTGTTGCATTGAAAAAGTAAATTATTAACCATCATTACATAAAAATGGCCTTTATTAAAGAAATAAATTCTATAGAAACAGACAGATTGCAAATCAATGCCTGCAATTTGGAACATTTACTACTTATACCTTTGTCTATAGTATTTTTTAAAATGTATTTTTACCATTAACATTTATCCCCCTCACACCCCTCTCCCCCCACAATCACCACACGAGTCCTTTTTCCTTTCTTCCTGATTCCTCTGCCCCTTAAACAACCCCCACCCCTCCACAAGAGCTGTCAGCCTACCCTCTATCTATGAGTCTGTCTCTATTTTGCTTGTTAGTTCAGTTTGTTCATTTTGTCATTAGGTCTCTCCTCCTGCACTGTCGTACAAGCCTTTCAGTTGTATAGGAGGATAGCTGCTCTTATGGCTCCCAAAGTGAATTCAACATATGTCAAGAACTTTCTATTTTAAGGCTCATCAGTCCAAATATAAATGCCAAGTTTATTTAAATACGTCCAACTCTTTTGCTGTGATAAGGTAAAGGAACTCAGAGCTTTTAATGTAAATTAAATACTTTATTGTTGAAAATTAAAGTTTTTTATTAACCTAATCAAAAATTCAAGACACTGTATGACATGGCTGCAATGTATATTTCTAGATTTCTCTCTCTCTACTACCCCAGTTTCCCTCCCCAACACAAACACACTTTTAAGTGTCATTTCATGCAAGATCATTTTTTTCCCCTTAATTTAATGTCTTTTCTTATGGGCCTTATGATTCTGGAACTCTCTTCTTGGGTACAAACTCATGGATATGGACAAATTCTTCCATGGAAAAAAGGTCTATATTAGAGATATATTTAGTGTATTGGAGTCATTGACATAGCAAATGTATTTAAAGTCATGAGCCTGAATAAGGACTGAAGGAAATAACCCTCGGGGCATTTTATTGTTTACTGGTAGAGATATGGAGAAGGAATTAACAGAAAAGATGGGGAAGGAGCAGCCAGAGAGATAGGAGAAGGCCAGTGCAGTGTCTTTAAACCATGGAAGGAAATTATTTCAAGAAGGAGGGTATAGTATGTTGGGTCAAATGCTACTGATAGGACAAATAAGATGCGGTCTGGGAATTGACCATTGGATTCAACAATGTGCCAGTTACTAGTGATATATATTGCTTAAAGCAGTTTTTGGTGGCATGTTGGGGTTAAAGAGAAAATGGTAATACTGGAAAAACTGGGCAGAAATAAATAAGGTCTCTGTAAAGGGAAAGAAAAAATGGGTTAGTAACTCAAAGAACAATTAAGCTCCAGAAATTCTTTTTGTTCATTTTAATGGAAGAGACATGGTAGTTTAATATAGTAGAAATGCCACTGAAAATGATCCAGTAGAGAGAAGAAATTGTTTACACAGAACAAAAGATTTTAGATTATTGTGTATAAGCAATGACAGAGATTTAGAAAACAAGAAAAGATGTAGCTGGGAGCAAGGAGAGATCATCTATCTATTTATCTAGCTAGCTAGCTACCTACCTCTCTATTTCTACTTACCCACTTACCTACCTACCTACCTATCGAGAAAGAGTTCTTTCATGTAAATAGGTAAAACATGAGACAAAAAGTATAAAATGGGCAAATAATGTAAAGAAATAAGTAAAAAAATAATTGTTCAAGTGAAACATGGAAAGATGCTCCAACTCATTAATAGTAAAAGAAAGAAAAATAAGCTGCCATTTATCACCTAAAAAACTGACAAAGATTAAAAATAAGATGGTATCCATTGATGGCGAAAGGAAGGCCCACAATTGAAATGAAAATTAGTAGTTCTAGAAAACTCTGTGAAGTACTTAGAAGATCAAAAATATATATACTCTAATACTGTAAATAGATTTTAAGAGAATTATCTTCAAGGACTATTAGACAAAAGTCCTAAGGTTTGTGTTTAAGAATGTACAATGCACATTTTTATAATAGCTATTATAAAACAATCTAAATGATTATTGATATGATTGTTAAATAAATGATGACACAATTTTGTAATGAAACATGTTCCATTGTATGGTCCAGTTAAAAGGATTCCATGTGCTAATTGTCAGATGTAAAAAAATATCCAAGATATGTTAAGTACAAAAAGTAGATTGTGGACTATTCTGTATTTAAAATCTGATTTTTATTGTGATAAGTTTGCATGGTGACAGAAGATTACTATGATTAGTGGGGTGATCAATCACCTTATAAGGCTTAAAAATGTTGAATCACTGTATTGTATACTTGAAATTAATATAACTAATATAATATTTTATACCAACTATACTTAAATTAAAAAATTATTTAAATATCTTGTTCTTAGAAATAAGTGTGCTTTTGTGGTTGTGCGAGTGCTTGCACTTGTGTATGTGTATGCGTGTATGGGTGCTTCTGTTTATTTAAGGTGGAAAGACAGACACCAAATTGTTAACAATGGTGATTTTATCTGGGGGTGAAATATTCAATGCTTTCATTTTATATTTTATATATTGCTCAATCACTTACTGTAAATACTTTTATGTTTTTCTATTAGTTTTATAATTTAAAAGTGCAAACCTTTTTTTAGAAATGGAAAACTGAAGAATAAACAATAGAACAGGGGTACACTCTAGATTTCATCTTTTAGGTGGACACTAATGGATCACAGGGTGGGAGCAAACATCCATTGAAGGGGTTAAGAAAGACTTACTAGAGGAGAGAGTGGAATTGCTTCTTGAAATAGGTGTAGTTATTCCTGAAATAGGTGGAGAAGGGAGGACAATAACACTTCAAGTTAAGAGAATTGGGTGTTTTGGTGCTAAAGGGTGGATCAAAAGCGTGGGTTTAAAGAAAACCAGTAGTGATAAAGATGAAAAAGAAGGAATGGGGAAGAAGAGTCTACAGGACCCAGCAATCCATTAAATATTCCTGACAAAGATAAACTTAATGATAGAATGCAGTTTTCCAGGTTAGATAATAACACTAATCATGAAGCTAGGGAACGCAAGATGCAGAGCAGCTTGAATGGAGAAGTTTCTACATTTTTATTTATTTGACACAAGACGTTTGAGATATATGTGGACTGATGTATGTATAGGTTCAGGCTCTGGGCATGAGATGGAGCCCTCTGTTAGCTTGTTACCTGCTGAAAAGGAAGCCTGGGCTTTGGGGAAAAGAACGGGGTAACCGCAGAGAGCTTCTTACTCAAACCAATCACTTTGGGCTTTTCTGGATTTTACACATTGCTGTGAATCCTCCATCAGACCACTTTTCAGAACCCAGTTGATGAGTCACATTAATATCAGATGAAGCTACTCACTCAACTCATTCTTCCTAAAGCCACCCTCCCTGAGACTAACCCAACCATAAAATAAGCAAGTTTTGCATTTTCTCTGAAAGTGGCTATGGATTGGCTGAGTATCTTCTAGATACAAGTAGTAGGTAAACCCTCTTACAAACAGGATTCCATTTAACCTTCACAACCTATTGTGAGGTAGATATTATTATCCTAAACTTGTAGATAAGACACTAAAGCTCAAAGACTGAAGAACCAATCATAAATGGCAGAGACTCCTCCAGTCAAACTTTATCCCATTCTAAAGTTTAAATCTTTATTGATTAACTTCTGCCCTATTGTTCCCATACTTGAAAAAATGTTACAGGGTTTCTTTAAAAATGAACAGAAATAATCACACAAACTGAAACAAAAGAAAGGGGTGAGGGGAAGCTTCTACTCTCCAATCCCAGTATCAACCTAAAGAAAAAGAAAAAAGACTCATGGGCATGGACAAATGTGGCGATCGCGGGGGTGGGGTGGTATAAGGGCCTACATAGTAATGGAAAAAATACAATAAAAAATATTGAGAGGGGAAAAAGAAAAGAATACTTCCATGAAGCTTTCTAGGAAAATCCCTTGACAAAATGATAATTTTCAGAACATGTCTTTCTTAGAACTAGTTATCCGATATCAACGATTGTCTCATGGCTTTAATGTTGATAGATTTCAGAGCAGAAACTTAGCAGTGTTACCTGTGTGTGAAATCAAAGATGATAAATAAATATGTCAGTGTTATCTATGGGAAACAAAGGTATCTGGTGTGGTACTTTTAAATCGCTAAAAAACATTAAGGACTATGCCCTGGTCCAGTATTCAGTTGGATAGAGAGTCATCCCAATACGCCAAAGTTGTGGTTCAATCCCTGGTCAGGACACACACAAGAAGCAAATAATGAATGCATAAATAAGTGGAACAACAAACAAATGTTTCTCTCTCTCTTTCAAATAAATGTAAAAATCAGTTTTTTAAAAGAGAAAGAAAAGATGCATATATCACGACTCAAAAAAATTAATGACTAATATTGTAAACATTCAAGACACTGAGAAAGAAACGCCATTTTTGTCCTCAAAAACTGCTTATATCTGGAGAAATGAAAAGGGGAAGATGATGCATTGTTTTTAGTTAGGAGTGTCAAAAAACAAAATAAAACACCAAAACTTCCTGTGGCCCTGCTTCCCCTCCAGTGCAATGGAAATATTTTGAATATGCCATAATAGATACAAAACCTCAGTATCTCATTATAGCCATGGCCCTTCTCAAATATGTTCATCGCTTCCTTCCCTCCAAGACCATCATATAAATGATCATTTTAGATATCTCAGAATTTATTTTTTACAAACCCTTTCTCTGCTTCAATGACATATATCTTTTTTAGTAATTATAACTTGTCTGTCCAAACTTGTTTCACCAAACAATATAAGAATCAGGGATGAGCATGAGTCTGGTTGAAGGGTACATAGAAGGTATTTAATATATAATTATAGTATATAATTTATGATCTCTAGCAGCATTAAAGCAAGGATAGGCCTCTCCAAATTAGGAAATGCACTTCTAACACTCTTAATTAAAACAAAAAATAATTTAGCTCTAAGTCACAATATAAGCTCTTACTTTTATTTGTTAAGCTGTGTAGTTATTTCTGCACCCCTTGGTTATCTTATAAGGCCCTAAGGTATCTTCTTACTCTGTAGTTCTAACTACTGAGACGGCGTCACACTTACACATTCAGATTTTAGCCCGAGAGTGTGTGTGTGCATTGCTCATTGCTTTTGCCCACAATATTTCTTTCCAGATAGCCCAAGTTTCATGATATCCAAAATTTTAGCAAACTAGACAAACATTTTCTTGGCCATTGATCTCATAATTATTATCAAAAGCTATGGCAAGGTTCTGCCATCAATTGCTAGGTAAGGCAGAGCTAATTAGAAAATAAGACTCAAGATTCCAGCCAAACTCACCTGCCAAGTCAGAACTCAGCCAAGTGTAAACACAGTAAAACATGATTTGCATTGAGTTGAAAGTAGTGACCAAAAGGGGGAGGGGGGAAGGAAATGCACCACTCAGCTAATGTGAACCTATCACTCTCTTTCTCTTTTTTAAAAATAAAAAGTCTGCTATGAAATGATTCAATGTCACAAGCTCCCTACCATATTTTTGTCAGACATAGGCCCTAGTGAAAACAATATCTATTTTTATCATTAAACCTTATAAAAGGAAACTTGATACCCTTTTTTTAAACCCGGGAACTCTCGATTGCAAAGCTCCATTATTTGGTGAGGGGTAGTCTCTAGAAGGCAAAGAGTTAAAGACGTCATTTTAAATGACAAAAGCTAAACACTCTACCCCACTTTCAGTCTCTTCTATTCATCCTTTTCATTGTGACCGGTTTCAGCTTTCTAAGCTCTTCAACTACCTGCCCCTCATTTATATTCCTAGGCCTGCCTGGTTATTTTGCATCTGTGTGCTAATGTTGATGAGCTTCCTTCTCTGGGGGGAGGGGAGAGGAGGAAACCGCCTCGCTGGAGCAGGGCTGGGAGTGAAGGTGCTGGGTTTGCCCAGAAAGTTCTGCTGAATTTTAACCTTGAATGCCTCCTACAGAGCTTCTAACAAAGCCTTCCTGATTTTGAGAAATAGGACACCCTGTTAAAACTCCTGTGTTGACACACATTGGAACCAAATTGGTTAGCCAAAAGTGAAATGTGGATTTAGGGAAATTATTAGTTAGAATAATAATAACTAAAGAATAATAATGTGCAAGACCTTCAAAGCATATGAATGCCTCAGGAGAGCTCTTATAATTAATGAAAAGGATAGATTTACTGCTTTGGGTAGGGGGAGGAAAGAAGGGAAATGTTAAATATTTTACCAAAAAAGAAAAGAGAATATTTTTCTCCATTATTAATAGAATATGGGGAAACAAAATGTTCACAGATAATCACTTTAATTAAAATAATTGTATCAGACATCTTTGTAGTTTACAAATATTAATGTCCTAATTTAGTTACACCCGATGTTTCATTCTGTTTCTGAGGGCATAATTCAACCCAACTAAATGAATGAAATACTTCTGATCTGCCATTTATAAAGCAAAATAACCCTGTACTTTCATATTAGTAACAGAGTAAACAGCAGTGAAAAGGAGACAGCTCCATAAAGAATAATTAGTACATGTAGCACAGCTTTTAATTAACTAAAAAGGTTGCCAAAATACCCACTGGAAGAAGCCACTATGACCCACAATAGAGGTATACTTGTTAACCAGCAAGCTGGGAGAAAATTTTATTTTTCTAGAACTTTATCCAAATTGAAAATTCTAATGAAGGATAGACTGTCACTAGCTTTGTTTGATCCATAATTGTTAGATGCTGCGTGGCCCTTTTTGAAAATGAGAATAAATTCATATCATTTGACATTTAAAATGAATTAAGATGCATGCCTGACAATGTCTGAGGGAGAATGCAAAAGAATTTAGGGGAAAAGCCATTCATTCAGGATATTGCAATTTAGTGAACAGAATTCTAAAGCAGAAGATCAGAAATCAGAGATCAATATGTAAACTTTGCATCTAATACAGGCCCTTCAAATAAACATGGACTCTGAGATTTGGCATGTCCTTGAACTTTCTGTCTCAGTTCTTTTATTTCTAAAATTAATTTAATTCTAAAAGACAGAATGACAAAAATGACAAAAAATTTAAACAGCTTTAAAAATATCAAAAAGGGGATTATTGTTTTTCTTCTAATGGTGCAAGTAGTTACTGGTTGATTTACTCCCATTTCTTCTGCAGTTTTACTAATTTAACCTAGTAATTAATATCTGCCCTCTCATGCTGTGTGTATTTTCACCCTATAACATGCTTAGTAGATTCATCTTGAATAGCAGTAGACTATACAAAACAAATACAAGAATTCACAATAAATGAAAACAAATAATGCTTAGATCTAAAGTCTTTGGTTAACCTAACAGACATAGTCTTCAAGCACACCAGAAAAAAATGTGCTTCTTATCTAATCGCCCAAGTCAGCCCTGTGATTAGAGTCTAAACTACACTCTGAAATGGATTTTCCCTGTCAGATCAGGTCAATGGCCTTATATTTGAAAGCTGTGAAAACTAGCCATTCTATTAATTTATTATTTATTCCATTATTCATGTGTTAATGCTTGTTAACATATTTTGTGCCAGGTACTAACTATGTCAGGAGGATGTGTACTGTTAGAGCATTAAAGTTAAGCAAAGATGGTACATATATTGTGGGGGACCAAAAAAAATGTTTCTTTCATCCTTCTGAGTTATTTGACTGGTCTAACAATCAAATGAACATAAAATAGATTAACAGGGGAAAACAAATTGCACATATACAGTGGGCGCAGGGGGCACCATAAGAACATGAGACTCAAGGACAGGTCAGTCAATTGAGGCTTACATGCTATTCTGATCTAAGAAATGGGATCGGGCCTAGGGCTTCAAAGAAGAGAAGGGTTATTCACAGGGCAAAGAAGAGCAGATGGTTGGTAATTAGATGTTTCTCCTGCCATGCAGGTAGACCATTCAAATAAAATTTATTTCTAGTAATAGCTCCCTTTCTGGGCCAGGATCCCTATCTAAATTCTTTTAGGTAGTTAAGGAAGAACTAAAAGTTTTTCTTGAATCTGCTGGGTCTTGATTGTCTTCAGCTCAAATAACCCATGTGTCAAAGTGGCACATTTAGGGGACATTTGTTCTGAACTCCTTCAATGTAATACCATCACAGAGTAAGTAATAAGCTAAACCTTAGGCATGTGTACAAGAAACTATGAAAGTTTAGAGAACAGATAAGAAACAAAAACTAAGCAAAACCAGAGATGACAGAGAAAGTTTGACGGAGAATATTCTGAAGCTATCAACCCAGATATTCCAGTATGTAAATTCTGATTCCTGGGAATATGCAATCAGAATCTCTTACTTTCTCATGGGGAAGTTACAAATAATAATAAGGATAAAATTTCAATTCACCTCATGATGTTGGATTGGAATAGGAGGTATTGGAATAGACTCTGGATTTCAATGTAGAGAGATATAAATAGAAATAAAAATAGATATTAATATGTACGTACAAGTTCAGCCCAGAAAGTATCCATACATATAATAAGAAAAATAGAGACATTTATTGAAGAAGATATAAGATACAAGAAACACTGTACATAGGACAATTACACCTCAGTCCCCTTCAAAGTAGGCACCTTAGTACCTAACACTGTTCTCCCAATCGCCGTCAGCTGCCCCGTCGCATTTTCCTTAATCTCGCTGATGGTCTTAAAGCTCTCCTATTTCAAAGGTGATTTTAGTTTTGGGAAAACTAAAAACCGGAAGCCAAAGGGTGCCAAATCTGGGCTGTAGGGGTATTGAGTCACCTGGGTGATTTGATGTTTTGCCAAAACACTGCACAAAACATGATGCGTGAGTAGGCATGTTGTCGTGATGAAGCTGCCAATCACCAGTTGCCCAGAGCTGCAGCCTTTTGAATCACCCGAATAGTTTCTGCGGAGGAATGTTCAAGCTTAATGCAAAATTTGATGTAGATTCATTGCTCTACATGCTCAGTCATTTCAAATGTGATGACCACACAGTACACATGCTCACTCAACGGCATCTACTGTCCCCACTGACTAGTACAGTGAAGTCGTCATTGTTCACACATGGGCATTCCAGTCCACTCTCCTTGGCGGTCAGGCTGCATGGATGTCACGCAAACAGTTCTCATTATATTAACAATGGATGGACTTTTTCTGGACAGACCTTGTTGTAGATACATATATTACCTAGTTTTTTAAAAAGGCCTGGGAACAATATCCTAATGGCAAAAAGCACAGCTAGCACTCAAATCTGGGCTTCTATTTTACTCTCCGGACAAAAGAAATGAGAGAACCTTGAAGAAATGGCTGATTCTAAGGCTGTTGTTCCAGAAAGCAGCTGTACCAGAAAGTAAGCAAACAAACAAAAACAGATGTTAAGGTATTAAATGGACACAGCAGCCAGTTTAAATAGGTTCCCACTGGCCAAAATAAAGGTAAAATTAAATAATAACATTGAAGGAACCAAAGTTTTGCCACCCTTAACATGAGGCATATTAATAGGAGAAAAACAAATTTAATTATGTATGTACAGGGGTTGGGGCAAAACCCTTTTTAAGATAATGATTTTAAGCTGTTTATTACAAAACAAGACTCAGAGAGAACTTTTGACCTTTCTCCATTTCCTGCCCAAGAGATCGAGATAGAACTTACTTTAGGAAATGAACCTTGGCTTAATCCCATTAAGAATCTTCATTTTAGCATTAGTCTGAAGACTCCAAGCCTGCAACCCATTGTTTCTTAGCTTCCAGCAAGAATTTCCTTGCCATGTTGGTTGCTCTTCCTCAAATGCATTCTCATTTCTGAAATCTGATACCTCATTCCTCCACTTTCTTCTTTGTCCAAAAATGTCACCTATATCCAATGTTGCCTCCCTGTCTTTAGAATGTTCATGCTTATGTGAATTCCCCATGCACACGTATTAATATTTGACTTTCTCTTGTTATTCTATCTCTGTTAATTTGATTATTAGCCCAGCTAGAAGAAGTTAGAAGGCAGGACGAAAAGTATAATCTTTTTTAACCTCCCCACAATATTAATGGATTATAAATCATTGACTAAAATACAATAGAAATCTATAATACTGACATTACTTAATGAATGAATAAACTGAAACTTTAATAAATAATAGGATATTTCATCCCTTAAAGTAATTTCCCCCACAAAATACTTTTAGTTATTAAGGAGCAAAAATAACTTCATAGGATGAAAACCTGTCGGACATCACTTTAGATTAAAGTGTGGCCCTGACCAATGAGGCTCAGTTGCTTGGGTGTCCTTCCAGAAAGCGAAAGGCCGTAGGTGCAATACCCAGTCAGGACATATGCCCGCATTGAGGTTGGTTCCCGGTTGGGGATGTTAGAAAGGCAACCAACCCATGTTTCTCTCTCACATAGATGTTTCCTTCCCTCTCTTTCACTCTCTCTAAAAATAAATAAATAAAATCTTCTTTAAAAAAGAGATTCAAGTATATATCAAGTATATATCAAGTATATGTAAGCTACTAGATATGGTACAATGAGAAGAATGTAGCATTACCTGTTGTAGCACATAGATGTTTCCTTCCCTCTCTTCCACTCTCTCTAAAAATAAGTAAATAAAATCTTCTTTAAAAAAGAGATTCAAGTATATATCAAGTATATATAAGCTACTAGATATGGTACAATGAGAAGAATGTAGCATTACCTGTTGTTGTGATATGCTTGTCAAAGATACATAACCAGAGTCTAATCAATAGGAAACAACAGAAAAAGTGGAAATTGAGGGGTAGTGTACAAAATAACTTGCCTATAATTTTCAAAAAACTGTTCTAGAATGAAGGAGAGTAACGAGACCTGACAGCTACAGGAAATGTGTGATTCTGAACTAGATCCATTTCTCGTAAAGAATATTATGGGGTCAGTTGGTAAATGTGAAATTGGGTCTGAGGATTAGATGATGGTCATGTATCATGGTTAACTTCCTAATTTTGATGATTATACTGTGCTTATAGAAGACAATGTCTTTACTTGTGTCAGATATATACCTAACTACTTGGTGGTGATGGAGCATCAGACCAGCTACTTACTTTCAAATGATTCAGGAAAAAAGTTCTTTGTTTTACACTTGCAACTCTTGTACATGTTTGAAATTCTCTTGAAACAAAATTATATTTTACACTGCTAAAAATAAGATCTGGAATTCTGTTGTTAAGTTGCCTTGGGTCAAATCCCAGTCGTCTTGGGTAAATCCTGCAACCTCTCCAAGTTGCTGTTGCTTTCTCTATGAAAAGGCTAGAAGAACCGTACATATTTAAGGAGACAGTTTTAAAGTTTACATTTAAAGAAAGGCCCTCCTATAGTCTCTGTCTCTTAGGAAATTTTATCATTCTTCATTAGAGATTTCTTTTCCTTACTTGTTTTTGTATGGAATAAAATGAAGGGTTTAATCAGTTGGTGTGTAAATAATTACCAATTAGAATGCATGTAGAGGTCAATTTTTCAAATTGAAAGATGAAACATTATACATTGTTTAGTCATTTATTAAAGAAACTTATCTTTCATCTTCAGTTTTGAATCCAAGATGTTTTCCAGTTCAAATCCATCACATGACTAATATAATTTAGTTTAACCATATTATGCTTTCATGTACTCTAAATGCCTCTATAATAACGTTGGATGCTGCCAAGTTCCAGCTGTGGAAATGTCCATTTATAAATACACATACATTTCTACTGTCAGAGATATTCAAATGCTATGGATATCGCAGTGGCAGACACTATGTCCAAATCAACAACAAAAGATGACAAAATAAATTTTCATGTTCATAAGGTAATAGATGCAACTGAGAAAATTCAGCATAGTGAAAAAAAAAAGATGTATTAGTTTTTTATTGCTGCCCTGACAAATTACCATGCATTTGGCTTAAAACAATATCTTTGTAATATCTCACAGTTCTGTAGGTACAGATCTGGGTGGGCTTGGCTCAATTCTTTGCTCAGGCTTTCACAAGGCGAAAGACAAGGTTATCAAGGCTGGGCCCATATTTGGAAACTCTGGGGGAGAATCACCTTCTAAGCAAGCTTACTCAGATTATTGGCAGGATCCAATTTCTAGTACATACAGGACCATAGGACCAAGGTTTCTGTTTCCTTTATGATTTCTGTCTAATCATCACCCTCAGCAGCTCCCAACCACCCACATTTCTGGTCATGTAGCTCCTTCCACCTTCAAACCAGGAAATGGTCTGTCAAATTCCTTTCACACTTTGAATCTCTTTCACTTTCTCTTCTGTGCATCTGGAGCAGTCCTTTGCTTTTTAAGGGTTTGTGTGACTAGGTCAGACCCACTTGGATAATCTCCTTTAGTTAAGACCAACTGCACCATATAACACTATCAAGGGAGTAATGTCTCATCACATTCATGGGTTGCAGCAGCTAAGGTGTGGGATCTTTGGGATCATCTCTAGAAATTCAGCCTACTGACATAATTTATTCCAAGTATGGTTTACATAGAGTGGGGAAAACAAGTAATGCACCATTCTGTAAAACAATATTTAATTTTTGACAGGTGATATAGAGGCATATTTCCTCTAAATGTTGGTAACATAGGAACATATACAAAAATTATAAGTTAGGAAAACATTGAACCAATTATAAAGAGAATCATCCTCAATGTTATTTTTCTTGTATATAAATTTAACATAGGTACCTGTAAAGACCTTTGAAATTACAGACTCTATGTCTATGTTCTTAGAAACAACCAAAGTCTATTTCAATTTTAAATTAGGAGTTTAGGTTTAGTGAAAATAGAACTATACAGTATTACATATTTAATATCTTTCACATCTTCTCTGGTTCTCATTCTTAACCGCCACCTTGGCCAAATTATCATGTACCTAGATCTAAAAGGCAGAGGGAGGAAAGGATGGCTTACTTGGAGGAGCACTAAAGATGCTAGAGTCACCATCATCACTGTTGTCCACCTCAATTTTATCTTTGTTGTCATAATGAGGAAAGCATTGAAACTGTTCAGAGAATTGTAGATGAGAAAGTGGAAAACAACTAAACTGGGCAATTACAGATGCTCAGAGTAGTGTAAACAGCAACCCTTAATATAAACAATAACCTGCATGTTTACATGCCTTCACACACACCCGCCAAGCTTGCCTGAATCTGGCCAGCCCCTCCCCCATGGTTCTATAGCTCAGAGGCTTGGCTTAGGTGGGGTTGGAAATGCCCTAGAATGGCTCTTTGTTGGTTTTCCCTCATGCTAGAGCCTAGTTTTGCTGTGAAGCAAAGTGCTATTGAATTTTCTCACTCAGGCAGAACACTCAACAGGAAGGAAGGAAGCAGCCATTCTTTCTGGTCCTATTGTCTGACCACCCGGCTTAAGCAATCAAACAGCTCTGTGGCCATAGCTGGGTGCTTACAAGGCTGTTGGTTTGTTTTTTTTTTTTTCTTCCCCTGGTAGGCACTGGGGAAGGAACCAGTGATGGAGTGATGGACGGAAACAGCCAGTTTATGGCTGGATGGATGGAAACTGGCTGTTTATGGTTTTCACTAATTTTTGATACAATCTGATGGCATCTTTTCATGGCTCACTCTCAGATACTCATTTTCAAATAGGAAAGTGGAAAGAGAGTCAAACATGAGTGAAAATGTACACATTTTGGAAGTGGGGTAGCTATAGACTGGGCTTTCTCTATAAATGTATTGTGAAAATAGGAACAAGTAAACATTTTATATCACTAATAAATTTAGAGATTAGTCATCATTTTTGTGTGATAATGTTTAATGTGCTTCTAGCCTTCTCTTTTTCCTTGCTGCCCTTCATTTTTGCTTTAAAAAAATTAATAAAATAAAAATAAAGATCCTACCCTGCTTATTTCAAAATGTTAGTGTAATAATTAAATATGTGAATAGCTAAATAGAAAAATAGTGCATAATTCTAATATATATGCATTATCAGGACTCTTCCAAGGAAAACATGCCATTAAAATGAATATCCAACATGAGAAAGAAAACAATAAAAACTAAGAGTTACTGAATAAAAATAATAGTTTTTGTCATTTCTAAATTATTGACAGCTACTTTCAAAGCTTGAAAAGTTTCTACAGAAAACTATATCTTTAGGGTTCCCACAAGAAGACAATTAGTAGAAACCTATCCTTGGCAGCAAATAGTAGTAGGGTATAACAATTTTTCTTCTAAACATAATTCTCAATTTCTAAGTGCAGTTTTAAAATGTATTTATTAAAAGACCAAAACCTCATGTGATTCTTATTCTTTTACATATTAATTTTAGGGAAAATGAACATTTAAAAATCAAATAAAATTTAAAGCATAATTATAGTTTTATTTTGTGGGGGAAATGGTGCTTTTACTAAAATGAGCTTTAACTGTAAGCTTTTTTTTTTTTTTTGACAAGAGTCCTAAGTGCTGTAATGATTACAGTCATTTCTTAGGAAACTCAGAAGTCATGCAGAGTTTAAATTCCCTTGGGGTATTTGGGGACTGTCTGATAGTCCCTGAGGGAACTATGTTAGTAATAATTTTTAACACTGAAGTGTTGGAGAACAGGTAGTAGCTTTTGAGCAGTGAGTCATTCATCAAGGCTGGGGATGTCCTCTAAGGAATACACTAAGGAAATATTTGTATTTGATTTGGAAGAATTCTTCCTCTCTAGGGATCCCATGTCAGGGCATATCTGTGGCTACTTCATTGATCAAGAGTCCTAGGGTCTAGAGCAGAGCTCTGGAGGGCATATAACCCACCAGAGACATAGCCTGCTGAACATGGGGCCTTTCCTCTTTGATGTGCCACTTTTAGAAGCTGAGCAATGGTGCCAGGCTCCTCTTCTTGGCCATGTTCGCTATTCTTCTCAATAGCAATTCAGCATTTGGCTCTGTCAGTGTAATTTTCCCAAGTAGAAGTCCAAAGCAGCTCTTCTCCAGAAAAAGATTGAGGACCGTCTAATGGAGAATCTGTTTCATCCTGCTCCTTCAGGAGATCCTGATTATAAAGCCAAGGCCATCAGAACTGTGAAGAGAGCTCTCAAAAGATGACAGACTGATAGGGGTTTGGAGGGAATAATAATCTCTCAAATGTAGGTTAGGCATGGATAGTCTCTTGTGCTATGGTTTGTGGGTGGGGGATGATGCTTGGAGAGCATCCAACCCTCAAAAAACTATTTACCGAGTTAACCCAGTGTCAAAACTTCATTGTTTTGAGGTTATTCCTTTGGGTTAAATCATTCCTTTGGGTTGAAATCATTTCTCCCTTTAGAATGAATTTGTTCTCCAGGCTTTCTTCTTAGGGAACTCAGGAGTCATGCAGAGTTTAAATTACCTTTGACAACCCCAGAGTTTGCTGAGTAATGAGAGAAGTTGTGCTGAAAGAGAGAAAAGTTACCCAAGACAAAGGAGGGGCACTGAAAATGACAGATTTTTCTTCTTTTACATTTTTGTCTATCGTCCCTCATCTAAAGCTTTATTCCCTGAAGTTTTAGGTAGGAAAGTAGGAAGGGAAGGTGATTAGACTAACTGTGATAGGATTGTTCTGTTGTGCCGCAGATAGGACACATCCTCTCCTTAGATGTGGAGACCATAGATCAACGCAACAGTCCATTGAGAGTCATCTGTGAATCTCTTATGACTCCACAATTCCATTCCTACTGAATTGCTTTCTTGGCAACTACTGTATACATGATTCACAGGAAGCCTGTTTTCAACTTATAAAACATTTAATATGAATTGCTTTCATCTTCTTTCCATTTCTATTAAAAAAAAACAAACAACAAACCCAATTGAACACTTTCAGCTACCTCAACAGGCAGCTTTATGGCGTTTCCCCTAACCAACACTCTTGTCTGGGGGCAAAAATAAATTAAAGTAAATTAAATGAAAATATTAGATTGGCTGCTTTAACAGAGATAAAGACAAACCAAGCTCCCACCCTATGCCCCCCCCCCCGAAAAAAATACTACCAAAAACACAAAGCAGCTTCCTCTCTTAAGTAAAATCCTAAAATGGTGTGTAATTCAGGCAAACGGAGTGCTCTGATCCATGAAATTATGTAAGCATTCTCTCACCTTCATTGGCACCCCGACATTTCTCATCTCCTTGAATTTTTACAATGTTTCTCTCCTCCATCCCCATCTCTTGCAACTTTTTGTAGCCACTTTCTTTGCTCTGGCTCCCATGCCCCAGGTCAATGCCGAACAGCTATGAGAAAGTGTTAACTGAACTGTCAAAATTCCTCTCCTTCTCCTAAAAACTTTTCATTTACAGTTTCTGTTTTATGACTATAACTTTCTTGTTTTCTACCTCTCCTATCATCTTTTTGTGTCCGACCCCGTTCTTTACCATGTCAGCTGTCATTGAACATGTGTGCTTTTGTACTTGTTTCCAATAGTCAAAGGATTTTCAAGTTTTGTCCCTCCTTAGATTTTCCCTTTTCTACTTCCATTCTGCCAATCTATTGAATTTTGTTTTGAATTAATGAGATAAGCATGATTTTTGTATGCTCTCTCTTGATACATACACATACACTACAACACCCAACAGGATCTCCTACCATATACATATACATACATATTTATTTATTTATTTATATGATATTTCACTGTTTATTTGCTTTTACAGCATGTGTTCAACTTGATTCTATCCTTTCCCCTTGAACAACACCATTACAAAATATTTTATATTCTCCAAAAGAATTCTACGTGGAACACAGTCATAGAACACCATATATATGAATAGGCGATCTTTTCTTTACATCTTATTTTTTCACTATAAGATGGTTTTTATATTTGATACTTCTTACTCAGTATTCATTCTTTCATTTATTAATACTTATCAAGTGCCTTCTATGTTCAATTAATTGTGATAATTATCATGGGGAGACAAATACGTCTAACACATAATTA
Source organism: Pteronotus mesoamericanus (assembly GCF_021234165.1). Taxonomy (NCBI): domain Eukaryota; kingdom Metazoa; phylum Chordata; class Mammalia; order Chiroptera; family Mormoopidae; genus Pteronotus; species Pteronotus mesoamericanus. The sequence continues at coordinate 33,974,330 of NW_026555285.1, read as the reverse complement.
TATGCTTAAAGAATCCCCAAACGAGGCATAAATAGACACGAGCACAGATAATTTCAATTTAAGGAAGAAGTGGTAAATTTACCTATCTCTTCCAAATAACACATGTTGCTTATATGATGAAAAAAATTCAAAGCATGACTGAGAACTAAGCCAAAGTTCAATAGCATGAGTTTGACATGGATACCGTTAATAGGGTTTCTTCCTTTCTCTAATCATGCTTTTCAGCCTGGAATTAAATGTGGAGAAAGTGAATTATGGGAATAACCAAAGATTGTGTATTGGTATAACAGAAACAGTGGTGCATCAAGGGGCAAAGAGACTGGAGACCAACTCAACTAAGTATAGTAAAGATGCATGAACCACAAAGGGATTGGCATGTTGAAAGAGCAGATAGGGGTTTCCTCAAAAATAGATACAAATAGTCAGTGAGTACACAAAAAATGCTCAACATCATTATTAATTAGGAAAATGGAGATCAAAACTACAATCTACCACTTTACACCAACTAGGATGTTAATAACAAACAAGAAACAAAATGGAAATAAAAAGTGTTCATGAGAAAGTAGAGTAATTGGAACTCTCAAACATTTTTGGTAGGAATTTAAAATGGTGTAGTCTCTGTGGAAAACAGTTTGGTGATTTCTCAAAAGGTTAAGGATAAAACTACCATATGACTTAGCAATGCCACCCCTAGGTATATATCCAAAATAACTGAAAACAGGAATCTAAACAGATATTTGTATGCCCAAGTTCATAGAAGCAATATTCATTATAGCCAAAAGGAGAAAACAACCCAGCTGTCCATCAATAGATGATGAATAAATAAAATGTAGTGCATACATATAATGTTAACATTATTTAGTCTTTAAAAAGAATGAGATTTTGCCCTGGTTGGAGCGGCTCAGTAGATGGAATGCCAGCCTGCGTCAGGGCACATGCCTGCATTGCAGGCCAGGTCCCTGGTTGAGGGGTGTGAGAGGCAACTACACATTCACGTTTCTCTCCCTCTCTTTCTCCTTCTTTCCCCTCTCTGTAAAAATAAATAAATAAAATCTTAAAAAAAAAAAAAAGAATGTGATTTTGATATATGTTACAACATCGATGGCCTGACATTATGCTTAGTGAGATAAGCCAGACATAGAAGGACACACACTGTTCGATATCACTTATATGAGGTATTTAGCATAGGCCAATCCATAGAGTCAGAAAGAAGAATAAAGATTCTCAGGGACTGTGAGGAGGTGAGAAGGAGGCACCATTGTTCATTGGGTACAGAGTTTTTGTTGAGAGTGATGCAAATGTTTTGGATATAGAGAATGAAGATAGTTACACATGGTTAAAATGATAAATATTGTTACATACATATATTAAAACACAGAAAAGTTCTAAAATAAAAAAGCACAGATAGAGTTATGGAACAAGATACCTAAAGAGAAGAAGAAGCAGATCTCATAAGGTTTAAAAAAGGAGGAAAATTTTAAGAGAGGGTTCAATATTATTTTTAACAAAAATGATTCTGTATCTGGTAGGGACATAGGTTACATAAAAAATAAGTGGAAAGAAAATAATTGTAGAATAGTTTTGGGGGTGAAATTGCCAATATTGGGTGCAAAAATAGTGGGCCTTGTAGCCAGACCGCTAATGGATCACAGCTAATCCCTTCTCTAGGCGTTGCCCTTGGTGGAGAGCCCAGGCAAAGTCTGCATGTCATTACTGCTCAAGGCAAGGCTGCAAAAACCGGGTTCCCTTGTCTTGATTTGGAAGAACTAAAGGGCCACCCAACCCCAAAGCTCCAGGTAGAATTGGTTGGGGGTCTCTGTCCCAACTGTAATATGGTTTCCATTTCTCTGTCCTCTTTCCCAATTCTGCTTCTTGCACTTTTACAGGTGTTTTTCTCTCATGTACACACCAATAAACCTCCCGCATGGGAACCTACATTTGAGAATATGTTATCCTGGGAATGCAACTAAATCAGAAATCAGATTGCAATCCTACCCCATTAAGAAACATGCATTCCTTATTATTTAAAAAAATGCAATTTTGCCGAATACAATTTTGACAGCAGGAAAGATTAGATTAGGGTGTTTTTTTTTAACACCTCCATCCACATTAACTTACAACTCTAATATTCAGCTAATACTTGTTGACTGCATACTATGTGCAGACTTTCTACCAGGAAAACAGATATATGAATTAGAAAGTCCAATGAAGACTATTAAATAATAGAATATCACTATCCTTCTATAAATTGTAAACAGTAATTTGCCTCAAAATTTAATGTTATTTAAAGGTGTTACCATTAGTTATTTTTTCTAATTCCGGAGGGACAGAATTTTCTGTTAAAATGATCTGCTGTTAGAAAGCTAACAGGAATAGCCTTTATCAAAGAGATACGATCTAGGCAGCCCTAGGGAGATAAAAAAAATCCTAAGCACAGTGGAAAACAATTGGCATATGTGTTCATTGTTACCACCAAAGCTAAACCTGGACATCATACAATTTTATTCTGGTATCAGGGGAAGATTATGTTAATAATTTCTTATATTCATTAAAAATAATTTGTCATGGCAAATTTGAAACATAATAAAAAATTGATAGGAAAACATGAGCAATCTTGTTATAGCTATCAATCAGCTCCCCTTAGGACCAGTCTTGGTTTCATTTATACCTGCTTCACTTCCTCTCACATTATTTCAATGCAAGTCTCACCTATTATATAGTTATACTTACATGTGTTTCGATGTCTCTGTAAAAGATAAGGACTCTAAATGAATACGTATTTTAATACCTTTGGGGGATATAGTCAGTGTTTGAAAAATTCTGTTAGTGTTTTCTAGAAATTAGAGGCAAGAAAAAGTAGTGTTCACCCTCTGAGTGAAAACTGAAATCAATACAAATTCAACATTAAGAATGAAGTTAGTTACATGTCTGTAGAAGAAAGATTTATTGAGACATGTTTGTGAAGGAGTTGCCCAGAAGATTGAGAAACTTTTCATACGAGAACAAGTTGACCAGATAGGGAAAGAATGAGGTTTGTAGGTGTTGAGGGCCAAAAGGTAGCAGCTCAGTGAGGCAGGCAGGTATTTACATGGGCCCTGGAGGACTTTGGCTATTTCTTATAGTAAGATGGGAAGATCTAAAGGGTATTTAGAAAAGGGACATCACTTCCATGATAAAGGGATTGCTCTGGCTGCTTCTGTGTTGAAAAGGGCTGTAGTGGTTTTGAGGAAGGGATGCAACCAGTAAGGATGAAGTTTCTCACACTTACTATGCATGCAAATCACGGGTGAGCTTGTTAAAATTCAGATTGTTTCAGGAGAGCTAGGATGGAGGCTGAGATTCTGCATTTCTAACATGCTGCCAGGTGACGCCCATGCTCATGGTGCATAGACCAAACCTTGTTTAGCAAGGAGTTAAGAGATGATTAGAGACAACCAGGCAATCGAAAAAGTGCCGCTAAGTGGCAGAGGTGGAAGGTAGTAGCGTTGTAGAAATGGTGGGATGCTGAATTTATTTTTTTTAAATGTAAATAACAGGACCCCCCTGAGATTTTGGATATAAGGTATGAGAGAAGACAACTAAACTCACTCCAAAAGTTTTGGCTTGAGACCACTGGAGGGAAGGAGAAACAGGTAGGAGAGGCAAGTTTTGGCCAGAACTCAGAAATTGGATTTTTGGCATCTCAAGATTGAGTATGCCAATGATGATGAGTGGGTGATTGGATACATGCATATGAAGTTCAGAAGTACGATTGAGACTGCAGCCGAAATTTATAAGTCTAAATATAGCATATAATGCCATGAGAATAGAGATCAGTCAGACAATGAGTGCAGACATAAATAAAAAGAGATTGTAGGACTGGGTCTGGGACCATAAAGTATTTGGAGGATAGAAAGATAAAAAAGAACTAGTCAAGAAAACTAAGAAGATGTAGCCATGAATGAGGAAAACCAAGACAGCGTGTGCCCTGGGAAACAGTGAAGAAAATGAAATCGGCAAGACAACGATACAACTAACAAATATCACGTCATCAGACTCAGACTTAGGTGTCCCTATACATTAAAACTTAATTTGGAGCGTTTTAATTGAAACTGAACTTTTGAGCCATGAAGCTGTTTCAGGGACAGTTTGGGAAGGATAGGCTATATATTTTATAAAGCTGACATAGGATCTAAGTAGCTATATCATTTGTACTGAATTAGTCAATTCATTGAAACAACTAAACTTTAATAATTAGTTGGTTTGAGTACTTTTCTTATTCTTAAAGACACTGCTAACACTCAATGGTCATATTGGCATCATGCAAACTTAGAAATAAAACATATTTTCCTATCTGGAAACATGTAGCTTTTTATTATTGTGTATCACATGGTGTGTTAGTACCAATGACCTTAGATCTCTCTTGACTTTTACTATGTGGCCTTGAGCTCATCACCTGCTTCACTTTCCTCACTAATAGTGGGAGAAACTAATTCCTATCTTATCTAGGTCACAATGAAATAAAATAACAGGTCTCTACGAAGAGACAAGGTGGAGACCTGTTATCTATGTGGTTGTGACAATGAAATAAGATAACAGGTCTCTATGGAGAGACGTCAATATTATAGAAACAGGAAATGTTTATGTAAAAACAGTAGCAAAAGGATTATCTTGATCCAGCTTCTCAATGTAGGTGATTCATAAGTGTATCTCATGGAATTATTTTTTCTAATGTTATATGAAGGGCTTGGACGTAATTATCATAAAGATATTTTTCCATTACTTAACCATTTTCTCCCATGTAAGTGACATTTTCACATGGTTCCAGGTAATTCTTCAAGGTTTTTGATAGTAAGAGAGAAAATATTTCATATTTTAGCATCTGCTTTTTCTATCTTATAACCAATATAGCAAATAAAATATTTCTAAATCTTAAATGGGAATCCTCCATGTTTATTTTCTGTAGCCAAAAACAAACTCTCTCCACTCCTGCTGTTGAGTCTACAAAATTCCTTTTTTGGTGCCCAAAATTTATAATAGGAAGATGGGAAATGAAAGGAGGAAAAGGTGAGCAGCAGCAGTGTAGAGGCCGTTTCTCTCCCCTTTTGTCCCCCTTCCTTGCTCTTCACTTCCCTTCCTCCCTTTTAAAAAAACAATTCTAAACATTTAGCTGTCTGTGTTCCAGGCTAACAATATCAAGTTGCAGAAAACAACTGGTGAATAGGCAGGAAAACCTGCGGCAACAAACAAGTCCAAAATCTCAGTAACTCAACAACACAAATTCTTTTTTTTTTCCTTCACAATCACCCTAGAGGCTCAAGCTGCCTTGCAGAGAACCTTTACTCACGGTACTCACTCTGGGACACGGGCTTATGAAAATACCATCTTGATAAATCTCCCATGATCATCAAGGCATTGGGAAAGGAACATTAAGAATCACCCATAGGCATTCCTTTTTTTTTTTTTTTAATGGAAATGACAGAGACTACTTCTTCATACATTTCCTTGACCAAACAATCATTCTCTGTTCCTCACTTACCACGTGCCTGGAAGGAGGTGCATTAGAATATTTTTGGGCATCCCTAGTGACTATCATGTATATTTGATGAAGCCTGGGGGTGATAACAAGAGCTCTTATTTCATCGATTGTGAGGATTTATATCCCTCATGAGCATAGAATAAGATCTATTCTACGAATTAAAATTTAAAAAGCACTTAATTTATGCAATAAATAATTTTTTAGAGAACTACCAGTTTACACGGAGACCATGACTGGCAAACACATTGTCCGGGGGACTTGTGTGGAATACTTATACCCCTGTCTCAGTTATGCCATTCTACCTCCAGTTCACTTTCCTATTTACAAAATCATTAATACAGCTAGACAATTTTCATGTTTAAACAATAATTGACTTTCTTTCATTGATGAAAATAGAGCTTGCAGGGGGGACATCTATTTTTATCACACTGAAGACACACACCTAAATATTCAGAATATATTTTCTTACCAAAAATTCTTTAAATGGAATATTAAATACTGTTGCAAAGGACTATAGATGATATTTATATAACATAAATAAAATAACAACTTTGCCATAGTCATCTAAGTTTTCAAAAAACCATTCCACCAATGAGTTATGTAGATAATAGAAAAGCCATCTTTGTGTTTGTTAACATAAATATGACTGAAAAACTTTGGTTGGAAGCAATTAAACCCAGAACTCATCAGTATTAGCAGGATGAAGTCAGGTATGGTCTACACAAAGTAAGTATCTGTGGTGGCAAAATACACAATTGTGGGAGTTTCATCCATGTGGGCAATACCAATCTTGATAAAGTCAAAAAAGGCAGGTTTTTCTCAATGCACATTTTTTGGACTGAACTGTCTCAGTAATTGTCTTAACTTTCCACTTCACTTAAGGAGTTCTTTCTAATGCAAAGCTGTGGTTTGGCAAGTAGCCAATCATTTGGATAGTAAGTAGACAATTTGAGCTGCTGCGGGACTTGGGAGAGCTAAAAGTTTGTAGACCTGCCCAGAATGATGACAACGAGGAACTGCAAAACCTTTATACACCTGCAACTAATGGGTAACATTGCTCTGTCAGGACCCTCTTCTCCTGAGACCTCCTTCTAGTCCGGCCCTTTTTTTCCAGGTTATGCTAACCTGATGCATATAAGAAACACTGTGGTCAGAAACTGCTCAAATCCTAGAAAAGCTTATTGTTTTTCTACACTATATGAGATAAGGAAGGGGATTCAGATAAATTATAAGTATAGTGATTTGTAAAACCAGGTTAGAAAAATAATTTTACTAGATGCAAAATCAAAGATAAACATAACCAGCTGTAAAAAAAAAATTAAGAATCTGAGGTAACAGAATTCTGCTACATCGAGAGGGAAAAAACCATATTCTCAGGAAGTAAACATTGTACTAAGTATTTTTCCCCCAGAACCTAAAGAAGTTTACTGTAATATATTTTATTCTCAGAAATTAATAAAAATAAATCACACCATTTCCAGAAAATACAGTTTAAAAGTTGCCTTTACAGAAAAGACATACTCTGTTAGCAATTATTACCAAAAGAAGAATTTATTGCCTTGAGTGAAAAACAAAACTGGAAGGTTGAAAAACTTCAGAATCTAGATTTTTCTTTTTCAGTTGACTAAGAAGGATTAAGCATTCCTAAAAATCCATTTAGAGACCCTATCAAATTTAAAAATTAACTTTTTAAAGAGAAGAGATCTTTCTTTTTATTGTGCAAACTTTTTAAATGATGGTAGGATTGGAAAAGAAGATCAAATATAGAACATTGTTTTACGGATACAATTTTTTATTACCCCAAATGAATGGACTGTCTGATTTAAATTCTTTCAGAAGAGTGCCCTTTGAAAGATGTACATACAGCTGCTACTGGTCTATAAGAAGCTCTTCTTTTGAATCAGAGAAAACTTTATTGTCCTCGAGCTGGTGGGTTTTTTCCTCCCCAGTAATCTTTTTATTCCTTTCTTGCAATTGAAGATGCAAGTCAACATGTTCCTTTATTGTGCGTTAATACACTCAGATTTTTATAAAAAGCAGATGTTCTGAGTTTCAAATTTGAATCATATTGTTAAGAAGCATCTTTTTACTCATCTTTTTTTCTTCCTTGTCCTCCCTTGGCCCTTTATTCTATTTTCAATTCTTTTATTATTCACATATCTTTTCATAGATTTCCGTCCATCAGAAGATTATGGTCTTCCTACACTGAACCGCTTAAATCTGTTCTAAGGGAAATGCTTTTTTTCAGTGGTTAAGAAGGACATTGCTCTTGACATGACTGAGTCTAAGTTTCCTCCCTTTTTCTTTTATGTCACTTGTATTTTCTCACTGTCCACATTTTCGCCCAAATGCCATTTTACGGTTTGCTTTCATAATAACATTGCCAGTATTATAATACCTGTTATTTACGTGGTGTTTTACAGCTTTATAAAGCACTTTCATTTCTTTGGTTTATTTATTACATTTGCTTCTTCTAAATGGATTTGTCAAAACTTTTTTCATGTGGAATAATGAGTCATAAATGATGCATATACGCATTGTTGCAGACCATGTATTGCCAGAAATAGTTTTAACTACTTTTGGGATTATATTAATCCTTGAGTTTAAATTATTTTTGAAATACATTAATCTTGGAATTTAAAGCTATAAAGCATTACTGCTGTTATCATAATTTTTCATCCTAAAGTTACTTTAGATAATAGTATGATTTTTGTCTTTTTTCTTACAGACTGAAGATTAGAGATATTATGACTTTCAGTTTGGGAGAACTATGCCAAGATGTTAGCTTTTTTAAAAGATAAATATTTCTTGGGGGACATTTCTGGCTATGCATATATGATGATCACACACTGGATCTATTTTAATGTGAGTGCTGAAACTATGATTGTAATGTTGATATTTTTTTTATCCCAGCAGGCTTATTATCTTCTTAGTGCTAAAGAGTAATATCTCCTTAGTGAGGAAAGGGAACATTTCGTTTTTCATTTCTAATGAAAAAAAATTACTATACCTCAATTTTCATTGTGAAGGCAGAATAAAGTGAATTTTAGGTTGTTCGTAGTAGTGAACACAGCTAGTGATATTTCAGAGATCTTATATTTTACTAAAATTTGAGGGAAACATTTCAGAGCCGAATTTTTTATGTTGAAATCTCTTTAGATACTTGAGCTATTCTGCCAACTATTAGAGTTAGTGGGAGATAGCATTATCCATGTTGATATATAATCTTTAGATTGTACTTTTATTATCATTTTTTCCTGAGCATTTTCTCTTATTTTACCCTCATAAGAATTTTTGAAGTAGGTGCTGTGTTAGAAATTATTCCTAACCTTAACACCTTAAAACACTTCTCTCACCATTTTTTGAGTCTGGAATCTGAAAGCAGTTTACCTGGTCAGTTCTGGCTCAGGGTCTCTCTAGAGGTTACAGTTAAGATGCCAGGTAGGGCTGTTGTCATCTTAAGACCTGACTACCTGACTGGGTTGAAGAATTTAGTTCCAAGTCCATTGAAACTAGATCGAATATGGTTATTAGTAGGCTTTACTTTTTCACTGTCTGTTGGCCATAGACTTCAGTTTCTTGCCATATGAGCCTCATCATAAGCTGATTCAATGTTAATGGCAACTGGCTCATCTCAGGTAAGACGAGAGAAAAAGAGAGAGAGAGGAAGAAGGAGGAGGGGCAACAGGACCAGGGGAGGAAAAATGGGAAGGAGAGGAGAGCTATAAAGAAGACAGCGCAGTGAAGACAGGGGGAGACAAAATCCTCAGTCGAGACAAAAGCCAGTCTTGTATAACCTAGTATCTGAGGTGGCCTACCACTACTTCTGCTATATGCTGTGCATCACACAGACCTACCTTGATACAGCCTGAGGCGGGGCTGCATGTGGGTATGAATACCAACAGGCAATCAGACAACATTAAGATAAACCAGCTGAGGCTCTGTGAAACTACTGACTCACTGTAGGTCGTATACATAATTTTGTGGCTTTGACTGTGCCAGTACATTTCCAAATGGGAATCTCATGCTCTTCACGAGCTTTTCTTATAATTTTTGGTGCCTATATTATGATAAAAAATGTGCAAGTTAAATTAAGTTACTGGATACCAGTAGATTTTTTCAGTTCATGGTTGGCTAGCTGTTCAAGCAAAGAATGAGAGTCCTCCTGCACACGTACCATTCCCATCAGCCACACAGGAGCTAGGGCACCACTTAGATAAAGAATATGATGCTTCCTATATGATGTTCTGATCACACTCTCTTCCCTAGTTTCACATTGTACATCAGCCAAACCAGGAACTGTAAGATGGAAGGTTGTGACAAAGGCTCTTTATCTCATGCGTGCAGAGATTTGGAAAAGTTATATGAGAGAACAAAATGAGTGGTTTTTCAGTGAGAGCTCCATGTGGTTAAAGTTTTTATCTGCAAATCATTAAGTTAAAAAATATGTGGTAATTTTCAGGAGAATTTTCTAAGCTGTTCAGGCAAGCAATGAACAAAAGTTCATGTAACTCAGAACTGACAATGATCAAATTGATCGTATATTATGTTCCATCATAAGACAGTTATACACTCAACACACTGTTAGTCATTGTTCTTCCTGCTAATATTGTTTATAACACCTTAGCCTGGGACCTGTGGCCCCTGGAATTGGATTTTTACCTCTCTAAACAGCTTCCATTCTTCAGTTTATGTGACCTATATTCCATATTCCTAACATTGAAAGTATTTTCAATATCTCTCTTTCTTGCTGTTTTCAAGCCTGCATTCATTCATCTGATAGGTGCAAAGCACATGTACTGAGCCAGGCAGAGGGTTAGATGATCGGAGACGATGTGAAGAAGGTAGACCAGTTTCCTTCTCTTCTGGGTTTCTTACTCTCTGTGGGAGATATTCCTAAAGAAATAATTACAGAAAAACTTATTAAATTATAATGGTTAAAAATGGTATGAAGGAAGAAAACTGGCTGCTACAACGTTGTATAGGAAGTGGTCTAACCTATTGTGTAGGTGGGGAGGGAAGCTGACAAAGCCTTCCCTGAGAAAGATTTTAACGTCTGAGGCTGACCTGAGGCTTCGCACAGGCAGGTGTTTCAGGTATGTTTAAGAATGGTGTTTTTAACTGCAATTAATTTACAAGTGGAAATTCCTACAGCCAAGTGCAAAGTTATAGATATGTTACTACCCTTTGAACATTACAGTAAATGTTTAAGCATCAGTCAAATGTTTCACACAAAATAAGTGAAAATGAAACGTGAATTTAAGCATGGAATTAAAGATAACTTTATATAATTTGTTATTGTAATTAATATATTTATTTATACATTTAAAACACTTTTATTAAGTAGTGTGTCATGATGGCAAGAGAATGAGACTGGGAATGAGAGATATTGCAGTGGATCTTTGCTTTAGCATTACTGTTTTGTGGAACAACCCAAGTCTCATTGAGTTAATCTATTCATGCGTAAAATGAGGACAATGATACAGATTTTGAGAACTGCTGAGATACTGTAGATGAAGTAATCTACTAACAGCTGGGGCATTGCTGGTCTTAAATACATAGTAGTGTGAACAATAAAAGGGGCCACATACTAACTAAACCTGACAAGCCCAGGGGAGGCCTTCGTGGTGGGCACTACAAGCTCAGAGACCAACAGTAACCCCACAGAATGGTCTAAACATAAAAACTTCTAACTCAAAGTGGGGCATCACAGGTAGTCACATCCTAGGCCTGTATCTTCCTGTACAAATATCAATCTTTACCTTAGTGAGCCTGTCTATTGAGTTTTTGCACCTAAGACAGTGTGCCTTTGAAATGTCAGAGTCATATTTTCCAGACCCCTCCGACATAACCACAGGCAGCAGAGCAGAAGACCGCAGAACCCACCCTCTGTGACTTGTTCTTCTCATACCATCACTTTGTGCTGTGTTACTTTTATTAACTATCCTGCACCCACCAATGTAATAGAAAGTATGTGTTTCTCTATTTTGCTTTTTTATCTAATCTCAGAGATTTCTTCACTTTGCTTTCTCCTACCTCCTTAATCTACCACTAATGGATTTTATGTAATACTCCTTATGTCTCCTTGTTTTATTCTAATGTATAAAGTAAGCTGCAAAACTGTCTTCCTCCAGAGCATTTCTCAATCCATTGAGATATTTGCTTCCTGGTAAATTGGCAATTGACATCAGTTTGGCTCAAATAAACTCATAAAATTCTCTACAGTTTTGGACATTTCTTACGTCAACAGTAGTTATCATCACCATCATCATTACTATTGTTATTATTATTTGTCAGGGTTGAAAATAAAGCAGGTTAGCTTGAGACATAGTAATTGTTCTATAATTCAATTGTGGAAATGTTATTAAAGTTTAAATATCTTAAAGACAGAGCCCGAGAACTACATTTGTAATTATTAACCAAGAGTACTTGACTACTGTGTGCTTTTTAGAGAATGTTGTAATATATTCTAATTTAATAATTAGAGGCATTGAAGAACCACAGTTGTGCATAAAAGAACAGGAAATGACTAAATAGCCTTGATTTGGGTAACTTGTATTTATGGTTATGTTAATGTATGCAATTAGAAAGTTCTTGGTGAAACCAGAAGTGGTGGGCGTTGATTGTAGGAGAAAAAGGTGGAGGCTAAAGATCTAGGCCTTCATGGGGTGGGTGACAGAGAGATAGTAAAAGGATGTGAGCAGTGGTGTTTTCGTTGGTTTGCTTAGGGGAAGGGTGAAAGATGGACTGGAGGGGAAGCAGAGAAGCCAGGTATGGATGTCTTCACAGGCCTCGTGAAAACTGCTAAGGAAATGAACTGGCGAGGAGATTACAAAGCAATAATATGGTAAAATTGAGAGATGATGATGGTTCGAACCAAGTAGGACTTAAACAGAATATTTAGGAGATAAAATTGACAGGGGATTTTGATAAATGAGGTAGAGTAAAAAAAAGGTAGGAGTGGTATTTGAGGAAATGGATGACTCAGAGGTTGTGATGATAATGACCATAAGCAAGGACAGATTTGAAAAAAATCAAGGCTAAAAATCGACCAGACTTGGTGATTGAGTGGATGGCAGGAGATAAATGAAAGGACCCACAAATGACTCCAGGGAAGCCCCACCTTCTCAGCAAGCAGAGTACAGCTGAGAAATGTATTTAGAGAAGAAGTTTACAATTTTTGCTTTGATCCAATCTATTGATATTGAAGTGCCTATGGGACGGACATTCAGCTGGTTATAACAGGTAGACCCTGGATAACATGTGACAGTCCTGAAGATGTAGGTCTAAGAGATATAAACAGATATATGCAACAGCTGACCCCATGAGTGGAAGACATCTCTTAGGAAGCATGAATTGAGTGAGACAGCAGAGTCTTGTCTTCTCACTTACCTTTGTCCATCAGATCTGTTTGTTAACCAAGAGACGTCTTTCAGGTAGGTCTCATTTAATAGATTATGCCTGCTAGGATTCTGTTTCCGGCCTGTTGCTCTCTTCCCCAGTTTCCTCCTCTAGTGCTACCAGAATTTCCTTTCTGTGACAAAAATCTTATCTGTAGTAAGTTGATTTGGTGATTAAGACTGGCCATGCCTCTTCACCACTTACAGTGTATAAGCCCCACTTTGTAATAAAAAATACAACAGCGGCTCACCTCACATGTGCCCAAGCCCTCACAAAACTTAACCCCATCTTCTACGCACATCATGTATTTTTGTGTTTCTACATCCTTGCTTAACTTCATGGTACTCACTATAACGTCCCTCTTCTTGCTGCATGGTAAGCTACTACTCAGCCTTGAAGTACCATTCCAATGGCATTATGTGTTGTGAACTTTTCTCTGACTCATATCATCCCGCTCCTGACTCAGCTGTGCGTGTAAGGTCACACATGCACACTGAGGACAAGTGAACATATACGCATTCACATTTGTTCACATTTCTTAGCCCTTCAAAGATAATTGCATTGTCTTTTTATCTTGTTATCCCATTGCCTGTACATAAAAGTTATCCAATAATTGTTTACTAAACCGAATATGGCAAAAGTAAATTCAATAAAATTGTGTGGATGAAGTTATGAAAACAATGAGCAAGTTAGGTATTTGATTGCTGTGAGGAGAGCAATTTAGATCAGGACCTGGTTATTAGAAGTATATATAGAAATGCTAATTCTTTCCCAAAAATCTGAAGACAAATGGCTCCTGAGATGGTCTAAAAGAAAAAGTAGGGGTAAAATAAAGAAGAGGCTGGGGAAACAACAACTGCATATGCATTTCTTGTCACTGAGTGAACCTGGGCCAATCAAAATTAATTGATGTGAGACCATCACATTTTACTTTACCAGATATCCATAGTTACATCATACTTTATCTTGCATAGTAAAGATGAGCTATTTATTCACCAATGTGAACTTCAAATGTAATCAAAGCTTAAGTTGTAACAGGTGATTTTTCAATAATATTAATAATCAAGTCTTGAAATAAATGTCTCCTAGAAAAGCATTACATATTTTTTATTCTTCATAAACTGAATAGAAAAAATTTTTCCTAATTATTTCAGAGCAATCTTTACGGCAATCAAATATATAGTATAAGATAAGCTTGTATATGTGCGCACACACACAATTTTAGAGGGAAAGACACAGAAATTTAAAAAAACACAAACAATGATTACAAAATGACTTTCATCACTGTCTCTGGTTATAAAAATTGTAAATATTTGCTGCAGAAAAATTAGGAATTATGTGTAGACTTAGAGAAAATGAAAATGACCCAAAATTATAACATCCAGAGTAAATGACCATTTAAAATATATCATGGAATTTTCTTTACATAAAAATTGTTAATGTATTTTTTTATTAAGTAAGGTTCATCACATCTGTTATTTTTTCTAAATTCTGCCTTTCAAATGTGCTATTACAGTGTAAATGTGTAATCTTAGTACACAGTCTTCAAAAGAACCTATATTTAACAGCTTTGCAATATTTCACCACACTGTTAGCAACAGAAGCACTTAAAAATGTTCCTATTCTGAACATTTATGATGTTTCCATTTGGTAGTTATTAAAATCAGTTGCTATCTTCATTTTGTCACTGCTGCACTCTTTTTAACCCATTATACCGCAGGCTTCTATTTGTAATGCTCACAAACAAGCACTATGGAAAAGGTCCCCACTGACTTCCTCATGGCCCAAATCACAGCATTCTCTGCAGTAAGAGAAAAGCAATGACTGCGTGTAGACTCTAGAATCCGATGCACCTCGGTTCAAGTTCCATCTGCACCACTTAGAAACTGTACGACCTTTGGCACGTTACCTAATTCTCTGTGGTTCCGTTTTCTCATCTGTGAAATGGAGCTCATTTTTACTGATGTGATTTACATGTGATTGCTAGAGAACTGATGAAGGTGGAGAAAGAGGGATACCACAACAATTACTGCAAGTGCCTCCTGCAAGCTTGTTAAGGATGGGTGAGGGCTGCCGAGTCCCTTAGTAAAATAAAGGTCACAGTCCTATCAGCGGGCTTTTTCACACAGTCTTTGCTTTCCTGGGTTCCATTACTACTTCTTTTCCCCCTCCTTTCAGGTTCAGTGATGGTAACAAGCTCCTGGCTGTTGCTAACTAAAATAGACACCCTGCATTAACCTCAGACCTTTATTAAATTATATACTATATCTATCCTTTTGGGATTCAGATAGATGTCATCATTCTTTTTGGATTTTCTAACAGAACCCCAACGCTTTCTATACAACCACCCTTCTTCCTCCAGCCCCTGTGACTCGGGAGAAGATGGCCCACACTTTCAGCTCCAGGGTGTGATCCTCACCAGCACAGGGCAATCATGGAAGTCCCTTCCCCCTTGCTAGAAAGTGGTCTAGGAAACTAAACTTAAGATAATTAGGGTAAATAATGATGGCCATTGTGTCACATTTAATGGTCACAGAGCTTATGATGTCTCAGTTACACTGTAGGGAGTTATACTTCATGGTCGAGAAAGGACTTTTCTTCCTTATCATTTCTGCTGGATGTGAACAAACAAGAGAGTTATCCCTCTCGTTGCTGGCAGCTATTTTGTAACCATGAGGGGAGCCAGCCTGATGACAAAACTCACCCCAAAAGCATTGCCGAGACAAAACTGAAGGTTTTATCATGTCAAACCTGGAGCCTGGCTTACATCTAGACTCCTATTCCACAAGATAAGGTATTTTCTATTTTTAGGCTGACTTGAGGGACTTCCTGATTCTTGAAGCACATTGTTTCCAAAATGCTATGATTTTGCAATAGCTAACATTTATTGAGGGCTTGCCATTTGACATTCATGGTACTGAGTGAAATAAACCACAAGGTAGGTGCTGTTATTAGCTTCATTGTATACATGAGGCAGCTAAGTGTTCGAAAGGTTCACTAATTAGTTTTGGCCTCATAACTAAGCAGTGCTTCGGTTGTGATCCAAACCTGGGTCCATCTGACTCCAGGCATTTCAGCACGGCACTCAGTTTGACATGAACTCACTTTTTAAGACAACTGCAGCACGGCCATATCTCAGCAACTCACTTCCAAGCAACCGAGGCATTGCCAGAAACTTCACCTTCAACTGACCTCATATTCTGATAAGAGAGACAAGGTACACTTTTAATGGCCAAAACCATGTGGAGAAATGGAATTCAGTGTTAGGTAGAGGGTGGAAGTAGAGATATACAAGGTAAAAACTCCGCCAAAGGAGACAATCTTTGAAGACAGGATTACTGTTTACTTAGGTGATGAGGATGGCAATTGATATAAATCATGTAAACCCATTGGGAAAACAATCAGAAATATGAAGTTTTAGGGTCGATGCCTTGGGAAATAACTTGTAGATGATCTTACTTGGGGAGAATAAGTCAATGTCATATTTCCAATATAAGTTTTAAATGGAGTTTGAGATTATAGAACATAATCAGAACATAGAGATTAGATCAAATCATAGTCTTCTATTTGATTCTACTGGCTCTGTGACCTTTGCATTAGCATTAATCAATGCAAGTACTTCTTATGGGAGCTGAATCAAATTTCTAAACATTATTTCTGAATTATACTTTCAAAAGTCCAGTCCAGGACTTTTTGTTTTACCAGTCTTGCCTTCTCCAACAACAATTTATATTTGTTCATAAACATAGATACGCTGGTTCTGATTGAAATGATTTTTTTAAATGTTGAAAAGAGAAAAATATTGGATTGGACCAAGTGTTTGTCTTCATGGGGCCATTCTTTAACACGTGTGACTAAATGAGATGCAGCAGACTCACGTGGACACAAAGAATTTCAGAGCCAAGTCTAATGACAGCATTTATTCTTCATATGGATGATGTGAGAACAGAAACATAACGTTTATTAGCTCACTTACTAAAACAGTAGCAAAAAGAAAGAGCAAAAACGATGAACATGGGAAGTACTCAGCAAAAAGCTCCCATTTTCTTGTGAAATTAATTCACATTATATGGTGTGCTGGCTTGAATGAATTTCCTTCCTTTTACACTCCCACTTAGCTTTCCTTTAAGTGTCAAATGAAGCGGGTGGTGGAAAATGCGGTGCACCAGTCATTTTGACATTCCTTTGCAAATTAGTCAGGCTTTGATAGTACAGGTCGGCTCTACCAAGCAGGGGGGCTTTCAGCTTTGGGAATCTGGCAGGAGTTCAAGAGCAATGTGTTGCTTTGAACTCACTTGTTAGCTGTGCAAAATAAACACCATCCACCTTGCAATAAAAAAAGCATCAGCAGGAGGAAAAGAGAACATTCTAAACCCCTCCCCTGAGACTTCAAAACCCTCATTGGGGCTGCTAAATTAGGACAGGAAAAATAAGGCCTGCTTGTGAAAAGAAAAGAGGAGAAAAAGAACTATCCTACAACAAACACACACAAAAATTACAATCACTGAGAACTAATTATGTTTTCATGATCACAAACGCGTTGAGAGTGTGAGAGCTCATGGATGCATCCTGACGCTGCTAGAAACTGTTTCCTGGCTAATTATTTGCCAGTACAACTGTTCACTTCCTGTGGTGGATTTATGCTAAATCCTGTTATTAGTCTTGCTCTGCAATTGCCATTGTCTATGACTAGAAGCAAGGCTGAAAGGCTACAGTCAGCCTTTTATTATACAACATGTGAATGGAGATTTGACCCAATGTCCGACCACTTCCCCCCTTTGGTTTTTATGTGAGCTCGATGAGCCTTTCCCTATAAATCACCGGGTTCCAATGAACTTTTACTCTTTCTTCTCTCCTTTCAACTCTACTACTTTGTGTGTGTGTCTGTGAGTGCACACTTAAAAAATAAACCACACAACTTTTTCTTCTTAATGGTAGTTAAAACCTTCTCATCATATACAAGTTCTGTAGTTCTTGCTCTAAAAAAATATGAAACCAATCTTTAAAATTTATTTTTAGAGAAAGGGGAAAAGAGGGAGAAAAAGGAGAGGAACATGGACATATGAGAGAAACAACAATTGGTCACCTCTTACACGCCCCCAGCCACGGGGATTCAGCCTAAAACCCAGGCATGTGCCCTGACCAGAACCAAACCGATGACCCCCTGGTTTCGGGGAGGATGTCCAACCCACTCAGCCACACCAGTCAGGACTGAAACTAATTTTTGATAACTTAATTTAGTTCAGTGGTTGAAATTAGGAGTGGTAAAGATAAATTGCGCACGCGCTCACACACACACACACAAATCATTAAACTCATTTACATTTCAACAAGGACATACTCTTAAATAAATATAATATGCGAATCATCACAGTAGCTGAAAACTCAATACTTTCTGTAGAAATCCAAGTAAGCATTTTCTGGAATACTTGATATTTTGGACATTTAAGGCAGATTTGGTAAAAACACCTTCAATACAATTTTTTTTCAGATAAAATTAAAACAAATAGTGTGAGCTATCTAAAAGAAGTCTTCTCAAATATCACATGTACTAGTCTAAATCTTCAAAATACAAACCAAGTATTTTTGTTTCCTGTTATTACTATGTTCAAGAATATAACCACTGTATTTAAGAGCCTTTCTCAGATTTAGAAATCAAATCTTAAAAACTTATGAAAACTATAGGTTTTTAACAGCAAAGTCTATTATGAAAATGAAAACAATTAGAATGTAGTCCCATTTGTTTATTTTCATTTTTGTTGCTCTCATCCAAGGAGACATTTACAAAAAAGTTATCACTAAAACAGATACCATAGAGAGTACAGTTAATGAGGTAAGAGAGCCCAGCCTGATAACTGTGTTTCCAATGGTGACCCAGTCCTGATTTGGTCATTCAACACTTAATAAATATTTATCGAGTACAGTCAATGCTTCAGAGACCAATTCCAGGGAAAAATGAGAGAAAAAAGGCAGTGGAAGTAGGGATGGATGGGGAGAAAGTTATAAAATAGAGAGGAAAATAGGTAAGATAGAGGAAGAAAAAGAATCATTTACAGGTACTTCAAACAACTTCATTGTGTCTTTTCAGTTATGTAAATTTAGTGTGTAGAAATAACATTATTTCAATGTGATTTGATTACTTTTCTTTCTCCAATACAATTACCTATTAGAAATATAAACATATTTCACAAAGTTAGCTTCTTTAAAGCGCAAAGTTCAAGTTATGTCTAATGGAAATAGTTTTCCTTTGTATAAAGGAAACAAAATTAGATTATGTATACCATCTCTGTATTGCCTATGTGGGCTGATTCTCTATGGAAAAGTTGGCAGAATTTGATTGAAATTGCTTGTAATTGCTTTGATTAATCATTTACCTATCTCGAATTTGTTTCCACAAGAATATTAAAGAGAGTAACTCCTTCAAAACATTAAATCAAAATCATAGTAATTATCATTGTCATAACAATTGAAAGAGCCCTTTTCCAACTCACTGAAAGACTCTGTATAATTCCAAAATGCTGTTATCATTCACCAAGTACCAACGATTGTTTCAGTTACAGAGACAGAAGTAAAAATGTCTAGGGTTCCATCTTTTCCCTTAAAGAGACCGCAATCAGTTGGGAATTCAGAGAAGAGGTCAAACTTTTTTCTGCAGTGTCACATAATAAATATTTTAGGTTTTGTGACAATAGAGGCAAAATCAAGGATATTTATAAAGGAGTAGAATTTTCTACAAATTTTGCACTGATAAATTTAAAACAATAATAATAAAATACAACTTTTGTTATACAGGTCCACTAATGAGAAGAATACAATTCTTTCTTTGGGTGATAACGTTTCACTTAATTGGGGTTCAATTAGTTCAAAATTACTTCTTTATCATCCAAATGATTGTAAATATTTATCTGTTAATACTAATTTGTCAAATGTAGATGAGATTTTACATATTTCATCTTTGAAAATGGCCTTTCAAGCAAATAAGTATCCATCAGCATCTGGCTTTAATTAAGCATGTTCATCATTTGGAAGGCATTTTAAAATTCTATTAGATTTTTCTCCTGATATCTGCATTTTACCATGTCATTACATTATAGATTATTTATTTCCAGTTGAATGTTAGATAAAACCTCCTCAATTGAACACTTAAATGTATTTTTGAAATATGGAAAATTCTTTCACACTTTTATCATGTTTGAAAAATGTTACTGGAGGTCAGAAAATATATCTACTACACATTTGTGTTGGAATAGAAATATCACTCCTTATTTTAACCTTTGACAGAATGTTAAGTATGTAAATAGCTTGACATTACTTGTGGTTTTAACAATGTTAATTTTTGTCAAAATTACTTTATCACAGTAAAAATTTCTCAAATAGTGCTGTCTGACTTTGTAATTGTAGATTGAGTTCGTAAAGAAACGACATTGAGTCTGCAACAAAAGCTAAGTTTCAAGGCCATTCAATGTTTGAAAATTGGGGTTGAGGGTAATTCTCGTGTGGAAAACTTTTAATTTTGTGTCTGAGCTTTAAAAAAATCACAAAAAAACTTTCTCACTGCTTAAACATCTGTGTGATAGAGCAAGTCATATTATTTACCTTCTACTTATGACATGTATTTGTAGAGCTGACGGTGGTTAGCCTACAAGAACAAATGAAGCTTGCTCTTGATACTGCTGGTTTGAAAGCATGTGGTAGATTAATATATTTTTTTGCAAAGTGCTGCTGCTAAACACAATGAGTAATCAGTAGACTTTAAAACACTTGGCATTTTCACAAACTTTCTAAATATTTTCTGCCCCATTCACATTATTTATTCATTATTTTTTTAATCATGTTTATTCTACTGTAGTTGTCTCACTTTTTCTCCCTTTGCCTTCCTCCACTGTTTCCACAGTCAATTCCCACACTGTTGTCCATGTCCATGGGTCATTTATACATGTTCTTTATCTAGTCCCTTTCCCTTCTTTCCACTGTTGCTTTCCTTCCCCTTCACCTCTGGTCACTTTCAGTCTGCTCCATGTTTCCATGCCTGTGGTTTATTTTGTTTGTTAGTTTATTTTGTTGAATAGATTCCACTTACAGGTGAGATTATATGGTATTTGTCTTTCACTAACTGGCTTATTACACTTAGCATAATATTCTCCAGTTCCATCCATGTTGTCATAAAAGGTAGGAGTTCCTTCTTTCTTTCTTTTTCTTAATGCAAATTGATTTTATGTATTTATTTTTTTAATGGTCAAAATCCATTATAAAATATTTAAAAATTTAATTTCATTATAAACTCTCAGCAATTGAAACAATATTACACCAGCACAGAAATAACCAAGTAGATCAGTGAAATAAAATGAGCATTCTAGAAACAAATGTATATATATCTGCCTAACAATGTAATATATGATTACATTGATATTTCAAATCCATGGGGAAAATAAAGCTTATCAACAAATAAGGAACATGGACCACTATTACTTGAAATAAACAAATATAGAGTCCTATTTCACACATTATACAAAAAATATTCACCTGAGTTAAAAATCAACATGTAATATCTAAGGAGTTTTCAGAGAAAATACAAAATAATATTTTTCTTACCCTGAAGTAACATATTCAAACCCAGAAGCTATAAAGTAAAATATTGACAATATGACTATATTAAACATTTAAGACTATACAGTAGTATACATATAAAAAAGCTAAAGGACAACTAATAGAATAGGAAAGTATTTACAACATATCTAAAAAATGGTTAATAGTTTTTTTTTAAGGAAAAAGTTCTACAAACATTTAGTCAAAAAATGGATAAAGAATGCCAAAAGTCATTTAAAACATTTAAAAAATAATATAAGTAGGCAAGAAATATACAAAAACAGGCTAGTTTCAACAAATAATAAAGTAACAATTAAAATCACTCATTGTCACAATCAGATTAATAAGTATTAAAAATATTGGTAATATCAAGTTTTGGTGACTGTGAAAGGAACTGAGTATTCATAGACTCTTTTTCTTCATCTTCCTAAAGCAGTCTCTTAGCATATTTTGCAATGCTGGTTTGGTGGAGGTGTATCCTTTTAGCCTTCTTTTGGCTGAGAAGCTCCTTATTTTGCCTTCCATTTTAATGGAGAGCCTTGCTGGGTAGAGCAGTCCTGGTTGCAGGCCTTTGCTTTTTCATTTCTTGCCATTCCCTTTTGGCTTGTAGTGTCTCTGTTGAGAAGTCAGCTAATAGCCATTTCGGGGCTCCCTTATGTGTTAATACCTCTTTCTCCCTTGCTGCCTTTAGGATTCTCTGTTTGTCTTTGATATTTGCCCTTTTAATGATGATGTGTCTTGGAGTGGGCCTCACTGGGTTCCTCTTGAATGGGACCCTCTGTGCTTCCTGGACTTGGCGTGACTTTTTCTCTCCACAGATTAGGGATGTTTTGCATCATTACTTTTCCAAACAGGTTTTCCATCCCTTGATCCTCTTCTTCTTCTCCTTCTGGTATCCCTATTATACAGATATTATTATGTTTCAGGTTGTCCTGCATTTCCCTAAACGCCTCTTCATTCTTTCTGAGTCTTTTTTCATTTTCTTGCTCTTTCTGGAAGTTTTTTTCTACCTTACCATCCCGCTTGCCGATTTGATCCTCTGCTTCATCTAGGCTGCTTTTGATTCCTTCTACTTTGTTCTTCAATTCAGAAATTGCATTCTTCATTTCTTCTTGCCTCTTACTGATAGTTTCTATGTCCTTCTCCATGCTGATATAGTTTGAAGTAAGTTCCTTGTAGTTTCCCTATAGTGTTTTGTAATTCTCTCTGAGTTCCTTGAGCTCATTGAGCTTCCTTAGAACCATTGTTTTGGTTCTATATCCAATATCTGATAGTTTATTTGCCTCTATTTCATTTATTCCTCTTTCTGGGGATTCCTCCTTTTCCTTGGGGGCAGGGGGGGCTGTTTCTTTGTCTTCCTGTTATTTGTGAGACTCTTCTTTTTTGCTTCTGCTTCTTAAATTTATCTGTCTTGATTTCCTGACTTTGTGGTGTCAAAATTACTTTATGGTAGGAGCTATGGTAGGAGCCTGCTGCTTTTTTTCCTGGATCTGTCTCTAATGATGTCAGCTGTTGATCCTGTCTGACCTTAGGCAGTCTGTTTGAGACTTCCAGAAATCTACTGTCTGTGGCTGTGTCCTTCAGTTGTTAATCTTGTCACTCACTCTGCACTCAGCAGTCAGGCTTAGACACCTCAGGGCAGGACAGAGTCCCTCCTCAGGGCAGGGTTATTGGGTCCTCTCATGCTGTTGCCGCTCAGGAAAGTAGTCTGCCTGAGCAAGGTGGCTGCTGCTTTATGGGGGATGAGTCAGCACCAGGATCCTGCTGGCTACTCTCTCAGTTCTCTCCCCAAAGCCTCCTTCCACAGTCTCTCCACCAGTGTCACTAGCCTACTCTGCCCCTGCCGTTGCCGGAGACAAAGGTAAGTGGCTGCAAATAAAAATTTATGCGTTGGCCCTTTAAAAAGGCTCTTTGCATCTCCAACCGCCTATCTCTGGCAGAGAGCAGTCCTGCTGCTTTCACAGCTGGTTGTTTTCCGTGTACTTTTTGGGCTTTGGTGCTTTAGGCTGGAGATTCCCGCTTATGGTTTAGACCCTGCTCTTCTCAAGGGCATCCACCTGGCCGTTTCAATATCCTTCTGGTACTGCCGCCCATGGGTGCCCCGCCTTCTCAAGTCTCTACCGCACTTCTTACCAGTCAGGTTGTACTAAAGCTGATTCTTCTGTTTGTCTGAGGTTATAAGGCTCCTCTCTCACTATTGTTTGTTCCAGGTGATTTCTCCACAATTTAGTAGTCATTCCAGATTGGCCCTGGGAGGAGGTCAGTGTGACTTTCAATCACTCCTCTGCCATCTTGATTTTCTCCCCATTCACATTTTTATCACTATTAGTGTTCAGACATCTTAGCAGATTCTGCTTCAGGTTGTACTGAACTAGTGTTTTTTTCATCTTTGTAAATATTCTTGCCTGTAAAGTTACTACAAGCACATTCTTCATAGAGATCATTTTTTTTTCAGTCAAACTCATCATTACTTTCTCACATAAACAACAGCTGAGCAGCATCAACATCTGTCAATTCATCAAGAAACAAAGCAAATCATTCAAATAATTTGTTTTGATTTTTAATTGCCTATCGATGCTGCTTTCAATGTTTTCAATTCTTTGACTAAGTATCCTCACCAATAGTCTATCATTCCGTAATAAGTTTTTTCTTCTCCCAACATGTTTCTTTGGCTATTATGTCAAACACAATTTAACTAAATAGGTTTTCCTTAATGGCTAACTAATGCAATGTTTTCGATGGAGACCAATTTTAATATTTTTATTTTGTGAAAAAAAAAGATCTGCTGAGATATTTTGTTTTAATTTTCCTAATTTTTCTTACTTCTGGTCTCCTGGAAGTTGGAAATACTGTGATGAGTGCTTAGTCTGGTAAAGTTCTGTTAAAGTATACTCATATTCTATACTTTTAAATTAAAAATATTTTTTTAATTTATTGATTTATTTAGGAGAGAGAAGAAGAGAGAGTGAGAGAGACTGATTTGTTGTTCTACTCACTTATGTATTCATTGATTGATTCTTATATGTGCCCTGACCAGGGATGGAACCCACAATCTTTGCATAACGGATAACACTGTTACCAACTGAGCTACCCTACGAGGGGTATGTTGTATTATTTTAGCACACCTATATTTTCCTTCCATAATAAACACAATTCTTTGCCATCTAATGTTATAACTAAATAATCCACATTCAACTGTGTCTTCAAAGTGACAAAGTCCACTTTTATTTTATTTTCTTGTTTTGACATGATAAATTTATGCTTGTAAAAAAAATAGAGTGCTGCAGTACAGTGATATGCATGACACTTGCAATGCTGTTGATCATATCACTGTTATTTGTGCTGTGCTTGGCAGCAGTGTGAATCAAATGAGTACGTCACAAACAGACTCTGCTGCAACTACCTGAGTCTGCTTTTGTACCATGACTGCATCCAGACAACATGGAAATTAATGAGTGTAGAGTGGAAAATAAAAGGTTATTTATAGACACTAAATTTTGACTTTAATATCATTTTTATGTGTCATGAACTATTCTTTTCATTTTTAAAAAACCACTTAAAAATATAAAACCCATTCTTGTTTTATAGGTTATATTAAAACAGGTGGCAAGCTGGATTTGGTCTTTGAGCCATAGTCCCCAGTCTAGATAATCCCCAGTCTAGAATAGTGCCTGGTATGTAGTAGGTACTCAACAACAAGTACTTTCAACTGTAGTACACCTGTTCATCATATTTACTTATTAAAGTAGGAATTACTGATATTCTCCCCCCAATCTGATTTAGTGGGTTCAACTGTCTACAGAGCTGCATTTTTAACAAGTACCCTTGGCCA
Source organism: Pteronotus mesoamericanus (assembly GCF_021234165.1). NCBI lineage: Eukaryota > Metazoa > Chordata > Mammalia > Chiroptera > Mormoopidae > Pteronotus > Pteronotus mesoamericanus. Next base: position 33,948,993 of record NW_026555285.1, on the reverse strand, counting down.
CCTGACGCTGGCAGTCCTCAGGCCATTCATTAGAAAAACTGCTCTTCCTTAATTTCCTTAAAACACCTCTGATAATTTCCCTCCCAAACTACATTTTAATTAATCCTCAAGAAAAAATTTTAGTGCCTTAATTATTTTTTCAATATTGAAGAATCCACCTTAATATTTAACTACCTTCTGAGCAGAGTATACAAATGTGATAGGACAAAATGAATGTAATTACCAGTGGATAATAAAATTTATATATATATCTCAAGATGTAATGGCAAATGCTTGAAACGCGATAATTCATTAGTTTCTCTTTGGTCTGGGTAAGCACTTGTAAGGTTCTCAGCTCAATTAAGGATGCTTTACCAAACTTTATGGGTTTGCTTTCCAGGACTAAAGGTTTATATAATAGGGAATCATTTCAGATATTTTGAGATAAGTAAACCAAACCCTATCTGCAAATTTGTTTTTTTGTGCCTTCTAAAAAAGTACTTCAAATTACAATTGAGCTTTGAAATATGCATGTAGATAGTATGTCATATGTTGGGTGTAATTGAGAAGTTCTAAAATACCACACAATTTCCTGTGTGTTGGATGACATGTCAGAAGGCTTTGTCTCCAACAGCCCTTAATTATCACATATTTTCTTAAGAAATGGATACTCACTAGTACTGTTAGCACATGGAGAATTTAAACACTGCTAAGAGGTTGTACTAAATGACTGCCAAGGGCACTAAAATGCTGAAATTTTATGATTTCATTGTGGATTTATTTTTCCTGAATATCTAATTGAGATTCTGAATCAAAACTAATGACAGAAGCCAAGAAGTTTTCAATTATGGAATGTAGAAAAAATTCTTATTTGTCTGCAAATTTTAAAGAAGAAATAGAAATTATGTCTTTGGACTACATTAGAGGTAGACTGTATTGTATTATATTGAAATGCATATTAGAGTAAGTTAGAAAATTGAAGAAAGTCCTAGAAATGATGGTAAAGTGTACTTGAAAGAAGAAAAGATTATGCCATTCAGCTATTTAAATTCACTTAGCCCTGAATTTTGATGCAATCAGTGCAAACAGAAATATAGTAAAGTTGTATCTGTGGCTGAATCAGACAGCAGATTTTGCATTATTTTGAGTGATTGGTTAGAATGAACTTCAGAATGTCTGTTGAGAATCAATGACATCACAAAAATAGTAAAAATGACTCTCCAGATCTGTGACTCCTAAATAAGAGTAATCTGATGTAGTTTTCTGAAGACAGATCATTAATAAGATATAAACTTTAATGATTATATTCTATATTGAGGGTTAATGTATTGATAGAGATTGAGGAGACGATATCTAATTCATTGTTCACTATGAGACTGACAGAATTACATTAAATTCTTATATTTATCTACATGGCCAACATCACTGCCTCATTTTATGGAAACCGATATAAAGCATAGGGAGGTTAGGTTTCTTGTCCAAGGTCACATATCAGAGATGGAACTTGGAACCAAAACTCCTTTTTCTACTATAAGCTATTAAAATCGGCTTTCTTGATTTTTACTTTGGATTGCACTTATGAAATTCAATTATTTCAGTAGAAAACAAAGTTTCTGTTTTATAACTTTCATGAGTCATTTGATATAAATTGATAAATGAGTCATGCTTTAACTCCCTCCCTCCCTAACTTCCCCATCTTCCTCCTACCTCCCACATATTCATTAATACATTGCATCCATGAAAGTAAAGTATTTTTTAAAAATATGAATTCCTGAGTCACTATGTCAATCAAATATTATAGTTATGGCAAGTAGTATTTTCTTGGTGTTAGTCACAGCGTAAGTTTAGTTCTATGTGTATTACTGGGATTTTTATTTTGACTACATTTATTGTTTCTTTCAAAGTAATTGTTGTCCTTAGGTTACTATTATTGAAACTAATTTCATACTTTAGGGCGGTAGAAAGAATAAATGTTTCCCAAAGATATTGACATTCCAATCCTTGCAGCCTGCAAATATGTTACCTCATGTTGTGAAAGGGATGTTGCCGTTTTAATTAAATTAAGAGTTTTGAGATGCAGAGACTATCCTGGGTTATCAGCTTGGGCCCAACATAATCAAGAGTCCTTAAAAGAGGGAGGTGGAAAGATGAGAGTCAGAGAAAAGATGTGACAGTAAAGTGTAACTGTGCAAAGTCGGTTTCAGCCACTTGGTGCCTTGAATCCACATGACCCAGTGATCTGTGTTGAAGGAAATAGGTTTTTATTACAGGGTCTCAACCCTGGGGGTGCTGAGAGCACTCCTTCTCAGAGGCCTTCATTCCAATGAGACCTAGCATTTCCCTCACTCCCCTAAAAGCCAAAACCATGCCAGACATTCCCATGTCCTTATCTGTCCTTACGCTGGCCACTCACACAGATCTCCATCCTCTCCAGGATGTGCACTTGTGGGTTTCCGAGTCGCCATCTTCTTGCAGCAGCTCCCTTCTTCAGGGTCTTGGTCTGGGGTATGCTGTCCTCAGTCTCCACGTAACAGTTCAGGAAACCATGTGCTGTTTTACACTGTCCCAGAGGCTGGACTAAGGGAGGCATGTGTCCCTGCACAGGACCCTGCCCCTAGGAGTGGGCTCCCACCCTCTGCAGGGTCTAAACTCCTGGTGGGCCCCTCATCTCCTCGTCCCACGAGCACTTCCGTCCATGCAGGAAGCAGGGCCAGAGGCCCAGAATGTCAAACTGCCAAAAGCCAGATGGAGAGAGTTTGCACCAAGCTCCAAAGTCTCATACCAAGAGCCCCCATACCAAAGGAGTGACGTCTGCTGGAAATGCAGAAGTCTGCAGCTCAACATTCCTAGTTACAGTTCAGCTCCAAGCAGCTCTCACGAGTCCGGGTGCACTGGCCTGAGTCCTACTCACAGCATCAGTTTCTCTCCCCTGGAGCTGCCTGTACTCTGGCCATCAGCTCACCAGAGTGTCTGTGTGGTTGGCCAGGCAGGTCCCCCACAGCTCTGCCACCTCTGCCACCGTCTTCTACAGGCAGACCTACTGGCAGACCTCCAAACCTTGTGGTCAACCTCTAGGCAGACCTCCAGGCAGAACTCTTGACCTCATGGCAGACTTCCCATCTGTTTCTCAATCCACTCTGATTTTAAATGCTTGGCTCAGAACTTTCTACGTGGCTGAACATCTGGCTTTTCCTATGGTGCTTTAGAGTCCTCCATTTTTGTCAGCTCCCCAGTGTCTTTGACCCTCTTTGTGTCGCAGGTGGGCACAGGTAACCAGGTTCTTGGTGGTTGTGGACAAAGAATTGAACTGAACACATAGAGTTAATAGCAGAAATAGAGAGAGCAGATTGATTAAGTGATAGTACACTTCACAGAACATGGGAGCGGGCCAACTCGGAGCAGAGATTAACCTCAGGGACTGGAGGGATTCTATTCTTATAGGGTGGATATTTCCTGGCTAGTTTTGGTGGGGTTTTATTGTGCATGTGCAAGTAGCTATATTACTTTAAGTCTACTGTGCATGTGGTCTCCCATGATTTTCCTTGATTGGCCACCAGGGAAGGGGGTCCTACAATGTTAATTTATTATGATATTATAATGAAGCAGGGATCAGGTAGCATCTTCTGCACAGGTGCAGTCATGATTCACCATGATTCACTGATTTTCCAGAAAACAGGAACAACCAGTCTTAGAATAGGGTCTCTGTCCTGTATCAATGGGCCCTAGAGCCCCTCTGGAGTTTCCTCTTTCCTGACTATTTCTTGCCTCACTTAGGCTGCATCTTTAGCCAGGGCATGAACTCCCAGCCACACAAAGGCATCCAGAGTGGGCACCCACCCCCAAAGCTCATGCAGGCACTGTGTGAACATCCTCTCCCCCACCCTTCTTTGTCACAAGTCACTCTGCCAGTGCACATTCTCACAGTCACATATACAATTTGCCACAGGCAGCTTCCACAGCTCCTCCCTTCTGGAAAGCCCTGGCTGTGAATCTGCCTTTGTTATGCAATATGCTCTTCACTCTGTAGGCATTCCCCACCCCTTCTGCATTTTTGTAGGATTTGGGTAAGATGGTGGGGTTCCCTGATTTTCAGGGGACCCATGCTCTGTACCCCATTACAGAAACAGAAGCTGAAGTGATATACTTTGCAGAAAGAGGGAAGGGACACATAGCATTGAATGCAGATGGGCTGTAGAAGCTGGAAAGGCGTGAAAAGTGACTTGTTCCAAAAGCTTCCAGAGGAATGTGGCCCTGTCATCGCCTCAATTCTGGCCAAATGAAAGTCATTACAGATTTCTCACCTCCAGAACTACATAATAATAAGTTAGTGTTGTTTTAAAACACTAAGTTTGTGGTAATTTGTTATAGCAGCAACAGGAAACTAATACGTTCAACATATCTTTTTACAACCAAATTTTATTGGGCAGTATTTCACTCAGATATTATAGCTAATATGTGGTCATCATCCAAAAAATGCTGCGTCTGTGGTAATGACCTTGATCATTTTTTAGAGTCATATTTCAAATAGAAACTTCAGGGAATAACAGCATCCAGACTTTCTGGTTGCCAGTTCTTTATTGCAGACTAGTGTATATAACTCCTTAAGGTCCTGGATGTCTTATATATTATATTTAAACTACTTTACTTAGAGTAGTGATGTAGCAGATCCAGATTAAATGTTTCTCATGATGATACATTCCTCCAAAGTTAATAAGTACCTATGCATGGAATTTATTTATTTATTTTAAAAAATATTTTTATTTATTTATCTCTAGAGAGAGAAGAAGGGAGGGAGAAAGAGAGGAAGAAAAACATCCATGTGTGAGAGAACATCAACTGGTTGTCTCTTGTACTCCCCCAAGCAGGGATGTGGCCCACAGCCCAGGCACATGCCCTGACCCCTGACCGCGAACCGAACTGATGACCTTTCAGTTCACAGACAAGCACTCAGCCCACTGAGCCACACCAGCCAGGGCTCCTACCAATGGAATTTAAAAACCACATTGTATTTGACAAAGGGGGCAGAAGCATAAAATGGAGCAATAATAGCCTCTTCAACAAATGGTGTTGGGAGAGCTGGACGGCTACATGCAAAAAATTGAAATGGGATCATCAGCTGACACCATACACAAAAATAAACTCAAGATGGATAAAAGACTTAAATATAAGTCGCAACACCATCAAAGTCCTGGAGGAGAACATTGGCAGGAAACTCTCAGATATCCCACGCAGCAATTTTTTCACTGATATGTCTCCTGAAGCAAGGGACGTAAAGGAAAGAATAAACAAGTGGGACCTCATCAAAATAAGAAGCTTCTGCACGGCGAAAGAAAACATCAGCAAAATGAAAAGGGAGCCAGCCATTTGGGAAAATATATTCGCTAATGATACATCAGATAGAGGTTTGATCTCCAAGATATATAAGGAACTCACTCAACTCCACTCCAAGAAGACAAACGATCCAATCAAAAAATGGGCAAAGGACCTGGGCAGACGCTTTTCCAAGGGGGAGATACAGAGGGCCCAGAGGCATTTGAAAGGATGCTCAGCATCACTAGCCATCAGAGAAATGCAGATCAAAACCACCATGAGGCTGGTGAGGCTGTGGAGAAAAGGGAACCCTGGTACACTGTTGGTGGGAATGCAGACTGGTGCAGCCACTGTGGAAAGCAGTGTGGAATTTCCTCAAAAAGCTGAAAATGGAACTGCCTTTTGATCCAGTGATTCCCCTGCTGGGATTATACCCTAAGAACACCAAAATGCCAATACAAAAGAACCTATGCACCCCAAGGTTCATAGCAGCACAATTTACAATAGCCAAGTGTTGGAAGCAACCTAAATGCCCATCAGTAGATGATTGGATCAAAAAAATATGGCTCATTTACACAATGGAATACTACGCAGCAGAAAGAAAAAAAAGAACTACTAAACTTCATGACAGCATGGATGGAACTGGAGAGCATTATGCTAAGCGAAATAAGCCAGGGGGCGAAAGACAAATACCATATGATCTCACCTATAAGTGGAACCTAACCAACAATATAAAGATGCAAGCAAAAGAAGACCAGCAACACTGAAAGGAAAAGAAATCAACAGAGACAAGAGGGAAGGAGGGGCGGCAGGGAAAGGGAAGGGAAGGGGAAAGTCAAGGAACATATAGCAAGGGCATGGACAAAACCAAAGGGGAAGAGCTGAGGGAGGGAAGGAGGGAGGGGGCAAGGGAAAGTGGTGGGGGAAGGCAGAGACAAATGTATTTGAAAAAATAAATTAAAATAAAATTAAAAAAATAATAAAATAAAAAAATAAAAATGTTAAAAAAATAAAATAAAATAAAAAATAAAAACCACATTGTGCCAATCCTTATGTATAAAATATTCACATCCTATAAGGTAAGCTTTAGAAAAATTATAAAGCAAATGCAGTGATTTTGATATTCAAAAAATGTTTAATAACCACATTTTTATAAATATAAAATGAATGTATGGAATCTCTACATTTGTATAAATATAAAATTTTTAATAATCGAGGTAAACTTAAATTTTCAATTAAATGGCATCAAATAGTTTAAAGTAGGTTATACTTAACATTTTAAAATCTTGTTTCTCACAATTCATTTGGAACTTCACTGCATAGCTAATATGGATTTTCTTAAAAGTTTAGTTTTGAAGAAGTGAACCAATGTAAAATTGATGCAAAATCATGTAGAACAGAGTCAGTTTGGTAATGGGAAGCTTAGATTATGTTAGTAATTGCTAATATTTTTTGAGTGTTGAAAATATTCTAAGCAGATGTAAATACAATGATTACTATTTTTTCCCCAATTTTACAGAAGGCACAACTGAGGCAAAGGAAAGTTAAATAATTCACTCAAGCTTTTACAGCAAATATCTGGTAGAGCTAGGGTTTGTGAATAGAACTTTGGCATAGAATGGGTCATCAGCATCTAATGGCTACCTATACTAGGTATTGACTAGATGCTTTAGATACATTTTGACATTTAAATGAAGTATATAAAATTAAATTGATAATTAAAAATGGTAAAAAAAAATCAGAGTACAAAATGGCATGCAATAAAATGAATAGTCTTCTGACTCATACTTTCTTATTTCCATACTCATTTCTCAGAATTACATCCTTTCAACAATAGACCCTTTTTCTCCCCCTAGGGGCTACCCACATATATATATAAATGACATGCTTATGCTACTACATCTTATTTCATCGGGTTTCATGTTTCATCAGTGTAAAAATACTTCCCTTTTGCCTCCATTTTTAATTTTTTTGGTATCCTCACCCAAGGATATTTTTAAAAATTGTTTTTTGAGAGAGAGGAAGGGAGAGAGAATGAGAGAGAGAAAGAGAAACATCACTGTGAGAGAGAAGCAGCGATTGGCTGCCCTTATGTATGTGCCCCACTGGGAATTGAACACGGAACTTGGGTATATACCCTGGCTGGGAATCAAAACTGCAGACTTGTGGTTTATAGGACAACACTCCAACTGAGCCACACCAGCCAGGACTCCCCCTTAATTTACAATTGAATTGGTACTGCATTCTGGTCTCAAGATAAATTTTATCTCAGCATCTGAAGGAAGGAAGTCCAAGGCTTCTTAGCATCCAGTATAACTGATGTAAAATTTTTTAGTTTGCAATACTGTGATCCTTCTTCCATTAGAAACAAATGTTTTTTCCCTCTCTATGATACTTTTCAACATTTCCCTTTAACGTTAATGTGCTAAAAACTTCAGATGAGATATATTTTAGATATGGTTCTTTTTTCATTCATCTTCCTCAAAACGCAGTGGACTTTTTCAAACTGAAGTTGCATTTCACTATGGGAAATTTTGTTTTAATAAACCTTATATAATTTTCTCTTATATATTTTCTATTTTGTATATTTCTAGAACTACTGCTAATTGAATTTTAGGTTCTCTGCAATACTTCTCTATGTTGCTTAACATTTCTTTGAATGTTTTATTTCATAGCGTTGCTCTACATTCTGCAATATTTCCTTGACTTTTGCTTCATACTGTCGATTTCTTTTTTAAGTTTGGCAATCCCATTTTTAATTTCTAAGAATTCAATCTTTTTCCCCCTCTAGCTGTTTCTGTTTTCATGAAATGAGTTCTCAAATCCCTTTGAGCATAATAAATAAAGATGAAATATTTTTCTACTCTCTGATTTATTTCTATTTCTTTATCTTGCTCCTTTTGTGGCGGAGAGGGGGAGGGAGGGACATGCTGGGGAGTGTTTCATAGTTCTTACAAATGTAGCTCCCAGGAGGCAGACTTCTGGCTTTCAGGCTCAGCTCTATCACTTATTAACTGCATGGCTTTTGACAAGCGATTAAACTTTTAATGTGGTCTAGTCCTCCAATTGCAACACAGTGACTATAATACGACTTGCCTAACAGAGATTAAATTTTAGGGTTTAGGATTAAATAAACTGAAAACTAAAGACATTGGTCTTTGTTATATAGTAAGTACTAATAAACCATAGCCAGAATTATTGGTTCTCTACATTGTTCTCATGATCCACGGTTTTCTGTTCTTCTTGGAAAAGAAGGCATACGTTATTACAGGTGGCCAGAGTGGCTATAGGTAGATGTACTGTATATACGTTAGTTTCCACACTGGTTTCTCCCCAAAATGGTAAAGTTGCTCAGGAGGAAAATGATGTACTTCAGCTCAGTTGGCCTACTTCATTCACTTAACTAGGTGCTTAGAAAGCCAGTGTTCAGCTGGGCCCTCAGAAGCCAGGGAGAGGAGAGACTTCTCCTCCTCAGGCATTCAGGAAGCCTTAGTTTGAAAGCGAAGCTTGTTCACTTTTTTTGTGATAAACCCTTCCCTGCTTAGCCTGGAGGTAAATGCTGGGCTGCAATTCCAGTTTTTCCGCCTGCAGGAGGGATGAGGGAGTGGGGTTGGAGAGGTGGAGTGAGCTGTAGGCGGAAGTTCTTTTAATCCCAGTTTTAGCTTCATTCCTCACTCCCATCCTCCAAGCTGTCAACTCGGAGCTCTCCTACTGCCGGAAGATTGGCGCCCACCAAGCTTCCTCCTGGGCAAGCTCTGGAATGTGGATTCCTCCCCTTCCTTGTTGTGGTTTCTCTGGTCAGCAGCTTTCAGCTGCTCCTATCTTCTGGAATTCATTGAAATCTCTTATCTGCTATTGAGTACACCCACCGCCTACCTTCCCTTTATTTTTATCAGTTTATTCCCTTCTCCACTTCCTAAGAGTCATTTAAATGCACCTGGGGACCAGGGACCTGACTCGAGAGAGGCGAACTTTGGGCTTGGAATAAAATGTTGATCCCCACACTGCCCCCCAAACTCTCTCATTTAATTTTCATTAACTTTTACAATCATACAATGAAGTACATGTTATCATTATTCCAATTTTATATAAGAAAAATTTAAAAAGTTTCCTGAAGAGCTCATGACTAGTGAGTGATAGTACCCAGCTTCAAATCTAGGTCTTTCTAATTAAAAAAAAAAAAAAAATCCCCAACCTCTTTCTCTAAAATTCAAGAATGGGGACTCAATATAAGAATAAACATTATGACCACTTAATATTAAGCACACAGTCAAAAACTAATATATTAATTTTACAGATTTTAACACTATATTGTTAAGTTCTAGAATTATTGTGCAACAGCACACAAATCACACCAGACAGCTTAAAACTGGTTCTGCTTCTTTAAAGCAGATTGGTAATTAATAAAATTCTTGAGTTATTTTACAGAAATGGCCCTGCATATTTGCCACCCCTGTCCTCCAGCTGCACCAGATCCAAAGTCTTGCCCATCCCCATGGAACCAAAGGAGAGGACACAGAACTCGAACCCCCAGAACCCTTCCAGAAGTCCATTGTCCAGAGAGATCTGGCTCTGAAGCTGCACATTATAAACTGGCCAAGTTCCCCAACTCTCCATTCAAAACTTGTCCTACCAGCGCTTCTGCATACCTGTTTCCCCTAGCCCCTTAAAAACCCACCCCCCACCATGGAAAGAGGAAACAGATTGTTGAGTGGCATCTCCTACCTCCTCGTTGGGGAACCCAAAAATAATAAAGACTTCCTTTTTCTGAAAAGCTGGTGTCATAGTTTTTGCCCTACACACATCAGGCAGAAGTCGTTTGGTAAACAAGTTCATTAATTTTTAATAACTTAAGGTGTGGAGTTTTTGCATAGTGCCCGTGATGGTATATGGATACTATAATTATGAATCTGGAAAGATTTTGAGTCCTATGATTTGAAGGCCTATGTCATATGTTCTTTGTCCAATTCAAGCCAGTTATTACCAGTTTAGACATCAGAATCTATGCCCCAACAAGGCCTAGACTTTACATTTCTCGCCAAGGCCCTGTTAGGTGCAAAAGCCCTCAGCTATGTTTCTCCAGAAGCAAATGCAATATGAGGTAAAACCAAAGTTAGTTAGTCCAAAACGACCACTCTAGCAGAGGTCTGCATTACTATCTCAGACCCACAATGATGAGGAAAAAATGTTAACAGCCTGTCAAGGTTTTAATGAATTTGTAGTGAAAACATTACTACTAAACATAACAAGCCAATAACTCCTTGTATTTAAATTTGAGAAAACAAATATATTATTATTACTCCAAACATTATACTTTGTAATGCCCCTCAACAATCTCTCAGTAAATGCAATCTGAGGGAAAAATGAGATTGTTTCTGTATTTAACCAAAAAATACAATATTAAATTGTTGAGAACAGCTGACCATCAAAACAGAAGCTACTGAATCCTTTTTTACTTTTGGGTAAATTTTGTGATTTTCGCACTTACAAAGAAAAGATTCTGGAAGATAAAGCGTGGATGTTTCTTCCGATGATTAGTGATGGTTTCTAGATAGCTCTTTATGACCACATGACCACTAAGAACACACCTTATCTGTGATTAGTTCTTTCTCTTAATACAGTTTTGCACATGAATCAAACTTTAAAAGCAGAAGTATAGATACTTAGAGAAATAGTAATAGAAGAAAAGGACTTTTCTAACCAAGTCTGAAAATACCATTATTGACCCAGATTTCTAATAAAACAATGCATTAGTACAATTTTAAGTTCTTACTGGTGCAAATTTTTACTAGTCTCTTGCCCAATGTCATTAGGATTTTTCTTTATATATAAAAAGTCTGATTTTTATTGCTCAAAAATGGTACCTAGTTGGCATGCTCAGCTAACTACATTTCTAGTTAATTAATATGTGAATATTTCTTAGCCAAAGTATTTTATTTGCTATTCTTTCTATTTATTAACATTGCTATGATTTTCTTATTTAAATATATAATTCTACATAGGCATGAGAAATAAGAAATGGGGTCCAGTTTTTGCAAAGTTACGGACTGCACTTGAATTGAGGATTAATACCATTTATTTTAACAGCTAGAGCTGGAGCCAAAGCATGTCAGTTTGCATTTTTTATTTCTCTTAAGTGGCATTTCTTGTGAAAGATTTTGTTTGTATTGCTACAGTCGGAGAAAAATGAACTCAACAGCAAGTTGGACATGGAAAGTTTTCTGAAAGAATAAAATGCATATGTTCTAACCATCGCCACCTGTTTCAGCTCAGATTTGAACCCCAAGTTTTAAACCCTTAAGAAGCATCAAAAATTTAATATTGTTGTTTATGTTATAGGAGCTTCTGATTCTAAGAACACACCGAAGGAGCCAGAAGTTGCCCAAAATAAGTTTAATTATAGAACAGAGGGGAAGCTGTATATTTTTACTTTCAACTTGCATTGCAATGGAATCAATATACCATCTTTTGTAATCCAGTATAAGTTTTTATCTATTTAGGAAATGCTATTTATTATAAAATAAATTTGTGTCAGTAAAAATGTGTTCAATTACTACACATCTGTTCCTTTGGTAATATAATCAAGTCCAAAATAAATCCACACTATAATCTGCCTACATTCAAGTTGGGGGTGGGGGAAGATCTTTATATTTTGTTGATTTATGTATAAAGCTATTCTATCAGTGAGAATAAGATCGACTCCACCCCCAAATTTAGAGTTCAAATGTGTTTCAGATTATTCTCTCAAATATATACAATTCAGTTAATTTGTTTAAAACACATTGATTCCCACTGGGCAGCTGTACCTCGGTGGAACTGATTTCTATCTAAGCACGTAAACTTTTGCTTTTCCTCTGGACACACACACAGTGAATGTTTTCACATTGAAAATGAGGATGTAAATGAAGGCCTGCAGTCTCTGTCTGGTTCTGGTTACAAGGTCTGTTTGTTGACATCACAGATGAAGGCCTGCTGTGTCTCTGGCTCTGTCTACTCCATTTCCCCTCTAATTAGGCTTTGCCCTCAATTAAGTTAATGATGCAACTTTTCCTATAGATCATTTGCCCTTTCAATCAATTAATAGAATATGAGGGTGCATCCCTCCTTGGCTTGGGACTCGTTTGCCTGAGGGCAGACGGCTCAGCTCCCAGAAGTACCACATAAGCAAAAGCAAGATGTTTACCACTGAATCACATATTATCCCTAAGAACATCAGGCTTAATGGAAGCCTTAACTAAACTGCATTTTATTACTGATTGGTGTCAGGGTAAAGAATTTACTGAAATACTAGAGCAGGTCAAAATATTGATGGGTGTGTTGTGAATCTAAGGCAGTTCAAAATAAGTTTAGGGTCAATATTTTAAAAGAGCAAATAAAGACTCCTGCAATGTCAAATAGAACGTGCGCACACACACCTCACCCCCCCAACAAATGACCTAGACAAATCATTGAGATTTCCGTTTTTAATGGAAGAAATAAAAATAACCCCTCTCAGACAAGATAACTTTTGTTTTGTCAGCCTGTACTTAGAGATTGTGAAATGGATTTTTAAAATTTTAATTTTAAATAATAAAAAGATAACCACAGTGAGATTATTGTGGAACCCATATGTCATTTGTACCAATATTTGAATGTTGCAAAGATCAAGATTTTAAGATCATGTTGAGAAATGTTTTCCTGAAATGTGTGAAAATTAGGTAAATAAAAAATGAATATGACTATTTAGTATTTTACTAAAAGGCAGGACTAAAAGAGACATACACTGGTCAAGGGTTTTACACAGATGAGAACTGGCTCCAAATGGATTACAAATCTCTCCCAGAACATTATTTGTATAAGAGAAATGTGGCCACTCCATTATTTAAACAAAGACATGTTTTTGTATATCTTTTTTTTTTTACTCATAACATGTGATAACCCTTTAATAAAAAGAACTTGGCTTTTAATAGAATCCTCAGATAAAAAGAAATACTTCTACTAAAAAGTTTTAAAAATACTACATTACAAAGAGACACTAAAGGAATAGCGTTTGTAGATTTTGCTGGTGGAAGAGAATATTGAAAGAGACTATTTCATATAATGTCAACATTGATGAAGAAATATTACTTAAGCAGACATCTCATTTCATGGTGTATAGGAGGGATGAGGCTTATGTCATAGCAGGAGGTTAAACTTAGACACGAGGAATGCACTGTGCCTGGAAAGACTGCAAACCATGAGCTATATACATGGCATATAGAGGATTTTCTCCAAAGATATTGAATACAAAGGATACACAGATCACCTTCTTTCTAATTTGCTCCGCTGATAGCAGTACAGGAAAGCCACAACCAGTCACAGAGCACCTCTGGTAAGAGCAAGGGAGCCCACCTAACAAAGGTCCAGTTAGACTTAGAGAAGGGGAAGCAGCTCAACCGGAGCCACCACCAGTAAGGGATAAAAACGGTATTTCAGTCCAGTTAGAAATCATTCTACAGCCCGGGTTCTCACCACATATCAAAGTCAAATGATAATTATTGGAAATAAAAGAAACAGAGATGTTGATGTTACTTTGGGATGTGGGACCAGGGCAAGGGCTTGGAGAGGGGAGGAGCATGAATCAGGGTACTGAATGACTCCACAGGGGGGGCTGGATGCTGTCTGTGTCCTTTGTCACCCAAGGGGACAGGGACTCAGGGAAAGAAGAAAAAGATTCTCAGAGACCATTCTCAGAGACCATTCTCAGGAAAACATCCGAGTTCACACTGAACGGGACAGAGGTGTTGTAAACAGTTGTGGTCTTGGGAATATGCAGATTGTAGCCCCTGGTAGCAAAGGCATAACCTAAGTGCTGCTACATTTAAGCTGATATCCCATGGTCATTTTATACAATTTATTTGATCTTGGGACAATGAATAAAAATTAATTTTATTACTTTCATTACTTCTTTAGGAGTATAGAGAGTATTAGCTGAAAAAGAGGCAGCTGATTCACAGTTCAAATATTTACACAAGGGAATACTATGTAGCCATGAAAAAGAAGGAACTCTTACCTTTTGCCACAGGATGAGTGGACCTGGAGAATATTATGCTAAGTGAAAAGAGCCCCAAAAAAGACAAATAGCATATGATCTCACTTACATGTGGAATATAATGAGCAAAATAAACTGACAAACAAAATAGAAACAGAGGAATGATTACATGGAACAGACAGACAGCTGTCAGAGAGGAGGAAGGGTCGGGGAAGGGGACTGGATGAAAAACATGAAGGGAGTAGCCAAAGAACCATATGCAAAGAACCATATGCATAGTAGCAAAGAAACATATGCATGACCCATGGACACAGACAACAGTGTAGTGATGGCCGGAGGGAAGAGGGGTGAGGGCTAGAGGAGGTCGGCAAGGGGCGGGGAGAAATGGGGACATGTGCAATAGTGTCAACAATAAACATAAAGAAAAAATAAAAGCAAACAAAAGATTGATGAGCCACAATCTTCTGTTATTTCACTTGGAACTTCATCTAGCCTCTCTCAATTTTCTGAACTCTCCCTAAGATAGGACAGGTTCCACTTTCTTTAGTGGATTTGGAGCCTTGATGCACTAGCATTTTAAGTTTTAAGTATACACTATACTGTTTCTTCTTTTAACTCTGAATTTCGCTAATGGCATGGCGCTAGATAAAAGAGCAATGGACCAATAAAAGCTCTGGGAACCAAAAGAAGGTGATGCCTGCTTCAAAGACATTCTTTAGTTTGCTTCCTGTGAATAAATGCCTTCTTCAGTCTTCTTTGACTCAAGTTCTTGGTCATTTGGTTGATTCCTTGACTAGGAAGGATCAGGGAAATAACTCCTCCATGAACATCTTTAATTTGCACCATTTTCTGATTTATTTTTTTCCGAAGGACCTTTGGTCACAGTGTACTTACCTTATTCTAAGCTACACAGCCAGTGAAAACTTCACAACTAGTTTTATAGTGGAGAAAATCTTGTAGCACTCTTCAGAGTTATCTGAGGTAAGTTTAAGGTATACCTCTCAACTTACTCGAATTGATTGAAGATACCAACAATATTGATCAATCTAGAGAATTTCACATTCTACCATTTTTCCAGTTAATCTTTGATAATTTGGTAATTATCATTGTTTTTTACTACTTTACTTTTTATTTACACATACATACCACAGTTAAGCTAATTTTGTGGAAAGATATATTTTGAATTTAAGAGGACAACCTCCCTCTAGGCTTCTATGGTTGTATTTTATCATGTCTCAATGTATTGTCTCTTTAGAGTCCCAGTTCACTACGGACCGGCCCCCCTCACTAAGACATCTTTACACTTTTCTCTCTCTGGGAAGATCTTCACCTTTTCTACTCTGAAGGTCTCAAGTATTTCTCCCAGTCCCTTCCTCCCTGAGCATGTGTGTGTGTGGTGCCGTTGGTGGTGAAGGGCTTTATCGCCTTCTTTTGTGATCTGACACGTTTCCCTGGATCATTCCCCACAGTTTTTATTTTTAACCAACGATCTAAAACTGGTGTCAGTGAACTCAAATTACCTGAGAACTTAAAAGAAGTAGGTTTTAATATGGATGACAATGGACAAAAACATCAATACAAGCATATTTCAAGTCACTTAGCTATCTCCCTATGAGGTAAGCGGCATGGTTAACATTTTACAGATAAAAACAAAATTAAGATTCAGGAAAATGACACAAAGTGTATAAAGTGACACATTACCAAGCCAGAACCAGATTCAAAGCCAGATGTTTTGGTTCAAAGGCCAAATATCACCAAATATCTCAGAGACAAAGCAGATCTGAAGACTGCAGTTGCCACCAGCCGGGACGACCATGGGCTACGTGAGAAGTTGCACGGAGCCATTTGTTTCTCCACCGAAGTGGTCTCCACGCCTGGCCCTTCGTCGCTTTTTGTGCATTCTATGTCATCAGACCTGCCCACTCTAGAAAGCACCTTGCTTCCTGGTTACGGAGACAGAAGGAAAACTGAAGGGTTCCGGACCAAATCAGATCACTAGAAGAGCTTAATCACCACTGTATTTTATTCTCTGGATTCTTGCCTGAGGCTGACGGCTCTTCACCTGGGCCAGTAAAGCCAAAGCGCTTTCTGCTGGCTCCGTAAGAACTGCGGTATTGCCTCTCTGAATGGAGTTTTCAAGTGGTTTCTGGATTGTTAAATTGGGCAAAATGAGTAGCAGTTGAGGGAGCATGTAGCGGAACACATAATTTGCACTATGAGTTTTCTGTTTGTTATGTGCATACTTTTGGAAACCTTAAGAGCCATTTGTTACTCTTGAAGTAAGATTGCAAACTCTTCACATAATTACTGTGACATTCTTATTTAAAGCAGTGATGAGGTTTTTTCCTTCCACCTCTATTTTGTGTCCCCAATCTCCCCATAGTTTAAGTCATGTCTTACATGTGCACATATGTGTGGAGATGTGTTTGCATACACGAGGGGGAACCCCCCAAAACCAAAATTATCTTCTGGAGGCCAAGTGCCTTGTAGTACAAGCTTCCCCCGCTAGGTGGGTGTTCTAGGAACCCATCTGTAGATCGTACCAGCTGGAGTTGTTGTGAGAGGCTGTGCTTGGCTTTAGTGAAGTTTTTTGAAGACTCTTTCAACACGTTTGCCCATGTCAAGATGAGTGATTTACAAGTGCACCTGCCCACACTGGACCGAGTGTTCAGCCGTTTTTGACCCAAAACAGCATGACCCCAGTACCTCACCCTCCTCATTCACCCAGTCTCGCTCTGAGTGACGTGTTTTTTTGTTTCCCCAGCGAAAAAAAGTCCTCAAAGAAAAATGTTTTGCCAATGTGGCAATAGTGAAACAAAAAACTGCAGAAGCACTGAAAAGCATCAAAACCGATGAGTTCAAAACTGTTTTGCACAGTGGAAAAAGTATCGATAGGTATATAGCATCAAACAGACAGTACTTTGAAGGTGACTAAAATTTAAATATAAGAATAAATACACAATTTTTTATAAATAAATTCTGAGGATTTTGGGGTTCCCCTCATTTATATACACATGTACGTAGATAAAAATTTATTTAAGATTTGAATGTAAAGAGTCTTTTAAAAAATACTCCAACACTTAAATATGAAAATGAGGGCTGCTCCCTCCAGAGTAGTCTGATACCTTGGAAAATTTATAAATCATGGTGACTGTATTACATAATTCCACTTTTTTGTATTTCTTTTTTGAAATCTCTTTCAGAATCCTAGTTATTTCAGCAAGAACTTGAGTTGAGGAATATAGTGAATAGATTAGGTAAATCTCTTTTTGTTGTGCTTGCTGATGGGGCAGCATGACCGGAGGGTATGAAGTCTTTGAAGAAAGCGGTGAGCTTGCCTGGCTTATAAAACAGCTCTAATTACAAGTACGACAGTACAATTGACTTTTTAAAAATTAAGTGATCATCCGTACTGTCCAAACAGAGCTAAGGTAACGATGAGTTTATATCCACTTCTGACATTTTATTCTAATGATGGATTCCTATATGCAACTATTGGACATGTTCACATACACAATGCCAAAACCAGACCCTTAGTTTCTTCCCCCTCACCCATGCCACTCTCAAAGGCTTTCTCATAAAAGAAATTGCAACACCATCCACCAAAAACCTAAAGGCCATACTGTTACTGAACAACAACAAATCGATCTGGCTGCCTGTTGCCACAAAAACTAGACTTGTGAGGCAAATGCTGGTGTAAGAGAAAAGAAGTTTTATTCAGGTCCTGCACAACCTGGGAGAACGGCGGTCTTTTCTCATAGCCCACCTCCTCAGCAAGACCGAGACAAAAGCCAGTGTCAGAGCTCCTGCTCTAACTTCAAGTACAGCCCTTTGATGCCCACAGGTGGCTGCTAAGTGGTCCAGGTAGCTTTGCTTGTTCCTAGCTGCTGCCCGTTTTAGGCTTCACCCTGGAGGCTGTGTGTGGAGCCTGCATAGGCCACGTGGTTGTGTGCTCCCGGGTGAGGGAGCACAAACAATGGGCTAGTGCGTTACCAGGTGGGTGAGAGAAAAAGAGATACGGGGGAGGCTCTCTCCCCCATAGAGGGAAGCTATGGGCCACACGGCTGCTAGCTACGTGACCCATGGAGTGAACAGACCAGTGCACCATGCAAGCGCAAGTCATGACCAAGAGAGAGCCAAGAGCAAGAGAGAGAGTTCCTCTGTTATCCTGGAATTATATTATCTTGGGTGTGAGATGGACAAGATACTTTCTCAATATGACCAATCAGCTTCCCAAACTTTCTCCTGCTTTGGGTGTGTCCACTTCCCAACAATCCCTTCTTCCCTTAGGCCAGACTGAGACAGGTCTTTGGTCCAGAACCTCCTTCTGTGCCACTTTAACTTCTATAGCGCATGTGCCTGCCTCCTCCTCCTCGTTCCACCCTCAACCTGGTACCAGAAGTGGGGAGAGAGAGCCTTTTTCCTCTTTCCAATCTTCTTGCTAGCCTTTCACGTGCTCCATGTAAGAACCTCCCCCATCATCTTCTTGGCCAATGGGTGGAGACTCCCTGGTGCTCAGGACAGACTGTTTACCATACCAATACTTGATCCATTTCTTTCCCTCATCTTGCGGCAAGCAATCAACTAGTAAATCCTATCAACTCTATCTGCGAACTATATCTTCATCTATATACTTTTCTGCCTTCTAATGCTACCTGTGGTCACATTTAGCTCTTCCCTGAATTTTTACTTTAACTTCTTCCTATCTTGTTTCTTTGCTTTCCCTCTGGGCTACTTAGAATCTGTTCTCTGTACAGAAACCAGAGTGAAATTTTTGAAACTTAAATTGCATCATTGTCTTGCTTACAACTCTTCAGTGAGGTCCTTTTCATAAAACATAAAACATAAAATTTTTACTCTCAACCATGGCAGTAAAGTTAGGGCACTCCGTTAAATAAATACCATGGCATTCTGAATCCATCTTGTATGACTCTTTTTCACCCCTGTGAAGCTTCAGCCATGCCGGGGGTTTTGTTTTTGTTTTTTATCTTCAAACATGTCAAGATTCCTTTTGCTTTGCTGTCTTGTACTGGCTGACTTCTTTCCTTGGGATTTCTTTCCCTGATCTTTATATGTCTGGTTGTTTGCTTGTTTTTTCTGTAATTTAGGCTTTCAAGTTAAACATCACCTCTTTAGAGAAGTCTTCCGTAGTGGGTTGAATGGTGGTCCCTATGCTAATCTTGAGTACTGTGAATGAGAACTGATTTTGAAAAAGAGTCTTTACTGATATAATTAAGGATCTTGAGATGAGATTACCATAGGTGACCCAGGTGAGCCTAAAAACCCCATGATAAGTGTCTTCAGAAGAGACACACAGAGGAGAGACAGGGAAAGGAGAGGAGATGGCCATGTGAAGACTGAGGCAGAGCGTGTGGTTGTATACGCACAAGGAAGGCCTTAGGTCTTCGGAAGCTGAAAGAAGCAAGAGGAAATTCTTGCCTAAAGCATTTGAAGGGAGCACAAGCTTGCTGACACCTTGATTTTAAACTTCTGGCTTCCAGAACCCTGAGAGAATGAATTGATGCTGTTTTAAGCCACCATGCGTGTAGTAATTGGTTATGGCCACCCTAGGAAAGTGATGTGCTTCCCCTGAACACGCAGTATCAGGTAGCCTTTCAGTCCCCACCGGTGCTGTTTTCCTCATGGCACTTATCACTACTTGATTATTTTTCCCCTTTCCTTCATTATTTTTCTTTCACTGAGAATATACATTTCAATAAAGGAACTTAATCTGTGGTTTCACCACTATATCTTTAGAGCCTACAACCATGCCTAAAACATAGGAGATACATACTATATATTTGAAGAATGAATAAATAAAGCACGTACTAGAATAAGTAAATCATATACTTTATAAATAAAGCATATGCTTTGGGAGGATGGACTAGATATTTCTAAGAGTTCTGATTAGGGAGTTTATGATTTCACAATTTTAGTATTTCAAGATGATTTTTTGACATAAAATTAACAGCCAATGGTAGAAGAGTTACATTTTTAAAGAGGTTCAATATGACAGTATATGCTGTCTTATGTGGATTATGGAGGCAGGAGACCATAGAGGATTTTTCTCATTAGAAGAGAAATAATCTAGTTGATAGTAATGAAAGTCTAGACCATGATAGCTCTAGAAAGAGTAAAGAAGAGGAAAATATCAAAAGATATACTATTAATTATAAAGTAAACCAATTTGTAATTGAATAAATTTGGTATTTGGAAAAGTCAATATGTGGTAGAGGATTTTTACCAGCTCAAGAAAATTCCCAATTGCCTGTGGATGATAGACTCAAGCTTACAAAACTGTATCATGAACTTACTTATATTGATATTTATACTCACCCTTCTAAATGGAAAGTTCTTATTTTATTTATATTTTTTGAGTGATTAATGAAGTGCATATCTGAAGGTTGGATGTACCTAGATGAATGTGAAATAAGTATTTCAGAGGATATTTTCTGTGAATCAATGAGTTACCTCAGTTCTTTTAGATGGTTACTTTAGAATAGCAGTAGAAATCCAGTAAATTTTTACTTGATCCTAAGGTATAAGAATCCAGTTTATTCTATAAAAGAATATTTTCTTGATAAGTAAAAACTGACAATTTCCCTGAAGCATTTCTTGAGAAGATAGATATTATTGATTTTTGTAATTACAAAGGATAAAATATGTCAATTATATTACAGAATGTGCTGCTTTTTTCTGGATTGTCTCCTATATGTAATAGAAATACATCTCTATTGAAATAGTATTTTCAAAAGTTTTATTCTACCGTGTTCATCTAAATAATTCTCAAAGCAAAGTAAAGTCCTGAGATGAGTGGCAGAAATGGACCAGTAATCAAATTATGCAAAAAAAAAAAAAAAAAAGAGGCCTTATAGTGAGAAGCTAGGACTATTCCTGGCAACCAGAATGGGGAAACTGAGACAACTGAACAAACTGGCTGAGCACCTTACAGCTGAGACAGAAGGTCACCTCCCTAGAGAAAACATCAGATCTCAGTTTTATTTCAGCTCTATGCCCAGCAAAGTAGCAAAACTAGGTGGGTGACACCAGGTCCAGCTGCACTGATGCATGACCCCCTGCCATGGCACCCACCCATCAGGGAAGGCCATACCCCGAGAGAGCACATCTAGAAAACTAATGATTATTTTGCTGAAACACTCCCCTAAGATTCCCACCTGCAAGAGAGAGATAAGAACTCTTAGGACAAAGGACCTAGCATGCACTCTATTTCTGGGGAGCACGCCTGCACCTTTCCCTTCCCCTCTTCCTCCCCCACAAGTATGTATCTCCTAAACTTTAAGAGTCTCCAGAGACTTGCAACCAGGGGAGCAATAGGCAGCAGCAGCTCACCCAAGGCTAACCCCCAGGACCGGTTTCCAACGTCCCCCTACCTCTGACTTTTCAGTGAACTAAAGCAGCCCTGCCTCCGCTCGTTTCCTTCCCATCCCATTTTCAGAGAGCCAAAGCAGCCTCGCCTAGGGCTCTTCCTGTTGCTTTCTTTCCTAAGCCTTTCTTATTTCACTGTCCCCAGCTTTCATAAAGGTACCCTCAATGTCACCTGGACTCATGTTGTAAAGCCTTTCCTGCACAAAACCAAGAACCTGAACACTACACACTGGGCCTAGGCAGACCCGCTGAGGGCCAGGCCCCCCGTTTGGTAACAAAAGCATAGCAAAACAGAGAATTCTCCAGCTGGAATAGAAATTGTCTGTTTCTACTGTGCAGTTCAAACACAGAAAGAACCATCGAATCAGAAGTTTCAATTGTGGTAAATTTTTTAAACCACTTACCCCTAGATATTTTTGTTATAAATTACACATTCTACCAAAAATTATAGGTAGTTTGAGAAGTGTGAGGTTTTAAGTTTAACTGTTGAAAACCACATTGCATTTTTTCAAAATATTTCGAAAAAATAGCCCTCATGCTTTATAAAATCAGATATTAAAATACACAAACAAGTCAGGTAATATCACCTGATTGGTGAAGGAATAAATCTTGAGAAGGAGTTAGCAAAAACAAGGATAGACTGAGATATTACATTTCTCCTCTAAAAGGACAGTTGAGAAGCCTCTAGGACAGACCTTGAAGTGTAGAACTAGAGGCTGGAGACTGGAGAAAGGCTTTGGACTGGGCTTTACACAGAAAGAATAGGCTGTGCTGTGAAAAGTTGAGATCACTTAACAGCATTTGGCTACAGAGTGAGAAGTCCTATGCTTGTATTTCATACTTGTATGTGAACTTGCTCTGAGAACAAACTTGAACTGATCAAGCCAAGAGTGAGTAATAATGCAAGTAGTGTACTAGGCATGAATCAAAACCTTGCCTTAATCATACTCCCATCTAAGAGATAGAGTCAGACTCACAGGCTCTGCTTTGCAAAATCTCCATGTTTGGTCACCCATGACCTCACTTCTTTGTCTACCTCTGACCATGGCCAATTCAGATCTAAGAGCAGCCTGTACATGGCTCTCCTGGAATTAAAATCTATATCCTGGCTTTAAAGATAGGTCATAATCACAAAGTTTACATTTTAGTAAAGGTTAAAGTTGTGCAGGAATGAATATTAAGGAAGCTAGTCATTAGATAAAGGGGAATGGTGTTGCTATATGGAAAGAAAACACCATGAAAGAGAGACACAGGGAGGAGTGGGTAGCTGGGCAGATGTTAACTAGACTTACTGTGATGATCATTTTGTGCTACATGCAAATGTCAAATCATTATATTGTGCACCTGAAGCTCTTATGTTATATGCCAATTATTTCTCAATAATAAAAGAAAAACAGTGGTGGTTCCCTTGAGGCTTTACTAAGCTCTGCCTGCATGTGATGCTAATATGTTGTCTCAATAAACTCTGTTTTCTCACGTCGCCAGGTCAGGGTAGGGGGACCAACCACCCCCGTCTGCGCGGCGTCACCCCAGCCTTAGCGGGGCCACTCGATTATTCTGTTAGTCTCTATTTCTTGCAACCAAAAGAACGGTAACTAGAGCAACTTTCAGTTACAGAAGAGAGAGAAAAGGCAATATAAATAAATTGATAAAAGTTTAGATCTGTAAGGAAAAAAACTCCGTAATTATAGAGCTACACTATTGTGAATTTGAAGGAATCATAAAGAATAGTTACAAAAACCACAAATGCTGGAGGAAGACAAGATTTTCCAGTTCACATAATTTACATGTGATAGCTTTCCAAATAAATAAATGAGGCTTAAAATGGTTGGTTTGCTTAAGCTACAGTGAAACTATAACTAGAAAGCAGGTCTTATAAAACCAAATTCCTTGATATTTTATTACTCTACACTGCCTTTTTGTTGTTGCTACTTTTTAGACTTTCACCTATTTTGTGTAATTTATAAGCTTTATAAAGACAATTAAATAAACCAACTGGTACTATAGTATCTTAAGCTCTATTTTTACTTTATAAATATATTATATCAAGTTTTAAAATATAACATATAGTCAGATTAATATTTATATATTTTAATATTTATGCACTATTTTAACTAATAAAACAATACTTTATGTAATTATAAATATAACATATATAATATAATTAATAATATATAGTATATGACATATCATATAACTATATTTGTATGTGACATACTTATATGTAATCATTTTATTAAATTTATTATTTACATAGTTTAAATATATCTCCTAGAGTACAGTAGATGTACTTTATTATATTTATATTATATACTGCTTGTATGCGTGTGAGTGCTTTAAGTCAATGCCTCTCACATTTTAATTAGTATATAAGTTACTTCACCTGGGATGTTACAAAACTACGTACGCTGGTTCAGCAGGTCTGGAGGGGGCCTGAGAGTCTGCATTTCTAACCAGCTCCCAGAGAATGCCAATGCTGTTAGGTTTTATGCGCAATTACCTGGCTTTCTCAATTATCTTTATCTGCACTAAGTTTAACCTCCACCTCTAAGCTACCCCCAGGTTGGAAGAGTAGAGAAACAAGGCCAGCCAACTGAGTCAGGAGAGGGAGCAAGTCGGCGGGAAGCAGGCTGAGTTAGCCAGTCAATGCTGCGGTTGGAATACAGCGCAGGCGTAAATCAAACTTTCTGGGAGCCTGAGAGTCAGGGCAGTCAGAGTCTAGAGACGGGGAGGGTCTAGCTCCGCAGCAAGGCCGTCACCAGGCCAGGGTTTGGGGATGAGATGGTAAGTTAGGAATGAAATTTGTCCTAGGAACTCACAGTCTAGCAGGGAGGAAGCTGGAGGAGAAGGTGATAAACTCCAGAAAGAAGAAAGAAAAACTACTAAGGGCCAGGACATTCATTTGGGCAGTTAGTACCTTGAGGCGCTGAGGTCCAAGTAGGCAGAGTCCCTGGGGACAGCAGTGTAAGAGCTGAGATCTAAGCACCAAGTGCCCATGTACCAGGGTGTGTAGGTGAGACTGCATGTAGGCTATGGACACTGTACACCATGGAAAGTGTGACAGTATCTTATGAGGTCACGTGTTCTTGCTTAAGAAAGAGATAAAGTCAGAGTAAGGGCAGGATTGGAGCCCACGTCCCAGGAGCAAGCTGTGCCTGATGGGCAGAAGCCAGGCACCAGGCACTGACCAAATAACAGGAACCTGGCACATAAAGCAAGAGAAATCACTAAAAGCAGAAAAACATCTAATACTAGAAAAGGATAAATCCAAACAAACAGCCAGGAAATGTAAAACTCCTTACCCCCTTCATTCCTCTTAACAATCTCCCCTCCAAATTATAATCCGTTTTCAGTCAATAGCCAAAGGCAACATATATCTTTGTTTCCTGGAGATGTTGTTAGTTGGGAAGATATGGCATTAAATATGTACCACCTGTGTATCAAGACACTCCCAGTTATATAGGACCTTGTCCTTAAAGGCAGTAAGTAATAAATGTAGAATTTAGAGATGCATTATTTCACAATATCGTATATATCAGTAGTATAATACTTTTCAGGTTTTAAAGTACTTTCACAAGTATCTCATTTAATCCTAACAGCAACACCACAGTCATTATGTGGTTGACATACCCACATCATGAATAAGAAACTAAACCCTAGAGAGATTAATTTACCAAAGACCATGCAACTTCTAAGTTACTGCACCAAAGTTTTTTCGTTTAATCCGTGCTCCTTCTGAATTGTTAAAATGTAAAATATTTTGTCCAATTTCAGATTTTTTGTGTCTAAATCCACAGGTGAGTTGGGCATTCCATCAAAGTTTTTGGCCAAAATATTCAGATATTAGGATAGATGATAAGACAAATCAAAGCAGATATAAAAGGAAAACAAGTAGATTAGAGTAAATTTAGTCAACAATCTTCAACATTACAGATATCTTTGGGTATCAAAGAATAAAGCATCAAAACAAATAACTCTTGGGCAATTAAAAGCAAAACTAAGTGATGTACAATGATATGAACAACAAAAAAAGTAACACATGACTTCTCAAAAGACAGATAAAATAAATCGTTTTAAGAGTACTGTGGAAAGGAAGGTAAAAACTCAGCCAAGTGTGAGGCACTAATGAGTGAGTAAAGCTGACCATAACTATTTTACCTGTGGTCAACAGGAGCATGTGATTTACTACAAGAGGCATTTTTCTCTTCAGAACCAGGACGGAAGGACAGAGACACCCCTCATGAGGTTAACAGCGCAGAGATGCACCTGTTATTCCGACGTGAGGCCTAAGAGGAAGTAGACACCGGACCCTCTGTTCATTAATGATACCAATAATGACGAATCTGCGAAAGGTGAGGGAAGACATTATTTCCAAATGCTTATTTCAGTATTAGAACAAAATAAATCAGGGGTAACCACAAACTTTTTTCTCATAGGAAAAGAAGAGGTTTTAGAAGGTAGAATAGAAATTATTGAAAGTCCATATGAATAGTCTTAAAATTGAGTGACGTGTGCAAAAATGGAAGTCTGATGTGGCTTTGATTTAAAGTAAACATAATCTTGTTGATATGACTTGTGAAATGACGAGGAGTATATTGACGTTGGAGAAAAAGACCCTAAAGTTGAATCAGGATTGGGCATGCCCTTGGCCACCTTCTGTGTGGGCCAAAGGGACAGGCAATAGTTATTTCAAGCTGATGGCAAGACCAGTGAAGACATTCAAAATATGGCTCCATTTGGGGCTGAACTCTAGCAACATTTGATCACCAGAAGAACCTCACTGGTGGAGAACAGACAGAGTTAATATTGAACCAAAGAACTGAAAAACCTAGGAAGAAACATAGAAAAGTTTGATTATAACTTTTATTTTAATAATGATCCTAGGTATCTTAACAAATGGGAGCAGTCACTACCAAGAAAATATTTCTTTACAAATTTATATACTAGGGAAGAACAAAAGAGAGATCAGGGTTTGCAAATTCACTACGTGCATGCTAAAGGTGGGCTGCAGGCATATTTCATGGCCTAAAGTATATTTTAAAAAATCAGAAAATGTTGCCAATCTGATAATTTCATGTAAAAATATAAGATCTGTCTTCTCTTAAAAAAAACAAAAAAACAACAATTCAGGTCTGGCGTTACCACAAAGCTATGGGGAATGAGGCGGACTGAGCAGCAGGGCTCACCATAGACCTCCATGACCAGCCCTGACTGGCCCTACGGAGTTTTCAGTTTGTTCCGTGCATCTCCCCTCCCCACTTCCACAGATGCTTGTAGCCAAGGAGGGCTGTTTTAAACTAGAATGAAAGAAATAAAAATTGAAAAAAGAAAAAAAAGAAAAAAAATAGTTGTCTAATCTATGAAGCTAAGATTTGTTTTTGATCATGTAGCCACTCAGTACATATTAATTAAACAACTAGTATGTGCCATGAGCTCTCGCGAGGTCCTAGGGAGACAGACTTGAGTAAGTTTCAGTTCCTGCTTTCACGGGGCTTACAACCTAAGACGCACACCATGTAAATAATGATAAGCATGGTCAGTTAGTATTAGGCTTGAGAAATGGTGTTTGGAACTGAATCTGGTGGCCCATCCTGATGGTTCCTCATGGAAGATTGCTAAGACCTCTAGGGCTCCCCAGGATTGCCTAGGGTTGGCCCTGGAAATGATTTAGGGGTACAGTTAATCACAGACCATTTCTAAAGTGGTTTGTGCTGCTGGGATACTGTGTAGACAGAAGAATGTGCTGAAGAAGTGAAACAGTTAATTCTCTTTCCAAGTTTTAGTGTTCAGTCCTGTTTAGTATTTAGACCTATTTCGATGAGGCTGCAAAATACACGGTCTGACACAAATAATGCCTCTTTTTTGTTACATAATCTTTTATTACAAAATCATAAGCATGTAATTCTGTAACATAACACTATCACACTCAAGTGCTCCATATGACATTTTAGGTGAAATGTTCAAATTAAAATTATAAATTATTACACCAATATTACTACGCTACCAATCACACTCAAGCAGGCTTTACTTCTGTGGACCCTGTATTTGTACAACCTGTCATCTTTACACCCAAGAACAAGGAGCATGTTGGGCCAAGCATAGCACTTATAAAATAAATGTCCTTCCATTAAAAAGTATAAATTAAAATTTCTAATAGCTAAATCAGTTATCTTACAAGCTGGAAAGACAAAGAAGAATTTTATTTTTGTTGGAATAACAAAAATGCATGGCCAGCAATAATGGTATTGATTGAAACTAAATCTTGGAAAGAAATGTAGTCTGGAAAGGCAATGTTATTTGATCTTTATTATCTCCATCAAAGGCTTCTGTAATTCACAGTTTCACAGCATTTTGTGAATAGCATGGACCATTTCACAAAGCTGTAATTTACCTTAGGAAGAAAACAATAATTAGCAAGGTACATCATATAGAAACAATTTTGAACTGAAAGAAATGAAACAAATGACGAAACCCTAAGATGACTGATTTTTTTTTAAATCAAAATTTCAGTTTACAAACCGCTTAATACTGTTATTTTTTTCCTTCTCAGAAAAAAAAGAGTAGTGTCTGAATGTATGGACATGCATACCCACAAGCCACAGCAAATGTGCACAGCATATATTCTGCACCCAAACCCCACAGACACAGTATTGTGCGGTTTACTGTATAAGCACATGCATAATAATGGCTAGATTAGGAGTTTAATTCCTGGCATAGCATTAACTCAGCTTCATACAGAGTAAGCTATTATTGGTCTATGAGTCTTGCTTTGGTTGAGAGGATAAACTCTGCTAAAAGTGGATTAGAACATTTTAAAATTTTAGATTAAAAAAAGTGAAAACCTAGAGATTTCTTGACCCACAATGAGACATGATTTCATAGTATTAAAGCCATTATTGTTCACAGAACAATCATTTGACTTATAGTTATTCCGATCATCTGTTTCCCTTCTTCATCTACTAAGAAGCCTCTTGATTACAAGTGCAACATTCCTTTGAATTGTTGTTTAATCCAAAAATTAATTTAAATTTTTAAGTCATTTTATGATACATTGTATTTATTTTATGCATAAAAAATAATTCTGGAATTTTTCATTCCTTTCCCCCAACAGCAGTGAAATGGGGTGGTTGACTCAGGCCCATTTCCCTCCTTTGACCCTTCAGGGAAGCCCACAATTCACTTGTCAGAATCATGCACAAGAAGCACTTCATGTAGTGCTGACGACAATATTTAAAAAATGTTAGTAGTTCACGAATTTAATAAAGTTCACAATTTCAGTAAATTTGATTACTGGTTCATTTCAAATGGGAGTAAGATCAAAACTAATTTCTTAAGAGAAACTAATTTTTTGTTTGTTTGATTCTGTACTTCATTTCTATGAATATTGAGCTAGGATTTCCCCTCATGTGTACAGAGTGCTGAAAAGGATGCCATCGGTTTTAATAAAGAGACATCTACTTTGGTTGCTGTCTGTTACAACACTTCTAGTATAATTAATTGACACAAATTTCAATTTACTTTAAAGCCAAAGCATAGTCCAGTTCCGAAAGACATTTGCAAGTGATCTTGGTCTGTATTTTGATCAGTTACAGCTAAAATAATTCCTTTTATTTCGTCATGTTGACAACCATCCCAAGAAGCCATAACTACCGGTTGTGTGAGAAGTGAGTTGTAGCATAAATGAAGCATTCATACAATAGATCAAGTAGATCTAATATTTATAATTTTCCATTATTTGACTTTAGTATGTTTTTAATGTCTATCATCTATCATCTGTCTGTCTATCTATCTATCTATCTATCTATCTAAATATCTAAACATCTATGTATCCATCTACATCCTTCCTAGGATTAAGTTAGCCATACTTATCATATTCATCCAAGAGAGTCTGGAAAGGTATGTAAAATAGCATATTTTATTCCAGGCCACCTTGCAAGGAAACTTGATTCTTCAGTGAAATAGAGGAAGGGTCTGCTAAAGAAGAGCAATGATGTCTTACTAGTAAGCCACAGCAGTAACATTTAGTAGAGGAAATGAAGAATTTATTTTTCAGCTGAAACTCTGAGGAAAATTTTTAGGTAGAAGGGGGAAGGTATAATTATGCGGTTTGGAATTCGGCCAGGGCACTGGAATTCATGCCTCTTCACTTTCAAGACGTGTCACACACCCTTTAATTACCCGAAGTGGATCAGGCCCTCTGTTTTCTGTCTATCCCATCAAAAAGACAACACGTTTTGTTACCCATTTACCCAATGCCTCTTTGGATTTTAAATTTTACTGAGTAGTACACATAAATCATCTTAACCTCGCCTATTGAAATATTTTCTTTCTTGAAATTATGACCTACAAGGATGGCAAGGCGGGGCCACGCTTTCACAGGGGTGTGACTCTAGGTGTCCGTGGGGCCCTCAGGCAAAGGCTTGCAGCTGCTCTCCGCCAGGAGTCACTACCCGGGCTTGATGTTGACCTCAGACACTTATGAGCTGTAAAAACTTGGATGTTTAGTTCACCTCAACTTGAACTTCAGTGCTTTCACCTATAAAATAATCAATAGCCATCTTTTTTATATAAGTGAGCTAGGGTTTAAAAAGTTCTTAGTCTCGTAGTTGAAAATAGTCAACAGTTAACAAACATAAAGTATTATGATTTTCACTTCCAGGGCCTTCTTTAGATCTTAAAACTGGCACTTAGTACACTATGGCCAATGGAGCCCAGTTAAGGAATATAAATTACAGTCTGACTGTGAAGAGGTTTATACGTCAGGCTAAGAAGTTTAGATCAGTATCCTGTAGGCAAAGGGGAGGGAACCATTGAAGGGTTTTAATCAAGGGAATGACAGGATGACATTTGTGTCTTCGAAATGGAGCTCTGGTTGCAGGGTAGGGGAAGGACACAGGCTAGACACAGTCTCAAATACATCATGAACTCGTCTGCCTCCTAAAAGCAAGCGCGAATCTAATTCAATCTCAGTTATTGAATTGTCCTACAGTGCTTCGATGCCCTCATTGTCCCTTGAGAGATGTAATAGATTTTTTTCCCATCTTTATATAAAATAACCCCAAACCTCTATTCATTTTTTTCTATATCCCTTCCCCCAAGCCAGGCTGTTTTAGCTTTCTGCTTCTACATTTCAACATGCTTATTTGTTATAATATTTCCACTTCTTTTTTGTTACTTCTAAGCCATTGTGGGCAGAGGATTCAGATAGTCAAACTTGTTAGGACTCTGTCGAAAGCAGTATTTGCTTGGCTAACAGAGTTTTAATACAGAAACATTTCTATTTACCAACACATCAATTCATTACATTTTATTGATGTAAAAGAAAAAAAGCTACAGATGAAGGCAAAAGTGCTACAACTGTGACAGTCACCAACAGCCACTCAATGCTCTCCCTGTAATGAAGGAAAAATGGAACAATGTTGCTCACGTTTCCATAAGTTGATGCCTTGCCCTCAAGCAAAGGAACTAGAATCAACTCTTCATCCTGCCTCTGAGCCACATTTCTCTCCGCTGCAAACCATGGCCTTTCTAGCCATGGCTCTTTATCCTTATATGCAGACCAGAAACACACATTTTTTTTTTTTATATACCAACTATTCTTTTATGGCAAAACATAATTGATTTCCTGAAAAATTTTATGACATTGTGTTGAAGGTTAACATTTAAGCATTATCTTATGAAAATATAAAAAAATCGGGTCATTGATTTAGGGGGCCTAATGTGGATTGTGTGGATTATAGGGCAATAAGTCAACCCCAATAATGCCAGTAACAGAAAAAATAGAATAGAAATGGAGCTTGTCAAGCCTAAGGTAAGGCTCAGATACTGATAGAGAATGCGTAACTCCAGTGTTAAGATGTAAGATCCACATGTTTGAGTAAGGCCACAGGTCAGGAACAGAAGAACAAGCACAGAAGGGACAAATAAAAATAGCTGGTATGGTCAGAATTAAAGGAAGCTGACAGACAAGGGACAGAGGACAAGAACACTGGTGCTCTGAAGTCCAAGGGAACAGTAAGGAATCTAGAGGAAATGCAGGACTAAAGGAAAAGGAAAAACACACTTCAGAGAACAAATCTGGGCTGCCAGAGCCTAGATTCCTGTAAGGAAGAACAGTTCCTTCCTCATTCCATTGTCTATCTATACTTTCTTGTGACAGGAACCAGAGAGGTATGACTCTTCTGGACACTCTCTGTTAGTGTCACTGGTTCAACTTACTATAGAAGTTAAAAGTGGGTGGCAGGCCCTGGCTACTGTGTCTCAATGGATTGAGTGCTGGCCTGAGAACCAAAGGCTCTCTGGTTCGATTCCCAGTCGGGGCACGCACCTGGGTTGCGGGCTAGGTAC
Organism: Pteronotus mesoamericanus; assembly: GCF_021234165.1. Taxonomy (NCBI): domain Eukaryota; kingdom Metazoa; phylum Chordata; class Mammalia; order Chiroptera; family Mormoopidae; genus Pteronotus; species Pteronotus mesoamericanus. The sequence continues at coordinate 33,916,961 of NW_026555285.1, read as the reverse complement.
CCAGTGGGGGCTCATGAAAGGTAACCACCTCTCTCTCTCCCTTCCCCTCTCTCAAAAAATAAACAAATAATTTTTTTAAAAAAGTGTGGGGCAGGAGTGGCAGCTCCTTCCGGCACCAGCATTGATGCTGAGGGGCTGGGCTGTGGAGATCAAATACACTGGCAAAATGTACTAGAACGGCGAGGGGGAGCTGAGCTAGCCCAGGCACAGGGCCAGAGGGGCAGCAAGAGAACCTGAGGCCTTGGGGTTGATGTCAGTCTACCAAAGAAGGATGCAAGAGCACCAAAGTGAATTGCACTTCATAATTTTGCCAAAGACCTTTCCCTAGTTGTAGAACAGTTAACCGCTTATTAAGCCTTCCACTTTGAAAGCTTTAATAAAGGAATACACTGCCAAACCCCATAGATCTTCTCAAAAGACAAGTTCTCAAAAGTCTAAGTGATGAATGTGTCATCAGTAATAAAATGGTGCTATGTTCTGTGAAAATCTGGGCTTGGAAATCGATATGTGACGTTTTTCAACAATCTTGTATAGTTTCTCACAAGTCATACATCAATAATGCATTAATAGTGCTTTAAAATAACTCACAAATCTGTTACCATTAAAAACAGGTGTCTGTCTTCAATAGATGCCTAATTTTGAATCAAAATAGCTCCACTTTCAAATATGAGACAGCTGTAAAAAATTATATGTATGTACACATTTATGTACAATAGACTCTTCAAAAAGAATTCTCAATGGAAAAAATATCAATCTGTTCTTCAAAGACATGATACAATAGTCTGGTACATATACATATATATAATTAATTCACATAATGTATCTGATGGTTTGTATTTGAGAATCTATTATGTTTAATTTAACCAGTATATTTAGTTATAGAAATAAGCTTCTATATATAAGAAGCAAAAATAAGTAACAGTACTTAATTCTTCCACTGAAATTATTTTAGTGCAAATTAATTAAATTCAGGCCTAATATTTCAAAAAGGAGTCATCATACCTGCAAAACAATCTCATACATAACGAACAACCAACTCCTTCCTCCCTCCTTCCCTCCCTCCCTTCCTTCCTTCTCCCTTTTTCCCCTCTTTCTCGTTCTTTCTTCCTCCATCAGAAATTTTGTTATCCAGTAAAGAACCAGTGGAGAACAAATAATTAAAAGTTATGTATCCCATAATTCTCTCTTGGATGTCTGATGTGATACAAGGTGTTGTGACAGGTGCAGGTACAACTGCGGCCTAGACACAGAACCTAGTGTCATTATATATAGGCCAGTGCGGATCCAGACAAGTAGAGAGGACATTTCAATACACCATGAAGAAGCCCAAGAGACATGATTTGCTGTAGGAAGACACAGGGAAGTCACAGAATCTGTGCTTGGGGGTGAGGAAGACTTCCCAAGAAAGTGACATCGCATTGGAGACGTGTGAATGAATAGAAGTCACTGCTTGTGTTGAAATGGGAGAGGGAAGAAGGGACAAAATGTGTTCGAGGCAGAGAAGATATGTATACAAATTCAGGAGCAAGAAAGATCATGAAGAAAAGGAAAGAACTGCAGAGTTGGATGTTCCCAGCTGGGCGGGTCAGTGGGCGACAGCAACCAGCACAGTGGTAGGGGGTAAGGTGGAGAAGGGTTTGGTAGTAAGTGCTATGGAGTTTGAACTTTATTCTAAGAAAAGCGTAAATAGACATGCTCATGAATACATATATTTAATCATGTCCAGTTTACCTAAGTACCTAGAATGCCCCTAGCCTCTGATTTTAAGCACATCCTGGTGAAAATCAAGAGTAGTTTGGCAGCAGCGTGGTCTAGTTTCAGTTTTCTGCACATATCTGTCCAATTTTCCCAACACAATTTATTGAATACACTCTCTTTAGCCCATTGTATGTGCTTGCTTTCTCTGTCAAATATTAATCGACTATAAAGGTGTAGATGTATTTCTGGGCTCTCTGTTTTGTTCCACTGATCTATGTGACTGTCTGTTCTTATGCCAGTACCAGGCTGTTTTCGTTACTATGGCCTTACAGATATGAGATAGCGTGATTCCTCCAACTTTATTCTTCTTTCCCAGGAATCGCTGTTGCTATGCAAGGCGTTTTGTGGTTCCACATAAATTTTTGAAATATTTCTTCTAGTTCTGTGAAATATGACATTGGAATCATGATAAGAATTGTGTTGAATCTATAGATTGGTTTGAGTAGTATGAAACTTCTGTTAAGTTTATCTGATTATCACTAAGCCTGAGAGTCTCTAAGCAGCTGCAGGCCTGATGGCCGTGCTGGACATAACCCAAAGCTGCTCAACCAACAGAACTGGGACTTTGTCTCACTGAGGCTGAAACAAGGTAATACTGCTCTGGGTCTCTGCCACAGCCCAGGTTCAGGAGCTGCCGGTGGATTACTGAACATTTAGGTGATGAGGACCCACCACTTTGTATAGATGTCCCTGTGAACAAAGCCAACTCCTTCTCTGTGACCCGGATTTTATGTCGTTATTAAAGTTTTATTCTGTGAACCTCTCTGTCCTTAGCAATCATGTCAAAGCTTCCTAGTTGATGATTATCTGTGTTCCTTCAAATATAGCCATAAATACTTTTGTTAGCAACAGCCAGAGTGACTTGGTAACCGAGACGAGTATCAGACTGAAAGCGTCGGATAGCAGCAATCCTCTACCACGAGACCACCCGAAGGCATGGCCCGCGGTGTTACCGCATCTCGTGTCCCTCTGTCCTGTCGGTCGTCAGTACCTGAGTTAGACTATAAATAATGTACTATAACAGGGGTCTATTAGTGGAGAACAATTTTCCCCAAACTGTTAGGCCCTCTGTCTGCTCCAAGCCAACCTTCTTGTAAGTAGATCGCCCTATAATAAATTGTTATGTTCTACGGAGTTGCCTGATTTGCCTTTTGGTCTGAAGTTACCTTGTTGTTACGGTGGCCCTTACACAATTGCCCCTCCATTGGACACATAGTCCCATGAGTTTAAAATATGTATTTCAAAGAAAAAGATGTAAATATTTAGTTGAAAATTCTTTTCTACATAATTCTGCTTTGAGTGTATTTTAAATGAGAGCGACACTGTTATTATGTCATATTATTTATAGAAAATTAAGTTTTGCCACTGAACTGTACAATGTTCCCTAGATTGTTAATGATTAAACCTGATGAGATGCCTCTCGTTTTAGATGCAGAGAACATAAGAAGCGTAAATCACAGAGTACTTTCCACATACACGTAAGTGTCCCAGAGAAAATGCTAATAAGCAAAGGGAAGGCCCCAATCCAGGTGCCTTAGAACAGAAAACCAGGGGCCTGACTTATTCACAAGAAAGTGAATCCACATTAGCCTGAGGCTGACAGGTCAGGAGAAACAAAAAGACAAAAGGTAAGAAAGAAGAGAAACTAAATGTGGAAAAGGCTACATAAGAAAACATACCTACTTTTAATCAGGTCCTCTGCATTTTCCCTTACAGCAATGTTCCATTCTGCCGGGCAGTTCGCTAACTGATTGATTGCATATGCCACCTTCTCGGTAGCTTTCCTCTTAAATTATCCCTGGTTTGAATACTTTTTGGAAACTTTCACTAAATGAAAATATTGTTAGTTCTCCTTTTGAGTAATTTCTATCATAACCTTAAAGTGTAAGGATTTTAAAAACTTCTTTTAAATTGCAAATAAATAGATTATATGATCAATAAATATTTTATAACCATTCATTCAAGAAATTCATTCAAGAAAGATAGGTGACTGCTTCCCGTTTTAGGCCAGGCCCCATTTTAGGCCCTGTTCTTGCCTGCTTTCAGTCAAGTGGCTATAAACATCTTTACCTAACTGTCGAGTGACAGTCACTGTTTTAAAAACACATCAATAAACTTTATTTTAAAAGTTTTAGACCTACAGGAAAGTCAAAAAGATAGAGCAAAGAGTTCTCATAGACTTTCCACTCAGGTGTCCCCATTGTTAACATCTTCCCTGACAATGGTACACTCGTTACAACCAAGCACTTAATGTTTATATATTATCGTTAACTAAAGTCCACACTGTGCTTGATTGCACTTGTTTTTCGCTAGTGTCCTTTCACTGTTTCAGGATCTCCTACCAGACACGCACATTTTGTTTTCATGTATCTGTAGCCTCCTCCTGGCTGTGACCATTGCTCAAATTCCCCTTTTTATTAACGACACTTTTGAGGAGTACTGGTTAGGATTCTTCAACTTTGGTTTGTCGGATGTTTTTGTTACAGTGTGACTGGGGTTATGAGTTTTGAGAAAAATATCACAGAGGTGAATGCCCTCTCATAACAGTATATCAGAGGGTATGTGACACCAAAGTGTCATATCACTGCTTATGTTAAATCTTATCACTCAGTTAAGGTAATGTTTGCCAGGTTTCTTAATTGTAAAGTTACTGTTCTTCCCCTTTCATAGTCTATTCAATAAGTGAGTCACTAAGTCCAGCTAACACTGAAATGTGGGGTGGGGTGGGAATGGGGGTAAATTAAGTTTGAACTCCTGGAGTAGGAATTGTCTACATATATTATTTGGAATTCCTATGTGAGAAAAATGTGTTCCATTTCTTTAATCATTTATTTACATGGACTAATGTATATTTGTTTTATACTTTGGGCTAGTATCCAATAATATGTTGGGTTTGTTTTTTGTTGTTGATGTAATCATTACAGCTTTGGCCATTGGGAGCTTCTCCAAGTTGGCTTCTGTGTTCTTTGATCTGTCCTTTTATTGTGTGAGCATTTTCTTACTTCCAGTACCGTTAGCATAGATACTTAGGTATTAATAAAGGAAAGAAACAAAGGGAATCAGACATTATTAAGCATAGTAAAACTGGAGAGCATGAGCCTACTTGCTTCACCAGGAAGTTGAGCTTCACGCACCCTCCAGGGAACCGCCGGTCTGTTCCCAGCAGACCACTGGGGGAAGGGACAGAGCAATAAAGGAGGAGGTAAGCACATATGCAATAGGAGCCAAAATGGTGACCAAACTGGCCTGTCAGTCTAGCCTGAGAACAGGAAATTGATTGGTCAGGGGGTGGACTCATCAGAAGCCCACGAAACCTTGGGAAGTTGATTGGTTGTTTTGAAAAAGCTCCTGGTCTTTCCCAAGCCTGAGATAATATAATCCCAGGGAACAAAGCCCTCTCCCTCTTGCCAGGTAACACACGCACCGATGTGGGTCTGCCAGCCAATGGGGGCCCATCGCAGACTGCGCGGGCTCCAAAAGACTAAGCTGTAAAACAGCACGGACTCTCTGGGCATTGGCCCTATTTCTGGTCTGAATTTTCCATAAGGGGTGGACAGATATGGGACATTAGGAACTCAGGAGGGGCATTCTTTTGATTTTGCATCTGATACTACAAATAAATCTTGCCACACTTCATCCTCCCCTGCGGGTGCTACGGACTGCTGTCCTTGGGACACCCCAAGAACTCCACTTCCACAGCAACGGTACCACAGGATCCTCCAGGCTCTTTTTGTATATTTTCTGGGCTGGGGAGCCATGGAATCAATCAGCTTGCCAATGAGCCCTGGTTCCTTTTATTGGAGAATAGAATTAAAAGCCAAAAGAAACAGTCTTCATTATAATATTGCAAAGAGTCTGGTTTTGCCTTTGCAAAAGACTCTTTTTTAAGGCCAAGCCCATGTTACACAGAAAAAAAAAAAGCTTTTCTACTATTAAAATGCTGTAGAATAGCTAAAGTATTATTTTTTTTTTCTTTGAGCAATAGATAACAAATGGGCATTTGGTTAGATAGTCAATGGGAATAATATTTATTATTTAAAAAATTTCAAAATATTAATGGGAAAATTATTCTAAAAACATTCTTACTAACAACAGCCCTTGAAAATTTTGACCATAGCTGATTATCCATATTACTACAAACTCAACTATCATTTAGCCTGCCAATTCCTGAATGGGATAAAGAATAAAGCAAATTTGGAAAACAGACACTTGTTATTTGGTTTTCATTTATAAATCCATCTTTATTCGATGAATATTTTAATTTTTGAAGTAATAAATGCAGCTCCCACTTATTTCAGATGCTTCATTCTGCTAACTGCTTTATACACTCTATACACTTTTGATAATATACTAGCGGTAAAATTTGATCCTAGAAGCCAAAATCATTGCGGAAAACAAAACAACAAAATCTTCCTCACTTCGACCTCATTCTAAATAATCAAAAGCAAAAGACAAATATTAGATTTCAATTTAAAAAAAACCAACAACTAGGTATAGTTAAGGAAGAACATAAGCAGGTGAAAGTTTGAAACAAATACAATTCTTGAACCTTAGAAAGGGTTAAGCCATTCTCTTTAATCTTCGGAGGAAAGACCTGGAGCTGACAGTCTTGGAAGCTTTCTCACATCTTCATCCTGCTGGTTAATGGCAGCAGTCAGACTGTAATCCAAGGCTCTTGGTTTCCTGTTCGACGCACTTTCCTCTAATCCTGTTCTCTAAGTCAGCTATTCAGGTCAACACGATATCGGAGTACAACTGGTAACTACCAGAAAGTAAATGCAGAGCAAGAGAAGGTCTGAACCCTAAATACGCTGGACACAGATTGATGCAACCTTCTCCTGGCTATGAAACACAAGATGTATACTGTTAACTTACATGGCATTGTGATAGTCAATATGAGAAGTCTTCTTTCCTCCCTCCCTTCCTTCCTTCCTTCCTTCCTTCCCTCCTTCCCTCCCTCCCTCCCTCTTTCCTTCCTTTTCTTTTTTCTTTTCTTTTTTCCTTTCTACTTTCCATCCTTTATTTTCTTCTACTTGCTTCTCCTTCTCCCTTAGCTAGGCCGTACCGTAGATGTCCTTTTGACACTGAAGCAGCTGACCTCAGGGTTAGGGCTGGCAGCAGGTGGAATAAAGTGTGCCCTAGGCTGCTGTGAGGTCAAGGATCTGCTAGATTTAGCTGACTCTTAATAAATAATAGGTAATCCTCCTGGGAAGATTTCCTTAGGGAAATAGTGCTTAACTATGCAGGCTTTTCTACTCCTAGAATCAAATTCCCTCAGAAAGTAATCAGGACTTCCCTCAGGGCAGGCAAAATAATTTCTTTTTGCTGCTCTTCCTGTTGTGTGTGTGTGTGTGTGTGTGTGTGTGTGTGTGTGTGTATGAGAGAGAGAGAGAGAGAGAGAGAGAGAGAGAGAGAGAGAATATGTAAAGGGCAAAGGGTCAGTTTTTAAAAAATATATCTAGCCCATTATGGACTGGAATTATTTTAAACACAAGTGACTTAAATTATTAGAAAAATGAAGTAACATCAAAAAAATAAAACAAAATACAACCATCGATGTATTTATTATATTAGATTCCACAGACATAAATTACTCCATGAACTGGCTATTGAAGTTTCTAAATGGTCTTGATTTCTGTATTTGTCTTATTGAACAAACAAATGGCAGTAAAATTCAGCCCTCAGACTGGCTTCGCTAGCACTGCTCTCGGCAGCAGCTCCCCATCACGTTTTCAGCTTCCAGGGATGCCCAGGCCTCACCTCCTGCCATTTAAATCAGAAAGCCTCTCTCTGTGTCTCTCTATTTTTTAAGCAGTATCTCCAGGTGATTCTAAAATGCGGCTTTATAAAGAAACACAGTTGCTACAATATGTCGCCTGAAAAGTGACTCTTGTCGGCTCCTGTCTTTAAATAAGCCCTTTCATGTTGGGTGATGAAATTTGGGGGGGGAGGGGGGTGGTTTACTTCAGTCCTTTCTTAAATTCTCACTAAATCTATGGCTGCATTCTCTAAAGGAACTCATCGTACGGCAGAAAGTGGGTATTAGGGTATCGTGTGACCGCAGGGGTACACAGACAGGCGTGATACAGAAAGGGTGACCCTTTTAAGCGCTAGTCCTTATTATAGTTATGTCGGAATCATGCTCTCAGGAAATAATAAACCCACTTGAATCCCCTTTGATGTCAAAGTCAAACAGGGATGAGGGTTAATTCCCGTAATTGAAGATTCATTCTTTCATTCATTCAACAAAAGCAGCTGTACAGGCACTAGGAATGCCTTCAGGTGTTGGGCCTAAGGGTCACTTTTATTTTAGAGAGAGGTGTGTCAGTGACTTCATCTATAAGATGCAATTCGATCTGATTGAATTTGCTCCATTCTTTTACTTAGGCCCAGCGGATGCTAATAAGTGAGGACCATATAAGAATCAAGTCTATTGCAAGATCAGGCTTTGACTTGCCCAGTACTAATCGCATACAGGCTTTTCTCCTGCAAGGCTACATGAAAGCAACTCCAGCTGAGTGATTCAGGCCATAGATCCTGATGGAGGGCTGAAGAGGTAAAAATGTCACCCATCCACCCCATCAAGTAAGGTGCAACCTTAATCCCCCTGATCAAGCCAGGAGAGGGGTTGGTGCTACCCCAGCCATGAATGCTGAGGTACAAACCATGCCAGTGACCAGCCGTGTTATATAGTTGCAACCACACAACACAGACCCCAAAATGTTTGCTTCTCTAACCATGAGTGCTTGACTGAAAAACCAGAGCCAGAGCTGAGGTGCCACTAATTACATTACTGTGGGGCCTCAGCCCCTGACTATGCCAGGGGAGAAGCCGCTATTTCCCAGTCACTCAGTTCAAAGGCCTGAGGCTTCTCTTCTGGACACTGACACGTAAACTTTCTGGCTTCCAAGTGTACTGCCCTGGGACACAGTGGGCACACCAGCTTGTGCTCCTCTCTCTGAGCATTTCTGAGTAATACACCCTGCTCTGGCAGGGTCGGTAGTGTGCTGCTTGGCTGTTTGCTAGGTTTCCATGGCATCTACTGACAACAGGGGGCACAGAGAGGTCATGACTCTGGGGCAAACTTTGCCAGAGGAGTCAAGACCTTGGGAGATGTCAATCTAAGGCTCATTAGGATAGTCTCTATGGATCTCCCTTTATGGCAGCAAAGGAGCTCAGGAAAACCCTCCATAGCTAAAACAGGAGCAGAGCAACCCATCCACCAGCAGTTAAGTGGCATCCGCAGGTATAACCCAGTTCCCCAGGTGTATGTATGATTTGCAGAGCCATCAGCACACAATGAGTATTACCCTCTCTGGCTGATTTTTAGGGGGAAAAATTACTGAGAGATAACGACATGCCAGAAACTGTACTAGGTTAAGTACTAAGGACACAAAAATAAAGATAAGATACCCTGTTCTCAAGTATCTATGTCTTACAAAGGAGACCAACAGTCAATGAAAATGATATAATGGGTTATGCATACAATGCTATGGAAACTCAGAAGAAGAAATAGCAAGCACTGAGAAAAGTCAGGGAGGACTTCACAGAGGTGGTGACATTTGAGGTGTGCCTCAAAGGGTAGGTCTGCAGGACATCTCACACAGGACCTTCCAAATTGCGTTCAGTCAACATAACTCTGTTTCTAATTGACACATGGAGCTTTTTCTAGAAACCTGTGTTCTACACTTATGATACAGCCTTGACATTTGCAAAGGAAACATCTTGAGACATTCCAGAATCGTTAAATTCACAAATACTAATTAAACTGTAAAGGCTGAATAGTCAGCCAGGCTTACTCACTGACTAAGTACTTGCTTCCACACATGAGCCATGTGGCAGCACACATAGATGTGGCCAATCTCCCAAAGGTCACAAGTACAAAACATCACGCTTCTGGTGTGCTTTAGAGAATAACCTTCTAGAATGGTAGCAGGATTCTCCCAGTGCTCCAGAGAAACAGTGACCTGGAGGCCAGAGAAGAGAGTCACTGTCTCCCAGGAAAATGACAGGACGTGCCTGACCAGGAAGGGCCTGGCCGTGGAGCTTTTTGCACACTTGGTTACTTGGAAGACACAGCAGAGGGTACAGAGAAGGGGGAGATTGGTATCAGGCCTCATGTTGCATGACCTAATGAGTCACCATGGGCCAAAATGGATTCCTTAAAGCTGGAAAGAATTAATGCATGTATCATGTATTGAGTACACTCACTATGTTCTTGGCACGATGCTAAGAGCATCACAAATACATTAGCACATACTTGTCACCTAAGCTCTGTGAGTTAGGCACAATTATGTTCCCACTTCAGAGATGAGGAAACTGAGCTTGGAGAACTTAAGCAATGTACTCAAGGGCATATAAACTGGGAAGCAATAGAATTGGGGGTTAATCCAGGACTGCCTAGCATCAAAACCTCTGCTCTCAGCCTTTTGACCTTTCTTTATCCTCAGTTAAAGATAGAAGGCTATTAGGTTGGCAGAAAGGAGAAAAGACCAGTACCCTTCTGGGTTGGTGAGTGGCTGGGGACCTGCTCCTCTACTAGGGCCTTCACCATGCTTACTTCTTGAGGGGCCCTGGGAATTGAGACTGGGGCTCCCATGCCAACCATCGCCAGGAATCTGGTTTTTGTCTTTCACAGGTTATGTGGCCTGTGACAGGAATTATACGTGTCAGGGCTGAATATATGTTACTAGAAATAGATTACTTCAGGAAGTCATATTTGTACAGCTTAAATAGAAGTGAAGAAAACTGGAAGCAAGATACAGCATTCTAATCTGTGGTTGAATCATGCACCATAATTAAGCCTTCTCATTTCCTACTCTTTCCTTCTTCATTTTGCAAATGTCTCCATCTGTGACTCATCCTTTCTGCAGCAACATTACTCCCTCATATTTTTTTTTCTTGCCTTGCTATTTTCTTCATCAACTCTCTCTTTTAACTTTTCTAAGAGGAGCCTATTGGTTATTAAAATTATCAAAGAGTAAGGTAGAAGAGATACTTCTTGAAGAAACATTAAGAATTTATATTAAACCAGTTAAGGCCTGCATTAATAACTGCTATTAATGAAAACATTATATACATAAATTAGTTCAACATATTTCGGGAGCCTAATTTTTGGCTGGAACTATTCTACCTATTGAAGACATCAAAATATATAAGACACAAACCTTATTGGGTGTCATGAATTAAATGTTTATGTCATCCCCCAATGTATGTGTTGGAGGTGGGGTCTTTGGGTAAGTAGCAAGGTCATTGAATGGCTCGTTCATTATTTGACACCCTTATGAACGGGGTTTATGTCCTTAAAAGAAGAGACATGACAGAGATGGTCTCTATCATGTAGGGACACAGCCTCCTGCAAACCAGGAAGAGGGGCTTCACCAGGAACTGAATTGGCTAGCACCTTGATCTTGGACTTCCCAGCTTCCACAACTGTGAGAAATAAATTTCTATTGTTCAAGTCACTGAGTCTGTGGTAGTTTGTCAAAACATTCCAAGCTGAATGAAACAATGGTAGGACCAAGACATAAAAAGATAATGTCAATAAAATGAGGTAAGTATTAAGACAGAGGTAGATACAAGCTTATAGGAGCTCTTCATTTTCCCCAGGCTTCCAGGGAAGTTTCTAAAGGGAAAAATGACATCTGAGCCCATTCATCCCCATGAGTTAGAATTAGTTAGAAGAAGGCAGAGGGGGAAGAAAGGGGGAAAGAAAATTTCAGGACCAGAAGTTTTAATAGTTACACAGAGTACAAAGGGATGGAACCGCCTAGTGGTTTGGAGACTTATAAGCAGTATGGTGTTGCCAGAAGGCAAAGTTGCAGGCGATGAGGGGCAGGAGTGAGGTTGGGCAGACAGTTCGAATCGCAGTAGAAACGGCTTTAATGTATGTTATGGAACGTGTACCTCATCCTGCAGGCAACGGGCTGAGGAAGTAGCCCAGAAGGATTTAAAGGAGAATTGACATAACCACATAATATTTTAGAGTGATCACCTGGATGGCAAAAGCAAGGAGAGAGCTGCAGGATGGAACCCAAGAACCTGGAATGCCAATCCAGATAAAAGGCAGTGGGGTCTTGCCCTGGGCCCTGGCAGCGCGGTTGAGGGAGACAGAAAGCTGTCAGTACTTGGATGTAGGGGTTGAGTGAAGTACAGAGCAGAAAACAAATCCTTTCTGAGTCTTTTCTTGAATTGTTGCTTATGAACAGCAACTTTTACCCTAATAGGAACATCAAAACCCTGCACAAGTCTCTCTGTGGATCCCTCTTGCAGACTCATGTTGCAAGATGCTAGTGCAGGATTTTCTTCTCTTTGCCTTGGGTCGGGGATTTGACATGCTTTCCTCTCTTCTGTAACTTCTAGCGTTCTGTTGGTTCTCTGGGGGACTTTTTTCTCTAACCTAGATGTGGCATGGGTGTTAGGCTTCCCAAACATCCCCTTTGCTTGCTATTGAAAACCAAAATCCATCCTTTTTTCCTAGCATTTCTGTGATTGCAATTAATTAACAATGCCAGTACTGTTCGTTCAGTGTTTATCCTTCTACTGTCACCTATTTTGGTGGCATATATCAGACATCCATTCTGCTCCACGGGACCACTAAAAGGTGTAGGAGCAAGACGACTGAAAATTCAGGGAAGAGAAGTTGGCGGGAAGAAAGGGGCTGGGCAGCTGAAAGGCGAACCATGTCACCACAGAGTCGCCATCTGCCTCGAGTCATCCCTGAGAAAGCTGATGTGCTCCTAGATTCAGAACTCTGTTGGTAGAGTACTCCTGAAGAGTTTCTAATTGTTTTGAACCATTGTCTCCTAGAGGAGAGCATGTCTGGGCCTGGCTTCTGGGAAATGGGAAAGGAACCACTCTTTTCTATAACTTCCAGGTGGGACGTTAGAAAGCAAGTCCCTCTCTTCCCCCTCCAACTCTTTGGGGCTTCCTGACCCACAAAGCGTACTGGAATTTTTGAGTTTCACATTTCCCTATCTCTGTATCTTAATCTTCATATACACATTACACACATGCACATATATTACCCATCTACCAGAAAGGAAGGTCCATGAGAGTAGAATGTCTCATTCTCACTCACTGTTGTATCCTCAGTGCCAAGTAGAGTTGATATCAGAGAAGATTAGATAGTTTGGCAAATATTTCTTAGATAAATGGGTGGATAGGTGAATGGAAAAAAAAAAGGATTTGCCTGTAATTACTGTAGGATTTTAATAAATCTGGAGAGAATCAAGATAGTGGAGGAGTGAGTGGAAGTCACACTGACCTCCTCCCAGGACCAACCTGGAATTACTATTAAATTGTGGAGAAATCACCTGGAACAAACAACTGAACGATAGTGAGAGAGGAGACTTGTAACCTCAGACAGACGGAAGAATCAGCTTTAGTGCAACCTAACTGCTAAGGAGCGCGGTAGAGACTTGAGAAAGCAGGCGGGGCACCCATGGGCGGCTGCACAAGAAGGATATTGCACTGGCCAGTTGGATCCCCCTGAGAAAAGCAGGATCTAAACCATAAGCGGGGATTTCCAGCCTACAGCACCAGAGCCCAAAAAGTACACAGATAACAGCCAACTGCAAAAAGCAGCAGGGTTGCTCTCTGGCAGAGACAGGTGGCGGGAGATGCAAAGAGCCATTTAAAGGGCCAACGCATAAATTTTTGTTTCAGCCACTTACCTTGGGCTCCAGCAAAGGAGGGGGCAGGGTGGGCTGGAGATGCCTGGGGAGAGACTGGGGAAGGAGGCTTTGCGGAGAGAACTGAGAGAGTAGCTAGCGGGATCCCAGTGCTGACTCATCCCCCATGAGGCAGCAGCCATCTTGCTCAGACAGAGACCACTCCCCCTGAGCAGCAGCAGCTTCAGAGGACCCAATAACCCCACCTCCAGGAGGGACTCGGCCCCACCCTGTGGTGTCTCTAAGCCCAACTGCTGAGTGCAGAGTGAATAGATTAACAGCTGAAGGAGACAGCCACAGACAGTAGATTCCTGGAAGCCTCAAACAGACTGCCTAAGGTCAGACAGGGTCAACAGCTGACATCATCAGAGACAGATCCAGAAAGAAAAAAAACAGCAGTCTCCTACCATAGAGGTTCACACCGCAAAGTCAGGAAATCAAGACAGATAAATTTAAGAAGCAGAAGCAAAAAAGAAGAGTCTCACAAATAACAGGAAGACAAAGAAACAGCCCCCCCTGCCCCCAAGGAAAAGGAGGAATCCCCAGAAAGAGGAATAAATGAAATAGAGGCAAATAAACTATCAGATATTGGATATAGAACCAAAACAATGGTTCTAAGGAAGCTCAATGAGCTCAAGGAGCTCAGAGAGAATTACAAAACACTATAGGGAAACTACAAGGAACTTACTACAAACTATATCAGCATGGAGAAAGACATAAAAACTATCAAGAGACAAGAGGAAATGAAGACTACACTTTCTGGATTGAAGAACAAAGTAGAAGGAATCAAAATCAGGCTAGATGAAGCAGAGGATCAAATCAGCGAGCTGGATGATAAGGTAGAAAAAAGCTCCCAGAAAGAGCAAGAAAATGAAAAAAAGACTCAGAAAGAATGAAGAGGCATTTAGGGAAATGCAGGACAACCTGAAACATAATAATATCCGTATAATAGGGATACCAGAAGGAGAAGAAGAAGAGGATCAAGGGATGGAAAACCTGTTTGAAAAAGTAATGATGCAAAACGTCCCTAATCTGTGGAGAGAAAAAGTCACGCCAAGTCCAGGAAGCACAGAGAGGGTCCCATTCAAGAGAAACCCAGTGAGGCCCACTCCAAGACACATCATCATTAAAAGGGCAAATATCAAAGACAAACAGAGAATCCTAAAGGCAGCAAGGGAGAAAGAGGTATTAACACATAAGGGAGCCCCGAAATGGCTATTAGCTGACTTCTCAACAGAGACACTACAAGCCAAAAGGGAATGGCGAGAAATATTCCAAGTCATGAAAAAGCAAAGGCCTGCAACCAAGACTGCTCTACCCAGCAAGGCTCTCCATTAAAATGGAAGGCAAAATAAGGAGCTTCTCAGCCAAAAGAAGGCTAAAAGGATACAACTCCACCAAACCAGCTTTGCAAAATATGCTAAAGGACTACTTTAAGACCATGAAGAAGAAGAGTCTATGAATACCCAGTTCCTTTCACAGTCACCGATACTGGATATTACCAATATTTTAAATATTTATTAATCTGATTAGGACAATGATGTGTTATTTTAATTGTTACTTTATTGTTTGTTGAAACTAAACCTGTTTTTGTATATTTCTTGCCTATTTCTATTATTTTTTTAAAAAAACTTTAAATGACTTTTTGGTATTCTTTATCCACTTTTTGATTAAAGGTTTGTAGAATTTTTTCCCTAAAAAAACCCAAAAAACAAAAAAAGAAACAACTATTAACCCTTTTATAGATGTGTTACAAATATTTTCCTATTCTATTATTTATCCTTTAACCTTTTTTACATGAATATTACTGTATAGTCTTAACTGTTTAATATAGTCATATTGTCAATATTTTACTTTATAGCTTCTGGGTTTAAATATGTTACTTCAGGGTAAGAAAAATATTATTTTGTATTTTTGCCTAAAACTCCTTAGATTTTACATATTGATTGATTTTTAACTCACCTGAGTACTTGTTGTGTAATGTGTGAAATAGGGTTCTATATTTGTTTATTTCAAGTAGTAGTGGTCCATGCACCTTATTTGTTGAATAAGCCTTATTTTCCCCATGGATTTAAAATATCAATTTAATCATATATTACATTGTTAGAAAGATATATACATTTGTTTCTAGAATGCTCATTTTATTTCATTGATCTACTTGATTATTTCTTTGCAGATGTAATGATTGCTGAGACTTTATAATGGATTTAAATTTTTTAATATTTTATCATGGATCTTGACATTAAAAAAATAAACAAAATCTGCATGTGAAAGAAAGAAAGAAAGAAAGAAAGAAAGAAAGAAAGAAAGAAAGAAAGAAAGAAACTCCTAGCTTTTGCAACAACATGGATGGACCTGGAGAATATTATGCTAAGTGAAATAAGCCAGTCAGTGAAAGACAAATATCATATGATCTCATCTATAAGTGAAATCTAGTCAACAAAATAAACTAACGAACAAACTAATTAACAAGCAAGGAAACATGGAGCAGACTGAAAGTGACCAGAGGGGATGGGGAAGGAGGACAATGGTGGAAAGAAGGGGAAGGGACTAAACAAAGAACATGTCTGAATGACCCATGGACATGGACAACACAGTGGGAATTGACTGTGGGTGAGGGGGGCGGGGTGGGATGGGTGGAGGAGGGCAAAGGGGGGAAAACTGAGACAATTCTAATAGAATAAACATGATTTTAAAATAAAATAAAATAAATATGTTTAAAAAAATAAATCTGTACCACTTGGTACGAATTTGTAGTTTTTAGCTCCCTTCTGAGACAGTAACTGGAATTGCTCCCACCTTCTGCTGTTTCATAGTTTATCAAGCCATCCTCAGCCCACTTCTGAACCTCAAATTTTAGCAAGAGCACCATATACCTTTATTCCATGCTTACCATTTTCCCTGACTGGAAACTGATAGAAGCAATGCCATCAGAGTCCCTAAAGGAAGCTCAGCTGTTTACCTTATTTTGGATCTCCAGGCTTGATAAGAATCAGCTTTGGAGACCTGGGGGCCTGGGATTGAGAGGGAAGGCCAGCAGGCTGTTTGCTTCCAGAAGGCAGAGACAATGAACACCTCCCTTTGCATGTGTAAATGGGAGTTGACAATGGACATAGCATAAGTTTAGAGCTGTTTGCGATCTGAACCTGTCGCTTTCTCTGACAAACAGCAATATTGAAATTCAGGGGAAATATAACAATGTTTTGAGATGGACTATCTATGTTTTGACTTTCTGATTGCCTTAAAGAGTGAGCTAGGTAGGCAAAGCCGTATAAAACAGAACCCTTTTAAGACACTGTAAACTTAAAAATCATCTTGAGATCGTATCTCTCAAACACTGTTATTATGTTGATGATGCTGAGTCTGAAGATTTAATCAACATGAAGTTAGCAGTTTCATGCTAATGATGTGCCTTCAGAAATAACACTTCTTCTGCAGGATTTTTTAATCTAAAAGATTTTGAAAATACACACACTTCAAAGATTTCATTGATGCCATGAGTGTCTTAAGTAATACTGTGTCAGAATGGGGCTTACTATGTTTTACTAGATAGGCTCTATTTTAAAATTTCTTCAACTTTGGGTATTGATAGCTGGTTAGATTTTAAAATTTCTTCAACTTTGGGTATTGATAGCTGCTTGCTTTAACTGGGATTTATAATTCTCCCGGAGAATAACATTTGTTGTTAGAATAAAGCACATTTGGCTCTTTCTAAGCTGCCAAAATGTGAAGTCTTGTGGTTAGGTATTTTGGAAAACTGGCAGGTTTTGTTTACATATTGTGGTCTTTCTCCAAATTTATCCCACATCCCACACCCCACAAGTCTAGGACCCCTTCCAATGTAATTGCTGTGGGACAAGTGCAAGGCTAAAAAGGCTTCCTCAGTTACCAAATCGCTTCCATCTCTGCATCACACGCAGCAAGCGCCAAAAGAGCTTCCCTTGCCTGGAAAAAAAAAATTGCTGACCTACAGAAATACCTGAATCTAATTTGCTGTACAAAATAGAAACCTTTGCTTCTCTAGATTGGATGCCGAGGATTTTTTTCAATGTTTATAATTTAACAAGTGCTTAGAGCCTTTCATCTGAAAGCAATTTACGCATGTTGGGCCCAATTATCCTAACATGCTTAAAGCTTACCAGTATTTTTCCTCTTTAACCCCGTCTCATTGGACAGGGTCCTTATACCCACAGCAAATCTTAAACCTAATCGTGGAAGTGTTTTATGGATTAAAATACTAGAAGACCCTTCTTTCCCCCGAAAGAATAATATCTTGGAAAACGATAGTGTTTCTTGTATATTCTTCTTACAGAGGTAAAACACTTTGTCTTTGCAAAAGATTCAGTCATTCTATGTAACATTTGGCTGGAAGAGATGAACCCACACTCACTTTCTGTTGCCTTAATTTTGGAAGAAAGCAATGTGTCCCATCTGTAGCAAATGTGTTATCTTAATCTGCTGCCATCCAGCAGTCTAGAGCCATCTGCTCTGGACATTTGTTAAGATGGCTTATTTAGCCAGTTCATTCAACAAATACTTATTGAGGGTTTACTCTTTGCCAGGCACTATGCTAGATATTGCAGAGAAAATGGTGAAGAAGCAAGGAATGTGTGTGTCCCCAAGTTTACAACTCTGACGGAGACAGTAGACATACAAATAGTTCCTTATAACTCTGTGATAAACACCATGATGGAAGGAGAGTTTGGCCCCAGGAGGAGCACCTGTCCAAGGCGGAGGACAGGAAGGAAGGCTTCCAAAAGTGAGAGCCAAGATGAGGTACCAATGGGTGTAAGATAAACAGGAGGGAGGGGGGGGCATTCTGGAGAGGAAGCAGCCATGCGTTTGGAAGCCCAGAGCTTGCGTTTTTGAGGAACTGGATAAGTTTCTTTTAGCTGAAGGATGGCGTTCAGGGCTGCGTGCGGTAAGATGTTCTTGAGAGATAAATAGAATCCAGCTCATTAGGACCTTGTAAATCCTAAGGAGGATTTTGGACATTTTCCTAAAGGAAATGAAGAGCCACAAGAGGACTTTACACAGAGGAAAGAGAGGAAGAGATTGTATTTTTGGATTGAATATTTGGCTGCAGGGTGTGGAGTAAATTTGATGGGGGCGGAAGCTGGACCTTTGCTGTCAGAATGGAGAAGGATGTTGGTTGCTCTGAGCTACGGTGGCGGCCATGGAAATAAAGAGAAGAACTACTCAAGTGGGGATTAGTTGAATGAGTCTGTTAGGGTGACTGAAGAGATGTAGAGAGGTAGGAATCAAAGATAAGACTCACAGGTTTGCTTCGTGATTCCCCTACTGTTGGCTCCACTTTCATAAACTCACCTAGGTGTTTCATGGTACATTCTGGCTCGCAATCTTCTTTGTCCCGGGGACTCTTGAGAGTATCCACACTATCAGACACCTAGATATTGTCGCATCGTAAAGAAGTAAATTAACATAAAACTAAAATACAACAAAGAAACTACATAAAATGCTAAGTAGGAGGCACAAGACTGAAAAATTCCAGGTGACTAATTCTGTAAATATATTCAACCTCATGTACCAACATGGACTTTCAGCTGGTAAGGCACAGACGGAGGTCTGAGCAAGAGGTTTTGTTCTCAGCATCCACGTTTGTGGCAGACTCTAGGGTTTTCAATCTGTGCCAGAGAGCGCCAACCCTGTGGAGATACCTCGGCCCCACATGCCCGCACCTCTTCCAGCCCACACGCTCCAGTCACAGCATCCCAGCGTTTACCATGTCATACAATGTGGTTTGAAAGAATAGGGGGGAGGCAGAGACAAATGTATTTAAAAAGTAAATAAATTAAAAAAAAAAAAAGAAAGAATAGTGTACTTGACAAAAATAACAAAAAAGAAAAAACACAGCAAAAAGTTGGAGAGTCACTACTCTTGACAGTTGCCTTTCTCAAGGTCAGAGTCACTGACCCTGGGCAAGTCCATGGATCCCTCCGTCTCGTTTCCTCACCCACAAAATAAGATCGCAATTTTCTCTGTGTCACAGAATTGTTAAGAAGATCAAATGAGGTTGTTTCTGTTACAGTGAATTTTAAAAGCCAACTTCATTGAGGTAATTTATGTCTAATAAATGGAATCTATTTCAACTGTACGGTTTGATGAGTTTTGGCTGGGCATTCACCTGTGTAGCTATTGTCACGATCAGATTACAGAATTTTTTCATCACTCCAAACAATTCTTCATTACCCTTTGAGTCCCTTCTTCTGCTCCTCCTCCCTGCCACCCTCTGAAACCACCCATCTGCTTTCTATCACTAAGATTAGCTTGTATTTTTCAGTATTTTATGTAAATGAAATTACACAGTATGTACTATTGGCTTTTTTTCCCCCACATAGCATGACAATTCTAAGATTCACCCACTTGCTGTATAGAGATGTGTTTTTTAACTGCTGATAACTATTCCATTGTATGGATGTGCATTTTATCTATTCACCTGTTCATGGTTATTTAGATGATCCCTGTTTTTGGCTATTGTGAATGTAACTGCTCTTTGAGTACAAGTTTTTGCGTGGACTGAAAATGCTATTTGAATGGCAAAATGGCATTTAATATAAACTTTTATTATTCAGATGTTAAAATCATTCTGGGTTTTATGGGAAATTTCTGTCTCATGTAAGAGCAATTTCTGTTTATGGATTTCTTGGAAACAAAAATGGTGTTAATTCATATAGCATTTCTCTGAATGTGGTTAATAGTCGGTCTCATTTCAGAAGAATTTCCAACATTTCTTATTACAGACACATGAGAATAAAACTTTTCATGTGAAATAGGAAATTGTAGTGACACAAATTTTTAACAAATTATAGAGCTCTTTGTGAAAAGCAGGTTTTCATCCATGTATGTTCATACTACAGACTATGATACTCCCTTGACAAATGCACTGAAGTACCTTTGACTCTATGGGATCTGTGCCCATAAATTGAGAAAAGAATATATGCAGCAATTGTATTAATTACAATAGACTTATTGTTCAGATCAAAAAGCATCTCACTGGGGCCTTGCCTGGGGCGGGGGAGGGGGTCAGCATTGACTTAACTTGCTTTTTGACTCGCAAACTTAAAGGAATATCCATTTGTTTTCAACTGCAAGATTTGGAATCTTCCCAAGTTATGTTGCACTGGTTTGCTCCCTAAGGAAGTAGATACAAACTAAAATATATAGTTACTGATTTTCCAAGGATCAAATGAACCTAGTGTTCACCTCCTCTTCCAAGCGCTTCCAGATTGCCAAGCAGAAATATCATTCATTCTCTCTTGTTCTACAATGTTATGTGTGAGTCTCTAGTATATATTATTATTTTCTGTTCTAAACTTTTGGACTTCCATCTTTTCTTTGTTAGAAAAGCGGGGCTCGTTCCACGCAGTTCTGACAGCTCTTCACCGCTGCAGGGCGGCAGTTCTCAAAGGGGTTGTTCTTGAGAAGCTCCCCAAAGCACTGGCAATTACGTGAATTATATCTATTAATATATTGGAAATTAAAACAGAAACAGTGTTTATTAATTCATTAAAATAAATCTATTACATATGCAGATCAATAACATTTCTGGGAAAATAATAATATTTTCTAAAGCAAAAATGCAGTACAAAAATGCAGTGTTATTGTTTTACATTGTTGAGAAAACTCTTTTATGTCTACCTAATAGACAATGCATCAAAACTGCTTCTGCATTTAATTTGCTGCAATATCACATCCTATGTAGTTTCAGGGAAACATCTCTCAACAATAATGAGGGAAGGAGCATAAAAACACCAAAAAAGTCTTAGTATGGAAATAAATTTTGACCTTTCAGACCCCCTGAAATATAAAGATTTATATTTCAGCACTGGAACTGCGATTATTCATGTATATCAGTCAATACAGGGTGGGACAAAAGTAGCTCTACATTCTTGGTATGTGAAACACAGAATTTGTTCTTACATTATTATTTATTAATATCGTATTATTTTCCATACTAACAAGTGTAAAACTACTTTTGCTCAACCTTGTATTGGGAGATTCCCCCTAGGGTTTCCTGGAAAAACTTAGAAAATAATGTTCTTGTCATTGCTATAGTGTGATGAATGTTTTATTAGCAAATAAATTTGTTCCATATAAATATAGTTAATGGTAAGTAACATGTTTGAACTCTCCTTGTGTATCAAGCCTTCATAATCAATTATAACTAATATAGCTAACTTATTGGTGACTATGATTTTTAAATGGGCTTGCCATTATATATCTTACCTGTATCTATCTATATATCTACATAGAGAGAATCTCTCTAGGTATGTAGATTGAGATAAGTTATAGCTACAAATATATAAAACAAGGTGAGACAACCTCTCTGTGCAAACTCTTACCAAAGAACTTAAGACAGTATCTTGTAATACATTTTTTCATTGTCTTATTTCAATGATTATGATCTCTGAAGGCAGTTTGTTTTTTTAAAAAAATTGTATTTATTGATTCTAGAGAGAGAGAAGGCGAGAAGAGAGAGAGAAATATCAATTTTGTTGTTCTGTTTATGCATTCATTGGTTGATTCTTGTATGTGCTGTGACTGGGGATAGAACCCACAACCTTGGCACATCAGGATGACACTGTAACCGACTGAGTTGCCTGGCCAGGGCCTGCTATGTCTTTTGATTAATGTAATCTTACTGCTCAACACCATTCCTGGATCCCTGATAATTACAAAATTTGTTGCATAAGATAGACCAAGAATATCCCACGGACTTATTGGTAATGAATCTAACTATACATACAGCTCTAATACATTATTGGCAAAATTAGTTTCAAACTTAGAGGTGACAGCTCTTAAAAATTGAAGTGCACAGGCATCCAAGTACACATGGCTACCTGCCTTCCAGCGTGGCTGGTGCTGAAACTCCAGTGGGAAAGGGGCATAGCTAAGGTTGGCAAGGCACCTGTGCCCTTGGGAGCTCTTTTAAAGAGAAGAGCCCCAGAGCATCGTCAGAGGCCAGTTTCAGCAAGGCGTGTCAAATGCAGAAAGCCAGACAACATAGAGACTTGGTTTGGGCTGAAATGGGAGTCCAGCAGTAAGGGAAAGTTGGAAATGCCTAAGTTTGAAAGAAATAGGAAAAAAGGGGAGGCCAGAAGTATAGATTAGGGAATGTAAGGAAGGATGTGGCCTGGGTCGAATATGGTATATCTGACAAAGAATACAGAGAGAGTTTCGTTTAGGACAAATCTTCCCTGACGTTCGTCATTCATAGTGATAGACTTTTATGTATACTAGTAGATCATGTGTTCCTGCTCTTTAGGGACTCAGTTTCAAATGGCCAGTGTCTCATGGTAGAATTATTGATGATTTGTGAATCTTTAACTTAATGACATTTGATGCCATATTATTATAAAATATCCACTGTGGTTCCTAGAGACTCAATTGACTTTTTTGATTCTTAGTCTCTCTCCTCTCCCATTTCCCTCCTTTCTTTCTCTTGCCCTCTCTCTCTCTCTCTCTCTCTCTCTCAAACTGTCTTACTCTATCCTTTACTACTGGCTACAAGTTTCAAGTCAGCCCTTAGATCTGTATCACCCATGTAATCTAGCCTCATATATGGTGTTTCCTAAAGCAGTTCCCTAGAAGACTCCAGGCTTCTTCAAGCCAATTGTTAGCACAGTATAGTCCTGACTCTATCAAGTCCATCATAACTCAGTGTGTCTTTTCCTGGGTGTGCACTTTCAAAGTAGAGTCATGAGTGCACGGAATTTCCTGAACGACTCTCAAGGGCTTACAATGACTGAAGCCAAATGTTGAGTTGGGAAAGTTTCCCAGAACAATATGAGAATATGCATAGTACAAACTGTTGCGTAGCATAAAATGCTTATTTTTATTAATCACATATTACACTTTTTGCACCCCCGAATGAGACCTCAAACTTTAATCATAAACTAAACTCGCCATTTTTTCCTCAGATGTGTTCTTCTTTCTGAGTTTCCACCTTCCTGTTAGTTTCAGCACCAGATCCTAATCATACAGATTAGCCAGTCTGATTCAGTCCACCCTCTCCCTCATTTCCTCAGACACAATGAGCTGCTACATCTGCTTCTCTCACATTTGCTCTCTTCCTCCCAAGTGAAGTCTCTCATACTCTCTCATGTGAATTATTGCAATGCTATAAATCCATGTTCACCTTCGGTTCCACTGAGCAGTAAATACTTGCACTGCAACCAGAGTAATCTTCCAAAAACACATTTCAGATAATGCTGCTCTCTTATTTTCAACATGTTCATAGCACTGCATTGTTTAAAGAAATAAATTCCAGCTCTTCCACAGGAGGCCTATATGCCACTTCAGCCATGTCTCTAGTGATTCTGAGTAGTTCCAGCACATTTTGAGAGGATTCAACACCAATATCGATGAGCGACAGAAAATAGCCTTTGCCATCACTGCAATTAAGAGTGTGGGGTGAAAATAGACTCATATGGTGTTGAGGAAAGCAGATATCGACCTCACCAAGATGGCAGGAGAACTCACAGAGGATGAGGTGGAACACACAATTACTATTATGCAGAACCCACACCAGTGTAAGATTCCAGACTGGTTCCTGAGCACACAGTATGTGAAGGATGGAAAATATAGCCAGGTCCTGGCCAAAGGTCTGCATTAGCTTCATGAAGACCTAGAGCAGATAAAGAAAACTGGGGTCCACAGAGGGCTGTACCACTTCGGGGGTCTTTGTGTTCAAAGCCAGCAGACCAAGACCACAAGCCGCTGGGGTCACACTGTGGGTGGGTCCAAGAAGAAATAGATCTGTAGGCCTTCTCTGTTAATAAATAAAATAGTTTATACACCTGTGGAAAAAATATTCCAACTCCATAGGCTGGTCTTATTTCAATGTACCATTCAACTCTTTCTCTTGGTGCTGTCCTGTGTGATAGAAGCCCATCAAACCATCTCTAAGTAATTCTCTCTGAGCACATTTGACATTTTTTACAGTTGGGTACTGTTTCTGCTCATCTTTCTGCACTGTTCCTCCCTTTGAATCTTAATTCCTGCTGGAGATTTGGTGCTCAGCAAGTATTGGCTGTATGACTGGATAAAGGAGTGAAGATATCTATCATTTCCTTTTTAATTATATATTTGTATAAGATGGAGAACCATAACCTGGGTGTCAACACAAATAGGATGCTTTGGATTGCTGAATAATTTTGTCCAAAAGTAGATGACTGAAGAATCCCTGTGAACCTGAAAGAAAAAGATATGTTTTGGGTAAACTTCTTTTTGAACCTCCCCCTGCTCTGCCCAATCTCCATTTTCTCCTTTCAAATTAACACAGTTTCAGCTAGACACATGGATGCCCAGCTAACCATTAATTTCCGGCTTCCCTTGCAGCTAGAAATGGCCAAATGACTAAGTTCTGGCCAATAAGCTAGGAAAAGAATTAATAGGTGCCATTAGTAGGTTTATGCTGAAAGTAACTGGAATATCTGAGATAACTAGGTATGTGATTCTCTAAACTCTTTCCCCTTTCCAGATTCTTGGGAAATGGTGTGACTAGAATAAAAATTTAGGTCTACAAGTGGGGGATTTTCAAATATGACAGAGATATCTACTAGCCTCAGAATATCCACTAACTCTAGATTGTTAAACTACTGTGCTTTATATTATACCACCTTAGCCTGTACCCTAACAAATATACTCTTATTTTTTTCCTTACAAAATAACCAATTTTGTTCAGGAGGATCAGGTGCTCAATTAAAATTCATTATATCCTCTGATCTTCTTAGGTGGTCATAAGATCCATTTTTGGCCATGAGATACGACTGAAATTTTTCTGAAAGGAGCTTCTAGAAAATGTTATTTCCCTGGTAAAAAGGAATGGACTAGACAGGCATATGTTATCTTTTTTCTCTTTCTCTTTCATAATTTTTTTTATTCTTGAGAACTATGTACAATGCTCTTGTTGTTACAAATTTCCTACTGAAGGTTCATGAACCTCATCTCACAATGGAGAAATTACTATTACATTTTGTATTTCTTACCTAAGACATTCTAAGTTATCAATCTGTGAATGGGTACACATTTAACTAAAATACTAACTCATAAGTTTGAATTAGGCAAGGTTTTTCTTCTTAGAACAATCCTGGACTGCCTATCTTGATATTTCTAATTATTCATGGAAAATGAAAAGCAAACAAAAAAAACTTCTAGTTGCATTTCTCTTACTTGCAGATGAATCTATTCATAAGTAGTTCAATGGAAAAAAAGATTTGGGAAATTGTATTAACCATTTGCTCAAAATGAGGCAGCTATATAATGTAGTTACTGAAGAAAATAAATGTAAATTTAGACTACACAAATAGAAGTGTATTCTCTGAACCAAAGGAGATTCTATTTTAATAATTTAGTAATTCTACTTTTTTTACATCATGGCACAGTCCTTATTAAAAAGATAAGGTTATGTTAACAGTTTTCTAATTAATTTCTATTTCCTTATTCAATAAATAGTCCAGGATTATTTGAGTAAATATGAGTAAAACAAATAATAAAGTGTTTAATAAGAACTTTTCAAGGCAAAACTGTTCCGTTATATCAATGAAAAGGTGAAAATGTAAATTATTCAGATGTAAATCATCCTATGAGAAATATAGCAAACATTATGCTGATGATACAGCAATCATTACTTTCCCTTTGCCTCCCATGAGTAACTTCTAATGGAACTAAGTTCCAAACCCAGGACCGGGCAGAGGTAAGGCCTGCTTGAATGTAGTTGGTAGGGTAATAATATGGGTGTAATAATTTATAATTTTAATGTTAAAATTTCACCTAAAATGTCACACAGTGTGCTTGGGTGTAATATTTTTATGCTACAGGATCACATGCTTATGATTTTGTAATAAAAGATTTTGTAATAAAAAAGGGGCGTTATTTGTGCTGGACCGTGTATATCCTGAATTGGTCCATTTCTTTCCATCTTCATGTCCGCTCCCTAAACTGAGTGAGCATGATTGCTCACCGAGGCACCTACACAACCTCTTCGCTGTCTCCCTGCTTCTGTACTTGAGCCCTGTGTTCTGTTATACCCACAGTACCAGAGCCGTCATTTATAAATGTAAGTCTTATATCTCTATTAGTTGGGTTATGCAATCTGTTACAAAACAAATAATTTCAATGGTTTAAGACAACAGAAGTTTATTTCTTGCTCATATAGCATGCAGTGCCTGTGCTCCTGGTTGATTAGAAGCTTTCCTCCAGGTTATCTTCATTTTGTAGCTCTGACATGCGTAGCGTAGCAGAGTCTTCTATGCCCAGCAAGAGGGGGAAGAGAAAGGGCGGAGAAGGCACACTTTTTTTTTTGACTCCCTTGGCCTGGAAGTGACACAGTGCATTTCTGTTCACATTCTACAGGTGACAACCGATCACTGGGGCCCACCCAGATGTTATTGAATGTGGCACTCAGATCTTCTGTGGACAAGCATATGGTTTAGGTTATAACTAGATCCTAATCTAATCATGGCCTATAAAACTTTACATGATTTCAATTCTACTTCTGTCTCCAACATCATTTTATGTTACATTTCCTTGAGCACAATAACCTCAAACTTCGTTGACTTTCTTTTTATACCTTAAAGACATGCTATTTCCTACCTCAAGACCTTTGCACTTGGTAATTCCTATGCATGTAGCACACCTCCCACCAATGTTTGTAAGGATTTCCTTCAGATCTCAGCTCACATGTCACTTTTTTATGGAGACCTTTCTGAATAATTTTATCCTAAGTAACCACTTGTTTAAATACCTTCAGTGATATTATCTTGTTAAATTATTACCTTTACAACGTTTATCACAATATTAATTTATCTTGTTTATTTACCTCTTTATTCTCCCTTCTCTATGAACTATGAGTGTGCAGACTTTTTACTTCTTGTACTCTGCTATACTTCTACTGCTAATAAATTCTGTTGAATGAATACACAAGTTAATATATTAGTTACAGAGTATTTTAATTTTTTAACTCTTTGAAATGAAATAATTATTATGAATCTACATAATTAGGAATTGTTTTATGATTGACCGATCAAATCCTTTAATATGTAGTCTATAATATAATTAAAATATATTTGGAGTTCCTATATTAAAAAACATGTTCTTCTAAATACTGTAGGGTGCCGCTTTGACACATCTCCTTAACCGCTGTGAGTGGGATTGGGGACTGTAGTCCCGCAGAAGCAGGACTTAGGGAGAGGACCGGGAAGACTTGGCCGGAACTCTGGTAATGAGGTTGATAGGCAGGACCTGATAGTAACTCTGAGGGCCTCC
The DNA here is from genome assembly GCF_021234165.1 of Pteronotus mesoamericanus. Taxonomy (NCBI): domain Eukaryota; kingdom Metazoa; phylum Chordata; class Mammalia; order Chiroptera; family Mormoopidae; genus Pteronotus; species Pteronotus mesoamericanus. Next base: position 33,889,242 of record NW_026555285.1, on the reverse strand, counting down.
AGGCGAAATCAGGCCTAGAAGTAAATTACACTCCTTGAGGCATGCTTTATTTCTCCCTCAAGCTCTGTTAATCTTATACCAGATAACCCGCTAAAGGCTAGGAAAGAAATTTACAAAATTCCTGGACCCTGACCAAAATCCCACCTTGTGCCATGATGTTTGCTCAACTCGGACCCAAGCAGTTTGGTGTGTTCCTGCCATTGTCTTCTTTAAACAACACCTATTCTCTGTAAGTTTAAGTTACTGATGTAATTAGATTACCTTTCCATTCCTGTTACCTATCCCCTGCTTGTAACCCTCTCAATAAAAGCCACTGAGCACAGGGGCTCACGGCATTCTCCTTGAGAGAGAATCGCCTTCCCCTTTCCTTGACAAGCAAATGGTGTCTGGAACAACTAATTCTTTCACCCGTGGCAAACCGGGGGACTTCGCGGGCTGGAGTCCCCCATAAAATACCATATGGGGCAGAGATATAAGTAAATACATCAGCAAGGATTTAGTCTACATAATGGAGTTTAATAGAATTACAGTCAGTACGATATAAGAAATGTAAATGTTTAAGTAAGTTACCATAAGCCCATTAAAACTAAATGTTAACGGAGAGTAAAATGAAGAAAGGCCGTGCATGATTAAGGAAATGTGTCAAGGCTCCATGGATGTATTTGGGCTGGCTTTCAAGGATAGTTAGAATTTTTTTAAGGTGTATAGGTTTCTTTCATCATCATCTTTCTTTTATGTCACAGGCAACTGAGAGTTCAGAGAAGTATTCTAATCACAGGTTCACAGTCCAACTGAGATGCTATGTATCCATCAAACCTCATCCTGATGCTATGAAGTCAGCAAGCTGCCTGGAAAGAAAGTGCTCATCTGTTTGACAGAAACTTCTCAGAATAGTCAGCTGCAATTAAACAATCCCTCCGCCAAATTGCAACACCCAGCCCACTCTGTGTGACTTCCCCTTGGTATTTCCACAATGTAAAATGGATCTGACTACAAATCTTGCTTCTTCCTGGAAAGGACTTTTATGAAATATCATGAAAAAATATTGACAAAACATTTCGCATTTGTGGTTAAAATATTCCTGGAATACTTCAGTAAATATAGAAATTGGGGTTTAAAGATCAAAGACTGCAATTTGATAAAAGATATATTTCAGGTTTTGACACCTCTCATTCAATGTTCATGATTCCTAGAATTATTGTGCACATTCGGTTTTTAAAAACTATTTTTCATGCTTTTTTTTCCCCATGAAAAATCACACTACTGGTCTCTTAAACGTCCTGTAAACTTTTAACTTATCTTCTGGTAAAAATTCCTCAGTGGTGACTGAATTAGATCCAAATGAGTATTTAACATAAGCATATCTTTCTCAGTGGTAGCAGGTTGCCAGACAGAAGATAGGACCCCTTTCCACTGTCTGGTGCTAACTGCACATGGCTCTCCTGAGCTCTCATCCTGGCCAGTGCAACCTTATACTCTGGCCTCAGGGCCTCATCCCACCTCCAGCTGAGAGCATTAAATCCTTCCTGAAACATTCTTCCACTTCTACCTGCCTTTCTCATTATCCCATATTCTAACCTCTGATTTGCCATCAACTTAATCAATCCTTCCTCTCAACAGAATCAAAAATCTGTTAATCTACAGTTTATAATAGTATACATGAGCAAAAATAATTATAAATGTGAATAAAATAGAAACTCTTTTTTTCTTTATTTTTATTGTTGACACTATTACAGATGTACTGATATAAACACAGACAATGGTGTGGTGATAGCCAGAGGGAAAGCGGGGAGGGAGGCTAGGTGGAGGTGGGCAAAGTGAGGGAAAACGGGGACACCTGGAACAGTGTCAACAATAAAGTTTTTTAAAAAGGCTTGTTTATGAGATCAGCGGTGATGTTTACAAATGCGGGGTTTTTTTGATACTATATAATGAAATGCATCAATATAGGGAATATTTGTATAACTTAGTGATTCAATATTTCCTAAATGACCAATGAGTGATGTTACTACACCATGCATGGGTAAAAGATCTGTTCAGTGCACAAACAGACTGGCAAATTTTAATATAATGATAAGAAATTGTCACTGATAAGGCTTCAGATTCCATGTTGCAAGAAACCTGTAACAACTGAATACTTGTCAAGTTTTGGTGCAGTAATATCAAGGCATAATATCCACAGTTATCCAAAAATGTTAATAACATCCTTCTGTTTTCTCAAAAAAGAAAGTTGATACCTGTTTTGTCAGGAGCAAAAATATCTACTTCATCAATTCTAATAGCTCAGTCTCCTAAATACATAACTAAATTCACCTCAGAGTTGTGACCTGAACTTTGACTCATAATATGTAATTTTTAAAAATATGAGCACCTGATTTTTAGTTTGGTATATTTAGATTTGAATAATGTTGTAGATGGGACATTAATCATCTAATTGTCTAATTGGTTTTTAGTAAGGACTAGAGCCTCAGTGTCTCCAAGGTTACGATGCCATCTCTACATCTACCTTTGTACTCTGCTAGATCTCTGCACCTACTCTCTTGTGAGGAATAACTGGATGAGAACCTGAATGCACACACACACATGCTTTACTCATCTTCCATCACCCTAATGTCTACAATTGTTACAGTCTTAGTTGTACAGGTAATTATAGTCAATTCTTACTACTACTGCCAGTCCTGTACCATAGTTCCCTTTAGTCCTCTGGTAAATTCTACTAGATCTATAATATTGCCGGAATTATTGTATGAGAAATACAATTTGTAACCTTATACTTGAATTGCAAATTAGCTAGGTATAAAATCCTTAGGTTGAACATTTTTTCCTTAAAGATTTTGTTAGGGTTACTCCTATGACACTGAATGGCATTGTAGAGAAGTCTGTATTCAGCCTATTTTTTTTCCCCATCATAAGTAACTTGATCCTTTCACCTGCTATCCAAGAAAAATTTATCTTCAAAATTTGTTAATATATGAGGATATGTCTTGCTGTTGACAATATTGAGTAAATTTCCCAGGCATATAGCACATGTTTTTAAATAGTAAATTTAAATCACTTCATATTTCAGAAATTTTTCTTCAACTATATTTTGAAATGCTTATTGTTACTTGTTTTAGTTTTATGCTTTATTTAAAGAATTCCAATGTTTATGTTGTTTTTTTATGTCCTTTGCTATCATTTTATCTCCAATTATTTTAAACATTTTTAATCTTAGTTTTATTTTATACTTTAATAATTTCTACACTTGGTATATGTACTGTTTTTGATAGTGTCTATTCTCCCTTAAAATCTGTCCAATGTTGGCTTTATTTTTGAGATGTTTTTTCCAATCTTTTTCCTGAGCAATACTAGCTGATTTTTTAATTTCCTCCTACTATCATATGCCTACTTCCCGTAATATTTGTATTTCTGCTTTGTGGTCTTACTTCTTACTGGTGATTACCCATTAAATTATTTTTTAAGTTAAGTAAATATACATGTGTTTCATGGTGTCATTTCTACAGAAATTTAACATGTATATACAATATACTCTGTACTAGGCACTATTCTAAATGTTTACAAATATTAGATAATTTAATTATTATAACAACCCATGCAGTAGGTATTAACTTGAACTCTGTTTTACAAACTGAGGAAATTGAGTCACTGAGATATTAATTAACCTACTTCAGAAATTTGTAACTAGCAGTCTGTTTTCAGACCATATTGTATTAATAACTATGCTATGTTGCCTCCTAGGTATGTTTTTTTCCATTGTTTTTTGGCTCTTTTTTTTTTTTCTTGTAGTATCTCCTTATAGATCTCATTCTTGTTTTTCATTTGAACTCCTTGGTGAAAAAGGTGCATTTTTCTGGACCAACTGTTGCAGGAGCTTCAGATACGGAGGAGGAGCCACAGTTACGTTCCAGGCTGTGGCATTTTTGTACGTTGGTTCATGTAGTTACTGCTTCTGCCTGGTCAATGGATTCAGGTAGGTGCAAGACAGCACAAAGACTGTCCTGAATCTTGTAGTAAGAAGACAAATTGCTTCCCTGTACCTATGGCTGTTTTATGAATGATTCTTTATTTAGATTTCCTTCTTCTAAAATCAACTAGGGTGCAGGATTGCTTCTGCGGCCAGCCAGTGCACCCCAACCCCATGTGGCAAACAAGGATATATATTTAACAACCAGTCTGCACCCCTTGTGTGTGAAAGTTGTCATTTTGCTCTCTTTCTGATATCCTCAGGATATCTGGCCCCCTGCCTGCTGCAGGGGAACTCGCTTTGTGGCATTTTCTCTCAGCTTCCGCCCACAGGGCCCCTGGTCTGCTCTGCCCTGCTCCGTCTGCTTTTGGCAGCCCTTGCACCTATTTTGGGCTCTGGAGATTTGAGCTGTCTCCTACTTTTGCTGAAAATGGAGTTTGCATTTTTGTTTCCCATTCTCCTTGTTGCTTTTGGATGTTCTCCAGCATGAAAAGGGGGATATGCTAACTGCGTGGACCACATTCAGACCACAAGTGCCCCCTTTACATTTTTATACTTCCATTTCTTCCACAGTCAAAGACCCTTAAATTAAAGTTACTAGACCTCTGACAATGATGGCTAATAAAATGATTATAAAGGTTGTGGGGTTTTTTTTGTTGTTTTTTTTTTTTCTTTTTATGAATGAACTGTTATTACTGAGAGAATGGGAGAGAGCATTAACATTGCTGGCCTCATTTGATTAAGCTCACGCAGCCAGACTCTATTGAAATCACTTTTTACCCTATTCTCAATGATGAATGTTACTAGTATGCTGTTTACTTCCTCTACCGGATTACAAATGAATGCAATTAAAATTCTAAAGCAAAAAAAAAAAAAACAAAAAAAAACCCCAAACTAAACCCTCTTGCCCTCATTCAACGCACACCTAAAGCGTCAATTCATGCCCAGTATCTATTCAACATATGCAGTGATATAAAATAAAAATGCTGTTTAGTTTAAAGGCTCTTTTGTGGTTATTCCTGAATTATTGAAGGAAAAGTACAGTTCTCCAATGTCTTTTTAATAAAATATGCAACAAAATGGAAAGTAGTAAGACAGAATATGCTCCCAATTAGTAATCAGCTAAACAAACATTTATTTTAAAGTCATTCATTTCATTCTCAAGATATTCTAGTAAACTGAGCTCTTTAATTATATTTTTACTAAATGAGTGCTTGGATTGAATATAAGTGTAATTTTCTACTCCAAATTTTAAAATTATCCAAAGAGAAACACTGTTTAAGGCAACGACAGTTTCAGAAACTGTCTTAAAACACTCAAATTGCAAAGACGGAAAAAGGGAAATGTGTGCACTTATTGTTCTCCTAACTCTTGGACTTGAAGACTCCCTTCTAATTTCCAGGTAAAAATATTATCCATATTTGTGTATGAACATTATTTAAAACTTATAATTCCTTCCCATGTTTAATCGCATTTGATTTATATATGTAGGCTCTAATATTCCATTTCCCTTTCATTAAACAGTGACTTCAGAAACCTAAAGAATCTGTAGCAGGAAAGAGCTAATTTTAATGATGCTAAATGAAATTGATATTTAAGTTGAAACATGGCCTTCTTCACCTCTCAATCCCCCATAATTCCTCTTATGCCTTAATTATGGTTTGCCAAGCCTATAATTTGGCTACAATTTGCTTCTCTGAAAAAAGTCTAAAAAATGAATCATTTGTTTTTAATTCTTATTAGTGAGATTTTTTTTCTCTCAATTTTCTCACCTTCTAATTTTCAATACAAATGATGAATCATGAAGTCCCTGGGATTTTCCTAAGCACGTTTGGCAACCTCTTCAAATTTCTTGCCTATAAAGAAGTCTAATTTGGGATTTTTATTACAGGAAGACATCATTTATTGCCTGAATAAAATATGTGCTAGTGAAACGGATTAAGTGAAGAACTTTCAATGATGTAACTTGAAAAAGTTTATATTGTTACATTGTGTTTTTTCTTTTAATACTCTATTTTCTTATTTTCTGTTATTTAACTGCAGTATGATTATTTCAAAGTTGTCCAAATTGAAAAAAAAGTTATGTCTTTATAATTAGTTTCAAAATTACTTTTATGATTATCATATAATTCAGACTTTTGTAAATGCTTATTTTAATTTGAAACTTTGACTGTTGATTTAATGTTAGTTGTTGGTCAATACTGAGTTACTGAACGAATGAATGATGTTAGGATCTAGGTGCAGTTGGGCGACCAACTCACTGGACTTTACCTGGGATTGTCCTGCTTTATAAACCGAACATCTCTTCTCCTAAGAAACCTCCCAGTCTCTGGCAACCTGAATGGGTGCTCAATCTCGAAAGTGTAAATTTAACTTGCATACCTTCTGGGTTGTTTTAGAATAGAGCTGGCAAATGACAGTACTTGGGCCTAATCCAGCTGTAGCCTGTTTTCGTGATGAAAGTTCTACTGCAATATAGCAACACCTATTCACCTACTATGTCTGTGGCTGCTTTCCCACGACGACAGTTAACATTGTAACCCTGTGGCCTGTAAAACTGAAAAATATACTATTGTATTCTTTTTAAAAAATATATATATATATTTTATTGATTATGCTATTACAGCTGTCCCAATTTTTCCCCTTTTGCCCCCCTCTGCCCAGTACCTCCATTCCTCCAGCAATTCCCCACCCCTCTTATCACATGACCATGGGTCATGCATATCAGTTCTTTGGCTTCTTGACTACTGTGTTCTTTATGGAAAAAGTTTCTGTATTTTTACATTCCATATTTTAATCTACATATTTTATACAATTAAAAAGCATCATCTTAGAAAAATCTCCTTTGAAAATGTATAATTAAACTTTATCAAAAATATTTTCATGATTTTGAGGTAGTTACATTTTGTGACCTCTTTTATATGCCAGCTATATAGTTAATTTTCAGAAATAAATGTAAAAATAAAAAAGACACTATTTGCTCCCTTGGGGAACCCATTTTATAGTCAGAGAAAGAAGCTCAGGGAAAGATTAAGTATTTTATGTATTCAAGGTCACAAAGTTAGAGATTGGAAAGCCAGTATTTAAAACCAAAACAAGTTTATTACCATATCTTAACTATTGTCCTGAGTCTCTATAATATTATGGACCAGGAAGGGGAGGAAGGGCAACAGAATGAAGACATGATAATAAATGTATCAGACTCATCTCAAGGAAATGGAATATAGGGTTAAATACAGGAATAACTGAAACAACAAAAAGAGAAACCTCTCCACAATATAAATATTTAATACGCATCAGGTGTTTTGAACTAAAACAGGCATAGTTGGCCCTTGGTATCCAAGGGTGATGGGTTCCAGGCCCCCCCTCCCACCTCGGATAACCAAACCCACAGATACTCAACTTTCTTATATAAAAGAACATAGAACAATGCATACAGTTGACTCTCCGCATCCACAGATTCCCTACCATGGACTGAAAATAGTATTTTTATTCCATGGTCAGTTGAATCTGTGGATGCGAAACTCTCAGATAATGAGGGCCAACTGTACTTATAGAAAGAAATCTGCATATAAGTGGACCCACGTAGTTCAAACCTGTGTTGTTCAAGGGTCAACCATAAAAAGAAAACTGGAAACGCTTGGAAGGAACTACGAAGCTAACTGAGTAATACGACCTTGTGCAGGAAATTAACTTCTGCTGTATATGTTTACACTTCCAAAGGGGCTTGACATTCCCCCATTGTTGTGCCACTGAACTGACGTGGTATGCTGAACTACATAAAACAATGTGGTGGAATGAGTAATACCAGAGAACTGCAGAAACTAGACTGTGGAAAAAAAGGACACCATCTTGGGAGACCAAACTACCTTCTCTCTCCCCTCCCCAGCACAGGTGCTCGCGAGGGCAAGTCAGTGCCAGAGAAGCTGACTAGGAAAACTTTTTGTTTCATTTCACAGCCATTTCAACCTTGATTAGTCTTTTATCCAGAAACCTATGAGTCACTGGCTGAGGAAAGGTAATAGCAATAATCAGGTCCACTTTTAACATGGAAACTTCATTTAGAAATTATCTTGAAAATAAATTTATTACATAAGGATGGTGCACAGTTTGCGATAGGTTCATCCAAGATAACATATTATGCACATACACATAAATACTTGGTTTTCCACTGTTTTTTATTTAAGGATGAAGTTCTTTGTGTATTGACAAGGCACAAAGAAACATGAAAAGTTAGTTATTACACAGTTAATAATCCAGAACTGAGGAAGACTTGAAAACTCAAATTCTAGAGTGGATTTTTTTTTTTCTATTTTGTGAAAAAGAGAGGAATAAGCCGAATTTTATTTTGTTCACTCATGCTATAATAATAAACACTTACGTAGTACTCTACAGTTTACAAAACTCTACCCAACTAATGCCATTTATTTGCAGAACAGCCCTCAGGGTAGATTTCCTTTAAAGAAAGGGAAATTAGGACCCGAGGACTTTGCGTCACGGACCATAGGCCATATTGCCAATAAAGGCTGGAGTTACAACGAAGGCCTCGGTGTCTACACTGAATTTCATTCCTTTTTTACCTCATCATCACTTCACTTCATTGATGCAGCGTGAGGCCTGCATGGATAGAATTTCTAAATACACAAACAAGTAAAACCTCAAGTTGCTACAGTGAACTGGGAGTGCAGATATTTCTTCCTGACTCTGATTTCAATTCTTTTGGATAAATACCCAGAAGTGGGGTTGCTGGATGATACAGTAGTTCTATTTTAATTTTTTAAATGTTGTCCACAGTGGCTGCTCCATTTTACATTCCTACCACCAGATCACAAGTGTTACAGTTTTGCCACATCCTTACCAACGCATGTTATCATTTATTAATGATAGCCATTTTGGCTGGTGTGAGGTGATATCTCATTGTGATTTTAATTTGCATTTCTCTGATGATTAGTGATGTTGAGTATCTTTTTGTGTACCTGTTGGCCATTTGTATGTCTTCTTTGGAGAAATGTCTACTCAAGTCCTTTGTCCATTTTTAATTCAGGTCATTTGGGTTTTCTTGTTGAGTTGTAGGAGGTCCTTGAATATTTTGGATATTCATCCCTTATTAGATATATATATATTTGCACCCCCATGTTCATTGCAACATTATTCACTATAGCCAAGGGGGGAAACAACCTAAATATCCATCAATAGTTGAATGGATAAAGAAAATGTTAAACATACACACATAAACACACACTGGAATATTATTTAGTCACAAAAAGAGCAGAAAATCCTGTCACATGCTGCAACATGGGTGAGCCTAGCGGACATTATATGGAGTGAAATAAACCAGTTGCGGAACAAATACTGAGTGATTCTATGTAATGAGGTATCTGAAGTTGTCAGACTCACTGAAGCAGAAAGTAGAATGGTGGTTGCCAGGGGTGGGGAAGCGGAAGTGGGTGCTGCTGGTCAACGGGTATGACATTTCAGTCATGCAAGAGAAATCTGTTCTAGAGATCTGCTACACAACATTGGGCTGATAGCTAACAATACCGTACACTTCAGTTTGTTAAGAGGGTAAAAATTTTTTAAAATTTGTTAAGAAAGTAGATCTCATGTTATATGTTTTGTACCGCAATTTTTAAAAATAAAACAAAAGAAAAAGAAAACAGGATGAAGGGGGGGATGGGAGCACCAAAATATAAAATCTATTCGACACATGAGTTGGCTGCTTCTGAATAAAAATCCACGGCAGATGACAATTCAGGGTCAGCCTTTGTTCCAGTGATAGGCAGTTGGGGCAGTGACACAGGGAGGCCACCTGCTGAGAACTGGGCCTAAAAGTGACCAGAGGTGGGATACATGCAATTAACCCTTAACCCCCTCCCACTGACCACCACAGGGAGACGATTTGGCCGGGTCTCTTCATGTTCATCTCTATGTGGCGCGAGAGCGCAGTGGCCCTAAAACTCACCTCTTTTTTTGAGGGGTGGGTATCTGTAGATGTTTGCATTCTAGGCTGTCTTGCAACAAGTTAGGAGGGAAACTCTTTCTCTTTTTTGGTTGACAGTCAAGGAGGTCTCTGGTTTAAGAGAGTAAACTCGGTCACATTTTTCAGCTTCAAATGACTGGCTCTCTTAGGAAGTGCAGATGGACAGTCCTTGGAGCCTGGAGAAGTGTGGAAAATCTGATGAGGAAGGTGTGGACTTGGCCAATAAAAAGCATTTTGGTGGGTCTAATGATTTTGGGAAAGTTTCTGCAAGGCTGGAACATTTTGCCACACATAAGTGGTTATTTCCTTAGCCTCTTCTGCACTCACTGAGAGCTCTGTGTAGCCCATCGGAGAGCGAGGCAGCTGAAAAACAGACCCAATCCGTGTTTGTCAGGAGAGATATTTCAATGTAGATTTTTCAAATGTAGTGCATGTAACAAAGCCTGTATTTCTTTTTTATTTCAAATGAAATCTGCCTCATTCTGGTTCATTGAACTCTTGGAAACATAGTGTAATATGTTGAGAAAGCCCTTTGAGGCTTTTGAGGGAGGATTCCAAAGGCTTTCCCTACTACCCCCCTCAACGTCTCCCCCCAACCCCCGCAGGAGCAGGAAATCAAGTTCTGCCAAATGCAAATGAGCTCAGGCTCTGAAGGGCGAAGTTTCAAAACGCAGAGTGCTGCAGGATTTCAGAAGGCATGCCCTCGACAAGTCGTACTTGGGAGTGCAAGGAACTACAGAAAGCCATCGTGACATACTTAAAATGTGCGATTTCAGAAATACTAACATATGCAGATTTACATCAGAAAGCCAGAATACCTCCTTCTTTTTTGTGGGGGCTTCAGAAGCTCCTGCGAGTTCGGCAAGACCCCCTTTTCTCTACCGGTCTGTGTTCTGTTTGGGACTGGAAGGCCTCTCTTGGACACATATGTCACAGCTGATCTAAAACAATGCTGACTGCCTAAAGGGTGGCCTTGGGTTTGCCGAAGGAATAGAAGCTGGTCCATTCAAAGCTAGCACCGTCCCTTGAAGGGTTAATGGAGTTGGTTCCAAAGGAGTTAGGCAACCACTGAAATAGGATAATAAATGTGACACTCTCAGACTATCAGTAGCAAATATTTGAGCTTATCAAATAACGGAGGAAGTAGTTTAGTTACAAATAAACCAATCTCTCATAAAACAAGTTTTCACACAGGGTCATTTCATTGAGCTGGAGACAGCTAGAGGCCACTCGTAGGCAGAACTCCCACTCTGTGTACACTGCGAACAGGCTCTCATGATTAATGGACAGCCAGGGGGAGGCTGCGTCCTGCAGCGCTGCTGAGCTGGGCTGCGTATCAGCAGCGCGGCCATAAACAGCATCTCAGGATTATGGCGAGGAAGTGACTCATCCTCTGGGAACATAGCTGGATTTGTGCTCGCTCTCCCTCGCCACCCGCCTTCTCTCTCTCCCGAGCTCTCCCTTTTCTTCCCTGTATAGCAGAGACCATCGTGTCCTAGAAACTATAGTAGATGTCACTGCTTGGCACTTGCTGTGCAAAGAGAGGACAAGTATGTGGGTGTGAGGGGGAGGTGGAATGCTACTCTTAAAGTAACAGTGACTGTGCTGGCTAGGGGTTCTGTGGAGGCTGTTTTTCTACAGCCTTTGAAATTAGTGTGTTGAAGACATCTAATTTGGATTCCAGAAAAAAGCACACGCACCGGGTTAGGGTAGGAAAAAAAAATTAGAGGTTCTTGTTTCAAAGTAAAATTCTCATTGAGATTAAGAAGAAATAAATATCCTGGCAGGATTCAATGCATTTAGCAAGTAAAAAGGAAAAGGTAGACAGCTGCCAGATCCTATGCTATGTGAATATTATCTCTAATGAAACAGAAATATGCATATGATATTTCTATATTATGATATCATAGGACATTTGTGTTATCTCCCCTAAGGATTATAAATTAAAGCATGTCGTTTATACGAAATACAGAAATAGACATACAGAGCTGAAAAAGTTCAATCATGATACATACCACTATGCAAAGGCAACCATCATGAACACACTTTAGTATATTTTCTTCCAATATCTTTAAAAATAGATTGTTGAGACCTTCAGCATATGTAGAATTTTGTTTCTTACTATTTTCAGCCAACATTTTAGTATAGTTATGGCTCCATCATGCACTTCAATATTTCTTTATACATAATTTTAAAGCTGCAAAAGATTTATTTTGCAATTTTAATTAACATAGGGCAGTTTTGGAATAGGTATATGTATGTGCTAAAAGCAATATTTCACTGCTCTATTTCTGAGACATATCATTCTACGCTACTATTCTCGTGGTTAACTCATTAACTTTTATATTTAAAATAAATATTCTGGCAATTGAATTTTTCATCAACGTAGAAGAGAATCAGTCCGGATCCCCTTGTTCTATAATGTACTTAACCCTGCTAATACCCTGTCTAAGTGCATGGGCCCTTATTGACTAAACCACCTTTGGATGTCAAGATGAATTAAAAAGTGAAGGCATGACATTCCCATTTGCCCCCTTCCCCCAACTCCCTACAGTACCTGCGTGGAGATGCATTCTGCTTATGTGGCATATCTGGAACTGGTTTTGATGACCATTATCTTTTCTGGTCCAGGAACTAGACACATTTTCTCCCCATCCGCCACCAGAGTCATTACATATTCTAAACAGTAACTCCACTGTGACTCACCAACAATGCCTCTGCCTTTCTTTTATTTACCCCAGAATAAAAGTTACGTTGTGAGTGTTTGCATAGAAATATGGATGTTGGAAGTGTTTGCATAGAACTATGGCACTGACTTCCCTTCAAATATTAAACTTGCCTTTCATTTAAGGTAGATTTTTTTCCTGTTCCCAGAGCAATGCCTACCAAGGGGTTAAAATGTGGTGGTAGCCCCGTTCCTGGGGGTGGGAGCCCAAAGCCTGGGATTCAGCTTGCTTCCCATCACAGCTCCTCTGCTTGACTTTAAGTTTGATCTCTGTGAGACTATGTTAAAGGGCAGAAAATGGTTTCCTTATAGAATAAAAGCCTGCCTACCTAGACCTTTTTTTTTTTAACCTATAAGAGATATAATTAAGAAGAATTTTGTAGTTTTGAAAGCTTGTTCTCTTTGCAGAATTCAAACTGAACCATATATTTACTTGCTTAGTCAGAACTTACTGTGAAAGCAAATCCCAAATACAGAGGCATATTTTACTTGCAAAGTGCTAAACTTTAGCTTTGTCACTCTCCTAGAGGTCTTCTTTTAGACTAATGACAGCTCAGTTATAGGGAAGTCTATAAGATGAAGAAACCAACTATTTGGACTATGGATTTGAAGAAATACTAATATTTCTCTACCTGCTTTTCTTCAAATCATGTGTAGTAAAAAAAAAAAAAAGGTTGAATAACCTCTCTATGAAGATGGAAGTATTTATTGAGCACATACTAAATGCTAAGATTTATATGCACTTAAATACTTAATTTAAATCTTATAACAATTCTTTGCATTGGTATTATTATTCTAATTTTATCAATTAACAAACCAAACTTATACTTAGTAAACTTAGACTTGGATATACTTAGTAAAACCTGGAAAGTTGGTCACCTCAAATTTTATCAGGCACACAGGAGAATTATTCACTTTTTAACAGACAAAAGTGCTTCTTGTAGCATATCTTAGAATATGAAAGTAAATAGAAAATGAAATCCAGTCAAAGAGAAAATTCTGAAAGAAATTCTAAAGATAAACTTATCTAAAGAGGCAATGATGTTTTCTTTTGAAAATTCAAAATGGGAAATTTTCAGTTTCCAGGAACTATGAAAACATTCTATTGTAGAGTGAGGAGAGAAACTCAAGGAATACGTGAGGATATAATTTTAGTTTCCTACTCTGAGGTTGCCACCAATCCTCTTGTTTTCCTTCTCCTAATGAATGAGCACTCCCATTTCCCCAGTTACTGCTCTTACCCTTTCTAGGTCATTGAAATCCCACTTCCATTACTGGAGCAGAGGACTGAAGGCCCTTGGAAAAGAAGTAAAAATAAGTAGTAGTTGGGGGCAAGAGAAGGCAATGAGAATCACAACAACAGGCACTATTTACCAAAGGCTTTCTTGGTGGCCAAGTTTGGGCCAGGTGCCTTGCCGGCGATTCTCACAGAAGGCTGAACGGGCTGGTGTCCAATTATTCTTATTTCCAATAGAGGAGCATGAGGTTCAGAGACATTTAAGACTGTTCCAAAGGTAATAGCTAGGAAGTGCTAGAATCATTATTTAGACTCACCTGTCTGACTCCCAAATTTTTGTTTTTTAGAGTTGATCATATTGTACTCTTGCCGTTACAGTGACTTTCTAGTACTCTCATTTATCACAGTTCAGAGGCAGATACTGGCAAGTAAAAAAGTCAAAGTACCCAAATACATCATATTTGAAAGTTAACCAAGAGGAGGATGTTATTCTCTGGGTCTTGAGAATGAGCTGAGGTAATCATTTTTCCCTTTTGGGTTTATGAGAGCTAAGTCATTGTCATTGGCCAGCACCTTCTCAGATCCTTTTGACGTCTGTGACCCTGTGCCCTGTGTTGACTACCTCTCCTACCGGAATCTCTCATGAAGCATAACTAACACAGTTGCTTGAAAGAATAATAGCGCTTGATGACCACTGATATACAACTCTTCATGCAATTTCATTTCTTCTAAGGTTCCTGAGAGTTGCCTTAAAATTAGCAGAGGATATAATGGGAAGAGAGTCAGCTGGCCTTTAGAGAATTGCACAGTCTTATTGGTTTGATTCTGTTGCCTTCCCCAACTCTCAGGATGTCTTGAGGTGACTTGGTAGAATTGACATGGTGCCCTCAATGACTGACCACACTCTCTAGGGTGTCCAGAGTCAGTAATATTCCCATATTGTTTTCTATCAGGTTTCTATTTGTTTGACTTTGCACTTGATATAACTCATCCTTTAAATAAAATAGCTATAGTTATTGAATACTCTGGTGCTTTTCACAATTAACATTGAACAATTATGCTTGTCTACAGCTCCTGAACTTGTCTGATTTCACTTTAGTATATATGTGCATTTTTATTAGAGGAACAACATCATGGCGAATATTAAACTAATTCATTTAAATTGTTTTCTTTAAGTAAAACTTATTTTGCCTAGTTTCAAAACTGAGTCGTAGCCTATGACTTCAGATAGGTGGGGAAAGGGACCTGAACTGCAACAAAGCAACAGGCTATAGAGAGCAAGGCTGGAAATTGCTTAATGCCTTGAGGGTAGCCTACTTTAACCCAGTTTCTTCTACAGAACCACGCCCGGCAGCATGCGTGTCAACAAAGAAGTTGGGAAGACTTTTTCATGGGGTCCTCCAAAGTTGTAGAGAAAATATCCATGTTTACTGTTAAGGCTTAGCCTAGAGGCTGGCATTTAGAAGGAGGGAAATAATGCAAAGAAGAGCCATCCTTTTCATTCCAGGGGATTATTGGAGAAGAAGAAACACTAGGCTTTGAATGTATATTCCCCCCACCCCCCGCCACCAATATTTTCGTTTTAAAAAACATCTCAACTTCACTATTTTCAATATTTCACATATTGAAAATGCAGTATTTGAGAGAGCCATTAATAAGCAAGAGCTGAACTGGTTGCACCCTCTCTTCTTGTAGTATAAAAAGAACAACGGAAAGAAAGAATAAACACACATGGAGAGCTAGCACAGTCTGCTCACCTAGCATTCATAGATGGCATTATTTTAAATTTGGAGAGCTTAGATTCTCTGTGGGAGTTCTTCAGATTGGGGTTAGCCAGTCCTGATGGACTTCAGGGAAACCTTGGGGTTCACTCTTTAACCCCATGCTGAGAAACCTGATAAGAGTAGAACACCAAGCGGATTTCTGAAACTGTTTTATTTAGGTATCTCATTGTCAAAATGAGATCCTCACCTGGACACTCCAATGAATCCTAAAGCTGTTGGCAGAGCAGTGGTACCCCAGGTTAGCATCAGTGGTTCCCTCCCTGGCTGTACATTACAAGCACTGGTGAGCTTTGAAAGCCACCTAAGCCCAGGCCCAAACTGAGACCAATTCAACCAGCATCTCCAGGGGGCGAGGCACTGGCACCAAAACACTAAAAAATCTCCCTAGGTCACTATAATGTGCATCCAGGGCCAAGAATGAATTGGTTGCTGTAAGCTGCTATTATCCAACAGCAGCAAGTAATTTTTATTCACTGGCCTTATACCTGAGTCAGCTACACTTTATTTTATTTGATATAATTAGGAAGATAAAAATATTATAAACACAGAATAATATTTTCATTACAGAAAGATGTATTGTCTATTCATTTAATGTTAAAAGACTTAAACTATGAAAAGAGCAAAAACTGAAGCAAAATTCATGCTGCTTTTAGTTGACCTGCATGTTCTGGTATTTGGAAGGGGACCGAAACCTTGGCACTATTGACATGTTGGGCCAAACAATTCTTACTTGGAAGGAGGGTGCCATCCTGTACATTGTAAGATGTTTAGTACGATTTCTGACTTTCACTCACTACATGCCAATAAACCCCCTCCCAGCTGTGACAAACAAAAATGTCTCCAGACAATAGAAAACATCACAAGGATCCAGACATTTGCTTTAAAAGCGGTAGGAAAAGGCGAAAGCAGGCAAACACTAATCCTGGTGGTTAATCCATTGCAGTCAAAACCGCTGTCAAGATAAGTAAAATTTTCAGTCTAGCCATCCTTGACAGCTACTTCCTCCTGAGAACCTTTTCTTTTTCATTGTGACAGTCACTGGTTTTAAGGAATGCATCTGTAACTCAAGAAAGTGAGGTATCACACTGGGGGCCATTTAGAACTCCAGGTATCGTCTGTGGTCTGGAAAGAGGGCTTTAAGACGTGGTGGAATTAACAACAGCTTAGGGTTTTCACAATGTCACACGCTTCCTCTCTCTTCCTTTAATTCACTTTCTCTTTAGATGACAAGCGTGTACATAATTAAAACCAGCTGGGCTTTAGGTCAATTCTGTGGCACTACAAAAAGTATATTTCACCATTAGTGATTTATTCCATTCAGAAAATTAAGCTGGTTAAATTCAATGAACTGCATCCAAAAGACGATAGGAGTGTGTGATAAAAATGTACACAAATACGTTGTATGTAAAAACAAACAATCCTTTTTCAGTACAGGTGACTTCGAACTTGGGATATTAAAATTCCACACTGACAATACAATGAGGCAGTCTTTTAAAAAATATTCTGTAGAGTAGCTGCAATGGAATACCACACAAAAACATAGGTGGGTTAGGGGAGACTCTCAGAGGTCACTGGTGCAAATTCAGTTCAAGCAAGTTCTAAAAGCGTCCACATTTGTATGCTCCACAATTCTCATTGTTAATTTCTAACTTGCTCTCTACATGGCGGGGGGGGGGGGGGGGGCGGGGGGGGCGGGGGGGCGGTGGTTTGTATGAGTTGCCCCCACTGGCTGAAAAAGAAAACTTAGGTAAGCTTTGTAGCTATGTGAAAATAAGCCATTAGTCTATAATTTGGTTTTTCATATCCCAAAGCTTTAGGGATAGACAGAAAACATAGAAACAAACAAACAAACACTACCCTTTTCCAGTAGCCTGAAAAAGTCTCTAGGATTCTTACAGATTTCCAACAGGAAAGTCCACAGAAAATTGCCCTACCTTGACACAGAATGTATATTTATTTCCTGGGTTGCGAGCCTATCTTTCTTCTTCCTCTGCTTTCTTTAAACAATATCAGGACACTTCCATAACCTAAGGTTTTTTTAAAATTTTTTTTTAGGGAAGAGAGGGAAAAACCCCTCTTTTTTGTCCTGACTGTAGGAACCCTTAGTTTAGGCAAGTGTGTCCTGCAAATGTATGTTTGTTTTGGGGTTTGTTTTTTTTTTAAGAAAAGGTTTAATTTATTTTTAGAGAGAAGGGAAGAGAGGGAGAGAAGGAGAGAAATATCAATGTGTATGTTTGTTTTTTTAAACTTCTAAATTAATTGCATTGACATTTGTACATGTTTGAAAGTTACTATTTCTTATGATTAGACATTTCTTAGTTTATAGATTTGTCTATTATTGCTATTGAAAAGCACTGTGTAAGTGTCCATTTGTAACATTAGCCTAGAGCTCCACCAGAAAGCCGTAAAATTACTGCATAAGATAAAACAATAACTAACCAAAAAAATCCACCATAACGTAGTTTTGTTACATCTCTAAAATTAAATTCTACATATTTAATCTTAGAAGAATACTTGGATTTAATTCTTACATCATTTACTTTTCTCTTTTTAAGTAAGAAATTAAACATAAAATGAGTTAAAAAAATGAGTACCCCTTAAAGCTCTTTAAGTTTTCCACATATAAAGTTTGCCAAACTCTCAGTTAAAAAGCAATGAATCTTACATGGGAGGAAGGAACTCCAAATACTGAGTTTTCAAAGCTCATTGGCTAATCAGATAAACCTGAGTAAGACCCTGGACATTCCAGGAATATGTCTGCAAACTATCTCAATTACCAAACTCTCAAATATTGAAATGTTTGGGTCTGCTCCTTCCTGGATTTCTGCTGACTCACGTTTTCATTCACAAAAACATGTCTCCTACGCCTATCCTCACACCACGAATGTAGCCTCCTTTCTAGCCACCCCCTAACCATGTCTCTGAGCTGATGATGGCCCCCGCACCACGGAAAAGGGGTTACAGTAACGAGCTCTGCAGGACCGAAGACCTGCTTTGAGGCAGAAATGAGGGGAGGCTGCCATGTCACTCACCTGCTACTTCCCGCTGGCCCTGCCACACGACCCTTCCCTTGGGCCCCAGCACGGCCTGTCGCAGCAGACGATGGACGCACAGCATCGTTTGCAAATGTCGGGATTTGTTATTGTTAAACCTGTAAGTGCAAAGGGACTTCTGAAAAAAAAAATGGCGTTCCTCTTCTGCCTCCTCATCTTTTTCCCTTTCACCTTCCCCTCCCTTCTTAAAGAGTGTGGCAGTATAGATGGTAGGTAAGAGCTTGGACTTTGGAGCCAAGCTGCCTAACTTAAAACTCACTCTACCATTTACCAGCTGTTTAATCTTAGGCAAACTATTTAACTTCTCTGTGACTGAGTTTATTCATCTGTAAAACCTCTCTCTCAGAAGGTTGTGTGAGGATTAAATGAATTTATATTATATATACACACACCTATATACATATATACATGTATATTGATATATCAATATATACATAACTCTTACAGCAGTATTTAGCAGCTACTAAATACTCACTGGGGAAAAAAAGGATTTCTATTATATATCAGGTAGATATCTGACATGTGGATATTCTGTGTACATAGGCAACACAATCCCACCCACTCCCTTTATATCACCCAAGTTCAAGCCCTACCTGAGATTGATGAGGACTTCTGATTCCCAGTCTCAAGCTCCCAGGAGAGAAAATATAATTGGTCCCAACGATGGGGATCCCCCCCAAATCCAATCTCTGTAACCAGGAGGCCATGATCCTTTAGAACATCTGGATTTTTAGAGATCCACTCTATTTGGGAATAGTTCTTAGCAAAAGGGGAGGCGTGACTTGAACGGACCCCTCAAAAAATGCCTGCTAGGTCATTGTATCAGTGTGCTAGGCCTGCCGTAGAAAAATACAATAGCCTGGGTGGCTTTAGCAATAGAAACTCATTTTCTCACAGCTCTGGAGGCTGGAAGTCTAAGATTAAGGTGCTGGCAGGGTTGGTTTCTCCTGAGGCTTCTCTCTGGCTTACAAGTGGCCACCTTCCTGCTGTGTCCTCCTGGTGCCTTTTTCTCTGTGCTCACATTTCCCTGGTGACCGTGCCTCTTCTTATAAGGACACCAGTCCTTTTGGATTAGAGCTGCACCCTTACGACTTCCTTTCACCTTAATTACTCCCTACAGGCCCTATTTCTAAATACAGGTACACTGGAAATTGAGGTTTCAGCCTATGGATTTTGGAGGGACACAATTCAGTCAACAACATTTATCGTAGTGAGGTTCCTGCCTTGGAAACTGGTGAAGAACAGGTTTGTCTGACCTCTCGTTAAGCTTTAATTTTATGTCCTCTGGTGACTATAATACTTGGGGGGAGGGCAGTGACTTAGAGTTTTGAGAACATGGAGGGCTTCTAATAACTATATCATCAAGTTGTTGCCGAAGCCATAGCTGTTCAGTATAGGGCATTGATTGGATACTGTTTAAATATGTAATTGATTACATCGGTGGTTTAAATTATGCCTGTATATTTCATCTATAAATATAATTAATTTGTACAGATTTTAAAGTGTTTATGAGCTTTAGTTCTTAATATCATAAATGCTTGGATTCAAGCTGTAGAGTAAACCTAATAACAGAAATGCACTCCATAAATGTACACCATTTTCCCAGGCTTTTATTATCTTGCTGATTAAAACTCTTATAATTTTCAATTGGTCTGACAATAAAATGTAATTATTATGTTGGGAAAGATGTCTACCCTCCAGGTCATTATGCTAAAATTAGCAGGCTTTTCTTCAAATAGAATGAAACCTCAGTTAAGCAGCCAATAAGAAAAGACAAATATCAATAATAGGTAGAAACGTGTGGAAAAAAGAGACCAAATGCATAAATTCTAAATTCCTATAAAAGTTCTTTCTTCTTTGTAAATATTTTTTTTCTTCACACCATAATTGATACTGTCTCCTTGGAAACAATCCTAAGAGACTAGTTGCATTACTGGAAACCATGCAGTTTAAACTTAAATTATAGTAATGTGTTGCCTCTTCCTGTTAATGCCAGTCTTGCTAGTAAAGATGATTTCAGTACCTTTCTATCATGTTATAGGCTAAATCTGATGGAAGGATGCTCTAAGAAAGAAATGTGAGCTGAGAAGGGAGTGTGCACAATTCTCAGTGTAAAGTAATACATTGACATTTTGCTTTTACTCCTCGGTTTCTTGGCTAGGTTAACATAGCTCTGCGCCCACAAGACAAAGTTAGCTTCCTGAGCCTGTAAGGGTGGGTGGGAAATTCAGTAAACTCACACCATGAGGCTTGCTGGGGGTGAGGATGGGGAGCTAGTTTTCCTCCAATATGACATTTCACCACTACAGTTGGCTGCTGTTTAAAACAGCTATTAGCAATGTACTTGAATTTAACAAGTCCCCCTCCCTCCCACCTCCCCTTTATCTATAGTATGTAAGGCACTGTCCTAGGGATCTTGGAGATGAGAAAGTGAATAGACTTGGCCTGCAAGGGAGTCACAATTCAGTAAGGGAAATCCAAATTGCCTTCACTACTCAGTGCAGTCTCCTATATCATATTGGAAATACAGCAACCACCCAGAAATGCAGGAGGAGACAAACTTGTAGACAAAACCAACTTATAGGCACAACCAACCCACTGCTCGGTGTCCACGGCTCTGTCCCAGTACAGGAACCACACCATCAGGAAGCAGGGCAGGTGATTTTCCACCAAAACCCAGGAGTGACTATGGGGTGCTCAAGTGGGAGCAGGGGAGGAAGACATTCCCCCCTCTTCCTGGAAGTCAGTTTTAACTTTGCTATTAACAAAAAGCTTTATTTTATTATTTTATTATTTTATTTTAGAGGCCAATATTCTTGGAAACAGACAACTTCCCGGTTGTGTCTTAGGACGGGAGCTTAAACCTATGGGATGTGACAAGAGTCTGATCAACAGCAGAGCAGTTAGCAAAGAAATCTTTGATGTTCAAGTAAATTTATTAAATGTGAGTTTCTCTATTACTCAGATAATTAAAGCATTATTTATGGTGAACAAGCCTATTTATTAGCATGTGTTTACTTTGTGATATTGTGTTTTACATATACTTTAATTGAATGTGCATGGCTGAACTGTTTCCTGGCACAGCCACTAGAAATTTGGGGTTTAAATGCTCCTTTTTCTACAAACAAAGCATATGTTTGAAGTTACTGTTTGCTGTGGAACATGCTTTATTTCATGTTGGAATTTAAATATAAAGTCTTCATTGATCTAATACTAATTTTATTTTTTGGCAAATGCTTCTGATTTAGCAGATTCGCTAGTTACTATGATTTGATCCGGGGACCCGAGAAACAGAGGTGATATCCTTACAAAGTCATGGTAAAAGAATAACAGCTGGCTAAGCCAGGCTACTTCAGGACCATTCATTATTTCTTGAAATATGCTGAAGAGTTTGAAATTGAAATGACATGGGGAATGACAAATATTTATTACATAAATATAACAGTTGGTGTCAGGACTATTTGAAAGATACTGATTCAGAAATTAAATGCAGAGAGATTCAAAGTTTCAGCTCCTCCAAGTCACTATGCCACATGAACCACACAGCATGTGAAGAAACTCTAAGATCCCCTTTTTCTGCACTGTCTTCTCAATCTGTTCACCAAATGAGATTCTGCTCCTGTCATTATCTTGGGTACTGACCTCAAGGGTTTACTTTTTCATTTCCTGATTTACATGGCATTATAAATAAAATTTATCCATTAATAAATTAATAACCAAATATGCTGAGGACCCTGTGCCTCTAAAGTTGAGACTAATATCAAATATTAACTTAAAAAACAGCTTTTATTGGAATTTAGGATATATAAAAATGGGATTTGAAATGCAGGTAATCCCACATGTAAAAATAAAAATAAAGTACATTCCATCCTTTAATCACAAACTAGTTTTGCCTGTCGTTATGATAAAGTGTGGGAAGGAGTGGCTAATAGGCTGGGATAACGAAGATGATTTAGTATCATGTAGAAATATAAAATCTTATGCTAGTTGTGTACGCATTGGATACACTAGCTTTGACTAAAACATTTTGACTGTCAATGAATTTTTTAATACCCTGAAAAGAAAAATTATCAAAATGTCTATGAAAGTTAAATATGTATGACCAATTGCTTTTCTGAACTCCCATAGCACTTCATTTGTACCTTTATTATGAACTGTACCATTTTATTCCTTGTGCTACAGCTATTTGTAGATCTGGGTCCTCCTGAGAGCCTATGAACTCTCTGAAGTCATGATAGAGAGCTAAGTCACCTCTGAATGCTCACTAAACACCTATCCCAGAAGTCAATAAATGTTTAAGGAATGAATGAATAAATAAGAATAACAGATGATATTATTTTCATATCACCATTCCAGAACTGATATTGAGAAATTCATATGGGCATGCGAGAGATTTTGGGAGCAAAGTTCTACGCATGCGGGGGTCAAGAAGAGTAATGCACACACCAGAATGAGTGAAGGTTAGCCAATGACTTCAAAGCCACCAGCAGACCATTAACTTTATCTGGGTTCAAGGGCTCTGCATGGATAAAAGGCAAAGAAAGTCAATCTCCTTGGAAAAAAAATTTGGTTTTTGAAAATAGAGGTTTGCTATCGAAAGCTCCTTTAATTCCTTGGGTTCAGCCCCATGAAATCACTCTCCTCGAAGTTTAAGCATCCAAATCCCAAAATAATAATTTGGGAAGAGATAAATTGCCATAGAAAACAAAGAATTTGGTAGAGTCCTAGCATTAGGAAGATTTTATCTGGTTATAAAACTCACGTCTGGAAGCACTGTGGTTAGAACTGGTGAGACGCCACTCGCGGTCAAAGGCACCAACAGACTATATGGAGAGATGCCTCCACACAAAGCAATGGACAACCATAAAGTCCAACTTACTTAAATTAAAACAGGTGTTTTCACCCATATAAGTCTGATGTTGTGATTGTTTTTTGTTTTTGGATTTGTGTTAATAAGAACGAGACATTGGTGGAAAAAAGATAAACTGTTTTACATATTCTTTTCTTAGGAAAACAAAATTGCAATACTGGTGAAGGGTAGAAATAATGATCAATCAATGACAATCTTCTAGACCCTCTTATTACACTGATTCTCTCTCTCTCTCTCTCTCTCTCTCTCTCTTCCTCCCTCCCTCCCTCCCTCCCTCAGATTTGGCAGCTATAGTAGGGGCTGTGGTTTTCATGAAAAAGTAGAGGGGTTTTTTTTTCTTTTTAAATGACCACGTTTCTACAAATGCAAAACTTTAGATTTTCAAAATACAATACAAATTTTTGTCACTTTATAGGCTTTGATTTAATTTATTTTAGAAGCTTTATTATTCTTTTGATAGTAGCTGACAGATCCAATCCTGTTCCCATATGCTTTCTGCTATTTTAAAAGAAACAGAACAGAATTGCCTCAGAGAAGGACCATGTGTTTCTAAAGTGTGAATCTGAAAACCACCCATCTGGTCATGCTGGCATCTTTGTGAATTGTATGTGATTGAAAAAAAAAATGTATTCAACATTTTGCAACTCTTGACTAGATGAGAAAGATAATAAAGTAAAGAAGGTATTTTTTTTTCCTTTCTATCTATTGAAAATCAAATCCATTCCTTCAGCCTGGAATAAACACCTCGCCCGCCCTTCCACCTGCATTGCTCCTCCCCCAAGGCCTGTGCCTTTTCCTTAGTGAATTCTCTGCAACCCTAGCTTTGTGTTGTGCACACGACTCTATTCATACTTGTGTAAAAATGCCTGTTTACTTTGATTAGAATTATTTCTTTAAATATTGCCTCTCCTATAATCTGTGAGCTCCTCAAATAGAAGGCTGATGGTCTTCAGTGCAATTTAAGTCCACAAAATATTATTATGCTATTCCAGAGGCTAGTCTAGGGGCTGCAGAGATAGCATTGAATAAGCAGAGATTATTTTTGCCCTAAAGAAATAACTACCTAACTGGGAAGACAAAAACTGAGCAACTAGTTACGCTTCAAGACGATGCATAGTGAGGAGATAATTACATCTGAAACATCATGTAGATAAAAATAAATTTGGGAGTTCCAAGTCTTTTTACTATCATGTCTATAGCTAATAACTTTTGTCTTATAATTGCAAACATTCAGAACAAGTTCCTAGAGTGATGGAGTCATTAGAGGGATCACATTTCTTGTGAAGATAATAAACAGTCACTGAATTACAGGCAAAACATAGTGTTAGGTTTTATATATATTATTTTATGATGTATTTATAAGCCTTCCATGCTAAAGCTATTTTTTTCTAAACTTGTTAAATTAATCCTAAAAATAGGAGGTTTTTCAGATTCTTTAACAAGTAAATAAATTATATTGAATCATTATAGTTTCAAAATATGATATTAAAATATGCTCACATATGAATCAAATAGGACTAAAAATTTCATGATAAACTAAGAGACTGGGACATCTTACCACAAAACATTGAGGGCAGGGTGACTTTTTATATTTCAACCATACTGAAATGCATAACTGGATCAATTTTTAAGGAGAACAATTTAATTAAAAAAATAGTCTGTCAGAGTTTGGTTAAATTGATTGTCACAGAATTTAGTTCATTAATAAAATAATCTGTTTCTGCTCTAAATGGGGACAGCTTGATTATAACTCCTACAAATTCCTGAATGAAACCATCATCTCTGCTTTTTTTTAACTTCATCATAGTCTCTGGACTAGAACTCTGCACCAAGTGAAACTTAGTCACATTTCAGTAAGTCAACTTTGGTCTCTTTTGATACTATTAAAATGCAGTGAATTTAATTAATGCACATTCTTTCATCTGTACAGGCACCTTTTGCTCTCTGAACTCTTTCTCATAATGGGAGCTTTTTTCGCTATGCAAACTCTGGACCTGTATTGAAATACTAACACTTCAGACCAGAGTAGTACTTAAGAATATGGATTTCAGGGTGTGTTTGGACAGCTAGTGGTCTGTGCGCTGTTAGCGGAGAGATTCTGCCTGCCCATCAGTGGAGATGCGAAAAAAAGGGGGTGTTGGTACAAGATTAATATGAGAGAAGCTTCAAAACTCTGCTGAAAGGGAGTGAAAGAAAGAGATCAGAATACCAGCTAGAAGGCAATACTATTGAAAAGTTAAGCTTTAGTTTCTTGTTAAAGAAGTTGCTTAGTGTTTCAAGTGTTTAAAAGTTGTATGTTAGAAATAAAATTGAAGTCCAAATTATTATCCAACGATGTGGAGTATATTGCTCCTCTGTTCTGTTTCAAGAAACCTCTGCTGAAAGATGTAGGATCTTCAAGTTAGGATAATGAAGAATTAGAAAAAACCTTGAAATTCTCTCACTTTGTCATGGCGGGGCTCAGGGTGGATGACTCACGGTGTGAATTCAAGTTAAATCATTTAACCTTTTTCTCTTATTCAACCCATCTGGGGAGCTGAATACAAGCACTTCACTATGAAACAGATGGTGTACCAAAGCTAAATTTTCCCAGATTAAAAAAGAAGAAAAACGTGTTATAAGCATTAAAAGAACCAAATGTGGAAAAAGACCAAGAATTAAAAGGAAAAGAGCTATAAACTGGATCAAACCTTTTCCTCTGTAAAAAAATAATGTAGTACTTAAAAAATAAGGCCTGCGAGATGATTTGGGGACAAAGTTAGTAAACCATTGGCTAAGCACCGTATGTGTAAAGGTGGTCACGATTAAATGCTATATATGAAAAACAAATTGCTCTCTGTTGGCACAGAATTGTGTGTTCATTTATCTCTATGTCTCAGAAGACAAATATGATTACTTTGAAGTACTTTTAGGTCCTCTATTGGATATCTGTAAGGTTAAATGCTAACAAAAAACATTTGAGAAAATTTAGGGGACCCGTCTGATTACAGCTTTGATGAAATTTAACACTGGTTGACAAATTAAAATTTTTTTCAACATTTCTAAAATAACTATGTTTTCTAACGTACTCTCTCTCTAAATATATATATTGCTGACATATGTGTATGCATATATATTGCTTGGAAGAAAGGCATGCTATTGCCATTTGCTAACTTTGGATGATTTAAATCTTACTGCATATAAAAGTATATTAAGTTCAAAAGTATTCATATGCAAATATTTACATCTTAGGGAAAAAGAAATGTCCCATTGCAGTTAAAGATATTTTGATGAATAAAATAGAGCGTAATAGAAAGTATCTGTACCTTCTTATTTCCTGACAGGTTACGTTAAACTTTGAAGAAATTAGCTTACTCTTTTAAAGACATAGTTCATATATGAAGCTGAGTATGAAACTTGAGAAATTCACATTGTAGGCTTCCAGATGCCACAGTATCAAAATCCCGATTGGACTTCGGGCCTGGCACTGCCTCCAGGGGGCGCTCCACTGGGGTTGAGCCCAGGGGCCCCACTGACCCAAGGCAACATTTCTTCGATTAATTCTCAAAATCCTGTTTATAAAGCCAAAGAAAAACATGAACGTATTTTTTTTCTTCAAAGAATCATTTTTTAAATGGAATTTGGGTCAACTATTATTACCGAGAAATACAGAAGCTGCGTGAGTAAATGGTTAAGAGGCAGGGCACATTCAAAGGCCTCTCTTAAGAAAGGAGAATTTTGGGTCTTTTAACTCTAATATCCTATTGAGAAAAAAATAAAAGCATTGACTCTCATTAGGGCTTTTAATGTGCCTAAGAATAAATCTCCAGATAAAGACAAATTCTCCAGTTTAACAACCTTGTTCAAGGCAGCAAAGGCATCCTTGGAAATATTTGCATAAATAAACCTAATATGAGCTAATTCAGTCTCATCACACTTCCAAACCCATCTGTGGATCTCTCTATTGTTTTTTTTTAGTAATACATGCTAAATTATGTTTATAAAATTGGCTTTTACAACCATTATCTCTAGAGCACCTTCATATAGTATCCTTTCTCATCTAAACCCTACATATAAATTCCTTAGTAACTAGTATTGAATGTTTCCCCTTCCTTTCCCTAAACTAATTCTGAGACGTGGTACGGTATTTGGGCTGCTACTAAGAATCATTTCTAACCCATCATTATAACCAGAAGCAAGTCAAAGCTCGAGACCAAAAGGCGGTTAAGTAGAGAGGCTCATTTAAGAACAGTGTAGCTACCTTTATATACTGATGGCCCATGATGGAACATGCAGGCTATAAACTCATATAAACACTTTCAAACCATTTCTACTCTCTCCACAAGTCTAGCATAAAAGTATCTTTGTTGTAGCATCTATGATTAATGTGAAAAATGTTGTTTTATAGAGATGCTGTTATTATTTGCCTGAGCATCAATTCTCTGCACATGCAAGCACACATTCTCGTTCCCTTGCCCGCTGCACAGCAAGAATTGTAACCAAAAATGGATGCAATTTGACATGTCACAAAACTCTAATTGGTGACTTCAAGTTTTACGTGCTGCCTAGTTGCACTATACTAACCTTGTAACTCTCTGTGGTTGAAGGGATCTTCAAATAAGTAATAGATTAGAAAAAAGATGTGGAATGTATTTGTTTAAATAAGAATCCTCTGGATTATTGTCTAAACTAAAGTCTTATTCCATCTCCACTATGTTAAAATGTCACTCAAGTCATAAAATTTTAGGATACATAACCAAACTTATGACCACTCACTGCTTGGTTTATCAAACAAGAAAACATATATATGCCTTCATGTTTATTCCGAGAACTGCTGGCAGCCTATTCTCAGCACGCCATGAAGAAAGAGAAAGGAAACCAACCTTTTTTGTATACCTTCTATTTTCTAGGCACTATGTTAATAGCTTTTATTTTATTATTTCAGTCTTTCAAACTTCCTTTTGGGTAGATATTATTATGGCTATTTTACAGAAGAATACAGCACAATTAGGTTTAAATTCGCCAAACTCTGGTCTTTATAGATCTAAAGCTTGTATTCTTTCCACTTTGTATCTTAACTTACAAAAGTCCCTGCTGCTCTAAGGACGTCAACAGACCTGTTCAGTTCCTTCTGGGTTGTTAGAGTTAAGATTCCCCAGAGTGAGTTAATGCTTGCAGAGTCCGAATTTCCACTCAAGGGCAGAGGAAGAAATAGCACAGATTTTCTCTTTTCCTCCACCGCCCACACCCCACCCCCTGCAATGTTCTTTAAATAAAATGAAACTTCTATTTTGCAGCCTGTTGATATTTTTATATGTGGGTAGATAATAATTTTAAATCTCTAATATTATTCTTAAATCAATATCTTGTTTAAGGTTTTGAATGCAACTCCGTCACTAAAGCCTTTCTTTAGTGCAAGTATGCTAGACTCTTTGGAAAAGCTTGCAAGGGATCCTTACCGTTTGAATTTAGAGAATCAGATCATCAAGGTAGATAGCAAACCATGATGTCTACTCGGTTCTTCCCTGACACTGACCACAAGGATTTCAAAGGGGAATCTGTTACAAATCAACAGGTCTTTGTTGTTGTTGATAGTCTTGCATTTCCATACTTTTGTGTTCATTTTCATTTGCAAATATGGAGGGCTAAGATCCAGCCTCTTGTCCTTTTATTATGTTCATATGTGGGAATAGGAAATTGTGTTCACTTCAGAGAGCTCATTCAAGTGTTTATGCAGAGTTTCAAAATTACCATTAACAATCCATCTGTATTTTTTACAACACACCTATTAGAATGGCTAAAAAACATACAAAATAAACACAAAACAAAACACCACTGACAGCATCAGATGCCATAGAGGACGGAGAGAAAGTGGATCTCTCTTAAATTGCTAGTAGGAATGTAAAATGCTACAGGCTCTCTAGTAGTTTGGCAGTTTCTTATAAAATTAAACATATTGTTACCACAACCAAATAATGTGTGAATATTGAGCTGTTTATTCTAGAGAAACAAAAATGTACGTTCAGGCAAAAGCCTGTAGATAAAGCTTATAGCAGTTTTGTCATAGTCCAAAACTGGTAACAACCCAAATTTCTTCACTGCGTGAAAGATAATCTGTGGTAATCCATACCATGGAATAGTATTTAGCAATAAAAGGAATAAACTATTATTATACACTGAAACATAATCTTAAAGGGATTATCTTGAAATTAAAGAAAAGTCAACATCAAAATAGCACATACTGTGTAACTCTACTTATATAACATTCTTTTTAAAATCAGATTTATTGGGGTAACACTGATTAATAGCATTATGTAAGTTTCAAGTGTATAATTCTATAATACAGCATCTGTACTGGAGTGCATGCGTATTACCCATAGTCTAGCCTTCATCTGTCACCATATACTTGATCCCCTTTACCTTCTTCATCCTCTCCCCCCCGCCCTCTTCCCCTCTAGTAACAACTACCATAATGTTCTCTGTGTCTACGTGTAACATTCTTGAAATGATACAACTACAGGTAGGAATGGAGAACAGATGAGTGGTTGCCAAGTATTGGTGAAAGAGGAAGTAGAACTATACAAGATACCACAAGGGAGGTATTTTTTGTGGTGAGTTTTCTATCTTGGTTGTGGTGGAGCTCACATGAATCTATGTTTACACACATACCAAAAAAAGATCATACATAGAAACTTTTAAAACCTGAGTAAGTCTATAGTTTAATGTATTGTGTCAATGTCAATTTCCTAATTTAAAAAAATGTATTATAATTACGTAAGATGTTACCGCTAGGAGACAGCTAAGTAATGGATGGGTATAGCGGACCTCTCTATACTATTTTTGGGGGGCTTGTAATTTCTTGGGGTTTATTGTTATTTCAAGATAAAAAGTTTCCTAAAATTTTTCAAAATTTTATGTTTTTCACAAGGCACATGTCTTGGGCCTTTTATGTAAATTCCACTATGTAAAAGAAATGACCTGGTCAATGTGAAGTGCTGTCTCTGCCTAAGAACTCCTGGCCACTTTGTCCTCAGTAAAATCCCCCACAGCAAACCCAGCGGTAACACTTACGTGGATGGTTTTGTGAAACTAAATTAGGTCTTACAGGAAGCTGGTAAAGATAATTTTCAACTTCGTTTTAAAAAAATGTTATCTAACCACACTTTCTAAGAACAATAGAATGTAACATGGAAGATATTAACTGCAGTTTTGTGGACAATATCCTTTCAGTTACGAGGGAATTTACTTACTACCATTTTCTATGGTATGAGTGCATAAGAGAAAAAACAAAATAGGATTTGCCTGTAATGTAGACAATGATCTGATCAAATGCTTATGTGATTCATAAATGTTGTCTGCGCATGGTGGGATTATCAGAGGGGTTCTGTGAAAAGTTTTAAACTTTAAACTTCTTACAGATGATTTGAAGGTCTAAAAATACAATGCTGATAAAAAATAGACATATCAGACCGTATTTAGGACATGGCATGAAACTGAACAGGCTTTTAGGGGGACCTCCAGAAAATCCCCTATATATTTCCAGATTTGACTTTGGTCCTATTTTCTTTATGTAGAGTTGTAGATGACTGGTGTAGTATTACTAAATAAATAAGTAGTGTTAAATAAATAAATAGTGTAAAATAAATTTTTATGATTCAGAGCATGACTAGACCTACAGCTTTAAATGGTTCTCACTTTGCATTGTCTTACCTACTCCAAAGGCATTCACTCGCTCTGCTTTTTTTTTTATAGGTACTTGTTTCCAACATCTCGTCAATTTGTTGTCCTGAATATCCTGCAGACTTCCTATACCTCAGCCTTAACATAGCAATACTGAGTTCATCATTTGCTATTGTAAAATCGTTTCTCGTTCCAGAATCACAGACCTGGTTAAAGGTGTGGCCCGCCACCCGGTTCCCCAGCTGGAATACCCTTTCTTTCCCCCATCACTGTATTCCACCGTCAAATGCTGCTGAGAGCTACAAACATTTTCAAACTCAGACTCAACTGGCCATTGGAATTGTCACCTCCATCTGAGTGAGTTGACACTTTACGTTAAAACCTC
The DNA here is from genome assembly GCF_021234165.1 of Pteronotus mesoamericanus. NCBI lineage: Eukaryota > Metazoa > Chordata > Mammalia > Chiroptera > Mormoopidae > Pteronotus > Pteronotus mesoamericanus. The sequence goes on along the minus strand of NW_026555285.1, from coordinate 33,857,585 downwards.
CACTGGCTCCTTAAGAGACTAGACCTTAATTGTCCTCAACACCAAAAAAAGAAATGATAACCATGTGAGGTAATAAAGGTGTTACGTAAAGCTACTGTAATAATCATACTTCAACATATAAATGTATCGAACCAAGTTGTGGTATACCTTAAATGTATGCAATGTTATATGCCAATTATATTTCATTTTAAAAGCAACAACAAACAATAAACACCCTCCAATGGCTCCTTGTGATATTGTATTAGTTTTCCATGGCTGACATAACAAATTACTACAAACTGAGCAGGTTAAAACAATGCAGATGATTAACTTACAGTTCTGTAGGTCAGAAGTCCAACACAGGTCTCATGGGCCTGGAATCCAGGTGTTAGGCAGGCTACATTCCTTCTGAAGACCCTAGGGGAGAATTGCTTTCTTGCTAATTTGGGTTGCTGGCAGAACCCAGCTTCCTGTGGTTGTGGGACCAAGGTCCTCATTTCCTTGCTGGCTGTCAACTGAAGTTTGTTAGTTTGCAGCTGCCTGCCTCTATCTTCAAAGCCAGCAATGGTGGGTCAAATACTTTTCATGTTGCATCTCTCTGACCATGCTTCCATCCTCGTATCTCTCTCTGACCCAGCTGGAAAAAATTCCAACTCTGAAGGATTCATGTGATTAGACTGGAGTAATCTAGCATAATCTGCCATCTCAAGGTCCTTAACTGTAATCACATCTGCAAAATTCCATTTGCCATGCATGGTAACATATTCACAGGTTCAGGGAAGGAAGTATCTTTGGGGGCCACAGCTGTGCCTTCCACAGGTGTGTTGGAGTTTTAGGAAAGCCAATAAGGAAACAAGCTCTTCTTCCAAATCAGAAACTAATTGAGAGAGAAAATATGGATGTTAGACAGACTACAGGGCATAGAAATATCAGCTTTATTACTGATAAGACTGATTGAAAGGTGTGACATTAGTCTTTATTATATTTCAGCCCTGAATTGAGGGGTCTATCCTCAGGACATTTCTCTGATCTGATTACCAAACACCCTTTCCTGGCTCGTACCCCTGTTTTGTTTTATTTCATAGCTGATTTAACTACATACCTAATATTATTCAAAGTCACGTTATATATTAATGTACTGGTATTTCCTTTCTGTCCATAGAAACTATAAGTCCCATGAGAAGAATGATTTTGTTTTATTCAATAGTTCAAACAGTGCCTGCTACAAAATAGTCATTAAATTAATTCTTGTTCAATGAATAAAAGAATGAATATTTGTAGAATGGGAGAAAAAGTGGGACTTTGAAATAAGAGAAGACAGGGTTCAAATCTAGTTCTTCAATTTTGCCAACTTTTTGGCCTCAAGCCAAACATTTAATGTTTAATAATATGCATCCTGCATGGCTGGTGAGGTATCAGCAGTAACTGTTCAAGACATGGCAGCTATAATTATATCACTTGCTTTTATCGTTAAAGGCTTTATGTTAAATTTTTCAATGGAGACTAGTTTTCTTGGTGCTGAACAAGTATACTTTTGTGTGCCTCTTTACAAGGAATGAAGTGAAATCTCTGGGGTACATACCCCATTACCATCAGTGGAGTTAAGTATCTATAATGGAGTATCATAATACCCATCAAACTTATTAAGAATTCTATGAAAGGCTTTTAGACATTTCTCAGCAAGAAATCTTCCAGAGTTATCCAAAAAAAGTCTCCAAGTTTAGTGCTTCCCATTCAACCTCAAGATGTTGGGCCAGGGTGGCTATTATAAGACACCCACGGTCTGTGGAAGACCATGCCTTTCTGTGCACACGCCACAGGCTGCTCCATGCAAAACAAAAGAACAAAACAAAAAAGCCCACCAACTTTCCCATTTTCAAAATGTTTTGTTGCATCTGCATTTATTCTAGATTTCTCAGTATATTCAATTACAGCTTTAAATTAGATAATAATGTCATTTTAAATCTTAAATTATTCTGATTATTTTGAAAGTAATCACCATTTTCTATCTGGCGTTTAATGGATTTCAGAGAAATTTTGTAACCATGTGTCTTAGGATGGCAAACACACACTGTGCATAGCAGGCACATCTCAATTAAATCTGTAGCATCCTACAAAACAAGGTTCGTTTTCACTCTGTTGTTGAAGAAATTTTAGCTCAAAGCAAGCCTGACTCTCTCATGGCTACAGAAATCAAAATCTGGTTGATGTAATGGAAAGAATATAGCTTTTTAATAAGTTTGGTTCTGTTCTCAGCTCTGCAACTGGTTCTGTGTCCCTGGCAAATCTTCTCTAAGCCTTAGTTTTCTCATCTGTAAAATGGAGTCATTAGCTTCATCCAAGGCTAACTGCCAACATTTAAATGAAAAGACATCGTTATCTTTGAATGTAGGTTCTGCATATATTTTGTAATAACATGGAACTAGAATATAGGTCTCTGACAGAGTTTAGTGGTCTTTCAATCTATTCCCATATCTTACATGTGAATAAAGAAAAACAAGTAATATGCTCTTTGTTTTCTATTCTTGTGGTTGAGTTTGCAGTGTTCCTGAACCACTTCGGAAGGACATGCTCTACCTGCTTTACTGACTCTTGGTCAAATCATTCATTCATCCATTCAACAGGTATTTAACAAACACTGATTATAGGCCAGACACTATACAAGGCATTGGACTTGCAGTGTTAAGTGAGATAGGCAAGATTTATATTTCCCTTGGGAAAGCCAAAAGCCACAAAATTAAATAATGAAGCCAAACTAATGCTAAGTATTTGGAATACGACTTGATCTATGAAAATGAAAATAGGCTGATGTGTTGCAGAGTAACACGGGGCATACGCAGACCTTGGTCTTAGAGACACTGGTCTTGGGAAGACTTAGAGAAAGCATCTCTGAGAAACCAACACACTAAAACCGGGGTAACGGAGGCACCTCAGTCAAGGCCACAGCAAGGGCTTTGGATTTTGTTTTTATTTAGTGGGAGATCCCTCTAGAAGCTAAGAAAACAATGTTTTCTAAGGGGGTAAAAGTGGAAACCAGGAGATGAATAAAGGGAAGGGAATAGTAAAAGATGAAGGAAGGGTAGATATGAAGACATTTCTGTGGAAGAATCTATATTTGAGAAAAGACCTGAGTGAAACAAGGGTGGAAAATTTTTCCGGTTGCTGGGTTAAGAGGTAACAGTGGAGCTGGAGGGAAGTGAGTAAAGGATGCCGAGATTACGGCATATGCAGACGGACAGGGTGTCCGGGGAAGAGAGAGCCCCTAACTAAGGCTTGAGTGGTTCCACTGACTCAGGTATAGAAATCTAACAGAGAAGGAGATTCTTGAAAGGACGGGTAATCAGGAATTTGTTTTGTGTGTATAAATGATTGTTTTAATGATCTGTTAGATACCCAAAAGGAAAGCCACAAACCTTTTGCTGAAAAACCAACTGCAGCTTCCTCATCTGTCATGGCTCTATTTCCAAGACGCAGTTAACCTTTGGCTTTTCCTTTATGCCATGCTCCTCCACGCCCCTTGTAGGAGAAAGCAGGCATCTCGGTGGAGGACTCTGCCGAGAGAGAACGGGCCTAGCCAGGAGACATCTGCCTGGGTGGGGGGGAGGTGGGAGGCAAGAGCACAGCATACACCTGGAGCCTCCCCCTTGAGAACCAACTTTACTCTAAATGTTGAAGGGAAAACAGTATTTTTATAGAAACACAACTACTGATAAATTATGGAGTTGAGTTAAATATTTGCATGGATTTTAAAGATGAAATAAACCCAGAAAACATAACACAGACAGGCTTGTGTGTATAACACTTATTTATAAGTCAAAAATTTTTCATAATTTTGAAATTTAAAAAATGAGAATTATTGATCCTCACTTTTAGTTTTGCTGCTTAAAAAGAAAAAATTTGGAGGCAGTATGAGAAATTTTGTAAACTAGAAACTGAGAACTTGTATGCAAACTATATTGATATTGATACATCCTCAGGATTCAGGTATGAAATGGATTGCTTCTCCATCACAGTTTTTATAGGCATAATTACCTGTTTAATTACTTCATTTCATTTTCTCTTTACTTATCTCTGTAATCACAACTCTGAGATCCATTGTAATCTGTCCCTATTGTTCAGCAAACAACTTACTAATCAATTAACCAACCCAATAATTTTATGGGAGGAAAAGTAATCCAGGCATTTACTTGGCATCATGCACAAATGAAAGCTGATCAGATGAAGTTGATCACTCTTAATTATTTCATTTGTATTTAATTTGATGATCTGCAACTGAAAATCTAAAATACTTTGGGGGTCTGAGTTTCAACCTAGTAAATTCTCTGGCCAAATGTCGCTGCCTGTTCCTAGGTCTGATTTCATGGCGCCAGGCTTCCCAGCGGCAGGCTAGGTAATCTGTAATTCAGATATATCTGCACTGCCAAGTTCTAGTTAAAGAGGGAAGGAAGTGACTATATATTTGTCTCCTTTTAAAAAAAGAGAAAAAAGCCTGAGGGACAGATTATGGTCAGAGCAGCAATGTTTAAGTTATTGAGGCAGAAATAAGTTGGGTGAAAAAAAGTATCAAGTGGTCCCAAGAGGATTAACACATTACCAAAACGCCTCCACATCAACCTCATTAAGCAGTTCACTGATAATTTTTCTATTGTAAGCACACTGCATTTTTATTCACAGTGGTATTAAGAAAAAAAAAAAAAGAATAATTATCTTTCCTTGCATTTTAACAAAAGATTTTACAATGACAAAATAGTTTACTGAAAATAGCAGTGGCGAGGTCTGTTATAATTCCATTGTTACTTTCAAAGCAGATGCCATGTCACATGCAAAATGGCAAGACCACAGGAAAATATTTTTAGCTGGGTAAAAATATGTGACATTTAAGGAAGAAGTGGTAGTGCCTTGATTCATTTGTTAATTGAACATTTCAACATTTTCTACACATAATTGTTTGAAGGTTATAAAATGTAAAAAAGATGCAATCCTTGCCCCCATGGGATTTATATTTTTAGACAATTAAGATAAAGTGTTCTTTATGATTTATAATATGTGAGAGAAAAAAAGAGAAAGACAGAACAAATGTATTCTTGGTCTTATCAAGCAGAGGTCTCCATGTTGGTTTTAAAATAACGTAAGTTGATGGTTTGGGCTAGGCTTTAAGTGAACAACATGGATTTGCTGGAGTAAAAACTGAAATGGGAAAGAAACATTGTAGAATGCGGGGTAAACTTACATAAACCAGAAGAGATCAGATAAGGATTTAGAGGAGACAAAGAACAGAAATCATGTTAACTCACTGGCAAGTTCTTTTAGTGATATTTAAGGTAAAGAAATGTAAGGTAGGATAGAAAGAGATGACAATGTTTGACTAAAATCTAAACACAGATAAACAACAAAAGCAAGTATTTTAAAACTTAAGTAGGCTTGGGAAATATATCACATATGGATATCAAAGATATAGATAGTGAGACTATTATATTAGGTACACTGTAAATTTTTAAACAATGAGAAAAGACATACTCTTATGTAAATGTTGAAAGTGTTTTCTGTTTTCTAAAATTGGACTAAATTTAACTTTCAAAAAAATTTTCCCATTATTTTGTAACAAATATAACATTGGAAGTGGATAGTTTAAATATATATATAGATATGTAGATATAGACATAGAGATAGATAGGATAGATGATAGAGATAGATAGATAGATAGATAGATAGATAGATAGATAGATAGATAAATAGATAGATAAAGGAAGGAACCATTCATGTGCTCATGGAAGAGCTGGATGCAAGGAAGTAAAGCAAACATAAATACTATAACCATCATGACTGATTGTTCAGTTTAGAGTTCTAAATTGGGTGTGTTGTTAGGAATCATAAGTTCTGCAAATCTTATTTCTGATATGGACACATTCCCTTTCCTACAAGTATATCTAGACAGTTTTCACGTGTATATTGCCTTTTGATCTTAGGAGGCATGTGTGTCCCCTTGTCTAAGCAGCTACCTACGGGTGGCAGGTAAGGAGACCCTGAGTCTAAAAGATATAAAGACCTGATGTTCCCTTCATCTTATTACCACATGCAGTAGAAGGCAGACTGACTTTATGCAGCCCATCCTGGATCAACCTAGGGCTGTCTCACGTATGAAGGTATTTAAAACAAATAACATAGAATTTGGTGAGTGCGCTGATACTAAACTATTATTTTCTGATTCCTTTTTAGTGTCATTATAATCCTGGGTGTAAAGCATATGGTTCGTCTCCATAGTAGGCAACAATATGGCTCCCTAAGATGTTACTGTCTGAATGCCCCTGCTAATTACACAGCAAGGGGGCAGGAGGGTTGCTGGTCAGACCTTAAGAAAAGGAAATCATCCTGGATTGTCAGGGTGGATCTAATGGGACCACCAGGGAGGCAGGAGAACCAGAGAAGATGTGACAACGGAAGCAGTGTCGGAGTGAGGCGAGGAAGACTCAGTGGACTGTTGCTGGCTTGAGAGATGAAGGAAGGCGACTACAGACAAGGAATGCAATCAGCCTCAGGAAGCTTGGAAAGGCAAGGAAGCAAGTTCTCTGCTAGAGCCTCCAGAAAGAATGCAGCCCTACTGACACCTTGATCGAGACCCACTATGGTCCTCCAGCTTCCGGAACTGCAAGGTAACACAACTGTGTTGTTTTAAGTCACAAATCAGTGGCAGTTTGTTACAGTAGCACTAGGTAACTAATGCAATTTCAAGAGCAGTGGATTATCAAAGACCAAGCATCCCAGAGGAGAGTCAGTAAAGAAGCAGGAAAACAAGACTAAGGGCCAAGCCTGAGACAGCAAGTTTCTCCTCTTCATAGGGGTCAGACCTTCTACCTTGGACTCCATGGCAGGGAGAAAGCAGAAACCTCTGTGAGGGAGAGTAAGACAGCTCTTGCCTCATAGAGTTAGACTAAGATTGAGTCAGGGAAGAGACCCCAAGTCATGGTCACAGACATGTGAAGGCCTCTTTCCTTCTCTTGGAAACGTCAAGTAGAGTATCATTAACCACGACTGATTAGTCTTGGCTGTGACCTGAGAAATAGGACATGCTCAGTAGAGAGCGCAGTGCATTTTGTCCTTTTCCCAGAAGTAGGCGGTGAGGGCCACACAGTCATCAGCAGGGAACAGCACGTCTAGCAAAGCACTCATGTCACAGGCGGAACATGTCGAAGCAATTTGAGATGTTCTTGCAGAAAAAGCCGGGGCGGGTATGTGACAATACTCATCTGGGGTCAGCCTCAAGGGATGGTAATTTGGATTCTAGCAATAAATACAAGATTTATGACTCATGGTAATAAAGAAAAATATGAAAGAAAAAATTAAGTACATTTAACTGAGCTCAAAAATAAAATGGACATTTAAAAAATCTGGTTAAGTAAGATACATATAATCCATGTCCATGTATAATGAACCTATTTATAGAAAGTTATAAAACTTGCAAAGGTATACTATCGAGTGCTCTTAGTTTTACATTTACATGGGAAAAGAGATAAACATACATGAAGAACTCAGACACATGGTCTGAAGCAAGTCTTTTTAAATGTTCACATTTGTTACATCTAAAGTGATGACTTCACAAGTATTTGTTATATTTATTTCTATCATTACTGTTTTTCTCATACTTCATAATTTTAAAATTTAATAGAAAAAGAAAAATGAAGGTGACTTTACTTTGGTTCGTTGAGTAATACACTTTTAGATCAATGAGATGTGATGAGAGGAGCTATTTCACATACACGAGATATAAGAATGCTGCATAACCGGGGAGCATGATGTCAATTATTCATGCCATTAAGAACGTGCAGAAGCCTCAGAAGCGAAGTAGCAATCATGTGATAAGTTTCCCATTCAAAAGGACATGGACTTTGAAAAGTCTTTGGGAAACTTCAAGCACACTAAAATTATAAATTTATAAACTGAACAAACTACCTCCTATAAATCAACATTGAGAAGTGTTCACTAAGTAAGATTGGATTCTATTATAGCTTCATGCTTTGAGGGCTTTGAAGAAAAAACTTTTATTTTGGCTTCCGTGTTCCTATTCATTAAAAGCAAAACAATTTAAAGGCTTTGTGACAATTTCTAATGCCAGATTATCAAGAGGACTGATTCAGAGAAAGTAAGGTTTAACCCCAGATGAGTCAATATATTAAAATGCAGTCATGAAGTCAATAAGAGTAGTTTTTCTTTTATGCTTTTCAAAAAGAACTGTTTAAAAGTGCACATTTTCTTCATACTTTAACTTCTGATTTCTTAATATAAGTCCTTCTAGAATGGCCATTTGAATAATAATTGAAAACTTGTAGATAAATTATACTACTTAATCACTCATTTATTTTTAACACTTAACATGGCATTAATACAACTTTAAATTATTCATAGACAAAAATTTAAGTTCTATTTCTAGACTGCCAGCTAACACTAACTGTTTTAATATTATTAGAAACTTTGAATATAGGAGAAATTTTCAGCTAAATTTTGAATCAAAGCATACTAATATACTAAGATAATATGTATGCTTGATAAAAAGTGAACAAAATGAAGAAATGTTAGTCATTGTTTAAGAAGGCACACATATATCTATGAAATTAACAAATATCTATAGGTGCCTACTGTTTACCCAGGATTAAAAACAATAATAAAAGATTTATAATCAAACCCTAAGAATATCAGCCAATTAGAGTACAGAGTGCTAAGCCCAAGCTGTAAAGCCTGGAGCCTTTCTCAACTGCCAATAACAAAATGCCTTACTTAATTACTTTTTGTTTTTGAAGTGAACACCTCTTCTTGGCTAATTATTGGCGCTTCACTCACAGACTTTTGGTCCTACTGGGCATAAGCTAGTAACATACTGCAGCCATACATTAAGGTAGGAACAGCCAGCAGTTCGGGGAGAAGGAAGGGCGTGGGCAGCCGCTGAGAGTGGCGTGTCAAAGAGCCAAAGGCTGCAAGGAAGGTTCCATGTAAGGCCACAGAGGAAGGGCTTTTGTAGGTACTGGAGGGAACACTGTTTGTTGTGGAATGAAATCCATGCTAGCACTTTCCACCTCAAATATTGCGTAACAGAGCAGGATTCTTCTTGAGTCAGTATTAGAAAACCTTCATGATTCACCCTGAGAACTGAAGATAACCACGGGGGGCCCGTCCTCAGCAGATGAGACACAATCGCCTCATCCGCCCTCGCCAGCACCACCGCGACCCTCCCAGGAAACTCATCGCTCTCTGTTTAAATGAGAAAATGTTATCATTGGCAGAAACATGGATGACCAAAAGAAAAACAAAGGTACAACTCACAGGAAAGCCCAAACAGACTGACCACTCATTCGGCTGAGCAGCAACGCTGAACGGAGATCTGTGCAGCAGCCGCGTGCGGGAGGTTTCAGAGGCGGCCCAGAGCCAGGGAGGGAAAGCAGGGGGCAGCGGAGTCCTGCCCTCGGAAGAACCTGAACGCAGGGAGAAGCGCAGAATCGAACAGGCAGATCGACTCAACTGATCCTATGTTTTGCCGTGCTTGAGGCAGATATCTCTCATTAAAATATGTACATATTACAGAGTACAAGTCCTCCCACCCCCAAATCTTCACTCCCATTAATCTCCGGTGTCCTAATATTGGTCTTTATCCTACGCATGCATGGGAGAATTTTAATTTTGTATATATTTTAATTACATTTTAAAATCGGTAAATAAAATAATGGACTAAAACCGGAAACAGGTTATTGTTTTAAAGAGTTTAAAAGAAGAATGAGGAGTAAGGGGACAAGAATGAGGGAAGAAAAAACAAAATTTGAATGCTGACACATTGTTGGGCAGTTTCTAACTATAACTGAAAATGTGCCCAGCTTAGGGGCTTGTGAAAATATCCACACTTCAGAATTTCTCTCTCTATAAACTGTTTTAGGGTCTTCGAACTTAGAAGAAAGGTTGAAAAAGAGAGAAGAAAATAGTTTTGGTTTTTTTGAGTAAGAGGTAAACAGAAAAACCTTTAAAATTTCAAGGTTTTAAAAGGAGAACATATATAAAAATTGTTATTCTTTTAGATAATCTAACTATGGGAAAAGGAAGGTTAACCTCTAGATATTATCAATATTATGGCAGCAATTGTAGAAAGTCAAAAGTTGTTCAGAATCTTTTGACTTTATATTACAATATTCAGTTGCAATTAAGACCAAAGTCCCAGAGACTGAAGGGCAGAGAGAAGGGAAAAAAGTCACCCTCTTAGGGAGAAATGTCTGCATGGCAAAAGGCTAATGTCAATAGAAATATTGTCCCAGTATAGACAGACACTCAGTAAATCCCTCTCTATCACTGCCTTAGAGAGACCTCACATGACCATCTCATTTAAATATGTTTTGATGAATAAATGACTGAGCAAATAAAAGCAAAATATCTCACTTTGGCAGTAAAGTTGCTTTGATGCTTGGGAATAATATGATATTGTTCATGTTGCTAGAATACCATTAAATTTACTAGGATACTACTTCCAGAGAATCAATTACTTGAGCAAGGAGATCAGAGATGAACAAACCTGTAAACTTGAATAAGTGAACAGAGATTTGTATTTCACATCAAGGACTAAGTTATATATACATATTTTTTCCATTGGAGAGACAGCTATCCCATGGTACAATTTGGGCATGGTTTATTGTGGGTCCTTTTGCAGGTCATAAAAATCTGTGGATGGAAATTTTCTCAAACATGATGGTTGCTCTCATGAGCTGAGTTGTATCCCCCTCAAATTCATATGTTGAAGTCATAACCCCCAGCACATCAGAATGCGATTATAGTTGAAGATAAGGGTGTTAAAGAGATAATTAAGAGTAAGCATCATTGGGGTGAACCCTAATTCAATATAACCAGTGCCCTTATAAGAAGAGAATAGGACACAGACATGCAGAGACAGTCATCTTCAAGGCAAAGAGAGAGGCCTCAGAAGAAATCAACCCTACCAACATCTTGATCTAAGATTTGTAGCCTCTGGAACTGCAAGAAAATATATTGCTGTTATTTAAGTCACCTGGTGTGTGTTACTTGGTTATGTCAGCAGTGGCAAACTAACACAGCATCACCTTTAGGTTTCATACTTTGTGGCCACTTAGCCTCTGCAAGTTAGTTACAAACCACATGCACCTTCTTTCATGTGTGTCAAAATAACAATGTCATGAATCTAGAAAAGTTGCAATCTCCAAGGTAATTAAGTACTAAAACAATATTTTTACTAGACATCTTCCCCAGATAGCCAGAAATAAAATTTAACGCTAAATTCTAGTTCTTCTTTCAACCCTCAAATAGAGGTGTTGGGAATAAAAGAAAAAAAAAATCTATATCCTGTTTTACTTGATCACTGATAAGAAAATAAAAGATATCCACTCTAGGTAAATCTGGTTCTTCATCACTGCCTGTCTTCTTATCTGTGGTTTGTTTACTTGTTTTTTGTTGTTTGTTTTAACCAGGAACAGAATTACTTGCAAAGTAATTTTTAACTGACTGATAAAGGAGGTACTCAGTATGAATCATATTATTTACAAAATCATTCATAAAAGGAAACATTCCTAGGAAAGGTCAATAATTTTGACATCTCATTGATGACCAGGTACTGTGTGCTCTGGCATTGTGTTGTACGTGCTAGAGATGCTACACTGAGCAACTAAGCTTGCCCATGCAGCTTAAAGTCCAGTAGTGAAGACACATATTTAGCTATCAGAGTGCTGTGGGTACTTAAGGGCATCAGCTTACTTGATTAAGGAGTCCAGGACAGGGGTCAGCAAACTTTCCCTTTTTGTAAAGGACCAGATGGTCAATATTTTAGACTGTGGCCACATAGAACAGTACAACTGCTCAACTCTGCCGTTACATAGTAAAAGTGGCCATAGGCAATGTATAAACAACTGGCAGGTTCCAGAAAGAATTTATTTAGGGACACTGAGCTTCAAATTTCTTGTACTGTTTATATGTCTTAAAATATTTACCACCTGATCTTTTTTCAACTACTTAAAAATGTCAAACTCCTTCTTTGCTGATGGTCATAGCAAGGGCCTTGGAGAAGACCTTGTAAAGAAGGATAATCTAAACTAAGAACTGGGGACAAATAAAATCAGAGGGCAAGTCAAGGCGGGTGGTGTAGGGTTGGGGAGTGGAGCACTCACTCACTTATGTGCACTGAGGAATAAGAGAAAAAAATGTATGATGATAGTTCACCCTTTGTTGAAGCTGTCTAACCTCAATAAAAGCAGCTCAGGGGATACATAACAAGAAGTTCTTTGCAGCTCTCAAATCGCCTGACACACGTGAGCACCTACTCTGCCTACCGCAGAGAACAGACAGACTCTGTATGTAACCATCATTTTACTCCATTTGCCTCAAGGCCTGCGCAAACAGCAAATGATTCCCTTATCCTCTTGCTACTTTGGCAAAGCAACTATATCGGTGCAGAAAAAATAAGACCACAAGTGTGCTGATTTAGCAAGGCTTTGGCAATAAGGTCTAGGTGAACTTTAAGTCCATTGCTGTAACTGTTTTTGACATTGGGCAACTCATTTCATCTCCTTTATACATCCATTTGTACCTGCTAGGTAAAAATAGTCACTATCAAACCTACCAGAGCTATTCTTAGAGGACACAAAATATTTTGACACGCATGTCACAAGAAGGTCCCTAATTTTAGAGCAATTGGTTAAAACATATCTAAGGTTAAATATTAGTATTTTCCAAAAAGTAACTAATCCAAATTCTGATTTACAAAAATTTTATTGGGTGTATTGTTACATTTTTTAAAATGAGATACAGCTTTTATAATTGGCTGCTGCCAAAACTAATGTATTTATATATTTTCAAAAGGAAGCTCCAGGGTTTTTTTTTAGCTGATGTGGAAAATAAAGTAGATTTATTGACTTTAAAGTAACATTCAACTTTAGTCAGTATCAAATTTGTTCAGTGTGCTAAAATGTAATGATAATCTGGCAAAAACAGACAGCATGTGTTTGGCCCTGGGTCCAATACTTGAGTGAAGATGAAGCAAAAAGTTTTTTTCTGGTAACCAAACACCGTGCGCCTGCAGTACTAATATAACCATAGTCACTAAGGTGTTAAAGTGCTATCAATGGTTTGAATCTGCATTGGTTAGTAAATAAATAAATAAAACAGCCCTTCTGCTCATTAGGAAACCATCCAAAGCCAGGGAGAGAGACTCAAGTTTCTAATTTATGAGTCAGCCACATTAAAAAAAAAAAAAAAAAGGCAGAGCTAACATGCAGCCTTTCCCCACACCGATCTTTCTGGAAAAATAAATTCCTGCAGGGTTCCTTGGAATCACTACCAGTAAATTCTATTATACTGTCAGGCTTAGAGAAAAAAAAAATATTTCATGGGACTTCAAACATGAGATTGAAGAAATGATTATGGCAAATTGTTGTTCCTAATTAATTACAATGATTTATATGACATGCAGTGTAACTAAAAAATTCAAAGCAAAAAAAAAAAAAAGCATCCTAGAAGTAAAGTAGATTCATATTCAAGATAAATGGAATAAAAGTAGAAGAATAAGTCTCCATTAGTGAGTTCTCCCAGTAAGCCTTAATTTAGTCTCCTTGTTGGCAACGTATTGACCAGTGGATAGAGATTTACCAGGAAATCGTTGGCCACAATAATTAGATTCTACAACAAAAATTCTCAGATTGGACGTCATGCTGTTGACCACAAGACCATTGTGAAGACGCAATCTATTTTGCTTTTAATTCTCAAAAGCAAGAGTTTATTTAATGCATTTAAAACACCCCTGTTCTCATTGTCTATTCTCATTGTCTCTTTTGTTCCTCCTTCACTCCGTTTACTGGCCCTCCTGTTCCCTCCAATTCGGACCCGCTCTGGGCTCCTGGCATTGTTCTGACATTTGCCTGGCAGCACATAAAACAACAAATATGTTCAATTTGAGTGGTTTCCTGCAATGTTATTCTATCAAACTGGCAATTTCCGAAAGGATTTAGAAAGGAGTGTACAATCCCTTCGACACCGGGGAGGTCCGACACTGACTGCCGAAGCAGTCCCTGCGTCCAGCGGGTGCTAATATCTGAGCATTATAAAAACATCCTTTTTTCTCAGGTTTATTTTTTGTGCCTAATATCAAGCAGACTTCAGAAACAGTCTAAGTGGCCTGAGCGCGCTATATTTAGCACCTTAAAACTCCAAGGAGTTTAGGATATTTTGGTATGCGTGGTGCATGGAGACGCAGTTTTTTTCCCCAGCAGTCATGTAAGGTAATGAAATGTTAATCAGGATGTTTAAATTATATCTAATGGACTGATGGTCTCACATAAGGACCAGATGCAAAATTCATTAAAAATGACTCTATTTATTCCCTGTATAGTCATTTTCTGCTCCCCTACCCAGCATTTGACATTTCCAAGATGGTAGCAGCTTTGGAAATTTTATGATTTGATTGTGGCTTGGCTTGAATTCAAATTATAGGGTCTGAATTTGATCACATTAGACATCTAATGCCTCAGGCGGAACAGTGCCTGCCAATGTCAATGGTGGCAAGATGGACCACAATGCTAACTGGAGACAGAATCCTGCAGACTTCCAGGGTTTGTGACGGTACAGTACATGTCCGCAAAGAACCCAGGCTCTAAAACCATAATGGGGGAGTGCGGCCCATTCTGTATTATTATTTCAGCTCTTAGGGAGCCGAAATCTTCTGATCCAGCAACATGGACTTCTTGTGGGCCAATTCATTTGTGTTTCCCCAAGTGTTTAACAACCAAGTCCTTTACCCTCAGTCCTCTGTAAAAGGAGCGTGAGGTGGAGTAGTTCTGACATGCTCATGTGGCATCTTCACTTTCGCTTAGACTTACTGCTTCACTCTTCTGTTTCTTGTCAAGTTTTGGCACGGGGCTGAAAGATGTTCCAGTGTATTTTTTGCTCTAAAACCAGAGAAATGAGATATGGATCCTTGCTCAGAGGATATCTGAATAAATAAGCCCTTACGTTTTTATCAAAGACTCATCTCATTTTGTTCTGTTTAAACACAGACTGTCTCCTATCCTGAAATTCTGTGAGAACAGGGACTTCTAAAACAACCTTTGAGCCTCGTGCAGTGCGACAACATGGCCTTTTGGCAAAACATCCTGGCACCAGGCAGTGTCCTAAATAATGCATTGTCAACAGTGCTAAAAACCCTCAGCTCTGGAAGGGCCCCCGTACATTTGTACTCTCCCAGACTTCGGAAGCCCTGGTGGCTGCTAGAGCAGAGGTCCTGTGTCTTACAGCGTCAAGCTCCAGTCACCCGCCCCGGCATGGCTCCGAAACGCAGCGCTTCGTGCACCTAAGGGGAAGTCTTTGAACCAAATGTGGTGTTTTGGGAGAGAGTCACAGAATAGGACTCAGTTCCCTGGGGTCTGCTTGGCAACTAAACGCATGGCCTTAAGCAGGTCATTCGACCTCTCAAGGTTTCAATTTATTCAAGTAAAAGGTTACAGTCCATGATTTAATTACAGGAATAGTGACTGAATTCTTTTGCCAAAACCTAAGTTTTTATACACACACACACACACACACACACACACACACACACGAAAACTAAGGTATATATACATCATAAGTATTATATATCATAAGGTATACATATATATAAGTATTGTTAAAATGCAGAGAGGAGTTCAATTTAAGTTGCTTACTCATTCCCTTATATATGACTAGCATTCTCCTCGCTTTTGTGATACTTGTATAGCAGTCACTTTGTTGTGCTCATGTTAGGCAGAATGGTACACTGGACGTTTGGGACTTAACCTCTGCTTGTGGTGTGAACTAGACCTTAAAGACTTGTGCACTCTGGGCAGCTCAGCCACTCTAGGACTCATTTTTTTTTCTCTATCTGAAAAACAAAAAGGGGAGATTGATTTCATAACCTCTAAGATCCCTTCTAATCTGTCATTCTATAAATGAGCCCTGTCCCCAGCCTGGTGTCTTAGGGAAAGTCAGTGACAACAACCGTAAGATGACTGGGAGCTAAGCATTCCCCTGGGGTGGCACAGGTTTGCCTCAAATCTGGGAACAGGAAATCTCAGGGTTAGCTAACAGGAAAGCAAGTTAATGTAGATCTGGTTTTTCCTAAGGTGTGCATTTTCAGTTATTAATTACCACGTAAGAGGCCACCTCCCTCTTAACAGGACTTTATCTAGCCGTCAAATATATGGCTGCTAACTTCTCAGTCTGCCCTCAAGTACCTGGCCTTTTAAAGAGGTTTCTCTGCTGCTTTTAGTGTCTATCAGCTTCACTCAGCACTATCTGATCTGCCTTGGTCGCTGTCAGAACCTCCGTCATGGTAGAGTTCTTCCTAGTCGAAGAAAAAGATAAAATAACAAAACTATTTTGCTATGATACACTGTTTCATCTGACATGTTCTGTGCTGCCCCTCAGTTCCCCCTATATACACTTAAAAATGAGGACCGAGGTAAAGGATGATCTTTTCTTGGTCCAATGCCGATGGCTGACAAGCCAGACTAATAACTACACTTAGCAGTTCAGATAACATCATGGTAACAGGAGATGGAGGCTCAGGGTCTGCAGTTTTATTAGATTCCCAAAGTGTGTGCTGTGCTAGTTACAATATCCCTGGTTTCTGTTATATACATCTTAAATCCATCCTAAAACTTTAATAGAAATCGCATGCTTTTATTAAAACAATATTGAAATTGTCTTTCTAGCTTTTCAATGTTTATTTTTTCAGATCTCTTGAGTTTGGTTTTTGTAAAAAAAAAAAAGATTTTGTTTTATATTTTACAAGAAACATTATATGCAAAAATCTTGCAGTATAAAATCATTCACTTTTTAAGTAAATTCATTTTAAGAAAAGATTTAAGCAGAGAATTTGTAACTAAGAATTTTCAGAGGAAATATTTTTCAAATATTGAAAGTATTTCAAATATACAGGGTCCAAGCAGAAGTAACGCCTGCTTGAGTGCTGTTGGTGGGGTAACAATAGGAGTGTAATAATTTTTTATTTTAATTTGAACATTTCACCTAAAATGTCATATGGTGTGTTACAGGGTAATATTGTTATGTTACAGAATTGCATGCTTATGATTTTGTAATGAAACAGGTGTGTTATTTGTGCCAGACCCTATGTTATATGTATTATACATGTATATACAGTTATGTATGTTTGTACGTCTTGTTTTCAAAAAAAAATGAGTTCTGGATTCTTCTAATCAAGAACTCAAATCAATAAATGAAAAATCAGGGTAATAACTGTGACTTCCTCACAAATTTTCCCTTTTATCTACAGAAACATAATTTTTAAAACACTTTTCTATTTGTCAAGAGGCTTGTTTTAAATTGAATCGCATTGTTCAATTAATGTATAGCCTTCACTACCTTAAAGTTTGCCATGACTATAAAAAGTTAGCAAAGAAAATGAATGAATAAAATGAATACTATTTGCTGAACCCTACACATTTTTAAATGTCTGAAACATTGGCAAGTAATATATGTTTGGTGACCCTGTCTATAACAAAGGCATTTTGTCAACAATGCCCTCAATTAAATGGTGTACTTAGGTATTTATAGCTCATGAAAACCAGTTTTGATTAACCTATTTGTTTAAAGAGATGATGTCTCAATAGGGCTAAAAACCATTAGTTAGTGTGCAAGACATTTCTTTTAAAATTTCATTATGATAAGAGCTATCTGGTTCATAAATGCCAATTGATCTTCTGATTCATATACTATATTTAATACCTTTGCAATGTTTCCAGTTAACCTTTGTCTTGGAATCAAGTCTGAGTTGTAAGACTTGCTAAGAATACTCCCAAAGAGCAATAGATTGTAAGTGCTTAGACATACAGAAGAAAGTAGAAATGGGACTTACCTCAATGAGACTGAAAATGAAAAGCATGCGTATACATTATAATTGGTGGATAACACAGTCCTGTTAAATGACAGATTTGAAGGTCTAAGAATTATTTATGCCTCCTATTATTACCCCAGTTTTTTTCAATTCGGCAAAGCCATTTAATGAACATCTTCTAGTTGCTAAGTACAATGCCAGATACTGAGGGTGCACAGAAGAAAAAGTCAAGACTTCTACTCACAGAGAGCTTAGCAATCATTATACTAGTGAGGGTTAAGGCTAAAACAGAATTATGCAGAGGCCAAAATAGTGGTGATAAGGGGGAAATAGAGGCAACCAAGCACAGAGTTTGAGAATGGGAATCCTAGAGCCCAGTCGCATGGGTTCACTCACATGCCTGTTCTGTCATTTATTACCTGTGTTCCCAAATGCTCTATGCCTCATCTGCACAGCTGGGGATGAGGCTAACATCACTCACCCTCTGGTGGAAATGATGAGAAAATGAGTTATTATTCATAACATACTTCAACTCATAGCTGGCACATGATGAGCAAGATGCAAGTATTTGTTAAACAATAACGTCCTGTGGCTTAGGAAAATGATCAGAGAAGAAGAAACTATTTTGAGGTATGTGGCTCATTCTTCTATGGTGAAAAAAGAAACATGTTTATCCACATGAGGAAGCAGATTAAAAATAGCCACACATTTTTTGACCCTTCAATCAAAGCGGGAGCCTATGCCTCTTGACTGGGACTCGCTCTTTCAACCAACAGAGTATGACAGAAATTTCATTGTGTCAGTTCCCAAGTATAGACTTCGTGAGGCTAGCAGCTTTCTCTCTCACTCTAGGAGAAACTGCCGTGTAAAAGCAATGACGACCTTGAAACCACCATTCTCTGAGGCAGCCCACGCGAGCCACATGGAGAAGCCATGTGGAGAGGGAGATGGGTAACCAGCCTCTAGATGTTTAGGCCATTCCAGCCTAGGAACCAGACTGCAAGGTAAGCAGTTTAAGATATATCTATTTAAGATAAATCCAGCCCCCCTACCATCTTACTGCAACTGCATGAGAGTTCCCAGGTGAGCCCATCAGTCTCCATAATTGTGAGAGATAATAATAATGTTGTCATTTTGAGCACTTAGTCTTGGAATAGTTCGTCAAGTAGTGATTATGGACCCTAAGAAGGAAAATACCTACTAAGAAGGGCTCCTGGGGGCTAACTGGGCTCAAATTAAACCAACCAAACAAACAAACAAACATACAAATGGGCTTAGCAACCATTTCTACACAGTGACCTCTCACGCAAACCACATTTTAAGGAGAAGCTGGCATTAGGCTACCTGCCTAGGCTCTGAAATGCCTGCTTCACTGTGTTCCTATTATCTGAGCCCGCCCTTATAAAGGATTTCCTGGAATTGTATTTCAACCAATAGGACTGAGGCTTCCCCTCACCGAGTCAGAGATATGCAGTTATATCCCCATCAACATCTTCATTGATCAATCAAAGCAGCCCCATTCTGCCCAAGAAGATGGTGCCTTTTGGCTCAATCAAACTGCAAGGATGTGTAGTTCTCATTTCCATGAGGATGGACCAATTAAGAACCAGGTGCAGAGACTTCTTTCTACATAAGCCAGTTGCCCTCTGGCTCAGGAAGCACAGTTTCCCTTTCCACCCAGGACTGAAAACTGTGGTTCTTGGCTAGAGCTGAAGCACTGAAGACGTCTGTGGAGCAGACCAGTGCAGACGTGGAACAGGGTTGTGTAGCCAGAGACGGGCCTGACCCAGGGCTGCCTCACCCCAGAGCCCCCTAACTGCCATGTGAGAACAGCTGTGTTTTGTGACTCCAAAGCGAGCCGTTTGCACTGAATAAAGTTTCCTTTGTCACCACACCCCAAATTGGGAATTCTTGTTGGTGTTGAATTGACTCAAACAATCATCGACCCTCAGTTGGCACAATAGATAACAGCATATCTCCTTGGAACATGCCTGTGCCCCTATCTACTCCAAAATACTTGAAGTTACCCCAGGAGCCTGAGTTGTTTCTAAATAGCTTTTTTATCTACTCTTTCCGCTACTTAGAGAGTTCTTGCACCAAACCTCAAGATTCAGTACAAGTGTTACACCTTTAAAACGTTC
This sequence comes from Pteronotus mesoamericanus, assembly GCF_021234165.1. Lineage (NCBI taxonomy): Eukaryota > Metazoa > Chordata > Mammalia > Chiroptera > Mormoopidae > Pteronotus > Pteronotus mesoamericanus. The sequence goes on along the minus strand of NW_026555285.1, from coordinate 33,837,608 downwards.
CTTTATTAACTGCCTCCAAGCGCAACCCCAGGCTGACTGCACGTATGTATGTGTGTGTGTAACAAACACAAACAGCACTTCATTCAAGTATTTAATACATGTAGGCCTCTTGTTATCCCCATTTTACAGATGAGAAAACTGAGGTGCAGAAAAATTAAGAAACTTAACTGAGATCAAACAGCTGGTAATCAGAAGAGCCATCATTCAAATTCAGTCTGGCTCTGGATTTTGTACCTGAGGCGTTCACACACCTCTATTGGGAGCTGTTTCCCTCACTTCTTGACCTTCTCATGGCTGTCGTTGCTTTTCCGCCAGCTCTCCGCTCAAAAGATAGTTCTTTGGAAGCTTAAAATCTAAATCAAGTAGCACTATTTTCTTCTCACCACTCCACAGGCAGGTCAAGTTTGATGTACGCTGTTTTAGTTTCTCTCTCTATACAACGTGTATTACAGTGAAAACAAGTTTTTTTTTGAGCACAGATATTTGTCCTTCTTATTCCTGACTATATCCCCAGAATCTGGAGTATTGCCTGATACGTAGTAAGACTTAGTAAGTATTTCCTGAAGGAAGGAATGAATAAATGTACTTTCTATTTTCTGCATCCTTACTGTGAACAGATAGAATCCATCCAGATTGATCATTGTCAGTGATTTGCTTCATGACTGCTCAGTGTAACCCGTCCAATAGGCTCCGGCTATTTTGTTTACTTACTGGTGCTGAGCATATCTGAGTTGCGAGAAACATCCTGTAACTAATGAAGGGCACTTGTTTCCTGATAACTCACTGCTTCCTAATAACTTTCTCAGGAAAAAAAAAAAGAAGTGGTGGAGGCCTGTAGGATATAAATCATATTAGAACTGATATTATACTGTTTGGGGCCAAGATTTTCTAGAATTATGACGGTGGTTATCTGGTATTGAAGAGGTCTTTCAGAGTTGGCTAAGATAAAAGTTGTAGAAAAGTTTAAGGAAATTAAGGATTCTTATTAAACTTTTTTTAACCTAAAAAATTACTTTCTTTCCCTCTTTATCTTCCATCACATTTCTTTTCTTCCTTCCTTTTTTTTTAACTTCATTGTTTCCTTGCTATATCCCCATCATCTCCACTATTCTCTCCTCCCACCCTCCATTCTTCCTCTTTCTATGCTACAACATTTCACACAGTATTTGAGACAGGTCATCATGTATCTTTGTTTTCTTGCTAATGGTCTGATTTTTTAATTTCACACTATCTTCTTTATCCTTCCTAACACTGGTAAGACCCCTATCATTTCTTCCCTAAATCCAGGGGTACCACCATACTTCTGTCTCCAATCTTTTTATTAATTAATTTTAATTTTATTTTTTATTATTTTTAAAAAATTTTAATGTTTTATTGTTTATGCTGTTACAGTTGTCCCATTTGTTCCCCCTTCGCCCTTCTCTGCCCAGACTGCTCCCCTTTTCTTAATCAATCCCCACACTGTTGTCCATGTCCAAGGACATGGGTCCTTCATACATGTTCTTTGACTAATCCCTTTACCTTTTTTCAAATAGTCCCCACCTGCCTCCTCTCTTACGACTGTCAGTCTATTCCATGATTCTATGCCTCTGCTTCTCTTTTGCTCATTAGTTTATTTTGTTCATTAGATTCCCCTTATAAGTGAGATCATATGGTATTTGCCTTTCACTGCCTGGCTTATTTCCCTTAGCATAATCGTTTCCAGTTCCATCCGTGCTATTGCGAAAGGTAGGAATTCCTACTTTCTTTTTGCTGCATTGTATTCCACTGTGTAAATGTACCACAGTTTTTTAATCCGCTCATCTACTGACAGGTTCTTGGGCTGTTTATAGCACTGGATATTGTAAATAGCACTGCTATGAACATAGGGGTGCCTAAGTTCTTTTGAATTGGTGTTTCCAATCTCTTTCTATTCTAATCCCACAGTTAACCTGCCACCAAAGCAATGTTTCCACAGTACAGGACTGATCTCATTATATTCTAGCACTAGGATCAAGATTCCCACATAGTGCTCGTTCAGTCTGTAATTGATTCATGAATAAATGCTTTCTCGATATAAACTACATCTTTGAATTGTTCAACAATATAAATAATTGTTCATCTGATTGTCACGATCACTGGAGTCTACAAAGTATAAAGCATTCAATTTATAAAATAGTTGAAGAAGAAATTACCTGACCTATGATGTGAAAAGCTTAACTATATTAATTCATTAAATACCTGCTTCAAACAAATGTCTCTTAGAAGTTATAAAGGAGGTCTCTAATCAGAATGGTTTGAATGCAGTTTGTTTTGCTTTCATCTTGGTCAGTGGTCATTGCCTCACCTCCAAGGTTTTTCTCATCATCATCACCTTTACTTCAGGAGAAAAATATATCATGTGGACTCCATAAATGCCCTATGATTTTATGTGCACGGAAGATACTATCCCCATGAGTCCTTACACTCACCCCAGGTGTCCCCAAATGTCTGAAGTAAGTGATTTGGGAAGCAATAAATTATCTTCTGCTCAAACCCCCTCCATAACTGATGCAGATTATTTCTCAGTTAAAAAATAACTAAATAACTGGGCTAACAAAAATTGAAAACCTACTACAAGAGTTCCTTTACATTTTTCACTTTACTTCTTCTCATGTAGAGATCTTATGTGATCACAGGATAATTGTCAAGAACAGGATATTAACATTAGTAGATATTATTACTAATAATGGTGAAGTTCTTATTTGAACTTCACCAGTTTTCACCAATGTTCTTTTTTCTGTTCCAGGATCCAATTCAGAATGTCTCACTGTATGTAGCAGTTTCTATTTCTCCCTAGTTTCCTTCTGTCTGCAATTGTTTCTTAGTCTTCCCTTGTCTTTCATGACCTTTACACTTGAAAAATAGTGATTATTTATTTTATAGAATATTTCTCAATTTGCATTTGTCTGATGTGTTCTCATGTTTGGACAGAGGTTATGCACTTTGGGCAATAATATAAAAAAATAATATTGTGTACTTCTCAGTGCATCATACCAAGAGGTTCATGATGTCGATATACTGTAATCATTTGGTAAAGATTATGGTATGAGGATTCCCACTGCTCAGGGAATCCACCAATACCGCTAGGAAAAAACGTTTTCCTCCTTAGTATTTTTACCCATCAAAGGTATATGTCTATCTCTCTTCTCACACTCCCAGACACCAGAAATAATCAATGAGGTTAGATTTTCATCCAGGTTTCTAGCTTGCATTCTGCAACTATTTTTAGAGGTTAAGAATGTAAAGATCCTTGTTACCTTGGCAAATAAGGATAAAACAGCCAATTAATAGCAACAAAAAAAAAACCCAGATTATTTGTGTTATGTGATTGTAGAAGAATTTTGGCTGAGCTAGATCCCCTCAAAGGTTGGAGGATATAGCTAGAATTAGGAAAAGCTCATTTTAAAGGGGAAACTTTTTTGTTTTGTTTCTACAGAGGAAGATGTCCATATTAACTTTTGGGAGTAAATTGCTCCTTTATTTTAGGAAAAATATTTGCCTTTGGTTTGCAAATGTAACGCATGACATTATTCTGGAATGGATAGATTTATGACAATGTGTTTCCAAAGGCCAAGGCTTTGCTTCATTCGAAAAGTCGTCTTGCAAGTGGACAAGCTGAATCTTGAGAGATAACTTATTTTAGGAGAATGTATCTTTCTGACTAGGACTTACAATGCACTTCAAAATATATTACTTATTCTTAAGAGTTTTGTGCTTTTGTTTATGTCAAAGCCATGGCCTAGAGCATATTATTAGATTACTGAGCACGGAGTCTCAGGCACTGCTGAAGGACAGAGACGTGATCTTCTCCACATCCTATTTATTGGGGCAGGAAGCTAAACCAAACCGAATGGCTGAAGTGGGGCACACACAGTATGTTCAAAATGTACACACGACAGACCACTGTTTTGTAAGCAGTTCAAAGGCAAGGTAATACCCCTAAGGGTGCCTTTCCTTTGAAAGGACTTAACAGTTTCACTGTAAAACCTTCCACAGGATATCTATCCTGAGAGAAAATGGGATTTGAGAGGCAGACTCTGGACACGTATGAAGGCAAAAAAAGTTTCTTTCTTACTCCAGGTTTGAGGAACAGATGCTCCCAGGCAGAGAACTTGGACCGGAGTAACAACGCTATAGCTGGCAGAGGGGGTGGGGATTAGCCCATCCCCCCACCATGGCGGTAGGACCTCGTTAGACAGAGGTTGTCCAACCTGGGGCTCTGATTGGCAGACACAGGCTGTGGACTCGGGGAAAAGTCATATATGTTGACCAGTTTAAAGGCCCTTTTGTTACCCCTAAGACTTTTAATAAGTTATGGTCAGGTCGTAGCTCCCAGCTGGGAGGTTTGAGCATAAAGTCTGTGCACCGCATTGAGATGAGCTGGTGCAGGGGAAGCCGCGGCAGAACGAGCGAGGCCAGGTTCGAGATGCAAGATGGCAGGAGCCGGGTCCCGAACCTGCAGTGGGACAGAATCTCGCTCATGGAGGGGTGGTTAGCAATCAGGGCAGACATGGGAACATGCAGGCCTTGCCACGCCAGAAACATTTGAGAATTAGAAAAGAGAAAACCTGGTGAACAACTGAACTTCTAAGATTCCCATGTGATCAGACTCAATCCTGTTGGATTCCTGGTGAGAGCACATGCCTGTGTTGCGGGTTCAGTCCCCCGGTCAGGGCGCACGGATCAATGTTTCTCTCCCTCTCTCCCTCCCTTCCCAGCTGTCTATAAATAAATAAATAACATCTTAAAAGAAAAAATTTTGCAGGTATTCTGAAAGCAAATAATAATAATAACACAGTGAGCTCTAAATTAAAGCCAAACTGACATAATTTCAATCGCAGGTATTATTGTACCTCCAGGATTCCCTAGCAGGTGACTAATCTGATGGATAATCCATTAATTTGTTACCAAAACCACAAAACAAAACAAAACACAAAAAACCCAAACATTTATAGGAGTTTGCCAAGACAGAGATGCAGGTTTTGACACTGGAAACCAGGGAAAACATCCCTGTTCTGTCCCGGGAAAGTCACGGGGAGGAGAAGAGACTAGCGGAGTGAATAACGGCTGCGCCGGATGACTGGTGCGGTGACAAGACATGAGCGCAAGGTCCGGAGGTGAAAGAAACCCTGCCGTTACGGTGGCTACGAGAAAGCTCCAAGGACCTAAACATTAGTAACAAAGCTAAACTAATCTCTTATGTATAATGCTTTCACAGGTAAAATAATTTCTGAACAAAATTCATATTATGTGTGATACCTCATCACGCTGACATTCTCTCCTTTGGCAACGACGTGGAATATTCAGAAAACCATGTAAAATGTCAGCGTCGACTCACTATACGGACGTAGGGATGATAGATGCCGTCCTCCCCCGATCCCAACAATCTCTGTGCCAATGGCCGTGGTTCCTTCCTTTATGGTATTGACATTACAGGTACTGTCAAGGTTCGAGGTCTGTGTCTGTGCTGCCCTTAGCAGTTAGAACTATTTGAAAAAGACCTTCCTTGTCAGAACAGGGCCCCGACTCCGAGGCCCAATCGACAGGAAATTGATCTCTTGCGTCTGTCACAGAGGTATGAAGCTCTGCACGGCCGAGTGTCGTGTTACGGGCGCAGGTGCATTGCTGAGATGGCATGCTGATGGCCAGGGGGCGAGGAAGCCCTGTTCTCTGTCACAGCTGAAGACAGAAATGTTGCGAGGAAAAGGAGGACAACGGGCATGCCTCACATTCCTCAGTGTTGGAAACAATCAAAGGTGGGGGAATGAGAGAAAAATCAAATTTCTACAAAGAGATGTCAGCGGTAAATTTAATGCAGGTGCAATATTCTCCAAACAAAGGACATTTTGTTTCTCCCGTCTGTGGCTCCCTGAAAACCTGCCCCTGCATCCTCGCTGCTGTGTGTTTTTCTTTTTATCAGTGTAAGGTAGATTAAAATGTCGATACCCTTCCTTGGCAAAAGTATTTTTAATGTTCTTAGTATAACTGTTGAAGAAGTATTAACTTCCCCCAAAGCTTAGCTTCGCTGGTTGTAACAGAGCTTTCTCTACCCGAAGGTTCAATTCGTTTGTTCAGCTTCATATTTTCCTGATTGCTTACGTGTGTCACTGTGACATGGTTTTCACTTGTGTTCTTCCTCATATTTATAACAAAGATTATGAAGATTTAAAAATTAAAAACCAAACACCTTAGCTAGAGTAGCAAACATAAACCAAAAAGCAACAAAATCCCCACTGTTAGTTAAGATCAGATGAAAGATATTTTATAAGAGACATAAAGGTGCAAGTTATTTGACCTTTATTAAGCTGTCACACGCAGAATGATTGCAGAGCATGACCTTGTGATTGGTTTTGCTTAGTGCTTGCTTAGTGATTTGTAGGCTCTACTCTGCGGATAGTTTACCTGAGAAGGGTTTCCCACGCCACTCGTGGAGCTTAAGCTTGGGCCTTCCCCAGCTTTGTGAGGCCTCGGCAAGCCATGAGAGGGCATTTCAAGATTTATTGTGTAGTGGCTCATTTAACTGAGGACACATGAGCGATACGCCACAGGTGCCAGGGTGGTGTTGCTCTGGGTGAACTGGTACACTAGGCGGTAGGAGTGTTTCTGCACCAGGACAGCCAGCAATAACTGACCTGTACATGGAAGGGACTGGAAACTGTGACACCGGTTTCCATAGGTTTCTCAAAATTTGCAGAAGTATTTTCAGTCCCAGATGGCTGCCCTTTTTCATTCCAACATCCCCTGTCGAGCTCACTCCACCCACCCTTCCCACCCAAGTGGCAGTGCCATTTTGGGAGTTGGACAAATTGGGGACACGGTGTTATTTATGTTTTTCAGTCACTTCTTGGAACAGTTAACTTATTGCTAGCTCTTCTGGGGTAGAGACATTCCTATTGCCTATCGTGCCTGTCCACCTAAAGAATAACACAACAGCATCTACAGCTTATCAGTTACTGGTCCAACTGAAGGAGTCACTAGACAGGAAAACTTGAAATGCCCTCTGATTCTACAGTTCATCTATGACAGAAATTTGATAGTTTTGAAAATCGACACAAAGCTAAACACATTTAAGTGTTTAATATCATTTAAGATATTACCAATACGAAATTGTACAGTTGAAATTAACTTCTCTAAAGTGTAAATAATAAAAAAAAAAAAAAGAAGTTCCACCAATCCTGAAGGGTTGATTGGATTATCTTCCTAATGTTTCTACTGAAAATGTTGCAAAATGATTGTCCTATGAAAAGGCAATTAAAGAGCATGCAGTGGTTCACACAGTTGATTAATAAGGAAAATATGTTGCTCTTCTGAATTTTATGGTGATTGAGGTTGCCAATTTTTTAAAATTGTGGTGGTTGTAATTTTCTTTCTCATTCTAAATAAATATCCACTTTTATAACTGGTTTTGATTTTATAATTTAAATTTCCTTAAAAGGATTCCCCAAAATGTATAAACTTACATTCCCATAAAACCTAGATCTGCCATAAGATTGGCAAGAGATGTTTGGAAGAGGACTTTTATTGACCAAAAGTCCTAATTTGGGAATCAACATTGAACAATAATTATCTATCCAGTACAAGTTTCTTAACACAGTCAAGAATGTAAAGACCGTAGAATTTGAAACTTTGGATAAAAATTGGGGATTTAGAATTTAGAAGAAGGATTAAACTATCTCTAGGGCGTCTATCAGAAACCCAAGGCACCCAAGAATCCACAAGTATATTAGATACATTGTAAAGCAGACTAAATTTTCTGTCATCTATGAGAAGGAGGTCAAGCCAGCTTTATCTGACTCTAAGGATCTTTTGTCGAGAGCACTCAGCGGTGGGATTTCCCTTGCTTTATATATTATTATCTCCATTTTACAGTTTAGGAAGTTGAACCTAAGATTAACAGCATATTCGAGGTCACACAGTAAATATTAAAGATGCAAGTGAGACAGCTGTTTTGCTCTAAGCAATAAGGCAACAAACTTGAGGACAAATGCTACGTGTTAATTTTGGTGGATCAAAAAGAAAAAAAGGGACTCCCGTCATCGCTGATGCCATTGAGCCATTGAGCTGCTCCCCTCCACTTCTTTATTTAAATATAGTGCTTTTTAAAAAATTTTTTACTTATTTTTGGAGAGAGGGGAAGGGAAGGAGTAAAAAGGGAGAGAAACATCAATTCAAGAGAGAAACATCGATCAGTGCCTCTTGTACACACCCCCACCAGGGACTAAACCCACAACCCAGGCTTGCACCCAGAATGGGAATCGAAATGGCAACATTTTGCTTTGTGGGAAGAAGCTCAAACAACCAAGCCACCCTGGTCAGGGCCCTTCACTTCTTCCTATGAGATAAACCAGCTCCAATTTGGTTAAACCATAATAGTGGGATTGAAGTAAATACAGCTGGTGATCTTTCTTTTTTTTCCAGTAACAAAACATTTGGTTGAACTCTCACCACATCGAGTATTGACCATGTGCAAACCAAGGCTGTTTACTAGGAAAAATGGTGGGAACCATTGAGAATGGTAGGATCTACTACTTCTTCTTTCCTCTTTGAGCCAGTCCTACAAGAGATAAATGAGCTCAGACTGCAATTAGACCATCTGCAAGCAGAAATGAATTAACAAAGTAACTTGGCTGGGAGACACACTTCCTGAAAATGACCTGCAAACTAAGTTGAGTGAAATTCTCTTGGTTTGAGCCTTGGAGGGTTGAATGAGCTAAATTTTTCTCTATCTGAAATAAAGGACCATTTAAAAGAGGCAGTTTTAGACTGGAACCTTGGGCCATTTCCACATCTCTTCTACAAAAGTTGTATGCCAAATAGACAGAATGATCATTGGAAAAAAAATGTTACTCTAAAGGTTTGTATCCCTTTCCGAGGTTGTTTCTAATTGCCTCAAGGCACTGACCAGTAAGAGTTTAAGAAAATGATCAGGTAACAGAAGCCAGTAGATAACAGCCTTTAATGCAGAAAACTATGTCCACACAGGATCCTTGGCAATATTTACTCAAAGAATTGGCTGAAACAAATAGCCTGTAAGCCTACTAAATTTTGAGAGACTTATATTTTCTAAACAAACAAAAGAACAAACTTCCAGGATAGGAAAACATCCCCTGTGATTATTCACCCCCTAAAGCAATCCTTGGACTCTAAACTGTACTAACAGCAAACACAACCCTAAAGGTGTGCTCCTATCCTACCCCACTGCTCAGGGTGGCAGTGAAGAATAATAGACCAGAGAGACCTTCCAAGGCACTCCAGCTGGGGCTACCAGCTTAGTCAATGAAGGGTTGTACTTATTTTTATCAGCAGGATCTGATGCATGCGATGAATCACTGACTTAACTTTTATCCAAATGTGAATTTTAATTGCAACTTATGCTGTTCCTAGACCACCATTGTTGTATCGGATGTTTTAAATGTCGATAACAAAATTGTATGAACCCTTCCTGGAGACTGAACCTGCAAACTTGGCATGTCAGGACGATGCTCTAACTACCAAGGCTTCCCAGTTGTCTTGAGAGGTAAAAATCTCTTCACACATTTGACGATATTACCTAGTATAGAATAATAGAATAAATGTGTATCCGGATGTTGAGTGGCCAACACTATAGAACCTGTAGATCCCACCAAAGGATATCATATTTTCATCTTCTTTTGTAGTATAAGAACACTTTTATTTGGATAAATCATGTCAAGATAAAATATTCATCTTCCTAGATTTCCCCGTACTTAACTGCAACCCAAAAGAGGTATGCAGAAATCACAATAGGTCTTTCAGATAAATATTTAAAAGTAAGACAGACTTTACTGGCATAAGGATTTTGGCCCTTCTTGGAACATAGCTGAGGTGTATGGAGTTTCTAGAACTGTCTTGCATCCATGAGGTGAAGACCATCCTTAAAGCTTGGCCGGAAAGAAAAAAAGGAAAACCTAGGTCCCCTGTGGTGTGCGTGGCTACTGTATCAACTGAGTCTACCTCTCTCCAGACTCCTACATGAGCAAAATAAGCCACTTAATTATTTCAGTCTCTCCCAGTTTCTATTAGTTGTAGTCAAACTCATTTCTGACTGGATAAGAGCAACTCTTTGTCCCCTACTCTCAATAAAGATTTCATAGACCAGGGGAGGGCAAAGAGGAAGAAAAGAGCAATAAAATTAGTTACAACTGTGTACTTTTGAGAAAGAACTTAAATTCTGTTCCCACAACAAGAGGAATGTCAGGAAGGACCTCTAGAAACCCAAGGCAAATGTAGGGGTCCAGGTAAAGAGGAAAGTGCTTGCTGATTTTTTCTTATACGCCAATCGGTCAGGTTATTTGTTCCAATAACATATATATATATAACTTAAAGGAACGCTCAAGGTAAATATTGTATTATAGCAGCAAAAATAGGGTTCATCATTGTTTTGAATTTTTTATTCCTACTCAACACAGAAAAGCACATCCTCTGCCTTAACGTTTCTTCCTGTAGCAGGTGTGCTTTACACTTATTCAAATAAATTGGTTGAGACCTACCAAATATGAATAGTTCATTGTAGGCACAGCTACCACAGATGCAGCAAATACCAAGGAAAAAAAGTCAGAATGGAATCAACAATTTTCTTTTTCAGATGGAGAAAATACATGCTTTAAAAAAATAATTTGCCATGATACTACACGGAATATTTAAAGCGAGGTCAATTAGGAGTGTCAGGCACCTCTAGTGTCTCCCTCTGAAAATGTCGCTGTAAGAGTTAAATGAAGCTGGAACCCCATACTGAAAACCCAATTGCAACAGCTGCACCCTGAGCCCCTTCTGCAGAAAGGAAAGAAAATAAGTTTTAATTAAATTGTATTAATTGGTTTAGCTGATCTGGAAATAGAGTAAGAGCTCTGCTCCAGTTTTGTTTGTTGGCTCAAGTCCACTTATCTTTGACATGAGAATAAAGGAATGAAGCAATAAAATGCCTAGAGATGCCCTGGGAGGGACTTTTAAACTGTCCAAGGTTAAAGATGCTATCTCAGAGACGAACTTAAAATTCTGTTGCCAACTTAAAGAAGTCAGAAGTGCAAGCAAGGAAAAAAAGAGTGTGATTAGAAACCCTGCTTCCTTAAAGCTCTGCAAAGCTGCAAAGAAAAGGCAGGCATTCTTCCGCTAATAGTGAGCACTTGTTATAAAGAAAAGGAGAAGGTTGTGAAAGCGTCAGGGTATAATGACCTTATTTCAGGCCACTCAGCGTAAGTCTTCGTATATAAGGTAACTGGGATTTGTGAGTGTAGCTTCACACTTTGACGTTGCTATGTGCAAAATACATTTTATTTCCTTTAAAAACATATTTGAATTCATGATCTGTGCCAGTGTTGCAACATTTTTAAAAATAAGTGTTATTTTTAAATGTATTATTTTAGAGGCATAATACTAATACAATCTACATTTTTTTTTTGCTTTTGAGTTCTTTCAAGTTGAAAGTTTAAATATAATCTCAATTACCAGAAATCATTCTTTAAATGGCAAAATTCTGTGACACATAGAAAATACAAAGAATAGCTTGAATTTTGCTCTCCAAAAAAACATGTAGTTAAAACTTTGTGTGGAAGAAAACTCCATATGTGACAATAAACTTGCTATGGACTGAATGTTTGTGACCTCCCAAAATTCATGTGTTAAAGGCCTAACCGTAATGTAATAATATTTGGAGATGGGGTGTTTCGGAGGTAATTAGGGTTAAAAGCCGTGAAGGTAGGGCTCTCATAATGGAAATAGTACCTTTATGAGAAGAGATACCAGAGAGCTAGCCCCATCCCTCCTCGCTCTCTCTCTATCTCCCTCTCTCAGCACCCAGTGAGAAAGTGGCCAGGAAGAGAGCTCTGAAGAGAAACCAACTATACTGGTGCCCTCATTTCAAACTTCTCAGCTCCAGAACTGTGAGAAAATAAATTTCTGTTGTTTAAGCTACCCAGTTTATGGTATTTTTTATGGGAGCCTCTGCTGACTAATACAAAGTCAATGGGGAAAAAATAAATGAGTAGACCTCATTTCTAAGCAAATGTTTGTGGTAATAAGATTGTATCTCTGACTTGGTTTCTATCCATGACTGGGCTCTGAGAGGGTCTGATTATTAATCTGTGACTTCTTATCCTTCACACAGTCCTGCATGATGATGCACTTCCCCATAGCATGATAATGGCTAACAGGAAACAGCTAAATGTTGGTGACTCAGGCAGGCACTAATAGTGTGTATTTCCCATCTGTCTTGTATAGTAGGACAAACTGTGTCTCCGGCACTCAAGCCGTGTCTATTGAGAGACTTTCTACTGGAAGGCCTGTAGGGTTGGGCTTCGTGAATGGTGGCCGAATGATGGTATGAATTAGACTGGGTTCTCCACTAGGAAGAGGAGAAGTAGGAGCAGATATTGGGGTCCACATAACTCCAGGAAGGGGCCAATGCTCTGCTGGATGGAGAAACTTATGCGGCATAGAGCCAGGGGTGAAAGGAAAAAGGACAATTAATACGTAAAAGAACAAGTGCTCTCTCCTTCTTTCTTTGTCAGGTGCTTATCTGAGTTTTCACGCTCCTCTTTAAGCCTCTGCCTGGCCCAAATACCTGCACATATACACATACAGTTTTACATAGAGACACATACAGTGCCCGGAGAGGGAGTGCACCAAGTCACCACTCTCCTCTGAATGACTCCTCTGTATATGGCCTCCTCACATAATAGCACACGGCCAGCATTAAATTAATTCCATCAGCTCCTATGGGTGGAAAAAAGAGACCTTCAGTGTCACAGTATCTCATTTTCCTCCTTTCCTGGCGTGCACATTGTTACAGGAAAAGTGAAAATTTCTCCCAAATACATTTAAGGCAACTACCCGCATAGTCAGGTTTCATTCCAGCACGTGTGCTCTGCCTTCCAGATCACTCAGTCTTCCGAAAGAGCAAAATGATAAAACCCAAATACTGAAGTATCCAAAACGATCCCTTACCCCTGTGCATCTGTGCATAGTCTGTGCTGTGAGGGCAGCCACCGGTTTCCCCCTTTCCTCCTGTTCAGGGCTGAGGGTCAGCTTCTAAGGGTAATTGTTGAACAATGTGTCCTTTTTAAAAGAAATGTACTCCTATGCTATAAAAATATTAAAATATTACCTTCATTTAATTAATGCTACATAATATATGACAGTAGACCCTTCAACAGCGCCAGTTTGAACTCTGCAGGTCCACTTATAAAATCTGTGTCAGTGGACCCACACAGTTCAAACCGATGCTAGTCAAGGGTCAACTGTATTTTTGATCTTCAGTTGGGAATCAAAGGATGTGAAGGGTCAACAGAAGTTATATGTGGATTTCCCACTGCAAAGGAGGTCAGTGTCCCTAACCCTTGTGTTGTTCAAGGAATCAAGTGTACTCCGAAACTTAGCAGCTTTAAAGAACACATGTTCACTATTTCATAGTTTTTTGGGAGTCTGGGCCCAGATTAGTTGGGTCTTGTTTCATGTTCTCTAACAGGGATTCAGTCAAAGTATTAGATTGGGTCTGCATTCTCATTTGAAGGCTTAGCTGAGGAAGGCTCCACATCGAAGCCCAATCAGTAGTTGTGGCAGTAATCCTCTTCTGACGGGTCGTTGACTGGAAGCTGCCCTCAATTCCATGCCAGGTGGGCTTCTCCTAGATGTCAGCTTGTTCATCAAAACATGCAAGTCAAGAAGTGATGCAGTCTGCTAGTGAGATGGAAGTCATGATCTTTTGCAATCTAACTGTGAAAGTGACATCCCATCATCTTGACTATATTCTGTTGGTTAGAAGCAAGTCCAGTCCATGCTCAGGAAGAGAAGATTATAAAGAGGTGTGCATTCCAAGAGGTGGGGTGCAGGGGGCATGGATCATCAAAGGCCATCTTAGAGGCTGTCTATCATACTAATCAAAGAAAATTGAGAAAATGCAGAAAAATTTTATATTGCTTCTTTTCTTTCTAGTCTTTCTTTTATGAATAAGTTTTTTTTAAAAGACTTTAGTTATTATCACATTCTGTACATAAATCCTGCTTTAAAAAAATTGACCATTAAATTCAATTTGCTTATTTATTAATTAGGTGATTTAATTTAATGTAAAGACATTTCCATATTATAGCACTTTCTCTTTAAAAATATAATTTTAGTGTTTGAATTAAGATCCATCAAGTGGTTTATTATTTATTTAAACACCTCTCTGTTGCTGGTATTTTCTCATTATTTTCATATTATAAATAGTCACATTGGGCATCTTTGTTCACTTACTTTTTCCCTTCTAGTTTGGTATTTCCTTATAATGCATTCTCAGAAGTTGTTCTTAAAAGTAAGGATTATGTTAAAGTCATCTGATAAATACTCTGAGCCATTTCCAACATCCCCAGTATTAAAATAATATGGTAGCAGGTGATAGATGAAACTTCAGGCAGATCAATGACATAAGGGAGGTGCTAAGAGAGGTAATAAGTGATATCTCAGAAGTCAGTAAAAACATCATAATGGAGAAAATGGAGACAGGGAAGAGGCAGAGACAGGGAGGGATGATTGTTGGTATTAGAAAGTCTGAGTAGATGAGGGAAACAATCATTGAACTAATGTAGTAGATGGGATGCCAGTACATAAAGACACTAGACAAAAGAAATGAAGATGAAGATAACAGATGAAGAAGACAAATGAAGATGAAGAGGAAGGATTCATAGGTTACCCAGCTAAATACTCAGGGGTGGGTCAATATGTTTGATATTTAGCTATTTATGATGAATGTGGGCACTTTGTTATGGGAACAGGTCAGAAGCAAGCTGCTAGGTCAGAACAAGATTAAGCAATGTTTTAATGCTGATTAATCTGAACTATTAAAATAGTGCTCCTTCAGTTCCCTCAATAACAAAAGGATCGTTTCCAGCATCTAAAATTTGGCTGAGGGTACTGATGGGGTTTAATTGGAGAGTGGATGAATGAGGAACGGTTAGGGGACTAATGCTGATACTGTCAGCAAGGATCACTGTGGATGACAGGAAGAAAGGAGCTGTGAAGTGCTCAAAGGAATATGTCAAACTTTATGAATTAGAAATAAAGAATTACCTAATTTTTAAGAAATTTAATTTCAATCAGGCTCTTGTATGGATTTCTAAACTTTTTTTGACCTTAATTTGGTAAATGAGAAATGGAAAAAAATGACCACCCATGTATGTGGATTTTGCACAAAATATCATGAAATTTATCCCTGGGGAAAGGAAAGATAAACAGCTTTCAGAGTGTGTTTAGAATTCTGATGGCAAGTATGTTTTGGCATCAAATACAACAAAAATAAAGAATAACTTTATATATTGGTTAGCAAGATCTAGCTAGAAGAATAATTCAATTGATTCATTTTATTTCTCCTTAAGGAGGTAAAACAGTAGTGGCAATTATAATTAGAATTCCATTTCTCTTTAAACAGATCTTTGGTGGAGAAAATAAAGCTCTAAGAGAAAAGCCTCCCTGCTCCCCATATCTCTCAGGACAAGGCAAGGAGAGAGGGACCAGGGATGAGCTTGTCCTGTAATATGATAAAAGGTCTGAGCCCAGCTCACGGACCGAGGCTAAGAGTTTGAGATTCCAGCCACAGTGTTTGGATGCTGCCGCATGGAGACCAAATGCTCCTCTTTCATCTCTTCCCCCACAGGAAAGAGGGGAGACCACATAACTGAGCTGCAGTCCGAGAGAGGCCAATAATATCCCATTTGGAATTCTCCCATCCATCCCACGGAGAACACCGCCAGTTCATGAGGGTGTCCTCCCTTGGACTTTGGATAAGAGAATGAAAGGTAGGTATTGGTATGATTTCTTTTTTTGTTCCCCAACCCAAATAAATAAACTGTTTTCATTGTTTGTAGGGGCCTGTTGCAAAGACTGTCCAATTTGGCAGAAATCTTTTGTGGAAACCTATTGCTCTGACTGCTTAATACAGTAAAATCCTGTGTGTGAATGGACCAGGAAGAATTAAATAAAGCTTCTGTAAAATACTCTTTCTAGTTCAGAGGTCAAGTATACAACAATCCATAGGAAGAACTTGGACTTTATGACAAAGGCAAAAGAAACTGCTATGCAAACAAATTTGCTTATGTGGCCAGTCAAATATTGAGAACAAAAATTAAAGTATAGGCTGATTCTCATTTAGAGATTTTAATAGGATCACCTAATACAAGTTATAATTATAGATCATTTATTACTTGAAACTGATAGCACTAAGGTTCTGTGTCATACAGTATCCCTAAAGGTAAATTCAGTGCCAGGATGCTCAATAAAATTTTATTAAATGAATGTTTGAATGAATACATTCTAATTCTTTTTTTCTTTTTTACCGAATTTATTGTGGTGACATTGGTTAATAGAACTATATAGCTGTATATGGTATTATGTGTTCACCACCCCTAGTCAAGTAAACCATATATATTCTTGATCCAGTTTGCCACATAAATATTTTGTCAAATTTAAACCTTACCAGGATCTCTTCTCATTCTTTTTCAGTACAGAGAATTCTCAAGATCTAAATGATAAAAGCATATTTATCATGACTTAAGAACATTGTACTTTTCCTTACATCTAATCTTGACTAATTCTCACATGTATTTCAGAAATATGAATAACGCCTTCATGCAATTCATATAAGGCACAGAAAATAGGTATCATCATTTCTGTTTTAATGACAGATTTTGAGGTTAAGATGACTCATGAACAGCTGAGCAGCCAGTCAGGAGGAGAAACCAAAATAGAACGGAAACGCCTCCATTCCCACCCCCAGGCTCAAACCTCCAGCGCATCCTCCTTCGTTGATCGAAGCGTGATGTGCCTGGGAGTGAACTGTGAAGTGCTTCCTGCAAGTTAATGAGCTGCGGAAGGAAGGGTGGGCTATCCCTGGGGGTGATTAGTGAGCACAACTCACTCTCAATAAAGCTGGTAAAAATGGAATCCAAGGAGAGCTTAGAAAAGCAGCTCCTTGAACGCTGAACTCCTTTTATTTGGAGGAGGATGATTCATTTACCTTTTACTGACTAATTTTCAGAAATCGCCATCCAAGTCACTTAAACTGAATAATTTTTACATCCCAGAAAATATAACCTTAAAAGGCAAACTATGTGTCGTGTTAGTTCATCTTGTTCATTAGATCCCATATATGAGTGAAATCATATTGTACTTGTCTTTCTCTGACTGACTTATTTCACTTAGCCGAGAGAGCAGGCTGACATCTGTTGGGGGTGGGGAAGGGGAAGGGAATGAGCAAAAAGAAAGGAAAGAAAAACTCGTGGACCCAGAGAAGTGTGGTGATTTGGAGGTGGGGTGGAGGAGGGGGGAGGTGGAGGAGGGGATGGGGGTATAAATGGTGATGGACAGAGACTTGACTTGGGGTGGTGAACACGCAATAGAGGGTGCAGATGATGGGTTGCAGAATTGTGCACCTGAAACCTGTATAATTTTGTTAACCAGTGTCACACCAATAAAGTCAATAAAAAGGAAAAAAATGCAAACTACTTCGTGTTTTGGATGGGCAGAACCAGCGTGTTTTACTCTGTGGGGAAAATTTTTTTTTTAAATTAAATGAATTTCTCTGATTCTTTTATCTACATAAGAAAAGAATAGTAAAGCATGCTTCCATTTACTTTCACAAAGCAATCAACAATAGAATGTAGCAGATGCCAGTCACTCTTTGACTTGCAAACCAATGATTCTGGGGATTTTTAAGGAGCTTGAGAATATTCTTAGAATACTTAAGGAGCTTAAAGGTAACATTTACAATGTGTTTAAAAAATATTAACAATCATTCTGTAGCCACAAACAAAATGGCCTGAGTAGATGAATTTAAAATTACCTCTGTAACATATTTGATAAAGTTCAGATGCTCCTTTCCCTCCACCATCCAATGCAAACAACGATGTTGTCCAATGCAAATACTGGTTTCCACTACCCGGAGTCTTTCCTTTTCTTACACCTCCGTAACTGGAGGCACACCAGTCTATCTTACTTACTGAGGCTGCTTTCATAATTCCAGTGGGCCGGGTCCTAAGAGAAATTTTATTACTGTTTTCTTCTCTATCAAGTACTTTGCCACAGTACTATAGCTTACAGCAAACCACACTAGACAAACAGGAGAAAAAGATAGCTATTAAAGCTTAATTCGCCCCAATTTTTCTATTCCTATTACTGGCCATGCCACAGTCACATTATTATTTAATCGCCTCTCACATCCTACTTGTTTGATGTTTTTCTGTTCTCCTCTCAGTGCCTATGGTTCTTTGTGTTATTAATTGCACTACTCCCTGCATCTAAACTTCTAGGGTTTATGCTCTCACATGTCCAACCCTCCTACCTCCTTTTGAAAAACAAACATGAATACAAAGCAGTCAAGCCACTGGATATAAGGAGAGGAGCCTGTGAACGAGAGAGACGCTTACAGGATAGAAACCAGACATGTTAAACTCACATTTGGCCATAAAGAACAGCCTGGGTCCGATAGAAGGACTTCAGCCAAAACAGAAGGTTCTTGTGGTGAGACAGCTGATATGCTCAGGCAGTTAAAACCTCTCTGCTCCTTCCTATGGGCACCTGGATGCCAGAGGCTTGCAGAGGAAGAGTCACTGAATAACGATTCCTTAGAGTTTTCTGTGTGCTATTCAGAGGCCTTACAGGCGGCACGTGGCTCTGGACACAATGATTTCAGTTTCTTGAGCAAACTCAGATACAATAGGAGGGAGAATGCTTCCCTGCTTATTCTGAACATCATCCCATCAAAGTAAGGCCGTGTCGTCAAGTAATGTTTTCTAGGGAGTGTTAGTAAAATATGACATTTTTCCTGTGTAATCTAGCAAGTAGGAGTTTCAATTTTCTCCAGTGGCTTCAACAACCCTATAGAGGGTGGGGCAAAAGTAGATTTATAGTTGTGAGTACATGAAGCACAGAGTTTATTCTTGCATTATTATTTATTATTGTATTATTTTCCATATGAACAATGGTAAACCTACTTTTGCCACACCGTGTATACACATATTATCCTTGGGATTAACCCAGTGGAAAAATTATATTTGGTCCATGGAATTGTTTTAAAGTCCCTGTATCCAGACAAAATTTGATAATAATTAATTTCTCTTTGGAAGCTATGAGCACAATGTGGATCCTAAGAAACTTTACTTAATGATATCTTAATTATGATTAAGGTAAAACCTAATGAAGTCAGCAGTATCTAGAGTAATTCTACTGCAAGAAACAGGTTCTTGGGGCTCTTCTTGTGTTTCCTATTTTGTCCCGCGGAGCTTTGCTGAACCTAAACTTTTGTCGGGCTAATACACCAGCTAGGTATTCTCACTTCTGTTTATCAAAAAGAGGAATTCGATGTCATAGCTGATGTATCAACAAAGTGGCAATGTTATATGGAGGGTGAGCTTCTGAATGAAATGTTCCCTGGAATGATAAAGTTGTCACGGACCAACCTCTAGAAACTCTTACCTGGGCATCTGTGAAACCTGTGGAGAGGACCTTGGAAGATGGGCAGAGTGTCCAGGGAATACCCTGAAAGTATATGCCAAATAATGTCATATCATTCACAAAGGGGCGCATGGCCCAAACCTGTTCAAACTTGGCATCCAGAATTTTCTCACTTTATTTTTACCTTGTGCTGTATTTTTTAAACCAATTATTTTTCTAGAGATGTGCTATGACTTCTCCCGCTGTCATTTCTTCCCCATTCACTTCAGCCTACTCCTACGAACGCTCATTTTCCATTCACTCATGTTTGCCAAGAGTCCTGATTTGAGTGCAAAAGTAAGAAAAGTGAAAAGAAAATAAGATCCATTGCTTTAAGAAGCTGACGTGCTAGGGAGGGGGATGGTCAAACCTAGTAAACAAACAAGATCACTTCAGAGAGTAGTAAGTGAGTAAAATAAATAAGCTAATAAGTTTGAAAGTAACTGGAGACATCTTTACATAAGATAGTCAGGAGAGGTCTCTCTGAGAAGAAATCATTTGAATTAACATTAGAAATGTGAGCTACATCTACCTTTGAGGAAGTTAAGATAAAATAACACCAGGCAGAGTAAATACTAACACCAAAAGCCTTGAAGAGAAAAAGGATCTGTTGTACCTGAAGGACAGAACAAAGACCTGGAACCTAATACGTGGTGGGAGAGGGTACTTGATGAAACTAGGGACAATGGTGGAGGCCAGATCTTCTAGAATATTGTAAGCCATGGGAAAGAGTTAAATTTGTTTTCAAATTTATTGGAGATTCTTGAAGTGTATTAACCAGGGAAATGATCTGGTCTAACTTACAGTTCTGGAAGATCACTCCATTTTCTGTGTGGAAATGGATTAGAGGGTAGGGAAAGCAGAGAAACCTGTGTGGAAGCTATTCGAGTTATTGAGGAGGAGTGGCTGTGAAGAGAACAATGACTGTGAAGAAAAAATGAATTAAATGGATCCAAGGTGTTTTTGAAGAGCTTATTTGAAGTTTAGACCCCGGGCATGGTGGAAGGGTAGGTATCAATAATTTTGTTTTGAGCCATGGCGGGTGTGGCTGGGTTGAATGCCAGCCTATGAATCAAAAGGTCACTGGTTCGATCCCAGGTCGATATTTCTCTCCCTCTCTTTCTTTCTCCCTTCCCTTCTCTCTAAAAATAAGTAAAATCTTAAATAATAATAATTTAATTTTGAGCGTTTACAGGGATTGTGACACTGTTTTCTGAAACGATGCAAACAGCTTTGGAGGAATAGAGGAACGACAGAATCAATAGCTACCTTAAATTTGATATGTTACCACAAGTGATCAGAGATGAAACCAGGGAAAGGCTTCCAGTCTGATGAGTCATCAGCCCACAGGTGCTCTTAAAGTCCATAGACCTGGCTACTATCATCTGAGATGAAGGCCAAGGACAGGGAGCATGGAGGTCAAATAGATTAAGATAAAGAGCCAACATAGTTTTTTGAGAAACAAACTATTATGTATATTGCAAAAAAAAAAATAATAAGTGAATACTACAGGGTAGGGCAAAAGTAGGTATATATGAATAACACTGAATTAAACACTTGAAATGGATAAATGGTATGGAATGTGAATTGTATCACCATAAAACTATTTTGAAAAAGAACAAGAAAGGCAGAAGGACTTGCCAGAGCGATCTCTATGATGTACTGTGATCCCAACCTCGAAGCTCTTAAAAAGCTCTCGAGTCATGCAAGAATCACTATGGGCCAGAATCCTGTGCCCTACCAGGTACCCCTTTGAGCTGTTCTCTCTTGAACATTGAACCATGCCTAGGCAGCGTATGTTATCAAAGAATGAAGGGGGGAAATGGGCTTCAAATTTTGGTAGAATGTGTCCCTGGGACTTTTAGGCAGGGATTTAACCTGGTATGTTTGGGTTAGAAGGAAGGGGTGTGTTTGCGGGATGGGGGGGAACTCATAGATAACCTCAGGCTTCAACCCCCCTGAAGTTGTATGTCAGTTGTAAACATGTGGTTAAATGAAGTATTCTGAAAAGAGACACTTTTATCATAGTTTCAGAGGAATCAATTGCTCCCTGTACCCACCCCCCTGAAAGAGGACAACTTTAAATTTTTGAAATATAAAATGCAGAGTATTTTTTAAATGTCATGCCCTAGTTTATACCCATTATGTTTCCCTGGTTGGCGGAGGAGAAGTGGAGGAAGGACATGAAGGGAAAAGCGAGGGAGAGGGAGAGGCAGAGAGAGAACGCTAATTCTCAGTTTCTGAAAACAGGAAGCATCATTTCCTAAAGCATAATCTAAATCAGAGTCGGTAGAGCAGGAAGGGCTGATTGAATGTGCTTGTTCTCTCTTCTTTTCCTGTAATCATTTTAGGACAGGGTATGGTTTACAGGGATAAGCATCCACTCTGATGAAGCAAATGAAACGAATGAGAAAGCCATACTTGAGCTAAACACTGCAGACCAATGTTACCCCTCCTCACCCTCTCATTGAAGATGCCTGCCACATGAATGATTCATGGTGAACCATCAACTCAGCACAGTCACTCTGCAGAACACCAAGGGTTTGCTTACACATAATTACTCACAACTGAGTAGGAGGAAATCCCTGTCTCGGATCATGGAAGATAATGGAATTCCAACTAAGGATGCCTTGGCAAAGTAGAAGTACTTTCCCTTGGACCTTTGAAATCCTTAATGAGTTGAATCATGTCAAGTAACAAAATAAACAAGGCTGAGAAACATCAGTTGGGTTTGGTCCAAAGTCTAGCCTGCTTAAGATTGGGCTTCCCCCCATCATTGCTTACACATTATACAGTTTTCTATCAGCCAAGCCTGTGGTTTTAGTTCATTTTTTTTTTCTTAAATCAGATTTCAAAAGCCAGGCACTAGCTGATGGTAATTAGTAGGCATTGGTTGAAGTTTATTCTTGCCGTTCTTCCCAGGCATGCATAATTTTTGTGAAGAGAAAAGAAAATCCAATTATCCCCAAATCCAGCCAGTGTGGCTCATCTGCTCTTGTGTTAGATCTTTAGAAATGGTTCTTAACAATCGAAAGGAAGACATATGGTACTTGAGAACAGCATCTTGTAACCTTGTTTATAACAGTAAGAAAAAAAGCCTGGTCTCCTGACCATTTACATCCCTCTTTATGAAAAATCCGACACAAGAAATATCGATCCTGTAAAACATGTGATATAGAGGCTTGCTCATAGTATAAAGAATTTATTGGTGATTTTATTTCTAGGCACCCTCTTACATTTTAAAGGATCCCCTTAAAAATGCTTGACCTGAAATTTTCCAGGAACACTTATACAATGCAAACTAGAAACATCTGATCTAATGTTGGAGGACTCAGATTATTCAAATCAAGGAAGGTAGGAATTTCTACTCAACTTTACAAAGGTTAGGTCTATGACAATCCAGTAAGTTATCTCAATATTGATATTACTTTTTGAAATGGTTAACTTTGGAAACTTCATTGGTCTTTGAGTTCTTACAAATGTTTTAGTATTACAAAAGTAAATATTAAATAAAATTTGGTAATAAAATATAATTTTTATCATTTGGATAAAAATGTTTAGGCTATATATTTCTCCTGCACAATTTGCCTTTAAGAAATAAACATGACATTAAAGGTAAGCCTTTAAAATCCAAAGATGATTTTTATCATTTTTTTCTCAAGAAATTTTTTTTCTTGCAAGTGAAAACTGAAAAAAAAAACCAAACAGGTATAGTTGACATTCATAAATTAGCTTGCATTGAACTCTTCTGATAAAAGCATTGTTCAATTATACTTTGCATGTACAACCAATTTTCATCTCCAACCTTGTTCCTGAGTAGATAACTTTTGTGTTCTGATAACTTCTTGTCACAGATTCGCAGAAAGCTCCCAAAATGGCAAGATCCTCTTTGGCCCTCTGCAGTAGAATTTTTCTATTAAATGTGTAGCAAGACATTGATTATGGACAGAATTCTCTAATTAATAAATGCTTTTCTCTTTGTCTGGGTAATTGTTTGATCATACCATCTGTCTGCTGAAGGACTTCTACAAGCCTCTGACACTTTACAAAATGAAGTCCAAATTCAATAACATTGTTCTCAAGGCTCCCGCCATGGCACCTTGCTGTGTGTGTTCACTTTACTTCCCTGTGCAAGTCAAAACCCATCTTCTTTTTCAGTCAAGGCAGCCTTCTTGCATTCATGTTGATTTCCCCCTCCAAGCCCAGGTTCTACCATATCTGGCACCCATTCATCTTTTCATCCATCCATTCAGCCTATCTAATCTAATGAAGACACAGATGGAATCAGGTGCTACCCTGGGCATCATGGGAATAGAAAGGTGACTTAAATTGAGTCTCTGTCTTTGAGGAACTTACAGTTTAGGGTGGAACATGGACATGTTAACAAATATATAACATAATACAAGATAGTAAGGGCATTTGAGATTTAATTAAGGAAGAGACTTATTGAAGGAAATAACATAACCAGAAGTGGTTATAGTAGAGTTGAACCTTGAAGGGTAAACAGGAACCTATCCCAAGCATTTGAATTTTGTATGGTAAATTCATTAATATCAATTATAGGTCTTCAAAAATATTTGTTAAGAGCTAACAAAGTTCTAAGCTAGATTTTTTAAAACAGTTTTCTTCCCTAACTTTTACAACAGCCTTATGAAGTTGGTAAGGCTATCGTGCTTTCCAAATAAAATACAGATTCAAAGGAAGTTGATCCATTAATCTGAAGATCTGAAGCCCTATCCATTTTTCTGGCCCCAAGGCCTTTGTTCTTTCTACTTGGCCTTCCTCCTCTCTATCGTCTTTTGAATTTCCTGACTGCTCCTCTCACAAAGTGAACTCAGAGCAGATACTCGACAATAATTATTTACTGATAAAGTGAAGCATGTAACTTTGATGCCAAAATTTTAATACAGATTTTTCAAACACTCCAACAGCTCCTAAACTGGGCCATTATCCCTCTAAATTGGATCCCTGGCCACTTCGCTGTCTTTATATTTCCTCAATCATGGCTGAACTGCTTGCCTGTGTGGAAACAAAAGCATGCAAACTTGAAGCAGCTAACAGTGCCCAGTGTTGAAGAATCTCACCCCTGAGCTAGTGTGAGAGGAGTGTTAGGAGGCAGAAGGAGGGAGGGGACAAGGCCACAGCCCTACGGGAAATTCTCAGAAGCCCCTTCCCTTTTAGACAACTACTACCATCTACTCTGCAAGTTTCCTCCACAGCCCTAGTTCATGGTGTGAGATCTTTTGATTGCTTAAGTGCTACTTTCAGAGCTTCAAGGCCACCTCAGGGATTCTAATTTCTCTGACTGTATTAATGTATCTCTTGAATGACTGTCTTCCAGAAGGAACTGAAACTCTTTCATTCCCTGCCAAGGTTTCCTGGGTCTTTATAGGTAAGCACATATGTGGCAGTCTATAGGCAAGTAGTAGGGTAGTGACTGGGAAGAAATGCTCTCCTTCCCTTTCAAAGATGTTCCTAGAGCACTCCATTGACCCTTGTTGCTAGAATGATGACAAGACATTTCTGGGTGGGCTGGTGCATTTCCCACAATGCGTTCTCAGATGCTTTCCATGAGTGACTCAGGCAAGGGTCAGCTACTTAGAATTCTGGGGCAGAGGAAGCTAGAAAGCTGTAATCTGCTCAGCATGAGTGTGCTTGCTTGGATAAAACAGGGTGAATAACACTGTACTGAAGGTGACTTGTTCAAGGAGAAGCCAGGGAGCAGGAGTCAGGCTCTCTGACTTAAAATGTGGGCAGGTGAGCTAACTGATCGGGGTCTCCATTTCTAATTTGTGAAAGGGGAAAATTAATGCCTATTTTTCCCACTTGACTGTAGCAGTGGGAAAGGGCATGTGCAAAATCAGATTGATTATTATTTATTCAATGTTTGATGAAGAAACATTCATTTAATCATTGGAAAAGGTGCCTGAAGAAAAAAAGAGAGATTGTTCAACCTCTGTTTAGTGTCTGGTGCTAGGGATACAGTAGTAAACAGATGTGATCTTGCCCTCAGGGGCACACATGGTACTTTAGGAGGCAGACACTAAATAATTAATTACACATTTAATTATACAATTAAAATTGTGATAAGTACACAAAAGAAAATTATGGCATTACAAGAATGAATAAGAACAGAACAAGATTTAGTCTAGTTTCAAGAAGAGGTTCTGTATGGCAATGGCATTGCAGTTGAACTACGAAAGATGAAAGATAAAGGTGAAGTGGCAGAGATATGGGAGATGCCTTTTAGGAAGAGAAGGTGCTGTAGGCAAAGGTCTGTGAGGCAGAAAGCACCTGGTGGGAATACAGAATTGAAAGCAGGCCTTTGGAGCCGGAACAAAAAGAACAAGGGACAAGGAGAAAGGTATAGATAAGGCTGAGAGATGGGGGATCAGCTCTAAGAAGGCCTTGTAAGCCATGGTGAAAATTTGGAATACTTATTTTTAGAAAAATGAGAAGCCTCACAAGCTACAAATAGGAGAAAATATTTGCAAGCCATATATCTGATAAGGGATAAATTTCTAAAATATATAGGGAACTCCTACAACCCAATAGAAAAAAAGTAAATACACGAATAAACCAATTAAAAAATAGACTAAGGACTTGAATAGACATTTCTCAAAACAAAACAAAACAATACAAATGGCCAACGGATATATGAAAAAATGATCAACATGCTAGTCATCAGAGAAATGCAAATAAAACCACAATGAGATATCACCCCGTACCTGTTAGGGTGGCTATTATGGTGGGGGCGGGGGAGGGAAAGGCAAGTATTGGCAAGAATGTGAAGAAATTGGAACCCTTGTACTCTCTTGGTGGGAATGTGAAATAATGTAGCCAGTATGGAAAACAGTGTGGAAATTCTTTAAAAAATTAAAAATAGAACTATCATATAACCCAGCAATTCTGCTTCTGGGTACTTATCCAAAAGAATTGGACTCAGGACCTTGAAGAGATATCAGCACTCTCATGTACATTGCAGCACTAGTCACAATAATCAAGATACGGAAATAACCTATGTGTCTATCAAAGGATGAATGGAGAAAATGTGGTATATAAACAAAATGGAATATCATTCAGTTTTATAAAAGTATTATAAAAGAAGGAAATCCTGAAATATGTGGCAATTTGTTCCACTTATTCATTGCATTCATTGGTTGATTCTTGTATGTGCCCTGATGGGGAATCAAACCCACAATGTTTGCATATTGGGATGAGGCTCTATCCAGCTGAGCTTACTCTGCACAGCTGTGGCCCAAAGTGGCAATATGGATAAGCTTCGAGGACATTAAGTTAAGTGAAATAAGGCAGTTACAGAAGGACGTTTACTGTATGATTCCACTTATATGAGGAATCTAAAACAGTTGAACATACAGGAGTAGAGAGAGGAATAGTGGTTGCCAGGGTTTGGGAGAAGGAGGGAACAGGAAGTTGTTCAGTTTTAGTTATGCAAGATGAATAAGATCTTGCATAACTTCAGAGATATGCAGTACAACACATGCCTATAGATAATGATACTCTATTGTACACTTAAAAGTCTGCTAAGAGCATAGATGTCATGTTAAGTGTTCTTGTCACAATAAGTTTTTTTGAAAGACAAAACAAGAAATGAAAGTCTTTAAGGGGTTTTAACGAGAATGGCATGATCAGGGTTTTGTGTGTGTGTGTGTGTGTGTGTGTGTGTGTGTGTGTGTGTGTGTTTTTTATTTTATTTTATTTATTTATTTTTTTGATCACACTGAACACATGGTGGAGAATGAATTACGCAGGCATATGAGGGCAGGAAGGGACACCAGAAAAGATGATTGAAAACAGACTTCCAGTTTCTTCCTGCTATACGACAGGAATGCACGTTCTACATTCCGGGGCCCTTTTATGGCCTTCCCTCTTGGACAGACTCTGAAATTTTTGTCTGCCTATACACATCTCGTCAGACCTAACTGTCCTATATTTGATTCCTTTCAAATCTCTGCATGATAGAAGAAAGTGTCATTACTTTTTGACATAATGTTGATGGGTGGTAAGCTCATCTTCCCAAGCAACCTAGTGGTTTTACAACATCCCATAACTAACTTTTCTGATCACACATTTATTAAACAAATATAATGTAATTGTAGAGACAAATTAAAGATAATAAAGAGATTATATCAATTAATACACTTTTAGTTTCAAGAAAGAGAAATCTCTCATAATAAAAAATCTTGAGGCACGGTGACTCCAAGTTGATTAATTTGTTGGTTTATCATCATTTTAAGGACCTAATTCTTTTCTTTTTTTTTTTTTCCCACTTTGCTGTCCCCAGCATTTGGCAAACTCTCATGATGTTCACGGCTGTTCATGTAGCACCTTTGCAATCACATGCTACCAGTCCAGAGCCAGAAAAAGAGTTTCTTTTTTCTAGATGCATCTCCTTGAGTGAAAAGAAACCTTTTTCAGAAGTTGCCCAGCCAACTTTATTTATGGCTCACTAAGTCATTCACAGGAGAATAAAATTCCTATGGATTTCAATTCATTAACTTGCTTATCCTAAACTTATTAAAATTCTCATTCTAGCAGCAGAATTGAAGACAGGTTTTCCTGAACCAAGAGGCTTTGGTGAGTCCCTAGATATGCTCAAAATCTTCTTCTAAGGAAAAAGGAGAAATGGCTGCAGAGGGCTAAGACAGCAATAGAGTCTGCCACACATAGAAAAATTAAAAGTGAATCACAAAACAAGTGAGCAAATGAAGATTTCCAAGTGTTGTCTCTAGACCTGAGTTTGTTAGAAGTGTAAGTTCTGTCGCCTGTCCCTGGCCTACTGGACCAGAATACTTGGTAGTGGGCCAGTCATCTGTGTTTTGAAAAGCTTACCAGGTGACTGTGATATATAAGAAGGCTTGAGAAGTACCGTTCCAGAGTTAGAGAACATACTAGAAGGTTAAATGACACCAAGCAAGGAGTAAAAAATATGGGTCAGGGGTGTGGGAGAGAGATCAGGCCTTGGACATTTGACAGCCCAGTGAAAACACAGGCCTCGTAGCAGGCCTAGTAAAGGAGACATTTTGCAAGGAAAACATTTACCATTCTCTAAATCTTACTACCTTTCTTGTCTACCAGTAGAACCCATCCTGGCTGCTGGCATAAGACAAATGGGTAAAGACAAGAAAAATATTCTGCAAACACTATGTAGGGAAAGCTTAATGAATAATTCATTGAGAACAGTACCCAGGCATGAAAGGGTTTGAGTAAGTTTAGAATTTGGGAAATTGATAGTGAATTCTGGAACATAAATATGAAAATGAAAAAACAGAGTACTGCAAGGCATGCTATTTTACAGATCCAGAATAACAATTATAGGTTCTTTCTCTGGACATTCCCAGAATGTTGATCAAAGAACGCTTGATACAGCTGCAAACAGCTGGGGCAAAAAAAAAAAAAAATCTTTATGAAGATTTCTATTCTAAACAAGTACTTTTGTGAAGGTGATTTGTAGGGGAGGGTATACAAGTTTACTTGTATTTTCTCTATTTGTACATGTGGAAGCCACACCCTTACTGTGGATATTGTTCAGATAAACACATTAGGCTCTTTTGTAACAGGTTGAAGTGTCTTAAATATGAAATGTAGCGACATGAAAGCATGTAGTTACTGTCCTGAATACCTTCCTAGGCAAGTCACGTGGAACGGAAATCTGAGGACTTCTGCTGTGCTGGCACATCGCAGCATTATGGCCCACTACATCTAACCATGAAAGACCTGATTTGGAAGAAAGGAAAAGGGGAAAACAGACTTCACTAGGGATTTGTTCATAGTTATAAGGTTAAAAAAACCCAAACCAGCTGGGTTCACATAATAAGAATAATCATTTCCAAAAAGTGCCTTGGCTAGCCTCAACCCTATTCAAAGTGCAGCATACAACATCGGTTTGCCCATGACTTTGAGATTTTCTTTGGACTTCATCTTAGGCTGTGGTTCTCAGGTTTTTGTGTGCAGTAGAATCACCTAGAGGGCATGAACAAAAACTTTTGATTGATTCTTATGAACAAAAACTTTTGATTCTATAGATCAGCAGAGGGCTGGAGAATTTTCATTTTTGACAAGTTAGAAATTCTGTGAGTTTAGGACCGCACTTTGAAAAGCACATAGTACTATTTAAGACTTTTGAAGTTAAACTATTTTTTCCTGTATTTCCCATTTTCCTTGACATCCCAACGCGCGTGCGCGCGCGCACACACACACACACACACACACACACACACCATGAGACCTAGAAATTGCTCCATCGTCCAGGAATCTTGAGATTATTGACACCTGAGGACGGCTAGAGATATGGTGGTAAACAAATGTGTTCTTGCCCTTCACGCCAACCACACAGTACACTTAAAATATTGAAAGCGCAAAGAAGGAAGGCTCACCAGTGTGACCATTCTTTCTTGTTTACAAACCAGAGGAATGAGAGCTTTTAAAATTCAAACAGAATATAGGTATTATATTAGGAAGCAAATAAGGAAAGAAAGACAAGCATAACCAAAAATTAGTC
Organism: Pteronotus mesoamericanus; assembly: GCF_021234165.1. Taxonomy (NCBI): domain Eukaryota; kingdom Metazoa; phylum Chordata; class Mammalia; order Chiroptera; family Mormoopidae; genus Pteronotus; species Pteronotus mesoamericanus. Next base: position 33,807,589 of record NW_026555285.1, on the reverse strand, counting down.
TGTAAATAGCTTTAGAGGATAGCATGGGACTCTAACAGAAGATTGGAGATATAAAGTCCTGGAAATAAAATTTCCTAATAATACCTAAAAATTGGGGCAAGCCATGATACACAGTTTATTATTATTTTAAAAAGGATGGTCAGAATTTTACCAAAGATGGCTGAAGCGGGACTAACTAAAAAAATTAGTGACAAGAATGAGGTTATAGGCATTTTTTTAAATATTGTGATTCTGAAGTTTTTCATTTGTAAGCAAAAACATAATAGTTGAAGAACTATACATGTAAAGAGTAACCATTTACAAATGTAAAATCTAATTTTTAATACAATTTTTATTTAAATACAAAGGGATAAAAGGTAAATATAGAGCCTCGGGTAGCATGGCTCATTGCATTCAGTGCTGGCCTGCACGCCACAAAGACACTGTTTTGATTCCTGGTCAGGCCCTATGCCTGGGTTGCGGTCCAGGTCCGACTGGGGGCCTGCGAGGCAGTGTCTCTCACTTCCCAATGTTTCTCTCCCTCTCTTTCTCACTCCTTTCCCCTCTCTCTGAAAATAAATAAATACAATATTTTTAAATGTTAAATATAGGATATTTAGAAAATATGATGAAATATTTAAAATCTTATCCATAGTCTCACTGTCCAAATATAAATGTTAATATTTTGCCATATTTTAGTTTTTATTTTAATTTAAATAATTTTGATATATAATTTACACATGGAACTTTTTAAAGTGTTTCCTAAATATTATGACGTGTATTTTCCATAACTACAAATAATTTATTAGCATATATAATAGATACATGCATATTCATGTCTATGTATTACAATTTAATTAAATTTTCTTTACTACCACTTTGTTTCCCCCTTTTTTACCTATTCTAAATAGTACTACAATGAGTAGCTTTATACATAAAACTCTCTTTGAATAGATTCCCAGATTTAGCATTACTTGTCTCAGACTTAAACATTAAGAAAAAATTTTTTACATATTATCAAATTATTTTCCAAAGTGGCTGTAACATTTCTTTTTCCCATTAGCAATATACAATGTCCAATACTGAATACTCTAATTTTTTATCTCTGCTAATTTGATAACAAAAATTTTATGTTTTTGTTTTTATTTGCATTTTATAGTTCACTAATGGATATTTTTCATGTTTTAATAAGATATATATTCTCATTTGCATTTTCTGCTGACATTTAATTCAGTTAACTTTCAATTTATGTACATATTATAAAAACATGAGTATAGATTTTTGATAACTAATAAAATAAAACCTGAAAACATATAAAACATTTAGCTGATATTAGAGAACCAGGTGTTATATACAGAATAACTCATAGTTGTAAATTGTTATCTTTGGAGTTCCGATATCAGTACTGTGTTTAAGAAAAATAATTCCCCGCTAAAACAATTGTCACGTTCGGATAACTATGTGCCAAGGGCACTGAAATCTCTCCCAGTGTAAGCACATCAGAAAGGATGCAGCAGGCTCAAAGTCGGTCACCCTCAAATGGAAGAGATATGCTCAACATCAAATGATTAAGGTTCTTTTTTTTTTTAAGTGGGAGAGGGTTGAAAAGTTCCAGGGCAAACATCCTAAAAAACTGCTCCAAACTCTTTACTAGGCACTAGAACAAATACAACCACCAGTCCATTGCTTACTAAACATGGCCTGGAAGAAAGCAAGCTTGTTGATCTTAGCTGGTTTTCAAATTTCCTTTGCCTGGGGAAAGGTGATTGAGAAAGTGTCAAAAAAGCCAGCACCACACCTGGATATAAACTGCATCTGGAAACCTTTTTTTTTTTCAAGATTCATCCTTTGGAGGAAATACTTGGGCTTGGTCAACAGGACAATTCATCTCCAGGGCTATTGACAAAAGGCCATAAATGTATGCTCATTATTCTTGTTCTGTCAACAGCCTTTGACATTTCTAGGTGGCCCGTCATATATCAGTCATGGGGAAATAGAGGGGGACTTCTTTTCCCTTAAGCTCAGAAACTCAAAAACATCTCAGAAACTAAATTCATTATGATTTAGTACTTTTGTTATTCTTCCACAGGAAGTGTGGCATAGTTAATCCTACACATACATATTATATTTAGTGGGGGTTTTTCTGTTTAATAACATGTTACAATATCCTATATAGCATTCCTTGTTTCATTAATTTATATTAGAAGACATTCATATGTTTTACAAGAATGCAATTTTAAACAACTAATCATACACAACTTCAACATCGACGCTTGTGAAATGTATTTTCTTCGCATCAGTTAATTTGCACCAGTGATGCAAAGTTTTCTATAGAAAAGTAAGAGCAGTGCTGGTAAGGGGAAGACAATTACTTCATAAAAGATACAAAGCTGAAAACTCGTCCAACATTAAAGTATTTACGTTCAGTATAGAAGTGTTTGTGTGTAGCTATCCTAATATTTCTGTCTCTTTTTCCTGAATATCAAGTAGGGAGTATATGAATAATTTACAATAAAACCCCCCACTTTCCCACCTCTCCTTTGGCTACCTCTCCTGCCAACCCCCCTCCTCACTATTCATTGTCTCCGAGGAATCTTTATGTCTTTGGTTTCCAGAAGTGAATGCCCTTAAAGCGGTAGTTCCATCTGGCAAGGTCTGAAGACGATTTTCAATCTTTATAATGCAGGGTGCGCCTGGCATCTAGTGAGCAGAGGTCCAGAACGCTGCTAAACATCCCACAGCAGACAGGACAGTCCCTGATGACAACAAAAGATCCAACCTCAAATGCCTATAGTGCCAAAGTTAAGAAACCCAGTGGTTAAGCAAACAGTGAGGATGCTGTGCAAGGGCAAAATAAATGGGAAGAAGAGTATAAGACAGTTGACTTCTCCCCTACTAAAGTCTAGCAAAAGATTCATTTGGACAGGAAGGAAAACAGGATGAATGAGAGGAGATATAGTGGATAGAGATAGCCTTTGGATTGCAGAGAGAAATGTAATCTCTCCACCTCCATTCTGTGCCTCCCAAGTTGGGGGTCAAGAAGAGGGGGGTTGGTTGTGTATTTTGTGGGGGAAAATAAGTCAATAAAGAAATGACAGTTCCTACCCTCTGTGGGCCAATAATTGAACACGAGATGAGATGATGGATATCTTAGTAGAGGCTCCTGCGCCTAGTAAATGCAACCATGGAAAAGCCGGGGGTAACTCAAACTGACTAGCCCTGCCCCAGGGAAGGGGGATGGAAAAAGGAAATGATTTTTTTTTTTTTTGTTCAGTGTACAACTTGAACGTCAAATGCTATGGACTGGGGTTAGTATGTGATACAAGTAGTTCTGTTCCAAATCACCCAGATGGATTGTAAATATATGTCTATCTTAAATAATTCGACAAAAAGCAATCCTTTTCATTTGGTTACATTGAATTAAAACAGGCATCACTAAACTTTCAACATGATATCGATGTTTGATTTTGTGATGCTCATCCCTTCCATCATCAAAAGTGTTTCACAATTTTACTCTGCGTCTATGTGTCAGATCCAGTGGCATAGCTGAAGACGGTCTGGTGGGTTTCTAACCAGGGCAAACTTAGTATAAACTCTCTGGTTTAAACCCATATCGAATATTGGATTGCTATAATCTTAATGAGACTTTAGCGTTTTGTTTTGTTTTTCTAAATCATTATCTGGTGTAACAAGTATAGTTTTGGGGTATTTGATCTGGCCAGTCTTAAAAAAGAAAGAAAGAAAGAAATACAAGATTATGTAACACCGTGTCACAGACACCTACCTCTGTTAACTAAAGCCAGTATTATCTTTCAAGGGTGTCACAATTCTATTGATATAAGTCCCCACCCAGAAACCTAGGAAATTTACCCAACTATTCATCAAGAATTCTGGACACCATTATCAAAGGAAAAGGACACGTGTTGGCAGAGGACACACCACCATCTGCTGCCAGCCCCGGCAACAATCCAATGTTTGTGTACCAATCGCGGGCCAGAGAAGGGCTTTGTTACTATAGGACATCTACTACATTGTCCTATAGGATCAAAGGGTGCAAGCTGCTCTTCTCCCTCTTCTTGTGGCCACTCTGTTGAATTTGCTTTCTCCAAATCATTCGGTTTCCTTATCTCTCATTGGAGACTAGATGTTAAGAAGAGAGCCTGGGAATTCTCCTTCCTCAGTGAGGACAATTATTTAAATATTGTTTAGTCCTCACCCAAGGATATGTTTATTGATTTTAGAGAGAGAGAAAGGGAGAGAGAGAGAGAGAAATATCCATCATTTGCCTCCCCCATGTACCCCAACCAGGGTCAAACCTGCAACTAAGGTACGTGCCCTGACCAGGAATTGAACTCGCAACCTTTTTTGGGTGTTCATGAGGATGCTCTAACCAACAGAGTCACCCAGCCAGGGCAATGAGGACAATTATTTATTAGACAATCCTTGATATCATGTTGATCTGCCATAACAGGAAGCTGACTCAGGGATAAATGACATGGACAATCACTCCACTTTCTTTCCAACAAATCTGCAAGTGGATTTGGTATCTTCCCCCAAAGCATCACTGCTTAGGGTGAACTCTTCTTTAACATTGATAATGCCTCCATTTATTTCTTGAGGGTCTGGGACATATTATACATGTTAAATAAATAAAAACATTTCCCTGATATAAAGACATTTCTTGGAGTTCAGAAATAACAAGTTCAATTGGAGCTCAAATCTACATAAAAGCACTTCTAATCTACAAGTCAATCTTCTCTCCTCGATTATCTTTGGTCTTCCTACACAGTCTGGAGTTACTGGAAATGTGCCATATTTTCTTCTCCTCTTGGGTTATATAGATGTTGCTTTACTGTTTATTCTGGAACCTCATTCTCATCTTTGACATGTCAAAGTGAGACAGATTAAAGTGGATCTTGATTTGCATTGAACTTGATCTAATATTACCCTCAGCCTTTACTGAACTCTTCTATCCAGTTGGAAATCACCATTATTTTACAAAAGGGACAGCACAGAAAAGCGTCATTCACAGGGAAAAACAAAGTTAGAAGGCTCTTTGTTTTTTTTTAGATTTTCTTTCCTCATTTATTTTTAGGGAGGGGGGAAGAGAGGGAGAGAAACATCAGTGTGTGGTTGCCTCTCAAGCGCCCCCTACGGGGCACCTGGCCTGCAACCCAGGCATGTGCCCTGACTGGGAATTGAACCAGCAACCCTTTCATTTGCATGCTGGCACTCAATCCACTGAGCCGCAGCAGCCAAGCCTAGAAGGCTCTTAAATAGATGCTCAGGAGAAACATTGTGGCATAGAGAGGGAGGTGTATTGAACAGAGGCTTCACAATAGTCTTTATATTTAGGAAGAGTTATGTAACAATTCTTCACAAATGTATTATATATATTATACCTCTGCTATGAAAACATACCCCCGCCCCCCGCCCCGACTCCACACATCCAGGGGAAAAGAGTCAAAATTTATCAGAGAAGCAGAACCAATAGTAAAGGTTGTTGGCAGCATGATACCATTGAAGAATGGAAAACAGAACCATCTTGGAAGTTACCATGTCTTGTTGGGCAGGAATCATGAGGACTCCTTTCTTGTCAGCAGAATAAGTTCCTAGGTTCCATCTGAAAGCTCCTCTGAGTAGAACTTCCTTGTTTACTATCCTTTATGATTCATCGAAGGTGGACATTGGGGAGGGTATCTTTTTTGGCTCCCGCAGCCTGCTTCTCACTTGTACTTGCTTAAAGGCCAGGCAAATGCTTTCAGATTGAATAGGATTTTGGGTTTTTAGTAATATAATTTCTTCAAAAACCAAATCGACTTACAGTGTATGTGCCTCTGGTCAGTTCTATGGGTTAATAACCACAGATAAAAAATCTTGTAGAGTCATAGTTTTTAAGACCGAAGACACACAGGGCTTTTACTTATCGCCTCTGGGCTCTGCCCATCCCCCTTTTCTCATGTTTCAGGCTGGCTCACTTAAAGCCATTTGAAACAAAGAGCCGGGGTGAGGGACAACACTCTGCATCTGATCTTTGCCACTGAGCTGGCTCCTATTGTCTGGCAAAGACAGACCTCTTAACTGCAGGTGCTTGGGAGAGACTCAGAGGCCCCAGCTACCTTCAGCTAAGTCTGCGCCTTTGCAGCCTTTACTTAGAACTGCTGCATCCTGAGGTACAAAGGCAATGAGCTTTTTTAATCCCTTAAGGCCCAAATTGCTGAGTGTTTGCAGCAGCAGTCAGGAATACAGTGTGGGGACCCAGAGGCCTACTTCCTCACTTTAACGACGTGCAACTGGCAAGGTACTTAACTTCTTTGATCCTCATCTGTGAAATGGGGCTAAAAGCAGTATCTGTTTCAGTGTGTTGTTTGAAGATTAAGGTCCTTAAAATATAGAGAGCACTCGGATGGTGCCTGGCACACAGCTAGCACCATGTATGTGTAGTTAATATTAATTTATTAAGGTATGGTGGCTAGACTGTTGGTCGATTTGTACTGCAGGGTGCAGTCTGCTTCCAGACTGATTAGCTCACACCTGAGCTTATCTCTTTTATGGGCTGCTAAAGCAACAAGAAGCAACCAACAAAAGACAGCGATTTTTCCTATTGCTTTGGCCATAGCATGTGGTCTGCTTTCCAAGATAACACAGTAATCATTCCATCAAATGTTTTATCTCAGCATAACAAGAGTTTTTAGCTTTTCAGCTTCCACCGTCTGAGCCATTAGCATCTACATTTTAGGTTTTGTGGTGGCCAACACTCTACTTTCAGGTGCCCAGTTCTATATTCATTAGGGTTTATGCATGTCTGCCCGTAATAGAGATCTTAAATATAACGATGCTGTCTGTTTTTTGCATCAACGTCTGAATGGAGGCAGTTGAGGAATGGCCCAGTGGCTCCACAGTCAGATCTGGGGCACACGTGGCTTCCAGTTTTCCACGCCGTTATGACCAGAATGCTTTCTTATCCTCGCAGTTCAAAATGAATGCCAGACATCACCCCTACTTCTGAGGAGCCGAAGGAAGGGAGGGAGGAAGGAGGATAGGCTCCGGAAGTGGAATACAAATATCCCAAACTCGTCACAGGGCCACATCTAGCAAGGGAGTTTGGTAAACGCAGTGTGGTAATCTCCAGTGGTGATGTGCCAACCCTCAAATCAGGCTTTGCATTATTGTAGGAGAGAAGGGGAACAAGCCTTATGGAGACAAAGAGAACCTCTGCCCCCTTTACTGAAAACGATTGTTTCTTCAGTTTAATACAATATCTGTCTTTAAAAAAATGCACAACATGTGACCTATTCAATACCTATTTCTATATGCCTTATTACAGAATAAGGGAAACCAGTGAGTACATGTGCATTCAATAAAAAAATAAAATAAAATCCAATACTGTATATCAAATGACAATTCTATCCTACAATAGTTTATAGTTTTCCTTTAAGAAATAATTGCATTTCCTAAAATTGGAATTAACTTACATTTGTATTTTTTGAAAATAAAGACTAAACTATTTGTATGTCTGTATGGTTGGTAGAGGTTCATCTTATTTATAGAAATAAAATACCTATTTTAGCCCCAATATGCTTCCTCAACTTGCATACAGTAAGATTATATATTAAAAAGATTCAATGACCAAAATATCTGAAGTGAAATGAGAGACAAGATATCCCATTATATCTGAACATTTAGAATGAGTGTGAAAGGCTGAACATCTTCTATTCACTTTTGTTTCCTTTTTCAGTTTATCTTCATGAGGAAAAGAGAGAATTAAATAAGCAAAAAAGTAATATTTGGGGTTTTATACCTGCCAAAAAGCCTCTAATAAAAAAAATTATCAATGAGCTAAAGAAGAATAAGCAATATATAAATGGTTTGTTTTGTTTCTTCATCAACCACCATTGCTGTATCTGTGCCTAAGCATTTTTTTTTTTTTAGTTGGTTGGGTTTTGTTTGGTTTTGTTTTGGGTGATGTTCAGCATTTTGTGTCCTGATAGGAATTTTAATGAATGTAAAACAAAAGGACTGGTACCAAGCTGAGCCCAGTGGATGAATCAGGTAGGCGTGCGTATTCACAGCACTGATTACTGGCAATTTTCCTGTGCCACTGTGGCCCAAATGCTGGTCAGCCAGGCATGTCATGGGGAGGTATATTTTTAAAAGATCCTGGATTTTTTAAAAATGTCTATTTCAGGGATGGAATTAAATGAAACTCTACAAAACCTCTAAGCAAGTCTGAAACACTCTACAGAGTTCCCTGTTTCAGACGCAAACGAAGTGGAAGCAGGAACCTGCCTGAGAAAGCGTCTGCTTTGGAATGTAACTCTTAGGCATGTCACTGGAGATAAGTGCCTCCCTGCAGCCATGAGGCATTAACCATTTCCTTTTGCAGTCAGTCCAGTTCATAAATAGAGTAACAGCTAATTTATTTTTCCCCTTCATCTTTAGAATACTAATGGGGGCAACAGGTATCCAGAGTTTATTAGTGTAACACATTTTACAACAGAGAGAGGAATTCCTACAGGGCAGAAAAGAGACTTGATCCATTTGGACTGGTTAATACTTATTTATGTCTTACTTAACCTTGTCCAGAAAGGATTCAAGGCAACTTGAACTTTTGGTTTAACTCACAGCCCTTACCCCCATCTGAAGGTGATTTCCATCCCTAAGTAACACTTTCCAACTCTCTGTTTTGCAGCGTCTAAAATGGAGATGGTCCTTCCTCAGACCCTGCTTTAAAAACTGTGTAAGATTCTTCATCCTCTGTTGCCAAGTTCTTTAACATGTCATGCAAGCTCTTCCTGCCCTCACATTTTCATGCCAGCAAAGTTTCACATTTGCCCTTGTAGCATGTGACTTAGCCAGGAGCGATTTAGTTAAATAAAATATTTCTAAGAATATTTTCATGAAAAGAAAACAGAGCCACATGAAAGAGAAATTTAAATAATGACCAATTTAAATAATGACCAAATGGGCTTTAAGGTATGGGCCAATTGTGCATGATTTTGCTATTCTTTGTGTATTAAAGTTTGTGTCAGTTCTCAGAATCATTGGTGCTTTTTAATTTATCACTCATTTTGTTTGTTTTGTAGTGCTATATAACAAAAGGTTGGGATAGCATAAATATTCACCAAATGGTGGTTTGCTTAAATTAATTTTAGTGGGTTCTAATGTAGCACACATGGTATCATCTCAGTTTACAAAAGAAATCAGTAATATGTAAGACTATATAAAATCATATAAAAGGTTCTAGATAATATTCAGCAAGTTATTAATAGAAGTTATCTTGGAATGGATGGGATTGGTGTTTCTTTATGTTTGCCCTATTTTTTTTTTTTTTGCAGTAATAATTCATTGCTTCTTTGAATCAGGAAAATGTAATAGAAAATAGTGTGGAAAAACTACTTTTTAATGAGTGAGAGCTTACTGTGTGATGGGCACTGTGGCAAATTTTAGTTTTAATCCTCAGTAATTCTGAGGCAGATATTAAGAGTGTCATTTTATAAATGCAAAAATATGAACTTATAGAGGCTAAATGCAAGTTCAAGGCCATGTTGTGTCTATGTCCAGATGTGGGATTTTGTACACAGACTAACCATGCTCCCAAGTAGCCATTATAATTTCTGCTATTGATGGACATTTAGGGTGTGCTTTCAACTATTACAGACAGCACAAGGAAGAAATATCTAAGCAATTAATTTAAAATTTTATGAAGAAAAATTAAAATTAAAAAGCCATTTTAAAAATCAATAATGGTTCAAGCCATGTGAGGGACTAACTCATGGTGCACCAAAACAAGAAACATTGGAGGAAAAATGGTACTGGAGACACTTATTCCAACAACAACAAAAAAAACATTTTAAGCAACTTATTACATTGATCAGCATTTTAAAAAATGTGTAATCTAATCACTGTAGAGCCAAATTATCCAGAGTACCCTGGCTTCCCTAGGCACTTACTTAGCACCCTAGTCACTTTGGACTATTTAATGCTCTCCACACACAATAAACAATTACACAATGATTTGAATCTTTACCTTTACCCTTGCCCTGGAATTTCTTTCTGCTGCTTAGCAGCTCTTCCTAATTCTTTAAGGTTCTGGCTCTTCTCTCCCAACAGGCTTCTTTTTCCACACTGGAGATGAGTTAAGCTCAATTTCACCCTTTTCCCACATTCAAAACACCTAATAGCCAATATGGCAGAGGGCTTGGCCAATCAAAACAGATCCAGCCATGCAGCTACCAGCACACACCAGCTCAATATCTTCAGCCTGAAAGGTTGGTTGTGTATATCTAATAGGCAGCTAAGCTCCTTGGGGATAGAGGTCATCCAATACTTAATTTTATGTCACAGTGCATACTGGCTATGCCAGAGCTGAATTAGGTCAGCATGTGAAGCAATTCTCAAGCATGGACAACTGCTTCTTTGGTCTAGAATTCTTAGGAGACTCCTTACCCATCACAGAATATGTGGTAATTCAGAGAAACAGTCATCTGTCAACATGCCCGATTTCCCTGGAGCTCCACAGCGTCATGAGAAACAGAACCTGTTCACCATTGGTGCTCAATATGCAGACATGGCTGACAAAGGTTGGAGGTGGGGAACAGGAGCAAGACTCCATTAAAAGACAAGGGTCCCTTAAAAGGAAAAGGCATGATGTCAAACCTGGCAGGTTGGGCCTGACGTCTCATCTTGGCCTATGTTTGAAAGGGAGAAGTAGATTCAGGTGCAAGTAAGAAGGTGCGTGATCAATCCCCCACTCAGCACTCCCCACATCAGTCTGGAATATCTGGACATTTATCACATAAAATTAGTGTATGACCAGGGGCACAAGCATTTCTCTGTGGGATCCATACTGCCCTTCTACAAGGCATTGATGTGTGAAAGTCAACGTGCCCTCCAGTCTGGGGAAAGAGTCACCAAAATTCAAAGTCAGATACGTGAGTGCTCTAGGACAGGGGTCCCCAACCCCTGGGCCACGGACAAGTAGGACCACTCCTTGTCCATGGCCTGTTAGGAACCAGGCCACGGAACGGGAGGTGAGCAGCGAATCAGTGAGCATACTGTTTCCTGGTACCAAAAAGGTTGGGGACCACTGCTCTTAGAGACAGTATGGAAATCCCATTTCCCAAGGTTGTGGACAGACAGGACATCACTACAGGGATGGTGCTTTATACTGTTATGGGTGCCGCAACAAATTACCGCAAACTTGGTGGCTCGAAACCACAGTTATGATTTTACAGTTCCATAGGTCAGAAGTCCGACATGAGTCTCGCTGGGCTAAAAATGAGGTGTCAGCAAGGTGTGTGCCTGCTGACGGCTCTAATGAAATGTCGGTTACCTTACCTCTTCTAGCTTCCAGAGGCCATCTACACTCCTTTCAAAGCCAGCAATGGTAGGTCAAGTCCATCTTACAGTGTATTACTTCGACTTCTTTTGTCTCCCTCTTCCATTTAAGAACCCTTGAGATTATATTAGGCCCACCGGAATTATCCTTATTTTAAGAATTATAAATCTTTATTTGATCTACAACTTCAGTTTCCTTTTGCCATGCAACATAACATGTTCATAGGTTCTGTGACCTAATTCATAGGATCTAATTGTGCACATCTTGGGTGGGGGAGGGGGGGCGGGGCATTATCCTGTTGACCACACATGACTAAGCAGATCGCACTCTATAAGGAAAGAGCAGTAGTGCCGCGGAGTGAGGAATGCTGTCTGGATGTGTCTGGCTGTGGCACAGGTTCGAAGAATGGCCTTGGAAGAAGCGCAGATCAGGAGGCAGAGGGAAACCCACACAGGCAGTAAGAGCAGGAGCCAGGAAAGAGGGGCCTTGAAGCAGTGGGCAGATATTATGTGGTTATACGTGAGTAGCTCATCTATACTCCACCTTGCACGCCACAGGGTTCCTACAGAATTAAGAAAGGAAGGGCTGACATCCTGTCTTTCTGCATTTGGTAATCAATACAATGGGTCTATGAATAAATTAAAAACTAATCTTCCTAAGGACATTAATATTGGTAAATTCTGGGCTACTTTATCTTTCACATATAGAATACTTCATGAAGGTAAGGGCTTAGAGGATACACATGTAAAATTTTTGAATTACATCAAATTTGTCCTCCCTGGCTGGTAAATCATGGACATTACTCTTTAATAAACATCTACTGGGTCAAATAACATAATTTAAGTAGATTTTTTGGTAGCTACATGCTAAAAGAACAAATGAATGAATGAGCTAATCTCAGGTTATATTTGGCAGAGTGGACAGGTTGTTTTTGCATGGGTTTAGAAAAATAATTCTTAAATTTTATTTCTATTAACACTAAAGTTTATTTCCTCTACATGTTTGATTTTCTCTGGCACATTTACCTCTCTAAACTTTATTATTTATTTTAGTAAATGGAATTCAAAAGCATTTATAATTTCATACTAATTGGCTAAAGGGTGGACTTTTTTCCTAAAAAAAAAGCAGTTTGTATTAACTACTTGACCTATGAAATCAATTTTAAAATATCAGTTATTATATACAAAAACGTTGGAAAGCAATGGTTGCTTTTATGGCTTCATGTAGACATATTGGGTTGGACAAAAAGTTCATTTGCTTCCTGTAAGGTGGCTCTAGTAGTGCTTAGTTGTATTTAGCTTCATTCAAAACAATTTTGTTAGATTGTATTGTAACAGCTGTCATATCAGTGTGCATTTTTAGAAAAACTTATCAAAATTGGTAGATTTTTCTGTAGCCATTTTAATATTGAAGATGGAAGAAAATGAGCAATGTTTTCAGCATATTATGCTTTATTATTTCAAGAAAAGTAAAAACACAATTGAAACACAAAAAAAGAAAAGAGTTGTGCAGTGTATTGGAGAACGTGCTATGCCTGATCAAATGTGTCAAAAGTGATTTGCGAAGTTTCATGCTGGAGATTTCTTGCTGGTTGATGCTTCATGGTTGCGCAGACCAGATGAAGTTGATAGCGATCAAATCAAGACATCAATTGAGAACAATCATTGTCAACGTTATACCACATGGGAGCTAGCCAAATCAATAAAGTTATTGGTGAAAATGAAAAATGTGTCTTTTATTTTACAGAAAAAACTAAATGGACCTTTAGGTCAACCCAATAAATTCGATGTGCTAGCAAATTTTAAGTAAAAGATGAACTGCCTAACTATTATAATACATCTGTCATGTGATGTTAAATCTTCAAGTCGTTTCTCCAAGAAAATTCTCTTAATTGAACTTTAAAGAATGGATTATAGATCTGGGTGAAAGATATTTTCTATCATTTACTGTGGATGACAAAAAGAGGCAATTAATTTTACCCTAGAGACTGAGATGTCTAATAGCCTTTAGTGCTACACCATTTTTCTTTCTGATTCAGGCCTTCCCTTGCATCTCCCACTGCTAATCTTTGTCGATGTGAATTGGTAGAGCCCTTAGCAGCAGGATAGTGGGATGAATAGCTAAATATAGCCATTTTATTTTCAGACAGATAAGTGTTTACTTATTCTGAGATATCATACATGGATTAACATAACAAACAGCAACATCTTTAAAATTTGTGTGATTCAATTAATGGATCCAAAAAGCATTTTTATATCAATACCTTTCCTGGCTCATATTGATATTTATTTCCTTTCTTTTCCCATCACACGCTCAGAGTTCATGGAAGAAAACTTCTGATTTATGTTACTTTACACAAAACTCATTTGGTCTATAACATACACTCTACAATGACTCATGATCACACCAGTTAAAAATGTCTGAGTTCAAATTAGATTTGCTTCACCAACTGTCTAATTTTATAAGTAGCTCCTTGAGAGACAAAAACTGAACTAGAATTTTCCAATGATCAAAATTATGTAAAGGAAGGCAGCTTCTTGGGTTTATTATAAACTCTTAGTATGGGAATTTCAGAGAGACACACTTTGCAGGAGGCAATCATGGGAAATGATAATAACAATCCTGGGAAAATGAGATAATATCTCAAGGAGTTCACAGTAGAGTATAGAAAGATGAACACATAAACGAAACCTATATGCAGTGATGCAAGTCATAAGCAAAGAATATACCAAATGTTTGGGGGCTGAGGGAAGAGAGGATCAGTCTTGTCTGGGTGGAGACAGGAATGGTTTGGAAGATTGTCAGACTTTGGAGAATACACTCACCAGAAGAATAGGGAAGGGAGATTCTGACTAGGGAAACAGCATGAGCAAAGCCATGCAGGTGTGAAAGTGCATAACAAGTTTGGGTCACCAGATACGGTGGTTAGAACAGAAAGAGAATGTATATCAATAGCAGGGGGGAATAAAGCAAAGAAGATAGAATTTAAAGGAAGGTCTTGGCTGTTTTGTGAAGTGTCCTTGTGTGTTATGGGTATTAATAAATCAGTTTTTAGAAGTCTATTATTTAGTGTGTAATGGGCCACCATAATTATATGATCATATATGACATTTATATGAGTATATTAATTTACAGTTTACAGAGTATGTTGATGTTTTATTTAATTCTTACAGCAGCACAGGAAGATAGGTCTTGTTGTCCCTGGTTTTGCAAATGGAGACAAAGTCTCAAAGGACATTAAGTTGCATGCCCAGGGTTGCTGTGCTTTGACTGCAACCAGCTGCCCGGGTATTCATTCATATTCAGCAAACATGTACTGAGTTCCTACTCCACTGCCAAGTGCTCTGATAAATGCTGAGAATACAAAGAATGCTCAAATGAATGCACAGAGAGAAAGGGAAAACTAATATATAAACAATGAATTAAAATGTAATGAAGTAAAAACTACTATAAGGATGTGTATATTGTTACTCAGAATATGCACACGAGGGCATAGGAAGAGCTGCTCAGAACAGGTGCCACTTGAACAACGAGTAGGTGTTTAGACGGTAAGAAAGAAAGGGTATTTCAGGCATGGGAACTGAATGTACAAAACCAAGGCTACACAAGAGAGCACTACATGAGGCCAAACTATGAGAAGAAGCTCAGGGAGGATAGTCTCAGGTTGTGAATGAAAGACATAGGAGCTGGGTCAAAAACAGTCTTCACAGGCTATGCTCAGGAGTTTGAATTTTCATGCTGTAAGTGGCTGAGATCCACTGGAGGATTTTAATTGTGTGAGTGACAAGATCAGATTTGTTATTCAGAAAACACACTCTGGCAGCAGTTCAGTGGGTGGAATGGAAAGTGGTTACCCTGGAGATGGGCAGACGCATTAGGGAGCTATGACAATAATCCAGGAGAGAGAAAATGAGGATAGTGGTTGGAGGAATGAGCAGATTCAAAGACATGTTGGAAGTAGAATTGATAGTCAGGAGAGATTCAGTGTATACAAATGCTGAATGGGAGAAGAAGAATTAAGAATGATGGCCAAGTTTTGGCTTGCACATCAAGATGTAGAATACCAAAGGAGCCCCAGATTTCTAGGGGAATATTATGAGTGCATGGGATGACTTGAATTTGACATGCTCTGAGACTTCTAGGTAAATATATCATGCATGGTTAATATAATATATATTTAGAATTCAGAACAGAAGTGATGACTAAACCTATAGATTTAAGACTAATGATCCAATAGTTTGTTACTGAAGTTTTGACAAGCTCCAAATCTACAAGATCTGGGTACCATTGCTTCTGCCCAATTCATTTGCACCATCTCTGAAGTAAGTACTAGCTCAAGCTTTGTTCCAAAGTACAAATTAGCATAGCAGCTCAGTAAACAATATCTCTGAGCTTCTGGAAAGAAAGATGTTCAGTCACCATAAGGTCCAGAATTAATGAAAAGTCACAGAAATAGTAGCTCTATTCTCCAGTTGCTTTTGAACCTCAAATCACTCTTTGGCAACAAGGTAAGAATTTACAGAAACTTCTCAAAAGACCTTCTGGTAAATAGGACAGCAAAGAGAGTTTATTTTTAATATTCATTCTAAACCATATAGTGGTTGTATTTTGAAACTGCTAGTTCACATTCTTGACCTAAATTTCTTTTCTAACTGGAAAGTCAATTTTGATTTTGATTATAGGA
The DNA here is from genome assembly GCF_021234165.1 of Pteronotus mesoamericanus. Taxonomy (NCBI): domain Eukaryota; kingdom Metazoa; phylum Chordata; class Mammalia; order Chiroptera; family Mormoopidae; genus Pteronotus; species Pteronotus mesoamericanus. Next base: position 33,791,585 of record NW_026555285.1, on the reverse strand, counting down.
TATAATTTCTTTAGGAAAAAAAAAAAAAACAAACTCCTGTGAGAATTAGTTCCTTCTCATTATGTTTTTTACAAAATGAAATTACAAAAATCAAATGATATGTGCTTATATAATGGATAGAGTTTGCCTCAGTTAGAAGACAGCTTTTGGAGGAAAAATATTTTTGCTCAGTTGTGGACAAATACCAATGACATAAATTTCAAAGCAGTAAATGTAATTTCTTTCAGGTTAGGTAGAACTGACTATAATGTTAGACCAGAGCATTATTGTCATTAATGCTTGGAAAAACACTGAAAATCAATAATTTATCTTCAAATTGTGATAGCTATGAAATAATCAATTACATTACTTTTCCCTTCTCATCCCTGTACTTCTTAAATGCAGTCCCAGTGGAAAAACTAGGAGATTGTCACAGCATATATTTGCACCAACATGAGTAAAAAACTTGTCTATAGTATTTAAGAGGAAGGAAACTGCAACAGGTACTTCGCATATTTGATCTCACAACAGTTTTTATAAAAAATCTTGTTCTAGAGAGTCACAGAGATAGCAAATTTAAAACTATCAAAACAATAATAGTAAAACTACTAAAGCAGTAATTATTGCTTGATAAATGCTCCCTAAGTATTCAATAGAATTATTACTAATTAGCTATATCTCCACTTTTTACCTGAGGAATTCCATACTCAGGATGTTAAATATTTATCCACAACGACATAAGAAATGAATCCAGGTTTGGAACCCAAGTTTGCCTGCCTCCAGATCTTGTTCCCTTTCCATTATTCTACACTGCCACTTAGTGACAAGTAAATTCAGTCCCTATTGGAAATAATATTCCCTTACAGTATATTCTCATGGAGACACTACTGAATAGGTATATTAAAAAGCAAACTTTGATTCCTTGATAGCTGATTTCAACTCATCTTTTGATTTCTCCTTGGTTTTCTCATTGGAAAACAGAGATGTCATTACTACCCTTCTTTGTCAATACATTATTAAGATATCCAATATAGTATAATATATTAAAGTTTCTATATTACAACTTTCATAGACATTGTCTCCTTTGGTCTTCAGAATAGAGCTTATAAGACTTCGTGGAAAACACATTGAATTTTCAGTTCTCTAAACTTGAAGACATAGCTTAAGTTAATGAAATTCTTTTAGTCTTGGTTTTCTTGTTTATAAAACTAGAGGGTGAATTAGATGTTCTTGCTGGCTCTTTTAATAATCTTACAAAACAGTGTTGCTTAGGGATTATTCCAAAGTTTAGAAGTGGAAAAGTGCTCAGAGAAGATCAGTGATTTCACCTAAGGATGCTGGGCAAGTAAATGATGAAATTGTAGGACCCAGGTTTTTCACTTAATATGAGCATCTTTCCTCTCTACTGAGCTACACATATAGTCTGATGGGTGAAGACACATTAATGATTCTTGACATGAGTGATAATCTTACTCATCAGATGATTGCTTTTGCCTTTAGGTGAATTGATCAACTTCAAAGTAATTAGCACTTATAATTGCTAAGCTGAGATCTGAGTGACTGGTGACCTGCCAAAAAGAAAACAGTTGACACCAGGCTTTGTGAATTGCCCTCCATCTGCAAGCTTCACTTCCACACAACCAAGTCTATCCTGCTTACACCTGAATTGCCCTCTTAAAACAGGTGACCAGTGTCATCTTTCTCTTGAATTGACTGGCACTGCCCTGATACCAGTTATCACATGATAGGCCAAAAGGCAACTGTGACCTCTAGCTTCAAGGTGTTGGCAACCCACTTGAAGAAAATGAAGTCTGAAGTGAGGCACATGGCAGTTTCTATCACACTTGTAATAAACAGAAGGGTCTTTAAGTCACTGAGTATGGATATGTCACTCAATCTTCAAACTGGGTACGCAGTCACAAAACCTCAGGCTTCACAAAGGCAGAGCTTCAACTATTAAAGCTATCAGGACTTTGGGAAATATTTAATTTACTCACTTTATTTTATAAATAAAAATTGGTAACTATTTGTGTAGGCAGGGGAAGAAGGAATTGGAGGTAGAGTCTTCATTGGCTCAGTTGTTTAGGAAACTATGGAAGTAAATGGATGCTTGATAAACACCAACTATACACAGGGCACCATGCATTTTCTATCTAGATGTTGACGTTCCTCTATATAAATCCAAACTGTTTTAACATTGCTTCACAATCAAGGACCCCAATCCTTAGAAATGTTGGGAACTTTTCCTTTTGCTCTATCCATACTTAGGTGCTACTTTTCACTGGCTTCTCTGATCCATTTTTCACACTGTCAAACTTAGGAAGCCACCATTTCTCTTTCAAAAGCAGTAAGTTCAACAAAGCAACTCATAGCCTACCAGCTATAGACTGAACATTTGTGTCTCATCAAAATCATACGGTGAAATCTGAACTCCCAATATGATGATATTAAGAGGTGGAAATAGAGTCCTCATGAATGTGATTTAGTGCTCTTATTAAACAACAATGACAACAACAAAGACCAGAGAACTCTCTTGTCCCTTCTACCATGTGAGAACACAGTGAGAAGACGGCCAACTATGAAACAGGTAGTGGGTCTCTCACCAGACACTGAATCTGTTTGCATGTTGACCTTAGACTTCCCAGCCTCCAGGACTGTGAGAAATAAATTTCTGCTGTTTAAGCCACCCCATCCCCGGTAGTCTGTTGTAGCAGCTGGAACAGACTAAGACACTACGAGTGTTTTTCTAATCATGATTTTTCCCCTGTTTTCACTTGCTCTGTGTCATGATTACCAGTTTTGATTTCGGCTTGGATTGTGGCAAGGGTGCATGAGGTTTTGGAACAATTAATGTGCTCTCTGTCAGATCTGTTTCAAGCAAGGAATAACAGTTATTCTAGAGGGGAAAAAATGGTATAATCATGGAAGTTACACAGTGCAGGCTTTTCTCGAGGCCGCGCCTATCTTCCGCTCATAAGTCTTTTCCGTCCAGCTGTATTTAATCACCCTGGGTGCACAGTGCTCGCATGGTGATCTGCAACTCACAGCTCCAAATGGACGAAAGATGATGGGGAGGGACATGCTGGTCCAGAGAATCAGTTTTCTAGAATGAAGGAGAAGAAAGCGGCTCTGATACCACTTCCTAAGAAAGACCTAAAAGCCTTCTGGTGTAGTTGAGAAAATGCTTTTCCTGAATGACCTGTTGAACAAGTCTCATTACTCTGTAGTCTCAATACACGTGTAGTCAGAACATAATTCCTCTCCGAGCCCCAAGCCAAGCTGGCAAAACAGCCTGACTAGCTCTTTCTTTCCACCCTTCAAACTGGAAGGTATTATCTTTGCATGTCTTTTCTACTTCAAGGCTGCCCTTGAGGTTCAGCATAACCTGAGCTCACCTGAATAAAAGCATGGGTGAGGAGAAGGCACTCAAAGAATCCCAGTCCAGAATCCAGAGCCTCCAGGGAGGGGCCAGGCTGCAAAGCTCGACAAGGGATAAGTCATCTGATACAATTTAAGAGACAGAATTCACACCAGCCTGCAAAAATGCTGCCTGTCAGTGAGAACATAAAAGCATTAACACAACAGGCCTTCTTTTCTAGTTAATGAATTAAAGAAATAATCTCAAATGGAACACTATGGCTGAGTGACCACACCATAAGCAACTCGTTGCATGATGAATAAATCACCTGTTGTATGTCTGAGACATTCTTAAAAGATAGTACTAAAAAAGAGTACTAAACGATAGTACTAAAAATCGTCAGGGGCCATCCTTTCTAGGGGAAGATGATGCTACTGAGTGACCATGAACAGTCAGAAATGTTTTCAGCAATTGAGAAAATATTTGCAATGTAACAAATGAGAACTACTTGAAAGTGCTGACCCATAGACATGAATGAGAGAATATCCCGCCAAAGTGTTAGCCTCATTAGCAGGAGTTCTCAACCATCACTGCCGCGACAGCAACTGCTGTGCTGGTAAACTCCACAAGGAATACACAGGTCCGATGAAACGCCAAAATGATGAATGCCTGATGTCTCCCTTTGGCCAAGAAACAGTTCTTTCACAACAATCGTTCAAAAAAAAAATTTACTATTTTTTAAGTGATAAATATCACATGTTGAAATAATACACAGTTGTATTAAGACACATGAAGAAAAGGGAAATAATGTGACTATTAATTTTTAAACTAAATTGTTTCAAAAATAACCTCAATTCTCAATCTCTAGATATTAACTTCAATAAATATGAGCTGTTACATATGCAGAAGTAAACAATGTTTACAGGTAAAATTTAAACTGGGCCCAGGGACTGAATGAAGTGTGTTTGGTATGAGGGAGTAGTCTGGGTCAGGTTCATCCTCTGCCAAGGACAAAGGCAAAATTTGTATTATAAAAAGAAAGAAAGAAAGAACTCCTTGAACATTACAGAAAGAAACAAATGCAGCCAGCCAGGACTTGAGGATTCTAGATCCCAAATCCCTGAAGATTCAGTCAGGATTCTAGAGAGAAAGGAGATACTTTCAGGTGAGTCCCACAAGCCCTTGGGGAATGGGGTGATTTTTGGCTCCGAGCATGAAAGCAAAACAAAACAAACAAAAAAAAAGAGTTGCATACATTTTATAGCACTCTTACTACACGGCAGAGATAAAAATCAAAAAAGTTTTAATTGGGGAGATTAGAAAATACTTGGAAATGAGTAGCAGGTGTACAATGTAGAAAGAATAGGGTTTAAAGGGAAAAATTTGAAGTCTTACTTGAACAGAGAGAAAAAAAACCTAAAGGTCAGTAATCTAAGCATTCAGCTAAAAAAGTCTAGAAGAACAACTTAAACATAGAGAAAGGAAGGAAATAGCATTAAAAAAAATAGTACTCATGATATTAAAAAATAATTGAGAAAATACAAAAGGCAAAAGTTCATTTTTTAAAACATTAATATAATTTCTAAATCCCCAGTGATACTAAACAAATAAATAAAAAAAAAGAGAAAGGAAGTATTAGAAAAAACTATTAATATCAAGAATAAAAAGAGAACATCACTATGCATATTAAATTATAGTAATAGGAGGTCATAAATAACTTCATAATGATTAATTTTATAAATTAGGTAGATTAACTTGAAAAAGCCACACCTTATCAAAATTGATACAAATAAAGAAATAGAAAATCTGAATAATTCTATTATCTATTAAAAATTTATTTCAAAATTAAAACCTTCCCACAAAAACTCTGGGCCCAAATGCTTCGAAAGAGAATTATTCTAAATAGTTTAAGAAGAAACAATTTCAACAGTGCACAAACTTTTTTAGTCTCATGATAAAGGGAATATATCCCAATTCATGTTATAAGGCCATTGTAATCTTGACAGCAATAGTGACAAAGACATAAAAAAATTAAAGCCCTTTCTTATGAACAGAGAGACACAAACATACTAAATAAAACAGCAGAAAGTTGAACCAAAATCATAATATATTCTCATAAAATTGGGTTTAAACCAAGAATGAAAGGTTGATTTACCACTCAAAAATCAACTACTGTAATTCACTACACTAACAGAAATAAGGAAAAAACATGTACCTATTTCAATAAATGCGAGAAAAAAAAAGAAAATGAAACCATTTACAACCATTCATGATTCAAACAAAACAACATATTCCTCTTAGCAAAATAGAAATAAAGGACATTTCTTCATATGATAAAGAATATCTTCAAAGAAAATTTATAGCAGACATCATACCTCATGAATTACTGGAGAAGTTTTTCTTAAGATAAAGATATCTCAGGAGGTAAGAATAGCTGCATTTCCATTTTCACGTAACATTCTCCTGGAAGTCCTGTCAATGCAATAAGGCAAGAAAAAGAAATAAATATATACCAACTGAAGAGGAGAGATGAAAATGCACACAGAAAATCCAAAAGATAAGCTATTAGAATCAATAAATAAACTTATCAAAGCAAGTAGATGCACAGTCCACACACAACAGTAAATTATGCTCTTATAAAATAATTAGAAAATAAAAGTCAATACACTGTTATTTACAGTAACATCAAAAAATTAATCTCTAGCAAAAGTGTGTAACAGGGAAAATAATGTTTTATAGTAATTGAAGACATTGTTGTTTTATAGAAATTGAAAAAGACTTAAGTCAATGTAGCATAATGTATGGCCATGAATTAGATGGCAGTAGTATAGACAAGCAATTCTCCTCAGATTGATCAATAAATTCCGTGTACTGCTAATCAAAATTTAACAAGTGAGACCGAGGAGTTTATTTAAATCAATGTGGAAATGTTAAAGAAAAAAATAGCCATGATGAGCTTAAAGGAGAAAAAAAAACCAACTTATGTAGTTGTTATAATTGTTTATTATCAAAGGATAGACAAAAAATTTACTGAACAAAATATTCCAGAAACAAATCCACATATATACAAATGCTTTATTGATGAAAAAAATTGTTATCACAGGCAGTTAAAAAAAAAGTATTTTTTGCCTTTTTTCTCCCCAATAAATGATGTTATGTAAATTGGATATCCACAAATGGGCAAAAAAAAGTGAAACTTGAATCCCACCTTATTGTCTTATGTCATATACAAGTATCAATTCCAGATGGAACAGATTTCAATATGAAAAGGAAAACAATACATTTTCTGATAAATAATATGAGATAATATAGTCATGAGCTTAGAATAGGCAAAGGTATTTTAAGTAGCACACAAAGACACTATCCATAAGAAAACGATCATTTGACTTCATTAATTTAAAAACCACTGAAGCACTAATGCTAGTCCCCTCCATGTTTTAGAAGCTAAAATAGCCAACTTTAAAATTTATAATGTTTAAAATTTTTAAAAACCAACAGATTGGGTAAATTAACCATATCTAATTAGCAGAAATCTTGTGGCTTAAAACAAACAAACAAACAAAAAAAACCATTAATCATTTCAACAACATGGAGTTCCTCAAAGGAGATGCAAGAAACGCTTGATTGCAATTCAGTTAATCCTGTTTCAAATGATGCAGTAGCGGGCAAAGAATTAAGTCTGATCCACAGAAAGCATTTTAAAATTCAAAAGTGGTTTAAAAGGGGAAAGTTAATCAAAATGTCTGCATATTTCTGGCTTCACTCTTTTTTTAGTTAGGCTTTTCTGACGTGCAGTTTTGACAGAACTAACCCATGGAAACACAGCCTAAAAGTGGAACCAAGTAAATATTGGAAGACCATCAGGGAAAAAGCAAGTGAGTGTATGAAACCTACACAGAGGTTCTATCTCAGAGAGCTAAGGCCAGAGGGATGTATTCAGTGTGTGTGATGGAGGTTTGACTTAGAGCTCTATCTCATAGCATTACCTACAGTTAATGGATGGTCATTGAACTGTGTGTGTGAGGGCAAGGAATACCTCATTCCAAGAAGAAGAATACAACGAGAACAATACCCTGCCTTTCAGAAGCCATGAGTTATTTAAGTCCAAAAGTATAAATATATCATCCCCCAAAAGTGAGACTGTGTAATTTTTTAAAAAGGAAAAAAAAAAGGCTTTATGCCTTTGCCGTTTATGAAGGAAAACGATTGAGCTGCAAAATGATAGGTCCAGCAGACTGGACTGGCTACATAGTTTGTGAGGCCGAGTGCAAAATGAAAATGCGGGTTCCTTGTTTAAAACTTATTAAGAGTTTCAATGCTTAGTGACAGCGGAGCACTAAACCAAGAGCAGGGCCCTTTTGGGCGCTGGATCCGGAACAATTGCCCCCTGAGGCTGACCTTGTTAGGAGGCAAAAACTGCACACAAAATCAGGCTTTTTCTCTACACTTGCCCACAGGGAAAATTACACCATCGGCAGCGTTGTCTGTGACTATAGAGAACTACAATATGAAGGTTTGGATTCGATGTGCTTTTCATTTGAGGTTAAACAAGGGATAGTGTCCTCACACTGAATTGTACTGTGCTTTTACTTCTGAAAATGATAGCTTGCTGATTCAAGGCTGTGATTTTCAGAATACATTCCCATTTCTGTTTCCAGTCTTGTGTTGCTTAGGCTGCCCAGAAAGAAAGCATTGTGTGTGATGAATTTTTTTTTTTAATGCCCCTGTAAGCTTTCAAACGGGGCCAATCAGAAATGACGCATGTGCACATAATATCTAACTTACTTTAATTCCAGCAATTAACATACAGAGCGAGACTGACTATGTGGAATATTTAATACATAGACTAAAAGAATGTCACTATGTGAAAAATGTAAGAACTATTTTCAACTGTCTGCTATTCCACCCTGCTACTTTTTCTGCATGGATTTCTTCCAGGAGATAAATCTTTCAATCAGAAATTTTTGGTGAGTTGTAGTCTGTGTCCTGTCATGTTGTGTATCAAAATTGCAGGTGAGTTTTCCCCTCTTGATTCTGCTAAACTGTAAAAGGACTTGCAAAGCAAGAAATCTTAGATGTTTTATTCAGTCTAGGCACTGAAAAAGTGATACAATTTTTTTCCTACTAAACACAAAATACCCATCTCCTGATATGTTTCTCTAAAGCTATGACAAAGCACAGATCTTTATTTTATCTGAAGGACATAAAATGTACATTTAAAGTCACATTTCAGGGTATAATTTGCTATTTCTTACCATTAAGAAACACATTTCCAAAATCAATATCTACTCCCATTTAGATTTCTTGGAAGGGAAGAATGAAATTGAATATGAGAAAATGTGACTGGTAATGAACAGTAAGAAAGGGGTATTTATACTTTATCTTCTGCAGCCCATCCTGTGAAATAATAATGAAGCCAGGGGATTGACGATAACGATCAGCTGCTTTTATGTGCCAGGGAACCACCATTTCAGATGGTAGAAACCACTAAGGAAGAGTGACGGCTGAAGAGAGGCAGAAGCAGAGCGTGCTAATGCATAATGTAAGGGATAGTATGTTACAGGAAAGGCTTCATCAAAATCTGTACAAAGTGAAGAGTTAGTGCTATGTAATGTAAAATTAATATGTATCTTAGTTGGAGTTTTCAGAACAGCTTAAAGAGGAACCAGCAAACTCCTTACCTTCTGGATTAACTCTCCACTTCCTGCCATTTTTCACTTTACTTTGAGATCTTTTCATCATTGGGTATTTCGTTTATGGCATTCCTGTCCTATACACTTTTCTTCCACGCCATTTGATAAGCTCAGAGAATAAAAGCTCCTCTCTGTTTGCCCATTTCTACACCTTGAAATTAAAAACCTCTCTCTGTTAAGGAACCTTTGCATCCTGAGAGTCATTTTCCATTACGGTTCCTTTAACCAACGTTCTTCCCTTGTGTTGATGATCTGGGTCTCTCACCTGCAATATTGTATGACCTTGATTGCCCTGCCTCCAGCCCTCTCCCCTTCTGATCTGTCACTTGGATAACTTCTAGGCTCTCTTTTCAAAATCTATATATCCTCGTGCCCCTCTTCTGGCCTGTACAGGATAAAATCTGGGCCTCCATGTAGATTCAAAGGAAACCAGCAGAGCCCAAGGGACCACGGATGGCGAGGGAAGGCTTGGCCGAGTCCATCTGCATTTGATTCCCCACACCACCCTGACACACCAAAGATGAATTAACCCGTGCTGGTCACTACTCCAAATTAAATTGGATTGTCTTTTCTTAATTTAGAGGCTCTTGGTGACCCACTGTAATTAACTAATCAAACTAATCTATTTAATCTGGAGACTGCTCAGTACTTCGGGGTCATACGTGGCTCACCACCACCTCTGGCCTATCCCAGGGGAGCACACTTTCCAGGAAAAGAAGAGTGTGAGCCAAGCCAAGGACACAGGCAGAGTTTTAATTGCTGAATGCCAGGTGGTCTGCAGGGGGAGTAGATTAAAGCAGGCTGTTGGGCTGGCTCAAATTCTAGGTGAAGGCTCAAGGGCAATAGGAGTCTAAAGGTTCACATGCGGTCCGTTCAGGTTTTCATTGAGATTTGGTGTAAAAACCCATATGATCAAGTGTGTATTCGAAATGCCCCTTCTGCATATACTACTAGGACTCTGGGACAGATTCCTCTTTATAAATTTGGGGACTCAGGATCCTGATATACCTCTTTCCATCAAAGCCCACTAACAAAACCTATTTATGCACATCAGCCCACAGTAGGAATTTGAGTCAACTTCCCTAGTGACATCAGATGAGCTCAGTGAACAACAAAGTGATACAACCTAAAATGAGAAATCACCATTACCCACAACTGAATTTGATAAGTTTTTTTTTCAAAATGATATATTTAATATAGTGCTCATGTTAACACTGAGCAGAAAGATGCTGAACCTCTGAAAGATTTTAACAAATTATGTAAACATCACTTTAGTTGCAGTTTAGAGCCTAATATTTCCTGTTCATGAAAGATTTCTGTACCAAATTCCCATAATGAAGCTGTTTATACTATTTGCGAAATGAACTGGGCCACATCGGACCTCGAGGCAACACTGTCACCTTGTAGCCTTGGGAGATTTTATTCACATTTCACATGGGATTTCACTTAAGGACTAGCCTTTTAACATTATATCTTTCTTAATATTCTAACAGCTTTACAAACCTCCTGGGGTGCGGTGTTACATGGAAGCCTCCTCAGGCTCGACAAAAAGGGACATATGTAAAAACTCGCAGAAGTATTCCCAGAACCAGGTTAAGGCTTCATGGAAGAAACTTGGATTATGCGATCACACAAAATACGTTTCTTTGTATCACATTAGGATTTCTGTATAAACCAATGTTTTATTTTGTTTGCTTTCCTTCAATGGAAAACATTTTAAAAATTAAAATAAAAAAAAAATCCAACCTGTAATCCTTGGTAGCAGCAATTTAATAGGTGACAAGAAGAGGACTTCATAACCATGGAGATACTCGTTTTGACATGAAAACACTCCGTCAGAATGTGAACTCTGATCCAATACGTGAACAGATACTGTTTCCCCTGATGCTTTTTGGCGAGACTTCACAAGGCACTTGTTTTCATCATGCAGTCACTTAAAAATGAACAAAAAGCTAATGCAATTGAGGGAGCAGGTCACAGGTCTGACAAATGGATAAAATGTTCCTTTGCTAGATTTTTTTTAAAGAACTCTTTACAAATGTTTTTACATCCTTCTGTGAGTGTGTGCACGCATTACCACCAGGAAATCCAGCTCCAACTTGTTGCTTCTGGAGCTCCTTTAATCTCTCCTCCCTCCTTCTGGCATTAGCATGTTTTCCATGACGGCAGTGTGAGTACTTATAAATGAAGGTGCTGACATCTGCCCTGGTTTCAGGGCCTTCTCCCTGACGTTTCAATATTTTTGGAAAGCATGACTGCCAAACCCCCCAACCACAGAATGCACAAAATGGACTTAGGATTTAAAAGTCTGACCAAAAATAATTTTAGGCCATGATGAAAGGACTTAGTCCAATTACAACTCTTTTTCAAGGATGTTTGCTAAGATCCTACTTAGACAGCACTTAGGATCCTAAAGGTGTGTAAGAGAGGCTATAGAAGACAAACTGCAATGGCTTGATGATTTTTGAGTACCTCATTCTGTTAGGTTTCAGAGTCAGTAAATGCAGATGGTCCAAAAACGAATTTCCAGCCAGTATCAATATAAAAATAAAATGGGATTAATTAAAAATTTATGTAAGAATGGAGAGGTGTGGGGTATATTTTGGGTGTCTACCTTGACCAGATTCAGGTACCAGGTCAGGTTCTCATGTGTTCTGCTTGCTTTAAGACTCCTAAAGTTTCTAGAAAATATGAAGAGGAAAGTTTATGGAACTGATAATCACATGATCCCTGAGAACATGAGGGTCACTGAGAGTAACACACTTGCACAAGAAGGAGAGGTGAGGTCCATCCACCAACAGATGCCATGGCCTGCAAGGAAATCACTTGGAGATATAAAGAGTCCAGATTCATGAGTCCTCTTCCGGTCATGGTGTAGCACTTTGCAAATACACTCTGCTCCAGGCTCCAGGGCCTCTGCCTTAAGTGGTTTTAGAGAAGGGCCCATAAACCAAAAAAATAGGGTGGCTCTTGGGGATAAGTAGAGGCTAAAAAACAGAGGTATTCTTCTTATGTCAAAGATATTTGTGAAGTGTTATACCCAGAGTGGAATGACAAGGGTACGAAGAACAATGGCAATGACCTCAGTGTCCCTGGTATCTGTAACAGTCCTGTGCTTCTCCAGGGGCACAGAAACCACTCAACAAGGTCATTGAGTGGCATTCTCTGGGTGTAGGCCAAGGGAACCCCGGAGACAAATATCTTCACTCTGGTTCTAGAAACCATTGGATAGATCAATAGCAGATGGGCCCTTGAGGAAAAAATGGCTTTGGAGAAGGGATGATTGTGGACAAGGACAAGTCACCACATCTGAGGGTACAAGTAATCCCACTTCTTCTAGTGCTCAAATGCATGAGTAGATTTTTTATTTCTTTACCTCATAGCCAAATTAGTGATGTTAGGCAAGAGAAAAGCATTTAGGAGGGGAGGAAATAGTTAGCATCCTAAGATCATATAACTGGAAGTTTCAAAATATGGTTTCCTCAAAAAAAATAATGTGAAAATGGAGACTTCTCTAGCTATCATAACAACTTGATTATAATTTATAAATATCCAATATTATTTTTAAAGACTTTTCAAGGAAAATTTTCACTTTAAAAAATTTGTTACCCCATGTATCAGAATCAATAATTGAGGCATAAAACAACTGAACAATTAGGTCATCTGTATGGAACATAATTCTCTTAAGCATATCAAGCCCTTTACTGAACTCTCCACTTCCCCACAAGACCGCCTCCTCTTTGTATGTCTTGCACGGCAGAGGCTGTCTCCACTGTTAACTGAATGGCCCAAGCTGCCAAACTGGAGATAATTCTCAATTTCTGTTTATTTTGTATTCATTCATTCACATATTCATTCCTCTTCCAGTCAACAAATATTTTCAAATACCGTACGTGTGCAAGGCATTCTAACAGGTGCTAGGATAAACACCTTGGACTAGAAACCTGTATCACGGCCCTTTCCCATAAGTCAGTAACCAGGACCTTTCGATTCAGTGTCATGAACACTGCTTCCGTCTGCCCCCTTCAATCCCATCTCCATACCCACACCTTACTTTAAAACAGGCTTTATCAACATTGACACTATTGATACACTAGGCTGGATAATTCATTTTTATGGAGAGCTTTCCTGTGCACTATAGAATATTTAGCAACATCCCTGGACTCTGCTCACTGCATGCCACTGTCACCCACCCCCCGTAGTGACAACCAAAGTGCCTCCAGACATTGTCAAAAGCCCTCCTCTGGAAGTGGAAAATCAGTCCTCACCTCTACGCTATTAAGTACCATCATCCTCTCACTGCTGAGTTACTGAAATGAACTCTTAACTAGTACCCTGTCTTCCTATCTTCTCCAATTTGCTGGAGATAAGAATAAGACAGGTTTTTTTTCCTGCACTCACATAACCTGCAGTTTCTCAGAAGACAGACAGACAATTTCACAGATAGAGGTGATATGGGCCCCCTGTTCTTGTGTGATATCAGAGAAAGTTTCTCAGAGGAAATGACTTTTGAGCTGACAACTGGAAGATGAATGAGTTGACTGGTAGAATTCGAGGGGAGAGGGAGACGAACCAGGCAAGAAGAACAGGATATAGGAAGATTCAGTAACAGGAGACAACATGGAGCTTTAAGGAAACCGAAGAGTTCGGTGTGACTGCAGGACAGGATGGCGGAGGCCGAGGGGGAAGGCAGGAGGTGCAAGCACACATGGGTCAGGAAGTCGGGAAACCAGGTTACGTTTGACTTGGTCTTAGGAATAGTGAGAAAATTTACAACTTATGTGAGCTGAGAAATGGCATGAAATGGGGAAACAACATTTACAGAAGATCGTTGGGCTACAGTGTGGAAAATGGAGATGCGAAGATTAAAAAGGGGCCCAAGTCATGACACATTTTGACGAGTGCAGGTGAGTGGTGCCATGGATCAGGGTGGCGGCTGAGACCGATGCTGAGAGATGAACAGAACTGAAATGTAATTCTTTTCTTCACTATTGACGTACCTGGTGATTGATTAAGCAGTGAGAGAGAAGGCATAGATGGATAGCGGTGTTACCATTTGTTGATGCAGATGCACTGGAGGGCAAAATGGTGAGGAGAGCATGGGTTTGCTTTTTAAAATGTTGAATTCAAGGTTCTTAGCCGTCTCTGAGCAAAGATATCCTATAAGAAGTTGGCTACGTGGTTCCAGTGTTCCAAAAATAGACCAGACTTAGAACTGCACTCGTAAATCTGGGAGAGATTTTTAAAAGCCGTTTAACAAAATCCATGTTTTCTCTTTCATCATGAGCATATAAGTAGACTACGTTACCCTGTATCCTTGGCAACTGGATACCACCATGCAACTGGAACCTGGCCAGCGGAAAGTGAGAAAGAAAATATGCCACTTGCGGGCCAGACCTATAAAAACCTCCAGGTGCAGCGTGGTCCCTGATCTCTTCCCTCTGCTCTTTTTCTTTTTAGCAGATTTGAAGAGAGCATGACCTCTGTCAGCCTGAGTTACTGAACGGCTAAGGAAGAGCCCTTCAGCTGACCTTTTCACCTACCCAATATGTAAATTGTATTTAAATGGTATTATGAGTGAGGCATTATAGTGTATGTTTAGGGTGAATTCGTTACAGCAATGGAATTGCCGTCGCTGACCCAGGAGCCTTCTGAACAAAGGTGGGTAAGGAATAAAGACTTGAAGCACAGATGAAATGGTCCAGGAAGAGGACTATTCCCATTCCTTTTCCCATTGTTGCTGTAACAAGTTATCACAGACTTAGTGACCTGAAACTACACACTGTATTACCTCATGGTTCCGGAGGTCAGACATTGAAGCGGGCCTAACTGTGTCAAAATGTCAGCAAAAGGTGCATTCCTTCCAGAGGCTCTAGGCAACAATCTGTGTTCTTGCCTTTTTCTGCTCCCAGCAGCTGCCCACTTGGCTCCAATCTCTGCTGCTATCACCACGCTTCCTTCGCTGATTCTCCTGCCTTCCCCCTTCCCGGATCAGGACTCTTGTGTTTACATCAGCTCACCTGGTTAACACCTGTTGAGGTCCCTAACTCGATCGCACCTGCAGTCCCTTTTGCCCTGCGAGGTAACATATTCATAGGTGTTGGCAACTAGGATGCCGTCAGGGCTATTCCGAGGAGAAGGTTATTCTACTTCCCACGAGGTATGAAGTGACCCAGGAAAAGCATCCGAGATGGCACTTTGCGTAGCACCAATGTGAGGTATGGGCTGAGGAAGAGAAGACTCACAGCGAGGTAACCCCGAATGAACGTGTGAATGTTACTTCCCCATGGGCCCAACAAAAATGGGCCCATGGGGACGAGGGGTGCTCAGATGCTATTATCGGAACAACGACCACCGCCCCCTTCCGCGGGGTCCCTCGGTTGTAGGTCCGTTGCCCGCCGCCCTTGAAATTATGGCTCTGAATGGCAGAGTTTGGTGAAAAGGAAAGGAACTATTTATTTAAAAGGTATACAGGTTTGATTAATGGCCAAATGTTGCTCTTAAATCTCAAAATCCCCTTAAAACAACCACCAGCACATGCAGTCCTGCCTTCCGCTCTTTGCCCAGTCAGGCCCGTCAGGGGTACCGTCCTTCAGAAGAAAAAGAACAGAAGTCCGGGCCTCGGCTCGGCAGGCCTCCCGCGGGTCTCAGGGCCATCCGCTGCGTCGCCGCGATCTCCAGCTCTTAATCCATAACCACGTGGCACCTTCTCCCGGCCCACTAGCCAGAGTCCTTTCTCCCCTCTTTCTTCCCCCGTGGTCTTCACACCGTTCCCCAGAGTCTGTGTCCCTTTGTCTCTCCTGCAGGCCCCTGTCTCTCCTCCTTCCTCTCCCAGTTACATTCAGTATTAAGTCTTTTAAACCTTCCTGATTAGCCTTGGTGATAATCAAAATAACTCTCTTTGCATATGAGGAACGAAGCTATCCTGTTATTGACATGCAAAATGACTTTCAATGGCCCCGCTCCAGGCTCCCCTACCCCATGGAGGTCTGCCCTGGGGTGGGGAGAATATATTGTTCTTGAGCCCGGGAATCACTGGACCCCATTACAAATACCCTTTGGGAGGGCCCTGGATGTGCCCCGTTACTTGAAGACATTGGGGAAAATCAGAGAATACAGTGATATAAAAAAAATCTGAAAGAAAGTATTTTGGGAAGGAGGATGCAATCAGTTGTGTTTTTATCAGTGAGATCCAGTGAGATACTCACAGATGTTCTTTGAACTTAGTTACAAGGATATTGTTAGTGGCCTTTTAAAGATCTGTCTGAGTAGAGCAGTAAGAATGAAGGCTAAAGTGAGTCAGGATTGGGAAGAGGCGCTGTGGAGGTATCAGTAAAGACATTTCTTCAAGAAGATGGGCTCAAAACAGAAAAAGAAGACTAGCGAGAGAACGGTGGGCAGAGGCAGGAATTGGAAACAAGTCCCCCCACTTCCCGCATTGGAAATGTGTGTGTATTTAAATGTACCAGTGGAGACAGAGACATCACATAAAAAGAATAAGATGAAATAACCAGATTTTAGCCCCGAAGGAAGAGAATCTCTGTCATTTTAACAGGGGAAAGGAAAAAAAAGAATAGAATTGTATATAAGTAAATTGAAGGAATTACTGTCAAATTATTCATTTTTTTCTCTGAGTTCAGAAGAGAAGATCAGAGGCTGATAGTGAAGGATAGCTGGGGGGGGGGGGGGGGGGGGTGAGAGGCACAGATATTGTCTGAAATACCACATGGAGTGAGAGCGTATGGACCAGGAAAAAGATAATAGTGTTGTCAGGAGTTGCAAGTGTCTCACCAAGATTAGAGATATAAATCCACGGTGGACCAATCTTGGGAATGGTGTGACTTTTCTCTTGAAATGTTAATGAGCTGAATGCAAAAGGAGAGGAAAGCAACTAGATTTACCAAGATTTGCGGTGTTTTCTTCCATGCAGTGTGATAGGAAGACAAGAGGTTTTAGAACGCTAGTAAAGAAAGGGATGAAGTGATGGTAGAGGTAGGGAGCAAAGTGACACAGGAGGGACTGAATGAGGAGAGGGACAAGGGACTCTAAAATAAAGATGTCAGAGAACTGGTGTGTTGGGAACAATAATGAGAGAGAGAGAGATGGCTGGGAACTTGTGATGGTTAAGAAGGAGTGTGAATCTTTATTTGAGAGGTGACCCAATCCGGATGTGACAGGTAGGGTGTGGTCTTGGAATGGTGCCTGAGTGTGTGTGGTGGGGGAGGGCCTTGAAGGTGAGGCAGGCATTGAACCATGAGTCCAGGCGAGGTTGTCATATTGAGTCACCCAGAATGATGTCAGGCTTGAGGGTGGAAAAGATGACCGTTGGCCAGGTGTCAAGTTCTTCCAAGAGATTTACTGACCATCTTGTCAATAAACAGGCAAGAAGAGAAAACCCAAAAGCTGCCCCAAAAGGCAAAACACATTTAAGCCATTACCTGAATAATTCAATTAAAAATCTTTGTGGCTTCGCAAGAAAAGGAAACTTTGCCTGTATTTGCCTAAGTGAGTTTGCCTGACCACTTATAATATCCTAAATTGTTTTTCATGTATGAATAGTGAGCAACTCGCAGGCCACCTCTGGACCCATCCGGCCTTCAGGCCTGGAGATAGATGAACACTGGACCTATTGCCAATGAAGGTTCACAAGGGAATACTGGCAATTTTCTTCTTCTCTTAGACTCGTCAGAGTATAAAGAAAAGGATGTGGTGGAGAGAGTTTGAACTGGAGAGTGAGATGCTAAAAGTATTCCTGCCCCAACTCTGCATTTTGCCCTCCGATCTGCAAAGGAATTGCTTGTTCACATCAGCTCTCCAGCCCAATGAATCAGCCCTGTCATAAAAGAGTATTTTAAAAAACAGTTATAATATCTGTACTGTTTAATGTACTCTGTAATGCAAGATAAGCTGGCACCTTCCTTGCCCTCCAGGAGTGAACTATTGTGCACATACTTTTAGCTGCCTAAAATAATAGATTGAACCAGCAGTCCCCCGACTTTGGGGCACCAGGGACTGGTTTCGTGGAAGACAAGTTTTCCACAAACGGGGCAGGAGGTTGTATAGGAGGCAGAGCTCAGGTCGTAAGGTGAGGAAGCTTCCTTCCTTGTTGGCTCCTCAGCTCCTGCTGTGAAGCCTGGTTCCCAAGAGGCCACAGACCCGGTACCGGTGGGCAGCCTGGGGGTCAGGGTCCCCTGGATTAAACCACTTCATTTAAACTCCCACCTGATAGGAGTAATGTGCAAGTCAATAAACAAGTGCTTTTGAACTATGATAAACAGAGGGATTCTTAAGAAAGGGCTCATCCAGGATATGACCCTCAACCTTCTTCCAAGTCAGAGAATTAGAGCATCTACACACTGACTGCCTGCCACGCACCCAGAACTGAAGAAAACACAAGAAGAATGTGCACACACATTTTGCTGAGCACGTTTGCTGGCCAGTTTATAATATACATAACGTATACAGAACAGAAGACTTTATCAATTACCAAAGTCATCTGAAATCAATAAATGGCATTTATTATAGGAAGGATGAGCTCTGTTTGCTCAAAAATGAGTGACTTATGCTTCCTGTTCTTGTGTAGCTTTCAGTACAGGGAGTGGGGGTAAATGGCATGTACATAGGTAAACATAGAACCCAAAAAAACACTTCTATAAATTATACCAGAGTCTTGTGGGGCAGAGAGGAGGAGTCGCTCATGGGAGAAGTCAGAAACATTCTCTCACAGGTGGTGAAATGGGAACCAGGTTGGGAACACGTTGTAGACATTTGCTAAGGGGGCCAGAGGGAAGGGGAGAGACCAGCCCTCCAGTTTGAGGCCTCTCCACCGTTGTTTTCTCTGATTAACATCATCTTGAATGAGTCCTTTGCTCAATAATCCAGAATTTATTAAATAATTTTACAAGCAGAAAAAAAAGAAACTTCAAAGATTCTATGCCTCTGAAATTAACACCGAAATCCAGAATTTTGAAAAATGTTTTTCAGATCTCCTATAGCTCATCGGGGGACAAAGTGGGACTAGAGAATCAATAAATGTCTGTGGAATAAATGACCACACAGGCTAACCAGTACTGGGTCGAAAGCTGTTTAAAAGGCAGATTAAAAAGAGGTAATAAAGACAAGAGTTCAACATTGAACAGTATTTCTAATGCTTACAACAATGCTCATTTTTATTTCTCTTAGGATTTTCTGCTCAATGCCATTCAATGCCATAGTAATTAAAGTAGACCTTACTTGGGGAAAGTTTCCTTGCACAAATATTATGTGCTTGCTTATGATATTTTTGAAATTGCAACTGAGTCATTTACCTTGGGTGGGGACCCCAGGCCCACAGTGAGCAATTGTTTATTGGGAGGGACAGACAAGGCAGAGTCATGTTCCACAGTGAAACCTCTGGTGCCTCAGAGGCTGACAATCAGGATTTTGCCTTTTTTTTTTTAACTTCATTGGACAAAGTAAGAACCAGATGTACCAGAACCTAACAAAAATGTCCCTAATGGACCAAACTGTGCAAAATAAGGAAATCCAAGCGTACCCTATTGTAAGCCATCGGTAATCAAAACTGATGGCACACCACAGCGTGTGTAGGTAAGTGTTTTTGTAAAGAGGTCAGAGTAACTTCTGGTTTCCTCTCCAGCGTGGAAGAAGCTCAGGAGTTACCCCTCCATCCTGAAATAAACAAAAACCTGGACCAAGTGAGAAGTTAACAACTCTCTTTAGATCCATGAGAGACATGAGGTCACAGGTCAAACCCCTGTCCCCCAGATTGGAGAGACAGGTAAATACAGGGAATCACAACACACTGGAGCAGAAATCCATGAGCAGAAACCTCCCTGGGAACCGCTGCAGGAGGGGAAGGACATACCTATAACTGATTAACAGCTGGCGGCGCAGGACAGACAACTAGGGGAGTTCATGACTCCAGGCAGTAGGGGAACTCCCACGCTTTTGTGAATTTTACCTTCAGTAGCTCAGCCCAGGTCCTCACAGTGATTATTGGAGTAAAATCTCCTAATGCTTCCAGCAGGGGGAGGGAAAAAGGAATTATTTTGAAATACGCAAGAGCATTGCCTTCTTCTTAAAAGGCCTGTCCTCAAGAGAAACTTTTTTTTCCCCCCATAGCCTAACCTGCTGGGGTTTTAGCAGAGCCTAACCCATCTGGGGAAGGGAAATATTCAACTCCGGCTCCCTCTGACCATCCTGCCTCACCTAACAGGAGGGTGGTGGGGCTGAGAAGCTCAGGAAAAGGGCCTCTAATTCAAGGGTATAGGTTCACCAGAAGACTGAGATGTAATCAAAGGACAACAGGACGTTTCCTCTCCGACGGTGAGAGCAACAAATGCCCACTAGAACGTGGAGCAACAGGAACTCTCATTCATTGCTGATGGAATGCAAAATGATACAGTCGCTTTGGAAGCCAGTTTGTCATTTTCTTACAAAAGTCATCCTACTCTTAATACAAAATCCAGCAAATAGTGCTCCTTAGTATTTACTAAAAGGTGTTGAGATGTCTGTTCAAACTGAATCCTGCGCAGGAATGTTTATGGCAGCTTTACTCGGCATCGTCTAAACTCAGAGACAACCAAGGTGTCCCTCAGCAGGTGAAGGAATGAACACACTGGCACATCCAGACAATGAAATACTATTCTGCATGGAAAAGAAATGAGCGGTCAAGCCATGAAAAGATGTACAGGAAGCTTAAATGCACATTGCTAACTGAAACTACCCAATGTGAACAAGCTACATACTATATGATTCCAACTGTATGACATTCCAAAAAAGGCAAAACTATGGAGACAGCAAGAAAAAAAAATCAGTCATTTCCAGGGTTTAGAAGGGGAAAAACGATGACTAAGCAGCGCACAAGGGTTATAGGGACAGTGAAACTAATCAGTATGATACTACAGTGGTCGATATATGTTATTATATAATTGGCCCAATCCATCAAAATGTACAATATCAACTGTGAACCCTAAGGTAAGCTATACACTTCGGGTGACAATAATGTAAATGATACAAATAACAATGGATAAATATTCATTTACCCAAACTGGATGTCAGGACTGGATGGAAACAAGTGTGGCATAACCCAAATCAGCAGAAAAAGCGCAGGGAGAAGCCAGCTCACCACTCCATGACAACGGTCCCGAACAGAAGGGCGCAAGCCTGAGCACCATCCTCCGGCTGGGGAACTACTTGTCAGGCTTCTCCACTACAACGTTCCCTCCCCTCTTTACTCAGGAGAATTTTTTAGACTGGATTTTCTTGAGTGCAAACAGGGATCATATTGCAGGCTCCAGGTTATAAGATTAGTTGATACTACTGAAAAAAACAAAAAACAAAAAAAAACAGCTCACATGTTAAATAACAGGGAATTGGATTTTTTTTTTTCCAATTACACTTCAGTTTCCTTTCCAAGATTTTAGGTATGTCTCAGTATTTAGCTCTATTTTCTTGGAAAAGTGTTATACAAAGTCATTTTTGAGTAAAGTCAAATTCTTTTAGTAATAGTTTGTTCGGTAATTCCTACACAAGCTATTTGAATAAGTGGAATAAATCAGATGTCATTTGTAACAAAGCAAAGGGACTATATTTAACATACATATGCATACACACAAATAAAGTGCATATAGAAGAGTAAAAATCTGTCTAAAACTTAGTGGAATATATCTGGTTATAACTAAGTTTTAAGTACTATAACCTAGCAATGTTCTTACGTTGGCATGAAACCACACTAGGATTAGGAAGCAACTTAGATGGGCAGGTTCCCAGAGCTCCAGCCTGAAAGGTCAATAAAACTTACTGGAAGAAATCAGAAATATGGTGCCAGTTAATTCAATGGACATATTCATGTTTCCTCATTCAGCTTCCTAAATAACCAGAGAAAAGTACCTCGAATGGAAATAGATTCTTTTTAAAAGTCCTCACTGACATACCCTCTGTAAAAGTACTGTGTGAAGTTAGCAGCCTCAGCAGAATCTCTGAAAGCTAATAATGTAAACCAAGTCCACTTTGCTAAGGAGGAGTTCTTTGATTACATGAATTTTCGGTGTTACAATGCCTCCCAAAAAGCTGTGGGATATAAGAAATAGCACACAACAAAAATGTGTGCTAAGTTCCTTACTTCGCTTTATTTATTTATAAGGTTTGTGAATTATTAAATAGGATGAATGCACATGACACAAGATGGAAAGACATTAGATGGTGTACAGCCAGAAGTCTCCCTTTTCCTCTCCCTGCGCTGCCAGCTCGTCTCCTCAAAGACAACCGGTTTCCAGTTTCTTGCGTAAACTTCAGGAAATATCCAATGCATTTCCAAATACTCACAGAAATCTTTTTTCCACACATGGGGTAACATGTTATCTATGTTGTTATGTGCTTTGTATTTATTCAATTAAAACATTTTAGAGACACCTTTCTATATCATAAATAAAGAACTTCGTATTTTTAAGTGGTTCACATATTTCATTGTGTGGTCAAACAATAATTATTTATATTAAAAAAAGCAGACTAATAGACATTTAGTTGTTTACAAACTTTGGGTGTTAAAACTGATGCTCCGATGAATTTTTGTTATATATCATTTTATACATATTCCAGAATAGGAAAATCCCCTATAACATGACTGTAATAATAAAAAACCTAAATAAATATTAAACTAGTATTTTTAGAATATCAATTTGAAGGGAGATGTGAGCAGTTAATTACTGAAGTCCCCCACAGGCCCCAACCTTGTTTGCACGATTTTATTGTTTTTTAAGATGGTTCACAAGTTCCTGAAACACAACTCAAGATAACAGGTCAGAAAAAAAAAGGGATTTTTTTAAAAAAGATATTTGTCATTTTATTTATATGAAGATTTTTAAAACACTAGGGAAATTAAGTCCTATCTACTTATACATTTTAAAAATGATTAATTTCTTGAAATTGTAACTCTACAGGAAATTCCATGGCTTATGGTTGCCATCCACAGACATTGAAATGGGGAAGCTCAATTTTAGTAATAGTTTGTTAGGTAATAGTTTCTTAGACAGCATTGGTGTTCTGAGGTCAGAGAAAGCTTGCCCCACTCCATCCAGGCAGGG
The DNA here is from genome assembly GCF_021234165.1 of Pteronotus mesoamericanus. Lineage (NCBI taxonomy): Eukaryota > Metazoa > Chordata > Mammalia > Chiroptera > Mormoopidae > Pteronotus > Pteronotus mesoamericanus. The sequence goes on along the minus strand of NW_026555285.1, from coordinate 33,768,471 downwards.
CTGGAAGTGACAGAGACCCAGTGTCATACATCAAGGACCTCTAGTCACTGTACGTCAATTGGCTTCTGTCAATAGTAGGAAGAAAAGTTCCTGCCAGAGGGAATGGGATATTGTTTGAGGGGAAAAAAATAAAAACATCTTTCTCATTAGATTTCTTATTTTAAAGGGCTGACAGGGAAAAGACAAGTAAACATCTGAGAAGGTGTCCCACGACTAGAGCAATGATTTGCAAGAGAAAAACGTGGCAGTCAAATAGAATCTTTTTGCAAATTTTATTCATTGGGTCATGCAGATCTAAGTTCTAATGTAAGAGACCTTGGGGAACACTAAAATGAAAGACATGGGTGCTCAGTCATTACTTTTTTAAGTTCTTTTTGTTGAATGATCTATATAATAATTTAGTATTTTATTCCTTTTAATCAAGTAAGTTTCTTAGAAATATTATTAAATATGATATCTATTAAGTTGTTAGGTTCCATAAGAAATTCATAAATAAAAATCATTAAAAAAAATTTGCCTTTACACAAGTGAAAAATAGGCAAAGGATACAAAAGTAAGCGCATGGAAAGTCATTAGTCATCAGGTAATTCCAGTCAAAACTATGACGAGACAACCACTTCACAACCACCATGATGTCTGAAATCAAATAGTCTGACAATAACAAGAGTTGACAAGAATCTGGAGAAGTAGGAACCCTTCCATGCTGCAGAGGAGAATGTATAATAATGCAGTCACTTTGGAAAATAGCCTTGTAGTTCCTCAAATAATTAAACGTGAAGTTACAATAAGACCCAGTAAATCCCACTCCTAGGTACATAACCCCCCACCCCCAAATGAAAACACACACACACACACACACACACACAAATGCATGAATGTTTATAACAGCATCATTAATAATAACCATAATCTGGGAACAACCCAAATGCCCATCAACTGAGGAAAAGACAAACAAATGTGTGTGTGTGTGGGGGTGTCTATATATTATATGTAACATATAATATATATGGGATATTATTTGGCCATAAGTGAGAATGAAATACTACATGCTATAACGTGCATAAATCTTGAAAACACTATGCTAAATTAAAGAAGCCAGTTACAAGAAGGGACACGTTACATAATTCTACTCATGTGAAAGTCCAGAAGAGTGAAAACTGTAGAGACAAGTTAGATGCTGGTTAGGGCCGGAGACTGAGGGGTGCAGGTAGGAAGCGATTGCTAAAAGGTCTTGGATTTCTTTTTTTGACTCGATGAAAATGTTTTGAAAAATTGACTGGTGACAGCGTTGGCATCTAAAACTAAAAATACACTAAACTGAATATACTGAAAACTATGCTATCGTACATTTTAAATGTGTGCCTTGTATGGTATGAGAATTATATCTCAATAAAGCTGTTTTTAAAGTCTCTCTCTCTTTCTCTCTCTCTCTCTCTCTCTTCCCACCACACACACCCCCCCACACACACCCACACACACTTACACAGATCCCGGAAAACAAACAATAAAAGGACCTGCCCTTGTTACATAATATACTGCTCTGCTCCAGTTTATTTAGATAATCTCTGGTTTCTGGAAGAATTAGCAGTTTTGTAATAAGACAAAGACAGTTTTACAAAGAAAGAAATATTCACAGTGGTCTTTTTAACCTTCTATATAATCAAGCACCATTGAACATTCAGCAGCCTCCTGCAGAAGCAGCTTCTGCCAGCATATCCCAAAGCATTTATGAAGAATGAGCCACACTGATTTCTGAATTGTCAGAATGAAAAAAAGCACAGCTGCTTTCAATGGAAAGAAAATTAGATTGAAAAGAAAAAGTGGCAGAGGATATTCTTATCATTTGTGAAAATCTCTTCTCTCTAGGTCCCCTTAGTCCATGGGCCATCAGAAAATGGAACTCTTAATCTGATATTTCTATACACCAATTCACAGGTATGTCTGTCCTTCACACACAAAGAAAAATCAGGGAGATATTCTTATCTAAATCATTAGCAAAACTGAATGTTTATTGTGCATTCAGTCTGCAAGATACTGTAAGATTTTTTTTATTTTAGGGAAAAGAATAGAAACCACAGACAATTTCTTTTTACTAAAAGGACATGCTGAAAGCTTCCATTGCAGTATTTTTAAAACCCCTAAATCTGCATATATTTCAGGCAGTGAGCTAAATGCTGTAAATAGATGTTTATTTAATTTTACATCAACACTATGAAGCAAGTGTCTTAATACATATCCTTAAAATGCATGACAAAGCTGACAAAATAGTATACAAAATATCCATAGACTGAAGGCTGAGAAGCAGATAGGAAACAGGGAGGCAAACTAAGACCAACGGTGTAGTGGACCATAAAATTCTTGTAAATCCCTGAAACTTGGAGGTATAAGTTTTATAGTGAAATGAAATACAAGAGACATGGCTGTAAGAATCCTCTCTGAATAAAGGATCTGAAGAGCTACCTTGTCAGTAAAAAGGTGGAATAGAAAAATCCATCTAAAGGCAAAAAACTGTGCTAACCTCTTGGTTTCCAGCTAAACACTGGGTAGGAAAAAGTCTTTGAAAATTTGTAACTGAAGTCTGTTTTCACACAGGCCTAGGATTCAAATTTATACAAATCCTGTGGTCTAAGAAGCCCCAAGCTGAGAAACTCAAAATTGTACCCAACTTAAGTTTGCCTACCAAAAGGAAAAAAAGAAACTCTTTAGACGGAGACATATGATCTCCACCCGGGCCCCACATAATTGCCAGGTATAGAGTGCAGAGAAAGATGAGTTTCCAATCCACGTTTTAAAAGCACATGCCCAATCAAGCCAATTTGAGAGTGAGAGTAGGCAAAAGCCATCAGAAACAGAATTAGACCTTCTCTAAATAGGACATTAGTTACTAAAATGATCAGGATGAGAGAAAGAAGAAATTTGAGAGACAGAATTTAGAGAGAGAGAACTTCTCTGTCAGGGAAGAGACTTAGTCATAGCTAAATGAGTTTCTGAGTGACACATATTTAAAACACTTGAGCAATATAAAAAACTTGATATAATAGATGTATGTGGAACTCTGTACCCAACAAGTAAAGAATAAACATTCTTATCAAGAACATATAGAATGTCTATGAAAATGGACCATGTGCCAGGTCATAAAGCAAACAATCATCTAAGAACCAAAGTTATATAGAATATGTTCTCTAATAATAATATATGGGTCTACCTGAAGGGGTCTAGACTCAGCTTCTGCCCCTCCCAACTACAGATTGTGGACAGTCCTGATGGCACGCTGGCACTCGCAGCCCAGTGACCACGGGGACACACTCCTATCTGCACCCCTGCAGATCCCGGAAGCATTTACACACCTTCCAGCTGCAGCCAGCAAGCAGTCCGGCTGGCACGGAGGCCAGGTGGGGGACACATCTATGTCCCATGAAATCCTGAAAGGGCCCTATTCTTGGCTCCAGCCCATCTCGCCATGCTCAGGGACCAGTTCAGCCCACTCAGGGACCTGGCAGGAGACATACCCGTTCATGTCTCCAGAACCAGGCCTATAGACCTCAACCTTGGCTATGGAACCTGAAACAGCCTTGGCGATCGGCTCTCGCACCCAGAATCGGTTCTGGGTATCTGATATCCAGCATGGTGACTATAGTTAACAGGACTGTATTATATACTTGAAAGATGCTACAAGAGTAAATCTTAAATGTCCTCCACATGCACACACGCACACAATGTAATTATATGAGGTGATGAATGTTTGAACTAACCTTATTGTACATTGTATAATATAAATTTAAAAATATGATAAACAATGCTAAAAGTACTATACATCAAGCCGTTCAGCTATTAAAAACAATGTTTAAAAACATTCTTGTATATTCATCTTTGGGCTCATGTGGATGTGCAGATTTTTCTAGAGCTTATACCTAAAGACTGAAATTTCTAGGCTATAAGACGTGTTCACGTTCAACTTTAAAGAAAATGTTAAACTGTTTTCTAAGCTTGTACCGATTTTTACTCTCATCAGCAGTTACAAATACAGCATTACTTATACCAAACTTATTTCCAAATTATCTACATTATACTGAAGTATTGATAAGAGTATAATTCTTATATTGTAAAAAATCCTGGAGTATGCATTCTTATATATTCATATTTTTAAATCTTTCCTATTTTTGTCATAGTATCATTTCCTGGGATTGGAATTCTAGAACAACAGAAACACACATTTGAAACTTTGTTACATACTGCCTCCTTGCCCTTTAGAAAAATCTTTGTGAGAGTCCATTTTTCCAGGCGCTGGACAACATAGACTAGTATTAACTGTATCTTTCTTTGCCAATTTTATAGCAGAAAAACGATATCTCATCGTTTCCATTTGTATTAACCTAATACTCAGTTGGTTTGAATATCTTTTAATAAGTTTATTGTTCATTTGCATTTCTATTTTGGGGCTCCCAATTTAAATTATGAATAACTTGAATCAGTCTAAGACTATATATAAGATAATCATGTAGATAATAACAAGACCTATTACTGTTCCTTATATTTTACCCCTATATCCGTATACAAATTTAACCATAATGATTTTGAGATCATTATTTTATTATGTAGTATGTAGTGAGATGTAGTATGATAGGTAGTTTTTCAAAGATTCAAAGATTTTGCCATGTGCTATACACTTGACTAAAAAGTTTATGTGCCTGGCTTATTTATTTATTTATTTACCTATTCATTCAACAGTTATTTACTATGTCTCAGGTAGTGACCGATCGTGCAGTGGTGGATGAAATAAAGTGTCTACCCCCCATATAGCTTGGTAAGAGGATGAACAATAAGTAACCAACTGAACAATTATTTACAAAATATGCACGTAGTGTAAGAAAGAGAAGTGTGTGAAAACAGAGAATAGCATAGGCACTGTATTTAAATGGAATAACTGAAGAAGTCTTCCCTGAGTGGAAGGCATGAGGAGGAGCCAAAAATCTAGGGAGCGGAAAGCTTTCTTGCCGGGGGAAGATCATACCCACAAATCTCATCAGGAACATGAGGAGCTGAATGAGTAGCATGCGGTAAGGGAAAGGGAAGGATGTGCAATCAAGTTGGAAATGTCAGCAGGAACCTGACGGCAGGACCGTGATGGCCAAGGAGAGGAGGCAACTTCATTCCCTGTGGCATGAAGAGCTTCGCCTAAGAGAGTACACAGGCCTAGAGGTGGCCTTGACCTGCCAATGACCCAAATCTTAGGTTAACTGAGCACTGCACTTACATATGCTATAGAAACTGTGAGTGTAAATTAAACTGCATTCTCTAAGAATCATATAATTATCATACCTTTCATAGATTTAACATAGCTTAAAAAGATAACAAACTTGAACGTCTGGTAGGGGGGATGTAATACATATCCTTATCGAATCCATACTCGCTTAAGTGCAGAAGCTAGAACTTGAATTGGGTGTCCTAAATCATGCTCTTTATAGGACATCTCAAATAGAGATCGAGTCCTCGCACCCAAATGCAGCACTCCAGTGTTTCCTGTAACATGAGGCTCACCCGAGCGTCTGAGAAGGAATGGATTTACTGAAGCCTTTTGAAGAATCGTCCTCTCACTGGGTAAAAGATCATTGCAGTCTGACAGCATCATGTGTACCCTAGTCATTTGGATGGCAGTATCGCGCTGCTTCGTCTGCTTTTAGATGTTCTCAGGGTTATAGTAAATCATATTTCCCTAAAAGATCTCTATTCCTATTTGATCCTCGCAAAAGGCACAAGACTTTGGCCAAGTAAGTGTTATTGTCTCCATCTCATAGATGAAGAGATATAAGCCAGCCTCATGGAGCTTCAGATTCCTCACCTATGAAAGGGAGGTAATAATACCCTGCCAACCTCTCATACTCACCGGAAGGGGCAAATGAAATAATCATGGATGGGAGAGTGCCTGAAAAGTGAGAAAACGTCATAAAAGGTAAGCTATCATTATATTATCATAAAAGAAGACATTCCAAGTGACTCAATCTCTTTTAGTTTAAAACAATCTCCTTTTAGGTTAATACAGTCCATTTTGGGCAGAGTCAAGGTAAAGCTGAAACTCTCCAACAGAATAATCTCACCCGAGTCACAGGTGTCCCGGCTCTGTTCCCAGATAACAAGTAAGCACAAGGAGAAGTTTGCGTGTCCTTGTGGCATTATGGCGGGGCCCTGTATTTCTCTCTGGCTCCCACTGTCCTTCGGCTAAGGTGAGCTCCTTTTACCCATCTTCATATTGGCCACTATCCTCTCTGCTTCTGTTCATGAAGTTGTTCGCTGCTGTAAGGCTGGTTTGTTCTCAGCCCAGCAGCTCACACCTGGCACCTCAGGCTGACCTCATTTCTCTCTGCCTGTCGGATCCTCCGAGTCTCAGCCTTGGACTCCATCTGACCCCTGGCAAGGTCATCCTCTATTCAGCCTCTGCTAGGGCTTCCTCTTCCCTTCTGGGGCAGCTCATTGCTGGCTCGCTGGCTCTCACATTGGTATATACATGTAGGGATTCTGAACCTCTCCATGCTCCCCACCAACAGATGTCAGGAAAGAAAACAATCTCATTCTCTCTCCCCGCCCCTTCATGGACCCCTTCCTGGAACTGTCATGAGGTTCTTTTTCCTTCTTTCTTTTCCTTCACTTTTCACTTCTTCCCCTTTCTTTTTCACTTCTTTTCATGGGGTGAAAACAGGGTAGCAAACTCGCCGATCAAAAGGGAAACATATCAGTAGGTGTCATCTCTATTCCTTTCTTCCCCTTTCTGCTCATTCTGTAAGACCTTCAAGAGCCAGAGACTCTGCTATGCATCTGCATATAAACCAGTGCTTTGCCTGTATAATTGACAGAAAGTTTGTTGAGTGAATCAACAATTGAATCTCCTTAATTTGTTGGTGAGCAGGTCAAACATTTTGCCTAAGTTAAATATAACATACTGCTTTTTACCTAATTGTTCTTAATGGCTGGAGAGACCGAGCCTAGAATATAAGAGCTAAATTTGAGGAAGGCAGGACAAAATAATAAATAAAAAGCTCCCACACCAAAGAACTGAACTTAAAAAAAAAATCCAAAGGCAAGTACTTGAAATTTAAAAATTAAAATATTATTTTTTTCTCTTAGTCTGTACAACACAAAATCAGCTCAGATCTGAACTCCTAAAATCTCTGAATAGGGATTTTATAAAATATTGTGTTTCTTCCGTGATCAACTATTTGCAGCTGGGGGAGGGGTTACAGCAGTAATTCTTATAGACATTTTCCCCTATGGACATCTATAAAATTAAGACCTTTTCCTCCTCATAATAATACATACAAGGTTTAAAAGAAATTAAAATTCATCCCCTTGAAAGTGGAATTCTCCCATTTCACTGATTTAAAATTCATTACCTTTTGAAAATTGTAACTGACCCTCTTTCCCTCTAAAGGATCTATCACAGTCGGAAATCCTATTGGAGAAATGGCTAACTCCTAGACGGAGAACAGTAGCCAAAGTTTAAATTGCAGCACACTCCTGCTCAAGTACAGCATCATGACAAGCGCACACCAAAGAAATTTGGGGAGCTTAAGGTTTATGAGTTTGAAAAGTTATTTGCTTAACGAACAACAGTAGCACTATTCTCGGGAAGCACGCCGCAGAGGGGAGGCAGGGTTTTAGATCTATTTGTTTATGTTTCCGAAGGGGATTTAAGCAATTCGCTTTTGTGCAGTTGTGCCAGAGGAGACCAAAGCATCAACTGGGACGTTGGAGGGCACATTTATACCATGGATTAAGGTCCTTCTGAAGAGTGTAATGGTAGACAAACAGGAGGAAGTCCATTTGGACACTTAGCTTCTGCTTTCCCGGTTCACCTTCTTTCCTCACCCCCAACATTGTTAATTTTCTCCTTTTGCGGGGACCGGTGTTCTGAGATGAGGTGACGTGCTGCTGAGGCTTTCTGGGCTCTAATCTCTTAAAATATTCGCACACATGGGCACTGAAGCAGCAAAGTACTCATACACACATGACATCATTCTAGAGTATTAAAATATGTCACCAGAATTGTTTTCCTGTACGGACAATGTAATATGACTACAGATAGTGACATAGTGTATATGTGCATGCGTGTCCTGTCAAGGAGAAAAAAAAACACTTATAAAATTCTTAGAAACTGAAAATGCATCAGTGAATAGGCCTTTATGTTGGATATTTATGGGGAATTTGGTTTGTTTTCTGATTCTGTTTCAACTTTTAAGGACCACCGTTAATGTGATTAATTAGCAAGAATTTATTGACTTGAAAAATCTCGACAGCCAAACATATATGATTTTTTTAAATGTATTTTTTCAGGTGAAACTATAAACTGGAGGCCTAATTAAGACCTGCTGTTTCCTGAAATTTTGTGTGCACAGCTCTGGGAAGTAATGTTGCATGGAACTTTACTTGAAGGGGTACATGTAATCGTAAGAGAAAAATCCCAGCGTGCAGTTCACTTCTTCCAGACATAGGCCTTACTTAAGAGTCCCAGTGAATTTATATCCACGGTAAACACGAAAGCCCGCTATGGAGCTGGCCCAGGGAAAGCTCACAGCTCAAACATCAAGAGTTGAGGACTTCAGCTGCTCCTAGTCCGTATTTCCCAATTTACGTTTAAAAAACCGTGATCGATCATGCAGTTTTAGTCTGCTGACATTTTCTTACGTGTTTCTTTCCCATTACGTGGCTAGGAGTAAGTCTCTCTATCAAAAGAGAGCAAATCAACTGGCAAAAAATGTAACAATAACAATACAGGAATATTCTATGTAAAAAAGAATTGACTTTTGATGATTTTGCAAAAGGCCTAAGTGGAACTGATTTCTGGCCAGTACCCACTTTACCTGCTTTCATTAGAAAAATCTATTTTCCTTTTCTTAATGTTGCCTTTTTATTAAATGGTTCCAATGTAGACTCCAAACTGCAAGAATAAAAGAAGTCTATGTTTTTCTCAAAACCATCCAATTTCATTAGTTTAGTAACATATTTATATAGCTTGTCCCAACATTCACTATTCGGTGATGATAAACTGCTGACGTCAGGATCACTTCAAAATAATAAAAGTGAATTTTTTTTACTCACTCGAAACAAGCTTCCTTCTAATGCCATAGTTGTCATTCGGCTACATATTTCGAACTGATAGTTTTTCAAACTGATTACCTTGTAAGAAGTGAGGGAAAAAAATCATCGCATTTAAATTTTTTATGTATTTTTTAAAAACTATATTGTAAAAAGAAACTTATCCAGCTTGCAAATCTCAACTAAGAAACAAGTTCTTTCCTTTAGATAACACACTAAGTATCAGGTCATAAAGGATCAGCTAACAATTTAGTCCCAGAGCATAATTCTGTAGGCTGTAAACTCAACAGAGCCAAACACAGATAATACTCAACACAAAAGCCCCTTTTTCCACTTCATGGGTACAGCTTCATGTGCCTCCCTAAACGTGCAGGGAAATAAAGTTTCTCCCTTCCCTTTACAATACTGTACAGTGCTTTGGCCCACCAGCTCATTGCCCCAAAAAAGGTCTTGGTCATTTCCTGTAGACTTTCCGTGGCCCCCTCGATGGCCTAGAGATAGAAACATCCATGGCTGCCTCTTCTCCTGACAATCTGGCTTCCCTGGCTCCACCTTGCTGCGTTCCTGCCTCATCCCAGACCCCACAAGGCCTTTGCCTGGGAGCTCAAAGCCTCAGGCCACACAAGGGCAGAGCAGCCAGTCAGAGCTGCTCCTGGCACCAAGGAAAATTATTTGCCCCGAGAGGCAAACACAGCAGGGGCAGTGTCCAGAGTATCAATCCCTCTCTTCTGTGTTATAAAAGGCCCTATTGTAGAAGCACAAATCACTCAGAGATGGCATGTACAATGTCTAATCACTTACTAGCTATTGGGCATACACTGGGTACAGGCCCCAAACTAGACACTGTCTGTAACCTATTCACTGGAGGGAGGCAGGGGAGAATATAACACGGATTTATATTCATCTCCTCCCCTAGCCCTTCACCTCATGGCAAACACACATCCTTTGAACAAGTAGGCAAGTACAATCATAATAGAGATGTGGCTATTTTGATCTGTGCGTAGCCAGCTAAAGGATAAAACACAAGCTTGGTATTCACACTGCCTTAGTTCTGAATCCGGCCTCTGTAATTAATAAATGGTGTGACCTTGGGGAGTCTAATGACTCTCTACGGGATTCTTTTTTTTGGTTTGCAAAATGAAAGTAATCCTAGCTACTCCATAAGGGCTGTGAAGAACACTTTAGCATGTAGATGTTCCATAAGCTCTGTGTGGCACATAGTAGGTACTCATCAATGTTAGGCCCCTTCTCCACTTCTAGAATTCTAAGTGCCTGTCAAGATATCTTATTTGACCCTTAAACAAATCCTTCTCCTAAATATTTTCATCTCAGAGGCAGAATTTTAGGTCTTTGGATTTCTTTTCATTTCCTTTTAGGAAACTCTATTGAAAAGATACACTTGTTTTCTCCAATTACCTTAGCTCTGTTCTTTGGCAAGTTTTACAAAGTACCTGAAGCAATAAAAAGGGTTAATTTTATTCCAATGTTCCAGATGTCTTCAGCACCTTGACTTTAGTAATATACTAAGAACAGTAAGTCTTTTTAATGAAAGTGAAAGGTATGCATTGTACTTAAATCTGGAACTTTTTCCCCCTAAAGAAACGCTGCCACTGGGACCGCCATCCCGCCATTTTAGACAGGGTGAGATATGTTTTTGCTCAGGTTTACCCTTTTTCAGCACATTTTCAACCAACTGCAGTTGGTATCCAAGCAGTTAAAACTACATCAGCACTAATAGCTATGAGCTCATCTTGTATAAAGACATTTTTAGTTAAACACCACAATCTTGGGGGGGGGGTGCAGAAAAGTTAGCGTGCTTAACCAGGCTGGCTTGGAATAGCTCACAATATGACGCATACCACAGGAAATAGAGTGGTATGAGGCACCTACAAAATATTTTTCAAACAAGTCATTGACGCTGTAAGCCCCATGCCTCAGCTTTAGGAAGTCACTTATTAAGAATCAACACCAGCCGTGCCAAGCTAAGCTTTTGCTCTTGGTGATTTTCCAATTGAATATTCAGGGCCCTGTCTCAGTCTTGTTTTCAGGGGAGTACATGCCTGGAATGTTAGCAAGCTATTTGCTGGAAAAAATGCCCACAACAGGCCCAATGTTGATCACATTAATGCGTTTGAGTGGGTATAGAGTGCAAATGATTGAAAATGCTTCCAGATCCCCATTGCAGGGGACAAAGCAGGCTCTGTTCTCTGATCTGATGGTCATTTTTTTTCCAGCGGAGGATGTGGTGCAGGAAGAGGGAAGAGTGCCAATCTCTGTCTAATGGTTCCAAACAGGGCCTGGGCCTAGCTCTCTGGATGCTGATGAGTGGGAAATGAAACACAGATGGGTCAGATGGGTAAGGAGAGAGGGATTACAGGTCAGGCCAAAGAGTTGGAATAAATTAAGTGCTTATGAGGTACAGAATGGCACATTGTTTAAGTGAATGGACAGGGAAAAAACATTCCAGCATTGTTCAGTTCGGTGAGCGAACCCAACGTTCCTCTTCCCAGACCAGCATGAGCCACAGAGATCCTCGTCATTAGGATGCGTGTGACCAACAGACGAAAGTATGGCCAACTGGTGCCTGAAACATTCTTCTAGATTCCATAGAAGTCACTTCTGTTTTATTACACATGAGATGTAATTTATTGGGAGAAATGTTTGGGTTCATGTGTCAGATCACAGAGAGTCAGATTTGGGGTTCCCTGGGGATCTCTGAGGAGAAGGTGAGTAACCACAAATTAATACAGCAGGGAAATAAAGTGACAAAAGAAATGTTTCATTGTGCCTGAAATATTGAACCAATTTCCCTCCTTTTAGCCTTTTAAACCTTTGCTCACAAATCAAAGAGTTAGCTCAAGTGAGAAAAGGCAGCAGAAGCCTGTAGTACCTGACAGTAAAAACAAATGTAGTCCAGTCTTCTTCCTTCGTTTTAAGTGTCTTCATAACATAGGGAAAGGCCAGGAGAAGGACTTTTTGAGAATATTAGAAAATAATCCAAACTTTAAAAAGCAAAGCACTAAGAACCATTTTTGGTCTGTTCATTTTAGTATTCTAGGTGTGTTAAAGAAAGCTTGAAATCCCAAAGAGCGTACAAGCCTGATTTTAATTTAATAGTTGGCAATGAATGATAAGACAGGCTGGAGAAAGTGTGTTTTCTTGAAGGAAGAAAACCCATAGAACATGAGTGCAAAACATGTCACAAGGGAGAGAGCTGAAGGTGCAGTTGCCAACAGAATTAGAAAAGTTCTAAAGCTTGGAATTAAGGGTTTCTTTTTTTAGAGCAACAGAAGTTATTTTCAGAAGTTTATTTTCATACCAGCCATGTTTCCATTTCATGGACTTGACCTTTAACAGAATATCCCACAGGCGACGCTGGAGACAGTGGTTGTCCACAGTCATCGAGGCTGCTCACACCGCGAGTGTGGAGTTTCCCAGTTTATCGATTGGGGCAGCTCCAGAGACAGCAGGGAGATCATTCCAGACAACTAGCGTAGAAAGCCTTGATACAACATATCTGTGAAAGGGCAGTGAGTTCCACTGTTATTATTTTAGTAAGTTGGTTTGGTGAATGGTATTGATCACATGTGCAGTTCTTATTTTCCTCTCTTTAAGGCCATTTCAAAACTATGCTACTTACAATTTAAATATTTTACTTTTTCCCCTGGTCTTCTCCCCTCCAAAACTTCTATTATTTCTGTGTTCTGAGTCTTGGAACCCAAGAATAAAGAACAAGTTCATAAAGCAAATTTGAGAAATGATCACTACACAAGCACCAGCGTAGAGTTGGAGAGAAAAAAAAAAACCCAAAAACGACTGCAGAGATGTTTCTAGCCTATGCTGAGCAAAAACATAGAAACTGTTATTTGTGGAAAGGACAGACCCATAAGAAAATAATATCTGGTTCTGGAAATTTTCTATTTCCTTTCCAATAAAACGAATAATTTTTTTCAGTTTCCTTTTGTCTCTTGAATAAAAAAAAAAAAATGACAGTGGAAAATGCTTGTGGAAGAACGTAAAGGCCGAGGTTATTTTGATAATGCTTAAATGAGTATGTGTTAAAACATAAAATAGGAAATAATTCTTTTCAGGAGAGTACACACAAAACAGAGCAGGGTCCCCAGGAGACCGTCGTTTCATCCAGGACACAGCTCCATCCGGGTGTCTGCACGCGGTACAGGGGTGCCCCAGGGCTCTTGGTTAGAGTTTTTGAGTTAGACCCTGAAGTATTAATAGAGGGGACTGAGTAGCAAAAAGGCCTCTCATGTACCATGAGGATACCTAGGCCACCTGGCTTGTTGCCAGGAGTTGCCAGAGGATAGAAAGTGTGCTTGCAGGCTAGGAGCAGAGCCAGCCAAACCGCAGTGACTGAGGCTGAAGGCTGACACAGGACGTGGGGGCCCACGACAAACACTCTCAAGGCGGAAGAGCAGGGCAGTGATGATGAGGCCATTGTCACCTCCAGCCAGTGCTACCTGTCAGCAACCTCTCACACACAGGTATATCTTCTGAGGGATGTGGTCCCCGGGCTTAACAGGCTAGAGAAAGCACTGGAAAAGCACAGCTCTTTAGAGCAGTGGACTGAATCCAGTATCTTCCCATATCATCCTTACATTTACTCTGCAGTTCTCAGTTAGCATCTCAATTAGAAATAAATATCTTAAAGATAATTCCTCAAATTTCATAAACTTCAGGCTAGACAAAACCTGAATCACCCCTAGGATTACCACTTATGAGGTGGAACTATAGAAAGTATTTTCAGAGATGGTAGGGAGGCCTTTTATAATTCAGGCAAAGGCACCCACTTGATAGCCAAATACATGGTCTGGAAAATAGAACTGAAATCCAATTCTTCTGATTCCCTGTATATGACTGTTATAGTATATCACACATTTTATTTTTTAAATATTGTAATTATCTTTTAAAATATTTTATTTATTGATTTTAGTGAGAGAAAGAAATACAGTTTTGTTGTTCCATTTATTTATGCATTTATCGGTTGCTTCGTGTATTTGCCCTGACCAGGATCAAGCCAGTAAACCTGGCATATCAGGACAATGCTCAAACCAAGGGCGCTATCTGGCTATATCACACACTTCATTTAACGGAAAGACTGGAGAAGACTTTTACCTAATCTAGGCATTCTCCTGTGAACAAGTCAACAATCTCTTTTCTTTCTCTCTCTCTCTTTTTTTTTTTTTGTCTTTAAAAACATATCATGCCAACAGAAATCTAAGACCTTGAGGCCACACTGTAGGAATTTTCTTTTCCACCCATGACTTTCTGAAATACGGAAGGAAGTATTCACTGACTCTGTGCAGAGCACATGCTGCGTGCTGTTTTCAAGTTGTGGGAACAGATTTATGCTCCACAAGCACCCTTTGCCCACCGGACTCTTTTATAAACAAAGGCAGGTGTTCCCAAAGCAACTGACTAGGGCAGGATGTGTCCTGTGGCCATGGAACACATCAAAGCTGTCTGTACTATAAAGGGGCGGTCACACCCCAGCTGCTGTCATTCTTAGGAGAGGTTCAAGATGTTCCACATAGTGATCAATGATGCTCCGTCTGGTCAGAGGCTAGAAGGAAGAATATAGTGCTCCTCTTTCAAGGGAGCGACCCTTGAATTTTTTTTTTGGTTCTTTGGTAATAACCACAAGGAAAATACCGTCATCGTGAAGATAAAAATTCATTCACAACAGTTACATGGTAGAGATTACATTCAAATCGAGAACGTCTGCAACCCTGTCTGCCAGGCCAGTAATATAACCCATAGGCCAGTTCACCTCCATAGAGTCGCTTTACAGCACTTGGGTGTTTGCTCAATTAAAATCCTACCCTGGTGGGAAAAAACAGATTTCCAAATGGTGACTTTATTGATTCAATAAAATTTAAGAAATTCTGCTTATGAAAAAGTCATTAACCAAAACTAATAAATAAGAGTTTACCCTGCAGTCTGGTTCCTCTTTATTTGACAGAATTAAAAATCACTCTGGAACAACTTAGTTCATTTTTCACTTGTTAATTGAGCTTAATAGTTTCGTAATTCCCTTTCTGTTCTAAGCTTGCGAACTCTTCATTCTTTCCAGCAGCGCTTGCATTCTCTCGCTCTTAACTTTACAGAGCATATATTTATAAAGAAGTCTCAGAGACGTGAGGAGCAGGGAGAAAGGGGAAAGAAATGCGAACCTTTCACTTGGGCTGATGCAATGACTCCAGGCTCAGCCCAGCCTTTGGGGACGGTGTCAAATTACATGCCCGGTTAGAAGGATTCTCCAGCAGAGCTTCCAGTGCAAAGCCCATGTCAGAGATAATTTTATAATCGAATACATGTCACAGCAGATTTCCACTACTGGTCAACATCTTCTATGAGAAATTGCGAAGAGTCCAAATTGTGTGTGCACTGGACAAAAGCTTTCAATCATGTTTACCCCCAACACACAAAAAATTTTCCTTTGGAAGGCTACTACAAATGTTTGTTTATTGTTAGCAGAACGCTTAATTTTTTTAAAGCAGGGACTTGTGAAAAGTAGCTTTGGCTGAAGATGGGCATGTTATGACCTTTGGGATAAAGTGCAAAGCCTGAAGGACAAAACCAGAAACCAGAGTTTGTCGAGGTACTGTTGTCACTGTGCAGTTTTCCCTTGAACCGCGCCACAGAGGCCGCCGCCACACCTGTTCTAATCATGTAAGCTGTACTTAGTATTTGTTCTAGGTTCTCTGTACCAACACCGCCTAGTATACGGTAAAAACTCAGTCAACTCTTACTGCATACACCTTCAAAGCGAGTAGCTGAGGTGAGTCCCCCTGAGTTGTAGAGCCTTTGCAATGTATCAGGTGGTTTCATTTTATATACATGTATAACCCTTTCTGTTGACCATGTTTAATGAATTGTGTATTGAAAAGAGAATTAGGGGAAAAAAAAGGATTTAGGCAAGAACATTCAAACTAGTTTTTACAGATAAAAGCAAATAATTGTTTTGTCTTTGGATAGAAATTGAGTGCTAAAAAAAAAACCAAACACACCTTGGACTGAATTAGGTAATGCCAAGTTATTTTTCAACGTGGTTACACCAACTATGCTTCTACCAGCATTAAGTGTTCCCATTGTTTTACATTCTTTCCAATTTAGATCTGAAAAAATTCGTAATTTTAAACATGCAAAATCGCTGAAATATGCAAAAGCAGTGGGTGTTTTTATTTCTCTGTTATATTGTTAAAATCAAGTTGAAAGGAAAATCGTTGAAGTTGTCTGTAATCAGTCCTCAGCTCCCTTTTCTCCTCTCTCTTCACACACAGAGTCGATCTCATTTAGGCGTTTGGTTTTAGCCATTGTTCTGTGAACTGCAAATTTATATCACCAGTCCTGATCTCTCCCCTGCTTTGCACTCAGTTGCCTATTCTGTGTCTCCTTTTGCATGTTTAATATGCATCTCAAATTTAACTTCCCATTTCTTTAATGGGACCGCCTGAAATTCACAGAAAAAAAAAAAAAGCTGAAAACTATGATGGGCAAGATCAGCTCATGTCAGCTCACATTGAAAACCATCATTGAATATATAAAAAAACCAAATTCCTTATCTTGAAAAGGATCCATTCTTTGATTCACCACTACTGAGAGGTTTTTCATCTAAGTATCAAGTGGATAGATTTTACAGATTTTTATTTATATAATTTCCTCCTAGATGTGAATAAACTTATTACATAATTTGGCCTCTTGAATTTTTAATTTACTTGATAGTAAACACCTGATTCTACTGTGGCAAATTCTCCTGAAAACACAATTATAAATGCCTGCATAATATTCCATTATGTACCTAAACCATACATTATATTTTTAATTTCTCTGTTTTGGGGCACTTATATTATTCTTAGATAAATGCTACTGATTCTACTTAATGATTTCTTTTTCCAGTGTATTTATGCAGATTGTTATTACTGGTATATGGGAAAGTTATTAAATATATGAGTTTGTTTATCTTGTGCCAAGTAACTTCACTAAACTTTCTAGTAATTATAGTTAGTTTCTACAATAATAGTTAATCAATTGATTCTTCACTGTTCGCAGAGGTGTACAAATAATGGAAACATATAATAATGAAAATACTATTTCTTTCCTATGCAAAAATATAATTTTTATTTTTTGCATATTCAAGTGCTTCCAAAACAATGTTAAGTGAGAACACTTATCACATATTGAACACTTTCAATGTGCTAGGCCCTGCCATAATTGTTTAATAAACATTATATATTATTTATTATTTCATTACTTCCTTGATTCCTGTTCATTTTAAAAAGAGCCTCCAATATCCTTAAATATGTGATTGGCTATTGGTTTGAAATAGATACAGTTCACTGTGCTAAGACAAGTAACTTTATTCTTTTTTAAAAATAAAGTTTTATTTAAAAATAATGTTTAGGTTTATAGAAAAGTTCCAAGTGTAGTACAGAGAATTCCTTTATCCCCTTTGTTCAGTTTCCTTTAATTTGACAACTTACATAATTGTCGTGCAATTGTTAAAACTGGGAAATTCACATTGGTATATTCTATTAAATAAACTCCTGATTTAATTCAGATTTCTCCAGTTTTCCCACTAATTTTCTTTTTCTGCTCCAGGATCTCATAGCTGCACTTGGTCTTCATGCCTCCTTAGTTATCTATAGTCTGTTTCTTAGTCTTTCCTTGTTTTTTTAATGACCTTGTCAACTTTGAATTCTTGGTCAGGTAGTTTGTAAAATGGCCCTCAATTTGAGGTTGATGTTTTTCTCATGGTTAGATTTGATTTATGGATTTGGGGGAAGAAAGTCACAGAGAAGTGTCCTTGTTACCACTTTATATTAGTGGGTATCTAATATCAACCTTCTTATGCCTGGTAATGTTAACCTTGATTAAGGCAGTGCTTGCCAGTTCTCCCCATCGCAAAATTATTTTTTCCCCTTTCCATACTCTATTCACTAAGCTGCCCATGAGGTATGCCCCTCTCAGGTGGGGAGAGAGAAACTAAGCTTCGCCTCATGGAGAAGACAAGCACCTACACATAATATTTACAATTCTTTTGTAAGGGAGATTAATCCAATCTCCTCCATTTATTGATTTAAATATTGATGTATATTAGTGTGGATGCACACATGTTTATTGCACACTTTGGGTTATAATCCAATCCTATGTTATTTATTTTATTGCTCAAGTTGTTCCGGCTTTGGCTCTTCCGGTTGTCTTCCTGTGTCCCTTTGACATGCCCCATCATCTGTTGTCGTTCTGTTTTGTTTTGCTCCCTTTATTTCTTTGAGCATTTTATTGCTTTTTGGCAAGATCCTCCCAGGCATTCCTTTTACTGAGTATTAAATTCCTTTTTGCAATTAGTGTTCTGTTTTACTTTTTAAAAAATTGTAGCAGTATAAATATAACATAAAATTTACCATCTTAACTGCTGTGCATACAGTTCAGTGGCATTAAAGACACTCACATAGCTGTGCAACCACCACCACCATCTATCTACAGAACTTATTTAATCTTGCAAAAATAATATCCTGTACCCAGTAAGCAATAACTCCACATTATGTGCTCCCTCAGCCCCCTGGCAACCACCATTCTAGTTTGTCTCTACTTGACTACTCCGGGTACCTCATATAAGTGGAATCACAGAGCATTTGTCTTCTTTTGACTGACTTATTTCATGTAACATAGTGTCCTCAAGGCGTATCCATGTTGTAGCATGTGTCATAATTTTTTTCCTTTTGAAGGCTGAATAATATTCCATTATATGTACACACCACATTTTGTGTATCAATTCATCTGTTGATGAAACTTGGTTGCTTCCAGCCCTGGGCTATTGTAGATAATGCTGCTATGAACATGATTATACAAATATCTCTTGGAGTCCCTGCTTACAATTTTTTGGGTTGTATTTCTAGAAGTGTAATTGATAGATTATATGGTAATTCTATGCTTAATTTTTTTGAGAAACCTCCATATATTTTCACAGTAGATACACCATTTTACATTCTCATCAATGGTGCCCAAGAGTCCCAATCTCCCCACATCCTTACCAACAACTTTAAACCCATAGAATGTACAATACCAAGAGTAAACCTTAATGTAAACTATAAACAAAGTTCAAAGTTTACACTTACATGTTAATGAAGGTTCATCAACTGCACCAAGCGTACCATTCTGTGTGTGTGTTGGGGGGGTGATGTTTATAATAGAGGAGGTTATATATATTGGGGCCAGGGATATCTTAGTACATTCCTTTCAATTTTGCTGCGAACCTAAAAGTGCTCTAGAAATATTTTTTAAAAGAATATTTTTCAACATCTCTCTACGGCCTTAGTGAATCTGTTGAATAAGTTGAACTTAGCCTCCTAGAAAGGGCAAGCAAAACAGTTGCATTGAGACAGTATCATCAGTGAGAATTAAGGTAAATACTTATTTTTAAAATAAATGAAACAATTTTTATTTGACTTCTTTCTAGAAACAGATAATATTCATTATTTCATAGCAGTTATTCTTTAACTTTACCTGCAAATGAAAAACAAAAGTTTTGTATTCATTTGTCAAATTATTTATTAAATATCTGCGGTGAAAATGCTGGCTAGGCAATCATTGGCAGCATTTAACACAACTTTTTAAAAATATTTGTCAGGAGAATAAACTGACAGTTTAGCAAAGCATGTTGGGAGGTGAACAAATTTTTTGACGCCATTCCTGTTCTTTCCCAAGCTCGGTGAAGATAAATTTGTGAGGATAAAAAAGCTCTTCAAATTGGCTGATTTAATAACCTCTTCCTACTAGAGAAAAATCTTTTCGGCCTGATGAGACTAAAACAATCTAAATGGAAATATTGGTTCCCACAGATTTCTATTGCCTTTGATGATAAAACCTTCTGCCTCATCTATTTCCTTTTGATCTCATTGAAAAAGGATGCTGGGAGAGGCTAGGACCAGGCTCCTTCAGTGACCAGCTGCTGATACAGCTGTGGCTTGTTAAGGCCATAGGACAAGGAAAAGTTCCAGCATGCTTCCTGTTTTATCACATTCTTAAGTTAACATTATATTACTGAGAAAAGTGATATCCACACAGATGCAGAAATATGGTACATACTGAAGGCCAAATGGATTGTAAAAATGAGGATACAGCTATATATTTCAAGAAATTATTAAGATGTAAAAGCTTATCAATAGGACCTTTATTCCAACTTAGCAATTTGAAACAAAGATCTGCTTTTAGATAGTTTACTTGTCTAAGATTGATGGGGAGAGAGTTTGAATTCTCTGGAGAAACACACTTTCTGGTCTCAAGTATCCAGATGGATTTGCATCCTAGGTCCAACCTCAGAGGCTTAAGGAATGCGGCCGAAGGCCTCCAGCTGATAGGGGGGATCTTAACCATGACTCTTACTGCTTTCCATTAAGGAAATGAGCAGCAACTCAGCTTTTACAAGGTGTTAACTAAGCTTGGCTGAGCAGCCCAACTGAAAAATCAAACATGCCCAAACACTTCATGTTTATAAAAACAAACTCCATTAACATGCCTGGCTTCCCTTTTCATAAAATTGCAGATGATTTACTGCATATCTTAGTGCCGTCCAATTTTCCTGTAAAATGCACGTTCTGTATTTTGGTTGGCACATTTTAGGTGATCAATGTGTAATTGTTGAATTGAATTAGAATTGATTTGTTTTCCATGAAAATTATAATGGAGGATTTTACAGAACTTCTGACTACCCAACTGGCATAAAAGAGAGTATTTATACAAGCTATAAGAACTTGTATGCACTCCTAAAAGGAAGTTAAACATTTTTTTTTTAACTACCACAGTGTTCATCCTTCCAAAATCGGGCTTAGAAGGAAAAAGACCAAATTCTCCAACAACTTGCTCCGTCAAGTTGGGCCTTATTACAACGAGTCTCTCCAGAGTAATTTAAGTGTCTCCAATCCCTATGTACCTGATTATTTAAATTATTCTAGTAAACCCAACTCTAGGACTTTTCCAAATTTTAAAAAATGTTTCCAGAATAATAGCTGCCTTTTCTCTTATATATTTAAAAACATAGAAAGAATAAACATAGAAAGAATATACAGACATTATCTCTGTACCCTTCCCCAGAAACAACGCCAAACGGAAGCCCTCTGTTTACCCTTCCCTGTTCTCGTTACCCACCCCTCCCCCTCAGAAGGAACCATTTATCCTATTTATCCAAGTCTTAATTCAAATTTGCTCACGGACCTGTGGCCTGGAAACAGGGAAGCATTGTAATAGGTTCATAGTAGAAATTAGTTTCACTTTTAATGTTTCGCAAATCATGAACTTAAGTGAGGTTGTGATGATTTCACATATTCTTTAGGAGACTTTGGTTCTCTTATCCCTGTTCCAGACATGTTCTTACTAAACTTAATAAAATGTTGGCAAAGAAGAAACAGACGTTGTAGAGGCCTCAAAACCCATGCTTCCCTCGCTGCATAGGCAGTTTCGTACACCGCCCCCCTGCCGCCCCCCCGCCCGGCCCCTTACACAGGCAGGTCTCCAGCGTTACCTCTCTGCCCTTCTATGCTACTGCTCTAAGTCTTGCAATACACTTAAACACTGTTTTACCTTCAGTGCCAAAAGCCACATGAAAGGACTAATTGTACAATACCCTTTCAGTCCTAATGGCTTTTTGTTTGTTGGTTGCTCTGTTTTTTGAGAACCGGAAGTTAAAATCTCCAGGGGAGTTTTTCAGTTAAGGATAGTCAGACTAAAATTGTAAATACCCATTCCTCGAATATTTATTGAGCACCTACAATGATACACTGAAGATACAAAGGTTAATAAACAAATATTTATTTAGAATTTACTCTTTTCAAGTGCTAGGTAATGGGGATTAAGCGATGAGGGAAGAGCATGGGTGAGTCCTGTCTTCAGGGAGTTTACAAGCTGGTGGGAAAAAAATAGAAAAATGGAAATAAAGTGTTTTAAGCAAGATATGAACAAAGCCCTGTAGTGAGCATCTCTTCATGCTCACCTCCCTCGGCTTCTCCGTTCATATTTCTTCTTCTATGGCCACTACGCCCAAAACCAGGTCCCTAGTCTCTTTCCTCATTTGCCTGAATCGTGAGGCCCCTAAGTATTCTCATTCTCCTGACCTTGACCTCTCTCCTCAACCTCCCCTGTATTTTACCTGACAATCTCATTTAGGTGACAACAGATTATAATAAGCTTAATATGATTGATCCTGGCTTTTCTGAAGTTTCTCCCTGGACATACTGTATAACACTGTAACCCAATGGAAATAAAGTATCTACAGAAAACCCTGAAAAAGGGAGGTCATGAGCGCAAATATGGAGGTGAAGGGCTTTTATGGGGTAGGCTTTTGAGGGAGGCATAAATCATTTCGTACAGACCAGGCAACTCTGCAAACTGCATGTGGGAAGCCCTGTGGGTCCTTCTAATATTGGGCATTTCCTTTCATTTGAATGATTCTTAAATTGTTCAAAGTAATAATCATTTTAAACACATGTATTGATTCTCTTAGATTGGAAGCCCCTTTGAGGACGTTGACAACTTCCTTTGAATTTATTGAACTTGTCCCTTCCCCTAAGACAAAAGGCTTTCTATAAAGCAAGCATTTATTCCTCCCAGAAACATTTATTGGCTACTACCCCAAACAAGGCCTGGTGATAATGACGTGGAGGACACAAAGATGTACGCACAAAGCAAGAACATGCCATTTTGACCAAGAGAATGAGGATTACAGTATCTCCCTCTTACACGCATGTGGAAAAGTCGTGAGCATTTTGTGCTTTAAACATGACTTTTAGACATCGCTTTCAGCCACGTATCATGCAGCACTGACAAATATATAGTGTCAATATCATATTGTTATGTCTTCAACCCACATCATCAGTCACAGGCTTATCTGTGTTACTCAGTCTCCATTTCAAAGCGTTCAGGAGACTCTCTGGCGGGTAGTGATTTAGGAAGAGATGAGAATAGTTGCACATTTCCTAAAGAGTCATGGGTGTATTTTGTGGGAATGATGATAATGATGATCATGATGATAATGATAAGGTCCCCAGCTGTCTGTCGAAGTTCCTTTCTGGGAAACAGCTGGAGATTCATTCTCTAAAGATTGCATCTGGCTTGATTTGCCAGCACTCAAATCCCATTGATCTGGTTCTGTTCTAGCCCTCTGTACTCACAGTTCAAAGAGCAGGGAGGCCTGTAAAGAAATTACTGCCATATTGTTCAGTCGGCCACAGTGAGCAATATATACGATTATAATTAGGAACACATTAAGGGAAGCAGCTCAGTGGAGATAAGCTGCTTGACTGCATACGCTTTTTGATGAGGGCTTAGCGCCAATCCGAGAAGAAAAAGATTAAATGTTTGTTACCAATCCTTTTGAACTTGTGGCAGAACATGTGGTAAAGCATTTTTGATTCAAATTAAAAGCATCCTAGGATAAAAATAACCCTGTTCTCCCAGGCCTTTCCAAGTGAAACCATTTGGAGACTGATTTATTGTATAGCCCTTAACCTCTTTCCACCGGCATGATTAACGTAAGCATTTCTGAATCCCATGTAAGCCTGGACAGGTATTTGTCTTGTTACACATCTGTGGAACAAATGGCATACAAATTAGACACTCAACAGATGTAAGTTTTCAAAGGCCAGGCAAATTTAATTTGACTGTGCATGTAAATGAAAAGTTCATTGAGCTCTGAGGTCAGTGCTGTGGGTTACAGGTAGAGAGGCTTGTTGCGTCAAACATCACTTCAGGGCCAGCGATTCAGAAACCCTCTAAAAGGAGCTTCCTAAACCAAGCGGAGAAAATACAGGCTGCTGCTTCAGTGCCAGAGAGGCAATCGTGGGGAAGGCTGGAAAGGAAAGGCCTGGTCTGACCACAACAGCAAGGCTGTCCATGAGCCTTAGGGAGGAAAAAAAGGCAAGATGAAAATATCAAATAGTCTAAGCGTCCACGTTGAAAGGAGGTATGGTTTAGTGATTTCTTCTGGGAATGGAGTTTAGAAAGTTTGTTCCAGATTCCGCCTCTTACTAACTCTGTGACTTTGGGCAAGGCTCCTAACCTCTATGTGCCCGTTTACCTGTAAAACTGGGGTATTGCACTGCACAGGAATCTAAAGTTTAACGTCCACCTAAAGTGATTGACAACCTGTTGAAAATGACAATACATATTGTATACTTCATGAATCACATGACATTATCTGCCAAAGGAATGCTTTAACTTGGTTTTAATGATATCGTGTGTCATTTTAATTTCTATAAACAGTCAAGTCTTTAAAGGCTAATTAAAGAAAAACTCCATTACAATATATTCGCACATTCTTTTACCCAATACCCCCTTCTCCAAGAAAGACACACACATGCAACACACACATTTCCTCTTCCCGTTCCAAAATCTGAAGACTTTCTTCCTCTATATAATTTCTTCCTGATAATGTAGCTACAGGATTAGCAGTAATGCTAAACTTCTGAAAGCAGTAAAAATCAATAGTTGATACCACAAGCAAACTTTTCAGCACTTTAGCTATCAAACTCTGTCAAGATGTCCACATTCTATTATCTAAAGTAGCGTTTTCCAACTTCCCAGGGATGTTGATAGGTGTTTAATGTAAAGAGCTCTTTGATCACAGCATTTTGGAATATATTTGCTTAAACCCAGTAATATGACTCCCTTTAATATGATAATGTGTGTTGTGAAATTTGAAGAGAGGGCAAAGTATGAAATATTTTCCATTTTGTATTTCTCTACCACTGAAAGCTCTCAGGCCTGTTGTTCTGAAGAAGACAATTGCGGAAATACTAATCTAAAGGGTTTTGTTATACTTTTGTTATTTGAGAAAGGTGAATGGAATGGGGGCCTCTTAAACCATTTGGAAGTTATTTCCAAATCCAAATGAGATGGATTAAGAGTGAGGATTTGCCTTTAGAAAGAAGATTAAGGCAAATGGACAGGTAGAGTATTCTTTTTTATTCTTGTTTCCACTGGGAAGAAAATATTGCTATTACTCTTTTACTTTGTTTAGTTAATTTCCTTTGAGTCTTCCCTATAGGAATAATAAGAATAAAAGTATTTGGAGCAGCAGAGCTCTCTATATTATAAATCTGTGCCAATTGCTAGAGGGTCAAACAAAACCAAAGTTTATGATAGTTTCATAAATAAATATATTATGTTTAAGTGATCCTTATTGTTCTTTGAAATGCCAATTAGTCAGGAAACTCTTGCTGCTTTATAGCCATTAGTCAGGGAGAGTGGGACTTGTGAATCCACAGCAGTATGAGAATAACTCACTGCTCACTCTGAATGGCAAAGTTAAAAGGGAGCAAGGGACGTCTTTCAGGTAAGAGTGGTATAAATGAAGACGAAAATCCATTAACAACTTTTACTGCCGATAGCTAGGTAACCACAGCGCCCTGCCAGTGAGTACCTTTACATCATTTGTTTTTCAGGCCTGCCTTCCCCCATTAAATCCTGAGTTCCTCAAGGTCAAGAGATGAGATCTCATTTGCATCATTTTTCCTGGAATATTTCATCATGCCAGCATCATTGTAGGCGCCTGTCAGACATTTATCAAATTGAACTGACATCAAATGATTTGGGACAAGAATATGGGTAAAAATATATTCTATAATACTTAAAAGACTGAGGCTGAATTTTATTTTCAAAGTGACGTAGAGAAATTCCACATTTATCTATGTATTCTGGACAGAATATCCTGCTCATTTGTGGTTAAGAGAGATGTCATTGAAGCATAAATATGTTATAACATTTATCTGGGTTGTAGAAACCTTGCTCAAATGCAGTATTTACCTATATGATTTTTTTAAAAATCCATATGAGAAACATTTTAATATCCTAGGTAAATGTCGCTATTTGGTTAAACCTATTGAGTTGATTTTTAATCTTGATTCTTCTACCTATCATGGAATTATTCCTCAATGCTCTGTGTCATCTGAGGATATGATAATCCTGCCATCAATCTTATTATGCAAGACTTTGATAAATATTTTAAATCCAGGGCCAAGAGAAAAATCCAATAATCCCAAAACAATTTCATCTAACTAATTAATAGCATTGGATGTGGGCTTGCACTCTGCAGTTCTGTTCTTATCCAACCTGCCATTATTTAACATACACAGGATATCCTGGGACTTTGTCAAACACTTCGCTGACATATATTTTGATTCTATTGTAATTGTAAACTACCGCTCTGATGGCATCAGTTCAGAGTTGACACCTACGTACAGCATAAAAGAGGCGAAACAATGATGAAGATTGACATGATCAAGACTCCTGAACTGTCCGACAATGCCAGCCAAATCATGCCCGGCAGAGCTGCACACTTTTATACATCTCTCTTCCCCGATATTAACATGGAAACTGCCATCATGAAACATATGACCAGCAACTTATCTCCCTCAGACTTCCTTACCCTTGAGCAGTTTGTGATGTGAATTCTATACTTTATATCCTTGTGCCTTCTTTTTCCACTAAACTGCCCAGTAATTGCCACAAAGTTTATAGTGTTTGGATTTCGAGAGGAGCTCCTTGAGATATTTTACTATTTATTATAATCTAGATCAGAAATTCCAGGAGTTACCATCAGGCAGAATTTGGTACCACACTCTAAATTGACTGATACATTTTTTTTTTTTTCTGTTTCGATAAATTTTTTAAAAATCAGAACTTTGGGTGGTGAGCTCATGGTGCAGTATGCAGGTGATGTTTTATTGGGCTGCACACTTGAGATCTGTAAGGTTTTATTAACCAGTGTCACCCCAATAAATTCTGTTAAAAATCAGAGAATTAAATGAGAGAATCTCAGTATGTATGAGAATTTAAAATAG
Organism: Pteronotus mesoamericanus; assembly: GCF_021234165.1. Classification (NCBI taxonomy): domain Eukaryota; kingdom Metazoa; phylum Chordata; class Mammalia; order Chiroptera; family Mormoopidae; genus Pteronotus; species Pteronotus mesoamericanus. The sequence continues at coordinate 33,741,535 of NW_026555285.1, read as the reverse complement.
ACAAAAATAGTTTAATTTATTGGAAAGACCAAGAACTATTTAATCATTAGCAATGACACAGAGAAAGAAAATGAGCAAGGGCCCCAATCTCGCAGCATTAATTCAGAGGAACTAAAGACAAGAGTAAATACTACATGGAATAAAAAATATTTGAAGATCTCAAAGGCCCAATGTGCAATTTTAACCAACATGGGAAACGAAAAGAAAAGATAGACATATTTTACTTTAGAAAAACTAAATTGGCAAAAGATATCATGCACAGAGTCAAAGAACTAAGATCAAGAAAAAATATTTGTAAATCAAATGATAAAGGGTTAATATATAAAGCACACAATAGTGGATATGTAGATGTTACAAATAAAGAAAAGGAAAAAGAACTACTGAGTTATAGGCATGAGATGGTTGTAGGCAAGTTCATGGAGCAAATCCAAATGACTAACAATTGTATGAAAAGATGCTCAGTTTCACTAGCAGTCAGGAATGGAAAATTTAAAGAAAAAATAATATGTCACTTTATTAGTTTGCCTCAAACTAGCAAAAATTAGAAGAACACTTGTTATATATTTACCTAAAGGAGGGAATATGAATTATATAAAAGAAAACAGGAACCCCCATACAGTGTTGGAAACCTGAAGAGTTCCAGGGTCTTCTAGAAAGCAATGTGGCAAAATCTATTAAGTTAAAAATACTCTTAAATCCAAAATTCCCCCTCTGGTAATCCAGAATAGAGATTAAAAAAAAAATTATATAAGAGGCCCTGGCTAGTGTGGCTCAATTTGTTGGCATCACTCCACAAAGCAAAAGGACACCAGTTCAATTCCCAGTCAGGGCATATGCCTGGGTTGTGGGCCTGGTCCCTGGTTGGGGCATGTGAGAGAGGCAACCAATTGATGTTTTTCACCCTCTCTCTCCCTATCTTCCATGCACTCTAAATAAATAAATTAATTAAATTAAACAATTATATAGGTGTATTTCATGCAGCCTTGTTTAGGTATATTTCATGTAGGATTGTTTCATGTGGGGAAAAAAACCCAACAAACCCTTACTAGAAACAAACAAAAGCCTCCTGATAAGAGAATGGATGAATTCAGATCGTATATCCTTACTATGGAATATTATGCATCCACTAGAGACAAGAGAAGAAAGCTAGACCATTTGGTATGATAGAACTTATTTTCATGTGGAATTAGTAACTGAACAAGTTGCAGAAATGTTTATTGTATGATCTTGTATTTATTTTTTCAATGATTTTTAAAATCCCTGTTTATGCATGTACATAAGGTAGTGTGTATATATACTATATATACACATACATATTTATATGTACATGTGTAGGTATCTGAGTATATTTTTGTTTGCAATAATATGAACATGGTAAGATACACAGAGGTGAATGAATACATTGTTATTATGTGTCATGGGGGGGACATAAGGAATGTGAGAAGAGTGAGAAGGATTGCAAGTAAAAAATGATAAGACCCTCTAGCATGTGTGCAGCTATATACACATATATCACCATGTTTATGCGTTATGTAAAATATATACAAGTACTTAAAGGGAGGCTTCAATGAAACTAATAAAAAGGGACGAAGCACAGAAACTCTGTCAACAAAACAAAATGCTGCTTCTAACAAGTTGAAACGATTACGTTACAAATTAAATCAATTAAATAATTTTTGACACTAATAGTACCTATGTCGTCTCTCCCTATTACAATACTTTAGAGATTACCAAGTGCTTTCCTATTAATTGTCTCATATAAAACTCAAAACCCTGACCATGATTAAATGTTAAGCATTATATAAGAAATTGATGTGATTTCAGGTCAGATTTTAGTCATTTATTAAGAGAAAAGTTTAAATTTAAACTTTTATTCAAAATTCTCTGCCATCTCCTAAGACCGACACATCGAAATTATGCTAAAATTTGGCAAACCAAAGAAATGAGCACTTAGAGAAAAGAGGCTGTGCCTGGGAATTTCAGTATTCCACCCATGAAGCTATGGGCACTAACACTCTTTCAAAAAGACCCAGCTGAGCTGGGAATGAAGAATCGCGGCTTCTAATCTCAGCTTTGCTGAGAACTTGCAATGTGACTTTGAGTAAATCACTTGACCTTTCTGAGCTTCTGATTCCCTGTAGGTAATAATCCTGGCCTTATCTCCCTCATTGTTTCAAAAATAAAATGAGGCGGATGATTTATGTGAAAGCACTTTGAATAGTAAAATGTGCTATATTATTATTCAAACAAGGCATTATCCTCTCAAACCTACTTAGAAGGGGGTTGTAAATGAAATATTGCATATTAATGTGATCCTGGGTTTCAGAGAACTTGGATTCTCTGGGCACCATTAGAGTCTTTGCTATTTTTCAGCACAGCATAAATTATGTGCGCCAAACAAGTCTTCAATACCCTTCAGAAGTCTGAGAGGCAAGTATGAGGCTACTTAGTGCCCCTAAAATAGGGGCACTGAAGAGAAAGGAAGAGCATTTAAGAAAACAGTGCACAGGCTCTGCCTGCCAAGTCTGCGCTCAGGCTGCAGCAGGTCCTTATGCGCACGGGTGTTGAGAATAAAGGAAGCATGTCTAAAACCCCAGTCTAGGCAGGACTTTTCATACCCTCTGGGTATTTTATCAAGTTACTATCATAGATGCATGTCTGTGCATAAGTGTGAACATACACAAACATGACATTATAAAAGCAGATAGCTTTGCCACATTACACACCCAGTTCACAAAATGGTATCAGTTCCACAAATTGCAATTGGATCCTTTTGCAAGCATGTTTTGTGTGGTTTTTGACCTTAAAGTTATTTACCAATTTTGTAAGCATTCTAGGTATTTGCAAAGTGCATTTCCCCCATCATAACTGTATCTGTACATTGCATCTCAAAAACAATTATTTTCCTACTTTCAAATCTCAGAAATGCCTGATTAGTTTGTTATTGTTGTTGTTTTTAAAATATTAGAGCTTTGGAATGAGACAAGAGTTGGAAAAATTTGGTCATGGATTTTCTCAATCTGGGGACCCTGACTCAATCTGGGAATTCTCACCAGCATTTTATTAGAACCACCAAATCCATTTCATTACCTGTGAGGTTTCAGAGGAAGTAAATCCATAGAACAAGGTTCCCCTTGTGTGTCCAAGTGCACCTTGGGCCTTATTCTCCCCACAAGCCCATAAAGGTAACAGCAACACACTTTGCTGGGCACACAGTAAAAAAAGCCTCATTCCTGGTTGCCAAAGCCCTAGTGGCTGTCATTCTTCACTCCGTAAGGCTCCTGGTAGCCCTTATCATTGTCTGGAAAGAGATTTTTTTTTCCCCCATGCTACGTAGCTTAGTGGTATAGGGTTAGCATTATAGAGATTTGAACTGACATCCTAGCTCAACCACTTATGTGACCTTGGGCAAATTCATTAACCTCTTTGGTCTTATTTTAATCTGGCAAAGGGGTATAAAGTTTCTAACTAAAAGGATGGTGGTGAGTATTAAGTGAGAGTGCATTGAAAGAGCTTAGGATAGTATGAGGCATGTAGTAAGCCCTCAGCCAATGACTGCAAGAAATTACAGTAAAACAGCCATAGCAAGTATGGCTCACTATTGCCGTAGCAGGAAAAGTACCCAATTAGGGAAGGGTCTAAGTCCATTAAAAGAGAAAACAACTTTTATTCTCTAAACTTGAAGGGAGACAAGCTACACACATCAGTTAGTAAGAGTGTAACTACACAGAGAGCTTTCCTGCCCATAAATCACAGGTCAGGCTACATAAAATTTGCCCAAGGAAATCAGAATGCAGGAGACTCCCCTCTCTTGGATGGCTCCTGAACAGCTCCACAGTAAAGTGAGAAAGGAAAAATAAATCTCAAACACTTAATACATTTGAAGCACTTGTATATGCTGCTTAAGATGTACATGACATTGCAAAATACTGTAGATCCCTAGGTACACTGAGAATTATAAACTCTGGGTTATAAGAACCAGCTTCCATGCCCTTGGTATGACTGTTCAGGCACAAATAGTGTATTTAGATTCTAATCTTGTCTTTTCAAGAAGAGATCAACCTTGTCTCTGTGGTTCCTGTGGGCACAGTGGTGACAAACTTTTGTAGGCACAGTAGGGGTGAGAACTGCCCTGATTTATATAGCCTTTGCCAATTTCCGTGGTGTAAATGCTCCCACCATGAGGTTTCACTGAAGGCAAAATTGTGAAGAGATGCCATATAGCCAGCACTAGCCTGCTCCACTGTCCCACTGCATAAACGGAGCGAGCACTGAGAGTGGGGGTGGATGTTATTAAGATGAAGGTGTCAGCACTCCCAATCTCTCAGCTCATTTCCACTCTGAAATTGTTGAATTCTCTTTCCAACAATTTTTCAGCCTGAATTATTTTCATTCCTTTAATTTTTCCCACTGATCTTACCTGCTTGTCCTCAGATACTCCTGTTGCTCTGCTATGAATTATGAGCAAGCTTCATCTTTCTGATGGAAGATAATGAGAGACGTAATACATCAGTCATTTAGGGAAAATGGAGACCTGGACTTCTATTTTTTTTAATTTTATTTTTATGTCATGTTTATTCTATTACAGTTGTCTCAATTTTTCCCCCTTTGCCCTCCTCCATGCATCCCCCCCACCACAGTTAATTCCCACTGTGTTGTCCATGTCCATGGGTCATTCATACATGTTCTTTGTTTAGTCCCTTCTCCTTCTTTCCACCATTGTCCTCCTTCCCCATCCCCTCCGGTCACTTTCAGTCTGCTCCATGTTTCCATGCCTGTGGTTTATTTTGTTCGTTAATTTATTTTGTTGAATAGATTCCACTTATAGGTGAGATCATATGGTATTTGTCTTTCACTGACTGGCTTATTTCACTTCACATAATATTCTCCAGGTCCATCCACGTTGTCACAAAAGCTAGGAGTTCCTTCTTTCTTTCTTTTTCTTTTTTTAATGAAGATTGATTTTATTTATTCTTTTAAATGTTGAGATCCATTATAGAATATTAAAAAATTTAAATCCATTACAAAGTCTCTACAATTAAAACAACATGATACCAGCACAGAAATAATCAAGTGAACATTGTAGAAACAAATGTATATATCTAACAATGTAATACATGATTAAATTGATATTTCAAATCAATGGGGAAAATAAGGCTTATTCAACAAACAAGGTACATGGACCACTATTACTTGAAATAAAATAAATATAGAGCCCTATTTCACATATTATACAAAATATATTCAGGTGAGTTAAAAATCAATATGTAAAATCTAAGTTTTTGGAGAAAATACAAAATAATATTTTTCTTACCCTGAAGTAACATATTCAAACTCAGAAGTTATAAAGTAAAATATTGAGAATATGACTATATTAAACATTTAAGACTATACAGTAATATACATATTAAAAAGTTAAAGGATAAGTAATAGAATAGGAAAGTATTTGCAACACATCTAAAAAAAGGTTAATATTTGTTTTTTTTCTTTTATTAGGGAAAAAAATTCTACAAACATTTAATCAGAAAGTAGATAAAGAATGCCAAAATGTCATTTAAAGCTTTTTAAAACTAATAGAAATAGGCAAAGAATATACGTAACCAGATTTAGGTTTAGTTTCAACAAATAATAAAGTAACAAAATAACACATCATTGTCTCAATTAGATTAATAAGTATTAAAAATATTGGTAATATCAAGTATTGGTGACTATGAAAGGAACTGGGTATTCATAGGCTTTTTTTCTTCATCTCCTTAAAGCAGTCCTGTTAGCATATTTTGCAATGCTGGTTTGGTGGAGTTGTATTCTTTTAGACTTCTTTTATCTGAGAAGCTTTTTATTTTGCCATCCATTTTAATCGAGAGCCTTGCTAGGTAGAGCAGTCTTGGTTGCAGGCCTTTGCTTTTCATGACTTGGAATATTTCTTGCCATTCCCTTCTGGCTTGTAGTGTTTCTGCTGAGAAGCCAGCTGCTAGACATACCAGGCATAACACTCCCTTATGTGTTAATACCTGTTTCTCCCTTGCTGTCTTTAGGGATCTCGGTTTGTCTTTAATATTTTCCATTTTAATGATGATGTGTCTTGGAGTGGGCCTCATTGGGTGCATCTTGAATGGGAACCTCTATGCTTACTGGACTTATGTGACTTTTTCTCTCCTCAAATTAAGGAAGTTTTCCATCATTACTTTTTCACACAGGTTTTCTGTCCCTTTATCCTCTTCTTCTTCTCCTTCTGGTATTTCTATTATATGGATGTTATTATGTTTCAGGTTGTCCTGCACTTCCCTCAACACCTCTTCATTCTTTCTGAGTCTTTTTCATTTTCTTGCTCTTTCTGGGAGCTTTTTTCTACCTTATCTTCAGCTTGCTGATTCAGTCCTCTGCTCCATCTAGCCTGCTTTTGATTCCTTCTACTTTGTTCTTTAATTCAGAAATTGTATTCTTCATTTCCTCTTGTCTCTTATTGATAGTTTTTATGTCTTTTTTCATGCTGATATAGTTTGCAGTAAGTTCCTTGTAGTTTCTCTGTAGTTTTTTTGTAATTCTCTCTGAGCTCACTGAGCTCATTGAGCTTCCTTAGAACTGTTGTTTTGAACTCAATATCTGATAGTTTACTTGCCTCATTTTATTCAGTTCTTTTTCTGGGGATTCCTCCTTTCCCTTCGACTGGGGTGAGGGGTGTTTCTTTGTCTTCCCATTATTTGTGAGACTCTTCTTTTTTGCTACTGCTTCTTAAATTGATCTGTCTTGATTTCCTGACTTTATGGTGTGAACATCTATGGTAGGAGACCACTGTGTTTTTCTTTCTGGATCTGCCTCTGATGATGTCAGATGTTGACCCTGTCTGACCTTAGATAGTCTGTTCAAGATCTCTAGGAATCTACTGTCTGTGGCTGTCTCCTTCAGCTGTTAATCTAGTCACTCTGCTCTCAGCAGTCGGGCTTAGAGACACCACAGGGCGGGGCAGAGTCCCTCTTGGGGGCAGGTCTATTTGGTCCTCTGAGGCTGCTGCTGCTCAGGGGGAGGGGTCTCTGTCTGAGCAGGATGGCTGCTGCTTTATGGGGGATAAGTCAGCACCAGGATCCCGCCGGCCACTCTCTCAGCTCTCTCCCCAAAGTCTCTGTCTCTGGTCTCTCCTCAAGCATCTCCAGACCACTCTGCACCCCGCTAGCCAGGGATCTACTATCTGTGGCTGCCACCTTGTATTCAGCTGTCAGGCTGTAGCACCACCAGGCCAGGGCAGAGTCCCTCCTGAGGGCAGGGCTATTGTGTCCTCTCATGCTGCTGCCACTCAAGGGAGTAGCCTGCCTGAGCAATATGGCTGCTGCAGCATGTGGGATGAGTCAGCACCGGGATCTCACTGTCTACTCTCTCAGTTCTCTCCCCAAAGCCTCCTTCCTCAGTCTCTCCTCAGGCATCTCCAGCCCACCCTGCCCCTGCCTCTGCCAAAACTCAGGGTAAGTGGCTGCAAATAAAAATTTATATGTTGGCCCCTAAAACAGCTCTTTGTGTCTCCAGCTTCCTGTCTCTGGCAGAGAGCAACCCTGCCACTTTTCACAGCTGGCTGTTTTCTGTGTACTCTTTGGGCTCTAGTGCTGTAGACTGGAGATCCCCGCTTATGGCTTAGACCCTGTTTTTCTCAGGGGGATCCAACTGGCTGTTTCAGTATCCTTCTGGTGCTGCCTGTGGGCACCCCACCCACCTTCTTGAGTCTGTACCACACTCTTTACCTGTTAGGTTGTGCTAAAGCTGATTCTTCTGTCTGTCCAAGGTTATAAGGCTCCTCTCTCGCTGTTGTTCAGTTGTTTGTTCCAGGTGATTTCTCCCCAATTTAATTGTAATTCCAGATTGGTCCTGAGAGGTCAGTGTGACTTCCACTCACTCTTCTGCCATCTTGATTCTCCCCTGAATTTCTAATAATACTGTTCAGAATAATCTTATTTTTATTAAAGTTTATTGTAGCGTGTGTCCAGAATAAATTTCTAATATCGAAGTTCAGGTCCCTACAACTATAATTTTTGCCTATCTTCAACAGTTGTTAATATAGTTTATCAATTTCTCTCTTCACCCAATCTAGCCTTCACATACTTACCAAAAATACCTCTCTGAAATAATACTTGGATCACATTTCCTACTAAGAAATTCTGGTGGTTTCTCAACCCCTTCATAGAAAAGTCCAGACTCTTAGCCTTGGAAGGGTTCTTTCAAAGACAGAATTCCAATGACTTCAGATGCTTTCGTCTCTCAGGGTCTCTTTGTCCCAGCTAACTTGCCACCTTTTCTGCCCTTGAATTCCTGTCTTCCTTTATGTTGAGAATATTTCTGTTTATCTTTGTTTGCTAAACTCATACTCTTTCTTCAGTTCTATGACTCAATTCTAACCAGTCTTTGTGATTTGATCTTCACTCTTAACTCATTCATGTGTCTTTACCTCTGAAATTGCTCATATAATGCACTCTTTGGTATTGAAGCCATTTGTTTACATAATGTCCTCAAATGGATTGCCAGCAGGAAGAGCACCCAAATCACATCTTTGACTGTTCTGCCAGTACTTTCCAAGAGAACTCTCTGTGATAATGTAAAAGTTTTTAGGCCACACTGTCTATTATGGTAGTGACTAGCTACCAGTGTTTATCGAGAACATGAAATGTGCCAGTGCAACTGAGAAACTAAACTTTAATTTTATGTATTCATTCCAATTTCAGTTTAAACAGTCACAGGTGACTAGTAGTTTATAATTTACAGCACAGCTAGACCCTCAATGGGACATAGAACAGGGTCTTCTACTTTGCAGCTATTCAACAACTATTTGTTAAGGAATCGCTGGAATTCTTTACTGTCACAATATAACGCCCTAACTGCCTTCTAGCTCATTTCTAGTTTCTAATCTCTTACTACAGTCTCTGGGTACTTCCTAGTCCTCTAAAACCTTTTTCTACCTTGTTAAAACAGCCACTGGGTAGAATTTCATATTCACAAGTACACAGTCTGCTTCTATCACTCTAAGACTCAGAGGTGAGTGCTGAACATGCCAGGAATGGAGCATCTGAGAATAATCTATTTCTTTCCATGGGCTCATCTCCACTTTTAAGACAAATGTGCCAAAACCTACCTAAGTTTACACTGAAACTTTCTGGAAATTGTCCTGCCACTTGGGTCATTTTTGCCATGCTATCTAAATATAGTAAGACCAGATTTCAGCTTTTCATAGCAGAATCATGATTAATTCTTGGTAAAATATATATTTTTAATATACATGTATATATGTATATAAAACAGTTTAATTCAGAGCAAATAATCTCATATATTTTGTGTATTCATTTGCAAAGAGGAGATAACAGTTATTTTGCAATAAAAGGAGTTTAAAATTATGTGAGCATTCTGTTTCAGCAATGTTGAAGAAAAACTAGAACATTCTCTCAAACACTTTGGAAAATGCTAATAGTCATTGAGGAATAACTCTGAATAGAATCTTAAAGTGAAATGGACTTTAGACATCAATGAGCTGAGCACACTTTACAATTAAATATAAAGTCATGTAGCACTCTTTTCATAAAACTATTAATAAATCTTTGCCTACAGCAGAGATAAGCAGAAATATATTTGATTTCTGATTAACAGAATCCTGGTTTATAAGAGTATTACAGTGTTCTTTATTTAAAATGAGCAAATTTAGATAATTCCACTTTATAAACATAAAAGATACAATGCTGTTTTTATTTTTCACTCTGTAGTACATATTTAGAAAAAGGTAATGTAATATCTATTTCACACACACACAAAATCAATGTCCGTAAGAAAAGGAAATATGTACTTATTTGCCTTCTGTTTTAATTAGACATCAAGATTTGTAGATGTCGTTTTCCATGAATAATTCACCCCAGAATTTGGCCCAACTCCTTATAGGCTTCTGTTTCTCAGAAAACATTTAGAGACTTCTTGTACTCAAGATGGTGGCATAGGCAGAGATGGCCTGCCTCTTTGCACAACCGCATCAAAATTACAACTAAAATATACAACAGCCATCACTCAGAACCATCAGAAATTGAGCTGAATGGAAGTCTGACAACTACAGAATAAAAGAAAACACATCCATCCAGACTGGTAGGAGAGGCACAGATGTACAATGGGCTGGTCCCTCACTCATGTGTGGTAGATAAAAATTTGGGAGGGATATTTTGGGGATGAGGAGTCCCAGCCCCACATCAGGGCCCCCCACACCCCGCCCAGCCCAGGATTCCAGTGCCAGGAGGTCCCCAAAATTCTGACTGCAAAAACTAGTGGGGATTGAGTTGGTGGAAGAAACTTCTGGACCCCCAAGCAGTTCCTTGTAAAGACCCTACAAATGGACTCACCTACTCAGACTCACTCCTCTGAGCTCCAGCACCAGGGTAGCAGCTTGAAAGGCACCAGTGGTATACAGGGAGAAACTGAAGTGTCTGGCATCAAGGCAAACAGAGGCCATTGCCCGTTTCCTAAACCCTCCCCACACACAGCCAGCAAGCTGGTGCCATATCTGAGACTCCATAAGCCTGGCTAACACTGTGCGCCCTGGATATCCACAGAAACTCTGTCCCACCCAACTTAAAGGCCCTCTGAAGCTGCTTTTTCATATGAGTGATTGGTCTTGGCTCATGCTTCACAACTTCATAAATCCTCTCAAACAAGCCACAGCCAGCTTCAGTGAGCCCCTAGCCCCTGTACCTTTTGCTAAGTGGCCCCAGACCCAGCTCTAGCAGCAGCCAGCCTAGATTCACAGCTTGGTTTCACCCAAAAATCTCCAAGCCCAGCACAAGTAGCAGCCATCTCAGATTGCTTAATAGCTCAGGTAGGGTGGCCCAAGGCAAAAACAGATGGAGTCTGACCTTGGCCTGCACCACCTGGGAAACCTCAGTGTCGTTGTACCCCCTGGACAGCTATAGACCACTTTGGAGGATCACCACCCTACCCTTGTACAACTGATCCTCCACAGAAGGTGGAGGTTTGTGGTAAGTGGTCATAGCCAATCCTTGTAGCTGATAGGCCTGCATAAATCCCTCCCATTGGTCTGCCAACAGCAACCAAGGCTCAATTACAAGATGAGTGTGTACTCAGCCCAGACATAGGCACACCTTGAGAACTCAGCTTGAGTGATATGGGAGGCTATGCCACTGGACCCTACCAGATACCTACTATATTAGGCCACACTACTAAGACACAAAATCAAAGAAGCTCTATCTAATACACAGAAACAAACGCAGGGAGGCTGCAAAAATGAGGAGATAAAGAAACACAGCCCAAATGAAAGAACAGATCAAAAGTCCAGGAAAAGAAATAAACAAATGGAGATAAGCAATCTTTCAGATGCAGCGTTCAAAACACTGGTTGTAAGGATGCTCAAGGAACTTAGTAAGGACCTCAACAGTATAAAAAAGATCCAGTCAGAAATGAAGGATACACTAGTTGAAATAAAGAACAATTTACAGGGAAACAGCAGTAGAATAGATGAAGCTGAGAATCAAATCTATGATTTGGAACATGAGGAAGCAAAAAACAACCTATCAGAACAACAAGAAGAAAAAAGAATCCAAATAAATGAGGGTAGTGTAAGCAGCCTCTGGGGCAACTTCAAGAGGTCCAACATTCACATTGTAGGGAAGGTAAAAGGAGAAGAGAAAGAACAAGACATCGGAAATCTATTTGAAAAAATAATGAAAGAAAACTGCTCTAAATTGGTGAAGGGAACAGACATGTAAGTCTAGGAAGCACAGAGAGTCCCAAACAAGATGGACACAAAGAGGCCCATTCTGGGACACATCATAATGAAAATGCTAAAGGTTAAAGATAGAGAATTTTAAAAGTAGCAAGAGAAAAGAAGTCAGTTACTTAGAGGGGAGTTCCAATAAGACTGTGACTGTCAGCGGATTTCTCAAAAGAAACTGCAGGCTAGAAGGGATTGGCAAGAAACATTCAAAATCATGAATCTCAGGGATCTACAGCGAAGATTGCGCTACACAACAAAGATATTATTTAGAATTAAAGAGCAGATAAAGAGCTTCCTGGACAAGAAAAAACTAAACAAGTTCATCACCACCAAACCATTATTATATGAAATGTTAAAGGGACTTATTTAAGAAGAAGATCAAAACTATAAACAATAAAATGGCAAAAATATAATTACATCAACAATTGAATCTAAAAACAAATTAAGTGAACAAGAAAAACAGAGACAGAATCATGGATATAGAGAGCATTTAGATGGTGAATGGATGAAGAGGTGAGAGGATTAAGACTTACAAACGCGTTAGTTACAGAATAGTCATGGGGATGTAAAGTACTGTATAGAAGATGGAGTAGCCAAAGAACTTATATGAATGACGCATGGACATGAACAATGGTATGCAGATTGCCTGAGGGAGCAGAGGTGCTGGTTGAAGCAGGGGCAAAGGGGGAAAAAACAGAACAACTGTAATAGCATAATCAATAAAATATAATTTAAAAAAATTTAGAATTCCATCACATTGTGACCTAGGACATTTGCACACACACACACACACACATGCACATATGTACACACATGCACACACGTACACAAGAGCTTAGTGCCAAATGTAATTAAATATTTTGTAGTACAATATGTCACAGATGATACTTTTTATGATGTTTATATTATCCTATAAATACTCTTTGTAGAAAAATTAGAAAACACTTCTCGGCAACTAGTTATTTTATACTTTGCTTTACGTTCTCAAACAATCTTTGACTTCCAATTATACTGAATTATGGAACCTATTATGCTGCACAATGATGATATTATTTTACTGCAAATTCCCAATTTCAATATCAAAAGGAGTACAAATTTGCCTTAAAGATAGTGATACTAAAATGCATTCACTGTCAACTGGCAATTTCTCTAGCTCCAAATGTAGGAATTAGACTATAAAAAGAGAGACATTCCTGAAAACCAGATTAATTACATAACACAAATAAATGCAATGTTGTTATCTTTGAACCCACATAGTACCCAAACTAAGCCAAAAGATATTACCAGAATATTTATTAGGTGCAGGTTATGTAGCACTTTATGAAATAGAGAATAATGTGTATAAAATTAATATATATTGCATATGGATGTCCTGATGAAGACTTAATTAAGTTGCCTGACTCTAAAATTTGCCTACACTGATCTGCCTACCTTGGTTTTCCTTATTAACTGGCTCATAAGCCTCCTTTTACATGACACACAATTGTCTTTTTTGGCTCAGCTTGTTATATTTATCTCAGATTATAAATAAGTGACAATGACTTTCTTAGGATGTTGCATGTACTAGGAATATTTTTTGTTGTTCCTTTTTTTATCCTTACCCAAGGACATCTTTTTCATTACTTTTTTAGAAAGAGGAGGGGAGAGAGAGAAAGAGAGAGAGGGACAAAAGGAGAGAGGAGGGAGGAAGGGAAGGAGGGAAGGGGGGAGGGAGGGAGGGAGGGAAAGGGGAGGGAAGGAGGGAGGGATGGAAGGGGGGAAGGAGGGAAGGAGGGAGGGAGGGAAGAGGGAGAGAGGGAGGGAGGAAGGGAGGGAAGGGGAAGGGAGGGAGGGAGGGAGGGAAGGGGGAGGGAGGGAAGGAGGGAGGGAGGGAAGGGAGGGAGGGGGGAGGGAGGGGGAGGGAGGGAGGGAGGGAGGGAGGGAGGAAGTTTGATTTGTTGCCTCTCATAGGCTCCAGGACTGGAGATGGAACCTGCAACCTAGGAACATGCCCTGACAGGAAATGTAACCTGTACCCTTTGGGTGTACAGGTTGATGCTCCTACCAACTGAGCCACACTAGCCAGTGCTTTTTTTTTTTTTTTTTTTTTTTTTGTAATTCTCACCTTTGCTTCCAGGAAAATCAGTTCGATCTGAGACATACAGATATTTCCCATTTGAGAAATGCCTACCTCTTATGTAACCTGTTGGACAGATGGGCTGAAAGCTATCTAGGGATCATGTATTGAGCAGAACCTGTTCCACATTCCAGAGAAACTCACACTTCCAAACAGCATGTTCACAGTTGAAAAACTTTCTTCACTTCCAAGCACCCAGCATGAGATCTGTTCATATTATAAACAAATTAGCTTACATTATATTCAAGACGGCAGACATTAGAGATGGTTAGTGTTTCCCAACAGTATTGAAACAATCTGAAGACGTGTGAGTCTCTTTAGACACAGTAACAGCTGAGCCTAAGACGCAGAGCCAGGCTCAGGGAGTAATTCGTTAATCAATTGCATAGCCCAGTAAAAACCATTTCTCGTGTTTAAAAAAGAAGGAATTCTGAGAAACACTAAAAATTGTTTGGATGTAATGAATGAAAATTCTGCCACATACTAAAAGAAGCCACATACTTTCTTCTTCACCATGAGGAAAGAAAATTTCTAATACCTCGTAAAACTGAAGAGATACATTAAAAAGTCAGTACAACTTAGAATTTAGAATAGAAAAATATTAAAAAGAGATGTCAATAATAGTATTGTTCTTAAGTCAAAGCAAAAAAAATCTGCAAAATAGTTAATAAAGCATGATGTAATTTTTTTTGAGAAATATAAATATACAGACCAAATGATTAATGATGATTTTCATCAGGTAGTATATTGATTATTTTTTTTCTTTTTTAACCTACCTGTGCTTTATAGCTTTTTCAATAAGAAGTATGTATTCATTTTTGAACTTAAAATAATTTAAATTTTTATAAAAATAACAACTGCTTGGGGCTAACAGTACACTCAGTAGAAATATCATGACGATGGCAAACATGTCGGGCTTACCATGTGCCCAGCTGTCAGATGCTTGTTTCAGTTATGTCTATTTTGTCATAAAAACATATTGCTCTAGAGCCCCCATTCAATATTCACAGTTGGTTGATTACTTCATGTTTATACAGTCAATCTACACTGTCGAACTTGATAAAAATGTCTCAGGTTTGAAACCGAGGTTTCGGTCTGCTGGGATTCACTTCTCGGGAGTTGCTCCCACTCCTCAGTCATTATTCCTCGACCAGGGACCCAACACTGATGTGGAAATGAGATGTTTTCCTCTGCTACCTATTTGCTGAAAGGTGACTTCATTCATTCATGAACTGAGTAGCTTCTGGGGTCCAGGCACATCACTTAGGATACATATGTGAAAGATACAGACATAAATACCACAAGATCCTGGCTCTTAGGGCCACACATATTTAATGTACATGCAGAGAGTTACTTAGAGAAAGGACAGAATATATGAAAACTAGTTACAGTGTGGTTAATATATGCTAATAGAACAAAATGCAAGTTGTTAGAGAAATAGAGAGGAGGAGTATAAGTCTTTTGTCTAGAAAATAAAGCAATTGCTCTAAATCTATTCCAAGCACATTATGAATACTAATGTCCACTATGATCATACTGCGTTATGAATCATACCTGCTATGGATGAATGAAATTAATATGCACACACACTAGGAATAAAATTCAATGAGATTTACTTAAATTCTCAAGTGATGTCAAACTGGGGGCATGAGAGGTAGGGAGAGTCTCTCCATCTTCATTAGCACAATTCTAGTAGCAGGTATAATGAGAATAGCCAGGATATTAAATCAGTCTATTTTCATCCTAGGTAATCCTCACCCCCTAGTTTTTCCATGATTCCTTATATGAAATCCAAGCCTAACCATCTAACACTTGAGTTTTTAACCCTTGGTGCAGAGAGAATATCTCTGTCACCCACGAAGCCTAAGTCATGATCCACACTGAAATAGATTTGGGCTAAGAACTGTGTTTCACTCAGAAAGGAGGCGCAATGCAAAATCACTGTTCAAGCACCGTGCAGGGTACAAGAAGTAAAGAAGCGATAGGCCACCATGACAGAACCGGAATACAAAACTGTCTAATCCCCAAGGCCCCCTAACGTCATGAGAGATCCAAGAACACTAGAGTTAGTAACATACTGTCTCTGTGATAACCTGAGGGACAGAGAAGCTCTACATTTGTCTCTGTCTCATCCAACATGCCACCAGCATGATAACCTGGCAGCAAGAGAGATGCTCCTTAATGGCTGAAGTGACATTTGTCAGTGTGGGACATGTCTAGCTCCAGGAAGCCCCAACGAGAAGGTCCACAGAAGTGTGGGAAGGGCGGGTCAAAGTCGGGGCTGGAAACAAGGGCTGCAGGGTATGGAGCCTTGAGACTGAAGGCAAAAGGCTGAGCCCACAAATGTCAGGTGTGGGTATCAGCTCCATCTCTCTAGAGGCCACATGGAGCCAGCCACATGTCAGCAGACCTCAGTGAGCCAAACAGACTAACTTCCTCACCACAGAGCCCGAGAACAGCGCGCAGAACAAGGACCGGCATTCATAGCGGCCCCACTTGCCCACTGCCACAGGATTACATGATCTCCTCTGGCCCGCGGCCCTGAGACATATGACACCATCTCGGGAAGGAGCAGGGAAACGGTTGAGAAATCTGAAAGACTGAGCACTTACCCTAAAGAGACTGAGTCATCCAAAAGAAATTATCTAAACAGGAAGAGACAGAAATGCATTAATTAGCAAGATTAAAGCACCCCACCCCCACCCCATGCCACTAATAAGCAGAGTTAACAAGCTCAGGAGAAAAATTAAATCATTATCAAAAGATTCCCCCAAGCTTCTGAAAAGCCTGTGAGAGGGAATTATTTGAATTAGTAGTCACGGGGCAAATGTCATTTATCCTATTACACTAACACCCAGCACGCAAAAGCTGGTTCTTTGAAGCAAGGTGACCCCTCACTCAGTAGTCAACATGGACTGATTATGGTAAAAGAGAGGAGATCTTCAGTCAATAGGTCTTTGATGTCAATATAAATCACTTTTTTTTTTTTATCAGCTGCTTGCTGCTACTTGCCTTGCCCAGCAAAGTGAGTAGTCAGCGATGAGGGCTAGCCACAAATACTGGTTTCTCCTATGTTATTATTACCTCTAGGCTCATATTCCCCAATTATTATGAGATGGGTAATAGGAAGAAAGTAAAATGTATTCACAAGTCGGGAAGATGTCTTGGTAGAGTACAAAAAATCTAGGTTGGGAGGCAGTAGATGGCATGGCTGATACTATTTTGTCACTGACTTCCCAAGTTTCCACATAATGTCTACAATTCAGGGGGCAAAAATATTGTCAAGTAAGTTTGTAGAATTAAGCTTTTTCTCTGAAGGACTACCTGTAACAAATCTAATGTGCACAGTGAAATTCTGAAAGGGCTAAGTATGCAGTTTCCCAAGTGTATTCCAGTGGCATGCTGCCGCTTCCTCGTACCAGCTCACGGGAGACTGTGGGCCTCTCTTTCCAACTGAAATAGATGATGTTAGTAGCTTGAAATTAACCCTGGTGGGAGCACTTATACCATAGAAATTGACAAACACTGATGGAGCTTTTCTTTTTTCTTCCGGAAACCTCGTTCTTAAACATGTACTAGCATAACATTACCTTAGAAAAACTTGTTCATAAAATATGCCACAGCACTAGTGTATCAGTACATGCAGGGTCTGTCCAGAAAAAGTCCAGCCATTGTTAATATAATGAGAGCAGTTTGTGCAACAGCAGTGTAACCTGGCAGCTGAAGAGAGCGGACCGGATTGTGCATGTGTGAGCAATGACAACTTCACTGTACTAGTCAGTTGGGGTGGTAGATGCCATTGAGCGACCATGTGCACTGTGTGACCATCACATTGAAAATGACTAAGAGAGTAGAGCATCAAATTTTGCGTTAAACTTCAACATTCCTCCACGGAAAGTATTCAGATGATTCAGGAGGCTTTCAGGGACAATGCAATGAGTGCAGCACAAATAAAAGTGTGGCACAAATGCTTCAAAGATGGTCAATAATCTGTTGAAAGTGATCCACGTTCTGGAGCACCTGCAACAAGCAGAACACCTGAGAATGTTGAGCGTGCATGGGCTGCAATCAGCAAAGACTGGCGACTGACAGTGCGAGACCTGGAAGCTGGTCTGGGGATTCCAAAAACTACTGTGTCCGAGATTTTGATGCAGGATCTTAGCATGAAACACCTTGGGGCAAAATTCATTCCACAGCTTCTGCTACCCGAGCAGAAGGAACATCATGCTGCAGTTGCTAATGACTTGATTGAAACCACTAACAATGAATCAGATTCCTTGAAGAAGGTCGTAACTTTGAAGGGGACTGAAGCATCATTGTCCTATGTACAATGTTTCTTATATCTTCTTCAATAAATGTCTCTATTTTTCACAGTACATGGCTGGGCACTTGTTGGACAGACCTTGTGTTCTATTGCTCCTATAAGCAATTACCACAGAATTAATTGTTTTGACGCAACACAAATATATTACCTTACAGTGCTGTACATTGGAAGTCTGATACAGGTCTTGCCTGGCTAAAATCAAGGTGTCAGCATTTCTTTCTGGAGGCTCTAGGACAAGCGTATTTCCTTGCCTTGTCTGATTTCTAGAGCCATCTAGATTCCTTGGCTCATAGCCCCCTGCTTCCATCATCAAAGCCATTGACACAAATTGAAACCTCACATTGCCTCACTCTTATTTACTCTGCTGCCCACTTTTAAGGACCTTTGTGATGCCATTGGATCCAGTTGAATAGTCTAGGATAATCTCCCTATTTTCAGATCAGCTGATTAGCAACCTTAATTCCAATTGCAACCATAACCGCCCTTTGCAATGTAGAACAATGTATTCACAGGATCTAGGGGTTAGGATGTGGAGATCTTTTAAGGGCCATTGTGTTACCTACCATGATGAGTGTTCCAAGGAACATATTTTGGAGAAAGTCACAAAACCCTTTAATGGAAAAGGCACTGGGTACTCATTTTCTAATTTATCCTGTGTAAGTTATTTATCCTTGTAGAGCCTCAGTGAATTGCTCCGTGAAATGAAAATAATGTGTTCTTTATCTACTTTGCGAGGTTGTTTGGTTTGCTCAATTAAGATAACAGAACTGGACAGCTGTAATAGAATAAATGATAAAAAAAAAATAACAGAAGTGACACTGTCTTTAAAAAGAATGAGGCTCTACCTACATAATATATAATTATTATTAAAAATAATTACTATAATACAATGTTTTCTTTAAGGTTAAAATAATTCTCATCATTTATACCATCCCCTACCTGCCTGTTCTCAAAAAGACAGGTCTTGCTCTGTTCCTTGTGAGGGGCGGGTATGTAAGAATAAGGACCGAGGATACAAGCTCAAGCTTCTGTCCCCACGTCACTCTAGATTTTTACTTGGGCCTAGATTTAGATTTGACCTCCCAGAGCTTTTGGAATTAGTGAAAGTCCTGGGAAAGTGCAGGATCTTCCAGGGCCTTCAGGACTAGATCTGGGCAAATTCTCCTTTGTGGGCCACTCTTTTCTCTCTCCTACTTCAACTTTGTCTATAACTTTCTTAAACCATAACACAGATAAATGGGTTGAGGTGGGGTAAAGAATGGAAATAATAATAATAATAACAATTATTATTATTTTAATCCCCACCCAAGGATATGCTTATTGATTTGAGAGAGAGAGAGAGAGAGAGAGAGAAACATCAGTGTGAGAGAGAAACATGGATTGGTTGCTTCCTGTACGCGCTCCTACCGGGAACGGCACCCACAGACTTCTGTCGTACGGGCCGACACTCCAACCAGTCGCAGCACCTGGCCAGGACAGAATAGGAATTATTTTAATGACTGCTTCCTTTTATACACAACCTGAAACACAGATCCTTTCCAGATGGCATCAAAGAACTAAATATTCTTAATCCTTAGTGTTGATTGCTGAGTTGATGTCTTGCTGTATCTCAAATAAATGACTCCATTGCTTATTGAAATGTAATTTTCAATTTTTGTGTCGATATACTGGGTACTTTGTCTTCTTTTGCCTGCATGTGCTGTTATGTTACTTAGATTTGGAATTCAATTGGAATTCTGCTTGCAAATTCACCAATTTGTGGATCTATCTACCCAACCATTCCCAGCATTCTAGGAATCTTATTACACATGTTGTTGCCAACACCATCTACCAGCTTTGACAAAGAATAAATGCATAGCTTGAAAAGAGATTACTAAGGAATGTATTTTTAAGTGAACTATAGATTTTACACGGAAAATAAATCTTACTAAACGATGTGTTCATTTGACTGTTGAGAATTTAGAATCATTTTACTCTGTCTTACAAAGAAAAACAAGATCTCTTCGGATGTTCTTGGCAAAAACAAGTAGCTGCAAGTTGTTAGTTATCAGCCACTGATAAACCTGACACTACCCCAGGTTGGTTATATAATCTACCACTCCCTGGTCCTGGAAAGGGTTCCGCCTTTGGAATCTGTGTCACATTGTGCTGCCATGAACAAAACCAGCTAGGCAAGAGGGTGACCTGGGCAGAGCTAACATTACCAGAACGGGACCACTTTCTGTTTTGTTGAGACCCATCTGTGAGGACTGTGAATGTCAGAGTTAGTTTTAGATGTTGGGGCTTTTCTGATTACCCTGTCAGGACCCAAACTAACCTGTCCTCCTGGGTTTCTTTTCTCCACGGAGCCAGCAGGAGATCGGAAGCAGTAGCAACACCTTGGCAAAAATAGTCATGGACCCACCACCATCACCGGTGGGGCTTCTGTGGGTTAGTCCTGCACATGAACCATTGTGACGTGTAAGTTTTTATTCGCTTTGCTTTCATGAGAATGACAGAAGCATTTGAATTAGAAATACATGAAATGTACACGTACAAGTAAAGCAGCAGGCTGAGTTCTGGCAAACCTAGAACTGTTTCCACAAGAAATGAGAGAAGAAAAGGCTGAAAGCAAAAATGTATTAAGTGGGGAGAGGGATAAGATGGGGTCTTTTTTATAATTACTTATGACAATTTTGAAAGTGCACACACACACACATTTTTGGTTTAGGTCCTGGGCTCATTCAATAAGGACTAAAATTACAAAAAAAAAAAAAAAAAAATCATAGAGCAAAACAGAATAGGACTAGGCCGTAAAAATGGCTGTGTAGACTTCCAAAGAAATGGTGTGGTTTTATACACAGGCTTCAGATTATAAAGCAGACCTAAGAATAGATCCCCAGGCAGTTCTCATAAGATGGTAAAGCCACTGAAGGACAGAGATCTGAAGAAAGGGCACAGCAACCCTGAGGGAACCTCTGAGAGACTTTCTTTAGGGAGGTGGGCACACACATTTATCAGGTTGGAGATACACAGTCTTTGAGGAAACCAAGCCAACCAAGTCAAACCCTCTCTAAAATCTCAATGATTCTAGGAAGAAAGACTCCCTAAGTCTTCTAAAACGGTTTAGTTCCAGAATGGCCTGGCCATAGCTTGCGCTGATATGAGCTTAGTGGGAGTGAATATGACACACATAATCAGTCAGAACTCGGCAAAAATTTAGTTCTTCACCTTCTTCTCTCATGTAGCTGAAGTATTCATCACAGGCTGAGTCGGAAGAACTACATGGAAATAGAGTCACTGAGGAAACAAGAAATAACCAATATGAGCTTATCCACAATACTTGAGTAAGGCTTTTTTCAAAGAAAAGCCATTCCTCTGGAGCTTTTTGAAAGTATGGCCATAATATTTGACATTTCCTCCATCAAGAGATGAGGTCTCTTCTTCTCCCCTTCAGTCTGGGAGATCAATAGAGTATAGCAGAGGTGACACCACGAGATTTCTAAGGCTAGGTCACAAAAGGCCATGTGGCTTCCATCTTTTTTGGTTGGGATGCACAGTTGTTAGCCCAGAGCAACCACATCAGAAGTCCATCTATCCAATGCTCACCATGCTGTAAGCTCAAGTCATGTGGCAAGCTCATGTGTCAGAATTCTGGTCGTTAGACCCATCTGAGCCCAGCCTTCAAGTTGTCTCAGCCCAGGTGCCAGACATGAGTGAAGAAGGCTTCAGGTGATCGTAGCCTCTAGTGGTCTGATTCATTTCAAAGCTTCTCCAACTGGGACCTCAAACATGGTAAAGCAGAAGTTTGCCATCCTGTCTGTGGTAAAGTCTGAATTCCTAACACGCAAAATACGTGAGCATAATAAAATGTTGCTTGCTGCTTCCCTCCTCTTTGGAAGATTAAAAAGATAGGGCCATTAAGACTATGTCGTTTTATCAAATCACCTCATTTTCATGTTTCAGTGGCAAATATTAAATTCTATCCATCACTAGAAGAATGAAACCTAGTTTATGGCTTCTGAAACCAGAAACCAGTCTGTATATTTTGTTTAACTACAAAAAGTGATTGTCTCTTGTTGGCAAGTTTATGCTACCGGTTACTTCCTTGATAAAAGAGAACTCAGAGAGGTTCTATCTTTGGAAGACTTAGGGAAGACTAGCATCCTCTCTCACAACCTCTGTGGCCTGAAGCAGAAATAAAGTGCCAGCTCCGGCCTGGTGGACCATACTCAAGAGGTCAGATGTCACAGTTCCTTCCCTTGAACAAATGATGAGTAGAAATAAGCTGCAAAGTGTTTATTATTGAAATAGCCAAAAGTTTAGTAATGCTACTGTATTTGCATAGCTGTTGGAGAAAAGATTATTTTTTACCTGAAGATACTTGGGCAACAAAATCTCAGAATAGTCACACTTTTCAAATCCTGAAAAGAATGGTATTCATGGTGAGAATAGAGAAGGTTAAAATAGGAAAAGGGTGTGGCAAGTCTAGAAAAGACAACCTACCAAAGGAGAATACTGACTTAACCATTCCAAAAATGTGCCCAGAGTTTATTATATTTATTACCAGGTGTGCACTACTTATTCTATTGAATAAATGTTAATTGAGCTTCTATTTATGTAACATAAATACAGCAAACTTAACAAAACAAAACATAAAGCCGCTTTCTGGCTAGAGGACAAAATGTAATATATTTCAGTATGATTTATGGTCATTTTTATTACTAAGGTTTAATAATATTTTCACTAAATAGTACTTTTATAATTTTATTAACCATACTTCAGGTATCTGAGTTTCAGAAACTTGGGATTCCCTGTCTTTTGATTTGGTGCAATCAAAACAATTAATCAGATTATTTTAAGAAGTCACCTGAGGTCCTGCTATAATTAATATATTTGGAATCATTGGCGGGGGGGCGGGGGCGATCCACTTTGTTAAACTTTAGTTTTGCTAGAGCCCAAATCTGGTTGTTGACATGGACTGGGCTTCTCTTCGGATTCAGTTCTGGGATTCCAAGTCAGTTTCTTTGTTGGATAAAGTAATTTTAAATCTGATGTATAAATTTAACAATGAGAAATGGCGAGTACTTCACTAATTTTTGCCATCAAGGAAGAGAGCATACGGAGGGGTAGATTACAGTTAGGTGAGGATGACGCTAAGGATCCCTGAAGAGGTCGGGACGGGTGCAGGGTTCCCCTCTCAGATGTGGCCATGTGATGCCTTCCCGATGCCTGGAGAAGCTAACTCATAAATCCATATTAGCAAGAGGGAAGATGTTGATGGAGTGTGATACATGCATGCAAATCCATCACTGTTCCTGGAAAAGGTTTCAAAATGCATTGAGCAATGTCATGAAAAACAGGCCACTGCTCACCAGAAAGAAACATTTTTCATCCCTCCTTCCCACTTTGACAAAAATCAAAGAGCTTTGAAGTCAACCATCTTCAGAAATTTACCTGGACGCCAGAAGAGTAGCCATCAGATTCCCTGGAAATGCTGGAGAGAGCAGCGGGAGGTGGCCACGAGCTTTTTTCTTGTTCTAAACATTGCCACCCTGCCTGGGAATCACATTCTCTGGAAAACTTAACTCTTAGAAAGGTAGTCTCTGACACTGTAAGTCAGCCTAGTGGGCAAAGTCTAAGCTCTTGAAAGTATTAGTCAATAAGTATTTATTATTTTCTGTAGACTTTAAATTTCTTTTGTGCCAGCTGTAGTCAGAGGACTCAAGTTTAGTAAGGAGACTAGACTTGCCCCAATGAATCATAGATAATACGCAATTAACCGTATGTCTTCTGATGAACTAATTTTCTACAAACTAATCAGTGGGTAAAAATGTAAATAATGCTTGGTTAGAGTGAGAGGGTACAATATAAAATACTTTAAGATTCATGTGAAACAGCAAGTTGAGTACAAAATATGTTTTCTTCTCCTTAAATGCCATGTTATTAAATACTTCCCTACCTACTGTTCTCTCTTTTTAGTTCAGAGTTTTGTTTTGTTTTGTTTTGTTTTAATCTTAACCTGTGGGGTTAACTACAAATTGTCAATTTTCCTTGTTGTTATAATAAATTTATGCTATTTTAAAAGTGCCTACTGTTACTAAGGCATATATTTGTAATTATGCTCTTGAAGTTTTAATTTGCTAAAACAGTAACTTTACAAGTATTTTCCTATAATCACCTGAATGGACATTGGTCTTGGGTGCACCTGGTGATGAAAATGTAAAGTGGATTCATTCATGTGGTCAGAATTATTTTATTAGGCTGCTAGCCTTTGTTTGAAAAATATCACGCTCCTGTATTTAAATCATTCACTCTTCTCTCAAAAGCATCAAACCTTGATCGAGAGAACTTTCTTCTTTTCTTCAATCGGCTACCAAAAGAGAAAGAAGTGAATTAAGCACTAAGATCAAATTAGTGCTCATAACCACTTCTCAAAGTTAGTGGTGTCAGTTGGGAAAAAAGAAGAGAAGGTACAAAGAGGAGAATCAGCTGAAGATACATAATAGGGCAACTGGACCATGAGTAATTACCTAAGGGTCACCTAGAAACCTTGATTAGAAACATTAACATCTTGATGTAACAAATCTACAGGACTTCTTCATCCTTGTCCCCCAAGCTCTCACAGGCTTTTGGGGGCCTTCTGGTTGCCTTGGTCACAGAAGGTTTTCTTTCTTTAATCAAATTCCTCCTCCCCCAACTCCTAGCCTCCTGCTTTTTTTTTTTTTTTAAAGGAGCCTTTGCTCAGCAGACCAGTTCCAACTTTATTACTCTTTTGCCTCCAGCAGCACGGAGCCCACAGTTTGATGGCAGCTGATTGTAGTGTCGCACAAGGATTACCAGGAGAGCTGCCTGAAATGGAACAAAAAGACAAAGGCCACTGGCTGAGATGTTACTAGGGAATCTGCTTAGAAAATAAAAATTGTGACTACATATCACAAATATCTGATTAGCGTTTGCTTCCCATTCTCAAAAGTCCTGAAGGATGAGTTCTTAGTTCTTATGTCAAAAGTAAGAGGAAGGGAGTCTAGTATGATGGACATATAGGGAGTGTCCAGCTTCAGGGTCCAGCTTCTCTTGGCAGTTTCTGCTCTCTCTTTCTCCTGTCAGTTTCTGTGCATTATCTTCTGTTCTGTCCTCCACAAAGTTGAACATCTCTCAAGCATGAGAGCTAGGTCATCTAGTCCTCTTACAACCACCCTGGAATCCACTTTTCTGTGATTCTAATGCTCCAGGAAAGATTTCCACTATCCCTCCCCTTCTACCCTCTATCCCAGTCTTGTAGGCCAAGTCTATCATCTCGACAGCTGGACCCCAACCTAAAATTCACTCTTAGAGCTTTGCTTGGTTAGCCCGGTAATTCTCTAGAAGGCAGGAGACAACATATACCCAAATCACCCAAACAGGTGTTTTTTTTTCTTAAACCCTATGAGATGTATCAGAATGTTTGGGGAAAGTACAGTGATTTCCATCGTTTGAAAAGACTGACCAAGAGTTTCTTATTCCCCTGCCCTTCCATGGCACAGCCCCCACTAGAAACACCTAAGATTATGTTGAGAGTGACTGTTTTAAACTGAGTCTGTGATTACCAAGAGCAGGTTAACTAATCAAGTTATATAGCGCTCACTGATCATGACTTTCACTTTTCCTCATTAAAACTTAGGCGGCTTTTGAAATAGAATAGCCATCTTTTAAAATGCAGATCTGATTAATACTCCATAGCAGTGATTTTCAACCTTCTTCATCTCATGGCACACATACACTAATTATATTTTTTGCTGATCTGACACAAAAAAATAAGTATAATTTTGATCCCACAGCACACCAGTTGAAAATCAGTGCTCTACGGGGCTTCCCCGTCATCCTTAGAATGGATCTCTAACCTCATACTCTTCAGAACCATCTACTGCTCTGTCTCTACATCTTTCCTATCATCTAGACTTACTCCCAGAACAGGGACTATGCATTTTTACCTCTCGGTGCTTCCAGCATGATACCCTTCTGCCTTGAGATCTTCATGACTAGTGTCTTCTCATTCTTCCTCTCACCCTTCACGATTCATTCAACAGTACATTTCTCTAGGAGCTTCTTTGAACCCTCTAAACCTGGGTTCAATGCTCATCTGAGGTAGACAGCCCTTGCAAACCTCCCATACATCACTGCTCATCACACTGTATTTGGAATGAGGAGTCCAGCTCCATTTTTTGGATGTTTGACTGCGAATAGCTTTTAAGTTTCACTGTTTCCTCTTTGCTTTGCGTCCTACATTTGAATGAGCTGATAAGGAGACCTGTGAGCTCCTCCTTTGGTGTTGGCACAAGACGCACACGATGCAAGCCTTTGTCTGTGAGTGGGACCCCTCATTCTGGCCTCACCCCCTAACCACAATAGAAACCTGAGCCAGTCCTTTCCTTGTCCTCTCAAGCCATTTCAGATCTGCTTGAGACATCTGCTCTACTTGTCTCAGAGACCTCCATCGTACAAGCAGTAAACCTTATCATACCCTCTAGGTGTGTGTATGTTATAAGCCTCAACAACAAAACCCAACTTTGGGTGGAGGGTCCATCTGTCATGAAAGGTAAGCATAACAGTACTGTAATCACTGCTCTGCCTTTGTCCATATTCGCCAGTAAATTATGAGTTCTTTGAAGGTAAGGACTGTATTTTTATTTGTCAAACCTGAGGGCCTGGCACAGTGTCTGGCACAATAGTATAATAGGTGTTCACTAATTGTTTATTGAATAACGTACCTGTTTTCAGCTGAGTCCCTGTTTCCGTTAAACAAAATGTAAATAAGTTGGACTTTCAAGGTTTTAAGGGAACTTGGATATCATCAAATACAACCCAAACTAATAAGCCATTCAATATATAACGTATCATTGCTGGATGTGGCAAAACAAACACACAGAAGGGTTTTTGTTAAAGAAATTTCAAGGAGAACTTATTAGATACAAAGCTGTCCTTTGTAGACCAGGCTGAGAGGTAATGAGATCACAGCCCCATGAGGTATTTAAATAGGCATCACTTGGAGATGTCTATTCCAGTCTCCACAGCTTCAACATGGCATGTTAGGATTACCATTGATTTGGATAGTTTGAAGAACCTGGAAGTAATCATGAACACAGAGCCAGGTAGCAAATTATACATACATTTATTACACATTTCACAATTATTTCAAAAATGCTTTCAGATGGGATGCTTATATTTCAAAGCAATGAGTATCAAAGCTAAATCTCTACCAGTAGCTGACTTGCTAATAGCTGCCTATGATACACGTGGATCATCATCTGCATCAATAACAAGGATAATAAGTGAAAACTGGTGATCTGGCTGCACAGCACAGTGAAATGAGGCACTCACCCCCCACCCGTCACTGATTTGCACAGACGCAGCCCCGACCCTGCAACCAAGTCTTCAGTAGTTCCCTGGGCAGACCCCTGGTGGAGGAACGTATTGTGTTGTATGGTAACTTTCTATGTTCCTTTCCATCTCCCTCCACTGTCATATACCATAAAGGAGGAGACTACTTCTTGTGCACGGCTGCATCTCCAGCTCCCAGTACAGAGCTGGCCATAAGGGCTGCGTTGTGTCTTCCTCCATGAAAAACAAATATATATATGTGTGTGTGTATGTGTGTGTGTGTGTGTGTGTGTGTGTGTATACATATATGTATATTTTTTATGACTGTGTTGGTATAAAGATAGATTAATGTTATAAACTGAAATGTTGTCTTAGACATAAAAGTTAATTTCTCACTGCTTTTAAAAGCAGTAAAAACGGTTCTCTGAGCTCCCAAAAGCATTGCTGACCTTGGTGCCCAGTGGATAAATTGGCTCTGCTGGTCATATCAAAGCACTCAGTCACGTCTGATCAAAGGATAATAAATAGGAGACAAAAGGGATTCCCCAGTTAGTAGTAAAATACATGAGTTTATATACATATTATAATCAGTATAATCATCTACCTACCAGCACACACCTATACCTATTATCACACAAAGTCATTAGACTCAAGGAAGTGGGACTCATGTTGCATTTCAGGGGGTTCTGCTCTTTGGAGTGTCATCTTCAGTATTTTCTTCCAAGTCCCCCTCTTGTGCCTGGGACCAAGAGAGACCACAGTACCATCTTGGCCATGAGCACAAGCATTGGTCAGGACCCACAGGGACCCCTGTTTTTGTTCCCCCTCTTTGAGGTGCTCTCCAACCCAATAACTCTCTTAATCTACCTCCCTCGAGCCTAAGGTTGAGTGAATGACCCAGGAGTCCCATACTTGTGCCTATGCAGCGGTTCTGAGGTACTGCAACTGGGACAAGGTTTCCAGAAGGTGACGGCAAGCAAGTGCATCATTCTCATTGTCCACTATGGCACTTAGGTCACCAGAATTGTATTGCTCACACAGTAGTTTAGATAAGTTTTTCCTCATATCCGGTAAAGAAAAATCCAAATGTAGGGCTACCTTTTGGGTTGGAGCATTATGTGTGGGTCCTCTGCATGTGTTGAGCAGAGTATCATCCTTAGTCTACAGTACCTAAGATGGTGGGGTGGTACAGGCATTCTCTACTTGGTCTGCCCATCCATGACCATGCTGGCACCCAGGATGGTCACCTATGGCCTTCATAGCTCTGCCCCATGTGGCAGGCAGTCCTCCAGTTGGCCACACCCATCTCTTCCTGGGACCGTCATTGTTCTTCAATACCAATGAGTTCTTTCCATCCCTGTGGTGACAGCGTGCTTCCTAGGTTGAGCTTAAGCCATGCTGGATGAGGAACACACTTTCCTTGCAGGAATCACTTTTCTTTTTCTTCCATGGCCTTATGTGCACCCTTCCTGCTGATGACCATGTGTGGAAGGCAGAGAGTGATTGTCAATATTAAAAGATGCCCCCCCCTAGGAATGTGGTGATTAGGGCCTAAAGAATTCAAGGGATAACATGGTTGGAAGATGTATTCGTTTGATGTTTATGTTACAGATTTACACACAATAAATTCTATGTGGCCAGCAAATGAATTATTTTTCACATTTTCTGTGTACTCTGAATGAGATGTGCTTTTGTACCATCAGCGAAGCCCAATAACAACCTTTGAGAGAGCTTTGGAAGCCATCATCTATGGGCGGTGGGATGGGCATCCCTCCTGGTATGAAACAGGTTATGAGTGGTGATACAATTGGCATCAAATAAATAAAATAAAGGGTAGAGGGGAATTTCAGAGTCGAAAAGGTCATCAGTGTTTTAATACAAATGGGATTTGCAAAGCCATGGCATTGTAGCAGCATCATTGCTACCTTTTTCTTGTGGTGGGAATGATCACATTTAACAAATAAGAACATGAAGAAATGGTGCCTGGGTCTGAGCAGAAAGAAATTGCCTCTAAACACCACAAAAAATCTTCCTGTGCTCTCATTGAACAATGAACAAATACCTAAGTACCTCTTCTCTACTTTTTACTCTAAATCTTCATCAATAAGTCATTGTCCATACGCTTGCGTCTATTGTGATACATTTTTTTAAAATAATTTTTACGTAGAGACAAACCTCGCAAAAAATAAGTATTTGTCTGGGGCTCTGCACACCCTCCAGGTGGCCCTGACGGAGGAAAACAGTTCAAACGATCCTCCCTCCTTTCTATCTCATACTTGAATACTCCTACAGGGACGCTCACCATGTGACATTTACCTTGATTTCCCAGGAAGTTTAAGGGAGAGGCATCGGAGCAGGAGGAACCACGTAATTAACAAATCAAAGCCGATGCCTCCCCCTCGCCCCGCTCCCGCCGCCTCCACCCCTGCCCGGAGCTCACACGCGGTGCTAGCGGCAGTCTCGGCAGGTTATCGTCTTCCTGGGAATTGGGAGAAGTGGTACCAAATGATGGCAGTTCTCAAGGACTGTAGTGAAACTCAAGCCCTACTGAAAAGTTCTGAAAATGCTGTTCTCGCAGTGAAGAGCAAATACTTTCTTTCTCAGGGGTAACTGAAAGAAATCTCCCCTCACCACAGTTGGTACATTTTCAAAGAATCTTTTGAGGGTTGGGCCCCTGCATTGTCTGACTATTAGCGGAAGCGAGTAGACACTTACATGGGAGATAGAGCATTTTTGGATGACAAAGCAATCTTCTCCTTCATGAGTACCTAAATAAATAAGGACCTGAGTAAAATACCACCATTTCTGACACTGCCCAGCCCACTAGTTCATTCGCAGTGAAAAGAGCATTCTCTCAGCTAAGGCAGCATCAGGAATACGGTTCCTTAAAAATTAGGCACTCTTCTGATGAGAAGAATCAGAACAAATAAAGGAAACATATGTTGATGTTTACGAAATTCCATTTGATGATTTTATGGTAAGACAAAAATGTGATCAGGAATAGGAACAGGAAATGAGCTCTTGTTAATCAGCAAATTCCAGAAGCATTCTGCAAATGTCTTCAGAACAGTGAAGATCTGCTCTAGTGTCTTATAAGAATTCAGTTAAATGTCAGAGTGCATGCTACCTCATATTTCTGACTCTAAAACCCAGTTGATTATTCCAAATAAAAAAACATATAAATATATATATACATATATATGTAATCCTTAAGCTTTAACTAGGTTAAGGTACCCTTACAGTATTGAGAAAGGGAGGATAAAGTCATTTTTTACCATCATTTGTGAATAAATAGGACTAAGAAGATAAAACATCAGCAAAGAATAACACTAGAACTACAAATAATGTGTCAGGATAAATACAACTTAAAGAAGGAAAGAGACTTCGAGAAATTAGAAGCTGGAGTTGTTTCTAATATTGGGTTTAAATAGAGAGTTAATTTTATAGGGGAAGATAATTATTAATTTGTTGCTATAAGAATGGAGGGAACGTGATATAAAAATCAAGATGTGACATGGTGATATAAAGACTTTGGGTATCAGGTAGGCTGTATTTTTATAAGGAAGTGAAAGTGTGCAAAATAATAAGGACCCCAAACATAATTTACAATAGAAACATATAAGGGTAGAAAATAATTTAGAGATTATCCAGTCAAAATATGTGGTAGGTAGAACAATGCCCACCTTCCTTCCCTCAAAAATGTCCACCTCCTGCCCTGGTTACTCATTTGGTTAGAGCACCATCCTGATACACCAGGGTGGAAGGTTCGATCCCAGGTCAGGGCACATATGAGAGCCAACCAATGAACGCATCAATGAGTACAGCAGTGGATTGATATCTCTCTCTCTCTCTCTCAAATAAATAAATTTTTTAAAAAAAGTTTTAAATGTCCACATCCTAATCCCCTGAACTTTAAGTATGTGACCTTACCTGGTAAAAGGGACTTTGCAGATGGGGTTAAAAATCTTGAGATGGGAAGCTTGTCCTAGATTATTTAGTGAACCTAATGTAATCACAAGGTCCTTGTAAGAGGAAAGCAAGAGAGTCAAAGTAAAAGCGAGATCTGAAGATGCTATGCTGCTGGCTTTGAAGATAGGAAAAGGGGCCATGAGCCAAGGGATATAGGCACTCTCTAGAAGCTAGAAAAGGCAAGAAAGTAGACACCCCCTTTGAGCCTCCAAAAGAAACCCAGTTCTGCCCATACCTTGATTTTTCAGCCCACTATGATGTATCAGGTGCTTAGAACTGTAAGATAGTAAATTTGTGCTGTTGTAAGCCACTAAATTTGTGGTAGTCTGTTACAACAGCTATGGGAAGCTAATCAATTGTCATCCTTACAGAGCATTTAGATAGTAAAATAACTTATTCAAGATAACAGAGCTGGTAGGTGATAGAAAAGAGACTACAACCCAGAAATTTCAGGGGCCAATTCATTATATTTTGTTCTAATGGAGAAATAGACATGATTTTAGACAACAAAACCGGTAAAGTTGTATTAGCATATTCTGGCCTTGAGATCTGACTGGGATTTCCAGTCTTTCTCCACTAAACTGGTCACAGACAGAGAAACTGAGGAACTGTGGGAGCATCCCCTCTGCTCATCTTCTTTGCAGATGCAGCTTCCTCAGGAGGCTCAATCAGGAGGACAATGCCAGCAGCCTGCGAGCAGGGCCTCCGAATAGAGCAAATGGGTTACAGGCCACACCTGAGCAGTGACCTTGACCATACCCCACCCACCCCCAGGGGAAGCACGGGTCCTCTCAGCCAAGCAAAGAGACAGAAGGAGCATCTTCTCTGATGTCTCACTGAGAAGGCTGGCCCATGGGAATTTCCCTTTTATGAGCACAAGAGCTTGAGGAGGCAAGTACCGGTGCCCTACACATCTAATTCCACTCCAGGCCTGCCTGTCCTTCAGTCTGTCGCCTGCCCCTCTCATAACTCTGCCAGACGTAGGAGAACCTATACGAAGTTGAAGAATGTCATGATGAAGATATATTTGTTTTCTTTATACTTTTTTTTTTTTACAGAGGACGTGGTAGTAACAAAAATATAAACTGTTTTAAAATTATTTGTGCAGAATTAAAGAATGCATGCAAAAAGGAAATGTAAATGCAAGAATGGCCCCTAGGAAAATGTGAATATTTTTTACTGTGCAGAAAGTTTC
This sequence comes from Pteronotus mesoamericanus, assembly GCF_021234165.1. Lineage (NCBI taxonomy): Eukaryota > Metazoa > Chordata > Mammalia > Chiroptera > Mormoopidae > Pteronotus > Pteronotus mesoamericanus. The sequence goes on along the minus strand of NW_026555285.1, from coordinate 33,708,849 downwards.
TGTCTCCCACTAAGCTATTAGCTGCTCTTTCTCCAAAGCCCTGACTTTATATCACTAGCATTTAGCACAATATCTGGCAAAGAGAAGGTTCTGGGATGTTCGGTGTGGAGGATAATTATTTCGTCCCTACTCTTACACAAGGTAAGTTGTAGTTTGATCAGTCATATTTTACAAAATAAGAAAAACTGAGGAACGGATAGATTTGGGGATACACTGAAGGCAACACAAGTGAGATTTGAACCCAGGCAGCTGTGCAATAAAACCTTCACTATTGACTGCTGTGTGCGAGTATTTGCACTTTGGGCAGCTGGGATATTCAGTGTCTGAATAGCCCAGGGACTGAGGAACTATTCACAGCTAGGAAGCATATCACAAAGGGAGAAATTCTCTATTCACTCTCTCATTTCCTTTCAGGGGAAAACTGTTGCAACAACACAGTTTTATATGTGGAAAGTAAATTCGCTCACTATCCGTGTGGTTTAAAATTGCAGAAGTTTTTTTAAAAACAAGTAGTTTCAAACACATGCATTTTAAAATGTCAGTCTGTTTTTGTTGTTTTTCTAATATTTCAGGTCTGTAAGGATTGAAAGGATTTCCCCACATAGGCAAATTCTAGGTATATGCAAACCTCTGAGTCATATGAGAAAGCAACCAGAAATTTATGTTGAATTGGCAAGATCAGTTATCTGATGAATGAGCAGGGTGCCAAACCTCTGCTACAAGAACAGGTTTCTTTCCTCTGTGGTTCTTATTTAGAACATTGTTTTCATAATTCTTTACTACTTTTGTTCTTATCAAAAATATTGCCCTTCTTCTGGGCAATGGGAAGATTATCTTAGTGTAAAACTCATCGATTTATCCCACCGCGGGGTCTCTGTGACCAGTGTCACATCACGGCGATGTCACTGTCTTGTGTGAATGGGCTCTATCAAGAACAGGCCTGTGAAAGCCACCATGTCATTTGTGGTGATGATCCCACTGAGGACATTATTCCCCATTGTGAGAACCCTGGATACAATTCTTTCTGGTTCTAAGAACATCTAAGAATGTCTCTGCTTTTCTTAAACCTTCTCTCTCATGGACTGTCCAGAGGGCTGTGTTTGCATTTCCAAGGGAAGTGAAATCTTATGTCATACAAAGGAGGCTGAGAAGTTGGGCAGGAGAGGAAATTTGGGGACTCTCCCTTTTTATCTCAAAAATAAATTTAGTTCTGTCATATAGAATCCTGTACCTCAGGAAAGTGATAGGCCGTCACATAACATGAAATCTCAAAAAATTACCCAGTCCCATTGCACAAAGTAAGACAGCTAATGGAAGTACAGCTCCTTCAGACATTTATGTTGTAAATTTTCTTCAAAAAACAGAAGGGGATAATGGATTTTGGGGGCTGGAATGTTCTTGTCTATCTTAGCCCCCTGCTCTGGAAAGCTAGCACTCAGTGGCCACAAATTCACACCAAACTGGCCACAGTTAATGAAAATTGAAATTATTTAAATTTTCCTTGAAGGATCTATACTATTGCATAAAATTTTAATAGAATGGTGTTTTGGTATTGAAGGAAGATTCATACCTTGGAGTAATTTACACATGTGTATGAAAAGATACATACAGGAATATTCACTGCACTATTGATTGAAAAAAAACAAAAACAAAAGAAAAACTTGAAAACAACTCAGCTGCCCATGACCAGGAAACTGTAAATCTATTGTGGTTTACCTAACCAACACATTACTATAAAGCAGTGAAAATGAATCATTTACAGCTACACACATCAACATGAATGAATTTCAGAATCATAAAGATGAGTAAAAATACTGTCATCAAAGAACACATGCTATAGGATACTATTTGCACAAAAGCCAAAAATAACAACAAAATAAACCTTGGATATAAATATATCTGTCATAAAAATAATGACCAAGAAGCACAAAAAAAAAATAGTTCTTGTTCAACAGCAATATACAAAAAGATGCATAGATGGAAAGGCATGTAAGAGATCTCAACTGCTTTGGTAACATATTATGTCTTCAACTGGCATTATCATTCTTTGTATCTTCCACATATATGTGTGTGCGCATATATGTGGAATATGTTATATATATGTTAAAAATATATATATAATATTTCAACATACATATATATTGAAATATTTCACAATTGAAAAAATTGGTGGAACCAACTAGCTTGTTTTGGCAGAAACCGAGTAGTCGTTTACCATCTTTTCTTTGTCCTTCTGAGCACGCTTCCATCCATCCTCCAGCCTCCCTCAGGCCGTCCAGCGCCTGGGGGCAGAGCACAGCCGCTACTTCCAGGCCTGGCCCCAGCAGCCTGCCATGCAGACACAACACCGTGTGCTGCATGCATCTGCTGAGGAGACTCGGGGAGCCCAGGGCAGAACGCTGTGGCCCAAGAGGACGAGAGTGACACGACCCGCAACAGAACCCCTGCTCCTGTCCTGCGCCCAACGGCGCTGTAACCCACCGAGACTCAGAGGTTGCAACCCCAGCTAGCTCGCTGTGCCCGATCCACTTGCTGGAAAATGATGACCGTTCAGCCTGGAATTAAGAAGCTGAATAAACTTAGAGTACACACTGAAGTCTATCGCTGAGAAACTAAACCAATCTCTCTTTGGTGGGGAAGAACTCCAAGATTCAAACCCACCTAAGAAGCTAGGGCCGGAAGTTTCCTCCCTTGGAGAAAAAACAAACAAGATTTAAAATAAAGTCAATCTTACTAGGCAAAGTAAGTAAGAGCATTCACAGATCTTAATTCAAGCTAGTTCCTCACTTGCAGTTTGGGTTTATTTGTGTGGCAAGGAGAGAGTCATCATCTGAAGTGTTTGTAATGGAGAGGCCAAATATTCCAACAGCAAGAAATGATAGGGTCATGACAAACATTCCACAGAAAGACTCCAAGGAAAAGAAGCAATTATTTCATGCACCCACACAACCATAGCTGCAGAAAGTAACATTTGGAGGAGAAAAAAATTGCAATAGCTGCACTTTAGGAGTACATGCTTAATGCCAGGCATTATTATCATTGACATACCAAGGCACTTAATCTTCATACATGTGATAGTGCTGTGATCACCATTTGACAGATGAAGAAACTGAGGCCCAGGAACTTAGGTACCTGTACAAGGTTTAAGGCTCTCTCGACATCCTATCTTAGACAATGTTAAGGAGCAAAATTTTGACTTTTCTAGAATATGGGGTAGTTATTTCCCCTTAAATGTATTTGTTACACAGATGCCCCAGTCTTTCTTGAATTCTCTGTTTAAAATTCACACCCTGGCTGGTGTAAGTCAGTAGATTGAGCACCGGCCCGCAAACCAAACGGTCACCAGTACGATTCCCAGTTAGGGAACATGCCTGGGTTGCAGGCTAGGTCACCAGTAGTGGGTGCGTGAGAGGCAACACACATTGATGTTTCCTTCCCCTTCTCTCTAAAAATATATAAATAAAATCTTTAAAATAAAATTCAGTGGGCCCAGCGATAAATTACAAACACCACTAACTGAAAGTACACGCAGCAAAAACTGAAGTGCAGCTCTACCCTCTAGAAGCCCAATGATGGGAGGCAGAGAGATACGGTTCAGCAGAGGAGGGGCTTAGAGTAGTTGCTTATCTTCCACCATCCCTCTTATTACTGCTTTTGAAAACCATCAGCATTATTTGGAGCAAGCTTTAGAATCCCTCATTTTATTTTATTTTTCGTTTTCACCAATAACTTTATTGATTTGGATATTTTGAGTATGTCGGCTACCTCCTCTGTGGTATAACATTAATTGTTCTCAATTAATGCCTCAATTTGATCACTATCAACTTCAACTGGTCTACCCAATGGTGGAGCATCACCCAGAGAGAAATCTTCAGCACAAAACTTCGCGAACCACATTTTTTATTGTATTTTTTCCACTGCCATTTAGCTCCCTTATACTCCCCTCCCGCCTTCAGTCACCACACTGCTGTCCATGCCCACACGTCCTTTTTCCTTTTTTGCTCAATCCCTCCACCCCCTACCTTAGCTGTCATCCTGCTCTCTATGAACAAACTGAACTACCAAGCAAAATGGAGACAGGCTCATAGAATCCCTCATTTTAAAACAAGAAAAACTATTAACGAACATGCCCCGAGTTCCTATTGAGTGCCTCATGTTTCATTAGGCATAAAACAAGGATGGAATTACTTAGGAAACAGGGTCCCCACGTCCAAGTACCTGTGATGCAGAATAAAACACAAACATGTCAACTACTCAGTTGGATCAAAGAAAAAAAATCAATATCCTGTTTGCCTGAACCACAGAACTACTGATTGCCTTTAAGTGGACAATATATTTCAGTGAAATAAGATGAGCTAATTGCCTCTCTTCCCTTTTTAGAAGCCTATCATAATGCAAGAATGGGAAGGAGCATCTCCTTTTATTTAGGTGGTTTTAGGAAGAGTATGTCCTGGAAGTAAAAAAAAAAAAAAAAAAGAAAGAATAGAAATGAGGAAAGGAAACAATGAACAACAGAGACAAAAGATAAATAAATAAATAAATAAATAAATAAATAAATAAAAACCGGGGAAAGATCCAGCAACTCTGGAAATAGCAGGAGTTGAAGATCAGCAGAAAATGTGTCCATGAATCCCTACCACTTTTGCCCTCCCCAGGAATAAAGCTGACAGTAGACAAGTGATGGGTATTTTTCAAGTATTGCTATAAATATTTTGCATGTATTGTCTCATTAACAACTAAGTTAGATAAGTACGATTAATGTTTCGATGTTTTAGATGAGGAAACAGAAGCACAGATCATCTAAGCAGCTGCTGCAAGGTCACACAAGCTTCTAAGAGACACAATCAATCAATACTTTTAAGTGCATGAGGAAAGGCAACCTACTGAATGGGAGAGAATATTTTTCAAATGATATAACAATAAGGAATTAACATCCAATATATATAAAAAACACATACAACTCAACAACAAATTTAAAAATATCTGATTAAAAAATGGACAGAGGACTTGAATAGACATTTCTTCAAAGAAGACAAACACACACATGAAAAGATGGCCACTGTCATTAATTATCAAGGAAATGCAAATTAAAACCACAAGGACATGTTACCTCACACCTGTTAAAAAAAAAAAAAAAAGGCCATAATCAAAAAGACAACAAAGGACAAGTGTTGGCAGGAGGATGTGGAGAAAAGGGAACCGCATGCATTGTTAGTGGGATTGTAAATTGGTGCAGCCACTATGGAAAATTAAAGACAGAACTACTGTACAACCTACCAGCTCCACTTCTGAGTATTTTTCTGACTACAATGAAAGCACTAATTTGAAAATATATATGCATCACTATGTCCGTCACAGCATTACTTACAATAGCTAAGATACAGAAGCAATTTAGGTGTTCATGGCATGTTAGCCATCAAGAGAATGAAATCTTGTCATTTGAGACAGCATGGCCAGACTTTGATAAGACATACAAGGAAGGACAAATGCCATATGATTTCACTTATATGTGGAATTTAAGGAACAAAATAAACTTACAAACAAAACAACACAGAAACAGGCTGATGGATACAGAAAACAAACTGATGATTGCCAGGCGGCGGGGTGGGGTAAGGAGGTGGGTGAAAAAGGGGAAGGGGACTAAGACTTTCGCACCTCTAGTTATAAAATGAGTCATGGGGACGTCCTGCGCCGCACAGGGAATAGCGTCAAGCATATTACAGCTTTGTCAGCGACAGGATACACGCCACACCCCACACGTCAAGAGTGCCCATGGGGTTTTCGGCCTCGGGGGTACAAGACTTCTCCTGGTGATCGCTTTGTAAGGTATATGAATGTCGAATCACTATATCGTATTCCTGAAATATAATATTGTATGTTAACTGCAATTTAAAAAATAACACGTAACCCTGGCTGGTGTGTCTCAGTGGATTGACCGCCTGCCTCCAAACCAAAGGGGCTCACTTTTGATTCCCAGTCAGGGCACAATCCTGGGTTGTGGGCCAGGTCCCCAGTAAGGGGCGCACGAGAGGCAACCACATTTATGTTTCCCTCTCTGCCTCCCTCCCTTCCCCTCTCCCTAAAAATAAATAAATAAAATCTTTAAAAAAAAATAAAAGTAAGTTATACAAATGCATGTGAGTTCAAACACTGAACCACCTCTAAGCAACCATCCTCTGGCCTACCTTTGGCTCTTTTGCTTAAATTAAGTCTTCACGTCTTCTAATGACCTTAATGAATGCTGATGGCAAGGCATCCAGGCAAACCTTTACTGGTAATTCTGTGAATGCGAACCTTGAGCACATTCTCTGGGATGAATCCCCTTTGGAAGGTAGGAAGAGAATTATAGCAACAGCAGAGAGAGCTGGAGAGCCTGATCGTATGCAGAGACAACACATGAGTGAGAGAGAAACTGAGGATGCCTGTGTAAATGTGAGCAATAGAGAGGGAACAGGGATGAGAAAGGAAAAAAAAAACAACCAAAAAACAGTAATGATAAGTTTACGGTAGCTTCTAGAAGATTATGAGCCATATTGCAAATAGGTATGTTATTATTTGAACTGTATATGATTCTCACAGAATAACAACATTACAAGAGACCAAACATAACAGCCACTCTAATTGCTGGAGAGGAGAAAAGTAAAGTTACAGTAGGTCAGGCAAAATTCTTAAGTTATCTAGCTGGCTAACGTCAGGGCCAAGAAGAAAAATCAGGTTTCCTAACTTACAGTTTATTATTCTTTCCATAATACTGTGCTACAATGTCTCATAAACAATGTCAAGTTTTTGATTATCAGCATCTAAATTTAATATGAGCAATAGGCAGCAAAGTCTTCTATAGCTTCTAGATTACTTTTTCTCCATCTGTGTGAAGTTGCTAATTACCTGCTGTCAGTGAAAACAACCCTTGTAGGCAGCTGAAAAAATGAATTGGAAATTCGGGTTTGAAGTCAAGTAAAAAACACAGGTGTTGCTTTGTTCAATTAAAGCCTAACAAGAAACTTAGTGGGATAAAAGTGTAGGAGGTGGGAAAGGAAAAGGAAAAGATGACGTCAATCTCAGCTGAAATTGTCAGAGAGGATAAAAGCTAGAAAACGGCTTCCTAAGCACTTCCGAAAAGGGAATTTGGAGCCTGGAGGATTTGCAGGACTAAACTGCGTCATGCGAACAATTTACAATTTACATTTTAGGAAAATAATTTGTGACAACATTCTCCATCTTCTTCAAAAAATGCAAAGAGAAAACATGACGTGTTAACTGAAACAGGCAACAGATTATAAAGTGGAAGGATTTTTGGTTCTGTCTTTTTGGAGGGGAACAGGGGATCAATTTTATTTAGTTTTTAAAGGTTAATATTTGTGCGCCGTAGAACAGTGTACTGTACTAGGCACTTCACCTGTGCTACTGTAATCAGGACTAAAAACGTCTTTCTGGTTTGTTTTTAATAATGATAATTTACTTTTCAGAGAAACCGTATAAACAATAGGCAATATTTCAAAATTAAAATATATTGTGGGCTATTGACTCTTCTCTTTAACACTTAATTCTCTTTTTCCAGTTTGGAGTTCCTTTTTGATTACTTATTTTGCTTACTCCAAGGCCAGGAATTCTCAGGCTCTGAAGAACGGACTGAAAAGCCACGGAGAGAAGGATTACTTGAAACTTCAGGAAGCTCTTTGCCCCCCTTCTCATTTCCATCATTTTTAAATCCAGGTACATTTGTAGTAGGAATTTGTTCTGTGAAACCCTGCAGCAATATTTCTCTTCATTTCCATGACAACAGCTCCCTATCAACTTCTGAAGGAACTTGCCTGTATTGTAAACAAACCTCTCTTGGCAATTGGCCTGTTTTCTTTCTCTATCTCATCTTCCATCTGCTCAAAGGCTTTGCTTCAAAAAGAAGTAGGTTGCAGGTGTGTACTTTTTCTTTCCTTAACCCCCACCCCTTTTGTTTCTGAAAGAGGTCGATCTTGGAGATTAAAATTCCCTCAGCTTGTGACTTTAACAACCTCACAGAGCAAGGCTGAGTACCTGCGAACCATAATTTGGAGCCTATCAACATATAGCATGCTTGGTTCCATTTTAACACAAGTCCCTCAGAAATAGGAAGCTGACTAATACGTTTTATGAAGTAAATGCTAACTGCAGAAAGAAAAAAAAACTATTTAGCTCCAGCCAAAAAATGAATCAGAAATAAGGTTGTTTTTGTTTTGTTTTGTTTTGTTTTTTTCAGGATCTTTCGTTGAAGTGGCTGTTTTAGAAAATGTTTCATGACGGAACCAGAGCCTTACCAATAATCAAGGTGAGAAAAACTTTCTTTTGAAAAAAATAAAATATCTCTTATATGTTTTAACCTGAGGTTTCATGACCTCAAAATGGCATAAACTTTTAATCCTCCAGGACTTGAAATGTAGGTCAGTTATTTGTCCAATATAATAAATTTGACATTTTTATATGTTCATTTACCCACTCTCTTAAGTCTCTTTTTATTCAATGCCTCAGCTATTGGATCATGTGACTACTAGAGTAAACACAATTGTCTGGCATTATGCCAGATATCGGAAGGGAAAAAAAGGCCAGCAAAAGAAAAAACAAGATACATTTCCTCCACTGAAAAGCCAAAGTTGGAGAGAGAGAACTGGAGAGAGAGTGTCTTGGCTGGAGTTTGAGGGGGGTTTGGGTCATGTGAATCACAGTCTCAGGTCTCCATCGAAAATTTTGCTTTATTTACTTGTTTTGTTGGTTTTAATTTTCCTTAGGTTCCTGAGGAGCTCAGGAGGGCCCACCTCATGCATAAGACTAGAAGAAGGATCTTTGGTATCGCCAGAAAACTCCAGATTTCATAAGTCCACAAGGCCCTTCATAAACAACAAGTATTTTCATGCCTTTATCTCATTTTGTCATATGGTCTAATTTACACATGTATTAACTTATTCATTCAAAAATATTTGAGTGTTTACCATGTGCCAGGCACTGTGCTAACTGCTGGGATTGCAATGGGACGAGGACGTAATCCCTGTCCTCAGTTTCCTGGGCAGAGGCAGATGGAGGCTTTAATCAGATAATCACACAAACATGCAAAATTACAATATGAGAGCTTTTAATAGAGGAATGTGGTATCTAGCATTTGGAAACAATTTTTAAGGAAGACCTCACAGAGAATGTGAGGCTGGAGCTAAAATTTGGAGAAGACAGCAGTGAAGAGGACAAACAGTCCGACATAATGTATTTCTTGTCTATTCCTGCTTGCTGGGAGTTTAGCTCCCCCAGAGCAGACTCTGCTGTCTCCTTTGCCACATTATTCTCAGGGGCCTAAAACGGGGCCTGACACAAAATTCGACTCTCAGTAAATATTTATTAAGTCAATGAACTAAATAAAAAGGAAAGGGAAGAGCAATTCCAACACATGCTTTTGCAAAGATTCTTTCACTAGAGGAATCATAGCCTGTGAAAAAAGGCCATCAAACTCAGAAATTGGACTATCAGTTTGTGACCTGAGGTATTAGATCGGTGTTTTAAATTCCCCAGTGGTGAGGCATTGGGAACCATAGACTTCCTTTCCCCTTTCTCACATTTATTTTTTTTAATGAGCATCCAAGATTCCAGGACTTATCTGAACGGCAATGCTTTCAGAGAAACAACGTCTGTAAACCATACTCCGCTTTCAATGTAGACTGAGGACGTCACCTAGGAAAATGGTGACCAGTTCCTATTGTCATATTAAAATAAAAGCTGGCCTAGTATACCCACAGGGCAGTGCAGCGTCTAATATATAAAGACTAAATCCTCCTCCTCTTCCCCCCTTGTTCTTCTTGTCCTCTCTTTCCGTCTCCCTCCCTCTTGTGCTCCTCCCTCTTTCTCCTTCCCTCCCTTTTTTCTTTCTTCTCTCCCTCCCTCAATGACTTCAGCACATGCTTTACTCTGAAAAATCGTTCGTGTGCATGTATAAAATCTAAGAGGAGGGTTGAGAGCAGAATATACAGGGTCCAGCACAAATAATGCTCCTTTTTTATTACAAAAGCTTTTATTACAAAATCATAAGCATGTAATTCTGTAACATAACACTATCACACTCAAGCACACCACATGACATTTTAGGTGACATGTTCAAGTTGCTCTCCATCTCGTACAAGACATAGCACATACCCTACCAACCACACTCAAGGAGGGATTACCTCTGCCGGACCCTGTATGTTGGCCTCGAGTTGAGCCAATTAACTTTACTGGGTATTTCCTGTGTGCTCAGGACTCTCCTGGACCCACCTTTGGGGAAGGACTCTCTCCATCCTGAGCAGGCATCTGCTTACTTGGGGAAACTGAAATAATGTCCTCAAAAGAAGTCACCACCAACAAGATTTCAACTCGTGAATCACCCCTGTGTGGCGTTGTATGTGGGTGCCCACCCAGTGCATGGGTTAAGTCGAGGAGGCTTCCTGAGATTTTTAAGTTTGATTTTAAAAGAGACATATCTTGATCATTAGAGAGGAGCAGAGAGGTAAAAGAGAAGTATTTTTCTTTGCATAATGTAAATGTTTTCAAAACCTAGGGCTATTTGGGAAAAAACTAATCACCTCCGAAGCAGAATCCTAAAATATCACCATAGCTCAGTGGAAATTACAGCAAACAAGTACATGTTCAGCCAAAAGAATGATTTCCCTTATTCCTTTTCAAAGTCAAACAAGAATCCTTTCCCTGGTACACCAAAGGAATGGACACTTTCATTCAAGGAACAGGTAATGGGTTCGATAAGTGAAGGCCACATTATAAGCCACATAGCAGCATATCTCTTCAAAGCTGAAAATATCTCAATCTAAGCTACAAATGACTAATTTTGATGGTAACCTTTATGTCATTTTTCCTCTGCTGTAAGAAAGAATGCAGTACTGTGGTAAATCATGAAATCTTTCTTCTAGTGCAAATACCTTAAAATTTTAAAACCTATTCCACAAGACTAAGAATGTAGATCATGTTCCATTTGTAAGGCATTTCCTACCTGAAGGCACAAAAATAAATTCATATTGGCTGGGAGTTTGTGCTCTGAGTGTTTTCACCTCATTTTGGATCAACACCTGCTAGTCTGGTCTTGTGTCTCTTTCACTCTCTCAGATACTATTTCACTGCTTAGAGCCCTTTGAAAGGCAACAGATAACAAACACTCTTTGGTCCCTTGCATTTCAATAGAATAACCTGAAACTTCTTATCATGAAGGCCCAGGCAGACCATGATATTGGGGAGGGGCTGGGGGTTCCCAGGTCCCAGTTCCATGTATAATTTGACTTCTTTTAAACAAAGAATGGGTTAAATTGAACCCACATTCATGCCAAAAATAACTTTTTACAGCGGCATCCATGACCTGGCTAGGTCCTCCCATTTTCCTCATTTCAAACCTTAGCCCTCTGTTTACATCACATCTTACGCCTGCACATGGGTGACGCGTACAGAAGAGGACTGGCTAGACATCAAGGCATCAAGAGCCCGGTTTCAGTGGGAGACTACAGTGAAGTTCTATAAATGCACAGTTACAGAGCTGCTGATGAAGAGGCTTTTAAACAGCCCTGAACAAACGGACTAGCCCAGCAGTCAGCCCCTTCAGGCATTGAGAAACCCCCACCTGTGGCCAGAGAGGCCGTGAAAGGAGCTCACCCGGTGCCCTCAGATTATGTTAGGACATTTGCAAAGCCATTTGAGAAGAAAATCCCCAGTCTAGCTAACAGAATTTTGATCTTTAAATATTAGTGAACGTGTATGTGTATTAAATGATTCCTAAGAATAGACTGTTTACTTAGTTTGATTTGCAAGGAACTAGTGCTGAGAAAACCATCTGCATTCGAACTGTGACTTGTAATGCACACAGCAGTCATTCACAGTACATCATAGCTCAGGAATGTGTACATTTTAGACACTCATTCTTGGCTGAATGAATGAATGGGCAAACGTTGTCGCCCATCCCATTCAAGCTGAGTAACTCAGCAGCACAATTCTGAGGCTGGCTAGTGTGAATGCAGTGACAAATGCTAACCTGTAGTTTTCTCCCTTCTGAGTACCCATGTAATCTGTCATGGTCAATTACATTGTATTTCTGGCACAGCCAGCCAATGCCTCTCCCGACGGGCCAGTGGCAAGTCAATTAACTTCTCTTTCATTCTAATTATATTTTTGTAGCTTGGACATGAAAATACAAACTGACCATGTCTTCAGAATGAGTGTGAAACTAAAGGAGATACTGCCAGACAGAACAGTATAAGCCAATACAATCGATCATCCAGGTAAATCCTTCGAGACAGAAAGGAGGTGGGTGGTTGCCAGGGGCTGGGGCCGGGGGTGGTGGGAGAGGGGGAGAGGATTGAAGAGTGGCTGCTTAATGGGTGCAGAGTTTCTTTTGGGGCGATCAACACGTTTTGGAACTACACAGAAGTAATTGTCGCGTAACATTGTGAAGGTACTAAGTGCCACAGAACTTTACACATTGTAATGGTTACTTTTATACTATATGAATTTCAACTCGATAAAATAATTGTGTCATAACATTTACAGTTCTAAAGCATGTTTTTGCTGAGTCTGTTAAAATAGTGGTGTGATGAATGTTATCTATCTATGTGTTTCTAAAGTACGACAGTTGTTCCATAGTTTTTAAATAAACGTCCAGTGAGTTTACGGAGACCAAGAGTGGATGGTAATGATGAATGTGGTGATATCCTGATAAAGTTACACTGATCTGAGTCTGCACCTGAAACCAGGGCAAATATTGGGACTTGGTAAGGCAGACTATTTCCAGGCAAACAAGAAATTATTTACCTCCTTGATTATATTAAAAAAGAAAAACCCTCACTAATATCCATTGCATGAAAAACATGAATGAGCAATATTAATTATGGATTATGGTTCATTTACACATATTTTCTGAAAGCAAGATTTCTTTAAAGTAAGCTGTGTTGTCACAAGGACATTTAAATTTGCAAATCTTGCTTTTCAACAAATCTACAAGCATTTAGTGAGCTCCTCTACTATGTATGATGTGTATCCAGCACTGTTGCCAGACTCTAAAGGGTAAAAGAAAATGAAAAAAACAGGCTTTCTTCTCTATTATTATTTACAAAGTTGGCTTTTATCAAACAGATAGTATCGAGTTAAGCAAACAAATGCAACATAACCCTGCACTTATATAACTCTTGGCAAAATACTTTGGCATATAGTACCCTTTCAGCCAACCTGAGAAGCAAATAGAGTAGTACTGTACAATTAGAAAGCTGCACGGACACACAGTAAGTGGAACAGCCAGGACTTGAATCCACATCTCAGACATCTAAGCTGGCATTCCTTTCATAACATATAAACTAGGGGTCGGATGTTCTGAGTTCTAATTGTGGTTCTGCCATGAACTTGCTGGGTGGCACTAAGCAAGCTCCTCAGTCTCCAGGATTTCAGTTCCCTCCTCTCAAATGAGATGGTGGGGCCACATTTTGTTAAATGTGCCCTTTTTGGAGCTGCATTCTCTGTTAGCAAATGCAGGAATTGCACATGCATTAGCTGACTACCCTTTCCTGTCATTTTTTAACCCAGCTGCACATTTTATCTTAATATAACAGTTTTCAGCTGCAGTAACCTGTATTTTTTAAATGCTCACTATGTAAAATTTGTGTTTGCAAAGCCACTTCAATTAAAGTAACTTGACAAAGAATTTCCTCAGATTCCTCAGCCTGTAACATGAGCTTCTGAAGGTCGCACTGGTCCTATCCATAGGTGGCCTTCTTTCTTGTCTGCTCTCTCCTTCGCCGCATAGAGCACTTTGGTCTGTGCAAAGTGCTTTTCCATCTCTTGTCTCACTTGGCATCACTAGTACCAGGCAAAGGCTCAGACTAAACCACACTATCTCTCCCTAAACTAACACGGCCCTACACCCAGTCCTGTTGTTAGCGTACAAGGATGCCACGGAGATAAGACAGGGTGGGAAACTTGACCCAGTGACAGCCAATCAGAAGAGCTTTTGTCTGTGGACCAGGGGTGATTCATCAGCCACCAATCCCAGAGGCTTTCAATAAGAGAACAAAAAGGCCACTATTGCTCCAAAGGCTGTGCTTGGGTTTATTCCCTTGTGGGGGGAAAAAAAAAAGTTAGGTTAACTGTCAAGAGCAGCTTCAGAATTCCCACAAAACAAAGCTCAGGGGAGAAGAGGCCAAAAAGACAGGCTAAGTATTTTGCTTCTATGTCTCTATAGTTTGAGAAAGTATAGAGACAAGTGGTTGTATAATCCAGGATAAGCTATCCCTAAACCAATACCGCAATAAGCTCATTTTTCTTAAATGTCCACAAAATCATTGTAAAAATATAAGTTATTGCGAGAATGGCCTCAACATCCAGTCATAGATGGAGTGGTACTTGCGTGTCACTTCTTTTAAGCCTCCCTGGCTCTGATGATTCACGAGTGAACAAGTTTTTTTAATTTGCCTACTTCAATATATGTACGTTCAAAATATAAAATCCAGCAAGCTCTTCTTTCCCCCATTGAAATAAGAAAAAATGTATTGCTATGGAATATGGTGGTATTACACTCATGAGTTTGAGAGTGCAGAAAAACCTCCTCCATATTTGTACCAGGGAAAAATAAAAACCATGGCCAAGTCATGTGGGCAGGTAAGCATCGCAGAAGGTGGTAGATGTAAGGAGGTGCCCTTCTCCAGCCAGCGATGCCTCTAACCCACCCTCATCTACAAAGGACTTCCAGAGTTAGAAGGGGATCATATTAAACAAGGGAAGCAAGGAAACAAAGCAAAAAGCAAACCAACTACCAAAAAAACAAAAAGGCCACTATTGCTCCAAAGGCTGCAATATGTATGTATTCAGAGTCTACTGTCTCTAGCTGTGTATTCAGAGTCTACTGTCTCTAGCTGTCAATCTTGTAATTGTTTAAGGATTTCATTTTATCATTAGATGCAAAATGGTAGCGTCGAAAGAGTTCTAGGAAGGCAATTGGGGACAGGAGCTCTCATTGCAGCACCAAGTGCTGACATCATTATTAGATACCCTCAGCCCAGTTATTTTTCATATAAGATTCATTGTTCAATGATTACTTATTACATGTGTAATATTTTCCAAACGCTGTGCTGGGTGCTGGCTCTGAATGCCTGCCATGTTTAAGACTCCTTTCGAAGAAGACAGTGCAGGCAATTCCTTACATATTGATTTCAGGAATTTGTACTCCATGACTCCGCCACCATGGCCATATCTGTTTGGATGAGGAATTGGCAGCTGACTGAAGCAAGGCTATTTAATGACCTTTCAGCAGCTTATAAAATAGCTTGTAAGAGAAGCCCCAAATGTTCCTCTATGCTAGAGAAGAACCAATTGAACCATTATAAGAATCTCTCAGGAGGGTTAAATGTCAAATATACAGAGAGGAGAGCAGGCAGCAGAGTGCAGTAGAGATAAAAAGACAGATACACCCATATGTTCAAGCCACGAGGCAGTAGAAGCCATGCCTAAATATGCATGGTGAGTGCAGTACCGAGACCGCAGAAGTGGCCACAAAGAAAATAGGGATCTTTTCCAGGAGGAGGGGATTCATCAATATAATCAATAAATCTTTATTGCATACTTTCTGTGTGTGAAGATACAAATGAGAGGAAGACAGAATCCCAGTCCTAATGGAGTCTACTGTAAGAGCCAGACATTAATCAAATAATCACACTAACTGTAGTCAGTGCTTAAAAGGTGAAATCACAGGGAACTACAAGATGAAATGAAGAGGGAAGGCTGCTTGGGTATGGAGGAGGGGTGCTCAGTGAAGACAGCTTGGTGTGGTGACATTGGGTGGGAGATCTTAAGAAATGAATAGCAATTAAGTGGGCAAAAGTAATTTGGGGAGAACCATGCTAGCATGGAGACATTGGAAGAGGAAGGGGCAGAGGAGAGCAAGGTTAATCTAAGAAGTTAGAGAGAGGCCAGATCATATCAGGTCTTGTAGGGCATTTTAATGAATTGGGTCTTAATCCCAAGAGCTGCAGGAAGCCATCAAAGGATTCCAAAAGGGAGACACAAGCAGAGATGTGCATTTCAACTGACAACTGTGACTGTTTCATGGGAATTAATGGGAAGGGCTTAAAGTGGAAGGACCAGTTCAAATGCTTCTGCAGGAGTCCAGGAGGCAGATGGCAGCCTGGGCCGGGGGGGGGGGGGGGGCTAGACAGTATCCTGAACATGCAGTGCTTCAGGGTGGAAAAAACACTGAATTTATCTCTGCATCCGTAAGGCATGGCTCAATTCTGGCACCTCAGTAAATACACGGAAAGTGGCTGTTGAATGGATAGGGATCGATTCCCTGAAGTCAGTAGTCAGTAATAATTTAATAAGCTTCCTCTTTCAAAATGAATCTACCCTAAATGAGAGATGTCTAGTATTAGAATTCCATGTACTGTGTGTTACTTTCTCAAGTGAGATACTTGAGGGTGCAAAACTTTAAGCTCCCTGAAATGACCCTATTAAATGCCCAAGAGGCAGACTAGAATAGTGGTTAAGATCATAGGTTCTAGAGTCAAAGTGCCCAATTTACCTTCCAAGTCACCTGCTTCTCATTGTGTTAAACCTTCTCTGTCTCTATTTCTTTATTTGTAAAATAGAAATATTAATAGTACTAATGCCTACCTCCACAGATTATTGTGACTATTAAATATATTTATCATGATACTTGTCATATAGGAAGCACTCAATAAACATTATTATTATTGTTATTGTTGTTATTATTCTTACCCAGACTGTAAGCTTCTCAGAAAAGAGGACCTTTTATTGGAAGATGGGGCCTCTGACATATTAGGTATTCAATTAACTGACTTGTGCTGTTGAGTTTGCATCTTCCCGCATCCTCCTGAGTTTGAGGATTCCACTTCAGCATGTTTGTTTCAGAGCCATCTTTTTTTCTTCCAGGTCTCCTAACATCTTTTGTATCCTGAAAGAGAACATTCTTCTCACCCTGTAATTATCAGCCTTTCCATCACCTTCCTCTTTTCCTGTTCCAGAAAAATTATTCAGGCTGCTTGCCTTTCCCCCTACAAATCCTGCCATTTCAAAGTTAATTGCCTCTCCTTCCATTACACACCTGCCTTGCTTTATTTTGTCTATTAACGTTGCTTTCTTGTAAGTAGATTGTATCTATTCCGCTTGTCCCCTTTCCCTTATTAATGAACTTCCTAGCCCTGGCATCAGTTGAGAGTTATCCTTCAATCCAGCCTTCGTAAACCAGTCTCCAAATTCTTTGCTGCTTAGGTGATTGCTTTTGGCACCCTCCTTGCTAATTCACCTTTGTTAAGCAACTCTTGTCTCTGAAAACATCCCTTTCTTGCAGAATGCAGGAGGCAATTATTTTTCCAATTTTTTAACCGCTCTTTCTTTTGAGTTGGTTTTATTTGTTCTTCCCTTTCAATGGCTAGTAATAGGTGTCTTCAGCTAGAATTGCATATTGTCTGTCTCTATGGCAGGTAAAAGGAGAGAATAGCCACACCTCCAGGCACTCTTCCTAAAGGAATCAAATAAAAGCCCACCCAGCTCGGTCCTTCTGGGTACTGCTGACCATAGGCCTGTTTCCTTCAGGAAGACTAATTCTTCCTTTTCCAATTTTTATGCTCCACTGGCATCCCTCACCTTCGACTGTACAGGCTGACTGTTCTTCTCCCTAATTGTACTTTTTAACGCTGATTCTATCAACTTATTCTGGACCCTAGTTTCATGGCTCATTGCAAATGAGTCATCTTGCTACCTACTCTCCAATCTCTTGGATTTCTTTCCACAATTCTTAAAGAAGCTTTTTGGGATTTTGTTTGTTCAAAGCATTTTTTTTTTATGTGAATACTCTTGTTTTGCTCTGTTTTTAACTGTTGCTTGTACTTCTCTAGGGGTGGCAACTGTGCAGGGTGATATTTCCAGGGCTCTGTGTTTTGTTTGGCGGTACTTCTGCCTTCACTTCTAAGGGATCAACTTAGTTAATTAGCATCATGTTCAAATTTGTCTCCTTAGTCACAGATGATTCAGTAGAGAAGGATGGCTACTAGGCTGAGAATTAAAGAATCTTAGGGTAAAGAGAACCTTAATCTGGCCCTGTCTCTTCAACATTTATGTCTTTCTGACTGCATTTGAATACTTCAAGTGACAAGAAGCTCACTGCTTTACAGGCAATACCTTACACTTTTAGACATTCCTGTGTTCTACAAAGTACGTCCTAGTTTTTAAATAAAATCCACCTCACTGTGATTTTCACATGTGTGTACTGCTTTTCTCTCTATGGTTCAATGCAATATACATTGACTCATTGTTCCCCATTAAATTATTCAAGTATTTAACAGTAGAGGTCCTTAACCCTTAACTACTGCTTTTTCCCAGGCCAATTATCCCAAATTTCTTCAACCACTGACCAAGAGTCTTGGCTTCCATCTCCTTTACCCCCTTCTACAAAGCTCTTGCATGTCAATGTCCCTTCTGATCCCTCCTGACCTGAACCAGCTGGGGTGTTCCCAAGGAACTGACCGGCTTGGAGCCCGGCTCAAGGAGGACCATTTTTGTTACATTAATTAGTCTAAGGTTGCATTAGCTTTTGAACACCCTTACATTATAGTGACTCATAAAGTGTTTTATTCCTAATTGTGATATAAATTATTCTTGAAGTTGATGTCCTCTACTCTAGAATAGCACAGCTTAATTTTTGGAACCTAAAAGTAAGACTTTGTACCTAGATGCCTTAAACTACATTTGGTGAATTTCGGGCCATCTTTTTAACTCTTCCATTTCTTTTTAAATTCCAGCTATAGTACTCAATATAGTTATTCTGCCTTCACTTTACTCCAGCTATATGTTTGGTAAGTACTTCTCCTACATCTTAATGAAATGCACTAGCAAAATGTCAACAAAGCTGGAGCCAAGAATACTAACCAGAGAGCCCCGCTTGCAGTTGACAATGAAACAACCAGCATCTTTAGGTCCACAACCATGCAGTAGCTATGACTCTCTGGAACCCATGGTACCACCCACATTTCTTCAAGTGGTATACAAAGAGATTGTCTACATCATGATTATGAAAATAGCTAACATGTACTGTGAGTCTGTTAGTGCTAGTTTCTGTAAAGGGTTTACATTCATTAGCTCATTTACACGTTATAATAACTACACAGTAGGTCATATTATTATCTCATTTTGCATGTAAAGGAACTAGGACACAAAGCAATTAAGATGCTCAGTCAGACAGCAGTTATGTGGGGATTTCAACTTAGCTCTCCATCAAAGACTCCAGAGCCATTACTCCTAACCCCTTAATGAGGTTGTCAAATGACATTCAAAACTATAATATCTTTATGAGACTCCTGATCAGCCAAGCTAGTGCTTTCCAAAATAAGAAATGGAACTGGTTTAACGAGATTCTAAGTGAAAGGGCACATGGCTTTTAGAGATCACATTCTACATCCTCACAAACCATGTCTTCAGCAGTCTAGAGCGATCATTTCACAGAAATACAACCCAGGTCCATACCTTTATAACCCCAGGACTGATATTTGTCCCATCTCCATTTGTTCCACATGACACGTGCAGCTAAGCTTACTGACTATGATTCAGAGATCATATTTGCTTGGTTACCTTCAGAAATAAATATTTAACCTATCACTCTTTTAATCAGCTCATCTTTCTTGTGCCTCAGTTCTCTCTTAACTTTGGCAGCTATGAGCCTCAGCTGAAGAATATCCCCAGATTTCAAAAAGAATATTTTTTGAGGAAAAAAACTTTGAATATTTCTAGTCTGCTTTTATCTAAAAACCTTATAGATTAAAAAAAAAAATCTTTTTTTCCCTCATAGTGGGCCTTTCTCTATTTTCTTGAGAATTATAGTGAAGAACACCAGTGTACCAGGTGTCAACTTTTCTGCTCAAAATACAGCTCAAGGGAAGATTTTTATCAAGACACACAGCACGTGAGGATGTTTCAGGGACAGAATATAGTTCTACCCAAATATCTGCTTTCGCAAGCTCTGTAAGAAGAAAACAATGCTGCACATAGCCCAGCCGCACTGACACAGTTCACACCGAACAGGCTGACCAGAGTGGGTACAGCCAGGGCAGTCAGAACTGATGGAGAGTAATCCAGAGCCCGAGGGAGTCAGGGAAGGTAAGGGTTCACAGTCGCTGGCAGAGGAAAGAACGGGAACTAAAGAAAGAAGGAAATATGAGAAGATAAGGACCAAAGAAAGAGGGAAGAAATGAGGAGAAAGTGATCTCTGTGGACTGGGGTAATTAGCATGGGTCATGGGTATCTTTTAACGGTCAACTAGCTTACCTTTCCAGCTTCAACATCTAACATTTTCCTCCCATGACTCCAGTGCACACTATACTCAAATGTTGCCCCTCGCTGAGCATCCTGGGCAGCAGCACATAGTGACATCATGACCTTTTGCCTTTGTTCGCCATTAAAGAAGATTAAGCAAGTAGAGTAGCTTGGTGTTGTGCCTAGAATATAGTACTTGTGTGGCCTTTATTATCAGTTGTTCTTTGTGCTTCAGTGACATTCAACAGAAAGAAAAACTCACTTTTTAGATACAGACCAGCTTTAAGAGCCTTGTAGAAAATGGCCTGGGATGTAAAAATCCAAGATTGACCTTGGAATGACCTTGAACAGTGGTATGAGTACACAGACAAAACTGAATTAGACAGCCTGGCTAAAGCTCCTTGACATTTATTTCATGCTACTATGTATATTCCCAAAATATGCCTTTGTGAACCATTAGCTATAAACAAATTTTTCTTTAAAAAACTATGTTTGGTCCTGAATGTAGCGCTCACAGTAGGTGCAAGGACCCCTTCCATTGCTCTGCTCCCTAGCCCAATACATCTCCAAAACAAACTTCTATGAAAACTTTATAAAAATGTCTTTTAAAAAAATAAAAGCAAACTTTTTGAAAAGAACTGGTGGGGCAGGAATCTAGCACTACAAGTTGTGCGTTGGACTTGACCTCTTCAATAGCGGTCAAGGAGAGAATGTATAGCTTATCATTTAAAGAAAAGTATTGGGAAGAACGTTGTTCACATACTGCTAGTAAAACAACAGAAGTCGATTTTGTCTCTAGATTTCAGGACAAGTTGAATCCAAAAGAAATAAAAAGGGGGAATGTTTTTCCTGGCTACTTCTATCGTGGCTCTCAGCATCCTGGCTTGGTGGGGGCCGAATCATGTGACCATCTTTTTGAGATGGAGAACATGGGAATAGCCCTTTCTCAGATTGTACTTGCAATCTATAAATTCCAGCCAAGCCAGAATTCATTCTCTCTCTCCAAAACTGTTGCCAGGCATTAACACCAAAAGAATTATACTGCATAGACTTTTTAAAGAAATCAATTACAAATCTTCTTTATTAGCCAAACAAGTTCCACTAGTAGAAATATTATGTGCGAAACCTACATTAAGACCCACAGTTGTTTTGCATCGTGTTTACAGGTCAAGCTTTTTTATGCACCATGGTAGAATATGGTGAATGAAACACAAGTTTTCACAATACACTGCATTTTTTCTCATGCTTCCTCTGTGGAGGATTGTGAATGCTAAAGACCAACGACGGGAGACCAGCAGCCAAAACAGAGTTCTGGGCCATTCTCACTGACAGCATTGTGGAGTTACTGAGGGAACCACAAGATGAAGCTTTCAGCTTTTTTCCAGTGTCTAGGAGAAAATATTTAGAAGTAGATTATGCTTGGCTCAAGTTTTGTTAGCTTCAAAAATCAAGAAAGAGTCATGATGCAATTAGGCTGCAGGAAAGAAATGGCCTCTGAGATCCCTAAGGGGTGAAGCTGAATTTTCAAATCCATTAGTCAAAAAGGACAACTGCTTTAGAGACACCAGGTCTGTGAAGAATTGTTAGGTACAAGATTATCCCACGTGCTTTTTAATTTATCAAGTTCCTGTCAACTGTAGGTGCCTAGGCAATTCGGCCAAGCTAATAAAAATGACTGGCTATCACAGATTTTTTCCATATATGGGAATCCTAGTTCATATCAATGTGGGACCAATGTAGGTAGAAAAGTTCCTAGATCTTCTGTGTGAAATCCCTCCATGTCTACACAGAAGGAAAAGCAGAGTCAGAGGTGACACCCCTTGGTTGGGGACAAAAACTCACACCTTCTCCATTCCCTCCATATGCTAAGGAGTTTGTATACAAAAATATGATACCCAGACTCTCTCTGAGATTCTCTTCAAGAAAAGCTAATCAGCATTTAAAATGGAACATGTCTAAACTGGACTTCAACACCTTCCCTACCATCCTGCTCCTCTTTGTCTGTCCTCTGCTTCAGTAGGGATCCACCCGGTTTATCCAAGCTAGAAAACTCTTCCCGAACTCACCATATCCAGCTCTCTCCAAGTCCTACTGATTCCACATCCCAAACGCCTCTTCCAGCTGTCCATACCTTTCCTTTCCATTGTCACTATCCTAGTTTAAATCAAAATTCTCTTCAGTTCAGACCACTGAATGATCATTCTGTTGGTCTCTCTGTCTCTGTCCATTCTTCCCCATTCTCCCCCATGCATGCCTCAGTTCATACAGGGTGGAGCGAAGGTGGGTTTACAGATGTGGGTATGCAAAATATGGGGTTTATTCTTACTTTATTACTTATTAATTATTACACTAATTTCCATACAAGCTGTAAGGCTACATTTCGCCCCACCCTGTGTATTTTCTTTCTGCAGCCAGCATGATTCTGAGAAAATGGAACCATTCAGAAGAATTCCTTACCCCATGTAGACACTGATCTGGGAATTCTAGAAGACAAAATTAGATGATAAATCTATACCCAAATCTAAATATCTAAATGATAAATTGCTAAAGTAGAATGACACTAAAAATAACAACCTCAGTAGGTCCCTAGCATAAAAGGGAAGGTGCTGAATAAAAAAGTGAGGCAACCTTCCAGTCGAAAGAGGACTGGCTATCAGAAAAGTTCTGAGGACTTAAAGAACTCTCAACACACACTTAAATGTTTCTTATTTAACAATTTGCTTCAGCACCACCACCTCAGTATTGCCAATTGGGTGAGTAGCACTGGACCTCAATGTCGTCCAAAGGATAAAGTGCGGCATCCAAGGAAGAAAGAGTTATTCGCTGACATAATTAAAAATTCCCTAATTTATAGTTTTAAAGATCTGGGGGGGAAATCATGTCATACATTTTGAAGATATTGGACCAAAAATCCCAGAAGATAGTTTTGGATCGAGTGGCAACCACCGCTGGTGGAGAGACAATTGCACTGTCACTGGATTTGGTGTGTTTGCCTAGGCACCAGACCACAGTTAGAAACCAGTTGCTGCGCTAGCTGATCAATCTGAGATCAAACACAAAATCACACTAGGTGACATCAAAAGGCCAGAAAATCCTTATTTTATGTGGAGGGAGGACTTAAAAGACTTTGGAGACAGTAAACTAGATTGGAATGTTCAACATACTTTTTTTTTTTTTTTTTTTACCAGCCCCTCAACAGGGCCCAAAAGACCAACAGGAACAAAATTGGGGTAGGAAACAATCCAGTGTTTAAAATGTGCTTCATAACTAACTTGAGCAGGTTGGGGCTTTTGATTGTAGAGGATTCAATTGAAATGGAGAAGAGGAGGAAGTAGAAAGAAATGCGGGTATTAAGGCAAAGGACTCGTGTAATAGGCAGAACCT
This sequence comes from Pteronotus mesoamericanus, assembly GCF_021234165.1. Taxonomy (NCBI): domain Eukaryota; kingdom Metazoa; phylum Chordata; class Mammalia; order Chiroptera; family Mormoopidae; genus Pteronotus; species Pteronotus mesoamericanus. The sequence goes on along the minus strand of NW_026555285.1, from coordinate 33,685,173 downwards.
CCAGTTGTGACAGAGGCCTGCCAAGTGCCCACTGGAGTCATGGCGTCTCCCAGGCATCAGCCTCCAGTCAGCTCTCGGGCCCACAGTACTGTGAATGAAAGAAAGTCTGGGTAGATCCAAGGAAGAATACCCAACCCTCTTTTTACCACTATGCAGTTATACTGTGAACCTTATTCCTGTCTTTTACCGGGTGAAGGGGAAATCCTGGAATTGTGATTTCTTTTGGATGCTGCCCCTGAAGTAACGCTCAGACTTGGGGTCTCGGGGTGATGCTTGTCATGGGTGCACTTGGCAGACTTTGTTTTGGCCAGGTCTTAATGCTCTGATCTCAGACACATCCTGCAATCATTCCCCTAGCTTCTCAGGGTGTACATGAAATGGACTTGCTTGGTGACTGCCAGCATCCCCACGTTGGCTGTTAGCCCTTGAAGTGACGGCTTAGTGGAAGTCATTGGTTCAACTCCTCTCTACCTGAAGAGTGAGTATAGCACCACTTCTTGGGGGAAACTGGAGAGAAACTGATTCAATTAGAAAGGCTCTAAGTGTTGCTTATCAGATTATCAGTGAATTGCCCCGTGTGGCCTGGCTGAGAGGTGATACAGGCAGCCACTAGGTGAAAGGAGAATGCTGTGGGTGGATGTATTTTTCAGGGGTAACCTGAACAATCTTAAGTGGACATTTTATTCTCCACTTTGCCTAGAAGAGCAGGTCCAAGGACATGAATGCCCTTCATTCCTGGAAATGGCTACTGATCTTGATCCCTGGTCAAGAACTCGGAAACAAGAATATTGGGAGTCGGTGGTAGGAAACTTTGAGAAAGGGCTGTGGGAATGGTCATCTCCAAATGGGTCCAGGCCTGCACATATAGTATATCTTGGCAAGTGTCTCCAGGATACCCCCACTGCAGAAGAAGGTCTGGCTAATGTAGAAAAACCAGATGTTACTATATTGACCTTCCTTTTTCTTACAGTGGATATAGCGAGACTCAAATACGTCTCCTGGTCATTTCTCCAGTTTCTTGGTGTTCCCAGTCCATTTGGTAGATATTGATCATCCTTTTTTCCCAGGCAGCCTAGTGCTTCCAATGGAGTCTCAAGGAAAGAGGCTATTCTGGGCTCTGCAACAGAGAATCTCATAGCCAAGGCTGCCTAGGCTACTTCTACGCCAAGGGCCAAGTTTGACACCAGTAAAGTGATTGATATCCTCCACCATAGTTCAAGGAAGCCAGCCGGAAATCAACCAGTGGCAAGTCCATTTCTCTGAACCCCTAAATTGCAACAATTTGTCCTTATTGAAAGAGAGACTAATTTTTCATTATTGGAAGACATTTTCTTTCTCTTTATCCTAGTGAATATAGAAAATGTAATCAGTAGCTAAATTTAACTGTTATTCTGTATGATGAAAAAATGATATCATCCCATGATAGAACTAAAAGCTTAAGGAAATATGATCTTTGCTTCCATGAGCATCTGATGAGGTTAGGGAGATAAAAAAAATAACACAAGAAAAAGGACATTACAGTCAAAATGTATGCAGATGCAGGAAGGACTCCGGTAAATAATTGCTTCCAAAAGGAAAGCTTACTGAGGATCCAAGAACTCTAGAAAGGAATGATAGGCAGGTGCAATAACCTGAGCTCAATGGAGTTGGACAGACAAAATGAAGCTGGCGAGCACTCTGTGATAGGGGGAGTTGCAAGAAGGTATTTACAGGAAGAAGTGAGGAAATTGTATTAGTGATTGGGCATAGAACCAAACTCTGGAAGTTTGATTTGCTATCTGGAGACTCAACTCTAAGGCTCAGAACACCCCTATCCTTTCTTCGTGCAGGAAGTATATTTACAAAATCATCGTGTTGTCTGAAACATCCTTTTAATATACTTCAAAAAAGCATTCTTTTCTGCATTTTAACACCATATAATCTATTTTAAGTCCTCCAGATTCCTGAGGAAAATGTCTTGTCACTCTTAGCTGATAATACTCTTTCATGAACAGGAGGTTTTACTCAAACCTGTAAAAATGAAAAAGAACAATGTTCTGCTTTCCATTGCATTTCCTTTTATCCAGAGCTATTAAAGCACTTTGAAAATATTAATTGTATCTCTAACTAGCTGTAATATAATATGACTCTACCACCATGTTTTTTTAACCAATGAGAATAAAGTATAGCACAATATAACTATTGACTCAAGTAAATGAGGCCCCAGGATCCAGGCTAAGAGCCAATACATCACTCTACAAACCAGGGCATGCAAAGGAATAGAACCTAGTGATATAGGCCTTAGAGATCAAAAGAAGAGGATCTTAGTATCCTTCTTAGAACATAAAAGATACATTTAATATTTAATATTTTTGTCATCTGTGAAATAGGCAAAATAACATCTTTGAATGGCTGTGGGATGTGTGTACATCACTTAGACACCTTGAGGAAGGAGAGAAAAGGACCCTTTCCGGTTTTTCCAAATTATTTTTCTTTTGCCAGCAAGCACTTTCACCAACAAGACAATTTTGGCGAGATATACTTTTCCCAAAGAAAAAGGAAATGAGCTGCATTTGCCTGGACTAGAAATACAAATTGTCTCTTTTGTTGTTTTCTATCTATAATTTTAAGTCAGCTAACGCCCTCTAATTTCCAGGAGAATTGATAGAGGATTTAAAGCCTTTGTGGAACTGCTTTCTTTGCATCCGGAGCTCCTGAGTATTTTAGTCCAGCTTTGTTTACGGAGCTTTCTTGAATTTCCAGAACAGCATTTCACAGTTGGCACTAGGCAGCCGGGGAGGTAGACTCTAAGCTATAGCAGCATTTCCTCCCAGCAATTACAGTGTTAAATTATGAGCAAAAAAAGGTCTTTTTAAAATAAAGAGCTCTGCAAAAGTGACCACTTAATTAAGGGCCGTCAAATCCCTTGAAGCCTTGGTTAATTCATCTGCCCCCTTTTTTGACCTAAAATAAACCATCTAATCCAAAACATGAGATTTTTTTCCTAGGCCAATGAAGACACAATTTGTCACTCAGGTCATTTGGTGCCACATAGTGCCATAACTCTCCCTAATGTAGTGCAAAGTCATGGTTATGACATTTAGGGTTTCTGGGTAGCCAGTTTTAATGAGGAATAAATAATTTTTCCTGTTTAGCTAATACCTGTTGGTATAGAAAGGTAACCCAAATGTCACTGCTCCATCTCTTTAATGCACAGAAAGAATAATGGGCAACATCTGCTTTGAATATGTTCCTGGGGGTAAAGGCTCGAGGTCCCTTCTCATCACAGAATGATCTGTGAGAGCTGTGCCCTCAGAGGCCTGTGGACCTCCGATAGCCATAGTGTCACTGGGGGGGGGGGGGGGGAAAACAGGAAGCTCTGTGTAGAAGAGGCTGTGCCATCATTACTGCATGTGTGTGCACACACTGCTGCTCCTAACGGCAGAAAAGCATCCAGAGCAGGAAACAGCACACAGCAAACATGTTCATTGCTCCTCTTTAATGACACGTCAGTAATTTGGCCATAAATGGCCAAATTTACTATCTGGCCTCTGCAGAGTGCCCCAAGCTGCATGTCACCCAAACCACCTTTGGGCTGTGCTCATCACCTGTGCTGCCCAGGGAATGGGGTCAGAGACTGATGTCCACTGCGCCCCGGCCCGCAACACACACCAGCTTGCTTCCGGTGGGGACTAGCCTTTTCCTGTTCATCGGATGACTGAAGGTTTGCTTTGATTTCTTGGATTTTTGCTTTGTTGAGATGTCTGGATATTTATTTTTCCTCCTTTTGGGAGTGTATGCTCAGACTTCTCTAGATGAAGAAACAGAAAAATAAACTCAGCTCAAAAAATGAGAAAACATGACATGACACTCCCTCAGCCCTTGTCCTCTGCTTTTTCCTGTTGTGTTTTTAACTTGGTCACTCTTCTGTACAAATTTATGATGGGCCAATGTTTAAGTAAATAATAAAAATAGGGTCTTCTTTTAAATACCAACTCATCTCCTGTAATACATATTACTATGCAAGGAATATGAATCTAAGACTTTAGGCTTGTATAAAAATAGGGAAGCAATCATTTGTTTAAGCTGATGGGGAATTATCAAGGAAAAAAGTGAAAAGAGCTTTGTTCTCACATCTTTACTTTGGATTCCATTATTATTGAGACCCTGTATTAGGGTTATATAGATTAGGTGGCAAAAAAAGAAAACACTTTAAAAATAAACTATGAATCCTATGGCTTAGAACAATAAGTTTACTTATTTGTCTTTTATGGGTTGTTATTATTATTATTATTATTATTATTATTATTATTATTATTAAGTTTTGCATCACACTGTGGTTCTGATGGCTGCCGTGGTGATGCCCCAGGCTACCAAGCCAACGTCCTTACCCCTGCACTGGAGTAACACTCACATCAGCACACACTCACATCAGCAGGGTGCTGCAGGGACAGATCTCAATGCCTCTGGTTCCACACTGAATCTGTTCTTGGGAAGTGATGGTCAAATGAAGGCCTTTCCTTTTATGGCCATCAGTTAAAAGTCTTTCATAAAAACTTAATTCCAAAAGTAAATGAGGAAGGGATGGCATAATGGGTTACTAATTACCTCATAAAAATACTGTTTCTTCTCTGAATATCTGTAAATTTATCATGAGATCTTTTATTTGTATGTAGTCAGTGTAAAACACTGATGACTCCTTTACACTATATTTTCCTTTGGGTTCTGCTAGTCTTTTATTTTTTTTCTAACAGTGTATTTTTTGCGTGCGTGTGTTGGAAGTTCAATCAGAAGGTATCCACCCATGTAATATGAAAATTAGAGATATTTATTGAAGAAGATACAAGATACAAGAAACATTGTACATAGGACAATGACACCCGGTCCCCTTCAAAACAGGCACGTTGGGACCTCACGCAGTTCTTCCAATCGCCATCAGCTGCCCCATCGCATTTTCCTGAGTTTCACTGATCATCTGAAATCTCTTCCCTTTCAAAGGTGATTTTAGTTTTGGGAAAAGCCAGAAGTCGCAGGGCGCCAAATCTGGGCTGTAAGGGGGCTAAGTCAGCTGGGTGATTTGATGTTTCGCCAAAAATCTCTGCATGGATGTGATGCATGAGCGGGCACATTGTCATGATGAAGCTGCCAGTCAGCAGTTGCCCATAGCTGTGGCCTTCTGAGTCATCCAAATAGTTTTCCATGGAGGAATGTTCAAGCTTAACACAAAATTTGATGTAAATTCCTTGCTCTACTCATTCAGTCATTTTGAATGTGTCGGCCACACAGTACACGTGCTCATTCAGTGATGTCTACCACCCTCACCGACCGGAACAGTGAGGTTGTCATTGTTCACGCATGCGCATTCCAGTTCACGCTCCTTGGCTGCCAGGTTACATTGATATTGTGCAAACCATTCTCGTTACATTAACAATGGCTGGATTTTTTTCCTGAAAGGTCTCATATATAGTTATATATCATATATTTGTTGGTGTATTTCATTATATATAATTTTACATATAATTATATATTTATATATGTTTCTAACATGAGAAAAATATAGCATTTCTCTATCCTAGCTTTCCAAAGTTTCTCTTAACTTTTATTTATCTTTATTTTTATGTGTTCCTACTTAACACACACAAAAATCACACTTTGCTTAAACAGGCTCAATTCCATGGCCTCTTTACATGAGTAAATGTAAATATTTATTCTGGAAATAAAGTATCTGATAAAGTAAAAATGAATAGCATGGGGGCGGGGAATGAAAATACGAAACCATGGCAAACCCCATCTTCAGTTGGGCTGCATATCCTTAAAAAAGTCTATGTAGAATACCAAAACTCGGTTTCAGAGATACCTTTTACATTTTGAAATTCTGTGCTTTGCTGTTCTGAGAAGAGTCTGTGGACAAGCATAAGGATTCTTTCTCTTTACCATAACCTGGGCACTGCACCAGCTTCCTTAAAGTTAACCCACACATGTTCCTGGGGGAGGGGGGTTGTTTTTTGTTTTGTTTTGTTTTGGTGGTGGTTTTGTTTCTTTCTCCTCATGGATGGGAATATGGTATAATGAACAGAACATGTGCTCTGGAGGAAAGCAGCCCTGAGTTCAAAACCCTGCTCCACCTCTGAGATACTGGCCAGTTACTCAGTCACTCAGGCTGTTTCTTCACCCACATTCACAGATCTCATAAGGCTTAAACTGAAGACCTACTATTTAACTTTGAAACATTCTCATATACTTTCTGGAGCTTTAGCCCATGTTTTTATACCAACCAGGCTGTGCTCTTCCCACACCAATCTGAAGAGTAAATTTTCAGGGGCCTAGCTGTGGTGATCATAGGCACATTGGTGTCAACTACATGATGCTGGGCGAATTGTGGGAAACTCTGATTTGAGAGACACTAAGGACAATAAAGGAGGGACAGAGACTGACATGTTTTACTACATATTTATTGCCTTTTAAGTAGCAACTACCTTCCTCAAAAACAGGAAGATGTTTGGCCAATTCCTAGGTGGAGACAGAATCATCCCATCTATCCAGACCTTAGTCTATTCCAACTAACTGGGCCCTACGCTCTTAATATTGACATCTTTAAGCCTAAGTAGTATCCAGCCTGAAAGAAGAAGACCCCAAATGAGTGTCAGGGTAACTTCTCCACCTAATCCTACTTCTCTAGAAAGTCTCCAGAATGAGGTAGGCTCCCCTGTCACAGAATGAGACTCAAGGTGCAGTGGGTGGAGGGAGGAACACGGAATAAATGCAGGATTGAACAGTCTTCAGTTTATTGGAGAGCTGAGCATAAAAGTGAATGGCCACAGGTCCTTTCGGGGAAGGACTGAGGTCAAAGTACTATGTACAATTGCCTTGTTTGTTCAAGGTCCTTTTCACTGGGACTGAGCCTCTTCCTTGGTCAATGGTTCTGAACATAAAACTGGCTCAAGTCTGGAAATTGAGATCTTGATTTTATTAGAGGCAACTTCTCTCAGCCTCCTTGTCTCCCATACCTTTTTTTTTTTTTTTTGATTGAATGAACTAATACCCTTGTTGGCGCCCCATATATCCTTCCCCTAGAAAAGCACAGTGTTTTGGGGTTTTTAAAAAGATTTCATTTACTTATTTTTAGAAGGAGGGGAAGTCAGGGAGAAAGAGGGATAGAGACATCAATGTGTGGTTGCCTCTTGTGTGTCCCTACTGGGGACCTGGCCTACAACCCAGACATGTGCCCTAACTGAGAATAGAACCAGTGACCCTTTGGTTCCCAGGCCAGTGCTCAATCCACTGAGCCAAACCAGCCAGGGCAGCATAGTGTTCTTTTAATCAATTCGATAGCTCTCTGCCTCTTGATGCCACTTTGTCCTTGATGTTCATTTTGAAAATTGTAGTCACTTTGAGATATGGTATGTGGTGAAATAGCTGCAATCCGTAAAAGCTACAGGAACTATCGACAAGGAAGTAAGATCGCCTCCCATCAGATTTATGGCTTAAAACCTGCAGAGATGAGCTCGATCCAACATGGCAACTAATTTCACCTCACGGTAATGCCTAGCCTTATTATATGCTTATTGTAATACATTAGCATGCTAAGCAACACAGCCCCTTGATGTCATGATCGGAAACAGAAAGCCCATGCAAGAACACAAAATGACCTATAGAGCTTTTCCAAGAAACCTTCACCCATTTCCTGGGAAGATTCTGAATATTCCCCCTTATTGAACATGTTACCTTCTGATTAAATGAACCTCAATAAAGGAAGCAAATTCCGCTCAAGGGGACTGCTCCACCTGTGGAGGAGCCTGCTCTCTGTCTCACTGCTTCACTAATAAACTCACTTTCACTTTAAACTCCATTCTGGCTCATATTCTAATTCTTTCCTGCGTGAAGCCAAGAACCCACAGTGGGTGGCGGACCCTGAGGTTCCTGGACCCATGGAAAGCCTGCATCAACTTTATTGCTGACAATTAAGCGCAGCCATTTGGCTTTTATTATATTGGGATCCTTTTATCCCCAATGTTCTCAGAAAGTCCTGCTCTATAACTGCACTGCCTGCCATCAGCCTTGGCTTATAGAGGATAGTCTTTGCTGACTGCTTCAATACTAGTATCCCTCTTTACAGCGTCCTTTGGGTCCTCCCATGGAACATAAGGCGCTAGTAGATTTTCTGTTCTTATATAGTATACCTACTCTTGCATGTCCATCTCTCAACCACTGCCAGTCATGATGGCAGCTCTGGCATTTCTACTTGACTTGGTTTGTGCCACCACTTTTTTTTAGGGCTTTCAAGGGCCATGCTTCTAGCGATTTAGCACAACCTCTCAGAGACTTTGCTAGGATGTGTAATCCATATGATGAAAGAATGCTCCTATATTGCTAGGCCTCTTTATATCTGACTCCTCCCCTTCTTCCATGTCCCTCAGAATCTAGGCCCACTTGGATATTGATTAGCAGGCACAACTCTTCCTGTTACTATTCTAAGATGGGCTGAAGGTGGCACGCTATCTTGAAGGGTAGAACCCTCTGCATGTTTTTTTCAAACATTGAGGGGAGTGTTACCCTTTAACAGGCACAAGTGAACCAGCTCTTTAATGCAAGAAGGCTCAGGGGAGTCTTAGGATCAAGGTTCTTTGAGTGCATCCACCCAGATTTCCCTATCCCAGGTATCAGGACCTCCTTTCTTCCCAAGCAGAGTGCTGGTCTTGGCATTTCATACTTGGCCCAGGTGAGAATTCAATTTCCCTAGAGCCGAACTGTTCCTAATTAAGTCCTAGAACTGATCCTTAGTTTTGTTTTGTGGTTGCTTTTTTTTTTTAAACCGTAAGTTGCAAAAGATGAGAGGTTTTTTTTATAAGCTGCCAAGGAGAACCTCTGGCTTTTAGGCTTCACCTTAAATGTGTGGTTATCTTCAATGCATCAATAGCAATTGGCAAGAGCCGTCTGATTCTATCATCTCCATAATTACTTCTTTCCCCCAAACCTCTCATATGTGTGAGATATAACACCCAGCAGTTAATTGCATATTCCTTTCCTTTGCTATCTTACCTGCGTTCACAACAAGGGAGAGTTTTAATAATTATGCCACTACCACGTGTCAGTGTATGTCAGTGCTCCAAATACTGCCTGCGAAGGGGTCCTCATTGCTGGCCAGCCACCCAGCAGTGAATCCATCTCCAAAATCTCACTTTAGAATTCACTCCTAAGGTTAACTTAAATAAGTTGTGGTTTTCTGGGAAGTGGACACTGATGCAGAGATCTCCTGCAAGGAGTTTATTGGAAGCCCTTGGAAATAACTCTGATAAGGGAGAGGGGGAGGTAGCTTTGGGGAGAGGGAGGAGCTGAAGTGGGATGGTTTCTGCAAAGGCCTCAGTGAATTCTGTGAGTAGCCTGGGAGCCGGGCATTTCAAAAATAGTCCTCCTTAGCTGGAGACTTCATTACTGGATAGTAATGAGTGGAACACCTGGGCAGATCAACATGGAAATAGATTTGCTCACATTATAAAACAAACCTAACAGACACCTTTTGAGCTGTACAACATCTATAAAACTTTTCCTCAAGTGCCCACGGAAAATTCTCCAGGCTAAATCATGATAGGATATAGACAAGCCTCAATACATTTAAAAGAATATAAATGTTACGAAGTATGTTCTCTAATCACAACGACATGAAATTAGAGATCAATAACAAAAAGAAGTTATTAAAACACACATATGTGGAAATTAAACAACACATTCCTAAATAAACAATGTGTCAAAGAAGAAAGCAAGTAAAAATAGAAAATACTTTTGAAATTAATTAAAAGACACAGCATATCAAAAACTTATGAGATATCACTAACTTGGCTATTAGAGGGAAATTTATACCCATAAATGCTTAGGTTAAAAAAGAAGAAAGACCTCAAGTAAATTACCTAACATTTCATTTTAAGACACTGGACAAAAAAGAGCAAACTAAACTTAAAGCAAGCAAAAGGAAGGAGATTATAAAGATTATAGTGCAAATTAATGAAACAGAGAACAAAAATACAATAGAAAAAGTCAGTAAAATCAAAACCTGTTTCTTTGAAAAGGTCAATGACATTAATAAACTTCTAACTAAATGCCAAAGGTTAAAGTTAAAGAGAGAATTTTAAAAGCAGCAAGAGAAAAGCAGAGAGATACCCACAAAGGAGTTCCCATGAGACTATCAGCTGATTTCTCAAAAGAAAGTTTTCAGGCAAGAAGGGTCTGGCAAGAAGTATTCAAAGTGTTGAAAAGCAATGACCTACAACCAAGATTACTCTAGCCAGCAAAACTATCATTTAGAATGGAAGGGTAGATAAAGTTCTTCCCAGACAAGGTAAAGCTAAAGGAGTTCATCATCGCCAAGCCATTATTACATGAAATGTTAAGTGGACTTATTTTAAAAAAGGAGAAAATCAAAACTATGAACATTAAAATGGCAACAAACTCACAACCAGCAACAACTAAATCTAAAAAAACAAACTAAGCAAACAACCAGAACAAGGACAGAATCATAGCCACGGAGATCATCTGGAGGGTTATGAGCTGGGAGGGGGAAAGGGGAGAATGGGAGGAAAGGTGCAGGGATCAAGAAGCATAATTGGTAGGTACAAAATAGACAGGGGCATGTTAAGAATAGTATCGGAAATGGGGAAGCCAGAGAACTTATATGTACGACCCATAGAAATGAACTAAGAGGGCAGACTGCTGGGAAGGAGGGTAACAGTTGGAGGGGGCAAAGCGGGGAAAAATCGGACAACTGTAATAGCATAATCAACAAAATGTGTTAAAAAAACTTTTAAATAAATTGATCAGATAAGAAGACACTCAAATCACTAGAATCAAAAATGAAAAAAAGATGCTGGTATTGATCTTACAGAAATGAAAAGGATTATAGAAGGATATTAAGAACAATTATATACCAATAAATTAGAAAAATTGGATCATGTTGACCAATTTCTAGAAAGAACACGAACTACCAAAACTGACTCAAGAAGAAACAGACAACCTGAACAAATCTACAACAAGCAGGGGGCTGGATTGGTAATCATAAAATTACCCACAAAAAAAAGAGTCCAGGAACAGATGACTTCACTAGTTAATTCTATCATACATTAAAAAAATTAATATCAATTATTTAGAATCATTCCCAAACAATAGAAGGGGAGAGAACACTTTCCAACTCATCTTATGAGACCAGCATTAATTACCCTGATAAAAAAAACCAAAGATACTACAGACATATATCTTTTATGAATATGGACACAGAAGTCCTCAGCAAAATACTAGCAAGCCAAATCCAGCAACATATAAAAAAAATTATAGACCATAATCTGATGGAATTTATACCAGGAATGCAAGATTGGTTCAACATCTGAAAATCAATTAATGTAACACACCATTTTAAAAGAATGAAAAACAAAAACTACAAAAACTACTAATCATTTCAATAGATAAAGAAAAAGCATTTGACAAAATTCAACACCCTTTCAAGACAGAAACATTCAACAAACTAGAAACGGCATGGAATGGCCTCAGTCTGATAAAAGGTATATACAAAACACCCAGAGTTAACATCATACTTACCGGTGAAAGACTAGGTGCTTTCCCCTAGTATCATGATGAAGACAAGGATATCCACTCTTGCCACTTTCATTCAACTTTGTACTTGGGGCTCCAGCCAGGGCAGTTTAGCAAGGAAAAGAAATATAAGCATCCACTTTTGGAAGAGAAGAAGTAAAACTATCTCTGTTTGCATATGACATGATCTTATACACAGCCAGTTCTAAAGAATCCACTAAAAAATAATAGAACTAACAACCTAGGTCAGTAAGTTTGCAGGATGTAATTGTATTTCTATACACTAGCAATAAACAATGTGAAAATGAAATTAAAAAACAGTTCCCTTTCCCATACTATCAAAAAGAATAAAATACTTAGAAAGAGAAGTTCAAAACTTACACTCTGAAAACTACAAAATATTGTTGAAAAAATTTTAAAAGATTTAAATAAATGGAAAAACACCCCATGTTCATGGATAGAAGACGTAGTACAGTTAAGATGGCAGTATCCCCCAAGTGTATCTGCAGACTCAGTGCAGTCTCTGACAGAATCCCAACCAGATTTTTTGTAGAAATTGAAAAGCTTATTCTAAATTACATATGTAATTGCAAGGAATGCAGGTAACAAAAGCAGTTTTGAAATACAAAAAATAAAGTTGGAGGTCACACACTTGCTATTGCCAAAACATACTGCAGGTCCTGGCCAGGTAGCTCAGTTGGTTAGAGCATCATCCCGATGCACCAAGATTGCAGGTTCAATCTCCAGTCTGAACTCATACAAGAAGCAAACAATGAATGCATAAATAAGTGGAATAACAAATCAATCTCTCTCTCTCCCCCTCTCTCTCCCCTCCCCAAGCCTGTCTCTCAAATAAATAAGTAAAATTAAAAAAAAAAAACAACTTACTGCAAAGCAATAGTAATCAAGATAGCATGGTACTGGCACAAGGACAGACATATACCCATGGAATGGAATTGAAAGTCCAGAAATAAAGCCATGTGCTTACAATCAACTGGATGGTGCCAAGACCGGGTACAGAAATAGAAGAGAACAAATCTGGACTAAGTGATACAAAATAAGTCAGGGAAAACCTGACAATAGGAGACAAAAATAGCTGTGACCAGCTCAAGGTTCAGCTTCATCTGTTTGGAATTCCAACAAGACATTCTAAGATGGCGAAGAGTCCCCACTGTGACTAGAGCTGGGACATTCTTTCTATTGGCAAGCACTCTCATGCCTTATCACCATCAAGAAATACTAGTTATTTTTGTTTTGCAGCAGCAAAGCATAAATATTTCCCATCTGGTTTTCTGGGGTGTGAAAAAGTTAACTCCTTCCACTTTGGCATCAGTATGTGTGAAGGGTAGACTCCCTGAAGAAAGGAGTAGGAGGTATAGCTTCTCTCCGAGGGTAAAAGAAAGACCCAAGCTCATTATTTTCCCAGTAAAGTTAATTAAGTCCTGACCAACAATAAGAATACGTTCTCCCTTCCATGTTGTGGGCTTGGATTCTTTTTGGCCTCAGGAAAACTTTATCTTTCTGGAAGCACAGGACAGAGCTGCCACTTCTACAGCCTCTCGCCGCAGTCCCTCAGCTGAGTCTCTGCATCAGAAAAGTCACTTGTTCTAGTCAGAAAAAAGAGCTCTCTTTCTGCTGCTGTTAACCATGGTTATTTAAACCCAATATTGTTTTTAAGGCGCGGCAGTTAGGAAATAAGATAAAAATAAGAATCAAATATACAGAGAGGTAGAAAAGTAACTTTTACTTAAAACTCTCAATAATAATACCACTCTCTCTAGGAGAGTATGATTCCAAGTGCCACCAATTGCAGCAGCCTGTCTGAGGAAGAAAGAGAACAAATTACATTTATAGATCCACCCCCTTCCCAAACTTCTCTGCCTTCTTTCTGTAAGTGTGTCTTTGCCTGAAAGTTAATAGAAGTGCATTTGTGACTAAAAGGAACTCTCATAGATCTCAATGAGCATTCTTCACATTCTTTACATTTTAAATACATGAGCTTGAGGGGGAGACCAAAGAAAGAACTGCCCTTTTATTATATGGAGTAAATAAAGGCGGACAATGTGGAAAAACAAAGAGGATGTCCATGTCATTTTTGACCTCACTTCTCTATGGAGAGGTCAACTCCAGCCTGATGACCAGGGCTTGGACTGTGTGCAATGGGTGAGAGTCATCAGTGAAAGAAGAAAGGTGGATCTAGAACTTCTAGCATTTAACAGGCAAGTTTTGCATCAATGGAAGTTTTCAAGGCTCTGCCCATTCATAGTTTAGAAAATTCAGAGAGACTATGGGAAACTCTTAGATTGGACACTATCAGCAACTTACAGAACAATCTCACGCTTCTTTAAAATGTCATCAATGATCCATGTGTAAAGCGATCACAGGAGGAAAATGATAGCCAGACCGTGGGAGTGGTCTTGAATCACTCTGTCTAGCCTCTAGGAACTAGAAAATGACATCAATATTTTGGCTCCAGAAAGTCCCAAATCTAAGTCTTGCAAATAAAAGTCTTACTATAGGCTAGATTTTAGGATGACAGAAATGCTACAGATGAGACGATGGTGTCCTGAATCCCATGGTGGAAGCAGAATATGGCCTTGAAAATAGACTGAGAGGATTCTGTTCACCCTGAAGAACATGCACTCAGCAGATCTCTCCCTCCCCTTTATTCTAAAATCGAATGTCGACGACCCTGTTATAGCAGGTTCATTCATGAGCTCCCAAATACCATAGGCTGGTACTCCCAACTATCTTCCCAGAAATCAGTTCCTTTCTCAGTACTCCCAAATCCCATCAGCCCAGGTGAGTGGAGTACCACCAATGGCTGGGAGCCAAGTGCATACTATGTGATGCATTTGCAGACTCTGTGCACATGGCTGACCCAAGCCTCTGAGGACAGAGGGAGAAGCGAACAGAGAAGTGGATCTCTCTTGGATCATGGGAGGTCACTGGTTCCTGGAGGTAAGGTTGATGGGAGTAAAGAGGATGCTTGAGTTTACTTAAGGCGAGATCACCATAGTCCCTCAGATACAAAATCGTGTGTATTTGGGGAACCTACCTCACAAAGCTGTTCTGAGAATTAAACAAGACATTACATGTGAACCGCACAATACACTGCATGGGCCTTAGTAGATGTTCAATAATTGTTATTATCGTAACAACCCCTTTACAAGCGGGACATTATTTGTTAAAATTCTCCTAATCCTTCCTGCTTTAAATCCTTCCTCCCAGAGCACATTCTGGGTTTAAGTAGTTTTAACACAGCAGTGCAGAGCTTCCTGTGGGGGGCAGATGCCAGCGGCTGTTCTCACCTGGCCAAAGTTCCCTTTCTGTGTACTCCTGCTCTACTGCCCACTCAAGGCTTCTGGCCCGAGATTCCCAGTTTAGGTTTGAGGAAAATAATAAAAGGGGATTCTTTCCCCTCCTTTCCAGACTCAGGAGGATGAATTGCTAATCCCGTCTCAGAAGAAATAAGGCGAGGTATGTTCAGGGATGACTCAGCAGACAGAGAGCATGCCTGTTGAATTAGGAAAAGCGGATGTTCTCCTGGAGGAGCGGCGAAAGAAAGTCGAGGAGGGAGAAATGAGATGGGGAATAGCGGGCCTGTCGTCAGTCTGGAGAGGGCACATAGCTGTGTGAATCTGCACTGGTGCTCATTTGGCAAGGCCCCACCTTCCAGAACGTGGACGTTTGACGTGGTCTTCAGTCCCCAGATGGCCTCTCTGCTCAGCCCCCTGGACTCTAGGTAGAGGGCCTCTTCACATCCTACCCATGGAGAAAAGCACTACTGAGCTCAATGCATGGAACTGCCATGCACTGTATTTGGCCTTAACGCCTCATGCTCAGCTTGACCAAGTTCCAAGATTAAAGTCCCACCAAGTCCCACTGACTGGGGATTGGATGCTCAAGTAAACATATTGAGGTATTGTTTTCCTCATGTACAGAAACTGTGTAACTACAATGGGAGAGAAGGTGAAAATATGGATGGGCAAAGTTTTCAAGAAGGGCCTAACACATCTCATGTACTTGGCATATTTAATCTTCATAAAACACCAAAGTTGTTTTTGTTCTCTACATTTCATAGACAAGAAATACCCCTTGGCTCCATGAGGGGTAGAGCCAAGCTTCAAATGCAGGGCTCCAACTCCTGTTAGGTGGCTTCCACCACACCGATTTACCTCCCTGTCGTATGACTGCAAAAGATGGGTATCCTTATTCTGGTTCTAGCATTTCTGCGACCTTTCTCTCACTGAAAAAGTTTAGAGAGTAGCATAAATCACCTCAAAGTTACTTCCCAGCTCTGTCAGTTATTGAAAGGAAGGGCCTTCCCCTGAAGCAATGCCAAGGCCTGAGGATAATTCTTTCAACGTTTGGAAACACCCTTCCCCCTCGCTTCAGGGCAGGAGACAAAGCTGGGATCCATGGGGGGCTGGTCATGGGCCGAGAAACCAGGCAAGTGTGAATTCTAATCCTGGTGCTGACATTGACTTCCTCCTAATCCTCACACTCACTTTGTTTCTGAGTTTCTATCTACGCAACAAGGTTAATAGGACTAATCAATCTCCCAGGAGGGTGTTCACGTCTGCTCGGCATTTACAAGGAGCTGAAGTCCATTTCTGTGAGCTTGTCATGGTTTTACATAGGGGTACCCTAAGAAACAAAAATCATGAATGCTCAAAGGCAAGTTGTTGAAAACTGCATTAAAAAAAAAAAAAAGCATGTAAGAACCTGCTCCATTATCTCTGGTATAAAACCCATTTTGAAAAGCATTTCATTATTTATTCAGGGGGGAAAATCATGTAATTAAAGTCCAGCATAGGAGGAGGCACACAGTAAAAGAGGTTCTAAAATAATACCAAACACTTTGGAGTTTAACAACCACAAAAAAGGCAATGTAATCTAATTCTTTTCTTTTCTTTTTTATATTATCTTCATCAACAGAATGATAGGCTGAGTTGAAACACAGGATAGTCTTTTGCATTCTCATTTATATGGTCAATTTTTTTCTGAAGAAACATCCTGGAAGAAATAGAATCATCCAGAATTTGCAAATGTGCTCAGAGTTTGAATGGGTGACAGTAGCCAAGCAGAGCAAGAAATCTTTAGTTCCTATATTTGCCTAATAGGTTAAAAAATGTGCCAGGTGAGCTTCATTGTTGCTGTGTGTGTGTGTGTGTGTGTGTAGATATACATATATCTGTATATATAGATAGATAGATAGATAAATAGGTAGGTAGATAGACAGATAGGTAGATAAAGTAGATAGATATGTATATATCCCTCTGAATATATGTATTTATTCATCTATTGTTGTAGAATGTGCTCCCAGAGTTTACAGCTTTTAGCATCAAAACATTTTTCCTAACCTGCTGTGAGGGGGGGTGCCTGCCATGGAGGGTGGGGGGAACGGAGTGGGTCAGCCAGCTGTGCTCTGCGTCTGCATTTCCTCCGTCCCTCACATCATAAGAAATTTTCTGATGTTGCTCTCCATACCTTTTGACTATCACCAGAGACTGATCAAGTCTGCACTCCTCCTTAAGATCAGTAAGACACTTTTTTTTTTTTTAATGTAGGCCTCCCACATTTTTTTTTTTTTTCAATCCTTAACTGAATTTCCAATTGCCTTTCTTAGACTGGTCAATCGGGGACTTCTTTTTCCCACTCCGGACTCCATTCTAGCATCACAGTAGCTATACAAACCACAGAGTTAAGCAAACAAAAGAATTTTTCATTTTCTTTTTCATTCAATAAGGCTCCCTTTTCTGTCACCCTACAACCTTTTGACCTGTGTCCTAATGGCGCTGGTCACTGGAGGGCAGAAGTTCAGCCATAGGTTAAGTCTGTGTGTGTTTCTGTTGAGGAGAGGGGCTGTTTGCACTCACTTCCCGCCGTCTGCCCAGCACCCTGCCGTTGCTCTCCGAGCCCTGGGATCCCACCTGCCAAGTGAGCTCCCTCCCCTGAAAGGTAAGTTAAAAAAAAAAAAAAAAGAAGAAGAAAAGAGGAAGGTTGTTTTCCCTGTTTCCCTCCAGGCACCAAACCCTTTGTCTTTGCAGCAACTAGGCTGAGGTTAGCCCAGCCTTATCTTGAGAAGTTGAGGGAATATGTGCTCTAATACTGACTATTCCATTGGGGTGTTACAGTTTCCTAGTTTGCATTTCTTAACATCTATTAGCCCATGAAGCCTGAATGTTGCATTAAAATATGCTTCTGGTTACTGTTTTAAAATATTTGAAGCTAATGGGAAACCATGTATTAATACTGAAGCACCATGGAAACAGACTAAATGGGAACAGGTCTAATTTAAATAAGAAAGTCACACAATTTCCCCTGCGGGGTCTTTTTTTTCTCTTCTACACGTCTGCTCTGGCCACCTTACCCACTACTGCGCTACTCTGCCATCCCACAATGTTGTTTCCAGGAGGGCAATGATCTAACCACCACCAGCATTTGTGTTCAGCTGCTGACTGGTTATGGAAAATGTTACTGTGTGCAAACATTCCTTCCTTCCTTCCTTCCTTCCTTCCTTCCTTCCTTCCTTCCTTCCTTCCTTCCTTCCTTCCTTCCTTCCTTCCTTCCTTCCTTCCTTCATCAATCCATCCATTTATCTATCCAACCATTCATCCATCTCTTTTCCAGGCAGGCCCAAGCCCTAGCAGGTGGATATATGTGAACTATGAGTAGCTCAGGGTGTTCCCAGCACAGGGCGGGACAAACAATAGGTGAAAACTGGACTGCAAACACAGTGTCCCCCAGCCACTCCTAGTACATTTAGGGATACACACCCCAGCTTATAGCTCCTCTCTCCACTAGAGCTTCTCTGCATAACCCACATGAACAGGCACTGTGTACTCAGCATGGCAGGGCCCTCCAGGGACCCCATTCGTTCACATACAACTGTCCCCTGAAAGATACCACAGAAAGGATATTTAATTTGGTACCTCTCCAAAGACACTGATTTACTCTCCCTGCGGGTTCTTTCTTTCCCCTTCATGTCTGTAGGACAGACTTGAAGACCAACAACGGGCATATAATTAACTACTTGACCTCTGTTCAGCTCTGTGGACAGATGATATGTAATGCTTCCTTCCTTCTTTTCCGTTTTTGTCAGGATTCCATGTTATGTGTGTCCCCTCTGCTGCTTCATCTCTTGTTTTGTCTTCCCCCATATGGTGTGACAGATCACTACACCAGACCATTATGGATGGGCTCCCATGAGGGAAGGCTGCCCTACCATGGCAGGTTAGTGATCGTCCTGGAGTAGTGTGCATTCTGCTTTCCAGGGCCCAAACCCCGATGCTACTGAGGAAGGTACTAAAAAACCCATAGGCACTTAATTGTGCAATGTTATACTTCCCCATGCCAGCTGGTGTTCAAATTATGAGATGAAACAAGAGGATTTATAGTCCTTGAAATTTCATCTGAGCCTGTGTTGTCAGAGGCAGTCCGTACCATATGGTCCATCCTTTCAGCAAGGTTCGAAGAAACCCACCAGGGCATTGAGTCCCAGGGGTTGATTTCGTTTTGTCTGTTTACTTCCTGTTATAGCACGAGGTAAGATGCAATGGGATATGCCTGTTCTGTTCGTTATTCTTTCTTGAATCTATGGTCTCTTCAAAAATAAGTGTTCCTCTCCCTGAAATATAGGATTCTTCTTCCAAAAGTGGTTTAGCATTTCTTACTGTAAATCCTCCTTCATACAGCTGTTCCTTATTCTTTATCTGAACTGTCATCATACTTTCCTTGTCTGGGATTTCTGTCATTGTCCTCATTCTAGTTTACTATAAACATTTCCAGCATTTTCATGGTGGTTGAGTGTTTTTTTCATCTCTAACTCAAGGATCTTTGCCAAAATATAAATATCTGGGACATAGTTTTCTATTGGGTTTTGACCCAATATAAGCAGGAAAATAAACTTATTATGTACCTCTCTCCCAAGGCTCTTCCATATCTGTGTACAGAAATTAGGAGACAAAAATGTCTCATTCAAGATGTAAATGGTAAACCTCAGGTCTTTAGGAGACATTGTATAAAAATCAATGAGTTAGGCCCTAGCTGGGTAGCTCAGTTGATTAGAGCATCATCCCGATATGCCAAGGTTGTGGGTTTGATCCCTGGTCAGGGCACATACAAGAATCAACCAATGAATGCATAAATACATGGAACAACAATTCACTCTCTCTCACTCACTCTCACTCTTGCTGTCTCTCTAAAAATCAATAAATTAAAAAGTTAAATCAATGAGTTAAATTTTAGACACAAAAAAATCATCATGGATCTTTGAAAGAAGATATTGAAAAAGAAGATAATGACCAGTCTGGAGAAGAGTAAGACACCTTCAATTAGATTTCGTGGGTCAGTGTGGCCCAAAGGTAGAGCTGTGCAGCATTGCTGGTACTCTTGGTAATCAAAGACTTTTGAAGAAGCTGGAAACAGATGGGAAATTCAAGGTCAAAGCCATGGACAACAACCTAAACAATTCAAAAAACTGAAAGTGGGAGAGGAACCTGAAAAAAACTATCACTGATGGAATTTAAATTAGTATTTGTTGATTTAATTAGTTGAAAACTAAGTTTATCATAAAAGGGACTATATTTAGGTCAGAAAGAACATAAAGAGTGAACTAAAGAAAGGTTTATGCCTTCAGAAATCCAAAGAGGGAATCCAATCAGGATAGACAGGTAGAAATGTAATTAACTAGTTATATCCCATCAACCACCCTAATGGTTACATGTTAGAGGACAAAAGCATGGAGATATATGTATATCACAGTTAAAAGCACAGACTGAACCCAGACTGATTAAATTCAAATCCTGGATCTGCCATTTACTAAATGAGCAACTTGGAAAAGTTGCATAACTTCCCCAAACCTCAGTTTCCTCATCTGTAAAAGAGTGATAATAATAATACCATTTAAGCACAAAACTGATTATGAGAACTAAAGAAATATATACCTATGAATATTCTAAAATAGTTTTTGGCGCATAGCAAGTGTCACATGAGGATTTGTTATTGTTG
This sequence comes from Pteronotus mesoamericanus, assembly GCF_021234165.1. Lineage (NCBI taxonomy): Eukaryota > Metazoa > Chordata > Mammalia > Chiroptera > Mormoopidae > Pteronotus > Pteronotus mesoamericanus. The sequence continues at coordinate 33,664,602 of NW_026555285.1, read as the reverse complement.
CATTACTATTGGACAGAACTAAGAAGCAAGAAGGAACTATTTCTGTGTTGACCTTTGTAAAGCCAGCTTCCTTCAGAATAACAATAGAACTCAAGAGAAATTTAACTGCATTTGCAGGATGGAAAAAAGGGGGGAGAGAGCCAAATGGAGAAGGAAAAGAATAGGGATGCCTTAGAAATAATTTCTGCATAGTGCAAATATTTTTCTAGAGCTGGGTCCAACCAGACCCTTTATCTCCACACTTTCCACACCTCACCTCTTGGAATGGGGACTAAAAATACAACTCACTGCAAAATTCAAGAACATATTTCTACTACCCTTCTGGAAATCACATTGGATATTTGCATTTTTTAAAACCAGATGAAGTCCCAGTCTTTTACCCTCAGTTTGAAGTCACTCCTAGTCTTCCCAAGAGGCAGCTGAGATTTTGAAAAGCAGAGATGGGTAGAAAAAGTTGTCAATGCAAAGGGAACAGCTCAAGCAAAGGCAGCAAAACAAAGGAATCATGAAGGTAAACCAGAGCACGTAGGGACCAGAACATAAGAACATAAATATATCTAAGCGATGTAAAGGAGAAAAGGGGACAAGACTGGTCAGATAGAATGAATGCCAAGGTGAGAACATCATGCTTAACCTGAGAGACAACATAGGAGGGCAAGGGGGCATGTTGAAGAGAATGCTGGGTAGTATAAATAGTGTAGAAGCAAAAGGTCTAGGTGTCTGAAAGGCTGTTCACTAACTAGATATCCTTGCTCATGTCACTTAATTTCTCAAACCTTCAGTTTCCTTATTGTTCCAATTTTTTTTAAATGTGTGGAACTTCAGCTCTGTGCCGAACACCATGCAAAGCCCTCGAAGGGATTCAAAATATAATGACGGCATATGAGCAACGAAAAAGTCAGACCAAGAGATTTGTTTTGCATGTCTCAAGCCTAACATGTCATGATATTATAATCAGGGTCTAACCAGTTGGATTCCCAATCCTGTTAATGAAGGATAGCCGAAATATTCACCAAACGTTGTTGTATGTAGCCTGTAGACATTGAACTCTGAAGAATTTTGTTAAGATCTACTACCACTGGCCTGGCAATCATTTTACTTTCTCCAGGTGAATAAACAGGTGAAGAAAACTTGATAAAGAGTGATTGATTCCTTATACTGCCTAAGAAATTAATTACATATGAGGATGGAAATAAAACCGGAAGTGCAATATATAATGATAATCATGAGGTACATTACCTTGTCTAATTTTAATCAACTTTTGAACTATATAAATAGTGATTTAACTGGTTGATTAATTCTTTGTCAGTTTGTGTGTTTTCAAGTGATTTGTGATTTTTTTAAAATGTTTTTCTCCTTTCCTTTTAAGAATCCCTGGCAAGTTGACATACATATGGTGAACATATGGCCTTCTCCTAATTGATTTAATTCAAAAGAGGACCCAGGGGAAACCTCTGAGCACTATCTGTTGGAGAGCTTTGGGGAATGTTTACTTCAGAGTGAAGGGTATAAGTGCAATCCCATCAGAGCAGTTCAATTGAAACAGGTTGGGCAGTACCCACACGTGGTCGGAAGTATCAGTGGTATAAATCATTTAGGATAATTTTAACTGCAATGTTCTGACTTGGCAGAATAATATAAAATACGTTTTTAAATAAAAGTAGTAGTTACTCATTGTGATGTTTATGTCAAGACATTTTTTTAAAATTGCACTGAATTTCCTCCCCCCTGTAAAACTGTCACTCCCCAGGTGAAACTGCATTGCCTAATTAACTAGTACCACCCATTTAGAGATCAATTTGCCTACATTCCAGAATGAGCCTATGTTTGCCTAATGCATCCTCCACCTGATAGAGATAATTCTGTAGCTAAACTACTGCGGAAGACATGGTGCAATCGACTGCATGCTTTCCCTACAGACTGCTATAAATAAAGCCATGTGTCTATTGTCTGTTTGCTAAATGGCTCCTACAGGATAGTAATCCAGCTGCAACAAAACCAAATAGTTCACTCTCTTCATTGTCCTCCCTGGTTTGGCTCTAACGACAAAGTCAAAATACCTGTCATTAGCTCATGATGACCTTATTGATTTGGATCTTATTCAAATTCTAAATACTGGATCACAGGACAAAATTTTTAAAATGTGACATCCAGTCATGGCCCTATCAGTGTCCTTGTGTCAGTAAAGCCCTATAACTAAAGCCTATTTTATCATGTGACAAAAACAAAAGACATATTGGATATACCAGTCCTTCTGAGTCAGGCATGGTATTTATATTTAATATGTATATTTTCTGTATTTTTTACAGTATGTGTATGTATATACATATATATCTTTATATTACACATGTATGCATGTATATATATATGTGTCTCGTATTTTTTGTTTGTTTAGCCTTTCCCCTGACATAATGTGTTTCTAATAGATGTTTTTTGAATGAATGAATGGCACTCTCCATGGTTTACATAAATAACTATGCAGCTGATAATTTTATAGTGGTAGTAGCACAAGTACTAGTAGTACTACTACTACTACTACTAAGATAGCTACTATTAATTGGACTCCAGGCACTAATGAAAATGAGCTTCAGACTAAACCTCCTGTCTCATTTAATTCTGATGATTGTTCTAGAAGAGAGACCTTGTTAGTCCCCAGATTATGGGTCAGGGAGTTGGGGTGAGAAGAGGTTACACAATGCACTTACGGACAAACAGGTAATAACACCAAATCCAAATAATCTTCTTGTAACCACCCAGCTATTTCAACTCAGGGAGCACATTGTCATTTCAATGAGATTAAAGGCTATTTTTTTTTAGCAGTATGATTTCACTTACAGCTTCCCTCCTCTTCCGAGAATTAATTCAATTATATTAAATTGCTCTGGCAAATTGTTAATGACCCTGCATTCATAGACTATAAAATAGAAAGGGTAGAATGGAGGTCTTAGATTCTGGAAATGGATTGCCATCAAGAACAGAATAAGACAGGAGTCAGAAAGAAATATTTCTGAAGTGCCCTCATCCATTTCCATGTGCCTGAGCAGTCTTCAGAAAAATATTATTACACCAAATTACCCACCTTTGGGTCATCGTCAAACCCCCGCAATGGAATAGAGTATATCATTGTGTCAGTTCCACAGAGTAGTTAGGAATTTTCCATTAGAAACGTATTCTAAGGAAGATGCTTTTAAGGTGTCCTCAGTGGAGAGCACCCACCCTTGGGTTTACTAGTGCATTTTGATGTCTGTCAAGCAGTGCAGCATTGTGCCGCAGCAAATAGCGCTCTTCCTTCCTGCAGCTCATACAGCCACCGAACCAAGGGAAAAAGGGGACCTTATATGTTTGTGTATATCATGACAATACTTTGGTTTACCCAGTGGAAACCAAAGAGGGAGAATCAGTCCAAATATCATTTTAGAGTTTAAGATTAATTCATGTCACTTGTTTCACACAGGAGAGCTACTAACACCTCTCCAATGCCATTCCTTAATCAACTGGAAGTTGAGCTTCCATAGCTCCTACAATTAATTGCATAATTGGAACACAAATTGTACACTAAAAATTTTTGCACTGTCATGACTACAAGGACCCTTTAACTTAGGAACACTGTACACTCACAATAGAGGTCTCTTCTGAATACCTTGGGCATCATTTGTATTTGTGATTAAAAGCAAAGTTGGGGTCCATTACTTTTCTTTAAGTTTTCTCACAAGTCTTTTCTCCAACAAACATCTCTTTAGCACAGAGGCAAAAAGATCATCCGCTGACGTTTTCTGGAGAGCATAGTTTGAAATATTCTTTTTCATAGGCCACATCAGCACATGCAGGCTGGTCAGACAGTGTGTTCCAATTTGAGGTTTGAACACATGGCCACAGGACACATACATAACAAGGGAGCAGCATATGTTCAATATGGTTCTGTCTCTATCCTGGAATTGCACAGAATTTTGAAGGGAGTAGGACAAGATTGATCATACTACAAGGGAATTCACACCACAGTAGCTAGTGATCCTGCTTAAAACACTCCCCTTGCTAAGGAAAGACAATTCGAGTAAATATTTGTATGGTGAACAATTTACATTCCTTCTTTCCCATAAATGTCTACCTTTCATCAAAGATCCACTTGTCACCTGCACAAATTGCAGGTGTCGAAGCCAGGTCTGTGACCCTGAAGACCATCTTTGCCATTTCCGAGTGACCTGTGCAACCAAAAATGTGCCCTACGTCTAAGGCAGCTGAACCTCTGAAATTCTCTCTAAGGAGCACAAAGCATATGCCTTGCAGCTGGCTCACACATCACCGTGGTGTCAGACGAGGGCTCTCGGAAGAGCTCTTGTTTTCTGATCAGGAGACACCTGTCGTGCTGGTCACGCTGTGGGAAAAGCATGGAGCTGGATGCTAATGACTGGGTTCTGGGTCTGACTCGGCCACCGGGAATGCGTGGGCATGAGTTAGTTCTGTTCTTTCTAGGCCTCCCCTTCCTCACTAGACAGGTGATTACAGGAGCTTTAAGGTCCTTACCCAGCTCAAAATATCTGTGATTATATGTACAATCCAACAGGATAATGGCACTTGCTTCAATCTACTCTAAGAGCTTCTTTGGAATTCTATTGATTATTAGGTACCTTAGACAATATTAGTTGCAAAATACTTTCTTAAAAAATTAAGTCCAAACCCACACTCCAACAAATCTATGATACACTGTGAACATCATAAATGACCATGTACCTTTTTACATGCACAACCCTCCATTGGTCAGTATAGAAAGGCTTTACATTCAAGCATATTCATCACTCTTGCAAATTTGTTTCAGCAGATTCATAATAGATATAAACTAGCATAAAAAGATTATATGAACTTATTTTACGGTGACAAAGAACTGGAGAAAAATAGAAAACGAATTTTCTGTCTGCTTGACACATTTTGTCTGAGCGAGTGGGATTCATTATCCAACCAGGACAAGCGGCAAGAAGCAGAGCCACCCAGGGGACTCAGAGAAAACTTCCTGTGGCCTTTCAGAATCATCCTGGGTCAAGGAGATTTACCACCTGAGCCAAAAATGATCCCTCCACAGTTGAGGCGACCCCTTTCTGAGAAGCAGCGCTCGTGTCAAAGCTACCACCCAAATATAATAGAAGAGTGCACCTCCTGAAGGACTGGACCTCTATCTACCACAATACCCCTAAAACATGGAAAAATACCAAGAATTCATATTTTTATGACAATTTACACTTAACAAAGCAATTTTGCCTTCCCCATTCAAAGTTTTTCAGAAGACAGCTCATGCGGCACGGGTGTTTTGTTTTGCTTCAGTATTCTAATTTTCTCAGCACAGGAAATATTAAAGGTGCACAACAGATTGCAAAATCCAATTTTATCCAAAATCACAGGGCTTGACATAATGGAAGCTTTTCAAATGTCTTCTAATTTCAGTTACAATCACAAACTACACAGCCTGCACCTGTAAATCCAAAGCATGAAATGGAAACAGGCAGCTCGTTGTCTGCATTCCACTTGGAGCTGTGAACTGTCCTGGGACAGGCTGGAGAGGCAGCCGGTGGTGTTGCAGAGCAGAACGGATTTTCTAACACGGGAAAATTGACGTGGCAAAAAGTTGAGGAACAGCCAGGTTGAACCCCTCTAAAGCAGATACTATTTTGTGGGTAGAAGCTTTTAAGTATTTGGCTTTCATTAGGACTCATAGTTCCTCACATAGTTCAGTAGACCCCTCCTAGTCACTCAGGTCTTTCTATTGAGAACGGACCCTGTAGGCAGTCCCTCTGAGCAGTTTTCTCGATAGCCCTTCCCATTTCCTCTTGTCCATCAGCAACTCCAGGTCTCCACGGTCTGCCTTTTCCTCTCTCTAAGGTGTCCACTCACCTCGGTTGCCTTGGGAATGTCCTGGTGTAGTCTGTTGCCTTGACAATATTTATACCACTGCCTTTCACTCTCGAAAGTGCCCTGTTTTGGAGGATAAATCATCTGCCTGCCCTCTATCTTGCCTTCTTCCCTTCCTCCTTCAGTAATACCTGTAGTTACTATTTCTACAGCATCAAAATACCATGTCTACATAAATGTCTTCCAAATACCCTTCTAGCCCTGTGCGCCCATCCAAGCTTTGGGCAGACAGTTCCATTTCAGTGCTATATGAGTCTATTTGAGAATCCTAGAAGTGTAGTCTCAACAAATAATAAACTTCATCTGCCCCTCTTTCTTGGGCAGACCAGATACACTCTGACATTATAATTTCTGTTAAAGAAAGCCAATAAAGCTCAATACTATAAAGGCATCTTGTCAATGGAATCATATGCCATCTCCTATAAGTTTTTCTGGGTAAGATTTCCCAAACCCTTCAGTTTTATTTTTCCCTTCAGTAGAAGCATCTTGAGCCCTAATCTCCTATCTCCCAGACTATTACAAAATTCAGAGCTGCTCAAAAATTAGCAGTGATTCCAAAGGATGTCTAAATTAACTTAAACTCTGCAGCCTGGCTTTCAACGTGTTAAATACTATAGCTTCAACTCAACTTGTTGATCTTTTTTAGCTCTAACATTCCAGAACTTTATGATTCTATATAGCCATCCTTATTTCTCAGTAGTAATCAACTAGGTATTCTGGTCTTCAGGTGAATTTATTTACCTACAAGACAGGTCATATTCCATTTCTGAGAATAATCTTTAATCTCTTACCCATAGAGCCTCATCTGTACTATTTTATCAGCCTGGAATAGCCTCATCTCTATTTTTAATGTTGAAGTCTATCCATTCTTTAAATGATCTATGAAATATATGAAATACCACTTCTTCAGAAAGCCTTTCTTTCTCCACTCTCCCCCAAATGAGTAATGCTGGTCTCTCATCTCCATCTTTCCCACTGTTACTCTCATTCTGTAGTTTCAGAACCCTGTACTACTAATGGCCTCTGAAGACCCCTCCTTCTTGCAATTATAGCCACCTCCACAGGCCTGTACCATATTGATGCCAGACTGATTGTTTCAAACACAAACCTCATTACGGCACCTTCAGGCCTCAGTGTGGTTGTAGCTTCTACATTGCTCCTGAAGCCCCTCCTTTATCTGTAGGGTCCTTAGAATATCAGGCACTTTTCCTCACTTATTTATAGATACCTCTACTTACCTTACCTGAGTCCATCAGTCTTCAAAGTAAACTCCAAGGCAAAACACAGTTTTACAAGCTCCCCACTTCCTCCAAAAAGTATGAACAACAAAAAACAGGCAAGAGAAACAACAACAAAATCCCAGTTATGCAAAAAATTCTAGAAATTTCAAAAGGTGCAGCTCAAAAAAAGTTATTATAGAAGTTCTTGGCTCTTTCTAGAGATGGTCTTAAAATATGGTGCACCCACATCCATCGTGTTGGATATGGCATGGCCTTATTTTGGAGCCACGGTTCCCCCATCCCCAAATCCTCCAATTAACTACCAGAAAATGTTTTGTTTTGTTTTGTTTTGTTTTGTTTTACCAAAAATAAAAGTTCAACTTAAAAAATTCCAAGCAACACTTTAAAAATCATACCAACTTCTATTAAGAATAGTATGTATTATAGAAGACTACATAATGGGCCCTTTCCATGAACAACTTATTCTTCGAATGAGATCAGAATGACAGTTAAGACAGAAAATTTGAATCAATGCGACAACATTTTCAGGGTATTTGCCAAGGTACGGGTATCATTTTTATAATATAGACAATATAGATATTTATTAAAATAGTATTTGTCCTGCCCCTAGAACTGTATACATCAGGCATTTTCACATTATGGGATTAATTTGTTAAAACTCATCATTGGTTATATATTTGCCTTATCTAAGCCTAGATCTATATAAATTTGTTTATTTATTAAATTCAACATTCAATAAATCTATTGAACTATTAGTATGTACCAAAGCTATGCCAGTCTCAAAGAAATCAATTGTAATGAAGACAGATAACGTCCATGATTTCACATAGCTTACAGTTATATTTTACAGTGGGGGAAGGCAGGGGAGGAGTTTTATTATAAAATTAGAAAGTCAATACACATATATGACAATATAGGCTACAATATGATATGGTGGGGAAAGGGTTGATGCTAATAGAAATAATTAATGCTTACTGAGTGCTTAGTATGTGAGAAATACAGTTTGAAATATATGTGTGTGCACATACCTGTTTAATCCTTACAATAACCTATGAATTAAGCACTATTACTCTTACCTCCATCTGACAGACTAAGGGTCTGAGACAGAGAAAGTTGGAGTTACTCACTCAGGTTTGCCTTGCCAGTGGGTGGCAGACCTGGGAGGTTCTCCCAGGCTGTTTCCAGGGCCTGGCCACCTTCCTGCCTGTCACACATGAGTGTGACCCAATGGGACTCTGGTGGAAAAACTGAAGTCAAATGGAAGTACAAGGGAGGACCCACAAAAAAAGAATTCATTTATTTAAAAAATTGTGCATTTATTCTTACATGTTTAAACTTCAATCACCTTCACAGTACTCTCCATTTGATGCAATACACCCGTTGAGACTTTTTTCCACTGCCCAGAACAGTTTTTCATCTCATCGGTTTTGATGCCTTTTAAGTTCTTCTGCCACTTTTTGTTTCACTTCTTCTACATCAGCAAAATGTTTCCCTTTGAGAACTTTTTTCATCCGCGGAAATGAAAAAAAAAGTCGTTCAGGTTGAGATTGGGTGAAAAGGGAGGGTGGGGCATAGTGGTCATGCCATTTTTTTGGTCAAAAGCTGCTCAACACTCAGCACAGAGTGGGCAGGTGCACTCATAAATCACCCATCATGAAACGGGCAAATGTGTTAAAAGAGTCTTCAAAAGAAAATTTACTGAACCCGAATGCAGCCTCTCACTACAACGCCAGCTGGTACACTGATACAGATGGTTCCTAGAACCCTCACTTTTTGGTGGAGGCCTGTCCTAAGAGGGGCCCACCTTCCAGAAGATAATTCCATTTCTGTTTTTGTTTTTTTTTGTCCCTCCTTGTACCCTAATGGCACTCAGGAGGATGCCAAAAATGTAACCTTGCAAGTGATTGTTGGTATATTCTTCTCTACTCCGGGGTCTAAAAGGTGAAAGAAAAAAACAGGCAAATAAAGGTGGGGTTAGAAAAGTCACCATGCTCAAGAAACATTTTTCTGACCCCTCCCCGAAAAAAAAGTTAATTGGCAATAATTTTAAATAAATTCACAAAGTTTCTATCTAATTAACCATATTAGAGTTACACTGTGACTAAATTGGGGTAGCTTTTATAATGTGTGATAGACAAATGTACGTAAATCTAAATTATTAAAAAGAATAAAATCATTAGCACAAAGCCAATGTAATAATCATTAATAGTCTATTGTACTAATGATGGCAGGAAAACAATTTACCACTCATTGAATGACAGTCAACTAACTTCACTCTCAACACATTGCATTAGTGTCTTTTTTCATTTAGCTTTCTTTCTTCTCCTAATGTGGAATGACCTCGTTTTCCTATTTTGAAAAGGTCATTTTTCTTATGGATAAAAAACTATGATTGTGAACTATTGCTTCCCTATCCTCTAAAAATGCTCTTGTAGGCTTGAACACAGACACATAAGATTTGGAGAAACACTTGTTCCAAACATTGCATGCAACAGTCTAATTACTACTGTACTTTGAGTTACACTGATGAATATAAAAACAAAAACATTTAGAAGTAGGTTCAACGGTATGGCACTGCATAGCCTACAATTCAATGATAGTCAGTAAATTATATTAAAATAGGCATTTAAAATTATTGTAATCAATAGTAATATATATGAAGTATCCCACTTAATTTTATGAGCTATCTTTACACAATTAAAATGACTGTTTCGTTCTTAAATATGCTACATAAAACTGTCACACTTTGATTTCTAAGCAAAAGACTCTCAGACTAATCTTACATATTTATATGACAGTTTTACAGGTTGACTTAATTTAAAAAAAATAATGTGGTAGCATGAAAAATGGGTAAGGATTCAGGCCTATAGGTTTTTTATTGTACATATGATTTCCACCAGAGCGAACATGTATATCAAGTTTAAGGCCTCTTAGTGAACATTCCTTGTGTGCATAAACAAGAACATACATTATAAGGAGAATAAGGATTTTGAACCTTAAGGATTTGAGAACACTGTAAGTCAAAAATTCATTCTGTGATGTCAACAAGTCCAGAGCCTGATCCATGTTGATAGCAACCCTAATATCCAATAAACAGTAAATAGATGTGTGAACTCAGACCCACAGGCACGCACCGATACCCCAGACTGACGTGGGTAGAGGCAACCCTTTATGTCTGTTCTGACTTTGGCTTTTGCAGCTGCTGTTTTCTCAGTGTTGTCTCCGGGGCAGTTTCCTGTTGCCATAGCTGATGGCCTGCCCACGCCTGCCTGGGCCTTTCAAGTGTCAACACTCCCAGGCTGGCTGCAGTGGTCAAATGCTTGTTAATGAGATATAGCAGCTGGGTAGGGGTGAACCACTGAGACGGATAAAGGAATGCCGCTGGTGCAGGAAGCGATGCCTTTTGAATCTTTTCAGCAGGGTGAAAGCTTTCAAATCAAAGAGGGTATGTTGTATTCATTAATAAACCCAAGTTCCCATGCAGTCACATTAAAGCCAGCAGTTTAACTTTGCATCAGACAGGTGAATTTCCCCCGATTTTACCCTGAAAGACAATGCACAAGAAAACAAGGCTTGAGCTTAAAACAAAGCAGCACTTCCTCATCTGTGGGGCTGACTGGACTGCTAAACCAAGCAGGGGTTGCTGCATTCTTTCTCAATTTATCCTTTGTCCGTGTATGTGTGTGTGTGTGTGCGCGCGCGCGCGCGCGCACGCGCGAGCACGCACACGTGCGTGTTTCAAAGCTCATAGCAACCGCTCTGGCCCTTTTTCCACAGTTTTTTTTTTACCAGAGAATTTCTTTTTCCCCATTTCTTTTAAAATCTGACTTTCAAAACCAGAATTAACAACTTAATGACTATTTGTAAGGAAAAAATACATCGGTGTGGACGTAGGCCCATATTGCCTCTGTCTCAGATGGAATATAACTGTGCACCCCCAACCACCTACCGCCACCCCAACCTGGAGAAGAGGCTATTTCTCCGGGGGGTGTAGACATTGGCAGCGTCATGGGACAGCTCCAACAGCTGGGAGAAGCCCAGAAGGGATTACAAAAACAAGGATATTGAAAGCATCTAACTGACAGGGAGTCCTAACGATAGTGTTGAGGAAGTATTATTATTTTTAAGTGCATTTACTAGAAAGTTGGACTCCTAGGGAATGAAAAGAGCCACAATAAATAGCATTAGAGATGGATTATCTACTTCAGGGTTGTTTGAGAGAATTTGGTATGAATGACAGAATTTTAAAAGCAGGGATATGTAACTTGCACTAACAGAGATATAGAGATATTCTTGTGCATCACTGTCTCCATTTTTTTCAACAATGTTATGAGTTAGCTAATAATTCACCAGAGCTATCTAAGCCCTACAAAGCAAAGGCAGTATCTATGGATTGTTCTCATGACATTTTTAAGTGCAAAGAAGACTAGCTATCCAAGGAAATAAATAGAGTGAGAGAAATGCATTCTTCAAAGTAGTTCAGTTTTCAAAATATTCACAAATTGATTTATTTTTAGCCTCAATTCTTATAAGACCTTTAATTTATATGAAAAGAGAAATTGATATCCCATTTATTGGATGCTCACAATAATGTGTTAGGCACTGGGCTAGATGAATGCATTAAAAATGTGTATTAAAAATGTGTATGTGTTTTAATATATATTATATACATTAAATATATATTTTATATATATGTATATACACACATACACAATCTCTTTAAATGTTAGGATAATATTGTGGGTAATTTTATAAAGCCTTTTTTTTTTTTCCTTTAACTAATCAGGGACCTTCAGTTGTAGAGAGTTTATATCAACTATTCAAAGCCATAACTGACAGATAAGTTTTAAAGAACACCTTATTCTGCCTGTGCTTTTCATTTTACCATATTGCCTCCCTAGCTAGGCTGATTTTGGCCACATCACTCTGACCTATCAGGTATTGTCTGATAAAAAACAAACAACAAATTCAGAATATTCAGTGCATGCTGTTTGTAAGCACATTTGTGAATGTGTGTTGTGTATCTATGTGACTGGTAGGATAAGGAGATGTATAATTATTAAAGTTTCCAGAAATCCTAAATATGAATGCCATAAGAGACTTCCATGAAGCCTGTGTTCCCATTAAATTTAGTCTAGAGGTGAGTAAGGGATATGTTATATTTATATCCTGTGTTTTAAAAGGCACCTTATGGCTATGTATCCTTACAGCACTGCAGAATGAGATTCAAATGGATGGCGAATTGAAGAGGAGAAAGGGTCAGTCTGGAGAAGGTCCTTGAGCAGAATCTACAGAACGTCCGCTGGAACGCTCTCTGCCCACCCTCTCCTCTATGGCAGGTGAGGAGAAGCATTGACTGTTAGTCGGAATCTAAAGAGATTCTACACAGAAAAATTCTACCCAAACTTAACAATTTATATTTACTTAGAAGACACTGTCTAATGGTTGGTGGTTTAAAACCTCATCTCCTTCTACCTTCACGCCAAGTTCCGAACACCTCCAAGGAGCTGCTGAGTCTTGTCTTTCCAGCAGCAATAACAGTCTGACTCATCTGGAGCCACTGCCGCTGCCTTGGCACCCAGGAATTTGCCTACCATGGTAGCATCCTGTCCAACCACGTAAGGTGATAAACTGGGTCTGTACGCACCAGTAGGCTGCAGCCCTCCCTCCGGCAGAGGGGTGGAACATGGAAGCACGTATCCTAGCCCAGAAGCAGCACACTTTTGCCTATATTTCCCTGCCTTTGAATTCACTGGATCTTAGTAATTCCTGGGAAAGGCAAAACCCTAAACGGCACAAAATCATTACAAGTTCCTACATAAAACAAAACAGAAACTTCATTCCCCACAGCACACGTGCACTTAATGTAAGTCTGCCATTTGATACACTGGTGCATTTTGTTCTTTTCTTTTCTGTCTTCCCCTAAACCTCTTCCACTTTACACCATATTCTTTCGTTTCTTTTGCCTTCTTTTTTTTTTTTTTTTTTTTTTTTTTTTGCTAAGAAGGTTTTGACTTAAAACTGAAAATATTCTAAGTGACAAGTACGTAGCCCCTTCTCAAATAAAACCTGCAATAACGTGCCTGGATTACATTAAGGAATGCTGGAGGGGATCCCAAAAACCAGTGTTTGAACAGTCAACCTGACAGAATCCTAGGACACCATTGAAAGAGCTCCTGTTACCTAACTGACTTGGAGGGAATCCGTGTAATCCGCAGGACAATACATTGTCTGATTTCAGGAACCTGCTGGCGGGAAGGGGCGGGTGGGAGGGAGCCCCTGGGAGTGTCCCAAGCCTCTGCCGCGAGCTGCCTTTCCCTCTGGCTCTGCTTTTAAACACTGTGAACCCAGAAGTTTCGTAGAGTAAGATAGATTTATTAAGGTGAATAAGCTTAACATGGAGACAAAAACAAAGAGAAAACCGCAGAAAGCGATCAATAGCTAATGCCCAAATCCCAGGAAACAGAGTAGCAGTGAGAGTAAGTTTCTTGGCAGGAAAACCAACTTGGTCTAGAAAGAAGTTTTGGGAAAATGTTTGAACCAGTCTCAACAGAATGAAAACGTTTCTAAAGGAGCCCTTTGACTAGTTTTCTCTCGGACAATGTGAGGACCAACTGAAGGGAGAGTGGCAATACGGTTTTGCGGGTAACAAACTTTCCTGTGGCTTTTTAGACCATTTCTACAAGTTGGTCTCAAGACTTTAAAGCATGAGATGCAAAAATAGACTCTCAGTGGCACAGCAACTCTCATCTCCTAGGTGAAGGTTGAATCGGTAGGTAGCACCATGTCCGTCTTAGGACCAACAACGGTCCATTGTCAAATGTCCCATCCACTCAAGAAAAATCTCTCAATATTTTCTGTGGACACGTTTTAAAAAGAACACTTCTGTTGGGAGATTCTTGTTTGAAACTGTTTAATCAGAAAGAAAGGTACATACATTTACATTCTGGCTTTATTTCATTCCCAGCATGCTGCCAATGAAAAGGAGGGCTGATATCAAATGCCACTCCCGTTTATATTTATATCCTGTGGACAAAACTTAAGAAAAATCAAGGGTACTAAAGGGAGGGAGAGGAAGAGAGATAAGTTGATAATTAGAAGATATTGTCTATATAATTTTGAGTGAGATTACAAGTCTTCAATGGCTTGAATAGCAAGATGGTCCCGTTGACTATCAGCATAGGCTATGGTTAGATTACGATGTCTTATCTCTTGTTCAAAGCTCTACTTCAAAGGACCATTATCAACTGTTCAAGCAGACAGCAAAACTTGCAATGCCGACTTAAAGCTCTCAAGAGCGAGGAAAATATGAAAGCATTCCTTTTTGGGCCAGAGGTAGGTTTGTTGAAGGTTGAAGAGAAAATGCTGCTAATCGAGTCACACTCCTAAAGTACTGGTGAGTGAATACAGATAGAGTAAATCCCTGGGAAATGAAGGAACTTAATTAAAAGTCAGAGTAATAGAGTGTTAGGATGAAACAGAATTTAATTCTAAACTTGAGAAGGCTAGACATTCTATCACAGCAAAACTGTTTAATTTGTTCTAGTAATTTTCTTAATGATTCTCATTCATTCAACAAGTATTTACTGAGCAACTAGTAGGGGCTAAGCTCTGTTAAGGTGATGGCAAAACTGCAAAGAACAAAATAGGTGATAATCCAGTCATGATAGAGGTTATATTCTAGAGATTATTACTATTTTACTACACATTCAACACAACCATACTGAGGCTGCAAAGAGCAGCCATAGCTAATTATCCTGGCTATTTTTCGCTAACCATTTATACTTAATACATCTGAAGGTTTATGATTAATCTAATTTATGATGAAAATATACCTCTTAGGTGACATAGTATTATTAATCGGAGCTTAATTTGATGGTGTGTTTGTATATATGTGTGTGTTGGGGAAGAGGGCATTTTAAAATGTGGAATTTAGAACATATTACAGAGAAGAGAGTTATGTTGCGGAGTTGGCTTCCCTGAGGGCACTCAATAGTTTTTCCTCCAAAATCATAGTTTCCTGAGAGAAATAATTTATTTTCTAGAATCCCTAGGGCATTTTCTTCAGGGCCAGGTGTTTGCAGTTCACCCAACTCAAGTCAAAGGAGAATAGTATCAAAGATTCACTGAATACAGAGAATTTATAATGAGGACCAAGTCCAGTGATATAAGCCTATGAGTTACAAAGGAGAGAATGAATCTAGAATTCAGATGGTTAGTAAGTACTAATCCACTCAAATATTGTTTTGTACAAGGAAATAGGTGAAGTATTACCATTTTAATATTTATTTTATAATAAAACTTGAATTCAAAAAAGTAGAATGGCATATCCTTTTAAAAATATATATGCTGTGACTCGCTACATTTTGTATAAACTCTGGAGGAATAATAAAATAATCATTGGGACAAATCCTTATCTTTAAAGATAAAGATTAAAGGATTGAATACAGAACACTGTATTTTCAAGTGCAAGGACAACAAGGAAGTTCTCTGTGAAAAATGACCATCTGTTTGAAGCACTTTCTTTCATTTCTATACCTTTGCCTTGTATTTGACTCTTCCCTCTGCTTCTCTAAAAGGTATGTGATGCTTTGTTTTCCAACACATTCTCTTGAGGTACCTAATAAATTTTGCCCAGTATTATAAACAGGTGATAGCTGATTTTATTATGCAAAACATTTGCTTTTATAGGTCAGTGTTAGTGTATCTGTTCTATATATCCTCTTCCCTTCATATAGCACACTAAAAAAACAACAACAAAAAACAACAAAACACGCCACCAAAAAACCTAGCAGATCAATCACAGACTAATCCCAAAAAAGGACATCAACCTTGTGATTTCTACCTAAGGTAAGCTCCAATATAAACAATGTTCAGTTGTTCACACTCAATTTCAATTTCAACCATCTAATTTCAGAATCAAAATTTATGAATATTACCAAGGTTGTAATATAAACGGCTATACTTCACTTTTCTAAATTTCTTTAGCAGACATCTATAGTATAGATGCATCTATTCCAAACTATACTTTAACCATCTGTTTTGATTCAGTGAGTCTTGCTGTTGGCATGCGTTGAAACTTTTGTTCCAAAAGTGATGCTACTTTTTTTTCTTCTTCAAACTGGGTCAATGTAGTAAAGGGATAGTGGACTTTTTCTTTCCACAATAGAAATAACCCAACGAAGTAATGCACATTAAAAAAAAAGTCCCCTTTGAAAACAATTAAATCAAATAAACTTGTCTATGCTGAGTGGCCAAAGGTCTGCATCTGAAGCTATTAGTCTTCTATTCTATGTGATATTTTAAGGAGTTCACTGAGGTCTAGTCGGTAGAGTGGAGCATCATGTTAAGTTGTCTTGAGAATGAGGAAACATAAAAGCTGGGTCCAAGTTGATGGAAATGTAGCTGATGCAATCCACTGTCTCCCCAGTGGATTGAAACGCAAGCTATATAAATCATGAAGATAATCGATGTGATTAGATTAGCCATGCTAAAGTATAGTTTAGCAATCATCCATAGTGAACTACAGCTAAAGTCCCTATTGCCTCAGCTCTCCCAGAACCTAACTGATTCTTGGAAGAATACAGGTGTCTATCCATCTTCTAGGAAAACAAATTAACAATATTCTTTTTTTAAAAAAGTTACTTTAAAATAATTTAAACTGCAATAAGATTTTCCCTGAAAGTTACCCTTATACTTGCTTTATGCATGTAAGCATTATTTGATTTGCAAAAACTCAAATTGTATTCAATGTTTCTGTGGCACATTCGTTGTATAAAACAAGTAGTGCATGAACTAAAATTTCATCTTTTATTGTACCAATCAGGGAATAATCTAGCTTCAAAAACCCATTTTACACAAAACAATGGAGAGCAAAGTATATCCAATCTGAGCACGGCAGCCAAAAATTTTAAAGAGGAAACCTAATCATCATTGCATCTTAAACTTCTAAAACAGAGAGTGTTTTAACCACTGCACCCTTTTGAAATATATGTGACATTAACTATAGAATATGAATCATTCAGCAGTCAGATTTCAAGTTTGATCTTTCACTTTCTCATCTAGAGAAAATTTTATTTTCAAGTATTCAAGAATATTTAAAGTATCTAAAGTATTTCAAGAAAACTTTTGGCACATGTCACCCCAGCTCAATAGCTAACAGTTGCTGCCACCTATAGGCCCAATCTCAAGAGAAGGAGCTGGGACTTGAACAGAGATCTTGCAAGTTTCAAAGGCACAGCTCAACAAAGCAAGATTTTCTTTTCATAGAAACAGTAGGTACCCATAGACTGTTGATGCAGCTCCCTGAAAAACTGGAATTAGATATAACAAATTTCATTGGTTTTATCAACCACAATCTCTTAAAACTACCTCATGAGGAGCAGGAACCTTAAAATAGCATCCTTTCCTCACACAAAGCAAACAAATAAAACAAAATTGATCAAGTTAGCTGGGTCTTTGGTCACATCAAATTGTGATTGTCATAGCTATGCAATGATGTGAAAATAAGTAACAAGGATATATTTTTTCCTTGTGTCTGTTAGCATGTATTATATATGAAGTCAGAATTTTTTGGATAGATTCTCTTTCTTCTGGAGATTTTTTGAACTCTTCTCTGTGAGATAGACATTTTTCTTCTAATCTTTAAAATGACATTTGAAGGTAGTCATTATTATCTCTATTTCACTAATTTAAAAATATTTTTTCTCAATTACTAGCATGCAAGAGCTTATAAAAATGTTAGCCGTGTTATACCCACTAATTTTATTATATTCTGCAAGTCATTTCATAATTTAGCTTTTGTTTCAGGTGAGGGCAACACAAGCAAAAATTAAAAAATTGGATGACAAGCTAAAAAGCTTTTGCACAGCAAAAAAAAAAAACAAAAAAAACACAACAACCAAACCAACCCATCACCACCAAAAAACAAAACAAAAACAAAACAAAACAAAAACAAACAAAAAAACACACCTACTGAATGAGAAAAGCTTTGCAATCATATATCCGATAAGAGGTTAATACCCAAAATATATAAAGAAGTCATACAACTCAACATCAAAAAGTAAACAATGATATTAAAATATGAACAGAGTACCTAAAATAGGCATTTTTCCAAAGGATACATATGGATGGCCAACAGATATATTTAAAAAATGCTCAACATCACTAAGCATCAAGGAAATAAAAATCACAGCCACATGGATATCACCTCATACCTGTTCGAATGACTGTTATCAAAAATACAACAAATATTAAGTGTTGGTGAGGATGTGGAAAAGAGAACTCTTCTGCTCTCTTGGTGGGATTGTAAATTAGGGAAGGCACTAGGTAAAACATTGTGAAAGTTCCTCAAAAAATTAAAAATAGAACTGACATACCACTCAGCCACTCCACTTCTGAGTACATATTCAAAGAAAATAAAAACACTAATTTGAAAAGATATATGCACCCCTGTGTTGATTGTGGCATTACTAGTAATAGCCAAGATATGGAAGCAACCTAGGTGTCCATGGATAGATGAATCTATTAAGAAGATGTGGTACATTGTAAAATGTTACTCAGCCATAAAAATGAACTCTTGCCATTTGCAACAATGTGAATAGGCTGGAAGGTGTTATCCTAAGTGAAATAAGTCAGACAGAGAAAGACAAATACTGGATGATTTTACTTACATGTGTAATCTAAAAACAATAAAACAAAACAAAAATAGAGTACAGATACAGAGAATAAACGGCTTTTTGTGTCAGATTTTCTTTTCTCATAAGATGCCAGAGAGTAGGGTGTGGGAGAATGGCAGAAAAAAGGCAAAGGGGGTTAAAAGGTGCAAATTTCCAGTTGTAAACTAAGTCAGTCATGGGGATATAATGTGCAGCATAGAAAATGTAGTCAGGAATATTGTAATAACTTTGTACAGTGACAGATGGTTACTAGACTTATAGGAATCATTTTGTAAGGCATATGAATATTGAATTACTATGTAGTACACCTAAAGCTAATATATGTCAACTGTATTTTAATAATAACTTAAAAATAAGAAAAATGATCAATCCTGCCAAAACCTTGATCTTGGAATTTCAGCCTCCAGAATGTGAAGAAATTAATTTCTGTTGTCTTATGGTATTTTGTTATGATGGCCTTAGCAAGCTAATACACCTCTTGATCTAATTCTGTGACTTTGAACAAGTTACTTATGTTCTTAGATTCATTATACTTCAAATAGAGATAAAAATATTTTCTTTGAAAGTTATTAGATTAAAAATGATGACGTACCCTTGGTTGGTGTGGCTCAGTTGGTTGGAGCGTCGTCCTGTGACTGAAATGTTGCAAGTTTGATTCCTGGTCAAGGCACATACCTAGGTTGTGGATTTGATTCCGGGTCTAGGAGTCAATCCCAGGCCAGGTGCATATGGGAGGCTACAAATCGATGCTTCTCTCTCGCATCAGTGTTTCTCTCTCTCCCTTCCTCTCCCTCTAAAAGCAATGACAAAAATGTCCCCGGGTGACCATAAAAAAAAATGGTGATGTGTACAAAAGGCCTATTAGGTGTATGACACAAAGCACTTCCTCAAACATTCATCTTTTTCCCTTCCTGAATCCTGCCTCTGGTGTCAAGTAAACCTGAGTAATCTTTGGAATATAATTTCACATCTTTTTTGTTCTTCCAGTAGTCACCTATTCTATGTATACATAATTTGACAAAAAATATTTTTAAATAAATATATTAATATGTAACATCTATTGTGAATCTATATACATTAAGTATAGTTATATTTAATAAAATATTTTGCTAAAAACTTCCCTAATTTGGCAAAGGAAATAGACATACAAGTCCAGGAAGCACAGAGAGTCACAAACAAGTTGGACCCAAAGAAGACCACACCAAGACACATCATAATGAAAATGCCAAAGGTTAAAGATAAAGAGGGAATCTTAAAAGCAGCAAGAGAAAAAGCAGAGAGTTACCTACAAAAGAGTACCCATAAGACTATCAGCTGATTTCTCAAAAGAAACTTTGCAGGCAAGAAGGGACTGGCAAGAAGTATTCAAAGTGATGAAAAGCAAAGACCTACAGTCAAGATTACTCTATCCAGCAAAGCTATCATTTAAAGTGGAAGGGCAGATAAAGTCCCTCCCATACAAGGTAAAGCTAAAGGAGTTCATCATCACCAAGCCCTTATATGAAATGTTAAAGGGACTTATTTAAGGAAAAGAAGATCAAAACTATAAACATTTAAATGAAAACAAACTCACAACCATCAACAACTGAATCTAAAAAACAAACTAAGCAAGCAACCAGAACAAGAACAGAATCATAGATAGGAGATCATCTGGAGGGTTATGAGCTGAGAGGGGGAAAGGGGAGAATGGGAGGAAAGATGCAGGGATCAAGAAGCGTAACTGGTAGGTACAAAATAGACAGGGGCATGTTAAGAATAGTATAGGAAATGGAGTAGCCAAAGAACTTACATGCACAACCCATGGACATAAATTGAGGGGTGTGAAGAATGCTGGAGGGAAGGTGGATACCAGGCAAAAGGGGAAAAATTGAGACAACTGTAATAGTATAATCAATAAAATAACAATATTTTTTTAAAAAGAACAACAAATATATATGAAACTAAAGCTATGCTAATCAATTCAGAGTGTATAGGTACCATATCTGGATGAATTCTTTGGTTTATGTTATAAAGCTTTATGAATTTCAGCACTTAAATACTTCAAAGTCTAAATGTTCATTCAAATCTTACTTTAGGTATACATGTTTGCTGAGCTTCCAAAAACCTAGTATACAGTTAATGTCATCTTAACATGCTTTTTTTTTAATTCCCACTTTCTAGCAAAGCCTCAAACAAAAATGTAGCTTGCTTCTCTTACAACCCCCATCTTTATTCCTCCCACACCCAATCTTTGATTAAATCCTTGTCTCTGCCTTGTTATGGTAATATAGGGTTAATTCAGTATCTTCCTAAAACATTCTTTAAAATTTACTTCTGTAGATTTTAGAAACTAGTTAAACTTAGAGCTCATAAAAACAAAATCAATAACCATGATTGTAAAACTATACTAATTCAAGGAGGCAAAACTTTCAGTAAGAACACCTTTATCATTCCTATTCTTTTGGCCCAATTCTATAATCTTTTTATGTCTTTCCTCCTCCCTTTTTCTCCAAGTCCAAATCCAGAGCAGAATCTTTACAGAAGCCCATGAAGAGAGGAAGATAGAAAGAAAGATGGAAGGAGGGAAGGAAGGAAAGAAGGAAGGGAGAGAGGGAGGGAAAAAATGTAAGCTCTGCAAACTTCGGGAAATTAGTTTTCTGGTTTATTTCAAATTGTTTTAGCGAAGATCCAGGATCAAATAAGAACCAAGATCACATATCCATTGTGAAAAGTGGGGAGTATGAATAGTGTAAAAGTAATTGGAGAGCTGAACAGTTACCCATCTGATTAAAGAAGAGCCGACTTTGGTAATCAGGTAAAATCAGGAATTTTCCTCATATATGACCCAGGGAATTGTAACTATCAAACCTCACCATCTAAGTTAATAAAGTAATATAGAAAAGTTTTCTAACTAACAAATGTTTAAATAGATGACAAAACTTGAAAAAAATCTTAACTTTAGCATAAGCAGTAACTATAGGAAAAGATAAAAATAATTTGAAATAAACAGGGAGAGTCATAAATTTATCAACCTAGTTCTTTTGTTATAAGTTGTACCAAGTATGGCTAGTTATTTGAGGAATATAAATAGAAGAGACAACTCAAAGAATAGACAACTTATTAAAATTGCAGTGAGCATATTTGGTGGACACTGTTGATTAGCTGACTCAATCCCATTCGGAACTCCTTCTCCTTAAACACCTTTGCATTGGTCTATGGTAGCCACGTGGACTAATTCTGGACAGTGCTATATAAACAGAAATCACTGTTTAGAACTTTTAGGAATGTTTTTAAAAATATGTAGCTGTCTTTAGATATAGAAAATGTATAGATTCAATTCAGCCCTTTTGCCCTTCTCTCTTCTTCTTGTTTGGAACTTGACAAGATGTCTAAAAATGCAGCACCTCTCTTTTATGACTACGAGATAAGTGTGAGGAGAGGGGGTCACATGTTAAGGGTGGCAGGACCCGAAATTGGAGAGACCTTCTTACCTTGATCAACTCCACTTTACCTATCCCCAGATTCTTGCTCCAACAAACAAATAAAGCCCTTTGTTTATTAAGTGACTTTAGTTGGGTTTTCTATTGTTCATGGCCAAACACACTGATACAATATTCTCAGGGATTCATCAGGTAGTTCATCTGTAATACAAGAACAGGTTGCTATGAAAAAGCAACAACCAGAGAACTTGAAAGAATTCTTGTGATTTCAATGTAAGATCAGCTAATTAAAAAAACAATGATAAAAGGGTTAAAAGACAGAATAAAATCAGTTTCTCTGAATATAAAACAGAAAGCAGAGATATAAAATATGAGAAATAAGTTCAGAGATGTGGCAGATAAATCCAGTGGGCGTGGAATCTGGTCTGATAAAATCTCCAAAGAGAAAAGAGAAAAGAAATGGTAGAATATAATCAAAGAAATTGAAATTTATTTTTCTTCTGAAGTGAAGGAGAACATAAGTGTCAACCTGAAAGTGTCAAACAAAATACATGGAAAAAATATCTATACCTTGGCAACTGACAGGGAACTTTCAGAATTCTAAGACTACTGAATAGACCTAATAAGCTTCCAAGAAGAAAATATAAGGTTTTCTGCCACAAAAAAAAATTGTTATCAGACTTTTCATCATTCACATAAGAAGTTATTAGAAAACTTGGCAATGTATTTAAAGTTCTATAGGCAACTGATTTTCAGTGTAAAGTTGTACATTCAGGGGAACATTTGGGTATGAGGATGAAGTAAGACTCCATTCTTGAGATCTTACCACTGACAGTTTTCAATCTTCACTCCTCTGTCTTCCCCCCTTACCACACATCTAAGCAAACTGGTATGCAGTATCATACACTGCATCCCTTGGCAATGGCAAGAAGTTCAAAGCCTCACTCTGGCCTTAACCTCTTACTAAAGAAAAGCCAAATCCACCTGTCCCTCCCTTCACTCAAGCCATTTCTGCTATTTTCCCAGAAAGCCTTATCCTGTGAGTCATTTCCACACTGACTTGGGGATTGCATGACATCATCAATCTCAACATTTTAACCAGTTTTGGGTGCTGGGTTGATCCTGCCCTCTGTGAGGCAACCAAAACTCAGAGGCTAAGTAATTTCCTAATATATAAGAACCGGGTAACCTAACTTTCCATGCACCTTCTAGAAAAGAAAATCTATTGAAGATGTTCTCCAGAATAGTGTAATATGTCCCCAAGATCATATCCATACGACAATAAAGAAGAAATCTATTTCGTGACATAGAAGACTTAATCCAGGAGTGTGATTGAAAACAAATCTTGGGATTTCTCTGGCAAGTCCAGAAAGGAGTTAGATCAAATTAGAATTAGAACAGGAAGTCAGAACTCCAAGCCAAAATTTCAAAAAGAACTTTAAGATGAATGGCGTAATTAAGAAGTTTAAACATCTCAGTGACATGATTTAAACATATTTCTTATGTCACAAGGCTAGAGACAGCTAAAAACTTCAGGGGGGAAAGCTCAATAAAAAAGTTATAATTCATTGGGCAATGACGGTATAAAATACAAACAACAAAGAAAAGACTCCATCTGATATTAATATTTATAAAGATGTAGAGCTATTATTCCTTTATGTGTCAAATTATATATACTCTTTGGCTCTTCAGATTAAAATATATGTGTGCTGCATTATGAATAGTCTATCAATTTTCAGTTTTGGAATCAACACATAAAGCATAGAAGGTATAGTTTCAGATTGGAAAGTCATTATTAAGAATATTAACAATGAAAAATAATATCTTAGCTAACAGATGTCTAAAATACAGAAATACAGACTGAGGGTAAGAGGAGATAAAGAGTATGTGTGTGTGTGTGTGTATATAAAGAGATATATAAATATGTGTATGTGTATATATAAACAATATCTTTTTAATGGTATCTTTTAACAAATGAAAGTTTTTAATTTTCAAGAGGGAAAGAGGGAGGGGGGTAATGTGGAAAAGAAGGGGAAGGGTCAAATCAAGGAACATGCATAAAGGACCCAGGGACAAAGCCAAAGTGGGGAAGGACTGAGGGTGGGAGGTGGGGGTGGGTGGGGCAGGGGAAAGTGGCGGCTGGAAAATGGAGACAAATGTGTTTGAACAATAAAAAGAAAGTTTTTAATTTGAATGATTTCCTATGTATCAATGTATCGATCTTTCCTTGACAATGCCACCCTGAGCCTATAATTTTTTTGGGGGGGTGCTGAATTATGGATTTGATTATATTAATAGATATAGGACTATTTAGATTTTTCTATTTGTTTATGTTGATATTGATAAATTGATTTTTAAGGAATTTGTCCATTTCATATAAGTTGTCAAAATTACTGTAATAAAATTGTCTATAATATCCTTTTCTTACCTTGTATTTGTATATGGTGTGTGTATGTATGTGTATGGATTTGTGAAGATACGCAGTATCTTCATGAGTATTTAATTCAAGAAAATAAACATACACAGTATCTTCTTGATTTTTAAGTAAATTATATATCTATAGTAAAGGAATATATAAAGCACTCCTGTGAAGCAATAAGAAAATACTGGCAAGCCAATATTAAAATGGGCAAAAGACAAATATTCTGTTTTCTTATTATAAAATATAAAAATGTTTATTTCACAGTTAAATTAGAAAATCTTTGTAAAATGAAGCAATTATTATCATTTTATTACTATTGTTATCTAACATTAAAATAATCCATTTAAAAAGTAATCAAACAAATTTGAATGGTAGACGCAAAGATATAAGAAAACATGGCTTATCCAAATTTTCATCTTTCAGCTGGGTGTATTGTTATCCCATAAGTATAGCTAGAAAGCATAAGAGAAAAAAAATGTATCAGTGTGGACAGAAGAGGGTTGCTCATTCAAATATATTTAAGCCAGTGCAGGAAACAGTCTGTATTAACTCATTTTTATTAATACCCACTCTTTATTCATCCAGACTACATCACTATTTTCTAAAAGAAAAATGTCTTCTGATAAAATAGGAAATATATATTATAGATTTATAGCTAGAGATAGGAAACAAAAGCTGCTGATTTTTTAGCTTCAGAAAAACTTCTTAATTATCAGTACACATTTATCATTTCTATCTGCTGAACAACATTAATAATTAAGCTTAAAATGGTATCTCAGTTAAAAATATGTATAAAATACCAGCTAAATAATGTCAGAATATAAATAGTGTTCACTAAGTATTTTGTAGCACTAGCTAAACAAAACGAATTTGTTTTAGATTGTTGCAAAAGAGAATCATTTTAAGTTTTCTCATTAGTTTTAACTCCAAAGCTGACAACATTTTATAAAGTAAATGTTGTATGTATTTAAAGTATTGAACATGATTATACATTACCTTAAAAATTCCTCAGAGTTCATGAGTTTGTTCAGTGCCTGTGCAGCTTAAATGTATTATCAGACGAGTGATGAATGAACGTCTAAATGAGGTGCAGCCAGCCGCTGTGAGGCAGCCATTAACCTGAACTAGACCCCAGAATGGCTCACCTATCTTGATTTCAAGAATTTTACACGGGAAATAATCCAAAGTGAAATTGGTCTTTAATCTAAATGAACAGAAACTTAAAGTTGTAAAAAAAATAAAAAATTTAAAAAAATCAGAGAAATGCATTCTTTCTATTTTAACATCTAATTTATATTTGGGGATTTATCTGTGAACCTTAGTGTTCCTTCGTGATTTTATAAAATGATATGCACAGAAGTGCATTTTGTAATAAGGAGTGTAGCTGAGACTGTTCCCTCAGGTTTTTATTTCCTTATAAAACCTTATTCTCTGGAATTACTCAATAAACTCTCATTTTAAAGGGCAAGTAGCCCTTTTCTCTAGAGGGGGAGCTTTGAATACTACTTTGAAGGAAAGAGCTTTTTTATTTCCTGCTGTTTTTTTGAGGCATGAACCTTTGGATTATTCAACGTGAAAACCAAGATCTTAGAAGGTGGAGGAGCTCAGCTAGGAAGGGGATTGTTTTATTGTGGTGAGAGAGCAGCCTGAGCAGGCCTTGACGCTCCCCAAAGTTCAGGTGAACGCATTCTGCATTACCAGAGGGAAGCAGAGTGGGCAGGGTTTACCTCGGGGTAGAGAAGCCTGTTCACGGGTCGGGGCGGGATTGACTGTGGATAGTTAGCTGGGATAGGTAAGGCGAACACGAATTCAACACTTCTCACTAAGGGCCACACCTGTAGTCACTGCCTGAGGCTGCTTTCTGGGTACAAACAACCACAGGATAGAGCAGAAAAGAAAGGGGGTGGGGCGGGAGGTGCAAAAGGGAAGTGATGACATTATCTTCCAAGTTCCATGAGGTTAGTTGCTATGTCTCCCTCCGTTTGAAGACAAAAACAATGACTCAGATGGAGACTTGCCTTTAAAATAAATTTCTGTTACAGCGTTCAATGAACTATCAGGGACAGGTATTTGCTCCCTAAATTAAGGTAGTATAGTTCACAATTTCAATAAGATAATACGCAACTCTAAAAGTGACTACACAGCGTTCTTTTACACAAGGTAAGTTTGCTAGCTTTATCAAACAAAGACCCTTGAAGAGTCAAGAAAAACTAAAATTGATATATAAGGAATCAATTTAGTTTAAAAACAATCTTTTCTTTCTTCACTTTCTGAGAAACAAATAGTATTTTTAACAGTGGGCCCTGGTCTTCCTTCAAGATAAGGAAAAATAACATTCATACAGCCTCACAAATCGAAATCTACCTTCCAGTGAGAGTTCATGGCCCGTGTCTATAAACTTTCTGAAACTATATGAAAATATTAGCCTTCAATGCATTTCCATGTATTTTTTCCTGATAGAATATTCATAATTTTTTTACCAGATTCTCAAAGAATGCAATGCTCCGAAATAACTAAAATCCTGAAGCAATCCCCAGAGGAGGCCACTGCCATTACACTGAACTAGATCACATTGGAGGCTCTCTTTGCTGATCTCCTGCTGGAGAGAACCAGGCGTTCCCTCTCCCCTGGGGGGGGGGGGGGGGGGCGCTACTTTGTCTCAAAAAGCAGGAAGCGGCTCCACCCCATCTCTCTCTCACAGCTGCCAGGCACACGGAACAATTAGAGGGTAAGAGTGGCCTCTCTGTCTTCTCCTCTCTTGCAAAAAACATTTAAGTCCTGGGCCCTGGGTCTACCTACGACAGGGTCGTAGTGATAGAACAAGACCCTTCAAGCCGCTGGTCAGAATCTGATTTCCAGGACCCAGCTCTCCCTGAAGATGGGCTCTCGGATTTGGCCTCCAACCCTCACCGCATTCTCTAATGCAACTCCAGCTGATAGCCACACCTCGGAGAATAATTGGACCTCCATGATACTGTTGATTCCCTGTTGGCTCCAGTGACGCATTTTTACTAGTTAGAACCTAGAAGGCTGGATGACTGGCTACTATCTGGGACTCCAGAGCTCCAGTAGGAACCTCTAGGGAAACCTTTGCAATTCACACGGTATTTTTACATCTATTATCTCCTTTACTTCTTGCAATAACTCTGAAATTTAGGTTATTTTATGTATGAAAAATGTTCAAGTTTAGGTAGCTGCTCAATTGTAAGGCTGCGGTTCAAGTGCAGATCATTCGACTCCAAATGTGTTGCTCTTTAAAACTTCTACCCCAACAGATAGCCCAAGGATCATTCTGCTAAGCACAGTGCGTGCCCCTGTGGTCCATTCAGATATCAGATCTGATGAGAACCTGACATCCTTCTGGGAAAGCTTTTTAAGGGGCTCCCCTTTCAGGAGCCCCTCTCTCCCTGATACTTTGATAAACCGCATTGTCTTCCTTATAATCATCCCTATCATTTCTGTGATCTTAACGGATAGACACTAAGTGAATATTTAAATCAGCAAAATATAGGGAAGTAGCAATGAGAGAAAAGGGGTAACCATACTACTGATGCCGTAATTCCTACATGTAAGTGCCAGAGAACACAACTAAAGTACTAATTGCCCTCTAACCACGTAATATTGAATTTCTATTAATGTCTCTTTGGTTATGAGAAGCAAGCTGTATGTTCTAAGGGTCTCTGAGGGTAATGGTGAGATCAGGCCCCACAAAAATGGGGCCGCCCTTTACTATTCTTTCAGTTACACATTCGGTCGTCAATATTCCCACTGGGAGCCTTTCATATTCAGCACCCTCATGTCTGTCTGTGCCACCGTCTCTCAGACCACTCACTGCACCCAGGGCTCTTCCTGCTTCTCTCCTGCCATCCCTCAACTCGATGTCCCGTTCACGGAGACACCTGGCCTTTCAGTTGGCTGCTCTCATAGGCTGCTTCTTGTAAGAATATTACAAAGGAAGACAAGAGGAACTAGACCGTTACCTAGGCTAGAGAAATTGGTGTATAATTAGGATGTAAAACAGGGGGTTAATTTGTAATTAAGAATATAGGCTTTGGTGACAGATGTATGGATGTTTAAATATTCAAGTCCCACCTCCGCCCCCCATGTATTTGGAGCATATCTCTTAAACTGGCTGAGCATCAGTTTCCTCACTTGTCAACATGGGAACAATAACGCCTGCTTCCTCTGGGTGCTGTGGGATTAAAAGAAACAATAAGTGCAAAATGATTTCACAATGTGTGTGAGATAACAGGTGTTTAATAAAGGATAATATAATTAGTACTATATTCAATGAAGATTTCCCTAGCCCAAAGCGAATCTTCCTAAATCTTACAACCTTTGGCTTATGCTAACAATTGCTATTTTATAATCATTTATTTTGGTTATTGGTGTTCATGTACCACCTTATCTACAGTTTTTAAAACTTCTTCAAGGAAGACCTTGTACCTTACACATCTTGGCATCTTCCCTAATGCTCTGCAATAATTTACATGAGGTGTGTGTCCCCACTGTATTTGTTAAAAGATGGAAGAATTTGCCCTTAATACCATGTCCTCACTGTAGGAGTGATTTCATTATTTAGCTATGATGTGCGCCCTTTCCATTCAAAGTGGACGCCCCTGATTCGCCTGCAATGGACGGCATGTGCCCCATGCCCTGTGCCATGCTGACGGTCTCCCCGCTTTACTGCAGAGTTTCAGGACAAACGAAATGGAGGGGCGGAGCCCTGGTCAGGCTGAGCTCTGTGGGGAGAACAGCATGAACGCATGGACCACATTCAGCCTTTTCCTCATCAGTGTTCTGTTCTAAGCATCCAACCGAGAGGGATGGTGGCTTCTGGATTAGAAGACCACTGGTCTGGGGAGGGGCACTTTACAACATTTCACAACGTAGCAGTACTGAGTAGTTACTTAAGTTTGTAAAGAAGGAGTGGGATCAACAGAAAGAAAAAGAGAAAAAAAACACTTCTCTTGGTCATAGATCATCCAATGAGCACACTTTGAGTTAGGAGCCCTGCCTTTGCAACAAAACACAGTTAAAATCTTCAGGGGTGAAGGTAGAAAACCATCTGTTCTTAATGACAGTCAATGTGAATATGGCTTTTCCAAAATGTACATTTGATCAGATTGCCCGTGGCCCAAAAGGGCACTAAAATTTAAAATGAAATTTTATTAGGGTAGAGATTCATAAACAAGAAAGTGCTTTTATGAGACTAATCCAAGGAAGATACAGTCTATCCAACCAGAAAAAAATATATACTTAAAAAAATTTAACTGCTAATGAATCTCAGGTTTTTATTGGGTGTTGTTTTTTTTTTTTTAAAGTGCCCAGTGACCTTCACAAATAGTCTTCCTAGTGGTTCTGGATGAACTGGTTGTTGGTAATTCCATTTAGCATGTCCTGAAGAAGAGTCTCCAAGACAGTCTGACCTGATTAAAAATCAGGGATAATAAATGTCCTCAAGTTGCAGGAAACCTCGCAGAATGTGCTTGGTGTGCGGCGAAAATCCTATGTTTTGTAAATAACCTCCCCCAAGTCTAATCTGAAAGTGCTCTCTCCTGATTCCATCAATAAGGTTACTATGTGACTTTAAAAAATTCCACTGCTCTAGGAAAACTTCTGTTTCCTTTTATGCCCAGATTTAGCAGGTTTTTTCAAAGCCCTTCTTATTAAGAAAAGTTGTGGCTGGAAAAATGGATAAGTAGCTACAACTATTCCAGGAAGCAATAAATATTCTGGTTTAAGCCATTTGAGAAATTCTCCTCTCCTTTATTGTCTCCCAGGACCCACCTACAACCGGGCGCTACCCTCCCAAAGTGAAGTGGATGGTCCTAAATGATCATAGGTGGGTTTTGAAAAATAAACACAAAATTAGTTTCACACCTACTTAGACAGCTTAGAATTTTAATGTGTGAAGTATGCCAGGACTCTGCAGTGAAATAAAGCTTTGCATTCAAACTAATGTCAGCCAATCAGAAAACAGTACAGAGTGCTGCCCATTTCATAATTAGGGAGCATTAGTCCAAGTTCTGGATTTTACTTATTAATGAATAAAGCATTTCTTGACCCAGTTTTGCCATTTATTCATGAGAATCTTGTTTTCAAAAAGTGTTAAAATAGCACAAAGTCCCTGGTTTATGCCCACCAAATACAAGAAATTCAAAGCGAATCCTCGGAACTATTTGTGTCCAGTGTTGCCGCAAACATTCTATGTAAAACTGCGCCCTGTTCGAGGACAACATGGAGTAACGAGACTGTGGTAGGCGTTCCTGCAAGCTTGGCTTTTCCAGCTTCAAGGCTTTAAGCTGTCTGTGCACACATTTTCCATTGCGTTTCTCTTTCTGCCATGGCCTTATTTCAGTCTTGCTTGCCTGTCCTTAGTTATACCTTTGACATCCACAGGACTTTGTCAGACAGGCAGGAGCAATGGCGACTTTGATTAACCAAAAGTCCCTTGAGGGTGAGAACTCTCAGATGCCAGAGGTGAAAACAGTTACAAACCTCCTCTTCTTCCTCCTTCCCCAAACTCCTTTCTCTGGAACCATTCTCAGACACACTGGATATTGAGAAAATGTTCTTAGTGAAAAGAAAACAATATCCAACAACAACTGAAATATGATTCAGGAGACTGTCCTTCCTGTTTCCCTCCCTGGAATGCCAGCCAACCCTCTCCATCTAGATAGTTAAACCCCTACTCAGCCTGCAAATGCCATTTGTATGCCACCTCTTCTGGCAGGTTATCCCTGTCATTAGGTCCCAGTTTCCCCCAGTAGGAAGATTCAGATCTTGAAGGCCAACTCTAGTTCTGACATGCTGGCTCTTGTACCTTCTGCAGTACACTGTGATCTTCCAGCTCTGAACTTCAGGAATATTCTTTCATCCCCCTCATGTGGGGCTTAGCATGTACTGACTTATGCTACTCCAAGTCCCAGCTTTACTACACCCTAGTTGTGAGACTTTGAGAAAGATATCTCATGTCTAAGCCTCAGTTTCCTCACCCATCTAAATGTGGATCATAATGGTATGCAACACACGTTATAGAGTTGTTTCAAAAATTACCAAACACAGAAAGAACTCACTACAGTGGCTGACAATTAGTAAGTGCTCAATAAATATTAGCTAGAGCTTTATTATTTTTTTTAAATGTATAAGGTCCCTGTCTTCCCTAACAGGATCATAAGCTACTTGAGGTTGAGAAAGCATGATATATTGATTGTATACCTCCCCTCGCTTATTACAATGCCCTAAAAATAATAAAAATTCAACAGTTTTGTTGGTTGCTTGGTTATTACAGCTTTTGGTCTGATTTTCAGTCATTAACCATTCTGTGTTTATAGTTTTTCTATTTATAAAGATTGACTTCTGCCAATTCAAGCTTTAAAACTGTATGAAGGTAATGATTCATGACAAAATTCTAAATCGATTACAATTCCATTACTATCTACATAATTTCAGAAGATCAGCCTAAAAGCAAGAGTGTGTCATTATTGGGCTGGGCCTGTCCTGCTCAGAATTCACACACCCAAGTAAGGCTGAGCTGAACAGAAGTGGAAGCCAGCCCAGTCGGAAGCCGTTGCAGTCTTCCATTATGTTGAATTGTCTAGTGCATATGGGTATATTTGTGTTTATGTTTATCTTTGTTTTTTGTTTCTGAGAGAAGGAAGGAGGAAGGGATGGAGAGAGCATGGGAAGAGGAAAGACATGTAAAGAAAAAGGAAGCAGGGAAGGAAAAAGAAAGCTAAGGACAGAGAAGAGGAAGATGGAGGTAAGACTTTTCTTCAAGAGGTAGAGTAAAAGGGAGGGACTTGTGAGGAAGAAATGGGGAGGTAAAGAGAGGAGAAAGACTATTGTGGTTTGAAAGCTGTGGGAAAAACTCGATGTCCAAGTCTACATGTGCAGCCTGTTTACGTGGCCTCCAAAATGTTAACAGGAGGCATGGGAACAACTTAATGAGGGTGTCACTTTGAAGCTGAGACTTGGGCAACTCTATCATTGGATTACTTTCTTCATTTGATACAGATTTCCCTTGCGGAAGAGAAGATGATGGGTCCTCGGACAAAGGGAACCACATCAAGTCATTATTTCCAGTCCGACTGTTGGCAGAGGCTTCTTCACGATTCTGAAGAGAGTGTGTATGTCATGCCACAGACACTTGTTTTTGAAAGGTTTTTTCCCACCAAGTGCCTTTTTCCCCCTCCCACGTGTCAGAGATTTCTAAAATTTCAAGTTCCGCAAGGAAAAAGAAAGGGGCTGCAGTGCCATCCCCCTGGCTGAACGTGCCCCCAGAAGAACCAGCATTATTTCACAAGGAGCTTTCAGCAGTCTACACCAATTTCTTCTGGGTTTCTGAATAGTTTGCCTTTCAGTTGACTTAACCAAACCATGGCCCCACTGGGGAAACCAATCAGACACCAAGCTTAAAACCCCCAAAGTAATATGAATGGCCTTCTGTGAATCCAAGGTAAAGGGCGGTGTTGTTAGGAGTTACTCAACCTTCCAGGCAGATCTGAGTATGTAGAAATTGATTAACACACCCAAGTTCCATTCCACCTACATTTTAGGAAAACACTCCTTTGCACCTACATAGGCTGCTTATCTCTGTGGGCTACAGGGATTTTCCGTGAAGATTCAATCCTGTTTTGTAGGGGAGACACTTGAAAAGTTCCCTGTAAGATATAATTTTCAAAGTCAGAACTATCATGGGTGGGATTTGGGGATTTTTTTTTTTTTTAATTGCAAATGTAATCAGCAAGTCTAGCCGTGGCTGCCTCTCTGACAGGCGCTCAGATGCACTGGAATGCCTCAGCTCCCACAAGGGAAGAAATCATTTCCTGTGAATTCCACGTCCTGCAGGTTACTGAAACGTGGCCATTTCCTTGTTGCTGTGCACCCTCCCGCGCTCCCTCTCCAAGGGCTCCGTTCCCCCGCTGCGTAGCTGTGGACATCCCTGGCCCGTTTCCATGGAAGCACATAGCAGGAGACTCTTGTGCCTGGGTCCTGGCCCAAGAACTTTCACTCTTCGAAGACATATTGGCCTGTAGAATTTCAGTGTTATTTGAAAACAGATACTTCATTTTTCAAGGAGTTCTCTTGTGAAAGGTGCAGCTATTGGAATGATTTAAGGCATGCCCTATCGCAAGATGGAAAAACAGAAATCTATGAGGGTTAGAAAAGGAGGAATTCGTGTAAACTTCCCCATGCATGTGTTTATTGCATGGCTATGAAACCCTCTGACATTCTGAAACCAGGACTATTAGAGACACTGTGGTGTCAGGGAGTCAGGGGGCTTAAGTTTAAATCACAACGCTGCCACTGCTGGCTGTATACCTTGGGTAAGTTTCTTGACTTTTCTGAGTATCAGTTTCATTTGTATAATATAGATTAAAAAAAAAAAAACACCAACAAAAAACTACTCCTACCATATATATAGAGGCCTAGCATAAAGGAATCAGTCAACATGTAATAGTCGTTCCTGATGTAACATCAAAGTGGTTAAAGGACTTGATATCAAAAGAGCCATTATGGGCACTAAAATTCACGTTTCCTAACTTGTTCAATGACCTGTTAAACTAAGTGGCTGTCTTTCTCCAAAGACTTTTTTTTTTTTAAGTTAATTCTCATGTCATGTTACAGTCGCTTGGCTAAAGAATGTAATTCTTCCCCCCCAGGACAGGCGTGTTCTGATGCATATATGTTCATTTGGGAAAGTTCATTTCTTTAAAGTTTTTATCTGCCATCGTCCCTGCCCTCACTTGCTCCTTGAGCCCTTCAGTCCAGCCTTCACAGCCGGTTATTTAATTCCCCAACAAGATCCATCCCTGACTCTTCTTTAAGCCCTATTCTTCCTTCAAAGTTCCGGGCAAGACCTTTACCACACACTCCTTATTAATACCACCGTCCTTGTTTCCTGTGAACTGAATAGACTATAGGGCCTGTGAGAAATTTTTATTTAATTATATCTTATCTCATTATTCTTTTTGGTTCATGTATTAACTTTATCTCCAGCTAAATAGAGTTCTTTGAGCACAAAGCCCATTTCCTGTCGTCTACCCCAATAATTGCCAAACTAGCCTTCAATACAGAACAGGTGCTCAATACATACTTCTTTTTATTGAATTAAAGATTAATAATTAATAGATAATTGATGTAGTTTTATCACAATCGCCTTTTACCTTTCCATCAACCACCTCCACAGAATGTCTATAAATGGGACGTCAGCCACGGCAATATATTGACTGGCTCCTCTCTCTCTCAGGTCTACCTTTGACCAATAGTTAATATCTTTCCCAGCATCAGCAACAGTGTGACTCCAGAATGTTTCCAGTTTCTCAGCAAGCAACCAGAACTGATGTTTCCTTCAGTTTGGTTCCTACTGAGAGGATAGGTGGCAGCCAGACACAAGTATGTGATTTTTACTGTAAAAAAAAATAGAAGGAGCCAACGTGAAATGTTATGAAGGCTCAGCGTAGATGGCTTGGAACTTCACATAATATGATGCATCTGTAGAATTCACAGGAGTAAGAAGCATCAGTAGGTCAACCTGGGATACAAATTAAGTGTGGGCAAGGAGGACAGTGCACTTATTACAGTCCTAAATTACCTAAAGTGAGTGTGCCACCGAATAAGTCATTCCCTTTACCCAGCAAAACTCCTTACACGAGTTCCATTATCCCTATTGTCAACGCTTTCTCTCTTCCTTTTCTATCCTGAGAAACGTCAGTTGCGCTTCTGTGCCGCCACTGCCACAGAACAGCAACGCGTCCCACACCGCCACAGCCAAACCACAGACTTCAGTCCTCATCTTTCAGGGCCTCACCTTTCTGTCGGCAACACCTGGTCCAGCACATCTGTCGTTAGTTTTTGAAACACTGGGGACGTTGTTTGCAATTCTCCACCGTCCTCTGCTGGTCCTTCTTTACCTTCTTTAACCCCTAACACTGTAGTTGTAAGTGCCTCGCTCGGTCTTTGGACTGTGTCTCTTTTCTATTTATACTCATGCTTGGTGGTTTCCTTTCGTTCCATGCCTGTAACTATCATCTTTGTATCAGCTACTTCCAAACTTATATATCCAGTCTGCACCTCTCCCCTGAACTCCAGGCTATATATTCAGCTACTTACTCAACATCCCAACCAAAGGTTATCTCTACTTTCACCTAAATAAAACCTAACACTTGTGTTTTTTTTTTTAACCTACAAATGTGTAGATGGCAACTACACATTTGCAGGTTTGTCTACACATTTGTCTGGTTTCCCAGGCCAGTAACTCTAGAGCCATCTTTCTTTCTCCCACACTACATACCCAATACCTCAGGAAATCCTATTGACTCTGCCTCAAAAGGCACAAAAATCCAGTGGCACCTCATCAACTCTCTCTAGTGTGATTTCTCACATAGATGAGAGAAATTGCCTCTCAGCTGTTTTTTTCCACTCTTACTTGCTGCCTCCTCAACAGACACTTCTTATTGCAGCAAATTCTACCAACCATCTGCTCAAAACCCTGGTGGCTTCCCATCTCATTCAGACCAATGCCAACATCTTTCCAATGACCTGCAAGGCCCTAAGGCATCTTGCCTCTGGCTAGCTCTGTATTCTAATCTCACGCCCCTCCCTGCCCATCGCAGACTGTCCTTGCGAGTTCTTAAACTCACCACTGTGCTCTGACCTCAGGACCTTTGCACTTACTGTTCATCCATCCTGAAATGTTTCTGGAATGTTCTTTTGCCAGATGTTTACAGAGATTGCTTCCTATGTCTCTGCTTAAATGCCACACTATCAGAGAGGTTTTCCATATGGACCTTGTCGTGAAAAGCATAGAACTAATCCCACCTGCAACACTCCTTTAATCTACTCCTGGTTTTATAGCAGCAATCACCACTTGCTATGTTTTATGTTCATTTTTTTATGTCTTTACAGCCTTTCCCCCTTAGAATTAAGCTCACTGAGAGCAGAGATGTTTGTTCTCCATTATATTCCCAGCACTTAAAACTGTGCCCAGCACAGAGAAATGTGTTTAATGATTAAACAAATGAATGAAAAGATATGCGCATTTTAAAATGCGTATTACAAAAATTTAAAAACATAAAAATTAAAGGAAATAGTTTAAAGCATCCTCATTTATTTATTAGTGAATTTCAACAATTATTAATATATAGTCCATCTTGTTTGATTCTTCCCACTCAACTATCCTCCAGCCACTTCATACTGCAGAGTTTAAAGGCAAAGCCCAAATGTCATTTCATCTGCAAATTATATGTGTACTTTTAATTGTCCTCCAAAAATGTATGGAATTTATACTTACAAAGTGGTGTTTCAAATGCCCATTTCCTCATCTCTTATTCATGCTAACAGATGTAATTACATAAAAATAACCTACTACTTTTATTGGTAAATTCTTTCATTTTTAAGTTAAAAAGAAAAATAGAGGGAAAGTTCTTGAGGTCTGTGATAATGTCCTCTTCTTCCTCTCTGTGACCTTTCATAATTCCAGTATAGTTATAGACAAAAATGTATTAAACTATATATTTCTTTCCTTCTTGTTTTAAAAGCTTGTTCATGTAATTATGCATAATAGCTTGTATAATTATAAGATCAGAGCCCTATCTTAATCATCTCAGCACATCCTGTTAGAAGCAACATAATTTTGGGGAAAATAAAAATCCTTTGATTGTAACAGGATGAGAAGAGGGCCTGGAGTGAAGAGAGCAATTGCTAAGGAAAGTTTTTTGCCCCTACCAGTATCTTTTCCCATTGGTCACTTCTGCTGATAACCTTATTTAAAAAAAAAAAAAAAAAAAAAAAAAAAAACCTTTCCAGAGACTTTGCTCAATCTTTGAAGCCATCTTCCAATTCTGGACGGAGAAAGCCAGGCCAGTCC
The DNA here is from genome assembly GCF_021234165.1 of Pteronotus mesoamericanus. Classification (NCBI taxonomy): domain Eukaryota; kingdom Metazoa; phylum Chordata; class Mammalia; order Chiroptera; family Mormoopidae; genus Pteronotus; species Pteronotus mesoamericanus. Next base: position 33,627,070 of record NW_026555285.1, on the reverse strand, counting down.
AAAGCGCCCCTGGGCCCCTCGGTCTGCTGCGGACTTGGAGACAGATTGCATCCTGGCGGGGCTGGGAGGGCGCAGGTCGGCGGTTCTGGCAGTGGCACAGAAGGGCTCTGTGGCTCGCTCTGGAGAAAGCCTTCTGTTCTCCTAAGTGCTCGCATATTAAGCATCTACTGCGTGGAATAGGATGGGGAGGGGTTTGGAAAAGAAAATGTGAAGACAAATGGGGATATTTAAAAGCAGAAAAGAAAATCCAGTGCTCAGAACAGCATTCTTTAACTTAGACTAGCTATAAATTTTCTCTCTTGTTGATTTCCTGTCTTGGAAAGAACCCATTAATGAAAAAAAAAAAAAAAAAGAAAGAGAAAGAAAGAAAGAAAAAGAGAAAGGTACAGGCTGGAAGCTCAACTGTGATTTCTTTTTTCTTAATGGTAAACCTGGTACCATTCATATGTGTAAAATGTGAGAGATCTGAACATCTCATTTTGTCATTTTACCAAAAAGCCTGAACAACCTACTGAAACGACTCAAAAATAAATTTACAATCTGGGTGGAGGTTGAGGAAGTACTTTTCTTGCCTTTCCCCCTACTTGCTTACCAGTGGAGCCTGAAGCTTCTCCGTCTGTCGTCACCTTTAACTCCATGTTTTCCCTGCCAAGTTCTGATGGCCGAAGTTCCGGTTAGATTGAGGATAGGATAAATCTTCGTTGTAATTTACTTGAGATCCCACCCAACTAGATTTCTGGCTGAGAAATTTATAGCTTCTCTTCATTGAAGGATATAACAACAGGTCAACAATTTTCACACCCCACACGACTGGACGTTCATTAGACCATGAGTGTGGCTCACTTATTCATCAATATGCAAATTCCTTTGGAGGGGAAGGATGGAAGGGGAAGTCTGCTAGGAATGAGGTCCCCTCATGGAGATCTTTTCTGGAGTTTCCTGAGAGGCGTCTTGGTGTTTCCCAGCAGCTTCCCCAACTCCCTGTGGCTCCTGCCTTCCCCAGTTCTGAGGGGCAGACCCAAAACTGAGCGGCCCTTTGGGGAATGGTCCAGAGGAACCTCCACACTCTTTCCCAGTAACTGCCATCCAAAATTCTCAGATTGACCTTCTAGTGCACCTACTAAATACTGTAAGTGACAGACTGCTGGCCATTCTCTCAACACCCTACACTTAGGCAGGATGACTACGACTCTACTAACCCAACCTTGGCTCACGGCGAGAACTCACAATCCTCAAAAGAGTATTTTCCTAGACAGGACCAAGTCATCCGAACCCCAACACACTGTTTGGGAACTGCCTGTCTATGAACACAGTCTAGAAGGAAAAGAAAAAAGGAAATAGAAGAAAGATGAGGGAGGGGAGTAAAGAGTGGGGAAGGGAGGGGAAGGAAAAAGCAAGGCGTCTACGTCTGTTTCTTGGAGTCATTTCAGAAACTAAAGATGCTAATGAATGTGAAACGGACTCTTCATCTAATTACTTTGACAGAGGTAGAAAGGTTTCAGCAGTACTTCAAATGACATAGTAGGAATGTTCCTAGAAATCTATTTACTCCTTTAATTTACATAAATTCGTATTTCAAATGTACTGAAAAAATTACCTACTTAAAAAATCCATGTTAGGAATTCATTTAAAAAGTGAAAACTTTGAAATGACAACAACTGCCTATCTTATTTTGTGTTGTTAATGTGGTATTTTCTTTCACAAGTTAAATAAAAAAAAAAAAAACCAGACTAAAAAGTTACATTTAAATAGAACCTGTCTCATAAGGTAAAATAGATCGCTCTGTAGCAAGCAGTTAGACAGGCGTGAGCAGACTAGGAATGGCAGGCCAGGTGCAGAGGTCACCGGCCGGGGTGTCTAGCTGCGGGTGAAACTCTAAGCCCTGCACAACCGCTCCCATAAGCGTTAACCCCTGGAGATAAGGCTTCTGCTGCGCTTCAGCTCCGGGCCCAGAGAAACAGCAGCATCAGATGCAGTGACGCCGTGGCCAACATCAGGACCAGCTGCAATGACTATTGGCCCCTGGCACTGATCAATCAGTGGAGACCACCAGGCCACCAGGGAGGCCCACCTGGGAAGCTGGTGAAAGTTTTATCTCCAGATAAAAGCCCTTGGTAACAGAACCCAGTGCGAGACTCTCTATAGAATACGCTAGCCCGTTTCCCCACCTCCTTCTTTCCCCCTTGTACTACCCCGCCTCTGGAGGGCACCCAAATCTCCCCTCCTCTTCTTCCCCGAGGCACATTTTCTTTGTTCCTTGCCTCTCTTTCTCCTAAGCGCCAATGGCCCATCTTTTGCCTCTATAACTTGTTTCCTGAGCCCACTTCTATACGGCTCACTTCTTCTGCCTCTGTGACTTTCTAAATAAACTATCTTTTACAGTTTGAGTGTTGGCTCTGAATTCTTTCTTAGCCAGAACTGTAGTATCAAGGTTGCTGAACCGAGGTCTGGCCTAACTAGTCACTTATCCACTGCTAACAATTCTATTCAGTCTTTAAAATAGCCTTTCAGCTGCCAGATGGGAGGATGGGTGAAAAGAGGAAGGGATTAAGAAGTGCAAATCGCCAATTACAAAAACAGTCACAGAAACGTCCAGTTTTTGACTGTTATAAGGAAAATTTCAGAAATAAACAAATAGTTATATATTAATATATATTTCTTAACATATATATATGTGTGTTATAATCATGAAGCCATTCCTTCGTGGCTTCTTGGTGGTACGATGAGGAGCAGGATTAGCCCAGGTTAACTCTCATGTACCTATTGGAGCTCCCCATTACATCCATTACTTTTCCGGACATGTTCTTTCCTGACTGAGTCCCAATGTGCCCTCTCTCATTTCTTTCAACTTCACTATCTTCAATGTATCTCCCACCTTCCTAAGATTCGCATTGGATTTTGTTTCTGATACTATTTCAGTTTTACTAACCTTTTTATCTCACATGCAGTGACAAAATATAATTTTCATAACTTAAGAACTGATTCATAGAAATGTAAAATGAACACGTGCAAGCTTTATTTAACGCATTAATTATTAAAGACACCACTAGAATGTAAAGTTGTTTCAGGAAAGACAACTTTGAGGAGCTACTTATAGGCAACTTGAAAAACTAGAAGGCATGTGAGAGTAATACTGCTAGCTTGACACAAAACTGGCTAATGTCCTGCCAGGGAATAAACCATTGTGCATCTCTTTTACCAGAGAGAAACCACTTGCATCTCTATTAAACAGAAACTGCATGTGATATGTAACTCCACAGTATCTGAGCACTGATCAATAATAAATTTTAGAGTTAATACATTCAATAATTTGGGGATGAGCCTCAAAAATGCTATTAAAAGATAATGCAGCCATTCTCTGGACCTTATTTAAACGGTTTGGATAATTTTTTAAAGTAGAAATGCAAGTCCTGTTACTCTGTTATTTGAATCCAGTTTATAAAATCTCTGACAATACTTAAGAATGGTTAATAGAACATGTGTTTGTCATTAGTTGAGGTATCAGTGCACCATATGTACTTTTTAACAGAAACGAAGTAGGAAACACATTCAACTGGAAATATTCACTGAAGGACACATCTGTGGTGCCCAGCAGTGAGAATCACCAGATTGGAGCCCTCAGGGAAAACCATTAAGACAGAACATGTGAAAAATCAGGAACCATGCGTGATATGGATCATGACAAGTGGGAGGTTGGGAAGCTGACTTAAAAATTGAGATCGAGGAGCATGAAGGGTTGGGGAACCAGAAAGCAAAGCTCGGGGCTACAATAAATCAGATGTCATTAGCCAAGATCTTAATGAGCCAACAGGCCCGAAAGGTCAGGACAGATGAGGTAGTCAGATAGACTAAATCAAGGGCACAACCTGAGAAACATGAGAGCTCTGACCTTAGGCTGTACTCAACACTCGCCATCTACCCACGTGAGGCAGATTGCTTAACACTGGGGCAGGAGGCTTCCACCCAGGGCGAGGGTTGCCCAGCTGTGGTGGGGCTTCTACCCGCTCCGCTGTTTCAAAACTACAGATGCATTTAACAGCAAAAAGAAATAAAGAAGAAAGATAGAAAAATAATATTCCCATGTTTCTAGGGTCCTGATCAAGTGTTCTGTTACTTTTTTAAATGAAATTGCCTCTAAGAGAAAAAACACGAAAACGAGGCTAAGGCCTCTAGAAACCAGAAACTGATTCTTGATTTTTGAATTATTCCTCCATTTCTGTTTGACCCCACTGACTTATTTCCCTGATATTAGGGAAAGTATAACTCCTATGTTTGCATAAATCAGAATCTTAAATCTCCTTTGCATCGATGAGTAGAGGTGATGTGAAAATTAATCAGTGAAATTAATCAGTGTAGGAAGTTAACATGAAGATGAGGATCTTTTGAAGTGGCTGCTCAGAACATAACCATTTTCTTCTAAGAGTTACGTGCCCCTCAGTACACAAAAGAGTTGCCTTGGCTGCCATGTTGATAGCATACATTCCTACCCCTTTGGCAAAGCTGGTTGAACCTGGAGGGGGGTAACCTAACACAGGTTGGGCCAATCAACGTTTCTCTCTTGAGAAGTTGAAATTGCAATATAGGGATGCTAATCACTCTCTGTTAGTTGCTCAAACGGAGGGTATGCAAATGAAGGCACTATCGGAGAGTTATCTTTTTCCATGTTGCTGTCTAATATGATAGACACTAGCCACATGTGGCTATTTAAATTTAAGTTTAAATTAAGTAAAATTAAAAATTCAGTTCTTAGTCACCCCAGCCCTCTTTCAAGTGGTCAACAGTCAACTACACCCAGTCACTACCATATTTAACAGTTCACATACCGGGTATTTTTATCACTGAAGTTTTTTGAACAGCCCTGATTTACCACATGTTCGGAGAGGCAGGGAGCACCTGTGTGCAGAGACAGGGGAAGATAGTAGGTGGGTTGACAGAAGTAGAACCAAGAGACAGAGAAAAGTTAGGAGCTTAGCTGCCTCTATTTTCTAGGCCTTTGTTCGAGTCTTGAGTGAGACAACTTTCTCTTGCCTTTAAACTCCATGGTATGTGTATGTATCCCTATAATATATTTTCCCATCTCATCTAAGCTAGTTTGTTTAGAATGCTTTACCTACAACTCAAAGGTGCTTAATACAGTCTGAATCATTTTAACGCTCCCCATTTTCTATCTCAGCACACTGTGGCACCAAATTACTTGGATAGTTATTGCTATTTTTCCCTTAATTTTTAATCTGTAGTATGAAGGGGTGTTTTTTTCCACTTATCAGGTTTTTTTACACTTATGCAGTAAAAATTTCAAAAATTTACTCGGCAGAGGATATTCTTAATTTTAAACCCTTAAATAATAGAGTCCAGGATAATTCATTCATATAACCTGTGGGTAAAGCTTGGCTGGGGCAGAGGTGTCAGGTATAGAGTCAATTGGAGGGTGACTTGTTTATTTCCTCTAACCAGAAAAGAACTAGATAAAGGGGCTCACAGGTAGAAAGGAAAAACTACCAAAAGTACCATAAACTTCAAGCTTATGACATACAAATTACCTCAGGAGAAGAGCGCAAGGAACTAAATTTGTTCCCTTAGGAGCTTAGGAGCTGCCTCAGAAAGATTTTAGTACTACTTAGTGTCTTCTGCTAAAACTTTTTGGGAGAGAAATAGTAGCCTTGTGTCTGCCGACATAATGTGACTACACATAGGCTTGCAAAGCAAGAGCAATCTTGACCTGGAGCAGGCAGAACACCTTTGATCTTCACCAGCCACAGTAGCTGCCTGAGATTATCTTAAATGCTGACCAGAGAGAGAGTGTCCCTTCGAGCTAGGCGAACTCCACTCCCTGCCCTGTGCAGTGATCCCTCACAGGCGAACGGGCTGCTGTGAGAAGCGAGTCAAGTCCACGGGTGGCAGGGAGAGGAATTTGTGGCAGAGAAAGAAAGAGTTTGCCACCTGAAACAGCCTGCTGTCCAAGGGAGTGGATCACCTTCTTTGGGTGGAGGGGTCTGTGATCCAGAAATGTAAAGGGAAAAAGAACCAACATTAGAAAATGAGGGTAGTAAGAAGAACCTGAATATAAAAAAGAGGAAATATCAAAGCTAGATTCTGCAAAAGAAAAAATCCGGAAAGAAAAAACAAATAAATCCAGAAAAGAGACCCAGCAAGGACTTTAAGGAGATGCCTCATAGAGGCTTAAAAGTTGTTTCATGTGAGATGCTCACTATGAATACTCATTGCAACTTCTCTCCTATAAAATTTTAGTAGTGTTCGCTCTCCCAAATGATAAAGACCTCTCTTGCTGGATGGAGATGAACTAGCCTGATGCATTCATGAGAGGTGGGCCAATAACAAATATCTCAGTAGGAGGGAATGCGACATAACCCTTCTTCATAATCAATGCATAACTTGTAAATCTTGTGAAGCTATTTAATCTGATAAAATTACATTTCGGCCAAAAAACAGTCTCAGGACCAAAGTATAAAGTGGGGGTAAATTGGGTGAAATGAGATTAGGAAGCTACAATGTGTCTATTTCCATTCTTATAGAAAAAGAACTACACCATCTAAAAATGAAAGAGAAAATAACACAAACTGAATTAAATGTACCGAAACAGTTGTTCTTCAGCTGTAATTAGTCATCAGTTTCATGTCTAACCCTATGCCAGATGTTGCAAGGGATATATCTACATGCACACAAACACAAGCATACTTGTAAATATAAATATTAATATATTTTCCTGTCCTCAAGGAATTAAGATAATTTTAAAATGAAATAAAACACTGTAAAAGAATGAACAAGTTAAATGGCATAATAACGACAAGACTAAATAAAATTTTAAAAAGAGAGGGAAAAAAGTATATGTGTTAGAATGGTGAATTTCAGGAACTTCATGAAGTGGAGGATAGAACCTGTGGAGAAACACCAAATAAACCAGCAACTAAACAAACCTCTCGGAATGGAAGAGTCTGGAGGGGCGGGTGGGTGGCAGTGGGAAATGAATTGGGTAAGGAGATCTAAACCAGTTTACAGGAGGCCTTGAGGGTAAGGCCAAGAAGTTGGAGCTTCCCCTCCTCCTCTTTTCTTCGCTCCTTCTAGCATGTTCTCCTGCTCCCAATCTCTCTCTCTCCCTCTCATTCACAGACCTTACTCCCCATACAAAAGTTAGCAAAATGTATCAGGCTCTAAGTACTGTGAACAGTCATTCAAAGTTTATAGACTAAATCCTGTCTGTGCAAAGATGTGCTGGCTCAGGGAAAGCAGATTTTTCCGGAGGGGTCTCAGGGGTTCTTCAACCAAAAGAACATCACAGGATTTACACGGGTCCTGGCAATTCCTGGATTCCTATTATCTCTCATCCGCTCAACCGCCATGGAGACTCAGAAAGGGAACTTAAGTCACACGAAGGAATTTTCATTTTGAGATTTATTTTAACTAGACTATATTCCTTGTAACCTGCCTTCGATAAATCACCAGGAGGCTAATACTTAACTGATTCTTACCTTTACTTTCACCTGTGAACTTTGATGAGACTTTCTGGGCCTTTGAAAGCCCATTCAGTCCAAAGGGATAATGAATTATGAACATCTTGTCTTATTTACTACTTTCCTCATTATTTTTGGTTTCATGTCTTCCATGTCTGGGATAATTATTGGATAATTTCCCCCTTCTTTCTGGTACATTTAGAGTTCAATCTGAGTGCACACCATCCCTCTTCCCTTGGAAAGAATAACAAGAATGTTCATGTCTTGTTTTAACAAGTGGATGATCTGCCCCAACTTCAGTCAGAACTTCACACTATAAAAAGGAGACCATTATGTTTAACTTTTTGCCCTGTGAGAAAAGCAGGATATGTCAAGCCTCTACTTAAGTTTTTTCTTTCATCCTTATGAGTCCCTCTCATGAGCTAATTTCTTTCATACACTATATAAGCCCCTTAAAGAGCAGTACTGTTCGCTGACAAACACACTGGCACGCAGTTAATCATTAATTTTGCATGGTCCACATCTGCTGTCTGCTGAACTGTACATTGTTTGAGAGACTTCCTCCCATTTGTGTGAATGCTGCTGTGCAGGGTCCGTGTGGGATCTTTATCTAACCTATTATCAGCAGTCCAGACAGAGTCTTACTGCCTCCCTTTAACAAGTCCGAGTTACAGAGTTCACAAGGCTTAAACCTACATGAATACAGTAGTATTTTTTTATGGCAAAACAACAGCTGCAGGAGCAGACTCAGCAACACGCCCTGGCTGAGTATGTGCAGATACTAAAAACAGGTGCACCTTACCACGAAAACTGTGGTGGTGTGTGCCGTAAAAAAAAAAGCAGCAGCAGCAGCAGCAGCATGACATTCGTTTCTTTATCAGATCAGGGTGTAAATAATAATGCATTAGAGGTGCACAAAGGAATTAGAGGTGCACACGGTCCACTGAAATACCAAGGCTTAAAAAAAAAAAATCAGCAAGGACAGAACTTCAAATAGCAAGAGAAAGATTACTTTCATTTTACTGCTCGTGAGAACACTACCTTATGAAAGTCTAAGAAGCCAGCCGTGCACATAATAAAAGTTACTTCTAAAAGGCAAGCAAATGGAATTATATCATCTTTCTTCTCTTTCTTGGACTCGGTCGGGGGTTCCAGTTTTATACCACTTGGGGAAAAGTTGAAATTAGGCTTTGTGTGGGTGGAGGAGAGGCAGATTTGAATGCGATCCTGTTCAAATAATCTCTTCCAGCCTCGCTCTCGGGTGGTACGCGAAGTCTGGAAAGAGTGAGCGGCGGAGCCGGCGCAGGGGCAACACCTCCGCGGCCGCGCTGCCAGCCCGGCTCCAAAGGGAGTGCCCAATAAATGTCAACGTTGTGTGGCTATTTCAACTTGAAAGTACCTTGCACAAGTTTACTTGAAAATTAACACTGCAGTCATACAGAAGGGGGAAAGGAACGCGTGTTGTTTCCAGACATAATTGAGATTGAACTCTAACCAATTCAGAAACAAGCGTTACTTTCCGCGGCCCCGGGAGAAGCCAGCTTGCCTCTGCCAGAAGGGAAGTATTGCAATCGTCAGGAGCACAAAGCGCTCTGTATGCGGCTCGCAGAGAGAAGCAGCCCTGCCATCCGGCCTGGCCATTCATCTTTGTGTGTCCTCATGGCAGAGGGAGTGTGCGCAGCACCCCGCCTCCTAAAAGAGGAGTGAGGCTTCTGGGGTCTATGTGGTCCCCAACGACATCTGAATTTGAGGCACTGCTGACACAGAAAGGGCCCAAAGATCACTTTCAACCTGCCATGTAGACGTGAGTGATGCCGGCCCGTCCCCAAGAGCTCTGAGCATTTACCTGCCCTAGACGGAGCCTGACGTCTCCCACGGGTTCCCAGGGAGGTCAGCGGTGGCCCACTGAGGAAACCAGACGACTTCAAGGGACTTCCGTCAGCCCCACCAGAAGCCCTGACATGTGCGAGCGCTCCTTGGAGGTCTGCCGCCCTTAGAAACAGCCTAGATTTGGAGACCGAGAATTCTCAAGTTATGTAAAGGCTGAGTAAAAATAACAATTCTGCTGCTACATTTTATTATAGAAGTTTCACATTTACTCTCTTGCAACTAAACTCCTGCGGATGTGAGGGTGACAATGTTGCTGATTCACTGGCTGAGGACCCTCTTGTTTTCTGTCTTCAGCGGAGAACCAGGCCTTCGACCTGGGGTGAAATAAGAAATCATGAATGAAGTTTATAGAAAGAATTTTCTCAGGCATAATGGCAACATTTTGGAACTATAACATTCTTAATGGCATAGTTTGTTTGTTTGTTGGTTTCTTTGAAGAGAAAATGTAAAAGTTTTGGGCAAGGGGTTAAGGGGTTTTGTTATTTTAATATGATGTATCCCCTTTCCCAGTTTCATTGGCAAGACAAAGAACTGAAGTTTTCCTATGAAATTGTCAAAAAGATAATTGATCCAAATTAAAATGTTCTGAATATATTAGATAAGATGCTTGCATATTGATACAATATTTAAAAACATTTACAAACATAGACAGAAGCGGGCAGCAGCTGAAGCATGTCCCCCCCATACGAGCAGCCGCAGTGAGAGCTCTGGGTGAGGCCCGGAAAACGAGGCACTAAATCTTCCTCAGTCTGGTTGAAGCAGAGGGGTTGTCAGAAGCAGTCAACTTTCAGAAGGCTGAGAGAACAAAGACACCGTAACAAAGAGCGTGGACTTTTCCAGCCAACCACTGTGCTTTCAGATCTGGCTCTCCACTGGGAACCCTGAGCACGTTGCCTGGACTCTGAAATTTCAGGGGTGTCCACCCCGCAGCCTGGGGACCATATGCGGCTCAGGGTGGCTATGGATGCGGCCCAACACAAAATCGTAAATTTACTTAAAACATTATGAGATTTCCTCTGTGTGGAATTACGTGTTGCAATGTATTTAATGTGTGGCCCAAGACAACTCTTCTCCTTCTAGTGTGGCCCTGAGACGCCAAAAGGTTGGGCGATTTCCTGCATTTTTAACTGCCTGTGTGTGCGTCATGCTGATTAAATTGAACAGTGGATACCTGAAACGTATTATAAGCAAGAATCTTAAATCCAGGACTATGAGGCAAAGATGAGCATATGGAGGCTCCGAAAAAGTGCACAGAAAACACTCAAGAAGTTGTCAGAAACCGTATAAAAGCACCCAGACAACTGGAGATCAAGTGTGGACTTAGTGATCACGACTCACAGCCATTCAAAACTGTGGTGATCAAGAAAAACCATACAAACTGAGGCTGAATGTCACAGTGAACAAACCTTGTATCAGCTCCATCTCAACAGGGCAGAAAGTGGTTTGAAGATGGAACTGAATTGGGCCTGTGTGGCTTTGTAACCAGCAAGACAAAAAGCTGTGCAGATAAAGGGCAAAGAACAAGAATATTCTAAAGAGATTTACCAGCTGCCGTGCACTCTCCAGGGTCATGCCATCCAATCTCATGACTTCGTATTAGTTTCCTATGGCTGCTGTAACAAATTACCACAAACTTACTAGTTTAAATCAACAAAATATTATCATCCTGCAGTTATGGAGGGCAGAAGACTCAGTGGGCTATAAAATCATGGAGTCAGCAGGATGATGCTTCTTCTAGAGGCTTCAGGGGAAGGTCTATTTCTTTGCCATTCCAACCTCTAGAGGCCGCCTCCGTCCCTTGGCTCATAGTCCATTTCTCCACGTTCGAAGCCAGCAGCTTAGCATCTTGCAGTCTCTTTCCCCCTCTGTTTTCTTTCTCTCTCCCTCTCTCACTGTCTGTGACCCTGACTTTCCTACTGTCCTCTTACAAGGACCCTTGTGATTACAATGGACTCAGGGAGATAATCCTGGATAATCTGCCAATCTTAAAATATTTAACTTAATCACACCTGCAAAAGCTCGTTAACCACACCCTAACCTGCTGGGGTATTATCGGAGGCCAATTATGCTGGAGGAAGGGGAATGCCCAACTTCGGTCCACTCTATCCATTGTGTCTCACCCAAGGGGGAAGAAAAAAGTCAGAAACACCTGTGAAGTTCACAGTCCCGAGGCTTGGGCTTATTAAAAACACTGAGGCCTAAGAAAAAAAATCAGAAAGAAATGCTAGAGATTAAAAAACAAACAAACAAACAAAAAAAAAAACACTGTGAAAGAAATAAAGGATGTTTTGATGGGCTTATTAGTAGGCTGGATATGACTGAAGAAGAAATCTCTGAGTTAGAGGATATATGAATAGAACTCTCAAAACCAAAAAAGCAAAGAAAACAAAGACTGAAAAAAAAAAAAACAAAACCCAGAACAAACTGTACAAGGACAAAGGGACAACTACAAAAGCAGTGACATACAAGTAAAGAGACTACCAGGGGAGAAGAAATAAAGAAAGGAACAGGGGAAATATCTGAAACAACAGTGACTGAGAATTTCCATAAATTAGTGTCAGACACAGAACCACAAATCTGGAAAGCTCAGAGAAAAACAAGCAGAATAAATGCCAAAAAACCAAAACCAAAACAAACAAAAACCCCATACACATTACATCTAGGCATATTGTATTGTGGCTTTCAAAATACAGAAAATCAAAGATAAAAAAATACCTGAAAGAAGCCAGTTAAAAACAAAAACAAAAACATCACCGTATTCACAGAGGAACAAAAGTAAATGTTACATCTGATTTATCCTCAGAGCCATGCAAGCAAGAAGAGAGAGGAGTAAACTAAAGTGTTAAGAAGGGGGGGGGGAGGCGGAAATCCCACCAATCTAGCATTCTGTACTCTGTGAAATGATCATTCAAAGGTGAAGGAGAAATAAGGACTTTTTCAGACAAAAAAGGTAATAAATAAATAAGAGAATTTACTGCCAGTTGTCCTGCCTTACAAGAAATGCTAAAGGAAGTCCTTTAGAGAGAAAGAATAATCTAGGTCAGAAACTCAGATCTAGAGAAAGCAAGAAAGAGTATCAAAGGAAGAACAAGTGAAAGTAAAATAAAAACATGCTTTTCTTATTATTAATTGATCTCACAGTTAACAATTTGTTCATAATACCAATAATGTATTTTATCATGTATAATTATGTACCATGTATCATGTATTATGTATTTTATATGTTTGACATATATGTAAGCAGAATATATGAACATACATATTATATGTGGGTATCTATGTGGAGTAAATAACAACAATGATGCAAGGGATGGGAGGGGAAAATTAGGATTATTTTGTTGTTATAAGGTGCTCATACTATCCATGAAGTGGTACAGTGTTATCTGAAAGTGGCCTTAGATTAGCTGTAAATGTATATTGCATAATCTAGGGCAATAACTAAAAAAAGAAGTATAGCTGATATGCTAAGGAGAGAAAATAGATTCATATAAAATGCTCAATAAAAACTATAAAAATAGAAAAAGAGTGGAAGACAAAAATAAGAGAAAAAACAAGGGCAACAAATAGAAAATAAAAATGAATATGGTAAACATTAATCAAACTAAATAATCACTGAGCATCAACGTGTTAAATGTATAATTAAAAAACAGAGATTGTCAGAATGGATCAAAAAAACAGGACACAATCACATGTTATCTGTGAGAAACCCACTTTAAATATAAAGAAACATATAGATTAAAAGTAAATGAATGAAGAGAAATAGACCGTGCTAATACTAATGAACTTAGTCATCCAATAACGTATTCCTTATCTTAACCTAGATTTTTTCATTGGCATCTCGGACTCAACGTGTAAAAAATCAAACTACTGAATTCCACTGAACACGCTACCCACAGCAAAACCCATCCTTCCTGCAGCTTTCTGCTTCTCCATCCACAGCAAGTACATTATATCTAGTGCTCAGACCAAAAATCTTGAAGCCATTCCTGACTCCCTTTCCTCACATTCTAGAACCAAGGGACACGCTCTCTCTCTCTCTCTGCATGTTCTCATAGAGAGTTACATACAAATGTTCATAGGAGCTTTATTTGTAAGGGCTCCCAAATGGAAACACCTCAAATGTTCATCAACAGGTGAATGGATAAATAAAGTGTAGTATATCAGTATAATGAAATACTATTCATCAATAAAAAGGATAGACTACTGGTACACATAACCACATGGACAAATCCCAATAATTATGCTGAGGAAAAGATTAGAGACATAGAAGAGCATATGATATGTTCATTTATATAAAATTTTAGAAATAACCTGTAGTAGCAGTAAGCATATTAACAGCTGCCGAGACACAGAGTTGAGGTCATGGGTATGGCATGAGGGAGAAATTACAAAAGAGCACAAAAAAGCTTTTAGGGGTGATAAGTGTGTTCACTACCTTGATTATGAGGACGGTTTCACAGGTGTATGTATATGTCAAAACTTATCAAATTCTATATACTTTAGATATGTGCGGCTTATTTTATGTTATAGCTCACAGCTCAGTCGAGCTGTTAAAAATATAGCACTGTAATTACTAAAAAAAATGCCTTGTTTTTATAAAATGAGATTGTCTTTTTACACAAGGGAGGGTATTAAAGTGATTCACAATTGAAATGACTGCTGACATTTTGCCAAGAATGTCATCCTTAAAACTGCTGAAAGGGTCACAGTTTTAAATTTGAGATTCTGCCATTTCCTTTTCAGAAAATATAATCTTAATTCAAAGAGGATAAAATGACAAGATTTTTTGTAACTACAGAAAAACTATTCTTTTCAAATTATAGTTTTTATGTAAGTTTTTAGAAGTGAATTACTTTTAAAAGTACTTCTTTTTCCTGAAAAATAACAGAAAATGCAATCTGCAAAAAGATAGAAATTACAAACCTCCCACTGCAAAACTCTTAGAAATTCTGGCTAAAAAACACTTGCATCCATTAAAACCACAACGCAAGCTTGTAAGGAAATGAGGTAGAGCTTTTATACACCAAAAATGACCAAAGAACTAAAAACCAAAGAAGTAACTTTCCAAGCTGAAACTAACTACCCCAGTGGGGTTCTTCATCTCAGTTTTCAAGAGTCCAAATTCTAATGCCAAATCTGTGGACAGAAAATATGGTCTGGGCCTGCAAGGAGCAAGAAACTGTTAAGAACCCCATGTGACGTTAAGACACACAAAGGACTCTATTCTGAGTAGCAATTAAAAAACAATAATTCACCCAATAACACAGAAGACACCCGGAAACCATGTCTACCTCAGTCCAAACTCTGGGTCGGGAAATAAATCCCTGAGAATTTCTCATCATTGGGTGACAACTGCTATGGGTTTGAGACTTGAAATTTTAATATGCATGTGGTCTAGAAATTTTAGCAGGAGAAATTAAAATTAAAAATCAACACAAAATCACTAATAAGCTTGGGATGTCTGGCAAAAACAAACTTAAAACTTCTCCAGGACAGGCTTTTAGACAGGAATGCTCGCAGAGAAGGCCCAGATTGTGATGAATTTGCAACCCAGAATCACAGAATATATGAAAAACCAATGCTGTGAACAAGAGGACAGCAAATCCAGCCATGTTACTGGATCTCCACGCTCATGAAATTCCAATACTGTAAGCCCTAATACGAACTATGAAATGAGTACATGACAGTTTATTAAATACACAATGGAAAGACTTAAAACATTAAAATAATGTATTAAGAAAAGAAAACAGCAAGGTAAATTTGAAAGAGAACCAAATAGAACTTCCAGAAGTTAAAAAAACAAGCAAACAAACCAACGATTGAAATGTAAAAACAAATGAATGGATTAAATATAGGTATGACACAGCTGAAGAGAAAATTGAGATAAATGGTACAGCTGAAGAAATCACTCTTCTTCAGCACAGAAAGTAACATAGATGAAAAATATAAACTATGAGATTTTCTTTTCTTTTTAATTTTTTATTGTATTTTTTCCATTGACACCCAACCGCCTTGTACTTCCTCCCCACCCCCTGCAGCTACCACACTGTTGCTCATGCCCACAAGTCCGTTTTCCTTTTTGCTCAATTCCTCCCCCCTGTAACCTCCCCCCAACTCCCAATATAAGCTACGATGTTTTCAGAACAAGAGAATAGAGAGATGTCAGGGAGGAAATACCTAACAACACAGAAACGAATTTTCCAGGATTTGTAAAAGACATGAATTATCCCATGATTCACTAAACAATGAACTCTGTTTATTCCCAAGCAGGATAGGGGTGGGGAAAAGTAGCCTACAGATGCATTGTCACATGTTTTTTGAGCTACTATAGCTATTGTAATAATCATGTGCATGTTATTTGCCATGTAATCAACTGTGAACCTACTTTTACCCTCCCCCGTGAATGAATTTACTTCACATATACTGCAATGAAATACTAAAGACCAGAGGCAAAAAGACTTAAAAGCAGCCAGAGAGAGAAAGACATATGATCACACGGTTACGACCACATCCAGGAGACAAGTACGAAATAATAAAACCCTCAAATTCTAAGGCAAAGGAGTAAAATAATCAAATTCAATGATGCTCCATACGGCTGGAATCTTTGAAGAAGGAGGTGGTCTAGGTGAGCAACTATTTCAGGTAACTGATATCATCCCTTGATATATTGCAAAGATTTACATTTTGGCTAAGTCTTTATAAAATACATTATGCCAATTTCTGAGTCCATTTTCAAATCATAATAAGAATAATAAACTTTTCCTTGAAATCTCAAGTAATGCACCATAATTGCAATTAAAAACAGCATGAGCAGCAGGGATTTTGGTTCTAGATAACAAACCAAGTACGTAAGTTTTCTCGAAATCACAGTGAAATGTCAGTAAAGATTTATAAAAGGGAATAAATTCACCGCAGTGCTGAGAGAGGCAGGGCATGGCAGACACATACCCATCAACATACCAGAGACATGACAAATTACCAGAAGAGAGAAAACATATGGGAATCTTATTTCCAGTTAGCCAGAGGAGGAAGTAAAAGTCCAGGAAAAGACCAAGCAAATGTGGGAACCTTTCCTCTTGACTCTAAGTGCAAGTGTGGCAGAGCTAGAAATAGGAATGGAAGGCAATACCGTAATCAACATACTGACAAAGGACAATCCAGAAACAGCTGGGCCAGGTCACCTCTACACCCACCTCTCCTCTCCTTCACACGTGCAGAAAACATCGAAGCAGGAGTGTTTGCACTGGGAGGAAGGCAGAGATAAATTTACTAAAGAAACTGTATCATCTCCAGGGCAGGTCATCCCCAGGGTAAAGTTGCTTTTATTTTGACATTTGAGGTGGGAGCAGCTCTACATTGTTGCTTTCTCCCAACAGAGTGTCAGTTAAAGCCCAGCGGCACATCATCATCTATGTCAATTCATTTACATAATTAATAATAATAAGGGGAATTATTTTAGTAATAAGGTAAAAGTATATTTTTTTCTCTTAATAAGGAAAAAACAATTACAGGCTCCAGAGAAGGGGAAAAAACAGCCCAAACAAGAAAATCATTGTCTATATCTAAGCCAGACTTAACTGTGAAATGATTTTGAGTACTTAATGATATAGAAAAGAAGAAAATCCATTTAGTATTGACTGTAATTCTCACTTGAATGGCACAAGTTTTGTGACAATTCAGTTTATTTCTTTATGGTCTAGCTATTAATAATGGTGGCAAATATTTATTGATTTTCATTTTAAAAATAAACCTATAGAAAGACACAGAAGACTAAATGATACTTATAGAGCAAAATAACACATTTCTAAACTTTATCAATGTACAAAGATATGGCTGAGAGATGTAAAGATCTAGAAAAGGCCAGATAAAATGTAAGCAAGAGAACAAGCAAATTGTCTGTAGTTGATAGATTAAGAAGTAGAAATATTATTATGTTAGAAAGAAAATTTAATAGAAAATATTAATAGTGTATCAAATATAACAAAAATATAGTGAACTTGAAAAGGTAGGTAGGAGAAACTATAATTAAATTAATTCTTCCTACTTTATAAAAGGAATGAAATAAATTCTATCTAAAGTTGACAAATTTAAAAATGGCACATATATAAACACATTATTAATGATATCAAATAATCCATGGAAGTAGTAAAACCAGAAAGATTTTAAGTGGTTATCTCTAGAGAGGGCAGAAATGTTCTCTCTCTCTCTCTCTCTCTATATATCTCTATATGCCATTTTATTTTTTATTCCATGCATTTGTTTTCTCAATTAAATTTATATAAAAATAATAATAAACTTGTACTTCTAAAAAAAATTTCAAATTTCATATACAACCAAATGTTAAAATTTTATGTCTGGAAAAATATATGTTAATGAGAGGGTAAAACTAAGAAGGAATTATGGTATGGAGTCCTTTCAAGACATTACTATAATTGATCAAATGAAAACTATTTTAAATTATTACTTTAATCTTTAAATCTGTGTAATTAGCATGAAATTATATTCGTATCTTCACTTACTGTGTGCCCATGAGTGAGTTATTTACCACTGAATTTTGATGTTCTCAAAATCCTATAAAAGGAGCTTCCAGATATCTGTAAAGCTTGTTGGCATAATTAAATGAGATAATTTCAATAAAATTACTAGCCCTGTTTTAGATGTTTAAAACTGCTACATTAATAGTGTCAGTATCTATAGAATAAATACCCATCCATATATGAAGACACCCTCTCAGAATGGTACAACAGAAAGATCACTGATTTTTTAAAACAGAAACGATGTGAACTCATTCGATGTGGCTCTAATATCTTGTGAGTGAACTCAGACAGGTAACTTAATCTTTCCAAATGTCACATTCTGCATTTGAGCACTGGAAGTCATAGTCTATCCCAACATCTTCAGAGAATATTAAGGTTTGTGGGCTGGCTGCTTTCACTTACTGGGATTATGGATGATCCCGGACAGATGAAATGTTGTAGCTGGAATTTCTTTTTTCTTCTACACTACTGTCTGTAGTGGACATCTGTCATATAAAATGGACAAATCTGAACTCCCTTATATGTTTGGAGAATACCCCACTTCATGAGTCTTGGCTGCGATCCAAGACCACAAGGCGCTGAATATATTGGCTATCTATTTCTCCAGCCTCCCTTGCCCGGAGGGTGAGGCATGTAAGCTTGACTTTGCCAATCAGCAACTTCGATTTCAGACCTGAGACACAAAGAGTGCATAGGTCTGGGGAGTTCATATTCTCTTGCTGGCAAGGCCTACAGTGGCAAAGACAATAGGCTCCAATTCCTGGTGCACATTGTCCCTTGTGGTGATTAGGTGGGATATGAGCAGCCTTCTACTGAGAAGTGTCAGAATTGGGTGTATATTTTAACAGGAGAATGCTCATCATCTGCTCATGGATTAGATGTGGGTTTACAAATAATCAAGAAATTAATGATGAATCCAAGGTTCTTGGTCTAAACCAAAAATTTAACAGATCGGATGAGTTTGAATTCTAGAAAAAATAGGCACAGTTTATATGTTTTAGAAGCAACTAAATGGAGTAAAAAATTAAAATTATATTTTATTGGCAAGGTATTAAGATATTTAAAATTTGAAACAATCCTCATGATTCCACTAAAAATTATTATTCTATAATAAACACATCATTTGATATCACTTTTCTGGGTGTGAATCATAGACAAACACATATTTTTAAACAAGAACCTTTCCTCCTTCCATTTAAGTATTTTAGATTGCAAACTGAATAAACATATGCATTAAAAAAAAAACACCTTTTGTTGCTTGACAAAGTTTGCTTTTAGATTCTCTAACACACACACGTTTTCTTGGCCAAACCTGACTACTTATTCAATGGTTTAATTTTTCAGATATATTAAGTTTTTCAGTTTCAGACATAAAATGTTTATACTTTTGACCATAGTTGAAGGAATAGGCAAAAAATTTAGAGAGTATCCTTATCTCAACAGATCAGAATATATTCTATTCAAATTACAGGCACTTGGAATTGATAATACATACAAATTTAACACTGGGTTTTTTAAAAAAGTTTTTAAATCACACCCAAGGACATTCTTAAAATTTTTTTAGAGAGAAAGGTAGGGAAAGAGGGAAATATCAATGTAAGAAAGAAACATAAATTATTTCCCTCCCATACACACCAAGACAGGGGATTGTATGCACCTGAACCAGGGATTGAACCCACAATCTAGGTCTGTGCCCAAACTGGGAATTAAACCCACAGCCCTAAGGTTATGGGATGACACTCCAACCAACTGAGCCAGACCAGCCAGAGCTTAACTTTCTGGTTTGAAAATGAATTAAGTAATCAATATTGAGTAACCACATATCTAACATTTGAAGTAATGAGGACTTTTATGTCTGGACTTTATCTCAACATAACAATGTCCTTATCACACTATGGAATTAATTCAATAGCAAGTGCACGACCTTTCTTTTTACCTCTAGTGACTCCTTTGCCAAGTTGCCCGATGGTCTACTAAAATCTCCTTAAAACATCACCCTCATTATGCCTTCCCTCCTCTTTAAGTACCAAGATGCAAAGTTCCAATTCATTAGCTTGGTAGCCATGATCATGCACATACATTACTTTAATTCATTCACTTTCTCAATTCCACCTTTCTCTACTTTCTAACACTTGCCATCTGCTCTAGTTAAGGCAATCCCTCCTACATCCTGGCTCTCCTTCTTTTCTCAATATCTTTGCACTTAAAAGTTACTCAATTAACACATACTCGCTCATTCAGTCAACAGATTATTTCTGAACACTCGCCAGGTTCAGGGGATTATATGTGCCTCTTTATTACTAGCGTGTCTCTTTGCAGGTTTTGTTGCTGGAACCGCTCTCGTCGTCAACTCTGCCCCATAGCGACCCCCTCAGTAATACTGCCTCCCCGTCAGGCTGAATGATGGCGTGCAGAGAATTGCATCGGTTGCAGCCACTTCATTTAGTATGGTCTTTTGCATCCACCCACACCTAGGACTGTAGATCTAAGTTGTTAGCTAGGTCTAATAATGATAACAACAACAATAATAATTTCGTAGTTAGCACTTATCAAACACGATGTGCCAGCCCTATTCAAAGCATTTTACATATATTAATCTATAGCATGCTCATGACATGGTAAATATATTAGCTCAAAGGTAGTGATGAGGCATTGAAAAGGCTATTATAAAATTATAATCTCTGAATTCTGTTAGGATAGCCAACTGGGGCAATCTATGCTTAACCCAGTCTATGGCTGGGTGTCACAGGAACTGGAGAGTTTGTAAGCAGTATTACCATAGAGAGCGACCTTAGCTCTCTGCTATGTATCATCCAGAAACTTTATCAGCAGGCTTTCAATGCCTTTACCTACATCTGATAAAACTTTTGAATGGAACAAGCAATGGAATAAAGCCCAGTGTTAAACCTCCAGAGACTTCTCTTCAGTTGCTATGAGTCCATCAAATAATACTTTGTAGAATTAATCTTTCAGCCATTGAACATTTTCTAAGTGCCCTGAATTGCCCGGGGGGAGAGAGAGAGAAAGAGAGAGAGAGAGAGAGAGAAAGAGAGAGAGAGAGAGATCATAGGAATTGGCTCATACAATTATGGAGGCTGGGAAGTCCTTCAGTCTGCTGTCTGTAAGCTGGAGAGCCAGGACAGCCTATGGCATAACTCAGTCCAAGCCTGAAGGCCCAAGAACCGGGAACCTGTCCAAAGATACCATGTGGTGGATGTTTCAGCTCAGGCAGAGAGCCAAGTGCCCCTTCCTCTGCCATTTTAATCAGCCTCTCAGTGAGCAGGATCTCACACACCTGCTGAGGTACGGGCCATCTTCTTCCCTCAGTCTACCCTTCAAATGCTTATCTCTTCCAGAAACACCCTCTGACACACCCAGACATATTTTACCTGCTATCCAGGCATCCCTCAGCCCAGTCAAGTTGGCACATAAAATTCATCATCACACCTTGATACCCATACCCACCTCTTTAAACCACTCTGAAGATAATAAGGAAGTTCCAGTTCCACCTAACATGATAAAACTACTCTGTGTGCAACCAAAACCATACTAACTCCTTTCCCAGAAGAGGAAGTAAAGTCCTTGAGTAATGTTTACTTAAACTTTAGCAGGGTCTATTTTTCTGCGAGTCCCAAATCCCTCCTTCTCTAACATTTACCTGTATTTTGCCGTGTATAATGCACACCACGTTTTTTACATATTATACACAGGATTATTATACCCATGGTATGTAATCATTATGACCATGTATAATGTGCATCCTTATTTTTCCCTCAAAAATTTGCGCAAAAATGTGCTTTATACAGAGCAAAATATGGTACATCATTTTCCTGACTCTGGTCTTTCTGTACTTCTCCCATTCCCCATGATTCATATTGATCCTAATCACAATTGGGATCACAATCGCATATTCTTGTCATTGAGAACCTTATTTGTTTGGGACATCTGGACATAGATTTGGGGTTGGCAGCGGTAAGGACTGCTGAGAGAGGTACCAGCAATATTAGGAAGTGACCCTGCACAGCGTACCAGTCATGTGCTTAGTTGCAAGCATCCTGTGAATGGTTCTGTAGTTCTTTCAATGACTCTGTGAGCCAACCAGTATTCTTAATAACTGTCTCACCACCTTCTCTGCCAATCCCTGATCTGAGCCACCCTCGTCTCTCACTTGAGTTGTTGCAAAAGCCTTCTCAAGAGTCTTCCTACTTCCGTGCTGCTCCTTTTTAATTAGTTTTCAAAAGAACAGCTAGAGCGATTGTGGTAAAACCTCTACTTTTTTCGTCACTACCCGGCATTCTAGGATGTGGCTAATGTTCTTTGGGCAAACCAGGCACAAACATAACTGAGCGCTTTTACACGCGCCATTTCCACCGCCTGGCACGTCCTTCCCCGAGAGGTCCGAAGGGCTTACACTCCCCTCCAGCATTTACTCAGCTGGCAGCTTTTCAGTGACCGACAGGATAGAAATTGATGTCCCCTCAGTATTCCTCATCCCCCTTCTCTGCTTTTCTTTCTGCTTAGCGTCTCGAGTCAAGTTCCAAGTAGACAGACATTTTTCTCAGACATTTTGTCTCTTTTATTCACTATTATATGCTTAGTGCCTGCTGTATTATAAGCATCCAATAAATATATGTCGAATCAATTAATTAATTTACTGTTAATTTCAATATAATTCAGTGTTTTTTTGACGCTTAATACAAGTTTCTTTCTTTCTTTTCTTCATTATATTTTATTGATTATGCCATTACAGTTATTCCGATTTTTTCCCCCTTTGTTCTCCTCCACCCAGCGCCCCCCACTCCCTCAGGCCATCCCCACACCATTGTTCACCTCCATGGGTCACGCGGAGGTTCTTTGGCTACTCCTTTTCCTATTCTCTACTTTACATCCCCATAGCTATTCTCTAACTACCTATTTGAACTTCTTAATCCCCTCACCGCCTCACCCATTGTCCCACACCCCTTCCCATCTGACAACCATCAAAGTGCTCTCTGTATCCATGATTCTGTCTCTGTTCTTATTTGCTTAGTTTGTTTTTTTAGATTCAATTATTGACAGATTTATATTTATTGCCATTTTATCGTTCATAGTTTTTATCTTCTTCTTCTTAAGTTTCTTTAATATTTCATATAATAATGGTTTGCTGATAATGAACTCCTTTAGTTTTTCCTTGTCTGTGAAGCTCTTTTTCTGCCCTTCAATTCTAAGTGATATCTTTGCTGTTCATAGAGCAATCTTGGCTACAGGTCCCTACTATCCATGACTTTGAATGTTTCTTGCCAATCCCTTCTAGCCTGCAAAGTTTCTTTTCAGAAACCAGCTGACAGTCTTATTAGAATTCCCCTGTAGGTAACTAACTGCTTTTCTCTTCTGCTTTTAAAATTCTCTCTTATGATGTACCTTGGAGTGAGCTTCTATGCATGCATCTTGTTTGGGACTCTCTATACTTCCTAGACTTGCATATTTCTTTCCTTAACAAAAGTAAGAAAGTTTTCTGTCATTATTTTTTCAAATAGATTTCCAATTTCTTGTTTCTTCTCTTCTCCTTCAGGCACCCTTATGATGTGAATGTTGGACAGCTTGAAGTAGTCCCAGAGGCTGCTTATACTATCCTCTTTTTTTTTGGATTCTTTTTTCTTCTTGTTCTGATTGGTTGTTTTATGCTTCCTTAAGTTCCAAATCATTGATTTGATTGTCGGTTTCATCCACTCTACTGTCATTTCCCTGTAAACTGTTTATTTTAATTAGTGTATCCTTCACTTATGACTGAATTTTTTTATGCTGCTGAGGTCCTCACTAAGTTCCTTGAGCATCCTTATAACCAGTGTTTTGAACTCTGCATCTGATAGACGGCTGATCTCCATTATGTTTAGTTCTTTTTCTGGAGTTTTGATCGGTTCTTTCATTTGGGCCATGTTTCTTTGTCTGCTCATTTTGGCAGCCTCCCTCTGTTTGTTTCTGTGATTTAGGTAGTGCTGCCTCCCTGTCTTGGTATCATGGCTTAATGCAATAGGTATCCTGTAGGGTCCAGTGGCATAGCCTCCCCTATCACCCAAGCTGGGGTATTCGAGGTGTGCCCTTTGTATGCGATGACTATACCCTCCTCTTGTAGTTGAGGCTTGATTACTGTTGGCAGGTCAATGGGAAGGATTTACCCAGGCCAGTGAGCTGCAAGGATTGGTTCTGACCATAGACCAACACAATAACACCCTTTGTGGAGGATCAGCTGTGCAGGAGCAGGATGGTGGTGCTCCAATGTGGTCTATATCTGTCCACTGGGTGCACAGGCTCTGGGATTTCCCAGCTGGTGCAGACCAAGATCAGCTCCTACCTGTGTTCTGCCCTGGGCCACCCTGCATGAGACATAAAGCAATCTGAGATGGCTACTACTTGTGCTGGGCTTGGAGATTTCCAGGCAAATCCAAGCTGTGAATCTAGGCTGATTGCTGTTAGTGCTTGGCCTGGGGCCACTTAGCAAAAGGTACAGGGGCTAGAGGCTCACTGAAGCTGGCTGTTGCTCGTTTGAGAGGATTTATGAAGTTATGAAGCATGACCCAAGACCAATCACTCATATGAAAAAGCAGCTTCAGAGGGCCTCTAAGTTGGGTGGGACAGAGTTTCTGTGGATATCCAGGGTGGGGCGCACAGTGTTAGCCAGGCTTATGGAGTCTCAGACATGGCACTAGCCTGACAGCTCTGTTGCTGCAGAGGGAAGGGTTCATAAAAGGGACAATGGCTTCTGCCCCCTTTCTGTCTGGGAGAAAGCTGTCCTCCAGCTCTCTCCCTGATGCCAAACACTTCAGTCTCTCTCCATATGCCACTGATGCTTTTCAAGCTGCTACCCTTGTGCCATAGCTCAGAGGGAGTGAGTCTGAGTAAGTCTGTGTGTGGGTTCTTTAAGAGGAACTGCTTGGGACTGTAGAATTTTCTTTCACTGACTCAATACTTGCTGGTTTTTGCAGCTGGAAGTTATGGGGACTTATCTTCTTGGCACTGGAACCCTGGGCTGGGAGGCCTGGTGTGGGGCTGGTACTCCTTGCTCCCAAGATATCCCTCCCAAATTTTTATCCACCACAAGTGGATGTGGGCCCAGCCTGTTCCATGTCTCTGCCCCTCCTGCCAGTCTGTATATGGTTTCTTTAATTCCATGTTGTCAGACTTCCACTCAGCTTGATTTCTGATGGTTCTGAGTGATGCTTGTTCTGTATTTTAGTTGTAATTTTTATGTGGTTGTGTGAGGAGGCGAGCCGTGTTTACCAATGCTGCCATCGTGACTGGAAGTCTAATTCAGTGTTTTATGAAGTATTCATGAGGATTAGATCAAGAACAGCAAGGAAACATCAAGTCCTTCAAATATCACCAGCACCATCAAAAGCCAGAACACACACTTGGCAATCAGAGGTGGGCACATAGCCCACCTCTACCACCTTCTGGCTGTGTTATGGAAGGAGTGTCAGTGAATCTCCCCTCATCTGAGACTTTCTATCTATAAAGTGTGTGTGACTTAGATCTTGGATTATTGAAAGGCTTGAATGTAATATGCAGAAAAATGCTTACAAAGTGTGTGGCACATAATTAGTGATGGATGAGCATTATTATCATCAGCATAACCACAGTATTAGTATGATAAGAAAATGGGTAGAGTAATTCTTTGGAATTCTTTGTTCTTGTTTATGTGCCTGACCCAGTCAGTCCAAATGTATCTGAACTGAATGTATGGGGCACTGAACTTCTTTCAATGTACATTTTAAAACTAAGAGGGTGACAGAACTTGAAGTCTGTATCTTGACGGTGGTGGTGGGGCATGGCCATATGCATTTGTCAGACCTCACAGACTTGTACAGTGAAAAGGGTGAATTTTACTGTATGAAAATTATGACATTTCAAAATAATAAATGAGAACATCAGTGCAAATACATGGAACCAATCATAGTGGTCAGAATTAATTACTTGCTTCCTCCCAATGAGCAAAACCACAAGGGAAAATCTAATGACAACAGAGGTAGGGAATTTCCCCCTCAATGCATAGGAGACACAAAATGACTACGCTTGCCTAATTCCAGGTAAAAACAGTTATTTCAGAATAAAACAAAGTGATGTGCTAGATTGCACGGAAATTGACTAACCCTCTTTCTCTCTTATACTAAGGGAAAGGCAGCAGTTACAAGCCATGATTCAAATATATGAAATAACCTTACTATAATACATGTATAAGTTTATAGTTCCTAATACTTTTGAAGCAAATTTAAATTCATCTAAAAATAGCTCTTAAATGTAATAACTCAGAAACTTTTATGGCTATATGCTAAAGCAACATATTCAAATTTTTACTATTCTTTTGATGAATTAATGTCTAGACTTTAATGGTATTGCCAGGCCTAATGAAATTTATACAGATATGTATCAATGAGTAGAACAGAAAGAAAACATGCTGTTTTAAAATATATGTTTATAGTTTAAATGAACCAGTTTCCTCAAACATGAAAACAGCAATAGTTTCCAATGTGGCAACATATGATGTGGTCAACAGGGAAGACAGAAATCCAAACCTTTATTTTTAAAAGAGATTTTAAAAGAGCTTATATTTCAAGGTAAACTTCCATTTAATTCATTTATTATTAATTTTTCCTAAATGTTTGCTGGCACTGACTGGCTGCCATATAAAAGATGAACAAATAAAGAACAGTTAAAAATTATTTGCTTAAAGCTAAGAACCAAACTTTTGTACAAAAATTTCTCTTCCATATATACTTTAAAAGAAAAGAAAATCAACAATTGGTACTTTTTAATCCCCGATTAAGGACTCAAGCCAAAATTGCTCCGAGATTTAGCTAGACAAGCGAAGTACATACAGGAGAAATAGGGCCCCTTTGAGTTGAATCTGAACAGCTGTCTCTGGTGCTGGACCATAAATGATACTGTATTTCAAAAACAAAATGCTAAATGGTTACATACTTCCAGGGTCTAAGATAGAAACACAAAGTGAAATCATTTCTTTGCAAGCTGTTGGAGCTCCCCAGCTATTTCTAAACACCTGTCTCAGGGAAGTATTTTCTGTTTAAATAGCAAAAGAATTCAAATCAAACAATAAGGTCACTATGATATGGGCTTGAATTGCTAAACATATTAATGTGTAGGATGGTAATTAGCAAAGGTAGAATTTTTGTTTTTCCTAGAGAAAGTAGTCCAAATGAAACTTAGTAAAAAGTATATGGCAAACTGGACAGAGTTGGTGGTTAGAATTACTGAAGATATGGAGTTCATTTTTTTTGTTGTCAAAATGATTTGTAAGCATCAGATCAAGTGTAATTTTTATTTCTCAAGCCACTGAGATGAATACAAAGCAGAGTAGCTTATGGACAATCCTTGTGATGGAAAAACGCCCCAAGGTGCTGGTTAGCGGCAGCACTGGTGTCCTGCAAGGCTTCAAGGCAGGCCAGGCTCTGCTGCAGGCAGGGAGGGTTTCACGCAGTTTCAGAAGCAACTGTGAATGAGAGTATTTTCTTGATTTTCCATTCTGCTAGTTAGTGATTGGCATATAAAAATGCAACTGATTTCTGGATATTAATTTTCTATCCTACTACTTCTCTGAATTCATTTATCAGTCCTACTAGTTTCTTGGTGGAATCTTTGGGATTCTGTATGTACAGTATCATGTCATCTGCAAATAAAGACAGTTTTACTTCTTCCTTTCCAATTTGGATGCCTTTTATTTTGTCTTCGTGTCTTATTGCTGTGGCTAGGACTTCCAATACTATGTTGAATAAGAGTGGTTGAAAGCAGGCATCCCCGTCTTTTTCCCAATCTTAAGGGGAATGCTTGTAGTTTTTGCCCGTTGAGTGTCATCTGGCAGTGGGTTTGTCATGTACGGCCTTTATTATGGCCTTTGATATCTGAATTGATTTGCTTTGAACTTTGTGTAAATTCACTCTATCTCTTGTAACTGGTGGAGGCCAGTAAAGTCACAATACTCAACTTTCAGATGACTGTTTCATGCTGCACAGAGTACAACCCCACAAGGCTGTGAGGACCCTGCTTCTACTTTTATACGCATGTGTCATATTTGCTTTGAAACTATTTTATTTTTCTTAATGTAAAATGTGTAATTTTATAAGTTTATGCATGTCCTGGTGCTATACTTAAAGGCCACTAAAGATTTTATTTCATTGGCATTTTGCACACATACTAGTTTAACTTTAATCAATGTGGTTAAATCAATTAAATCAATGTGGTTAAATCAATTAAATCAATTGTGGCAAATCAGATATCAAAGTTCAAAGCAAATCAATTCATATGTTTATGTTCCTCTATTCCCATTTTGCTAAGAGTTTTTTTAAATCATAAATGGGTGCTCGATTTTATCAAATGTCTTTTCTGCATCTATTGATATGATTGTGTGGTTTTTATCTTTCATCTTTTTTATGGGCTGAATCACGTTTATTGATTTGCAAATGTTGTACCAGCCTTGCTTTACCAGAATAAACCCCCATTGATCATGGTGTATGATCTTTTTGATACATTGCTGTATCCAGCAATGTTTGCTAATATTTCATTGAGGATTTTAGCATCTATGTTCATTGGGGATATTGGCCTATAATTTTCTCTTTTGTGTAGTGTCTTTTTCTGGTTTTGGAATGAGGATAATGTTGGCCTCGTAAAATGAGCTTGGGAGCTTTCCCTCCTCTTGAATTTTTTTGAAATAGTTGAGAAGGAGTCATGTTAATTCTTCTCGGAATGTTTGGAAAAATTCACCTGTGGTGCTATCCAGTCCAGGGCTTTTGTTTGTTGGGAGTTTTTTGATCACTGCTTCAATTTCACTAGATGTAATCTGTGTATTCTTATTCTCTGATTCTTCCTAATTTAGTTTGGGAAGATTGTATGTTTATAGGAATTTATCCATTTAGTCTAGGTTGTCCAATTTGTTGGCACATAGTTAGTTGTTCGTAATATTTTCTTACAATCCTTTGTATTTCTTTGGTGCCTGTTGTTATTTCTCCTCTTTCATTTCTGATTTTATTTATTTGGCTCCTCTCTCTTTTTTACAAGCAACATTCTTATTCCCTGGACAGGCAGACAGGCATTCACTCTAAAAGACAGCTTCTGTTTTCATAAATATGTTCCAAGTAAGAAAAATACTTTAAACTAGTATGCATGCAAAATGCCAATGAAATAAAATCTTTAGTGACCTTTAAGTATAGCACCAGGACATGCATAAACTTATAAAATTAAACATTTTACATTAAGAAAATAAAATAGTTTCAAAGCAAATATGACACATGCGTATAAAAGTAGAAGCAGGGTCCTCACAGCCTTGTGGAGTTGTACTCTGTGCAGCATGAAACAGTCATCTGAAAGTTGAGTATTGTGACTTTACTGGCCTCCACCAGTTGCAAGAGATAGAGTGAATTTACACAAAGTTCAAAGCAAATCAATTCAGATAATTAAAGAGTTGGAAAACATGCCTGTGGGCGAAGGAGCTGGAACTGCCTTATTTGGTTACCTCCAGACAGGGATTTTGCATCCTATTTCTTTTACATCACTCAAAACAGTGAGTGTACAATATAGCTGAGGAAGGTCCTCAATACAAACCTGCTGTTGGCCTAACCTGTTGGTTCTTCTAGGGAAAAGAGTGACGAGGATGACATGATAAAGGTCTTCAGATAAATGAAGGGCTGTAATTTTTTAAAAATGGTAATCAGCTGTCTTTGTATCTACTCAGTAAACAGAGCAAAGAAAGAAGGCAAAAGCGTGTCAGGATAGGTTTAGGTTTCATCTACAGGGTAACCAACCTGTTCCAGTTTGCCCAGGACTTTCCCAGTTTTAGTACTGAAAGTCCCATCCCAAGAAACCCAAAACTCATGGGCAAACTGGGGCAATGGATCATCTGACATTGCAAATGTCTAAACAGGAGAGATTTTTATCTGACTGGGAGTTAGGTGAATCCTACGTAAATGCAAGGTGAAATAAAACTAAGCATCCTTTCATGGGGCTTTCCAGGCATATGATTCTACCAGTATTATTACTATCACAATTATTAATTATCATGGGCAATAATGACAGTGATAAAAATAATGATGGTTTTAATTGTACCTGTCAAAGTGAGTTTGTGCTCACGTTAGGTCACCAAAACCCCATTAAGTTTGTGTTTTAACCTTGAGCAGAAGAGCTAAACACATTCCCCAAAGTCCTAAGGGAATCAATGTGAACCACAAAAATGGAGTACAACGATTACTTCTAGTTACATAACAAGCCAGTCTATGCTCAGTCATGCTTGAGGTTGATCAGACCAAATAAAACACAGCCAAGTGGTTAACGGCAGGGCTCAGAATCATGCAGGTCTAGGTATGAGTGCTTATTACTGATGAAACGGCCTTGGACAAACTACAAACCTCCTTAAGCATCTGTTTCCTCATCTATAAAATGGAGAGAGTGTCATCACTTGCTCATAATAGGAAGTTTATAAGACTTTGCTTTAGGGAGCCTCATGCAGAGTGATGGCATAATAGAAAGCTGGTCTATGAAAAGAAAACAATTAGGTTCAGGAATTGAGGTCTCTGGTTACAATAGCTAACATTTAAATACTTTCTGTGTCACAGGAACTTCCTTAGCACATGTCGTGCATTACACATTGAATATAACCACCCCACGAGGGTTGTTATTCTCACCTTGATTCTATAGATTACGGAACTAAAGTACAGACAGTTTAAGTATTTTGCCCAAGATCACATAGGCAGAAAGTAGCAGAGTTTATATTCAAACCCTGACAATGTAACCTTAGAGTCTTCAGTGCTCATAAATACACACTATACTGTTTTTGGTTTACTTTCACTTGACCTACAAAGGCATATGCAGACTGCATACCCTTTAAAAAATAATACATCAATACAACTTCTACCAGTAAAACTTTCAACAAGTTTTAGGGGCGGTGAGGTTAAATTCTTTGACAAGTACCTAAAATATTAAATATTGCTAAATAAAAGAATGAAATACCCAGACCTTTAGACACAATTCAAAGTGATAAATACATACATAGTACTAGTACATCCAGTCCAGTTCTCATCCAATCTAAAACTTACCTCCCTTAGCATGAGGTGATGTATGTACTATGTACTAAAAAATAGTTTCCTGATAAATTTTTCATTTAGTTCCTGTTTAATTAGCTTACTGTATGAAGCAAGCTACTCCTAATGGCAGATTAACTTTAGGAGTTAACAAGATTTTTTATGATACAAATTGAGTTGGCTTTCAATAGCAGAGTCATTTATAATAGATTAAACCTCCTCCCACATAATAATCATGAACTCTGAAAAAAACATAAATATAAAAAAAATGCCATTTGAAGGCACTCGA
Organism: Pteronotus mesoamericanus; assembly: GCF_021234165.1. NCBI lineage: Eukaryota > Metazoa > Chordata > Mammalia > Chiroptera > Mormoopidae > Pteronotus > Pteronotus mesoamericanus. The sequence continues at coordinate 33,595,824 of NW_026555285.1, read as the reverse complement.
GAGTGATCAAAAACAGACAAAAGTGATGGAGAAGACTGAAAACTTAGAGAAGGGAACTGTACAAGGTAAAATTTACATTTATATGGCTTTCATTTAGTGCTTTCCCGTGTATTTGACAGGGAGAGGCTAGAACTCAATCAGAAAACCACAGTCACATTAGCTTGAGAATCTCAGAGTTTAGGTTTGCCAGAGAAGATGGTAAAGGGAGGAGAAAAACCTCAGAAATGATTGAGCAGCAGAAATAAAATAGAAAAATCTTCATGGATTTACTAATGAATGCTGTCAAACATGTGAGGGGGAAATAATAGGGATCTTATAAAAACTCCTCCAGAAAAGAGAGAAGAAAACACAACCTGTTTCGGTCAGCCTGAGCCTTATATGAAAATTTGACAGACATTATAAGAAAAAAAAACAACTATAGACCAATATCCTTCAGGAATATAGATACAAGTAATGTTTAAAAATATTAGCAATAAAATCATGAACATATAAAATGGGCAATACATCATGACCAAGTGGGGTTCATTACAGTAATGCAAGGTGGTTTCAACTTTCAATATGTAATCATTATATTTCATTATGTCAACAGATTAGAGAGAAATACCATATGATCTAAAATATATGCAGAAGGAAGCTTTTAACAAAATTCAAAATCCATTCTTGATAAAAAAACTTTTAGCAGCCTAAGAATATATAAGAACATTCTCAATACTATAAAAGGACCTTTACAGAAAACCAATAGATAACATGAGTTAGTGGTGAATAGTAAATGCTTTCCCACTAAGACTGGGAAAAAGGAAAGGATGTCTGCCCTCATTACTTCTTTTCAACATTATACTGGAGGTCCTATTCAATGTAATAATGGGAGAAAAAAATTGAAAAGAAAAACTTGTTCTACTTGTTGATATTGTCTATGTAGAAAATTCTAAGAAAGCTACAAAGCGGATACTATAAGTCATAATTAAATTGAACAAGATCACAATACATAATTTTAAAAAATTAATTGCATTTATCTATTCTAAAGGCAAACAATTGGAAAACATAAATTATAAAAGCTACTATGTTTATAAGAGCACTTTTAAAACCATAAGATACCTAGGAAGAAATTTAATTAAAATTATTCAAGACCTCTACACAAAAAACCCTAAAAATCATTGCAAAGAGAAATTAGAGAAAATGTAAAGAAATGGCAAGATAAACCATGTTCATAGATTGGGAAACTCAATATTGTTAAAATGTCAGTTTCCTCCAATTGATCAATATATTCATGATCATTCATAGTAAAATTATGAAAGTCAGTTAAAATACAAACCTACAAACTAATTGAAAGTGTAAATGGGAATACAAAGGTCCTAAAATAGCAGAAATAATTTTCAAAAAGAAGAAAAAAGCTAAAGGACTTACACTACCTAACTTCAAGAACTACTAGTAAGCTTCAATAATAAAAATAGTTGTTTTGGCATAATATAAATAACCAGATCATCAAAACAGAATAGGGGATTCAGAATAGACTGAGTTACATGGTCAATCAATTTCCAACAAGATGTCAAGGTAATTCAATGAGAAAAGAATAATTTTTTTCAACTGGCTCTCCATCTGGGAAAAAACAAATCTTGACTACCAACCTCACAACACAGGCAAAATTTAATTTAGATGGATAATACACATAAGGGACAAACACAAAAATTATAACTCTTCTAAATGAAAATATCTAAGTTTTCATGATCTTGGAATAGGCCAACTTTTTTCAGATAGTATAAAAGGAAGCAATAGCCATAAAAATAGGAACATATTAAACTTTATTAAAGTTAAAAACTACTCACTAAAAGTCATCATCAAGAAAATGAATAGCCAACACAGACTGAGAAGAAAATATGCACAAAACATATATCTGGACAAAATGTTTGCCAATAAAAATTGCCAAAGAATTTAAACAGACTCTTCATGAAGGAACATGTACAATTGATCAATAAGCTCAACATAATTTACCATCAGGAAATGCATATTAAATTAGCTAGTAAATACTAAATTGAGCAATGAACTAAAAATACACACCAACTAAAATGACAAAAATTAAAAACAGTGAGAATATCAAATGTTAATGAGAATGTGAAACCGAGGAATTATGATATACGTCTTCAAATTTTACCTCATCAAATGGCACATCTTGGTATAGAACTTCTGAGATGGTGCCTTATATGCTCTTAGGACATAAATATCATTAGGTCAACATGAGAGGAATTGCTTCACATCAAGTTTCCTTCACACTATGTTATAATAGATGAGTTGCAGATTAAACTAATGATGAAGTGATATGAAGGCAAATGAATACTGTTTAACCTTTTACTTAAATGCACATTCTGGACCTGAAACTACATGTCACTTCTTTTATTCATTTTTATCTATAAAATAATAGAAACCTACACAATATAAATGATGTATACATGTTATAGAAACAACAGTAAAATGAACTCCCATTATCCTTTATCATTTTCTTCTCTGGGAAGCTTTTTCTCTCTCCTTCAACTTTAAATGATAGATTTGCTGGATAAAATAGTCTCAGTTGCAGGTCTTTGCTTTTCATCACTTTGAATATCTCATGCCATTCCCTTCTGGCCTAAAATGCTTCTGTTGAGAAATCAGATGAGAGTCTTATTGGAACTTCTTTGTAGATAACTGTCTTTCTCTTGCTGCTTTTAAGATTCGCTCTTTGTCTTTAACTTTTGCCATTTTGATTATAATGTGGATTGGGATGGGCTTTTTTGGGTTCATCTTGTTTGGGACTCTCTGCACTTCCTGGGCTTGTGTGTCTCTTTCTTTCACCAGGTTAGGGAAGTGTTCTGTCTTTATTTCTTCAAATAGGTGTTCAATCCTTTGCTCTCTCTTTTCCCCTTCTGATATCCCCCATGATGCAGATGATATTGCACTTCATGTTGTCCCAAATCTCATTAAAACTGTTCTCATTCTCCTTAATTCTTCTTTTGTTTTTGCTGCTCTGATAGGATGTTTTCTGCTATCTTGTCTTCTAAATTGCTGATTCAGTCCTCTGTTTCATCCAACCTACTGTTTATTCCTTCTAGTGCATTCTTTATTATAGATATTGTATTCTTAATTTCTGAATGGTTCTTTATTTTATGGTTTCATTGTCTTTTTTATGCTAACTATCTCTTTGTTGAAATTCTCACTAAGTTTCCTGAGCATCCGTATAACCATTGTTTTGAATACTCAATCTGGTAAATTGCTTGCCTCTGCTTTATTTAGCTTTTTTTCTGGAAATGTCTCCTGTTCTTTCATTTGGGACATGTCTGTTTGGCTCTCCATTTTGGGAGCCTATTTGTGTTTGTTTCTATATATTAGGTAAATCTGATATGACACTCAGTCTTGGTAGGGTGGTCTCATGTAGCAGGTGCCCCATGGGACCTAGTGGCGCAGTCTCTGATCACTAGAGCTGGTGCTTCAGGAATGTTCCTCATGTGGGTTATGTGGATGCCCGTATTGTAGTTGAGCCTTTAGTGTTATCAGCCTGTTCGTGAATGGGGTCAACCCTCAGACTGGCTGACTGTGAGAGTCGACCCTGACACCACAGTGTACAAGCTGCTGTGCAGATGCTAAGCACAGGAAGTAGAATTCACCTAAGCAGGCTCTGGTGCTTGTCACGACCTCCCTTTGGATAAGTTGTTTGTGAAGATAATTGGATCCTGCTCTGATGTTTTCTGAGCTGGCCACTGGGTGTATTGGTTCTGGGGTCTCTTGGAAGGGACTCTGGTGTAGGTCAATGTCAGGTGTTGCCTGTGACTGGCACTGGGCAACATGTTTGGCACTACAAAGTGACCACCAGTTTCTTGCTGCCTCTGCTGAGCCTGGGTGTGCACAGGAAAGACCAAGCCACACACAAAGGCTGGCTTTTACCAGCACTGGACTCCGGAGCAGGTCAGCAAAAGTCTCAGGGCAGCCTGAGGTGCATCTCGGCCTGCCTCCACCTGCCGGCTGCCTGGTAGGCTGTCTCTATTAGAGTCTCTGGCAGTACTCAAGTTGCATTAAGATAGTGGTGAGTGGTATTCACCAGACTGATACAGGTTCAAACTCAGTGCCAGCGCGAGGTCTGAGATCACTCAGCAAATGTTCCAAGGTATGTCAAGTCTAGCTGCCACCTGCCAAGTACTCACATAGCTATGTGGTGGGGCAGGGTCTCAGCGAGTCATTAGGATGAAGCCAGCAGAGTTTCTCAGGCTCCAAAAGACCAAGATTTGCACCAGTTGGGCATGAGAAGGATAAATGGCCCCCATACTAGTGCCTCACAGTCTGTCCAAGGTTCTACCAGGAGCCTGAACTCAACAGGGGGTGGCCCTGGGAATTTGGAAGGTAGGACCACCTGGAGGGTGGTGCCAGAGGACTTCCTGTGAGGCTGAGGTACCAATCAGGATCATGGGAAAGTGGGAGGAATGGCCCCTGCCCCAAAACCATGCAACTCAATCACTGACACCGCCTGAGTCATCCCAGACCTCTACACCCCAACCCAGGCAGCTGACCCCTGTGGAGAGCAAGCTCTGCAGGGTAGGGCAACAGGGAGTCCAGGGATGGGGCTGTTGCGCTCCCCCTGGCCCATGCAGCCATATGGAGGGGAATGCTCCACCCAAGGAAGATGGTGCCTGCTGTGTGGAAGAGTTACTAAGCGCAGGGATCCCAGTAGCCGTCCCTTCAGCTCTCTCCCCAGAGCCACAAATCCTAGCCCCTCTTCACAACTCCATTCCACCCCGCCCTCCTTCCGCCAAAGCCCAGGGTGAGTGGCTGCAAATGATATTTTGTATATCGGCCCTTTAGGAGGTCACCTGTGTCTCTAGCAGATCCCTCCTCTGCCTGGTGGCAAAAATCACTGATTTCCACAGCCAGATGTTATGTAAGAGCTTCTTCTTGGCTCAGGTGCTCTGGGCTGGGGAGCCTGGTGTGGGGTTCCCACGCTCCTCAGGGGGAAACTCTCCAGCTGAGACATCCCTCCAGAATCTAAGCCTCTGACCATGTGAGTGGGGCCAGAGCTTTTCATATCCCCGCCTTTCATATCAGTCACAATGTGGCTTTTTTTGTAGATTGTTGGTTGTAGGACTTCTATTCAGCTAGTCTTCAGTGGGTCATTCAGGTTTATTGTTCTATATTCTAGGTGTAATTCCAGTTTGGTCCTGGGAGGCGGTGAGTATAATAACCATCTGGTCTGCCATCATGTTGGATCAGAAAAGATCTTATATTTCGTGTAATAATAGTTTATCTGTGTCTTTTGCCCACATTTGCTGTTGTGTTCTTTGTTTCTATTATTAACTTATAGGTAATTCTATATCTTTAATGAACCCAAATTATTTGTTGACTTTATACTTGCAAATACTTTTTCTCCTCAATTGTGATATGTCTTGTCACTTTTTAATGATGTCCTTTGATAAGCAGATGTTTTTAATTCAAGCAGAAATGAAATATTGACCTTTTTCCTCTCTGAGTTTTTTTTTTTCCTGTGCTTTAAGAAGTGTTTCCCTATCGGAAGGTCATAAAACTAATCTCCTGTATTTCCTTCTCAATTTTTTTAGTTTTGGCTTTTACATTAATATATTTAAAACATCTGGAATAAAGTTTTGAATATAGTATGAAATTACAATTTAATTTTTTTTCCATGTGAGTAGCCAGTAATCCCAGAATGGTTTATTGATGAGTTCATCTTCCTCCACTCCTCTACAGTTTTTTTCCTCATTATGTAACAAATTTCCACACATAAATGGGTTATTTTTTGACACTTCAATTTTTTCCATTGACATATTTATCTACCCCGTACTACTATTATGTTTATAAATTGCTATAGCTTTATAATAACTCCTGATATCTTTAGAGTAAATCCTCAGCATCCAAGGTCAAGGTGCCCACTGACCTAATTACTAGTGCAAGCTCTCCTCCTGGCTGGCAGGCTCTCTTTGCGCCTTCATGTTATGACCCCAAGTGACCTTTCCTCCATGCCTGCTTGTGGAGAGAGACTTCTGGCATTTCTTCCTTTTCTTAAAATGACTTCAGTCATATCAGATTAGAGGCCCACCTTTAGTACTTTATTTAATCTTAATTACTTTTTTATAGGTGGCAAACACAGTCACTTTGGAAATTAGGGCTTCCACATATGACTTTGGCAGGGACACATCTGTAGCAGAACAGATGTGATGGGAAGAATCACATACTTATGTAGTGCTATTCCAGTTGGGTGATGAGGGAGTATTTAATTTATTACAATGATTTATAACATATGTTATGTATAGTCTTTGTTTCAAAAATTGTACTTAGCAATAAAAATTAATGAACTACATCTGTATGTTAGATAAATAAATTAATTAATTAAATTCTTTTACTTTGTTGTTCCTCAGATTAGTTTTGGCTATGTTTGGCTTTTTCCTCCTTCATGTTTACTTTAGAATACTTTAGCAGGTTTTAAAGAAACCCCTATTGGTTACTAAATTTATTTTGATTCAACCAATCATTTGTGTAGATCTGACTTTAAGTTATACCTTCTGTATGTTGCTAGAACAGAGAAATGTAATTAATTTTCCATATTGACTGTATATATACTAAACTTGCCAACTTTTGCTACTTGTTATTTAGGACATTGGTTAAGCTGCAGTATCACAGAGACTCCAAAATAGAATGGCTTTAAGATAATTCTCCCATATTAGTTTCTATAAGTTGTGTGTTTTATATATCACATTTAGATTTATAATCCATTCAGGACTGATATTTGTATGTGCTATAAATTGGTGTCAGGTTTTTTTCTTTTCATATGAACCTTAATAGGTCCAGTACCATTGTAAAAAAAGTCTGTCTTTCCCCACCTCTCTGTAATGCCACCCCTATAAAATAAATAATCTAAATAGTTCTGGGTCTGTTTCTGAATTCTGTATCTGTCCCATTCATCTATTTGTGTCTACTCATGCTAATGACACACTGTCTTATTATAGTCTTTACCAAGTAAATCTTTCTACTTTGTTCTTCTTCAAGACAATCTTCATTATTTTTGGCTTTTTGAATTTCCCAATACATTTGAATTTTTTAACTTCTACAAATCAACACCAACTTGGAATTTTTATAATTTTAGTAAGCTTTGTAAAATATTCCTTTTTTTGCCCTGAGTGCCTCTACCCTTGCTTGTCTCCAAAAATGTGGCACTTAACAGATACTTAATAAATATTAGTTTGGACTTTGGTCTGTTTGGAAGAAAAGGAGACAACTCATTTAAGCCTTCAGTAAAACTTATTTGTGATAACTTAAATATAAAATTAATAAAAAAGAGAAATAAAAAAGAAAATGGTGTGCCACTTCCTTCAGACCTCCATGGTTTGAGGTGAGAAATGGGCCATCATTCACACTGATATTAACCTATAAGCAATGCACCGTTTTTTCTGGCTGCTTTTCAGAGTTCTTTTTAGTTTTCAGAAGTGTAATTATGAAGTGTCTTAGTATGAATTTCTTTGGTATTATTCTGTTTAGGATTTTCTCAGCTTCTTGGATCTACAGGTTTGTGTCTTTCACCAAATTTGGGAAATTTCAGCCATTAGTTCTTCAAATACTCTCTCAGCCCCAGTCGCTCTCCTCTCTGGGGACCCCCAGTGACACGGATGCCGGGCCTTTGTTAGTGCCTCACAGGTCTCTAACTCATCTCAGCGTGGGCATCACTTGATTCCCTGAAGTCATGGTAGGTTTTTTGTTTTGGGAAGGGGGGATTTTCTTTTTGTTTGTTCTTTGTTCTTGCTATGACAACTAAGTTTTTATTGTATTATGTACATTCTGTCTAGCATGTCAGGAGACTCTGCGTACTGTTTAATGTGTTTATTTTAATGAGTAGTCACCTTATTTAGATTTAGCATGTGGGTCTTGGCTTACTTGTGTGAGCCATGATTTCAGTGACAGCTTAACTTTTGGAGTCCTTTCAAGGTTATTTTTGTCTGCTTGGTTTCATCTGGTGCTCCAGGACTTGCTCGGGTCCCTGGCGGTACTAGCTGACTGGGCAGAATGGGTTTCCACAGCCGGCCTGCCAGGTGTCTCCAGGCAGATGAGAGGTGTGCAGAGAGCCCCCTACTGCTGCTTATCCCCCGGGGGCCTGGTGCTTAACTGTTTTTTTATTATTGCATCCTCTCTTCTTTCAGCTTTATATTTACACACACTTTTATGACTCTGTTGGTTGTTCGTTGCTTTAGGGGTTACTAGATTCAACCTATCTTATTAATTTAGTACTTAGTTTATATGAATTAGTACTTTACACCTGAAACTAATATACTATTGTATGTCAGCTGTACCTATAAGTTAAAGCAATTTTAAAAAATAAATTAGCACTTTTATAATGCAAAAACCTTAGGACTCTTCCACTGCATTCACCTTCTTAGGATTTTCATCATTTTTCATCTTGTATTTTAATTCTAAATATATTGTAATTCCATAAGAGAGTATTTTTGTTATTTTACACAGTAAATATTTGTTTAGATTTTCCCACTTGTTTAACCTTTCCACTTTGCTTCACTCCCTTCTACATCTCTTTTTTCTCCTTCCTGAAGAACACCCCTTTACAATTTTTTCAGTATGAGCATTAAGGTGAAGAATTCCCTCAGGTTTTGTCTGTCTAAAAATCTCTTTATTTTACCTTTATTTTTACAGGATTTTCTCACTAACTATAGAAAACTAGGTGGCATTACCTTTTTTAAGCACGCAGAACGTGTCATCCTATTGTCCCCCAGCTTCCATTGCATCCGCTAAGGAGTCCTGAGGACGCGGACGGCGTTGTTATCGCTCCTTTGCCCTCAGTGAGACTCAGTGAGTCATCACCAGAGTGGCAGTTGGTTATCACTTCAATGATCACATTTTCTTCCTATATTGTGTTATTTTTACAAGCTTTTATAGGGTTTTATTCCTTGCTTATTTTAAAATTGTATCTTTTATTTACTTAATGTTTTACATAACTTTGTTATATTTCAGATAACTCCAATATCTGAAGTTCTTACGGGCATAAACTTACTATTTTTTCCTAATTCATCACTTGTTTCCTCATGTTTTAGTAAAAACTGATTTAATTTTTTATTTTAATTTGTGGAAATCTGTGGAAGTCTGCTTCTAGGATATTTTCGTATAAAAAGACTTGTGTTTGCTTCTACTGGAAACCAGATTACCTTATCTATCTGGAATGGCATTTATTTAGTTTATTAGTTTGGGATTTGTGAATAACACTGGTAATATAAACTTGGACTCCAGAACCATTTGAGGGAAAATATATGGTAACATGTTCTCATAATTCTCCTGAGAGTCTAGGTAGAAAAACAAAAGTTTAATTTTGGCTTTGAGCAACCAGATTTTTTTTTCTTTTTTGTGGTCACATTTTCAGTGAGGATGTTCTTCCTTTGGGGTCCAGGATTATGTTGAGGTGTTGAGCTCAGCTGCCCGCCTTACAGGTCCACTTAGTTTCTCCCACTATCTCTCACTGAAGCTAATATCCAAACCCTTGATTTTGAGTTGTGCTCCCAAGGCAGTTCAAGCTGCTTCTTCTACCTCCCATTCTTGTTTCAGCTAATTAAGATATGCTTATTAAATTGTCTTTTCTCTTTTTTATGTCCCTTGAGGTTTCCTCTTTCTCCTTTGTGATATAAGCAACGCATGTAGGTTTTTTGCTATTATTGTTGCTTGCATTTATTCAAACCTACAGATTTCTCAGTGAGGAATTTTTTTTTTTTTTTTTTTTGGTAGCATCGCAAGTGACTTTCTTAGGCCTCCTTTAAATGACAAAAATTTTATTTGGTTCATCTCTTTTCACTGATGCTTCAGAAAACAACTGAACAAAGAAAACCCTTCTACTGTACTTTAAATTAGACTCAGAAGTAACACCAGGAAAGGGTTGCAGCCTCAGCTCTTCCAAGGATACCACAAAGGCCTTAATATGATGTGAGCAGGAGCAAAACGTAGCCTAAAAAGATTTTTATGTGAAGAAATTCATAATCTTCCTACAAAACTTCCAGAAAAGACTCTTTTCATCTGAGGGTTTCCATCTCAGGTTCTCCCCAGATAGGGGAGGAAACATTATCCATTTCAACTTCATGTGTGATATTTCTGACTGATAGAATCTCTCTTTCCATTTGTTTGCCAAATTATGCTTCCCTCGCTGCTATTATGGACTCCATACGGGCATTACCAGTAACCCCTTTAAATAGTATTGTCTTTTTTCTATTCCAATTGCCCTTCTTCTTTATCTCACAGAGTCAGTAGTTCACTCAGCTAAATATAACTTCCCAAAAGGTATTTCGTTAAGTTATTTCTAAAGACTGTAATAAGAGGTCTGGCTAGGAAAACCAAATACAAAGTTTATCTTCCTGTGTGTCTGTTGCAATAAGACAGAAGAAGAATATACAAACATCTGCTACAGTTCGAACAAACTGGAAAAACTCCAGAGACTAATTGTATTGGACACCAACATGGAAAAATATCAGTATGTTTATAAAAATAAAATCCAGAGTTGCTACCCAGCTTCTTTGAGAAAGTGTTTTGCCAATTCAAATATAAATACATGTGGTAATAATCAATGCCTCTGGCTTTCCTTAATTACTATTAAATACCCATTGTAAAATTAAAATCATTTATTTTTAATGGTATACATCTTAATTTAAAATTTCTGTTGTTTCAAATTCTAATTATTAACATATATTTTAGACACTTCAAATAAAGTATATTGGAGCAGAATGTAAAGAGAGTAAAGGAAAAGGTGAGAAAAAAAGAGAAAGTAAAAGTGTGAAAGAAATAAGAGAAAACATGAAGTAGGGAATAAAAGGAATTGGGGGCAGAGTAACCTGAGAGTAAGAGAAAGTTGGTAGTTGAGGGCACTAGACATAGTAAAATTATATTGGGCATGTGAGTCAGTAACCTACATGTAAATTACCATCAAATCTACCTCTAAAAATTATGCCTTTAACCTGAGCTCCAGATTGATGTTTATAATTATTTCCTGCACTTTCCCTTTGGATGAATTAGAGAATCTCAAGATCAACAGGTTTCAAATAAAAGCAACATCTGCCACTAACATACTTACCTCCCCCAACCATCTATCTAAATCTGCTGCACCCAGGATTTCTCCTCAAAGGAAATAGTACCCTCTAGTCATCAGCTTGGTCGCTTGGGGCAAATTCTATTTCCAGTTTCTCCTTGCACACAGAGAGAAAATACCTCTCAGCCTCTTCTGTAGCTAGGTACGGCCATATGACTAATTCTGTCAATACAATTAAAATGAAGCATGCCACTTCTACATCGTACGTCTTCACATTCTCTCTGCCTTTGACAACCAGATGCACGAAATCCAGGGGTAGAGTCAGAAGCTCCAGGAAGGCACAGGCAAGGAAAGGCATAGGTCCCACAATGACTGCTTAGAATGGAGTCCTCCCCTGTGGCAGAATCTTGTCAGACACATGAACAAGAGATGTATACTTACTGTATTAAGGCATTGATTTGGGGAGATTTTAATTACAAAGGCTTGCCTCCCCAATGAAACTGGTATTATAAAGTGAGGAATTCTGATAACACCAATATATGTAGACCTAGCTTACCAGCTGGAAACCAAGCAGTAAAGAAACAGCTGCTAAAGCTTCTGAAAAGATGGCAACATATGCTATAGGATGGTAAAATATTTAATAAAACTGTGGCCTATTATCCACGTAACAAAAATCTCAAAAATCCAGGAAAGCAGTTAGAAAGAATCAGAACGTTCTGTGTTACCTGCTACTGGCTTCCTTAGGCAAGGTATTACAAGAAAGATGAGCTTTAAAAACAACCGGCTTGTTTCAAGCAGAAACGAAAGAGAGTAAGGTGTTTAGAGAAGCCCTTTGGTACTAGACCTCTAATAACAAAAGAGGGAGAAAATCTTTCAACAGTACATGTCCAGATAAAACTTTTCGGTTAAACAAAATAACTCAACCTTGAGGCAAAGACTGATGAAGAGTCCGACCTCCTGCCCATGCATATTGCTGCAGATAGCCTTTGGTTGCCTCTACTGTGCTGAGAAGTACGGGAGTGAGAAAATCATTTTAAAAAGAAAATTAAAAGCAAATATGGAAAGTAGCGTAGGAAAAAAAGAAAACTAGGAAAGAATGTGGTTATTGGCACATGGAACTGACTGGAAACAATAAGATCAGAAGCCTCCCACTTTTTTTGAGGCAGTTGTACTGACAAAAGAAATTATAAACCTGGCCCTGTGTGCAGTGAGCCTTAAAACATGCCGCAGGCAGCAATGGGCTATGAAAGCTGTGACTCCTTCAAGAAAGGCAAACTCCCCAACACGACCTTCAGATGTGGTCAAGGAAGATGCAGACCGCTATCAACCTCCCAGAGGGTGGAACCAGGGGTCATGAGTCAGTGAGTTCCTCCAAGAGAGCAGAGCTGGGACTAACTCAAAAACTTCCCCTACCTCCGGAATAGGGGACTTTTCATGTCTCTCCAGTGAATTTCACAATTGCTACACACCAGTGACCATGTGTTACCCATTCTGTCTCTTTCTGATGGGAGTGTTTATTTGTGCTTATTGAGCCTGTGTTATACCATTGTATGTGGGGGAGAGGGTAATAAAATTTGTTACTTTAGACCGTAAGTCGCCAAACTATGAGGAGCTGTGTCTCTCACTGTAAATCATCTGCTGACTGTGCACTTTGAGCAGGATGTGTGACTAGATAGACAGGATGGGAGTCTTCTATGTGAGAGAGGCATAGTGAAAAATACGCGTGGTGGCTGGAAAGGCAAACCACGCCTTTGCCTTCAGCAAAGGTCGTTTTCTTCTCCTCTTGGACACTCACAGAGCCTGCACTTCCCAGACTCCTTTTCAATTAGGTGTGGCCATAGGTATCTGCTCTGATGAATAGAATGTGACAAGAGCGATACACAAATTTCCATGACTAGGCTCTAAAAATCTCTCCACGATCCTCCACACTTTCTTTCTACGTCAGCCAGCTAGATGACGGATCACAGGAGGACCCTGAGGCCTTACGGGATTGTGGAGCCACAAAATGGAAGGAGCCTGGTTCCCCGAATGACTGGATGGAGCAGCAACACCCTCACTCACCACTACTGATATGCATTGGACTGTGCCATGAAAAAACAAATAAACCTTTACTGGGTTAAGCCTAATGAGATCGGGAATTCTTACAGCAGTGTATTGTGATTAATATATCTCTAAAGCTGAATACTAAAAATTAGTCTCTAATTTCCCACTCTTATCTCACCTCTTACATATATTCATTTTTACATTTGTTTTAGTACCTAAATATCTTCCACATACTTCTCTTTCTCTCTGTCCCTGTTGCCACCGCCTAAATTCGGGTCCCCATAATCTGGCGTCAGAATTATTAATACAATCTTCTAATGAAGAGCCCTCCATTCCAGTTCACTGTCTATACTCCTAATTCATCTTGGACACTGATTCCAGAACATTTTCTAAAATGCAAATCTCCCTACTCAAAAATCCTTCAGTGTCTTCTAAATACCCTCAGAGAATTTCTAAACTTTTAAGCCCGGACGAGAAGGGGTTCTGCAATTTTATCCCTGTCTGCCTCTCTGGCCTCATTCCGCCCCCCACTCTACCACTTGCTCTCAGCACTTCTTCCGTACACAAGCAACTTCTAGGTTTTCCAGTTATGCAGCTCCTTAGGTAACCACCTGTAAGTTGGTTGTCTGCTTAGGTATGAATAATAAAAAAAAAAGATTCCTGGAAATCTCATGCTTTAGCAACTGGTAATCTCATTCCTCACCTCTCACTCCTCACTCTTCATTTATCAACCCAACATCTGCTCCTTGTTCATTTCTAAATCCTTAGTCCACTTTCCGTTACTGTCCTAATTTCACATCTATTTAGAATAGTGACTACTTCTATTTCCTCTAATTCTGGTCTGACTCCACTTGACCTCATCCCTCAAGTCTATATTCCCACTGATGGCTCTAAGGGTAACATCCTCCACTACTCTCAGCATCTACTGTCTCTGCTCTTTTCCAGGATAATAAGGTCTCCTCTGCCTCGCCTCGTTTTCCCGCAATGGCAGCCTTGTCTGTGTTCCACTCCTCCCAGGGGTTGACAAGAGGACTTAAACATGTGCTTCTTCAAGCTTCTATTCCAGCATCCATACTCTTTACTCCATTAGAGTATGTCCTTCTATTATTTTGCCTAGAAATTCCTAGTCATTTTTAACTCCCAGTTTAAATATTACCTCCTCTTTGAAATTTTTCTTGATGCTCAAAGCAGAATTTTACCTTTTCTTCTCCATACTCTCAGAGTACCTTTTTAATACTCCTATTTTATTACAAATCTCATTGTATTTCAACGTTTTGTTTACTGTTTATATCTCTTTAGAAAGTAAGATAGTTGAGGACAGACCTTTTTTCTTTATTCTTGCATTCCTGGATCCTGGCATTAGGTGGGTACATTTCTTAAATAACTAAGCTCATAAAACCCCTGATACCCAAAATGTAGCTGAGGCAGAATAAAAACAGTGGGATTCCATTTGGCAGCATGGAGTGGCCAGAAATGCACTGAGCCAGGTCACAAGATCCGACTCAGCCACTTTCCCCGGGAGCAATGCACAAAGTGTCTGACACTCCCTAGATTACGAACTCACTAGATCAGCAATTTTCCATCTTTTCCATCTTATGGCACACAAAGGAATTATTAAAATTCTGTGGTACTCCAAAAACTACATTTTTCTGACAAAAAAAAATAGGTATAATTTTGATTCATTCACACGAGGTGGCTATTGTTGCGTTGGCTGTTGTCATCTTTTTATTTGACAGTCTAAGGGGAAACAGGTCAGTGCCCCTGACCAAAGAGTCAGGTATTGCGTGTTTTGAAAAATCATTGTGGCACATCAGTGGAAAGCTGCTGCACTAGACTGACTCTAAATATTTTCCAACTCCATATTATAGATATCACCCAGACACATTCTTCCCACACCAAAAGTGTGAGTGGGGGGTGGGGGCAGGGAGGCGGAACACATGCAGCAACTGATCATGGACAACCTCAGAGTCGACACAGAATTTCTTTGGAATTTGGTGTGTTCTAACTGTGACAAGCTCACTTTCTCACACATTAGTAGTAGCGATGTTTTGATGATCACAGTGTTATCAACTACCTCTAGTGAAATAAAAAACTCCCTGGTCGCCTTCCCTAAACTCTGTATTTTCACGAACATGCCTTTTTCATTTTGTCTGCCTGATCATTGCCCAGCTTCCACATTAGCAAGAGCCCCTCCCAAGGTTTTGCCATTTCACTGGTAGTTGCCTCTGCGTGTGTAATCAAAAGTACATTGGCTTTTAAAATAATTATTTCTAAGTCAGAAGTTAGCTGCTTCATGAGAAATATCTTACTCGTGGGAGAAATTTGCCAGGGATGTTTGGCTTGGTTGAGCCTAACTTGGATAAGGGGTTCAGAGCTGTCATAACTGATACTTCCTCCAGCTCGTACTCAAAGAGGGAGGAACATGTGCATGATATCAAATCATTATCTCATTACTGCCATCAGCTCTATGTGTGTGTTGGGCAGCAGCATGTCTGTCTGCCCTAAGCCCAAGAATGAAGTCTTAATGCCAACAGTTATCAGGCTGCTGGGAAAATGGCAAAAGCTAGACTGTGGTAAGATTAAGATGCAATTGCCTGTGCAAGAAAGTTTGGAAAGCTGGGGAAAAAAATTGGCCTGGTGAGCAAGTTTGATTTTATGCTCCGTTAACTTATTTAAAAGTTTTAATATGCATATAAAAATATATCGGTTTTTCAGTAAGACCCGATGTCTCACAAGCCCAATAGAAAAAAAAGAAAAATAACATAGTTTTAACTATTCTTATACGTGAATTTTATCTAGACATTCCCCTTATAGTTAGAAATGTCTTAAAGTTCCCTTCAAGTTAATCTATAACTGAAAATGTGCCTTCAGGTTCTAAGAAAGCAACTTTTATCTTGTTATTTTTATGTTAGGAAGATTTTTAAGAATCAAAGCAACATCAGAAATTTATATAATGGGGGTTTAAAATAGCTTTCTTTCTTTTCCATAGGTTCTTAATTATTGGGGATCCTAGATCCCATTTCCTCCTACATCGGAAGGGAGGGGCAGAAATGACAGTAGCCAGACTGTGGGAACAAAGGCCCAAGTGTGGGTTTTCCATGCATTTTTCTCCATTAAGCCAGAGCCATATAAGCCTGTGGAAATTTCTGCTCTTTTAGCTCCATTCTCCCAAATATACACTATCTGTAACTTAAGATATAAGTCCTATATTTCTCTGAAATTTAAGAAAAGCCAAACCCCATAGAATCTATTAGTCAGTTAAGAAAATATCTAGTGTCTGGGTGCCTAGAATATTCAGCAACAAATATGATAATTGATTTGAATATTTTGGTGACTCAATTTTCCTTCCTTTAAATTTAGTATTAGAGCAAAACTAATGAATGTGTATGTAAATTTTGGTATCTTTTAAATCTCTACAGTGGTCTCTATTCCCTGACTGACTCTTCAAATTCCCAAAAGTCGTATTTTCCAACACAGCATAATGATGTATTAAAGGAAGAGGTATATAAGGTAAATAAGGCCTGATTACCGTTAGAATGAATACAGTGCTGAAATCTAATTGAGAGCCAGAACGTCTCAATCCCCAACTTCCTGAGATCTTTCATGGTGGCTGCCAATCCTCTGCTATCCCTCCCATTGAGTTACGGTCCAATTCTCCTCTTCTTGAATCGGGTCTGGCCTTGGTACATGGATGGATCAGTAGAAATGTTGTGGCCCTTCTGAGATCAAGTGATAAGAGGCCTTGCAGCTTCTTCCATTACAGTGCGGGGGACCTGAGCCACCCGTAAGATGTCAGACCCCCCTGAGACCATCATGCTAGGAGAAGCTTAAGCCACATGGAAAGGTCCTTGAGGATGGGACGCCATGTGGAAAGAGAGAGAGAGGCCAGTGAGCAAACATGTGAGTGGAGAAGCCAACTCATAAGTGGATTCTCTAGCTCTGAGTGTGGCAGCAGATGCCACAAATGACAGAGACAAACTGCCCAGTGAGCCTTGTACAAATACCTAGACAAGAAATCCTGAGCAAACTGCAATGGTTGTTTTAAGCCGTTACATTTTCAGGTGGCTTCTTGTGCACTGATAGATAAAATACAACAGATTCTGGCACCTAAATTAAAATGTTGTGAGGGTTTTATTTGCTAATTTTTAAAAATAAATAAAGTCTTTTATTTTAAGAGAGAGGGGAAAGGAGGGGAAAAGAGAGGGAGAGAAACATCAACGTGTGGTTGCTTCTCATGTGCCCCCAAATGGGGACCTGGCCTGCAACCCAGGCATGTGCCCTGACTGGGGAATCAAACCTGCAACTTCCTGGTTTGCAGGCCAGTGCTCAATGCACTGAGCCACACCTGCCAGGGCTGAATTAAAATGTTATTATAACAAAAACCTGAAATACGTGACACTGACTTCTTCCAGCAATGAGCAAAAGCTGGAAGAGCTTCTTCACTGGGTTTTAAGGGCAATGAGAACATAGTTACCAGAGTGCAGAAAAAAAGTCACCCCTCTTTTGCAGTGGTAGAAAATTTGGCAACACTGTGTCCCCCTGTAATTTCCAAGAACAGAGGTGGGGGGAACAAAACAAAACAAGGAAAACATACCTAATGAACTGATTGGTTTGTCTAAAGAGATTTCCAGGTGGAATACCAATAGTGACAACCACCTTCTCATAGCTGTGTTTGAGAATGTACAGAAATGAATTGAAAAGAACTGTTCTGCTTTCGAGGAGAATTGAGAAAAAAAGATAAAGAAACCAGAGCTTTAAAGATTTAAAAAATAAAACCATTTTAAATCCTAGTTTTTCCAATCAGCAAAGGCTCTCAAAATAAAGAATGGCCTTTGGGCATGAAATCTTGGGCATTACCAGGAAAGCATTCCGTTAGGCTAACGGTATCAAGGCTGCGGTTAAGCGTGATTGAAGGCTGTACATACTAGGGCTTCTAAAAACCTTAAAGTCCTCCCTTTCAGATCCTCTCTCCCATACAAAAGAACCTCTAGAAGTCTTAAAATATTGTTGCCAAGAATCCTGACTCCTAGATTAAAAAGAGAAACAGTTTTGGAAAGAAGCATAGCCTGTCTTTGGACTAATGGAGTGGATTATAATTTGATATACACAAACCCAAAGTCTTAAAAGGAATTATATTAGTTTGAACAGGAAACTGCCAAATGAAAAGAGGCCTTTAAAGCCTTGAATTTCTTTGGGGAGACAGCAAGCTAAAAAAAAAGTCCTCAGCTGGAAACAGACCATTTCTTATAGAAAAGGAAGGATGACTCAGCAGGCAGAACCCAGAGTTCAGAGGGCAGAGCAATAGCCCGGGGGACCCTTCTCAGAGAGTGGGACGGCCCTAATCAAGGACGTGGCCTCACGTGCCCACTGGATATCATTGTTGCTCTGTACCAACGACTGCGTCTGTGACTTCTGCTTTCCCCTTTTAGAACCAGAATGTCTATTGTGGTTCTTTTATGCTGGCCCTACCATTTAATGTTGGGTGCGGGAGAGAGGGAAGAAAACTTTCTCTCTTTTTAAGATTTTATTAATTTATTTACTTACTTATTTATTAGAGGGTAGGGCCGGAATGGAGAAAGAGAGGGAGAGAAAAACATCTATCAGTTGTCTCTGAAACATTCTGACTGGGGACAGACCCAGGCATATGCTCTGCCTGGGAATCCAACCCAGGACTTTCGCTTCGCAGGCAGACACCCAACCAACAGAGTCAACTGGTCAGGGCAAGAAAACTTCCCTCTTTAGTTCACAGGTCTTCAGAATGGTACTCAAGTAACTTCACCAGAAACACTTATCAAACTCTGGAGCTGATTTTGCTGATCAGATCCTAGACTTAAAGTCAATGCTCAGAAAGGCTGAGGTTTGGGGCTTTGACATATGTGAATGTATTGTGTGTTTTGGAGAAATGTAAACACTTTGTGGCCAAAAAGCAGACGGTAATAAATTAAAGTCATCCACAAGTTCTTGGCCACTTCTCCCATTGAATCTAGACTCCTGAGCCTAGATTATAAGGAGCCTTGCAGCTCCTGCCCGGGCTTATCAGAACACATTCGCTACGAGCCCTAAGCCACCATGTCAGATATCTGAACATTTAGAACTGCCAAGCTGTGAGAAGCATAGGTCATCCGTCATGGTCCTGTTAGATAAGACACCATAACGGGGGAAAGGCCAACATGTACCGAGGCACCAAACAGGTGCCTAAGAAGCCACCCTGGAACGGATGCTGCACCCTGAGCTGCCCCTATGGAGTCGTTCCCAAGTTCCTGGTCTACATTACTGGAGGGGTGCAGGGCAGGGGGGGCAGGCAGGGGAGGTGGAGAGAAATAGTCCCTTTAAGCCACTGAGTCTGATGCTCTTTTATACACCAGTAGAAAACCAAAACACTTTTCCTGCTTATTTTCCCCACCATGTTTCCTCCCAAGTTGAAATCTTTCTATTTTAGATTCTCTCCTATGAGTTTAAGCTTTTAGGCTATAATATGACATAAGACACTTACTTCTAGAACTGCCATAATTGTAGACAGTTTATAGAACACTTCTACCACAAACATGAGTGCTCTGTCTTATTTTATGCCTTCAAAACATTCTGTCAAAACTGAACTCCTAATTCCCCAGAACGCTCTGCTTTTTAACCACTGCATATGTTGCTCTGACCCATTACCTGACAAATGCCACATTGTTCCTACACTTTTTGATAAACTCAGATAAAATTTCAATATCTTACTATCTTACTGTAAGGCTTGACTTCTTGCTTAAGATCTCTATTCTCTGACTTTATTGGTCAGGATGATTTTTATCATTTGACCTGAAAACTACAAGTTTTCTCTTTGACCTGACTATTGCAACTGAGATTCAGCATCTGTGGCGTGAGGAGCCCACATCACAAGGCGAGCCTGTGCAGATTTCCAGGGTACTGTCAGGCAGCAGGCCTGAGAAGTAACCAAGGAGCTGGCAAGATATATCCAGCTGGATTTCAAAACTTCCATGAGCTCAACAGCTGTGTGTCTCCCATTTCCCCTCCTGCGCCCTTTTTGAATACCGTTTATAGCAGTTCTCCTAAGCTTACCCTACCATGACATGTTGATTACTGGGGACAAGGAAGTTGTCTCTTAATTCATAGTTCCTCTGACCAAGAGCAATGGGACCCAAGGAGTCGCACCTGGTGACCTATACACACAGAATGTCATCAGACCTGGACCTGATTTCGATAGTGAGATGCTGGAACCTCCAGCCCCAGTCTGATGCTAAAACAGGGTGTGATTTTAGAAGTCTTGGAAGGAGGCTGAGTACATTTTGCATGAAGATATTTCTGTTTGAATAGCCAGAATAGCTGACTGCAGACATATTTTCCAAAAGTGGCTATGGCAACCTTTTCAGTCATATATACTCCTCCAGAAAGTACCACATCTTCATCAAAAGGTAAGGTCTCTTTCTTTTCTCCTTGAAAGTGGGCAAGCTTTTCCCTGAATGAATCGACTGTGGCGTAAGCGATGCTTGTATGCCTTCTGAGGTTGAAAGCCGATATGGCTTCTCTCTCTCTCTATCCCTATCCCTATCTATCTCAATCTATCTCCTCCTTTCTCTCCCCTCCTCTCTCTCTCTACCCTGCCTCTCTCTCCACACATACATACAGACACTCCTGTCTCTCAGGGTGCTCATCCTTGGAAAAACCTAGGCGCTGTGTTGTACGGAGGCTCAGGCCACGTAAAGAGGTCCACTTGTGGATGCTTGGCCCGAGTCCCAGGTACAGGCTCCTGCCATCAGACATGTGGGCGGGTCGGCCTTCAGATGGTTCTAGCCTCCAGACTTCCTCCTGGCCCAACCTGATGCCAAAAGGGAGAGACACAAGTTCTCTCCATCGAGCTCCACCCAAATTGCAGATTTGTGAACAAAATAAATGTCGTCATTGCCTTAAGTCATTAAGTTCCGGGAGATAACTAACTTTGGAGCCCATGAAGGAGACAATTTTTCTTCCTCCCATCCCAGAAACATAATATTCCATTACAACCTATGTATATCGGAGCTATTGCCTACCTGGATGAAGAAAAGCTTAAATTTTCTGTGAGGATCATCTACTCCAGATAATTTCTCAATCCTTGCCAGAACTGAAAGGAATATTGCTATTTTTGAGAACAGAAATGCTCCCTATTTATTATTAAATGTCACGGGGCTTTTAGCTAGTTTGCAACTGAGACTCAAAATGTTACAATGTGAGGTGAGTCCCGCACTCCCCCCCGCCCCCCCTCCCCCGACCCATACATCTACAATTCCTTGAGGCCTATCTAACAATAGCAAGTGTATTCATTCAATGCATCCACAGAATATGTACTGATACCTGGGGTGTGCTAAATACTATTCACTATGCTGAACATACATCAATAACAAATAAAGTCAGTCTCCTGTCCTCCTTGATCTGATCTTCTATTCAGGAGAACAAAATAAACAGATTAATGTGACAGTGTGTCATAGGTGATCAGGCTGTGAATAAAAGGAAGCAAGCACTTGGAGTACTGGGGAGGGAGCAATTTTAAATATAAGATGAGAAGGAAGAAAAGACAAGAGAGAAGTAGGGGAGTAAGCCCCGCGGGCATGCGGAGGGAGAGCATTCCAGCGCAGGGAGCAGGAGGAAGTGTGCCTGGTGTTTTCCAGTGTGTATGATAGAGGGCGTCCAGAACCTCAGTAGAAGGCAGAGGGTAACCAGGGACCTAAGATAATCATAAGTTGAGGTTTTCTCATAGTGGGTCAACATCGCGTCAGTGAGAAATGCAAACGCACTGGCACGGGGCGAGGTTGTCTGTGCAGCTGCACTGGCCCAGCCTCTGGGAGTCCTAGGCACCAAGGAAAGATGATGGTCATGTGGTAAAACTGAAAGACCTGAATCTGAGCAGCTGTATGAGACACTCTCCAACCCAGAAAACCAGGTAGCAAAACACAAATAACTGGGAACTAATGTATTGCTAGGAACCTAAGTAATTCTGTATGACATCTCCCTTCCTTTTCTGCTTACCACCTGTTCTCTCTATCCTGCCTCAGCCTTGGAAAAATAAAGACACTTTTTAAATACTCCCAAGCTTACTGAAATGTTGCAAAAATAGTGCAAATCATTTTTTCTAAACAATTTGAAAGTACTTTGTTAATGGACGCCTCATGACCCCAAATACATTAGCCTTTATTTCTTAGAAGCTAGGACATCCTCCTATATAACTTCAGTATCACCTTCAATATTATGAAAATAACATGCCTGTCAACATCTTATTCTTAGACCCCACTCAGCTTTCACCAATTAATAATTTTTATTACTTCTGAAGACACTGTATGTTCTTTCTTTTCTTTTTTTTGTTGAGTACCAACTGTTCTTTTCTAGGCACTGTCCTAGCCATTCCAGGCAGATGGAATACATGACTGAACAAAACAGATAGAAATTCCTGCCCTCGCGGACCTTATATCCCAGTGGATGAAGAGAGAAAATCAGATTTGAAAACGTAATAAGCAAATTACATAGAACATTGGAATTCTAGAACTAAATGTTATGGGGAAATAAGTGGACAAAGATAAGAAGATCAGAGGTGGCAGGAAGAGAAGTTCACGATTTAAAACACGGCAGCCAAGGTTGGCCTCGTTAAGAGGACAATGGACACTTTTCTTCTGAAATTTCCAGACGACGTGCAGGAAGCAGGCATCTCTCCACGACTGAAGCAGCCTAGGTAAGTGTGAGCAAAGTGCAATGAGTGGAGGGTCATGCACAGGAAATGAGGTCAGAGTGACAGACCTTTAGGTCTTTATTAAAGCCTTCGTCTTGGATTACGGGTGAAATCAGGAACCGTTGCAGAATCATCAGATGGGCAATGACATGAGTGGGCAGCCAGGGTGACGGGCTGCAAGGGTGAGAAAGAGACTGTAAGGGATGCTACCGTTGCCTCTAGGGGACCAGCTACAGCTGTTACGGTGGTCCAGGTCAGCGATTACAGCGGCTTGTCCAAAGCAGTGGCAGTGAGTGGGTGGAAAATAATCAGGCTGAAAATTCTGAAACTATAGGAAGGAAAAGGCATCTCTCTACTAGGTCAAGAGAGGGGTGCGTAGTGAGTGATGGAGACCTTTAAGGTGATGGCACAAGGCAACCTAGACAACCCAAGGGGGTCAATGCCACCCCATGAGAGACTGCAGCAGACACAAAATGTGCGGTAGGCCAGCGCAGCCGAGACTCCAGCAAACAATAACAGAGGAACGACACACACACAGCTTTTGAGAATCTTTATTCTAAGCGCCTGTTTGCTGAAATTAATTACGTAATTTGAAGGTCCAGTATGGTGCTCTTTGTCTTGAATCCTAGAGCAAAACTATCGTCAGTGGCAAAACCTCAAAATTTCACGATGTTTACTGCAGTATTTTGTCTTTGCTACTTTTACGCCGACCAAAACCGTGAGAGTAGAGAGAAAAAGGAAAAAAACAAAGGCCAGGCAATAATGATAATAAATTGCAAAACAGAAACTAAAAACTTCTGAATACACATCAGCACCATTAAGAGTGCTGTTTGTGCCCTGGTCAGGTGGCTCAGCTAGTTGGAGTGTCATCCCGTGCACCAAAAGTTGCAGGTTCAATTCCCGATCAGGACTCATACAGAGGTTCCAGGTTCAGTCCCCAGTTGGGAAGCATGTCGGAGGCAACTAATCCATGTTTCTCTCTCACATTGATGCCTCTCTCTCTCTCTCTCTCTCTCTCTCTCTCTCTCTCTCTCTCTCTTTAAAGACAGTAAAATCATATCCTCCAGTAAGGATTAAAAAAAAAAGGTGTTGTTCACCACTTTTAGGTTCCAGCTTTTAGGTTCCATCTTTTGGGCTCCCTTCCTTAACTTTTAAAAGATTCATCAGTATCAATGACACGTTTTTAATATATTGGGATCCCCCCCTCAGATACATTTAGCAGGTATTTATGTTTGGGAAATCTTTTTTCTTATTACCCGTCTCGTCAATAAGATGAAGTTGTAAGCGTCACGAAGTAATGTGGGCATGCGTAGTAGCACAATGATCTCCGGAGGGGGTGACCTCTCACAACACAATTTTCCCCTGGCTTGTCCTCCGTCTATCCGGAGAGGCGAAGTCAGGATCTTGTTTCTCCAAACATCTACCATATTTTTTAATGAAAGAAAAAAAAGGGGGCGCTAGAAAAGAGGGGCAGACGGCACATTTGCTCTCCTCTGGTTCCCTTTCCAGAACCGTCCAGACACTAAAATTTCAAATATTCCAAAAAGTCTCTTGGATAGATGAAAATTTAAGACTATCCTCAGATTTTTGATAAATTTCATTAAAATGTAACGGATTATACATAAAGGGGGAAATTGCATGGATTTAGTTCTATTTTCGGAGTTAATATTCTCAAAACAGAAAACTTGTTCGACATTTTTTTTCCTCCCTCTATATCCATTTAGTCGTCCAGTCCTGAATTAACATTTCTTTTTTTAACTGTGTCTCTAAATTTTTTCTTTCCATTCTTCGTCTCTATCCTGATACGACTGCTGCCCCTCTTTGCTCTCAGATCGCCACGGTAGTCCCAGATCTGACTTTCTGCATCTAATCTGTTCTCCTTCACCTGGCTGTCCAATAAATCTTTCGGATACACACTTTCACCTGGTCACTCTCCCGGTCTGAAACCTTCCATAGTTCCCCAGTGCCCACAGAATGAAGCCCAAAAGCTGTACATAGCTGCCCCCTGGTGGCCACCTGCTGATTCACTCTGCTGGATCCTAGCCACCACTAAGGCTGCAGAGGACAGGTTTGCATGCAAGATGGAACCCCTTTTTATGTTCTCAAGAGGGGCAAAGGTGGGGAATTAGGAAGGTAGAAAGAAGTCTTTACTTTCACATTTATGGAAAGAGCACCCAAAAGGAAGAACCTCATGCTCCCAGGAGACGACTGTCTTGGTGCATGGCGCCTTGAGTAGCAGCTGCCCTTGCGGAAGAGTCCTCTTCTGCGCTGTCTCCACCTTCGGGTGCGACACGCAAGGTGGAATTTTCTGGACGAAATATGAATGAGCATCCCCTGATTTATAAACGGTCTAAATGGTCCCCTAACCTCAGACAGGGTGGAGCAAAAAAGAATGTTTATAGTTGTATGTGAAACAGAGTTTATTCTTGTTATTATCAATTATTGTATTATTTTCCATACAAACAACTGTAAACCTAGTTTTGCCCTACCCTGTATCCCAACAGCAAAACGCTGTAAAAATTAATATTCCATTCTTGGAATGTAACCTAAGAATACCTAAGTTAATCAGAAAATAAACTTTTTAAAAAATAGACAAAATTTGCATTTACACACATTAAAAATGTAAAATTAAACAGTCCAGTTTATCTTTTAAGTGTTCTTTTGGGGGATATTTTTTCCTTCAGTGGTCTGGACAAGTTAATGCCTCTTAAAATGTAAAGGAAAAAGGGTTTTAAATGGAACTATTTCAGTCTTGGTTTCAGCTGAGGTCTTAATACAAGTAGAGGCCAACTACTCAAACATTCAAAACTATAATTCCATGTCACTTTTGTAGAATTGGCAAAGAAAGTGGCTGAAGTACTGATTATGACATTGACCCCTCAAACCTACTATAATGTATAATAAGTTTAAAACTGGAGAACCAAGAGGAATTGGACATGAGAGAGAAGATTTCTTTAGAATCCACTGTAGTTGCTGGGTCTCCATCCATCCCCATTTTGCAAGTAGAGAGGGAGTGAGGTACTGCCTTCTAACCTCAAGCCAAACTATAAGGACTTTGAAGAGACCATACAGAGAGCTTGAAGCATGTCCCCTAAAGTTGAAGGGACAGAATGAACTGGGGTGTCTCTCGCACTTCAGTAGTCTTAAAGGACAAGAGTCTGATCGCAGCAAAAGAGTACAAGTCATAGTTTGAAAAATACTGTCATTCCTATAGACGGAGAGTCTCTGCTGTGCATTTCTCATATACTAATGTGGGTCATGAGCTGGAAAGTGGCAAAGCCCTCTTAGATCCTGCGCAAGAGAGCCTCCGGGGGCGGGGGCGGGGGGCAAAGCAGCAGCAGAAAGCTTCTGGGGGAACTGCTGGAATTCTCAGGAGATGACGACTACCATAATTTGCCATGTATAATGTGCACTTTTTTACCCAAATTTTTTAACGGAAAAATAAGGATGTGCATTATACATGGATTGTACTAATTTTGTACCTATGTAAATGTTTTTAATTTTTTTATTTATGCTTCTGCATTCAAAGTGTAACTCTAGAAAGCAATAACGATCTCCGTTATGCCAAATAATACTCAGAAATATGATAATCAGTTTTGTTGTACCAAATTTCTTGTACCTTGTATCTGTTCTTGTGTTTCATAATTCTTTGTTAACGTAAAATTTCTTATACCATAATCTGTTCAAAAATAAATGCTAAAATTCCTTTGTAATACAAAAAACAAGTATCTAAATATAAATAAAAGTCATTGAATTAGAAAAATTAAAGTGAAAGATTTTTTTCCTGAAAGCTTAGGCCAAAAACAGGAGTACTCATCATACATGGCAAATATGGTAAGTGACCCCATCCCCGCAGAAGATGCTGTCATTCAACCACATCAAGGAAACATATGTATAAGATCTGATGCAACAGTGGGGGATGGAGGGATGTCCTCAAAGAACCCAAGCACCCCGGAGGCCTGCCACCGTAAAGGGAAATTTTGTCATGTCAGAAACAGTCAAGAAAGATCCTTTCTGCCACTTCTACACTCCCACCCCTATTACCTCCAGAGAAGCCAGCCCCGGGACCAGGAGAGAGGAGCCACTAGGCATGGAGACAGAGAATGAGGGTCACCACGCTCCCAGTCCCACTGCATTTGAGTAGAAGTATTTCTCAACTTAGACCCTTAGTGATTAAAGGTGACCAGAAAGTTATGAGCCCACTCTAAATTTCATTCGGAAGCAGGAAAATAATATTCCAACTACACAAAAAATTAGGGCAAATCGTCTCGAAATTTCACCAAGTTTCATAAATGGTAAATACTGCTGGTAGGACGGCTTTCACATAATTTAATCAAATTTTTCTACTTTCGAATTCCTTGTTCTTCTGTTTAAATAAGACTGACTTATTTCAAGAGCAAACATTTTATAGTCACTTTTTAAGTTATAATTCCAGATATTTTATAACACAGGAATATATGTATCATAAAATTATGGAAAAATATTCTAGTCAACAAAAACTCACCTTAATGTATCTTAATTATTACTTATGCAGTGAACTTAAGATTCAGAACTTTATAAAAAGTTATGTTTCATTGTTTTTGATTATCATGTTTTTTCTATTTTTTTTTTTTTCTGGATAAGTCTGAACATACAGAAACAAAATCTGCTTGATTCATGTATACTTTAAGAAAATGGTCCATAAGTCTGAAAGCGTAAATATCAGAGAGTGGATCACTGCCCCATTAAGCCCTCAGTTAATTGTTGGACTGAAAATGGGTCTCATCTTAATAGCCTTGTAATATGATTTAATATGAATTATGGTAGATTCAATATCCCAACTGTAAGCAACCTCAATTACCATTATGGCTAGAAAGTACCCATGTATCAGTGATACTCAGAAGGCCACAAGGGGTTCTGTGATAATTCCCTTTGCTCCTAAAGTTGGAATGATATTTAGCAACCTACTGAATAAGGAGATAGGTGGGATATGACGAGAAATGAGTGGTGGATATTAAAGAGAACTATATGCAGCAGTTCAGTTTTCACTCAATATCCCTCCCTCTTTCATCTTACCAAGAGAAAAAATTGGTTCCATTCTACATGTATATTAAAAGATAAATATGCTCTTTTCAAAAATGACTACTACTATGTCTAGAATTTGTATAGCATTTGTTTATCTACTAAACTATATCATCTACAAGGGGAAGGGATGGATATTCCTTTTTTTTCCTTCAGCCATCCAAAGATGCAGAATATTGATCATGCTAAGTATAGGTATGAACAAGCAATCTAACCAAAATATAATTCATACCAAAAAATAGTAAGAAATAAAGATAAATAGGTAAAATGTGGCCTAATTATAGAGATATTGACTTCCATTTCTGCTCATCTAATCATGAGAGATTAACAGGGACTTTATTTTTCCTCTTGTTTTAATTTTTAAAAGAAGGAAAAGCAAACAAAGAATATAAAACAATACTTTACAGACTTCAGATGACAAAGAGTGCTAGACAGGGATCTTTGAGAGAAGGTACACAAGGTGAGCTCCACAAGGAATCCTGCTCAGTCCTGTCTCCTACCTAGAGAGAGTTTTCCGGTGAGGCCGAGCGGGAAGGAACCCAAGCAGAGCTCCGTAGTCTCCCTGAGTAGGAGACCAGAATTGAAAATGAGGAGACCGTGGCAGCTAGAACTAGCCAATCAGAATGCTGGAAAGAAGAGCGGTGCAGAGAGAGCAAGCAAGTTCACAAATCTGCAGAGGCTTCCCTTGGTTCTTTGAGAACTTAACATGTGACGAAACTGCTAAGCTAGAGAAAGAACCACCTGAAAGGAGCAGAAGGAAGAGTCCTTGGAGCTCACACAAGTCTAGGAAGAGTTCCTGCTTCCGCCAGCCAGAGTGGAAAAACCTCACAAAGCAAGGAGCATCACGGAGAATTCTCAGAAGGGTATTTTTGTAGTAATGGTGCCAAGTTAGGTACAGGCTACAAGCTACTCTGGACCTGCCAAAGAATGCTTAAAAGCAAGCCTCAAAGGATCAGACTATGCCAACCAACTAATTGCACCCTAGATCAAAGACCAGAGTATTTAAAGAAGTATTAACTCCCCCTAAAAAACAAAACCCAGTGCCCACCTTTGTAAAATTCACAATATTTAGCATCTAATAAAAAATTATCAGGCATGCAAAGAGGAAGAAAATACGACCTTGGACAAAGAAGGAAAAACTAATATAAAGAGTCTTAAACATCATTTGGCATAGTATGTATTTGTTTCCTAAACTGGAAGGGGTGGAAAATAAAGAATTTTAATGAAAGATGCAAAAAATATAACTAAGATACAAGGCTATGGTTAAAATATAGAAACGAGGTAATAATGTCCTATTCAAGAGCTGCTGCTCTCACGTAAAGAAGAGGTGAGACCTGCTTTAAATGTATGCACCAGAGGACTCGCAAACCATGATGAGAACGGTGTTTGAGAAGGGTGTTTAAAAGCTCCATTGTTTTATAATTAATGTAGCTTGGAAACGAATGTTATCATAAACCAACAAAGCATAGGTAGCAGATAAGATCAGCCTTGCATATGTTGAGTGTGAGGTCATTGTGGGGCATATCCAGTTGAAGATGGGCCATAGGAGACTAGGGAAGGAAGGAAATGATACAGGAGGTGGTGCCAACAACTCTGCTACTAGGCTATGACTGCTTCTTGAGAGTCACAAGCCTCTGGGCATGTGGCTTTGTTGCTATCCTCTACATCGTTGAGTCACTCAAGGTAAATCCAAAGAGGAAGCTCTATTCAATAGAACAATTTTATCCACAACCAGACTGGTAACTGAATAATCTGCAATTTCTTGGGGACTTCCCTCTAAAATTCCACTCCAGGAAAGCTGAAGGACTTCATCCTTCCCCACAGCCTCTGGATGTCGGCAGGCTCTGCAGTTTCTCTGCTCCAGGCAATAATCCACATCTCCCCTGCTCACCTGTGCCCTCCTGTAGCTTTGCCTCCTCTAAGGGGGTTCTCTGTAGACTAGGTCCAGGCAAGTTCCATCCTGCCTGGATCTCGTGGCTCACTTCTTCTCAACCTGCGTCATAGTCATTATTTCCAGTACGGTGCTTACCCTCCCGGGGGCGTACCTCATGCTCTCAACTAGCGTCCCACAGCTTGGCTAGAATACCAAACCAGTGAATCGGCATTTCCTCTCTGGACCTTCGTTTTATCAACTTCATTACTTGTATCCAGCCTCACCTGATCAGTTAATCCAGAAGAATCATTGGTCCTTTCCCCCAAATGTCAGAGTTTGTTTTAGCAATCACGCTCAGTTTAGTACAAATGGCAGAAATAAAAGGAGCTATGATGTCCGAAGTGTAGTTTCTCCTTCAAAATACTTCCTATGAAGAATACTTATATCGTCTCCCAGCGATGATCAGCCTGGAATCCGAGGATTTTAGGCTATCCTTTTTAGTTTCCAAAGTAGTCCTATATGTTTTGTTTTGTTTTGTGCATATTTTAAAATATTCTAAGCAGGTAACAAAGGCTTCATCACACTCCCAAAAGCATCTATGGCACAAAAATGGTTAAGAAACATAACAAATTGTCTCTCTGCAGAATTGTATTCTTGGATTCATTAACATATTTGAAATATTAACTACCTATAAAGTCATAAGGTAGTTTGTGGGAAGAATGAAGAATGTCAAGGTGTGTAAGGCATAGTCCTGGGTAGTTCACATCTACTTTGGGAGAATAAGCTGTATATGTGAAATCCACCTAAATGCTGGGCCAAATCACTTTCCCCCACATTCCTCTGTTCTATTTTCTTCAGAAATCTAATAATATTTGTCAATATCTCATCTGTTTCCACTCTACTTCTCTGTTACTCATTGTCTACCTACCCCACCAGAATATGTCTTATTCACTCCAAGTCTCCAGACCTAGAACAGTGCCTGGCTCATAACAGGAACTCAATAAATACGCGATGGATGTATACATGAAGAGGCAAACAATGAACACAAACCCTAGAGCAACTCTAAGACTAAACTAGATACTAGCTGTGGACTTTGTATGCAGCAACACACACACACACACACACACACACACCCTTCCTGTTCATCATTTGTAGACATCCACTTGTTCCCCTCTGCAAAAACCACACTGAGGGAATCCACTTAAATCCTCTTCCACTCTTTCTCCTCCAAAGAGCTCCCTTCACCCTGTGCTACATTCCTAAGAGTGACCAACCTCATCAGGCAGCTGCTGGAAATGTCATTCTTTCCCCAAGCAGCAGCAGCTTCCAGCATTTCCCATGGACGAAATGCTTCATCTTCATCTTGTTCCACATACTGACTTGAAAGGCTAAATTAACAGCGCAACACCAATGAGCATATATGAGTTCAAAGGAGGGAAGGGCCAGGAAGCCCCGGAGTTGTCAAGAAGAACTTCGTCGCAGGCGTGTGACTTGAGCTGGTGCTTAAAGGATTGGGTTGCGAGGAGTTCACACTGTGCCCTGTCCCAGGACAGGGCCCCATGCAGGACAGATCAGCATTTGTAGCGCTCACTGGCTGACATACAAAACTGTTCAGGGAGGGAATTGGAGCTACTATTTAAACAGGCCCAGAAGGATCCTCAGCACTGTAGGCCCATTCACAGCTTTAGTTCAAATAAAACTGAACTCTAAATTCTCCAGTAAACTTCATCACCTCTCAAACACTTATCCCTTCAGCAAACCATGGCATATTCCCTGATTTATGAAATCTTTAGAAGGTGCTAAAGGGCCTGGAGGAAGATATTCAATTGCAAATTCCTCAGTGCCTCCCTGCCCTGGGAGTCTATAATGACAGCAATACTAACACTTGGCATTTGACTAGGACTTCCCATGCAAGTTACCCCGAAACTCTTCACACATATGATCTCAGTATAATTTAGTTAGAATTTTGCATTATAGATGCTTCAGGAAGCTTTCCTGCCCTGTGTCATTTCCTTAGGTTCCGGTCTCAAAGAACCAACCTACATGACCTCAAGAGAGCTGAGCCTACAAGGGATAGAGTCACTCTTTTATGCCTAAGGGGCCATCTTTTAAATACCAATGCCTTTTCTGAGGTGGACATCACATCACAAATGATAAAGTACTTTTTCAGGCCCATGCCAGTCTCTTACAAAGAGAGGAAGATCCTAAAGAAGGAAAATGAAGTGAATAAATTAAGATTATGGGTAGAGAGTAGGAAAAAAGAGGATAAAAGTTCCAGACCATGAAATGGGCAGAGTGTGCGATGCTTGGGCAGCCAAGTAGCTAAATGAAGTCAGCGGAAGCCAGGAGATAAATGACCAAAAAGAAATAGGTGGTCCCCAAACCCAAGCTGAGCTTATTGGACACTGGTGTAGATGGAACCAGCCTACACCAGATCAGCTGTCCAAGAAGTGATGGAGCCAGAGGATGTTCTAGAACTGATGATCTTAGTGATAATTTTAGAAGACGTAGAAGAATCTTAGCTGTAAAACAAGACTGAAAGATGAACTCTGATGCTTCTATCATCTCATCAAAGCCCTGCTACATATACAGAAGAGAAGGCAGCAAATTTTCATTCTGAAATTATATCCAAGGGTAATCCTTATAAGCACACGCTCTCCACTGCTTCCAATCCCCTCTTCCTTTCTGCTGGCGTCCTTCCTTTCCACTCTCAGTAATTCACATCTGCTTCTACCCCCCTGCGCAGTCTTCGCGTGGCCGCTCCCACCACCTCCAGCCCAGGCGTGGATCCCCAAGGCTCCCTTCCTCCGCATCCCCGTCAAGAGCAGCAGCTGGCCCTGATGTGAATTCACCATTCCCCTGCTCTCCTCTATAGAAGCGGAGCTGGTGGCGCTGAAATTCCTCATCCTTCCAAATGGGCGGGCTTTAAAATTAATTTTTAAACTCTAAACTGTACCTCTAAAAGATAACCTATCCCTTCCTCATACAATATGTATCCTTCTCAATTTAGTAAAGCGAGGTAGACATATTCTATTCAAAGAAACATTATTATTTAGAGTGATGATTTGCCTACCAAATTATTCTCATCTATAGTTGCTTTCACTCTGAATAAAAGACCCTAAATTCTATCCTGCCCATCCCACGATGCGCACCCCAGCTCTGAGCATCTTCCTTGGAAAATAAGCTCTTAATCCCAGTTCTCTCCAGACTTCTTTTTAGTTCTACGTGTTTAAAATTTTCATGAAAATACAAACAAAAACTAGAGCTTCTTTCCAGAACTGAGTATTTTCAATCGAGTCACTCGCCTCCAACAGGGAGCCCCGAAGAATGAAACATGTGTTTGGCGCAGTTTCAAAAGAAACACTGCTTTCCTGTCGCCCTCACTGCCAGCCGCGCAGCCAAGCCGCGGTCCCCGGGGATCTGTGAAGTTTCCACATCTCACTCACTTTAAAGCTTAAGAGCAGAAATCTTTCTAAATTACCAAGTACTAACTGATCAGTTTAAGTAAAGTGCTGTCATTTCTTCATTAGACTATTCTCTGGTACTGGAATTATTGCTCTCTTCCAATCACCTTCATATTTTTTTTTTTTTTTGGCGTTGGATACAAAGATTAATAAAATAATATGATAACCTCTGTGAAATTAAACAAACTGCTTTTCTTTCTTTTTCCACCAATAAATCTCCTTGTCTTATGGAGTTACATTTTGTCACTAAAATTAAAGATTCTGTCCTTAGAAACCCTTCCAATTAATAATACATTGCTGGGTAGTAGAAGGGGTATTCAACTAAGAGTCAAAACACTTTGATTCTATTCCAGAATCTGCCCCTAATTATGCAATTCTCCTAATTCCACTGGGTCTCAATTTCCTCATTAGTAAAATGAGCAAGGCCAACTATGTGATGATCATCCTCTGAAAACTTTGCTAATCGTTCTGTCAGCATGTCTTGAACACCTACTGTATGCCTATTGTTAGGTACTGAATATATAAAATGCCATGGCCTCCAGGAGCCCACAGAGTGACTGAGACTTAAATGTAAACAATTTCCACTGAGTAAAGGGAACGTGAGAGATACACTGAGAGGAGCGCCTAACTTTTTCTGAAGATGGAGTGGGGGTGGTGTAAAAAAGATGACACTTGGACAGGGGCTTGTGGAATAAGAGGAAGTGCTGCAAACAAAAACGGGATGAAGGGATGAAGATAGAGAGAAGGCTAAACAGAGAGAACAGAGTGTGCGACAAAACAATACATTGTTCGTTCCTTAGCCTTTCCCAAAGCATAGACATATGAAAAGGAAAGGCATTCTGGGGACAGGGGAGATGTTTGCATTAGCTGGAATTCAGTGCATGGTGAGGAATAGCAGTAGATGAGCCAGACAGTGGAGCTGGGGCCACATTGAGTAGGAGTCCCTATGAGCATCCGGATTTGGCCTTCATACCAGACAATGGGAAGCAGCACATGTTTTGAAGCAGGGGATCGTGTCGGCAGCAGGGTGGACAGGGTCTGGTGGCAGCAAGTCTGGCAGGGGCAAGATCAGTTGGGATTCTGCAAGAATCTATACAATAGCCTTTGCTGGTGTGATTCAGTTGAGCATTGCCCCATACACCAAAATGTTGGGGGTTCGATTCCCAGTCAAGGCATATATCTAGACTGCATGTTCAGTCCCCAGTAGGGGCACATAGGGGAGGCAACTGATGGACGTTTCTCTCTCACATGGGTGTTTCTCTCTCTCTCTCTCTCTCTCACTTCCTCTCTTTCTAAAATCAATGAACATATGTAAAAATAAAAGAATCTATGCAATAGAGGAGGACCCAAAATAAGAGAGTGGCAGCAGGGATGTAGAGGAAGAACCATACGTGACAGGTATTTCTCAGGTAAAATTGACTGGCCCTGCTGACCATGAAATGTTGGTGTAGAGCAAGAGGAAAAAAATTGGAAAACCATGTAGATGTAGGTCTTACTCATTAAGGCAGCAGCAGGAGGAGAAGTGATGAGAGTTAAGGTAAGAGTTCCACCTGGATCGCATAAA
The DNA here is from genome assembly GCF_021234165.1 of Pteronotus mesoamericanus. Taxonomy (NCBI): domain Eukaryota; kingdom Metazoa; phylum Chordata; class Mammalia; order Chiroptera; family Mormoopidae; genus Pteronotus; species Pteronotus mesoamericanus. Next base: position 33,561,090 of record NW_026555285.1, on the reverse strand, counting down.
GGCATAATCGCATTATGTAGGGCATAAAGTGTCTACAGACCATGCAGGTGGAGATATCTACTAGGTGGTTGCACATGCAGGTCTGGATGTTTTGGAAATATAGCAAGATTTGGAGCTTCATATTATCATTGATAGATAATAGCAAGGATAGATGGTAGAGGGGCGCGGACTTTGTTTCTTCATCCCGTAATGTTTTTCTTACATCCCCTGCACAGCACTGTTAGAATCAGGGGCTCCAGAAACGCTCCTTGGCTGACTGAGTGAGGGAGTGGCTGTGGTATGCCTCCTTCCCAGAAAACCCGCAGGACCGAAGGCTGCTTTCCCTTGCAGTCTAAGGAGGGACCTGGACATAACAAATGGAAGTAATTCTTATCCAGTTGGGCCATTAAAAACCCCTAAACAAAGCATGCATTTCCAATGTTATATCATGAAACCATTTCTTACTTTTTTTTTTTTAAGAGAAAAGTACCCCAAGTTAAGAATTTAGTGGATTGAGGAAAATGATAGAGCTATAGGTGGATCCAGGATAATACATCAATGAATTGTGATCTGAAAGTGGGATATATCTCCCCACTCAAACACAGTACTGTGCATTTAAAATGGGTGCTCTTTACTGTATATGCATGTGGGCAAGTGTTGGGGAGAGCGCAGTGGTTTTCAGCCTCAGCAGGGCAGATGGAAGTGATGAAAGGTGAGCACGTGGAGAGAAAATGTTCCAGCCTGCCGGGCCCTCAAGGTGGGAAAGCTGGAGACAAAGAGAAGAAGGGACACAAACCTCCACACCACATTTGTGCTCGGAAAAGAATGGCTTCCTTATAATTCAAAATACATTTAAAACTAGCATATGGCCCATGATTTTGATAAGAAAAATAAATTTCTATCTGGATTCTTCCTAGTGATTTATCTGCCGGTAGTTGAAGTCATAAAGCCACAAAAATAAATATTTTCCAAAGTAAATGTTTTTCCAAAGAAATACATAGAGTGAGAAGAATAAGGCATCAAAGATGGAACCAAACAGAACATGAAGATTATCTCTTAAACTGTTCTATGTAACAGACTGCTCGAGAATCTGATTATAGCTATGGGCCATCTCCCCAGGGGAAAAGAAATGTTCACACAAACAAATTTTAGCATGGGATTTAAGGGAATTCCCGGCTCTATGATTCAAGGATTCTCAAGTCAAAGAGAGGAAGAGCACACAGATAACCAGTTTCCACTTAACCATTTTGGTATTAAAAATCACAATCTTTCCAAACATGCTAATAGTCAGAAAATGAGACCTTGTTTGTTTTATTTTCCTGACACTAAAAAGCCACTCTAATGTTTTTATGCATGACGAGAGAGACTCCTGAGAATTGGGAAATGAATTATACAACATGTTACATGTAAATTATACCTTAATTTTTAAAATACATGTACATTCCTTCCATATGATTCCATGCAGACACAACTCAGTAATATGAAATATTATAAAGCAATAAAAATAAACAAATTGACACAAGCTATGTAATGTGGATGAATTTCAAAAACATTATGCTACATCAAAGAAGGTAGACACAAAAGACTACATGTTCTATGCCTCCTTTTATTTGAACTGTCCAGAGGAAGCAAATTTCCAGTGACAAAAAGCACATTGTGGTTGCTTAGGACTGGGACTAGGAGCGCATCATTTCTATAAACAGACAGGCATGAGGGACTTTCTGAGGTGATAGAAATGCTCTGAAACGGAACTGTGGAGGTAGATCTATAAATTTACTAAAATTCCTTGAATTGTACACCTATAATACGTAGAAATTTTGTCTTTAAAAGCTATTTTTAAAAAGATGTCTCTGAAAGCAAACTAACACCTCGGCCTCTTCCTTAGGGTTCAGAAAGTGGGCACTGATGTTCGAATGCGTTGTTCCATGATATTTGGAACTGACATTAGGAAACCCTTCTGTACCCAGTCATTACCAATCTGATGGGTTGTTTTCAAGAAGTCCTATTATATGAACCCACTGGACTATATTTGTAATGGTAAAGGAGATTAGCCTAACAACAATCTTCCATTAACTACTCTAGAAATTATTGTAGCAACTTCCTGTGGTCAGGAGGGAATGTATGACTCTGTGGAATTGAGACACTCAACAGATACTCCATGAGGACTGCTCGACTGTGCTCTCCCTTGGATAGTCGGAGTGGTTTGGCTTAACATAAATAATTTTTTGTCTTCGGTAAGTATTTGCTTAAGTAGAACCATTATCATTATGCCATTAGGTTGAATTTTAGGACTTAGGCTTGTTTTGCTGGCTTTCGGAGCATTTATATTTGGCTTTCTTAGGAATGAACCACAGACCATTAGTGAAAACAATGCAGAGGCCTGGAGAACCGTACAGAAAGTCTGAGCAAAGACCACGAGGGGGTCCTTAGCAAAGGTCCCCAGAGCTTTGCCCAGAGTTCCCCACGTTCATTGACAAATATCTCTATTAAAAGTCATTTAAAAAGAAAAATATCTGGAACTATTTCCCCAGGAATCCTCTGGACTCACCTCATCTTCTCCCCTCCCCCACTCCCTACTTCCTGGCACAACACACACCCCATGTGGGCACATGGCAAAATGCCAAGACTACATCATTTTTTTTTTTTTTTAAGTAAAACAAGATCAAGTTGTTTTTGTTAAAGAATGAGGAAAGATCTGGAAGTTCCTTTTACATTTTTAAAATTTTACATATGCCTGGAATCTACTCCTTTACTATCTCCAAAATTCTGATGGGTGCAGTGGGGAGGGATGTCAGGGATGTACTGGCTACAAGGAGGCTGGCTTTGCAATATCTGGCCTAACCCTCTGGTGGGTACAGGTGAGGGCGTAGGGTCCTTTGAAAAGTCAACCCAGATTAGTTTGCCTCTAGGCGTTAAGTATTTCCTCCTTAATACCCCCGTCACTTGGAAATAACTCTATTTTTAGAGTTTATCCTAATGTATCATTGTTTTTCCTCCCTCACTAGACTAAAATCCTCAAAGATACAACTGTATCTTACACATTGCTTTATTCACAGTTTCTGGCATACTGCCTTTCATATAGTGTGTGTTCCTTATGTATGTATAGGATGAGTGTCTCTTATAAAAGTTTAGAAAGGCTATTATAGAATTTTTAATAAATAAAAGTACTTATGTAGTGAAATGAATTTATTGGAAAATTTACATTGATTAACAACACATTTTACCCAGAAGAATGTTCTCATTTGAAGATTTATCATCAGATTTTGTGCACGATATCCACATATTTATTTTTGTAAGCTAGTTGTTTATGTTAGTGTGCAGCGTGCTGTATGCCTTTAGCACTGAGAAAGAGTCATGTTATCACTAGGACTTTCTCTAATTAATGTCATGTCAAAGAAACTTTCAAGCATGCCTTAGTAATGCTTATGTAAAATTTCCCTCTGGTCATTATATTATGTCAAGTCTAAATATAAGACTTGCTGTATGTAGTGTTTTTAATTCTTTGTACTGTTCCTTTTATCTATAACTATTGCCACTTGTTTGCAAATCAGTCCATCTGGTACAGTAATGTCCATAAGCAAAGTTATATAATAGTTTTTCTTTAAAGATTAAAGGTATCTTAATAGTTTTATTAAATATTCAGACCTGACATAACACTTTCTAAGTAGATGCAATGTACTTTTGGAAAAAGTCTAATAAAATGTACCCAATAAATAAGTTGAGAAATCAAGCCAGTGATCCCACCTTTCACTCTGTGTAACTCCACATCACAATTTTCACCAGAAAGGTGAACTCTCACCATGAAAGAGTCACAAGAAAGAGGGAAAAAATGAAGGAAAATACACCCAGATCAGTTCTCAGTACTTTTATGAAACTAGCTTCTATTAAATTCAAAGTATATTAAGAGAAGAGAATGTATTGATTAAATGAGTTACCCCTAGTTACCTCATCACTCACTGTTAAACAACAAGAAAGCTAGACCTACAGTCAACTGACATAGATCTGCTGATAAATACAGAGCAGGGGAAGTGGCCACATTCCAGTGACTGCCATCTGGTGACACTGTATTGAGAAAACAGAGATAAGGAACAAGAGAAATTATTGTGATCTTTCTTTATCCTGGATAATTAAGAGGATGTTTACATCCACTCACCTTAATGACTACATATCACAAGTTTCTCAATATCTGACCTAAAGTAAACAGATCTTTCCACAATTTGTTTCACTCTTTTTTAGTTTTTCATGAAGACTCCTTTGAGCCTGAAGCCTAGAGAGATGTGAATGAGTCCTAAGCAATAGAGGAGCCCAGGTAGGAAGATAGCTCAGCTTCTTGTTCAAACACATTTTCCCTAAGTGGTCCACAGTGACAGCAGGAGAGGAAGTGATGTCTCTTAGGAAGTAATGAGTTGGCTAAAATTAAACCAGCTTTAATAGAGAGCATAAGAGAGAGAGAGAGAGAGAGAGAGAGAGAGACTCAAAAGAATGCTTAAAAAACTGCCCAAGAGAAACTCAAGAACCAACTCTACTCATTTGTGAGATGTCTAAGAAACAAAAAGTAGGAAAAGCCACATTTGGAAGTCCCTTAAAACTTCTCATATAAAATAATGATCACAGTTTGACTATAACCACATGTCTTTCATTAAAGTATTTCATTTTTAAATCCACATTTCAAGGTATATGTAATTTGTATGCTTCCTTTCCTTAATGTCGTTTTCAAAGAATTATTTGATGTTAAGGGGACATGAGTAATTTTTTATCAAACTTCTTTACCCTTAAGATTAAGTTATAGGAGTTTTGGTTGGTAAAGATGAACCTAAATTTATTCAAAACTCAGAATAAATTTATGTTGGATTCAGCTCACAGCCAAGTTTCTTCCCTATCCTTTGAGCTGATATTTTATTTCTCTAAAAAATGCTGATGTTGAAAATTGCTAGACTTCCATTTGTCCAACATGCTACCACCTCCTCTCTGTCTCTCTTAAAAATCAGCTTTGCCACAGGAGGGACGAGCTAGGGGTCTGTCAGGCAGACGCAGGGCGAAACTCAGGCTGTGTCAGCTACTCATGGTGTGACCCAGGAAAACGGCTGAACTTTGCTTATACTCAGTTACCCCCACCTGTAGGAAGAGGATAATAACCACCCCCTCAAAGATCACTGTAAATATAGATTAAATGAGATAATATACTTAGAGTGTCTGCCACCCATTAGATTCTTACTTAATATCATCTTGCTTTCTTCTTCTTGTAACAGTGACAATAATACATTTTAATATATTCAATGAGTTTTTATGGGTCCAAGATTTTACTGATACTATAACTAGACAGCAGACTAAGAGAAGCTGCCTGTCTTCAAGAAGCTCGCACTTCCAGTGCAGATAAGGAGTTGTGGGGGGGACAGGGTTTCCTTCTCTCACCCCTATCACCTCCCCCCAGCCCCATTCTCATCCTCTCCACACCTTTGGGAGGAAAAGAAACTTTCATCATAATAATTCATAGAAGTCATACCTTTAAAAAAATAATAATATTAGCAAGAGAGTGAAACTTTGGATTTCTAATCATCCACTCTGCAGAATCAGAACAAAAGCCAGCTCCGTCAGAGCACAGTTAGGGCCTACCACACACAGAATTAAAAGGTGGTTCTACTCTCACGGGAGTACTAGCAACAGGCTGCCACCCTCCAAGAGGCCTGGCTTTGAAAGAACTGGAATGGAACACCTCTGGCAGGGACGCGGATTCTCATGAGGGATCCCAGGCACTAGTAACCATAAAGGTACTGTCAGCCATTTCAAGAGCAAAGGACACCAACCAAAAGAAGGCAGAACAAGAGCAAGAGAGGATATAGTACACAGTACTCATAGGCTGACTGGGTCCCCTTCGGGGACTACGTGGGTGCTGAAGCGTTTTCCAGGAAGGGCTTCAGTTCTGCCAGTCCAAGTAGGGGCTGAAACAAGTTACATTTGTGATAATGATACCAAATGTTATCTGCCAGCCACATTCCATGTGCTTTACTACGTTAACTCACAACCACTTTGAGAGGTAGACTCTGTTATTATCCCCACCGTACAAATCAAGAAACCAAAACTCAGAATGGTTCAGTGACTTGACCAAGAGCATGTATCTTAGTAAGTTGTAGAGCTTGCCCTTGCATGTGGGCAGTGAGGGCCCAGGGTCAACATTCTTAGCCACTGTGCTACACAGTGAAGCTGATTAAGGTTGGGACAAAAAGTGAGGGGTATATACAATACACCCCCAATTTTGTGAAATTGTGTAAATGGTGTATATAAAGCAAATTTTAAAAAGGCAGCCAAATGTTTACAACATTTGCCTCTGAGAGGTGTCTTGCTGGTGGCTTTTAGATATGGTTTGAATATTATAGTTTATAATATTATAAAAACATATGGTTTGATATTACCCAACATTCCTATACCTAAGAATAGTTGACATTGATAGTCATTTTTAAAGTATATAAAATTATTATAAAGTTTCTTTTATCTTAAAGTTCTTTGCTTTGTAGTACCTTATTGAAATAATCCCCAAATCTTAAATTATAAATGTCATGATGCAGGAAGGTGTTAATTCTAACAGCTTTTTATAGGCCAGGAAATTGGAACAAAGAAAACAGAAACAGAAATTATTTATTCAACAGTAAATAACGTCCTGATAGGTAAATGTCTAGGCTGTCACCACGAGTTTCCGACAAATATTTATCAGATTTTTAACTAAGTATCTAAAAAAAAAAAATAAAATAAAGGCAGGGAAAATGAAATAAATATCTGAAACACCATGAAACAATGTAGAATTCAAAATAAAACCTGAGCTTCATTATTACTAAACTAATGATTTTAATTTCCAGGTTGCCATGATGGAAGCCATGAGTGATGCAATGAGGACTCTTATTTTGAAATAGTCCTGGGTTTCAATGGACTAGAAATGTAGATTCTTGAAGAAGAGACATTGCTTTAGATTCTCTTATGGAAGCAAACTATTAGGTGTTGTAAGGTACAGCACCACACCACTTACCACCCAGAGCTTCCCAATAGAAGAACATTTTATATCCACCTTACCCAATACAGTAGCCATCGGTTGCATGTGGCTATTGAGCCCTTGAAATATGGCTAATATAAGGGAGCAACTGAACTTTTTAATGTAGTCAATTATAATTAATTTAAACTTAAATAACCATGTATGACTATTAGCTACTATCAGCACAGATCTAGAGCTTTTCCACATATTATTGGTGTTTGGCCTGTTTTCCCTTTTTAGATATGTACATAAATATTTACAAGATCAATTTTACTATACCAATAGTTTCTAATAACTGATGTCCTCTCTCCCTTTCCCATTTCCTATGCTACAAAAGTCTAGCCCTTAAACTCTATAACATGGGTAAGCATCTCCAAAATTATTCTATTCAGAAACAGTGTTTATTAGAAATGCAGAAGCAAGAGTGCCTACTGAAGGACTGCTCCCTCAGGGCCCCACCGCGTGGGGAGATGCTGCGTCTCCTCGGTTAAGCTGGAACCAGTGCCTCACTTTTGTTTTTATAACAGCTTTATGGAGATATAGTTCACAGGCCATAAACTTCACCCCTTTAAAGTATACAATTGGGTCGTTTTTAGTATAGTCACAAAGTTGTGTGGCCACTACCACGGTCTAACTTTAGAGTATTTTCATCACCCTAAAAAAAACAACCCTACACCCATCCTCAATATCCCCCCTCCACACCACCTCCAGCCCGTAGCTGCCACTAATCCACGTTCAGTCTCGGCACTCTTGTCAAAATACCTCATTCTTTAAACAACAAATCTGTACTAAGTAATTTTTGTTTTCCTTCCCTTGTCATGTTTTTTTTTAAATTTTCGTTATCACTTTAAATGTCTACTGTGCCCTGAATTTCTCCTTGCCTGCCCTTCTTAGCTACCCTCATGCACCTGGGCTCTCTAATCCACCTGCATTCAATGTGTTTTAATTCTTTTAACTCCAAGGCTCAGAGGCAACAGCCATTGTATCATCAAAACATGACAAGCGAGGAAACTAGTATATGCTTATGAGTCTGGGGTTTCAAGACTCTGGGATTTTAAGGGTCTGGGATTGGTAGGGAAAGTACAGGTAGAATGAGAGTGTCTCTCAACTTCAATTTAGTACCTATCTAAATAGTTTTCCCCCCCACCATCCCCTCCCCGCCAGATCCATCTGGTCCTGTTCCAGTCCTCAGCATCTAAAATAATGCCTGGCAGATAACACCCCTGCCATAAATCAATGTTGAGGGAAGGAAAGAATAAACGTATCCCTCTATGATATGTTTATAGGTTTACCCCGCCCATAGATCCATCCAGCTAGAGCATTATTTACTTTCTTTCAAAAATTGCCTAATAAATGGCATCCTGACACTTGAAAGACCATAAATAATAACATAAAGAGATACATGTCAACTTGGAGTGTGTTCTCTCTATGGCTAAATCCAGTGAATTCTCTTAATTCTTCTCTAAGGTGAATATCAAATTTGAGAAAGGCTCTCATTTAAGTCCCCAGAAAGGAACAGCCTTTCCTCTTTTCCTCACAAAACATGAAAATATAAATACCTTCATTTGTAACTTGTACTCATTCTTGCATTAGTGTTTCTTGAGCCCCCTTTTACCTCATTTATTCCCAGCCCAGGCTCCTTTGCTGTATAGAGAGGATTTTAGAGTCTAAGTGATATTCTTTAATGTGTAGACAGGTGAGGGGAAGGAGAAACGGCGCTAGGGAGTGAGCTGCAAGTCTCCACACAGACCTTTCTTTCAGTTCAAGTATGAAAATGAAGATAAAAAGCCAAACTGCAGACATACTATACGCGGCAGGAGCCAAGAGCTACCTTTAAGATTGGCAGTTCCAAAAGGCATCAACAGGAATCCTTTTGGTAATTACCAGTTGGGAAATGTCATCCCATTGATTGTGACAGACATGAAGCAGCTGTGCTTTGTTGAGGGAGAACAGAGGCTGGGCCAGGGCAGTAACAAACAGCGGGCCAGCTGCAGCCTGCACTCCGACTTCCTCCCCACAAAACTCTCCCGTTTAATACTTGCCAAACACTGAAGCAATTAATCACACAGTAGAAGTGGATCTAAAATGTCTGAAACTGCCTGTTGAAGATTAACTGAATCTATCATATTTCTAGCCTGGTTTGGGGGCAGGGCCGGGAGGGGAGTGAAGAGTGTCTTTTTATTGTGAAAAGATTCTCAGTCAAATTAATTGCATAGCTCTCAGGCTGGTCATTCCCATTGTGACTGAAATGGAGAGACTCTCCTGGCCAGAAATTCTTATCCTTAAGTGAGAGAGAGAAAAGGACAGAGATATCTGCCCTTATGAATTCCTGGTACGAAATCAAAGGTAGAGAGCTTGAGCCAATACAGGTGTCCCTGTAGCCTAAACAGCCATTTGAAGAGCAGTTTTTCATGTATTCTGCCTAGTGTTTGTATAAAACAACTCCTCTGAACAAACACACATACCACCCCCCGCCCCCCACCGCCCTCATTGAGGATGGAGAATCATAGAGCCTGTCAGGCTTCAGGAGCAACCGGGCTCAGCCCCTGGGGAAAGGGGTCCCTGAGCTGGGCCTGCAGAGCTGCCCTCAGCTCTCTGAACCAGTGGCAGTCTCTGAACGTCACATTGCCCTGGGCTGGGGAGCTGCTCAGGCCACACACTACAAAATCAAATTGCTGCCTTGTAGCCTTGCTGAGCAACTCACCTCCTGCGCCTCAGGCAAAAAGCTTTTGGCGACTCCCGCCCTGGCTTGGGGTCAAGAAGTGACAGGCATCTCCTAGGGTATCACTGATCTCAGTACCTGGAGTGGCCAGTCTTCCGCAGGCCCCTGGGTATTTTGATATCCTTGTATAGGAGTTGTCCTTAAATACCTCAGACCCAGGTCTCCAGGGAAGCCCAAGAGACAGTCATTTCATAGAGAAAAATACATACGCCTCCCCTCTCTAATTCCATCAGGTCTCCTTTGACTCTGCCTTCTCATTCCTTTAAAAGAATCATCCCTGCAGGATCTAGAGACAGTTGATTCCTTCTATTTTAAACCATTCATTTATATAACATTGACTTCTGCCCAAGATGCTGCTGTTATTTTCATTGAAAAAAAAAAAAAAGCTTTGCTTACATAAATATCTTCTTAAAAACCTAAACACTTCTAAATAAGGCATACATAAACTATTCTTAAAATAGAATGAAAGACCTTTAGGTTTCTACGGCTGGGGGGGCGGGGGCAGGGGGCGGGAAGAAAGTCCAAAATATATTGGAAAGTGAGAAAATCAAGAACAGAATGTTTTCAACGAGTTCAAGTTCTAAAAAATAGTCACACATAGAGAGAAAATAATTTGGAAGAGTACGTGTTAAATCGCTGACAGCACTGTCTCTAGGAGGGAAGATTATTGAGAACTTTTGCTTCCTACATTTTTTATTTCTGTAATGTCTGAACTTTTTATAACAGATCTTGGAAACTGGAAAAAGAAATTAAGATACATGTAGTTACTAGGTAAATCCCATCATTGGCTGTAGTCAGAGGACAAAGAAAGAGGAAGACCCACTTAGGGCCTCACCGCTCAAAATGTGAGCCCAAGACTAGCAACAGCACCATCGCCTCGGCGCTTCTCAGGGCCACAGAATCTCAGGCCCCATCCCATGACTATATCCAAATTCATGTTAAAGTGGGAGACGCCCTGACTACCCACATTACCTATTACGTTCTTCACCTGGTGCATGTCATTGCTTTTTATAAGAAAAAAATAGAACTAATTTTTTAAAACAAAAAGTCTACGGATATTTTATTTTATCACTTGAACTAAGAGATAAGCAGGTCTCTGTAGGAATGGGCTCCTAGCCGGTCAGTGCACGGACCTGGCTCCCACTGAGGGGAAAGAGGCGCTGCCCCTTTCACTGCAAGAGAAAGTCAAGACTGAGTCCGTGCTCTCGCGGCCAAGTCAGAAACAGACAAAGGAAACTGGTATAAATACAAGGTAAAAAAAGAATAAAGACCCACAATTAATCAAAACTCAGTTGTGTTATTTGGCTCAGCAAAGAATATCCGATAATGTTTCATCAGGCAGACGTACAGGAAGGATACTGGAGCAACCACTCTGGGCTTAGCTGAGACCATCAAGGAAGAATCCATTGGTGATACAAAAAATACAGAGCAACTGCCCTGGCTGGAGCAGCTCAGTGGATTGAGTGCCAGCCTGCACACCAAAGGGTCACTGGTTCGATTCTCAGCCTAGGGCACATGCCTGGGTTGTGGGCCAGGTCTCCAGTAGGGGGCACAAGAAAGGCAACCACACACGGATGTTTCTCTCCCTCTCTACCTCCCTTTCCTTTTCTAAAAATAAATAAATAAATAAAGTCTTTAAAAAACTAGAGAGAAACTGGGGGTGGGAACGTGGCAGTCGTTTTGAGCCTATGATATTAACAACAACAAAAGAACAATGGGCGCCTTTATATTTTAGACAAGCCACAGTTGACCTGAAAGTCTAAAATGAATGCCGCTTAACTGTAGTGGAATGTTCTGAAGCTGAATCATTTGGTCCACACGTCCGTCCACAGCCCAGAGTGGAGGAGAAATGCTCGTAAAGAAATGCGAATGGCTCTGACCGGCGCTTTTTTGGTGATTGAACAATTTTAAGAGGTCATTACAAACAATAATTTGATGGGCAGACAATCAAAGATTGATGACACTCCTCTTCAATACACTTATATTTGATTTGGGGGCCTATGTAGATGCGAAAACAATATTTGCAATTGTATTCCTAAATCCAATTCAGGCTGGTGAGTCAGCGATGTAAAACTCTTCTGGAGACATCTATCTGTGTGCTCCCTTGGAGCCTGGCACAGCACCCCTAAGAGAAAATGACACACTATGCTGGTCACCATGCTGAAGGAAAAGAAAAGGCTGGACAGAAAAGGTGCTTTGAAGTACCATTACATGCATGACTTCGGTGGTCGGCCCTGGAGGCTGCGGAAACAGAGGGTGCCCTGCCCATTGAAGACTCAGGGGCCAGTCGCGCCTACAACCCTGGAGTCTGCCACACATCTGGAACATTTCAATAAAGGCCTCGGAGATAAGATTGACAGCTTCACGTCAGACACAATTAGAGGAATCAGGGTTTCAATCCCTGATATACAAGATGAAAGTAAAATCGGACAAAAGCAGAAATAATAGCAACTCTTTAGATAAAAGTGGATAGGACGGAGATGTTTGTGAAATAAATGAGAGACCCACCAAAGTCATTCTCCTTTGAACCCTGCAATGTCTTGACAACACCCACTGGCATTCCAACACTTGAGACTAAAGAAATATCTTAGCAGAATCTTCCATCCAGGATTCCAGTCTTTGCCATTACCTATCATTTCTGACAGAGCATTATCGGAGCTTGTTAGCTGATTTTTATTTTACCTAAATGGAAATATATGGAGATCGTGTTTAAAACATGATTCTAACATGTAATTCTTTTTTCTTCCTTTTTGAAGAGCTTCTGATTTATAGATAAAAGATGTTGCCTCATTAGAATTACTGAATACGTGGTGTATCTCTCTTGGATTTAACTTTCAACTTAAAAGTCTTCAATTTTTTGAAGCCAGTGGCGACTGGCTAAAACAATGCACTTAAATGCACTGGTTTAGGTTTCACCTTTTTCAAGTAAAGATTTGAGACAAATTGCAAACAAAAACATGCATAATAAAAGTAATAGAATAGAAAAGGAAAGGAAAAACAGAACACAAGGAAAAGAAAACAGAAAATAGAACTCCTCTGCGCTGTACGGTTTGCAAGACTGCTGTGAATGAGTTGCAAACACTGCCCTGGTGTTTCTGGCAAAGTATAATTGTTCTCACTACCATGGAAAAATATTAAACTTCTTCCTTTGAAATGATGCAGAAGAAGCTCACGCTGTTTTCTTTCTTTTGCTAATGTTATGAACAAGGCAGGGTCAACACTAATCTCTGGCCTCTTTGAAATCCTGAAGCACAGATTGTGCTTCTCAAAGTGCCATGCAAGACCAGCAGCATTGGCATCACCTGGGAGGCTGTTAGAAAGGGAGACTCTCAGGCCCCACCCAGACCATGCTGAACCTGGAGCTGCATTTTAACAAGATCCCCAAAGGCTCTGCACACACAGTGAAGCTTGAGAAATACAGGTCTGTAACACTAACAATCCCATATTGTTTTGTTTTTACGTAAGTGTTTAGTATGTGTATACCTAAAACTATAAATTCCTCAAGGCAGAAACTAGTTTATTCCCTTCTTTTTCTCACAACACTAAGCATCCAATAACTTAGTAGGAGTTGAATAAAAGAATGCATAAAATAATTTCAAAATGAATGAACAATCACAAAAGGAAAAAAAAAATTAGACCAAGAAGATCAATTCATACAATTCCAAATTGTACTATGGATTGTATACTTTTATAACTTTATATTTTAAATATTAAAAATAATGACTAATATTTATTACTTATAAGGAACTAATAAGGCAGGTACCAGCAAGCACTTCTTAGTATCTTCTTCACTGCACTGTGAGATGGTATCACCCTCATTTTATAAATGGGGAAACTGAGACCTGAGATTACACTGAGTCAGCTGCTCAGACATTGTGGAACTATAATGTAAACACAGGCTGTTTGATTACAAAAACCATATTCTTACCCACATTGTCTAATGAGAGATTCTGATCCCTGGGTTTCTGCAAGATACAAAACTCGAGAACCTAGTACTGAGACAAAGAGCTAGGAAAGTTCTCAGTGGAACAAGTGATTGGTTGGTTCTGACCAAAGTTAGTAAGTGAGTAGCTCATATTTTTAAATAATTTTCAGTGTGCTTATATTTGTGTGATTCTGTAAAACCACAGACCTGCAAAATATTTCATGAATATTCATCCCTGCGGATGTTTGAACGTATAAGTCATCTATATTTTCTTAGACAACGTTATGACACGTAATTTGTCCTCCAAATGGCTAGAGAAACAAAGGCCCCAATAGGTCAAAGTGAATCAGGGGTCTCTCCAGGTGACTTGTGGCACTCTATTAAGATATCCTTGTTTATCATGACCCACTACATTTTCTCTCTCCTACTGGTGGAAAATGTGAAAAAAGGAAATAGCAGGTGTTTGCATCCAGTTGTGTGGGTGTAAAATCTATATAATGAATGTTATCACAGGTGAAGGTGAATGTATAGGTAGAAAAGATACATGAAAGATGGAGGCAGTAACCTGCAAGGCAGACAAAGGTATATCCTTCCCTAAGGACTAGAATTTTCTTTTGTGCCTCATAACATTCCCAGTACCCAGCACTATACCTGGTACTTAAAAGGCATTTGATACATTTTATTGGAGTATCTACTGTGTCCTTGGCTAGTAAGTATTCAAAAATGGCCTATTGAGACCTGGCTAGGTGACTCAGATGGTTAGAGTGCTGGCCTAATATGCCAAGGTCACGGGTTCATTCCCCAGTCAGGGCACATACAAGAATAAACCAGTGAATGCATAAATAAGTGGAATAGCAAAGCAATGTTCTCTCTCTCTCTTTCTCCCTCCCCAGCCCTCTCTGTCTCTCAAATCAATAAATTTAAAAATTAAAAAAAAAAAATCCTGTTGAAACTTTACAATCAGACACATATAGTTTTGAGCACCAGTCTTACTAGTTCTATGACTTTAACCTACCTACACCTCAATGTTCTCATCTGTAAAATGGGCACATGATGATAACCTCATTAAGTTATGAGGATCTTGTGAGATAAGATACGTAAATTGCTTAACATGACCCATGGCACAGTGAGTGCCCAATAAATGCAGTTAGAGATAACAGCTTTCTAGTGAGGTTACATTCAGCCTGTTTTTATCCATGACGTCTTAGCCCAGATGCTGACTTCTCAGAAGTATAGCTCATAAGGAAGCCTGCACTGAGTGTCTTTTAGTGGCAGAGCCAGAACCACCACCAGGCCCTTGACTAAGTCTAATCCTCCTTATTCACAATTCACAAGGTGGGGCGTCTTTTTAAAATAAGATGTGAGTTATCTGGGTGTCTTGCTCCATCAGAAAGCACCTTTTCCAGACTCACACATCCCCAGTGCGTGAGTGGATTTCCCACAGAAGCAACAAGGAAGACCCTACAATGGTGTGACCACAGAGGTCAAAGATGCCTTCGTTTGTGAAGAACTACATACCCCATATTTGCTGTGTAGGTAGGCCACTCGTCCTTTCGTACTCTGGAAGAATCACTCCAATCAACTACCCTCAAATGCAGGTATTCTTGAGACTCTCGGTCCTTGAGTTCCTGACATTCACTTACGCAGGCCCTAGAGGACATATCTGGTGGACAGACCACCTGGGAACTCAAGCCTGGTGCTGCCTATTTCCATGGATGATGGAAACAAGCAGAAATGAATCTATGCATCGCAAAGGAAAAAATGAAGCCCTATCAGAGATCATATGTGATGTAAAACCTCAAATATTAAATATCCACCCCTTAGCAGAAACAATGTGCAGGTGCTGGGTTAGACCTTGATTCTACAGTGCCTGAGATTAAGGCTCATTATATTACCTTATTAAATGACCTCAGACAATTCACTAAGCCACTCTACAATTTAATTTCTTCATCTTTAAAATGAGAAAATAGTGTTTATTTGTGCCTGGCACAAGTAAGTCTCTGTAAGTGTTTGCTTTCATTATTTATTTTGGGATAAAGGAAAAGAGATAAGTGAGGTTAGTTTAAATCACTGATATCTGATTCATTGTCTGTTCTTATTCATCATTATATTCCCAGCACCTGTCATAATACTTGGCACATAATATATGTTCAATAAGTATTTATTGAGTTAACAGGTATTAGAGTCTCTGATTTTCTTAATATATTTTAATGTTTAATTTCTTAGTAAATCATGTTCTAAATTAAAAATATACCTGTTGGATAGACAAATAGATGAAAGTTGTTTGAAAAAGAAAGGTTTTTTACATAGTTTGGTAAATATTGAAATGTGTATGATGTCTAGAATTTGCTCAAAATAACACGGTTATAAATAAGTAATTGAGTCAATTAAAGGGAGGAGAAGAGACCAATCTCCCATGCAGGAGAATCACAAATATTTATTCAGATACTCCCTCAAGGAGAAGAGGCTTCCTCCTTTCTCCATAGGCAGAGGCTGCACTAGTGACTTCTCGAACATGCGGCAGGGATGGAGTAACTTTAAAGTGGAGAAATCTGACAAAGGTTACCTCAGCCAGGAGATCAAAATCAACATCAGCAGCCAGAAACCATGTTGATAGCATGTATCCTGGCTGTGATGTAATGAAAATGGCACTCTACCTCTGCGGCCTTTCTCCCAATAACTCATAAACCCTGTCTAGCCTTGAGAAAAACATCAGCAAATTCCAAATGAGGGACATTGACACAGTGCCTGACTAACACTCCTCAGACCTCTCAAGATCATCAAAAACAATGGGAGTCTGAGACACAGTCCCAGCCAAAGAAGACATGACAACTAAATGTAACATGGTGTCCTGGATGGGATCCCGGAACAAGAAAAGGACATTAGGTAAAAACTATGGAAATCTAAATAGTGAACTTTAGTAATAATAATGTAACAACATTAAAAAAATGCAAAACAATGCATCATACTAATATAAGCTGTTAATAATCGGGAACCTGGAGGTAGGGTATAGGGGAACTGTACTATCTTTTAAATTAAACTTTTCTGTAAATAAAAAATTGTTCTGAAAAATTAAGTGCATTACAAGAATTATGGGGAAAGGTAATTGATGAGGAAGTAGATGAAACAATATTTGACCCAGAATTAATATTTTTTAAATTTATTCATTTCTTTTTAACTTATTGACTTTTTAGAAAGAAAGAAACATTGATTTGTTGTTCCACTTATTTATGCATGTATGGATTGCTTCTTGTATAGCCCCTGACCAAAGACTGAACCCACAACCTGGCATATGAGGGAAATGCTCTAACCAACTGAACTACCCAGCCAGGGCCAGAATTAAAAATTTTTGAAGCTGGTTATGACTACAGAGAAGTGTATTACAATATTCTGTCTACTAAATGTTTGAAATTTTGAATAAGTTTTTAAAAATAAAGAACTTTCAATAAGAAAATAAGGTTAAGAAATACTATCCTAGACTATTATTATCCCCCACTGTTCTACTTAAACATAAGTAAAATGACCAACTACTAAGAAAATTTAGAAATAAAAAGTGTTGTTTCCACATACCAATTCAATATAAAGCATCATTTGTTTATTCAATAGTCTTATGATATTTGCAGTTACTGCAGACAGCTGTGATTTCTATTTAAATAGTTTTGTATATGTTTATAAATTTACAGATGATATGCATCTATTCCTAATTAAATTGTCTCATATTAATAATCCTGAGTAGACTTACTCTCCAGCGTTAGGATTATTCACATTTCTTCACTAACTCTATTCGCTAGGCTTAGGGTGAAGGCTGCGCTGATAAGCTGCTGTCTGTGATGCAATAACCACCCCAGGATCCCCAACACACATGTTTCACATGGCTTATTACATAATGGATATATATGTAACTTTTTTGTTAAATTTGAGTTAATGTCAGAATAATGATATTTGATATGTTAAATATGTTTTTTAAATGATCATGAAACAAGTATCTCTCAGATACTCTCAAAAAAACTAATCAAATAACCTCAATGCAACAAAATAATAATTAGTATAAATGAACCTTAGGATAATGGTAGAAGTAAGCACTGCATTGTATACACACAGGGGAACTGCAGTAAGAGAGGTTGAATCCAAACTCACAGGGCTGGTGAGCGACAAAGCCAGATCTGTAAACGCAAGTCTGAACAAGGTTAAAGCTCATGGTTTGTGAATAACATCAGATGCCTTTCTTCTGAAAGATTCTATACAAAGGCTCAAACTGGAAAATCTAAGTGGCTTCGTCAAGCCCCTCTCTTCTCCAGGATGGAGACCTGAGGGGTCAACCCTGGTGTTCTGGCGATTATATGACAGCAAGTTAGAAGACGTGTGTATATAGCCTAGGGTTTTTCTTCCTTTCCCCCGAGTCTCCTGTGAAACTCGTTTTTCTTTATATGTTTCAAGGTATTAATATATAACTTCTTGCTATATTACTAATCCCCAAACAAATGTTTTTTGCTATTTTTTGACAATGGCATAGTTATGAGGTTTATAGGGTCATCAAGTTCCTTCCTTACAACACAAAGGGAATTTTTCTACCATTTATCAAATGTGCTAGACTGAGGGTGTACACAAATATTTGCATTTGAAAGCAAGGTTAACCATATTTAAGAAACAGCCTGCAATAAGAATTATACAGAAGTTGCACAATCCGTTCTTTCTTAACATTAACAATAAAGTGTCTAGACAATAGGACATCATGCTCTAAAATTCACCCAGTCACTTTAAACTTCACCTCATTGCTTCACACATTGTCATTTATTTACTCACAGATATTTATAAAACACACTTAAGGCTTGATAATACACTGAGAGTAGCTAAGGGAGTAACTTGCAAGCATAATGCTTGACTCCTGTTTACATAGCTCACTTGGGTAGATGAGACAGGCCTCAGAAAAGTGAAAGAAAACACTTAGATGGTGAATAACACCTCCGGCAAACCTTCTCTACCACCTTTCTGGATGGATAATATTGAATACTTCATACCTGCTCAATGCAGGGCTTTATGAACAAATGAATGTGATAATGTCTGTAAACCGGGCAGCTTTCTGAACTAAGGTACCACACACAGATTTTAAAAAGCTGCGTTATTTCTGTGGGCCACCAAGAAGACTCTTTCCTTTGCCCAGAAGCATAGCTTCTGACTGAAAAAGCCTGTATCTTGCCAGGAGCCTCAGTAACATGGAGCATTCTCAGGAACGCTGAATTCTAATGCAGTTGTTAACCCTCAGCATTTTTTTTTTTTTTTTGAAACTCTGCATGCTTTAGCTTCACCTACAAAAGACCTAACAGAGATTTTCTACAGAACAAACATCAGCAGAGAGAATAATTGGAAGGTCCTTTACAAAAACAACTGTTAGGACTATTTGGAGAGAGCCAGCAATGCATAAACTTGTCCCCACTTGCTGAGAGAGCCAGGAGTTGTTCTGTTGAACCACCCTTAGTCACACAGCAGAAAAGCCTCCCAGCCCGGCTCATGATGGGTCTTGTCATAATTCAGCTGGAGCCACTGGTAAATATCCACCTGTCTATTACTCATTAATAGAGAGAGACAGGATGTCAGCTGTTTCCTTGACTTGGAGAAACAAAGGCTTTTACCACCTTCTGGCTTACTCTCAAAGTAATATTAGAAACAATAAGGCAGACAAAGATTTTAAAAGGACAGGAAGATGCCATGTCAAAAATAAAAATAAATCATCATTGTCTAATGGAAACAAAGATTACAGCCTTTAACTTGTTTTACAGGTTTTGATAATTCAAGTTTGTTATTTTGGTCATCTTCTTAGAAGATGGGGGGAAAACTAAAGTCTCCAAACTGATTTACACGTTAGGAACAGACACTTCTCCAAGGAGGACATAGGGAGGGCCCATAGACATATGAAAAAAATGCTCAACATCACTAGCCATCAGAGAGAGGTAAATTAAAACCATAATGAGATACCACCTCATACCTGTCAGAATGGCCATCATCAATAAATCAACAAACAAGTGTGGCCGAGCATGCGGAGAAAAGGGAACCCTAGCACACTGTTGGTGGGAATGCAGACTGCTGCAGCCACTGTGGAAAACAGCATGGAATTTCCTTAAAAAATTAAAAATGGAACTGCCTTTTGACCAGCAATTCCACTGCTGGGAATATACCCTAAGGACCCTGAAACACCAATTCAAAAGAACTTATGCACCCCAATGTTTATAGCAGTACTATTTACAACAGCCAACATTTGGAAATAGCCTATATCCACCAGCAGATGAGTAGATTAAAAAAACTGTGGTAAATTTACAGAACGGAATACTATGCAACAGAAAGAAAGAAGGAATTTCTTACCTTTTGTGACAGCATGGATGGAACTGGAGACTATTATGCTATGTGAAATAAGCCAGTCAGGGAAAGACAAATACCATATGATCTCACTTATAAGAGGAATCTAATGAACAAAATAAACTCATGAGTAAAATAGAACCAGAGGCAAACAATCATGGAACAGACTGACAGCTGTAAGAGGGAAGGGGAGAGACAGGAACTGATTGAAAGAAGGTGAAGGGATTAGTCAAAGAACATATATGGGGTCTGTCCAGAAAAAGTCCAGCCATTATTAATATAATGAGAACAGTTTGTGCAACATTGATGTAGCCTGGTAGCCAAGGAGAGTGGACTAGAATGTGCATGCATGAACAATGACGACTTCACTGTGCTAGTTAGTAGGGGTGGTAAACACCGTTGAGTGAGCACGTGTACTGTGTGGCCATTGCATTCAAAATGACTGAGTGAATAGAGCAATGAATCCGCATCAAATTTTGCACTAAGCTTGAACATTCCCCCGAGGAAACTATGTGCATGATTTGGAATGCCACAGCTATGAACGACTGGTGACTGGCATCTTCATCACGACAGCATGCCTGCTCATGCCTTATGTCTCGTGTAGAGGTTTTTGGCAAAACGTCAAATCACCCAGGAGACTCAGCCCTGCTAAAGTTCAGATTGGA
Source organism: Pteronotus mesoamericanus (assembly GCF_021234165.1). Classification (NCBI taxonomy): domain Eukaryota; kingdom Metazoa; phylum Chordata; class Mammalia; order Chiroptera; family Mormoopidae; genus Pteronotus; species Pteronotus mesoamericanus. Next base: position 33,540,427 of record NW_026555285.1, on the reverse strand, counting down.
TGCCCTGAGACTTCTGGCTTTCCCAAAATCACCTTTGAAAAGGAAGAGATTTCAGATCATTGATGAGATTCAGGAAAATACAACCGGGCAGCTGACAGCAATTGGGAACTGTGTGAGGTCCCAAGATGCCTACTTTGAAGGGGACTGAGGCGTTCTTGTCCTGTATACGATGTTTTTTGTACCTTGTATCGTCTTCAGTAAATGTCTCTATTTTTCATATTACATGGCTGGATACCTTCTGGGCAGACCTCATCGTATAAAAGACTCATAAGCATGGACAACAGTGTGAGGACTGACTATGGAAGTGGGGGCAGGCTGGGTGGAGGGGAGTGAAGAAGGAAAAAGTGAGACAACTGTAATGACACAAACAATAAAATATTTTTCTAAAAAAGAAGATGGGGGAAAACAAAAGTCTCCAAACTGATTTGTGTATTTGGAAATTTTATTCTGCTAAAGCTGGTAGGTATTTTGATATTTGGTGGTTATGAATTCCCATCACCGATATTTACATCATATAACTGGTGTTGACTTCTGTTTGGGCAGCAAATAATTTACTCATAATATATTTAGTTATGAAATGATTAGAGATCTTCCCATTTAAATTTTAAGCAGAATTGCTTGCTGTCTTCAATTTTAATCCCAGAATGCATTTCCTGTATCAATTACAACACTAGTGGTTGTAACATATAAACATGAAAATTCAGTTCAACCCAACAGTCCAGGGTGTTCCAGGAGAACAGAGAACTTTCCACTAGAAGGAAGTCAAGAACCTGGGCTCTGCGCTTGATGAGGTTCCACCTTTGCTTAGAACCATGTTGTCATCGGCATTCAGTGGTGGGAGGGGACAAGAAACAAAGTCATAGCACTGATCAATACCTTGGCCTAGAAGTGAGACATCACATATGTGGCCTGACCTAGAAGCAAGGTGACTCAGACACATCCGTTAAAAATCATCTGTGTGTTATGGAGAACAGAGGAAAAGAGGAAACAGATGAGCAGGGGCACCACAGCGGCCCAGGGACCAGCCGATGGCATCTTGGGAAATGGGAGCAGCTGCAGGCCAGAGCTGAGATGTGTTTCAGAGGTAGAATGATAGGGCTTGCCAACAAACTAGCTTTGACGGGTAAGAGAAAGGGGGGACTTGCCCTTGTGGGTGTGGCTCAGTCGGTTGGGGTGTCATCCTGTGCACCCAAAGGTCGCAGGCTTGATTCCTGATCAGGGCCCACACCTAGGTTGTGGGTTCACTTCCTGGTCAGGGTGCAGCTATGTTTCTTTCCCTCTTACTCTCCCTCCCTTCCCCTCTCTCTAAAATCAATAAGCATGTCCTTGTGTGAGGATTTAAAAAAAGAGAGAGAAAAGGAGGAATTAATTTTCTCTTTATGGGCTTCTGGCTTTTGTAACAAGCCTTTACGGATGGTGTCTTTTTCAAATGCTCACCTGCCCAGGTAGTAAAACCTGGCTAAGCTTTTTGAAATGTGAAGGAATAGAACTTGACTCATTTTATAGTGACCGTATTTCTCAATCATAAGATGCATTTTCCATAGTTTAATGTTTCTTAACTCAGGATGCCTCTTAACATCAATATCAGAGGAAAGCTTCAGAGAAGTAAGCTGTGACAACATTGTCATCACTTGTAAGCATGCATGCAAACTTAGCCTAGGGTAGAAGTCATCTGCTTGTCAGATTACCAAGTCACCAAGGTTATTTGCACTGATTGCACAACAAGTGGTAAGTTTTAGCATGTTTCATTTAACATGTTTACATAGGATTACACTGGAATGCAGTCAAGAAACAATAGGGTATTGTATATGCACAAGAACAAGAAGTAATCTAAATAAATAAATAAATAAATAAAGCTGGAGAACACAATTTACCACAAGTGAAGCACATACTTGACTGTGGAAAATTGATTGTTTTAACCTAAAACAATGACCTAGTGTTTTCCAGGATCTCAAACCTCCAAAGAGCCACAAGAAGATAAACTGGGGCCGAGGCAGTGGGAGGAGTGGAGGAAAGAACTACCACTGAATTATGTACAAATGTATAAATGCACTAAAAAACACCTCACTTGCTGTATAAGTATATTTTATTGATTATGCTATTACAGTTGTCCTAATTTTCCCCCTTTGCCCACCTCTGCTACCCTCTGCCCAGTGACCCCCTTCCTTCAAGCAATGCTCCCCCTTAGCTTATGTCCATGTGTCATGCATATAAGTTCTTTGGCGTCTCCATTTCCTATACTGTTCTTAACCTCACCCTGTCTATTTTGTATCTACCAATTAAGCTTCTTAATCCCTGCACCTTTCCCCCCATGCTTGCTCCCCCTTCTACCTCCCAGCTGATAACCCTCCAAATGATCTCTATATCTATGATACTGTTTTGGTTCTAGTTGCTTCATTGTTTTTTTGTTTGTTTTTGTTTTTGTTTTTTAGATTCAGTTGTTGATAGTTGTGAGTTTGTTGTCATTTTAATGTTCATAGTTTTGATCTTCTTTTTCTCAAATAAGTCCCTTTAACATTTCATGTAACAATGGCATGGTGATGATGAACTCCTTTAGCTTCACCTTGTCTGGCAAGCACTTTATCCTTCCATTCTAAATGATAGCTTTGCTGGATAGAGTAATCTAGGCTGTACATCTTTGTTTTTCATCACTGTGTGTACTTCTTGCCCATCCCTTCTTGCCTACAAAGTTTCTTTTGAGAAATCAGCTCATAGTCTTGTAGAAAAATCCTTTGTAGGTAACTTTCTGCTTTTGTCTTGCTTCTTTTAAGTCTCTCTCTTTATCTTTAACCTCTGGCATCACAATTATGGTGTGTCTAGGTGTGGCCTTCTTTGGGCCCAACTCGTTTGGCACTCTGTGCTTCCTAGACTTGTCTATTTCCTTCACCAAATTAGGAAAATTTTCTTTGACTATTTTTTAAAATAAGTTTTCAATTTCTTGTTCCTTCTATTCTTTCTGGCATCCCTATGATTCAGATGTTGGCACATTTGGAGATGTCCCAGAGGCTTCTTATACCAGCACCATTTTTTTTTTTTTTGAATTCTTGTTTCTTCTTTCTGTTCTGGCTGAATGCTTATTTCTTCCTTATGTCCTAAATCATTGATTTGAATCCTAACTTCCTTCCCTTCACTGTTGGTTCCCTGTGGATTTTTCTTTATTTCACTTAGTGTAACCTTTATTTCTTCCTTTATGTTGTTGCTATACACAATGAGTTCTCTGAGCATCCTGATCACCTGTGTTTTGAACTCCGCATCTGATAGGTTCACTATCTCCATTTTGTTTAGTTCTTTTTCCGGGGTTTTGTTCTGTTCTTTTATCTGGGCCACATTTCTTTGTCTCCTCAATTTGGTAGCCTCCCTATGTTTATTTCTGTGTATTAGGTAGAGCTGCTTTGATTCCCTGACTTAGCGTACCTGTTAACTTGTATGAGGTGGACCTTAGGTATTTGCCAGGACCGGGCAACTCACTTTACCGCTTTGTGGCTCTGTGGCTGGGCCGGGAGCGGTGGCTGGGGGTGGGGGGCGGTGCAGACAGAGGGAACGATACTGCTGCCTAGCTTCTGGAGGTTTTGCCTGGCTTTCGCCTCATTTCCAGTCACTTCACCCACTTTCCGTATGCGACTGGCACCCTTCCAGCTGTTGCCCTGGTGGTGAATCCCAGTGTGGGTGGTTTTGTGGATGTTCTAAGTGCACGCAGGCCCTTTTAAATGGACTCTCCTGAAAAAACGACAGTTTCTTCTGCCACCCCAACCCCCACTAGTTTTTACAGCCAGAAGTTATAGGGCTTTATCTTCCTGGTGCTGAAACCCTGGGCTGTGAAGTTTGGCCTGGGGTTGGGATCACTCGCTCCCAAGGTATCCTTCCCAATTTTTCTCCACCACCTGTGAATGTGGGACCTCCTGTTCCACCGTTGCTCTCTCTCCATGTCACACTGTGTCTCCTCACCTCTCTGCCCTGACTCTGCGTCTCCACCCCTCCAACCCATCTGGATGAATGTGGCTTCTTTAAGTTTTTGGTGCTCAGACTTCCATATAGCTCAATTTTCTGACAGTTCTAAATGTTATTTGTGTTGAGGTTTAGTTGTAATTCTTCTTGTGGTCATGAGAGGAAGCAAAGCATGTCTACCTACACCTCCATCTTGACCGGATCCTAGCAGGTAAGGTATTAAAGGCAGTATAGGTTGCTCAGTCCTAATGATTTTATTGTAGAATTTTCATGCAATGAAAGGTTAATTTGAGCCATGTAGGTACTGAACACCTATCTGACTAAAACATTTAGCTGACTTTCAAATAAGCCATGTGAATTCTAATGAGATGAAATTCAATCAATTGTAGTAAGATGATATGCCCAACAAATCACTTGTATTTTTTCTCTACTTTAGCAAGAAATAAAAGGGGGCACCTTGATCACCTTGTTGAAGGGAGGTGCCCTCCCACGCCACCACCTCCAGTCCCAAAGAAAGCTCAATAGACTTGGGGCATCTAATGTCTAAACCCTGCCCAATAGGTTCTCAGCAGGACACTGAGAAAGAGAACCAACTCTTTGTATTTCAGGGGATTAACAGAGCCTGATTCCTGGGTGAGTGAGCAGAGCTGACAAGGAACAGCCAATCTGTGGACTGAGGAGGCAACACCTGCCACTGAGAAGTAGCATCTTTAATCAGGCATGGCTCTGATGTAAGGAGCAGCTTCAACAAACCAAGCTGACCCATGCCAGGAGTTAGGTGTGGAAATAAACAAAGGCCAACCAAATGAGAAAAGGTAAAGGCTATTTATTCAGAGTTGTAATAGCAAGGGAGTCCGCCACTGTCGCTTATATTTTAGCAGAGACTCAAAGACAGGCATAGGAGTGGGAAAGCCTCAGGGTGGAAAAAAGGGAAGACTTCAGGAGTACCTGGTTTGGAGGCTGTTGGCATGGAGAGTTGGATTTCACTCACTAGAAGCAGGGCATCCTATGTGATTGGTTATGGATACTTATTGGCTTTCTCTGGTTGATCCCAATTTGGAAGCAGAGGCAAAAAACTAGGAAAGCTTTCAGTTACCAGTCAAGTCCTGGCCATTTGGGACTGACTGTTACAGGGTTGTTTGGGGGGTTTCTGGGCTAGATGGTAGAAACAGTGGTCTGACCTCCTACAAGTCAGACAGAAATAGTGGTAGGCTGGTCCTAGGCTAGTTACTGGAGATGATCGGTTTTCTGGGGAAGTTGCTACAGGTTGTGGGTCAGAGTTCTATTTTACATATGGTCTGACCATTATCCATTTGTATATTTCCATTTCCCATAGGGCTCTGGAGACCTTGTCCCAGTGGGACCAGCAGGGCATCAGTCAGAGAAGGTCCCTGCTCGGCAGCAACGCCATCTGACTTAAAGAGCAGAAGTCTGTAGTGACCCAATCCTGCAGGAGGACAATGTTCATGGTGTCACAAGGTCATGGCAGGAGAAGACACCTGCTTTGGGACTGACCCAGAGAAGCACTGAGTGAGTGTTTATTACAGAAGTATTGAGGAAGCCTAGAAATGTAATGCAGTTAAACACAGACCTGAGCTGGATTGGGGGTAGGGCAGATGGGAGGAGAACATGATTCAGCAAAGCAACCAAATTTTTGATAGAACAAAACCCCTATAAATACCGTTTTACCCATCAAGTTCACTTTCATTATAACTTACATATACCTAGGAGTGTAATTAAGCAAGAGACCTTTAACATTAAAAAATATTTGCTAACAGGACTAGGTTTAATGTTGGAATATTAACCTCGCATGAAGTGTTCTTGCATATACCCCACAGTTCTTAATTAAGGTAGCATAGATTTATATACATACTTTACTGTAAGAAAAATAAGTATAAAAATGCAAATTCAGGAAATAAAAGTGCTATCAATATGTGACATTAATGAAAAGTAACAAAGCATCAAATGTACAGACAATGTGGGTGGGATTGAGAATTTCCTTGAAGAAACATCTATTTCTCCTTAACACTGTAGTTTAGTTGAAGATATCATCAATTAAAAATAATTTCTTTAACCTATTTTTTGATCAATAATTACTTGAAGATGCTCAACAATTGATCTGGGTTAACCTCACATGACCAATACTGCGCTCATGGTTTGCCTATTCTGAGCAAGGCACTGCCAATGGTATTCATTCTTTTTTTAAATATTAGAATTCCACCTGTTACAGCAACTCTGTTTATCTCATGAAGTGTTTTCTATTAAATGTTAGGGCAACCTGGCACAGTAGGTGTTATTATTCCCATTTTACTGGAATGGAAGTGGAGGCTCAGAGAGGCTCTGAGATGAAATCACAGTCACACAGCTAGTGTGAGAGGCAGTCTCAGTTTCGTCTTCCTCTTCAGAGCTCTTGCCCTTTCTCCTCTTTGTTTTCAAGTGACAATCTTCCTTGCAGGGTGGGGGGAAATAATTTAATCGGACTCTTCTCAGATATACCAAATCATATACAAAAATGGGTATTGCGTTTCAAAGTATTTACTTCAGGAGCTAATTACCTATTTCAACTTTGAACTCTTATGAAAACTGCCTTCACAGCCTGTTTACAAGCTGTAGCAGACGATGGGTCTCAAGCTTGTAATCAGTCCCCTCCTCACTGCAGTAGGCAGCTGCCTCTGTCTCCATGTGCTTTTAGGGGTATGAAAGGCCTCAGTGTCTCCCCAGATACCTGTCACCCACGGGGTGAAGCTTGAAATCCCCTCAATAAGAGCTTAATCCATTCAATTTAAAAGTTTGATCCTGCGTTAAAATGGAAAACCCTGAGAGAAGAATAACAAAGGATCTAAAAGGGAAGTAGCCAGTTGGATGGCTCTCACTACAGTTTATACTAATTCTCTCTTACCCCATTGGAGAACGCTCATTTATTCATTTTTTTCTCGCTGTGACTCCTTCGAGAAACAAATCCATGCTAGATTGTAAATATACATGTCTATGCTTAATGTCTTGCTTGCCCAAGGTAATTCGTGTTTTAACAGGAGTTGTCTAGAAATATATCCTGATTGATATAATTTTCAAGCCAATAGTAGAAAATATTTTTGCAGAGGTATCTTCCAATCCTGATAATCACTCTATTTTAATCTCTGGAATCCCACATACGGTATTGGATAACCCATCAGGTTTTACATGGAAACTTCTTTTGTAGGTCAAAAATACCTAGGAAATTTCAATATATACAAGTTTTTCAAAAGAAGAAAAGTGGAATTACTATGAATTTTTTTCATTTAGCATGAGAAGTCTTTCAAAAAACAGTATTAATACTTCATTTACTCTTCATTTGGCAATGATGCAGGATTATTTCTTTTACTACGTATAACAGAAATTCCAAAAAATCTTATTTCTGAAACACACAATAGGATGTTTTGGAATTTAGAATATGGATGTTCTTATTCATTTATATGACCAAACAAAAAGTCTTAAGCCCAACCATTCAATTTAGTGCCTAAACAATCCTAAATACTTGTTAAATATTCCTTTACTTTGTACTGTACAGAAATGCCCAGCAGGTATGAAGAGAAGCAGCAGCCACGTTTGTGCTTGTGGGACTGAAACCTCATACATCCAAACAGACCACATTACATTTCCATTTGTTATTTCCCTAAGTTCTGTCACTCATTTAATATTTCCTTAATACTTATGAAAGATATTTGATAGAAAGGCTTTCTTCAACGAAGCACAATTTAGGTTATACGAGATGCATTTTGCTTACTCCGTTTCTCTCGATAACAGGCGGCAGTGAAAACAGATTCATTCTCACACCCAGCCTGTCCTGACCAGTATTTGAAGCAAAAGGACAAAAAACAAACCCATAATCACTCTACTTAATCTTTAATCTTGATTTTCTCCATACTGAGTGGATCTACAATGAAGAATATTAAGAGATTTTTTTTTAATGGAAAGAATAAAGCAAGGACAGAGGACGGGGAAAAAGAAAGGAAATAAAATAGGTATTTTAAAAGAGGATGGCACCTGCTTATAGTAAACCAAGAGAAATGAAAAGCAGACCCTCTGCCTTTCCTTCTTCAAGCACATGATCAAATGATTTGCACAATGATGGGTCAAGAAATTTTTGTCTTTCTTCGTATATTCTTCACTCTTAATGACTCCATGGCTTCAGTGAGATTTTTTGGTTCATGGACTCACCTCCTGAGATTCTATTTGAATGACATTAACATTTGCCCACTGGGAATAGGACTGATATTATCAATTTACTTAACAAGAGCTATGAAATTTGAGACAGGCTGTGGGAAAATGTTGTCTCAATGGGTAGTACTATATTTCTGTTCCCCTTTTCTGGGCCAGAATGTCAGAGAGATAAGTCTCTGAATTCACACGAGTTACTTTCCCTGCCCTGGCTGCATATTACCTGGCAGATGGCCGAGCGTGGACTAATGTTCTTTAGTAACTTAAGTGTGGGATGGAACTGAAGCCAAGTGATTATCTTCACTTTTTTTCTTGATCAGAGAAACAGCCTTCAAACTCATGACCCCATTTTTAAACAGTAAAATGTTTTTTTGAAATATCCTGGGTCATTTTAAGTAACAAACCAGGGAGAGACTATATGTATTTATCTCTACGCTAGATAGAGCATTCTGTAAGAGCAGAGGTAATTGATAAACTAATAGATATTTTTCAAGCAATGTTTTTCCTTCCTTGAAAAATGTTTTTATCCTGTCTCACACAAACCAAATAGTGTGTGTGTGTGTGTGTGTGTGTGTGTATTTGGTATGGAATGTATATAGAGAAATAAAAGATACCAATATATTAGAGGACCCCCGGGGGCCCTCCCTGATCAGCTCTTCCTTCTCTCCAAAGATAATCACCATCCTGAATTTATTAATTATTCGTTTTTTAAATAGATTTACTTCATATATGTGGATCAAAAAACAACTTATTGTTTCACTTTGTCCATTACTTTAGCTTTATATAAATAAAATCACAAAGTATACATGGTCACATGATTTGCTTCTTTCACTCAATTTTTCAAGATTCTTTCACTCAATATTTAAGGTTTAAGATCTATGTTGACATTTGTAGCTTTCATTCATTTATGTGCACAGCTACAAAGCATGGTATAACTACACCAAACTTTATACATTCTATAGTTGGTGAACATTGGGAGTTTTTCTGGTTCTTGATTTTTCAGAACTATGCAACTATGAGCACTTTTTTTAAAATTTCATCTTTTTTTGTTGTTGTTCAAATACAGTTGTCTCTATTTTCCCACCACCACGTTCTCCTGCCCTACCCACCCCCAGTCTTTCCCCACTTTGGCTTTGTCCCTGGGCCCTTTATGCACGTTTCTTGACTTGACCCTTCCCCTTCTTTGCCCTGTTATCCCTCCTCCCCCGCCCCCACTCTGGTTCTTGTCAATTTGTTCATTTCCCTGCCTCTGGTTCTATTTTGCTTGTTTGCTTGCTTTGTTGACTAGGTTCCACTTATAGGTGAGATCATATGTTATTTGTCTTTCACTGCCTGGCTTATTTCACTAGGCATAATGCTCTCCAGTTCCGTCCATGCTGTTGTGAAGGATAGGTGTTCCTTCTTTCTTTCTGATGCATAGTAGTCCACTGTGTAAATGCACCACAGTTTTTTGATCCACTCATTTACTGATGGGCACTTAGGCTGTTTCCAGCACTTGGCTACTGAAAATAATGCTGCTGTGAACATTGGGGTGCATAGGTTCCTTTGAATTGGTGTTTCAGGATTGTTAGGGTATAGTGCGAACAATAGAATTGCCAGGTCAAAAGACATTTCCATTTTTAGTTTTTTTGAGGAAATTCCAAACTGTTTTCCACAGCAGCTGGACCAGTCTGCATTCCCACCAACAGTGTAATAGGGTTCCGTTTCCTCCATATCCTCACCAGGACTTGCTTGTTGATTTGTTTATTATGGCCATTCTGACTGGTGTGAAGTGGTATCTCACTGTGGTTTTAATTTGCATCTCTCTGATGGCTAGTGATACTCCCTTTCATAAGTCTTTGGGCCCTCTGTATGTCCACCTTGAAGAAGTGTCTGTTCAGGTCCTTTACCCATTTTTTAATTGGACTGTTTGTCTTGCTGGTGAGGAGTTGTATGAGTTCTTTATATATTTTGGAGATAAAACCCTTGTCCAAGGTATCATTGGCAAATATATTTTCCCATATGGTGGGTTCTCTTTTCATTTTGCTGATGTTTTCTTTAGTTGTTCAGAAGCTTTTTAATTTGATGAAGTCCCATTTGTTTATTCTTTCCTTTTTGTCCCTTGCTCTAGGGGATATATTGTTGAAATATTGCTGCGTGGAATATATCAAATTTTCCTGCCTCTTAAATGTTCTCCTCCAGAACTATTATGGTGGTGTAACTTATATTTAAGTCTGTTATCCATTTTGAGTTTATTCTGGTGTATGGTATAAGTTGGTGGCTGAGTTTCATTTTCTGCACATAGCTATCCAGATCTCCCAACACCATTTGTTGAAGAGGCTATATTTACTCCATTTTATGCTCTTGCCTTATTTGTCAAATATTAGTTGACCATAGAGACATGGGTTTACTTCTGGGCTCTCTATTCTGTTCCATTGATCTATGTGTCTGTTCTTATGCCGGTGCCAGACTGTTTTGATTACAGTGGCCTTGTAATATAGATTGATATCAGGTATTATGATCCCTCATACTTTGTTCTTCTTTCTCAAAATTGCTGCACTATTTGGGGTTGTTTATGCCTCCATATAAATTTTTGAAATGTTTGTTCTATATCTGTGAAATATGTCATTGATATTTTAACAGGGATTGCATTGAATCTATAAATTGCTTTGGGTACTATGGACATTTTGATGACGTTAATTCTTCCAATCTATGAACATGGTATATGCTTCCATTTATTTATGTCTTCCTTAATTTCTTTCTTCGGTGCTATGTAGTTTTCTGAATACAGGTCTTTTGCATCCTTTGTTAGATTTATTCCCAAGTACTTTATTTTTCCTGTTGCTATAACAAGTGGGATTTTTCCTTCTGATTTCTGTTTCTGGTATTTCATTGTTGGGGTACAAAAATGCCTTCGATTTCTGAATATTGACTTTAATCCCGCTGTTTTGCCAACTTCACTTATTAGGTTGAGTAGTTTTTTGGTGGAGTCTATAGGGTTTTCTATGTACACTATCATATCATCTACAAACAGTGACAGCTTTACTTCCTCCTTTCCAATTTGGATGCTTTTTTATTTCTTTTTCTTTTCTGATCACTGTGGCTATAACTTCCAAAACTATGTTGAATAGAAGTGGTGAAAGCAGACACCCTTGTCTTTTTCCTGATCTTCGTAGGAAAGCTTTTAGTTTTTGCCTGTTGAGTAAGATGGTGGCTGTACAGTTCTCATATATGGCCTTTTATTATGTTGAGATATGCTCCCTCTAATCCCACTTTGCTGAGTGTTTTTATCATAAATTGGTGCTGTACCTTATCAAATGCTTTTTCCGCATCTATTGATGTGATCATGTGATTTTTGTCTTTCCTTTTGTTTATGTGATATATTACATTTACTGATTTGCAAATATTGTACCCTCCTTACATCCCTGAGATGAATCCCACCTCTTCATGGTGCATCCTTTTAATGTGTTGCTAGAAGTGGTTTGCCAATATTTTTTTTGAGGATTTTAGCATCTATGTTCATCAGGGATATTGGCCTGTAGTTTTCTCTTTGTTGTGTCTTTTTCTGGCTTTGGGATTAGGATGATGCGGGCCTCATAAAACGAGTCTGGGAATATTCCCTCTTCTTGGATTTTTTGGAACAATCTGCAAAGGATAGGGGTTAGTTCTTCATTAAATGTTTTGTAAAATTCTCCTGTGAAACCATCCAGTCCAGAGCTTTCGTGTGCTGGAAGTTTTCTGATTACTGTTTCAATTTCACTAGCTATTTCAGGCTCCCTGATGCTTCTTGATTCAGTTTTGAAAGACTATATTTTTCTAGAAATGTGCCCATTTCACCTACATTTTCAAATTTCTTGGTATGTAGTAATTTCATAGCAGCTCATAGTAATTTCTTACGATCCTTTGTCTTTCTGTGGTATCAGTTGAGAGGTAATCTTTCTTCTTTCATTTCTGATTTTATTTATTTGGGTCCTCTCTCTTTTTTTTCTTGATGAGTCTGGTTAAATGCTCATCAATTTTGTTTATCTTTTCAAAGAACCAGCTCCTGGATTTATTGATCCTTTGAATTGTTCTTTTAGTCTCTATGTCATTTAATTCTGCTCTGATCTTGATTATTTCCTTCCTTCTACTTGCTCTGGGATTTGTTTGTTGTTGTTTTTCCAGTTCTTGTAACTTTGGGATTAGATTATTTATTTGAAATGTTTGTCTTTTTTAGGTAGGCTGGTGTCACTATGACCTTCCCTTTCAGGACTGCTTTTGCTGTGTCCCATAGGTTTTAGACTGTTGTGTGCTCATTTTCATTTGTTTCCAGAAACTTTTTGATTTCTTCCTTGATCTCACTATTAACCCAATCATTGTTTAATAACATGCTATTCAATCTCTGTGAATTTGAGTGTTTTTTAGTCTTTTCCTTGAGGTTGGTTTTTAGTTTCAGGCCCTTGTGGTCCAAGGAAGTGCTTGATATAATTTCAATTTTCTTGAATTTGTTGAGGCTTGTTTTGTGCCCTATAATGAGGTCTATTTTTGAAAACATTCCATGTGCATTTGAAAAGAACATGTATTTTGCTTCTTTGGGATGAAAAGTTATAATATATATTATATATACTATATATATATAGTATATATAATATATCAGTTAAATCCATTTGATCTAGGGCAGTGTTCAATGCTGCAATATCGTTGCTGATATTCTGTTTGGAAGATCTATCCATTGCTGATAGTGGGGTGTTAAAATCCCCTAATATAATTGTGTTGCTGTCTATATCTTTCTTGAAGTCCTCCAAGATTTCCCTTATATATTTGAGTGCTCCTATATTGGGTAAATATATGTTTACAATGTTTATATCTTCTTGATGGATTCTTCCCGCAAGTATTATGAAGTATCCCTCTGTGTCTCTTTTTCTGGACTTTGTTTTGAAGTCTATTTTGTCTGATATAAGTATTGCTACCTCAGCTTTTTTTTCCTATCCATTTCCTTGGAATATTTTTTTTCCCAACCATTCACTTGCAGTCTGTGTACATTTTTTGTTATGAGGTGCACCCTATGCGCAGGTCATGTGTTCTTATCCACTCAGCTACCCTATATCTTTTGATGGGAGCATTTAATCCATTTACATTTCAAGTTATTATTGATAAGTACTTATTCATTTTTTTCCTTTTGTACCTGTGTTCCTCTTTCTTTCACCCTTTTTCTTCATCTTCTTAAAGCAGTCCCTTTAGCATATCTTGCAACACTGGTTTGGTGGCGGTATATTCTTTTAGCCTACTTTTGTCTGGGAAACTCCTTTTTTTGCCTTTCATTTTAATTGAGAGGCTTGCTGGGTAGAGTAGTCTTAATTGTAGGCCTTTGCTTTTCATCATTTGGGATATTTCTTGCCATTCCCTTCTGGCTTATAGTGTTTCTGTTGAGAAGTCAGCTGCTAGCCTTATCAGAGCTCCCTTGTATGTTACTTCCCATTTCTCCCTTGCTGCCTTTAAGGTTCTTCATCTCTAAAATTTGGCATTTTAATTATGATGTGTCTTGGAATGGGCCTCTTTGGGTTCATCTTGATTGGGACTCTCTGTTCCTGAACTTGCATGGCTTTTTTCCTCCCCAGGTTAGGGAAGTTTTCTGTTATTTTTTCAAACAGGTTTTCTATCCCTTACTCCTTTTCTTTTCCTTCTGGTATTCCTATGATTTGAATATTGTTGTGTTTCATGCTGTCCTGCAGTTCCCTTAAGCTACCTTCATGTCTTTTAGTCTTTTTTTATGCTGCTCCTCTACCTGAGTATTTCTTTCTACCTTGTCTTCCCGCTCACTAATTCAGCCCTCTGCCTCATCCAGCCTGCTTGTAATTCCTTCGAGAGTATTTTTTATTCCAGATATTGTATTCCTCATTTCTTCCTGGTTCTTGTTTACAGTTTCTATTTCATTTTTCATAGTGCTGTAGCTCTCAGTTCCTTGTAGTTGTCACTGAGTTCCTCGGGCATTCTTATAACCATTCTTTTGAATTCCATGTCTGATAGTTTGCTTGCCTCCATTCCATTTAGCTCTAAATCTGGGGAATCGTCCATTCCTTTCAATTGCAGGCTCTTTCTTTGTCTCCCCATGTTAGGTGACTTTGTTTGTTTCTGTGATTCTGGATGCTCTGCTTTGCCAGCTGTCTTCATGGAGTGAACTTCAGTGGTAGGGGTCATGTGGGACTCAATGGGATGCTCTAGGGTTGCCCTTTCTTCCATTTTTGTGGGTTCTCTTGTTATCCTTGGGCTTTACCTGTGGGTGGCTTCTTTGTTGGTGGGTTCTCCCCTCCAGGCTCACTAGGAGTCGCAACTCGCACTTTGTCTCATACACGCCCATTTTTAAGCATCCTCTGCACACTTTGGCTTCCAAACTTTGTATCAGCTGAGATTCTGTTGGCTGTTCACTTCTTTTTTTGGAAGATCACCTAAGTGTCCCAGCTGGGCACACAAGCAACTGAGCTGAGCTCCCACCTACATCTCCACCATCTTCTCCTCCCACCTTTTCCGATTTTTTTTTAAATGTACTCTCTCAGTGCCTTTGCTTTACAGGCGAGTTTTCAAAAGGCTGACACCAATCTAATTGTTTTGCCTTTGAAAGTTATTTGAATGTCTTTCCTGGAAAAGTTTATATTAATTTTTGAAACCTAAATTTATTGATAAGTTATTTTGGGTTTTATATATAATTGTGTTATCTGAAATAAATAACATTCACCCTTTCTTCCCCTCTCTATCACAGCCCAGGTCAGCCCCCCTCCCTATGAATAGTTCTCTGATTTCCAGCTCTGTGGTTTTGCCCTCTGAATTGTCATATAAGGAACAGCCCAAGGTTGCAGAGGAGCAGATTTCTAAGCTTACTCCTATTGACAGTAATTTGAAAATCCAAATTCCTCCTTTCACTTTGTGCCGGCTCTTCTCGCTTCAGCCCTTACTGGTATAAGAGATATTTAATTTACCAACATAAGCATAATTTACAACACATGCTAAGACAGATGGCAATAAATTAAAAGTATACTAAATACTTAAAGAGGTAATTAAAAAAATAAGCAGTTTTAGGCTCTGATGCATATAATCTGCCCCTTACTAGCTCTGCAGACATGGGCTCATGTAAGTTCTCTTAAAATGTGGATGAGGGGTGTCAAAGAGTAAATATTTTAAACACTGCCAGGGCTTGATATATGGCGAAAACTAAATTTGGTCATGGCCAAGTGTTTGTTGTTTTTTTCCCCACATGGCATTTATATTCAACATGAACAAATTAACAAGAAAAGATCGACAGCAAGAATTGAGCAAAAAGAAAAAACTCCAAGCTACTCAGCCATGTGGACCAACATTTTAAAAAATAAATACAAGTAGTGGTAGTTTTCTTGCAAAATCATAGTTTTTACGTAAAAGCATCACCATTTAATGGGGGGAAAATGATGCACATTTAGTTAGAAGTCTTGGCTCCTCCTACTAGCAGCTGCCTGATGGGAGTAACTCACACGCCTCCTCAGGCTTCCTTTCCCTCTCTGCCAAAGGGGGATTCTGTCCGTGGCCTGTTCTCTCTCCACAGCTGTTGTTATTATCAAAACAGACAATGATGCCCATGAGGTATTATAGAATGATACACCTGAAACCTACATAACTCTGTTAACCAATGCCATCCCAATAAATTCAACAAAAAAGAAAAAATAGACCATGAAGCCATCAAAAAGGGGAAGAGAACCATCATTAAGTACCCACTCTGTGGCAGATGCTTGAGATATATCGTCTCATTGAAACCTCTTAGAAACACTGAGAGGGGAAGTTACTATTTTGAGCCGCTTATGCATAGTGAAACTGAGACTCAGAAAGCTTAAGTAACTTGTTTTGCGTTACCTGCCAAATGGTCCAGCTGGATTTGAATCTAGATGTGTCTCCAGCCTACACATTTTTCTCATGACGCTGCACTTGTAAAACTATCATCCTCTTGGAATTATTTCCTGGATCCTGTGAATTGGGCTGAATGGGGCCAACCTAGAGAGACTGAGACCTGCAAGCACGTGTGCTCACTGAAGGTGGAGGTGGGGTTGGGAGCGAGGGGAGCAAAGCCAGAGCTGGAAGGGCAGTCAGAGAGCCAGAGCTAGGGAGGGCCATACGGTCAGACAGATAAATGTAGGAAATATAAAAGAGAACATCTGGGTGGACAGGCATCCGCAAGGAACCCAGAAGAAGGGGCCTTGCAGCCAAGGCAGGTGAGTCAGCTTCAGCCTAAGGAAACCAGCAGCAGATAGCGGGACCTCCACCTTCGGTTAAAGATCATGGGGCAGGAGAGATTGTTATTATTCCCCATGCCTAGTAGATAGTAGGTGCTTAGTGAATACTTGTTAGATGAATATGGGGTCTAAAAATAAAACAGCAGGGTTCTAGAACATTACTAAGATAGTGAAGCTCAATTATCAGAACTAAGAGATGACTTAGCAAAAATGACTTCTTGCTGTGTCAAGAAACACTGTCCTAGAGGGACATCTTCTTGAAAATCAAAAATGGAATTTTCGATTCCATTTTCTTATCTTGGAATTCAGATAAGGTTAGACCTCAGGTGGGATTCAAATGATCTGACTACAGTGGGAAAAGGCCTAGGGGAGGGAAAAAAAATCAAGTCCCTACCATCCGTCAAGTGTACCTCATACTGCTCCATGAAAGTCCTTACCTGTCCTAACCCCAGTCCAGCTGCCTGTAGTGATTTTCTACCTGCAACCTCCCTCCCAGGTCAGTGAGCACTGGGGCACCCTGGTATATTTGCATATGGGCTCGGAAAACATTCTTTATTTTCAGGTTTCCAAATCTTCGTTCTCAAATTTCACTTTGGAGGCAAGATCCTAGCTCTTAATTCCAGCTGGTTCCCCTGGAATTTAATCTGTGTTCCTGTGGGCTCAAGTTTCCGGTGGCCCTTTTATTTATCCAAAATCCAAATTCATAACCTGATTCCCTATTTATATAAAGCATTGACATTACTGGAAGAAAACTAAATCGAGGCTGCACCATTACCTCCCCTGACAGATAAGAACGTCCATGTTGACTTCTCCCTGGGACTGGCCTCAAGCCTCTCCCCTAACCTGTGAACTTCTGGGAAAGGACTCCGCCTCCCACAGTCCCATGCGCAGTTTTCACTTCCTTCCCCTCCCCGCTCCCCTTCTCTCCATGTCGGTGATCTCTCTCCTCACTCCATCCCTAGACTTTGGCAGGCGCAGCCATCTCACTTCATGGCCAGAACCAACTGTATATGATACGTGGGTGATCTACCTTTATCCTAGTGACTGTTTCCAAAGATGAGTTCTGGAAAGTTAACTTACTTCACAATTTCTTAACGCAGTATAGGATAAGGTCCTACAAACCATTAGAAGAATTTAGACTTTAGTTTATGGAAACAACTCATAATCTCCTCTAGTTATTAAAAATAGCCAAATAAATGTCTCTGTGGTCTGTAAGTATATCTATCTCCAAATACTGAGAAAATAGTGTACAAACCGAGGTGGACAAATGAGTTGGATAACAACATTCTGAAAGGACATTTAACCAACAGTTATCCTTTGTGAAGTAGGAAAAGGACCATTATTAGTACAGAGATTTGCAATTATTCCTGTTATAATCTGAGCTTCATCAATATTTCTACTGGACATATTTCTAGCTATACAACAGAAAATAATTAAGAGTAAAATCAAACATTCTCTCTCCCCATTTTAACACCTAGTACAAAATTCAAAACCTCCTAAAATATCAAATCAACCATAACAGTTTCCCGTATTAGCTCATAACATGTCACAGCAACAGAACACTTAATTACTGCCTATTCTAAAAAGTGGACAAAAAGAACCACTAAAATAGATTGACCTGGAGAGAGCATAAAAGGCAGAGGGCATCAGTAAGATTATACTTTGAATTTTGTTTCATGTCAGGATAAAAAGCAGTTTTTCTTTTGCCCAGCTATATTTTTTTTTCCCATAGAGAACCCTGACACATTTTTGCCCCTCATAAAACTACTGAATGTGGGAAGAAAAACACTAATAGAACCCTTTTACTTCTTTTCGGTTTCTAACACATGCCCTAGAGTTCGTGCCATGGCTATCAGGCGAAATCTGTGGACAGCAAGGCTGAACAGAAATGCAGATCCACTGGCCTAACCCTGTCAGGCAGGGATAAGACCAGGAGTGCCGTGTGACAGTGACTGACAGAAACAAAAGCCAATGGAAAAAAACACCCTGAAGAAAAGACAGTGAAAAAGGTAATGAGTTCTATACTCAAGTTCAGAGGAAACCGGTACACACATTATATGTTTCAGCAAATAGGTAAGTTCCCCAGCCTTTTTTCACCTTTCCACAAGCTTTTTACACAGTCTTGATGAAAGGCAATGAGGATCACTGGGAAAAATAACATTGCTAATTGTAAAAAAAATTACATTATTGACATCCTAATACCAAGGTTATTATAGTTAAAAAATTGTACAGTAACCATGTGAGTTCATAAAGTAGAGAAAAAAATTTGAGGACTACAGTAAAACCTCTTAAAATTTATTCTATTTCTATACTCATTAAACTACAGCTCCTCATCCTCTCTCCCCTCTGCCCCTGACAACCATCATTCTACTTCCTATGGCAATTAATTTGACTACTGAAGTTACTTCATATGTAAGTAGAATTATATAGTATTTATCTTACTACGACTGATTTATTTCACTTAGCATAATACCCTAAGTGTTAATACATGTTGTACATGTGTCAGCATTTCCTTCTTTTTTAAGGCTGCATAGTATTTCATTGTATGCATATACCACGTTTTGTTTATCCATTCATCCACCAATGGGTATATAGGTTGCTTCCACCTTTTGGCTGTTGTGAATAAAGATGCCATGAACTAGCTTTTCTGTTTTAATCCTATATTTGACTATGCCTCAGATTCATGTTCATGAATAATCTGCAACATCAAGCCACTCATGTTCCTGTTGAATGGGAAGACTAACCACAAAAGTGTAACATAATTTAATATTTTAGCAGAATATACATTTTAAAAAGGTATAGTCTCCAAACATTATATTACATGCTCAGAAAAATTCCTTGTTTTGTTTCTTTTTGTTTTTATTTCAATGGAAGTTTCTATTGTATTATTCAATAACATTGTATTAAGTCACTCTTTGTTAATGTACTCAATATCTATTGGTTACTATGTCCATATGTGAGCCCTCACTTCTAAGAAGGGGAGATAGCTAACTACCTGTGTCTCTGAAAGAAGACAAATCTATCACAACAGTTACCATTATATCCTAAGGCTAATTGAGAATACATAGATTCAAAAGTAACTTTTTAAAATTTAAGACACAAAGAAAGAATATATGATTGAAAAATTCTAGACATGCAAAGACTGAAATATAACAGTATCAGAACATGGATAGGCATTTTTGAAAAGCAAATTGCAAATAAAGAAAGGGAAAAAGGCAAATTGCTATTAAAGCAGGTACTCATATTACAGAAAATCACTGAGACAATCACTGAAATGGCACAGTTACTGTTTTCTGTGTGGATCCATGAAAAGACCTGCCAGAAACTGAGACAGGATTCCGGATCCTATCACATTCAAGTTAGCTTTAAAAATTATTCCAATTTTAATGAATCCAGTGTATTTTTGTGGGGCCTAAAATTAACACAAAATAAAAAAAAATTGTTTAAAATAACTATTGGAGTCAAGAAACTATTTTCTAACTGAAATGGAGATGGAGTCTTGATATGTTTGGAAGCAGAAATCTGAGTGTTATCTTCAGTTGTTCAAGAGTGTGAACTTCACAATTTTCATTTCACTATAAGAGTCTGATCAGCACTAATAAATATGGGTACAAATGCAAAATCTCAAATGGCCATTAAAGGAAAGGAAGAGAAACGTATTTATTAATACCTTTCCTGTGCTAGGCACAATATTAGATGTCTTTATATGCTTTTCATTTAAGCCTTTAACAACCCTGTAAGGAGGCATGAGGCAGCACAGTAAGCTAGGACAATTCCTTAGCAAGTGGAATGGGGAAACCGAGGCAGACAGCTGATTCAAACTGGCCCCCTCCTCCCACGCATGACCACTCCCTTAAGCATTAAGCCCTCAGGACAAGGAGGTTCTAATCAACATCAAATAATATTAAAAACAAAGCCTTGGGCCTGTTGACCACAGAGACAGTGTTTTGGTCAAACTTGAGAGAATATCTAGGCCTCAGTTGTGCTTTAGCTTCGGACCTGGAAAAAGAAAGTCAGCAAAACCAGAGAAAGCAACGCCGTGACTGGCCTCAGGACCAGGGGCAACAACCAATGACAACCTATCCTCATGCAAATCAAATAGTAGAGACCTCAACCCTGACACTAAATGCTCATTTTGATGAATCAGCATATTAGACATACCTGGAAAGCTTATGAATATTCTACTGATATCCGCCCCGGAGACTCCCTTCAAATTCCTGCCTTTCGAACAGGTAAAAACCCTTAAAGGACAAAGGGCATGGTGTGCACCTCTCTGTGGAGCATGCCCACGCCTTCTTTCTTTAGGCATGTATCTTTGTTTCCTTTCTCCTAAGCTTTAAGAGTCCCATGAGACATGTAACCAGGGGAGCAGCAGGCAGTGGCAGCTCATCCCGGGCTAACCCCCTGAACCCATCTCTGGGGCCCCTCTTTTGCCTCTGTAACACGTATCCTGAGTCCACGCAGCCCAGCTGGTTCACTTCTGCCTCTGTGACTTTCTTTCTAAAAGGCCAAGGCAGCTCTCTGAGCAACCTGGATGAACCTTCCCTTTAAGCAGACTTTCACTTCGCTTGCTAAATAAACTTCCTCTTGCACTAGAGTTCTTGGATCTAAATTCTTTCTTTGCCAAACTCAAGATCCAAGAGCAGACATTGCTGGTGGTAACAAGATTAGCTCTATTTTACAAAGGAAGAAACTGGGGCTTAGAGAAATTATGTATTTTTCCTAAAGTCACAAAGCTGGTAAGTGATAAAGCAAAGATAAATATGCAGCCAGTCCTATTTGACTCTCAAACCCACTCTCTTCCTTCAACATGATCTTAAATTTTAACAACTCTGCCCTGACCAGTATGGCTCAGTTGGTTGGACATCATTCTGCAAAGCAAAAGGTCACTAGTTCGTCTTGTGGTCAGGGCACATGCCTGGGTTACAGTTTCAGTCCCCATTAGGGGCACATACAGAAGGCAACTGATGATGTTTCTCTGTCACATCTATGTTTCTCTCCCTCTTTTGTCCTCCCTTCCCCTCTCTAAAGGTAAATAAAATTTTTTTTAAAAAATTTTATAATCTCTTCCTCCAATATTACTGTACTAGATGTTTGCATTTCAAGTGGCTGTATTATTTTTAGGTATACCTTCTTCCCAAATACTTCACAAAGTTTGAACCAAGAGAACCATGAAAATCTAACAAATAATCAATTGTATGCTAAAGAAGAAATGTGAGATTGTATATGTAATATTTTCTGAGCATTTCGTGAGTCTAAATTACTAACTATTCTAGAATATAGTTTTGAGTTCTTTTTTAAATGTACTATTTATCATAGCATAGAATCGCAAGTTAATAGCATTCATTAAGGGATGTGTCAATCGTCTTATTTTGTTAATATCTTCTACATTTAATGACTGTAAAAAATTTCTGAATAATTGAATAAAGGCACAAATATGAATGAATGAAAAAGAGTGGTGAAGCGGCACCCAATCACTATGCGGGGGGCAGGGGACGGGGTAGTCAAGAGAGTCAGGACTCCCGTTTTGGGACACATATCTAGGATACAGGAAACAAAATACATTCTAGGATTCACTACATCTTTGAAGCCCAGAAAATCCAGGAAATAGCCAAGAAAGTCAAATCCATCATATCCTTTCCTGCAAGTTTTGTAGTTTAACAGGTTCCTGCCCACTGAGAGTTAATACATCTTCCCGTTGTTTATGTCTGGATGGTGGATCACTTTTAACTTAATCCAACGTTGAGATTTTAGGCTAAGCAGATGGCCTCCATATTACCTGAGTTGTCCCCAATTTACTATTTCCTCAATTAATCTGCAGGTACTCCTCATGCTATCAGCAGCTTTGTTTCCTAAATTCTCAACCTCCTAATCCCTAAAATCTGTTTGTGAGCCTCATATAAACTAATACTATGTAGAGAATAATTGTTTCCAAACGAGGATTGAGTGGGCAGGGTATGAGAATACCTAGGGTTGAATGGGTGAAATATCAGAATTTCTATTTTGAATATGGACAACCCTGCCCCCATTCTTTCCCTCTCTGCCTATAAGAAACTTGCAAAAATATGGGGGAAAGGCATACCATATGAACTTTTAAAAAATTATATCCTACCCTGGGCGAAATAGGTCAGTCTGGAAGAAGGGGCTTGAAACAACCCCAGTTATCCTGATAACACTGAACTTGGCACACCCATGGCTCCCTGGCTTTTAAATTTCACTGACCAGCCAAGTGTTAAAAAAAAAAAAAAAAAAAAAAAAAAATTCCTAAAAGAAAAACATTACAAGTTAAGTAGTTTGGATTTTAAGACAATTCCTTAAATGTCAGAAAGATTTAACTCGCTGAAAAACTCACTTTTTTGCTAGAACAAATGGAAACTTTCTGCAGCACATCCCACAGGAACCGGTTCGCCCATATGGTCTATAAAGTGTAATTAGCACCTCACTAGTTACAAACCAAGCTTCCTTCCTTCCTGCCACATGATCTTCACCATGCCTGGAGAGAAAGGACAGGAACTGTTATGTTCACTTCACGGATAAGAAAACTTCTGCTCTGTGTGGGTAGAATGTGATGCCTGAGGCAACATGATCAGGAAATGATAGAATCAAAAGTAGAACCCGAGACTTTTCCGCGCAACACAGAACTAAGTGTGTTTAGAAACATTTATAACAATTTACAAAGTAAATTTTGCCTGTTAGATCTAAAAATAAATTAAGGTGTGCACTTTGTATGTCTCAGGGTTATTGTTTTTTTTTTTTTACTTCGTTTTTCTCCTAATTTTATTGTATTCTAAAAAAGTATCGGTCCACAAGAATTTGAAAAGGAGGAGAATTAATCGTTCACCACAGAAAGTTTGAGAAGCACTATTGAACTCTGAAATTCCTCCCCAATGCAAATCAACCCCTACATGAGTATGGATAAAAATCAGTATATGTTAGCAATTCCATATACTACCTTAAAATAGTTTACAAGTCATAGCAAATGAAAGCAAACATTCACAGGATAGGAGAATATTCTAACCAGCTTATAAAAGAAGCAGAGAATGCATAAAGAGGTAAACACTGCACTTTAAAATAGCAGAAGTACCAAGGACAGAATCTGAACACCCTGGTTAAACGTTACCAGGAAGGCAGGATGAGTTTCACAAGACATAGTCCTTTCTTCGTGACACAGAGACAAAGCCACAGCCCTGCCTGACCACAGGCCGGTGCTGACCTTTCCAGGTGTCCTCTGGCTCTCTGGCTGTCAGCCACTCCCTTAGGTTACTGAACCTCCCTCCTAGAGAACATCCAGAGCCTACCTGGTCACCTTGGGTCACTCCAAGATCAGGAATGGTGTCCCCAGCGCCCAGCTGAATAATGGTGTAATTGGCTCTGTGCAATCCCGTAGTGGTTTTGTTTCTTTTATTTGTTTTAGATAATACTTGAATTCCAGTTCAATACAATTTACAGCATTAAAACATTTTGAGGTAATCAACTATGTCCTGCAGTTTTTATCTATGGTAAGCTGGCCCTTGAAAGCTGCAAAACTTACAATAGAACTGTCATGAACATTCTTGTAAACATAAACTGTTTCATGGTAAGGTTTCTTTTCATTGCCTTAAGTTTTAGATAATTACACTCCTTTGTTCCACCCCAAGTAGCACTTTCCTTTCTTTGGTATTTGTGCATTCAAATAATTGCAGATACTTATCAAGGCCTATCTCTGCTGTCTCAAAACCAAGGTGAACCCATTTAATTCTTTTAACCTGTCTTCCTAAGTCAGCCCCCTCCAACCCCTCAATCATCTTCCTGACTTCTTGTCTGAACTTTTTCCAAGAAAATGTCTACGTCTTTCCTGGTCTCTGGCTCCCAGAACAAATGTGGTTTTCAGGTGCCATTTCATCACAATCACTTCCCTACCCTGGGGTAAATCTCTAAAATTCTTCATGTCCCCTTGGTCTTTCCCCCTCTTCCTATACCTAGGGTGGGTCCAAGGTATTTCACTGCCCAAGGCAAAATGAGATTTCTGCTTTGCTTTTTTGCCATGCAACTGGATCCATTTCAGGAAAGTTCACACTCCCTGCACACCCTTCCCCCACGCTGGCTTCTGAATTAGAGATACACTGTTAAAGTATCTGGCTCCAAGGCAAACAAATAATTAAATCCAAGGCTCTGTCATGATTAGAAAGGTCACAGGTTCTAGGAGGCCAGAGCACAGAATCTGGCAAGTTGCTTAACTTCTGCACACCTTAGCATCCTCACCTTCAAAAGCAGGCAAGAACAAAAATAAGAATTTGTATATAAAAATGAGAAAAAGTATTCAGAATGACTTGTATCCTCTAAGGAGTTATATAAAGTAAAGCTTTTTGTCCTATTGTTATACTAATCAAGGGTTTCTTACCAAAAAAAAAAAAAATTAGATAACAAAATGACTTAGCAAAAGTAAATACTGTGTAAGTAAGAAATGCTATAGATAATCTGAATGTTATGCTTTCTCCTTCAGAAGTTTTCAAAACCATGAAGGATCTGTTGTTCAAATATATATTATTAACTCTAGTCCTATCAGGGAAGAGTAACTGGTAGACCTGGGTGTGGATGTAGGTTCTTTAATTACTCCTAAGAAGCAGCCTTTGTACCCATCTACAAAACCTTATGTCTTCCAAAACAAAAGCATCCTTTTCAGTTAAAGTCAAAAGGGAAAGGAATTTAGGGTGTACATATCTTCAGACTCACTAAGAAAAAAGTTTATTTTTTTCTGCAGGAAATTTGAAAATAAAGCCTTTACAAAGTTGCTACACCTAGCTTTAAAGAAGTCAAACCATTTCACTGAACACACCCAATATTGTACATTCTCAGCTTTTGTTCAAGAGTAGAAGCATTGCTTTTCCACATCATTTCTGACACGTTCTTCTCCACCTCAAACACTCTTCTTGTTAGTATTGTCTGCCTACTTCCAATTTCTGTACAGCCTTCCACAGGATAAAGACTAAACTCATTGGGAAAGGAAGAGCCACTCACCTTCCCACTCTCGCTGACTGCGTGGACGTACCGGACGCTTGACTCAGATCCTGCTCCAGGACTGAGCCACTCACCCGCTATTTATTGGGTGTGTTGATGGCCAACAGTTCTCAGCTGTGTCCCTCTCTAATCATAGCCTTGTGTAGAGACAGCCGCCTCACCCAAAGTGCACTGCCCCACTCACCTTCACCCAATGATTTGTTAACTAAAAATACTAAAAGCCTTAGAATTGGCTGAGGCCTTTGAGCTAGCACATTATAGTTTAATTTCCCCCCAACCTTGCTTCCTTCATTCCCCACAGAACTCCCGCACTCTCCAGGAAACTTCCTACATCTGAACCTGTCTCAGATCCTACTTTCCAAGAACGAGGTGTGGTGCAAGGAAGCAGACTCTGAAGCAGGGCTCAGGAGGATGGAGAGCTGGCCTGCCAGCCATAAGAAACGCCCCCACCCGCCACTGCTAAGGGGAGCATGCAGAGCTCCTCGTGCAGGTAGCAGCGCATGGTTAACACTTTGGCCGGTGATCTGGGCCCGTGTACTGATGGAAGGGAGTGCACAAGCGGACCCAATATACCAGACATTTGGATGCATGTTGCTGGGCTCAGTGGATGATTTGGGGAAAGACAATAAAGAGCTGAGAGTGATTAACAACCAATTAAAGGATAAGTGTTCAAGCTGGGGGCCTCCTTAAACAGTAGCATGTTAAAAGATTCTCATCTTTTACACCCAAAAAGCAAGAAAAATTTGTTAATTTAAGAGTAACGGAGCTACTGGAGGACGTGTATTTTCAACCTTGTCCCAGTTGCTACTCCAAGGTCAGGGCCCTGATTGGGAAGTAGTAGGGACCTAAGATGGATGGGGACCTCTGAGTTGATACTTTAAGAGATTTTGAACATCCTGCCCTGGCTGGCATGGCTCAGTGTATTGAGTGCTGGTCTGAGAATAAAAAGTTTACCAATTCGATTCCCAGCTAGGGCACATGCCCTACCCAGGCATGCAAGAGTCAACCAATCAATGTATTTCTTGCACATGGATGGTTTGCTCCCTCTTTTTCTCCCTTCCTTCCTCTCTCTCTAAAAATAAATACATAAAATCTTAAAAATTAAAAAAAATTTTTTTGAATGCCCAGATTTTCCTGAGCTCCCTGAGCCTACAGAAGCGGCCCACTTCTCCCTGTTAAAGGCCAGGGACTGGGCTCCCTTTCCTAAAAAAATGTTAGAGACTTTTGCCTTATAACACTCAAAAAACATTCTTGATCTACTCGCAACTCCAGCCCACCAGGCCAAACAACAAGAATTAAGTTAAAATATAATCCCACTGAAGAAGTAGTGAGTCTGCTAACAAAGCAAAGATGCCACACCTCAACACTGCTTAGGACGGCTCAGGGAGGCTTAGAGAAAGTAACAGCCCTCCCTAGGTGAATAAAAATGCCAAAACTTCCATGGTTCATAGTGGTGGAGAAGAAGCCAAAGGCCCAGAGAAGTGGATATGCTCCAGTGGAATAAATACATGTAAGGGTGAATGGATAGGTGGTAATCGTCTTGCCTTTCCTTGGTAAGGTACATGCGCTCATGCTGCCCGAACCATCATTCTCAAATTCAAATCCGAGCACATCACTCATCATCACTTACCAAATAAAATCTAATTCCATTGTCTTAGATTTATTATTACATATATTTTTATTATATGTGCCTGACACATACTGCTACTCAATAAATATTTATTTAATAAACCAATGGACCTACTCTGTTCTCGAGATTCATGGCTTCCCTCTACCAGACACAATGACTTTCCCGCCATTCCCCAAATACAACAGCCATCCACAGCCTGTGCCTTTAAGTTAGCCGATCACTCTGCCTCAGATTCTATTTTAACATCCTTTTATTCATTCCTCAACAGATATTTATGGAGTGCTGTGCACGCTCTCCCTGCGCACTCCAATTCACTGTTCATGTCATCCTCTCTGAGGAGGGATTTCAGTCTTCCCCAAGCCCGTGGTGTTCCCTGGGCCACCTTCTCCCCTAGAACTCTCCCCTTTGAATTGCTGTTTGTCACCTTACATGCATGTCTTTCTGTGCTTCTCTGGGTGCTCAGGGCAGCAAGATCACCATCTCGCCCGGACCCAGGGAATGGTGTGTTGCAGATACCTTTTTCCTTTGGTCTGCCTAGTCTCACTTTCAACATTTCTTTTGGTAGCAACCATCCTCCTTTGGGGGAACTACTGCCCTCTCCCCCATGTTCCCACTCCATGGGGCTCCAACTGTTAATCACGGTGGATTAGTCACAGACATCACGCATGCCCTTAGTCACAGAGGTGGGCACATGACTCAGCTCCGGTCAGCAGTGAATCTTCTTGCACATCATGCTTGGTCCAAAGGTGGGCCCGTGACTCAAGCCAGGCCAATCAGAGTCTTTCTCTGGGATAATATCTATGTGGACCCTGTGAAGGGAGGAGCTCCGTCTTCCTTCTAGAGGCAGACTTAAAGCAGCCTCTGGCACTGACCTCCTGCTCTCACCACGGCTCTCAGGAGGTGATTCTGAAATAGGGGAAACGTGGCCAACCAGCAGAGAGACACAGAAGAGGGAAAGCACACCCAACCACATTATTGTACTCGCTAAAGCCCCCAAGGCCAGATACACCCCTAGTCCTTCAGGTTAATCACCAAAAACATCTGTCGAATGAACACAACATTTTAAGAAATATTTTCAGAACAGTGTTCATTGTCAAAACTCAATTAGAACATATTAAATTACCCCATAAACTACTATTGAGCCTCTACTAAGTGCTGGACAGTCTTTTACATGCTAGGCTGGCACAAGCAGATACCTTTCTCTTTGCATAATATAATGCCAATTTATCATGCTATTGAAATTAGCACTTACTTCAAAAAAACTAAATCAGCCCTTAGAATTTTATTAACTATATGTATTTTAGAGTGATAAGACCAACCCTTATTTAATGTATTTATATCCTTGGTTATTGGGGTAATTCCTACTCTAATGTAAAAGCAGATAATATCAAAAAATGGCATAGATATTGAATCAGGAATGTAAAAGTCAGCTAACCCATAAATATAATATGGCATATGAGGTCAGGAATAAAAATGTATACTGTCTCTATTTACCCATAAAAATTGAGATTGATTTGATTCTTGATAAAGCAAGAATAACATAAGAATCATATTGCTTTTTAAGGACCTACTAACTCTGCCACCTAACCTTACTGATGAGTTTTCCCTCAGACAGATTAGCACAGAGTAGACATGCCAGATTGTAAAGTCAAGGGTGAGTGTCCTCTGGAAAAGCATGAAGCCCAAAACTCAACATCCCGAAAGCTGTGGTCTAGCCCAAACAGAAGACAAGGTTAGAGTCACCTCCTAACTATGAATCCTGAATGTGAAACTTTGGCATTCAAAGATTAAATACTTGAGGTATAAGCATTTCCTAAGGCACCAAATGATAAGCAAATCATTTAGCTAGACCTGTGTTTGTTTCCCAAATCTAGCTATGTAGCAGACAGACTCTAGCTTTTTAAAACTATAGCTATCTGGCTACCCACCTACCAGTCAAGATAGATTCTAAATTGATGTATTTGAGATGAAGCCTGAGGATCTGTATTCTTTTTCCAGCTTCCAGGATCACAGTGATGCAGCACCAGCTTTGAGATCTAGAAAACAGCCCAGCACATCTATCTGAACGAATCTTTCTTTTTTTCTACCCGTCATCACACACACTCAACTTTTCATAATGTTTACAGGGATATAAAACTTCAGCTAATATCGAAGAGATGGTTCACTTGTGTCATGAAGATATACTTAGGAAACATGCAATGTACTTCCATATCCAAGAATTGGGGAATTATGAAGTCTCGGAATATAACCCTTCTGCATGTCAAATCTATTGTATCTTACCAATGTTTAAGATGGTAATGGCAACCATATTATATTTAAAATCATTAAATTTTTAGAACTCAAATGGACTTGGGAACTTATTCTAACTCCCTCATTTTACAGAAGAAGAATCCTAACTATTGATGTTAATGAATTTCATTCATATGGCAAGTGAACTCCAAAATGTGTATTTTAACGTCAAGTTTCCAAATCCTGCTTTGGGGAGCACACAACCTCTGCAACCACGAAGCCCTTCAGAAGTACACGAGCTGATCCCTGGAGTCCACATGCCATTGGCTCAAGAAATAAGCAGCTGGTCCCAGCTGTAAAAACCTCTCAGTTGGCAACCTTGAATTCATTGCATCTGTTAAAATGGTCAGGTGAACTGATCATTGATAAAATCTGTAATTTGAAAAACAAGACAGGATTCTTGACAAATTATTGTGTTGTATTCCAAGATAGAACAGAGTATTCTAAAACAGCACGGATCGTGACATAGGTTCATGGCTCAGGTTTACTTTCAGAAAATCTTATGTTTGATTAATGAATCTAAGCAGAACATGTAACTTTCTAATCATAACAAAGAAAATTTTCAAAAAGAATAGTAATTAATGGTTTTCAAGAGAAGTCTACTGCAAATGAAACAAATGACATTCTTTGTAGTCATGCATACATTGTTTCATTGGTATATGGTGACAGTTTTCATTTTATTTTTAAAATTTCTTTATTGTATTTCTTTTCCATTACCATTTACCCCTCTTATACCTCCCTCCCCCCCAGCAGTGACCACACTGTTGTCGTTGTCCATGGGTCCTTTTTCCTTTTTGCTCAATCCCTCCACTCCCAAACGGCCCCTCCCCCATCTGTCATCCTGCTCTCTGTCTATGAGTCTATCCTGATCTTCCTTGTTAGTTCAGTTTGTTCATTAGATTCCACATATAAGTGAATCTAATGAACACACCGAGTGAAATTCTATGGTATTTGTATTTCTCTGACTGGCTTATTTCACTTGGCATCATGTTCTCCACGTCTATCCACACTGTCACAAAGGGTAAAATTTCTTCTTTTTTATGGCCGAGTAGTGTTCCATCATGTGTATGTCCCATAGTTGTTTCACCCATTTACCTACTGATGGACACTTAGGCTGCTATTGATTTGAGAGAAGGAGAGACGAAAAAGGAGAGAGAGAGAGAGAAAGAGAAATGGCAATTTGTTTTTCTACTTACTTATGGATTCACTGGTTGATTCTTGTATGTGCCCTACTGGGCACTGAACTCACAACCTCGGTGGAATAGGGTCGATGCTCTAACCAACTGAGCTATCTGGCCAGGGCAGGTGCCAGTTTTTACAATACCAAGAATAAATACACGGCAAAGAGCATACTAGTTCTTAAAAACTCTCTTAAAATGTTTAATGCCTGTCTAATTGAGGACACTTGTGACTTTAGGTGGCTAATAGTATGTCACTATTTTATATAATAATGCTCAAAAAAAATGTCACATTTAGACTAAATTTGTATAAGGCAAGATTCAGTATGAAATATAGCCCAGGTCACTTCAGACATTTTTCATACACACTTGAAGCTCGTCAGAGACAGAATGCCCATGACAGATCTTCTATTTCAGGTCTGCAGGGTTGTGGTTTGGCTATAAAACCTTAAAGTCACATTAAAGTCACATTTAAGGAACATACATCATTGGTCAACTACGCTTCAGTCTGTGAGGGAAATATTCCTAAACAAGTAGGTGAACTTCTAATTTGTAACGAAGGGAAGGATAGAACCACATCTGGAAGGATCAGAGTTTGATAGGAGGTTATTTCTTTTGTTCATTCATTCATTTATTCAATAATCTTATATTAAGCACAGTCATTACAAAAACAAACTAGAAAGTTAGGCCTGGAACTTTCCATTGATAAATTAACAGGTTATATAGTATAGCCTTGTCCGTTCGATTTACTGAACTTGAAAAAGAAAATGTATTGGCTCAATCTGAAATAACTTAAAGAAAGAAGAAAAATATGCTCAGCAAATTATTCATACTATATAAATTATTGAAACTTTTATTTAGAAACTATACTGAGGCCGCTGTCTGGGACCTTCTAAATAAGGAAAATAAATTGCATTTGGAGACTAAAATTAAAACCAGTAATTGCAACAGCAACAAAATCAATAAGCAACAGGTGTGAGGGAGACAGAAAAATCTTTTAGGCCAGTACGATTGCAGAGGCCATGTTAAAGTATGGTCAACTCATTTTTCAAGCAGTGGGCCGCGCTTGGGAGCACTTTGAGGCTGTAACTAATTCCCCTGGTGGAGCCTCAGGGCTGGGTGCGGAGAACCCGGCAGGAGAGCTCCGGGCGCAGCTCTTTAACCAGAGCGGCAGTTTCCAGGCCCTGTAATTTCCATCAGTTGCTCTGGACACTGAGTTTCATATAATATGAATGAATTTTCAACATAAAAATAGTGGGTAAGAGTTCAGGGTATATTTTAAAGGAGTGACATAGTACAGTGTGTGTCCTTCCTATTACTAATACAGTAATTTCATCTTATCACATCTGAAATTTCAAGAAACAGTAATTTTGTCTATGCCATCAAGTTTACTGGTTATTAATTCATGATTCATGTCAGAAGTAATACTAATGGCATTTAATTTTTTTATGATTGATTTTAGAGAGAGAGAAGAAGAGAGAAAGGGAGAAACATTGATGTGTTGTTCCACTTAGTTATGGACTCATTGGTTGATTATTGCATGTGCTCTGACTGGAGATCGAACCCACAACCATGGTTCTAATCAGTGCTCTACCCAGCTGAGCTACCCGGCCATGGCAAATACATAGTATATTTAGAAAAAAACAATGGCACCTGCTATACCAGAAAAGTTTAAAAACTAAAGAATCGTTTGGAAAAAAAGTTACCACATTGAAGAAAAATTTATTCTAAATAAATTAGAGCAAATATTTGGAGTTCATGTGCTAGCATTTCTAGTTCATAACTTCTTTTCAACTCATTCTACTCAGTCAACAACTTTCTCGTTTCAAAAATAATCTGTAGCCTTTCCTAGGCTGTATAATTTTTCTTAAAGGGCTCAACTCTCAAAATACCCAGTGCCCCAAAACTTTGTATTAGAAAAAACATGGCAAAACACATAAAAGAGTTAATGTCATCATTTGAATTTCTCCTTTTTCGCATTTAGAAGTAAGAATTATTTAAAAAGAGTGACATACAGGGAAAACCTTGTATCATATTTGCACAACATAAAAAATACTTAGGACATTTATAACACATATTGCGTTACCTTAAAATGTCCCTCTTCTATCTCAAAAACAAACAAAACAAAACTTGAAAGAACTCATGGTAAAAGACACCTTAATATCTTAGTAAGATTAAGAAACGAAGTTACGAAATAATAATGAATAACTTAGGAAAGCATAAATATGCTCACTATAAATATAAATAAACATAACTGAGAGTAAAATCTATCTGTAACCTTCCTGAAAGGTAGGGCTAAACCAGAAAATACAGTCACTTATATCAGTGCTTCAAACATAAAAGTGGAAGTGCATCAATTTCTTAACTAAAACGGTAAATGTTATAAATATTGTCTCGACTTTTATATATGGACCTTGTATGGCCCAATGGCTAATGTTTTTGACAACAGTTTTCCAGCAAATCCAGAAGTCCTCTTTCAATGACTCTTTTTAATGTAACCTTGTTTTCCAGATAACGCATCCTGGAAGTGAAAATAAGGTCATAATAACAAAATTCACCAATTCCATTTCAGTTGAGAAAGTGCAACCATTTCAGATTCCTCAACAAAAGAAAACCCCCCAACAAGAGACTTTTGGGAGACAGTCTGGCCGCCACCATCTCTCTCTCTCCTTTCTGACCTTTCACTGCCTACCACTGCCCAGGCCAGAACCGGCAGCTACATCACAGGAGCTCACCCAAGCGGTCATCACCGATGGTTGACGATGACACTGCTGTTACTGCTGAGGCTTATAAATGTCCAGGTCAAAGTCACTTAATAAGCATCGATGTCTGCATTGATTTCTGCAGAGTTGCTGCACCTGAGGCGATGAATGACTCAATGGAGGCTTTATGGAAAGTGTTTACTTTAATGTGTGTGGAAGCTGTTATCATTCCCCCTCTACCCCAGCACCTGTAGCACCTGCGTCCACTCAGTAGCTCAAGCCAAAAAGGTGGAAGTCATCTGCAGCTCCTGTTTGCCTTGTGCCCTATACCCAATCTCCCCGCCCCCGCCCATATCAACATCATGGACGAGTGTACCTCAACTCTGACCAGCGCACATTACACTTCTTAGAGAGCCTTCTTTTTGGTTGTCCTGCTTCCACACTTGCTTCTGTGCCATCTGTTCCCCGCACAGCAGTCAGAGTTACCTTTTTAAGGGCAAACATATTCTTCCCCACACTGCAGTGAGAGAGAACTCAAACTCCCCAGCATGACCATAAATCGCTGTGTGATCTTGTTCTACCCACCTGTGCTATCTATCTATTGCTCTATGACAAATTACCCTAAAACTCAGTGGCTCAAAACAACATTTATCATCTCGAAGTTTCTGTAGATAAAGAATTCAAGTGCAGCTTTATTGGGTCCTCTGCCCCAGGACCCTTCCAAGCTGCCTTCAAGGTGTCGGGTAGGGCTGCAAGTCATCGCAGCACTTGACTGGGAGGATCCTCTTCAAAGCTCATTCACACGGTCATTGGCAGGATTCTGTTGTTGCGGACTGTTGGTCGGAGGGCCTCCATTCTTCACAGGATACAGCCCAAAAGCAGCCCTTAGTTCCTTACTATTGGTACATGGGGCTCTCCATAAGGTAGCTCAATAGTGCAGCTTGCTTCACCAGAGAGAAGGAGCTGAAAAGAGGCAGAGAAGAGAGAGAAAGCAAGAAGGAAGTAGCAGTTTTCTACAGCCTAGTGAATAGCATGTGACAAAAGTGACAGAACATCACTTCTGAGGAAGCCTAACCTCAGAAGTGATGTTCTGTCACTTTTGTCACATGCTATTTGTGACAAGGTTGTCACTGAGTCCAGCCCACACACAAGGGGAAGGGACAACACAGGGTGTTAATAGTGAGAGGTGGAAGCTGAGTCAGAAGCTGCACACCACACTGGCTCTAGCCTTCTGTCTAACCCCTCTCGCCTTTGTTCTCTGGTCTCCAAACACACTGGCCTGCAGTCTGTCCTTTGAATACACTGCCTTTCCCTGAACACACCTGCTAAAGTTATGATCATCCTGGCGACCTTTTCGATCCCATATCCTGTTTTATTTTGGACTTGGAGCCAACTCATCAAAATAATCACTCCTTCAATTCTTCCTAGAGGACCCAAAATCAAAACCAATCAAATCAAAACAAACAACAATAAAGCAACTTAGAGCTGGCCAGGGAAATGGGCAGACAGTAGGATGAGTTCCATCAAATAAATTAAGAGCAGCCAGCGCCCTCCTTCTACCTGGTCATGAAATTCATGTGGACTTCCAGCGCAACCGTGGGCCCTGGCTGGCTCCTGTGCAGCCACACAGCAAGAACTAAGAAAGTAGCAAATAAACTTCAGGGTGTTTTTCCCAAATTAAATATCTCCACAAACCAATAGGGTTGATTTGCTGCTAACCTCAAGTTTTCCACTTGTTCCCAAAGTACAATCAATTAAACATAGGAAAAAAATGCTGATCCCTAGAATATAGTTGTTCACGTAAGTGCTGCAAGGGACTAATTGCAATTAAAACAAGGACATCTCTGAGAAACAGGCACTCTTGAAATTTAGAGCAGTGAGGAATCAAGGGAGTTTGGTTAGCTGTGAGAGGAAGTTCTCTACTTCATGGCAAGTCAGAGCATGCAGAGAAGTCAGAACTATTTCATAAGATTTGCACAGTGGCTCCTTACAAACTGAAAAGACTATTTGGCCATAATCTATGTACTTCCCAAAACAATGACAGTGTGAGGACAGCACATGCCCAACATAGATAAGGATGTTTTTATTACCCAGGGAGTTGACTTCAAAAAGGGTCAGGTTTCATTTGGAGAATTTAAGACAGGACTTAAAATTAAATAAGTATTTGTGTAGGTTGTCATTTTTGAATGTTGGCAAGAGAGTAAGGCTGGTTAGGAAACGTTAATATGCTACATGCCATGGTATTACCTGAACTGGGCGCCCTGGCATTGCTATTGACTCCCAAGGCCACATCAAGGTGTATTAATCTTTGGAAAACACAGTCACAGGATACGCTGGCAGAACTTAGAAAACACTGCTGTGAAACAGCAAGGACTGCTTTAGTTTTTTATTAAATACTGTTTATGTTTCCCAGCCCAGTCTCTTGGGACAAAAAGCAGACAGCATGGCTAAGATTCATCCACCTGCTCAAACTTTCAGGACAGACTATTCATGAGACACTATGAGAACCACCCCTTGCCCCCCATTATAATCTCAGTCACAAAATGGGTAAGTGACTTCAAGGAAATATTTTGACCAAATCTAAAGACCAAAAACTAAAATAAGGAAAATTTCAAATTACTTTTTTTCTATTTTCTAAAGACAAATTTGTCTTGAAAAAGATAATCAAATGTCTTCAGTTTAAAATAAAAAACTGGATCAAAAAAAAGGAGAACAATATATTGTACCATGCCCCTTGATAGAAAGGCAAATATCAACTAGGATTTTGCTGAGTTAGCTTATAAATTTAACTTAATTCCAATAATCAAACACATGGAATTTTTTAATTAGATAAACTAAATGAAACTTTAAAAATAAAACAGCAAAAACTACAAAATGTCTGAAATAATAATGGTGGTCAGAAAGGCTAGCGCTTCTCAATATGAAGTCAATTATCAAGCTACTGTTAGTTACTACAGACGGTATGGTTCTGTCATATACACATGCAAATAGATCAACAAAACACAAATTACAGAAATAAATGTAAAATGTAATATTTGATAAAAGTAGCACTTCAAATCAATGGAGACAAATATTCTCCATTGATGAAAGGTAGGGGAACAACTGGGTGGTCGTCTATGGGGGGAAATTGGATTTCTTACTTCGTGACTCACAAGAAAAGAAATCCCAGTTCAATCACATATTTAAACATGAAAATAAAACATTTAGAGCATTAGAAAAAATACTGAAAATTTTTTAAGTAATCTTTAAGCAGGAAAAGTCTTTCTAAAATTGATGCAAAAATCTAGAAATCATAAAATAAGGCTTTAAATTTGATGACATAACAAGAGGACATTTCTACATGGTAAATATATGTATATATGCATATAGACCACAAATCAAGTCAAAATACAAAAACAAACTGGGGATCATATTGGCAATTTGTGTAAAAAATATCTAATGTCTCTCATACCTGAAGCTTCTAGATATTAATAAGAAAAAACAATTAAAAGTAAGCAAGTTTAGAAACAGACAAGTCACAGAAGAGTAAATGCAAATGTCTCTTTAAAATATACAAGATCTTCAATAAGAGAATAATTTCAAAATATTCATTAAAACTATACTGAAATTCACCTTTTTATCAGTGTCAGATTGCCAAAGTTCAGACCGTCGGCTGCTGTACAGTGATGGCCAGCACAGTGACCTAGGAATTAGAATGCTGCTTGTGGACATGACAATGGGTCCCACCTTCACGGAGAGCAAAGGGCATCCCTCATTTAGAACAGAAGTCATTTCCCTTAAGTCTTTCCTTGTTTGCCCAATCTGTCAGATCTCACATCCCTATCTAAAGTTTGGCTTAGTTACCTTTATCAGCAACGTCGTAAGAAGACCAGAACATGTCATCTAAATTCAAAGCAGCTATGTCATTTCTGAGATATTCCTTTTCCCAATGAACTCTTCAGAAGGAAGATACACTATAAAGGGCGAGGAAAGGGAAGCTAACAGGTAATGTTTGTCCATTCATTCTGCAGGTGTGTGGTGAAACTCTACCTGAGAGCCTGCCAGGCGGCAGGTACGGTTCGAGGATCTGTGGTTGAAACACTGATGAGGACAGACACGGGTGAGACTTCAGTCTAGGCGAAAAACACCTGATAAATGTTACACCTGGGAGATGCGGCAACCATTAGCAGGGAACTTCACATAGCAGGAGTTAAAAAAGTGAAACTCGTGTATGCATAACCCATAGACGCGGACAACAGTGCGGTGAAGGGCGGAGGGCGGGAGGGAAGGGTGGAGGTGGCAAAGCCCAGGGGAGGGGAATGGGGACAGCTGTAATAGTGTAAATCAACAAAAATAAAATTAAAAATTAAAAATTTTGAAAAACTGACAGAAAGAGTTTTTTACAACCTCAAGCAGAGCTGGGCCCGATGGCGCCCAGGCAGGGAGGAAAGGCAGGC
The DNA here is from genome assembly GCF_021234165.1 of Pteronotus mesoamericanus. NCBI lineage: Eukaryota > Metazoa > Chordata > Mammalia > Chiroptera > Mormoopidae > Pteronotus > Pteronotus mesoamericanus. The sequence goes on along the minus strand of NW_026555285.1, from coordinate 33,502,840 downwards.
GGGAGCGTGGAGCGCCAAGGTCCCCTAGAACACCTGGCAGGTCAGCGACCCGGAGTATGGGAGAGGGAAAGCGCTGCGAGAAGAGGCTGCTCGGTGAGCGTTGCCCTGAAGCCCCGGGATCCCTGTGAAGGAATTTGCATTTTATCCTCAGGGCAGTAGGAAATCATTAAAACATTTGAAATAGGAGAGTGATATAATCAGATTTCTAGGATTTTTATTTGTGTGTTGCTCCATTTGTTTAACTGTGATGCAGAGCCTATGTGTGAGGCGAGAAGGAACAAAGCAAGGAGACTGGGTGTAATGCTCCAAAGGAGAGATGCTTGTAGCCTGGTCTTGTGTTGTGACACGTGGGGTCAGAGGGATGGAAAGGAGCAATCTTGGTAAACCTCAAATCTCATCACGTGATTTCCATGCTTGAAACTCTCCAAACTTCTCTCATTTTTCTTAGGCCAAAATTTCAAAAATTCTTGCCATGGCTTAAAGGGCCCTTGGAGGTCCCTCCTTCCCCTTCCCCTCCCCCTTGCACACTGGCCCTATCTGTTCTTTGTGTGCACTGACCTGAAGGGGAGCACACACAACCTGCACAGAAACTTCCTACAGGACATATTGTTTGGTTCACTGAGAAATCAATGAATGAAGTGGATGATTTAAGAGATATTTAGGTGACGGGATTGAGCGAAAAACAAAACAAAAGCCATAGACACAGACAAGAGTGTGGTGATTACCAGGGAGAAAGGAGGTTGCAGGGAGGTAGAAGACAGTATAGGGGTGATAAATAGAGACAGTAGGAGACTTGACTTGGGGTGGTGAACACACAATGCAATATACAGATGGAGTATTCTATTGCAGAATTGTATACCTGAAGCCTATATAATTTTATTAACCAGTGTCACCTCAGTAAATTCAATAAAAAGGAAAAGGAGAATATAAAAATAAAATAAAAATGGTTCTTCATCTCCCCACCCATAAAATAGAGGTATGTAGGAAGTCAAATAAGACTTGGAAGGTAGAAGGACATAGGACATCAAGGGTAAAACAGAGGGCTCTAGCTTGCGTAACTGGTTGGTTTAGGGAACATTTGGAGAGTAGGCAGAAAAAATGGTTCAGTTTGGCTTATATTGAGTTTGACGTGGTTGCAAATTATTCGAGGGGAGATGCTAAACAGGCAATTGGATCGTAGTATTTAACATGTGCCAGGTTCTGGGCCAGGCACTTTCACATGTATTATCTCATGTAATTAACTGAAGTAAAATGTAGATAAAAAACAATTAACTCTATGATCTCATTTTAAAGTAGGCTCCACAGTAATTATGTTAATCTAGACTTTGAATAGCCCGTGCTTATTAATCAGGGGAAATGAGCAATCTATCCTGAAGGAGTTAAAAAACTGCCTAGTGATTTGAATCTCTTTATTTCCAAAGTATCCCTATGGTACAATTAAGGGAAGACTTTAAAAAACAAAAACAAAACAAAAAAAAAAAACAAGTATCAAAGAGTTGGTGAATAATTTTATTTTCATGGCACAATTTTAGCCTGTCCTAGTATTTTGCATGATTAATCATGGGATCTAGCTCATTTTAAATAAACCCAGCAGAGGTGGAAAGGAAAGTGTCCTACCATCTTCACCCCTAACAACACTCTTCATCCATGTTTCCTTTTACACCAGGGTGTCCGACCTTGGGCACCTCTAGGCCACACTGGGAGAAGAGTTGTCTCGGGCCACACATTAAATACACAAACACTAATGCTAACTGATGAGCAAAAAAAAAAAAAAGGTCTGTGCATAATTTTCATGATATCTGCCACCACAGATACACAAAAAAGTCCTCACGTAATAACTCTAATTATGCAGCAGCCCTTTTAATAATCTTTTAAAATCATTAAACAGGTCCCAATTTTGTGATCACTAATATAGAAAATGTACAAATCTAAGTAATAAAACTTAGGATAAAACGGTAATAAAACTAAGTCATGTTTTAAGTAAATGTACAATTTTGTGGTGGGCCACATTCGTAGCCATCCTGGGCCGCAGGTTGGACGCCCCTGTTCTGCATCAATTTCTACAAGGGTTTCCCCTTCCTGCTTTTGGCAAGACATTCAAAGCCAGATCTGTGAAGTGCTGGGTAGTGCTTCTTCTACCCAGTTTTTATAGTTTAAACGGTCATATGTCCAGGTGCAACATCAGCATTCCAGGATACATGTCCACTGTGTTCTTCAAACTTTCACACTCCATAAGGCCCCCAGAAACAGAACGAAGCTCTTTGCTCCATAAAAGTTCAGAATGAGATGTCTGAAAGTTGATCAGTCGGCAAGCACATAGGCGTCGGCAGGGCAGCTCCCTTAGAACACAGACGTGGGTCCTCACCCTGGATCTACTAAGTCAGCATTTCTCATGATGGCTCCCAGGGATCTGCATTTTTTAAAAGTTATCCAGATGCTATTCATTCACACTAAAATTCGAGAATTCAGGTAATATTTTTTAATGAAAGTGAGTAATTCTCATTTTGCTATCAGAAGTAATTACAAAATGCCTCCTCACAAAAAAGTAAGATACCAGAACAAGAAATACATTAAATAAATAAATAAATATTTGAATCCTCAAGTAAAGACAAGAGACTGTGTGAGTGCCCTGAATTAGACTCCATGAAACAAGATTTTAAAGGTTTTTATCCACCTGCTGTTGTTACTAGAGTCACTGCTGGGAAACTGAGTTGTGACTGTTTTACAGAGACCTACTAGTATTCACTGTTTACAAAAAGAAAAAAAGAAATAAAAAGTAAGCTAATTGAAGAGATTACTTTATAATTATGATGTTTTACTGAGAGGAGGGAAGAGTCACACCACATAGTGACTCCTAAGTTGTGAGGGTTTTGTTTTTAGATTTTGTTTCCTGCTTTATTTGTGTGTTTGGCTTTTGGGAAGTGTCTTTCAAAGAAGTTTCCTAAAAAGAATGGAAGAATTGACTCCCGCAATTAAACTCCCATTCATTGCTTACCAACTCTTATCCAATGTCTATCATTTCACATAAAGAGATTATATATACATATATCTTTAAAAATATATTTAATACTCAACCCAAATAAGGCCATTTCAGTGTAGTTAAAACTCTCTTGTTTTCCAAGGCAAATAAATACTGTTACTTGCAAGAGTGGACAAATGAAGGCATATGGGACTAGATCTCTACTTAATCTGTATTTCTCACATTTAAAAAAGTGAAGAAAAAAAATCATTGCTGTGAACTTTTTCACTTGTAAATTCATATACTTAAATTAAATTAAAAGGTTAATTTTTGAGTACTTCTCTTTTGCAAAATAAGTAGAAATTTCCATTATCCATCAATTAAACATAGGTAAGAAGTAACAGACATTGAACAGAAGAGAGATACATATTATGCATGCAAGGAAAATTAAAACTTGGAATGCTGGGGGGGGCTGTGCTTTGATGTACAAAAGAACCATTGTTAATGTGGGACAAAACCTTCCCAGTATGGAACAGAGATAAAAAGGAGGGAGTTTCTAGCAGATCAAGGTCAGCTGAGATCTATGAATAACATAAATGCTATTAATCTAGCACCGAATGAATTGCAGGAGTTCAGCAGGGTATGGTTATGTGGCAGAGTTCGTGGCAGGAGTGTTTTATGTCACTTTGTATTAGATAATGAGCATATTCATCAAGATTCCTAAATACTATCCAAACTGGCATAGAAGAAGCTTTAAGGAGCTTGAGAGAGAGCAAATCAAAGAACTAGATCTGAGGCTCATAAAGGTAATAGGGATGTTCAAACAGTGCAGCAAGTTTAGATAGTTGCAGGCATCCGTAGGCATCCGCACAATCTCACTCTGCAGGAAATGGCGTGAGAAAGGATTTCTTAGTTGGATGGCCAGCAGCTTATTATATATAACATCGCCTCCCTCATTATATCCTCATTTAATAGTTAGAAGACATGCAGACAGTAATACCTTAAAAGGCTGTTGCTGGAAAATGTGGAATTTTTCTCCTCTAATGACAAACTTAAGATACAAATAGTTGCTTTTCCTTTCTTCTGGGAAACTCAATATAAAATCACTGTTTCATTTTTTAATGTTTTTTACATTCAAATCTACCTAAATGTTTGGGATCCCTTTCATTTAAGTCTTATTGAAATAAAAATTTGTTGTAAAATATATATATATATATATATATATATATATATATATATATATATATTTACATCCCAGACGCATACCTGATTACAAGGAATTGAAAAAATGAAAACATAAAGAAGAGCTGAGAAGAAAACAGAAGACTTGTAACTGGTGGTAGTACTAAATCAACACAAAATAGAAGAAAAGAAAGGAAAGAGAAATAAGATAAACAGTAAGGAAATAAATATATAATATAAAGATGAATTTTTTTAAAGTAGACTACAAAGTGATATACTTTTAGCTGATTGATTGCATTTCCATCGACCCAATAAGGCATAAATCCTTATGTAAATGCATTGAAAACTCATAAAGAACAAGCACCCTAGAAGACTGGTCTATGAACATCTTAATTTGTTTGTTTTATAAACTTCAGGTACTTCCTTGTATTCTTTCCATTACCATTTAATCCACTTACACTCTCCTCTCCCCAGCAATGACCACACTGTTGTCCATGTCCATGAGCCCTTTTTCCTTTTTGCTCAATCCCTCCACCCTCTAATCTCCACCCCGACCTCCCCATCTTAGCTGTCAGCCTCCTCTCCGTCTATGTGTTTGTCTCTATTTTTCTTGTTAGTTCAGTTTGTCCATTAGATTCCACTTAGGAATGAAATCATATGGTATTTGTTTTTCTCTGGTTTACTTCACTTAGTATAATGTTCTCCAGGTCCATCCATGCTGTTGCAAAGGGTAAAATTTTCTTCTTTGTTATAGCCAAGTAGTATTCCATTGAGAACATCTTAATTTGATTGTAGGTGGCAACATATACTACACACCTACCACTGAGATCCTATTTCAACTTTATTCATTCATTTATTCAACAAATATTAAATGCCTTGAATATGCCTGTAGTGAGCAAGACAGACAGGATTTCTGTCCTCATAAAGCTTACGGTTTTAAGATGTATGTTGACGGTAGCCATGTACCCGCCCACCTACCACGCCCTGAGCCCACCACTTCTCACCTCAGTGCCCGGCCACTACTACTGTGGCCCACCGAGCAGCCCAGATGCAGGGCATCAAGTGTGTGGTGGGGACAGACAGAGCTGGAGGTAAAACTTGCTCACCAATCAGTTCTACAACCAATGCATTTCCTGGAGAATGTGTGCCCAATGTCTTTGACAACTATTCTGCCAGTGTTATCATAGATGGAAAGCCGGTGAATCTGGACTTACGGGATAGTGCTGGACAAGACACTTATGACAGATTACATTCCCTGTCTCATCTGCAGACAAATGTTTTCTAATTTGCTTTTCTCTTGCAAGTCTTGCACCATTTGAAAATGTTCCTGTGAAGTGGTATCCTGAAGTGTGACACCATTGCCCGAACACTTCTAACATCCTGGTGGGGACTAAGCTTGCTCTTAGGGATGATAAAGACACCATCAAAAACTGAAGGAGAAGCTGACACCCACCACATACCTGTAGGGAGACCGGTATTGTGAAATAAATGGACTGCTCAGCTCTCACACAGCAAGGCCTCCAGTGTTCAATAAAGCTACTTGAGCTGTTCTCTACCCACCTATTGTTAAGAAGAGGAAGAGAAAATGCCTGATGTTGTAAATGTCTGGGCCCCTCTCACCTGCGACCCTGTCCCCTTGGAATCTTTGTACCCTTTGCTCAAAAAAGGATGGAGTCTTGCCCTGGTTGGGTGGCTCAGTTGGTTGGAGCGTCATCCTGTACGCCAAAAGGCTGCAGGTTCCATCTCCATTCAGGGCACATACCTAAGTTGCAGGTTCAATCCCCAGTCAGGGCACATGCGAGAGGCAACCAATCTGTTTCTCTTTCCTTCTCTCTCTCTCTCCCTCTCCCTACCCCCCCATCTCTCTCTCTCTCTCTCCCCCCCCCCTAGAAATCAATAATAAAACATATCCTTGGGTGAGGATTTTTTTTTTAAATGATGGAGGCTTTGCACTCAATGTCAAGTTTTTGTTTCAGATTACTATTGCCATAAAACCATTTTGGACCAGTCAGTAATTTTTAGGTTTCATTTGTTTACAGTGTGTGAGTTCAAACTTTCACATTCTATTAAAATGTAGTCCTAAAATGAAAAAATAAATAAACAAAAAGATTTCCTTTGATGGTTATAGTAATTTGAACAGTGCTCTCCAACAATTCATGTCTATCCGTAACCTCAGGATGTGACCTTATTTAGAAATAGGGTCTTTGTCGATGTATCTAAGGACCTTGAGATTAAGTCAATCTGGATTTAGAGTGCAGCCCTAAATCTAATGACCAGTGTTATTAGAGGAGCAGCTACAGAGAGACACAGAGAGAGAGGGCAGTGATGGGAAGAAGGAGACAAAGATTGGAATGATGCATCTCCACTCCAGGGAACGCTGGCAGCCACGAGGAGCTAAAAGAGAGGCAAGGGATAGTTCTCCCTCAGATTAATTTCTGTTGTTTTAAGCTGCCCAGTGTATGGTCACTTATTATAGTAGCTTCAGGAAATTAACAAAGCGGTGCACAGAGTTAAAACAAAAGTCAGCCCCGAGACTGCCGTCGCCCTTGCCAGAGGGCCACTGAACAGGTGAGTGGCCTGAGGAGACCAAGGTACAGATGTGGTGCTGCCTTTACCAAAATCCTTGCTAAAGGGACCAAAAAAATGAGTGTGTGTGTGTGCTAACAGGTGCGCAAACTATGAGAGTTGGAAAGGACTTAGATATCGTCTAGAGTCATCCTGTTCATTTTACAGCTCAAGAAACTGATGTGACCTGTCTTTTGGCTTCCTTTCTCCTTGGCCTCGAGTGCAATGCAGATGGTCTGTCCTATCTCGGGCAGGAAATCTCTGTCTGGCTGACACCCTGAATGATTCAGCTGGATTACCGGGGGGCGGGTGGGGGATTTCTTCCCAGTGAGATGGAAACTTTAAAATCCATTTAGTTGACAGTCATCCGACTCTGTAAATCATAATGGGACAAGCAAGAAATATGCACTCCTGTCCTTTAGAAACAGAATCCCAAATATCAGATGTTATATTTCAACTATAAGTAAAGTCAAATAGTGTATTTTGTGGTTCCTTGGATCAAAACTAAAGGCTCAAAATAAGGCAGAAGAAAAAGAAAGTGCAGAAAGAGTTCCATCACCGACACTTAAAACAAGGGCAGGACCTTGCTATCTGGCTTACGACAGACCAGTTCTCCTTCTCAAAAAATAATTAAAATAAAATGAAACAAAATAAAATAAAGTAGAAAAACAATCCTCCCCCTACCCCACACAAACACCCCTACTTAATGGTGTTGAAAAACTACAAAAGTAGCCCAAAACTTAAGAGGTCAAGAGCCTTAAAAGAAGGAAAATTAATTTACAGTCTGAGCAGAAAGTGGCTGCTGATGGGCAGAGAAGCTGAACAGTATTCTGAACAGCCTCACAGGACAAGAGAGTCAAAAAAGGGAGCTCAAGACTATTAAGAGTCCTAAGGTGAGAGAAGCCAAGATCCTAGAGAGAAGGGAAACAGAGGAAAATAAGTCTGGTAGACCAGCCACTTTTTCTCTTGAGGTAGCCACCCATTCGTCTGTGGCACAGGCCAAGACATGGACAAGCTGATCCCAAAAGAGCTTGCAAAGAGGCTGAACATACCGAACAGACCTATTGGCAGTCTCACTCTGCCGGGAAGATTAAAAAAATTTTAAAAAATAGAGTTCAGGGGCCACCAAAGTGGAGGTACCCAGGCAAATATTCAGGGTCCCATCTGCAAATTCCTACACCTTAGAAGTTAGGGCAAACCCCATGTGTCAAAGCTTTAGACTGAGACTCAGGCTCAAATCAGTTTGCTTCCTATTTGAATTAAGGTGATTTGCTCTTCTGTTAACTTCCTGCCAGGTAACATTCTTTCTGGGAAAAAAGAGAACACCACCTAGAGTTCCTACAGTTTTTCACGCACGAGGTCCAGCCTTCCCGGGAAGATTATTCAACACACCCAGGGAGAGGACTAAGAGAAAAAATAGTAATAATAGAACAAGACCCAGCTGTGACTCTGGTACTGTGATGAGGAGACCCAAACTCTAAAAGAAGGGCTGAGTCCCCTGCCCTTACCACCATCACAGAGAGCTTATAAAGGATCACAGAGAAATGTGTGATGCATGAAATTAGAGCGGAACCTAGCTAGGAATCATGGTAACATTTTCCTCTGAAAGCTGCTGTTCTGTATGGAGAGGCCTTTTGTAAATGGCAGGAACTCAGACCAGGGTTCCAGAAGCTGACTGCTTTACCCCTTAGCGGTTGCTCACACAAAGCCAGTACCTCCTAAGCCTCCCAGAGTCTTGAATTATTGTACAGTACTTGACTTTTTTAAAACAACAAAGCTGAATTCTGTGAGGATAGAATATAGGGTAGGCTGAGTTAGGGGTAGGTGAAGAACAGGAGGCTCAAAATGTTACCGAACCAAAAACAGCGGTCCGTCTGCCTGCCGCTAAAAAAGCCAAACTCGTGAGGCAGTTGGTGGTGAAAAAGGAAAAAGGTTTTATCCAAATGCTGCGTGGTCTGGGAGAAGGATGGACTCCCATCTCAAAGCCTGTCTCCTCTGCAAAACCCGGACAAAGTCCGACTGTCCTCACAAGACCAAGACAAAAGACAGGGCCCAGGGCTCCTGCTCCATTTTGAAGGACCGTCCTTCGGAGCCTGCAGGCAGCTGCTAAGTGGTCATCCAGGTGGCTTAGCTTGTTCCCAGCAGCTCCCTCTTCAGGTTCCCTCCTGGAGTCCCTGGACCATGCGGCTGCTATGGCCACAAGGTGATATGCTCCTGGGCCAGAGAGCACGTGAACACATGGTGAATGCTTCACCAGGTCGGAAAGAGAGAGACTCCCTCCTGGAAGCCACGGGCCATGTGGCCCCCAGGGAGGACAGGCCAGTGCGCCAGCTGAGTGCAGGTCCCAAGCAATGAGCCACCAGCAAGAGAGTCTCCTTGTTCCCCTGGGACGATATTAGTTTTGGGTGTGGGGCAGACCAGGTGCTCTCCCAAAATGACCCATTAACCTCCCAGAATTTTGAGCTTCTGGTGGGCCCACCTCCCAACCATTCCCTTCTTTCTCCGGGCTAGACTGACAGGTCCCTCTGGCCCAGCACCTCCCCCTGTGCCATTTTGACTTCGATGGCGCATGTGCCTGCCTTCCCCTGGTCCTACCCCCAATCTGGTACTGGAGGGGCGGGGGAACCTCCCCCTTCTACCATCTTGGCCAGGGGTGAGACTCCCCGGGCTCCAACTGACTGTCTACCAGTAACAAAAATACAACCCGAGCGTTTCCTGTGAGTTGCTGTGGGAGTCAGACTCTGACACGGGCTGTGGAAAGAAAGAAAATGGAGTGCCCACATAGATTTCATTACTATCCCTTTATTTTTATCAATTAGAGGTTAAAGGAGAACATAGGACAGGGGGCTTTGAGAATTTTTGTTCCCCCTCCTATCTTTTCATGCCCCCATGCCGGTGAAGTTGCAAATTAAAGGATCAACAACAGCCTCCTGTTAATCTAATTCAGTTTGCTGTCTTTGGCCTTTTCTCTCTCTTTTCTCCTTCCTGGGATCCCTCCCTGGATACTGCACTCCATCCTCTTCCCTTAAGATGTTCCAAAAGCTACTACACCGCCCCTGCCTTTCCCTAAGTCCTGGCCCAGGACTGTCCCTGAGGTCACAGCTTCTGGGACCCAGACAAGTGCAGAGGAAACTAAGGGGCGCTTGGCTTTCCCCACTGCAGCACCAAGCATGCCCCCCACGAAGGGAGAGCTCTGTCCCTGACAAGAGTGCCTGGGGGATGGGCCCTTCCCTCCATCGATGACAGACTGGTCTGGTCACCTCCTCTGTGCTCTGTGTGTGTTTTCAAGCTGAAAACAAAGGAGAGGGCTTTCACTGACTCCGTCTCTCTCTCTCCTTCCCGTAATTGCTTTTAGTGGTGAAGCAGTTAATGCCATATTCCTCCTCCTGGCGCGGAGTTTTCATTTTTTATTGGCACCGTTTTATCCCCGGAGACAATAGCAGATTGTTTCTAGTGTGCGCGGAAGGATCCTGTTCTGGCAGGCAGGCCTTCAGTCAACAAGCTTCACATCCTCTGCAAAGAGCGTGCATGTGCCTTGTTCCAACCTGACTTTCAAGTGTCTTTTATAAAGACAATCATCCTAATAACAACCTGCAACTGCCTGAGGAACTTGCACAAAACTGAAACCAAAAATGCTCTGAAGACAGTCTGAGGGAGAAGCAGAAAGAGAGAGGAAGCCTCCAAGAGCAGGGGAAGGAGGCCACTGCTGAAATCCTTGGACCAAAACACTCCCGACTTCAGACTCTCTTCATGTTACCTGATTAGAAAAAGCCCTTCTTTTCCTCATACCTCTGACCCGGTTAATAGTCTCAGAACGGCTCTATTGGGTAATCTTAACTGCAGCAATCTCCCCAGATGAGGGAAGGAATTTAAAGTAATGCAGAAATCCCTGCTGGGGCTGAGGGCCTGTCCAAAGCCAGCAGCCACCCCCGGGGCCACAGTGCCCCCGCAGCGAGCACCAGTGGCTGAGATCACTTCTAGGAGAGGCGGGGTTGGGGGAGGGACACACCACTCAACAAGAAATCTGAGCTCAGAGAAACAATTACTAAGTCCTTCGTATAGTCCCGGTTCATAAAGCACAAAGCATGTTGGTCTACCATGTCTCAAAAATGTATGTGAAGAAGACAGATATTAAAGATAAGAAAACAAACTCGTCAAGGTAAAGCGACTTGCCAGAGGTCGCAGGACGAGCCAATGACAAAGCTGGTTATTAAAATAAACTTCTCCGCAGAGAAGAAAACAAATCTGTCATGCAGAAAAATATGAAATAATTTATGGAGATGCTCTGCCCTCAAGGAGGTGGAACGTAACTCCCTGCTCCGGAAGTGTGGGCCGTGCATAGTGACTGCCTTCCAAAGAGCGTGGCGCAGAGCGGTGGGGGGAGCGCCTCGGTGCAGGAATCTACCGAACCCCCCGGGCAGCGGGCAAGGTCAATATCAACCGTGGTAAGTTACAGTGCTAGCGCCCTTGACTTGATGTGATGACAACGGCACTTCACCTCTGTGGCCTTCCGCCCCTACGCCCATCACCTTAGTCTACTGTGAGAAAAACATCAAATTCCAGTTGAGAGACGTTCTACAAATCCCTGACCAGTACTCCTCAAAACTGTCCAGGCCATTCATCAAAGACACGGAAAGTCTGAGAAACTGTCACACAGCCTAGAGGAGCCGGAGAGACGTGATGACTAAAGGTAATGTGATACTCTAGATGGAATCCTGGAACAGAAAAAGGACATTAAGTAAGATCTAAGAAGATCTGAAAACAATACGGACTTTAGTTCATGATTATGTAACAAGTGGTTTATTCATTGTAACGTATGTACCAGTGCAAAATATTAATAACAGGGGAAACTGGGCGCTGGGTGTATGGGAATGCTCTGTAGTACCTTCTTGGTTTTTCTGTAAGTCTGAACCTTTTCAAAAAGTAAAGTTCATTTAACGAAAATATCAAGTTAACTAAAATACCAACCTTCACGTCTTTTCATAACAGAACACTCTTCTATTTCTTATTAAGTGAGCATTTTCTTGGTCTGCAATGCATTTAATATCTAGCTCTCCCAGCAGACCCCAGATTCTATGGAGGCAGAGACCAGGCCTGATTCTGCTGGACAACAAACTCCTAGCACCTTGCACACTGCCTGGCACATGGTAGGTGCTCAATAAGTATTTGCCAAATGAATGAAACTAGGACCAAGGCATTATAAAACTGGTTTGTGTGAATATATTAAGTTCAAACATTCAACCCTATGTTAGAAAAAATGCTAAAATATTTAAAGTATCAAGAGGAGAAAATAGGATCCCAGAGCCTGTTTGAATTGCTAAAGTGTTGATTCTGGTAGTGGGGTTGAACATGGTCACTTAAGAACGAAACGGAAATTAGAACAAGGTTACAAAAATGAGTTGGGCCTCATGTTACAAGGAAGAGGTACAGAAAAATCAGTGAACTTGATGTCACATCGAAAGTCAGTGTGATCAGCGTGTACTCACTTAAATAGAGGATTTGAAAGCCCACAGGTTATACTTTCATTCTCTTGGCTTCTTGGCTTTATTCAAAATACTGTGTAGAGTGCAGCGTTGGTGGTATGGTGGTGAGCATAGCTTTACCAAAATACTGTGCACAGTTTGAGACTCCCTACAGAAAGAAGACAAAATATGAAAGTGATAATAGTATAGACAATACCCCTATGAAGAAACATTTAAAAGTTGAGAAAGTTTTGCCAGAAAAGGAAAGAGCTAACAAGTGACGCAATAACAAATACTTAACATACAGCAAGGTTTTGTAATGAGAGAACTGACCCTTTCTGTGGTTTCACAGAAAACCAGAAGGAGAAAAATGAACTTAAGCTGCTACGAGGCTTCAGCATCAGAATGTCCTCTTTTGTATCCTAGATCGCTTGACAATGAGAATGGCCAGCCATCTGGTTGACACGGCCTATCAGGAGAGGAGCGTGGCCTTCAGGAAAAAGTCTCTCCTGCTCTTCTGACTTCATCGTTGGACTCCGTATTGACTCTGGACATAACTAAAACAATGGCCACAATTCTTCCGTCACTAACCAAACCACCACTTTCACGTGGACAGAAACCATTTCTGTTTTGTTCACCCTTCTCCTTAGCACCTAAATGTAATGCCTGGCAGTCGGTGTTCGGTAAATACTCGTTGAACAAACAAGTTAATAAGGAAATCAGCCTTGAATCATAAAAAAGATGACTGATTATATTCTGCTTTCTTAGACATATGAGAACATGAAGTAGGACAAGAACAAAAGAATGTTGCTATCATTGATTTTTATTCAGTCATCTAAAGAACTTAAATAAATATTTTTTTAAAGCCTAGGAAAGGGCATTAACACAGTGCTTGACCTATTAAAGGCCCTGTGGCAAAGTTATTTTCCAAAGGCAGCCACATTTAATATAGAACCCATCGCACATGCTCTTCTTACAAAGCGACACTGATATGACTCCATTAGGGTCTATGTCTCCTTTCCTTGAACCTAGGCACACCTGGTAACTGCCCCAAATATTGCAGAAGTGATGCTCTGTGACTTCCGAAGCTAAGTCATACAAGGCAATATTTGGTTTCTGCCTCTTTCTATCTCTCTTTTAGAATTTTTACCCTTGAAACTCAGTCAGCACGCTGGGAAGAACCCCAGGCCACATGGAAAAGCCACATGTGGAGACATCAGTATTAAGCACCACACATGTGAGTGAACGAGCCTTCAGACGGCTCCAGCCCCTCGTCTTCGAGGCTCCCACTGGGGCCCAATCACCACGAAGCTGTCTCTCCTGTGATGGCTGAATTTCTGACGCACCAAATTGTAAAACATAATATGTGATTATTGTTGTTTTAAACCACTGAGTTTGAGATAATTCATTTCATAGCGATAGATAACAAATGCAGGTACTTACTACATGTTTCATTTAATTGCTCGAGTATCTCCAGTTCAGCTGGACAAACTTGCTGAATGTCTGTCTACTCCATGTCTGGCACAATGAATGTTAGGCACTAAGAATATACACACCTGAGTAAGGCATGGCCCCTCCTTTCTAAGCTCCCTATAAGGGGAGTAAACACAAAACAGAGAGTTATTTTCACAATGATATGATCTGTCTCATTTATTATACTATTGGGTCCTTTCTGGCTCAAACTTGGATCCTAAATTGGGGAGCTGATGACAGCTATGGTCACCTATTTCCTTGAACTGATTGACCCACGTGGACTTGACTTGTGATAATGGGGACATGAAATGTGATTAAAGAAGGGAGTAGACATTGTGTTTTCAGTGGTGGAGGCTCCTGCGGAGAGGGAGAGAGATACAGAATGAGGGTTGGCATCTGTTACACACCTCAGGCCTGTTGTGAATCTCTCAGAGAGAGGAGTAGATTAAGGAGTGGAGCCTTGACTGGTGAGACTCAGTGGGCTGGGTGTCTCATCTGCAGACCAAAGAGTTGCCAGTTTGATTTCCGGTCAGGGCACATGCCTGGGCTGCGGGCCAGGTCCCTGGTTGGGGGCAGGTGAGCAGCAACTGATGGGTGTTTCTCTCGCACATTGATGTTACTCTCCCTCTTTCTCCCTCCCTTCCCTTCTCTCTAAAAATAAATGAAGTCTTAGAAAAGGAAAAAAAAAATGCCATTAAAAAAAAAGTGAGAGTCAAGTTCCCTCAGCACTATTAGTGGCCCAGGTGGTTAAGTATTCAAGTACTATGTTACTGTACTAGTTATTTCTCATTGAATTAATACATTCAAAGTTTGTTTTTTGTTGTTGTCATTGTAAAATATACCGAACATAAAATTTACCATTTTCATCATTTTTAAATGTACAGTTCAATCGCATTGAATACATTCCCAGTGTTGTACAGCCATCACTATCATTTTTCTCCAGAACTGTTGCATCATCCCAGACTGCAACTCCACGCCCGTTCTCCACTAACTCCCTGTTCTCCCTCCCCTCAGCCCCGGGTGACTACCATTCTCCTGTTTTTATAAATTTGGCTAATGATTTGCAAAGTCAGATGAAACCTGAAACTGGTCCCAAACACAGAGTGCAAGGAGAGACCACTGACTGTGGAGGGTTTAATAAGCAAGGACACTTACGAGGCTTGCCTGGGCACCCACCCACCAGAATTGCTGATGTTTATACCGAGGCCTTAATGGGGTTCGCTCCCTGCACAGCCCCGCATGGTCTCAACAGCACATTGCTCCCTCAGGTCTGCGTCCTGGACGGTGGCTCCGGCCGCGGGAAAGGTGGGTGGTATGTGCATTCCAAGGACAGGGTCCAGCAAGGAGCCTCTGGCTGCCAGTGTCCAGGTCATGGCTCAGCCAGCGGCCACGCCCTCTCCATGACCTCCTCTAATACTAGGTAACTCATATAAGCAGAATTATCCATGTGTCCTTTTGCGGCTGCCTTATTTCACTAAACGTAATGTTGTCAAGGTTCACCCATGTTATAGCATAGATCAGAATTTCATTCCTTTTTTAAGGCTGAATATTTCATTGTAGGTATATAGGATATTTTGTTTATCTATCATTGATGGACACTTGACTTGCTTCCACCTTTTGCCTATGGTGAACAATGTTCCTGTGGACATGGTGTGAAAATTGTTCTTTGTGTCCCTGCTTTTAATTCTTTTGGGTCTACACCTGGAAGTGGGATTGCACTATGTGGCTGGCCACTTGGGTCAGTTTCTCAGAGGTTCCTTTAGTTCCCTGGCACCTCCAACCTTTACTCAACCGCTCTCAGAAGAACCCCATTCTGCCTTCGTGGTTCTTGCTGCAGGTGACTGAGCTGTTGGGACAAATCTCAGAACCACAGATTGGCTGGAGTACAAAAATCACATGTCTCCAGCCTTAGCTGGGCCCACAGCACTACCCAGTATTCTTCCTTTGTCCTGGAACTTCATGGTCTACCCTTCCATGGCTATTCCCGGCTTTTGCCATGCCTCTCAAGCTCCATAACCTTCCTGGGGGCTTTTCTATCAATAGCTCACCTCCCCTCTTCTATCATGGTTCCCCAACCTCCATCACGGAGCACCTCCATAATTTTTGTCCTACTCATTTATCCTGGGACTATCAATTATGTATTTAATATTTTTCTTTAAGTCATTTTGTTCTGCATTTTTATTTCCCAGCAACAACATCCAGAAGGACCTCATTGTGCTATACCACATATTTTTCTACAACACAAGTATTAAAAATGGTTATCCATGCACAACTTATATTATTACCATCAGTAAGTACAGTATAATTTGGAAAACTGTTTTGTAAGGGAGAAAATTAGAAGTACCAAGCAAATGTCTGCTTGGCTGATACCTATAAACTCTCCTACATCCTTACCCAGGATATTTCCGCCCCCCAACCGGAATCAATTCTATCACCTATTGTCCTGCTCAGAAACTTGATGCATCAGGAGCCTCCTCTCTCCTTTCTCCTCTCATGTCTTGACCTCCTCCATCTCTTCTGGCTCTCATCTCTTGAACAGGACTTCGTTGTCTGTCCCTGCTTAAGTCTCCAGGCGTTTGTGTTACCCCTACCTCTAACTTTTTGCTCAACAAAACTGAACTGCTTAAGATTTCGACATGTGTTGCTTTCTCTCACCCTCTTACTATTGCTCAGGCTCTTTTCTCTATCTATAATTCTCTACTTCTTCTCCCCATTAGAGGAGGGGGGAGGGGGAGAGTGGGAAGGGGGAAAGAGAGAAGGAAAAGAAGAAGAAGAACAATCATCATCATCATCATCTATGGACTTTGGACCTAAAAGAGGAGAAAGGTTTGATTTACTTCTTTTTATGAGCTTTAATTTTGAATGTACACAGTACATGGACAAGTTATATTAAGTGTGCTCAATTTTACCACAACCCCACATTACCAGCCATCACTCTATTATAAAACTGTTCATATTTTTTTCATTCTTTATTTTTGCATCAACATGCCTTGTGGAGGCCCTGGCTAGATAGCTAAGTTAGTTAGAGCATTGTCCCAGCATACCAAGGTTGGGGGTTCAATCCCCGGTAAGGACACATACAAGAGTCAACCAGTGAATGCATAAATAAGTCAAAAAAATTGATGTTTCTCCCTCTCCCTCTCTCTCTCTCTGTCTCTCTCTTTGTCTTCCTCCTTCCTCTCTCTCTCTAAATTCAATAAAAATATTAAAATGTCTTGTGGATATTTAATGTTAGCAATAACACTGTCAAGCCCAAAAGTTCAGTTCTGAGTACAAGACATAAGAAATGTGTGACAAATATCTTTTGCCACAATATAAAGTCACTCTCAGTAGATACATAACATATATTTGTATGTAACATAAATTAAATCTTTAAACCATATCCCTTTACTTAAAATAATATTTTCCTAATTTTACCAATAGATATTACACAATATAAATATTTAGAAAAGTTATTATACTTAATATAATGATCTTTTGACTATGACTTAATAGTTACAGAATTACTATATATAATAACTTTTGTTCAAATAGTTAACCAATGTTAATTTTCCTCAGAAGATTTCATATGGATGTATCCTGTCATAAGAGTTTTTATGTCATGGTAATATTTGCAAAAAAAGTTAAAATCAAAACTCAAAGTCACTTTTAAAAATAATTTGATAATGTTTATAAGACAAGTATTTCCTTAGAGAAACCTAAACCTATGTTCTTTAGATACTGGACAGGAAAACAGACATCTCACAATTCACTATGCAAACTTTTGAATTTTATAAATAGAACATTATAAGTAAGGCATGTATGTTTTTTTCTGTCTACCTAAATAGTATGCTTGCAGTCTCCAGGGAATAAAAGAGGGAGGCAAAATCAAAAGTAATAGAGCTGCGGTGAGGAGTTTCCACCGAAGGACTGGGAAATGGGCCACTGGCCCCAGACAGGGCACTTCAGGGAACAGAGCAGGGGGCCAAAGAGTAGGCCTGTGCGGGAGGATGCACTGTGCGCTGAGCTCTCTCCGAAGCCTCTATTATTTTATTTAAGTAGCATGTTACAGAATTGGTAGAATAAGCCATAAAGGAGTACCCTGGAATCTTAATTCACTTTTGTGTAGTCCTGATGTTTCCTTGTAAAGAAATACATTAACAAATATGAATATTGCCTAGGGTAGGCTTAAAATGCTATCAAGAAGAGTTACACTAAAACACAGGTACAGGTTTGGGAAATGCTCATCTCAAACAATATATACTTTAAGGCAAGGAGCATCTTTAAAGGCAGGTTTTTCATAATGATGGCGTGTCCGATCCACTCTGAGCAACCATAACAATTATAATGCTATCAGCTTAGTGACCTATCTTCAAAATATATGCAACAAAAACAGAACTAAATTCCCAGGTACTGCATGCAGCCAACTCACAAGGAAGCCACAGGTTTAAATTTTTGATAGAAACACAGCAACAGTTATGAGACAATGAACAAACTAGTCACTCAATGTAATTTCACAGCTTCTGCGTTAGATCACACTGTGTGTGTTTCCATAACACCAGATATTAGTAAAGCTGAGTTTTCAGTGATTTCTATGATAGAAAGAGAGAGAGAGAGAGAGAGAGAGAGAGGAAGAAGCACCGAGAAATCTAAAGAACAGGAAACAAGGAGGGTGGTATTGAATCTGATTCCAAGATTTGAGAAGTTGTATGGGACCCAAGAGACACACACATGTCCTTGGTAAGTGATTGTGGTTGTCTAAGAATTATATTAAAAAATTACAATTATTTTTTCTTAAAAAAAACATACAGGGATAAGTGGTGGCTCTGCAGTCCATAGGCGCTGATTTCAGAAAGCACACTGTGATTTTATGGGGCGCGTTTTGTACATCCTTGCATATTCAGTCAGGGAAATAGAGGCCAGCACCTGAGGCAGGACCCTCTCCTGTGCAGAACTCTACAGGAAGGCCTTGTTGCCTAAAGTAGATTTATTTATTCTCAGTAACTGAAGATATCATTACAGGTAGAAGTTAAAACACTCTTTTAGTTTTAAGTACCAGAAACCAATCTAGCAAAAATGATGGAAAGGTTTTAGAAAAGCATCTGAAATCCAAAGCTTTTGAGACCACTCAGGGCTGTTCTGGTAACCTCACCAAAGACTCCACAGTGTCCCGGTTACCCAGAACTCCTAGCCTCTGCATTTGAAGTTCCCAATTTCTGGAAGAGAGAGTCTGACTGGCTCAGCCTGGGTCAGTTGTGCACCTTTGGACCAATGAGCTGTGGCCGGGGGTCTGTAGAAACCTGATAGCTGGAATAGAGTCTCGGCTTTGGGTGGAAAGCTCTTCTCTAAGAACCAGACATAGGGATTCAGCATTTGGGATATTCATTTTCCCATAGAGAAAAAGCACAGTTCTAACCTATTGGTTCCTCTGAACCATGGTCCTCCTTTAAATTGAGTTTTGTGTTGCAATATTTTTTTTTTCCTCCACAAAGGAAACTACTGTAACAGCACTGACATTTATGTCACAAGAATGCTGTTAAAATTTGCGTGGGAACTCCTTCCAAGTGTATTAAATCTTGATGAAACTTATCTATAAAATGAAAACCTCTCTCTAAAGGTTGGTATTTAAACTTGTATATTTGAGTATTTTAAGATATTTCACTTTATTTAAATGTGTAAGTTTCTGATATAAAATTTTGACTAGGTCTTTATGCCAATAGCTATATAAAGGCATTGAATCTCATAGGCTGCAAATCCAAGTGGAAAAACCATTTATGTTTCTATATCTAAACTTCTCATTTTTGAGACCTCATTTCATTAATAACAAAAATTTAATTCTAGTCAAGCAGCATTTCCTTGGCCTGTTTAGGATTTTTTTTTCATCCCTTTTCTATTTCTCCAAGATTACACCCAAGATTCAGAACGATGCATAATATCCTGGCATAGGGGATGGGGGTCAGAGGGCATCTGGACCCTGTTGTCACCTGCTGAGACTGGCATTTCCTGCTAGTTCTCATTTACACTGGTCCCTAGTATGGAACGTCTATAGTCCCATAGTCCCATGGCCTAGTCCCATCTAATCTACAACCTAAACTCCTTTGCAGTCTCTCAGTGTCTCTCGTCTTAACCTTGAAATTCTGCAGGTCAAACAGTCCTTTCTGCACGACCCTGCACCCATCTTAGAGACAAGGCAAGGCCTTAGAGGCTTTCCCTGCACTTTGCTTAGACACAACGACCCACACTATGCTGTGGAAGAAATCTGGAACCTTACCCCTCCCGCAGCCGCCACCCAGCACACGGTTACCAAGCACTTCCGTACTTCCACGCCTGTGTACGGGCTCCTTCCTTCTCTCATACTGCCCCCTACCCACGGCTCCCTAGTCTTCTCCTTCATGCCCCAGACCATGGTATCTGATCCAGCCCTGGCGCCTGGACCTGTCAAAGATCATTCTGTGCCTCTGGTTTGCAGTGCAGTCTTCTACTTCAGTTCTTCAGAGTACCTGCCAATTTTTGATTCTGACTGCTTACAACTCAGGGCCCTTTGGTCTTCAAAGATTATCCCTGCCATGAATGGCAAATGTGTGTTTGAGAACATGAAACTGAACACTGACTTTCTGTCACACAGGTGCCTTACTGAGTAGTCTTTGCATTGCTGTTCTAATAACCAAACACGGAGAACTGCTGGTATCACTTCCCCTGCTGCCTCTCTTGGGAGTACCTGGTACAGGAAGACCACGGAAAGAAGCAGAGAGTAATATTTTAGGTTACTAGCTCACTGCTCTAAAGAAAAGTTTGCAATTATATTCATATTTCACTTCAAAATAAATATGGTATTAAATATATAAAAATTTTCCGTTAAATATATAATTATTAAATATATAAATATTAATAGAAATATATTTTTATGTATTTATATATTAGCATACTATATAATAGATATTTAATTTTTATATTTTAATATCTTTATATTAAATATATAAATTAAATATACATTTAATTCCTTTAACTTAGTATAAATTAAGTGATATAGAACATTTAGTAAGGATGTATCAATGAACAGCAAACCTATTCATGAAATGCATGATCCATTTTTATTTGGGGATTTAATTTTGACATATTATGAGGGCCCTTTTTTAAAGATAGTGATGTTAATGAACACATTTCTTAAATATATTTCCAGTGGGAAAACTATATTCGGTGAAAACCCGAAGTCACATTTTGACTTGTCCAGTTTGCCCTGCCTGCAGATGCAGATGGAGCTGCAAGAATTCTGTGGGCCTCAGCCACAGTCCTGGCTCCTCCCCTTGAAGTAGCAGCTGCAATTCTCTCTGAGAGCTGAATATTCTGATCTGCATTGGACCAGCCCCACCCAGGCTGCCTGCATCCAGAGTTTCCGTGCACTTTAATCCAGGCCAGTTCCGTGCACATTTAGGAGGTTGTAATAATGGCTGATCTAATTAAATGTAATTAAATAATTTCTTCTTCCTATTGTAGTCTTCATTCACTGAGACTTCAGTTTAATTCATATCTTGTTTGTAAATTCCAGAGGTGGGGAAACAATAAGAAGGAATTAACACTGAGGGTGACACAGATTCGCTTTGTGTGGACAGGTAATATGACGTTTCCTCTTTGAAAAATTGTCTTAAAAGATGGCTAAGAGCATTAGTGTATTCTAGTTGCCTACCATAAATCAAAATAGAAAAGGCCCCAATACTTTCTCATCTTTACTTCCAAAGATCATTAGGTATCACTCGATCCTTACTGCAACAATTAGGTGAACTCTGGCATTGAGTGAGATGATTTTTTGTTTATTTCATTTTTAGAGAATTCTTATAAGAATTTGTTTGAGTCAAATTGACAACATACTGGGGAGCAAGATCTCCTATGCTCCAAGTTTTATGTCTAAAAATTTCCACATTTAAAAAAAAAATCAATGTGCCTAATTTATTTCATTCTGAAATCACTGTAGGCAGTCTTTCATATTCACAGGCTCCACATCCATGGAATAAACCAACTGCACATGGAAAATAAAGGCACACTTCAGAGATATTTAGGGTTGGGTTCCAGACCACCACAATAAAGCAAGCTGTAATCTTTTTGCTGGTGGAGGGTCTTGCCTTCATTCTGTAAAAAAAAGCAACACCTGTAAAATGCAATAAAGCAAAGTGCAGTACAATGAGATATTCAGGGAAAAAATGTTTTGGTGTCGCTCAAGTGATGCTATATAGTTAGGTCTATCATGGTTGCATCTGTACTGAACATGTACAGACATTTTTTTCTTGTCATTATTCCCTAAACAGTACAGTATATCAGGTATTAAATAGAAATTATATTGTTATCAGTATTATA
Source organism: Pteronotus mesoamericanus (assembly GCF_021234165.1). NCBI lineage: Eukaryota > Metazoa > Chordata > Mammalia > Chiroptera > Mormoopidae > Pteronotus > Pteronotus mesoamericanus. The sequence continues at coordinate 33,480,871 of NW_026555285.1, read as the reverse complement.
AGTAATCTAGAAATTATTTAAAGTTTTCAGGAGGATGTGCATATCTGAAATGAAATACGATGCCATTTTATATAAGGGACTTGAGCATCCACAAATTTTGGTATCCGAGGTGTCCTGGAACAAATCACTCATGGATACCAAGCAGCTTCTGTACAAAATGCTGTAGACTGGTGCTGTAAATGCCGTGTTGTGTGTGTGTGTGTGTTTTGCTTAAGAGTTTATTCTGTGATGTATGTGTTTTTCCCATTTTGGTAAGGATCAGTGGGGGAAATACAAAGACAGTGAAGTTACAAGGAAAAAGTTCTCTATCAACTTACATTTGCCAATCCTGAAGGGAGTTTTGCAAATAGATCACTCATTAAAAGTTTATATGGTAAATTCAGGAAGGCTCATCCTGAGATGAACAAGAGTGAAGGTTGTGTAGAGCCTCGTGGATGGGTAAAAGCATGACGCAGAACCCAAAGCTTACACAAACCACTGCTCTGTCAGATACCCATTCAGTCGTTACTTACCCTTAAGTAAAAACGTCTAATTGTTTCTTCTTCCTCTCAACCATTAAAAGAAGACCAACTTGGTTACAAAATTAAAGTTATTTATTTCTCATTATTCTTTACAGATATGCAAATGCTAAAGAATTCCAGACCCGGGGGTTGGGAGTGATGTAAAATAAATTATTTAAGAAATTTAGTTCCCTGGCTGCTGTGGTTCAGTGGAGTGCGTGCCAGCCTGCAAACCAAAGGGTCACCGGTTAGGTTCCCAGTCAGAGCACTTGCCTGGGTTGCAGGCCAGGTCCCCAGTAGAGGGTGCGCGAGACACAACCACATATTGATGTCTCTCTCCCTCTTTTTCTCCCTCCCCTCCCCATCTCTAAAAATAAATAAAATCTTTTTTTAAAAAAAGAAATTTAGTAGTACTTTTTTTCTTTATTTAGGAATGTCTTTTCCATTTTTCAAAATTTTCAAAATTTTCTCCAAAATCTGTAGAATGATCAGCAAAAAATATACAGTAAAAATGAAAATTTTGAAGATTTTTAAGGGCATTTTTAATTTTTACTGACATGGGCAACTAATTCTTAGAAAAGCACTTTTCCCATAAAAGTGAAAAAATATTCCTTCCTCCAAAAATCTTGCTAGCTTTATTTACCAGGTATTTCTAAAAAAATTTCAGAGTCTACAGGTCCCATTGTATTATCTGGACTCTCTAGCCTCGTAATTCAAGACCACTGCAGGACTTCATGGCTCTCCAGATAAACTTGTTCACTTCATTTTATTCTCCATCCATGTTTTGATCGCCCGGGCTCTGTCTTTTATATCTTAAGCACAGCATCAATCTCGGGGTTTAATCATCATTATAAGGCTTTACGTGTTTCTATTAACATTCTTGCAATACAGAAAATAACTAACCAAGAATGACTGCAATCATTTGGATTTATCTTCAGTGTAAGTTACGTACAAGATTAAAAATATTTACTTAAACAATCACATGAGCATTTCTTGACTTTCTTTTTTTCTGGTCTACATTTTAGTAACTGTACAACTGAAATCCTTGTTATGATGAGTGATTTTGGGGTGAACCCTGGACATTCTGTATTGTGTTGAGAGACTCTGGATCTTACTTAAACCTTCTGGTTTAGCTGGCCTTCTCCAGTGGAGGGAAGGGGTTGTGGCTTTGTGACTGCCAGGTGGAGGAGAGATCCAAGTCCCTTACTTGGCCTGCATTGACACTTCCAGAGGAGGCCCCCTCATGACTGCTGAGGAGGAAAGAGAGTCCCAGCTCCCATGTGGTGCCCGCTGACACTGAGGATGTGTGGCCTTGTTATCACTGGCGGAAGTCCTGACTCCCCACTGCGACTCTTCTGACACCCAAGTGCAAGCTCCCAACGTGGCCTTCTCAACCCAGCAGAGGGCGGGGTGCCTTGCTACAGCCTGGAGAATGCGGCACGTTGTTGGTGGGGGTTGGGATGACCCCACAGTTTTTCTATGTGTTTGGCTACAGTAGAGTGGCTATTGTCTAAATAGGTTGCCCCTTTCCTGTTCCTTGGGTAGAAAGCTCTGTTTTGCTGGGGGTTAATTGTGTCTGGGCCTTCAGTGTCTCCAAGTTGCTGGCTTCTTCGGGTCCATGTCTCGGATGTGCGAGGTCAGAGAAAACTCATGGAACTCACCCCAGTGTTGTTCTTTGAGCCCAGGGGTCACTAGCTGGTCTGCCTTCTTTTCCCCATCTTTTCTGAGGTCTGTTTTATGTAACGTTCAGGTATAAACCAAACAAAATATGTACAAAATTTTTATGAAGAAAATTACAGAACTCTGATAAATAAAATTAAAGAACTAAATATTTGGTGAGATTGCCCATGTTCATGGATAGGATGACTCCATATTAAGATACTTGTTCTACCTAACTTGATCTATAGATTTAATACAGTCCCACCTAGGACAGACTTTCCATATTTGGTCAGAATTGCTTTGAAAACAAAATATTTGGGCTTAAAGTTAAGTGGACTTTGAGTATAAATTATGGTTACCTCATAATGGTACAATTTATTGAGATTTTGTTCTAGGTGAAACAAAACTGGTTAAGGATTTCAACTGAGGACTCCCATTTCTAGGAAATGGAATAGACATACTTTTCCTGCTCCTCTAAGTACAACTAAAAACCCTGTTTTTGTTATGTTCTGCCTCAAAATTTCACCATAACTTTTGGTAAGTTGTGTTCTCCATTTCTTTTCGTTCAAAATACTTATCTCTCTTGATATTTCCTCTTTGAATTGTATGTTATTTAGAAGTATGTTGCATAATCCCATATTTTGGCCTTTCCCAGTTACTGATTTCTCATTCAATTCCATTGTGGTCTGATAACAGGCATTTAAAGTGTACTCTGTGGCCCAGAAAATATTTTATGGATATCAATCATATCCAGATGATTGATGGTATTCTTGAGTTCATGTCCTTAATGATTTTCTGCCCACTGGAACTTCCGAAAATCCTCCTCTAGGAGACTTCAAATATAAGAATTCAGATAGTCTTGCATTTGAGTAATGTATTATTGATGATGGCTAATAAGATATCTAGTCAACAGCAGGTCTAATGGAATGTGTATTGTGAGTTTCTGAGCATCCCAATAAAGCACTTCTCTTCCCCACCTGGGTTATCGACACATAAAACAAAAGAATGGCACATGGAGAACTAGGCTATTGACTTTATTACTAATAAAACTAGATTGGAAAACAGAGCTCAGTAAAATGAATTCCAGAACCGGGCAGCAACGCCCGCCCCAGGCAGCACGACTGTGGCTGGCTTCCCCGGGCAGGGGCAGAGCTTGCCCTGGGGGATGGAGCACGGCTGGAACTCCTGTGAGCTGCTAGTTCCCCAGGGGAGGAGAAGCTGAGCAGAGCATACCCAAGTATTTACACTTCAAATTTACCCATCAACTATTTTATTCCTGTGGGGCAGAGCTAATAAAGAGATGGTGAGCAGCCAGGAGTTAATGCTAATTAAAAGTCCCACCAACATCGAAACTAGGAGAGGAACTTCCTTCTCATCTTCCAACAGTAACTTAAATTTTTAAAGACAAAGAAAAACTTTAGTTCACTAATATGTAAGATATTAGCGTTATTGGAAACACTGTCCTGGAATTTGAGGACCAGGCGTTTGCTAAATGTAGATAAGTGGCTGGAGTTAATACACAGGATGAAGTCCATGTTACAAGTAATTTCTCTTCCAGAAATTTTTTTCTTTGGTTTTTACCCTTATTTCAGACAACGATAAAGTAGGGTTATGTTAGCAAAGAAACGGTGAGAGAAGAGGGGAAAGAGGAAGAGCAGGAAGTAAGGGAGGGAGGAACGAAGGAGAGAATTGGAGAAGGAGAGGAAGGAGTAGTCCCTGCTACAAGCAGCTGGAAACAGTCCCAGACTTCCCCCTCCATCTCTCCTGCACTCTGCTCCACGGACTTGAGGAGGTTGTCGATCTCACAATCTGGGACCTTCACAGACAAGAGGTAATTATTTCTGTAGGACTTTTTTACAGTTTCTGTAACTCTTTTCTAAGCAAATTTTTTTTTTCTGGGGAAGAGAGTTTGGGGTGGGGAAATATGTATATCTAATATTAAGGGGGAGCATGAAGCAGCACTCAAAGCCACCTCTGCAAATGCACTACAGGAAAGTGTCTGCACAAGGCTTTCTTGGCGTGGACAACCAGTGAATGTCAGGGCCGCTTACGCTGCACTAGACCGGAGGGCAGAACTCAGGGCAGGGGCGAGGGGAGGCTCTGTGTGTTCTTTGGACCCATGCGAGTGGCAGGGTCTTCACCTAGAACCCTCCTTGGTACAAAAAGATTTTGTTTTGTTTCTAAAAAGAACAGGTTGATGCATTTGAGAGCTGGCATTGTATTTAAAAAGGAGTGACTGTTTCACCTACCTCCTCATTTTTTTTCCCAAGAAGAGATTTGCAAACGGCACCCACAATGTTTTATGGATGGACACTATGGGTTGCGCTCGATAATCTTTGCGCTAGCAGCTGAAGTGTGGCTGCTGACATGTTCACTAAACCCATCTCTGAAAGCAACGGTTGGGAAGTTGGTCTCTCTGTAGGCCTCAACTGGAAAATGAAGAGAATGAAAGGGTGTAAATCACGCAGATATAAACCCACTGCTTATACAATGCCACTGTCATGAGCTGATTGGCAATCAATAAACCAAGTGCCAGGAGCTGGGTTGGTCAGGAACCCGCTGTGGGCAGGTAAGACTTGCAACTCTTCTTTTGCATGCTATTGGCTTCGGATGGCCTGAGCAGCTTTCCTGTCAATTCTGGGGCAATGGACAGTTATGCCTATGTATCAGTTTAGATTGCTCCCAAATATCAGTAATTAAAAAACTAAAACAAATTTTAAAAAAAGAAAAAAAAAACTAACAATAACTAAGCTAATAGGAATTAATTTTTCTCATTGAGCCAAAAAGTTGAAGGTAGGCAGGTCCAGGCCTGGAGCGGCGCTCTGCAATGCCAGGGAGGACCAGGCTCCTTACCACTCTGTATCCTTAGTCTATCGGCTGTTGCCTCAACAGCACAAGAGAGCTGCTTCAGCTCCAGATGTCATACTTGAGCTCAAGGCAGAAACAATTTGGGAAGAGGAAAGGAGGGGTTCTTAATGTCAGTTTGTTTAGCCAGGGAACAGTAACAGCTACATCCTGGGACACAAATTTGGTTCTGAAACAAGGGAAATGAATGTTAAACCCAGGATCATTTTGGTCTTCTCTAAGCCTACTCAGGCAGGATGTTGGCAATGCCAAACCCTTTCCTCCTAACCACCAGGTTCCAGAGGAACTTCTCACCAGAAAGTAGCTAGACCATAAAGCAGGATATTTAAATGCAAATATCAAATCCTGGAAGAGCCCAGCTCCCAAAGACCTTGAAGCCACAGTCACTCTCATCTAGAGACTAAAGAACCAAGGAAATAAATGTTGGCTTCTCATGAAAATTAAACTAAATCTGCAAGAAGAACTAGTACTCCCTCCTGAGAGCTGTCTCGGGAAACAGAGAAAAAGGTACACCATCTCCAACACTGTACCTGGGACCAGAGGTCTTCTGTCATCATGGAACACACGGTGACCCTAGTACAAAAGTTATGTGGAAAAAGTCTGTAAGAGTAAATAACAAATTGTTAACAGCGGTCACTCCTGGAGAGAGGAAGGGAGTTGGCAGACACGAGAAGGGGAGACACAGGAGACCTTTGTATCTGAAGAAAAGGGTGGCTATCCCACAGTTGACTTCTGAAGCTAATAGTATCTGCAGTGGCAAAGTAGGGGCTCACAACGACATGTGAAAAATGTTGGACTGGATTTTTTGAAAGGCGCTCGCCATGTGTAAGGCATGTTAGAAGCTATGAAGTAAACAGGGATGCTGTCCTTGAGAAGTGATGAGTCATGAATGCAATTACTGTTGACACACAGTAGAAAGTGGTTGAAAAAAGAGGCTTAGGTGAAGTGTCATGAATGAAAAGACAACTACGTCCCTCTGCAGAGGATGGAGGAGGAGAGAGCATCATGCAAAAGATGGCGAAATATGACACATTTAAACATACTTGCACATTTCTACTTCTTCTTTAAGATCCAGCTCTCGGGTCACCTCCGTAGTGAAGGATGCCCTGATTCTCCAAGAGTTCAACTGCTTGGACACCTGACCTTTGTTCCTACCTCACGCTAGCATTTTCCTGATTGGAAATCTTCATCCGTTAGACTCCGAATGAAAAGACAGAATGCACTTCACATACCCTGGTTCACACAGAGACAGCCACTAGCACCAAGCATCCATCCCATCCATCCATCCATCCATCCATCCATCCATCCATCCATCCATCCATCCATCCGGCGTTTCCAGTTCTGTGCTAGGTGTGGGGGAGGCATGCGAAGCTGAATCAAATGTATCTACCACCAAGGACAGTAACTCCAAAACCAGTGATGGTGCCTGACAGAAACCACGCACAGGGCTTGGGGAACCAAAGGGACCAGAACCCGAGATGAGTAAGGCTTCTCCAAAGACTTGGAATCTAAGTTCTTTTAGAAGGTGGGGAGAAGAATACGGCAGGAGGAGACTATCATGTGGAGGCAACAGCATCACCCCCTTCAGAACTATGAACTGGCATTCAAAATAATTTAATTGACCCAAATTATGATCAAGGTGGGGTCTAGGGGACTTAACTCTCATCTAAGTGCTTCTCTCTCATAGTAACATTTTTAAAAATAAATCCAAGATTAAGACCCCATGATTATAGGAGAAAGCTGGTTAAGAAATTTATCCTAGAATCAAACGACCTGCCCACCAACTTAAAAAAAATATGTTTATTGATTTTAGAGAGAGGAGGAGAAACAGCGACTGTTTGCCTCCCATACACACCCCAACTTGGGGTCCAACTCGTAACGTTTCGGTGTATGGGATGATGCTGCAACCAAATGAGCTACCGGACAAGGGCTGGTGACCAACTTATTTGCTGATCACTTCCCAACCAGAATTTTACTGCCCTGAGCAAAAGCAGAGTCACCAATCATCCAATAAATTCACAAATAAACTATGATGGACTGACATCCAGGCCCTCCAACTTTCAAGCACAAGAGCTGTGTGAGCCTCCTCTCTTCCTATCAGCTGAGGTGCTTGCTTTATTTATGGCTTTGCTTGGTAAACAAGAAACTCCCTTCCTCTCTTTGCATGACTGTCTTGTAATATCCAATTGTCATCTAAGCAACTTTTGCTTGAGCTCTACTTGCCCCAGAGAAGATGGCAGGAGCCAAGGCTAGGTCAACATGACCCTATCATAATCATGCTTTTCAGAGGGGCTGGTGGATACAATGCCCAAGGGCTTATTCCAAGTCCCGGAGGCATCTGCTAATGCAACCAGCCTGGTCAGGAAACACCCTCGGCAGAGATGTAATGATAATGCCCAACATTTTCTGTTGCGGAAATCTCACCTAATCCTGAGGTACATGCTTGGCTTCCCAAAAAGACAGGTGAGGAAACTGAGATTTTGGTTGAGCAAATTGCCTTGGCTTGCGTAAAAGTTGAAATTTGAGTCCAGGGTTAAATCCGGCTCCGAAACCCAGTCTTTGTTACTCAAAGCTGCCTCTCTTAATAACCCACAAACCCCTCAAGCACAGAGAAGGGGAGATGCTAGTGTGAAGAAAATACTTATTTTTTTCAGGCAAGAAAAATCACCTCTATAATCCAATTGCATTTGCTTTAGAAGACTGTGAGGAAAATAGTTGACACCTCAGCACCAAGAGCTCCATTCCACCCATGCGCGCACATGGCCCTGGTGACGGTCCTGCACAGTCATTGTGTGTATCAAGACATGGCAAGGAAGGGCCCCCTCTCAGAGGTCATTAAGCACACAAGGAATGCTCATTAACTCTTATAAGCTCTGCCTTATGTGCCTTTTCCTTTCCCTGCAAGAAGTCTGACTGACACACCGCTCCCAACGTTTGTAACTTTCTGTCACGTGTATGCCAGGAACCAGCTCTAGAGGGACACGATGCTGGGAAACGAATAGGTTCTTCTACTAAGACCCAACTCCCAGGACCTCAGACTATGAGACGCAAGCGCGCTGTCAGGGGGCTGATACACTATGCTGGAACCTCTGGAAATTGAGGCTCGAACGGTCATTTTCTCAGAACTCCAGCTGACTAGGATGCACCAAACTGAGTGACAATCCCAGCTCTGGAGAGGTCCCAAGAATCATTCAACCAAGGATGCATCCCAGGAGATCCCATAGGAATAAGGAGATGGAAGACTCAGAAATCTTTTAAAAGTCCCTACATCTCAATGAACTGACCCTACGTGCGTTTTCTATAGCCTGCTCATCATTTAAAAAACCTGGACTTAGAAAGTGACATTTCACACTTATTTCATCACTACCCATTGTTTGAGTATGAGTGGTCACCAATGCTCGCCAGCAACGAAGTCTTCAGGTCTTATCTCTGAATGGATAAGATGTGAACTAATATTCTGGAGCTCAAGCACCACAGATTGCAAAGCCAAACCAAGTCATTATGCAGGAATTTAAATGGCTGAGAAAATAGGTTTGATGCAAAAGGAATAATAAATATATTTCTGCACAAGTTATTTATGCACATGTACTATTCATGCACTTCTGAAGAGCTGTTTTCCAGCAAGGTTATTTACAACTTTCCCTATTTGAGACAGAGAGGCTGCCCTCCAAATTTCTTTGGAGCTTTGGGCAAACTTCTGTTTTACTTGCTGATCTTACTATGCTTCTGTTAAGGCTAAAAGAAAAAAAAACTATAGCATGTTCTAAAGATAGCCTATATCCCTTCTCACATCACTGAAGGTAAAGTGTGGACTTAATTTAACAAGAACAACAAAAAAATGCAAAAAGCATGGGGAAATAGGATGGTTTATTAATAGGAGTGAGAGAGAGGGTAACAGCTTCTAAGATTCTGTGAACCAGGAGTGTGTGATTTTAGTTTACTATCTGGGCTGTTAAAAGGGGAATACCCTATCTCTTTTCTATTTATCTAATAGACTTTTTAATGGTTTTTGTGAATGAAAGCTACCCTGAAAATAGCGAGAAAGTAAAAACAAGCAAACATGATGAGTTCAAGATAAACATTACCTTTTTAACTCTTATGAAGTATAAAATAAACTTTTTGATTTCTAAAAAAAAAAAAAAAAAAAACGCTTGAAAGTTTTTACACTTAAGGTCTCATGTCCCAAGTAAGAATACAAGTCCCCCAAAGCAGGTCTTACCTATAGTAACCATTGATCTTTGGGAAAATAGAAAATAGAAATGAACATAAACTATTTTTTTAAACTGGTTTTCTTGTATTTATTAAAATTAAACTGCACTCTATTTCCTAACATATAAATTATAGTGACAAGTCCTGGCTGGTGTGGCTCAGTGGACTGAGTGCTGGCCTGGGAGCCAAAGGGTTGCTGGTTCAATTCCCAGACAGAGCATATGCCTGGGTTGCAGGCCAGGTCCCCAGTAGGGGGTGCGTGAGAGGCAACCACAGAGTGATGTTTCTCTCCCCTTCTCCTCTTTTCCTCTCTAAAAATAAATACAATCTTTTAAAAATAAAATACTGTGACAAGTTAATGTTGCACACTCCAACCTAATTCTATGCCAGTTGTTTTTATCACAAATCTTAACGTGATTTGCCATATAAACATTTTAGTGAGGCAAAGGTCGTTGTATGTGAATCAAACTGATTTTCAAAAGGATGCATCGACAGGTTCACATTTCCACATCTATAGAACTTTATTAACAATAAAACACATCAGCATATTTTATATATGGGCAAGGACATTCCTATAATAATAAATGGCACAATATCATCTAACTGTTGAACTTTATCAAGATGAGGTTTTAAAAAATAATACACTAATATTCCATACAACTATTTGAAGAATTAAATAAACAAAATAACACACAACAGCAGTTTAAAAATATAAAGCTCATTGTTTACTATTTATCATAAGCTAGAATCATTCAAATACAACAACTTCTATTTTTAAAAGAAGATACTACACGCATCCTACAAACCAAGCAAATGATTTGGCTGGGAAAGGCTGCGGCAGCAACAGCTGGCTCCTGCCCTAGCACTCCAGTTCCTTTTCTCAAAGGGCAGGGGGTTTAGGCGGCCACTTGCCAGTCCAGTGTACAGCTATATATACAGCGATCACATAATTAATCCTCCAAATTAGGACCACTTGAGAGTGAGAAGATGCCCTCTTAAGCTGAGAAAGTGAAATAACCAAGGCTGTTCTGAGCAAGCTCAGGATACATGTCAATCTGGTTACATAAAGTATCAGATGCATTATCAGTAATTGCTTTTGTGCTTTGGGGGGGCAATACAGACTACTTGAAAAAAATTAAGGAACCTTGTATTTTTCTACAATTGGATTTTTTGGACTCCACTTTTACTGTTAGGAGAGGTTTCACTGGAAATATGAGTGACTGTTGTTTTAACGGGTTGAAAATCACAAACAATCTCAAAGGCATGGCATACATCTTATAGACTCAAAAAAGGGGCTAGATTAGTATTTTTTTCTAGTAAACAAAGATTTTCATTTTTACTGAATATAATACATTTGTCTTTACTTTTAAATTTCTAAAGTCTATCTTTAACACAGAAAATATATTTTTATCTTAATATCAGCTTATATAAACACATAAAAATGGATTATCTGGCCATAACTAGCTTATTCAAATATAATAGAAATAATTTAATAAACTTCTTTTTCAGTAACTTCCAAGCCCAAGTTCACATTCATTCAAAAATTTAGACACCCTAACAGGGTTTGATTTTCAATCTTTAAGGCAGAGTGCAAAGGTGAGTGTGTCCCCAAAACACACCGGCAGCTGTTCAATCCCAGCTCACAGGAATGAAGGGAAAGAAAAAAAGCAGGGTTTCATGAAAGATGGTGTTAAGTTTTTAAAAATAATATTCCAATTCCCCTTCTTGGATGATGAGATTTAAGGCTACCATTGAATTGTTACCAATTATTGAGAATTAGGTAACAAAGACACTTGAATCTTACAGATTTGGAGAAACAAAAATAAAAACAAAAAGTGAAATTTTGATGTTGGATCAAAAGTGACACATCCATATTCAGAAACCAAGTATAAGTAACACAAAAATTAAAATGTAATTTTAATAAACTGATATTTAACATCTGATCTAATCATTTAAAATCAGCATGCATCATAGCTTAACTCAGTTAAAAATTATTAAAAGAACATAGTATAGGTCTCTAGGAAATTAATATGAAAGAGAGAAGGGATCTAGTATGAGTTTACATTTCTTATAAGTACATTCTAATTTTAATTAATTTCCAAATCAGGCAATTACATTATTTATTGTTTTATTGTTTTCTGTACTCCATGCTGTTGTTCTACTCCACGGGGTGTGACACAGGTACTTTTTAAATCAACAGTAAAACTCTAGGCAGGGAAGGAGACTGAATGAGGGCAAACAAAAAATAGAAGGCACAATTAGCAAAAACAAAAATGTATGTTTTATTATCAAAGACAATGAAGTAAATCAGAAAATACAGATAAATACAAAAGAAGTTATAAAGCATAATAAATTTTTTTCCAGAAATGGAAAAATGTCCCTGAATAGTTTTAGGTGTTATCTTTTAGTAGTAGTCAGTGTCTAATAATAAACAATCAATTTTATATGGTCTATTTAACTGTATTAAATGATTTTTAAGTTTAAAAGACGAGATAATTCTGAGTGTTTTTAATGGTGGCACTCAAAAGCAAAGACATAACGGAAAAGAAAAATAAATGAGACACAAAATGATTTGCTTATGAATGTAGATTCCAGTTGTGCCAATGGCGACACACACATTCTCACAACACACAACACACCCCAGACCCCTACACTCCACAGACACATTTCCATAATTTGAAAACATATTTTGCATATCAGGATATAATTTTTACAAGTTAATCCTATAATCACAAAGCTAGAGATAATAGCACAAGTTTTTATTCACTAAATTTAACAAACTAAATATCTAAAAATTATTACAATGATACAGAAAAGATACTTTTATTGGCTTTTTAAAAGACAAATGCAAATGAGAATCTTATTCAAAAAAGTAATTTTTAAAAATGTCTTCAATGAAATAAATATAATATGTAATACAACCGTTTCCTGTAAGACTCTCTAAGGTGGGCAATGCTAAAAGCCAAGCTTCTCATTTGAGGATCCCGAAAACTGGCATGTCCCTTAAAAAATTTTTTTCTTATAAAGGATATGTGAAATACACACCTTTTCTTAAAATTTGTCCTAAAACAAACCATCTTTAACACCCAAATGTTCTCTATATATTAAGTTCACTTATTTTAAAATTAATGTGAAGATATCTAGACACAATTTCTAAGAAAACAATGCAGAAAGTAATTTACGCATGGTTATTTACAGAAAGAGCTTTGCTAAATAATGATGTAAAATCATATTCCAAAATCTGACATAGCTTTTCTAATAATCAGCACTGCAGTTTCCAAAAAACTTTGTAACAAAGGATATTCCATGTGTAGTTACCAGATGAATCTAAGAGCCAGAAAACTAAAGCATTTGACATGGTTAATAATTTCAATTTTATTATACTAAACGTCAGGTCAGGAGTCAATGGCATTTACATGCTAGCAGACTGTTTACCACTCAACTCTTTCAATTATATCAAACACTGATTAACCAAATGTGAATGGACTTTACAGCTACAAATTCATGGTGTCTTTCAAGTATATGCAAATCTTTTAAAGGGACACATATGCAAACGCACAAAACAAATGAAATATAAATATTTAAGAGAATGAACAGAAATGGTTTTTAGTCATAAACCACTCTGCCATTCAATTTTGAAGCTCTATCTTTTCTTAACTAATTTGTCTTCTGTTATTAGTAGTCTTCTATCCTATTAAAGTTGTAGGTTTACAAGATGATCTGGAAATTTCACATTGGTGTAAGAAAGGAATGTCTGGTTGATGTAGTCTAGAGACAAAGAAAGAGTTAGTCTTAAAATGTATTAAGTTGCATTTATCTAAATGATAATACAATGAAACCCCATTTTACAGCTGTATTAGATCAAGTATACAATGTTATTTTGATAAAAAAAATAACAGAGTAGCATAGACCAGAATATATTCTAAAGTTTAGGAGACCATCTAGAAAATAATTGAGTTTACATAAAAGTCATATAAGTTAAAAATAAAATGTAAGCAACCAAATCACAAACTATACAATTTTTTAAAAGAATACACCTAGTATATAGCAACCTTGAGACACTCTGTACTAGTAGATACATCCAGAAGTGTTTTAGGAGGTCTTTTGCTGTTCAAATACTTTAAAGGTCCAATCATTTATAGAAACGAAGTGTATGGTACTTGCTTTAACAACTATGATACAGGGTAGGGATATGAGGTCTCTTTGTGTGAAGATACCACTAGCTGCACAATGAATGAATGATCTGACTACACAGCCTCCAGAAACGCACTGGGTAACTCAAGACCACCTCTGCTGATTTCTTTGCGTTTCCCTTTACTCACGTTGTAGCCTTCATTGTTGATACAAACTGTCACACATTGAGAAAACAGTAACAGAGCTCCTATTTTTCACACAACTTTCATTCCTTGATCCAGTTTGTCAACATCAGTGCACGGCAAAATGCTTTCCCATCACAGATTCACTTTTCGTCCCTTTAACTAGATGTCTATGTGGATGTCACGTCCTTTTATGCAAAAATGCTCATACCTTCTGTGTAAGTGTTTTGTCATATTTTGTTTTTAAAGCCTTCAAAGTTTGTGCTTGTGGTTACTTTGTATGTATCATGTAGTCAAAGTTTCAGTTTACTCATATATTTAAAAAACTAAACTTTATGAAATTTCATTTTATAAATCTAAGTTATCTTTAACAGTTCACAACTAATTAAATTTCAATAAGCTGTTTGCAGCATAAAATGTTAAATTTGCTAAATCTGAGTAAATGACATGACCACACATTAAGCATTTAATATGTATCTGGGGAATTTGAATAAAGGGAATAAAAAGAGTTAATCTATTAATATATCTTACCTCTACAATAAGAAGAAATATCTTGTTCTATGAGCAGCTGCCATACTTTCAGACATGTTTCTGACCTTTAGGTAATTAACAAATCCTCTGAAGAAAAGGAGCAGGCCTGAAAAGGTTGAAATAATACAGCTATATTTTGTTCTTAGACAGTAAGGGGTCATGATATATTTAAAGTAGACAATTATAAACACGATCTTCTTGGCTTAAGAAATTTATCTGTAGAATTCCATTTATTCCATAGTATATTTTACACTCTAATGATAACTCCATCATGGGGAAATATAAAAATTTACTGCCATCTAAAAATTATTTCAAATTACTAATCCTAGATATATCTAAAGTAAAAATTAAAGCAAACCCAGCCATGAAAATTCAGAATTACACAAAAATATACATTAAATAATTTCTTTAAATAGCAAAGTTACCTAATGCACTTAAACTGTTTCAACTCCTAGAAATCCCATTTTAACAAATTTTCAATTAATGTATCTACTAAGCAAACTAAGTTTACTGTTATAAAATAGTGTTCAAGAGAGAATGTACACAAATTAATGCTAACAATTGTGGGATAAAACTAATAAGCCTGTCTGGCAATATCAAGTGCCTGTCATCGGTAAAATCTATACTTGAACATATGTGCATTCCATAAATAATTTTAATTATTAGTTCGTATTTTCAAGTAATAAAAGACTAATTTATAATAAACATTAAGAAGAATCAAGAAAGAAGACTTGGAAAGTGGCCACTCTAGTAATTTCTTAAATGATTTGAGATATATCTCATATCTATCTCAGTGTTCTCCTCAGTACAACAGTATTTGAAAATAATAGCCATTTATATCACAGGTATCTTTATTAATGATTAAGTATAGAAAGCAATAACATTATTAGTAGACTAAAGTCTTTGATATATTTAAGCATACAATTCTAAGGAAAACATTGATTAACTCCAGTAAAGTTTTAACCAAGTAATTGTGGGTGCAAAAACAAAACCAGAAGATACGTATGCATGCAACTTCCCTCACAAGGAGGAAGACTTTGCCAGTTTAAAATGCAAAGTCCCAAACTAAATTTGTACCCCAACTCCAAGTAATCAAAGCACTAAAAAGAGGAAAGATAGAAGAGCTATATAAACAATGACTTAAACGAGTGGCATAAATTCCAGCTAAATCGGACCCCATCTGCTTCCCAAATCCTAACGCCTTCCTTCTGTGAGTCTCTCTCTGAATCCCACCCTGCGTCCTTGCAGGTGCTGTGCAAAGATAATGGACGTTGTGACCCAAATGTAAAAGTATTCTTGTATCATGTAAACCAAAATTACTTGCGAAATCCCTTCTTTTGTTTATGAAGCTGCTGTTTCTAAGACATACTTTGTTCTGCTTAGGCATTTTCCAAAATAAGCCAATTCATACCTAGAGACCAATCACTCAGCAGCTATTATTTCTGAATTGTATAATGTGCTCAACATCCTTGCGTATATGTGAGAGTCACGTTTTTACCATGCATTAAGTTTTCACATTCCCCAAAGTACTAGGCAGCGGCTCTGATAAGGAACTAGGGTTGCCCTCCGCATTCCACTCTGCCCCACAGCTGCCTCCTCAAGCTTCCTCCAGCTCTTAATATATAGATAAGCAAATATACTCAATTAATATGCTTAACTACTTAATAAACTTTATCTGTTTTTAAGAAACTCAATTTGAAAATGCAGAATTCAGACAGAATATAATTAACAATATAAAAAACTGGCCGAACCCAATATGAGTCTTACTCCCCAGAGAAGAGAGTAACTTCACTATGATTATTTGAGAAAGAATCCAGGATCTTTAGTGACCTTAACTGGTGACCCTAACTGACCACTATGAATTTGTGTCTCAAAAGATCCTAAAGATCCAGTAGCAGGACTAAGTAAAAACTCAGGAGAAGACTGCCACCTACTGAAATGCTATTATTTGCTGGTACAATTATTCTACTAGAAAAATGTGGGCTTTCAAACCTAAGTAGAAACAAAATGTATACTTCATGTCAGTAAAGAAATTTGAAATGTGGGTTAAACGTATAATGAGATTTTAAGATTAACTATCATACATCTAAAGTAAAAAAACACAAGGGGACAAAAATTGGACATCCAAAATTCTTCAATATTAATAAAAAGAAATTCCTTGTAAGAAGGCCACGACAGAAACACAGTGATCATCAGGCACGAAACCTTTCCTCATGCCCAGCAGACCAATGACTGATGCAGGGCGCATTTCAAAGGTGTAAAGAATGTTTCCAAGATCCAAAAATAACAGAATGGGGAGAACTTCAGACCATCCTACTCTCAACATTTTTGAAAATCATTAAAAGAAACTATGTATGTGTATTTTCAAGATAAATAACAAAGACAATTATTTTTTAATCATACTATGATTTTCTGGTTTTCTTGTATTTGATTCTCATTAAACCAGTGACTGTTTAAATTAAATGGCTCTGAATTTTCAACCTAAGAAATCTGGTGTACTATGCAGAATTATTTGAATAGCTGAGATGATGATATAATTGTTTGGATATAAGAATTTTACAGTACAATATTTATTTTCACTAAGTTGTAACACAATGTATTTACATCTTATAATTTTAGGAAATACCAAAGTTAAACTAAATGCAAATTAATCAAAGTGAAATACATTAAGAATAAACTCACCAAGGACAAGAAATATCCACCAAAGCCAATATTGTCCATTGAAATATCCAGTAAAATAATCAGAAAACTATGGAATGAACATAAATATATTAATCATATATCACTGTATCTAAATTAAAAAATTTGAGATTAGCATCAGTTTCAGAATAATTTACCTCAAATAATCTTTGGCACTTAAAAACAGCACAAAAAGAAAAACAAAGGAAAAAAATATTTCATGATACACATATAAAACTATTTGAGGGGAAAAAAAAACTTTGATATATAACATATAAAATATTTTGGGAACAAAAGTCTGTTTCCATCTGCCTGTAAGAAAAAAGGGTAATTGCTGTATCTGTAAATCCCACCTTTTCTCATTAAAGAGTTCACATGTGAGTTCCCTTTTCATAATCTCTCAAAGCTACAATCCCAAATACACTACAGCTACCTGAGATATTAACACCAAAGCCACATTAGTTTGATCTTAGCAGGTGGATATGTTCAGCTGACCTCCAAAAAGAAGAGCTGCTGACCTTCTGTGCACCCCCTACTGTTAATCACTGCCAAGAATACCAGGCACATAAAGACCCCAACTCATTAGAGTCTTTTTATTTTCAAACTGATGCTCCAGCATTCAGTTCCCGGCAGTGAGCTGCGAACAGCTAAAAGAGCCTTGACGCGGCATTTCACCAGTTGTTCTCAGTGGCCTGGCCGCGCTAGGCAGCTTCATGTTCTCCGTGAAACAAGGACAGGAACAAGCACAGGGAAGGCAGGGTTCGCTGCTACTGGGCACAGGCACTTTTCCTTCATTAGGCTCTGGTCATCGAGATTCACTATTTCAAATTTTTTTAAAAAATCAATCTAATTTTCTTCAGAGCTACTTCAGATGATTCTTCCCCATCACCTGAACAATGCTTTTTACACTAGAAAATCTACTCTAAAACTACTAAAAATTGGCTTGTTTTATCCACTGTTTCCATTGGTCTCCAAACTGAATCTGATTTAACTAAAAGTGATTTTGTTCAATGCAGATTTGTCCTCAGATCTGAAATGAATTAAAAGTATCCATTTCCAACTTTATAGGTAATTACCTCCAACTATTTATTGGTAATTTCCGTAAAAACCTAAAAATCCTACAGCTTTTGTAGTAACAAAAATGCTTATGAATTCTAAATAATGATACTATTGAGGAAATATATCTACTAAAGATTATCTAAATCTGTTTTTTAAAGCCTTTTAAATATTTTAACAGGAAGTATTTATAATTTATAAATTAACCAAGATATAAATTCTTAGAGTTTTAGAAATTTCAAAGCTTAAAAATTTCCTAGTACATTAAAGATGCAAATCGTTCATACACCAACACCTGTAAAATATGTACAATGAAGGGAGAACTAGAAAATTGGGAAAATATAGCCTGTAAAGTAGAATTGAACTATACTACTTTAACGCAAGAGATTAATAATTAGAAATAAAAGGTTCTCATATAGGTTTTATAGACTATAAAACAAAAAGACATAAAGAGCCAAAGCAATACATTTTTAATTTTTTAATTTTAAAACATATTTAATACATAATGTTACATGGTAAGAGACAACAATGTAACATTATATATTAAATGTTTTAAAATTAAAGAGTTAAAAATGCATTGCTTTGGCTCTTCATTCTTCACCCAATATATTTACCTAAAGTTATTCTTTATTTACGTCCAAATAACGAATATAATTACCTTCCTCTTGAAGTCAGAAAGACTCATTATGTAAAAAAGATAAATAAACTTCTACTCACTGAGTTATCAAAAATGTTTTCAAATTCTAAAAATCATAGGGTTGAGTCAAGTTGTTGTTTAAATAAAAGAAATAAGTGAATCAATCAGAAATCAAAGTTTGGAAAAATAAATGAACAAGAGCTTATCTGATTTTATTTTATTAATATAATACCAGTATTTTATTGTTTACATCCTGTCAATTTTCAAAAAGACTTGTTTTTAATAAAACACATATGCATTACAAAAATAAAAATAAAAACATCAAAGCCGTTGGCACAAATAACATCAGAATCTTGGGCTAAAGATAGACTAATCTGAGGTTCATGGCAACTTAGAAACACAAAAGAGAGCAGCAATATGATTTATGAATTACTTATTTTCTAATAAAGGAAACAGCCAGGCATTCAGGAGGAAACCTTTCACTCAGCACTGACCTCCATGGAAAATTTATTGCTTGGAGCATTATAATAAAAGTCAAAATACAGAGGCAGTACAGAATTAGGAGAACAGGCACTGAATTGAGAACAAGCTAGAAAACACAGTACTCACAACCTCACTCAACCACATCAAAATTACAAATGAAAGGCAGAACAACCATTGTTCAGAACCACCTGAAATCAAGCAGAATCCTACAATTAAGGATATAAAAAAGAAGCCACAGCAAGATTGGTAGGAGTGGTGGAGAGAGGAGCAGGCTGGTTCTACACCTTCTGAGATACCGGAAGGGATATCTCAGCTAGAGAAGTCCCTGCTGAGGAGTGAGGGGTCCCGGGTCCCCCAGCCCAGGGTTCCAGTGCCAGAAAGAGAAGTCCCCATAAATTCTGGCTGTAAAAAACCAGTGGGGACTGAGGGTGAGGGAAACAGAGGGCATCTAGAATACCAGGCAGTTCCTCTTAAGGAGCCCACACACAGATCTACTTGGTCTCACTCCTTCTGAGCTCCAGCACTGGGGTAGCAGCTCAAAAGGCACCAGGAACATAGGGGAAAACTTAACTGTCTGGCATTAGGATGAGGGCTGGAGGGGCAGCTTTCTCCCAGAAAGAAGTGATAGCAGAGGCCACTGTTCCTTTCCTGAGCCTTTCTCGCATGGAGCTGGCAGCAGGGTGCCATATCTAAGCCTCCATCAACCTGGCTATTCACCTTTATCTTGGTCATTCCTTCAGACTCGGCCCCCACCCAACTTGTAGGTCCACCCAACTGTTTCCAGTGGCTTTTCCATAAAAATGCTCTATCTTGGCTCATACTTCAGATTTTCCTAAAATCCTTCAAATAAGCAGCATCTGGCCTCAGCATGCCCTACACCTCTTGCTAAGTGTCCCTAGGCCTGGCACTAGTGGTAGCAGGCTTTGGTTCACAGCCTGAACCCTTTTGTGTAACTACAAGCCCAGCACAAGTAGCAACTCGCTTAGTAGCTCATGTTGGGCAGTTCTGGGTAGAACACAAGCAGTGGTTGACCTTGGCCTACACCTCCCCATGGACAGGTTCAGACTACACTGAAGCACCACCCAAACACCCCAAGAAGCGACACACTCAAGGGGCATATTTAGTGGGCACCAGAGTCCCAATGAAGTCATTCCTGTTCTGTGGGGTGGGCCCTACATGGCTGATCCTCAATGATAGTCTCAGCCAGTTGTTGCAGCTGATCAACCCGGGGGGTGCCAAAAGCAAACAAGGCTCAACTACAAGAGGATGGCGTACACAGCCCACACTGGGGCGAAGAGGGGAACCTGGAGTGCCCAGCTTGGGTGAACAGAGAGGCTGTGCCACTGGACCCCACAGGACACCTACTTACTACATTAGACCACTCTACCAAGCCTGGGAGATGCTGCAGTTCTACCTAATACATCAGACACACACACAGGGAGGCTGCCAAAATGAGGAGACAAAGAAATATGTCCAAAGTGGAAGAGCAAAACAAAACAAAACGAAGACAAGCAATGTATTAGATGCAGAGTTCGAAACACTTGATGTAAAGATGCTCAATCAACTTAGGCAAAGAGTAGATGAACCTGGAGCTTCATCAACATAGGAAAAAAAGGACATGGAAACCATAAAAGAACCAGTCAAAAATGAAGGATATGCTAACTGAAATGGAGAATAATTTACAGGGAATCAACAGTAGAGTAGATGTAGCTGAGAATTAAAACAGAAACTTGGAATATATGGAAAGAAAAAATACCCAATCAGAACCAAAAAAAAAATCCAAAATAATGAGGATAGTGTAAGGAGCCTCTGGGACAACTTTAGGGGTACCAACATTCACATCATGGGGATGCCAAAAGGAGAAGAGAGAGCAAGGAACTGAAAACCTATGTGAAAAAGAATGACAGAAACTTCCCTAACCGGGTGAAGAAGTACACATACAAGTCCAGGAAGCACAGAAAGTTCCAAGTAAGACTGACCCAAAGAGGCCCACTCCAAAAT
The DNA here is from genome assembly GCF_021234165.1 of Pteronotus mesoamericanus. Lineage (NCBI taxonomy): Eukaryota > Metazoa > Chordata > Mammalia > Chiroptera > Mormoopidae > Pteronotus > Pteronotus mesoamericanus. The sequence goes on along the minus strand of NW_026555285.1, from coordinate 33,459,935 downwards.
ACATCATAATTAAAATGCAAAGGTTAAAGACCTAAATACAAGATCTAAAACAATATATTACATAGAAGAAAACACAGGTACTAAACTTAATGGACCTTGGTCAAATCTTATGAATTTGACCCCAAAGACAAGGGGAAGTAAAGGCAAAAAATAAATGAATGGGATTGTATCAAACTAAAAAGCTTCTGCACAGCAAAAGAAACTTACAACAAAACAAAAAGACAACCAACCTAATGAGAGATGATACCTGTAAAAAACAGCTCCAACAAGGGGTAAATATCCAAACTATATAAAGAACTCATACAACACAACACCAAACAAGCAATCCAATTAAAAAAATGGGCAGAGGACCTGAACAGACACCTCTCCCAAGAAGACTTACAAATGGCCAACAGATATATGAAAAGATGTTCAACTACACTAGCTATTAGGGAAATGCACATCAAAACAACAATATACCACACCACCTCACACCTATTAGAATGCCTATTACCAACAAGACAAGTAATAACAAGTGTTGCAGAGGTTGTAGAGAAAAAGGAACTCTCACTCACGGCTGGTGGGAATGTAAACCGGTAGAGACAACAATGGAAAACAGTATGGCAGTTCCTCAAAAAAACTAGGACTAGAGTTACCGTATGATTCACCTATCCTTCTTCTGGGTATCTACCCAAAAAATGTGAAACCATTTATTTGCAGATAATGAAACCCTATGTTCACTGCAGCATCATTTATGGTCCTTTGATAGAGGATGTGGCACATATACACAATGGAATACACTTGGCCATAAGAAAAGATGAAACACTGTCATTTGCAACCACATGGATGGATCCTGAGAATATCATGCCAAGTGAAATTAATTCAGAAAAAGCTAAGAACCATGATTTCACTCACATGTAGGATATAAAGCTGAAACTCACAGACACAGACCACAGTCTGATAGTTACCAGAAGGAAGGGGGTAAGGTACTAAAGGGTAAACAGGGCCGAATATACGGTGACGGAAGACGATCTGACTTTGGATGGAGAATACGCAATGCCTTACAGATCATGAATGATAGAAATGTGTATTTGAAATCTATATGATCTTATTAACCAATGTCATCCCAACAAATTTAATTTAAAAAAAGAAATACATTAAATCCATAGTTTAAAATACTTTTGTAATGAGTAATGTTTTAATCAATTAAATAATGTAGGTGCATAGCTGAAGTGTCTGAAGCATTTAAGAGCAGCTGACATATTAGGTTTGTGATTCTACTGAAAATTTGAGGAGAATGTGACTTTTTCAATCAGAAATCAATGTGTAAATAAATATGACTAATAAAAAGTATATATTTTATTAATTGTACATTATAGCACTGAAATGTGTGTTGGTAACTTTTTAAAAGACTAAAACAATGAAGGCACTTTTAAGCATTCTCCTAGGCCTTATCTTAAGGAAATTAGAGGGAAAAAAGCTTTATAAAATAAAGCCAAAAAGAGTCCTTCAAAAGGCAAAGGTAAAGAGCCTGGGGGAGATTATGCTAACTAGAAAAATTCTTGAGATGGGAAGAAAAATAGGATTTCTCCTGTTGTCTCCCTGTACAACCTTGTACATAAGAGGTAGACAGAAGGTGACATCCAGGAACAGTAAGAAAATGGGGACGCTTTGAAGGAACAGAAAAGGGGAAAGATGACTTCTGATTCCCACTTCAAAGGCCTACATCACTTTTGAGCTCTTATGTTAAAGTCCACAATAATTTTACTAACCAACAGAAATTTTTATGTTTAACTGATTTAGAAAAGCCTGCCTTATATAACAATAGTGGTAGCTATGATTTACTGAGCACATAATACATGTATCCTGCAACCAGACATGGCATCTTAATTGCATTATTTCTATACCTCACAAAAATCTTGAAAGGCAGCTATTATCAGCTTATTATGAAGATACTAATGCTCAGAGGAACTTAAAAACAAAGAACATTCATATAAAAAAAAAAAGACCCAAACAAGTTCTTCTGCTTTCAAAACTCCTTCCATATACAGTAGTCCCCTCTTATCATCAGGGAATATGCGTAAAACTGTGGCTAGTACTGAGCCCTATACACAGGATCCAGCAGAAGGAACACCTGCTTGAGTGTGGCTGGCAGGTAATAATATAGATGTAATAATTTATAGTTTTAATTTGAACACCTCACCTAAAATGGCATATGATGTGCTTGAGTATGACAATGTTATATTATAGAATTACATGCTTATGATTTTGTAAAAAAAAAAAAAAAAAAAGGGGGGAGTCTGATTTGTGCTGGACCCTGTATACTACAGTTTTTCCTATACATACCGATGATAAAACTTAATTTATAAATTAGGTACAGTAAGGGGTAACAATAATAAAATAGAACAATTATAACAATAAAAGTTGTGTGAATGTGTGAGAAAGCTGTGTCTTTCCCACTCTCTCTCAAAATATCTGAAATTTTCTACTTAGTATTTTTGGACCACGGCTGACCGCACGTAACACAAACTGCAGAAAGCACAACAGTGGATAAGGGGGGGCTACTGTACTAACAAGCTCTCATATAAACACCGTTATAAGTGTTCACACAACAGAAAGCACTATAATAATCAAGTCTAGGAGTTAAAAAAAGTCTCAAAATAATTGAATTCATATGCATAAACATTCATGAACCCACAGAAAACCTCATATATTTTATTTTAAAGATAAAAGTGATAGAGGTTATCAAGGCATTCATCCCAGGCCCTGGGGGGTGTGGCTCATTGGACTGAATGCCAACCTGCAAACCAAAGTGTTGCTGGTTTGAGTCCCAGTGAAGGCATGTGCCTGAGTTGCGGGCCAGGTTCCCAGTAGGGGGCACTCGAGAGGCAGCCACACATTGATGTTTCTCTCTTTCTCCCTCCCCCTCTCTAAAAATAAATAAATAAAATATTAGGGAAAAAAAAAAAAAAGACACTCACCCTGACGATGAGGATCCATTTGATCAATGAAAGGCCAAATCCACAAATGGCACCATACCTTCCAGCTATGGTATTAGTGATACAGAAGGATAAACAAAATCCAAGCCAGTTGAAAATAAATGCCACTGAAAGCAAGAGAAACAGTTCTTTTTTAAAAGAAAACATACTTTGGAAACAGAGACTTTACAGTAATAATTCTTCATTGCCTAATGGTAGTAGCAGTTCCCTTTGTTAACTCTACCAATTAAGCCTTTTTTTATAGACAAGAGTTTACCTTTTGCCAATGTAATTTGCAAAATTTAGCAGACACTAACAAATGCATAAGTTCAGTTTCTTGTCAGTTTAATCAATAGGAATCAATCCCTTAAAGCTTATCACCAATGGGTGGAACACATTTTAAACCAGTTAAAAACCAGGTCACAATGTAGCTTCCATATGACCCCACTCAAGAAGCTCAGCCTGAGCGAGTCAACCAATCAGCCAATATTAAAAATGAGCCAAATGAATTACAAAAGAAAGTTCCGGAACAGATATACTTCACTGCCTCTTCCTCCTCTCTAACAGAATCTGTTTTTACCCCTCCCCAGGAACACCTCTACAGACTCTACAGGGAAGGTTGGATCCCACATTTAGCCCCAAAAGGTGGGTCCCAAGTAGTCCGGGGAAAATCACAGGAGGCCGGAATTCTTTTCCAATTTTTAAAAACAGTACTTCTAAAAAACATTCGTTGGTTCTTAAATGCACAGCAAAACACAGCAACCGGAGGGAGGATGGAATATAGGTTAGGTAACTAACAGTGGCTCTACAGTGACCACTGTTGAAGCTGGGTGATGGCTACACGGAAGAATTTATCACACTACTACCTACTTTTATGTAAATCAAAAGAAGAGACGGCCCCTCCTCTTCCTCTGGATGTTTGGGCATAATACCTAAAACTGCTGCCGAAATCTTGCTCTCAGCCTGAGGAATAAACCCTCACTCCAAGCTGGGGAGAGTGAAGAAAAGCTAAGGAAAGCAGAGCCACAACAGATACTTTCCGTGCCTCCAGGCTGCTCACCCGTGACTTCTTGTCTTGGGAGATAATCTCCTAACCATTTAAAACAGCTGAGTAACGGTTTTCTATTACTTGTAGCTGAAACCACTCTGACACAGGTCCTTGAGATAGGATCAAGAGCGCCCTACTTGTGTCCAAGATGTCAACATTATCAAAATAATCACAGTAATAACCATAAAACTTCTGAAGATCAATGTGAGCGCAGATTTGGTTCTGTGTAGTGCCCCTTCCCTACCTATCTCCAGGAGTCACAAAGTAAATTGCCCTAAGAAATTCTGATTTTTCAGAATTGTGAAGATAAAGAGGAAGCATATTAGGATAAGTTTAAATGAAAGAGCTATTTTTTTCAAACAATTTCCCTATTCTAATAATTTCTTCCTTTGTCATGCTTTCTGAAGTCTCAGTTTTCTTTGGGAAGCTGTATTTAAACATGGGAGTTTTGAAATATGAGCCCTGTATTTGAGTCCCAGTGTACTAAGTATGTGACCTTGGACTCACTGCTGACTTCGGGGAGTTCTCTGATCTGTAAGTAACCACTTCGCAAGGCTGATAAGAGGATTAAGTGAGATAATGAGTGTAAAGAACTTAGCACAGGACAGAGCCTGGCACACGGTAGTTTCTGAAGTGTTAGCTGTCATTACTGCCCATATAAAATGATCTCTTCACCTTACAGAGTACGTACTATCTTTTCTGTGGGAAAAGAATTTCAAGATACACTACTGGATATAACGTTTAACTTTTTCCTTTTTTTTAAACCTAGATTTCTGTGCTATCCAAGGCCACTAGACACACTGCTACTTCCTTGTGCCCCCAGGAATTCATCCTCCTCTATGAAGGAAGTTATTTAAATTTAAATTAATTAAAACTAGATAAAATTAAAAATTTAGTTCCTCCCTTGCATCAGCCACATGTCAAGTGTTTGAGAGGCACCTGTGGCTTGTAGCTGTTATATTATTGGACAGGAGAGATACAGAACATTTCCATCACCATAGAATATTATGAGACATAACTGCTTCCTATCTAATTGGCTAATATTTGCGTTACCTGTGGCAGAAAACACAAAACAGCCAATCAAAACTAATTTTGCGTCTAATTAAAATAAAGAATTTACACCAACGTATAGCAGCAGGGATGCCTAACTGCTGCCACAGGTGTGTTAGTGACAGGTTGAGGTATTTCTCTCCTCGGGCCTCAGGGCAGGCAGGTGGGGTCTGGGGCAGAGGACAGAGCTTCGCAAGCCCTGAGCACCTTCTTCTTTTATCCCAGTCCCTTTATACCATGCTGTGCGCATGCTACCATTGTCTAAGGACGCCGTAGTGTTAAAGCACAGGAAGCGCTGATGAAGAAAACCCGAAACAGCAAAATATTCCAAAAATATATTTTTACCTTTGAGTATACATTCAAGCACTGTCCAATTAATTTCTTCAAATCTATCATATATATCATTGAACCCATACTAGGAATGAAATCCAAAAGAACAAAGAAGTATTTTACCAAGTCATCGTGTTTTCTTTTCGCTTTCTGCCAGTGGTATGGATCCCTACAAGCTGTGCTCAGGTGCGACAACTTGTTATGGACTGAACTGTGACCCTTCCAAATGTACAGACTGAAGCGCTAACCCCCAATGTGACTGTATGTAGAGAGAAGTTTCAGGGAGGTAATTAATATTAAATGACGTTATAAGGGTAGAACCCTCATTTGACAGGCCTGTTGTCCATACAGGAAGAGGACAGAGACACTAGAGAGGTCTCTCTCCACATACATGTAGAAGACAGGCCACATGAGGACACATTAAGAACACAGACATCTGCAAGCCAGAAAGAGAACCTACATCAGAAACCAAATTTTCTGGCACCCTGATCTTGAACTTCTAGCTTCTAAAATTCAGAGAAAATCAAATTCCATTTGTAAGCCAGCCAGTCTGTGGTATTTTGTTAAGGCAGACCAAACAGAAAAGCATAACCATCTTTAACTGTTCATTGGTTTAAGCAGGAGGAAGACTGTGAAGTGAGTGATCACTTGAGCATAGATAAATTCACGTTTTATGCCCCTTTTGCTTATAAGAAAGTAAAGTTGAATAGGTCCTTAAGGGCAGAATTATTTCTGGATTCAATTCTGGATCCTCTATGACATGCCAGAATTGGCAAAAAAAGAAAATTTAGTAAGTATACACTAAACTGTAAATCTGTAATATCTATGAAAGAAACAACATGTAGGAGAGGCAGGGGAACATATGCCTAGGAAAGAATACGATACCTTTCTTACAACTCGACTTCATTCCTGCCATGTTCCCCTGGAAACCTAGGGTAAATAAGGAAGCTTAGAAAATACAGGGCACCTATTCCCCTTAGAGCAAGCCACACGATGAAACCCAAAGAAGCAACAAGCTCGCAGAGCCTATATTCCTCAGGTAAGATTTGGGGAAGCAAGGAAGGCAATAAACTCAGAAAAGCTGGTAAAGAAAACGTAGTTTTTGCTCCAATTACACTTTTCCACATTCACCTTCAGAGTACTCTTCTTTGTAAGAAAGCAAAGCAGGCAGGTTTGGACAGGTTCATGACATGTGAAATAAGGCTGCGAATCATTTTAAATCATATTTCTTATTATAACTAAAAAGTTAATTTCCAGGTAAGGATGGGGAAAGAGAACATTACCACCACCTTCACTCAACAACATACATTTTCATACTCATTTGTTCCTTCTATTAGCTTTTTAAGAGGAACAAAGTCAAATTAATTCCACCGTACAGAACAAGTTGAGAATTAACAGTTAAGCTGCACATAAAGTCATAAAGTAAGGCAGAGATAGTACTGAAGCCCCCAAGCCTTTCATCCACTATATACAGTTTCTTTTCACCATCTATACCCCTCACCTATCCACAAAGGTTAGCAGGATAACCTAGAAAGTAAAAGTAATAATGTACACTATAGTTTACCCATTAAATAGAAAGGCTGTATCTTTATAAATTTTCAGTAAATATAAGATACTTATTCATTAAAAAGGGGGAAACAGCCCTGGCCACCGTAGCTTGGTTAGAGCATTAGCCCGAAAACCGAAACGTCACAGGTTCAATTCCTGGTCAGGGCACATGCCTAGGTTGCAGGTTTGGTCCCCATTCAGGGAGCATATGAGAGGCAACCAATTGATGTTCCTCTCTCACACTGGTGTCTCTCTCTCTCTCTCTTTCCCTCCCTTCCTCTCTCTCTGAAATCAATAAGCATGTCCTCAGGTGAAGACAAAAAATAAAAAATAGGGGGAAAAGAGTAACTTTACTGCGAAGACAAGCTCTCAGCATTCCTCCTGATACGACACACCGAGAAGGGAATTAGTGAGACAGCTGGCAAAATTTGAATAGGATCTATAAACCAGCTAGTATTTCATGAATATTAATTTCCAAGTGTTGATTACTGGACTGAAGTTATATAAAATGTTAAGACTTGGAAAAGCTGGATAAAGTTATATGGAAACTACTATTTTTACAACTTTTTCCTAAGTCATAAAGTATTTTAAAATAATGTTAAACTTTTAAAAACTTGATATTTATTTTGAAAATAAATGAAGATTTGTTAAATATGTATATAATACAAACACTGGGAACTTACTAATTTTTTTGATCACAGAAAAATTCTCATTACATTTTAATGTACCAGGTTTCTAACACAGTAAGACCTCAGAGAATGATCGATTTCACTATATTTAATTCTGAACTACATAGGGATTATAAATTTGTCTTATTTTAAGCTCTTTGTTTAAACTATTAGCCATTAAGAAAGGCATGATGCTAACAATGGGTTAGTTTTCGTGCATTTCCACTAAATTACAGAGAATTAAATAAAAAATTATTTTGTAAATAAAACAAATTCAATAAATATCATGAGTTTTTAAAGATATAGTTAACAATTCTTAAACGTTGTCTTTCTGGATTCACTTATAACATGTAATGCCACCTAAAAACTATACAAAAACACAGCTCTGCATGCACAGAACAAATCATTAATACACTGTTTTTCAGTAATGTGTGGTGCTAAGACAACCCTTTTAATAACTGTAACTTTTATGACTTGTCCATGGCAGGTGCTCAGAATTTACTGAAGATGCTCAACATCATTAATTGTTAGGGAAATGCAAATTAAAACAACGACATACCACCACACACCTATATGAATGTCTTTTTTCCATGACATAAAAAACATTGCTTTTAATTAGTGAGATCATCAACTAATTTTTTCAATGGTAACCAAGTTAATCATATCTCTCATGAATAAAGTACTGACTCAGTTTTCTGAGTCCATTCTTTTTTGAAATGTTAAGATAGTTTACTCAGCATTTCCCAATCCTCTCCAATTAGAGGTACCACTTCATGGAAAAAATAAATCACAATTCCTTCATGTAGTTATACTGGTATATGGTACATATATAAAAGCTCTGAAGATAAAGACTCTTTTTAAGTAGATTTGCATTTTATTAGTCTAAGTACCAAAAATGTATTTTTAAGAACTATACCTGTATATGTAGACATGGTTTAATTACAAGACAATACCTGGTATAAATATGGATGCTGGACCCCTTTTATTTATTTTTATTTTTTATTGTTCTAATACATTTGTCTCCATTTTCCCACCACCACTTTCCCCTGCCCCACCCACCCCACCTCCCACCTCCATCCTTCCCCACTTTGGCTTTGCCCATGGGTTGGAATTTTTTTTTTTAAATATCAAAAGTAAATGCTGATGAGGATCAGAGCAACAGAAACTCTCATTCACTTCTGGTAGGAATTCAAAATGGTACGGCCACTTTGACAGACAGTCTGCTAACTGCTTACAAGTCAGAACTCACACTTCAAAACACTCTTCTAATTCTTTTTAAAGGTACAATTAACTTAATTTCTCTTTAATCACAAGACCTTCTAGTTTAAAATGGAAATAATGCAGGTGATCAGTTGTTACATATTACTAATGTGCAGATTCACACATGACACAAATGGCTCAACCTTAGAAGAAAAAAACTTCTAGATAAAGCCCACTACATTTTTAAGCACTAGAGTTGAGGGTCATTTTCACAGACAGTCAATTATCCTGTGAACAAAATCTTAATTTCTAATCCTTAACTGATAAAAACCTGAATTCCCTTCTCTTGAGAGAACATCTGATAAATACAAGATCAGAGATGGGCAGGTTAGATATGTAACAGGCATTTTGCAGTGAGTGACACTTCAAGGGATTATGAGAAGCTAAAACATCAGGGGATACATACATTTCTTTATATTTTCTGAGCATGAACATGCAATTATTTTACCATATTTAGGTATAAACTTATTTTAGGGTTACATGTGGCAAGAGACAGAAATGTAGACAATGAAAACAGAGAAAGCAAGAATTAAATCAACAAAAGGTTTTAACTAAAATGTTGTAATTGATATTCACTGCACTTTTATCTGTTCAATTTATATAACCAGAAGCGCTTAAGTTATAAATCACATTAAAGAAAATCCATTTCTTAACCTTACAAATAGACAACTGAACTTAATTGAGATAACAGCTGCTAGATAGCTTAAGGAGCATGAAAAATATAGCAAGCTGCAATTTGCAGAACAGCCACTAGATGGCAGTGAACACAAATAAATCTATGCTCTTTAAGCAAGCACTCAAGCTCTGACCTATACAGCCCACCAGGAAAAAAAATGTAAGGAAATAAAGATAATAACTAATTTATAATTTTACTCTTATAATATCTGTATAATATTTATAGACTATGAAATAGTGTAAAAGTATAAATTGTAAATGCATAATTCAGTCAAAATTTAGTATGTCAGATAATTTACATTAAATATATTAGCTATAAACTTTACATTAATTAATATGCCACCACTGGCCAAAAATAAAGTTAATCAAGTGTCTAGTTTATCATGCATTTACAACACTGTGCATTAGTGAACTGTTTTCAAATCTAAAAATATAAAACTAAAAAGAAGACAGTAGGGTTCAGTGAACTACAAAAAGGGAGAAACAATAACTAAGCTGAGTCAAATAATTAGATGGTGTCAAATAACATGTTTTTATTCCTAAGAAACAGGTCTTTATACTACACACAGTACAATAAATTTAAATTCTTTCTTTTCTAATTAAGGAATCAGTATTTACGCGACTCCTGTAATCAAAATACATGGGAAGTGTGCTATCAATATAAAGGGCTATCAGCTGAACTAAAACTAAGGAAAAGAGCAAGGTTCAGTAGACTAACAGTAAAAAAACAATAGTTACTTGGAGCTAAAGCATTCATTCATTTCCTTTACACAGTATCTAACATCGTATTTAACTAGACACTGTAACTAAAACCATGAGATTTAAATATTGCATTACATGAGTTGGCACCAACCTAAGTATAACTTAATAAATTTGAAGAGAAAAATCTAATTGCCAGCCCATTCACCCACCCACTTCTGAATGGCTATCTATATCTATTCTTCAGAAGATAAAAGAAAGGAAGCAAGAAACCATTTCAAAATGGAAGAAGAGGTCGGTGAGTTTCCAGACTCAAAAGTTAACTCAATTCGAAAAGTATGCATTTTTCACTTTTAAAATTGTGTGTGGTTCTTTAAGTAAGTTAAACTATTCCTCAGTTTTATTATCAAAATAAATCATAAGTAAAAATGAATTAAATTAGCATTCTATTAAAGAAGGTATGAAAACTTGGTCCTTTAAATAAAGGGCAGAAATTAACCATATCATAAACTAATAAATTTACCTACATGAATATTAGGTTTCCAAAACAAATTTTAGCAATTTAAACAGTTTGTTGAGTTTCACAATCTTCCTGAGTTTACAATGTGCCAATTAGGAACTGGAATAATAAAGACTGCAACACAGTCTTCCCTCAAGTATCTTAAGTCTACTTTACAAGTCAGACATTAAATTAAAAATTTTGCAAGATGTTACAAAATGTAACTCAGGTTTCTGGGCTTCTAAATACTCACCATTCCCTCCAAATAAGACCTACACTTTCATACTTGGTGTCTCAAATCACATAGTTCTAGCTGCCCAGAGTATTTCCTTTTCCAACCTCTCTTCTGGTTTAAAGACACTCAAATGGAAGTCCTCTGCCTCAAAAGCAGAATTTATAGTTTCCTTCTACATGCTCCTACAATATATAAACATGTAGCATTTCTCATACAAAACCATATTTAACATAAACATGCTTATATATCTCCACGCAATCAACACCAAGCATGATGACTACAATACACAATTATCTGATAAGTATTTAATAAATTCTAGGGTTTGTATTGTACCATGATCACACTTAGCTAGTATCAGGAACAATTTACATTTTTAAACAATGCAGATACATGGTAACAGTATTTGCCCTTCTTCACTGTTATTATACTCATTGCCAACATATGCAAAAAATAATAATATATATGTAGTTTGCAAAGGAAAGATCTCTTACTGAAAAATGCCAGCATGAAAATCCCATCATTGCCCACTCTGAGCTGGTCTGCATCACTAAAGTCATCTCTTGGTGGACACTCTTCCTCCTGAATCTGTAAAACATGACATTAGAACAGCTCACTAAATAACAACTTTATTGCCTTAAATATAAAGATAAGAATTTAAATAAAATCTAATTGTTGTACAGTCAAAATAAGATAATGTGTAGGAAGTGTTCATTTTTAATGGGTGCCCTTGAAAAGAGTAACTTCAAAGGTAAATACAAAAAAGATAAGTAACTTTGAGTTAATGAAAATGGTATCAAGAAAAATAGATGTGACATTGTTACATTAGTGTCAAGTGCAAAACAGGAACTTTCATAATCAATGGCGGCAAAATTTATCAAACACAAAAATGAACACACACCCTTTTTGACCCAGCAATTCCAGCTCTCCAAACACACTGTACAGATATATGCGGAAGTATCTGTACTAGAAGTATCCATCCATGTACTATGAAAAACAGACATTTATTGAAGGAGATACAAGAAACAAGAAACATTGTACACAGGACAATGGCGCCTGGTCCCCTTCAAAGCAGGCACCTTGGCACCTCACACAGTTCTCCCAACACCTCTTCCACTGTTCAAATTGCTCTGCATAATCCTTTGCTGGAACCGCCGTCAGCTGCCCTGTCCTATTTTCCCAAATCTCATCAAGGATCAGAAATCTCTTCCTTTCAAAGGTGATTTTAGTTTTGGGAAATCCAGAAGTTGCAGGGCACCAAATCTGGGCTTTTGTGGGGGCCGAGTCACCTGGGTGAGTTGATGTTTTGCCCAAAAACTCTGCATGAGATGTGACGCAGGAGCAGGTGCCTTGTCATGATGAAGCTGCCAATCACCAGTTACCCACAACTGTGGCCATTTTCATGTATTGCATCTCTGCACTCATTTACTGCATCGTCCACAAAAGCCTTCTGACTCATCCAAATAGTTTCCACAGAGGAATGTTCAAGCTTAATGAAAAATGTGATGCAGATTCGTTGCTCTGCCCGCTCATTTTGAATGGGACAGCCACACAGTACAAATGCTCACTCAATGGTGTCTACTGCCCCCACTGACTAGCACAGTTAAGGCGTCACTGTTCACGCATGCGCATTCCAGTCCATTCTCCTTGGCTGCCAGGTTACATTGATGCAAACTATTCTCGTTTTACTGACAAAGGCTGGACGGACTTTCCCCAGACAGACCTGGTATACATTTACTCCCACTTACGAGAAATGTATTAAAGATAATTCACTGCAGCAACATAAATAAAAGCAAAAGGTTAGACAAAACATAAATTCTCATCACAGTGGACTATTGTCAGATAATTTTCCATGAGTCTCTTTATGTTTCTGCACGCGTTCCAGGTAGAGGCACTGGTTGCCTTTCTTCTGTACTATCTTTCCCAGGACGCTCACATAGCAGACTGCTCTGAGAGAGGGACGGTGCCTCTCTCCAGAGCAACGGTGTGGGTATGGCTTATTCACCATTAGAAAATACTGGGCTCCCCAAACTCAGGGTCCCATGCTATGTGTGGAGGCATCACATGGCAGTCTTTGTGTAACTCTGTGGGAATTAAGGCTCAGGAAGCTGGTGTTAGAAAATGCTAATACTCTGACTGTGGCTACTGATGTGCATAATAAAGTTCTAGTGTCTGACCCAACATTCACAAAACTGACAAGCTAATCAGGTAGTTTGAAACTATGGTAGTCTCAAATCATTCACAATTCTTGACAGACCAATAAAATAAAGTTACTGAGTATCTGATGAAATTTGAAAAGTAATGTAAAACTTTTTAAGTAAAAAAGAACAAGAGTTCTTAATATTCTCATGATGATCTCCCAAATGTATTAAATGAAAATCATTTGTATAGCACAATGCCCTTTGTGTGCAAAAATATACTAAGATATTAATGTTTATACATATTGCCTGTGCAATAATTTCAACTATGTTAAACACTGATTTAAAAACCTACAACTGGATAGTGGAAAAAATACAATAAAAAATAAATAAAAATAAAAATTCTAATATTGGTAAACACGCCAAGATATTTTAAAATGAAGAGCTGTAATGGAACACCTCTGGTATTTTCTTCTTCATTTCCCACATTGGCTAATATAAAGAAGCATTCATTAACTGACTGTCCTTTATTAAACACCAAATATGCCCCAGATAATAGCTATGTGCTAAAAATGGCCTTGTCCCTAGAGTTGCTCACAATTTATCAAATGCTAGTTTTTATGTCAAAAGACAAGTTACACACAACTTAAAACAAGTTCCAAAAAAACAAATTCTACCCACTACAAGGTTGTAAAATGAAACTGATAAACAAACATAAGCCATACCTTGAAGTTTTATAAAGTGAATTATTTGTAATTCAATTATTTTCCATAGAAATATTAAAAATGAGTCCATTTTCATAAATCTATGTAATTATCCCCTAATATACATACAACCCTATACATGAGAAATAGAAAAAAGTAGAAAAATTAATGTATCCAAGCCTGGCCACTTACTTTCCTGTGAGAATAGATTCAGGAAAGAGGCTTCAGCTCACCCAGCTGAGAGATTCATTTACAACTGAATATACAGACTTAACACCACTTTCATTGTACTTTGCTTTACTGCACTGTCTCCCCCCAACCCCTGCTTTTTTTTTAAACATATTAAAGGCAAGACCTTTCACCAACAAAAACATTACAACTCGCTCTGCTGCAATACTCACTTTACTGCAACAGCCTGGCACCAAGCCTGCAATATCCCCAAGGTATGACTATACTCAAGTGCTAACCAGACCTGCTGTTTTTTTTTAAATCTGAATAACCTCAAAAGGAAATAGAATTTTCTTACTCTTTGAGATGTTTCTGCTGCTGCAGCTGCCATTGCAGCAGCTTTTGCTTTCTCAGCTTCATCATAGGTAGGAAGAGAGGTAGCAACACTGTAGGGAGGTGGCACAGGATAAAATTCACTGTAAACTTCTGTATCTGAAGAAAACGAATTAAAAAAGGATAACCATTAAAAGGAACTACTTGATATAATTTTTATAGCCGAAAGCATAATTTAATAATTTACAACAGGACACTAAAGACTACTACTGCTACTGCAGTACTAAGTTATATGCAATATAACACAGAAATTACTACTACAATCATATATGTTATTTTAATCCTATATTTATTATAAAGAAAAAAGGACTGATAAATATCATCTAAAGGCTCGTACATAAAACAAGCCCCTTAAGAATAAGATTTTGGAAAGGAGCGCAAGGTAAGATAAGCAACAGTGCTATCCTCCAAGAATTTAACATACTCGCCCAAAATCTCAAGACAAAAAAGTAGAAATATCAGATATAATACTAAACATATATAGTACGAACCATTTAACTTGCCACTTCTGTGTACATTAATGTTGGTGGCTCAGAGGATCAAACAGGTGCGTGATCTGCCTGTATCACAGCCAATCAGTGGCAGACCCCTGGGATTACCTGACTGTGAATACTTTGCTCGCTTAAGAGGTTAATTTTTCTACACATGTCAGTTTTAGCAACTGCCCTAATCTCATAAGCAAACTCAGTATTTCTCTTTGCTAAAAGGTGGATGATGTTTAGTTCTTTTTTACTCCTGTCCCTTTCTCCTCCCATTTTTTCCCATATTAACCTCGTTCTTTAGATTTTCTTATCATGAATAATTCTTCTGATTTTTAAACTATTTTTAAAATACGATCTCCAGAAATATATGACAATAGTAAGTAGAGACTATTTTTTTAAAAAAACAGTTATCACTTATTGCCAACATAAGTAACGTAAGTAAAATGATATAGGTCAATCAGCTGATTAGACTTAGGCCAGAATTACTGACATGAAAAAACAGGCACATTCTAAAAATAGTACATACCACAATGTTTGATATCACTTCTGTGCTTTCCTCTATTATAACTACAGTATTTACACTTTCTACCTTGGTTCATAATATTCTCTATCATTATTTCTTGCATTTACAATACGAAAACATATTTTTCTTTAGCAAAATTTTTCCTATGTGTTTTATGTATATAGGTTTTAAAATAAGTTCTTTTAATGCTATTTAAAAGAGGTAGAGAAAAAGCAAAGTAACAATATGATATTGAATGTTATCTACCAAAAGGTGCAAGAATCATAAATTCTTAGAGAACACTAATTATTAGGAGGTAAAAACAGTCAAGTAAATAATCAAGTAAAATAAATAGTCAAGTAGATAGATTTCTTTAGTTCCAAAGCCTACAGTAGAAGCAAAATTTAAGTGAAAATAATAGTTATGAATTTTAAGGCAGTAATAGTAAAATGATTTTTAAAACTGGAACAAAGACACATTATCCAAAGAGATTAGAGCTTTACATTAGCAACAGGTATGTAAATTTTTGAAAAGTTTTAACATCAGGGATAGGAAAAAATATTCCCACCAGTAATAAATGAAAGGTGGGAAGAAACATTAAATTGCAACCGCTTTAATTTTCACTTGTTAATTTTACTTATTTTTTTCTATCTTTTAAGACACTAGTTTTCAACCAGAGGATTTAAAGTCTGGGGGGCTCAAGCCCCATCCCCTCTTCCTAGATTTATGTCATCTCAAGCAAATCAATTAAACACCATGAAGTTCCACTTTCTGGTCAATAAGACTAACTCAGCAAGGCTATTACTTTCTAAAATGGAATGAAATAGAATGCTATTCTGGAGGACTCTATAAACTATGAAACATTATACAAATGTCACCTATTGCTGGCATTGCTCTGAGATGTATGAAACAAGTCATAAAGTGACCTGTCGAAGAGTATAATCTCCACAGAAACCTGGCACACCCCATGCTTAAAATAAAACAACGAGAGGATCCAAGATGGTGGTGGACTAGGTGGAAGCTACATTAACCTCTTCCCAAGACCAAAACCAGAATTACAAGTAAATTACAAAAAAAAAAAATCATCCTGAATAACCAACTTAAGCCTTGCTGGAAATAAGCCATATGGTTAACCAAGAACTTACAGGAGGAAACCACGTCATCAAATTGAGACTGGTAGGAAGGGCAGAGGCACATGAGGGCCGGCAGGGCTCCCACGGGTGGCAGCTAAAGTTACCGAGGGATATTTCCGCAGCCGGAGGGGTTCCCCCTGAGAAGTGTGGTGCCTAAATGCCAAACCAGTCTCCCCAGCCTGAGCACCAGAACCAGGAAAGGTGCCCACATAACATCTTGCCATGAAAGGCAGCAGGGTTCCACCAGAGAAAGAGGGTTAGAGGCTCAGACACCATCATGAAGGGCCAACACACAAAACTGCATCTGCAGCTTCAAATGGCACAGTAGATCAAATGGTTTAATTGATATCTTCAGAGCATTTCGTTCCAAAGCAGCAGAATATACATTCTTTTCAAATATACATGAAATGTTTTCTAGGATAGACCACATGTTAGGCCAAAAAACATGTCTGAATAAATTTAGGAAGACTGAAATCATACCAAGCATCTTCTTTGACCATAATGCTATGAAACCAGAAATTAATCACAAGAAGAAACCCACACAAAGAACACACAAAGCTATGGAAACTAAAAAACATGTTAAACAATGAATGGGTTAACAATGAGATCAAGGAAAAAATCAAAAAATACCCTGAAACAAACAAAAATGAGAACACAACAACCCAAAATCTGTAGGACACTGAGAAAACAGACTAAGAAGGAAATTTATAGCATTAAATATAGGGCTATCTTAACAGACATGAAAAATCTCAACTAATCTAACTTTATACTTAAAGAAACTTGAAAAAGAACAACATACAAAACCTAAAGTAAGTAGAAGGAAGGAAATAATAAGATCAGAGCAGAAATAAATAAAATAGAGTCTTAAAATACAATACAAAAGATCAATGAATCCAAGAGCTGGTTCTTTGAAAAGATAAACAAGATAGACAAATCTTTAACCAGACTTATCAAGAAAAGAAGAGGACCCAAATAAATCAGAAATGAAAAAGAAGTAACAACTGACACCCAAGAAATACCAAGGACTATATGAAAATATTACAAACTATATGCCAACAAATTAGACAACTGGACAAAATAGATAAATTTCTAGAAACACATTCTTCCAAAACTGAATCAGGATAATCAGAGAATCTGAATAGATGGATTACAAGTGCTGAAAATGAAACAATAATCAAAAAGCTCCCAAAAACAAAAGCCCTGGACCAGATGGCTTCACAGGTTAACTTTACCAAATATTCAAAAAATAACACCTCTCCTTCTCAAACAATTTCAAAAAGTTGAAGAGGAAGGAAGACCCCCCGCTCATTTTAAGAAGCCAGCATTATCCTAATCCCAAAACCAGATAAAGGCACTACAAAGAAAGAAAATTATAGGCCAATATTCCTGATGAACACAGATGCTAAAATCCTCAACAAAATATTATCAAACCAAATACAGCAATACATGATAAAGATCATAAACTATTATTAAGTGGGTTTTATTCCAGGAATGCAAGGTTGGTACAATATCCACAAGTTGATAAATGTGATACACCACATAAACAGAATGCAAGATGAAAAAAAAAAATCACACGATCATATCGATAGATACAGAGAAAGTTATTTGGTAAGATCCAGCACCAATTTATGATAAAAACTCTCAGCAAAGTGGGACTAGAAGGAACATACCTAAATGTAATAATGGCCATATTTGACAAACCCACTGCCAATATCATACTCAAGGGGCAAAAACTCCCAGTATTCTCCTTAAGATGGGTACAAGACAGGGCTGTCCACTTTCACCTCTGTTATTCAAGTCCTAACCACAGCAATCAGACATGAAGAAATTAAAGGCACCTGAATGGCAAGGAACAAGTAAAACTGTCATTATTTGCAGATGACATGATATTGTATGCAGAGAACCCCAAAGATTCCACCAAGAACTACCAGAATTGATAAATGAATTCAGTAAAGCAGCAGGATACAAAATCAATATCCAGAAATCAGTTGCATTTGTATATGCCAACAATGAACTATCAGAAAAGGGAATAAAAACAAACCCATTCACAATTGCTTCAAAAAAAGAATAAAATACATAGGAATAAATTTAACCAAGAATGTCAAAAACCCATAATTGGAAAATTATAAGACACTGAAGAAAGAATCTGAAGAATATACAATTAAATGAAAGCATATACCATGCTCATGGATAGGAAGAATTAACATTATTGAAATGTCCACACTATCCAAAGCGATCTGTAGATTCAATATAACTCCTATCAAGATACTAATGACATATTTCACAGAACTAGGACAAATTTCCAAAAATCCATATGGAACCACAAAAGACCCTGAATAGCCACAGCAATCCTGAGAAAGAACAAAGTTGAAGGGATCACACTACCTAATATCAAACTATACTACAAGGCCACAGCATAAAAACAGCATGGCACTGGCATTAAAACAGACACATAGATCAACGGAACAGAACAGACCAGAAATAAACACACGCCCTTATAGTCAATTAATACTTGACAGAGGAGGAAAGTGCATACAATGTATTAATGACCATTTATTCAATAAATGGTGCTGGGAAAACTGGACAGATATGTGCAGAAAAATAAAACTAGGCCACCGTCTTACATCACACACAAGAATAAATTCTAAATTCTTGGATTAAAGACTTAAATGTTAGGCTCAAAACTATACAAATTCTAGAAGAAAACAGAGGCAGTAACAAACATTGTTCATAGCAATATTTTTTGATATGTCTCCTCAAGCAAGGGAAACAAAAGAAAAAAAACAAATTAGACTACATCAAACTAAAAAGTTTTTGTATAGCAAAGGAAACCAACAACAAAATTAAAAAACAACAGAATGAATGGGAGAACATATTCACTGATATATCTCATAAGGGGTTAATATCCAAAATGTATAAAGAACTTCTAAAGCTCAACACCAAAAAACCCCCAAACAATCCAATTAAAAAATGGATAAAGGACCTGAAGAGACACTTCTTCATATTTCATTACACCAAAATTGGAGGAGGAAAAAACCCTAATTTTATGACTAGGTACCACCTGCTCAAGCCCTTTATTGAAACAGGGAAGGCTGCCACAGGAAAATTTTGGTCGTGGTGGAAAAGGCATTAGGAAAACATTTACCTGTTCTTTGAAGCTCTTCCCATAAAGAGGTGGAGACATCTCTTAATAATCTTAATGACTAAATGTAGTGATTCATTTCTAACAAGCCAAACGTGGCAAATGTGACAATGTGTGACTTCTAAGGCAGTGTCATAAAAGGTGAAATAGCTTGCATCTGGCTTTCTCTCAGAAGGCTTGTTCTGGGAACCCAGCCTGCAGCCAGCGAGGACGCGCAGGCCGCAAGAGGCCCCTACGGGTGAGGGTGACAGCCTCCCCCGGGGCCCTAGTCAGAGCCCGGGCCAAGCATCAAACACGTGAGTAAGAAAGCCTGCAAGATGCCTGCAAAACCCGGGCGCCATCAGGTGACAACCACATGGGACCCTGAGAGACAAATGCATGATTGAGCCCAGTCTACCCCCAAAGCCATGAGAATTAATAATAATAAATGATTGCTATTTTACTCTAGTAAGTTTGAGGTAGTTTGGTACACAGCATAGCAATGGTAGTCACAACAAAGAGACTGCCACTTCACTTTTAGTATCTTCTATCATTCATACACATCAAGTATTAATAATTTTTTTTAATCTAGAATAGCAAATTCACTGTACTATACACTCTGGAAACTTGTAAAATAATGAAGAAAATTTAGCCCATGATAAATTTTAGAAAGCACCAATCCAGCTGTTAAATCGTATAGCCAAACAAATAAAACTGATATAAATCAATATAAAAACTGTGCATCAAACTGGGTGCTGAACAAGCACATTGATCAAATAACATTATATATAAACAGGAATAAGCCTTTATTAATTTAATTAGTGAGAACAACTTCATGGAGATGACTTTCACTAATTACATGAAAAAGCAAATTTGGTGTAAAAAATACTGGGTCTTTTACACATTGCATGTGGTCTGGATAAAATCTGAACAAGCGAAAATGATAACCAGAGAAAGCTAGTGTGAGTTTGAGAAGTAGATGACATGAATTATAGAGTAAGAGATACGAAAGATGATACACTGTGATTAAAGGTTTTTATATTAAAATGTTTTTCAATAACTGATTTTTAAAATATTTTATAATAAATATATGAAATATTGAGGTTATTTATAATAGTATATAAAGTCATATTTAAAACACTATAATGATTGAATTAGAGTTCCTAGGGAAAATGCGAATTGTAGCCTAAGAAATAGAGAAGAGGGTAGTTCTTTGGAATGACCTGAAAAGATAAGATGAACAGTAGCAGGCAGAAATCACTGCCTTGTGCCCAAGAATTATTACCATGTGTATGAGATAATATCATGTACATACCCTATACCTCCGAGAACACATACCACATTCTCACACTCATCATCAATAGCACCTTGTGTTATGACTATGTGAGTACACACACACACACACACACACAAATGTGTTATATGTGTTATTTACATATGCATGTGTGTATATATGTACATGTGTGTTTATTTCTTTCAAAAGTTATATGCTATTCTGTTGCGAATAGATTCTAGTAAGCATAAGAAAGTTTAAATAGGTATACTTTTAAATTAACTGTTTGTTTATTTTTAAATTTTTATTTACTGATTTTAGAGAGAAAGAAAAGGACAGAAAGAGAGAAATATCGATTTGCTGTTCCCCTTAGTTGTGCATTCAGTGCTTGATTCTTGCATGTTCCTTGCCTGGGGATTGCATCTGCAACCTTGGCATATCAGGATGACTGTCTAAGCAACTGAAGAACCCAGCCAGGCCTAAATTAAATTTTTAAAAGAACAATATGAGACAAGTAATAAATAAAGTAAACATTTTACAAACTACCCTTTGGAAAAGATTTCTTACAAAAATCATAAAGCCAGAGAAGCTCATTAATAGACAAGATTATTACACAAAACCATACTGGTAAAAAACAAACGGACACAAAACCTGCACTATTAAAAACACTGTTAGTTGTTTCATAATAAAAACAACAATACCTGAAGTTGTAGGTACTTCCACAGTAATACTACTATAAGGTGGGGGCGAAGAGTCAGTTTCGAGTACTAGTGCTGCAGGAACAGTCCGCATGGTCTGTGGTGTCGGGTTGGAAGTTGATGGTTGCTCTACAGCGGGTGATTCTGAATTATCCTCTTCATTGTGAAGCTAAGAGAACAAAGGATACAAGAAACATTAATGTGATTCTATTTTTTAAAAATTTACACTTATTTTTAAAGATTGTTTCAGGCAAAGGGTTACTTTTTAGCTAAAAAGAAAATAAAATAGCATTGAAAAAGATGAACAAAAAATTTTAAAGAGACCTAATCAGCACTAAAAACTTTAGAATTTTTATAGTTTCTTTATAATAAAAGTGAAGTTCAAATTGTTAAGAATTTATAAAGAAAAAATCCTCATTACAAGATTCTGATTAATTCAATCCCACAGTAAACAAGTGTCTACCATGCATCAATCATTGTGTATTACAAAGAAAAGTAAAACTCCTAATGGCAGAACCACAATACTAAGGAGGGACTAGGGACCATGCTCCCGACTGACAGCACTCTGCCCTGGTGCCACAAAGCATCCCCATGTTTCCCACTGCAAGATATGCAGGAGAAGTCCTAATGCACTCATCAATAGTGATACTTTTAATAGGAAAAATGTTAGATGAGCAAGAAAAGTCAAGGCGGAATATCCTGAGATTGCCACAAAAACACTGAAATACCTGCTCTCATATCCAACATCCTATCTTTGTGAAGCAGGGTTTTCTGCATTGACAGCAACCAAAACGAGGTAACGGAGGAGACTGAACATAAGCAACACACTTCAGGTGTCAATGTCTCCCATCACCCAGATGGAACCATCTAGTTGCAGGAAAACAAAGCTCAGGGCTCCCACTAATTCTGCATTATGGTGAGTTGTATAATTATTTCATTATATATTACAATGTAACAATAATAGAAATGAAATGCACAATAAATATAATGCACCTGAACCAGCCAAAACCATACTCTCCACTCCCAGTCCCTGGAAAAATTATCTTCCATGAAACAAGTCCCTGGTGCCAAAAAGGTTGGGGACCGCCATTCAAAAGACCCATATGTTAACCTACATTTAATAAGATTCTAGCCCTTGATATGGTATTAGAATATATGACAAAGCTTCCTTCTAAGATCAAACTCTAGTAAAAACCTATGGTAGTCTTTATTAAGCATTACATGTTGCCTTATTTAACACTTGATTTAAAGAAAACAGATTAGGGTTTTTGTTTTTGCTTCTTGAGGTTCAGCTGTTGATAGTTTTGAGTTGGTTGTCATTTTACTTTTCATCATTTTGATCTTTTTCTTAGATAAGTCCCTTTAACATTTCATATAATAAGGGCTTGGTGATGATGAACACCCTTAACTTTACCTTATCTGGGAAGCACTTTATCTGACCTTCCATTCTAAATGATAGCTTTGCTGGATAGAGTAATCTTGGATGTACGTCCTTGTCTTTCATGACTTTGAATACTTCTTGCCACCCGCTTCTTGCCTGCAAGGTCTCTTTCGAGAAATCACCTGACAGTCTTATGGGAACTCCTTTGTAGGTAATCTCTGCTTTTCTCTTGCTGCTTTTAAGATACTCTCTTTATCTTTAATCTTTGGCAATTATGATGTGTCTTGGTGTGTTCCTCTTTGGGTCCATCTTGTTTGGGACTCTCTGAGCTTCCTGGACTTGCATGTCTATTTCCTCTGCCAGACTGGGAAGTTTTCCTTCAAGAACTTGAATAAGTTTTCAATTTCTTGCTCTTCCTCTTCTCCTTCTGGCACCCCTACGATTCATATGTTGGAACGTTTAAAGTTGTCCCAGAGGTTCCTAAGCATCCCCTCATTTTTTTTAAAATTCTTGTTTCTTCATTCTGTTCCAGCTGGATGTTTATTTCTTCCTTTTGTTCCAAATCCTTGATTTGAATCCTGGATTCCTTCTCTTCACTGTTAGTTCCCTGTATATTTTTCTTTATTTCACTTTGTATACCCTGCACTTCTTCCTTTATTTTGTGGCTGTACTCAATCATTTCTGTGAGCATCCTGATTACCAGTGTTTTGAACTCTATATCTAATAGGTTGTTTATGTCCTCATCATTTAGTTCTATTTTTGGAGTTTTGATCTGTTCCTTCATTAGGGCCATATTTCTTCGTCTCAGTGCACCTGTTATGTTGTAAGGGGTAGAGCCTTAGGTATTCACCAGGGTGGGGCAACCCACTCTTGCTGCATTGTGGGCCTCTGGGTGGGGGAGAAGTCAGAGAGAGAACAATGCCACTTGCTTGGCTCTCGCACTGCTTTCAAGAGATTGGCAGTTTCTCCTGCCACACCAACCCCCACAGGTTTTTTGACAGCCAGAGGTTCTGAGGCTTTATTTTGCCCATGCTGGAACCCTGGGTTGTGTGGTCTGTCTCATTCCCCAGCTGTTCCTCCCAGTTTATCTGCAGGTGAATGTGGGAACACCCAGTCCACCAGCCACCGCCTTGTCATGCACCCTCTCCACCCCGTCTGCCGATCTCTGCCCCTCCTACCAGTCGGGATGAATGTTTCTTCTTTAACGCCTTGGTTGTTGTACTTCCATACAGTTCAATTTTCTGGCAGTTCTGGTTATTTTGTTCTTAAATTGGTTGTTTCCTTCTTTGGGTTGTGCAAGGAGGCCAAATATATATACCTACGCCTCCATCTTGGCTGGAACCCCAGATAAGAGTTAAGATAAAATCAACTGGTAGTTTAGCTACTCATTTTAGTCACGCAAAAAGAAAGTGAGCTACCCATTATCTATGCTTCTAGGATAAGGTAATAAATAGGAGGTAGCCAAGGTCTAAACCAACAAGTCAGAAGACAAGTTTCCACAAAACTCTGCTGCTTAGCAAATGGACCTTGATATTCCTACCAATAAAAGTGAACCACACCCTGGCCAGGTGGCTCTCTTGGTTAGTGTCCTCCCAACATGCCAAAGTTGCAGGTTCAACCTCCTATCAGGGCACATACAAGAAGCAACCAATGTATGCATCACAAGTAAAATAACAAATCAATGTCTCTCTCTCTCTCTCTAAAATCAGTAAATTTTTTTTAAAAAGTGAATCACAGCAGTCTTCTTCATGCATACACAAATACCACTACAGAATTCTTTTTCTTCCCAAATACTATTTACACTAAACCTTTGCAGCCTCTGGACACTTTCCCACTAATGAGAGCTAGCATATAACAAAGCAAAAATATGAACGATTAGGGAAGACTATACAAGCGACAAATGAATATTAATTTAAAAAAACCCTGCAAGTTGGCAAATCATGCCTAGTTTTCTTCTTTTAAAGTACAGAATTTTGGCAGTGGTGTTACAGTTCATAATATAAAACAGGCATATTTCTCCTAAAAAAAACAAACAAAAAAAAAACCTTCTTGTTAGTATTAGAGAATATCATGTGTCACGGTGTTCCACAAACAGCATCATGGGCTCTGGACATTCTATAGCCTGAACAAGTTTGCAAAAAAACTGTTTAAAACCAAGTGTCATGAGGTATTTTATCGAGAAAAACTAATTTTATTTTAAATAAGTAAGGGGTTTTGTTTAATTTTTAAACTGTTCTTCTCTGTTCAAGATGTCAACTGAAAGGTGTAAGAGAGTATACATATTATAATTGCATTTTTTAAAGTAATGAGATATTGTTTCTGTAATAAATATGGGCAATCAAAATTTCTGGAAGGATACACAACGAAGAGCAAAGAGCTGTAGGAAGGGGATGATAGTCCGTCATTCTCTATTTGAATTTCACCCTAAACATAATTTGAAATTTTCAATTTTTAATAAAACCAAATGCAATAAAATGAAACCTTTAGTTTCTTGTTTGGTATGTCTCAGAAGCAACAATGGTATGGTGCACACTATATTATATGACAAAAAGTTTTCTCAAAATATTATGTAACATCATTATAATAGTTTTAGTAGATTAATATATATGCAATTTCTGTGAAAAATGACATACCCTGCAATTGTAAACACAAAAAATATATTTAAAGAACTCAAATCAAAAACTGCATGTTTTAAAGAAAATAAAGAGAAAGATAATTAGTGAGGCAATGAAGTTATTTTAAAATAGACCAAGCTTATATTGCTAGACTAGACTGCTTTTCTGAGCTTCAGACCTGTATATCCATTCATTATTTCTTAAAATTAAATATAATCACGAACAAAAACAGGGCTCTGGCCTACATATAATTCTTTGTTTCCCAAACTGCACTGCCTAGCTAACTTCTATTAGCTTGACATTTAGTTCTCAGAAAAGCCTTTCTTACCTCCCAAAATTAGATTAGGATTCTTTGATGTAAGCTTAAAAGCACCCCGTTCTTCAGAGCATGTATCACAATAGTGTTTATTTATATAATCATTCATTTACCATCTCTTTTCCCAGCTAAAATAAAAACTCTACGAAAGTAGGGGTTATGTATGCCTTGTTAAACACTGTGAAAATAAAAGCAAGCTCCAAAGTAGCTGAATTAAGCCTTGGTTAAAATTTAAAGAAAATGCAATATCGGTCACCAATCCCAATAGTATAAAATGGAAAGTCTTGAGAGAGAACAGCCTTGTTAACTCAAGTATTTTGATGTTTCTAGCAGCCAGCTGTTATCACCTTAGTAAGTAAAAGGAGGAGAGCATACACACATCCCAAAGACCTCTAAGGAACAAATAAACCAAACAGATAAAGTAAATATTTTTATATAATCTCTATTTCCAAAAGAATTCAACTTCTAGTTAAATATCTCTTTATATGCTAAAACTGCAATGTGAATTTGCAAGACCCTAAAATTCTCTCAATGAATACAAACTGCTCTATATGGCACACTCATTAGCTGTGTTCATAGTCCTTTAATTAAATGACAATACTTGATTCTTAAATTTTTATAAAACATCAAAGATACTCTAGCTTACTCAGATCTTAACTAAGAAAGATCTACTGTACAATTATGCCTCTTTATCAACAGGTCAATATGATTTTAACAAAGATTGCTGGTCTCATAGTCCTCACAAGAAACAAAGAGAGAAGAAAAAAAAGAAGAGAAAAACAGTTCAGTGCACTGGTTTGGCACCCTGGCATACTTTCATCCAAAGTTGTCTTTAGGGCACTGCTCCCTGCCAGCCTATATTTACCTTCTCAAGGTTCCCTCATAACCTATCAATCCAGCTCACATCAATTTAACATGAGATCATAATGTATGTATGCCATAAATACCTATATTTTTTAACATAGAAAACTGTTCAGACTCACTGTTACCAAACAAATGGACCCGTGGGGGGTGGTTGCTCAGGTGCTATTACCGAAACAATAACCCCTCCTTCCCCGGGGTCCCTCACTTGTGGGTTCTTTGCCTGCTGCCCTTGGAATTATGGCTCTGAATGGCAGAGTTTGGTGAAAAGGAAAAGAACTATTTATTCAAAAGTTATATAGGTTTGATTAATGGCTAAATGTCACTCTTAAATCTCAAAATCCCTTTAAAACACCCACCATTTAAAACACCCACCAACACACACAGTCCTGCCTTCCCCCCTTTTCCCAGTTAGGCCAGTCAGGCCAGTCAGGGGTACCGTCCTCCAGAAGAAAAAGAACAGAAGCCCGGGGCTCAGCTAGGCAGGCCTCTCACAGTTCTCAGCACGGTCCACTGGGTCGCCACGATCTCCCGCTCTTAATCCAAAACTATGTGGCACCTTCTCCTGGCCCACTAGCCAGAGTCCTTTCTCCCCTCTTTCTTCCCACGTGGTCTTCACACTGTTCCCCAGAGTCTGTGTCCCTTTGTCCCTCCTGGAGGCCCCTGTCTCTCCTCCTTCCTCTCCCAGATACATGCTGCATTAAGTCTTTCAAACCTTCCTGATCAGCCTTAGTGATGTGAAAAAATAACCCTCTTTGCATGAGGAATGAAGCTATCCTATTACTAACATGCAAAATGATTCTCAGTGGCCTTGCTCCAAGGCTCCCATCCCCCACGGCAGCCTGCCTTGGGGTGGGGAGAATATATTGTTCTTGGACACCCCAATTTCTGGAACCCATTACAAATACTCTTGTGGGGGCCCCGGCTGTGCCCCATTACATCACCTTTTGTTGTTTTATACCAAAATATGTGTTACATATGACACATTTTAAGTTTACTTTTAAAATAGTGCATTTTTCAAGTCTGGCCACTAACTTAGGTTTTTGTTTCTTTACAAGGCAAGCAACTTGTTCAGATGTATTTATTATTGACTATTCTGTGGTCTTAAGAAATTAGGTTATCTATAGTAAACATGTGATTGTTTCCCTAAAATCCCTTCCCCCTCTCTTTCACTACAGATTCACAGTATAGGAGGTTCAGATGAAGCCATCCCAAGAGGTGCCTCGATGCTACTCGGATCATATTGAGCTAAAGGCAACCAAGACCCTGAAGACTCAAAAGAAACTTCTGCCTGCCCCCTAACCACCTAGAAAAATTTAAACTAGGAGGCTGGCCCACAATAAAAATTATCACCAGGAATGACATTTTAACTGTCAAGATAGCAGGGCAAACTAATTACTGAACATGTGCTCGCCCTACAATTACCTTCTCAGGTGTAAGACCTCATCCCTACCTCAGAATGTCTTATATACCGGGTTGACCAAAAAGTCCACTTAGTTTTTTCCATAAAATAAAAGACACAATTTTCATTTTCACCAATAACTTTATTGATTTGGATATTTTGAGTACGTCGGCCATCTCCTGCATGATGTAACATTAATTTTCTCAATTAACATCTCGATTTGGTCTCTATCAACGTCACTGGTCTACCTGACCGTGGTGCATCATTGTCGAGGGAGGAATCTCCAGCACAAAACTTCGCAAACCACTTCTGACACATTCAATCAGTCACAGAACCTTCTCCATACTGAATAAATCCTTCTTTGCATTTCAGTTGCATTTTTACCTTTCTTTAAATAATAAAGCATAATGTGCCAAAAATGTTGTGTATTTCCTTCCATCTTCAATATTAAAATGGCTACACAAAAATTCACCAATTTTGATGTTTCTTAAAAAGATATGACAGCTGCCACAATACAGTCTAACAAAATTGTTTTGAATGAAGTTAAAGACAACTAAGCACTACTGGAGCCATCTTACAGAAAACGCCAAAAGAACTTTTTGGCCAACGCATCATTAGTTCCACTCACCACCTCTTTGACAGCAGGCTTTTAATCTCTAATACCTAAAATTAAAACATGCAGTTTTAAATTACTACAGTTTCTTACTAATTTTTAAAGCCTTTCCTTAATTGCAGTGAAATCCTAGAGAACCTAACGCCTCTGAGATGGGGGGAGAGACCTTTATCTAGAATTCAGCAGTTCTCTTCTTCCTTGCTGTTAAACTTAAACGAAATCACATTTCACATTTTCATTTTTTAAATAGCATAAATAGGGCAATGGGCGCACAATGCAGTGTGCAGAATGTTTTGCAAACCAATGTCACCCCAATAAATTCAATTTTAAAATTATTAATTTTAAAAAGCATAAATAGCATAATCCTATTCTTATAACCTTATTCCCATCTATAAGCACAAATGAAATGATGTTCAACAATGTTAACATAAATTATTTCTTGTTGATAAGACTTGAGTACCTATATTGCTTCTTTCTTTGTACCTCCAATACTGCCTATAATTTAAAAAATAAGTATATATCATTTTTATAAAAATAAAAAGGTCATTACAAAAACACCCTGTAGCCCAGTAATTCTCATCATAAGACAACCCCAAAGAAACTAACAAGAAAGTTAAAACCGGATTCTTTCATAAAGCTGTTGTCTTGTAACGGAAAACTGGAAACAATCTATTCCAGCAATTTCCAACCATGTTCATGTCATGGCTCAAATAAACTAATTACTAAAATTCTGCGGCACACCAAAAAATGTTTTTTGCCAACCTCACAAAAAATAATTTTTGATTTATTCACACCAGATGGCTGTTGTGTTGTCTGTTGTCATTTTTTTATTTGACATCTAAGGGAAAAGAGGTCAGTGGCCTTAAATAGTCAGGTGCTGCATGTTTTAAAAATTCTCAGGGCACACCAACTGAAAATCCTTGATCTATTCATCCAAAATAGAATAGAACACAGTATCAATATAATAGAATATTATACAGCCATTTAAAATGGTGTTTCAAAAGGATATTTAATGATATAATAAGTGCTCATGATACAGTGTTAAAGAAGTAACAAAGTTGTGTGTGTATAAATCATATTATTACAATTTTAAACACGACAAAAGTTTCAAAAGGAACACAGACAAAAGTGGGTACCACTACAACTTGTTTTTTTGTATGTGTGGGGGGTTATTTGCTTTTTTTTTTTTACTTTTCTATATTGTTCCAAGTTCTCTAGAACAGGGATAAAAGTAAAAAACATTGTTTGTTGTTAATGTAAGGCAGAATGTGATATATTAAAGAGATTTCTATCAATGCTTAAAGGAATAAGTTTCTATAAGTTAGAAAACATTTGTAAAATTTCTCATTGATACTAAAAAAATAAAATACCACAGACTCCACATCCATTCAATAACCTTTTAAAAATGTTATTATCTTTACAAGAAAAGAAAGTCAGGTACATAAACCCAGATATGTTCCTGTCTGTTATTTTCCATCAATCAGTTAACAGTACCAATACATAAATTAATATTAACATGCATCCCTTTTTAGTGTGATGATTTTCTAATGAAAATCATTGTAGAGGTCAAAAGGGTACAAAAGGACTTTTTGTCTCTTTCCCTTCTACCAAGACTTTTATTCATGGTGCCCTTTTGCCT
Source organism: Pteronotus mesoamericanus (assembly GCF_021234165.1). Taxonomy (NCBI): domain Eukaryota; kingdom Metazoa; phylum Chordata; class Mammalia; order Chiroptera; family Mormoopidae; genus Pteronotus; species Pteronotus mesoamericanus. The sequence goes on along the minus strand of NW_026555285.1, from coordinate 33,429,530 downwards.
TTAGTTACTGATCACATAATATATTCATCTACATAATCTACAAAGGCATTTTGTTTTCACAGTAATACAACCTACTCCTTAGGGCTCCAACTGTACGGATGGCAAAGTAACATTGTGAGCAACATGCCACTAATGTTCCAAATGGTTTATTCGAAAACCCAGCTGACGGAGGACTCTGTAAACTTTCCACAAACAACTCTTGAGAAAATGCTCCCTAAGCACCCAGCACAATAATAAATGTTGTGTTGGTTTTCTTCCATTGCAGCCCTATGTATAAGTGTAAACAGTGCTTCCTCAATCCAAACTACACTCTAAAAATCAGATACCTTCTCAATACCTAAATGCTATATGGTAGGAAAGTACAAAATAATAGAGACATGTCGCAAGGACATAATAACAGATAGTTGAAAGAGACTTTCCCACCAGTCAAATCTGGAATGACCTGAGCTTCAAAATAGATGATGTAAGATTATAATCAATAGAATAAAATAAAAATCCATGAATTCCTGATATAAATAAAAAAATTGGAGGCAAGGAAAAGTTCTTCCTTATGGAATTCAAAATAATAAATGTAGAACAAATGGCAGAATTAGGAAATCACCATTTGACATCCATCCACCACAGCTATAACTCTATTAGGCAATAATAACCAATGATTTCTAAAATTATCATATTTTCATTTTTAACCCTAACCCGATATGTTTTTATTGATTTTTAGAGAGGGAAGAAGGAGGAGAAACATGTCTCCTCCCTGAGAGAAAAACATCTATGAGAGAGAAACATCCATCAGTTGCCCTCTGTATGTGCCCTGACAGGGATCAAACCCACAGCCTTTTGGGGTACTGGACAAGGCTCCAACCAGTGGGGCCGCCTGGCCAGGGCAAAAGTATAATTTTTTTAAAAGAATACTTGTGGGGTATACTGCAAAGTTACTGACGTGAATCTGTCCAAAACATTAACGTCATAAAAAGTAAAAAAAGATTAAAGAACTGTTCCAAATTAGAAGAAACTAAGATACTGGCCTGACTGGCGTGGCTCAGTGGGCTGGGTGTCGTCCCACAAACCAAAAGGTTTCCGGTTCAATTCCGGTCCGGGCACATGCCTGAGCTGCGGGCCAGGTCCCCAGCTGGGGGAGTGTGAACGGCAACGGACTGATGTTTCTCTGGCACATCAATGAGTCTCTCTCTCTTCCCCTACGCACCCCCCACCCCGACCCTTTCCCCTCTCTTTAAAAATAAAATCTAAAAAAAACCCCAAAAAACAAAAAAAACCAACCTAAGATACTAAGACACACAACAGCTAGGCACAATATCTAATCATGGACCAGATTCTGTTCTTAAAAAGGGCGATGGGGGGGTTGCTTGTTATAAAAGGCGTAAGTAGAGAAAGTGATGAAATGTTTATAGTTTACGGTGTTTCAACATTACTTATTTTGATAACTGCACTGTAGCTTGTAAGAGAATGTCTTTGTTTTTAGAAAATACATACTGAAATATTTAGATGTGAAGGGATAACATGTCTGCCATTTACTGTCAGATGTTTCAGGAAAAAATGTCACTGACTGACTGAATGAAAATGTGGCCCTGGCCAGGTGGCTCAGGGGCTGGAGTGCCATCTTGTGCACCGAAAGGTTGGCAGTTTGATTCCTGATCGGGGCACATACCCAAGTTATGAGTTCGATTCTGGATCTGGGCTCGTGTGGGAGGCAACCAACTGATGTTTCTCTCTCACATCGATGTGCCTATCTGTCTGTCTCTCCTCTACCTTCCTCTCTCTCTAAAGTAACAAAAACATATCCTCAGGTGAGGATAAACATTTTTGTAATATGCTAGTGTGTATGCATGTATATATACATATACACATATATTCATGTGTATAGCGAGAATATCACAAAGCAAATATGATAAAATGTCAACATTTAAGGGAACTAGATGAATGCCATATAGGAATTCTTTGTACTATTTTCCTCACTTTTTTCTAAATCTAAAATTATTTTAAAGTAAAGTTGAAGACAAAGTAAGACATATGAAAAGGGAATAGAAAAATATATTGTATAAAAACAAACAGATTAACTGAAAACTCTAAAGTCCAGCTTCTAACAAGTTCCATTCTATTGCTTAGAAGCCTAACATGATCATTAAAAACCTCTATACCTTCAGTCACTTTACAAATTGATATTTCCACTTTTAACCAAAATGCAGTTTTCCTTGGATGGCACTATAGTCCTCAAAGGCCTCCAAGACAAGGATGTTAATCCTTGCACAAAGTCCCCCTTATGTGGGAACAAGAAGCCAAGGAAGACTTTCTTGAAGTTGCCAATTCTAGATCAAGAGCCTCTCTCAAGTACGCAGTGTCCATATAGCCTGCGAAGCCCTCTTCTCATCCTGATCTTATCAATATTCACAAGAGCGAACAATGCCCAGTGAAGGAGACTTACAAGCCAGCTCTATACCCCCAATATTACCTCCTCAACCTTAAATCCTACCATATATAATACAATATGGATAAACCAACTTACCACCTCCACTATAAGACAGGAAGTAGTAATAATATCCAGAGCTGAGTGGTCCAGTAATTACATCAGTTCTTCCCTGAATTGATCTGGAACTGCTTCTACTAGAAAATATTATATTTCTACATTTTACTTCCCGGTCACAACCTACTGGCTTTTTACCTTTCTCACTCCCTTGCTTCCACTGTCTATTCTTTGGGCCCTCCATTTGCTGACACCTGGTTAGTTTCTAGCCAACGTAGCCTAGACTATAAAATGCAAAATTTCCACGACACTCACCCTCAATTTCCTAGTTCCCATATCCTCCACCACATCTACCCCACTGGGACCCAATGAGGGACAAGTCTGCCTGCCACCTCCTGGTAGAAGGAGGAAAGCACGTCCGCCGCTGTGTAGACTGGTGCCGTACAAATTTAGTTTCTGATCCCAGCGCTGCTGTGGGAACCAGTCATCACCAGGACAGGTGTTTCAGCTCCACCGCTCTCCTGTTCCCCACTTCCAACCATGAAACTCATTTCCTACTTCACAGAGGAAAACAGGTTTTCAAGCAAACATTCCTCCAACTTATCTCCCCCTGCATCTCTAAATTTATCATTATGGCATCCAGCCTAACTTATATTCTTTGCTCCTAAATGCCAGACAACTGTACGGAGAAGATCCTGCCTGCCAAAGGATCATTTTTCCTTTAAATAACATCTCTCCTTTTTCTCCACTAACTTCTTTCTCTCTACCCACATATATACTCTATTCATGCCATACTTAAAAAAGGAAAAAACCTGCCCCCAGCTAAAATTAAAAAAAACTTTTTTTAGTGCTTTTCTAACTATTTCCATCCCTCCCTCTTCCCTTCAGTGACAAACAACCTGGAGGAAAAAAATACGTATCTATCATCATTCTGTGCGTTTTCAATGCTCTTTTTCTCCCTAATCCATTACCACCAGGCGTTCACTCCAACAGCTCTTGCTAAGAACACTGACCTTCTCATTGTTAAGCCCAAAAGCCATTTTTCAGTCCCCACTCCACCAAAAATCGTTAATACATTCAACACAGCTGTGTGTGTTCTAACTGGTTCTTCCTTAGCTTCCAGAGAACTATTCTCTTCTGCTTTTCCTCCTACCTTTGTCTCTTCATTGTTTCTTTTATAGAGGCCCTGATTTTCCTCTGCCTTTTTTGCTGTCTTACCTAAAACTGAATCCAGAGCTGTGAGGACTGCCCCAACATACAGACTGGATAGAAGCTAAATGGTGTATAATTGGTTTCATTCGCAATGGCATAAGGCAACTAAGTCCATGTAATATTGTTGAAGTTACAATTTCAAGCATTCATTTGTCATTTAAAAAATTAGTATGGTGTACTCTCTTGTTTGTTTCACTCTTTTAGATGATCAGGTAATTGTTATACATGACTAGAAAAGAAAATAATCTGATGTCAGAAGATCTAATTTAAGATACTAATCTACTGCCTCCTAGCTGCATAACCTTGACTGGGTCTTTGAGCCTGATCTTTCTGTGATGCATTCATTTTCATTCAGTCAGTCAGTTATCAATCAGTCACTCAACCAACTTTACTAAATGACTAATATATTCTAGTACTACATTCAGTGCAGGAAATAGGTACAAATCCCAACTCACCAAGCCCTAGAACTTTGAGCTTCTAACAACTAGGAGCTCTGAGGCAAAGGCTGCAACATGGGGAATAAAGGGAAATAAAAGTTTACATACTCTATTGTAGGTAAACCAGGGAGTCAAGGAGGACCGGGCCTGAAATACCACCTTACTTCAGAGAAAGTTTTGTTCTTCCCTCAGCAAACACAGAGAAGCTAAGAACAGAATCCTCAAGCAAAACTAAATACAGTAGTATCAATTACTAAGACAGGCTGTTGTTGATGATTCATCCAGGAAGCATAGCAAGTGCCAAGATGCCACTGCAGGCAACAGTTAAAGGGCTCATCCATCAAAGTGTTATACGCCAAAACAACCCTCAAAAGTTGGCTGATAAATGTGTACCATAAGCTGAATAATTTCATAATATCAGAAGCCAAATACACACACATACATTCTCTCTTTGTTTTGCTCTCGAAAAGTTAGCAATCACGTGTACATATATATTTAGTCCTATATAAATAATACTTATATATTTCTTTATTCCTATTTAAATGATTCTTATTCTTACACTATAATGACCACTATAATGCCACATTTCTAAAGGCACTAGTCAAACAAAAACAATGGTATGCCAAGGTTTTCTATAAAATTTGACAGGACTAGCAATTTCCAGTAAAAATTTACACATGTGAATTCCATTACTGCATTGATTTTCACTAGAAGTAAAGATGCACAAGACAAAAATATATTATAACTTGTGCCTTTGAAGAAACCACAGCAAAAACAGTATTCAGAGAGAAGCTCATACTCAAATTCCAATTTCTTTGGTATACAAATTCCAACTGCCAGCACACATAATAAAACAAATTTAGCCCTGGCTGGTATGGCTCAGTGGACTGCATGCCAGCCTGCAAACCGAAAGGTCACGGGTTCAATTCCCAGTCCAGGCACATGCTTGGGTTGCGAGCCAGGTCCCCAGTTGGGGGAGTCCAGGAGGCAACCAATCAATGTTTCTCTCCCTTTGCCCTTCCCTTCCCCTCTAAAAATAAATAAAATAAAATAAACAAATTTACCAAGTAGTTTTGGAGAAGGAAAAAAAACCTGGTAATCCAAATTTTTAACTTTACATTTTTAGAGCCAACTTTGCTTTAAAGAGAAACTTTAGTTAGCATACTTAAAACAGTGAAAACGATGTGAAGGTATTTCATTATACATTACTTTTGCTTTTAACAAGGTCCTTATGTACAGATAAATGAAAAAAAATACTGGCACAAATATTTCTGAGGCTGCTCAATCCCTAACATTAGACTAAGAATAAGCAGCCTACTGGTTCAGTACACAGGCATTGGAATAAGCTTTTCTAACTTCAGACCTGGGTTCCAGCACTTACTCTGCAACCTGCCTGGGCCTCATTTTTATCAACTACAAAGGAGGGTTTATTTTCTCATATAGTTTGTGTAAAGAGTAGAAATATTAACACCTGTACATACTCAGAATGCCTGATATGGTAAAAACCCAATAAATGTTAGGTTTGGTTTGGTTTTTTTTAAAAAGCACTTTACATGTATCATCTACTTTAGTCCCTATAATAATAACCCTCTGAGGTGAGTGGGATGGAAAAAACATTAAATAACTGAATTGACACACCTAGTTAGGGGCAAAGAAACATTCAAATCAGATTTTACGGTCTCTAAATTCAGGCTCGCTCTTTTCTTTTTCTTTTTTTTAATTTTGAGAGTTCATTTATTAAAGCCAGGGACAGTGAGACAAGGGCGGGCTCAGGAAAGCAGCAAAAGGAGACGGCGCAGGCAGGGCTGCTTTGGCTCCCCAGCACTGTGACGGGGAAGAACGAGCTGAGGCGGGGCTGTTTTTAGCTCACTGAGAAGTCAGAGAAGGGGAGACAGGTTCAGGGGGTTAGCCTAGGATGAGCTGCCGCTGCCCACTGCTCCCCTGGTTTCAAGTCTCGTGGGGACCCTTACAGTTTAGGAGATGCACGCCTGTGGGGAAAGCAGAGAGGAAAGGAAAGGGCACGGGTGAGCTCGCTAAATTCAGGCTCTTTCTATTTCAAGATGCCTCCAATAAAAATTTACATGTAGTAATCTACCGTGCCACAAGATTACCCTTATGATTACTTCCGATGCTGTAAGTACACTACACACACATATTTGAATCTACCCACCTACTTCTCTTCAATGCTACTGCTCTAATCTAAGCCACCATTATCCCTTACCTAAACTCCTGCCACTGCTTCCTAACTAAACTGTAGACACTGACATTTGGGAAGCCCTCAAAAAAAAGGCTGGCTTACCAAGAAATAACATAACACCGAAGCCCACCAATCCATAAGTCAAAAAAAGCACTGAAGCACGATTCATAGTACATAAAGAGGCAGAGAAGAAACACCCAAATTTAAAAAATGAAAATAAAAACACCTCCAACAGCAAAGAAAAACAAAACAAAAATATTAGGAGGAAAGTTAATGCAGGGAGTAGAAAAACAAAAATCTCAAGGCTACAGTTGGCTCAAGTTCCAGGAGGACAGCGTAGACCCCTATAGTCCAACCCTTCCACTGACAGCAACTACATACTTGAAACAAAATACAAAAAACAACACTCTGATGCATTCTGAACTTTTTGAGAAAAATAGGAATGTAGAGGGACGTTATAACTAGGAGAACAGCAGCTTGCATGGATGAGAGTTTCCCCTTTTTTTCTTTTTTCATTTTTCAGCTCTGCTTCTTCAGGTAGAACCGTAACTGGGGGGACAGACGGCAGCTTAGGTTGCTCAAACCCCAGTAAAAAGCCCTGCTATTTCAGCCAGAGGAAGCCTGGAGTGGAGCCTGGGCAGGGCAGAAAGTAAAGGGCAATCACTAATCCTTGGCGATGCATGTGTAGGACTTCCCAAAACAGATTAGCAAAGACCCAAGAAATTGAGCTTAGATTTGAACCACTGAACAGTATGTGAGATAGTGCTTAGAACCCAAAGCTGAGCTGACTGCCTCTAAAACAAAACGTCTACATTTTCCAGAGGATCATAGCACAACACTCAGAAGATCCAGGATAAAATCCAAAATTCCTAGAAATACAAAATACTAGGAAATATAAATCATTCTCCAGGGAAAAGGCAATCAAGAGATGCTAATTGTAAGTGACTCAGATTATAGTTACCATACAAGAATTTTAAAGAAGCTGTTATTGCTATTACAGGAAGTAAAGCAAAATTACCTTGTCATTAATGTAATGACAGGGAAGCAGAGAAATAGGAAACCAAAAAAAAAAAAAAAAAAACAGTTTGTAACTAAAAAAAAATATGTGCCATAAAAAAATCCAATGGATGGGATCCATAGCACAATGAAGATGACAGAGAAAAAAGCCAATGAATAACTTAACCATTCGAAAGAACAGAAAAGGGTTGAAAATTAAATAAGTAAACAAAGAGCTACATGCACTAAAAAAAACCTACCATGTAATCTGAGGCTCAAAGGAAACAAAAAAGGTGACTAAAGCAGGAAAAACGTTGAAGAAATAATGTCCATAATTCTTCAAAGGAGTAAAGGAAACAAATTTATAAATTCAACCTCAGTGAAGCTAAAACAGAACAAATTCAAAGAAAAACACGTAGGCAAGACAAAATAAAATTTCTAATAATCATCATTAAAAAAATTATTGAAAGAAGCCTCAGAAAAGCAATATATTTAATACAGAGAAACAATGATTCAAGTAACTACACCTTTCTCAGCAGAAACCATGGTTTTTAGAAAATGGAACAATATCTTAAAAGGCTGAGCGAATAAGCCAAAAATTCTACATTCAAAATATATATCTATATATGGGAGGAATAAAAGCAAAATAAAGACATTTCAGATAAAACGTAAGAGAATTAACAGTTGATCTGCACTTTAAGAAATGGTAAAGGAAGTTCTTACGGCTGAAAATATTTAATAAAGTGAAACGTTTCTTCAGGAATGAAGACTGCAGAGGGAGTGATAAATGTTTATGTATATAAAAAAATGTTTCTTAAGTATTTTAAAGTGTGTTAATATTTAAAACAAAAATTGTAACATTGTTGCAGTTTTTAATGAATGTATACATATGACAACTAAAGAGCAAGGTTGGCAGAGGGTAGAGGGTACAGATACCTAAACAATTACAAAGTTCTATATTTTATATGAAGTGATGACATTAATATTAAATATACAATCCTAACTTTTCATTATTTATTGTAATCTTGGCAAGCAAAAAATAATGTAGAGAGGAATAGCTGAAACAGCAATGGAAATAGTGTAAGGGGAAATGAAAAACAAATTTTAAATCAAATGATCCAAAAGACCACAGAAAAGAGTAAAAAGAGGAAAAGAAACCCAGGAAATAATACAATGGCAGAAACCAACCATATCAATAATTACATTAAATACAAACATTCCAATTAAAAGGCAGGGAGGGATATCAGAGTGGAAAAAAAAAAGCAAATCCAACTATATGCTACCCAGAAAAACATACTTAAAGGATTCGTACAGGTTGTAAGGAATAAGTAGACAGAAACAGATATGCCATGCAAAAAATAAGGCTGGAACGGGTATTTTGATATTGAATAAATAGACCTGAAGACAAAAAGCATTACCAGAGATGAAGAGGGCGCATTTTATAAAGAGTGCTTCAAAATTTAGGAAGCAAGTAACTGAGATATGTAAAGGGAGATAACGCTACAATCATAGCAGATTTTAACACCCCGTTACTCAGCAACTAATAGACTAACACAAAAACAAGGATCAGTAAAGACAAAGGTAAGAACAATACTATGAATCAACTTGATCTGACATGTATGGAATACTATATCCAGCAACGATACAGAATACATAAATTTTAAAATGCACATAGTACATCACCAAGATAAATATAATGGACCATAAAACAAGTCTAAGTAAATTTAAAAGGAATGAGATTACAGTGACTGTATTCTCCTACTTAAAAAGATTATCTTTAAAAAATCCCAAATAAATGGAAATTTAACACATTTCTAAACAATGTATGGTTCAAAGAAGAAATCATAAAATTAGAAAACATCTGTACTGAATTTAAAAAATGCAACATATCAAACTTTGCAGGACATAACAAAAACGCTGTTACATGAATGCTTATATTAGGGAAAAATGGTTTTATTAGGGAGAAAAAGTCTAAAATCAATGACTAAGTTTCCACCATTAGAAGCTAGAAAATAAAAATTAAACCACAAAAAAAGGAAATAGTAAATAAATGAGGTAAAAGCAGAAATCAGTAAAATAGAATACAGAGACAATTAGCAAAACAAAAAGCTGGTTCTTTGAAAAGATAAACAAAACTGACAAAAATTACCACTATCCCTAAATGAAAAAGGGGTCACCACCAGACATAAAAACACTAAAATGGTAAGAGATTATGAACTTGATGCCAACAAATTCAATACTATTTTATTTTATTTTTTTATTTTATTTTTCAACCCCCAGACATCTTTTCTTAAGAAACCTATTGAAAACAAGTCCCACTAATAGTAGGGTGTGAACCAAAAGCAGAGAAAGACTGAGACTTCAAGAAATAGAGGCTCCACAAAGTAAAGTGATGAAGGCAAGCACATCGGGCCTACAGAGCAAACAGTACAGAGGGAAAAGGTGAGGATGGAGGGCTCTACAAAGACTGTCTTCAAAGAACAAAATAAAGTCACTCATAATTATCTGATGCATTTGACCATGCAAAAAATATAGGTGAAGAGTAAATTTTGAAAAATCACCAGAGGATATGCAAAGAATTAACAACAGATACACAGAAAAATAAAGACTTAAAACTAGGCAACTCCGTGAAAAAATTTAAAGTTATACAAAATACACTACCTGACTCAGTTGTGAATGGTATTTTTATAGTCAGAAAATGTAAATACTAATTTATTTAACTAAAAATTAGATGCTTTCCATACATTCAATCCTCACAATAATGCTATGAGGTAGGTATCTACCCTGTCCTTACTTTACAGGTGAGGAAGACACGGCGCAGAGAGGCTAAGTAACCGGCCCAAGGTTATAGCGCTCCTAAGTAAGGAGCCAAGATTTGAACCCAACAGGTGTGACTATGAAGATCATGATGTGACAAGGGAAAGCAGGACATGTAAAAAAAGAAAAGTAAAATAAATAAATCAACAAGTAGCTGAAGATACTTATACACGTATATTAAAAATGCAGAGTTAAGCCCTAGCTGGGTGGCTCAACTGGTTGAGGCGTCATCCCGTGCACCAAAAGGTTTCCAGTTCAAACCCCAGTCAGGACACATACCTAAACTGCACATTCAATCCTGGGTCAGGACATGTACAGGAGGCAACCAATCGATGTTTTTCTCTTTCCCTTCCTCTCTCTAAAAGTCAATAAATATATCCCCTGATGAGGATATTTTTTTTTTTAAATACTGAATTAAAGCAGTTAAAAAGAGTTAAAGATTGTTTTCTTTTGAGGAGAAAGACTTGAAGGACAATAGGGATGGAAAAGAAAACTGCTCTTTCTCATTACCTGTCTTTTGGTACTCTCACTTTTGAAACTCTATCTGCAGTATTTTGATTTTAAAAAAATATATTTATATGCTGGTGAAAGAAAACTTATCGAAAAGCTGAATTCAGCCCACTGATTGATGATGGGTTGTGGGTACTGGGGCATCAGCTGGGTCCCCCTTCTGGCCAGGCGACTATCGGACTCACACTATACCATCCATGCTCTCCAGGTCTGGCTTCATCATAAATAAAAGGATATTCCCTATAATGAAAGCACTGTTTCCCAGGATCTTTGACTTTAACTCAACTGATAGTTTTACAAGTAACAAAATAAAATTTGCCCTTTAAGCTTTGCTGCATAACCTTAAACAGATTCTCCTTTGGACAATCTGCTATAAAATTAGAAGGCTAAAAAATGATCACTAACTACACTTCCACAACATCTGGAAACAGTTTTTCCTTCTTTCCATAGGTAAACCAAATAACCTAACCACGGGTAAATATCTTGCAACAGTGAGCGACCAATCAGATGGGGAATTATGTAATACCAGAATTCATGTAAGCAGATTCCTTGGCACTACTCTAAAAGCAAAATGCATGCCTTAATTATGGATATCAAGAATATCAACATTGTATAAGTTATCCAAGACATAGCTACTTTTATATTATATAATTCTAGAAAACTGTTCACTTTATAAACATTATATACCAGTAACCTCATGCATACTCTTGAAATCATTCAGAAAAAAGCATTCATTTATTTCTTCAATAAGTACTGTTTACTATGCACTTATAGTGGGACCAAAACTATACTATATACTGTCATAAACAAGACAGAACTAAACCCTACTTCCCACAGAGTTTACAAAATATGTACCATGGAATAAGGACTATGCTATGTTAGAGCGCACAGTGTTAAAAGAACCCAGAACTTGGCACTAAAGGTGGGAAATGGAGGCAGGGAGGCAGAAGGTGAGGAAAGGTTTGCCCAAGAAAAGAACATCTAAACAGACCTGAATAAAGAATAGGTATTAGTCCTGGAGGAGGGAAGGAGAGAAGAGAAAATGGGAAGAATATGTTCAAAATACAGAAGGCAAGAGAGACCACGGTTTGAAGTGGTGGATAACAAGGGTGGGGCAAAGGAACAACCAGTGTTATAGTTCAAATATTTATAGCTCATGGGCAGTGCAGTAACAAATCAAGCAAGGGATGAGGTAAACAGAGACTCATGTTGTTCTCTAAGTTATAAACAAAAACTTAAAAGGATCTCAAGGTTATTTCAAGACCCTTCCCTTTTTGAGGAAATCACACAAAAAAAGTCATGCTGATATAAATGAAAGCTCCACCCAAGTGAGAATTAATGTTCTATAAAAACTGCCACTATTGGATTTCTTCAGTCCCAGAGCTAACAGGCGACAAGTCCTTAGAGCCTCAAAGTTAGTAATGAGGTACAAACCCTTCAAAGCCTCTGCCAAACAGCACAATTTCTTTACATAATGTAATGGGTAATTCTGGAGAAACACCATAGACGATCTAAACCACAGCATACTCCTAAACTTTTAAAATATTAAATTGTAGGAGGGCAAAGGGGGAAAAACTGAGACAACCAAAATAGAATAAACACAATTTAAAAAGAAAAAAAATTAAATCGTTCATGTTCAAACAGATCTTAAAAGCAAGCAAGTCAAAATCTTGAAATAGTCTGAGAGCAAATCTTAGACTACTGCAGTATTTCCCAACTTGCACTTGGCATGTCTTTAACATTTACCACACCTTAATTCCACTTAAGTGATCAAACTTTTGGAGAAACCATAACAACATGGCATGAAGACACAGACATAGAACGATTTACAACCACATGGTTGGTAGACTAGTCTCAATTACAATGATCTTGTCAGTAAATTTACACTTAATAAATGTAAGCAGGATGTATTCCATAGTTATTTAAACTTAAGAGTAAATGTGCTAGTGTGTACAAAGCACTTAGCAGAGTTCTCAGCGCATTCATGACATAATGCGAAATCATTATTGTTCCATTACTACTACGCTAGTATTGAGAAAATGTATTATTTATTCCATCAAACAGCTTCATTTTCTTTAAACCACCTATCATTATCTGAAATTATGCTTACTCATTTATCTGCCTCTCCTCAACCAAAGTATTAGCCACGAGACAAGAACTGAACTGTCTTGTTTGCCAGCACCTAAAAGAGAATTTGGAAGATGAAGATACTGCATAAATTACTATATATTAAGTAAATACATGAGTTATAGGACCTTTGTCCCATAGTTAATGATATCTTAAAAATTTCTCCCATATGTTATCTTAAGCATAAATCTGACAAGAGGGTACTTAAAACATAAACTAAGCACATAAACTGTCTATAATGTGGTATTTTCATGATATAATGCCAATGCATTTACTTGTTACTGCACAAACATCACATCATTACTAGATCGTGTACTGTTCAAATATGCCTAAGCACTGGCTTACGTTTGACTGAGCATCATTCAGGTATGCCAGTGTAGTTTACTCATTTGTATAATTTTTTAAAATGAGCTGCACTCAATCAATCAAATCAATGACATCTTTACAATTAATATCACTAGATGCATAGAAATAGCCAAAGAACATTAATCTGGGATCCATTCAGAAACAAAATACCCTGGCAACACAAATTGACAAAATACTAGTATTCAAATTGTGAAAACTTAGTATAAAACACATCTGAATTTCCTCAATTATCGTTTTTAAAAGTTTAAAAAGTATTTTAAAGATGAAGTAAAAATCAGACATTCACAGAACCCTGAAGCACCTGTGAGAAATAGCACCAGTTTAGAAGGACAAAGACACACAAAAACATAGTTAAATATAACGAGTTCTCTAACATAGGGAGTATCAATTTTTCTTCTGCCTTAATGTAGATGACAAATCCAAGAAACTAGCCATGCCTCCCTCTTCCAATTAGTTTCATAGAAGTTTTTACATTAAAGAACAGGATTTTATGAGGCAAACAAACCAGAAGGGTGTGGTATAGAACCTTAGATGAGAAGTAAACCATAAAAAAGTAAACAGGAAAGAGAAAATACATGATGGTTGAAGAACAAATAATAAGTAGGTCCTGGACTCCATCAGTCAGTGCATAAAAATCAAGGGGGTGGGGTGGTAGGAATTGCTACTGTATGGCACTGTAAATTAGAGGAAGGTCAATGAAAGGAATGTGTATGTTTAGAACAGAAATTTATACCTCAAAATTCCAATAAGCCCACATGAACGGCTAAAATTAAAAAGACTGGCTATACCAAAATTTTGGAAAGGTGGTGGAGCAACCAAAACTTTCATTCACTGGTAGAAGTGCAAAATGATACAACTACTTTGAGGAAAAGTCTAGTGGTTTCTTATAAAATTAAATAAATGTAATTTTATTTATTAAATAATAAATTTAATTAATTTATTATTAAATTAATAATTATTGGTGGGTAGGAGTTGGCGGGGGGGGGGGCCATGAGGAAACTTCCTAGGGTGACAGGAATATTCTATACGGGCAGTCAGTAAACGTTTTCTGTAAGGAGCGTAACAGCAAATATTGATTCAGACTTTACGGACTCTGCCTCAAATACTCATTTTTGCCGTGTAAATGAATAGGCATGACTGTGTTACAGCAAAAATTTATTTACAAAACAAAAGTTGTAACTCAGTACGCTGATTCCTTCTCTATATTTTGAAAAGTCATGTGGGTTACACAGGTGTATGCATTTATCAAAACTCACCCAATAGACATGTAAGACTTATGTAAGACATGTAAGGCATTTCACTATACATCAGCTTCACCCCAAAGAGAAAACCATAAAGAAATATTAAGCTCTAGGTTAACAATAAGCATGAGGTTTATAATGATGTACATGTATATCTGCAACTTACTTTGAAAGCATCAAAAAATAAGAATAGATATACAGTAATACAAATACAGAACTGTTAATAACTGTAGACCTTACTTGGTAACTGTACAATTCTTTTGACTTTTCTATATATTTGAAAGATGTAATATTAAATGTAGAGGAAGGAAGAAGTCAGTAAGATTTCACTAATATGACTCATGCAGTGCACATGAAAGATACACTGGAAGATGGTCAGATGAAGGAAGAAAGTAGTAAATAGGTTAGCACAATAGTCCATGCCACAGAGAGTATCAACATTTAAGAAGCACAAAATAAGTTCACCGAAAAAGAAAAGTCAAAGAAGAGTAAAAATTTCTTCATATCAGGAATAAGAAAGGATCTTCAAGGAAAAAGCTTAAAGTGTCACTGTAACAAAAAAAGAAGCAACACAAGAACTGAAAAATATCTATTACATTAGGCAATGGGCAATCTTGATGATGTAAAAGGGGTGTGGTAAGAATATAAACCAGATAAAGAATATTGATAAGTTCAAAGGAGACAAACAAGTGAAGATCAAAAAAACTGAGTGGTGCCAAGCAAAGAAGGTAATCACTAGAGAACATACAGTAAAAGACTACAAAACTTCTTTAAAAGGGAAAACAAAAGTAAATTACTACACTTAAAATCAACAGTATCTCTTCTAGAACATGTTCTATTGGGCAAGGCAGTCCACCATGGGCCTGAGTGTCCCTGCCCATTCTTGTGGAGTGTGACAGTCTTCAAAGCTTATCTATTTCCTGATACTGAGTGAATTCTTGTAGTAAGTCACATAGGCAACAAAGAAGGTCAAGGTTATCACACTATGTTAACTGCCTTCCCAGGGAAAGGTAAACTAGCTTGTTTGTTGTTTGCTACATTGTTTTCTGCCTGCCAACAAGTGCCTGGCCCTTGCTCCAGTGTTCCTCTGCCGCAGCCCCCTCGGGCATCCATCCAGACCCATTACCCTCATGGGTCCTGAGTGCAAGGAAAACCTACACAAACATGCTGATGAGCATGCAGCTTGCTACGCTGTGAGTAATAATCATGTCATTCGTCTCTGACCTGGGGAGTCTCCTGTGTTCTGCCAGCAATCATGAAACATTAACATACTAATTTATTAGCTTGTTAATATGGTAAAATAAAATCTTAAAGACTTTTCTCAGCTCTTGATATAAACAAAGAACTAGTTGATATCCAGGTTGCTAAATAAAACAAGACACAAAGGTAATCAATCATCAGCAAAAACTGAAATATTTTTAATATTTTATAGTTTACATTATTCATATTTATTTTTGATGTATCAGTCTCTATATCTCTTTTACATATATTACATCTTTTACATATATTGCATTATATAGTTCTCATAATAATCCTAATGAAGTAGGTACTACTATGAGAAAGCTGAGGCTTTAAGACTTTAACTAAGCCATATTGTAAACAGCATATCCTAAATATAACCCCAGATGACTTTAACACATTTTTTAACCATTAATAGTCAATGTCCTTCCCAGCTGACGAATCAAGGGTAACTCTAATTCTCCAAATAAAAAAGCAAATTTGATCCCTGGTCAGGACACATAAAAGAATCAACCAATGAATACATCAATAAGTGGAACAACAAACTGATGTTTGTCCCTTTTTCTCTCTCTCTAAATCATTTATTTTTTCAAAAGTAAAAAGTATCTAGATCCTCATAGTGTGAATACTTTATTATGTTCATAGAAAACTAACATTTGGAAATGTTAACCTAATTTTAAAATTTTCTTTAAAAATCTGTGGCCAAGGTGTAGGGAGAGCTGGGTTAAACAAATCCAAACCATCACTTTCATAATTCCTCATGGTTTTGATACGCAAATGTATGTTTTATTATATTAACACATGTTACAAATCTTCTAAGACTTTTATCGTCATTCTGGAATACAGTTTGGGAAACTACTGTTAAAATATACAGTGCCAATTTAACTTTTACATAGAATAATACCTTTGAAATCTTAGCAGTCAGCTTGTTACAGGCACATAATCCTTTAAAATACAGAACATCAAAGTTAGAATGTGGCCTAACAGCTTCAGGCCATGTCAACCACTTCATAGTTTGGCAACATTGCTCATTTCCTACCAAACAAAACTGAATTTCCCATAACACAATGACACTACCTATCATACCCAGCTTTTTCTGAAATTAGGTAACAATCAAGGCTTTTTGTAGTTATCCACTGCTTTACTTAACAAAATTCAGGCCCACTTAACATTGGAAGGGAAGAGACCACAGAAAAGGCCATTTTCCACAAAAAAAACCTGTGCACTCGTTAATGGCAGTGAGTCATTCTGATGGACCCAGGCATCATAAATAACCTTCCAATATGGAAAGCTAAATTTAAACTCTCTCAATATGTGATAAATTGACATTGCATACCATTTCACCCCTAAGCACGCTTGCCTGTCTCCAATTTTACAACTGAAATTCATAAATTCATTATTGCTCAAGGTTATTAATCCTTCCAGAGTTTCTCTTCCTTTTTTTTTTTTTTTTTTAACAGAGCTAAAGGAAGCCACACAAACTGTGTTCACCATGTAAGCCACAGTTGCAGATTGGTCCCTGGATAAAAGAGTCTACTGGAAACCAATTCAGCTGCTTTTCTGGCATATACATAGAGTTATTGATTAGGCCATTTCAACAATACCAGATGAAATTACTATGTAACAACAAAAATTAAAATCCAAATTTAAACTATGCTAAGATTCTCAAACACGTTGCCTTACAAAGAAAACAAACTGATGTCCTGCCTACTTAAAGTGAGTAGAATCTTCAGAAGAACTGATTCTGCCCTCTGCCCTGAAGGAATGCCTCCACCCAGTCATGCTAGGACACACCAGTATGAAAAAAATTTAAAAAAATGATACTCTCCACTTATTCTGAATGAGTTTTAGAGGTGGGGGGGAACCCCTTAAAACTGAATAAGCAAATTTCAATACTTTGGTATTAGAAACTTTTAAAAACTAATAATTAAGTCTTAACTAGTCATAAGCACTGGAAGCAAATGTGAAAATATAACATTATTTGAAGGCACAGTTACATTGGTTAAAAAAATATTTTGAGTACTGACTTCCGTAGGAGAACACAGTTAATTCTGATAAGCAAAACACCCAAAGAGAAAGAATTCAAATCATTTAATGCCATTAAGGAAAACAAATAGGAACAGGAAAGAAAAGAGATTACAAAAAGGAACAATTCCCACTGGTATGAATATTCAATATTTACTTAATGCATTTTTTTTTGTTAATGTCTGCAAAAATAAGAATGCCTTTAAAAAAAATGCCTTTAAAAAAAATAAAACCACCAAACCCATATACACTGACAACTTGAAAAATGCCTTACATTTTGGCGGTAATATTTTCTAAACTGTCCTGAAAAAAAAAAACAACTGATAAATTTCCAAAGCATTCAGAATATGGCTCATTTGGAAGTTTTACAGGATGTAAACCAGGTGAAATGGAAGCACCAGGAGCTTTTATCGTAGAAAAATGCAAACTTACACTGGGATTTCATCTTTGAGTAGTGTTCATTTTCGTCAAAATGCACTTATTAACTGAAATTCTTAGTTCACAAATAAGTTTCACATGTGCAAATAGATTTGAAAGATGAACTCTCCACTAACATGTATGCATTTGTAAAATGTCACAAACAGTACTATTAATTACCTCATCAATTGGAACAAAATAGTCAACTACTGCTGAGTCCACCTTTTAAATGGGGGTTCCAATGATACCACTAGAATAATAGAGGGAAAAATAGAAGATCCAGCACAAATAATGCCCCTTTTTTACTACAAAATCTCTTATCACAAAATCATAAGCATGTAATTCTGTAACATAACAATATCACACTCAAGCACACTATATGATGTTTTTGGTGAAATGTTCAAATTAAAACTATAAATTATTACACCCATATTATTACCCGACCAACCACACTCAAGCAGGCCTTATTTCTGCCAGACCCTGTATATTAGAAAATGTGACACTGAAGATACGAGGAACACTTTTCCCTCATTACAGCATACAAAGGTTTATGTGGTTAAACTGGAAAACTTTGTACTTAATGAAAAATTATTTTTCTAACAAGATTAGCATTTTTCTAGTAAAACGCCCTGTTTCCCCACATAGGGGGAAAAAGTGAGGATAGAAAAAAAGAACAGTCACTTTCAACATGTACTAACAAAATGGAAAAGGACAAAATGACAAGGTTAACTAGAGCTGAGAGACCAAATCAGCACCACTACTCTCTACAGTTGCAATCTTTAAATCCCCGCGGGTTTGTTTTGTTTTGTTTTGCTTTTTTGGCCAAGTCCACAACTGACCCTACGTAATGCTTACATCTCATTCCCCTCCCCCCACTCCATTTATGATGGCGATCACCTTCCCAGCAGGTATGTGAACTCCCTACCATTTCCAGCAGACAATCCAGTGGTATATATCAGAAGTGTCTGAGTCAGGGAATGAGGAAATGATCGAGAAAGTAAGAAATAAAACAGACATAAGTTTTAATGACGGGGATATTGTACAGATGGGTACAGGGTGTGGATGGGGGGTGGGGAGCTAGGAGATAGATCGGGAGGGAAGAATCTCAAAGAAGTGCAGAGACAGGCTCCACAGGAGACGTAAAGAACGCAGGTCTGGCCAGAAGACCCACCAAAAAAAAAAAGAGAGAAAAGAAAAGCCAGCACGTCCCCCCCGGGAATAATCCGAAAAAAGGGACTCTCGGGGGCACGGCCGAAGACAATCCTGGAGCCCCCAGGGGCTCAGGGGGCCGGGGCGAGGGCCGAGAACTCACCACCTGGTAGCGGCCAGTCCCCGGCTGATGATAATCCATCCTGCCCGGGTCGGGATCCGGCTTCCGAGCCGGCGAGTCCCCCAGGTGCTCAGCCCCCTCCGTCACCCCTGTCGACGACGACGTCGCCGCAGGGTCCCTTCCGCCCCTGTTTCTGCCTCCGCGGTCACCGGGACAGGCCGCTTCACTTCCTGTCGCTCCCGCGGCATCCGCGGAGACCTCCGCGTCAGCAGCGGGTCGGTGAAGCTCCGGGGCGCCGCGCGCGCTACTGAGCATGCTCGGGATGGTCGCGCATGCCTGCTGGGTCCTCCGGCGTCCCATCCGCGGCGCGAGTGGAGGGGGCGTTGGTCGGGTGGGAGGAGATGGAAAAGTAAGGCAAGTCACCGGGAGCTGTGTAGGTTGTCCGCCCGCGGAGAGTGGGCGGTGGCAAAAGGCGAGGGTGGGGCGGGGAGGCGGAGATCGCCGTCCTTGATTGGTCTTTCCTGTTGTGCGGTTTTCGCGCAGGCACGGGCTGGTGCACAGGCACACCAGGCAGAAACAGAAGTGGAGGGAGGGAACGCATTCCAAGAACACCTGGGGACCTGCCACCCATTAACCAGCATTTCCTCTTATTACTCACCAGGCCTAGGACGATACAGGAAGATCCATCTCCAGGACATTTCTAAAACACTTATCATCAGTGAGATTAGAGGTATCCTTAAAATATTTTGTTGTTGTTTTCCTCTTGGTACTAAGAGATTTAAGAATCCATAATCCAAGGACTCTTCAGCCATACTCATACATCTCACCACTCATACATCTTTTCTAGAGGAAAGAGGCCTTTAGAGCCCTAGGTTACTGAGAGAATACAAGAAAATAATGAAATGATAGGAACTATTTTTGTGGGTATACATTAATAATTCGGAAGAATTTAACAGCAAGGACTCACTTCGTGTATCACATTGTTAAACACTCTCAGTAGGTGGTTAACCACACGTGACCTATGTCGGCATAAGAACTATCCAAACTTGTACACAATTTTTAAACTTTATCTAAGCCTAATTGATGACATATGCCAGTTAGCAAGATCTCAAATACTCGGGAAGGTAATTGTTTTGCGGCTACTTTTACGCATTTGGTTTTAAGGAGGGGACTTAAGATTAGAGAAAGCAAAATGGAGCTTCGATTACAGGACTGTTAAAATCATGTGCTCTCTTGAGGGTCAATACCCCCTTTGAAGGGTGTTACTTATGGTATTTCGAAGGTGTGTTAAACCTCGATGCACAGGACAATGGGCAGGGCTGGCTTAAAACCTTTCACTGAAGTTGTATGCCTGAGTGATGACTACCTACCACGACCTGCCCACTTAGGAATTTATGATCAGGTCACCCTGTGAGATTACTTTTCATAAAACCCCCCATTTTTTTTTAATCCACACCTACAATGTGTGTATCTCCCACAGGACACACAACATGTTTCTCTTTTGAGAAGGGTGTGATTGGCAGTGTAGGTGGAGAAACTTTTAACCCAAAGACCTGCCTTCTATAAGCTGAAACTACAATATGATCCCACGTGATTTGGCCCAGCTATCTTTTTTACTTTAACTCCTGAGTCACCGAAGGGGATTTCTGGAATGGAGAAGGCCAGCGGATGAGCCTAGGTTGTTTAAATTAGAAAAAATAAGATAAAGACAAACTTATTGAGATCAATGACCAAAAAATAAAAAAAATTAATCTCCATAATAGTTTTCTTCAAAGAGTTCATCAGCTCTTCCTATTTTTGCCATCTTAACATATGTAGTAGTAGTAGAAAGCATTAAAAGTAGAGAACAATATTAAGAGGTAATGATATATTTAAATTTCTTTAAACTTGCTTTCTTTTGAGCTAACTTAATGTATTTTATATTCTAAATAAACATAAGACATTTTATTGTGTTACTGTACAAGAGCTCATCCTCATGACTTCACCCAAATGGTATCACCTTTCAGTGATCAAAACAACAGTCATTGAATTTTTTAAAAAATATTAAGAAAAATTAAAAATAAAAAGAGCATAAATCATTTTGAAAAAAACCCAGCAGCCAATGTCCACAAAATGAAATCAGATTTCTACATCACTTATGGTCTGTATAAGTTATTTAGAACTTAATTTTATATGCACTTTTATTTTCATTAATCATTTATATGTCCATTTGTTTTCCAAGTAGACTGCTGCCCTGGACAGAGGCCATTTTTTACATATAGCTCACCCAGAACGGTACCAAGAAGATAGCAATGAAAACCAATGACATGACCAAAAGCAGACATGCTGAATCCTGTTAAAGTTATAGGTTCTTTCAATTTTACCCTCCTCCCAAATTTTGTGAACGTTTTGCTAATCTGGAGAACAGGTGAAAAATTCAACAAGAAAGCATTTTTTTCCCCAGTGGAAGAGGAAGCAGATGTGAAGTAGAATGACACCTAACAGGTATTGAACCCTTCTCAAGCCAGGGATGGCCTGTGTTAATATCATTTCATCCTCGCAGCAACCCATGACGTCGGGACAATTGTAATCCTTGTTTAGCAAATCAAGAAACTAAGGCACTGAGGGTTGAGGAACCTGTCAAAGCCAAACCTATAGGAAGCGGTGGCACTCCCGAGGCTCCACTGTATTGAGCACCGTGCATGCACCCCTCTGGACCCTCACCTCCCCCCCGAAAAGCCCTCGTTTCTTTCCGTCCCTCACTACTATGGAATTTGTACAGAAGACAAAAAAAAAAGCGATGCATCAAAAAGAGCCACTTTCTTAAATCCCACCTTCTTGATCTTTATGAAGCAAATAATTCTTTCTCGTCTTCCCAAAAAGAGCCATTCCGAACTCCTCTTGCCCATTTCACAACTAAGGCAGTTTGACCTGTGATAGGCCATCACAAGCAGAGGCCCACAGTTGTCCTCCTGGGGGCAATTTATGTGGGATGAAATGGGAGCAACAATAGTCTTCTCACTCGAGGGGCCTCATGCGACATCCAGTATTTTCAATCCCTAATTTGTTGGTGGTGATTGCTCTAGTTACCTAAGGAATTGATGGTGGTGTACCACTATAAATTATCTCAACTGAAAGTTTTGAATTTTAGTGCACTTCACTAACACTTCTTGTTCTGGCCTAATTAATTTTCATCTCCAAATACACAGCCACCCAAATGTCCTTAATGCCACACTGCAGAGCTGGGGCAGACGTGGAGATAAGCAGACTGACTTCCTGTCAAGAAAGCACACACTGTGCCCAGCATCAAGGAGTGCTGATTAACCAACAAACTCCAGCTTTTTTGTGAGGGTTTCCTTCAGCTTTCATACCGAGGTCATGCCATTTTGAGGGTGGCACTTGGCCATTGACTGAACGGTAGGGGCACAGGTCTAGACACTTTTGCGTGACACTGGACCTCTTTAAGGAGCAGTTTTTGCTTCTCAGATCTCCCTGCTGAACTGGCAGAGGCTTTGTCAGCTCTGCAGTATTTCGTGACAACTCTCCCTGCCAAAGCTTTCTACTTTCACAGATGTTAACTCCCCAACAAAACTTTTAAATTCATAACTTTATCCCAGCATCTGCTTCCGGGAGAATCCAACCTAAACAAGTACCAAAATGTAAAATGACAGAACATTGTTAATATTATCAAAATTTTGTTAAATGACTACAACTGTCCTTTTACATGCTAACGTTTCATCTCCAGAATAACTCTGAGTACCTCCCATTGTTAGTATTTTCTCATGGTGGTATAATATATCTATAGCCGCCCACTAAGAATAACTTTAATGCTATCTTATAAGCATTATAAGCCTTATCTATAAGGTCCCCTTTGCTTGGGACATACTTCCCATTGGGAATCCCTCCTACCTTCCCAGAAGCAGAGTCATTCCCTTCAGAAGTAAACTGATTTCTTATCTTCATCCATATTCTCCTCTACTAACCAGGTACACTAAGCTGCATGCACATGCACCAGGATTCTTGGTTGAGATTCCCATTAGCTAAAAAGCAGGAAACGTGCCATTGCCTTCAGGAAGCCTTCTACACAGGCCTGAATCACAGGCAAATGCTCCACATTTTCCTTACTTTTTCAGTGATGTTTAATTTTTTATCACTTCCTATACAGCATAAAACATACAACATAGAACCACTACTCAAATAGTTCTTGATGGTTAGTGTGGCCACAGATCCTAACAGTTAATTGCATTTGGAATATGTATGATTTTGTATATTTAGAATGATTAAAAAGAGGTAAAATTACATTATTTGAAGATTTCTATCTCTGTCTAATAAAAATTCAGTAGCCATCATTTTTTATACATTAAATTCCAAAGTATATTTAGAAAATGAAAGAAACTATTATTCGTTTTGGTACATGAAAATAAGCATAATTATTATCCAAAGTGTTAGCTCTATTACCAGGTATGTGGATCTTTCAAGCATTTGTAGACTTGAATGTCAATTTAGCTTCATATAATCTTCCTTATTTCACTGGTTCTGACATTTCTGTCATCTGTTCAGCCTATATTACAAGAGAAAATTTAACATGAGCATTTTGATAATCATGTATTTACTTTCTTTCCATCTTTTTGTTCTTCTCTAGCGTGTTGGAAGTATCCAAAATACAGCTAATTATTTTTTCTCAGTCAGCGTTCAACCAAAAACAGAATAGAAGATATATATTAAGAAATTTATCCCTGACCAATGTAGCTCAGTTGGTTGAGCATCATCCCACAAAGCAAAGGTCACCTGTTCGACTCCAGGTCAGGGCACATGCCTGGATTGCAGACTCAGTTGCCAAGAGGCAACTGATCAAAGTTTCTCTCACACATCAATGTTTCTCTCCCTTTCTTTCTCCTTCCCTTCTCCTTTCTCTAAAAATAAATACAACCTTTTTTTTTTTTAAAGAAGTTTATTGCAGTCTCTCCCTCTTGGCAGCATGCCCATGCCTTTCCTATCCCCTTCTTCCTTCCCGCGAGGCGTGTTACCTTCGCCTTTCCCTCTCCTAAGGTCCAAGGGCCCTTCTTTGGCTTCTGTAATTTGTTTCTTGAGCATACACAGCCCAGCTGGTTCACTTCCACTACCTTCGTAACTTTCTAAATAAACTTTCTCATAATTTGGGAAAAAAAGAAAAGAAATTGCAAGGAATTGGCCTATGCTGTTATGGGGGCTGACTAGGTGAGTCCAAAATCCATAGCACAGGCCACTGCAACTCTAGAAGAGTTCTAGAAGCTGCTGTCTACAGTAGAATTGTTTCTTCCTCAGGGAGACTCAGTTCCGCTGGTGAGGCCTTTCAGTGCGTTAAATCAGGCCCACCCAGATGAGAGGCGATTTGCTCTATAATCTGTGAATTGATGTTGGACTTTAATCATATCTATACTTTATCTTCACAGTAACGTTTACATTAGTGCAGGATTTAATAATTGGGACTATAGCTAACCAAGCTGACACAGAAAAACAAATATCACATACTTATTTAAATACTACAAACTAAAATGGTTCCTATATAATAAAGGATGAAGACAGGGACAAAACAGGAAAAGGGAGGAGGTACCAGAGAGTTAGCTTAGAGAGTAAAATAAATTTTCATATTAACAGTTTCCTATCGCCTTTATTTTTTATATGTGTGTGTATGTGTGTGTGTTTGGAGAGAGAGAGAGAGAGAGGCAGGCATCACCGGGCAGCAGTTAAAAAAGATTGGACAAATCCACCATCTTTGATTTGTTTTTGTTTGTTTTGGTTTTTTCCTCCCTTAAAGGTTCAAAGCACAGATTTTGAGCGTGCGGCTACCCACCTTGGGCTCCAGAGAAGGGAGGGTGGTACAGTCTGGAGTCCTGTGAGGAGAGTCTGGAGTGGGAGGAACTGGGGAGTGTCTTAGGGGAGCAGCTGTGATTTTCGGAGCCCGGATATACCTGGGCTCCACAACAACCATCTTCCTTGAGAAGAGGGGGCCCCTCCCAGGGGAAAATTAATCACCTTACTTTGTGGGACACCACTCCACCACCCCCTGGAAATCCCCTCGCCACAACTTCTGTGAACCTGTTCACTGCACTCAGCGCATTCTTTTTTTTTTTTTTTTCCTCTTTGGTCAGTTTTGCGCTGTGTTGGTATTCTGTTGGTTTGTAGGGGTTTTTTCCCCTCTGCCTTCTCTCCCATCCTGCATTTTAACCCTTGCTGAGAAGACAGCAACATAAATAGACTTAGGGGTCATCAGAGACTGGTGGTAGTGTGCAACCAATCCATACACTCTCCTGTGAAACAGACTGGTGCTCCCCTCTCATGGGAGAGCCACAGAAACACCCTTCTGGCATCCGGCAAACCCAAAATCTGGGCTCATGAACCCTAATAGAGGACCCACCCTGCTGAGTACAGGGAGATAATCCCAGACAGATTCAGACCAGTGGCTTAGGGAAGGGGGAACAAATCCACCATTTTCTCTGAAGTCTGAAAGGCACCTGCCATGGGAGATCAGGAGTCTCAGCCCCTTGTTTCCTCCAGAAGCCATCCCAGAAATAGTCTGGTCTGCAACTAGTCTTAAGATTGACAGCAGGCCAGCAGGCAAAGACTGGCAGAGGTGGGTTCTGTAGGGATTTGAGACATTTTCTGACACACCCCTAGACCTAGTGCAGATAAAGACGGCTTTGCAGAGCACCTTGGCCCAACCTGAGAGTAGCCAAGCCCGGAAGAATCAGTCACAAACTGTGGGTTGCCTGTAGCTTTGAAAAGACGGCCAATGACCAGATGTGGATGACACCAGACATTGACTTTTACCAGACTCAGACATCGGAGAAGGATCCAAAGGGAGGAACCAGGAGGCAAACTCTAAACTGCACTGAGACATATCAACTTGGTTCTTTTTTCATTATCTTAGCTATTTTTTTTCTTTTCGATAGTCATTTTATTTATATTTTTTCTTTTATCTTTGGTGCTGTAATTTTTCTTTCATATCTCCTATTCTACTCTTACCTTACAGGACTCCACCGTTCCCTTCTCTCCATTTATTATTTTTGTTACCTTTACTGTGTTCCTTTTCCCCATTTTCCTCTTTCAGTTCATTGTGAGTAGTACCTCACTTCCCCTTTATCCTCTCATAATCATTTTTCTTTCCTTTGGTCATCTCATATCCTTTCCCCCTTTTCCTACTATTCCATTTCTCTCTATGTTTTATTATTCTTTATTCTCTTGCTGTTGATATGGTTGTGGTGGGCAAGGGGGTTGCTTGTTTTAGTGTGGTTTTGTGTTGTTTGGCTTTGTTCTGCCAGCACATATACAGCACATAACACATGGTGGGAGCTGAGCCTCAGCCAACCAGGCAGAAGGGAGCTCCCACCAACGAATGGACCATTAATAATCAGGACCAAAATACAACAGTAGAGTCTACATAGCCTACACAGAGCTCATTCCTAGAGCATCCAAATGAGGAGATAAAGGGGTCTGCACCACTGGTGCCCACAGAACTCTTAACGCAGAAGGCCACTCCATAAGATAGAAAGGTAAAACAAATCAATCTAGTACACAGAAACAAACACAAAGAGACAACTAAAATGGGGAGACATAGAAACAACCCCCAAATGAAAGAAAAGGAGGAATATCCAGAAAAACAGCTAAGCAAAATTGAGGAAAGCAACTTCCCAGACATTGAGTTCAAAATAATGGTTATAAGCCCCGGCTGGTGTGGCTCCGTGGATTGAGGGCTGGCCTGTGAACCAAAGGATCTCTGGTTTAATTCCCAGTCAGGGCACATGCCTGAGTTGTGGGCCAGGTCCCCAGGAAGGGGCACACGAGAGGCAACAACACAAAGACCTGCAACCAAGGCTACTCTATCCAGCAAGACTCTCATTTAAAATGGAAGGTGAAATAAAGAGCTTCCCAGACAAAAGAAGACTAAAAGAGTACCTCACAACCAAGCCAGCGCTGCAAGAGATGCTAAAGGGACTGCTTTAAGAAGAAGAAATAGAGAGAGAGGAACATGGGTACAGAGGGGGGAAAATGGTCATGAATAAATACCTATCAATAATAACCTTAAATGTAAATGGATCAAATGCTACAGTCAAAAGACATAGGGTAGCTGGACGCATAAAAAAACAAGACCCACATATATGCTATCTATAAGAGACTCACCTTAGGACAAAAGATATACACAGGCTAAAAGTGAAGGGATGGAAAAAAATATTCCACAGAAATGGACATGGAAAAAAAAGCTGAGGAGCTATATAGATATCAGACAAAATAGACTTCAAAACAAAGACAGTAACAAGAGACAAATAAGGTACTTCATAATACTTAAGGGAGTAGTCCAACAAGAAGACATAACTCTTATAAACATATGCATCCAATATATGAGCAACTAATGAGCAAAAGAAAACCAGAGACATGGAAACAAGGAACAGACAAAAAGCTTCCAAAGGAAAGGGGAAGGGGGCAATGGTGGAAAGAAGGGGAAAGGATGTATGAATGACCCATGGACATGGACAACCGTGTGGGAATGGACTGTGGGAGGGGGGAGGCGGTGGCATAGAGAAGGGCAAAGGGTGAAAAACTGGGACAGCTGTAATAGAATAAACAAGAATAAAAATTTTAAAACCTTGAAATTAAAAAAAAAAAAAGGAAAAAATTTAGATACTGAAAAACCACATCTCAGTCCTAACATTTTTATTTAGCATTTTGATAGTTCCTTTGATCCTGAGCAACAAATGTGAGCAAATCAACAGCTCTGTGCTTTAGGGGCTACACATTTTAAACTGGGCTAAGTCGTTAGCTGTTGAAATAGCTCTTGCTTTACCTTGAATACAGAAGGCCATTCTTTGACCATTCTAAAGCAGAACTTTATGTGGTGTTATTTGTCTCCTTTTTTCTCTGCAGGTCTGATAATCACTTTCATCATAGAAGAGCAGGGCCAGCCCTGAGTATATTGCCTATTATAACAGCTTCATCCTGCCTGACTAATGTATGATCACCAAGTAAGAAGACAAACACTTCATGTGTGCATGTGGCTGTGGCTGTGTGTAAAAAATACTGCCAGAGAAACATGTGTCCTCCGCTGTCAAGGTTTTCTTAACATGTTAATGATTATTTGCTATCTTTCTCCTGTAATAGGAATCAGGCCTCATTTGTTAAACAATATTGTTGCTGAAAGAAATGTCCAAAACCATAGAGAATTGTTATAAGAATTTATTTGACCCAAACTGAGAATAATTGACTGGAAACAAGCTCTCAAATGCATCAGAGATGGACAGCTTTGCAGTTTCTTTTATGCATTTGAAATTGAAAGAAGGAAAATTACATTAAAGTGGAAAACAGCAAGTCAGGGGATTGGATTACAGGATAGTTAATAAGATTACATACTCTCTTGAGGTTGTGGACAGAAAAAGGGGCCACGTACTAAACCTGACAAGCTTAGAGGAGACCTGAATGGCAGCCCTGCAAACTCAGAGACTTAAAATAACCACAAAGGATGATCTGAAATGTAAACTTCCTAACTAAAAGTGAGCCATGGTAGGTAGACATATCCTAGGGAGGTATCTTCCTTGACAAAGGTCAATTTTTACCTAAGTGGGGCCTGTCCTTAGCCTCTGGCATCTACAATAACATGCCTTTGCAATGCCAGAGTCACCCCCTTTCTCCAGACCCCTCAGAGCACATTCTCCCACCAGAGCCCCAGATCACAGAACTCCTCATTGTTCTCCCACATACCACCTCTACCTTCAATACATGTTCACTGTTAACCATCCTATACCCACCCATGTAAAGGAAGCGTGTCTGTCTGTTTTACTTTTTACCGGGTCTCAGAGATTGCCCTGCTTTGCTTCTTCTTGCTCCCCTAATTTATCACCAATGGATTTCATGCAACCCCCTTATATTTTCTTCTTTGATCCTAATGCATCAAATAAGGTGCAAAACTGCCATTCTCCTGCGAATTTTCTTAATCCTTTGAGATTGTGCTTCCTGCAACTGTCATCAGTTTGGCTCAAATTAACTCAACATTTCTTACAGGTTTGGACGTTTCTTACAACAACAATATTGTTTAATTTTAAGATATGTGTCTAGGAACTCTTTTATAAGGGCATGAATCTCACTCATGAGGGCTCTGCTTTTAGGCCAAATCACCTCCTAAAGGCCCCCGCCTCCTGATGCCAGCAACATGGGCATGATATTTTCAACAACTGAATTGGGGGTGGGGGGCACAAACCACATTCAGAAGTATTCAGACCATAGCATTCACATACTAACTTTTAAAAACAAAAGCATCAATGTTACAAAGACACACGTATAGCATATAGAGTAAAAAACATCAAAATTACTATTTTTTGTTTGAACAGGAGAGATGATTTTTCTCACTGTGGGCCCCTGAAATTTCCTTACAACACAGTTGTCTGTAAAAAGACAATTTAATGGAGCCATAAAACGGTAGCATTTGCAGAGACGTTCCAGATTACCCATCCCAACACCTTCATTTTGGAAATATGGAAACTGAGGCTCAGAGAGGAAAATCCAGCCTCAGAGTGACATCTGTGAAGTGACCTACCATTCCACTTCCAGCTTTGTGCAAATGTGGTAACTCAAAATACACAAAACCCAAAATACTACATTGAGTGTTCTCACCACCTTCAACAAGAAACAGCCCTCCAAAACAGTACTAATAAAAATAAGAATATATAGATCTACAACACAACGTAAACTCAGCATGTCAAAATTTATTTTGGAAGAAATAGCTAACTGTATTTCCATCAAAAAGGATCAATTCTAAGATATCTGATAATCAGGGGTTGCTACTTTGGAACAAATAAAACATGTACTTACAAATTAACTGATTGGGGCCCCCCAAAATATATAGCAGCCCCCGCTTTATCAGCGATTCACCTCCGCAGTTTCAGTTACTCTAGGTCACTGCTGGTGCAAAAAATATGAACGAATAAAGAACATTCCAGAAACAACTCAAAAGTTTGAACTTGCATACCATTCTGAGTAGCATGAAGAAATGTCACCCTGTCCTGCTCCATGGTGCCCCGGACGTGAATCATCCCTTTGCCCAGCGTCTCCACCGTTTTACATGCTATCTGCCCGTAGCTTACGTAGAAGCCAACTTGATTATCAGATCAGCTGTCGAGGCATTACAGTGCTTATACTCAAATAACCCTTATTTTGCTTGATAATGGCTCCAGAGTGATGCCAACCATTTAGATATGCCAAAGAGAAGCCTGAGAATGTTTCCTTTAAGGGAGAAGATGAGTACAATACAACAGGATATTTTGAGAGAGGCCACATTTACATAACTTTTATTAAAATACATTGTTACAATTGTATTATTAGTTATTGTTAATATATTGCGGTGCTTAATTTATAAATTAAATTTTATCATAGGTGTATATGTATAGGAAAAACATAGTACAATATATAAGGGGTTTGGTACTCCCCACAGTTTCAAGCTTCAACTGAGGGTCTTGAAACATATCTCCCATTGATAAGGGGAACTACTGTAGTCTTTGAAAACATATCTAGCATACTTGTCTAGGGGAGGAAGAAATTTTCCTCTACCCTCAAGGTTTTTTTGGCTGCTCTAATAATCAAATAGAACGAGACAGATTAGCAAGAGAAAATGGCCAAATTTAATTACATACATATCTATGGGAACCCCACATTCATTAGAGAGTCAGAGACCCCACATACTCGAGAGGTTCAAAGAAAAAGAAAATAAGTAAAAATGGCATTCTGAGCTAGGAATGAGGTAAAGTACCTTAAGACTTCAAAAGGTCAATTCAGGATAAGGAGAAGAGGTGTTTAGTAAAATATCCCTTAGTAAAAAATAGTAAAAGTTTGTACTGCCCTCCAGATAGGTCAAAAGAGGTTATCTCTGATAATCTCTAACTATGAGCAAGGACCCTAATTCAACTTCTTCTAGGTAGTTAAGGAAGGGGCAGAAATTTCTCTTGAGCCCACA
Organism: Pteronotus mesoamericanus; assembly: GCF_021234165.1. Classification (NCBI taxonomy): domain Eukaryota; kingdom Metazoa; phylum Chordata; class Mammalia; order Chiroptera; family Mormoopidae; genus Pteronotus; species Pteronotus mesoamericanus. The sequence goes on along the minus strand of NW_026555285.1, from coordinate 33,398,244 downwards.
GGGTCTTGCTTGTCTCTAGCTCAAAACAATCTGTATTCCACAAAGACACATCTTGAATTCACTCATTCTAAAAACCCACATGTACATTTATTAATTTCTTCTTCTTTTATTTATTTATTTTTAGAAAGTATAAGGGATGGAGAGAAGGAGAGAAACATCAATGTATGATTGCCTCTCACACACCCCCTACTGGGGACCTGGCCCACAACCCAGGCATGTGTCCTGACTGGGAATCGAACCAGAGACCCTTTGGTTTGCAGGCCAGCGCTCAATCCACTGAATCACAACAGCCAGGGCTATTAATTTATTTTTCAATAAATATTTGCTGAAACCTAAAATGTACACATTGGGATGAAATTCTTCACAGCTCAGTCAGAAAGAATCCTATAGCGTTAAGATCACTGTCCAATGATCAGTATTACGGTAAGAATGTCTGACAAACCTGAGGAGGATTTTTATAAAAACTTATTTGAGCCAAACAGTGGATATGCCCAGAAGCAAGAATTCAACACAATGAGAAAATGCCTCTTGGAATGGCAGTTTGCAGCTTCTTTTACACACTTTTTCTTTTTTTGTTGGTCTTTTTATTTTATGCATTTTGAATGAAAGACTATAAGGAAGATAACATGAAGATGGGAGAAAGCAAGGTGGGGATTGGATTACAAAACCATAGATTATGTGTTCTCTTCAGGGTGGTTTCAATTATTTCAAAGGTGTTAAACTAGGTGGTTTTGCCTCTGAGGGATCTGGAAAAAGGCAAGTTAAAAAGAGTGTTAACCTAGATGCACAGAAAAACATGGACAGGCCTTGCTTAAGGCAAAGATAAACCTTTTACTCAAAAAGTTATAATCCTGAAACATAAATACTCATATGACCTGCCCAGTTAGGAATTTACGATCAGATTGCCCTGTGAGGTTGCTTTTTGTAGAACTGCTTTTCATCCGCACTTACGTACAAGAAAGTATGTAATTCATCATTGTACAGCTTGAAGATTTTTCATTAATCTGAAAAAATACACGCAACCAGCACCTATATATTAAGACAGAATATTTCCAGAACCCTAGAAAAGCTTTCACTCACTTCCTGTCTCTACTCCCACACAGAGTGACCATATCTTGACTAGGAGCACCATAAATTAGTTTCGGCTAATTTATAGTTTTGACTTTGTATACATGGAATCATACCATATGTACATTTTTGAGTATCATTCTTTTACTTAGCTTTACACATGAAAGCTTTTTGGATGTTGTTGAGTGTGGTTGCAGTTAGATCATTTTTCTTGCTGTGTAGTAATTGCGATCCTGTAGCCCAGACCCCAGCTTGCTTTCCCCATCTCCATGCAATCTTCCCTCCTTCATTTCAAATGCATAAAAGAGGCTGCAAAATCATTGTTCTCTGGAGCATTTAAGATCTTTCTTGCGTATGTAGGCAGTCTGGTTCACATAAAGTCTTATGAAGAATTCTCTATAAGTTTGGACATTTCTTACATCAACTTACATCTTATACATTTTATGGTATGTGTGAATATACCATATTTATGTAATCTGTTTTACTGAATATATACACCTGGTGGACATTTGAGTTGTTTGTAGCTTGGGGCTTGTGCTTGTTTCCTAGGGTTGCTGTAACAAAGTACCACAAACTGAGTGAGGTAAGCAACAGAAATTTATTATCTCTCAGTTCTGGAGTCTAGAAGTCGGAGATCAAGTGTCAGCAGGGTTGGCTGGTTTGGAGGGATCTGAGAAAGAATCTGTTCCATGCCTCTTCCCTAGCTTCTGGGTGTTTTCTGGCAATCTCTGGCATTTCCTGGCTTGTAGGATTGCTTTGCTCTCTTTCATCTGGACATGGCATTCTCCCTGTGTGCATGTCTGTTCTAAATGTTGCTCTTTCTATAAGGTCACTAGCCCTACTTCACCCTACCCTACTTCAGTTAACATTTGGGTTATTTCTGCCTGAGTTATCTTATTTAATCTTTACAGTTATTACCCCTGATAGACCTGAATTTGAAAGCTGGCACTGTAGCTTACCAACCCTGGCCAAGTCAAGTTTTTCTTTGCATGTTGATCTTTTCATTTGTAAAAGAAACATAAAATTACCCACTTAACTGGACTGGAATGAGGATTTCATAAAATAACAAAATACCTAGAATAGTGCCTGCCATATGGTTGGTATTCAATAAACGCCAGCTAGTAACATAATGATTCATGTTTATAGTAGACAATTCTAGAATCTGTTTCATGGCTTTCAGAGGAATCTAGACTAATTTATGTAATTAATATATCTCCTGCTTCGTGAAAAGTTGCTTTAGATTATATATATATAACATATCCAAAAGATAATTTTAGCTTCTAGAATACTGAAATCATTGAAAGATGACAAGAAACATTTGTGAAACATATATTTTGTATTCCACACAGAATCTGTTTGCCAGCCTCAGAGAGGTTAAAATGTTAGTTCAAAGAGTTCAGTTTTAGGGAGTACCAATGATTTGTCTTTTCAAGGAAAAAAGTTTAATTTTATTTAACTGGCAAATAAGAAAAGTCATATCTTTAAGGAATATGGGCTTGATGGCTTATTGGAAACAAAACATCTTCAGACTTAACTAAAACCAATGTAATTCTCAGGGTGAACATCTGGGAAAGTAAATAGCCAAACTTCTCAAGAGAATTTTTAATGAACTTTTATAAAATCTAGATTTAGATTGCCTCTAATATAAAATATTAATTTAAACCATAAAGAACCTTTAAGTATGCTTTATAATGTTAATAGCTAAAGTTTTGTAATAAACATTTTTTCTGATTATAAAAATATTGAACATACTAAAAAAAGAGACAAAAAGTTTATTTTCTGATCTTTTTTCCTAAGCATAGTTTTTTGGGGGGCCTGGAGGAGTAAATATAGTGAATGATTCTCTGTATTTGATTTTATATCCTTTTTTCCTTTAATCTTATAATATACTACTATACATAGGATTTTTTCCAAAGTTATGAAAAATTCTCTATTAACACAGTGCAAGAGAGGAAAATATCAAAGCAATTAAGAATGTAGACCTAAGCCATATTTCTGGGTTCAAATCCCAATCCCAGCAATTGCCAGCATAAACTTGAGTAAGTCACTACTTCTCTGTATCCTAGTTTCTTCATTGAAAAATGGAAATATTAATAGTGTACCTACCTGAAAGAGGTGGTATAATTGTTAAATATGTTAACCTTAACACATTAATTCATGTGAATTTATTGAATATATATAAGTGCTTTAACAGTGTATCGCATGCTAAGCATTCTATAAATATCACCTATTATCGTTATTATTATTAGCTATTAAAAATCCTTGGTATGGTACTCTACTGAAACCTTAAAACAAGACACATATAATAATTGACTAACTACACTTCAATCCTGTGTCATTATTCATAGACAAGTTATTTATAATGTTTTCTCAGTTTAAATTTTAAAATCTATAAATTTATCAAATCATGTAGTATGAATTCTAATCCCTAATTTTTAATTTATGGAATAATGTGATTTTGTTTAGTTAATTTATTGTTTGTGTGGACATAAACTCTCAATTTATTTGGATAAATATGAAGGAGCATAATTGTTGGATCACATGGTAAGACCATGTTTAGTTTTGTAAGAAACCACCAAACTGTCGTCTAAAGTGGCTGAACCATCTGCATCCGCATCAGCAGTGAGTGAGAATTTCTGCTGCTCTAAGTCCTCCCTGTTGTGATTTTATTTTCCACTTGTTAGAGGAATATATATATCTTCATTGAAAAACATAATTTGTTAGATGTTCTAAAGAAAAATGCTTAAAAATACAAATGAAAATTAATAAAATGTAAACTTCCATTCCCCAGTCCCACTAACCACTTGCTCACATCGGCCAGTTCAATATCCATATACGGCTAGTGGCTACCATCTTGGACAGAGTAGACATAGAATGTTTCCATCACTACAGAAAGTTTTACTGGACGGACCTGTATTATGGTCTCTAGACAGAAAGTGGAATGTTTTAGATTATGCATCAATTCAAAAGTATAAGAGTAATGTGCTTTTGATGCAATTTCATTCAATTAGTTATGCAATATTTAGGAATTAAAGTTTTTCAGCTATGATCCAAATTTAATATCATTTGAAAACTAGATCAATCATCTATGGCGAGGATAAAATGCAAGAAAAACAGTGTGTGAGTGTGATACACACATTTTATTTCATATTTTTCTTTTCTGCATTAACTGAAAATCTCCTCTCACCATACTTAACAGATGTTATCTTTGTAAATACTTGATAATTTAACAGATTAAACACAGCTTTAAAAACTTTTCTTAATGAAAAATCACAATTTGCTCAGAAATAGAGAGATTAATATAATATTTAAGTATGAATCCATCCTTGAATCCATCACCCAGTTTCAACAATTATCAATTGATAATCAATCTTTTCTATAACCTACCTGCTCACCTCTTACCCTTCACTGAATTCTTAATATTATCAAATATATAGCCCTTAAACAAATAAAAGAAACCTCTTAGTTTTTCTGACTTTTACATCAAATTTCAAGGTTGAAAGCACAGGTGATATTGTCATCAGTTCAAGGTCACCGATCATTTTGTGTCAGAAACACTACAGATCAATATTCAGGAAATGAGAGCAGTATGTTTTATCTATTATTTGCTAGGAACAAAATGAAGCTTTATAAATAGAATAAAAAATAATCAATAGAAACAAAAGTACTTAGGCTATCAAATTATTCAGAGTAGACCAAATAATCCTAATAATATAAACAAGTTACTACCTCACACCCATTAGACTGGCTACTATCAAAAAACAGAAGACAAGTATTGGTGAGGATGTCAAGAAATTGAAAACTTTCTGCACTTCGGGGGGAATGTACAATGGTACAGCCACTGTGGAAAGCAGTATGATGGTTCCTCAAAAAATTAAAAATAGAATTACCATATGATTCAGCAATTCCACTTCTAGGTATATGCTCGAAAGAGTTCAAAGCAGGAGCTCAAAGAGATATTTGTGCACCCACATTCAGGAAGCATTATTCCAAATAGCTAAAACATGAAAGCAACCCAACTGTCCATGGAAAGAGGAATAGAGACATAAACTGCGGTATATAAATACAATCTAATATTATATGCCTTAAAAAGAAAGGAAATTCTGACATAGGCTACAACATGGATAAACACTGAGGACACTGTTCTAAGCGAAATAAGCTGGTCACAAAAACACAATTACCGTATGATTCGACTTACATGATGCACTTGGAGTAGTCAACCTTATAGCAACAGGGTAGAATGGTGGTTGTGAGGGACTGGAGGAAGGGTGAGAAAGGAGGGGGATGTTATTGTTCAATGGCGTTGAGTTTCAGTTTTGCAAGATGAAAAGACTTCTAGAGATGGATGGCTGTGATGATTGTGCAACAATATGAATGGACTTAATACCATTGAACTGTATACTTTAAAATGGTTATGATGGTAAATTGTATGTTATGTATATTTTACCAGATTTTTAAAAGTTAGGGAAAAAAACAAGTTAACATACTACACTACACTATTGGCAACAGAAGGTAAACTGTATATGAAGGGTGAGACAAGATGGATCAGTAAGTACTTTGCACATGTGTTTGCAAATCTATCATGCACAAATAAGTAAGTTATCCCTGTATATCTTGAAGGAAAATATTATTCATATAGGAACTCATTTTTTTGCTTGGAGATTTTGTAATTTATAGTTAATGTGGAAAAAATAATAGTATAAATGTGAAGAAAACATAAACAGTTGATGATAAATGTCTGTACTCATGGACAAAAATAAGTTGTTCTGCTCAGAAAAAAGATTTTACTCACAGGCCAGAAGAGATAGAGAATGGATTGTGAAATATTCAACCAATTTAGCATAGAAATTCAGATACAGGGGTGAATAGACAAGGCATACTGTCATTTGATTTGAGGTTACTAGTTGATTTTACTGGATGCATTGGGAAATTTGGTAGCCATTGTAGAAGTTTTATGGTAAAGAGAAAAATAAACAAATAATCAAGGGTACAGATTTGGAAAAAAAAAAAGGAAACATAGCTGAATACAAACCCAGTTTTTTCAGATCAGGTGTTATGTATGAACTTGAGATTACAATTTACTTTTTTAATATTTTTAAGATATGTAGGCATTTATAAAGTAGAATACATAAACCCTGAGATCCTGTCCACTTCCATGTTTAATGAGTTTCGATAAGTTTTCTAAGTTTCGGTTGCCTTTTGAAATTTTAATTTGCATTCTAATTCTTCTCTGGGAAATAACTTGCTGGGTTTTAAACATGTTTAAATTCAATCATTCAGTAATTGATCCAGGCATTCTTTCTTTTACAAAGTCTTACAACAATATCTTATGGCATTGTAGTATATAGTGAAGTCACAAAAATAAATCAGATAACTTGTCTGCTCTCAAGGAACTCAATATCCATAGCAAGGCAGACAGGTATACAGGTAATTTCATTATTTTAAAGGACAAAGGTGAGTGAGGTGAAGAAGTGGGCTAAGTGAGTTTCTGGCAGGAGGACGTTTGAAGGTGTGCAAGTAAAACCTGGGGAAAATATGCACAGTGCCTGGAGAAATTGCAGGTAGTTAAGCATCCTTGGGAAAAAGGGTGAAGAGCAATGGGGCTGCACTGTTAGGAGTGGCCATGTAACTAACAACTATATTTGTCATGCTAAGGACTTGGAATTTATCCTAAAGGCAAAGGGAAGTCAGTTAAGATCTCTCACTAAGAATGTTAAAACACAAATCTAAATCAATTAATCTGAGGATTGTGTGGAAGTGTATTGAAAAAATTAGAGGTACACAGGAAAACTGAGAGGTAGTAATCTTGGCTTGAGTCACCTTTACCTAGACCAAAAAAGGGACAATGGACACTCAGAGGCAAGAATAGAGCCCAGAGATATTGAGGAGGTAGAAATGGCTAGATGTGATAAAGGTTCCACCTTAGGATTTAAAACATGTAAGGGCAGAAACTTGAAACCAACAGTTCAATAAAATTTCCCGGGTAAGGCTGTTGATTAGGCAGGTGTAGAACCCACCAGTGCAGACTGAGTCTCAATGAGTTTAAGTGTCAAAAAAAAAAGAGAGACACAGGATGGAGTCAGAGGTCCAAAGGGAACCTTTCCTTGTAGAGCAAAGAGTCCCTACTGTTCACATATCAAAGAAAGCAAACCAGCAGGAAGGAAGAAGCTGGAGGAGCTGAGATCATGCAATGTGGCAAAGGAAAGATTTCAAGAGGAGGAAGATCTCAGTTCTGAGAGAGGAAGTAAAGAAGGAGGGTAGGAATGTACACCCAGACAGCAGGGGAGAGAGTGATAAGAACAGGGTTGAGAGAATTCTACCTTGAACTCCCTCCTTTGTACTCAGTGAAGCAGATAGTGAGCACCCAGGACCTTTTCTGAAAGGCCCAAGGTACATGAAAAGAATAGTAAGAATCATGGAAATAAGAGGGGGCTCACAAAAGAAAAAGTGCTGTTGTCTCTCAGAGAGCCCTGTTAGGGAAAGAAACTGTGTGTTTGCACTGGTACCAGTGGACACACTGTGTGATTTTCTTCTTGTGAGGCTTCCAGATTTAGCTAATAAAAATGTAAGACCCCCCGCCAAATTTAAGATGAATAATGGAGTGCTCACATTGGCAGTACATACACTAAAATTGGGACAATACAGAGAAGACTGGCACGGCCCCTGTGCAAGGATGACACGCAAATTCATGAAGTGTTTCATTTTTTTGTTTAAAGATAAGCAATGGATCATTTTTTAGTATAAGTATGTCTTACATAATATTTGGCACATACCTCAACTAAAAAGTTATATGAAGTTCAAATTTAACTGGGCATCCTATATGTTATCTGGCTACCCTCTATGAGAACTAGAAAAACCAGATGTGTAGATTATGGCCTAATACCTAAAGCTAAGTTTGAAGTTGACTATGAAAATCCTCCTCGTTTATTAACACTTATCTGCAAGCAACACTCACTGTCAGCAGCAGACAGGGCCATGAACACAAGCCCATGACACGGCACAGATTACAGGCAAGTTTGATGAGCTTGGAACTGCCGATCTGCTTCCTTCCTTTGTCTGCTTCTGTGCCATTTCCAGAAACATCCCTCTTCACCTCTGACTCACAGTCAATGTTTCCTAACAGTGAATCGTACATTAGGTCTTCGTTATCCAGATGTGAAAAGTCCTAATCGTTTCTCTTGCACTACACTAAACCAGCTACCCTGATATTAGCTAAAAATAGGGTAACCAACTGTCCTGGTTTGCCCAGAACCGAAGATCTCCCAGGATTTGGGATTTTTAGTGCCGACACTGGGAATGTCCCGAGCAAACCAGGATACTCCTTCATGTACCTCGACCATGGTAGATTCTTTTAAGCCAGTGATGACTCTATGTTGATTTTTAATTCTCCCAGGAGAGTTATAATTTTTCTCCTCAAAAACCTGTTTTCATTACTTAAATTATCTCTCACTTTTTATATAAAAGGTAATCATTTATTTTTTAAAAGTCCATTTTTTTCATATTTTATGCCATATTACTTTAGTTCTTAGAACATTCTCACTGGAAAAGTATGTCAATTATAAGATCATTTTTTTTTTCTGACTTTATCACTTATATGCCAATTTAGAGATATCCTATGATCCATGAATAATACAGAATGACACAACACAGGTATATATTTGTATTTTTATTTCCTGAAGGCAGAAGGATATGCAAAATATAAATGACTGGCAACCTCTCTTACTTTCGGAATTCAAAAATTTTGTTTTTGCACCTTGAAGTGAATTTCTTTTTGCAAACTTCAAGGAACCTTGCTTTCCACTGGCCCAAGCATATCTTTTCCATGGGGCAAAAACAAAGACAACATAATTTAGGAATAGTGCTTAGATCAATTAAAACCTTAATTATGATGGCAATGTTAGCCATCCTAATTTATCATTATAAAATTATACTTTTATAACTGCCAAATCAGTATTGATTTTCTTCTTATTTAATAATATCAAAACTTTGATTTTACTTCAGGTAGCATAATTTTATAACTGAAATCATATATTTTCTTCTTAATACTGATTACTTCAGGTAGCAATACGACCAGTTAAAGGACTCCTGACATCCTCCATTGCAGCTGGATGTGGAATTTAGAAAGGCTCCTTAAGAAAAGGACAGCCCACTTGCATGAACCCTTTTTACTTTCTTTTCTTTCTTTTACTTCTTGCCTGAAACTCTGAAATGGTGACTGGAGCTTCAGTAGCCATCTTGGGCCATGAGAAAAACCTTGAAGGTAGAGGCCCTGGATAGGAAAGGCATGGCAGGAATATTGAAATAGGCTTGTTCCTTGGTGACTCTGGCACCGCCCTATGAGACCACCCACCCCCAAGCTTGTTGTACCTGAGCAGAATAACAGTTAAAGACCCTGTTATTTTTCTTGTATATGACTAGCTGCCAAATGTAAATTCCCAACTGTGAATACGCGTATACATAAAGGTGAGGTAGTATTGGTTGGATTAGTAGTAACAATAAAACTTATTGAGTGCTTCCCACTTACCAACTTCTGAAATACTTTCTAAAAATTATGTTATTCAATTCTCAAAATACTTTATTAAGTAGGTCTTGCATATACTTCATTTTTCATATAAAGAAATTGAGCTCAGGGATGTTGAGTAACTTGTTCAAGTTTGCAAACTGAAAGTGGTTGTATTGGGACTCAAAATTAAACTTTGGGTGGTGAGCATGAAGTAGAATACATAGATATTCAATGATAATATTGTACACCTAAAATTTATATAATGTTATTAACCAATATTACTTTGATAAATTTATTTTTTTAAAAAACCCAAACAGACTGTCATGGGAACCCTAGTTCTATACTTCTCAAAGCTGAAAGGAATACAATCCTAGTAACAGAATGTGAAGGTTCTATAATTTTTAACACATCAGTCATTCATTTGTGAAATTATCTGTGTTTATTATAAGCTTTGTAGAAATGAATAAGACACATGTCTTATGCCATTTTTTTTGTATTTCAAAATTATGCCATTTTTATAGCTACTAGTTTAGGGGAATGGAATCATCTAAATATGTCTAAGAATATTAATAATCCTAAGGAAATTATGAAATAGGAAAGGTTTTTCTTTAGAGCCCTCAAATCCATATTAGTCCTTTTCTCAACTCTAGCTATAGGCAGAGCCGTTGCAAGATTCTGCATGGTTCTCTTCACAACCATAGTCATTACTGACTTATGAATTTATTTCCACAATTTCTGGCAGATGGCAGTAAGATGATTTTTTTGTCTAACTTGCACACTATTTGGGCTAGTGGCAAGGCTGGTTATATGCTTCTGCTCCTCTTCTCTGGGCACCCTAACTTATAATCTCCTGCCCAAAACAGCCCCAACACCCCTCCAACAGCCCGAACCCTCCTCACATCCTAACCTTAACCCAGCAAGCTGTGTCCCAGAGGACTTCCAACGGAGGTGATTAACTCTGTCATCTCCATTCAGGGTCTTGCTGTCATTTAGCTGTCAAGGAAATGAAGTCCATAAGCTAAGTTACGATAAAAATTAGAAATTAGTCTTTGTTCTTGGTTTTCTACCTTGTCAAGGCACACTTGGACATTCAAAGTCTTAAGTTATAGAAGTGAGTGTGTGAGTGTGTGCATGTATGTGTATATTAAGAGAAAGGGAGAGGGAAAGAGAAATTAAGTGAAGTAATAGCCATTTTAAAATACAGCAGCCCTGGCTGGGTGGTTCACTTGGTTGGAACGTTGTCCCATACACCAAAAGATTGTGGGTTTTATTCCCTACTAGGGCATATACCTGAGTTTCCAGTTCGATCCCTGGTGGGGGCGTGTAGCGAAGGCAACTGATTGATGTTTCTTTCTCACATCAATGTTTCTCACTTTCTCCCCTTAAACTCCCTCTAAAATCAATGAACATATCCTTGAGTGAGGATTAAACAACTAATAATAAAATAAAATTACACTATTCTTACTGTGATTACTATAATCTCTTGATCATCTCCAACTCATTTCTCAGATGAAACTCTTTTTAATGCTTACACTTTTTTCCCTGGTATTTATGCCTATATTTCTAATAATCTGTTTATATTAGTATATCTTACTTATCGATTTCAAATTTATTTATTAATATCCTGTAATAGTAAATGAAGATTTACATCTCTTCTACCACCCATCCTACTTTCCTTACATTTGCCACTTTCCCAAGATAGTTATAACACAATTTTTTGTTAAGTTGGTTTTCAGTATTACATTTGCATGTCTGTGTAAATGTACACTTCAGAGTTGTGTTCCTTCTTGTAAAACACTATTTTTCCTAGCATAAATAATTGCCATATTTTGTCATTCTTGAACATTAATAACGGGCACATTTTTTGATTTCTCATGAAAAAAATTTATACGTGGTCCATCGTATCCTTCTAAAATGAAGATTTTTCGAGTGCTCAAACATATCAGGTAATCTATCAATTCTATTTTTTCTTGGAGGCTCTAACCATCTTTCTGCTCACATCTCGATTGATTTTCTGTTGGGTTGATCATTTAGGGTGTCCTTTCGCTATTACTCTGGGACTTTCCTTTGCCTCCTACCTGTGCTGAGTCGCTTCCTTTCTGTTGCCCCTGAAGTTTGCCATCGCAGGTACATTCTCATCTGTTGCAGTGTATTCTTCGGTAGTTTCCTACAAAAGTTATAAATTTGAATTCTCATGTGTCTTCAAGTGCTTTTATTTACCCTCCTGCTTAACTATTAATTTGTCTAGGGGAAAAATCATTGTCTCAAAAACAGTTGAAGAAAGGCTTCCCTACCTTCTCAGATGCAAAATCTCTGCTAGCCGGTTTGATGCCATTCCTATTCCCTGGCATGTGAACTGATTTGAAAGACACTTTCAAGATTCTTTTACCCCTCATGTTCTGTAATTTCATGACCATATGCCTTGGAGGGGATCTCTTTTCCCTTAAAGAGACCTTTCAATCTGAAGACTCATGGCCTCGGTTCCAGGAAGCTTTCTTGTTCTCTTTTTCTGGAACTCTTCTTTCTTCAGATGTTCTCCTACATTAATCCCTAGAATCCATATTTACATTTTCTTACTTCTCTTATTCTTTGTCTTTTTGTCTTATTTCCTGGGAATTGTTCATCTCTTTTATCTATCATATTGTTAATTTCTAAGAGCTCTTTGTCATTTTTTGTTTTATTCTCTGTTTTACTTTTTAGGTGAGGAATGAGTGAAAATAGGAAACATAAAACGGAGTAATTTTAACTGAGCTGCTAAAATAATTAACATTATAAAGTTTGAGGCACATGGAAAACGTCATTCTTGTTTATCGAGCCTGGAAACTTACATTTTTTTGAACTTTCCAGTCTGTGCCAATGCCTGGTGATACATCCGGGCCTCCAGGTAACCTTCTGATTATCCCCGAGAGGCTCATGAATCCAGCGATTACCCTCTGAAGTAGTCACGTGTACGTCCATCACACTCCATTATCCAGACCAGCCCGGGGCTGACCAGACCTCCCGGCACCCAACTTCCAGGACACCCAACTTCCGGGCCACTGGCATTCGGCGCCCTGACTGCCTGACAGCCGGCTGATAACCATCCTGGACCAACCCTGGGGCTAAGAACGCAGGACTGATACTTCTCAAGAATGTGCCTTTTACTATAAGAACTTTTTAACTTTTCTTTCTCCTTTAGAACACTTCTGGGGTTTTGCCTAGCTGTGTATCCCATTTGTAAACTCCAAGACCCTTGAATATTTCCAGCAAAGCCTCCAGACTTGTGTTAAGTTCATGTAACATAGAGATGCAATATCTTGGAGGAGGTTGGGAATGCACTGGGATATTAGTGTTTGGGGATCAAGTCAGGAAGAGATGCTTAACAATTTTCTTTGCAGAAATATGGAGAACTAATACACGTACACATTTTCTAGGAAGATCACCAGGAATAACACAGGATCAGACTTCTTTACTTCTCTAAGTAGTTTTAGGACTGCCCTTGTTTAAATCTATGAAAAAACAATTTTTGAATTCAGATAAAATCAAATGTATAGATTAGGTTACAGTAAGCATTCGGCAATCTAATGGATGGAGAATGATTTCAAAGAAGATAAGAGTATCTTCTTATTATTGAGCTCTCACCAATACCCAGATAAATTTATATTTCATTTTATCTCCTAATTTTTGGGCTATGAGATTCCTTAGGTTCAGAAGTAACTTGAATACATTACAGAGATGATAGGTGTTTGTTCAGCTTATTGTGATAGTATGCACAGTAATAATTGAGGTCCACACACTTCATTACTTGAAATGCTTTCTCTCGGTATCTTTCTTGTTTAAGACCCTTTCTGCTAACGAGGCTAAACTTACACTTTGTAGTTCTCTCAGTTTTTTTTTGGTTTTTAGGTGTTTCCTGTAACACCAAGTAGCCAAAAATCTTTGCACATTATCTAACTATCAAATTAGCCTCAGATTAGTCACACGCTCTCCCTTTTTTATCCCTAGAATAATCTAACTCTATTAACTTCCCTTTATGAAGTTCTAGAACAGTTTGGTCAGGGACAAACATCACAGCCTCACCCTTCTCTCCAGCTGGTTAGCCAATATATTTATACAGATGGAATTTCATTTAATGTGAAAATCAGAACTGACTGGAGTGTTGTTTAAGGAGCCGAAAGGACACACAGTCTGACTGTTTCCTTGGAAGACAATGGAGGCTGCCCTGTGCAGCTTCCACAGACTCAGGTCTCAGGCCCCTCGCTGGCAGTGACTGAGCCACTTCCTCCTTCGGAACAGTCACTGTCTTGACTCACTGCCTTGCTGTTGCTAGGTGCTTGTGTGCTAAGTAGTAACACACTACACCCCCACTTCCCCACACAGAGTTCTGGGGAATTGCCCCAATTTTCAGCTCTGCAAGGTGGTATGTGACTCATCCTCTTTTCTCTTGAGTGACATTTTAAAGAGACAGGAATAATCTCTTTTATTTTATTTTTTATTTTCATTATTTCTCTTATAGGCCTCTGTATTTTGAACACAAGCTATAATTAAGTCTAAAATCAATAACTTCGTTTGGCACACGATTTATATAATTGTCTTTCTATTCTACTTCTCAGTTAAAATGTTTTCTTTCCATTGGGAGAAAACTATAGAGCTGGAGGATCTTATTTCTTATGGAACAGTAGACTACATTTCCCATGAAATGCTATCAGTAATTGTCCTAAATAAGGTATAGAACTGCAATCTTAGGAGTTCTATTTAGGATCTGTTTACTTTTAGCTTTACGTACAATACATCTCCCAGAATGACAAGGATTATCAGTGCTTAAGCAAAGTCGAAGGGACTGATCCTTTTCTTTAAAACATTTTATATTATTTATTTTTAGAGAGAGGGAAAGGGAGGGAGAAAGAGAGGGAGAGAAACATCTATCAGTTGCCTCTCACACTTCCCAACTGGAGATCTGGCCTGCAACCCAGGCCTGTGCCCTGACCGGAGTCCAACCTCCAACTGGTGACCTTTTGGTTTGCAGGACAACGCCCTAGCCACTGAGCAACACCTGTCAGGGCAAAGCAACTGATATTTGTACTAGTCTTCAAGGTCAAGTGATGTTTTTAAAGAATCATAATTCCAGTATCTATATTTCTTCATTTTACTTTATTGTTATGGTTTAAAAATTTTATCATAATTAAATACCCATCACCTTTTCTTAGACTTGAAAATCCCCTTACCAATATTTAATGTTAAGATTTTTGGCATGCTCATCAGCGATTTAATCTCTTATAAAGTAAAGAAACCCATGGGGAAGATATGTCTTTGTACTTAACTCCTGTCACTAGCCCTGGAGCCAACTGGATCAGACAATTTTAAGCAGCCTGATTTTGTTGGAACATACGGTGTGAAGGTGGGAACGGCAGGAGATGATGTAAGAGAGACAGTGTTAAAGCGCTTGAATTTTGTTATTTTAGAGTTTGTCATAGGTCTGGAGAGAAAAGCTGGGTATAATCTAATTTTAGCAAATCTAAAATCTAAATTACATCAATTTTCCTAAGTTCAAGAAACAATATTTTTAAAATTTAGAGGAAAAAAGGATAAGGCTCCTATATAGTTCAAGAGGGCTTAAAACTTCAGAAATCTATTTCTCATTACATAATTCAAAAGGCACAGGTAATCATACTCACACTGAGGAGATACTCTGCACTGTAGTGTTACTTGTTTAGTATACTCATGGGTGAGTGAGAGATATAAAAAATGTGATTCACAGAGAATTTTCTCATAATTTCACATTTAAATTATGTGTGTGTGTGTGTGTGTGTGGCTTTGAATGTGATATTTTCCATATACACACACACGTATATGTATGTGTATATATAGTGGAAATAAAAAGCACATGAAAAAGAGACATAGCCAAACGACAGCAGTATGTCTAAAGAATGAGCTAAGATTATCTTTTAAATACCATACATAACTGTTTCCTTCTTTTGTTTTTCTTTTCTCCTTGCTTCCTTTCCTCCCCTTCTGTTGTATTTGACAAAACACAAAAAAATAAAATAACTAAATAAAGAAGGCCACGCTCCGGCTCCTGAGGCGGGGAACTGTACACGGTGGGTCCTGCCAGGCCGGCCACTCCTCATGCAGGGCTGCACACTGGTCATTGCTGGAGAGGGCCCCTGAGTCATGACTGTGGTGCTGCCGTATATGGAGGAGCACTGGTCATTTTTATATAGTCTATAGACCAAGTAGCTAGATGGCGTCTATGACATAGTAAGGTAACTGTACCTAGTACATGAATGAGGTTTATGTAACACAGTTTGCTTAAGACACTTTTAGAAGTCATCTAAGGTAATTATGCTGGAGTTTCAGGGGGACGTGGTTTAACAGCAGCAGCAGATTCAGGTTCTGTGGGGTTGAAGCATACTCAGTTTGGGAGGAGGCCTCTACTTAAGGAGAAATAAGACTGACACATTCAAAACATTATGGTTCCTCCCAAGGCCTTGGGAAAAGCTTATGCAAGTGAGGGACCCTAAACCTTAAGCTTAAATTTGTTTTTGCTCCAGGGGAACTTTCTCTGACATGGTAAGACGTTACCCTGTACAATCACAAAGCCATTACCACCACCCAAACACATTCTTTGAGGGGCTCAGGAAGCCACATTCTCTGGTGGCTTCCTGAGTCACCTGGACCACGGAACAGGAAAAAATGATTTGAATGACAATTTTCTCAGTTCTCCCAAGATGATTACATAATTAGTACCACTCTGTCTAGATACACAGGAAAGAAGTTAAGTCACTGTATACAACAACTATCTTAGCGTAATAAGGCCTCTCTGTCAATTGAGGAAAACTGCCCTACCTTCATGTCTTCTGTTATTTTTTTGCTGAAAATGCATCCCTGGAAGTTACACAATAAAATGCATAAGATAAAATATGTCAGAGTGGTCTCTTCAAAGCCAATTTCTATGAGACTAAGTTATCATTCTAGATTACGGTCCCAGAAATAGGGTTTACTCAGAGCAGACTTATATAAGCAAATATCTTCATCTAGTCGGTATCAGAGAAGTAATATCAATAACTAGGACCAAGAGGCAAAGGTGAGTTCATAAACAAGGAGTTAGAAAAAGCATCAGGAACCCTAGTGGTCAGGAAAGAGCTATGGAATCTAAATACAGCCGGTATGCTGACGACACAGTGAAAGCATATCCATTTCCTGTGCTGTTCTAATGTTTTCCCTCCAGAACAGTCTCCTGATGGACAATCATGAAAGGGATATTAGTAAACAATAGAAACTCATGATCTTCTAAATGGGATGATATCTCTTAAGTTGGGTAAGTTCCATGTCAGTTGTGGGACATAAAGCATAGCTGCATATTAGCTATGCTTCCAGAAGAAGACATCTGAGGAGGACTCTGAAAAAAGTCAATGCTTGAGATGAATCTCAGAGATGAACAGAACATCGTAGGTGGACAAGTCTGGGTAAGAAAGGCAAAGTAGTGTGAACAAGATCTTGCATGGGTATAAGTGATGCTCGAGCAGCTATGAAAGATGGATTCAGGGCAGGAGTAAAATAAAGATTATACAACATTCAGAAGAGAAAAGATCATTCCACAAATTCTAAAACAGTTCATCCCAAGGAGGATTCTAAATTGGATTAGTAAAGAACGCTTCATGTCTTTCTAGTTTCCAACACGGATTAACTTGAAAAGATCAACACATTCTAAACCCATCTCTCCAAACCCCATAGCCTAGTTCATTACTGGCAGTAGCAGGGTGTCTGTGTGCTCAGGGGAGGGGGAGGAGAGGAAAAGGGAAGAGGGGCATCGACTAAGGGGCTGCAAGGAAAATCAGCGCAACAACACTGGGGATTAAAGTAGGCAGTGAAAAAGCATAGCATTGGGAGATGTTAAGGCTAGATGACTGAAGAAAGAAAAAGAAAAACATGTGCCAAGTTTCAAAAATGTTAGAAAAGAGAATTACATAAATTAAAAGCAGAATATAGTACTAAATATATGGATCCCAAGATAATAACAGCAGGTGCAAACAGTTTGGGATTAAATAGGAGGAAAGGGAGAGAAATGGAAGACGATAGAGGAAGTAGGTCCCGAATGGCTGCCATAAAACAATTGTTCTTAAATTATGGACCCCAGATGAGAATGCGTTGGAAATACAGATTCTCAGGCACTGCCTCAGACCTAGTGAATCAGAAACTCCTAGGTGGGACCCAGCAATCTGTGTTTTAACAAGACCACCAGGTGATTCTGGCACATGCTAAAGTTTGAGAACCACTTCCATAGTATTTCAGCCAAAATTTGCAACTTGCTTTAATGAGAATAGGAAGCTCAGTCTTACCCTAAGGGCCAGATTCTATCTGGATGGTTATATGCCAAAGGTTTTTATTTTAAAAGCCATACAAAATTTTTGCAGTCTTTAGATTTCAGGGATCAGTCACAAATCCTTTTGTTAAAAGGATGTGCTGCAGAAAATAATTTTTCTCTAACCACCAAGAGTTACAATGATCTTTTTATAGCTCTGAAAATAAAAGATTGAAAGAGAAAACAGTGAACTTGCTGCTGATTCATTTGTACCAACCGATAAAATTTATGAACCATCATAAATTCCACTCTAGCTATTATATCATAACTTTAGGCAATTATTTACAACAATGTTTAACAAATCCTTGATGCACTCAAGTACAAAGGTTCCTATGAAGTATTTTTAATAGATAATATCAGGCTCCCCCAGCACATCCTCTTCTTTTGGGGGACAGAAGCTTAGAGAACAGAAAGTACACTATAAAATGAACTACTATCTGATTTAGGACATTGATTCCTCTCCTAGTAAATCCAATGAGCAAAAGGTTATTTAATTGGTAAAAAATAAATGATTTCCTTCCCAAAGAGCGTAGGAGTCAGGGTCCAGGAGACAGAAACCACACCAGGTACTTGAAAAGGAAAAGCTCAATGTAAAGAATCGTTAAATAGTAGAAGGTGGTCATCTCCCAAAACAAGTGAAAAAAATGTCAGGTATTAAAAAAGCAGCTACTAGCCCTGACTGGTGTGGCTCAGGTGGTTGGGTGTCCTTCCTCAAACTAAAAGGTGACAGGTTTGATTCCTAAGCAGGACACATGGCCTGGGATGCAGGCCAGCCCCAGTTAAGGCACATGCAAGAGGCAACCGATTGATGTTTCTCTCACACATGGATCTTTCTCTCCCTCTCTTTTTCCTTCCTTTCCCTTATCTCTAAGAATAAGTAAAATCTTCAAAAAAAAAAAAAAAAAAAAAAAGGAAAAAAAAGCAGCTACTATTTGCTGTGAAAACACAAACACAAGGCACTAAGTACCAGGAGAAGGCTGCCCCCACCCCAGGCTGATCTTTTGAGGAAGGAAGCAGCTACCATAGTAACACACAGCCTATGGGTGGCTGAAGAAGCTCCCAGAGTATAGGATGGCACCAGTCAGTAGAAGGGGCCCCCCATTGCTGGAGATGGTGAGTGGGCTGGAACTGGTCTCCAGAAGTGACACACCATTGCCAGAAGGTGTGGGCAGGTGGGCACGCGCAGATTTGGCTTCTGGTAAGGAAACCATGGCCTCAGAGTATGGGCGGAGTTCATCTGCTAATTTCCTGCTCTGAATAATAATATCAAAGAACTTGCCCTGGCTGGTGTGGCTCAGTGGACTGAGTGTTGGCCTACGAACCAAAGGAGCTCCGGTTTGATTCCCAGTCAGGGCACGTGCCTGGGTTGTGGGCCAGGCCCCCAGTGGTCGGGCACTTGAAAGGAAAACACACATTGATATTTCTCTGCCTCTCTTTCTCCCTTTCCCTCTCTCTAAAAAATAAATAAATAAAATCTTTAAAAAATAATATCAAAGAACTGGAATCTGGAAGAGAAGTGTATTTCTACTGCTATTGCCTGGAGGATCACACCAGTGCTCCCTACTGGCAAAGTCTAACATTCCCCTAATGGAAGAGCAAGATATGTTTAGAGGGTCCAGCCGGGCATCACATTGTATTGCAAAGCTGGGCAAAGAATGGTAAGTCTGGAGCTGAGACAAACTGATAACAGTAAAGTCCATCTTTTTGCTTCTCAACTTCCAAATACACTTTTCTACATAAATTTAGACTTCCACTCAACAACAAAATAGTTCAAGTTTTCCACCCAACATGAGATGAAGTTATTCTTCTTACATGTGCAGTTCTCATTCTCTTCCCCAAAATGGGAGACACATAGTTCAAAGGGTTGTTGTAATTACTGTATTGTAATTCAGCCATAGACCCACTGAATAATCTGTAATCTAAAGGCTAAATTATACATTTAACCTTCAGAAACTTGTATGTAAAATAATAAATGGAAGAGAGAAGGAAAAAGTCACTAATGTATATAAATAAATGCAAACATAAAACAAGCAAACAGAAAATAAATGAAGCTACTACAGTCCTTGTTTCTGTAGTTGGCCATGAGGCTGTAGTTGATATTTGACTTTTTTTCTTCAACTGTTCTTTCCATATTTCCTTTGTTCTCAGGGAAAATATCAGCTGCTAGGGCTCTTTACCTGACAGAAAGATTCAAAATTAATTCCTGAAGAGCCTGTATTCTCAAAATCTTGTCTTTTACTTACTTATTTTTTGGGTGCTGAGTGAGTATTCCATTAATCTTAGAGCATGAAAGTATGAAGAGATAGCCCAGAGAGTTCCCTGGGTTCTAGGTATGGTACTACTTGCCTTTATGTATGGTAGCACCCCAATTTCCCTTTGGTAGTGGGAATCAGTTATGCCAAAGAGTAGAACATTTTTTTATTCTTGTTTATTTACTAGCATACCACCTTCAAATGACCAGGTGACAATCTTATTTTCCAATTTGATAAAACCATTACTTTGGTTTCTTGTGGAAGCATTCCATCATGGAACTAAGACTTCCAAATCAGCAGAGCTCAATGCTGGGACATGAAGCAAAAATTCTGCAAGTGGGATTTTAGGTTTGGTAACAAGAAGAGTTGTGCCTGCTTCTACTCCTTGATTCCTACTACCCTATGTTGTAGGAGAGAGAGTACCATACAATAGTCTCTGATATAAAGTGTATACTATATTCTGTAAGACAGATCCCATATTTTCCACACAGTTTTTTTCCCAAAAACTTGAACCATAATTTAATTTTTAATAAGACATTTAATAATCAATTAAGACAACTGCTTCTAGGCCTTTGAATTTATAATTTTTCTGAAAGGACTTACATGCTTGTTTTTGGAGCAGGTAATGAAAATGGCTCATCCATTATGGCTTGAGCCACAGTAGAACATTTGACAAATGGATCATGATACACTTATGGACCATTTAGGGAAATATGGATTGATTGGGTGGCTTGATTAGAAAATAGTTGAACACTCATTCCCAAAAGATTCACAGGTCAATATCATTTGGGAGGACATGTCTAACATACCAAAACAAAGGAGTATCCTTGCCCCATACTGTATCACACTCAGACAAACAGCATGGATCATTATATGATGTTGAGGGCATACTCTTCAAATTTTTGATGATGCAAACTTGGAGGGGATATAGAATAAACTGAATGAGTCAGGATATTGAAAGAGTTAGACCTTAAATTTGGGACTTACTTGAACAAGATTAAATTTAAGAAGGAATCAATACAAATACTACTAAGCTTTTTGGGGGTTAGACAAGCTGATTTAAAGTTCATATAGAAAAATTAAAAAGCAAGAATAACCAGAAAAACACTGAAAAGGGAATGCGATAAGGGGGAACTAGCCCTATCAGATATTAAAAAACATAGGTCATACAAATCCTCTATAGTTAAAATAGTGTGGTACTGGCACATGAATAGACAAATAAGCCAGTGAAATAAAATAAAATAGCCAGTATGAAATCCAAAATCTTATAGAAACTTAACATATAAGAAAGGTAACTATTCAAAACATTGGGTTAAAGATGGACATTTTAATGCATGGTTGCTGAAACAATTGGGCAGCCATTTGAAAAAAGATAAAATTAGACTAATATCTCATATGCAAAAATAAGTTCCAAATGGATTAGTAATCTAAATAAAAATTTAGAAAATCCTAAGAGTACTAAAAAAATGGGTGAATTCCTCTTTATCCTTAGTATAATCGAAGACTTTCTAATCATGACTCAAAATGAGAGGCAGTAAGAAAATAATAAATTTGGTTACATAAATATTTTAAAAATTTGTATGACAAAAACAAATAAACAAAGACAAAGAACAATGGATAAACTGGGAGAAATATTGATCACATATAAGACAAAAGACTAATAATCTTTTTAAAAATAATTTATTTATTTATTTTTAGAAAGATAGGGAGAGAGGAAGAGAAACATCAATGTGAGAGAAAAACATCAATTGGTCGCCTCTCGCACACCCCCAACCAGAGACCTGGCCCGCAACCCAGACATGTGCTCAAACGAGTGACCTTTTGGTTCACGTGATGGTCCCCAAACCAATAAGCCACACCAGTCAGGGCAGGACTAATAATCTTAATATATAGCAAATCTTAAAATTGAAAGATAGTATGTAAGCAGTGCTTACTAAGATACTTATAGCATTAAATATTTATATTAGAAAGGAAGAAAAGTCTCAAATCAATGATA
Source organism: Pteronotus mesoamericanus (assembly GCF_021234165.1). NCBI lineage: Eukaryota > Metazoa > Chordata > Mammalia > Chiroptera > Mormoopidae > Pteronotus > Pteronotus mesoamericanus. The sequence continues at coordinate 33,376,084 of NW_026555285.1, read as the reverse complement.
TAAGTTTCCAGTTTAGGAACTATCAAAGAAGAGAAAAATAAACCCAAAGCAAGAAGGATGGAGGAAATAATAAAGATTACAGCAGAAATCAATGAAGTTGAAAGCAGAAAAACAATACACAAAGTCAGTAAAACAAAAAGCTTGTTCTTTGGAAAAAAAATAAGTAAAAATGATAAACTTCTAGCAAGACTGAATGAATGGCACAAAAACACTGATAAGAATGCAAGAAAGGATATCACTACAGACAATAAAAGGATATTACAGGAATACTATAAATAATTGTATGCACATACATTTAATAAATCATATGCACATAGTATAAAAAAGACCAATTCCTTGAAAATCACAAATTTCCAAAGCTTATCTAAGTTGAAATACATAACCTTAATTGTCTTATTATTATTTAAGAAATTGAATTCAATTTAAAATCTTTTGAAAAAGAAATACCCAGCCCAGATATTTTTTGCTAGGGAAGTCCACTAACCATTTAAAGAAGAAATAAAAGTAAAAAGCAATCTCTCCTAGAAAATAGAAGACAACACTTCCCAATTTATTTTACATGGCCAGCCATGACACTTATATCAAATCCAGACAAAGACATTATAAGCAAACTACAGACTCATACCTTAAGAAGCGCATACAATAAAATCCTCGACAAAATATTAGCTACTAAGATTCAACAACTTGTAAAAGGAATAATAAATCACAACCAAGTGGAGTTTATCCAAGGAACACAGGGCTGGTTCAGTAATAGGAATTTAATCATTGTAATTCACCATGCTAACAGTCTAAAGAAAAACATCAAAAACATCACATTGTCATTACCAATTAATACATAAAAATCACTTGACAAAATTAAACATCTATTCATGATTAAAAAAAAAAAATCTCGGCACCCACTGTACAGCTACAGACCACATCAGAACACCGCTAAGAGAAGAGAAAGAGCAAGAAATTGAAAACTTAATTGAAAGAGTAATGAAAGAAAGCTTCCTTTATTTGGTGAAGGAAATAGACATGCAAGTCCAGGAAACACAGAGAGTCCCAAAACAGAAGGGTGCAAAGAGGCCCACTCCAAGACACATCATAATGAAAATGCCAAAGGTTAAAGATAAAGAGAGAATCCTAAAGGCAGCAAGAGAAAAGCAGTCAGTTGCCTGCAGGGGAATTCCCATAAGATAGTCAGCTGATTTCTCAAAAGAAACTTTATAGACTAGAGGGGACTAGAAAGAAATACTCAGGGTCATGAAAAGCAGGGACCTATAGCCAAGATTGCTCTACCCAGCAAAGATATCATTTAGAATTGAAGGGCAGATAAAGAGCTTCCCAGACAAGAAAAAACTAGAAGAGTTCATCATCACCAAACCATTATTATATGAAATGCTAAAGGGATTTACATAAGAAAAAGAAGCAGATCAAAATTATGAACAATAAAATGGCAATAAATACATATTTATCAACAATTGAATTTAAAAAACAAAGTAAGTAAACAACAAGAACAGAGACAGAATCATGGATATGGAAAGCATTTTGATGGTTGTCAGACAGGAGAGGGGTGTAGTATAGAGGAACGGGTGAAGGGGTGAGGGGATTAAGAATACAAATAGGCAGTTACAGAATGGCCATGGGGATGTAAAGTACAGTATAGGAAATGGAGTAGCCAAAGAACTTACACGCATGACCTGTGGACATGAACAATGGTGTGAGGGTTCCCCGAAGGAGTGGGGGTGCTGGGTGGAGGAAGGGAAAAGGAGGGAAAATGGGGACAACTGTAAATAGCATAATCAATAAAATATAATTTAAAAAAATAAATAAAAATTAAAAAGTTGTGTAGCTTTTGAATAAAGACTCCTTTCAAAACAAAAACAAAAACAAAAAGAAACAACTCAGCAAACAAGAATAGACAGGAATTTCCTCAACCCAGTAAAGGGAATCTACAAAAAGTCTGTAGCTTACCTCTAAGTTAAATAGCTTCAATGCAATATCAAATATATGTTTAATATGTATGTATATTTGACATACACACACTTAAGGGTAAAATTTAATGTACATATATTTTTTCCATAGACAAGATTTTACAAAGTTGATATAAAGGCTTTCTCTAATAGGTGACATGGATCACATATTTGCATACATAATGTATAAAGAAGACAATCTTCCTCTTCTTTCCATTTTCTCAGGATATTATAACATATGTTCTGGTGATCCTAACTTTTTATTCAGTTAAAAAAAAAAAAAAAGCCAGTCCCTGGCAGGTGTGGCTCAGTGGATTAAGTGCTGGTTTGTGAACTGGGGGTTGCCTGATTGCTTTCCGGTCAGGGCATATGCCTGGGCTACAGGCCCGGTCCCTGGCTGGGGTTGCCTCCTAATACATCTCTTGCACATTGATGTTTCTCTCTTTCTTTCCCCTACCCTTCCTCTCACTCACTCACTCACTCAGTCAATAAATAAATAAGGTGGGGGGAAGGCAGAGACAAATGTATTTAAAAAGTAAATAATTATTTTTTATTTTATAAAATCTTTAAAAAAATAGCCTGAATTCCAAAGTATACTGTGTTCTAGCTTTTTATCTTTTTCAAGGCGGAAGTTTCTTGTTAAATAAAATGGCTTTGATTATAATTACAACAAAAACAAGTAGTCCTGCTGAAAACCACCCTCAGATTTTTTCTCGCTTATGTTACGTTCAATGTGATTTTGTATTTTACTTTGTATGTTTGAAGGGTAATACTTGTATAATTATCTTACAACACAGGATGTACTGTAATATAAGTTCTTACATGAAACATTGTTAAATGTTGCCTTTATAAAAAGGATATCAACGAAAATGTCCAGATTTATTTTAATCAGAGCAGTCTATATTCTATTCATACAAAGAATTTGGGAAATGGAAGCTCAATATATCTCATCAGCCCATTAATATTTGCTTCTGCCCAGATGGAATATTTATATACCTTGTAACTACTAAATTGTAATTAGCATAGATAACTTTCCAAATGTCTAGGAAAAGGTTGATTCTATAATATATAACTCTTACTTTAAAATAATTTAAGTACTTATTTTTGTTTCCTTTTGGTATATAAACTTGATAAGAATTAACATTTATAAGATCAATATAAAGCAATGTTATGGGCTAAATTGTGTGCCTCCAAAATTCATGTTGAAGTCCTAACCTCTAGTACTTTATTGGAGATAAGCTACATAAGGAGGCAACTGAGGTCATGTGGGTGGGCCCTAATCTTAGTCGGACTAGCGTCCCTTGTAAGAGGAGATTAGGACATAGACAGGCACACATACCGAGGAAAAACCACGTGAGGACACAGAAAGAAGGCAGACACCTGCAAGCCGGGCAATAGGTCTCAGAGGAACCCGAACCTGCTGACGCTTCGATCTAGAACTTCTGACCTGCAAAACCATGAAAAATCTGTGTCTGTTGGTAAACTCTCCCATTCTGTCACCTTGTTATGACAGCCCTAGCAAACAAATACCTGGAGTTTTGATATATTTTTCAACATGTGTTGAGAAATGCTTACTGTATGCGAGGCAATTTTAAGAAATAGTTGTTTCACCGAAGAAGTTTTGAAAATTCAGACTTAATTGAGTTCAAGACCACTATGGTAGATCCTATATTGTCAAATAAACAGAATATATGTATATATATATTCTTTAATAAACAGAAGAGAAAATTGTTCTCTTTATAATGTCTAAAATAAATCTTAATAGTGTTCTTTGGACTATAATACATAAAGCCCCACAATAACATGTAAAAGCAGTTTAATGAGGAAAAAATTCTTAATAGAAAACTTTTTTTCTGTTCAATTGCATCATCACAAGAAGTACAAAAGCAAAACTAGTAGAACATATTACATTTAACTGAGAATGTCCTAATGATCTCCAAACTAGTGTTCATTAACAACAAATCCCCACTGAAGGAAAATAATTTGAGGGCAAAGGACTGATAACCAGAAGAGGGTCTACACACAAATGGAGCTAGAATTTGAACTGTGCTCTCAAGGATTTTACTGTTCTTACAAAACAGGAGTGGTTCTTGTATCTGTGATTGTTCTGAGAAGTAATTATAGAGAATTTCTCTCAGTAAGAAGTTTCAAAACTCACACAACCACTTTTTCCACTTAAACTGTATTATTAGTTAAAAGAAGATATGTTGATAAATGAGAGTTTCGTCTGTTCTCAGTGGTTTGCTACAAACTGTATAATCTATTCCCACCCACACATCTACATTACCCATCTCTTATCACTGAATAATTGAAGGTTAGCCTCACATTTGAGCACTTACTGCATTGTCTTCTCATACATTCTTAATACTGTATTGCTAATAAGTTTATAATGTATCCCTCAAAACAGAAATAAATAATTAATCAAAGGTGCTGAACCCTGGGAATATGAGCTGTCAGCTTTCCTTTCCTCCCTAAATAGTGAGTTGATTACTTTGATCACTTAGGTCAGTAGCTGGGGATAGCCCATCCTCTACTGGACATTGAATAAGCATTTGGGGAATACTCCTGCTGGAAATTATTCAATATTTAATTATTTTTATTAGAAAGGGACACAAATTTCATGCTTATAGTACGTGCTAAGAAATATTCCCAAGACAGCCCTGGCCAGTGTGGCTCAGTTGGTTGAAGCACCCTCCCATAAACCGAGAGGTCGTAAACCAAAAGGTCTAAGGTTTGATTCCCAGTCAGGGCACATGCCTAGGTTGCAGGTTCAGTACTGGCTCCAGGGAGTATGAGAGGCAACCAATTGATGTGTCTTTCTCACACTGATGTTTCTGTCATCTCTCCCTCCCTCCCTTCCCTTCTCTCTAAAATCAATAACATGTCTTTGGGTGGGGGTTAAAAAAAGTAAATGAAAACTCAACAAGGGGAAAAAAAGAAATATTCCCAAGACATAGTTATTGCTGAAAACTATGTGGGGCATTCTTAGGTTTTGTCTATAACTTTTATGATTAATGTTAACCAGATTAACTTCATTCATTCAGTCCACAAAGATTTGCTAAATGCCTACTGTAGGATTCTAAATATGTCAGGTTCCCTAGAAACAGAGCCTGAGGTGGGCATTCTTGCTAAAATGGTGAGTTGAGGGAGTGATCTCAGGACAAGGGGGGTTATGGAGGCAGGATAATATAGAGGAAAGAAACTTCACAAAGGTATAGTCACACCAGGACACCAACTTTAGTGCCACGGGGCAATTCTGGTCACATCTTGAGGAAAGGGGGCCTACTTTGGTGCTCCATGTCAATTTTTGGGTTGGGGTTGTAACCCTCAGGATGTGGCTGATTTGGTGTTCTGTTTTACTCAAGAGAAGAGAGCAATTCTCCTAACCGGGGACAGCTGGGTGCTCCTAATGACAGATGCTCATTACAGCAAAGGGATGGACAGACCCACCAGGTGGGGAAAGGGCACCAACATTGGGCAGCAGATGACAGTGTTAGATAGAGTCATGATCTGTGTAATTTTTGATGTAGAAAGTACCTTGGAGATTAGATAGCAAATTATCACTCAGTTTCCTCCTAAGGAGAACTGAGGCTCAGGGTTAGTGTTAGAAGTGCCCAGTTTGGAATAATATGGATTAAAGCACACATCTGACTTCCAAGCAGTGTGCCTTTTCTTATACCCTAAGTCTTATTTCCAGAAATTTTTCTTTTGATTAATGTATAGGTAACAGAAACCTTATGTCTAATATTTTTCTTTCAGAGAACTAAAAAACCTGATAACATTTTAGAACTAAATGAATCCTGTAAAAGGAAAGAATTAAGTGCTTCGAGAACATGTAACTGGACTTTTCCTGCTTGCCATGACTTTAAGAAAAAGAATTCAACATCTCAATTTCGATGAGAATAATAATAATAATAATAATAATAATAATAATAATAATAATAAAAGGCAGCCCCAAACTGGACATAAGGATAAGGAAGAAGAGATCAATTACTTCCTCTCACAAGTGATGAGGCAGAAAAGCCTTGGGCTGGACCAATGCCTAGAAATGAAAGAACAGAGAGAGATGTCTCATCATCAGAATTTTTTTTTTAACCGCACTAAGTATTTTGACCACATTTTGTGAGGAAGAATCTTAAACTGAATTAGGATTCTATTTTTGAGTCTTTAGACTTGACATAGACAAAACCAGAATTTTTCTTTTCTCTTAAAACATCCTGGCTTTATAGGTGTGACTATGTTGTCTTTAGGGATTCTGCAAATATACCAATGAGACAAAATGGAAGGGTTATAAACTTTGTTTACCTCTCTGTTTATATTATAAGATTTTAACCTGGAGTCTTTGGATGCCCAAAGAGCTCATGGATAGAATTCAGAGGGTGCTTGAATTTGATGGGTAAAAAAAATAATATACATCTTTATTTTCAGTGACATTTAACTGAAATTTAGAAAACTATTTAAGTATGAATGTTGGCAAAAATCTTAATACCTGTGACCTTGTAACCAGTAGAAATCACAGATACTTTCAAATCATGGTGACGTTGTGGCAGATATTTCAAAATATCATGTATGCTTAGCAATCCCTCAAACAATCCTTGAGTATCAACTCTCAGCCTCTGTCTTCACAGACACTCTCACACTGGAGCTAGTCAACTTCAGTGCAACTCTGGGCTTCCAAGTGGTAAATCTCTATAACCCCGTAACAGAAATTTAACTCAAGCAGCTTTAGAGACTTTTAGTATTCCTTGATATAATCTACTCATTTCATATTAAGCAAGCTATGGGAGCTTCAATTAAACTTATGGTAATATATTTTGGAAAGTCTAAATTGTCAATACTTGTAACCAAAACAAAACAAGAACCAAAAACAAAAAACAAACCACAAAATCCAGAAGTCAACTGGATGTCTCATATAACATGTATATTGCCATCAAAAAAGGTTTATCATTCTTATTCATGCTAAGCAACAGCAGCCACCATACTGATAAGTGTGGTAAAAATAAAATTTAACATTGTCTTACCTATATTTAAAACCTATTGCTATTTAGCATATTTTTAAAAGCATGTATATTGTTATATTATGGAAATGATATTTTATAATTGTTTCAATATAATTGATTTTCTTTGTAATTCTGTATATTCTATGTATTTAAAACATTACTCTTAATAGAAGTCCATAGTCTTTATCAGACTGCCAAAGAAGCCCATGATATAAAAAAATGTTAAGAACCCTTGATATAAACATGCTATTTATGTAAATTATGACATTGAATAGTCATTGGCCGTTGTTTTTGTGTTCTGACTCAAATCATTGTTATTATTTCCTCAACTATTTTTTCCCATTTTTATACCTTTAATTTTATGATACTTTATGTATCATAAAGTTTGCCCATTTCAGGTGTACAATTCCATGATTCACCTAGTAACTTTATTAAATGGTACAACCATCACCATAAGTCAGTTTTAAAACATTTTAATCCCCCTATCACTCACGCCTCCTGATGACCCTTAGTTCATTATTAGGCTTATTAAAATTACACCCACCTCTCTATCACTGATTATAGTATTTTTAAGTTGTAAGAATTCCTCTATAATGAAAGTCTTATGACTATGCTAACACTTAGCATAACATGACGGGTATACATTCCACAAATATGTTTAATTAAAAGATACTCATTCTAATTGATTTGGGCAGTAGTCTTCAATGGATGCTAAAACTAGCATGTGAATGCTTGAGGATTAACAGGATAGTTACATAATTTCCAGGTATTTTTCCCAAAGGCATTTATTAATTGTAAGAGGTAACATAAGAATGCTACAGTGGAGAAACGTGACAGACACCACCTTAACCAAATGATCAAGGTTAACTTCACCTGTAATGATATGTATCAACAGCATATGCCTCTTAACGTGGGGCAGCAAGAAGAACATGACAATGCTTCTGTTGTATTCCTGCCAAAAGTGCATAACTTGAATCTAATCATGAAAAAGTATTAGACAAACCCTAATTTGAGGGACACTATACAAAACAGATGTCCTGTAGTTTTCAAAAATATCAGCCTCATGAAATACAAAGAAAGTCTCAGGACTTCCATATTGAAGGAAAGTAATGAGATAGAACTGAATGTAGTGCATGATCTTAAGTATCTTTTGTTATAACTGATATTATCAGGACAATTAGTGAAATTTGAATAAGGACTATAGAGTACATAATAGTGTTGTATCAGTATTAACTTCCTAATTTTGAAAAGTATTCTGTGGTTATATAAGAAAATGTCCTTGTTTTTAGTACACGCACACTGAGGTGTACAAGATCTGTCCAGAAAAAGTCCAGCCATTGTTAATAAAACGAGAAAAGTTGGTGCAACATCAATGTAACCTGGCAGCCAAGGAGAATGGCCTGGAATTCTTTAAGTATGGACTTAATTGCACATGTGTGAACAATGATAACTTCACTGTACTAGTCAGCAGGGGCAGTAGACACCATTGAGTGAGCATGTGTACTGTGTGGCCATTGCATCCAAAATGACTGAGAAAGTAGAGCAATGAATCTGCATTAAATGTTGCATGAAGCCTGAACATTCCTTCATGAAAACTATTTGGATGCTTCAGAAGGCCACAGCTATGGGCAACTGGTGATCGGCAGCTTCATCACAACAGCATGCCTGCTCACCCATCATGTCTCGTGCAGGGATTTTTAGTGAAACATCAGATCACTGAGGTGACTCAGCCCCTCTACAGCCCAGATTTGGCGCCCTGTGACTTCTGGTTTTCCCCAAAACTAAAATCACCGTTGAATGGGAAGAGATTTCAGACTGTCAATGAGATTCAGGGAACTATGACTGCGCAGCTGCTGGTGATTGGGAGAACTGTGTGAGGTCCCCAGGTGCCTACAAGGCGAATGTAGGCATCATTCTCCCATGTACAATGTTTCTTGTATCTTGTATCTTCTTCAATGAATGTCTCCATTTTTCATATTACATGGCTGGATACCTTCTGGATAGACTTCATATAGCAGAAAAGGGGCATCATATCTGAAATGTACTCTTAAGTGGTTCAAAAATGTGTGTTTGTGTGCATGGGCACATATAGAGAAAGAATAAATAAGACTGTGAGTATAATAGAAGTTAACATTTAGGGAATTTGGATGGAGGTTATTCTGGAATTCTTTGTACTACTTTTGAAACTATTCTATAAGCATAACATTCTGCTAAAACAAAACAAAGCAAAGCAAACGACAGTTCTAAGTGTACTGGCTGTCATACCAAATATTGAAAGTTCTGATATCTCAATTTACATTCCACCATTAGTTATTTTCAGCTTCTAGCAATTTTTCTCCATAGATTTTTTGCTGTGCCCGTTTGCTTTTTTTCATCTGAGTATTTGTACTGTCCTCTTTTGTTTATTATTTCCCTAGGGCAGATGATGCTGAGTTTCAAACATATGGCCACTTTCACTTTCTGTCAATCACCACCAAAAAAAAAATGCCAAGAAAAGACCAATCATTTTGACAAACTAAATTAAGGTACGGAAATACGGAGCAGAATGAGTCATATATTTTGGGCATCAGCAGCTTTGTTTGGCCACTGATTTAACTGGTGACCTTGGAATATCACACATCATTGCTTTGTGCCCCGTTCTCCTTATAAGCTTTTTTTATTACAGAGTGTTGAAAGGATTAACTTATGATTGTACATCACTTTGAATCTCCATGATTTAGGTATTAAAGGAGTTACCACAAATAAATATCCCTATAAATAGCATATTTATGAAAATCATCTCCTTGATATTTTGGCAGCTGTTTTAGAACTGTGAAAGCTTTTCATAATGCTCATGGTATTACCAGCATTAGCTTGTAGTATACTTTTTCCCTGTGGACATTGTATTTTGAATATTATTATTATTACATTTTATTTATTTTTTAGAGGGGGGAAGGGAGAGGGAGAAGGGGAGAGAAACATCAGTATGCTAGAGAAACATTGCTGGGTTGCCTCTCGCATGCCCCTAACTGAGGACCAGGCCCACAACCCAGGCATGAGCCATGACAGGGAACTGACCTGGTGACCTTTCAGTTCACAGGCCGGCACTCAATCCACTGAGTCATACCAGCCAGGGCACATTATTGAATGTTATTAAAAATAATAGAAATAGAATCCCTGGCATGATTGCCAGGGATTTATAGATTACCAGAACTTTGCCTATATTTTTATTTCTAGACTAAAAGTGTCTAAATTAACATTTTTGCTTCCAAGTTTTTATCCTCTGCACCAGGCCTGCTGTGTTCGCCTGCCTAGCTCCAGTCGCTCTTTTTCTTCTGGCATCGAGTTTAATATCAGGAAACATGCCTGCTCCAACTCAGTTTATACGGTTTAATTGGGACTGACCCAGGAGGATGGGGTCTATGATGCAGACCTGATCAATCAGATCAGAACATGCCTTGCCTAGCAGTGATTGCAATAGGCACATGATACCAAAGACCAGGACTCCCTCTTATGACTCATTCTAAAATTATCAAGAAACAGGTGGTCTCTTTCCACTGGGAATGCTAAAATGAGAGACTATCAGCCTAGTCTTTCTAATAGCCATCTTACCGCCATGTGCCGGAGAGTAGCCTAAGCCTGTTTCCAATCCACTTGAGCACCTCGATCGGGTACGCCTATATACAGATACCTGAACTTTGCTAATGGGTCGCTCTATTGCCCCTCCTTTTTTTTTTCTTTTTTCTTTTTTTTTTTTTTTGAGAGAGAGAGACATAGAAAGAAAGAGAGAAATCCAATGAGATCATTTGGTACTCACGGCAGAGAAAGTTGGCTACTTATCCAGTGCCAATTTTCCCCTTTATCCTTAGTAACATAATCTCAGTTTTATTCAAGGTACCAATTGTTCCAGCTTTAAAAAAGGACTTCCCAGCCTCCTTTGTAGGTAGGTATGACTATGCAATTAAGTGCTAGTTAGGGAAATATAGGCAGTAGTTACAGGTTGGGTTTTATTAAAAGGGTCTTAACAACACAAAGCTTGGATGAGTCCTTTTACTCCTCACCATTTCTACTTATTCAACCTGAAATGGATATATCATGGTTGTAATTCCAGGAGCCATCTTGTGACCTTGAAATGGAAGCAATGGTAAGAAATGTGCTGTGAAAATACAGAAAGGCCTGGATTCCTGTTGTCTGTAGACCTCTGTACCAGTGTGGACAGCCCACTTTTGAACTTCTTTTATGTGGAAGAATAAACTCTTAGGCGTTTAAGCCATTGCAGTTACGCCTGTAATTGCTACTAGATGACAAAATGCCTCCTTGGTATACTATATCTCTAAAATCAAATGTAAATGGTACTTCAAGACATGTCTGGATTTATTTTCTGTGAATGGAAAATAAGAAAAAATACAATAAAAAAGAAAAATTAAAAGAAAATGAGAAGAAATGGAATAAGAATATTTTTGCTTAAGGTTGTAAGTAATTCTCTTTATTTTTGCCTCATTTATAAATTTTAGGTGACAATTAGTAATTCTGGCTGTTACTGCCTCAACCTCTTTTGTGATCTTCCCTATAGAATGTAGAAAATTTTATTTTATTTTATTTTTTAATTTCTATGAATTTATTTAAACCAAACTGGTGATATGCTGGGAAGCATGATCTCAAAATGCTCCCCCTTCCCCAATTTTAGATGGGCCAAACGTGGCAGTTCAGAGTCACAAAGCTCACCACTCTAAGCTTGTAGATGTTATCAATTTTTTGCTTTCTGTATTCTTATAATCATTGTTCCATTTTAGGTCATCATCAGTTTGTTATCTGGGGCTCCCTGCATCCAATGTTTGTTCACGAAACCCAATTCTCTGCAATTGCATCAAGGGAATCATTCAAATGTACTTCATGATTTTTAAAACTTGTTTAGAAAACAACTACCTAAATAAACTGGAGAGTGACCCAAATCAGGCAGAAGCTGGACAGAAGTCAACACTTGAAAGAAGTGGCAACAGGTGAATATATGCATATAAACTATATTTGTAAATAGTATATGTAAAATTATATATATATATATATGTATGTATATGTAATTGTTATCCTGAAGGGAGGACCCAGTGAGGGAGCTCAAACTTGGATTGAAAGCCACAGTCATACTGGCTTCAAAGAAACAAAAAACAAAGCATAGAGTTTGGAGTGAGCACTGTAACTGAAAATTTGAAAAAAAAATCTCATAAAAGAGAAGTCCAGGGAGGATGAATTTCAAATTCTCTGAACTCTCCTTGCACAGGGAAGATTTAAAGTAACCCAGATAAAGTCAAAAGATTTGAATAGAGATTTCAGCCTCTGCCTTCCAAAGGGAAGACAAATTTTGGAGTATGAGTCCAGCTATGCTGCCTTCCTATTAAAAAATAATAATAACACCACTCTTAGCAAACTAGGAATAAAGGGGAACTTCTTTAATTTCAGAAAGAACATCTACAAAAAAAATACATCTAATATCACACCTAATGGTGAAAAGCTTGAAGCTTTCTAGCTAAGATCAGGTACAAGGAAACGATGTTTCCCCTCACACTGCTTTTCACCATCTTACTGGAAGTTCTAGCTTATACAGTGAGACAAGAAAAGGAAATGACAGCTACACAGATTGGGAAGGAAGAAACAGAACTGTCCATGCAGAAAAAATCAACAACAAAAACAAAAAATCCTCCTGGAAGTAGTAAGTGACTATAGTAAGGTTGCAGTATATCAAGTTAATATTCGAAAGTCAAAATTGCTTTCCTATATACAAGCAATGGACAAGTTGATTCTGAAAGTAAAAACACATTACCATTTACATTAGTTCTCCCAATTAAATACTTATGTATAAGTTTAACAAAACATTTAGAAGAGCTATATGAAGAAAACTTCAATCTCAGAGGAAAGAAAAAGAGAATTAAATAAATGGGTAGAAAGACTCAAGATTATCAAGATGTCAGTTTTTCCCAGCTTGATCTATAGATTCAGTGAAATCCCAATCAAAATCCCAGTAAGCTATTTTGTGGAATCTAAAGTTTATATCAGGAAAACACCCTAGAATCACAAACTCAACATGAAAGGAAAAGAAGAAAGTTTGAGAACTGACACTAGCTGACTTTAAGACTTACTATGAAGCTATAATAATTAAAACAGTGTGGTATTGTTTTAAGAATAGACAAATAGATCAATGGAACAGAATGGAAAGCCCAGAAATAGACCACATAAATATAGTCACCTGATCTTTTTTAAAAAACTGTGGTATAATTGACACATAACACTGTATTAGTTTCAGGTATACAACACAATGACTTGTGTATACTGTGAAACTGATCATGTAAGAAGTCCATCATCATACATAGTTATATATTTTTTTCCTTCTGAGAACTTTTAAGATCCACTCAGCAACTCTCAAATATGCAATACAGTATTATTAACTATATTTGTCACACTGTTCATTACATCCCCATAACTTATTTATTTTCTAACTGGAAATTTGTACCTTTTGACCCTTTCATCGGTTTACCTGCATCCCCACCCTTTTCCTCTGGCAATGGCCAATCTGTTTTCTGTATCTACGTGCTTGCTTTGTTGTTATTGTTTTTAGATTCCACATATAAGTAAGATCATAGGATATTTCTTTTTTAATATTTTTTATTTGTTGATTTTAGAGTAAGAAAGGAAGGGGAGGGAGAGAAAGGGGAAGATTAGTTGTTCCACTTATTGATGCATTCATTCGTTGATTCTTGTATTCTCGTACATGCCCTGACCAGTGATCAAGCCCATGACCTTGGTGTATTGGGACAACGCTCTAACCAACAGGGTCTGTTGAGCTACCTGGCCATGGCCTTGGATAGTCTCATTGTCTGACTTATTTCACTTAACATAATGTTCTCAAAGTCCATTGATGTTGTCACAAATGGCAAGATTTCATTATTTTCTGTGATTAAATAATATCCATTGTCTATACATCTTTATGCATTCATCTGTCATTGGACACTTGGGCTGTTTCCATGTCTCGGCTATTGTAAATAATGCTGTTATGAACAAGGGTGTACATATATCTTTTAGAATGAATGTTTTCCTTTTTTGTATAAATACCCAAAAGTAAAATTGCTGGATCATGTGGTAGTTCTACTTTTAGTTTTTTGAGGAACCTCCATATTGTTTTCCATAGTGTTGTATCAATTTATAATCCCATCAACAGCGTACGAGGGTTCCCTTTTCTCCACATCATCTCCAACACTTATTTCTTGTTTGTTTGTTTGTTTGTTTGTTTTAAATAATAGCCATTCCGACAGGTGTGGGGCGGTTTTGATTTGCATTTCCATGATAATTAGTCATGTTGAGTGTCTTTCATGTACCTTTTAGCCATCTTTATGTCTCCTTTGGAAAAACGTCTATTCAGATTCTCAGCCCATTTTTAAAATGAGATTATTCAATATTTTTTTGCCATTGAGCTGTCTGAGTTTCTTACATGTTTCAGATATTAACCCCTTATCAGACATATTTGTATGGTTTGCAAATATTTTAGCCTATTTCATATATTGTCTTTTCATTTTGTTGTTTTTCTGTGAAAAAGCTTTTATTTTTATTATTGTTTTAATTTTTCAATTTCAATATTATCCTGTATTAGTTTCAGATGTACAGCAAAGGACACCTGAAAATTATGTTATTAGAAAATCATGTACTTTACAGAGTGGTCCCACCACTGCTTTAAGTACCTACCTGGTCCCGTACACTTTTATCTCGACATTATTTACTATATTCTCTAAGCTGTAACCTATATTTCGGTGACTATTCTGTAACCACCAATTGAGCAAAAGCTTTGCAGATTGATGTAGTCTCACTTGTTGAGTTTTGCTTTTGTTGCTTATGCTTTTGGTGTCATATCCAAAAAATAATTCCCATTTTCTTCAATAAGTCTCATGATTTTAGGTCTTACATTTAAGTCCTTAATCCATTTTGAGTTCACTTTTGTGAGCGGTGTAAGATAGGAGTCTAATTTTATTTATTCTTTGGCATGTGAATATCCAGTTTCCCTACACCATTTATTGAAGAGATAATCCTTTCCCTATTGAATATTTCATCTTTCTTGGCTAATATTAATTGACCATATTTGGGTTTATTTTTGGGCTGTCAATGTTGTTTCATTGGTCTATGTGTCTGATTTTTTGCCACTAACATGCTGTTTTGATTACTATAGCTTTCTAATACAGTTTGAAAGCAGAAAATATCATGCCTCCAGCTAGGTTTTCTTCTCAAGATTAATTTGATTATTTGGGGTCTTTTGTGGTTGCATATATATTTTAGAATTGTTTTTCCTATTTCGATGAAAACTACCATTGGAATTTTGATAGGGATTGAATCTATAGATGGCTTTGGGTAGTATTGACATTTTAACAATATTAACTCTTCCAGTCCATGAATACAGTGTTATTGTTCCATTTATTTGTGTCTTCTTTAGTTTCTTTCATCAATGCCGTATAGTTTTCAGTGTATAGATGTTTCATTTTTTCTGTTAAATTTATTCCTAAGCATTTTATTGTTTTTTGATGCTATTGTAAATGAAGTTGTTTTCTTTATATTTTTATAAATAGTTTATTGTTAGTGTATAGAAATTCAACTGACTTTTGTGTACTGATTTTGTTTCTTGCAACATTACTGAATTCATTTATTATTTCTGACAGTTTTTTGGTGAAGTCATTAGAATATTATACTCTATCAGTGGCATTTTGACATTTTGTTACCCAGTTCAAAAAATAATGTTAGGATTCATAATTCACACTGTCCCTCAGAATAAAGTCACTATCCACATATTAATGAATAAAACAAACAAATCATGAAAATACCAAACTAAACCATGAAATAATTCTTTATAACAGGGGAATGGGGATGGCTTTTCTAACTATGACCCAAAATCTAAAAGGCATCAAACAAGTCTGATACATTTGACCTTGTAAATATGAAAATTTCCACATGCCAAATAACAGCATAAGTCAAAAGACAACTAAGTGGTGACACATATCACCAATGGCTACTTGCCTTAATACAGACCACCTGCAAATTAGCAAGGAAAGGACCAACAATCCCATAGAAAAATGAGCAAAGGATTATGAACAGTAAGTTCATGGAAAGGAAATACAAATGGATCTGATGCTGATGTTCAACTCACCGTAATAAGAGAAATGTCCATCACACCTACAACTAGATACATGTTTTATTTATGAGACTGGAAAAATTGAAAAGTTTGATAACACTCAGTTGGAAATATTGTTAAGAAATAGCAACATTGTTCCTGAGGGAATATAAATCAGCATAACCTTCATAGATGGTAATTTGGCAATATTCATCAATATTACAAATTCGTATGTCCTTTTACCTAGCAATTCTACTTTTGGGACTTAATTCTTCAGCTATAGTCTTCACATGTACAGCATGGCACATGTACACAGATTATTATTAAAACATAGTTTGTGGTAACCTCCCTCCCCCAGCACGCCTGCACCTTTCACTCTCCCCTTTTCGTCCCCCCAGGTGCATTACCTTTACCTTTCTCTCTCCTGAGCTCCAAGAGCTCTTTCGTTTGCCTTTGTAACTTTCTAAATACATTTTTATTTTGAAAAAATAAAATAATTAACAATAGTTTGCAATAGGAAAAAATGGGAAACAACTCCAAAGTTCATCAACTAAGAAGAGGTAAATAAATTATGATATATTCTTTTTAAAATTGATTTGAGAGAGAGAGAGAGAGGGAGGGAGGGAGGGAGGGAGGAGGAGAGAAGAGGAGAGAGAGAGAGGCATCTCTGTCACTCTGCTTATATGCGTATTCATTAGGAGATTCTCGTATGTGCCCTGACTGGGGATCCACCTGCAACCTGGGCATGTGGGGTCAACAGTCTAACCAGCTGGGCTACCCGGCCAGGGAGCACATTGTGATATATTCTTAAAATACACTTCCTATCCACTATATAAATTTTTGTAAAAAAATGACTAGGGTCTACAGACACAGAAATATTTTGAAGATATATTAGTGATAAAAGCAAGAGCAGAACAAGGTGTATGGTATACTGTTTTTTGCATAAGAAAAAATGGATTGGAATAAAACTTTATATTCATATGTCTGTATATTCATGAAGAAACTATGAAAGGATATAGAAAAAACTAATAATGGGTGGTTTATCTGTGTATTTGGAGGGCCTGAGAATTGAGTGGATGGGAATATGTTTATATTATATTACACATGCAAAAATTAAATTTAAAATGTGTCATAGTTTACTTATCATGCTTAATGTTTGAAGCTGGAAGTTTTCCCATATTAGTTTACTTCACCTCAACAAAATCAGAAATCTGGGCAATAAAATTTTTTAACATCAAGGCTATTGGAAAAGTAAACAGAAAGAATGTAATTTTAAGTGCTTGCCATTTCTAAATAAAATAAGTGCTAATGATATTTTTTGTTTGGGAATGTGTTTATTATTTTAAGCAAAAGTATGAAATTATTCTTACTATTACATTTTTATTGTTTAAATAACAATAGTATTTTTCAGAATCCAACAACTTTTAAAATATAATTTTCTGAGATAAAAAGCAAAAAAACAGTTTGAGCTCCCTCTGCTGGTTCTGCAGGAACATTGATATGAATTGAGTGTATTTTGATTTTACTTAGAAACGGACATGGTTAATTCCATTAATTCATTTGCCAATAGAGAGGAGTTTTAAGCTATGTGTTTTTTATACTTTTATAAATGTTAAGTTCTGCTAATATACCACTTATATTGGCAAGATGAGCATTTGAATATAAAGGTTAAAGTTTAATACATCCCTACATATGTAACCACTTAAGTGGATTGTACAGGAAAAAAATTTCTACACCCACCACAACAGATACAGAGGAATTTTAATTCTCTATTATGGTTTCAAATTGTAGTGATCATAAAATCTTGAAACATGCTGTGTCGAGATATTCATATTTAATTGATTTAAAAATGCATATTTTCAAGCTGGATGGAATATTAAATATTTCCATAGCTAAGCAATGATTTACATGACAAGTCTGAGTATGTATGTTTTGTTCTTTCTCATGACAACATAATCTATGATATATTAATGTGTTATATGTTTCAAAAAATTACCAGCTACCTCTTTTCTTTTATTATGATTTCTATTTTTATCTTGTAGGTCATTGTTTACTATCTTGGTGGTGACCATGTTATTCTTCCATTTTTTTCTACTAAATTCTTTAAATTTTTTGTGTTGTACTTAAATCTTTTTAAGAATGCCTCTTATTAAAAATTCAGATTTTCATCTCTCTTACCAGTCTTATTTTCCTCTTGTTTGTCCTGACTGATATTCCTCTCTCAAACTACTGGTGCTTCTTACATAAGACATTGTTTTCCTCAGTTGGTTCATGTGTGTAATTTTGAGTGTGAAATACTGGGAATTCCCCACGTGGTAGGAGATAAATTGTCTGAACTTAAAACTAATTCTATTTAAAAGGCAATAAATACTCAAAACTCATTATTTCCTAATTATCCTATGTTAGTTTATTATTTGTGCTCCTAAGGTTATTTATATCTCTTCTATCTCTATGATGGCAACACTGTATAACAGTATGTTACTGTGAATCTCTTTCCAACTCTGCATTCAGTGATACCATGTTGGTAACATGAAATTGGCTATGGTAAGAGCATTTACACCATGGAAACTGGCAGGAGCTACAGAGCTGGGCTTGATTTATTGTTTTGTTGATTGTCTAGGCATTAGAAAGTGATGCAGCAAATGTTACAGATACAAGCATTTGGCAAAAATCAACTGAAACATTTTTTGTGAGAACCAATTTGGTGTATGAATTTACAATAAAGAATATTGTATATTTTGTTATTCATAAATTATATGCTACTCATCCTTTATGTCAGTAAAACTTATATACATACATATGTATCCATATATTTTGTTTTCGAGAAAGCCAGTTATAAACATTAACCAGCAAAGGTACTTTAGACAGGTAAGTAGTCAATTCTCTGCTGAGGCTCCTGGAGGAATCACTGATATAGTGCTTGCCCGGCCTCAAGGGTAGTGCGGGGCTTTTAAAATATGTCCACAGACCCTTTGATATATTGTACCTCCTTTCTAAGGGTGAGGCCCAGTCTGCCCACCCCTTAATGTGGGTTGCACTTGACTCTAATTAATAAAATGCGGTGGACGTAATGGTGTGAGATTTCCAAAGCTTTTTTATAAAAGATATTGTGGTTTCTGACTGGCTCTCCCTTGGACTGCTTGCTTTGGAGGAAGCCAGCTGCCACGTCATAAGGACACTTAAACATCCATATGAAGAGGCCCATATGGTGTGAAACTAAGGACTCCTGCCAACAGCCATATTGGAAAGAGATTCTCCAACCCTGGGCAAGACTGCAAAGGCTGTGGCCCCAGAAGACATCTTAACTGCAAATTCATGAGACGCTGAGCCAGAACCTCTCAGCTAAGCAGCTGTCATAGATCATCATTGCTTCTTCAGCTCCCAGCAAGTCTTACACAATGATAATTTCCATTGTTATTTTTAGGGAGGGCGGGGGGAGGGGAACAGGGCTCAAGAGAGGCAGCAGACAAGAGGGTAATACATACGGACCATGGATCCAGGCTGCCTGAGTCTGAATCCTGCCTGTGCAATGTGGTCATGAGCTCTCTGATCTGAGATGAGTTATTTCACTTCCTTGTGTCTCAGTTTCCTCAGCAGTGAAATAGGATAGAGTGGTAGCTACTCAAAGGTCTATTTTGGAAGTTTATATAGACCACCTAGGATATTATCCAGTCCATTTTTAATAAATTCCTAGAACTATCATCTCTTAGTGGGATGACCTTGGATGAGTTATTTAACCTTTTTGCCCTCCAATATCTTGACTTTAAAATGAAAATAAGAAAAATAGCATGAAACTCGTAGGACTATTGATGATAAACAAAATAATGAATGTAACTTACCTAAAGCATAATGTATGTAGAGCATTGCATGTGACAGTATTTCAACAAAATGGTAGTTTAAAAAAATGTTGCTTCTTCTGACCTCCATAATACTTTATTTATATTGCTAATATGGCAACTAACAAATTATATTATAATAGCTTAAACTGGTAACTCCTTGACAACGAGAACTTTGTTATTTATCTTCTGATAAAGAGAAAACCAGTTCAGCTGGTCACGAAATTGTGAGGGAGGAACTGAAGATTGAAATGGCAACCACAACTTTCAAAACAGCATTATCATTCCCAAAATGAAAAAAAAAATGTACAAAATCATCATGACATGCAAGGCAATCTAAGTTCAGACTCCTAACATCAGCTCATTCAGACCCTTGGTGTTCTAAATAAGACAACAGACAAACTAACAGAACATTAACTACACACAAAGTCCTGCGTCCTGAAGACAAGATGACTGATTGTTCCAGGAACTTCCTAGTTTACAAATTCTGACCAGTCTCTGCCAAGGCCATCCACTGACTGACGCTGCAGATATTCTTCTCTAACTTTTACCTGTTGCCGTGTTGAACTCTCTGTGGTGTGCACCTTCCCCTGCCGCAGCAAGCAAACCACCTACTGTAATTCAGATACTAGGAGTAAAACAGTGAATGAAAAAAAAGGCTTTTGCTTTTGGGGGACCTAATATTTTAATATGCTGGAGAGACAAAAATTAACAAAACAGTGTGATATAATAGGAATAAACACTGTGAACATTCAGCCTAGTCAGAGAAGGCTTTCAGAAGGAAGTGATTTTTAAGAGAAGTCCTGAAAGGTGATTAGGAACTAAGTAAGGAACAGGGTTGGGCATGGTTGTTTTAAACAGAAGCGCCTTCTTGTGTAAAGAACAGAATTAAGAACAGCATGGCTTGCTTTTACAAATAGATTAAGGGTTTTATAGGCCCAACACATCAAAACATTATAATGCTCCTTTATTGAAATTTAAAATAAAAATAATACTAATATACATGTGGGAAAGTCCTTCGGTCTAGTTTTTCTTATCATGTTTAATACTTTAAAAGAAATCCCACATTCTCTGGAACATATATTTACGTACCTGTTTTGATGATTTCTTTAGCCTACACCAGGTCCCATTACACAATGCAGTGCTGTTTGTTTGGGGAACTACAAATACTTTGGTTTGGCAGCATTGTAGAGTGTGAAAGGTGAAGGAGTGCAATACGAAGTTGGGTTCCTAGGTGTGTCAATTAATAACAAATCGAGAAAGGATGTGGTCTTTTTCACTGGCCTGAGTTGAATCTCGGCCATGCTTGAGGCACTCAAAGCTTAAAATGGGGATGCTAAATCAGGAAGATGAACATTATAAATGTAAAACACTTAGCACAGTGCTTAATACTATAAAATACTTAATTGCCATTAACTACCATTATTAATAAATTTTACCTGGGGAATGGGGGGTCAATAATGGGTTTTAAATAGTGACATCATGACAATGGGTTTTTAAGGCTTTCTTTGGTGAAATGTATAGTCCGGGTAGCATGAAACAGTATACATTCTAGGTGTGCTTCTAAGGAAGACATGATTGATTTGGCAGAGGCTAAAGACATATATGCATATATGAATATATTATATATTCATACATACACATACATACACTTCGAAAGTCTCCTGAACAAACTGCCATGGTTGATGATTACATATAGATGTAAATCTCACTATCCAGAGGAAAAAAATATGTAATATTATTGGAACTTCAGTGAAATAAGGTAATAATGCCTAGGCTGTCAAAAATAATTTGAAATGAGGTAAGGGGAGAAGATGGAGTAGCAGTAAGACTAATTGTGAGTCAATCATCGTGCAAACTGGATGTTAGGGAAAATCATACTTCTTTCTGGTTTTGTATATGTTTAAAATTTTCCATCATAAAAATTTTTTAACATTAAGGCAAGAAGACCCAGAAAATAAAAAAGATCCCTGGGAAGGCCTAACAGACTCTCTAGAATACAAGTTTGATGAGGGTAGAGACCTTGTGTGTTTTGTTTACAACTGAACCTCCAGGGCCTAGAGAAGATTATAGCACACCCAAGACAAGATGTACTTCCTGAATGAATAAACACTGGAAGACAAAACCTATAACCTGAGTGAGAGTCTGAAAGATCAGACTAAGAGTCAAGGCCCCTGGGATGTCTTTCATCTGCCATGCTACAAATGACATTCTATTAGCTATTGTAAAGATAAATACCTCCAGAAAACCACTCGAAGAGATAGTGAAGCAGATTCATAAATCTCATTTTGGAATTCCATCAGAAGTAGGTATTTACATGCTTATATGCACATAATCCCTAGAGAGCTTCTATGGGGACTCTGCCATAGCATTTTATTTCACTAACAAATACTTATTTCTTCCAACAAATACTTATTATGAAGATGTCTTTGTCCTTCAAGCCAAGAATGGGGGGGGGGGGAACTATGTATACCCTATTCTCCCCTTCCCTCTTTTATTCTCTTGTTAATATAAATGAAGGGAGGAATAAACAATCTTTTGAAGAAGGCCCACCTCTACATTTTGTTCTTGTTCCCTTAGTAGCTTGAGGACAAAACTGTCTATTACAAAAGTAACCATGCAGAACCTTAAGTAAGGCTTTTGAAATTTAATCCCACAGTCTTACTGGGGGCCAGAGCAGAGGAAAATATCAAGAACACTGAAACCACAGATATCAGGCACAATTAAATGCCCACGTAAGACCCTCTATAAAGTTTTAAAGCTACACTGCTCTATACTATAGTCACTAGCAATGCTTGGGTATGAGCCTTTGTGGCTTATTTGAACTGAGATGTGCTATAGTGTAAAATACACACTGAATTTCAAACACTTAGTAGCCAAAAAAAAAAAAAAAAGTAAAATAGCTCAGTAATTTTTACACTGATTGCACATTGCAATGATACTATTGTGGATAAACCGGGCTAAATACAATATATTCTCAAAATTGACTTCACCTTTTTTTCTTTACTTCTAAAAAAATGTGGTCATTAGAAAATTTAAAATTACATATGCAGCTCACATCCTATTTTTATTGGACAATGTTTTTCTAAAATGTAAGGACATATCCTCTACTGTGGAACAAAGTAATGAGCTCAGTATATTAATGGCACAACTCCTACTCTTCTTACTCTGTACTGTTTTAGTGTGTTTTGAATCTCTTCTATAAAAGTACTGCTAGAGGGAGTCATTATAATCAATTTTCAGTGTAAATGGAGTGTCTACTTCATACCGACAGACAGCCTGTCCCGACCACTGGGAGTGGGCTGAGGGCAGGGAACAGGGGAGGCTGCAGGGCAGATGGAGCTAGGCCATGGGAATGGGACCGGGGAGCAGCTTATGCACCTGACCATGACCCTCTGGACAGAGGTCTGAGGTTCCAGTACTGAGGGCATGGCAGGTAGCCAGTCAAACAATGCCTTCACAAACCACCTGGGGGCGTGGCAAGGACACTGAGTTTCATAGCTCAACACCAGGTCCTGTAGGTGTCAGGCTGCAGTTGCCCAGGTAACCAAGTGCCTGCCTTGCAGACACTCAGCCCCAATGGGGAGGTCCTGCCCCTTCCACTGAGGCTGCCTTCTGCACTGCCTGAGAGGCCACGCAGGGTTTTCAGGGTTCCTTTTTCCACGCCTTTGGTTCAGTCAGTCGCTGTTGCTGGGCCCTGAGTATGGGCAACTTGCTGCACATAGTGGGACTAGAGCCTGGGGGGAGGGGGCAGAGTTGACAGAACATCAGGGGAGCATCCCTGCCCCCAGGCATGATGGTGGCAGGGAGAGGTTCTCACACTGAGTGTGCAAGGCTAGCAAGAAAAAAGCCCTACTATCCTTTTCCAGCACCAGATTAGGGGGAGATCCAGGGGGAAGGCAGGCACATGTGCAATTGAGGTGAGAATGGAGCCCTGGCTGGTGGGACCCAGTGGAATGAGCGCCAAATTCAAGAGGAAAAGGTCACAGATTCACTTTCTGGTCAGGACACATGCCTGGGTTGTGGGCCAGGTTCCTGGTTGGGGGTGTGAGAGAGGCAACTGATTTCACCTCTCTCTAAAAATAAATAAAATAAAATAAAGAAGTTAGAATAATAATGGGGGTGGTGCCTCATTGGTCTAACCTGGGGAAAAAAGGTATTGGTTGGGAGGTGGACCCACCTAAAGCAGACAAAAGTTTGGGAATTGGTTATTTTGACAAAGCACCTGGCCCATTCCACACCCAAAATAAATACAGTCCCAGGGGAACAAAGAAACTCTTTCTTGTTTGTCACTCCTCTCTAAGGGCCATGTGGCCTTAGCAGCCATGAGGCCCATGGCCTCCTCTTGCTGGCCTGGTGGAGCATCCACTGGTGCTTCTGTGCACTCCCTCGCTTGGTAGCTTGTAACCTTGCAGCTTTAGCTGCTGCATGTGACCTGGCCACCTTGGCAGCCGCATGGCTAATGGCTGCGCTGGTTCCACACGCAGCCTCCAGGAGGGAGCCTGAAGCCAGACTGCAGCTGGGAGCAAGCTAAGCTACCTGGATGACTGCTTAGCAGCCACCTCAGACTCCAAGAGATGGTGTTTCATTTGTTTATTTTTTAAAAGAGTTTATTTTTGTTTCCAGAGAGAGGGGAAGGGAGGGAGAAAGAAAGGGAGAGAAACATCAATGTGCGATAGAAGTATCAGTCGGCTGCATCTCGCGGGCCCCCAACTGGGGACCTGGCCCACAACCCAGGCGTGTGCTCTGACAGGGAATGGAACTGGCAACTTTTCAATCACAGGCCGACACTCAGTCCTCTGAGCCACACCAGCCAGGGCCAAAAGAAGGTGTTCTAAAATGGAGCAGGAACTCCGGGCCCTGCCTTTTGTTTGCTCTTGCTTGGGATGGCTGGGTTTTATCTGGGTTTTGCATAGATGAACCCTGAGATGGGGAACCCCCCATTCTTCCAGATAATTCGGTGTCTGAATAAAAACCTCTTTCCTTTCTCACCGGCCTCTGCCTCTAGAGTTGTCCTTCTGTGGCAGTGGGTAGCTGAACCCCCATTTTTGTTCCTTAATACACCACAGAATTGGTGATTGCCTTTCAAATTCTTTTTTACCAGAAGTACTATGATCTTAGCAAGAGGAAAATTACAATATGTTCTCTATCCCAGTTTATACTATTACCTATTGCTGAAGTGTTTCACTTTAAATTATTGAAGGACTTACCTCACCACAGAAGCATTATTTTTCTTTCCCAGTTATCAGTGTCTAGTCTCAAATGAGAAAACTATATTACCTTTAACATGCTCTTAATTTGATTTCTAGAGAACTAAAAACCCTGGCACTTACTATCTTTAAGGTGATTTGCATCCCTTCTGTTTTTATTTAAGAATCCCCAAATTCAATTAAAATTTTTTAAAAAAGAAATACATGTGTTTGATCATGTTTTCAGTTCATCCTGACATACTGAAAACTTTTTATAACTGTGCATGATATTTGAAATAAAATCTAGTTCAAAAATCTTAATATGGCCCATGTTTACCTAACTTAACCAAAGGCCATTTTCCTCCTACCTTAATATCCTGCCACCTTTTGCCCTTCTTTGAGATCCTGGTGCATCCTTAACTCAGAACACCTCACATACTATTATGTTGGCCTGCAATGTTCTTGTCTCTGTTTTGTTTCACATGACTAACTTCTACTTATTAATCAGCCTTCTTAATCGTTTAATACCATATCCTTAGAGAAGCCATGCCTGAACCTTTCTAAATTATTACAGTGGTTCACTTTTCCCTCTCTTTTCTTTCATAACACCTATTTTTATCTGTAATTATACATTTTTTTCCTTATATGATTATTTATTAAATGTCCCTCTTCTATATTAGGCTGTAAGTGCCAAGGGGCGGATATCATGTCTCTTTTGTCTACCACTCTATTCCCAGCAAGTATATCTAAAACAGAACAGATCTTCAGTAAACATTAGTTGTAAGATGAATTGGAAAAACTAAATAGAATGCAAGAGTTGAAAACAGGAGGAAAGGAAGTATCGGATGAAACAAGGTAGTTAAGGAGGCCACAGGGGGTTAAATTCAGAGGATTACATGGAAGATAAAGTGTGTGTACATTAAAAAATAAAATGATAGGTGCTAATTAAATAAGGACCATAGAAAGTCAAAGTCTTGTTAGAATATATGTCTTGGGAGAGCTCAAATTAAATTGAGGTGGCTAAGAATGATTTCAAAGAAGTAGTTGGGCCAGAAAGTACGGTTAAAGTTTATTATGAACTATAATTTTTAAAAAATTCATAAAATTAGAATGAATCAGATAATTTCACTTATAGGTTGGGGTCTCTGGGGAGCAGATGTTGAGACAGCGTTAGAAGTACAGAAAGCTTAGTGGAAAGTAGCTCTTGTGAAAGGGGAAGGGAGAAAGCAGTATTGGGCAAGGGAAGCCATCGGTGTGTAGGTCTGACAAAACTTGTTATTACAGTGTTAAGTAGACCCTTATACTATGTCCTGCTTAGTCTTGGTTGAAGAAGGGCAGGGGAAAAAGAGATTGTCCTGAGCATAGTGTTGCTTCAGCTGAGAGAATCGAGAAGGAGCGAACAGCTAGAAGCTGTCAGCTAGCCACATGCCTTGCAGTTGAACAGCGAGCCCTTTCCTGAAGGTGCGCATATCTGAGCAGGGCACCTCGGTGACTGCCATGTATCAGGAGGGACACCCCCCCGCCGCCAAAAACCAGAATTTATTTATAAAAATTGTGTACTTATTCTTACATGTTCAAACTTTAGTCACCTTCAAATTGTTCTTCATTTAATGCAACACACCTATGGAGAGATTTTTTTCCACTGCTCAAGACAGTTTGTAAACTCATCAATTTTGGTGCCTTTTAGTGCTTTTGCCATTTTTTTGTTTTACCTCATCCACATCGGCAAAATGTTCCCTTTTAGCACTATTTTTTGGTCTGGGGAAACAAAAAAAAAAAAGTCACTTAGGGTGAGATCCAGTGAATAAGGAGAGTGGGGGGTAGGGAGGTCATAGTGTTTTTGGTCAAAAACTGCTTAACACTCAGTACAATATGGGCAGGTGCACTCATAAGTCACTCACCATGAAATGGGCAAACATGTTGAAAGAGTCTTCAAAAAAATTTACCTCACCCAAATGCAGCCTCTCACAACAACGCCAGCTGGTGCACTGACACAGAAGGGTTCCTGGGACACGCACCTAGCAGGGGTAGCCTGTATTACAAGGGGCCTGCCCTTCAGAAGGTAATTCTCATTTTTTTGAGTCCCTCCCCTGTAATTATAGGATATCAATTCAATCCAAACGAATCTATACATTTAATGAAGGATTTTTTTGACAAGCCCAACATGTTTGTTTTAAGCATTTGGAAGACAGAAGGTTCACATTTAACTCAGTCAAATTTGAAGAAGAAGAGCAAAGAGAAGGAATTTAGTCTATTACATATTAAGATAGTCTATAAGATCATGGTAAAAAAAACCTGGTACTGGTGTAGTCACTAAGAGACTAATTAAAATGATCAGAACCACAGCCACATATAAATGGACTTATGAAGTTATGATAAAGGTGGCATCAAAAATCAATGGCGAAGGGTCCTGGCCCGGTTTTTCAGTTGGGTCCCCTACTCCAGAAAAGGCTGTGGATTCGCTCGCCAGTCAGGGCACATACCTGGGTTGTGGGTTTCATCCCCAGTTGGGGTGCATATGAGAGGCAACTGATCAATGTTTCTCTCACATGGATGTTTCTCCCTCTCTCTCAAATCAATAAACATATCCTAGGTTGAGGATAAAAAAAAAAAAGCAACAGGGAAGGGACAGATTATTGAGTGGAATTACAGAGAAAAATTGGTTTGCCATTTGGAGAAAAAACAAGCTAGATGCCCACCTTACATTGTATATACAACTATATTCTAGAGAGAATGAAGACCTAAATGTGATTTTTCTAGAGGAAGTAATAAATTGTAAAACAAAGAGAAGAAAACAAAGGTTTTTTGGGTTTGTTTTTTTTTTTTGGTGATGTTGACATGCAGACTGAGTTTTTAAACAAGGCCTCAAAAGCACTATTGAGAGTAGTAAGATTGTAGCCATCAGCTAGGAGAGAGAATGGTTAAAGCCTAAGGAGTTCATACATTCTGGAGAGTATTCCTGGGATCAGGGCAGCTAAGTAAACCATAAGGATATATATAGGTTTGTTAGGAGATATATCATTATGACTTGCCTATCCTAAATATGTTCCCTGGTGTCTATTTTCCCCCTATATAAAACAAAGTACATATCCTTCAATAAACATTTTTGAGTTCCAGACACTGTGCTAAGTGTAGGAGATATGAGGAGAAATAAGCCCGACTCCCAGTCCTTAAAGAGCTCATAATCTAGATAGGGAGACATGAGAGAACTAAGTAAAATGTTTTAATTCTCATTCTACAGGTAGTATCCAAGAGGCAACTACCTTTGTCTAGGGCATCAGTAGGAAGATGGTGTTTCAGCAATGAGGTCAGTCATTAAAGGCAAATTGAACAACACTAAGAAAGTCACAGGGCTTTAAAGAGCACAGTGTGCTGGAAAATGTTACTCAGGAATCTAATACTGGACATTCTGAAATGTTTGTTACTGAATAGGGAAAGTAGCTGATGGGGGTTGTTTTAGTCTTTTCTTAGTAGAATGGCTTATCACATTAACTAATTATCACCTTTGAAGGCAAAGCCAAAGAAGATGAAGCGCTTAATTAAGGATAAATGCTAATGGTTAAGGAAGAAAAGCATGCTAGGCAGCACTGATGACCAACCATGGAGTGACAGCAAGCACTGAACCATAGATTTAGAGGAGGAAGATGTTGCTATCAGCTACAGTGGTCAGGAAAGATTTCATGGAAGTGGTAGGGCTTTATTTAATCATTAAAAACATAGAGAACAGAGAATTGACTATACATCGTGGGCTGTGAGTGGAGTAGGAGGTTCAAAGTTTAGTCTACTAAGGAACAGGTAATCAGATAATTCCTGAAATAAAGCAATGAATGGTATTAGAGAGGCAAGCACAGGCTGATTTGAGGAAAACCTCAGAGGACTCTTGCTTTAGAGCAAGGAAGTCAGGGATAGATTTCCAAAGGTGATACACTGATTTTGATGGATTAGTAGCATTCGGTCAAGTGATAGGGAGGGAAGCACGTTTTGCAATGGTTCACTTTAATGAGAACACACCTCTTTTAAGGAACATGAAATAGTTCAGGATGGCTGGAACAGAGGCCAAAAGGCACTGAAAGAAGTTTCTAAGGCAAATAAAGATGGGATTTAATTATGAAAGGCCTTTTATGGGATGTTAAAACTTTTGGAATTTTTTTTTTTTTTGAGCATATGTATGTTTATTAAAGCTAGGGACAGTGAAACAAGGGCTCAGAATAGTAGAAGCAACAGGAGAGCGCTGAGGCGGTGCTCTGCTTTGGCTCCTAGAAACGTTATAGAAGTGAGCCAAGGTGGGGTTGCTTTGGATCACTAGGAAGTCAGAGAAAAGGGGCCTTGGAGGCAGGATTAGGGAGTCAGCCCTGGACAGGTTGCCACTGCCCACTGCTCCCCTGGTTGCAAGTCTCGTGGGGACCCTTAGAGTTTAGGAGATGCACGCCAGAGAGAGAAAAAAAGGCATGGGCATGCTCCCGAGAGGGAGAGCACCAAGAATTTGGATATTTATCCTGAAGACAATGTGAGAGTTGATGAAGATTTTAAGCAGGGAAGTGACATGATTTAGATCCAAGTTTCACAATGATTGTTATTAACACAATGATGATGAAGGTAATTTAATACGGACTGACATGAGAGCAACCTAAGAGGCAGAGAAATTAAAAGGTTGTTGCTATTGTTTAGGGAAAGTAAGAGAAGACTTCAAACATACACTAGCGGTATATTAAGAGAGAAGAAAGTTTGACTTGCCAGAGAAAGGAGTAAAGACATTCTCTGTGGAATGATGTGAATAAATGTTTGGAAAAGCGGAGGGAAAGCAAATCAGTTTACCTGGAGTATACAGCGTATGACAGTAGAACGATGACTAGCTTTGGACATTGGAATGAATGGCCAGAGTTATGGGACAGCTGGTGATGAGGCTGAAATGGTTGGTGGAATCAGCTAGTTACAAGGCTTCTAAACAAATAAGTTAAACACTTAGAATATTACTTTTCTCTAGAAATATATTTATAAATTATCTTTTATTGCAGTAAAATATACACAACATAAAATGCATCTTAACCATTTTATGTGTACAGTTCAATGGCATGAAGTACATTCATACTCTTGTGAACCATCAACATAGCCCATCTCCAGAACTTTTTCATCGTCCCAAACCGAAATTCTTTACTCATTAGAAAGTAACTCCCGATTCTTCCCTACCCCTCCCATCCCTGGCAACTATTATTGTACTTTTTGTCTTTGAGTTTGGTTACTTTAGGTACCTCGCATAAGTGGCCTCATATGCTATTTGTTCTTTTTTGTTTGGCTTATTTCACTTAGCTAAATTGGTTTAACCAGCACTCTGGTTATTTTATAACTGGATTTTAATTTCCATCCTACCCTATATGCTATATTTTAAAACAAATGTCTAGCTGTTACTTGATAATCTTTTCCACTTACTGCTTCAGGACACTTCACTCCAAGCAATAATAAACAGGAAATTATAACCTTAGCGTTCTTAACGACAATTACGCTTCTGTCATAAGTGAGTTTTTAATTGGTCTACTTACTCTAAGTGTTTATATTGTGAATTGTTTTCATTTCTTTATAGTTTATGGGGACTAGATCTTTTGCAAAATTCCACCTGGTACCTTAACAGTAGTAAACAATAGCAAATAGAACAACTCAGGCAGAAATCAAACTTATTTGACCACTCTGGAGAAGGGAAGTTAATTTATTTGGGATGCTGAACGAAGACTCTTTCTTTTGAGACTACGTAATTTCCCTATCTGCCGCCGAATCGCTCTAAGATATTTAAAAACACACTTTTCTTGTCTGTAGCTGGGGAAAAGTCCGAACGTTTCAGATGGTTAGAAACTGAGAACTGTCAAGGTTATTTCAACTTTCATTTGAGACATCCCTAGGTTGTTAGTGCTCTGCCAAGAAGCCGAGTAATTTCGGACAAGACACTAATCCTCTGGAAGTCTCAGACGGTTAGAGTAGACCAGCCTGTGCTTCCCAACCTACATCACAGCGCACACAGAGTATGGTACAGGTAAATACAGGACGCAAGTAACCGGAAGAGGCAGCACACAGCGGCGCAACAGGAAACTAGGGACAGCCGTGGGCCCAGTCACACACTGGTGGGGATCTTCTCAAGGAGCGCTCCAGCCCCTAGGTTTGTTCCACCTGACGCCCTACGGCCGTCTGGGTTCCAGCTGTTTTTGAAATCATCGATCTTCCCCTGCTAGATAAAAAAAAAATGTCTTTACTCCTTAAGAGTATTAAAGTGTGAAAAGACACAAAAGCCGCGACCAATGCAAATACACACACAAAAATCGAACACTTCGCTCTCGGCCAATTTTACGTTTCTTCCCAGCAGGCTCCGGGAGTCATCGCGAGACTTCGTCAATTCTCGCGAGAGTTACCGGCAGCCATCTTCTTGGGGGTGCTGGGCGCCGGGAAGACCCCCCGAGTCGTTCACATTGAGCTGCTGTTCGTCTTTGCTTTCTTCACTTTTTTCTTTTCTGCGTCACCTACAAGCACCTGGTCCCGAGGCTGAGAGAAAGCCTGGGTCTAGATTCGTGTTGCGCTCCTGGTTCAGAAAGATTCGCTGGGGTGGAGAGAAGGGGGAGGGCCCGGGCAAGCCGTTGTAGCCTTAGCCCGGGCCGGGGTCCGGGGAGGGGGAGCTCCTAGCACCCTGTGGATTCGAGGCCTGCGGCGGTCCTCGTGGAGCTGTTCACCGAACGCGGTTCGCGGGAACCTGCCACCGGCGCCTCCCACCGCGGCCCACGCGGGCGGCGGGCGGCGGGCGGAGGAGGGGGCGGGGGCAGCGGCGGCTGTAGCGGCCGCGACCGGGGCGGGCGGAGGAGTGTGACGGGCCTCGGGGCCTCTGTGGATGGTTTCTAAAATGATCATTGAAAACTTCGAGGCACTGAAATCCTGGCTCAGCAAGACTCTCGAGCCCATGTGAGTATCCGGAGCTATCTGCTTGCAGGGATGGAAGTGGGGGATAAGGCGGTCACAGACCTATGCAATTTCCCCAAGTGCTTGCGGTGGAGGCCGAAGCGGTGAACTGAGGTCCCAGGGCTCTTGTGTTTTCTCCGTTTCTTCCACCCTCGTTCCCAGGTTCTGCATACCCTGGAGAGCCTTTATCGTATCGCTGAGTTGGTTCTTAAACCGCTGTCTCCTGCTCTTGTTTTCCCGTTATATATAGACCGACCCCAACCTATACAGACACACTTGAGTTTGCTGAGGGTTCCCAAATCGGCTTTCTCTCTCTCTCTCTCTCTCTCTTTCTCTTTTTCTTAGTAAATCTGTTCATAACCTCCTGCGCACAGATTATTTTTTCATGTTTATTTAAACGAAGTGCATGGCCCTTATTAGGGATTTGGATCTAGTCTAAGCCACTTAGGTTTTACCTAAATACTGTTCCTGAAAGAAAGGCCACATCTCCCATGTGCTGACTGGCTCATAGGCACCTCTCTTAACGGATTGAAAATCTAACAGGTGCTGAGGTGCTCGGTAGAAATACCTTTTCCCACCTTGTTCATTGGCTTTGAAGGGAGGAAGAACATGCAGTCTATCCATATGGAATATTTAGCAGTTTTAAGTGGGATTCTGTTAGAGGGCTCTGTGTGTGCTTGAGGGGAGGGGGCTCAGAGGGCTGAAATGCTTTGGATTGGGAAAATTAAGGAGTGTTTTAAGGATCTATGTTTGAATACATAAAAAAATATGGGTCAAGGGCTTTATCAAAACTGGTTTACGGTAAACAAAATGCATTGGGGAAAATTCATTCAAGAAATTTATTAAGCATGACTAGGTACTGTGGGAAGCTTTGGGGATGGAGCTTTCAAATTCCAAAGCTGACAAGACATAATAAGCAAATAAGATAACTTCAGATAATATGAGCAATGAAAGTTGTAGTAATAGAGGATCATGTAAAAGAGTGATTAGAAGGCCTCTCCAAAGGTGACAGTTGAGCAACACCTTAGGGGAAGGAGGAACATCTGTGTGAGAGTCTGGAAAAAGAATGTTTCTTGCAGAAGGAAGAGTAAGTGCAGTGACCCTGTAACAGGAATGGTTGTGTTGTGCTCCACGAAGAGTAATAAGGCTGTTGAGGCCTCAACGAACCTGGTTGCGGGGCCGGGGGAGGGTGGCGGGGGGGGGGGGGCATGAAGTTGGAGAAACAGGCAGGAGCCAAGTCAAGTCGGATCTTTGAGGCCATGGTCAAGAGCTAGGAGTTTATATTCTAATGGGAAGACATTAGATGATTTAAAGCAGGCAAGGACCAATTTCGATATGATTTTGTTTTAACTGTCTGCTTTGTG
Organism: Pteronotus mesoamericanus; assembly: GCF_021234165.1. Taxonomy (NCBI): domain Eukaryota; kingdom Metazoa; phylum Chordata; class Mammalia; order Chiroptera; family Mormoopidae; genus Pteronotus; species Pteronotus mesoamericanus. The sequence continues at coordinate 33,342,689 of NW_026555285.1, read as the reverse complement.
GCGATTCAGTGGACAAAAATGGAAGCGAGAAAACCATTCTGAAGCGCATTGTAGGCAGAGATGTGTAGGTAGTTTGCATTAGAGTGATAGTGGAAACAATTAAATACAGGATCCAGCACAAATAATGCCCCTTTGGTAATCTATACCAAATCTTTTACTACAAAATCATAAGCATGTAATTCTGTAACATAACAATATCACACTCAAGCACTCCATTTAACATTTTAGGTGAAATGTTCAAATTGCTGTCCGTTGTGTGTGAGACGTGCACCCTACCAGCCACACTTAATGGTGCTATTTCTGCCGGACCGTGTGTATTTTATAAGTAGATTTGATAGAACTTGCTGATGGATTGTATGTGGGAGATGAGGGAAAAGGAAGTCAAGGTTGATGACTGAGAAGTTAGCCTAAGCAACTGGGAGAAGACAGGGAGAGAACAGGTTATGTGATGGAAGGAAAGGTGGTTGGCTGTGTCTGAGTGAGGTGTTAAATAGGTCGTTGGTTATGAGTCTAGAACTCAGGCCCAGACTAAAGATATTTAAATACCATCATGCAGATGGTATTTAAAACCATGAAATTGTGGGGGATTTCCCAGGACAAGGGGTAGAGAGAGAAGAAGAGCCCAGATTTGAGGTAGGAAGAAAATTGGGCTATATCTCGCTGAAGGAATGTATGATAATGCAAATTGTCAACTTGATGGGATGCTGCAGAATGGATGAAAAACATGGAGGCAGATAAGTGGCCCTTAGATTTTGGAAGGTGTAAGCCATTGGTGGCCGTAGCAAAAATAGTTTCACTAGTGTGGAGTGGTGCAGATAGACGCCGTATTTTAGTGGAATGGAAAGAGAGTGAGCGTCAGTGTGGTGTAGTGGTAGAGGGACAATTTGAATGGGAATGGCTGGTTTTGAGTTCTGTCTCTGCCACTTACCAGCTGTCACTTACTTAACTCAGTGCCTCTGTTTCTTCATCTCTAAAATGGAGAAGGTGGTGAATATGTATTAAGAAAATCTTTGAACTCTACTTGGTTTATAATTAGCACTGTATTAGATGAATAGAAAACCTTAAAAAATGTTATAGTCAAAACAGTATTCCTTTTTTCAAGCTTCCAGTTTTTGAACTACTTAACAGCTTGACGACTACTTCCCTTTTTCCCTTAACCTAAAAGGTGATTAGTTGTAGTAACTTAGTGTGTATGCTTATACCTTTTGTTTAGTGTTTTTTTTTTTAAAAGATTTTCTTTGTCTATTTTTACAGAGAGGAGAAGGGAGGGAGAAAGAGGAGAGAAACATCAGTGTGTGGTTGCCTGTAGCACGCACCCAACTGGGGACCTTCCCACAACCCAGGCATGTGCCCTGATTGGGAATCAAACCAGCGATCTTTTGGATCATAGGCTGGAGCTCAGTCCACTGAGCCACACCAGCCAGGGCATAATTTTTCTTTAGTTTTAATAAAGCATATTCCAGCTATCATATAGTATACACAGATGACTTATTGCAGTCATTAATGTTGGAATAAGTAAGGCACTACAGTAGTAGGAATTGGGATTGGTCGTTTTATGATGTACACTGGTGTGGTAAAATTGAGACCTGTCTGTCCCTTTAATTTCATTAGAGGTGAATTCTTTTAGATGGTGAATATTAAAACTGATTCTAATTATTTAAAACCTGTGGTTTCTAACCTTGGTTTCATGAAACTTTAAGAAGGGTTTGTTATCTGTAGGGTTTTTTTTTCCGCTTTACTTTAAAGCTGTATAATATAATTGCTAAATAGCACCTGTTTGAAGGAGAAACATTTGAAAGACTAAGGGTAAGATATAACTCATATTTGTAGAGAACTTTTTAAATGATATTTTATTTATTTATTTTTAGAGAGGGGAAGGGAGGGAGAAAGAGATGGAGAGAAACATCACTTTGTGGTAGCCTTTCGCGTGCCTCCTGCTGGGGACCTGGCCCGCAACACAGGCGTGTGCCCTGAATGGGAATCAGCATGTGATCCTTTGGTTCACAGTCTGGTGCTCACTCCACTGAGCCACACCAGCTAGGGCCATATAGAACGTTTTTGGCACTTGTACTAGTAAGGTGTCTCATGGGTTTGGACTTGGCCCACATTTTGAATATATTAGTTCAGCAAACATTTATTGAGCACTTAATTTGCTTTGTGTTAAGCAATGTGTTAAGTATTGGGAAAATAGTAGGAAATAAGACATGAAATGACCACCTTCATATTGTTTACCATTTAGCAAAGAAATCAGGTGTTGTACAAGTAATTAGAAGACTAGTGAGTGTTACGAAGTCCAGAATTCTGTCAAAATATATGTCTGGGAGGTCAAGAAAGGCTTTCCTGGCATGGTAGTATTTGATCTCAGCATAGAAAGATGAAGAACGGTTTACTGGGGCAAAAGGATGGGAGCATTTTAGGTTTTGAAGAACAGATTGGATGGAGGCTCTAAAATGAAAGAAAAAATGTATCTTGGAGGAACTGAAGAAAACTGAAAAAACAGCAAGTGGAAGAATAGCACTGGATAGCTCTAGAGAGAGGAGCCGGATCACATGACTTAGTTGCGTCATGTTAAGGATTTTGGATGTTGCTGAAGAATAGTAGGAAGTCAGTGAAGGGTTTCAGGGCAGGAGAGTTTTCAGATTGGTATCTTAAACAAAACTATCCTGGTTGCAGTTTCAGCATGAAGTAAAAAAGTGTAAATCTGTATTTTATTTGATTATAAGGTCTGTAGGTATTCTGAGTTTTCTTTCCCATAAATTATTAAAAATGTAGGTGTTAAAATTGACATCTTGAAATACTTAAGATTGATGTTTTGTTCTTCCAATCATTTGCTTAGTCAGTACTTGCTAATAAATAAAATAAAATTAGATATCGGTGTTTCCTTTAACATTCACTTCTTACTGATGAGTGAAGACTTTGGAAAAATTTAAGTTTTTGTTTTTTTTGGATGTTTGATTTTTCGGATTTTGTTTTTAAAAAAGAAAAGGTTTTCTGTATTTTAAAGCTTTTTCTGAGTTTACACTTCACTAAATGTGGTATTTTTATAAAATCATGAACTTTTTTAGCTGAAGGGGAACCTCAAGGTCTCATCAAACCCCTTAATTTTTCAGAAAATAAAATTGAAAGGCAGACATTTAATGATGTGCCCAGATTTTGTGAGGTTAGTAGTATAGAATAGAATGCCTAGTTTTTTGCTCTTCCTGCTAATGCTAAGTACTGCAAAGGTAATAGGGTAGTGTGGTGAAAAGAAAGTAAGTTTTGTGTCCACAAAGACCAGTGTTCAAATCTTAGTTCTGACTCTTATAAACTGAGTAATCCAGGCAGGTGAACCTCCCCTTTCCTTATTCGTATAATAGGGACAATTATTCTTGTCTCCTACTGCAGTTGAAAGGATTGAATGAGGCGCATTTTTTTAGAGCCTAGTTTTTTCTTTCATTAAATATTGGTTGATTAAACACAAATAGGTTACATTATTATTGCTACTGTTATCACTGTTCCTGCTGCCACTACCACCTAACATTTGCATGCATTGATAAAAGTTTTCTCTTAGAAGTTCTGTGAGGTAAGCATTGTTACTTCCATTTTGCAGGTGATGACACTGAAGCCCTGATGCACAAAGTTCAGAAAACTTACCCAAAATCACAGAGTTTGCTATAACCTGTGGCCACACAGTGATTTGAAGCTTTTAGACTCTGGAGTCATGTTTTTAACTTACTACTATACTGTACTGTTTTGTTTTCTATTTTTTACTGTTATATTTTCATAGGAGTAGCTGCTGTTGTAGAGAAGCAGTGTTCTAAGGCTTCATGGCTATAGAGTTTAAAAAAGAAACCTCTTTGGAGTTTTTATAGTCTTTCCTTACTTTCCACACCTGTTACTGTACCATTCTCACCACATTAAAATGTATTTTTTTTTCCTGTTTTGTAGGAAGAACTGAAAGGTGATCATTTTACTCCCGAACTTTATTCCTATTTCCTTCCTTTGATCTTTCCCTTTCTGCAGTCATTTGGGCATAGAGAGTCAATCTTCTGTTCTTTAAGGAAGAAAGTGTCAGCAGCAGTAGCAGCAAAAACAAGCAAAAAATAAATCATGCTTTTCCTCCAGTCATTTGCATCCTAGCTTTCTTCTCTTTTCAGTGGTAAATCTTGAAATATAATAGTCTTTAATTTTTCACTCACTTGCTTCCAGCCATTTGTTTCTTAATGCTTTACAATATAGATTGTTTCTGCTTATTTTCAATCAGAATTGCTTACCTCAGTGTTACCAATGATTTGTTTACTAAATGGAAAGATTTTATATAAATTTTATATTCTCTGTCCTGTTTGTATAACATTAGACAATGTTGATGCTGCCTTTTTGTGTGTGTGTGTGTGTGTGTATTTTTAAACTTTTGAGGTCTCGATTCCCTAATACGTTGGTTCTCTTTCTTCTTAAATCAGTTCTGTTCTCTTTAGTTCTTTTTTTTGTTTTGCCTTTTAATTGTATTTTGCAATTTCTGTTTTCATGACTTATTCTTTTTTCTCAACCATTTCTACTCCTGACATCTCTTTCACATTTCTGTTATAATCCATGCCAGTGGTTCTTAAAATTTTTGTGTATGTGTGTAGATTCTTTAAAAGTTTAATGAAAGACTTCGTTCTGTGGAATGTAGCATATACTCCATATACATTTGCATTGAATTTCAGTTCTTTTCCAAAAGAGCCTCTACTGCATGCATTTATATCTCACATATTTTTCATTGACTTAACCACTCTTCAAAGGCTTAAGCTCTTATCTCCAACTTTAGCTGTATATCCATCTGGTTCTCTTATCTGAACTTCAAACTATATTTCTAAAAAATGTTCTATGAATTCTCTTATTTCCCTTTCATTTTTCCAAATTATTCAGGTGTTGATGTAGTGAATGTCCAAACCTGTAGAGAATTTTTATTTTTAGGAGTTTATTTGAGTCAAACTGATGGCTTTACCAGGAAGCAAGATCTGAAGTGCTCTGAGGATAACAGTTTTGCACTTTCTTTTATACATTTGTAATTAGGGAAGAAAGGAAGGAAGATTACATACAGGTGGGTGGATGCAAGGTACAAGATACTTGACAAGATTGTGTTCTCCCTTGACTACCCACCATGACTTGCCCCATTAGGAATTTTTGATCAGATCTCTCCGTGAGATTACTTTACGTCGCTTGACTTGTCAGTTTTATTTTAGACCCCCAGTTTTCCCATTTGGCCATCAGTCAATCCAAAGGTGCACTGATGACAGGCTTTTTGGTCAGGTGGTCTCACAGCCCTAGGAAGGCTCATTCCAGGAAGTCTCAGTATGGACGTCATCTTGTTGAAATGGTGGACTATTGGGGATGGGGCAATACGGTATGTGTGGTATGTGAGTTGAGGCTGAATTTTCCCAAAAGGGAATGGTAGGTAAAGAGAAGGCAGTCAGGTCTTATGACCTCTGTGAAAAACAACTTTGGGTTATTCCTGTGCTGTGTACTATCACAATGTGAGTTTTTGCATCTAGTATTAAAATTTACTTAAGCCATAAAAAGACTATTAAAAGTCATCTTACACATCTTCAGGAATCATAAACAGCTGGAGTACATAGAAAAACCCAAAGAACAAGTACAACTTATTACAACTATTGTTCTTAGCAGAAAGGTAAAGACAAGCACTGGTTTCAGACTTCATCAAACTGTAGGTATACAGGCCTTGTTAATATTTTGGGATAGCTGTCTACTTCTAATGTCAGTGGCATCTCATCTTAGAGGAGTTTTTGATGTCCATTGTAGGTGGAGATGAGTGTTAGAGATGGCTAGATGTCTATCCAAGTTTAGGTCCCTTCCAGTGAAGTTAGAGAATCTTTTATTTGATGTTCTTTCCAGTAAACAAAATCTCTAGGTGGCAGTGAGGGATCTTTAAAGTCTGTTTCTCCTGGGAACTGACTGTGAAAGGAAGCATTTACCAATTTGGCATTTTTTTGTTTTAAGATTTTATTTATTTTTAGAGAGGGGGGGAAAGGAAGGAGAAAAAGAGGAAGAGAAACATCAATGTGTGGTTGCCTCTCCTGCGCCCCCTACTGGGAACCTGGACTGCAGATCAGGCATGGGCCCTGAGTAGAATCAACCTGGCGACCCTTTTGTTTACAGACCCATGCTCAATCCACTGAGCCTCACTAGCCAGGGTGCAATTTGGCATATTTTTTAAGTGACTTTTTCAGACCTTGGCAATTACATAAGATGTCTCCTTCAGTAATATGTTTCTTCATTTAAGTCCAACTTAAATGAATTATGTAATGCATGAAGGAATGCAAAAAACAAAAAACGGGGGGGTTTCCAGGGAGCCTGGAAGAACCAAGTTGCCATCTTGGGTTTCCTGGAGCCCCATCTATTCACTTAATTTACAGCCATTGTTTACTGATATACCCTACAGTTTTTCCTTCACTTGCTTTATTCTGCATCCCATGCAATTTTAACATGATTATTTGAAAATTTCTTTTTTGTAAGGAGAAAAAACATCTTTTGAGGTGTTCTAGGGGCCTTTCTGGAATAAAAAATGTTATTCCTACATATATTGAGATTTCAACTCCTAAAATCTCAATTCTTAATGAAAACTAAAAAGTTAATATTATGAAGACATTTTATAACCTGTAGAAACATCTTCATTTTAATTTTTATTTTACATTTTATTGAATTTATTGGGGTACATTGTTTAATAAAATTATATAGGTTTCAGGTGTACAGTTGTGTAATACATCATCACCCCAGGTCAAGTCTCCTTCCATCACCGTTTATCCCCCTTTCCCGTCTTCTGCTTCCCCCATCCCTCATTTCCTTCTGGTAATTACTGTATTTTGTCTGTGTCTGTGAGGATTTTTTTTTTTTTTTCCTGAATCCCTTCACGTTTTTCACCCAGACCCCCTTCCCGCTGACGACTGTCAATGTGTTTTCCGTATCTACGAGTTGTTAGTTCATTTTGTTCATTAGATTCCACATATGAGTGAAATCATATGGTACTTGTCTTTCTCTGACTGGCGTATTTCACTTAGTATAATATTCTCCAGGTGCATTATGCTGTCCCAAAGCTAAGATTATCTTCTTCACATCTGAGTAGCGTACCATTGTGTAACTGTGCCACAGCGTTTTTTATCCACTCGTCTACTAATGGGCATTTGGGCTGCTTCCAAATCTTGGCTATTGTAAATAACAGTGCCATGAACATAGCATGTACGTGTATTCTTTTGAATTAGTGTTTCGGGTTTCTTTGGATAAATTCCCCGAAGTGGGATTGCTGGGTCATAAGGCAGTTCCATTTCTAGTTTTGTGAAGTAATGCCTTACTGCTTTCCACAGTGGTTGCACCAGTCTGCTGCATTCCTACCAACAGTGCATGAGTGTTCTCTTTTCTCTACTTCCTTGCCAGCACTTGCTGTTTGTTGATTTATCGATGATGGCTATTCTGAGAGGTGTGAGGTGATAATCTTATTGTGGTTTTAATTTGCATTCCTCTGCACATCTTTTCATTTGTTGGCTGTCTGTATGTCCTCTTTGTGGAGAAGTGTCTATTCAGGTCCTTTTCCCATTTTTAAATTGGATTTATTTATTTATTTTTTGGCGTTGAGTTTTGTAAGTTCTTTATAAATACTGGATATTAACCCCTTATTAGATGTATCATTGGCGAATATGTACCCCCATTGAGTGGGTTGTATTTTCAATTTGTTGATGGTTTCTTTGCTGTGCAGAAACTTTAGTTTAATGTAGTCCCATTTGTTTCTTTTTCCTTTTGTTTCCATTGCCCAAGGAGATATGAGTCTATGAGAAAAAATACAGTTCTGAGAAATGTCCAAGATTTTATTGCCTATGATTTCTTCTAGGATTCTTATGGTTTCAAGTTTTACACTTAAGTCTTTAATCGATTTTGAGTTTGTTCCCTTGTATGGTGTAAGAAAGTGGTGGGGGTTCTTTTTTGCACGTAATTGTTCAGTATTCCTGACACCATTTATTGAATAGGATATCTTTACCCCATTGTATGCTTTTGTATCCTTCGTCAAATATTAATTGACCCTAAAGGCATGGGTTTATTTCTGGGCTCTCTGTTCTGTTTCATTGATTTCTATGTTTTTTTTTTTTTTTATGCTAATACCGTACTGTCTTTATTACTGTGGCCTTGAAGTATAGCTTGATATCAGGTAGCATGATTCCTCCAACTCTGTTCTTCTTTCACAAGATTGCTCTTGCTATTTGGGATCTTTTGTGATTCCATGTAAATCTTTGGAATGTTCTAGTTCTGTGGAATGCACCATTGGTATCTTGATAGGAATTGCATTGATACTATAGATTGCTTTGGGTAGTATGGACACTTTAATGGTGCTAATTTTTCTTATCCATGAACATGGTATATGTTTCCACTTGTTTGTATCTTCTTCACTTTCTGTCTTGTGTCTTATAATTTTCTGAGTACAGATTCTTTACATCTTTGATTAAATTTATTCCTAAGTATTTTATTCTTTCTGAAGCAATTTTGAATGGGATTTTTTTTTTTTAGTTTCCCTTTCTGATAGTTTATTATTATTAATATTGCATATTACCCCTGGCTGGTGTGGCTCAGTGGATTAAGCACTGGCCTGCGAACCAAAGGGTCCCTGGTTTGATTCCCAGTCAGGAAACATGCTCGGGTTGTGGGCCAGGTTCCCTGTAGGGGGTGCATAAGAGGCAACCACACATTGACGTTTCTCTCCCTCTCTTTCTCCTTCCATTCCCCTCTGTCTGAAAATAAAATCTTTAAGAAATATTGCATATTAAATCAATCAATACACAACTGATTTTAGGATATATATTTTGTGTCTTATTATTTTACTGAATTTATTTATCAGTTGTAATAGTTTTTTTGGTGGGCTCTTTAGGGTTCTCTATACACAGTATCATGTCATCTGGAAATAGTGATAGGTTTATTACTTTACAATTTGGATGTCTTTTATTTTTGTTTGATTGCATAGCTAGGACTTCCAGCACTATGTTGAATAAGAGTGGTGAAAGCAGGCATCCCTGTCTTGTTCCTGATCTTAAAGGGAACGCCTGTAGTTTTTGCCCACTGAGGATGATGTTGGCTGTGAGTTTGTCATATATTGCCTTTATTATTATGCTGAGGTATGTTTCTCCTATTCCCAGTTTGCTGGTGTTTTTTATCATAAATGGGTGCTGGATTTTGTCAAAAGCTTTTTCTTTATCCATCGATGTGATCACGTGTTTTTTATCCATCGTTTTGTTTATGCAGTGTGTCATGTTTATTGACTTGTGTATATAGTACCAACCTTGCATCCCAGCAATAAATCCTACTTGATCATGGTGTATGATCTTTTTAATGTACTGCTGTATTTGGTTTGCTGCTATTTTGTTGAGTAGTTTAGCAGCTCTGTTCATCAGGGATATTGGCCTGTAATTTTCTTTCTTTGTAGTGCCCTTATCTGGTTTTGGGACTTAGGATAATGCTGGCCTCATACACTGAGCTTGGAAGTCTTCCCTCCTCTTGAATTTTTTGGAGTAGTTTTAGAAGGAGAGGTGTTAGTTCTCAGAATGTTTGGTAAAATTCACCTGTGAAGCGTTTGGTCCATGGGTTGGTTGATTTGGGAGCGTTTTGATTACTGCTTCAGTTACACTACTTGTAATCTGTTCAGATTCTCTGATTTTTCCTGATTTAATTTTGGAAGATTGTATGTTTCTAGGAATTTATCCATTTTGTTCAAATTGTCCAATTTGTTGGCATATAGTTGTTTGTAATACTTTATTAAAATCCTTCGTATTTCTGAGGTGTCAGTTACTTCTCTTTCATTTCTGGATTTATTTGGGTCCTCTCTTTTTTTCTTCAGCCTGGTTGAAGGTTTGTCATTCTTGGTATCTCTTCAAAGAACCAGCTCTTGGAGTCGTTGACATTTTGTATTTTTTTTTTACACTCTCTTTTGTTTATTTCTGCTCTGATCTTTATTATTTCCTTAACTTTTACTCACTTCGGGTTTTGTTTGTTGTTCTTTTTCAAGTTTCTTTAAGTGTAAAGTTAGATTATTTGATCTTTTCCTTCTTTCTTAAAATAGGCCTATAAATTTCCTTAGGACTGCTTTCTCTGTGTCCCCCAGATTTTGGATTGCTGTGTTCTCATTTTCATTTGTTTCAAGGTATCTTTCTAAGTTCTTCTTTGATCTCATTGTTAACCTATTCGTTGTTTAGTAATATGTTATTTAGCCTCCATGTCTTTGTGTGTTTTTTCAGTTTTCTTCCTGTGATTGATTTCTAGTCATAGCATTATGGTAGGAGAAAATGCTTACTTGGTAGTATTTCATTCTTCTTAAATTTATTGAGAGTTGTTTTGTGTCCTAATATGTGGTCTGTCCTAGAAAATGGCACTTTCCTTAGTTCTAACAGTCCAAGTTGGTAGTTAGGAGCATTTTGTTTTCTAGAACGTGGCGCTATAGCACACATTTTTTGTTTTTGTTTTTTTCTTTTTCTTTTTTTCTTTCTTTTTTTTTTTTACTGGAGCTGACTTGCTGCAAAGTTTGGGAGTGTGGGCATTAAAAAATAGGCAAAGAGTGGTGGTAAAACCTGGGGAGGTGTGTCCTTAGCATTTGGGGCTTTGGATGTGCCCACAACCTAGTAGGGTATCATCAAGTGGAGGGTCCCAGATTTCCCTGGGTGGCCATCTTACCTCATGAGACAGGCAGTGGGAAGACTTCAGTTCTCTTTGCGTACTTCCCTTTTCCTTCCCCTAGTCGGTGCAGTCTCTCTTCAGGGAGAGCAACTGGTCCCTTCAGCTGTAGTACTCACGGCCTTTGCAGACCCCCACTCACAGCCTTCACTCTCCACCTTGCTTCCGGAAAGGTGGTTCTGGCTTGCTGCTGTACTGGCCAGCACCTTCTTTGCCATAGTGACCAGCTCCCTGCTTGTCTGTGGCCCTATCCCCCCAACTTTCAGGCCATTCAGATGGATGGATTTCTTGGGTATCCTGATAGTTGGGCAGAGGCTTTTTTTCTTTTTTCTTTTTCAGTTAAGGATGTCTGCTTAGTTTAAATCAAAGGGGAGCGAAATGGAGAATAGTCAGCCTGCCATGATGCTGACATCTGTAATATACTTTTAAGTGCCGCAAGTACTTTTAGCCCTATGACCTAGGACTTTTTTGGGTGTATTTTATAAGAAATTGTCAGTGTGGCTGTTACCTGTTTATATTATTTTCCTTGATGATATCTCATGTACTTATTTTACCTCTTTAAAAAGTTAGCTTATAACAGGTAGATTATGAAAAAGATTGGTTTAATTTTGAAACCTGTTTCATAAACTTATAGTGACCAGTCTGGATTGTATTAAGTTTTGAAGCTTCTGATTACATTGAATAATCAAAACTTGGAGGAACAGTAAAATTTTCTGAGGAATTATGACTTCATTATGGACAGGAAGAGTTTTTTGAATCCAGCTCATTATTGTTGGTATTACATTAAAAAAAAGTAGTTTTATTGCCATGTCAAAGTGTTTGGGCATTATGGGGACTTGGTTGTGGATAGTGGGGAAGATTATTAAAGCAAGGGAGTAACTTGATCAGGTGTCTTTTTAAGAATGATACTATGGTGTAAGAGGTTTGATTAGATAGTAGCATTTTGGGGACGAGAAAGATTTGTTAGTGGATGGGTTTTTTTTAATCCTTGTTTTAAGAATGAGCTGTGAAATGCCTGAATTTGGACTGGACATTGGCAGGAGATGGGAAAAGGGGAGGTAATATTTTGGGGACATATGTACTGAATCTATATCAGGGCCATCTCAGCAGTCAGGATGTAAGAGGAAGGTGTAACTAGGAAAGATTTGTCAAAATGCTGCAGACATTTTTCATTGATTTTTGTTTTTGTATCTTAGACTTTTTAAAATTGAACTTTTATGTTTGCCATAGTTGGGTTTGACCTAAACTGAGAGGGGTTTTTCTTTTGTTTGTTTGGTTTTTGTGAGTTTTGGTTGGTATGCCCCCTGATTTAGTATGCCCTTATATAATGTGATAATTAGTAGATACTTTGTAATACCTTGTGGTTGAGTCTGGGGAAAACATGGACATAGTTGTGGTGGAATCCCTATCTTGGAAACAGACATGCACATGAAGAGTAATCATTTAACAGTGGTAGAAATATTAGAGATCTCAAGGTCTGGCAATTTAGGAAAAGTATATAAAATGTTTCTTCTTAAAATTTAATTACTATTTATTTCTCCTAAAGGTTTAAGATGTGCTCTTTAATATTCGGAAAAGAGTATTTTATGGCTCTTGAAAAAGACCTAAAGGAAAAACAATTTTTGTTACATACATAATTATTTTAAAGTTCAGTTAACTAAAAGTTCCTTGAAATGAGAGGAAGGGAGTGCAATGCTGGTGAAAGCTTAGCATTTTATTCCTTAAAATGATCAACTTTTTCAGACCATATGGCTCAGTACCTTTGTTTTAAAAATGAGAAAGTTGAAGCTTAGAAAGAAAGAAAATGGAAACCCAGGATTATATAACTAGTAAATAAAGTAAAATGACACTACTAGAAATCTGAAAACCCCTGGGTTTTTGCAGTTCAGTCAAATGTTTGGTTGTTTTTTGTGGCCCCCCCCCATCCCCAATACCAGACTGTTTCAAGGAAAGGCTGACAGTTTGGCTAAGAGGATTAGTAGATTTGAAAGGGGAACAGTACTTAAAACATAGTAACCAGATTTTAACACCAGTTCTAAAGTGAGGAAGGAAGATTTGGGTGTCTTGTAAGTTTTAAGTTTTATTGTATTTCATTCTTTAATCTGTTTGGTAACTAAGTAGAATGTGAAGCCACATGAGTAACTGATGGGGGGTAGCCTTTGGAAGGCAGAGTCCTTTCCCAAAGAACTCAACTCCTCAGTTACGAATTGGAATGTAAAACATATACTAACTATAGGGTTTTGGCCCTGGCTGGTGTGGCTCAGGGGATTGAGTGCTGGCTTGCAAACCAAAGGATCTCTGGTTCAATTCCAAGTAAGGGCACATGCCTGGGTTGCAGGCTTGTTCTGCAAGTTGGGGTTTTGCTAGAGGCAACCACACGTTGATCTTTTTCTCCCTCTCTTTCTCCCTTCCTTTCCCTCTCTCTAAAAAAATAAATAAAATCTTTAAAAAAAAAATACATGGTTTAGTTGTCGGCTGCCCTATCAGCATTTCATTGGCAGTCTCACTTTTCCTTAAGAGAGTCCTGTGGTATGATACTATAACCACACCTATCTGCTCAGTTTGCCATTTGGAGTATGCTGTTTGTACTCAATAGCATAATTTTACAATCTAATTATTAGGTATTATCTTTGAGAAGATGAAGATTGACTTTGCTTTTGAATTAGACACCTAATAAACATCTTCTAAATTTTTAAAACTGGTTCTCAGGTGTGGTATAAGAACTTCGGGCTTTCCTGAGACCCTTTCATATTTCATTGGATTTGTGAAGTCCCCACTTTTCCAACTATGTATCTTTGTGAGACCAGATTTCTTCATATATTTCAACCAAAACAGCATATCACAACAGTAGAATGTAAAAATAGATATGAGAATTAGTCTGTCTGCTAAGCCAGACATTAATGGTGTTTGCAAAAAAGAAAGAAAAAAGGCGACAAATTGTTAGTCTTCTCACAAAAAATTCATTTTCTTGGTGAAAATACACATTTTTTAAATTTAAAAAACAGGGTGTTTAGTTTCAGGTGAGATTATCAGTCATGGAGCTCTGGCCATCCTTGCCCTGCAGTGGGGATATGGTCCATGCTGGGGAAGATGAGTCATTTTTAAGGACCTGTATGTTACAGGTGGAGAGAAGGGCAGGCCCTTTTCTTTGTCTTCACTAGCTGTCAGAATAATGTAAGCCTGGAACTACTGTGGACCATCTGTATTGCCATATGCAGAAGGCCTGCCTAAAAATAAATTAAGGGAAAGCAGATGGAAAGAAGAGGGACCTGGTTCCAGTATTTGAACTCCTGGGTTCACCTCTGCCTAAAGATGGCTCTACCATTGGACTTTCCACTTATTTGTACCAATAAATACCTCTTTTTGATTATCCCCCCTTCAAAGGGGAAATAGTTAAAGTATAGTGGATTTATTATTATTAAAAATTAACAATTTTTAAATTTCCCAGTTTCAATCCTTAATATGGTAAATATTGATAGATATCATTCTTTTAAATAAAAGCTCCTTGGAGTTCTCTATAATTTTAAAAGTGTAAAGGGATCCTGAGACCAAAAAGTTTTGAGAACCACTGTTCTCAGGGTAAGAAGGAATCACTGCTGTTTCTTGGGTTCAAAATATAGGGAAATAAAGGAACTGAAGAGTTTTCAGTTATAATTACATGTATTGTGATAAGTTTTTTTAATGGTGATTTGTGTGATGCTCATGGGTTCGATATGCTTATTTTATGGTGGTGAATTTATTAAGTTAAGTGTGTGTGATTATTCTCAGTTTGTAACGTTTGCTATAACTAATTGCTATATACAAATAACTTATTTTTGCCTCCTTATTGGAATTGAATGAAGTTATGTAATAAACTACACTAGTTAAGTTTTTCAATGTATGTGTTATATTTGTTGCAAATGGAATTTGGTTTTTTTATGTTTTCAATTTTTATTTATTTTTAATTATATTTTATTGATTATGCTATTACAGCTGTCCCAGTTTCTCCCCTTTGCCCTCCTTCACCCAGCAACCCTGACTCTCTCAGGCAGTCACCCCACTGTTGTTCTTGGCCATGAGTCATGTGTATAAGTTTTTTGGTTATTCCATTTCCTACACTGTATTTTATATTCCCACAGCTTTTCTGTAACTGCTTATTCGTACTTCTTAATCTCCTCATATCTTCACCCATCCCCTACACCCCTCTCCTATCTGACAACTATCAAAATGCTTTCCATATCCATGATTCTGTCTTTGTTCTTCTTTGCTTAGTTTGTTTTTTAGGTTCAATTGTTGATAAATATGTATTTATTGCCATTTTATTGTTCATAGTTTATATTTGCTTTTTCTTAAATAAGTCCCTTTAACATTTCATATAGTAATAGTTTGGTGATGATGAACTCCTTTAGTTTTTTCCTTGTCTGGGAAGCTCTTTATCTGTCCTTTGATAGTAAATGATAGCTTTGCTGGATAGAACAGTCTTGGCTGTAGGTTCCTGCTTTTCATGACTTTAAATATTTATTGCAAATCTTGTTTAACCTGAAAAGTTTCTTCTGAGAAATCAACTGACAGTCTTATGGGAACTCCCCTGGTGGTAACTAACTGCTTTTCTTTTGCTGCTTTTAAGAGTCTTTCTTTATCTTTAACCTTTGGCATTTTCATTATCATGTGTCTTGGAGTGGACCTCTTTGCATTCATCTTGTTTGGAACTCTCTCTGCTTTTTGACTTGCATGTCATTTCCTTCACCAAATTAGGGAAGTTTTCTTTCATTATATTTTTCAAATAGATTTTCAATTTCTTTCTCTTTTTCTTCTCCTTCTGACACCCCTGTGTTGCGAGTGTTGGGCCTCTTGAAGTTGTCCCAGAGGCTG
Organism: Pteronotus mesoamericanus; assembly: GCF_021234165.1. Classification (NCBI taxonomy): domain Eukaryota; kingdom Metazoa; phylum Chordata; class Mammalia; order Chiroptera; family Mormoopidae; genus Pteronotus; species Pteronotus mesoamericanus. The sequence continues at coordinate 33,327,155 of NW_026555285.1, read as the reverse complement.
CTTACACTAGCCTTGTTTCTTTGGATTCTTTTTTTTTCTTGTTGTTCCAGTCGTTTGTTTTTTGCTTCCTTATGTCCAAATCATTACCCTGATTTTTGGCTTCATCAACTCTACAGTTGTTTTCTTGTAAATTGTTTTTTATTTCAATTTGTGTCTCCTTCATTTCTGACTGGATCTTTTTTATGCTGCTGAAGTCCTCACTAAGTTCCTTGAGTATCCTCATAACCAGTGTTTTGGATTTTACATCTGATTGATTGCTTATCTTTATTTTGATTAGTTCTTTTTCTGGATTTTTGGTCTGTTCTTTCATTTGGGCCATGTGTCTTTGTGTCTTCATTTTGACATCCTTCCTCTGTTTATATGTCTATGTATTAGGTAGAGCTGCTGTGACTCCCTGTCATGGTAATGTGGCCTAATGTAGGTGTCCTGTAGGGTCCAGTAGCACAGCCTCCCCTATCACCCATGCTGGGTACTGGAGGTGTGCCCTTCTTGTGGGCTGAGTACATCCTCCTCTTGTAGTTGAGCCTTGATTGCTGTTGGCAGATCAATGGGAGGGATTTATGCAGGCCAGTCAGCTCCAAGGATTTGCTGTGACCACTGACCACCAGCCTCTGCCCTTTGTGTAGGATCAGCTATACAGGGGCAGGGTAATGGTGCTCCGATGTGGTCTGTAGCTGTCCACTGGGTGAGCTGGCACTATGGTTACCTGGGTGGTACATGCCAAGTTCAACTGTCACCTGTTTTTTGCCCAGGCCATCCTGCATGAACTGTGAAGCATTCTGAGATGGCTGCTACTCATGCTGGAGTTAGAGATTCCGAGGTGAAGCCAAGCTGTGAATCTGGGCTGGCTGCTGCTAGTGCTAGCCCTGAGGCCACATAGGAAGAGGTGGGGCTAGCTAAGGCGAACTGTTGCTTATTTGAAAGGATTTAGGAAGTTGTGAAGCATGAGCCAAGGTCAACCATTCATATGGAAAAGCCACTGCTATCAGTTGAGTGGGCCTGTAAGTTGGGTGAGATGGAGCCTCAGGGGATCTCCAGGCTGGGGCAAACAGTGTTAGCCAGGTTGATGGAGTCTCAGATATGCCACTTGCCTGCTGGCTCTGTGAGTCTGTTGGGGGGAGAGTTCAGAAAAGGGACATATACCTCTGCCCACCCCCTGTCTATGAAAAAGATGTCCCCCAGATTTTGCTTTGATGCCAGATACTTCAATTCCTCCCCTTATGCTACTGGTGCCCTTGACACTGCCCCCCCCCCCCCTGCCCAGCCGCGCGCTGGAGCTCAGAGGAGTCCATGTATGAGTTCTTTTAAGAGGAACTGCTTGAGACTCCAGCACTTTATTCCACCCACTCAATCCCCACTGGTTTTTGCAGCTGGAAGTTATAGGAACTTATCTTGCTGGTACTGGCACCCTGGGCTGGGGGTCCTGGTATGGGGCTGGGACTCCTCATCCCTCCCAAATTTTTATCCACTACATGTGGATGTGGAATCAGCCTGTTCCCGTGTCTCTGCCCCTCCTACCAGTCTGGATGAATGGATGTGGTTTCTTTAATTCCATAGTTGTCCAACTTCCATTCACCTTGATTTCTAATGGTTCTGAGTGACGGTTGTATATTTTAGTTCTAATTTTGATGTGGTTGTGCAAGGAGGCGAACTGTGTTTACCTATGCCTGGAATTTGGATTTTTAAAAGGGTATTCTAAGTGCAGAATAATAGAAGCATGGCTAATGCAAATTAGATATTTTTCTTGAATGTAAAGTGAGAATTTGGTAGGAACAGATGTGGGTGTATATTCGTGTTCTCAAGTGTCTGAGTTAACATATTTAAAATTTAAATTCCCACTGCCACCTCCACCTCCTCCTTCTCAAGATTACTGAAAATGGAAGCTTGGGTTAAATTTTATCTGTTATCTTTTCTGAATTTCTAAAGCCTCTAAGAAACTTGAGTAAAACAAAAGTTTTTTGAAATATACTGGACGTTGGCTTTATTTTTTAACTGTCATTACTATTTTGAAAATTCTAATTTAAAAAGTAAAAATATAATGAATGTGTTAGGGAGAGTAATTATAACCTTTATTTTAGTGCTGATTTGATTTGTGTTATTTAAAGGATTAAGAAAATTCAGTCTTGTGGGGAGACTTTCTTATAATTGATTTTTTGCATTGTTTTGGCTTCTCTGACTAATTTAGTGTTTACACTTTGCCCCTCCTCAGATAACAACTGGAAGTGAATGACCCCCTAAGATGGTCACCCGTGTACTTACTTTTCAAGGCCATTATTAGTAGCTGTATCCTTAATACAGTATATTCAGAGAGTGATAAAATTTTATATTTATGCCTTCAAAATCATTGGATTGAATGACTTCATAGCCACTTGGACATTAAATTTGTCAAAGCTCACTGAAGCCATTGATTTTAAATCCTTACAGAGGTGAGAGATTAGAAATCCAAATGTTTATGAATGCTCACTGTGCCCACTGGACTCTTTCCTTGTATCTAGTAAGCAGCCATTCCAAGCCATTTCTCTTGTGCACCTTGGCCTAGGCTGTCCTTTTTCCAGGTAGCCAAAATGCTTGCTTGTACTCCATTTTGATTCCATGTTTAAATATGATCCCTGTTTAAATGTCTTTTTATCAGAGTCCTTCCCTGATGGTCTTAAGATATTCATTAAGATATTCATTTATTCCTTTTCTTCCTTTTTTTCTCCTTCATCCTCTTATATACTTTATCCCTTTACTTTGCATTATCTTTCTTTAGACCACTTGTTCCTATATGACAGTACATTGTATGTTTATATGAATTATTTTTCTCCTCCCTGCACCCCCAATGTAAAGTTTCCAAGGACAGGAACTTTTTTTTCCCCCCAGGCTCATATCCTCAGAATCTAGAACAGTGCCTGGCATAGTAGGTGCTTATTAAATACTTTTGAAAGATTAATGTGATATTTATAAGAATCAATAAATGATATGTTTTTCTCAGAACTATAAAGATTTAAAAAAGGATCACTGACAAAAGTGAACTATATTGATCTAGTGAGATAGATTTTACATACTCTTTTCAGTATTCTGTCTCAGGTACTCTGTTAGGCCTAGAGGCTACACAGATGAGTAAGAAGTTCTATTTTTGGATTTTGATGTTTTTGATAAAACTGTCTTATGTAATGTGTATTTTATTTATAATATGTAATTAAAATGTTTTTATTACTAATATTTATAGATCAGTAATTGAAAAGAATACTGTATTTCATATATCTGTACAATGTCCTATGAACAAAATTAAAGCTAAGGATTATTCTTTTCCAGATTTGTGAGGGATTTACTATCCAATCCAGTACTTTTCTGCCAGGGACTATTAGCCTATGCTTGATGGAGAACTCACTTTCCCTCAGGCAGTTTATTCTGCCTTTGAGAGGCCTCTGATTATTAAAAAAAAAAAAGTCTATCTTTAAGCCAAAATCTGTTGCTTCCACTTACTCGTTCTAACTACTGTACCTTGCCATGCATAATGTGGACGTTTTTGGCCAAATTTTTGGGGTAAAAATAAGGATGTGCATTATACATGGGTAGTGCTAATTCCATATCTATATAAATGTTTTTAATTCTTTCATTTATGCTTATGCATTAAAAGTGTAATTCTAGAAAGCAATAGTAATATCTGTATGCACAATAATACCCTGGAATACGATAATCAGTTCTGTTTCTAAATAAATAAAAAATTGAATTAAAAAATTAAAATGAAAGACTTTTTTGTTCCTGAAAGTTTAGGTCAAAAATGTGGGTATGCCTTATGCATGAGAATGTGTTATACACAGCAAAATATAGTATATGCTATGAAGCATATATTGAATAAATGTGATTCTTTCTTGTGATAGCCCTTCAGTTACTTGAAAACCTACAAAGTTCTCTCTGGCATTTTAATTATCCGGACTGAGAATCACTAGTAAGCTATCTGATAACGACATCCATTTACCATCCTGGTCATTTTCTAAGAATTTGTTTGAGTTTGTTTATATATTTACAAAAGTTGGCACCTAGAAGTGAAGTCAGTAGCACGCCATACTGCATAGGCAAACTGCACTCTTTCCTCTCTAGTTCTTAATTTTCTGTGTTTTTGAATCTTTATGTCTTAAATTTTCTCCCAGCCATTTCACACCTTATCTCATTTGACTTACTGTTAACTAAAATACTTAGTTGCTCTGCCTCCACCGCACCTATCACAAATGCTGTTGGTAGGTCATGTCTCATGTCTTATTTTGTAGTTTCTGGTTTTCTTTGTGTTTTCCCCACCCCCTCACTCCCACTGTCGCCTCCCCCCACCTACAAAACACACACACGCACAGGATAATTAATTATTCTGTGGTTAAAATCATGCTTTATTGGCAGATCATGTTTTTGCTGGGCTAAGTACTCATGGAATATAGAATCAGTGGAATTTGGCATGCTGCCTAAGATGGGAATGAAGTCTGCCACTCTTTCAGTGTCCTTTGTCCTTACACATTTTCAGAATCTGATTTTTTTGCTTCTCTCTCTTCATCTGAAAGAAGATTTCAGCCCCACTTTAATTTCACATGTTTCCAGAATACTAGCAGTAGAGCAGAGGGTCTACTCTGACAAGTCTAGCTCTGACAAGATACGTATCATTCGAATAACAAACCGGTGCAATGAAGTACCTAATGAACAATCAATGTTGCTTGCTATGGAGACAGTTTTTTAAAATAACCAACCCCTTACTATGTGAATATCATTTTTTATTAGGTAATTTAGATATTTTTACATCGTTAATTTTGCATAGCAGATTGTCGTTGCTAGTTGTTGATATGATGCAGCATTGGCACTTTTAATTAAGACAAATAAAAGAACACACCTTTCCTTTTCCTGATCCATAACATTTTGTTTATTATTAAACTTTGTAGTTCGGATTCTTTTATTTGAATATATTGGGATGACGCTGGTTAACAAAATTGTACAGGTTTCAGGTGCATAGTTCTTCAACACATCGTCTGTACACTGTGTTGTGTGTTTTACCATCCCAAGTCATGTCTCTGCCCATTACCATTTATCCTTCACCAACCCTACCCTCCTTCCATCAGTCACCACAACTGTTGTATCAATAACTTGATTTCTTTTTCTTCTTTTTGCTCAATTCGCCCCAGACCTTGCCCCGACAGCTGTCAGCCTGCTATCTATAAGACTGTCTCTGTTTTGCATGTTAGTTCATTAGATTCCACATATGAGTGAAATCATATGGTACTTGTCTTTCTCTGACTGGCGTATTTCACTTAGTATAATATTCTCCAGGTGCATTATGCTGTCCCAAAGCTAAGATTATCTTCTTCACATCTGAGTAGCGTACCATTGTGTAACTGTGCCACAGCGTTTTTTATCCACTCGTCTACTAATGGGCATTTGGGCTGCTTCCAAATCTTGGCTATTGTAAATAACACTGCCATGAACATAGCATGTACGTGTATTCTTTTGAATTAGTGTTTCGGGTTTCTTTGGATAAATTCCCCGAAGTGGGATTGCTGGGTCATAAGGCAGTTCCATTTCTAGTTTTGTGAAGTAATGCCTTACTGCTTTCCACAGTGGTTGCACCAGTCTGCTGCATTCCTACCAACAGTGCATGAGTGTTCTCTTTTCTCTACTTCCTTGCCAGCACTTGCTGTTTGTTGATTTATCGATGATGGCTATTCTGAGAGGTGTGAGGTGATAATCTTATTGTGGTTTTAATTTGCATTCCTCTGCACATCTTTTCATTTGTTGGCTGTCTGTATGTCCTCTTTGTGGAGAAGTGTCTATTCAGGTCCTTTTCCCATTTTTAAATTGGATTTATTTATTTATTTTTTGGCGTTGAGTTTTGTAAGTTCTTTATAAATACTGGATATTAACCCCTTATTAGATGTATCATTGGCGAATATGTACCCCCATTGAGTGGGTTGTATTTTCAATTTGTTGATGGTTTCTTTGCTGTGCAGAAACTTTAGTTTAATGTAGTCCCATTTGTTTCTTTTTCCTTTTGTTTCCATTGCCCAAGGAGATATGAGTCTATGAGAAAAAATACAGTTCTGAGAAATGTCCAAGATTTTATTGCCTATGATTTCTTCTAGGATTCTTATGGTTTCAAGTTTTACACTTAAGTCTTTAATCGATTTTGAGTTTGTTCCCTTGTATGGTGTAAGAAAGTGGTGGGGGTTCTTTTTTGCACGTAATTGTTCTGTATTCCTGACACCATTTATTGAATAGGATATCTTTACCCCATTGTATGCTTTTGTATCCTTCGTCAAATATTAATTGACCCTAAAGGCATGGGTTTATTTCTGGGCTCTCTGTTCTGTTTCATTGATTTCTATGTTTTTTTTTTTTTATGCTAATACCGTACTGTCTTTATTACTGTGGCCTTGAAGTATAGCTTGATATCAGGTAGCATGATTTATTATTATTAATATTGCAAGTTAAATCAGTTAAATACTCAAATGATTTCTGGATATATTTTTTGTGTTCTGTTACTTTACTGAATTCATTTATCAGTTCTAGTAGTTTTTTGGTGGACTCTCTAGGGTTCTCTAGATACAGTATCATGTCATCTGGAAATAATGATATATTTATTTCTTACTTTACAATTTGGATGTCTTTTATTTCTTCTTCTTCTTCTTTGATTGTATAGCCAGAACTTCCAGCACTATATTGAGTTAGAGTGGTGAAAGTGGGCATCCCCGTCATGTTCCTCATCTTAAGGGGAACACTTGTAGTTTTTGCCATTGAGGATGATGTTGACTGTGAGTTTGTCATATATGGGCTTTATTATGCTGAGTTGTATTCCCTCTATTCCCAGTTTGGTGGGGGTTTTTATCATACATGGGTGCTGGATTTTATCAAAAACTCTTTTTCCATTTATTGATATAATCATGTGTTTTTTATCCTACTTTTTATTTATGTGGCATATCACATTTCTTGATTTGAAGATATAGTACCAACCTTGTATATCTGTAATAAATCCTGCTTGATGATGATGTATGATTTTTGGGTTTTTTTTTTTAAGATTTTACTATTTATTTTTGTACAGAGTGGGGAAGAGAGGGAGAAAGGGGGAGAAACAGCCATGCATGTGAGAAACATCCGATTGGTTGCTTCTCGCACATGCCCCAACCGGGGACTGAACCTGCAGCCCAGGCGTGTATCCTCACTAAGAATCGAACAGGCGACCTTTTGCTTTGTGAGACAATGCTGTACCAATTGAGCTACGCCAGTCAGGGTGGTGTATGATCTTTTTAATGTATTGCTGGATTTGATTTACTAATATTTTGTTGAGGATTTTAGCATCTATGTTTATTTTATCAGGGATAGTGGCGTATAATTTTCTTTCTTTTCAGTGTCTTTATGGGATTTTGGAATTAGAATAGTGCCTGCTTAGTAAAATCAGCTTTGGGAGTATTCCCTCCTCTTGGATTTTTGGAATAGTTTGAGAAGGGTAGGTAAAATGTTGGGTAAAAATTTACCTATGAAGCCATTCTGTTCAGGACTTTTGTTTGTTGGGAGCTTTTTGATTACTGCCTCAGTTTCACTAGTTGTTATCTATTCAGATTCTCTGATTCTTCCTGATTAAGTTTGGAAAGATTGTGTATTTCTAAGAATTTATCCATTTTGTCCAGATTGTCCAATTCGTTGGCACATAGTTGTTTGTAATATTTTCTTATAAATCTTTGTATTTTTCCTGAGCCAGTTTTTACTTCAAATTATTTTTTAGTAGGCTGTAACTTGCAAATACATGCCTTTGTTATTTTCAAAAATATTGCAATACAAACAAAATAATGTCTTATAGGACTTAAGAAAAATGGCCTGTCATATGCAAATGTACTGTTACTTTGTTAAATGTGAAATTATAAACTTTGTAGTATGTAATTTGCAGTCTAACAAATTTTAAAAAGTAGTCTGCCTTTCAGACTATCTCAAGCATTTAAATTTTTAGTGTGTACTAGTTGATTCGTTGTGGTCGTGACTTTTATTGGTTCTTGATTTTTTCAAATTGCTTCCTATAGAACTTGTTGAATAAGGATTGTTTGGGAATTTGGTCTTGCTGTTTTGTAAAACTTAGTCTATAGGCCATAGTAATTATAAAAAATCACCAAGTTTTTCTGTATATTTTTAGTTGCTAACATTTTAATCCAACTTCATAGTGTTCTGTTTAAAATTAATGTGGAATGTAATAGATTTGGGGTTTAGTTAGAGAAATGTAACGTGATGGTTATATTATTAGAAAAGCCATTATTAAATTGAAAATTCACAACAATCAAACTAGTATTGAATCAAAATAGCATTTGGATTTAATATAGAGACTCTGAATTTGTTATAAACAGCAATTTCAATGAAACAGATAGTGTTATATATCACAGTGATTTCCAGTAAACTGAAGTATGTTTAGATTGATGCCTAGTCAGGTTAATGTTTAATTGATTGTGTTTATTCAAGTTATCAGACATGCATAAATATTGTTTCATGGGTTCTCATGCAGTAATTCCAGATTGCCAGATATAAGTATATCTGTAGATACATCCTGAAGTTACTGTCCCATTTTTTCATGCTTATTATATCACAGGTCTAAGTATTTCCATGCTTATTATAAATAGATATGAAAATACCAATTCACCATAAATTATTTTGTCTGTATTTTGTTTTAAGTTGTTGGTATAAGTAAGTATTTTGAAGTAAATTACGCAAGTTTTTAAATATCTCTCATGTATGACTGAAATGGACTTTTTTCCCTTGCTTCTTGTTTAGGTTATAAGCCACTTCAAGTCTTTGCAAATAAATCATGTATCTTTGCAAACTAATAGTAGATCTATGAGAGAAGTTGTCTTATGATAAGTAACAAATTACTGTGAAAATTAACTTAGTAGCACATCAGAAATTTATCATCTCATAATATCATTCCTATGGGTCAGGAATTTAGGAACAGGTAACATAGTTCATCTCTTCCTCATTGATTTGGATGCCACCATTATAAAATCTAGATTCCTTTATGTTTGGGTTCATTCCTTGACTTTTCTGTTGTTAAAATATATTGAGTGGTGTATTTTTAGGTTTCTCTTTATTACTCCTTTTCATTACTTTTTATACACTCCTTTTCAGTGTTTTTCGGGCTATTTATCTAGTTTGGTGGAGAAAAAGCCTTTTGTGTTTTTATCAGACCATACCAATTATATTAGTTTCTGATATTTTGAAATTTTTACTTTGTTATAATTTCTCTTTTTAATAATAATAAAGCCTACTGAATTTTTAATTCATATAGATTTGGAAGGATACCAAATGATAACAACATGTATCATGTAAAGTATATTAATATAAAGGAGAATTTATATTTCTTTATTGCCCTCTACAACAGGTGGCTTTTACATATATTAACTCATAAAACTACTTATTATGTTAAGTCATTTTGTAACTGGAGTTTTAGAGTGGGCAATTATTTATTGCTAAATTTCCTTCAAATTGTGTTTTTTCTTTAGCTGTGACGCAGATCCATCAGCCTTAGCAAAGTATGTTCTTGCTTTGGTGAAAAAAGACAAAAGTGAAAAAGAGTTAAAGGCATTATGTATTGATCAACTGGATGTATTTCTTCAAAAAGGTAAGATCTTTGGTTCAAAAATACTACTTTATTTTAATAAGTTATTTAAAATAAGATTATCTAGCTCTTCCTGAAAGAAGCCTGAGGTAACCTCTGAAAATGGTCTGCTCTTCACTTGACCCACAGAAAACCTCACAAAATCATGCAAATCAAGAGGTTCAGATCTTTGTGCTCACTTTAAGAACACTTGTGAAACTGCCCAGGCCGTCGAAGGTGTGCATATCCAAAAAGCCACCAAATAGCTGAAGATACCACTTTATAGAAGCAATGTGCCCCATTCTGTCATTACAATAGTGGACTTGGTAGGCGTGCCCAGGTCAAACAGTGGGGCTCGACATAGGGTAGGTAGTCCAAAGAGTGCTGCATTTTTGCTGCAAATGCTTAAAAATACAGAGATTAATGCTGAACTTAAGGGCTTAGGTGTAGCTCTTTGGTTATTGATCACATCCAGGTGAACAACGCTCCCAAGATGTGACACAGAATTTACAGATTTCATGGGCAGATTAACCCATCCATGAGCTCTCCCTGCCATGCTGAGATGGTCCTTACAGAAAAAGAGCAGATTGCTCCTAAACCAGAAGAGGAAGTTGCACAGAAGAAGAAGATATTCCAGAAGAAACTAAAAGTTATGGCCCAGGAATAAATTCATCATGAAATAAATAGTAATTGAAGTGAAAATAAAAAAATAAAAAGATTATCCACAGTATTAGAGGAACTCAGTAAGAGACAGGCTTTAATTGTAATGAAGTTGAACAAACAGTATTATTGCCAGTTATATTTATAGCTTATTTATAAAGAAAACCTTGTCATTACCGTTCTTATTCCGTTAAACCATGCTAATGTTTATTTCTTTAAAGATTAAGGAAAATGATCGAATGCTTGTTTATTTAAAGATCTTGCTCCTTAGGAAACTACTTTGAATGTTGTCTAGCACAGTGCTTTTTCACTAGCCAGCATTTAGATGATGGTAATATTTGTATTTGCAGACGGCGTAGGGTACATGGAAACTAGTCATGGCTGGAAGCAACTGGTCCAGAAGGTCTGGCCATTCCTGTCCCCATCACTCTGAAAATTGAATGGATCAGTATTAGCATGGGACTTGTGCCATGGCTCACTGGTTAGGAAGCTTTTAAGTGGAGAATAATATCTTAGCAAATGTCTCTTAATATGTGGGGTTTTTGTTTATTTGTTTTATTTTTAGAGACTCAGATATTTGTGGAAAAACTTTTTGATGCTGTGAATACAAAGAGTTATCTACCTCCCCCAGAGCAGCCATCGTCAGGAAGCTTAAAGGTAGAATTTTTTCAGCACCAAGAAAAAGATATAAAAAAAGAAGAGGTAAGGATTTGTGTTAAACATTACATTTTCTTTAACAACATATAAGGGATAATTAAACTGAGTTGTATTTTCAGTATCTGTGTCAGGAGTGTTTAATACTGTCCACAGGCTCAGTGCTTTCACTAGGAGCACTCACAGGACTCAGTATATAGTCAATCTCACAGTTATGGTTTCTTTTTTTAAAATTTATTACTATTATTATTTTTTAATTTTTTATTTATTGCACTTTGGAGAGAGAGAGGAACATTGATCTGTTGTTCCATCCACTTATATATTCATTGGTTGATTCTTGTATGTGCCCTGACTAGGGATCAGACTCACAACCTTTGTATATCTGGGTGACGCTCTAACTAGCTGAGCTACCTGGCCAGAGCCACAGTTATGACTTCCTGCAGTAAAAAGATACAAAGCAAAATCAGCAAAGGGAAAAAAGCGTGTGGTATAAAGTCTGGAGGGAAACAGGTGCAAGTTTCCAGGGTCTCCCAGTGAAGTCACACAGTGCCTGAGGAATAGTGACAATGTGTGTTAACCAGGCAAGCTTGTTTAAAGTTCAGTACCCAGTGTTTTTATTTAGGTCTGGCCACATAAGTACTTTCTGCCTAGTATGTTCCTTCTGCCTAGTATGTTCTAGATTCCCATGAGGAAAGCCGGTTTTCACCATAAACCATACTGTCTGCACAAACGATGCAGACGTAAGTGAGCTATAATTATCAGGGAATGACAGGAATCCTCCAGAAATAAAAGTTCGCAGGTGCCAGCTAAGGATCTACTTTGCAAGCAGGCCTTTCTTTGCAGTATCTTATAGCTGTGGACTCTTATGATCTCTGTTCTATGAAAATAATTGGCAGTAGATCTGTTTACTTCTGTTCCACAAGCATTTTGTAGGGAACTATTTTTAAGGTAGTCAAATAAAACAGCCTTTACCACAATGGAAATGACCTCATACGTTAAGAGGTTTTGAAGTACTTACTTTTTGTACAAGATTGCTCTTCTTGTTTAATAACCATATAATTCCAAATCCCTTCAATTTGATATTTAAATATTCCAGCAAAATAATGTGCAATAAACTGTTATATTTCTGCAGTTAGCTTAGTTTTAGTCCAATCCTGGTTAAAAGTTTGGCTTTACCAATCACTGCTTTTTGACCTTGAAAACATTACTTTTTCAAGCCTTAGTTTACTCAGCTGTGATACGGAAGTATTACAGGGTTGTTGTGAGGAGTTAAATAATGTCTGCAAAGTACCTGGTATATTATGCGACACATTGTAGGTTTCTCGGTAAATGGTAATCGTTACTAGTATTGAGAGATCGTTGTGTGGTGAAAGATGTGGGTGTGATGTTTGGTTCTTTTTACCCCTCATAAATCATTTTCCCCCCCAGAGTATAACTCTTGCATGTTTATAAAGCAATAATATGTATATCATGCATGTATAACATTACATAATAATTCTTAACTATAATTTTATTCCTTTATACCTAAACATTTATACACAAGTATATGTACATAGTTGCACAGACACATACATAAAACACCCCCATTATTTCTCTCTGCAGGGGAAGTAATTTTTAACTGCTTATTTTATACCAAACAGTGTAGGGATTCTGTAAGTAAAGTAGAATAGTGGATATTATGCCGGCAACTACTTATGATATATGGAGATATACAATTTATTTAAGTTTTGTCCATTGATGGAAGTTTGGGTTGGGTCCTGATTTTTGCTATTACAAAGTGTGTTTTAATGCTTTGGTTTTTTGTTTTTTTTCTATTTAGAGAGAGAGGGGAAGGTGGGGGCAGAGAGACAAACATTAATTTGTTGTTCCACTTATTTATGCATTCATTGGTTGATTCTTGAATGCTCTGATTGGGGATTGTACCTGCAACCTTGGCATGTCAGGACAACGCTCTAACCAACTGAGCTACCTGGCCAGGGCAATTTCTTAAAAAAGTCTTTAGTAAATCATGGGTTCTTGGTTTGAAAAACACTAAGAAATCTTCCCCCAAAACTAAGTTATTGGCAAAGTCTTAGTTTTACATCTATTTATGTAATAATATTTCAGCACAGTTTTTTATTTTTTAACCAATTGTTATGGATATTTATCCTTGATCTTTCAGAACTGTCAAAATGTCAGATGGCAGTCTAGATTAAAAATGCTGTGGTTGTAGCAAAAGTTCCCAGTTGAGCATGTACTGTGGAATATGATAGTCTGTCAACATAAATTACTTGCAAGTGTGCATTGAGGCAAATAGGAAAAAGTGCCTGAGGAGGGTTTTATTTGTACCCAGTATTTTTGGATGTGGGGGAGGTCAAAGTTGCTGTCAAGAGAACAAAAGTATTTATAAGAAAAAAAGGCAGACTCTTAAAATATGGTTTTTAAGCAGTGTCAGAGTTTGATCTGTTGCTAGGATTTCCATTTAATTTATCATCCAAGGTGGAACACTTTTTATAGTGAGAGGCTCTTACCTAGAGGGGTGCCGGAACAACTGGCATAAACTGGAATATGTTTATATCATCTGTAGATTACCTACATCAGAATATCTTAGGGTTGTATTAAAAATACAAATCTTGAGCCCTATCACATTTCCAGAAGACACAATTTCAATATTTTCTGAATTTATCCTCTAAATCCTTTTCTAGTAACACCTATTAATGTCTTATGGAAACAGTATTCTGGGCAGTACTACATGGAATATTCTGGCCTTGACAAAGTAGCATTGAACAAAGGAATGTTTTCCAGGGCTGCTTTCTATTAATTATATAATGCCAGTGTAGGCCTTATGTAGGAAAGAGAAATATGTAGCTGCCACACTAACATGAGAAACTGAAGAACTATTTTATATATTGTTTTCTCAAATATTCTCTTTTTTTATGACTTGGTTAGTGCTAATGCATTCTCCTATATTCCTTTATTTGTTCGGTCCCAAACCAAATCCATGAAACCAAAACACGAATGTGTGTTGGACTTTGAAAAGAAGGAATAAAGTTGGGTTTTCACTAATAATGTTAAAATGGGGACACTTGTTTAAAATGTTTTCTCACCACTAAATGTACCTAAGATAATCATGTATGAGTTTTCTTTAGATTTACTTTAACTTTCAGCATGCCTGTCTTTAGTGGTTAAACTAAATTACATAATTAGAAGAGAAATTTGTTTGGATGCTTTTAGAGGATGACAATTTTGCTTTTATATTTTAATATCAGTTAAGCCATTGAAATGGTAACATGGCAAAGAATAACTGTTGCTAAAGTTCTACACATTTTTTTGTATATCAGATCATAAAGGAGGAAGAGCGAGAGAAGAAGTTTTCCAGAAGGCTAAATCACAGTCCTCCACAGTCAAGCTCTCGATACAGAGAAAATAGGTGATTAATTCATTGAACCATGTTTGGTGATTAGACATTGGTTATCTTTTATACAAATGTTTAGACTGATTATCTTTTACACAGGGGCAAGTAATGTCTATTCTTTTATTAGTCTGCAAAAGTGTAACTCAGTCTTTTTTCTATCAAGAATATCTAGGTAAGATTTGAAGGTCCTGGAAGTGATTAAAACAGCTCGGCATTTATTAGTTATTGTTATTATTTTTATTCTTCACTTCAAATTCCAGTGAAATCTTAATGAGACCTTTTTTTGCCTAAAGTTTCCCTTTAATATTAATACATTATTATTTGTTGTTAGGGCTTCAAAGGCATTTAGAATACAGTGAATGTGATACATGCCTGTGAAAAAAGATGTAAGTGTACGTATGTACAAGTATATGTCTACAAGACAGTTTGTACTATAAGACATATATGTAGATGCCTTTATATATAAGACTGAGTTTTTCTTTTGAAGGAGTTTTAGAGTATTTAAGGAGATCACGTTCAGTTTTTTAGTTGTCTGAGTTTCCATGTTTATATTCTGATGGTGTGATAAGGAATCACGATGTTACAAGAATTAAATTACTTGTGCATTTAATTAGAGTTTTTCTTGTGCCTTCTAAAAAATTATTTACATGGAAGTGATTTATTTTTCTAGAAGTCGTGATGAGAGGAAAAAAGATGATCGTTCTCGCAAAAGAGATTATGATCGAAACCCTCCTCGAAGAGATTCCTACAGAGACCGGTACAATAGACGGCGAGGGAGAAGTCGCAGTTACAGCAGGAGTCGGAGTCGAAGTTGGAGTAAAGAGAGACTACGTGACAGAGACAGGGATAGAAGCAGGACTAGAAGCAGAAGCAGAACACGAAGCAGGGGTAAATCATATATGTGTATATTTTGGTTGGAATTGTTTTATTGGGAAAATACTTCTTTTAATTTTGTCAGTGTTGTGATCATTTTTTCTATTTTGATTTGGCCCAGGTGCTTTTCAAAATCTTCTTTTAAAATTTTTATTTCATGCACATTAAAAGCACAACGAATTACCACTGCACATCCATCAGCATGACTAGCATTAAAAAGACTGACTGACTTTATCCAGTATTGGTGAGGGTAGAGATAAACTGAAACTCTTTGGAAAATACTTTACAGTATATTAAAAATGTAAAACCTACACCTACCAAATGATCCAGCCATTCCAGTCCTAGGTGTTTACCTCAGAGCAGTGAAAGTGTACTTCTGCGCAAAGACCTGTGTACAAATGATCATGGCAGCTTCATTTGTAATAGCCAAAAATTAGAAACAATCTAAATGTCCATCAACAAGTGAGTGGGTAAACAAACTGTGGTATACCCCTAAAATGGATTAAAAAAAAGAATTATTGATACAACAAAATGGATGACTCTTAGAATAATTATGCTGAGTGAAAGAAGTCAGACAGAAAAGAATATATACGTACAGAATTTTGGAAAATGCAAACTAATCTATGATGACAGAAAATAAATCAGTGGTTGCCTAAGATGGATTATCAAGAAGCACAATGATACTTTTGGGCGTGATGAGTATGTGTATTATATGTACATTATTTTGATTGTGGTGTTTGGTTTCACAGGTGCACACATATATCAGAATTCATTAAATTGTATACTTTAAATATTTTCAGTTAATTACCTATCAATTACACTTCAAATCTGTGAAAACAGTTAAAAGTTTTCATTTCAGATGTCTGTATTTGCAAGACGATGTCATTCCCAACAAGTATAATTTTCCTTGCAATGTTTATTATTGAAAGGAAGATACTATAGCCAATAAAACAACGAACACCTTTGCGTAAAACACTTTTATTCAATCTTAGATTTTAGCTACCCTTGTAACCTTTATTGTATAGCCATCTGTAGTCTAGGAAATGATTTTATAGCCTTTGTATAAGCCTTGTACTTCTCTATTATTCTTCTTTTGAAGAATTTTCCCCCATGATCTATATGTACTAGGCCTCTCTGCACATTGTTTCACTTAACGAATCTCCTTAATGCCTTTTCTCTTTCCTTGGGACTGTATACAGCCCCATTAATTTCTTTGTTCATGTTTAATATGAACTACTTTTTCTTCCTCTGCGCATCTAGTCACATCATCAAATAGTGTTCACTGTAAAAAGGCACACTGGTATTTTTAGATGGATGACAGTTAAATATTAATTTCAGAAAAAATAACCCTAGTTTTATTTTATTGCATATTTTCTTTTGTGGGCTGAAGTTATGCATATTAAGATTGCAGTGAAGAAAACTTTAAAATCATTTTTCTGTAAACAGAACTTCAAGAACAAACTCATTAAATACAGCAACTTTATGTGTGGTTTTATAGTTTAGGTCATATTGAACAGAGATAGCTTATTTTGGAACATGGTGTATTCATTGTTAGTTTTTAAAAGGGAAGGAGGGTTATTTAAAATTTGGGCATTTTCACTATCAAAAAATGTTACTTTTTCTTAAATCTGGGGCATTTTTTTTTTAAATATAGTTTTATAGGTCATTTATATTTTGTTGCAGAAAGGGATCTGGTAAAACCAAAATATGATCTGGATAGAACAGATCCACTGGAAAACAACTATACTCCAGTTTCTTCGGTACCTAATATTTCATCTGGTCACTACCCTGTACCTACTTTGAGCAGCACTATAACAGTAATTGCTCCTACACATCATGGTAATAACACTACCGAAAGTTGGTCTGAATTTCATGAAGATCAAGTGGACCATAACTCGTATGTCAGACCACCAATGCCAAAGAAACGGTGTAGAGACTATGATGGTAAGTCTTTGACCTGTTTCATAAAGTATTGAATTAATATCTCCAGCTGACTAATCTCTGCAAGTTTAGGTAGCCCATAATTATTCAAAGACTTAACCTGTTGGAAATGGTGGGAAACTAATCATAAGTATCCATGAATTCCTCAATATAATTGAAAACTACATTAGTTAGTTACCACTCACTATTGAATATCAATTTAAAGATATTGTTTATTTGCATGTAAGTCTTAATATATTTTTGGAATTTACCAAGCAAGAGTAATACTTATAGAGTTACTCGTGAAGGAATCTGCTACTGAAACATTTTCGACAAAACTCACTTCTTTAAAAATGAATGGTTATTGGCATGTAGGTAGAACCTAGAAATGTGATATTACCTATTTAAGAATTTTATAAATGAAGACTCTTAAGGTTTTACTGTAAAAGTTTTATAAATTATATGAAAGCTATAGTTGCAGTATTCTTAAAAGTTTTAAGTGAGATTTAAGTACAGGGAGTGTTTCTAATGACTAATATACGAGGTCTGTCCAAGAAGGTATCCAGCCATGTGATACAAAAAATAGAGACATTTATTGAAGATACAAGATACAAGAAGCATTGTATATAGGACAATGATGCCACAGACCCCTTCAAAGTAGGCACCTCACATAGTTCCTCCCAATAGCCGTCAGCTGCCCCGTTGTATTTTCTGAATCTCATTGACAGTCTGAAATATCCTCCCTTTCAAAGGTAATTTTAGTTTTGGGAAAAGCCAGAAGTCACAGGGTGCCAAATCTGGGCTGTAGGGGGGTTGAGCTACCTGGGTGGTTAGATGTTTCACCAAAAATTCTGCATGAGACCTGATGCTTGAGTGGGCATGTTGTCGTGGTGAAGCTGCCAGTTACCATTTACCCATAGCTGAGGCCTTCTGAATCATCCAGATAGTTTCTGCAGAGGAATGTTCAAGCTTAATGCAAAGTTTTATGCAGATTCGTTGCTCTACTTGCTCAGTCATTTTCAATGGGACAGCCACACAATGCATATGCTCGCTCAGTGGCGTCTACTGCCTCCACTGACTAGTACAGTGAAGTTGTTCTTGTTCACATGTGTGCATTTTAGTATGCTCTCCTTGGCTGCCTGGTTACATCATGTCATGCACACCATCTCATTATATTAACAATGGCTGGACTTTTTGTGGACAGGCCTTGTATATATTATACCATCTTGCTAGCAAGGTATACTCACCTGAATTTCTTGATATGTTTTTTAGTGTATGTGTTACCTATATTATCACTTGACAGGTATTTGTAAATTACTGGAATTAGTAATTAGCTCTTATGATTAATTATACTTGTCCAATATTTAAAATATTCCTATTTTTAAATATCTTACTTTTGTTAACTTAGAGAAAATTTATATGTCCAGCACTTTTCATATTTCTACTTTTTCCTCCTAGAAAAGGGTTTCTGTATGAGAGGAGACATGTGCCCTTTTGATCATGGAAGTGACCCAGTAGTTGTAGAAGATGTGAATCTGCCCGGTATGCTGCCTTTCCCAGCACAGCCTCCTGTTGTTGAAGGACCACCTCCTCCTGGACTCCCCCCACCTCCACCAATTCTTACACCCCCACCTGTGAATTTGAGACCCCCAGTGCCACCACCAGGCCCATTACCTCCCAGTCTACCACCTGTCACAGGTACTTAAATGTGTTTGTTTGCCAGTATTTATTATATGCCTATTCATAGACTTTTAAAAAAATTAAGAGCTTGATGCTTGCTTTTATTAAAAGTATCTATCAAGTAATTTTGTAGATGCAGGAAATCAAGAGCAAGATATTCCCATTTAGAATATACCCCTACTTTGCTTGGTTATGCCAAACCTATGGATTACTGTAGTATAGAGTGGCCCTGAATTATGTATATCCCTGATAAATCCCAGCTGCCTCTGGTCCTTTATAGCTTAAGAGAAATCTATTTTGGAAAACATTAAAAGGATATTTACCCTAGAAACATAATATAAGAGCTTGGTGTTTATAGATATTATAGTTTGATGAATGAGAATGTCATGTTTGAATATACAAATAACTTATTTTATTTGTTTGCTTTCAGATGATATTTCTTATTCTTTGGTTTTGACAGGACCACCACCTCCACTTCCTCCTTTGCAGCCATCTGGCATGGATGCTCCCCCAAATTCTGCAACCAGTTCTGTTCCTGCTGTAGTAACAACTGGCATTCATCACCAGCCTCCTCCTGCTCCACCCTCCCTTTTTACTGCAGGTGCAGTTTTGGCTCTCTCTATGTTCATGATGTAATACAGTTTTAGAGCATAGTTATTTGAGGAATTATTAAATATTTAGAGAGTGAATTGCTCTAGTAGGTCTGTTTTTCTCACTAAAATGATACAGTAAAAATGTAGACATGGTTAATGTACATTAAATTATGATTTTTTAAAAAAACTAAGTTATATTTTTAAATTTTATAAAACTTAAATTTTCTTTTTAAAACATGAAATGTGTTAGCTTTGTATTAGTAATATATAGTTTATTTTATTGTCAATATAGGAAAATTATGAAATGAAGTTTTATAATTGTTTTTTAATTACAGTTTTTGTATTACCAGATACATATGACACAGATGGCTATAATCCTGAGGCCCCAAGCATAACAAACACTTCCAGACCTATGTATAGGCACAGAGTGCATGCGCAAAGGCCCAACTTGATAGGACTGACATCAGGAGATATGGATTTGCCACCCAGAGGTACTATGATTAATCTTTTAAAGTAATTTTCATATCAAGAGTGACAGAACATTTATAAAGACCAAAAGATTCTGTATTTACAGGGGTTGAGTAGAAAATGATGTTTATCTTTGGTCTCCCATGAGAGAAAATGTAATGTATTTCCAAGGGAAAGGGAACTTTACAGAAGAACATATTTTCTAAGGTAGACATTGTTGAGTATTTTCTATCATTTGCAGCCTAATAGGTTCCTTTAAACTCTTGAGAGTAATGCTTTAATTCTCGAAGATACCAGCCTTTCATAGTTTATAATGAAATTAGCTCTACAAACTTGTGCTTGATGTGTATTTTATTTTTGTTTACTTTAGATGTTAGAATTTGAAATAGGTTTGCTTATAATATTTTAAGCAGATGGAATTATGTTTTAGGAAATGAGTGTGTGACTTTTGGTTGTAGCTTCATCCCATACTCCAAAAGGTTGCAGGTTCGATTCTTGGGTAGGGCACATACCTAGGTTGCGGGATTGATCTTCCTGGTTGGGGTGCGTCTGGGAGGCAACCGATGTCCGTCCGTCTCTCTCTCTGTCTCTTTTCTTTCCTCTCTTTCTAAGGTCAGTCTCTCTCTCCTCTCTCAGTCCTCTTGGGTGAGGATTTAAAAAGATTTTTTTTCCTCGGGATATAGAGGATACAGACTTTTTGATAACATTTCTGTTTGGGAAAGATACTGTTTAGACTGATAGAGTCACAAGCTGAGGCAGCGAAACTGCTATCCTAGAGGTGCAAATGGATATGAAAATTCAGAGGAGGGAGAGAGTTTACATTAATTTGAAAAATGGAGCTTTTGCTATAGAAAATATGTGGTATAGAGAATTGGGGGATTGTTAGGCATATTAGAAAATATTATATATGCCAACAAAAATCTCTTTATTCCTATTTCAACTAATTTTTAAATTCCATTTTTTTCCAGTTAAAAAAGTCATGCCTCATCAGTCATGACTAAAAGTCCACCTAATTAAATAAGTAACAGTAATAACTAACTGGTTTAGTAAACTTGTGATTATTTATACTTTGAATTTTTTTATTCTGTTGTGACTTAGAATGGGGGTAATGGAGAAGGCGAGATTAAAGACACAGGTTTCTGCTCTGGAAATTGGGCAGATGAAAATATTCATTGAGAGGGAGAACAGATTCGGTTGGCAGATAAATTTAGTTTTGCAAGTGTTTAATTTGTTGTGTGCCTGGTACAGTTGAGTAGAAATGTCCTGTGGAGATAGAATCTGGAAACCTGATGTCTAGAAGAGATAGCTGGCTGGAAAATACAGATTTTGGAATCATTGAGCATGTAGAACAGTCATTTCTTCAGAGTCACTGGTAATAGCAGGAAATAAAGAAATGTGGAAGGAGGCATACCCAAGTCTGCAAACCTGACTGACATAGGTTCCAAAAGTCTTTCTCATGTGTTTCTGATACTACCCCCTTCCTCCTTGAAAATCACTAAATTGGTGAATGAAGCCTTGGCAGTAGATAAGATGTCTTAGGGAGGTTGTAGAATGAGACTAGAAGGCCCAAATAAATAATCTGGAGAATGCCTACATTGAAGCAGGAGACAAAGGTAGGTAGCTTACATAAGGCACTGAGAAAAATGAAGCCAAAAAGGCACAGTCAAAAGCAGGGAGTGTGGAGTCATGAAAATCAAGGGGAGAAAATAAGGAGTGGAAGGTGATCAACAGCATTAAATACTCTTGAGGTCAAGTAAGAGAAGGACTGGGATGTGTTCATAAGCTTAAGCAACAGGTGAGAATAGTGATTTTAGCAAGAACAAGGTAAGTGCAATAATGGCAGCAGCTGCCAGTTTTCGAGAATTAGTGAATGCTTGGGTTGTAAGGAGGAAAACTTAGCAAGTGTAAGACATCTCTTAGGAAAGAGCTGTTGTGGTAAGGAGAGAAAGAAGGCTGTACCTGGAGGGTAAACTGATCCTAAGAAGGTTCTTTTTAAAAATGGAGTAATGTTGTCCTGGCTGGTGTGGCTCAGTTGGTTGGAGCATTGTCATATAACTGAAAGGTTGCATGTTTGATTCATGGTTAGGACACATACCCAGCTGCCTGCAGGAGGCAACCAATCAATACTTCTCTCTTGCATCGATGTTTTTCTCTACCTTTCTCTCTCCCTTCCTTTCTTTAAAAGCAATGAAAAAAGTCCTCGGATGAGGATAAAAAAGAAAAATTGAGTAATACTGATGGGAAACAGTATGAAATTTCCTCAAGAGATTAACAGTGGAGTTGCCTTATGACCCAGTGATCCCTCTTCTGGGGATTTATCTGAAGAAAACCAAACACTTAATTCAGAAGAATATATGCACCTCTGTGTTCATTGCAGCATTATTTATAATAGCCAAGCATTGGAAGCAATGCAAGTATTCATCAAAAGACAAGTGGATAAAGAAACTGTGGTACAAATGTACAATGGACTATTACTTGGGCATAAAATAGAATGAAATCTTACCATTTGCAGCAGCTTTCATGGACCTAGAGGATATTATGCTCAGTGAAATAAGTCAGGCAGAGAAGGACAAATACTTTATGATTTCGCTTACATGTGGAACCTAAAGATCAGAATAAATGAATAAACAAAATGGAAACAGACTCAGATACAGAAAGAGAGCTGGTGGTTGCTAGAGGGGAAGGGAGGTTGGGGCACAGAGTGAAATAGGTGAAAGGACTAAGAAGCACAAATTGGTAATTAAAAGGAAGTCACAGGGAAGCAAGTAAAGCATAAGAAATATATTCAATAATATTGTGATAACTATGTATAGTGCCACTTGGGGTACTGGAAATATCGACGGGAACATTATGTAAAACGAATGATTATCTAATCACTAAGCTGTATACCTCAAACCAATACATATAAAAAGAAATGGGAATTGTCAGTTTCGAGGGAGAGGTTAAAGATGAAGGAAAAGAAAGCACCCTGGCTGTTGTTGCTCAGTGGATTGAGTGCTGACCTGTGAACCAAAGAATCACTGGTTTGATTCCCAGTCAGGGCACATGCCTGGGTTGCAGGCCAGGTCCCTAGTTAGGGGTGCATGAGAGGCAACTACACATTGATAATTCTCTCCCTCTTTTTTTCCTTCCCTTCTCCTCTCTCTAAAAATAAATAAATAAAATCTTAAAAAAAAAGATGAAGGAAAGCTGCAGGGTTCTGGAGCACTGATCTTGATAGATAACTCTCTGTATGGGATAAATCGATGGCAGGAGAATCTGGAAGCAGAAGCTCAAGACAGTAGACTAGATGAGACACTGCAAATTTGTGCTAAGGTTGTCTCAGTGGGCAATGAAAGGAAATCCGTGCAAGATGAATTGAAGGGATGTATGAGAAAAGTCAAATTAAATATGATTGAGAAAATGGTAGTTTCGTTAATTTAAATGATTAATATTTTAAAAATCCATTAAATATGAAGATAATTTGTATTTAGGATACTCATAGGATTTCCAGAAGAAGATGGCTGGAGAAAACCAAGAAGTTAGAAATTTAGGACTGGTCCTCAGAACAGAGTTCACATGTGAAAGGTTGATGTGTGATTCCCTGCATAGAGATAGTTGTAGCCATGAGAGAGATTGTGCTGAAACAGATCCAAAATTCCTTTGGTTAGTTATGTGTTTAGCAATACTAAGAACTGGATTCCTACAACCAATTTTTGTCCATCTTTTAAAAAGGAATTTTTTAATTGCCTTTTTCTGTAGGTATTAAAGTTAGCATGTCTTAAACTTTGGTGTCATCGGGGAATAACTGAATCAAACTCTACATAAATGTAAAATGTTCATAGCAGATATTCATAGCTCTTTGGCACTGCATTTCAATTTTTTACCTTTTAAAATCATGTATGCTAATTATGTTAATACTGTGTTTAAATAAGCAACTCACTTAAGTCACAACTCTTAAGTTGGTTTTTTTTTTTTTTTAAGTTTTTAATTATTTATTCGTAGAGAGAGAGGAAGCAGGGAGAAGGAGAGGGAGAGAAATATCAATTGGTTGCCTCTTGTATGTACCCCTACCAGGGACCAAACCCTCAACCCAGGCATGCCTGGGAATTGAACTGGTGTCCTTTCGTCATGCACCAACTGAGCGACACCAGCCAGGGCCTAAGTTATCAATTCTTAAAGGTCATAAGGTCATATTTGTGATTAGGTTGATAGCAAAGAAGAACAATGACATGGATTTTACCACACCCCCCATAGAAGTGGCCCACAAATCCGTATTTTAATTTCAAATGTGAGAATTACTAATTCTTTAGTTAGGTTGAAGCAAATTTGAAGTAAGTTAAAAATCCCTTTATTACTACTATATTTGAATGTACATTTATTTCTGTTTTTTCTAAAATACATATATGTGGAAAACCAGAACTTAGTTTTCAAAATATGAATTTAAGGAAGTAGTTATGATAAAAAATATTAATCTGCCTTTTCTTTTCTTTTCAAACAGAAAAGCCTCCTAATAAAAGCACTATGAGGATAGTAGTGGATTCAGAGTCAAGGAAAAGAACCATAGGTTCTGGGGAGCCTGGAGTTACCACAAAGAAGACTTGGTTTGATAAGTAAGCTGGCAGGGGAAATTGAGGACTTTTATTATGGAATAATTTGTAGAGTTGTTGGAGTATTATTATGACAGTATAGTATTCTTTTTTTAAAATAAAATATATACATATAATTTTACTCTATTGGCAATTTGCCACTAAAGTGTAAGTTGTTTTCTAAAAATTTGATAATTAGTTGTCTGGTATTTGGAAGGCACTTTCATATAGAAATGATTAGGTGGTTAAGGATACAATCTTTCCTCTTTCTACGTCCCCCCACCTTCAAAAAACATTCCTTATGCTAGAGATGTCATTGAATACTACCTATACAAAAGATCGCCATGAAATTATTATTAGGGAAGAAAGGGTGGTTCAGGTCTGGAAGAAAGTATTAGCATGAGGCAATTCCTTTTAAGATCTAAAAAGGCAGTCTTCTGGGGGGGAGTGGTGAGGGAGGCTGGATAGGCCCTGAAGTTGTCAAGGAAGATCTTCAGAGAAAGGGGTAAGAAATCAGAATGTTGGGGTGTTGATGATGATGATTCGTTTGTAAATTTCCACGTTTGAGGAAAGACTAGGGTCACACATTTTTAGAGCTTTAACATTTTGAAGTGGATAATTTCATATTGTGCCTTTGCCTTTAATTCTTTGACCTAAGGCAAGCATTTTAACCTCTCTCGGCTATAGCTTTAACCTTTTTTTTCAAGTGGTAAATGTATGGTCTGCAATCGGGAAGTCAGGACCTTTTTTTTTTTTCTTAAGTTGGGAAGTGGTTGACACAGTCATTCCTCTCTTTTAATCAATGTTTTAAAATAGGGTAAGTTTCAGTAAGCAGGTTTTTGGAGAAATGAAACAAAGGTAATATATGCAAATTGACTGAAATAGGGTGCTAGGACCTTTCCTGCTAACAATTTTAAGTAGAAGTGGATTACAAGTGCCAAGTAAAGTGATAAGGAAGAATCCTCAGTTGGCTTCCATGAAAGTTGCATACACTACTAATTTGAAGACTTGACTTTTTTTGGAAGAAAATTTCAGTTTTCATTATCAACAAATAATTTCAATTTTCAAAAGAAACAAATTGTAAAACTTTATTTCTTTGTATTTGATAAGGGTCAGGGTTAATAAATGTATGTATTAATTAACTTGATTTTTCTTACAGACCAAATTTTAATAGGACAAACAGCCCAGGATTCCAGAAAAAGGTTCAGTTTGGAAATGAAAATACCAAACTTGAACTTAGAAAAGTTCCTCCAGAATTAAATAATATCAGCAAACTTAATGAACATTTTAGTCGATTTGGAACTCTGGTTAACTTACAGGTAAGAGCTGTGAAGTGATTCTGTTTTCTTTGCTCAGGTATTTAGGGAGAAAACTTAACATAATAAGAAAAGTACTTTTATAACAAAATATTATGAAAAATTTGGTAATCTAAATTTGTTAAATTGGATACAAAATGAAACTATATTTTTAGATGTATGATTTTGAATAACTTTTATACTTTAAAAAGGCAGCATTTTTGGTTGATCATATTATATATACTTTTTTACTCAGTAGAGGTTAACATAAAATTATAGCAAAGTGAAATAATCACACTGGTAAACTCATATCTTATTGCAGTTTTCATTTCCTCAATTTCTCAAAGTCATTACAACAGAATGCTTTAGTCCGATTCTTTTTGCTGCCTCTCTGATGAGATGCATTTAACAGATGGGGCCCAAAAACAATGTAATCATAATTAGTTTAAACATTTACTTTTTCCTGTACCATTTTTGAACATTTTTCTCAAGATTAGTATCAGTGTAGTTTGTATTTGACTTCACCGAAAATTGGACCTTGGTTTGAGTGTGTGTAACTTGTGAGGTTTCTTAGTATTGAGTTTACATCATGTAATATGTTAAAAGTGTTGAAATAATGCTGGGCTTTTTTCTTTTTCAGTTTTTATGATGTTCTTTTCAATTAAAATTATTTTCCTTACCTGTTAAAAATAATAAATTTTAGAGAGTACAGCTTAACTTGATAATTTGGAAAACTGTTTCTTGCCATTTAAAAAATAATACAGAAGTAATAGATGAAAAACATGCTTGCTTGTGATAGGGCAATAGAGATTTATATAAGACTTTTTACAAAATGTTTCTGTGTCAACTCATTGTGCCCCTTACGTTCTCTTCTTATTTATCCCCATAATGTAGTTGCACCATTGTTAACAATTTACCATGTCTTATTCTAGATTTTTTTTTTTTTTTTTAATCCTCACCCAAGGACATGGTCACTGATTTTTAGAGAGATGGGAAGGGAGGGAGGGAGAGAGGGAGGGAAATACCGATATGAGAGAGAAACGATGATAGGTCGCCTCTGGTACACGCCCAGACTGGGTTCTGAACCTGCAACCTAGGTATGTGCCCTGACTGGGAATTGAACCTTCAACCTTTCGGTTTACCAGACAGCGCGGCAACCAACTGAGTCACACTGGCCAGGACTAGGTTTTTGGTTTTTAATTTCTGTATGTATGTATGTATGTATGTATTATCAATCAGCAAACTTAAAAATACATATATTTTTAAAATATATACATTACCCTATAGTTATTTGTTTTAACATTGAGTATATGTAATATTTAAAAAAATTTTTACTTACTGATTCTTATGGAGAGAGAAACATTGATTTGTTGTTCCACTTATTTATGCATTCATTTGTTGATTCTTGTGTGCCCTGACCAGACACTGAACCTGCAAATGTGGCATTTTGGGATGATGCTCTTAACCAACTGAGCTACCCAGCCAAGGCCTGAATATCTTTTTACAGCAGTTGAATTGATCTATCACATTTAGATCTAGACAAAAATTTTCTCAGAATATTTTTTTCTCACGCAATTAACTACACTGGTAATACTAAATTTAAGACATTTTTCAAAGCAGAGGGGCAAAACATGGTATCTCACTATTCAATTTACATTTCCTTAATTTGTGAAGTTGATGTTTTCTTTTCACTGGTCATTTTACTGTATCTGCATATACTTGGATTATTATTTATACAATACACGTTTTTTAAACACCAGTTTTAATAACTTTAGCCTAATAAAAAAATCAATTGATGAGTTGATTTTTTAAATCCCAATAAATGTATAATCAGTCAAAATGCTACCTAGAATCCATATCGCAAATATTTATTGAATACAGTAACAAATACTATATACCTTGTATTTATTACTTAGTAATATGGGTCTGCAGAATCATATACTCTTTGAATTGCAGTTTCCTTATATGTACAATGTGACTTTTTCCCTTAAATTTTCTTGTACTCCTGGAAATATTTTTGTGAGAATTATATATTTGAAAGATTTTACAGATGGATTTTTGGTAATTTTTAGTTAGAGATTACCCCTTTTTAAAGTAGTTAATACTGTCTTCTCCTTGCTCTAGATATTGACCAAAAGCCACTCATTGACATAGGGATTATTTCTCGTAGTCAGTACTGGGGGTAAAAAGCGAAACATTTTGAATGCTTGTTTATAACATCTGTGCAAATGAACATCCTCTATTAAGTGTCATGTAGAGGACGCTTTTGTTCCACTCTGCTGAACAGTCCTCAGTTACCCTTTCTTCTGGAGTGAAAGTAGGCTATGGTAATAATCTAGATTTAAGGAAATATAAATTTAGAATCTTACTTAGAAGAACCAGTATTTCATTTGTTGAGAAATTCTACTGTATGAAGCAACAGATTCATTTGGAAATCCACTGTTCTTAATATTTGAAATCTTAGGTTGCTTTTAATGGTGATCCTGAAGGTGCCCTTATCCAATTTGCAACTTATGAAGAAGCAAAGAAAGCAATATCAAGTACAGAAGCAGTGCTAAACAATCGCTTTATTAAGGTTTATTGGCACAGAGAAGGAAGCACCCAGCAGTTACAGACTACTTCTCCAAAAGTAAGAGAGAAACTTGTGTGAATTAAATGCTCTTCGTAGAAAGCATGGTAATTCAGAGCAGAGGCATTGCAGTCAGGTAGGCTTCCGAGCTAGACCCTGCCTCTACCACAGTTAAATGTGTAGACTTGATGAAGTCACTTAGTTTCTCTAACCTCTTCTTTCATTTTATTTTGCAATTAATTCCTAATTTAGAAGATTATAAGATGATATGTTGAAAGCGTATAGGAAAGTCCCAGGTAGATAGACATTCAGCAGATGGTAGCTTTACACATTTTACAAAGTCAGAGTATGGGTTTGTCTTGGAAATCCTTCTTTCCCTCGCTCCCTTTCTTTCAGTCAGTGAATCAGTCAGCATGTAATACTAGGTTAATTGCTTGTAGAGGTGTCTTCCAGCAATTTGTTTCCTTAATTTTCTCCTGTTTGTTTATAAAAGATAGAGAAGGGTAGATTTTAATTTTTTTTCTCTCTACAAGTTCTTACATGCAAAGAAAAACATCTTATTTGAAGAAATTTGGAAGGTGGTTAAGTTTTCATTACAAGCTGCACTTTTAAGAATCCCTTTGCGTGGGTAATATAGTAACAAAATAGCAAAGGTGACTTTCCATGCTCATGAACTAATTAGCATATTTAACATTTTTTTCTTGTTCTGAGGTAATGCAGCCTTTAGTCCAGCAGCCCATTTTGCCTGTTGTGAAGCAGTCGGTCAAAGAACGGTTGGGTCCAGTACCCTCAAGTACTATTGAACCAGCCGAAGCCCAGAGTGCCAGTTCAGACCTTCCTCAGGTAAATGAAAAGTCTTACTGTTGTGCCTGTCACAGAGTAGGTTCTTAGTACATTATTCTCCCTTGGTGATTTGAATTGTAGTTAATTTCTGTATATATTTTACACAGAAATATGGTAGTCCATACATACTTGAACTTCAGCTGTAAATATTTTTGTTACTATTATAACATTTCCACATTCTCCTTTTTCTATAGTATTTGAAACTTAAATTATTCTTTCAAGTTAGTACTTATTTATAAGAAAGAGCTCTTTTTTCACTTTGTGGAGGAAATATTTTCCAGTAAGTCTGCCTGAAAAGTGAAGTTTAATACACCAAATATTATTTTTCCTACCATCTTTTACTGAACTAGAATTCTACCCTAGTGATAACTATGCAGTGACCCAAACTCAAAACTTTTGGGACAGAAAGGCCTAAACCATCAGGTTTTAGCGTGCTTAATATTATACTGATTCAAGTTACTTACTTAGCTCTGTCAGAACTTTGCGTCACTTACTCCTCACTCTCGGATTTTCTTCTCCATGTGTCATTCCCTTCCCACTCCCTTCCATACTTGAGTGGCGGTTTCTTATTTCTATACCCTCAGTCTCTGAAACTTAGCTTTCCTTTGTCTCCAGATGTTTCTCCATTTGTTGTATAAAATAGAGTTAGGATATACTATCCTACTTAGCTAATGGATGCCACCTTATTAAAATAGTCTTCCTGAATAATTCCTGAAAAGTAATATATTCAGATTTTATTAAAAAATGCAGAGTGTAAATTGGTAAATTATTAATTACTTAAAAAAAGAAAACCCAATCCTATTCCAAATCATCAGCAAATGCAATATATTTGGCTATAAAACAAACGTACTTCAGGAAAGAATGGCTTTTATTTTTAAGTTCGAGAAACAGGCACATCCTTTATTTACTCAAATCTAATACTATAGTGTTCAAACTTTCTATTTGTCAACATAGGATTCTAAGAATTTATGGATTCTGTATCATGGAGGGGACTTTTGCAACCACCTGGTTCAAATATCTTATTTTATATCATAGTTTTTCATGATTGAGTAATATTGCATACTGTTTGTTTTTTTCCATACACATTTTCTTTCTGTCTCTGTCTTTGAAAAAGGCTCAGATTTTGTGATTAACATCAGTATACTTCTAGAGTCAGTATTTGTTAGTAGAGTCAGAATGTTCAAAGTCCCAACAGACTTATATATGTTTGGGGAAACACTGAATATGTCCATTTTAATTTTTTTAGAATGTAACTAAATTATCTGTGAAGGACAGGTTGGGTTTTGTATCAAAGCCATCTGTTTCAGCAACTGAAAAGGTAAGAAGAAGCATGATGTGTTTGTCTTGGCTTCATAAATGTTTTCAGGTGGCATCTTAATTTTTTTAATTTTTTCATAGATCCAAACTTTTGCTTCTTAATAGTATCTCTATCTCTTATTCCTACCTTTTTGCTTTCCATTTGCTGAAAAAGAAAAATACTTGCCTACCTTTTTTTACTTTTTGCATCAGCATTTTAATACTTGCCGCTCACTCTAGTTTACGTGTGCTCCATTCTTTCTCTTTTTATTTTTATTTTTTGTATTTACTGTATTTTCTTTAGAGATATTTTACATTTTAATTTGAAAACTGACAGCCAATAGAAAGGGCCATGAACTAGGGATTTTACTGGAGTTTGAGCTTTGGCTCTTTTTTTACTAACTGCATGACATTGGGCAGTGCTGTTAATGTTTATGAACCTTTTTCTTCATCATAAATGGTGATGGTAATATTTGTCTTGCTTATGGAGTTTTGTGAGGATTAAATAAAATTATTTAAAAGTATTTTGTAAACTGAAAAAGATGATGTAAATATAAGATTTTTATTTATTATTAACAGCTATTGTGTATAGCCTGACAATATATTTAGTCTTTTTTTTTTTTTTTTAAATGAAGGGGCAAATATTGATTAAATTAAGACCATTAATGGACCTATCTTACAGTTCTGTGTAGATGAGGAACCCTACCCTCCACACCTGTTTAGGTATGAGTGAATGCCTTGATTTATTTGAGGTATATGGAATCACAGAATATTGGAATTAGATAATCTTTCCCGTTTCTATAGCTTCACCTTAACGCTGAAGAGGTCGCAGCTGATCTGAGCAACATAGACTAACTTGACCTACCCTGTAATTTTTTTGACCGTGACATGTGCAGGGGGTAAAAGGGTAAGGTCCAAATAGTTTTTTGGTTGACCTATACACTTAAGTTACTCAGCTAGGAAATTGACTTCGTAGGTAAATAGAACACCTGCTCTCTTCACTGATTCTTCAGTATATTGTTTTCCTTATTTACTATGTAAAAACAGTCTCATTCTCTAAATTAGATTTCCCTCTTGGCTACCTCAGCATTACTTCAGGCATAATATGCCTAAGATGATTCATTATTTCCCACATAAATTAATTTCTTCTCCTAGCCCTCACCTTTGGAAGTGATATCACCATTTCCAGTTTGTACAATCTAAAAGACTTTAGAGTCATTTGCTTGTGTTTGTAGTCCACATCTCTATCACCGTCAGGTCCCTGGCCTCTAGATGCAGTGTCATAGCTGCCAGCCACCTCCTCTAGCGAACACTGCCATCATCCTGCTCTCAGATTTATTTTAATGTGAGTTGCTTATAGAAACCTTCATTTTCTTAGCTAAAGGACTTATTGTGGTTGAAAGCTCATCATACCTCAGTTATTCCGGTTCTGTTACCTCTGCTTTAGTCCTTCTTTTCTAAGGAGTCTTTTTCTGCTCATTATATCTTGCTATTTTTTGTTTCTTTTTTAAATTGTTTTTGGTGATGATTTTCCTAAAGTGCATTTCCCCCTGACTAACTGAATTCTAGTCATTCTTTTAAAGAGTGAAAAATCTCTGACCTCTTCTATGAAACCTCCAAATTTTTCCACATTATGCTGCCCATTTCTCTAAATGTGTGTACCTTAGTCTGTCCTACTCAATTTAGCAGTAAGTCTTTAAGTGTATTTTTCTTGATAATAAGTAACTAAGAAATAACAGTATGAGGTCATTTAACTTAGCAGTTCTAAAAATCTAATTATGTTTAGTATCTGTTTCTGTTGAAATTTGGACTCTGAGACTGAAGTGTTCTAATTATAGGTTTTACAAAACTTTTCTAGTGTGTTTTGCTACTGTTCCATTAATTTTGTTTTAGTGCGATTTATATAGTTTTAGGATAAGGGGAGAAACTAAAAATTGATAGTATAATTTACTAATATAGTTACAATTAATTGAATTTGAAAAAATCACTAATGACAGTGGGCTATTTATGGAAAAAAATTACTTGCTAAATACTGTGAAGAATCTTTTCAGGGAAGCAATTATTCAGAAACATAACTTTCAGTCATCTTCAGTGAACCTGTTTAAAGAATAGCATTTTATTTTTGCTTATTCTTGGTGCTGTCTCTTCCCCTACTCCACAGTGATTTTTGCTGCAGAATCCTTAGAGGTTAATTATTCAAAAAAGTCTTAGGAGGAATAGAAGATGTTCTCCGTCATCAAATATTACTCCTTTTTTTTTTTTATTGAAGGTAGAGAAAAGTCTCAAAAACTAGTATCCACCGAGTATCTTCTCTCATTGTTAAAGCAAATAGACAAATGTACTGTATATGACATTGAGTAAATCCTTTAGTGATTTAAAAAAAAAAAATTTAAGTTTCCATTTCTTGAGAGGGCTGAGAGAGAAGAAATTTAAAACCTAATTGATACAGCTAAATGTTAAAATACTGTAGTAGCTGTGAAATAGGTATTATTTGAGTAGAGTGATCAAATGATGTTTGAGTGCTTCTGTTTACTGTAGAAGGATTTATGAAGACTTAAGGCATCTGCTGCATATACCATCCTGGCTCGTTTTTTAAAAAAGATTTACATTGTCCACATTATCTCCTTGAAGCCCCTCTAAATTCTGAGAAGCAAGCTGATTAATCACTTGAATATTTATTGTTCTTATTTATTATTTTTAGGTGTATCAGACATATGATACAGGATATTGTTTCTTATTATTTTTCTTGTTATCTGAAAAATACATCTTTGGGGGGGTTTTTGTTTTGTTTTGTTTTGTTTTTGCATGCTGATTTATTAACATCTGTATCACGGCACTTTTAAAAGGGAAATTGAGTGGTAGAATTGAAGGAAGGTTGCATGCTGTAGAGAAACTTAATCCTGTTGATTTAGTAGCTGACGTTCTGTATGATCCTGAACTAGTCTTACTCTCTCAGCTTCCTTAATGGTAAATGCAGTCATTTAAGTAAACCTTTGCTTTTTAAATTTGTACTTGTGTAATTTTTCTACTTTAAATATGAAGATTAAGGAAATTTATGATAGTTTTTTTTATAACTGTTGTTAACTAATTTTGATTATTTAAATACATTGGCCTTGTCAGGTTTAATATCTGGATTACTCAGTCAAAATTGCTATCAGGAATATTTTTTCTTCAGAGAAATATGGTCTTTAAAATTACTTACTATGCAGAATTTTCTGGGAACCAAACTATTTGTAGCAAAAATTGATTACTAACTACACATTTTCCCTTTGACATTAAAATATTTCTCTGCAATCTTTAATCCCTTTGTGTCTCTTAAGCTATTTAGTACTATTGAAAGAAATAAAACTCTTAACCCCTGAAAATATTTTATAAATTTAACTTTAAATCATGTTGTTCTCACTAGAATTTGTTTGCTATAGAAAACACATGTATGTGTTACTGTAAGAGACTATCATAAATGAACATTCAGATTTATTGAAAAGATGATTATTTACTTAATATAAAAATTGACCATGCAGTAATTATATTAATAAGCTTCCTACATGTAACTCCTCAGATACTCTATTTTCATTGCATTTAAACAAGGCACTTCAGCTCTAGAAACCTGTTGTTAGAGCTAACTTTACTGTGAGTGTGGCTATGAAGCACTGTAACTGTGTTTCTTTTGTATTTGATTCAAACTTGGGCATTGCTTATTAAAAAGTGATACTTGGATTACTTTATTTCTAATAACCTTTTGTAGTAATTTTTACAAAATACTTTGTCTTCTTCTATTCTTATCAATGACAAAAATCTGTTTTCCTCTGTATTAAGTGTATTAATAATAGTTGTGGCTGGTAATGTTTTACATAGGAATCAGACAAGGAGGTGTTATAGATTATAACATATCTTGTTAAGAAAATGGCCTGTGTCTTGAAATGTAAAAGGTATTAGTGATGTATATTTTAAAAACAAAGCATATGATATTTTTCAACTGATCTTAAAAATTCAGTATACCTTTGATACCAAACCTGAAAAATATATAACAAGAAAGGAAAATTACATGCCAATGTTTCATGAACCACACGCACAAAAATTGTAGGTAAATTATTAGCAAAAGTCCAGTAATATGAAAAAAAATAATACATCCCAGCCAGGTAGGGTTTATTTCAAAAATGCAAGGTCAATTTAACATTTGGAAATTAGTATAATTCACGCCATTAACAGAATAAAGTTGGAGTGGAAGATGGGAGGGGAAAACCCCATATAATTATCTCAGTAAAAAAAACATAATATTTGTAACAGCATCACATTAAAAATTCTGAAAACTAGGAATAGAAAGAAACTTGCTTAATTTGACGAAGTAATATATGCAGGAAAACCCTATAGATAATATACTCAGTGATGGAATATTGATTGTTTCCCCCCTGAGATCAGGAACAAGAAAGAATGTCCATTCTCGTCTCTTTTTTTACAGTAGTATAGGGCCTTAGCAGTACAATAAGGCAAGAAAATGAAATAAATGACATAAAGATTGGAAGGAAAGAAACGAAACAGTATTTACTCATAGATGACATGATTGTGTATTTTAGAAAATCCAAAAGAATTCGCAAACAGTTGGAATTAATAAATGAATGAAATAAGGTCATAAGGTCAAAATGTAAAAATATAGCATACACAGCAACCTGTTTGGACAATAGAGAAGGTGTGGTAGTTCGGAAAGTCCACTGTCTGTGCTTTGTGTTCTTAGGAATTATAGCATCTTTTTTTTGGGCTTGTTACTTCCCTCCACTGGCTTCATTTTTAACAGATTTTCTTCTCTTTCATTACAACTGTGTCCTCATGTTTTGAATATATAGATATTTTTGCTAGCCAAACTCTTACTCTGGAATCAACTCTGTCTAAACTCTGGAATCGAATAGATTCAAATAGTAATATTTGCAGCCATATAGTTCATTGTTTTAAGACATTCTATTTTCACACTTTATACCTCTGAAATTGGGCTCCATTTTAGTCATTGGTGTTTATGGTTGTAATTGGCAGCCTTTTTTTTTTTCTTTAGTGGGGTATATAAATGGAAAATGTCTTTGAAAATGAGTGATGTCTTAAGCTCAGTGAAATATGTTAGCAGATGTTCTATTTTTACAGAAGGAAGTTCCTGGATAAAACAAAGTGGGATGTTTCTAGGAACAAAGGAGTCTTCTCATTCTTATCAGATACTTTTATTCACTTTGAAAAGCCACTCTTTAGTCTAATATCTGATGTTATTAAGACATCTTTGAAAAGGAACATTCCCTACTCGCTGAAATTGGAGAAATGTTTAAGTAAAGAAGTAATTTCTTTACTTCTGGCTTTCTCGTAGTGTTTATGATAAAATACTTTTTGAAACTAGAAAATAGACTTATGATATTTATTGTTCCCAACTGATTTGAGGGCACAAATATTTTTTGGTTACAACTTTTTAACTTGTGGAATTCTCATGAAGAAAAGTTTATGAAACACTCCAACTCTGTTTCCAGCAGATTATCTTGTGTTTCTCCCTTTAAAATTATTGTCTCATTCTTTATATAATCATACATTTTGGCATTGTGTAGTGTGCGGTAAGATAGCATGGAAGAAATTTTTCTCTAGAATTTCAGAGAATGGTGACTGGAATTAGACTACAAACTAAATAAATCTAGTTTGGTCTGTGTTTTACTGAATAAACCATTTTATAATTGTTAGTGATATTCTGGCTATTAGTTTTCATTATTACAGAAAATTAGCAGTGAAATTTTGATACACATCAAATATTAGAAATAACTTTTATTTTTAAACATCAGTGGTGCTGTTTGTTTGGAACAAGTATAATTACAGTACCCTGGGATTTTATTTTATTTAGAAGCTAGCATTTTTGAATACTAGGAATTGTGATAAGTTGCCTGAACTTCGTGATGCTCCCCAAACTAATTTCATGATAAAAGATTACAATGTAGAGAGTCTAGATTGCTACTTCTCTGGCACCCAGATATTTAAATTTTAGTGGCTATAAGATAGAGCTCTTTTTCCTCATTGATACTCTTCTATTTATATATAGTTTTTAATAAAGCCTCTTTTTGGTCATGAATTCCTTTCAGACTTTGGAAGCTATGTTTTTTTCCTCTAGAAATTTACATTCTTTGTATATATGATCTTATATTTTGTTTTTATAGCATTCAGAATAGATCTCCCTGAAGGGATCCCTAGACTCCTTTCCAAGAACCAGTAACCAACCACCCCATAGAACTTAAAACTTTTTGCTTTTGACAGGTTAAAAAGTAAGCCATATACCATGTTTTGCTGTGTATATATGTATTTTTTTGCCCAAATATTTGAGTGAAAAATAAGGATGCACGTTGTACATGGGAATTTGTACTTAAAATGTGTGTGCGCATTATACACAGCAAAATATGGTGCTTTTCTTAATTTGACCCTTGTGTAGAAGAGGTTGTCCACTCAGATCCGTCATCATTTCAGTTTAATTTAGTGTTTACTGAATATTTACAATGTGCCCTGGCACTGTTCTAGGCACTAAAGATACAGCAATGAACGAAGCCCCAAAAAACCTTACCCTTATGTGTTAAGGGCATTAGATATCATCAAGTTGAACTTTCTCATTTTATAGATAAACAAACTGAGGCCTAAAATGGTACTTGAACTTACGCAGGGTCTCATAATTAATTAGTAGCAGGGATTAGGTACTGGAAGAAATGCAAAGGAGAGAGAGACATGGTTTTTGTTTCAAGGCCCTTACTATGTAGACAGGGAGAGAAACAAATCAGGTCATATTTACTAAATATCCTAATAGTCATAGGAGTAAATTTTTATAGAAGGACTTGGGTAAAAGAAATAAACGATTATGACTTTGTGGAGGTCTTGAGTGGTTGTGCTGAGACTGAGCTGGTTTTAGGGGAATACGGTCACTTGAAGCAGAAAGGCCATGCTAGCAAAGGAATGGAGAAGGAAGCAACAAAGTTAATTTCTGAACTGTAAATTACAAATTATCATGAGAGACATTTGCCAATTGTTTGAGCGATGTCATCCAGTTTTCTCCTGTGCCATGCTCTCTGATACAGCTTTTCTTCAGTTACTAGGAATACTAGCAAATGTATTAATCAACTTATATTTTCTCATTGATATAGTAATGACAGCACTTTTTTCTTGAAGTTTTTGTGTTTGTTTTGCTCTTTTCTTGTAGGTATGTTAATTAAAAAGTATTTTTTTATGTCATAGCTTATCCATCATTCATACCCTTCTTTTCAAATTAAGAAATGATTTAGTTATTATACATACATAATACATTTAGTTTAGTGTGCTAAATTTTGACAGAAGTGCTTGAGCATTGTTTTGTTAGAAAACCATGGATGCTTGATACATTTTTTATGAAATTGAATTTGTATTGGTAGGTGTTATCTACATCTACTGGCCTAACAAAAACGGTGTATAATCCAGCTGCTTTGAAGGCTGCACAAAAAACCTTACTTGTTTCCCCCTCTGCAGTTGATAATAATGAAGCACAGAAAAAAAAACAGGTAAGTATAATTCTTATTGTACAAAATTTGCATGTAGGAAAGCTTTTCTGCATGTATGTGTTTTGACAATGCCTATAACAAACTGAAACTGAAAGGAGTATGTCAGTTGCCACTCAAATTTTATTTTCCACAGTGTAGTAGTAAATATTAAATTTTTTTTTCCTTGGAATGAACGGTTCTCCTGATTTTTTTAACTTGCGCATATATTTAAGTCTTACTTAGGAAAACTTTGCGTTTAATTTTTGTTGCCATGCTTCTGTAATTAACACCTCTTGAGTCATTTTGTTTATTGGAAAAATAAACATTAAATAGTCTAATGATATTTTTGGTCCCTTTCTCTAGGAGGCACTGAAGCTTCAGCAGGATGTAAGGAAAAGGAAACAAGAAATTTTAGAAAAGCACATTGAAACACAGAAGGTAAAATATTAAGGCTAGATTTGGTGAAACATATTTATAAATACTACAATGTTGAGTGAATTTAATCTTATACTATATAGGTATTCCTGAAAAACATATTTACTGTACTTGATAATGGTAAAACTGAAATGTTATCAATGATTAAGTATATTATCAATTGCTAGTATATAGGGGATAAAGAGCACACATTAAATAGAGGACAGGGATTTGGAGTAGTTTAAATGGAACTACGGTTATCAGATTTGAAATGAAGATAAGGAATATTTATCCAGGCATGTAGCCACAGCATACTTTGTTCAACAGATAAAGAAATGGAGCTTTTTTCCTCAATATTGAGATATGTACCTTTCTTTAATTGGTTTGGGATCCTCTAGTCCTGTTTTGCCCAATACAGCAACTAAGAGCCACATCTGACTATTATTTACTTGAAATGTGTCTAGTCCAAGTTGAGATGTACTCTAAGTATAAAATACATACCAGATTTCAGCTATGTCGTATGAAGAAAAAAAGTAAAACACCTCAATTTTTGTTGAATTGGAACACTTTAAATATCTTTAGTTAAATAAAATATATTATTTAATACATTTACTGTATCTTTATCTTTTTAAAATGACTGTTAAAAAGTTAAAAATTTTGTAGCTTGCAGTATTTCTTTTTTACAGTGTTACTGTAGTTTATGACTACATAAGCATAAGTCCTTGATCAAGTCTGGAAATAAAGGAAATGACATTTCAAAATACTGAAAATACAGAAACTTTACATTTTGGTTTAAAATGTATGTCTTTTATAATTTAAATTTTGATATGCTTGAAAAGAGAAATGGCAATGATTTGCACCAAAAACTGAAGCCATCTTGACTCAAAAACCTGTAATATTGTGTGGTATCATCTACCCCATAATACCCTGTTTATCTTCTTGTTCCCTGTTCATGTTGGGGATATCATTCCTAGGCTAGCCAGGTACTATTTCCCTGTGACAAAGAAGGTAACTCAACATCCCATTTTCCTAATACCTTATTTATATGGAAGGAAAGCAAAACTTTTCCTGTGATTCATTCTGGGTTACAGACTCCATGTGGAGCAGGAATACTTATAATAATCAACAATGGATTAGAAATTGTCCAGCCCTGGCAGGTAAGTCATTTAGTTAGTGTGTCGTCCCTATATGCCAGGGTTGCAGGTTTGATTCCCAATTAGGGCACATATAAGAATCAACCAGTGAATGAATGCATAAATAAATGGAATAACAAATCAGGGAGAGAGTGTTTCTTTCTCTCCATTCTCTAAAAAAATCAATAACTAAAAATGTAAAACAAAAGAAATTAAATTATCAATACTATTCCAGACTGACAACTCTTCAGGGATTGAATTGAATTTCTTATGTTCTAAATAGTAGTACTATAGTTTTTAGGGACTAAGCCAAGATTAAGGCTTGAATTGAGATAGTTAGCATCACCAATCTATTTTAGTGGTTGTAATCCTTGTTATAAGTATATAAATTAAAAGTAGTAGATACTTATTTTTATATTTAGTTTGCTGTGTTTGTATTATTAATAATAGGAATAAGTATTTTACATTTCTCTTTTTAAAAATTTGGCAGATGTTAATTTCAAAGTTGGAGAAAAACAAAGCAATGAAGTCTGAAGATAAAGCAGAAATAATGAAAACATTAGAGGTTTTGACAAAAAATATTACCAAGTTGAAAGATGAGGTCAAAGCTACTTCTCCTGGACGCTGTCTTCCAAAAAGTATAAAAACCAAGACTCAGGTATTTTGTGTTATTCATATTACTACTTAAAAAAACATTAAAACACTACATTAAGTTCTGTTTTTTGTTTGTTTGTTTGTTTTTTAGGTAATACTCTTTGCTCAAAATTGTATGCTACCATTCTCCCCTTCCTTCATTAATAAGTAAACACAAATAAGCAAACTCTACTAATCTTTTAAATCCTGTGGATTACAGATGGAAGTCAGTAATTAGGAGAATAGATATGGATAATCTTGAAAAGGTAGATTGAAGACAAAATGATATAGGTACTTGAATGCTTGACTGAGGAGTTTGAGCTTTATTTTATTAGGAGCTTGTGATATAAAACATTAACAGAGAAGAAACATTCTGACAGCACTATACAGAATGAATTTATTGAACCGGGGGAAAATTCATTAGATGATAAATAAGTTCAGATGATAATAAATGATTAAGTAAAAAAAAAGTTATATTTGTAGTGTGTGTGTACATATATAAAATCTTTATTATCTATTGATATTTCGGATTCTAATCCAACACCTAGGGTTCTCCCTTTCCTTCTCTTATTCCTTATTTTATCTGCCCCTTCCCATAATGACAGCTTGGCTTCCACTAACATCAATACAG
This sequence comes from Pteronotus mesoamericanus, assembly GCF_021234165.1. Taxonomy (NCBI): domain Eukaryota; kingdom Metazoa; phylum Chordata; class Mammalia; order Chiroptera; family Mormoopidae; genus Pteronotus; species Pteronotus mesoamericanus. The sequence goes on along the minus strand of NW_026555285.1, from coordinate 33,286,431 downwards.
TACTCATTTGCTCAGTCTTGGAATATATTACAATATGTAATAAATTACATATTATATTAAATAGTCTCAGAATTGCTACAACAATATCACTTCCAACAACTAACTAAAATAAAATTTAGAATTTAGTTGCATGTTTTTTATAACCTCACAATATATTCCACAAATGGTATAGAATCAGAACTATGGTTTAGGATTACATTTAAAAAAAATTTTTTTTAATATATATTTTATTGACTATGCTGTTAACAGTTGTCCCATTTTTTTTCCCTCCCTTTTATTCTGCTCCACCCTGCACAGCCCCTCCCTCCAGCATTCCCCCCTCCTTAGTTCATGTCCATGGGTTGTACATATAAGTTCTTTGGCTTCTCCATTTCCTATACTGTTCTTAACCTCTCCTTGCCTATTTTGTACCTACTATTTATGCTGCTTATTCCCTGTACCTTTTCCCCCATTCTTCCCCCTCTCTCTCCCCTCTGATCTCCATTTCTGTGATTCTGTTCCTGTTCTAGTTGTCTACTTAGTTTGTTTTTGGTTTTGTTTTTGTTTTGTAGGTTCAGTTGTTGGTAGTTGTGTTTGTTGTCATTTACCGCTCATAGTTTTGATCTTCTTTTTCTTAGATAAGTCCCTTTAACATCTCATATTATAAGGGCTTGGTGATGATGAACTCCCTTAACTTTACCTTATCTGGGAAGCACTTTATCTGCCCTTCCATTCTAAATGATAGCTTTGCTGGATAGAGTAATCTTGGATATATGCCCTTGTCTTTCATGATTTTGAATACTTCTTGTCATCCCCTTCTTGCCTGCAAGGTTTCTTTTGAGAAATCAGCTGATAGTCTTAATGGGAACTCCTTTGCAGGTAACTGTCTCACTTTCACTTGCTGCTTTTAAGGTGCTCTCCTTATCTTTAATCTTGGGTAATGTAATTATATGTATCTTGATGTGTGCTTCCTTGGGTCCAACTTCTTTGAGACTCTCTGAGCTTCCTGGATCTCCTGGAAGTCTATTTCCTTGGCCAGATTGGGGGTGTTCTCCTTCATTATTTTTTAAAGTAAGTTTTCAATTTCTTACTCTTTCTCTTCTCCTCGGACCCTTATGATTCAGATGTTGGACTGTTTAAAGTTGTCCCAGAGGTTCCTAAGTCTCTCCTCATTTCTTCGAAATCTTGTTTCTTCATTCTGTTCTGGTTGAATGTTTATCTGTTCCTTCTGCTCCCAATTGTTGATTTGAGTTCCAGTTTCCTTCCCTTTACTGTTGGTTCCCTGTATATTTTGCTTTATTTCACTTTGCATAGCCTTCGCTTTTTCCTCCATTTTGCAACCATACTCGACCAATTAAGTGAGCTTCCAGATTACCAGTGTTTTGAACTGTGCATGTGATAGGTTGGCTATCTCCTCATCGCTTAGTTCTATTTTGGGGGCTCTGATCTGTTCTTCTATTTGGGCCATATTTCTTTGTCTCAGCATGCCTGTTAGGTTGAGGGGCAGAACCTAAGGTATTCGCTAGGGTGGGGCCACCCAGGGCGCTGTGTTGTGACACTGCCTGTGGGGGAGGGGTCCAAGAGGGAACAGTGCTGCTTGCTTGGTTTTCAGTCACTTCCCCTGCTACCTACAAGCAGATTGAACCTTTCCGGTGCTAATTCCCAGGTGGGTGGGTTTGTGTATGTCCTAGGACCCCATGGGTCTCTCCAACAGACTCTCCTGTGAGGCTGGGAGTTTCTCTTGCCGCTGCAGCCCCCACAGGATTTTACCTCCAGAGGTTTGGAGGCTTTCTTTTTTCGCACTGGAACCCTGGGTTGCGTGGTCTGTCTCCCTCTGTAGCTGTTCCTCCGGTTTGTCCACATGCGAATGTGAGACTGCCCGGTCCTTCAGCTGCTGCCTTGCCGTGCAGCCTCTTTGCCCCTGCTGCCTGTCTCCATCCCTCCTACCCGTCTGGGTGAATGTTTCTTCTTTAACTCCCTAGTTTTTGGACTTCCATACCATTCAGTTTTCTGGTAGTTCTGGTTATTTTTTGTTTTTAAATTTGTTCTTGTCCTTCTTTTGGTTGTGCAAGGAGGCAAAGTGTATCTACCTATGCCTCCATCTTGGCCGTAGGATTACTTTTTCTTACTGTGTGGTTTTATTATTAATTTGATAAAGTTGAGCATATTTCTGTATTTGTTCAGTTTTGGATCCCCCTCATTCTTACTGATTTATTTTTATTTTTTGAATTTGTAAAACATCAACATGATTCAAAAGTTAAACTATGAAAAGGTATACAAGTACATAACTGGCCCCCTTTGATCCCTGACACTGTTCCCTACTCTTCCCTTTTTAGTGTGTGCACGTGTATGTATTCTTCTGTACATAAAAGTATACTATATATTGTTTGTTAATACCTTGGTGTTTGTTTTTCTTTCCCAGTTATTTCCTGAAAATCACTTTATATCAGTCCACAGAACTCTCTGGCCTCTGTATGGGAGATAAGTTACAGGGAAATGAGGGGAGTAGGAGCAAGTTAAGAAGCGATTACAGTAGTGCAGGCTAGGGGTGGTTGGTGGCTTGTGCTAGGGCGGTGTGACAGGAGATAGAGAAGTGTACAGATTAAATGGTAATGTGTGAAAGTTTTTTGTATAAATGCTGGGTATTAATTATTGTCACCTAAAATATTAATTACTATTTTCTAGATGCAGAAAGAATTGCTTGACACAGAGCTGGATTTATATAAGAAGATGCAAGCTGGAGAAGAAGTCACTGAACTTAGGAGAAAGTATACAGAATTACAGCTGGAAGTATGTTTCATCATAGTTACACAGAATGCTAAGGAGGAGCAGATATAATTAGGGTGGTTAATTTGAAAACACATTCCCCTCGTTCTAATAAAAAATCTGTGGCAGTCTCTGGCATACACATTGGGAATTGATATAGGAAAGAGGGAATATAACAAATTTTTTAGAGCTAATACATAAAATCTGTTCTATAATGAGGGATGGCAGCAGTTCTACCTATGCACCCAAGTCCTTCTATTTCTAGTGAATTTTGCTACTTTTCTGTTTTTTTGTGTGTCCTCCTTGGACCGAAGTCTATTGAAGGCTTTTCATGTATTCTTTCACAGATATCCTATGCATAAATAAGCATATTAAGTTCTATAAAGTTCAGACCTCTAGCACCAGAACTATGTCAAAGAACATGCTTATTTAAGTTTTGCCTATAGATGGTGCTATGGATATTTATAAAAGAAAATAAACTACTTTCTTATACATATGATTATTTATACAAAAAAATCAAGTGAAATTGATTCCTATACATGAGAATTTCTAAAATTTAGTACAATGATGTTTAAAAATTAGAATTATATATAAGCTCAGGGAAATTAATGTCATCAGTGTATTTGGTGCTTGTCTATATTTATCATTGTTTGATATTCCAGTTTAATATTTTAGATGATTATATTTGCTTAACCTGAGAATTATATTTTTTTCCAAATTTGCTAGCCACTTGATCATCTTTCTCTGACATTGTACAAACCAGCCAGGTATTAAAGATTTAACATTTAGCAGCCACTGTGTTTGTTATAAGGCTCTATTGTATCTAACAGTCATAGGAAGCTATAAAATGGTGTCCCTTAAGCTGCGCATTTTGCATTCTCTAGAAACTTGATATGGTTACCTGTGTGTCCTACCCAAGGTAACAGGTTTTCTAAAAGATAGATTTCTTTTATGTTATATAGAAATTGTGTTTTCCTCATTCTGGAGAATTGATGCCTGTGTTGGTGGAATGAAAAAAAAATTATCATTTTTAAAAGTTTTGGCTCATTATTTTAGTAAATAAATAATAATATTACTAATATTTTAATTTGAGTTTTAGTTCTTTATCATGATATAGCCAAACACTGAATAATGTTTTGTTATTATTATTTATCTTTTATAATGGCTAGACTTTAGCTTGCAGTTAGTATATGCAGTAATGCAATGTTTCTCAGAGTTTTCATCTTTCTGTTAACAGATATTAGTGAAAAAAGCTTCGAGGCCAAATAAACTTGGGAAAGGTTATATTAAACATCATTTTTGGCTATTGAGCTTTTAAGAGGCTTTTAATTGGTAAATGTCTAAAAATACATATTTAAAATTTAGTATTGCTCAAACTTATTTGTCCATGGACTCCCTTTTTTAGGGAGCGCTTTGTTCTTTAGAGTATCCTTTTGTGTATGCTGCTCTATTCTTAACATTAATCCTTGTCCTTTGAAGTCTATTTGGATTTTAGATTATTTTAGCTAATGTTAAGATTTACTGTCTTAAGATGAAAAAATGGAAATATTTATACTTGCAGAGATTTGGCAATGGTGCCTGCTTAATATTTCCACTTGAATGTTTTACATCCTCAGACTCAGTATGTTCAAAACGGTGCTCATTTTGCCCCTAAACTCTATCCACACAATTACCCAAACTCAAAATCTGAGTGTCTTCATTGATTCTTCCTTTTCCATCATTAGTTATGTCTAATTAATTACCAAGTGTTATACATGTTACTTCCAAACGTATCTTAAGTGTGTTTACTTCTCTGTCTCCATTGCCATCACTGTAGACCAGCTGTCTTCACTAGTCGGTGTTACTGTAGTAAACTACTGACTGGTATCTCAGCCTGTTCTCTTCTTCCTTCTCCTCTATGCTTAAAACGTTAGCCATAATAACGTTTTGAACCCTGATTTGATTACATCACTCTACCTTTCTGCTTTAAATGTTTTAATTTTAATTGATTTTCATAGCTCTTGGGATAAAATTCAAAATCCTTAGTGTAGTTCTTAAAGTTATTCATGACCTAGCTCTTTCTGGCTTTCTAGCTTCATCTCTCCATTCCATGTGGTCCAACTTCAGTGGATTTTATTCATGCTTTGAAGTACTATGTTCCTTTGAGCTTTGTTCTGCTTTGTTCCTCTTTGTTTATGCTGTAACCAACCCCCTCCCTCTTACCCTGGCCTTGGCTTGTGTTTTGTTCTTTCTTTGATTCATTGAACAAATATTAAGTATCTACAATCTGCCAGCTACTGTTATATGTGCTGGGGATAAAGTGGAGAATAAAACCAGGGGAGAAAATCCTCATGAAACTTTCATTCTGGTAGTTTTATTTATTGCAGATCTTAGTGTTCTGTGCAGATCTCTAATGTTCTGTTCTTCATTTTTTGAGTCACTTCATTAATATAATCATATGATATAAACTTAGTTGCTTAATGTCTTTTTACCCCTCTAGGATTTGAGTTTCATAAGGGTAAAGGACTTGTGCATTGGAACTATTCATTAAATATTTGTGGAATGAAAGAATGGTGTGCTATTTATATAATAGAGTGATGTGGTAGAATATAAATTACTATGCAACACTGGTTGTAATGTTACTGTAAGTGATCAAAGTGATGAATTTGTGATAAGTACCTACTGAAGTCAACAGGGAAACACTACTTTAAAATCACAAATGGGAAAATACATTTATTGTGTATGTAGGTATTTTATATTTATGTATTGAACTGACTTCAGAAGTAACACTTAACACTATTTGGAAATCAAGAATTGCTGGTCTTTTCGTGATGATGTCTGATGTCTTAGAGAGTAAGAACTTAGAGAAGAAAGCACATTTAATAATTTCAAAACATTGCTTAAAAATTAATGTTATTTTGTTTTCTAAATTAGCTATATAAATTTGCTTTCACTTTAAAAAGTAAAACCCCAACTTAAATTATGAGATCCTTTTATAGGGCATTATTTGAATATAATGTTGTATTGTATAAAAGTTTGACTTATCTGACAAAGTATAATGCTTGGCTTGTTTAGTAATTGTGATGTTTAACCTGTGTGTCTATTTTCTTCTAGGCTGCAAAGCGAGGGATTCTTTCAACTGGCCGGGGTAGAGGAATTCATTCAAGGAGTCGAGGCGCAGCTCATGGCCGAGGCAGGGGTCGGGGTCGGGGTCGAGGTCGAGGTCGAGGTGTGCCTGGACATGCTGTGGTGGATCACCGTCCCAGGGCACTGGAGATTTCTGCATTTACGGAGAGTGATAGAGAAGATCTTCTTCCTCATTTTGCGGTACTTTCTTACTGCACAACAAAACAAATATTGATAATCATTTTGGGGGATAATGTATATATTAAAGGGGAAATTATGAAAATGACATGAGTAATTTAAACCCATTAATCTGACCAAATGGTGATTAATTTATAATAATGTTATTATTTAAGTAACAAACTGTAAGGGGTTTTGTTTAATTGTTATCTGGAAAAAATCTTAAAATTCTTATTAGGCCTTTAGGTATTGTGAAATGAGTGATTTAAACTACTTTAGAGAGGAAAGTCCTATAATTTAGTTTTATTTGATACTTTAAAGGAAAAGTTCAACGCATTGCCATGGTCATTCAGAGTTTTTAAATTAAGACGGAATTTTATTTATTAATACTGTATTCTTGATTGGTCTAGCCAACCTAGAAATGAAACTGCTACTGGTCACAGTGGATAAAAATTATACCTTAAAACTTGTAGAGCACTTACTTTTTGGAAGGTATTCTTCTGAGTGCCTTATATAACTCACTGTATTATGAATTACCTTGACAACATTTTGAGGTAGGTATCTTTGCGTAGAGATGAGGAAAATGAAGCATGAAGAGATTTAGTAACTTACTCAAGTTTGCACAGCTAATAACTTACAGAGCAGGGATCTGACTGATTCTAGAGTCAATGGTCTTTATTACACTCTACAGAATTTTTCTGGATGGAGAGTGTGTGTGCGCATTTAATGAGATTGTTACTTATAATTTTATTTAGGAGTAAGAAGGAAAATACTAATGATACATAAAAAATAGAAGTTTATATGATAAAGTTGCTGTTCATAGAAAAATCCTCCATGTAAAAAAAAAATCTAACACAAACAATTTCATGTTTAGCTTTTAAATGTCTTTAACAGAGTGCATATGTGGTCTAGAGGTAGTAAAGAGTGGTTAGTGTTAAACTTTTGAATCAAAAGTCCTAGACTTTTAACCTGGTAACTAACTTTGCATTATTTTGGGGAAATCATTTAAGTTCTTAGTCTTTTTTACCCCCATCTTTAAATTGTAAATGACACACACACCCCCACAACTCCCCGCCTCAGACTATTCTGAGGATTAAATATTCTGCTTTAGAAGGAATTCAGCATATTCTGAGATCAAAATAATGAGTATAAAAGGAAAGACAGTAAGGAAGCTGTCTTTGATCGTTGTTTCCTTTATTTAAAGAATAGTTAAATTGAGTATAAGTTTCCTTAATTCTTTTCCTTAAATTGTACTTGGAAGATAGGACCACCCCTAATCTTACAATATCAGGTACTAAAATGAATTATTCATCATAATTTCTGTTAATCACCATGAATTGTTTTGTATTCTAGATTATATTTATTGGTATTTAAGTATTTTAAAAACCATTAGGATTTTGGCTACTTCAAAATATTTATTTGGAGGAAATACTTCTTTTTAATTTAAAGCAATATGGTGAGATTGAAGATTGTCAGATTGATGACTCTTCACTTCATGCAGTAATTACATTCAAGACGAGAGCAGAAGCTGAAGCAGTAAGTATTACAAGCAATCTATTGAAGATTCAGATTTAAATGTTTTATAAATCTTGCTTTTAAGTTTTAATATAAATGAACTTTTTAACTTACAAAATAACTACACTTTGACAATAGATAGAACATATGAAGTAGACTTCATGGCCGCAACGAATGTCTAAAGCAGCTAGGCTATGCATAACATGAAATAATTAGAATTTATAATCAGAGTTGAATGTCAAGTTGTATTCTTGAGACGCCAGGAAATCTGCTTCCTTTTTCTTTTACAGGAGATAGGGTCACCCCACTTTCTATTATTTTTCTAAGATGGCCCCAAACAAAGTCTTCTTTGTCAGACTGAGTAGTGAGGGATAAGGTGGAAGCCGAGATGGAATCTTCGTGCCTGCCCTTCTTACCCATCCTCTACCTCCTGTTTCCTAGTCCCAATTGGCTATACCCTAAAGAACTGTCCCTGGCTCAGCATATGCCCAACTATGCCTCTACAACTTTTTTCCTAAGAATAATATAAAGCTCTAGCTTCTAGGGTCCTTTTAATATAGTTGCCTTAAACCATGTACATCTTGAATTGTCTTCCCAAAGAATGACCAGAGTATATGCAACCTTGTATTTCTTCTGGGTTTAAAAGATGAAAAAAGAAAAATAGGTATGAGGTGTAGGGGATTTATAGGAACTGTTTAAGCCTTGTGTGTTCTTTGTTTAAGATTGTAGAAAAACATATGTATCCTATTGTTATTGGAAAAATGCAGTAAATGTTCCAAAGAAATTAGTTAATCTAATGTGAATGGAAGAGTTGGATGCTTTTCTGATGTTTTAAGTTGATTTATGGGGTATATAAGTTTTGGAAAACGTTTTAAAGACTGATTTATCCTTTTTGTAGCTCCTGCCATCACACTGGTACATTGCTGGGGCTTACCTGGTAGGACATCCTCTTGGGACATTGTAACCAATTAAAGGCAGTGGGTCTGATAAGTCGCAGAAAAGTGTTCAGCTGAGCCCTGGAATAACCTAGTTTTCTAGGTTAGTGGGGTGGGTAAGTGGACAGTTTTATAGACTAGGAATTCCTTATTCTACAGTTCTGTTTTTATAAATCTAGTTTTGGCTCTTATTTAAAGATCTTTTGTGAAAATAAAAATTTATAATTGATGAGAGTTTAAAACTTTCTTATAAACTTGTGTGTAAATGTCATATTGAAAAAGTAGGTCTTTGATCAAGTTTTCCCTTAAAGGTATTGTTGAGTACATGTTAAGAATAAGCTTCCTATAAATGATGGCTCCAGTGGTAATTTTCAGTGTAATGTTAGATAGGTACCTGAGTTCTATTTTATTTTTTAGGAAGTAGTCACATTACAAAACAATGGTAGTTACTTATTATTGTACATATGGTTAAAATACTTCATTACCAAGTTTGTGGGTTTAATAACAACTTTTAAAATACGTGTGTTACTTTCTTCTGCTTGCTTATGTGACTGAGGGGGAAAAACAAACCTCTGCCTTTTAAGTAATTTTTGGAGATTTTGCTCTTGCTAAGACCTGTTGACATCTACCTTCTTTCTTGAGTCTTAATTTTTTCACCTCAGATGTATAAATTAACTCAATATATTTATTTTCCAAATGAATAGCAATCAATTCAAAAGACCAGGGATTAATGTATAAGAAAGGCTTTAACCCTGAATAAGTGAAAAAATAGCTTAAGTTAGGTATAATGAAAATTATCTTTTCAAGATAAATAACCATTTTAGTTGCATTTACTGAACAGGCTGAAAGGAAAAACTACCAGGCTGTGATAAACATTTAGAATTAAGTTATAGACACTGTTAAACCACAAAGATTTCCTTAAGCCATAACATTTCTTTAAATTTTGTAACATTCTATTTTAGAAGATAATAGAAAATTCAGTTGAAGCTTATCTTATACAGGCAGAATATAGGCTAAAGTAGTGGTTTTTAAACTTCTGGATCTCAGGAAACATTAAGTTCAGAAATTTAAAAATCAGTATGTTTGACATAGGGGTGCTACTTTTTTAATTTTGTCAATGAGGAATGCTTAAACAGTACAAAAAAGATTACATTTATCATCACTATTGTGTAAAATAAATTTTAACACCAAAATGTAGAAGGATATAAAGTCAAGACAAAGGATAGACTTTCTCAAGAAACTTACCAACCTTTACTAATATCTATTTTCAAATATTTTTATTTTCTGAACCATTGTAGATGAATGAATGAATGAATTTTTTTTTTTTTATAATCAATAGATGCAAAATTTTTCAAAGTGGAAGTAGAGGAATAAGTTGAGACATTCAAATATATCTGAAAAGTGAGAAATTTTACCTAGAAAAAAGATCAGAATATTTTAAGGAATAATAATATAAACAGAACACTTTTAGCTTTAGGTTAAGATGATTATGGTTTGATTCTTGTTAGTTAGAAGATGGTTCCTACTGCTTTATTTTCCATTTTCCTATCACCACCCCATGTACTAAAGACAGGTAAGTACCCAAACAAGACAAAAAAAGTAGTCTCTTCCCATGACTGGTTAGAATGTTATTCTTCCTACTCTGAATTGTTCCTATACCTTTGTAAGATACAAGGATCCAGTTTTAGAAAAGGAACAGTTAATTTCCTATTTCATATAAATCAGTCTCAAACCCAAGGGGGGGATGTGGGGGGGGGCTTTTTATTTCAGAAGGAAAGAGAATCTTGTTCTACTACTATATTTTTAACACTCATGCCTCAACTCCCAGTAGCTGTGAGGATTCACTAATTCACAGCTTAGAAAGTACTTAGAACAATGCCTGGGACATAGTAAACCCTCTTAATGATAGCTATAATTAATATTATTGTGGGGTTTTTTTCCCCCCAAGAAGAGAAATGATTGGAAACTAAAGAGAGACAAGAAAGAGTAAATGATTTCAAAACTCATTCTTTAGACCTGAAGTTAGAAATACAAAATTGGGTTCATAGAGAATAGTGCAATAATAGCTAGTAATTGATGGGGCAGACTGAATAAATAGTAAATGAATAGCAAGAACAATATGTGTAAGTGGATTCAATCAAGAGAAATCAAATCATGTACATAGCAGAGCTTTCTCTGTATGTTTTTACTGATTTACTTTTAAGTACTGCTATATGATAAGCACTGCTACCAGAATTAGTAAATCTAAGTCTAAAGCTTGTTGGAAAGTGGCAATGCAGCTTGAACTCAAGAGTTAAAGGAATGGAAAGAGGTCTTTCCCTGTAAGTTCTAAAAATTAGGTTTTACTTTTTTTTTTTTTTTTTAAATTTGTGGTCCTTTAATGTAATTTCTGCCTAAACATTGTATACTGTGGTTATTACAAACATTAATAAACTTGGTTTTAGCTTTCTTTTATAGATTAGTTTTAATCATATGTTTACTAAAAATGTAAGGTACCCTAGGATGGGATTGCAGCTTTAACTCCTCTGACCTTAGGTCAGTTTTCCCACAGTTTTTACAGAACACTGGTTTTGCAAGAGTTTCCCTAACAAAGGATTCTCTTGTTAGATAAGTTTGTAAAAAGCTGCATTTTGTGTATTTCATTTAGATTCACAATCTAAGTGACTTGAAAAGGCAGAAGGTAAACACAACAGTTTAATTTTGCTTAACCCCGTTTTTTCCAAATGTTAATTATTTCCAGAACCATGAGATAATGAACCCGCCTCATAACTTTTTATCCTTTTTTCTTCCTCCATCATTTGTCAGATCTTTAGCCTTTTTCTCCTTTCTGTTGTGCATATGCTTGCTTTCCTTAGTTTTTAATTTGCTTCAAACTTTGATGAAGTGCAAGGTGAATAAAATGCTTTAGTTTTTAAAGTTATTCTTTACATTTCATAGCATAGAAATTAGGATTTTGAAATCAACCACCCTATGCTCATCATAAAGTTTCAGCGGTCACCCACTTGCAGCCCATCGTATTTTGTCTGTGACTCCCACCGCAGCACTCCCTGTCCTTATTTTGGAGCCGTTCTCAGGCATAGCATTTCATCCGTAAACATTTCAGTGTGTCTTTCAATATGAGAGCCTTAAAAAAGTAAAACACAAGACTATTATTATACCTAAAAATGATTGATATTTCCTAGGTATTATTAAATATCCAGTCAGGATTTATATTTCCTAATTTTCTTAATTTTTTTTTTTTACTCATTGTGTTTAAGGATACAGAATAAGGTTCATATTTTAAGATAGCTTGATTGGTATCATACAAGTCATGAACTCATAGATTGAAACATTTCATGGGTATTGACCTATTTTTCTCAGTTATTTATGAATTGTCCCAGTTTTGGTCAGTGGCTAGTATAAAAGTTTGTTTATGAAGGCTTTTGACAGGCCCCTAATGGGTTATGATAGTATCTTTACTTTTGGTGTGAAGAGGTGTTCTGGGTTCATCTTACTCATTTTCTCTTCCAGTCTTGGGAACTGGCCATTTTTCTAAGGAGCTCTGATTTTTTTTTTCTTTTTTAACTGAGCAAAGGTATTTAGAGACCACAGCCTGAGTGCTAGGGGTGCTCATTGCTACTGAGTATGTTACTGTCACTAATCTTTTCCAGTGGTCAGAGCTGGGAGGGAAAAATACATTCATAAACACATGTACATATATACATATGCATGTATATTCACACATATACACACACACGTGTATAAAGAAAATTCAAAGCTAGTATTTTCCATTTAATTCTGAACTTTTTATACACATGTGCTCACACACGCATGTACACATAGACAGGTAGGAAGACAGAATAAGAACGCAGACTAATACTTACTAGTTAATTCTGGATTATATGGTTTTTACTGTAGTTACTGTAATTGCAGGGGTCTCCATATCTCTATCTCCTTTTTTTGTGCTGAAAACTCAGCATTTTACTTACACCAACATAATTAGTTATGTGCTCTGTATGTGTGAAAATAAAAATACCACTTTTACCACAGGTAATGCTATTGCTGAGAAGAAAAGTTGAATATTTCTGCATTCTTTTCCTACTGGTTTATTAATTAGGTATATACTGCATTTACGTATTGCAAAGTATTTGTAGGCACTGGGACTATTTTAATGAATGTAAAAAATTTAAGTTGGGAAAGATTTTAGATGATACCTAGTTTTTCTGACTTACTGTTATGGTTGTAGTTGTGCTTTATATGGTAATAAGATGAGGAATTATAACCTTTTTTAAAAAAATTCCTTTACTATTTCAGAGTATGCTTTAGTAAAATAGGGATTGCACAGCTGTTCAAAAATTATTGACTTTTGACATCATACATTAATTTATTGATAATGTTCATTGTGTTAAAGGTTGCTGGTTTACACATTTGAGGTTTTTTACTGCTTTAAATTTTATTTTTAAAATTAATTAGTTTATTTTTTAGATAGACAATACATGTTCATGACATAAGAACTCCAAAGGTTGTGAAGTAAGAAGTAAATTGTCTTCTCATCCTTATCCTTAGTTCTCTCCCTGCCCAGAGATTACACATACTTTTAGGTGGGTTTTTTTGTTGTTTATATTTTCATACAGAGTTTCTGAATCTACAAGAATACATCTTTTCCTTACAGAAATGATAATGGATGTGCAGTGTTCTTTTCCTTGACTTTTTACACAGTACTAGTCTATCCTCAGATAATTTCATATCAAGAGCTGCTTTATTTCTTCATTATTACATAGGTATTTCATTATATGGATGCACCAAATGTAATCGACTATATTGTTAGACTTTGTTTTTATTCTCTTACTGTACAGCAGCGAAAATACTCGGTGCATATTTATCTGTACACATGTGAATATGATTTAGGATATATTCTTGATAACATCATTGCGGGGTGAAAGGATATGTGCATTTAAATTTTTGATAGATAGTTATGAAATTGCCCTCCATACAAGGTTGTATCTTACTTGCTTATCCACCAAAGATGTGTTTTTCTGAACATTAATATTTTTAACTTACTGAACAAAGTCACCATATATCTTTGAGTGCCTTTTTTCTACACTTTTGCCATAGTGTGTACTACCTATAGTAGATTTACTGATTTACTGATTTTCTTATTTTCTTATTTAAAAAAAAAATCCATGAGTATGTAAGCCACAGTGACATATCAAACAGTTATATTTTTATAATACAGCAGCTCATTTCAGTTTTAATTCATTTTTCTTAATTGAAATTGTGCCGTTTTCACATTTAAGTGCTATTTATTTCTATTTCTCTCAGTTATTATGTCATTTGCCTATCATTTTGGTAAGTTATCTATTCTACTGATTGTTTTTCTGAACAAATTGTGGGAGCACTTTATATACTAGAAATTAGCATATAAGTTATAAGCATTTTAATGAATTTTCATTTGTGCTGCATTTTGCCATGCAATAATAGTGAGTTGTTTGGTTAATTTTTTTCTATAGTTTGAAAGGCACTCACCAGTCTGTAATGATAAGCATTTTCCCCTAGTCCTTCAGTAGTTTTCTTTTTCCCTTTTTTTGTTTTTAGATTTTACATTGACTTTTCAAGAAAATTCACATGAAAGTTACTTGGTGTAAGGAGTAAAATAGGAAGTCTACTTGATTTCATTGAGTACAGCTAGTTTTCCTTATTATATAAAAATGTCTTATATGTTTATTTGGGTATGTTTTTGGACTCTGTTCTATAATCAGTTTTCTGCTCATGTGCCTCTTCCTCATTCTTTCAATTAAACTAACTTTGTAACGTATTTTAAAAGTTTGTCAGGACTGTTGTTTGGATTCTCTTTTAATGCCCAATTACTATTCATTTTCAGACACTTCTGGTGGATTTTGTATGTTTACTTTATTTACATAAACTTCAAAATAAGCTTATCTGGTTCCAAAAAGGTAGGATAATTTAGGGGAGAATTAACTTCTTAATAATACTAAATCTTCCTCTGGAACATCATTGTATTTCAGGTTTTTCAGTATTTTTTTTTTAGTCCTCTTAGAGCATTTACAGATTTTCTCTACATAGGTAATACATATTGCTTATTAACTTGATAATTTATATTATTGCTACTTTAAATGAGATCTTTCATCATATTTTTATTTTCTACCTTCAACTTTTATATTTATATACTTACTACCTGTTATTTGTTAGTATCTTTAGAAAATTTTAAATAAAATAGTGTCTTGAAGTGTCATTTTCTTATGAAATGAATGAAAATGATGAATAATGTCATTGCTAGTGTTTTTTAGTATTATGTATGATGCTGGCTTTTTAAATTAAGGTAGAGTAAGTGCACATGAATGATTCTTATTCTAGTAAAAGCTCTAGAAATTTTAAATTTTTGATCTAAATGGATTTTGTTAGAATTTTTTGTGTATTTATACAAATATGTTTTTTTCTGTCTTTTTTCATCTGTTTAGTTTTATCTTCATCTGAGGTTATTTCCTTCACTTTTCTTTCTTATTTTGTGCATTTTTTAAAATTTTATTTTTTAACACTTCGCATTTAGTATTATATTTTTACATTTAGCCCCTACTTACCTTTATAATCACTACCACCTTTGCTCAGGTAGATATCCTATAGAATATATTTAAATGTGATTCTCGATTAAAATTGTATAATTATAGAGTTTATTTTTTAAAGTACATTTTAATGAAATGTTTGTAGAACTTTGCAGCAACTGCCATACTATATGTTATGAAAAGCATTGACCTAGTTTATAAGTCACAGTAATTAAGATAGTATGATAATAGACTTGGCCAAAAGATTCCAAAGGTTGCTGGGACTGGTGTGGCTCAGTGGGTTGAGCCTTGACCCACAAAACAAAAGGTCACTGGTTCAATTCCTAGTCAGGGCTCGAGCCTGGGTTGCAGACCAGGTGCCTGGTTGGGGGTGTGTGAGAGGCAGCCAGTCAGTGTCTCCCATATTGCTGTTTCTCTCCCTCTCTTTCTTCTTCCTTTCCCCCTCTCAAAGAATAAATAAATAATCTTTTTTAAAAAAAATTAAATAAAAAGATTTCCAAAGGCCATAAATACAAAATAGCATCAGAATAACCAAGAATATTCTGAAAAGGGTGAGGAATGATACTGAATTTATTATGAAATAATTAATATAGTAATGACATGGAATAGAGTGATGATAGAACAAAATAGAGTCCAGTAATAGACCTAAGTAAATACAAGAATTTTAGCAAATTACAAAGGAGATATTTTGTCTAAATCAGGTAATAAAACAGATTATTCAGTAAATAATGTTGGGATAACTTTGGAAAAAAAAGACAAATGTCTTTATTTTCTATATCAAACTAAATTCAAGTTGGATAAAATTTTGTTTTGTTTTAATACCTAAGACTAGTAAAAATTCATAGTATTTCAGAAAATAATCTTAGTGTGGAGAGAGCTTTTTAAGGCTTGGCAGAGTATTTTGAAGCCATAAGAAAGAAACGTTGATAAATTTCAGTCTATGAAAATTTAAAACTTCCTTGTGGCAAAAACAGCAACAACCCTTCCTTCTTGAAGAAAAACATGTATATGAATAAAATGTCCAGTTGAGGGAAAAAAAAATTTTGTCAAATAACTATGACAGAACTCTATTCAAGAAGTTGGTTTACATATGATAAATATGTGTTTGTATGTAGGTGTGTATGTATAGCCATTAAAGAAAAGTGATATATCTGTTAGTATGGATATGGAAAGGATCTATGAAAAACATGGGTTAATAATATACAAAGGAAGTTGTAAAACTAGTAAAGTATATTCCCACATATGTATCTCTCATATGTTAGTATGCAGACCCTTTTAGTATCTGTGTAGGACTTTTTTCAAACTCTTCATTGAATGGTGGTTACATTTAGGGATGGAGTAAGTATAGATTACAATTTTCTTTCATTATGTGACCTGAAATTTTTTAGAAATAAAATGGACGAGTTGTGGAATAATTTTTAAAACTTTATAGATTTAATATTGCGGAGGGGATATAAGAGGGATAGATGGTAATGGAAAAAAATACAGTAAAAATAAATTTAAAAAAAGATTTTATGTTGCAGAGTACCTGAAATAAGTTTATACCTTCAAAAGGCAAGAATGCAGTTATTTTAAAAATTTACACAGCCAAATAGTCAAGTTTCTAATGGAACAGTTAATAAAAAGTTAAATACACCTAGCTTTGAAAACCATCTGGTAAATAATTTTAAAATTAAAACTTTAGAGAATTGTAGACTTACCTTATAAATTTGAAGAAGCATATGCTGAATATAGAAATTTACAATATTAGGTCGTTAGAAATTTTTGTAAAGAACTTATAAAAAGTGTCACCAACATTTTTTGCCTTTTTATGTTGGATGATGATTTCTATGAGCAGACATTTTGCATGAGACCATTGGAATTCCTTATAGTAATATATTTTTATGTAATAGTTACAGCTTCAAAAATTACAAGTTGTTTCTGAACTTAAATCTTATATATTAAGTATGTTAAATTACTTATATGACATTATGAGGAGGCTATGGACTAAAGACTACTGGGCTGCATTTTAATAGGCATGGACTCTTAAATTTATCATAAATTTATATGTACAGATTTAAAATTTATACCTGGGGACTTTAATATCACACAACTCATGGTCAGATGTCATTGAACATGTAATTGTTTCTACAGTTCACGTTATGCTGTATTTTGAGATTGTGCTTTAAATCTTTTGTGACTGAATTATTTTGGTATGTTGCTTATTTTGATTTATGTTAGCATGTTATTTAATTTGAATGCACAACTTACAAAGCAGCCACTTAATGTAGCAAGTACTTAGTAAGTTTGTTTTATATGCAATTCTGAAAGCTTTGTAGAAGATACTTCAGTTTGTAAGAAAAAAGTTCAGGATTTGAGATATTTATATTTCATAACAGTGATATATCAAACACTTTGTGATCTTGTGATGTAATTTAAAAATAATATACTTCATACATGCAAAATTGTAATTCTGTTAACGGTTTCTATTTATAGTTACTATATATGCTGTTTGTAAGTTAACAAGAATTAAAATACAGAGAATAA
The DNA here is from genome assembly GCF_021234165.1 of Pteronotus mesoamericanus. Classification (NCBI taxonomy): domain Eukaryota; kingdom Metazoa; phylum Chordata; class Mammalia; order Chiroptera; family Mormoopidae; genus Pteronotus; species Pteronotus mesoamericanus. Next base: position 33,268,868 of record NW_026555285.1, on the reverse strand, counting down.
CGGTCTTTTGATTCCAATTTAGACTTTGAGTCAGGATCTTGAAGTACTTTGAGACTGTTGTCTTGAATGGCAATTACCATTGTATTATAAACATGTAGACATAGTTCTTCTAGTCAAATTGTGGCCAGTAGTGAATTCGCTCTAATCAATTATGAGAAATTGTTCTTGTTTTCTTTTTAAAGGCAATCTCTAGGCTGATGTTAGAAATAACCATATAAAGTACATTATGATGTCTGGTAAATAGAAAAGTAAATACCATAAAGCAAATTAATAGACGGCTGTCTTCATTGTGTTTAGCTAATTTAATTTAAATACTGAGTTCTATAACATTATGTTTTTCTTCAAACATTATTAATGTTTTATATTCCCATGTCTTAATTATTTTAGGCTGCAGTTCATGGAGCTCGTTTCAAAGGGCAGGATCTAAAACTGGCATGGAATAAACCAATAACTAACATTTCAGCTGTTGAAACAGAAGAAGTTGAACCTGATGAAGAGGAAGTATGTTTTTTTTTTTTCCATTTGGTTTTATCCTTAAATGATCACATTTTTATATAAAATGCGATTTTATGGCTGTAATTTTAACATAAAACTTCTATTTCTGAGCCATATTTCAGGCATGGGTATCAGATAAATGCAGACAACTTTAAGTTTTCTGGATTAATGAAATCTGTGGATTGCTAATCCAAAAAGAATATGTTAAAATCACCTATACTCAGTTTTCATTTACTCTTAGAAGAAAATAATTATTCATTAGATTTTTATCCAACAGGAACTTAAAATATTTCAGGTTTTAGAGTATGTACTATTAGTTGCTTTATTAATCTTTCAGTTATCTTTTATTTTAATTCATCTTGTTTTAGTTTATTAGAATGAATACCTGCTATATTGTAGATACTGTGATAGGCAGAAAAATGAATAAGACACGGTCCCTATCATCAAGGAGCTTATAATTTGGAAAGGAGGGTGGTGGTAACAGACACATAAGAAACTAATTATAATAAAAGGCAGGCTGATATGCTGAATAGAGATTGGAACAATATGCTGTTGGAATCTAAAGGAAAGAGTGATTATTTCTGTCTAGAAGAATCTTGAAGGAGTTGGTGACAGTAAAGCTGAACCCTAAGTGAAAATAAAGCTTTCCATAACCAAGGGCTGGGATGGGGAATATAGTTGAGGCATATTTGAGCAGAGGGTTGGTGTGGAAGATTACATTTTTCTTGGGTAACAGCAGTTAGTCTGATGACTTAGACTTGTGAGCGTAAAGAACAGGGAGCCCTTTGAACAACCCAATATTAAAAATAAGCAACTCTGTTTTGTTTAATCATAATAAGCTGTAGGAAAAAGTTGAGGAAGTTAAAAAAAAAAAGGTAACGTAGGGACACTAAATGAATCCATGTTTTACTTTTAGATTTTCAGAGTGTCACTTCACTTTGTTTGAAGAGCATTCAAGGCTGTTACACATATCCATAGTCAAATGCAAGAATCAATTGTGTGTTTTGAAACTCATATACATGATTTGTCATTTTATATTTTAGATTATACCTTTGTCCTTCCATGAGTTTGAATTGAATGGGGAGAAAAGCAGGAGAGCTCCTGGTATTAGGTATTTTGAAAAGTGTGAAAAGCAGTCTCAAAAGGTCTTATGAAAGGAATGGAGAAAAGAAAGGAATGCTATAAGAAAATGTTTGTTCACATACAGTAGAAAATGTGGATAGACTTATATAACTTGTTGGTTGATTTAGTGTCCAGCGTTAGACAGGGTAAGTCAGAGAAGAGTTATTGATGTTTTCTTTAAAAAAAAAAAAGAAGAAAGAAAGTAAACAATGTTTTGCAGGTATGGAAGATAGCATCATTATTCGGTAAAGAGAGGCAGGAGAAACAGCATGTACAAAGGCTTTCTTTGATAATTCTTCAGTGCCTGTATGATGCAACCAAAAATAGGTATTATAGAGGAACCATTGAGTTGATAAAGGTTGCTTTTCTTTGTTTCTTGAATGTTCTAGCTGTAGAAATACCTTTTATATTCGACTCTGTTGGGAGAAATGTGTATTTAAAAGTGTCACCTTTTTTTTTTCTTTTTTCTTTTTTTTTTTGGGTAAATTCCTAAATGCATTTTAACCTAAAGTTTCAGGAAGAGTCTCTGGTGGATGACTCATTACTTCAAGATGATGATGAAGAAGAAGAGGACAATGAATCTCGTTCTTGGAGAAGATGATTTGACTGATCGTTGATCTGCATATGCTAGAACTCTACCTGTGTTTCATTAGTATTATCTAATGTACTTTTACATATTTGTAAAAACAATTTTTGGTAAATGTGATGGAGATGGATTTCACAAATAGACAAAAGAGAAGAAAACTACCTTCTGATCCTGTATTTTGAAAGATTGATGTTTGCATTTTATTTCAGTAAACAATTGCTAAAGACATACTAGAAACATGCAATGTTTTTTTACATACTTCTACTGAACATTATGGAATTCTTCGGGTTCTTTGTAATTTAATGAGTAGGTCTGAAAACTTATGACCAATACTTGTTATAACTTAGAGGATTTTGTTTTACTCCAAATAAGGAATGAATTTGCATTTAAAATCTTAATGAATGTTTTCAAAAATGAATAGATAACATAGTACTCTAACTAAAATCTCCAAGTATGTATTCATATTATTACATAGTAGTATGCTTAGGCTTTACTATGTATTAGCCTTTTGTTGGACTTGTGTATGTATTTTACCATATGGGTTTCATTGATAATGGTGTATGACTGCTTTGCATATGACTCCCTTCTTATGCATTCAGATGTTTAAAATAAAGTGGAATGGTCTCTTAAAAAGAAAAGAAAAGAAAAGAAAACAATGACAAAAAAAAAAAACAATACAATGTTCCTTGATTCAAAAAAAAAAGAAAAGAAAAGAAAGATAAGAAAAAAAGTTAAAAATAGACCATTCCTGATGGTAATATACCCTTCCCCCCAATTATCACAAAAGGAGCTATAATCACTTACTCTTAATAACCATGGTTACTGGTACCTTTACAATAATGTACAATCCAATGTTTAAAATTTATACCACTTCAGTTTGATCCTATAAATTTTCAACAGATGTTTTAAAATTTAAAAGCAGGCTGATTAGTTTGGAACCAGACTTCAAGTAGAGCTAACATTTGGTGAATAAGAAAACCATCACATTACATTTTGGATGTATGAAAGAAAACTTGACCATTTGAAGATGTATGAATAAAGAAATGTACTATAGATACTGCTTTAGGAAAACACTGTTTGGTAAGTGTTTCAGTCTGATATTTTAAGTGTGCATTTCCTATACTGTATAAAAATCTTTGACATTTGCAACAATATTGTGATTTTTTATGTGGATATCTCTGCCAAGTGAACATGATCACTTAAAAGTTGATTCAGGAAATAAATGCATTCTTTGTAGAATGAGGGGGTGGGAGATGATATATATTTTTAAATTCATTTCGGTTACAAGTGTTAATGCTCCTTCTGAGGTTATAGTGATTATATTAAAAGTCACATTAAAAACAACACTTCCTTTTCATACTATGGTCCTCATAATCACAAACTGTGATTCCACCACCAATAGTCTCCTGCAGTGGAGTGACTAAGTGGATTTTTCCCTCACTTAGGGTTAAAGTTATATATATGTTCTTGATAGTAATACTATTTCATAGGAATGTTTTGACCTGTAATTGGTACATTATGTTTGTATTTAAAATTTCAAATCAAATTTCTTTTGTCAAAACAGTGACTTTACTTGAAAGCTTCTTTACTTAGATCTATGATATATTTTTATGTAGTCTCTTGTATGTTGACTGTGTGCTATTCTGATTTGTTAGGTAAGTTTGTTTTCTTTTCTTTTTAGTAGTCGTGAAAAGTGCCAAATTGGCAGAGGCTCACGTTTCTTCTCTTTACACCAAACAGGTATTATAAAGAAAGAAAATCTTTCAAAGGCCAGTTAAATCTCCATGCTGATTTTTGGCTTCATAATTTGATTAGTAAATTTTTGCCTGATATTTTAAAAATTACTGTAAATCACCTTGTAGTGTAACTGAAATTACCTATAATTAATTTAATTTGCAAATAGGTAATTTTCCTAGTTTCACATTCCCTAGTAACCTAAAATTGAAATGTTTTAAGCTATTCTGCTGTGAATGAATCCAAAGACAAGTATATTTCAATTTGGTCCTGAGGTATGGGGATTAAATATTAGTGACATTCATTAGGCTCACAATTATATTTTCATTAGCGTTAATATGATTTTAATTACAAATATTACTTAGATTTTCATTGCTATTGAACTTTTTAAATTAATGTTTATAGATACTAGTATTCTACAGGTACTTTCATCTGTTCTCATTTAAAACTTAAGATATCCCTTTAAAGTAGTTGTTAATTTCCATTTTACAGATAAGGAAACTTGGGCCAATAGAGATGGAGTGACTTGCCCAAAGTAACAACTAGTCATGGAAGGACTAGGTTTGAATGCACGCATTCTGGTTCCAGCGCCAGCTATGAAGTTTTTTTAAAAACTCTACATTGCTACCTCCTTTTTAATTATTGATAGAACATGAGATTGTGTGAGCAATAAATGTGGTAGTTCTTGCACAGTATTAGTAGACTTCTTGATCATTAGCCAGTTCATACCTTTACCCTCCCTTTTAATACAGCACTTTGTTCATATCTCTGTTACAAGTACTTATGTTGTAATATAATTTATCTGGTTTATATGTCTGTCTTCCCCACTAGATTACAAGCTCCTCTAGGAAGGGGACCATGTCTTATTCATCTTTTTATCTCTAGTGATTATCACAAAGCCTGACTCTTAGTGGGCACTAAGATCGATGTTTGTTGGATGAATTAATGAATGAATGCACATTTGAACCTCCAATAGTGGAGTGATAGTTACCTCCCTTGTTAATTCTTACCAATTTTTCAAAAGTATCTCTTGAAGGTCTTCTCAGTTATTGGGACCATTTTGCTAAACAGTTGCTGCTGTTAAGTATTGCACCACTGGGGTTACAAATGCTGATGGAGGAATACATGTGTAGTTTTAGTGGAACATCCATAACAATTAGTGAACGATTAATATTTTAGGAAATTAAATGTTGTAGTCAGTTTCAGGAGTAAAATAGCCTTTTGGTTTCAGAATTGGCAAAAGCCACCAATCTAGTCCATCCTACTAATTTTTTTTATATCCAAAGAAGACCTAGTGTAGAGTACTGGACAAGGGTTAAGAGATTTAGCTTTTGGTCCCAGCTCTAACTCACTCTGTGACCTTAGAAAAGTCTCTTAACTTATCCAGGGCTGTTTCCTTGTCTGTAAAATGAAAGTGGTTGGACTAGATGATCTCTAAGGTCCCTTTCACACCTATAGCTTTCCTGATGTATACTAGTGTTTAATCTAAAACAATTAAATATATCTATACCAACTCCCCATACATGTTGCTGCTATTGTTTCTATCTTACCAATAGAAACAATTTTGATTTGGTTATCATAATTCATATTACATGTCTTACTACAATTTTGTATGTGGTGTTTTCAAAGCTTGGCTTTGCTGGTACAAATTCCATTCAGCCTATGAAGTACAGATTAATCTCTGTATTCACTAGCACTTCTCCTTTCTACTTACTTTTCCATTCACTTCTGAACTCAAAGTTTAAGACTCTTTGCTATTAAAATATGCTACCTAAAACTTGAAACACATTTTTAATTACAATTCTCATAACAAGCTTTTTGCTTTAGTACAGATCTAGGCTGAGTTGGGAGTGAAAAAAGGATTGAGAATAATGTAGATGGCTACTTACTGGAAAAAATTGAGGGGAAATTATGTGTTAATTGGTTAAAAGATTGAATAGGATTATTTCAAGGGATGGTTGAGGTGTCAATTTACATATTTTATGTCTCTACCTAAGCAGTGTTTTAAATGTTATTGGATGAGGTAACATAATATTTAACCAGTGCCCAAGTGGTTATTGAAATCATGTAGGAATGGGAGAGTATTCCATAGTGCTTGTTTTATTGTAATATGAACAAATGTATCAACTGGTAGTTTACTATGAAGATAAGTCTTCACTTTTTAGCTGTTTATCTATAGAAATATGGCTGAGCTTAATTGAAGGAAATTTCCTGTTATTAGGACTGTTTTGTGAGGATGGTATTTCCAGTCTTATTTTGAACACTAATCATTGGCTCTAAGGGTTACAAAAAGAAAGCAAACAGCTGCATGTTTGGTATGTCAAAATATCAATGGCTATTTTACAGTATTATACAAACTTTATCATCTCTTTTCTTTTTTCCCCCTTACCCATAATGTGAACTAATTACAGAAAATAATTTTTACTTCTTTTAGGATTTATATAAGTATTTGTAAGCTATTGTTTTTTCTCTTACAAAAGTCTTCTAGCCTTTTAAAACAAAAATATCCTGCATGAAATTCTGGTTAAATTAGTTCACTTTTTGGTCTTTCTCAGGGTTTTTCTTATTCTTCTAAGACCCTATAAATTAAAAGCGGAAATTTAATTTAGTATTAAATTATGAGTATAATATTTGTAAGGCAAAAAGAAAATTTCCTTTTCCTAGACCTTAGGAACTACCCTGTTCTTGTTAACTTCTTGAACTGGCTAGTTCCTCTAGGGTATGTATGCAGGCTTTTAGAGAAGAGTAGGTTTTTTTCTCTTTCTGATTATTATATGCCTATTAGATGACAGCAGGTAATCTTCCAAAATAGCTTCCTAAAAGTCCTAAGAAATAATCTTGGAGAACATGCCTGCCATGCTCAGTAATTTCTAATGAAAACATTGCTTAGTTGAAAAATTTCTAATTTGGTAAATAATTTTCTTGCAGTTTATAAGTATGATGTTACTCATTACTTAGTATAATTGAAAATAGTTTTTTTATTTTACTTTTCTGGTATCAATTTATTATACTCACTCCTCCCTAATCCCTCCTTCCTTGTTACTTCATCTATCCACTCACCTCCCCATCACCCAAAATTAGTCTTCCTTTGTGTAGCAAGCACTGTCTCATTTTGATGTGTTCCTTTTTATTTTTGTTGTTAATCATTGTGCTTAGAATAGAATTTTATGACATATATACTGTGACTAGAGAACAAAATGATTATCATGTGGCGTTTAAAGAAATTAGATACACCTTGCAATTACTTTGAAATCTTTGGGAAACTAAAGATAATTCTTTTCCCTTTCATTTTTATATATAAAATCTTTGCATTTGGTCATGATTTTTTCAAATAACTTTGCCTACCCACACCTCTAAAAATTTGCTCTTTGATCTGTTACTACATTTCTTAACCAAAGATTTTTAGATGATACTCATGTTGTAGAGCTGATTTTGGCAGCTTAATGTTTTAAGGAAGCATGATACAGAGAGGTTTTGTTAAAATCATTTTAAGCCAAAATGGATCTTTTATGAAAGCTTTCTACCACTTTTACTTTGATCCTTTCTCAGGTAGACTTTTTTTTGATGTTTAGAAAAATTGGAGATTAATTTATGGTGTGATTCAATTTTTAGATTTACTTACTATTTTCAGTTTTTTTAATAGTCTTCTCTTTTTCCAGCAGAGAGAGATCATCATTGCCTGAATTTAGCTTTGTGACTACAACAGCAAGACCTGTTCCTGTCTGGAGACGACTGTTATCACTATCATTTTGTTTGCCCTTTATCAATTTGAATAGATGTTTACATGCATTATAATTAGCATTTTATCTTTACAGTTCTCTAAGGGTACATCTGAGTCCAGAAGTATATCTGAGTGTGTGCTTTGTTTTACTTTATCCTAAATATTTTTACCCTTACTTTATGACCATTATTTTTTTTATACACCATAAGAAGGTAAAACATCTCTTGGTTTCCTAATAGGACATAAGTTCAGTCTTCGCAAAGTTGAGAATTGTATCTAGGAAACCTGTAAAGCCATGATGCTGTTTTAACATGAACAATTTAGAATGAAGAAAATGATTAAAAAGTTAAGTATGGGTACAGTTTTCATTTGGCGGGGGGAGGTTTAAAAGGGGGCATTCCTGGGGTTAGAATAGTCAAAATAATTTTGAAGAGATGATAAAATACTTTTTTACTCACTCTTGCGAATTTCTTATAAATATGCTTAGTGAAGTTGTTCCCAAGACCACTTACCTGAATAATTTTTTTAAAAAAACTCTTAGCTGTCCAAAACCAACAATGAGAATATTTTTCTTTCTTTTCAAGTATTGCAGGATGACTTGTGGAGTATAAGCATTGAAAAAATATCTATTAAATATCTAATTTACACAATTTTTCCATATTTTCCTCACACTCAAGATATCAGACAATCATAAAAGCAAGGGGAGGTAGTGTTGTGTGTCTAACATTGTTAAAGACTACTATAATTTTCCGGTCTTAAAAGGTGTGTGCCCATATTTATTAATAAGCAGTATGGCTTAAAATTATTTATAAAGTGTGAATGAATTTAATCCTAGGTATTTGTCCAAAGTATCTTTTTTATAATGGGCATTAATTTAAAACCCAGTTTTCAGAAAATCAATTTTCGAGTATTTTGAATTCTTGTGAGGCATTTGAGAAAGTTAGACATTACACTTGGTACAAACTTTATTAGAAAAGTCCAAATGGCACTTGGTTATATTCACCCTTGTTCTTGCTATATTTTCCTTTTTGTGTGTGTGGAAAGTTGACTATTCTGTAAACACTTCTTTCTTGAGTATGCATTGCATTTGTCTTCATGAAAAATAAAAAGAATGAACACATCAGACATAATGTAAATGATCTATTTTGATCCACTGTAGTTGGGAGACAGCATAGTTAATAGTAGGCTTGGTATGAAGGAAAAATACATACTTTGGAAGGTCTTCTAACATAATTATGACCTAGTGTACAAGGCTTTTTAAAAATAGACTTTAGTTTTAATTTATATTTGCAAACTAGCATATAGTTGTAGGGAGTTTGTAAATATTTTCCCAGATTAATTCAGTATTTTTTCAAGGAAAGATTCTCTGCCTGTCCAGTAGTGGTTTACGTGCTGCATTAGAAACCCAAAGAACATTGTCTGTAGGGGCCATATTTGCTGTTAACAGTTTTAGCTGGTTATTGGATGTGGACCACATACTACCACCCTCATTTTTTTTTTTTTTTTATCATCATCCTGGTTTCTCCTTGCCTTTAAATTAAAAACAAAATAAACCAAAACAAAATTGAACATACCACTTGGAATCAGAGTTGAAGTGATTTGATTCTCAAGATCATTGCGCTTTTTAGAAATTGCTGTGAGATCCAGTAGTTCAGTTTCATAGTTAAAATTCCCATATATTGATGAATTAAGGATTTTTATTATTTCATTTTCCTGAGTAGAAATCTCATGGAGCTATGTGTAATTACCTGTGCAAAATCACTTTTGTGTAATTGAATGAAGCAGTTTACCTTTGCATGATTACATTATGGAAGCCTTTTTTTAATATATATATATATCTTTATATTTTTCAATATACTTGGATTTTACACTACTAGCTGCCCTAGTCATGCTATATTTTTTTTTAATAGAGTTTATAAATATTTATGCTCAAATACAGATCAATGGAATATTTTGGTCTTGTTTACAAGATAAATAATACTTTAAAATGATGCAGTCCCAAAGTGTCTTAGGAAAAAGTCATTGGTGCTATAAAATCTTTCAGTATCATTTTTGAACATGTTATTTAGACTTTGCTAGGCTTTAATCTCTGATTGCTTGTGACTTACTTTATTCTAAGAGCAAAATAATAAAAGTGGTTGGTGGTTAGTGAAGAGCCCAGCCCAATAGAAACACCCCACAATTTAAAGATAAGCAGAATGGCGGCGTATTTATTTGTGCCCAGCTTCCCAAAAAGAGAATAGTTTCTTCAGTTTGTCATTGGCTCTTTTAAATAAGAGGAATGGTGTTAACCTGGCTAGAATTTTAAAAAATGATACATTCAGCTTGGCTCAGTTTTCCTGTATTTCAAGTGGAAAACTTTTTCTAGTCCTAAAATACGGTATAGTCCTGCTCTGCTTTAAATTCCCATTTGTCTTTTACTCAGCGCGAGGCAGGGTAATTCTTAAATATTTATAGAACATTTGATGCGTTGAAAGAGCTGTATTATTAACATTGTACAAGTTTTGTTTTAATATGTAGATTGTTTTCTACATCTACAAGACTTCATTCCAGCACCTTAGTGAATGTTCTTGAGATACAATTTTTAAGTATCAACAAAGCATTCATAGATGTTTATTCTTGATTCTCAGAATCCTGAAACTGTTTTGGGTGTGAAAGAACATGTTGTCTGGCACAAGAGTTCCTTTAATAAGTGGTTTAATTTAACTCAATTTCTGTGGATTGTTCAACCTTAAAACACCAAAGGAATCTTTTCTTGTCTGGAGACTGGACTGTTGGAGTTTAATACCTGTGCCCATACGTATCCATTTCACGAATGTGTGTTGGCATGGGGAAAAATTCCCTGCTCTTTGAGTGGAGCAAAAGTAATTGGTTAAGCTGTAGCAGCTTTTTTTGTTTGTTTATTTTTAAAAGTACTTACTAAAACTTGAACTGAAAAGGGTAAAACTTGAACTAGAAAACTACTCTTTTATGCTTAGAATGCTTAGAATGTTTATAGTTTTACATGTTTATGTGAGGTTGTCAACATTTTTATTTACAGTTGAATTATGTTTTGTTTGTTAAATATCCATAATGTTTATTATTTTTATATTTTGAAAAAATTTTAAATAAAATAGTCTTACTTAAAAGAAGTTGTTAACTTTTTAAGAATTGTTCTGTATCTTGTATCAATAGAAAGAAAAATGTGTAGCCCTCAGGCATTACAGTTGAGAATTCTGAAAATGTTTATGTTAAGAAATGGCTTCACATTGCCTTGTCCCCTCTTTGCCCTGCATTCTCACTTTAAATTGTTCTAAGTCACCTTTGGTTCCAATGTGTTACTGGCCTTATGATTCCTTCTCTCACACATACACAAATCCTCTGTACCCTTATTCTCCCTGACTCCTGCCTCTTTACTGCCAGAAGCTTTCTCTTCTGTTTGGGGACCAAAACGTTTCTTCTTATCATGAGTGATAAGAATAAAAGTATTGTTTCGTCGAAGGAGGATTGCCATAGATTCTGAAGTGAAGTTTGGCATAAAGTGCTTACACTGTCAATCTCCGAAACAACTGAAAGGTTTTAGAACTTCCCTCCTTAGTTTTCAGTTTTCATTTGGACATTTCTCCTGACTTAATCTGCTTTCCCAGCATGTAGCATATTCATTTCATACTTTTTTTATCAAATGGTAAAAAAATTTTTTATTGCAGAAATACCTTTTATCATCTATAATCTTGGGTAAGTAAGATTGGTTTCCACTAGTGATACTGCTTCTATGAGAAAATAAAAACATGATCTCCAAGTGCATAAATCTTGATAAAAATCTAGTTAGATCTGGATGTGAAATAGTAGAGGACTCTAGCTCGAAATAGAGAGGACCTTGGTTAATAATGACACACTAAAGTTATTTAAAGGAATTAAGTGTCTTACATATACTGCCAATCCCTGTGGACAATTGGCAGATTACGTTGTGAGCTTTCATTTAACCTAAAAAATATTTTTTGTATAAAGTATATAAATTTGGTCGTTTTAAAAATCACATAAATGTTACTGTAGAAAAGGTAGAAATTCAGAATAAAAAGGGATGGTAGCCTGTCTATAAATGATCACTAGACATTTTAATACATTGCGTACCGCATAGAAATCTCTAAGACATACACCAGGGTCGAATGACCAAAGTACAATGTAACTGCAATGCTTTATGGGTTTGTCCAATTACATAGTTTTTTGTAGATTTACCTGCACGGTTTCCACCAATGAGATCGCTTCATTCGATGTGGACAAGACAGTGTGTTGACATCTAAAGTCCATAACAGATGGCGCGCGAAACAAGAAAACCCATGAGCGGTACACAATGTGTTAAACTAAGGTTATATAATGTATACTATTCTGTAGTCTTTTTCATTTATAGTAACAGATTTATACCATTTTCAAAGCCCCTCCATTTGTAGGTGAATCAATTGAATCAATTCTCATTTGGGGGACTTAGGGCCTTTCCATTTTTTTATTTTAATATAAATGGTGCTGTCTCCCTGAATATCTTTGATTATCCTTTCGAGATATATTCTCAGAACTACTGGGTCAAAGTACACTTGTTTTTAAGATGTGATGCTTTGAATTTAATCTTTTACAAAGCAGGTAAGTATAAACACCTAGATACTTTGATAACATAGCTTTGGAAAACCGCAAATTCAATTTTCTTTGCACATACATGAGTTGGGACTTACTGGATTTATAATCATAATGGGAACCAAGTTATTCATAATGTAGTACTGGTGCAATAGCGACACTATTATTTTTCCACAACATAGTTGCCAAGGTTTTGTTCACTATAGCCAAACTTTTTTCCTGGGAATACAGATTTTTATGGCATTTCATAAATTTTCAAGAACTGTTGTAATAACTTGGCTGTATTGAAATGTGATGTAGATAATCTTTATGAAGTAAAAATGGCAGAATCAGGATGGGAATTACATTTCTTAACACCATATCTGCTCTTAAGAATACACAAAGAGGTGCCAAGTAATTTTTAGCAACAACAAACTCCCTCTTTATCTCAACTCTCCAAACTGCTTTTCTTCAGCAAAATAGATTTTCCCCATGAAGTTAATGAACATTTGTTACTGAAACTCATAAAGCATGAAATATCTATGAAAGAAGAATATAGAAATAGGAAGATAGTGGGTTCCATATATTTTCCTTCTGTGTCATAAATAGAAAATTCAATTCTTGATAATTTTATTGGGAAGAAAAAAACGCAAACATTTTCCTGAGTTATCCATGTAATGGTCATGTTTTAGCTAATATTTAACTCCAGTGTGTGAGAATTTGCAAATGTCATGAAAATTTTCTTAAATTGTCAATATCTGATTCTCTTACAAAATTAGTATTACTGAGGTATGCAAGAATACACTTTATGTTCAGTGATAGTGAGGGTCATGATTCTGATTGAAATAAAGCCCTTAGTGTATTCGTTTGAAGATTTTGAATGATGGAGTTAATGGAAAGACCAACTTCCTAATTCTGATACTAAGGATGAGAAAAGTAGCCTTTTTTAAGTCTCACGTTCTTGAAGCACTGATGTTAAACTGTCATTTATCCCAAAGATCTCATTTAAATAAAAACATTACCAACCTATTTTTTAAAAAAGGGAGTATCTATGGCAAGACTTCATGAACATCCTGTATTTTTTATTACAAGTGTTAGAATTACGTAGATTACATGTAGAGGTTATAGATGCTTGCAGTCTTGGAGTTAGAAATGGATAGCTGTAGAATTTGTACCAAGTTTAATGGAGTATTTTGTGTGTGTGTGTGTGTGTGGTAACAGGTAATATGCCAGTATTTTTTTTTTTTTTTTGGCAAGTCAATATTAACAGAAAATTAAGGAATGGTAAGAAGGAAGCTTTCTTGCACTTGGCAATTACCATGTTGAGTGAGGTAAGAATTTAAATAAAAACCAAACAGGTAACAACAAAAATATTCTTTTTGAGTACTGATAGGATTAGTCATGATAACCCTCGCATGTCATACCTGTAATATAAGATGAAAGTTACATATTAAAATGTAATATAGTCTAACCAACTGTTCTTTAACCCAAAGGAGTAGGATTTTTTAATTTTGTTAACATCTCTGGGGGAAAAGGGGAGAATCTAAATTCAAATCCAAAGAGAATAAAATGGGAGTGCTCACAAAGGAATAGAGCCATCTAAGATGCCAAGGCGAGGAAGAGAAAGATGAATTACAGGTTTAGTCCTGCGTTTGTGCAAGTTCTGATTGAAAGCAGCCTGGAAGCAAGTATGTTTCTGGGGTTTCCCCCCTTCAATTGATAAGTTTTATCAGGCATCAAAAGACATGAAAATCTCATAGAAATGCTTGCAGTCAAGAGCATATTGATTTGGGGTAGCTCCTGAGCTCCTCATGGGAAGCACTCAAGGTAGGGATGATGATAGCAACCTGAGTGGCAAGGTACTCCTTCCGCCCCTAAAGAGCACCCATTTATCTGCCACAAGAGCACGGCAGCATAGTTTATATTATCACATGCAGCCATGAGCCACACTGTTAGACCTAATATGCAGGTTGATTGTTTCAGGATAATTTGCTGAGTGTATACCTGTGAACCTACTCGTGACTTCACTTGCCCAGTTGGACTTGGGATTTTTCCAAATGTGAACAATTAGGCCCCCCTATATGTATTTCTAGCTGTGGCTTTCCACAAACCATAAACATACAAAAATCAATTGCATTTCTATATACTGGCATGGAACACTTGGAGACTGAATAAAGTACAAAGCCAATTATAAGCATTGACAGAAAAGATGACATACTTGGGTGTAAATCTAACAATCCATGTCCAGAACTTGTATGCTGAAAACTACAAAGTGCTAATAAAGAAGACCTAAATAATTGGAGAGAGACTTAATGTGCTGGAAAATCCTATGTAGTGTGTGTGTGTGTGTGTGTGTGTGTGTGTCAAAATCACAAACCTTTTTTTGTACATACAAGATTACCCTAAAATTTATGTGGAAAGGCAAAAGGACTAGAATAAAGCCAATTTTGAAAAAAGACAAAAGTGGAAAAAAGTCTATCCAATTTCAAGGCATTTTATAGCTGCAGTAATCAAAAGTTTGGTTTTTTTTTTTTTTTTTTAAGATTCTTATTTTTTAGAGAAGGGAAGGGAGGGAGAAAGGGAGAGAAACATCAATGTGTGATTACATCTCACATGCCTTCTACTGGGGACCTGGCCTGCAACCCAGACATGTGCCCTACACTGGGAATTGAACAGGCGACTGATTCGCAGGCAGGCATTCAGTCCACTGAGTGACACCAGCTAGGGCAAAACTTGATAAAAGGATCTTGAGATGGACAGACACACAGATCAACAGAACACAGATCTCGTAAAAAGACCCACACACATACGCCCAACTGATTTTTGATAAAGTGCAAGAGCAACTGAATGGAGGAAATACAGCCTTTTCAACAAATAATTCTGGAAAATTGGGCATTATATATTAAAAAAAGAAAAGACCTCACTGATGCCTCACACCTTAACAACAATGAACTCAAAATGGATTGTGGACAAATACAGGACTGTAAAACTTTTAGGGGAAAAAAAATACAGATCTAAGACTAGGCAAGAAGTTGTTAGATTTGACACCAAAAACATGATTTGCAAAAGCATGATAAATTAGACTTTGTTGAAACTTAAATCTATTGCTCCGTGAAAGAATCTGTTAGAGGATGAAAAGCTAAGACACAAAGTGGGAGAAAATAATGGCAAACCACACCAACATGGATCAGCACTAGTATCTAGAATATATACATAAATCAAAGCTCAACAATGAAAAAGCAAGCAATCCATGGGCAAAAGACAAAGAGGCATTTCACCAAAGATAATATTTAGGTGGCAAAGGAGCACGTGGAAGATATTCAACATCCTTCACCACTGGAGAAGTGGAAATTAAAATTGCAATGAGGTATCACAAAATTCCTATCAGAATGGCCAAAGAAAAAATAGTGACACCAAATACTGGCAAGGGTGCAGAAAAAGGATCACTCATACATTGTTAGCGGGAGAGTTTCTCTGGACAGCTGTGGTAGTTGTATAGCCATCCTGGAAAACAATGTGGTAATTTCTTAAATAGCTAAATATGCAAATATCCTATGAACCTGCAATTACATTCCTGGGCATTTGAATTATTTTCACACAAATACTTGTACACAAATGTTCATAAAAGCTTTACTCAAAATCATAAAAAAACAAATAACCCACATGTCTTTCAGTAGATGAATGGTTAAACTGATATATCCATTCCATGAAATACTAGCAGTAAAAACAACACAACTACTAATACATGCCACCCTCGATGAATTTCAGAGATTACAGTAAGTGAAAATATCCAATCCTAAAAGGCAACTGTGAGTCCATTTATATAACACTCTTGGAACAACAAAATTATGAAGGTGAGAGATTCCTTGTTACCAAGGGTTCTGGAGGAGGTGGGGTGGGAGAGAAGCCAGTGCGACTGAAAGGGCAGCGGGGAATTCCCGTGGTGTGGGAAATGTGTCTCGGCTATCAACGGCAGTGAGCTGGTTGTAATGATGTACTAGTTTTGCAAGGTATTACCCTTGTGGAAATTTGGTAAAGGGTACATGGAATCTTTCTCTTCTTACAATTACATGTGAATTTAAATTATTTCAAAATACAAAGTTTAAGTAATGGCAGAGTAGCATCTGTCTAGTTCCATCCAGTCTTAGGAAATGTCTTTGGAAAGATACCTGCTCGCCAAAGAGAATGAGTTCTTGAGAGTGAGTATTTGAGGTATAGAAAAGGAGTCAATTGAGTTTGCATCCTGAGGATTTCTGGAAGTCCTGCAGACTTATTTCTTCCACTGGTTACACTACAACCAGTGCTACGTACATGGCAACTGTCATTCTTTCCATCAGCATTGCTGCCTGTAAAGGACTCTTCTCACCGAGAAATGGCAGAGTTCACCTGCCTATGAAAAGGTGGGTGCGGATGAAAACAACTGATGTTTACCTTGCTCTTCCTGCCCTTTATCACAGTTTAGGAGGGTGGAAATCATCCAACAGAGGAATGAAGTATTGAATAAAAGCAAAATTATAAATTAAATGCTCTGAAGGAGCAATTCATTTCTAAGGATGATATAAACCCTATAATGTCAAGAAAGGCTCCCCATGAAAAGTGATCTTCAGCTGAGATCTGAAAAGCTGAGCAATTTACTAATGGGAAGCATTTTCTTGAGGGAATGAACAGTATTGTGCAAAAGTACCACAGAGGGACCCAATGTAGTACATTTGTAGGCTAAGAAGAAGCCCAGTGTGGTTGCAGTGTGGAGATATACAATTTTAGAATTATTTACTACAAAAGTTTTAATCTATAGGTGAGGATGAGATTCCTAGAGATCAAGTATAGAATGAGGAAATCTACATGGAATCCAGGTTAATGTAGGCAGTTTCTACAAAGAAAGGTTAGAGGGGGCAGCCAAAGACAGAGCCAGGAATGGGAATTATAAAGGGAGGCCAAGATTTTTTGTTTGTTTTTTTAAACAAGGTGTTTTAGGAAGAAGGGAATGATAAACAATATTACAAGGTAAAGTAAGATGAAATGTGAAAATGTTCAGAAAATGTCCACTGGACTTATTTTAGGATAAGGAAGTCATTGATGAACCTGGAATATATTTTTGTTTGGTTTATTTTTTTGTTTGTTTGTTTTAAAGAGGGATATGGGAGCAAAATGAATAGGCGAAGGAGTAAAAAAAAAAATAAAGGTAAGGGTCTGGAGACAGCACAGGCAGCAGGGTTTTTTGAGATTTTTAAGGATAGAAGAGAGATACATTAGCAGTTTGCAAGGCAGGTGGGATGGGGGTGGGGTGGACACAAACATGTTTCAGTCTGTACAGAAAGGAGATCTATTAAGAAGACAGTGTGGAAAATACTGATCATTTAAGGTGCCACAAAAGATGGGATGAGAATAGATCGAAAGCAGAATTAAAAGTTCTGCTCTTAGTAACAAAGACAAGTCCTCCATTGTAACTGGAGTCAAGGAGAGGGGAACAAATTCATTATGTTTTTAGGTTTGGTAGTGACATTCAAAGAGTTCCCATCAGATGGTTTCAGTTTTCTTTCCAACTCGTAGGAAAATCATTTGCTCTATGCCCTCACCTGTAGAACTGTCAAGTAGCACCTCCCCCTCCACTTGACCGTCTTTCCCAGTTACACCTGAGGATCCCCTCACTATCTAATCTTAACTAAGTCCCCTTACATTCTTCCATACGAGACTCATCTGGACCCTTCATCATGGCCTCGACTGCCAACCATAGTGGGCTGCTTCACCGGATACACCCAGCCTTCGCAGAGCCCCTCTCCCCCACCGCACCACGCCTTCAAGGCACCAAAACTGCCCTGTGGCCTGAGGGAGTCGGTGGTCTGTCTTCAAGCCCGTCAGTCATTGTACCTGAGATGCAATACAGCATCTACTCAGAGCCTGTCTTTTTGGAACACAGGCACTCCTGTTTCCAGCTCTAAGCTTCTCAAGCCAGTGGGTGAACAAACATCCTGCCATCCCTTCCATAATTCTCTCCTGCTCTACGCACTCTCTTCCATGATCTCTAACCTAGCGGGGGAGAAAGCTCCCCAGTAAATACCAGTTAATGAAAATAAGTGCTCAGAGCACGTCAAGGAGCGTGAAGTCATTAGAATGCAGAGCCTTAAGAGGAGGACACATCTTTCTAAGAGTGATGCTACTTATGCCGTAAGCCTGAGCCCGCCCAGCGGCGGCCAGTGCAAGAAGCAGGAGTAAGCTCGGCGCGCTGGCTCTCTCCTCACGGAACGCAGTGGCCCGTGTGAGCCAAGGGAGGCTGCACCAGCGAGCAAGAAAGGCCCAGGATCTCAAGCCCAGGAAGAAGTCGGGTTGGAAGCCAGACCATGGCTGGGCGTCACGGGAGAGCCTGGCTGGGCTCCGGCCCTGGGCAGCCCGGAGCCACTTCTCTCCAGTTTCCTGTTGCCCAGCTGTGTTGCATTGGCTCAAACCACCTGCTCCAACGCCGCCCCGCTCCTCCAGCCCCGGAAGGCACCGCGGCACCTCTGATGGTTTCTGCTACGCTAAGACTGGCTGAAAATGTGGACATTCGTTCTGCCTCAGGACGGGAAGGTAAATGAGTTACAGAAAAATAATTTTAAACTTTCCACAAAATAAAAAACTATAATGTCAGGTTGGTCAGAAATACAAAAGAAAAAAGAATATCCCTTTACACAGGCAAGGACATGCAAAGAAGAAAACACTGTCTCTGTGTGTGTGTTTTTCCTTGGCTAGGTTCCCTTCAAATAAAAATGGTGTTTGGGGGAAAAAGAGAGTTTTAAGAAAAATAGAAGCTAGACAGAGTCTGGGAAGAAACAAGGTTCAGAACATTGTAAGAACTTTGAACTTCATCCTGAGGTCCTGGCAGGCCGCTGAAAGGTTTAAAGTCGGGGAGAAAAAAGGAGATGGAATGGAAGGAAGACAGATGAGGTGAGGGGAGTGTGAAATGCTTATATTTAATTTTTTATTATAAATCATTTTTCCGTGGTGAGGAGGATGCGTTGGAGGCAGGGAGGACATTGGACAGAGGGCAAAGAAACCCCAGGTTTCCGGGCTGAGCAACACAGTTGATGGTCATGTCATACCCTGAGATGGGACATGCGGGATTGGGAGCAGGGTTATAGGATAAGAAGAGACGTTGAATTCGTTTCTGACGTGTTGAGCTTTAGGGCCTTATGGGATATCAAAATGGAAATGTCTTGTGGGCAGGAGAGAAGTCTGGGGTGCAGATATGTCATTCATGTACATGAATGAGGTGACCCAGTAAGGAAATGAGTATGCGAAGAGGGAAGACTAAAGATGGTGAACCCCAGCATTTGCAAGGACTGAGAAGAAGGTACCCATAATAATACAAATAACTATAGGCAGTCTTTGTATTCAGACCATTCTTACGTGCATGAATTTTACTTACCACCCAGTCCCCCAACACCATGAATGAAAACCAGTTACTCTGGTATATTAACTGTGATTAACTGTTTCAAGTGCAAAGTTCACTGCTAGCTCTTAATACACAAATCACTGTGTAAATAAGAGATGCACATCATGATTAGTGACCAATCACATTGCTTCTTCCAAAGCCTGTAGTGATTGGTCTCTGTGCATCTTTTACTCAGTTCACACACAGGTAGCAAAGAATGTAGTTGTGCTGCCTTCCTGTCTCCCAGTGATAAACTCGTGTGATGTTTTAAGAAAATGGATGACAAAGTGTTAGTTAACAACCGCTTAAAAAAGATGGAGGTGGTTGTTGCTCTCTCAAGAGCAAAGAATAGAAGGGAACAGGTAGCTATCATGGCAACCGGACCAACATACAGGGGCTGTTGACTCTGAGGGACCACACAGCTGATTCTGAAAGTGACAAAAGATGTTGGAAGGATGCACGCAAGACCTGGGAGAAGGAACACCTTTCACCCTGTCTTTCCCCTTATAGTCTCCCAACAGTGCCTCCCACTGGCCTTTAGTTTGGGAAATGTTGTTTGCATTACAGAGCCAGTACAGGAGGCTTGGATTGGGTCCAAGAGGCAGTAGCTGTCATTACCATTTCTCCCAGGATTGTCAGAAGAAGAGGATTTTTAATGCCTCGTTTTGAAACCCCAAGTCTCCAAAGAGGCATGTCTACATGACCATCGTCATAAATCTGTTACACTTCTAAGTCATGAGATGAAGTAAACGGACACACATTGCTCAAATAATAGCCAGAGGTCAGTTACAACCACTTTTACTTGGTCAACAAAAATCAGACTCCTCCCTCCAAAGGCTATCATTGTTATTCGCTAATAGTTTATTTCATTTCTTATCCTCAAATGGCTAACCTTTGTGTGATTCCATGTCCAAGAACTTTGTTGGCATTCTATGATCTATTCTCAGGCTGTGGGCTTGCTTTTTCTTTCCTCCCTTCCTCATTTGCCTTTTTATTTCTGGTAATGAGGTATCTTGGGTGTTGATTCTTTGAGAGTATTTTTCAGTTTGCTACTCAAAGAAAAAGAGGCTGAGAAATCTGAGATTTTAATTTATTTCAACTTTGTCTGTTTCTTTCTTATGCCTCTGCTGGCCCACTGGGATGGAACAAGTCTACCCTTTTGGAGAATTTTAAGTTTATGGGCTGGAAAAGAAAACAGTGGCTTTCACTTCTTAATATATTTCTTGTTTTCTTTTACATGCATTCTTCTTTTACACATAAGCATTTGTGTTTAATAAAGATAGACACCTACAGCATTTGAGCATTTAAAAAATAAAAAATAGCCCTGGCTGGTGTGGCTCCACTGGTGTGGATTGAGTGCTGGACTGCTAACCAAAAGGTTGCTGATTTGATTCCTAGTCAGGGCACATGTCTGGGTTGCGGGCCAAGTCCCCAGTTGGCAACATGTGAGAGGCAGCCGATTGATGTGTGTCTTGCACATTGATGTTTCTTCTCCCTCTCTTTCTCCCTCCCTTCCCCCCTCTCTAAAAGTAAATGAATAAAATCTTAAAAAAAATAAAATTAAAATAAGAAATACTATTAAGACAATTCTAGGATTCTCCCTGATGCCTACTTGTACCTGGATGGAAGAGGATAATGTGAATATACATAAAAAGTTAATAAAAATTACTAGTTGAACAACCTATTGGAAATATAAATGATCAGTTTTGCTTATATTCTAATTTCCATAGCTATTTTTCTCAAATACATTTTTCATATGTTAAGAAGCTAGCTATAAAATATCAGACAGTTAAACTGATCAGTGCTTTATTTTTTCATTGCATTTTTTTTGCCTTTTACTGCTTTTTATTGCAAACTTTTAAAGGCACCTCACTTTTGATTTAAAAAAATGGTATGTTCACCCTAGAATGCTGGACCAAGCTGCAGTTTTTGAAAAATTATGCCACCATCATTTTAAGGGAAGATTGGCTTGTTATGACACACTAATGAGGTATTTATGATACATTGATTTGCTGACACCATTGGTTGAGAAATAGTAAGTGAAATTTCTAAACTATTATGTATAATATATAACACACACATAGAATGACCAAAACCAACATGTTCTATGATGTATTCATTTCTATTATCCAGCTACAGAAATAAAAAGCATATTTTAATAGAAAGAGCCTTTGGTGACCAGGGTTCTAGTACAGAGCTACTACTAATTAGCTCTGTGACCTAGGCAAAGCTATTCAACCTCTCTGGACCTCACTTTGTTTACCTGTAATAAGAGAAAATGAACTAGACCAGGAGTGACAAGCAGGATTCATCATGACCACCAACTCCAGAAAGCAGCCTGCTAAGTGCTGAGTTGAGAATTCTAAGGCTAAGTCTGGGCTTAATGAGAAGGAGTGCTATGATCGATTAGTACTGTCTGCTATGGGTGCAGGAGGTGAAGAGCAGCCCCAACTGTGCCATATATTAACTGTCTCCCTAGACTAGATTACCTCCAAGGTCACTGGGGCTATACCACGTAATTCATGTTATTCATCATTTAAATTTAAGTGTATAAACACAAAACAAACTGGAAAAACAAACCTGAGGCTTGCTGATTTAAGTACGATTTTGGAAAAATTCATTTTTTTTTCTTTTAGATATGAGTGAAAAAAGAAATTTCTGCCTGAACAATTTTATCTTTGAAAATTAAAAAAAAATTATTTATTGATTTTTAGAGAGAGAAGAAAAGATTGAGAAAGAGAAACATTAATCTGTTGCTCCACTTACTTGCGCATTCATTGGATGATTCCTTTATGTGCCCTCACCAGGGATCAAACCCACCACCTTGTGTATTGGGATGATACTCCAACCAAGTGAGCTCCCCAGCCAGGGTTCTGCCTGAACTTTTTTGAAGGAGTTTTAAAATAATGTAAATTTATCTCTTCTCACTCTTTCTTCCTTTCATGAAACATTTATGAAGTACCAACTTTAAAATTGACACAATTCTGGGTGTTGAATATTTGCTGAATTGAAATGAAATACGGGGCACAAAGACAAACAGACACGGTCTTTGCTCTTGTGGACTTCAAGGCCCAGTGGGGCAGGGCAGGCACTCCAGCAGGTAATTCTAATGCAAACCGTTAAATGCCATAATCGTCTCGTGAAGCTTAGAAAAATGAAATGACTAACTTTGCCTCAAGGAGTCGCTGCAGGTTTCACAGGAATTGCCTCTGAGCTGAGTCTTAAAGGATGAATAACAATATGTCTGGTGGAGAAAGATAGTTTAGGCATTTGTTATAAGGAATGATTCCTGGTACTTAATGTGACCAACACCATCCTTTCAAGGAGCCTGACTAGCAGTTCACCGTAGCAGGGGCTGCCCATATCACTTGAAAGGGATGTTTTTGCACAGAAAAGCGGGCCCGGTATGTGGTTTACTGCCTTGTGTTACACAGCTTGTAACAACACATGCCATGGGGCTGTGAGCCGCCTGCGTTAGCACAGGCTGCGTGGCTATATACATGGGGCACTTGTGCCTCTCTTCACTGGAGAGATTTACTGTCCTGATGCGCCTGAAGTCTGTTTGCACGTTCCCTTAATCAACTCTTGATGAAATTCTGAACTTACCAGCCTCTTTCTTTGGTCTTTGGGCCCCAGGACATTTTACTAACAATTGGCAAGCCAGCCAAGAGACAGAGGAGAGGGAAAGGGAAACGGAGTTTCTCTGGGAGAAATCCTGAGCTGGCCCTGGAC
The DNA here is from genome assembly GCF_021234165.1 of Pteronotus mesoamericanus. Taxonomy (NCBI): domain Eukaryota; kingdom Metazoa; phylum Chordata; class Mammalia; order Chiroptera; family Mormoopidae; genus Pteronotus; species Pteronotus mesoamericanus. The sequence continues at coordinate 33,245,486 of NW_026555285.1, read as the reverse complement.
CTCCATGTGGGGAGGGGTGGCCCATGTGTTAGATGCTGTGGCACACTGTGTGACACCTGAGACCCCAGGAAACCCCAGATGGGCTGGAGCATTTGTTTGCTCAGTGCTGTCTTGTCCGCTGAGGTAGGGAAGTGTGTGAATGGCCGCCACCGTGGGCTGGCTGCTAACGTGGGCTGGCCCCATTTATGGGTAGTTTTTTGGCCACTGACACCCTTTTAAAGGCTGAGGTGAAAGCTAAGAAGCGAGCTGGGGAACTCCAGGAGGGAAAGGATTTATACTTACGCACTTCCCTCTTGGCTACTGACTTGGCTAAAGAAGCTTGAGAAATAAGATACCAAAACATATGCCTTATCTTGCTGCTTTATAAAATTGGGAGGAAAAAAAATTCAGGCACAGGATATGGGCAATAGTCATGAAGCTGAAATGAATGCAAAAACCTGGAACCCATGGGAGAAAATAAACAACGAGAATGTAGAAATAGAGGTTGTAGAAGACTCGCCCTTGCCTTAGGATGAAATTATGACACCTGGCCATTAATGCAGCCAAAAGCTAAGACACAATAAATGCAGGTTGGCTAACAGGGGTGAGGGAGGGGGTGGGTAGGGTGGGGAGGGAGGTGGGGTTGGTTGGACAAACAAGCATCAGAGGAAAGCTTATATGGACCCAGGAGGATCAAGCTGACTGTGTATCGCAGGTAAAGACTTTGTTTTTAATATGTGTCTCCATCGCCCCTCCAAAAAGAAAAAAAAAAATGCTCTGTAGAGTAGACCCTGATGGTTTCTGTGGAAGAGTGGGGAAATTCTCAGGCTAGGAATCTTCTTGGAAGGAAGAGATCCAGGTCTCAACTCCTTCTCCCTGTTTGCTATTAAAATCTGTTTCCCTGACATAGACTTCAATGTAGTTCAGAGCTTTTGGTTGCTGATGTTTTGAATTGTGATGGCATGCCTGGTAGATAGAGTTAGCAAATGGGTTTCATTCTTGCACTGCATGTCGCCATTTTGGCTGTACGATGAGCCTTATTGGCACGATGATTGGCTAGTAGTGTTGTCCAGTCCCTGAACTGTGTGACACTATGGGGCTGAACAATGAGGTCTCTCCATTTACCTACTGAAAAAGCACATTTATAGACTAAAAGTGCACGAGGCTTTTTGTTGTTCTAAAAGGATAAAATCAGATGTGTTAGAGAAATAAAAACCTGGTTCATGTTGTGCTTAGGCTTTTGGACAGACGCGAGCAGAGCAAGGACAGTGGGCCAGGTGCAGAAGGTCCCCAGGGTGGAAAGCCCCAGGGGCCTGGGGACAGGCAGAACTGGGAAAGCAAGGACCCCTCCCTCAGGACGACCTTTCCTCCCCTCGCAGAATGCAGGTCCTGCGGTGTGGACCCTCCCCTGACCTTTGCTCTCCTGGCTTGTTCCTAGTCATGTGGGTTAGATCCCTTCTCAAGGGGGAACAAACAGGGGACTGGAAAATAGCCCTTAAGCATTACAACCCCAGGACAAGGTGGTTCAGATACATTCTGATACAGATGCATCAGACACATCTAGGCCTAAGTTACGTTTTGGCTGCAGGCCCAGAAAAGCGGCAAAATCGGACAAGTGATGCCACAGCTGACCTCAGGACCAGCTGCATTAACTAATGACCCCCTGTCCTGGCTCCGACCAATGAGTGGAGACCACGACCCTGAAAGGACATGCCCGGAAAGCTGATGAATATTCTATTGAGATCCCCCCTGGAACCTCCCCCCAAATCCCTGCCTTGAAAAGCCTGTAGAACTGAGGACCAGCTTGCCCTTCTGGGAGCATGTCCTCGCCATTTCTCTCCCCCCACCCCTCAGGCACATTTTCCTTGTCTCTCTCTTTTTCCTAAGCTCCAAGGGCCCTTCTTTGGCCCCTCTAGCTTGTTTTCTGAGCCCATTTCTTCTACAACTCACTTCTATCTCTGTGACTTTCTAAGTAAATTTCCTCTTAACGTGTGACTCTGGGCTCTGAATTCTTTTCTAGCCAGAACTTGAGGACTGAGGTTGCTGAATCAGTATCTGGTCTGACTCCACCAATCTAACACCGGTGCTCTTTTCGCTGCCTCCAACAATGTTCTGAATAATGGAGAATGGGTCCTGTGTCTGCCACATAGAATAGGAATTCGTGGACAGATATATCTAGCTTTAGCCGAGAGCACATTTTTTGGGAAGCTACTCAATGAACTGATAATTCTCTAGTACATTTAATAAACTCCTTGGGCAGATGGAATCAGAGTTGGCAGCCATGACTACCACACCTTTCTTTCCACAGGCAGGCATGTAAGACATTGGCAGGGCTAGGAGAACTCAATATTCAGGTTACAGTTTGGGCGCATTATTTCCTGGCTGAGAATTGTATGTGTGATGTGTGTATTGATTTTTTGTTACTTACTCTTCCTTCCTTCCTTCCTTCCTTCTTTCCTTCCTTCCTTCCTTCCTTCCTTCCTTCCTTCCTTCCTTCCTTCCTTCCTTCCTTCCTTCCTTCCTTCCTTCCTTCCTCACGTCTCATCCTCCTCCTCCTTTTTTGGAAACTAAAACAAAATTTAACAGGGCATTTTGAGGTTTTTTTAATATATAAAAAGTACTTTGTTCCACTTTAGAAAACTATTAGGCAGAATCTACTAAAGCTATAAATGCATATTAAAATATATGTGTATATCCAATGACACAACAGTCCCACTTCTAGGTACATACTCCATGGAAATGAAAATATATGCACCAGAGTTCATGTACAAGAATATTCATAGCAGCAAACCAAGTATTCATCGATGGTAGAATATCTTATACCTACAGTGGAATATACAATGAAAAAGGAAAAACTACTGTTATGTAATACAAGTAAATATCACAAACCGAGTATTGAGTTAGGAAGTCAGATACTCTCACATCCCTCAAAAGAAGTCATACCATGAAGAGCAGATTTTGTATGATTCAGTTTGTATGAATTTAAAAAATGGGCAAAATCAAACTGCTAAAGGAATTCCCCAAAATGGTTATGTTTGAAGGGTTAATGGCTGAGAAGGGGCATATCAGGAGCTTCTAAAGTGTTGGGAATGGTCCATTTCTTGATTTGGATGGTGGGTACTTTGCAAAATATCTTTAATATATGTATTTCTGATATGCACTTTTCAGCACATGTATTTTTACCTCTACAAAAATTTAGAAAGGGGTTTGCTTAGTAGCAAACATTTTATCTATAATATTATTATAGTCTTATGAAGATAGGTTTGTTTCTCATTAGCATATTAGGGTAGAGTCTTTGCACAGGAATTGATATTTTTATTTTAAATGCATCTATGTATCAATTAATATTTTCTGAATTTTATGACATGTTCTACAAGAGTTAATCTTGTGATGAATTTTAAGAGATGGGCTAGGTAACAAATTATGTCAAGGTTTATTATAAAGAACAAAAATTTTTATTAGTTTATAGCATCAATTGACTGGGACAAATTACATTTTAACATTTATGTATTTCCTTGCATGTGAGTATTCTCTTTGTTACCATCTTTCCTTTCTGCATCTCTTCATATTGTATGGTATTGCTTGGTATCCTCTTTTTTTATAAAAAGATTTTATTTATTTATTTTTAGAGAGAGGGAAAGGGAGGGAGAAAAAGTGGGAGAGGAACATCAGTGTGTGGTTGCTTCTCACACGCCCCCTACTGGGGACCTAGCCTGCAACCCAGGCATGTGCCCTGACTGGGAATCAAACCAGAGACCCTTTGGTTTGCAGGCTGACACTCAATCAATCCACTGAGCCATCACAGCCAGGGCTATAAAAAGATTTTACGTTTACATTCTCCTTTTATGTGTATGTATTTATCCATAAAGCACATGCGTGGGACTTTTCTATCTTTTTGTCTGAAATCATCGATGTCTTCCCAGAAGGATGTATGTGTGTATAGTGATAACAGAGAAATTGAAAGTCAAATGTTGAAAGGTACTGAGCAAAATAGTTCATTCATATCCTTGTTTTCAGACAGGACTCTACCGTATGAAAAACTTAATGCTGTAAAACATTGTATTAAGAACTTGTAGCGACAATAAAAATCTAAGACCCAGGTGAAGCAAGCTAGATAACAAGCCCTACTGTTCTTCAGCCCTCTTGGCTTGATGCAATCATAGCCTGGTAGCGTCCTTGGGGACAGAGCCCAGACAGCCTACACACTTGTGGAAATGGCCCCTGAGTCCCCTGGGGGCTGTGACTGTGCTCCCGAGTACAGGAGCTGCCACCGCGAACCTGCACCTCTTGGCAGACATACATTTGAAGGTGAACTGACTGAGCCAGCTTCGCAGAGGTGGCCTTTTCCTCCCAGGAGATGGGAGCCCTTTCAGAAGAAAGACGCGATGTCTTGGATTTCTAGCCGTTGCGCTTCGTTTACAAGTTCTTAAACTTTGCTTCAGTCCTAAGGCCTGTGGTCTAAGAACATAGCCTTCCAATCTTATCTATTTTTCAATGTAGGATAAACATGTTGGGTTTAGTTACATTATGAATGCCGATAATATTCATTTGGTACAATTTATATGCTTCTGTTATCTTTTTATTTTTGACAGTTTAGGCTGGGGCATAAAGCATAATTATAGGCTTGGCATCCTCCCTCAGAAGTTTTAAATCAGTTCATGAGGCTTTCGGCGCCACTCCTGTCATTTATCCATCAGCATCCGGTCCATTTAATCCCGGCCTCCCAGCCCAGCAGCCCTGGCCCCTGTTGTGAGTGATTGGCCCGCTCCAGCGCTCCCAGCTTCTCCTGTCACATCGCATTTGCATAAAAGAGGACAGATAACCAAATTTGAGCACACAAATGAAAATGCTAAGCGCTAAACCTGTCACAGTTGTTGTTCAACTAATTGTGAAAAATTTGATTTGCTCGCCTTTCACTGTTTGTCATGTGGACCCCCTTCTCAAACGTGCCTCGGCTTCTGCCTCTGTGTATGTAGCTTTTAAACTCCGGAGCACAAGCTGCCCACCCTGGGGATTACTTACCTCTCCTACCAGCTTTTAATGTGGGCTCATCTTCTTGACTAAATTAGGCCACCATGGCAAACAAACACATAATTAAAAACCCAGGAAAGACAACTGCAGTTGCACTTCTTAAATTGATTTTTACAATGCTGGTGTATGCTGCTGTGTGCTCTTCCATTTGGTAAATTTAGTTTTTTTATATAACCTCTTTGGTAGGAAAAAATTAAGGATGGGAGTAGGAGCGAGTTTTATATGTTATTTTAAAATCTATGTGTTGTTTTGCTTCTTACTTCCTGTTCCTCAAATGATAAAAATTGTATAGTGGGTCTTAAAAAGCACATTTCTACTTCCCAATACTTTACCTGACATACCAGTATACATTTTTAATCAAGGTTTCAAATGAATCCATTTGAAATAGTATTAGAAACAATGGATAACACTCCTTTGCTTGCAACATTCAATCTCATGGATTCTGTTTAAATGGTATATAATATGGGTGTTTTGAAAATCTGTATGTATACTACATACAGTCTGGTTCAATATTTGTTATAAAGAGGCTTTAACTATTGTAGATTGGTAATTTCTTGATGCCCATTAAAACAATGCAGAAGGTATGCGTATAAAGTCAAAAAAACGTGTTTTCCAGGAGTCACACATGCAAATATTTCTTTTGTTTATAATAATGCCTCTGGTTGCTTTACTGCATTAATTTGTCCCCAGTATTTTAGGTATGTAATGTTCAAGCAACAAGGAAGGTGACATTAACTAAAATTGAAAGCTTTACAGGTTGAATACAGCATAAATGATCTTGGAGATTCTGACGGTTATATTCTTGAAATAGTGTTGAAATGAAATGTGACATTACAGCAACAGTGGTTTGTGAAAGTTGGATGTCACATCATTTATTGCAGTATCTTTTGGGATTTATTTTTATTAGATTGTATGATATGGATTAATTAAAGGAATAGTTGAACATGTATACAGTTTTATATAGTAATAGCTTAAGAAAAATCTCTTTGCCACAACCTGCTAAACTACTGAGGGATTAAATATAATTTGAAAAATTGGGTGTGCACTAATCTCTTTACAATGTATAATCCCATTTTAGTTCAAAGAAGTTAGATTAGGATATGAAATGTTTACCACTTTAAAAACAACACGTTTAAGAGTTGACCTTTTTTTTTTTTTTGACAGAGATAGGGGAATAATTTTATTCCTACTATATTTTGTTTATATCTGACTATTTTTATGTTATTACAATTTTTTATTTTGTGAATGAAAGTCCGTATGAGCCTGCATATATAAATTTCAAATAGATGTGGCTAGTTACATAGGAACAATATCGATGATGAGATATTTTAATGTCTTTAAACCAAAAATATGGAAAGAATCACAAAAATTGATTTAACACTTCAGGAAGGATTGAATGAAACCATTATCAGAAAAATCTCTTATTACAATTATCACAGGGCCTATGAGGAGTAGGAAAAAAATAAATTAATAATGTTTTTCATTCTTCTTCAGTAATATCCCTTATTCTTTACTCAGATACGCTATTTCATTTTTGCATTGGCTTGATTATGGATCTTGTAATTATGGAGCCACCATTGACACTGGTTAATAGTTTGGGCTGTAGAGCCAGGCTAAGTGGTTGGAATCCTGTCTCATGCTCTCAGGAGCTGTGTGACCTTGGGTGTAACTCGTTAATGTCAGATTTCTCTTCTACATAACGGAGAAGATGGGAACACCTTCCTCATAGGATAGTTATTAGAGTAAGAGAATTACTATGCATGACGCTTTAGATCCAAAGTCAGCACAGAGCGAGTGCTCAAAAATAGTAGCTATTATAGTACATACAAGATTAATGCTTTAGTTTTTTGCCTTTGACCTGTTTTAATACTTTATTAAGGTCTCTAAACAATCACTTCACATTTTAATGGGTTTCTATGATATTCCATACTTGACCCAATATTTTTCCAACTATTGGATATTTCTATTATTACCAGTAGTTTTTTTTTTTTAATTTATAAATAAACAGTTACCTGTATCTCTGTTCATTCAGGACTGTCTCCCTCCTGCTCCCACCTTTGTATTATTTCACTGAGCTAAGTTTCCAAGGTGAGATTTCTGTTTCATAAGGCATAAACATTTTATGGGTATTGAACTGTATTGCAAAATCATCATCCACAAAGTCTGAGCCATTTTGCAATGTCAACTGCAGTCTCTGCCCTCACCATGTTGGTCTTGCTGGCATTTCCTGCCTTTGCTAGTTCGTCACGTCAAAGTCTCACCCTAGGCAGAGGCCTCTCTAGATGAATGCCAGGCCTTTGCTAGCAGTTCTGGGCCTGACACCTCTTCTTCATTTCAATTAAAATAGCCACATCCTAGGCGGTTCTCCTCAATCAGTTAACTTCTGGCATGGTTAGAATTATTTTTCTGTGGCTTTTTTTTTGAACAAAGTTAAAAGTTTTTCACAGTTAAAAATAAACTACTGAACCAGTTGTTACCCACTTAGTTATCCACTATTTCTATTTTATTCTGTAGGAGGCTGTGCTGCCCAGTCCCATGAATGTAAGGCTTCGAGTCAGACAGATCCTGGTTTGAATCCTGACACTATCGTTTCCCATGTTGTGTAACCTCAGGTAAATCCTGCAAACCTCAATTCCTTGTTTAGGGTAAGAACAAACATTACTAACCTCGTATGGTTACTGTGACATAAGGCATGTGAAATACTGGCTGGCAGTAATAAGGTAGTCAATAATTATTAATTTACTCTTTCAATCCCTGCTATATTCCAGCTCTTGCTATTTTCTCAAAATATTTCCTGCAAATATTTTCCTATTCTATTTCCAAATTATTGTAAACGCTGAGATTATTTTTTCCTCTCTGCTGAATTTTTATATTCTTTTTTTTGAAGTTATCTCTATTCATTTATCCATATTGGACCTACCTGCTTCAATAAGTACTTTTTATTTGGAATGTGAAGAGCTCTCAAATGGATTCTTTTTTTTTTTTAAGTTTTTAATGAAAGTTGTATATTAGATTACTTTTTTCCTGCATCTTTCCAATTGTTTCTTTCTTGTATTTGCTCTTTTCCTTTCCTATTTGGTGAAATTGGGCTAAATATTCAAAGATATTTTTGGTCTTTGTCCAGCTTCCGAGATAAGCGCCTTGCTGGGGTGAATGCGCACAGGCACAGTTGTACCCTTAGCTTTCTCCTGCTGCGCTCATTCAGTGTAGATGGCATATTTCTTCCTGTGAACCTGGACTACTTTGCCAGTTTGCTGCCCTTTGTGTATCCTTGCACAACCTGAACTTCATCATCTTTTCAAATGGGCATGGATCGAACCTGGTACTTCTATCTCAGCTCCTTGGAAAGGGGAGAAGACACAGTCTTCCTGCGAAAGGCGGAAGGTGCATTGAAATGCCTTTTATGGTCCTTGGTCTGGTCAGAAGTCACAGAGGGCTTGAACTTCACTTGGACCGCTGCTGGTTCAGGGATGGCCATAAAAGGGGACAGTCCAGACAGATGCAAATAGAAATATTAAATAGAAATATTTTTTTCTTAAATATTAACTTACTTTGGGATAAAATGCTGAAGGAATTCATGAATGAATACAAGCATAAACATTTTCTTCCCCACTAACGAAAACCATCTTGGTCCCCGAGTAGCTCTAAGACACCCTCTTCATGCTGGTGGGGCTTCGTGCTCAACAACTTTTGGACTAGTTATGTTTACAAAGTGCTTTTTGCTCATCTTGCCCTATTGATGTTTTTAATTGTATAAAAACATTTTCCTGACCTTAGGAAACATGCAAATGAGTTGGAAAAATAAACACAACATATATGTGTTATTATTATTATTTTTAAATCACATATAAGGATTATGAAATAAACAATGCCACCAGCACGGCATGGCATAGACGTGGGTTTTTCATACTCAAGCGATAAGGCAACTAAAGAGTGTATGTGGTCCCTAAATGTATTAAAATTTAGTTTAAACAATAGCAACAACCACACCATGTTGACCAAACAAACTACAGCTAAGTGGCGTTTTGTGGGATGCTGCTTTCTGATTATTTGTATACAAATTATGTTGCATTTGCAGAGCCAACCCTGGTTCGAAAGAGTTTATGAAGGCATTTCTTTCAGGTTGTAAATGAGAAGTGGGGTTTGAAGACAGGAGGCCAAGTGCTAGGGAGAAGAGATGAATGGGGGAAAGGCAGAGAAAGAAAGTAGATGATCTCTCCTTAGATTAGTGAGTGCTTTTGATTTTGTCTGGTAGAAAATTGATGCTTAAGACAAAAGTTCCAATCAAGAAGAGGAGTTGGCATTTATTACTATACTCAGTGGCAAGTTGTAGAAGGGTCCTCTTCCCCTACCTCTGGAGATTAACCTAAGAGAGGCAATGTTTTAAGATGATTATGCAGGCTGCGTGCTTACATTGGGGAACAGAAAAACCTGGAGAAAGAGAGATGAGTTAAAAGATGGTTTGGATGGTCCAGGTGTGAGGTACTAAGTATAGTGTGGTAAAAAGTAGAAAGGGAGGAGTATAGAAAACAAAGATTTCATAAAAGGAATTAATGGGCCTTAAGACCAGGTAAAATTGGATGTCAAAAAAGATGAAGAAATCAGAGTTCATTCACATCTCAAACTTGGGCAGAATATTAACTAAGATAGTGCAAGAGAGATTGTTGGCTTTGGGGGGGATATTCTGAGTGTGTTTCTAGATCTGTGAGGTGTGGATGAAGCTGGAGTGATTGAGGCTGCGGGTGCAGATTTGGTGATCAAATGTGGAAATTAATAGAAGGAAAATAATGAACAGGACTTGGGATATAATTTGTATCAGTAGCTTGACAGTGAAAGAAAAAAGTAAACTAGGGAGATAAATGAGTAGAGCAAGTAGAAGTACAAAAATTTTTATTTTATGAAAAAACAGAGAATTTGGAAGGAATCTATAAAATGGGGACACTTCTTTGCCATGGGGAAGTGATTTTCTGTAGGTTGTTCCTCTGTCTAAAACAAGTAACACAATCCAATGGATTAAAGCCCAGATCCCACATTGTATTGGATCTGAGCATTACATTCCTTTCTTAACTGCTCAGGAGGCAGCAAAGGAAGGGAACTAACTCCTGTTCTTCTAGCATGAAATAAGGTCAGAGTTTTGAGTGGGAAAAGAAGCTATCATAAATCCCTGAAATTGTGGGTGAATTAAAAATGTTTCAGTAGGATTTTTCTTTCATGATCTTTAATGTCTGCTTTGGAATTTTGTTAAGTGTTTTCTCGGATTCGTAATGTAATAACAGCTTTTTGTTAAGAGCTTGGAGAATTTATAATGGGCAGCCCCAGTCCCGGATGAGTGATGATTAGGACCATTCACAACCCTGGCAAGCATTAGCTCTTCAGTGTCTGGTTCTCCTTCATCTTCCGGCAGGTGGGTGGGCCTTTCCCCACCTGCTGCCCTGAGGATGGGTATGCTGTGCAATTTTCTTTGGCCAAGGCTTGGAGGGGAAGAATGTTAGAATGACTGAGTCTCCAGACTGCTCGCCCCTCCCACTGCAATGAAAGACGTTCCTATTGATATGGAGATGCCCTGAGACTCCAGCACGTGGGGATGAGCTGCCCTGGGGGGTTATCGCCAGGGAGGAGAGTGAGAGAAAAGCTTTTGTTGGCCTTTTTTTTTTTTTTTTTTAAGCCACAGCATAATCTAGTTTATCTTGGTTAATGAAACAACTGAATAGAAAAATTAAAATATAAACAAAAGCAGTAATAGGATGCCTAAAGTCTCTCTTCAGTTACCTGAAGCATTTACAGTTATTCAAAGTTTGAACCCTTATACTCAGACAGTAGAGTTTTATAATAACGGTCATCAAGTGTACAAAGGACTGTAGTAACAGCTTACACGTAACGAGTTCTTGCTCTGCGTCAGGGCCTCCTAACCCCATCCAAGCTCTGTGCATTCTCTCCGTTAGCCCTTCTGACACCTCCAAGAGGAGACTGCTATTAATGGGGACACTAAGAACAGAGAGGTTAGTAACCCATGTACCTTTAATTTTAGATTCTGGATGCTTAACCACTACAAATGGCTTCCTGATGTGTCCAAGAAAGGTGAGCCGTGAGTGACACTCGGAGCCTGGGATTTTTGATTTATAAAAGTGGCTTTTTCTTTTATTATAATCATATGTCTCCAACCTTCAAATTTCACACACTTTCTGCTGCTACCAATTAATAAATCTCCTAAGACAAGATACAGATTATTTTGAAGAATGACAGTTTGCAAAGATAAGAATCCCCAATTAGCCTATGGTGGGAATTAGGCAAAGCCTGGCCAAGTGATTTACAGTCACACCTTGAGAAGTAATTTAACTGATCCGTTGATTCTATCCATAAAGAGATGGAAAACAAATGCCACAGGTAAGTGGTGTACAGATCTCTTGATTTATTTGCCATGTCTATGTGCAAAGAACAGTAGAAGATGTTATGAGGATTCAGATATGAATAAATACAATACCTTAAGGAACTCACAATCTAGGGATTATGTGACACCAAAATAATAACAATCACAACGCCTCATATTTCTGAGCATGAAAAATGTGCCAGGGTACTAAAAGCCATTGAACTGAGAACTAAAAATATGGGCCAGGAATTTCACATATGTTTCTTATTTAATCTTTAAATTAATCTGATGTAATAGTTTTCTACCTTATAAAATATGAGGCTCAGAGAGGTCAGCTAAATTACCTTGTAACGGTGAGGAATTGTAACCCACTCCGCCATTCTTTTGACATTGTTTCTGTAAATGCTGACTCTGACTAATATGTAGCCTGTAGATAAAGCGCATGTTTGTGTAAGAATTCTCGGAAATAACTTCAGAAGATATAGACTCCGACCTTCAATCATCCCCACTCTGGGAGATTTGATGAACTTCAACCATAAAACCATGATGACCTAAAACCAGGAAGACACACACTGGATCATTGCTTGACCAGTTGCGAGGTCCTTACTGAATGCACTGTGCTGGTCTGCACCTAGAGAACATTTCAACTCCTCCCCTTGATCTCTGTTCTGCTTTCCCTCTCCCTCCTTATGTGATGTGAGGAGTTAAACCTCTGCCGGATGTGAGATGTTAAGATGGGCTTTGGGACAAGGGTGTCCCACCTTCTCAGGTGGCCAGTACTTGAATAAACCATTTCCTTCTCACCGGTACCATTCTCATGAGATTGGCTCGTGGTGGCAGGCAGCTGGATCTGCGTTTGGTAACAACCTGAGGACTCATGGTAGGTAGTGGAGCTGGGATTGAAATGTAATTTTGTTGGACGTCAAGGCCTATGCCTTTCTTTCCTTTACTAGTATTTCTTTTTTAAAAAGAAATTGTTAGAGTTTACTTATTTATGTTAGGAAGGGAGGAAGGAAGGGAGAAAGAGAGGGAGGGAAGTATCAACGTGTGGTTGCCTCTCACACGCCCCCTGTTGGGGATCTGGCCCCACAACCCAGGCATGTGGCCTTACCAGGAATCGAACCGACAACCCTTTCATTCACAGGCCAGCGCTCAATTTACCGAGCCACAGCAACTAGGACTTAAGTAGTATTTCTAAAAAGGCATTGCATTTATACTAGTGGCACATCAAAGATTTAATGGGGCACATTCTTTGAAGAGTCATGGTTTTTACAGTTATCTTTTCCTATTGGGAAGTGATACTGGTTTTCTACTCACAACAATGATAGTATAGTTTTATTTTCAAACTAAAAGTTCTAGGTAGATAAAATGAAATTAATTGAAATAAAAATAGTATTTAGGTATGTAAAAAATTGTGAAGATAACAAGAGTGCTTAAGTGTGAAAAGTGTCCTGCACTTGGCGGCAGGCGGGCAACGAGTGAGGAGAGGCGATGCAAAAGACCCCTGAATCCAGGAGCATGAGAAAAGTGGTTTCAGAAAATGGGTCATTTATGCATGGCTCACATTATATATCCAAAGTGACTGAGGGGAACAGTGGTGGGGGGCGGCGTCTCTGTTCCACCTAGTCACTCAGGAACCTAAGCTGACAGAGATCCCACTGTTTTATGTCACTCAGTGGGAAGCTGGAGGATTAAGCAGAGACCAGATCCGTGAAAGGTTAAAGAGTTTGGACCTTATCCTGAGGGCAAGAGGGATTAGTGCTTTTAAAGCCTTTTGTTCTATTCAGTGCAAGCACAGTATCACGGCCAAAGAAGACAACACAATGTGTTGCCTGGGGACCTATCACTAAGATTTTTTGAGATTCAAACCTAATATATGAAAATCCAGGCTTATACTGCAAATAAACATGGGGATTGTTCAAATAGAAACAGGGTTCTTTGCTTAAATAAAGGATTAATTGCAGGGTGCTCTTTAAGAATAAATATCATTTAGTATGGGCCATTTCAAATGATAATTTATTTAATTCTGTGTAAACCAACTTTTCAGAAGCTCTTCTGTGATGTGGAATTTCACCTTGTTCCCAATGAAGGTAACAATGTAACTATTTAAAATGTGAATATTATATCCTCTAACATAACAGCAGAATAGAATTTTCCCCTCCACGTGAATGTAATGAAAGCAAGTGTAATTTAGATTCTAAGCATCATAACAAACAGAATTTTGAGAGGAAGGGATATTTCTTTAGTGACTGTCTAGCTTCCAAATGCCTGGTTCACGTTTCTGTCACAGCCTTTCCTGCTTGCCTGGCTGTCTTCTCCACTGGCTCCTTCAGGGCACTTGCTTTGTCTTCCCAGCACCTGACACAGGTCCCAGCTCCAAGTAGGTGCTCAATAAATATTTGCTGAGTGAGTAAATAAACACCTCCTTTCATTTTTCAAATCAGATTCGAACGCAGAAGGCTTTCCCAGTCAGTTTCACCTGTGCCAGCCGTGACTTTCTTTTTAATTTATCAGCCTTTACCTTTCTTCCCATTGCATCCTTGCTAGGGATAACAGCTAAATCTTTAATCCAAGATAAATAAGAAATACACTTCAAAAGAGCCAGCGCTTTGTTAAATTGTTGATTCCTGTGACTGAGTGAGAAAAATGAGTGTATCTATGTAGTCAAGAAATAAATTCTAGGCAACCTGAGCGTAGTTGTCTAGTTTTGAAACATTAAGGCCGATTTATCAGCCATTACACTCTCCTTAAGTACTAATCAGGTTTCTGTTTCCCCTCCAAGCCAAGGAACAGAGGGAAAACTCTGATTGCAGGGGAACACTAACACCATCTCTTATGTGCTTGTGAAATGCTTGTGCCTTTAATTTCTATGAAGAGCATATGCTGATCGTGTTCGAATGTCATTTTCACAAAGGCCATACATCTCAAGCAGGACAGTCAAGTCACTGAGACATGATTTGCAAAAAATCAAGTTCTTGCTTTATCACCTCCCACTTTCCAAGCATGTCCCCACCGGCCGCCCCTGCCACTGGCAAATTTCTAACAACGCCTCCTTCTGTCCCGAAGTAGACATACTGCTGCGGACTCCAAATTCTGTGCCACTTGTGCCTTTGAGAGCCCTGGCTCCCAGATGATCTCCATTTCGTCTTTCAAGCTTAAGCATCATTTGTTATCCTTGAAATTTATGTGACAAGCCAGAGTTACGGCCATGGAGGCATTTGCTTCTGAGAGCGCCAAACTTACAAAGAACAGAGGTAGAAAGCAGATGCTCTCAGGGCTCAGATTAGCACTTGAGCTCAGCAATAAAGGACCTGCCAGTAATTAAACCTACTCAGAATAATGAAATGATTGTACATAGTACTGAGGGAGGCCCGCCATCCAAGACCCGCCATAGCTAAAGGAAAGGAGGACCTGAGCTGAAAGGATGAAGCATTGACCTGCCAGATGTTTTCTTCTAATGCTCGTGAAACATGATACTGTTCAGAGGCCTTAAATCTGCATCTTTGTTTAGAAGAAATACAATGCTGGGCTCACAATATATTTATACTTTATGTTTCAGAGCTTCTGGGTCTAGGGACCAAAATATTTGGAGTTCTTTTTTAATCAGAAAGGCAATATGGAAACTAGATCGAATTTCTTAGGGGTGGGGACAGGGATGGGGACCAGCCATTGTCTACAGGCAGGCAGGGTGAGTCTCCCCCTTGCTCACATTATTGTAGTTTCAGTTCAGAAAGCAACACTTAAAGCTATTTGGATGGAGGGGAGTGAATAGGGATGAAGAGACCAATTAACCAATTTTTCTTGGCCTTTTCTCACACATAGACACATTCTGTACACCACCCCAGTTTTGATGTATTATTTTAATTAATCCCAGTCTTTTGATTCCTGCGGAAAGAAGGTTAGCAAATGTAACAATGCTCGGGAGTTTCTTTATCGTAAAAGACACATAATTTCAAGCATTTAATAAGGTAGATTTATTCTGGGTAGTTTAGCTTGCACATTCACTCAAACAGCCCTCCCCAAAGACAACATTAAAAATGTGATTAGTTAGCTGCCATCAATAACACAAAATAGGAAAATGCTCTCTGAAGGGACAGCTTTGTGGAGGGCACTGCACAGTGTGTAGTAAAAATATATGGCCTAATAAGTTTACATTTGCAGGCTCATTTGTTAAAACTCTTGAATTTCTAATTTGTGTCGGAAAGATAAATGGATGGAGCCAGAGTAAAGTGTGAGATTAATACTGATGGATGGGGATTCAGTTTTCTACTAGCCTCTTGCTTCCTCACAACCCAGTAGGCAGTTTATAGGAAAACCAAATGTAAATAAAAAGAAAAACATTATTGACTCTGGTTGAGACCAATTACCAGTGATTTTGTTCCTTTCAACCCTACAGTGAAGGAAATCTCTGTATAATTTAATTATTACACTTCAGTAATCAAAAGTCCTACAATTTATAACTTGATGTTTCTAGGATTGGCCCCCAGAAGATCTACAATGTACGGAGCATTAGGGATTGTCTTTCTCATTGCATCTCACAAAATATTTCCTCGGTCAGGTTGCCCTAAAAAAAAAATTCTGGTACAACATGGAAAAAAGATGTGGGTTCTGAGGAAAAGAGAGAAATAATGGGTATTGCACGTTCGAAGATTGCAGAAAACAATATGTGATTTGTAGCAAAAGAAATTGGTAGCAGAAGGTAAATATAATGCCTCTTTTGGCCGGTTCGAACCCCCTTCCCCAGGGCATGACACCCAAGGCCTTCAGCAGCCCCCTGGCATGGGTTTTCCTAATGCATCAGGAGGTTCCTGCTTCTCTGTCACTGATGGCCATCAGATCAGAAATGGCAGCAATGGTCAATGGCAGAGAGAAAGGGAAGTAATGCCCCAAACACCTTGTTTGACAGAAGTTGC
Source organism: Pteronotus mesoamericanus (assembly GCF_021234165.1). Taxonomy (NCBI): domain Eukaryota; kingdom Metazoa; phylum Chordata; class Mammalia; order Chiroptera; family Mormoopidae; genus Pteronotus; species Pteronotus mesoamericanus. The sequence goes on along the minus strand of NW_026555285.1, from coordinate 33,229,196 downwards.
TCTGAAAATACGCATTGATGCTCTGCACATTTGAAAATTCTGGCTTGTTTGACTGAAGCTAGACATAGTTCTAATTATGAAACATGCTTTAAATTTTGTGCCCGTTTATTGTAAGGCTTGCTTGAAGGGGTGGAAATCAGCAAGTTAAATTTCCTTCCCCTCCCCTGCATTCCACCTGTCTTCTCTGCCTCCCTCCTTTCTCGTCTCTTAGTTCCTCCGGATCAGAGGGCCATTGCACACCTGAAAGCAGTCTTGGGGGACCCCTCCTCCCCGCGGCCTGAGTTCTTCCCTGTGCCCACGGGTCTCAGCAAGCACGGGGCGGTGTGGTGCCGAGGAAGGAGCTTTGGCCAAGGAAGCAGAAAAACCTGGGAGGCGGCTCTGGCTCCACTGCTTAAAAGCCACCGATGGGCGAGTCACTTACTTTCTCAAGGTCTACTCTCTGGTCTCCAGAAGAGGGATAGTAGTTAGCATAAGGGCTGTGCATGGGATAAATATATAACGGTGCTTTAGAAAGTAGTTCAATATTCTATCTTTAATTAGGCTGAAAAATAACCTTAAAATGTTTAAAATTGTAAAGGGGGATTAAAAAAATCAATGCAGAGTAATTGTGTGGTCATATCGGTAGGTGCTGATGTTACCCACAGAGCGCTTCCGTCAACGTGATGCCTGGGGTCATTGTTAACAAGTGTTGGCTGATCAGAGGAGCTGTGTGGGGGATTTCCATGCAGGGTAGGAGCCAAGCCCCTGTCTCCAGTGCTTCTCTACAACAGAAGAAGCCCAGGTTGTAACTGTGATGTGCACTGGCCTCAAGCCAGTGGCTTCCAGGCCTGGGCCGGTGTCTCCTGAGCCCTGGTAGCAATTTTTAGCCTGCTCCCTGGAGACATTTCTGAATAAACTCCATCTGTCCATCTGGCACTGTGCAGCTTGGCTCTTCAAGGAACCATCTCGAAATGGCAGTTCAGGTAAGGCTGATTCTCGTGCTGACTGGCTGTGCGTATGCTCTGGTTTTATCAGCCCTGGACATGTGGCCTTGTCTGGGGATTTGCTGCTCTTCTAATCTGTTTAGAAATTAGCAGGAGGCACTCACTAGTCCAGCAGTCAGCATTTATTGAGCATTTACTCTACTTTAAAAAAAGGATCTCTTTTCCTAGGAATGCCAAGCAAATGGTCTTTGCTTATAAGTAAGAGGTGACTCAGGGTCACATCTTTGCACCTGACATTGAGGGTGATGGAGTGGAGTCATTATCAGCCCATGTGCCCACAGAGTGGATTGGTGAAAAAGCAAGAAATCCAAGTACATTGACAATTTTTATTGGGATATACTGGTCCTAAAAGATGAAGCGATAGGTAGAGCAAATATGAGAGCCTCCTGAGTTTTCTTCGGTGAATATTATTTGTAGAAGACCCGAAGCTGGAGATTACTTTAGGAAATTCTAGGAATAGATTTAGCATGCACTTAAAGCCCCCTTGCTTAGGGCTAAAGCGGAATCAAAGGGGGTATGAAACACATAGAAAAGATGTATGCTCTCCTTTTATGGGCTCTTGATCTAAGGCCACCAGAGGAATTTGTGTTGGTGAATGAATCCTCCTATCAACTCTAAAATGGAGCTTTTTGGAGTCTTCTTAGGTGAATTTGTGGTAAAACATGAAGAGGTAGATTAATTTTGAAACTCACAGGACTACATTCTCTTAAAAATTCTGAATGGTTCCCTTTAAACTACAAGATAAAAGTACAAGCTCCTTCGCTCAGCATACAAGACCCTTTATAATATATTCCTAAATCTTGCCTTTGCAGCCTCATTTTTTTCCATTCTCTGCCAAACGCGCCTTCCAGCCTCAGTTACGTGGAGCCCACTTACAGGATCCTGAGAGCACTATGCTTGCAGGCAATGCTGTGCTATTCAGATGCTTCTCCCAGACTGGAACGTTGCCCTGGGACCCTGTGGATGTCCCCGCCCCCTAACCTTCAAGGCCACGCCCATACGCTGCCACAAACGGAGACCGAAGGGCTACTTTCCTTCCCTCTGCTCCTCCCTCTGCTCCTCCCTCTCACGTCTCTAGTACTCAGCCGTTATCTGGCAGTTGTCGTTTGGCTGCTGTTTCTGCACATAAACTATGAGCCTTTCAAAGACAGAAACCTGTGCTATTGTCCTCACGTGCAGTGTAAAGACATAGGCACAAGGAGTCTGAAGGGGAGCCATTGTTTCCAATTAGTACCTTGGAGTTTTGGAACTGGGAGCAAGATGAGGTGGACTGGCAGGGTGGCTGCCGGAAGTCAGTCACTTGTGTGTCGTGGCTGACACATTCACGGATACTTTTTTTAGTGTGCGTGGTTGGGGCGGCAGGAGGTGGCTAAGCCAGAAAGCAAAGGCTCGTATTAAGTGCTTGGGATGAGTGATCGGCATGGAGGTTGGGAGACTATTTCTCATCATTATTCTAAAAGGCTTATATGTTTTAAAGGGACTTTCAGCATTTTGAGCATGTTTGTGGCCTTTTGCTCTTTAATGTGATAAAAGGAATACAGCTTTTCAGGTGAGAGCTCTCAGTCTGTTACAGGTGGGAGGAGGCTATTAACATTAATTTGAATAAAGCATGCGGTAAATGAATGTCCTTTATTTGGAGGTCACGAACTTGCAGATCTGAAATTTCATTCGGTCAAACAATAAGGAACTCCAGTTCCTAAGGCAGTAATCAATAACACGAATCCCCCCCACCCCAACATCAAGTCCCTGTTGAATCAACTTTAGGATGGATTAGTTCTGTAATGAATCCTTGTAAATCTGCTTTGAGTCTTCCCCATGTGGATGACTTCCTAGCATATATATGTCCACATTTGCCTCTCAGTGGGAAGGCATATTTGACATATCCAAAACTATGAAATATGATCTAGAAGATAAACACTGCTGTAGTAATTTTGATGGTTGATGATCTGTTTAATGTAATGTCAGTTAACTTTGACACTATAAATTAGGTTGGCTTGGTTTGTTATCAATTTTCAGCGCTGTTTTAGCACCTTGAACAAAAAAGCCAAAACAAATGAAAACGCTGTAAGATCTAGGGAAAATGGGGGTAAGGATGGGTTTTTATCTTTATGGGAAGAACTACAGGTATTTTCTAGCATCTGAATGTAGTGGGCTACTTTTATTAATTCTAAGACACAAAAGGCATTTTATGTTCTCAGAGTTAGGAAAATGACATTCTAGCCAAGACCTATTGCTTCATTCTGTATGATATTTCATGGTGTTGGTGGACTACCCATCATAGGGGGAACCAAGACCTCTCCTTTAGGTTTTATTGAATCATAAAGATAATCTTTTATGGAATTCTATAAATAAATGTTTGGTGAATTTTGTGCTTATATGAGACTGCTCTTGTTAAAATGTTCAGTTTTTTAAAAAATTTAACAATGTTTTAATATAATACAGACCTTATTTTAGAATTGAAGTTGTCTTTATATTTCATATCCTGATTATATGGAAAAATTGCTTGGAATATAGAAATCTCTATGTTCACCAACTTCCACCTTTTGAAAATGAGGATAAGAATTTAAGAATCTGGGTGAAATAAATCCCCACGCAGCTCCGCAAACATTTGGTGTGTGCTCCTGGACTATCCAGTGCGATTACTGCCTTCCTGCCCTGTGTTCTTTATCATAAGGCTATGTATTTACCAGTGTTTAGAATTTAAGGGAAGGAAAGAAGGAAAGAGTAGACTCTGGGATGAAAAGCTAATTTCAAAATATTATTTTATAGTTTTATCAAAATGGCACACACAATTTTAAAGTCAAGACTTTTAATAAAGCCTCAGTGAGACCGGTAGCCCTCAACCCTGTTCTTCCCAGCTCCTCGGAGTTGCTTCTCAGAGACAACCACCCTCAAGTCCGATAGTTGTTCCTTATGGCCTTTGCCTCTGTGTTTCTAGATAACATTCTTATAGTGCTGTTTACTTAAGTTAATTTATCAATTTTAGAAACATCTGTTGACCGGCTATTGTGGTGGATGAAGATACAGCCCTCTTCACTCACTCTCCCTATATAATAGCACCTTCCTCCAACATAGTTCTAATTTTTGGTTTAAAAATTTTAGTATTTACATTATTATGACAATGTAAATATATATATATGTATATATATATTTTACTTCTGAGCAAAATAACGCACTACAACAAAAATTTTAAGGAAATATTTTCTCCTAGTGTTAATAATTGCCAGTTTTTTTCTTGCTAATTTTTCTTGTTATTTTCATGAATTCTTCGAATCCTACCAACACCCTCTCAATGCCTCTTTTAAAGTGATCACACGTATCTGATCATCCAGCAAGGCCTTCACCTGCTTGCCTCACCGCTGACGTCCTTCCTGTATCCCCTTTGCTCATGTATGTCAATCTAGGAATTCTCTGGCCTGATAAATGCTGTCACATTGTGTCCTTCCTTTATTATTGGCTTGAAATTAAGAAAAAAAAAATTTCATACATTTAATCTTCTGATTCTTGGACCCCATGTCTTCTTCTTTCTTGATTTACTCTTTCTTACTTCAGTAGAAAGTGTATCAGTAATTTATGAGAAAGGGTGCATGGGCAATACATGATTTGGGAAGTTGTAGGGCTAAAGCAGTTCCATCTACCTGTTTGATAATTTGGTTGGGTACACGAGGTCTGTCCGGAAAAAGTCCAGCCATTGTTAAAATAAGGAGAATAGTTTGCATGACATTGATGTAACCTGGCAGCCAAGGAGGGTGGACTGGAATGCACATGTGTGAAAATGATGGCTTCACTGTACTAGTCAGTGGGAGCATTAGACACCATTGAGTGAGCACGTGTACTGTGTGGCCATCACATTCAAAATGACTGAGAAAATAGAGCAATGAATCTGCACCAAATTTTGTGTTAAACTTGAGCATTCCTCCATGGAAACTATTTGGATGCTTCAGAAGGCCCCAACTATGGGCAACTGGTGATTGGCAGCTTTAGCATGACAACATGCCCGCTCATGCATCATGTCTCATGTAGAGTATTTTGTTGAAACATCAAATCACCGAGGTGACTCAGCCCTCTTACAGCCCAGGTATGGTGTCCTGCAACTTCTAGCTTTTCTCAAAACTAAAATCACCTTAGAAAGGGAAGAGATTTCAGACTGTCAATGAGATTCAGGAAAATATGACGGGGCAGCTGATGGCGACTGGGAGAACTGTGTGAGTTCCCAAGGTACCTACTTTGAAGGGAACTGAGGCGCCATTGTCCTATGTATCATGTTTCTTGTACCTTGCATCTTCTTCAATAAATGTTTCTATTTTTCATATTATATGGCTAGATACCTTCTGGACCTTGTATAATTTGAGGTTGAATATAACTGTTCCTTAGAATTTTAAAGTTATTACTCTATTTTAAAAAATAGTTTCTAACTTTAATATTGAGAACCCTAGTGCATCTTGATGCTTATTTCTTTGTATGTAAATTGATTTTTTTCTGGAAGCTTTTGGAATATACTGCTTTCTCAGGTATTCTGAAAGTTAATGATATAAGGTCTTTTCCATTTATTGTGCTAGATTCTTGTTGGCCATTTACATCTAAAGATTTATATTTTTCAGTTCTGGGAAATGTCCTTTAATTATTTCTTTGATAAATTTCTTCTTATTATTGTCTTTATTTTCTCTCTTCAGAATTTCATTGTTTGGTTGTGTGGCTTCCTAGACTGACGCCCAATTTTTAAAATATTTCATTTCTTTTGTCCTATTGTCTATCACTTTGATTTTTGCCTTAGGTTTGTGAATATTACTTCAACTCTGTCTTCCCACCCTTCTATTTAAGTTTATTAGGTACTTACAGCTTTAATCTACTAGGGTGCTTTCATGTTCTGGTTTAATAGGTGCAATCTTCTCTTTTCATTCCCCTTCCTTCTCAGCTTCCCTCTCTTCCTTCCTTCTTTTCTTCCAATATTCTTCTGTTCCTGGTAAGGTCTCTGCATCTGCAACCCCCTCTTTTTTTTTTTTTTTGTATTCTAGGTTTAATTTTGGAGAGCTTTCTCAAATTATGATGATCTTTTGCTGAATAGTCTTATTTTGGAGTTAAATTAACTGAAAAGTTAATTGCAAGTTCTGAGTATGAGTGGGGCTTGTCAAATACTGAGCTTTTCTTAGGGTGAGTTCATGGCTAGCCTGTGTATTTTTCAGGAGTGTTGTCAAATATCAGTATTTATGAATCTTTTCTTTGGAGCATTTAATTTTCTCAGAAAAAAAAATTCTTGAATTTCCTATGTTGATACAGTGTGTGGAGTAGGAACTTGGTTACCTGGAATCTCGGAACAGAAGGGTTGAGGGTTTGTTCAAGGGCTGTGTCCTTGTCTTCATTTTGATGTCTCACTTCTACCATCTGAACCAGCCTCGCTGACTCAATTTCCGTAGATCTCAGTTTCTCTAATAAACTGCCCTGAGGGTTTGGGAAGGCATGGTCATTTGGCATCATATAATCAACCAGTTTATGTATACTTGATATCTTCCATTATTAAGCCTTTCTGGGGCTCTGTTCCTGATACAACTTGCTTCTTGTTGGAAAACATGCAGGTTTCAGCTCCTACAGATCAGATATAGCACTTTCAAAAGCTTTTTATTTTCGGTTCTCCTTGTCTTGGCGGGTTCATGGCTTTTTTAAAAAATTTTTTGTTGTTGCTTTAATGTGCTTTTTGGAGGGAGTGGAGATAAAATACATATGTTTGCCTTGGCCAGGTAGTTTAGTTGATTCGAGCATTGTCCTGACTGTCAAGGTTGTGGGTTCAGATCCCGGTCAGGACACACACAAGAATCAGTCAATGACTGCATAAATAAGCGGAACAATATATTGATCTCTCTCTCTCTCAAAATTAATCAATAAATTAAAAAATTAAAAAAGTAAAAGTAAAATAAAGCCTTTAAAAACTACATATGTTTAAACTGACATGTTTAAAAAAAGTCCAAACATTTAACTTAGTAGTTCTAGTTATACTCTGTAAGATTCTTTATAGGTATCTTGTTTATCATCACAACAATCTTCAAAAAGAGGTATTAGCATCTTTACTTTGTAAATAAGGAACCTGAGTTTCAGGAGAAATAAGAAAATGATCCAACATCATGTAGATGGGAAAGCTGCTGAGCTTGGGCTTAAACCCTGTGCATCTGACTTCTGAGAGTCATCATTTTTTGTGGTGCTATAGTACCTTACTTTATATTTCTTTTTTTTTTTAATCTTCGCCTGAGGACATTTTCACTGCTTTTAGAGAGAGAAAAACATCCATGCAGGAGAGAAGCATCGACTGCCTTCTGAATGCGCTCAGTCTGGGGACCGTATGCCCTCCCAGACTGGAGAATGAATCTGCAACGTAGGCATGTGCTCTGCCCAGGAATCGAACATGCAACCCTTTGGTTATGGGTTGACACCAACTGAGCCATTTTGGCCAGGGCTACAGTACGTCTTTTTCATATGAAAGACATTATGTTAAATCTTCATTTTAGCATGTCCTCGGGGCCCTACAATGATCTTATGTTTGTACCACTTTGCTAGATAGACAGCCTCTTTATGGACCCAAGTACTAGAACATCCCCTCTTCTCATTCTGGTCTTCAGGTAGCCTTTCTGTGCCTCCCTCCTCATCGCAGTGGGGCTCTCCCTTTGGTGAATCCCAGGCTATGTGTCACTCCCATTCTCCATCACCATTGTATCCAAATGTTACTCTGGTTCCTGATTTCTCTTCTTCCAGATGAATATGTTATACTCACTCTGCTGTCCTCAAACTTTAATATCCTCTTCTCCATACTCACGATCAACCAATGACTTGGATCCTTTCACCACTGAGAAATTGGAAGCCATCAGAAAAGAACTTCCGTGTTCTACTTCAATTACTAACTTGTCTCCATACCACGCATTCTATATTCTCTCTTGTACGGATGAACTGTCCTTTCTGCTAAATCAGGCCAACTCCAACTTGGGGTACTTGATCCCTGCCCTTTTAGCTGGCCTAAAGTCTCTTGCATTATCATTTTTCCCTTCTCTCTTGGAGCTCTTCTGTAAACATACATCAAGCTATAGTATTCTCTATTTTTAAAAAAATCTTCCTGGACACCTGGTCCCTCATCTGGCTACCTTTTCATCTCTCACCTCCCTTTTACATAAAACTTCCTTAAGCTGCCTCTATTTGCTTTCTTCACTTTTCTCCTTATTTCTTGATTCTTCTCAGATCAGGCATTTGCACTGTGTACTCCATTGAAACCACTTTCACCAGGAACACCAAGGATGCCCCACTGCCAAGTCCACGGGATGATTCTCAGTGCTCCTTTACTCCGTCAACAGAATTTTACCCTGTTGGGTTTTTTCCTTCTTCTGAAAGTACTGGCTGCATTTGGCTGGGCACTCATGGATTTTTTCCTTCTTTTAGATGCTGTTTATTCTAGACTCCTTTTCTAGATCGTCCTCCTCTTTCTGACCACCATGGACTGCGATGCTCCCGAGCTCAGTCTCTGGGTCTCTTCCCCTTTCTTTGCGCTTTCATCTCCTACATGATAACAGCCATTCCTGAGGCTTTAGTGCCACCAGTATACTGATGACGCCAGTATTTGTTTCTCCACCGTGAGCCTCAGACTTGCATATTCTATTACCTGCTCAGCATCTTTACACGGTTGTTTCACAAGCTTCTAAAATTTAACATAGCCAATAGAACTCCTGAGGTTTTCCCCTTCACACCCATTTTTCCCTCAGAGCCCCTCATCTCTGTCAATGAGTCCTCTTGCGCCCAGTATTTCTCAGTCTCCGAACGTTGAAATCATCCCAGACACCTCTTTTTTCTCACACTCCACTTACAATCCATGGACAAATCCTGTTGCCTCCACCGTCAAAGTGGATTCCACATGTGACCCCTTCTTCTCACTTTCATTAGCAGCACTCTAATTTGAGTTGTCCTTGTTTCTTGTCTTGTTTAAGACAATAGCATCCTGACTAGTCCCTCTGCTTCTATGATTGTCTTATTTATAGTTTATTCTTTGCATAGTAATCAGGATGGACTCTCTACCAATGAGATAATGCTGTATTCTGCTTAAAAGCATCACAGTGTTCTGTTTTTGTCATAGCACCCACGAGTACAGGACACTATATAACTCCTTTCTAAGTTAACTATTTATTTTATTTACCCAAAGAATGTAAACTCAATGAGGGCCGAGACATTGTTGGTCTTATTCACCACTGTTTTAGTTTGTTTGAACTGCTAAAACTAAATACTGTAGATTAGGTGGCTTAAACAACATCGATTTATTTCTCATAGTTTTGGAGGCTGGAGAGTCCAAGATCAAAGTGTGAGCAAATTGAGTGTCTGGTGAGAACCTGCTTCCTGGTTCATAGATGGCTGTTTCCTCACTGTGTTCTCACGTAGGCAGAGGGTGTGGAAGCTTGTTGGGGTTGTTTTTATTAATGGCATTAATCCCATGCGTGAAGGCTCCACTCCCATGCCTAATCACCCCCCAAAGGCCCCAACTCTTGGGGATTAAATTCTAACATGTATATTTTTTGGGAGGAAGGGTAGGGACAAAAACATTTCATCTGTAGCAACTTCCATGACCCCAGTGTCTAGAAGAGGGCCTTGTACTTAGGAGGGGCTAGTAAATATTTAATGAATAGATGAGAGAATGATTTTGGAAGGAGCCCACTCCTGGGATCCTCTAATTGTTTCTTCAAATACCATCGCTTACTTCATGTTCCTGCCTCATGTAAATAGCCACTCTCAAACAGATCTCTTAAATATATAAAGATTTAATGTTATGCCATTGGTTTTATTGCCCTATTCAATTTATTTAAATATAGTTTAGAATGCTAGATAATGGAATAAAGTATAATTAATAGATGATTAAGTGACGAAGTATGGTTATTGTGGATTTTTCTGTAGAACAGTCTTCATTTATGAATAAAACTCTTATGACAGTTTTGGGGGGTGGATATATTTGAGTTAAATTATTTTATGTCACAGAAAATTTCCTTTGAATATTACCTGTGGTAAATATTTAGGTGTCTTTTCATGTCTTGTGCTGTGTGTGCACATAACATGTATTTTAGAAGCTGGGATGGTTATGGAATGGAAGATATAGTCAATGCCCAATCCATATAGTATGTGACTAATCTCTAACTTTTCTGATGAAGAATAAAGTTTTATCACCCAATGCCTGTCATTTAAAATAGAAGACATGGTCCTCGTTAGAACATAATTAAAGGCAAGCACAAAATATTATTCATGAATCCTGTTGAATTGAGCACAAATTTTGTTTGCTTGTATTATGTGACACTTTTTCTTGGAAAAGTTTGAGCAATGGGTTTTTACACATATTTACAACAAAATAGTGAGTCCTTCACAGATAGGATTCTATTAGTTTAACTTAAAAACATATGGCAATTTATGTATAAACTGCTTTTTGTTTGGAGTAATAAAAATGTCAGGACAAACAAAAATCGTTAAACATGGTGATATTTTTATACCATGTAAATTTATTGCCCCATTTAAAAACTAAACTTATAAAGGAATGTGATTGAAACTGCACAATGTAGTTGCCACTGAGTCTGTGCAACACCACTGAACTTGTATGTTCACTTTCAGGCCGAGTGCTGTTTTACTGGTAAATGATTTGACTGTTGCAATACTCTCTTTCATCTTGTAATCCCATATAAGCCTACCTAGAAAGCATAAAGAATGTTCTGGAAGAACTGACTCATGTGTGAACAAGTTCCTTTCATAGCCTTTCTCGTAGGAATGAGAGTGAAATATTGGTTGGTTTCCTTGTTCTAGTTGCTTCCCTCCACGGACTTTATTATGGTTGGTGCTTTGGAGGTCCTAAAAGAGAATTGGTTTTCAGATCACTATCCCAGGTTATGCAAGACTATAAGGTCTTTAGTGAGTAAAAACTGAAGAGACTTATGCTGGTCTCTTCAAATGGAATAAAATCGACTAGGCAAAGAAGGAAACATGAAAAGGAGAATTGTCTGAACAAAGGATATGCTAGACAGACAGTAGATCTTGTATGATTTACTCAGGGCTCGTGTTTTTATTCCTTCTAAATTTTGAAGGAGGCAAAAGATATGTGTGAACACCTATGAGTATATATAAAAACAAATGTGTGCATAAAATTTTGTATCTAAACCATCTGAAATAATTCAGGCCTGACAGCTGGATTCCCTTGAAAAATGAATTGGTGAAGAGAAATTCTTTAAAGTAGTTATAGGCTCTTTTGGGATCAGAGAATGAATTTTGACTTGTGTTTAGAGACTACATTACCAGGAGCAGTACAAAGATCTAGATAACATACCTTAGCCATAAAAAAAAAGATAAAACTAGAAAACGGAAAGTTTGCATCAACTCAAAACTTGGACAGGGGTCAGCAGGGAGTTGTTTTGCTGTGCTTTGCAAGCTCAGAGGTGTCTGCTGCTCTTTCTTGATGAAATGCTGGGATAGGAGGTACATTGTGTGCATTTCATGCCTGCGCAGCAGACAGACAGGTGTCTGGTTCTCTCGGCACTGATCACAAAGAGTGTCTCCTGGCGTGGCCCAGTACTTGGGTCTGGGCAATCCCTCATGTTTGTGCTGTCTTGTCCTTCCTCACTGCACTATGAGGATTTCACAGTCTACACCTCATTTAGGTGTACACATCAATTCCCTCCAACAGCCTTTATTCTTATTCACAGACATTTTGCCAAAATAAGGAAAAAGAGGTTAAATCAGCTTAAACCAAAAGTTCTTCCTGGTTGTGATTCAAGTGTTTGCCTAAACCTTCTTGAAGGAAATAGCCAAGGTTGATCTGAACATCCCTTGAGTCCATAGTCTTTATTGCATAGCTGTATGTAACAGGAGTAAGAACAGCTAGTCTTCTTTTCCCCAATAATTATACAAGGGAGGTATTGCTGCTGCTGTTATTATGATTTAAAAGAAAAGAAAAGGAAACTGAGGCCATGAGATGACAAGTAATTTGTCCATGTCACTTGGTATAAGGTAGAGCCAGAAATTAACTTGTTCTCAAATGAAGGCAATAATGACAATATTATGCTCAATAAACATTTAATATAAAATAAGTGGAACAGTAGCATTCTACTGTTGTTAGTGTATGAATAATATTTAGTTTTTGTCCAGCATTAGAATCATTTTCAGGAAAACAAAACATGAAAATAATTTATTACCCCCAAGCATACTGCCAATAATAAATAATACTCTATAATAAAATAGCACTTTACATTTAAAGAAGTACTTTAAGAATAGAGAACCATTACCTGTATTACACATCTAATTCTTACAAGAATCTTGTGAGATAAATAAACATTACCGTTTCTATTTTATAAAGCTACAGAGGCTCGTGCCTTGCTAACATCTGTCCACTGCCAGCAGTGTTTGAACTGTGTTAGATCAGGATCTTCTGATTTAAACCTCCTTCTCCTGCTGTTTTTCTCTCTTTTTTCCATTGATGCAGGCAAATGGTTGCATAATCTTACATTAGGGATACTACGAAGAAGCGATATGAAATGCATTTCATGGCTATCCTAACAAAAAAAGAAAAAAAACCTGAAGCAACAGAAAAGCATTTATCCATTGGTGCCTCTTTGCTCTCTCCCTAAACTGTTCAGATTAGGCCTGCTCGTGTGGCACTCCCAGAGGCTGCAGAGCAGCGCGCGCGAGCACACGCCACGGGGCTGGGCACGGTGCTCCCGGGCTGCACTTACGTAAAGCTGGTGAGAGTCCGCAGTCACTGTAGCAGCAGCTGAAGTAAGAGACAAATAGTACAATAGACTCTGAAGGAATAGACAAGACAGGTTCAACACAGACTGACAAATGAGCATACAAAAATAAAGTAAATAAATAAAAAGCAAATAGGCTTTAAATACGCGACAAATATAGAGGGTCCAGCAGAAGTAAGGCCTGCTTGAGAGTGGTTGGTAGGGTAATAATATGGGTGTAATAATTTATAGCTTTAATTTGAACATTTCACCTAAATTGTCATATGGTGTGCTTGAGTGTGATATTGTTATGTTACAGAATTACATGCTTATGATTTTGTAATGAAAGATTTTATGATTAAAAAGGGGCATTATTTGTGTTGGACTCCTGTATATATAAATATGGTAATAAGTCCAACTATATCAACAATACAATAAAGGAATATAAAGACAGGGATGATCAGATTAGATTAAAATAATCTAGTTTACATCTAAAGTATAAATGTATAGAATGGTTTAAAGGGTGGAAGAACAATACACCAGGAAAATGTGAACTAGAGTGAGGGAGGTATATATATGTTGTCAGACAAAGTAGGCTTTAAGACAGAAAGCATTATGAGGAATGTGAAGAGTCACTAATGATAAAATAATGAAATTACCAGGAAGCTCTAGCAACTCTAAAGTCATATGCCTCTAATAAAATATGTTAAGCATATAATGCAAAAATGGATAGAACCAGAGGAAGACAAGTATACCAACAATAGTGAGAAATTCATTACAGTTGTCTCAATCATTGTTACATCCAAGAAAAATATTTAATAAAGATATAGAAAATTGAACAACACAATAACAAGTTTGAAATAACAGAAATCTGTACCAAATGCTTAAAGAATACTCATTCATCTTAAGCACACATGGAATGTTTACCAAAAAAAAAAAATGATCCTGACCTGGATAAGAAGGCAGGTCTCAACAAATTTTGAAGAATCAGTAGTATATATGCTAATTTATAACTTACATCTCCTAGATTTTTGGAAGTTCTGGAGGCTTCTGCTAAACCCTTAAGTAACAACTGTGTGGGTTGCTTTCTCATGGAGAGACTCTAACAGTGCCCAAATGGGTCTACAACCTTGGGTTGGTGGTACTGGGAAATAGGTTTTGTTGCAAAGCTGAATTATGAGATGACAAACTACTCTGATGGTGCCTGGAAAATCAGCAGCTTCTAGTAAGGGTAGTTATTAGAAGTCTAGCTGAACCAAGGCAAAGAGATGTTAGTTTATTAGAGAGGAATGAAAAATTTTTAGGTGTTGAACTATGTCAGGGAAGGTCAGATGATAGGAGTTAATGTGAAACTAACCAATTCTGCAATGGCTATTTCACGCTGTGTCTACAGTTTAAGGCCATTGCCTCCAGGTAGTTCATGCTGTATATATAGCCACATACAATTTTGACTTTCTGGATAATACTTTCATTTTGGTTCTTTTCCTGTATTTTCTTGTTTTCCCAATCTGTATACTTGATGGTAGCTTCTTAATTCCTACTCCTTTACATTTGAGTTATTAACCTAGATGATATGAAATTGGACAAATGTATATATTATAAACCTCCTCTGATTATTCTTCCTTTAAAGAGAGCTGATAATTCTGGAGGCAGGGAATTTTAAGTGCTGGTTAGGTGCTCAACTTTACTACTGACATTATCTATTAAGTACCTCTAAAGGAAATAATAAAATGGCAGCTTTTTAGAGCCCATTTGTGACTCATAAAATATGGGTTAAAACCTCCCATTTTATTATACTTTTACTTCTGTAATTATTACTGTAAGTGATAGAATAGTGCAGAGCAATCAAGAAATCAACTCTCAATTCCTACAAATGTCCACAGGCTCTCAGAAAATGGTACAGATCCTACACTTGAAACAATCTGTGCATGTCTGAAAAAAGCAGCCTGATAAAATTAAAAAAAAATCAAACAAAAACGAGACCCCTCCCAAAACAAACTTCAGTTAAAGTAATCAAAATAATGCCAAAAGGATAGATCTGCAGAACCCTGAGCTCATACAAGCCTGCTCTTTCCCTGCCCCAACACTTCAGGTGGCCCCAGGAAATTCGCTCAATGTCTCCACACCCTAATATGCTCATTCAGTAAATGGGAAATAATAATTGTACTTAATGAATTTTGTGTTCTGAGGGTTAAGTGAGTTATTGTATGTAATGCACCAGCACCAGTTCTGACATATAGCAAATAGTCAATAAATGTTAGTTAATATGAACTGTCATTATAATTATAATTAATAAGGAAAGTTTTTTTCTTATTCATGGCCTATTAAGTTGTCTGTGGTATGTCTGATGTGATATCTATGAAGCTGTTTGACTGGTAGCCTGTCTATTTTTTTCCCCACCCTGGTGTGTGCATCAACTGGTAATCCAGATTGACTAGTCATAGTAAAAACCTATTCTCACTAACTTTAGTTAGTGGAAAAACAGTACATCTAACTATTAGTTTTTACAAATACTGTGTATGACCACTATCTTCAAAGCGTTGCTCTTTTAGTTGTAGGAATAAGCCATGGTCCCTGATTTCAAGAATTTATGGGATAATATAGTATAGTTCTCTGCTGTACAGTAGAGAGAATGAAGAAGTTGTATGGGGGAAGGGAAATGTTGTGTGTGAACTAATGTTCAAATGTAAATGAAGCCAATTTTGACCAATAAGCTACTGTATTTTTGGGATTTTTCTCAGAATTTACTACTATTTGATATTGAAGAGATCACCCATGGTTCTAAGTTGCAACATTAGTTATTGTGATTTGCAGTCATCACTTTAAAATCCCATTGCAATAGTGTTAAAATAGTGCTGCCTGTGTTTGAAGTTGGGAGAAAACTTAAAAAAAAAGCTTTGCACTGCTGCTTAGTAGAGTTTTCTTTTTTAGTTCTTCAGAGGTCTTATATCATCAGTTCATTTGCTAATTTAACAAATATTTATTAAGCTTCTATTATGTGCAAAAACTGTGCTAGGCACTGGGGGTGCTTAAGTGACATCCTGCAGAGTCTCACAGTCTAGTGAAAGAAACAACAACGTACCAACAGATATGTTACTGTGTCATGTGATAAATTCTACGATTGAGGAATGAAACATATGTATGTGTAATTTTCCTTGAATTAGTTCTTGTGTGTCTCAGGAAAACAAAAAGATTGTGAAATGTCTACTTGGGCCTCTTGGTGCCCTGGGCATTTTGGTACATAATCCTTTTCTATTCTATCCATTCCTGCCCCTTTCCTGAATACCATGCATGGGTTCTCTTTTTATTTGTCATCTAAAGTACCCCCAAGGAAGTACTAAGTACTCCTGACTTGAGATTTATCCTCTTTGAGGGCTAGAATTTCAACAAGGACATCTTGAACAAACACCTGCTTAAATATAAAATGGGGAGTCAATGTGTCAGAGGCCTGTGGCTGAGGCGCCTGCCGTGGGCTCTGCCTGTCCCACCTCAAGGGGTCTTGTGTCATACTGTAAGAAAGAACAAACCTCGCATACACCAGGCCTGGGTTTTAATTTTCGTGCCAGCATATACTGGCAACCTTGGGCTAGTTATTCTATGTCCTTTAGTCTATTTCCTTATTATTGAAGACGATAAGAATCTCTGTTTGATACAGCCATTGTACAAATCAAATGAGGTCAACATGAATAAAATGCCTGATGCAATGTTCTGTATGTTGCAAGCAATAACACATTGTAATAGAGAGCGGCAGACAATAGTTAAGGCTAATAACTAAAACAAAGAGT
The DNA here is from genome assembly GCF_021234165.1 of Pteronotus mesoamericanus. Taxonomy (NCBI): domain Eukaryota; kingdom Metazoa; phylum Chordata; class Mammalia; order Chiroptera; family Mormoopidae; genus Pteronotus; species Pteronotus mesoamericanus. Next base: position 33,212,711 of record NW_026555285.1, on the reverse strand, counting down.
GCTTGGTTGGAGCGTTGCTCTGTACACCAAAAGGCTGGGGGTTCGATTCCTGGTCAGGGCACATACCTAGGTTGTGGGTTCGATCCCCAGTTGGGGAGCATATGAGAGGCAACTAATTGATGCTTACCTCTCCTATTTATCTCTCTCTTTCTCTTTCTCTCTCTCTAAAATAAACAAACATATCCTTGGGTGAGGATTTAAAAAAGTGTCTTCATAATAAAGACTATGGAGGAAATAAAAAGCAAGGAAAAGAGAAAGACAATGTAAAGGGTGCTTTGCATTTGCAATTTTACATAGAATGGTCAGGGAAGGACTTACTATATTATGATGTTTAAATGAGGCCATGTAAGAAGTAAGAGAATGATTAGTCACATAGAAATCTGTAGGAAGAGGCTTCCAGGCCTACAGAACAGCTAGTGCAAAGCCCGGTGTATCAAAATAAACAAGGATGCCAGTGTGGATGGAGGGGAATGAGAGGGGTGGGGGTGGGGGGCTGGGGGGGTGGAGTGGGTGGTGTGTGTGTGTGTGTGTGTGTGTGTGTGTGTGTGTAGGAGGCAGAAAGCAGTAGAATATGAAGGCAGAGACGGTGGGATGGTGAGATCATTTGGGTCTTTGTTAGTCATTACAAGAGTCTGGCCTTTACTCTGACAGAGACAGGAAGCTTTGGGAGGTTTTTGCAGGAAAGAGCAACACAATCTGACTTAGGTTTTAGAAGGCTCTCTAGAGGGATAGATAACATGATAAAGCAAATACAAACCAATGTTTTGGTAGAATCAGGGATGTAGGCATATGGGTTCATTGTCAAAAATTTTTCTTTGCCGTAGGTTTGAAGATTTTCTTAATAAAATGTTGAGGGAGTATTTATTTCGGTTGCTGATTGGAGAAGAGATCGAAGGAGTAAAGGCAGACCAGCCGGAGACCCAGGAGAGCACCTGGAGGCTACTGCAGTTCCCCAGGGCCGGTGGTGGCTCGGAGGTGGTGGTGCCGCTACAGGTTTTGAGTGTGAAGACAGTGTGGAGGGAGTGTAATGGGAATTCAGTAGCAGAACGGCTGCACGTGGTGAAAAAGAGAGGAATCGCGGATAGAGCCAAGGTCCTTGTCCTGAGCAACCGGAAAGGGGTAGTTACCCACGCGAGAGAACTGGCAGGCTGCTGCACGTCCTGCTTCCGTTTCAGAAGGGCTCTTACTCCGCGGCAAGGCGGACAGACTTGCCTCTGTGCCGTGCTTTCCGAAGGACCTTCCTGACCCGCCCCAGGCTCAGTCACCCTGTGTGTCCTCTCTCGGCCTGACACACTCCTGGTGCTCACTACCCGTTACCATCTGAGACTTGGTGTTGCTCTGGGGTAGAAATAGAACCGATCCCAGAGTCAGACAACCGTAATCCTCTACCTCAACGCATGGCTTAATTGCTGAGCCTCAGTTTTCATCTCATAAAATAAGGCTATAAATGCACACATAAGAGATGTTCTTGGGAATTGAGCAGACATGAGATAACATTGAGCGTGAAAGCCTTGTACGTAGCAGGTTTGCTCTTTCTTGTTTCATTTTCCTCACATTTTATTTCGCATCGAAACTTGTTCATATTTTTTTTTTTTATCCAATAACCCTGAAGCTCTTTGATTTATTGCCAATTCCATGGAATTCCTGGAGTTCTGTGGCCACGTCCTGAAGTGTGGAGACTGACCTAAGAGCCGGTGCGTGTGAGCTCTAGCCCTGCTTCCTCTCTGCATGAGCTGAGTGGCTGTCTCCGAGTCAGTTTTATTGTCTTGATACTCTTCTCCCTGCCAGACACTGCTATTTGGGGGTTACCTAAGGAAGTCTATTTAATTCTCACGATGACCCTCTGAAGTAGATACTCTCTGATTCTGGAGACAATATTTTCACCTGCTCAAACCATTTTGGATTCTAAACGCAAGCTGTGTAGTCCACTTTGCTTATGTCTGAGGTGTATTTAGTCAAACACTCATCTAACAGGCATTTATGGGATGCTCAGGCCCTGCGTGAGCTGGAAGGTAGCTCTTTTGGAGGCTCCCCCAGTCACGCTCAGTCAGCTGTTTGCTAGGACTTCCTGTGAAGAGTCCGTCAGAGCGGACAGACTGAAGGGCTGGGGACGTGTTCACAGGCAGCACTTAGAGGGAGGTGGTAACGGACTGTGAAACAGGAGACAACTGAGAGAAAATGAAAAGTAATGAGTTCATCGATCCCTAAAGCGTTTCCCTGAGAGCTGGCTGAAAAGGATCTATTTTTTTAAAGAGATGAAGGGTATCCCTTCTGAAGATTTGGAGCGTTTTCTAAAGTATTAGAGATTTTTGGGACTGTTTAAAACTTTTTTGTTGGGATGGAGGGAAATAGACCAAATGGGCTCTGGTGCCTTATAAGGGACGGTATTGATCAAATTACTGTTATCAGTACAATGTTATTCTAGGCCACTTCTAAATTCTCCTTTTTAAGCCCACATAGGTAAAACGGCCCCCTTCACCTCTCATGTCTACGTGACTAAAGGAAAAAAATGCCTACTTACCGTTACTAACTTCATTCCCAGCAAAGACATCAGCTGACTGGAAAGGAAGCAAACTGGAGGACAATTGGAAACTTTTCCTTGACTCTATGAGCATGGCCAGTCTAGGTAGAGGGAAAGTGGCTTTATTTTTATACTAACTTATTTGGCAATAATTTGATGGTTGACCTGCCTATTTGTGGTTGGTTGTGTTTTAATATGCAAAATCAGCTCAGTCAGTAAGAACCATAGAAGATGCTGAATGTTGCATTTTCACATCTATCAGTATAGATGGATTTGATTGTTGAGGGGCCAAACTCAATTGTGGAAAGGATCTGTGAACTCTTAAAAGTGTATAGAAAATATAGCTTAGTGCAGTGACAGGCATTTTGGGGGTGAGGGTACATCCAGCTTGTAGATGCAGTCGTGTTATTTTGGAACTCGACCCTGTGCACAAATACATGAATACAGGTCTATTATATTAATACTGTGCTAATAATATCATTGACAAAACACCAGAAATACCAAAGCAAAAGTAAAGAATATTAAAAATTTAAAAATTAATATTTTTACCTAACCTTTTTTTAAACCAAAACTGTCATTTTTACAGTTTTGTTGAGGTAGAACTGATGTACAATAAACTACATTTTTAACAATGTGCACTTTGGTGAGTTTTGACACATGTATACACACATGAAGCCATTAACCACAGTTAAGATAAATGAACAGGACTATAGTCCTGTTTCTTTGTGCTTTGTAATCTCTCCTTTCCGCCCTTCCCCAACCTCCCCCCTGATCCCCAGGAAACTACTGATCTGCTTTGTATCACTGTAGTTTAGTTCGCATTTTATGGATTTTTATATAAATGTAACAATACGATCTGTGCTCTTCTTTGCCTGGCTTCTTTCACTCAGCATAACTATTTTAAGTGGATCCGTGTTGTTGCATGTACCAACAGCTTATTTTCTTTCATTTCTGAGTAAATACTTTTTATTGCTGAGTAGTAATCCACTGTATAGATATAACATTCATTTTTATTCATTCATTTATACATTCATTGGTTGGTACATATTTGGGCTGTTTCTAGTGTTGGCTAATATAGATAAAGCTCCTATGAAATTTTTTGTTGAAGTCTTTCTCTTAGGTAAGTAAGTAGAGGGAATTACTGAGTTGTATGGTAGGTGTATGTTTAACTTTTAAAACTGTCAAACTGTTTTCCAAATTATTTTTACAGTTTTATATTCCCTTCACCAGTATATTCAAGTTCTAGTAGCTTCATATCCCCATCAGCCCTTGGCATGGAGATTCTTTTTAATTTAACCATTCTACTGCCAAGGTGAGCTCTCACTGTGATTTTAATTTATTGGATACATCTTCCTCGTGACTAATAATATTGGGCATCTTTTGAAGTGCTTGTCATATGTGTATCTTCTTTGATCACTCACTTGTTCAAATTTTTCACCCATTTAAAAAGGTGGGTTTTTTGTCTTCCAACTGAAGAAAGAGTTCTTCAGATAGTCTCGTTGCAAGTGTCTTTTTCATATATGGGCTTTGTTTGTTTTCTCCCTGCAAGTTTGAGGCTTGCCCTTCATTTTTGTAATATTGTCTTTTGAAGAACAAGTTTTTAGTTTTGGTGACATTCAACTTATTATTTTATCTCATAGTTTGTAATCTTTATGTCATATTTAAGAAAACTTTGCCAAACCTTGGGCCACTAAGACTTTTTCTATGTTTTCTTCTAGAATTTTATTAGTTTTAACCATTAAATTTAAGTCTGTGATTCATTTTGAGTTAAATTTTGTACTAAAAATCATTGCTTAGGAAAATTTTAAAAAGACCTAAATAAATGAAAGATATATTGTATTCACAGATTAGAAGGTTCAGTATTGTTAAAGTATTAATTTCCCCCGAATTGATCTATGAATTCAACACAATCTTAGTTAGAATCTCAGCAATTTTTTGCTAAAAACTGACAAGCTGATTTTAAAATTTATATGGAAAGGATCTCAAGTAGCCCAAACAACTTAAAAATGAACAAATTCGGATGGCATACACTCCCTGATATCAAGAATTGTTATAATAATATACTCAAGAGAATACGGAATTAGTACATAAACAAATAGATTAATGAAACAGAATATAGACTACAGAAATAAACCCACACATGTATAGGTAATTGGTTTTCAACAAATATGCCAAAGGAATTTAATGGGGGAAAGGATGATTTCAACAAAAGGTGCTGGAACAACTGAGTATTTGTATGCAATAAAATGAACCTTGACATTGTGGACATTTAAATGAATCATAATAAAAAGAAACTAATAAAATATTGTGGTTTGAATAGGATTTTCAAATAACAAATAAATGATTAGAAATATAAATGATTCCATTGAAAAAGTTTTAAAGTTTGAATTAACATCAGCCAGCTGAGGAAAAGTCATACAAATGATCATATAAATGGCAATCAATATTGACATACACAATTCATCAGTCCTCGGTGTGTCTTCTATAAACGTACGCAAAAAAAAAAAAAATCCAATACAATGCCAATAGGTAGAAAATAGAGATAGTGAAATAAAATCACATGCTACATCATTTTGTCTACATAGACAAACCAATTTATAAATGCAGTTTTAAAAAGATTGAATAAAGTGCAAGATTAGGCTGTTTTGAAAACAGTTTGCTACATCAGTAAAAACAAATAAAACCTTTTTATCTCACTCTATCTACCAGTTTTGTGTCCAGATAGAGCCCAGAGTAGAAAATAGAAAATTGAGATATGAAGGTGAAAGATTTTCTAGTTAAGAAGGAATTTATTTATTTGCAATCGATTCCTTTAATACTCCTTATATTTAACTCTCCATTCTCTGGTTGTTATCATTGTTTCATAAGAAAGTAATAAAACACTGTTTTCCTTCTGTGTCTTTTTCCCATCTAAACTAAACACAGGTTTCTCAGAGCCTTTGCTTCTCTCCATGCCAGTAGATGGCATTCTTATTCTTGTTTTTATTTTAATAGTCTTAGGCCCATGACAAAATGCAATGCTGTGGGCTGGACTGCCATTCAGTTCTGGCTCCTACAGTGCAAGGTCAGGGTGAACAGTTTCAGAGGCATGTGGAAAGGAGAGGAACACACTCAAGAGAAGGATAAAACTGCCGTACTTGGAAAACTGAGATGTGTCCAAAATTTTGTCGCTTCTTTACATTTTACTGTGCTGGGTGGGGTCAGGCCTAGCGAGGGTAGGCGTTTCGGGTGCGAGGGGAAAGCCGAAACGTGGTCGTTCAACCTCTCCCCCTCCGAGGGCAGCTCAGTTTCTTTGAGGTGAGCCCTCGCGGCCTCTGGGGGATGGTCTAGGCTTCCGGCCTGTCTCTGCTCCCCGTTCCCCCATCCAGAGCAGTTTCAGGATGCAGGAGCCCCTGACCTTGGTTTCTTTCAGAGATAGCCCCTGTTCACCTGGTCACTGACTCCTGATGGCTCTGTTGCTGTGAACCCTCGGCCCAGTCAGGGCTCCTTCTTCTGCTCCACAGGCGCTCTGGTCTGCTGACCTCAGTGACGGTCGCCGTCGGGGCCCAGGCTTTGACCATCTGCCCTACAGCCGCTGCTTCAGGGTTACCTTCCCCTCCATGGGGCAAGCGGTGGCCCAGCTTCGAGCTTGCTCCTGTGGGCTGCCCTCTGACTCCAACACTGAAAGCACCTGTGAGTGTGGATTCTTCCACATCCTCCGCATGGAGCCACCGAGCTCTCAGGGCCACCATTTCTGGCCTGTTACCTCTGTGTGCCCTGATGCTTTTTCTATTCTGTCAGTGATTCCCATGTTCCATGTGGGGGCGTAGTGCAAAGTGACATCTTCCCAGGGTTCCAAATGGGAACTAGACCCAGGGGCCCTGCCTTTAGCTTAACCTTCCCTCTCTGTGGGATGACAACTTATTCACTAAGTTGTCAGGGGCCAATCCCGCCTTTCCTTCCCTGTTCTCCCTTCAAATATTTGTTCCTAGAAAGAAGATGCAACTTTCCATTTATGTCTGTTGAAATCTCCCCTGAAATTCTTTGGGCCCCTCTTTCACATAATGGTATTTCGTAATACTTCCTTGATTGTAAGTATGAAAACAATGCCCCGACTTTATTGTAAGGGAGCAATACAAAGAAAATAATATGTTCTAAAAAGGTTATTGCTCCACATGCAGAATCATCACGAATCCCATGACCATGAATGCAGATTGATTAACTGTCCTATTGTTGACTCCATATCGTGAATGGTAAGATTTTCCAAACTGTGAACACTCTTATAAAATCTGATTATAACAAAGTGTAATGTTTTCTTGATTTACTTTGCAGGTGCCATCCTGGAAAGTCAGTGCATTTTAAAACTGGGCAAATAATGCTATACACACACACACACACACACACACACACACACACACACACACATATATATGGCAAACTAAATTAGATAATTATAAATATACCTTCATTAATGCCATGTCATAAAAATCTCGTGGGGAATAGAACCATTCTTCCTTGTGCAGCGCTATGCTGTGCATTGCAAGGCACGGCACCCCTGCCTCCTGCTAACTAAATGGCAGCAGTGCCCCCCAGTCCCTGTGACAGCTAACCCCCTCCCCAATTTCCAAATACTCCCCTAGGGGGCGTCACATTCCCATTGAAAACCATTGTTGTAGTCGGTACCTTCTCAAAAAGTAAGTTTATGATGTCTGCCAGGTCTGTAGGTTACAGGTTAAGTAATACTTTGCAAAAAGAGCCTTCATTTCATATACTTTTATATCGTTTTGCCATTTATGATCTGGGATTTCTTGATACAAATTGTTATCGATACATCTGGGGATTCCCAAATTGCCCCAACTTTTGTGTGAGAACCACAGCACCATTCTATATAGTCATGCACTGCATAATAATATTTAGGTCAACGACAGGCTGAACATACCATCATGGTCCCATAAGATTATATAGTCATGCTGGACTTAAAAATTCGGACAGGGGTATGTCCTGAGAAATGTGTTGTTGGCAATCAAGTTGTAGTGTGAACGTCATAGCATGCTTACACACCTAGGCTATATAGTATACCACTGTTGCATATGTGGTCCGTTGTTGGCCTAAATGTTATGAACATCACTGTATTGGAGCCAAAAAATTTCTTTCACTTAATGACACCATAGCCATCATAATGTATTGTGCAATACATTACCGACATGTTTGTGGTGATGCTGGTGTAAAGAAACCTACTGCACTGTACATCATAAAAGTATAGCACATACGATTACATGTAGGACATAATATTTGACAATGATAATAAATGACTATGTCACTGGCTTATGTATTTACTATACTATTAACTGTAATTTTAGAGTGCACTTCTTCACTTGCAAAAAAAGTTTGCTTTAACCCTGGCTGCTGTGGCTTAGTGGATTGAGCACTGCCCTGTGAACTAAAAGGTCACCGGTTCGATTCCCAGTCAGGGCACATGCCTGGGTTGCAGGCCAGGTCCCCAACAGGGGGGCGCATGAAAGGCAACCACACATTGATGTTTCTCTCTCCCTTTTTCCTTCCCTTCCCCTCTGTCTAAAAATAAATAAATAAAATCTTTAAAAAAAGTTTGCTTTAAAACAGCGTGCCATGTTACACCAGCAGCAAGCAACCTCACATTCTCGTGTTCAGTGCATCCCTTGATTGCATCATTTTCTCTTGTGCTTGATTTAATCTCCTGTTGTTTTATGAATTTAGCATAACCTAAGCAAACAGTCTTTGCAGAGACTACAGCCGTTTACAGTAATGTCGTCAGCCTTCACATTCACTCACTGCTCCCTCACTGACTGACCCAGAGCAACTTCCAGTCCCTCAAGCTCCATTTAGGGTAAGTTCCCTATACAGATGCACCATTAGAGAAACCCTCAAAACCTTTTATACTATATTTTTACTGAGACTTTTCTATGTTTAATACAAAAATACTTACCCTTGTGTTACAATTGTCTACAGTACTCAGTACAGTGATGTACTGTAGAGGCTTATGGCCTAGGAGCCATAGGCTGGACGACATAGCTGAGGTATAGTGTTTAGTAGGCCGTACCATCTAGGTCTCTGCAAGAGTACTCTACTCTGTTCACAAAATGACAAAATCACCTAAAGACACATTTCTCAGAGTGTATCCCCATCATTAAGTGGCACGTGACTACTCTCTTCTCTTCTGGTCTTTTGTCCATTTATCTATTGAACTATTTTCCCATTAACTGGAATTAATACTGCTCAGATTATGGTAATGAAATTGAGAAGTAAAGCCACTTGACTCAACAAAGAGCGTCAGAGGTAGAAACTGGGTAGATCGGGACTAGAATCTCAACCATCTTTCCAGCACTTTCTTGCTATGTCATATTGCTATTGTCTCATAAATTAATCCATTGGCTTTTTATTTGGAAATCAGTGTCCAAATAATTTTTTTAGATTATTGTTGATGTAGATCAATTCAAGGGCCTGGCTGTGCCTGGGTGTAGTGACATATTGAATGTCTAAGCCTACAGACTACGAGGTGGGAACCCCATTTTATAAGGACTAGTCTAAGGAGGTCTTTAAACTATAGCCATAGGTCTTCTGTAGACCAAGTTGCCATGGCTTCCCTTGGCTTCTTATTCCATATTTACTCATTCTTGTAGTCAGGCTTTGTTTACTATATTGCCTGGATTTTTCTGTTTTGAAAAGCAAAGTTTCCATTGCCTAGATTTCCATATGATGTCTTGGAACAATCCATCTTGCCTGGAACCAGATAACAGAGCGAATCAAAATCTAAAACAAAAATGGAAGCAGCTTTATCTTTCTCTGTTTATGTCACAAGTTCTGATTAAGGAAGACACAATTAGCATTTTCTGTACAAAACTAGAAAAAGTTTCTCCATCAAGAGCAAGTGTGACGTTCCAGTCCCCTCAATCTGAGTCCTTCTGATCTGTCAACCTGTTATCCTTTCTCAGTCAAGAAGAGAACGTCAGGTGTAATGGCTGGGCTGAGAATGATAAACTCTGTGCATGTATTAGGGAGAGAATGCTCATGTAGCAATTGACTTAACTAGGTGTGCGGCCCTGTGCACATTTACGTCTGAGATTCAAATCAAGCCCTTAACAGGCAAGATTCTTTAATATAAATGAGAAATAGGCTTTATCCTGCCATAATGACCTGCAGCCTCTCAGACATGGCTCTCCACAGACCGATCACTCCGCAGAAAGGTTGGCCAGCTCCCTGAAGCCATTATCTTTTATTTATGCAGATCAGGTTGTGACAATCCTTGGAATTCTTTGTTTTATCTTTTTTTTCCCCTAAATCCTCCTGATGTGGTATTTTCTTTGTTTCTGTATAGGCAACTCCCCAAACAAGCATTTTCATGACTTTCCAAGTCATTGAATGAAAATATTAGAGTATAATTTGGTTTGCTTGTATTATTCCACAAAGAAAAGAAAACTGTTTTAATTTTGGAGTCTACTAGATAAAGGAAGAGGGGAAAATTCCTTAATTTTTTAAACCACACAGGGAGCTATGTACTGTGCCAACATACTAACCAGCACCAAATCCCAATAGTTTATACTTTCATTATTTAATATGCCCTCTAGAGTTTTGGATGTGGCTCAGAAAAAACTTTTTAAACAATATTTTTTTACATATGACCCTAATTTCAATGGATGTGCTTAAAAAAATTAGCTTCTTGCTTTTACATTTCCCATTAGTCAATATTAGCTACATATTCGTGGTGAGAACTTAAACAGCATACAGCTTATAGAAGAAAAAAAAAAAAACCAACCAAGGGTGATTTTCTTATGGGTATGCTTCCAGTGATCTTTGCCTCTTGGGGTATGGGGGGTGGTTAACAGTAAGAGCTAAAAGAAAAAGAGAATATTACTTTTGAGTGTGGCAGTTTAGTCTCCATTGTATAATAGTTATTTTTTCCCCCTGTAGTGCTGTTCTTTCTAGCTTTTATCTGAGCCAAGGAGCAAGGCAAGAGGCCCACTGAGAGATCAGGCAACAACCATTGTAGAAGGGGTTTTCCCAGCTGATTTGGGGTATTTCTGAATTCAGCTGACATCCTCAGGGTTCTTACTCCTGCCCTTAATCCATAAGTATTTTATTGAATGCTAATAATTATGTGTAAGTTATTCTGCTAGATGAGATGGCAGACATAAGAAAGGCTCAAACATGATTCCTGCCTTTATTCATTCATTTGATAAGCATTTGCTGTCCACTGACTATACAACAATGAGCTAGCTTTAATGGTCTTTCCAGTCCATGGTGGCAGATAACCTGAATCAATGATGGTGGGTATTACAGAAGCAAGGTAAGTTGTGCTAGCTACCGTAAAAGTAGCATACCATACAGAGTGCTAACTTAGCATGTATGTGCAAGGGTTTGCAAAGTTTCCCTGAAGGAATAAAGTTTATGCTGAGACCAAAATTTGCCTAAGACTAAGGTAGACTTGGGGGAATGAGGGAATGGACAGAATCCCAGGAAGATGGAACACACCTGTGTGAAGGTGGCGGTGACTGGCACACAGGAACTAAACGAGAGCTCAAAGCCAGCAAGCTCAGCTCCTTTTTCTCATGCAGATAATGTGTTTCTTTTTGTTGTTAGTTTTTAATGAGCAAATCCAAATTTATTTTAAAGCCATGTCATTTTCAGTATCTAAAAACCTCTTAAGTTAGCGGGAGACCTAGATTCCTAGGACAACGTCAAATAGTGCACTTTGAGGGCTCCTCTTAAGTGGCCATGAGTGGCTGTCTTCAGTGACTGGAAGAGATGAGCTGCCTTGGGAGCAACTAGCCATCTGCAACTCACGTCTCAGTGGGAGGCGTGTGCAAGTTCCCTCCCTTCTCCCCCACTGCAAGCAGGGGATGGGGGAGGGAAAAGAGAGTTCAAAAAGTAAACTGTTTGGGATGTGGGTAATATAAAGAACCAGCAACCCATAAAATATTAATTGGTGATAAGAAGAAAATGTCTTTCCTAACCAAGGAATAATGAAGCTCTGGAGAGAGGACATGGATTGTATTTCAGGCTTCTTCTCAGTTGCGATCAACAGCTTGCTAAGAATGAGTTTTTAGCTGCTGGAGGAAGACAGAGGACTGACAACATGCGATCTGGGGCAGAGAATTTTCTTTAGAGAACTGAGAAGAGATGGGACTAAATTGTTGAGTCCGAGAGGAAGAATGTGTTAGAGGACCTGGGAAGGCAGTGGCTCCCAGGCGAGAAGGGGCCAGCTCTAATTCATCTTCGTGCTGCCAGGGCCATTCAGGGAGACAGCAGATACCTGCATTGGAAACAGAGGGTGGAGGTCTCCTGGTCTCAGAGTATGAAGTTCACCATAGTCCCCTCTTCCATGGCCATCTGAAAGCCATTTCTGACCAGGAGAAGAGTTGGGACCAGGAGTAAGTTATGACAGAATAGTCCTGGAAGGATACTATCTGAGTGTCCTCCGGAAAGAAGGACAATGCTTTTCTTAGAACTGTTAAGAAATACTGCATTAAGTTGATGAGTTTCTTGTTATTTTAGTTATTTAGTTTAGTTTCTTTTCCTATCCTTTAAAAAAAATATTAAAAATCAAGAGTCCCTCTAGAGAAACTGTTTGTTCTTTAAAAAACCTGTTGTGGCTTTCATTCATGATGGATTGGGAATTTTATTTAATTTTTGAGGTTAAGAAACAATAAAAAGACCATATGTGACCACATGCATGTGAGGAAGCCAATGGCAAAATCTGCAATGCAAAGTGGAGATCCTAGGAACTCAGAAATAAAACTAGCCAGGTAATAGCCGAAACAGAAGGAAAATATACATTGAAATAATAACAGTGATAAACTTTCAAACTCATCTAAGCAATAGTGCTTGGATCCCCTTAAGCAGAGCTTGACGCTGTCCAATTGGGTTGACACTGTCCTTGCATGCTGGCCTTGATGAATCTGCTACGTTTAGGATGGATGATTTTTATATTTATATTAATAACTGATAATGGCCATCAAATCTGGAATTTCTGTGCTCCCACATGAGTGCTCCCTTCACAGGGCACAACCAGAGGAACGCAGTCCTTATTTATGGCATTCTGGGCAAGGCAAGCTATCTTGTGCATGTGTGAGAAACTATAATGCATCTTTTACATTTGAAGTGCCCTCTGAAGCTTTCTGCTTCACAACCCCTCTCCTTCTTTCCCTGTTACCTCTAAATTTTTCATACCGTCTTGAGCATCTCTCAAAGAATTGCAAATTCTAGCTGGAACATGATTAATTTAGCATGTGGCCTCCTGCGATGGAGTGCTCGGCCGTCCATCCTCCTTATATGAGGCTACCTCTCCTCTTGGCTCTTAGCAGGAAAAGTGAATTAAGGCAAAGGCCCAGGCTGTTCAGATGAGCGGCTTGCAAATGAATTTTTACTGGTGGTGCCACAAAGTCAAAAGTGTGGTGTTGCAAAAGTGAAATAACAATATGTAGTTGATGTGATTTTAGTTGCAGAGCTCAGTCACTGCATTTCCTTCTCTCAGTTTCCCAAGGGTGTAGCTACTACTCTTGATTTGAAGGTGAAGGGCAAAATACTGATATTTCTCCTCCTTAAAGTCTCCCTACCTTCATTTTGTTCATGTTTCTAACACTTCTATTTCATCAGCTAATATATATATATATATAGTGTGTGTGTGTGTGTGAGAAGGTCACCTCCCTTTGCTATTCAAAGAACAGATACATTAATTTCCCTTATTGGGATTCTTTTAATGGAACTCAACTGAGCTACGCCATGCAGTCCGATGCTACCACTGTCACAGATGTGCTCCAGTGGTGCCAACCAAGGAAATCAGCTCCAGAATAGTTTTTAGACTTGGATTTGTTTGGCTCCCATTATTTTTATTTAGAAGGATATTGGAAAATGTAAACTTTCTCTTCAGAAGGTATTTTGAAGTCTTGTTTGAATATGCCACCCATAATTTAGTTATTTACTTGTTTAATAATACTCTAGTTGTGTAATATATGTGATTATCAGGTGTCTAAAGTATGTATTGAATAGCAAGCGCTTGGTATTCAATCAGGGCTCAATTCGTGTTGGTGACAATGATGACAAGAAGGAAAAAGAGGAGGAAGAGTGTAGAATGCTGGATCTCCAAAAATATCAGCAAAACAACCTATTGATAAGATAAAACTGGGTTTATTTGTATTGTAGTAAGGAAGGGCACCAACCGCTTCAGAGTCCTAATAAGAGTCTGATTTAAGGCAGGTCTTTCAGATTTGGGGGGCATGGAAGTTGGAGGAGCTGGGAGAGAGAAGAATGTGAGAAGCAGGTGTTCATTGGGATTGGGTAAAAATCAGGATGCGATAGTTTAAGATTGGTGGTGTTAAGAGATTTGAAGGGCCTCAGAGAATAAAGAGTCATTGGATAGAAGAGAAGAACATTTACATGCTCACTTAAGTGATATTTTCAGAAAAGTTCCTGGAACTGAGTTATTTGTGATTGTTTTCTTCTTCGGCAAGTTTTCTGAAGCAGCAAAGTAATGTCAATGAAGACAGTGAAATAAAAAAGTTTCAGTACTGAAAATAGCCAATAGTAAAACCACATTAATATCATGGTGAAGTTGTATGGAGGTAGATAGCATTGACTTTTCTTCTATCTCCTCCTCCTCCTTTTCCTCCTCTTCATTCTGGCATGTGAAGCTGGAGCTTCTTACCATCGAAGAATTAGTTATTTGAGATGTGTGTGTATGTCTGTGTGTGCAGTTTGGTAAACATTCTTTGCTGACTTGTAAAGGAAAAAGCAGTGCCAGGGAAAACTTTTTTCAAGGCCCATTTCAAACCTTGACTCTATAGATAAAGTCTGACTGAAGTGCTAAAAACTACCCATTCTTAAAAATCTACCTCCTCTGTGAAATTCCCAGATATCCCTGTGAGGTATTAGGATTTGCTGCTTTCTTGCCTCCCCCTCCTGTGAGATTTTCAAAGTAGGAGATGCATCGTCTTTCTGTCATCACTTTTCCGCCTAATGCGAGGGACTCTACTACGTGTCGAAGATACAATAAGAAGAAGAAGCAGCCTCTGCCCTCTTTGAGTTGTGATTCTAGTGGAGAAAGTAAATTCAATTGTAATGGTCATTTATTCACCGTTTAAATGTTTCTACGTGCTTAAAAGAACATTGCGCCTTTTAGTGTTCCAATAAATCTGATGAATCCATGAGGTGGGTATGAAATGGCATTTCACTGTGGTTTTAGTCTCTTGAGATATATGTGTATATATATTCAAATATCTTTTATATATTCAACATATAATAAGTATATATAAACTTTATAGACTATATATATCTCATCTGTTGTTCCTCTTCTAAATGAGTTGCCTTTTAAAACATCATTTACCCATTTTTTTTGTGACTAGACTGCTGTCCTTTTAGAAATGGATATGTAGGATTTTATTGTACAGGGTCCAGCACAAATAACCCCCTTTTTATTATAAAATCTTTTATTACAAAATCATAAACATGTAATTCTGTGACATATCAGTATCACACTCAAGTGTACCATATGACATTTTAGGTAAAATGTTCAAATTAAAACTATAAATTATTACACCCATATTATTACCCTACCAAGCACACTCAAGCAGGCATTACTTCTGCTGGACCCTGTACATTCTGAGTAAAAATTTCTTGTTGACTTTATGGATTGTAAATATCTTCTCTCTATATCTGGCTTGTGTCAGTATTATTTTTTATATATTGCCTTTTGCATTCCAGAAGGTTTTATTTTGGTGTATACACATTTATTAATTTTTTTCCTTTACGGCCAGTGTTTTTGTGTATATGTGTGTGTCTCTTGTTTAAGAAAAATTCCCTACCTTGATGTAACAGAGATGTTCTCCATTTTATTCTAAAAGTTCTAAAGTTTTCCTTTTTGAGTTTATTTTATTCAGTTTCCCTGGAATTGATATTTGTATATGAAATAAGGCAGACATTTGACTTTATTTTAGTTCCCTCTTATGCATATGATGATCAGTATCTGCTGGATACATGGGAGGACTCCATGCAAATCTCTGAAGGTTCTTTCTGGTGCTGCCCTCTCCTCTCTTTCACATTGTCGCTCTACCTCCAGCCTCCTTGGCCTCCCTGAATTCTCAGCTCCATTCTTCATCTCAAATTTTTCACTGGGCTATGCCCGAGTTCCTTCTCCCAGTGCTGCGGCCTGGAAATAGTCTCAAGGCAAGTGAGCTGGGGCAACCACAGGGATAACCTCATTTGTTTTCCATTTTCCAGGGTTACAGCCTTTCCTTACCTGATATTTGGTGTCTGGAAAACCTTTCATATATTTTTCCATTTTTGGGTAGTTTCAGATAGGAAGGGAAATCTGGCCTCTGTTACTCCATCTTGACCGGAAGTAGAAGTCTGAGGAGGGGTATGAAAAATGAACTAGTTAAGATCTGAATCTGGGGAAGGTCAATTTGGAAAAGGCAGTTTTATGGATCAATAATCTGAAAGAGAGCTCACAATGATTTGGTGCAACTAGAGGAGGAAATGGAGGCTTTGAGAAGTAAAAGCAACTTTCTAGGTGTGATCTCTGTACCAAACAATTACTACTACTTGGGAAAATGGATGGTGACTTGGGCTGCATTTTATTTGAGTTCTGGCCTTTCCCTTGGAAAGGCAAGATGAAAAGGATCTTTTTTCCCTTTCCATGGGACCTGGGCGAGAAGGCTGTGGTTTGGGGCAGGACAGAATCAGAGTGGGCCTGGGAGAAGCAGACTTCCTGAGAATGCAAGGCTGCTTATGAGTGGGCCAGCAGGGTCTGCAGCCTGACCCCTGCTGTAGGCCGTGGGGAAAAGCAGTCCCAGGGCCGGTCCGGAGGCACATGAACAGAAAGACTCAAGGGCGTGAGTATCAGTGTGGTTACTGGGGCAAATGTCTTTGGAGCCAATTACCACAGTAACCCACTGAATGTTTTGAGTGATGAGATAGGGAATAAAATGAGAAACACAAGATATGGCCAGACTGTGAGAATCTTGAATAGTAGGATGTAGTCATTGTGTATAATTCCCTGTGTATAAGGTTAATAAAGTAAAACCAGTGTTTAGAAAGGATAACCTAGTAGTGATCTGTAGTTCTGATTAGAACAGGGAGTAACTGGATGGACTGAGATGTAAGGAGGTTGTTGCAATAATAACTTAAGGCGTGAGTAGGTAGAACCAGAACAAAGGTGGATGCAGGGGAATAGAAAAGAAAGGAGAGTTCTAGGATATTTTGGTTATTATTTGTTATATCACAATCCTGCCAATAGAAATGCATGTTCCCACTGGCATGTGATAGGTATGAAAACCAAATAAAGAATGAACAAAACAAATGAGTGAAATAGAACCAGAGGCATGGAAACAAGGAACATACTGACAGTGACTAGGGGGTGGGGGTCGGGGAGTAAGGGGGAAAAGAAGGGGAAAGACTTAGTCAAGGAACATGAATAAATGACCCATGGACAAGGACAGCAGGGTGGGGATTGGCTGTGGGAGCGGGGGTGGGCAGGGCAGGGGAGAGCAATTGGGGGGGAAAAATTGGGACAACTGTAATAGAACAACAATAAAAGAAACTTAAAGAAAAGAGAATTACTTTAAGCCAAAAATTTTCAAGAATCCGTAAGAACAGAGAGGACAAGAAACATATTGAATAAAATGGGGAGTAGGAAGGAAGTAGCAGAGAATGGAAACAGAGGACATTAAAGAATGGGAATAGGGACAATGACTTACCCACAGAGAGGGTATAACCTAAATTACATGGGAAAAAAGACAGTCACAGGAAAGGAGGAAAAAAGCCCCCCCTGAACAGAAATGCATACCATTCTATGTAAACTCAGTAGAGAAGCAAGTAGGACATAAGTTCCAGTGACATCACTTAAATCTAATAGTTCAGTAATTGATTTGCATTAGCAATCACAGTCATTCATTGAATAAACATTTCTAAATATTTACTGTGTATATACAATATGCTCATCCCTGACACTATAATGTAAAAGAGATAAAAAATGCCCCCAAGGCCTACCATCATGAAATTTGAAGACAGATGTGTATAGAAAAATTTTAACGATGCAAGATAAGTGCTAAAGGTTGAGCAGTGTTAGAGGAGGGAGTGAATCATGTTTCCTGAGGGTACCAGAGATGACTTCACGGAGGACACGAGGTGACCAGGAGGAATGAGAATTCAGCAGCTCAAGGAGGTGGAGCATTTCATTCCAGACCAAGGGGATGCCTGGCACGTGCAAAGGTGCGAAGGCTTTGGAAGAAAGCATGACAGATGAAGGCCAGCAAGAAGCCATATGCACTCTGTTCACCAAGGTAGGGAAGTTGGGAAACCATTTAAACTAACAACAAGCATTTGAAAACTTTTGTAACCCAAAAGATTAAACTGTCAGTTGTCTGACAATAGCTCTACACTACCCAAAGGGCCCAAACCAAATTGTTTCTTAGTGGTATCCACTACTATGACCTACTCTTAATTTATCTCCTTCAATGTGGTGGTGGTGTGATTACTGTAAGATTTATAGAATTCCTAAGTGAGTTAAGAGGCTTATGTGTTTTTGTAGAATTAAGGCACATGTTAGGTATTCTTGGGATGGCCGTTGCAACTTTGGAAAGGCAGGGAGAAGCAGGTCAATCAATCAACAAATTGGGGTATGAAATGCCCTTGGCCCGCATTAATTGTGTAATATAAGAGTTACCAGCCAGCACGGAATAACAATGCAGAATGCAAGCCATCTAGGTAGGGTTGCCATCTTTGCAAGTGTTACCAGGCAGCCTCTTAAAACAATAGCAATATTCTATTTCATTAGCTTTATCTACTTTGGATAAACCTTTTATTCAGGATCATTTATTTATTTGTAAATAAAGTTTCAGTTTACAAAGTACAATCACATCTCTTATTTGACTTACTACATTTCTAAGAGGTAGGTAGGCATTTTCCCCCTATTTTACAGACAAGAAAAAAATGAGACGCAAAGACAATTAGGCTTTGTCTAAGACCAGGCGACTCATTAAGTGGAGGAGATTTGAATATATATCTTTTGACTTCAAGTACCTTGTCTTGCTAGAATACCACAGCTTCTTCCTCAATTTTCTGTAATAAAAGATACCAACACCCGGTGATTCTGATTTAATCTTTATATTTTCCAGCTTCATATCTTATTTTTTTTGTCTTTGTTTTTAAATATATAATATTATTATATTTTTCCACCAAATCTTCAGCATCAATGAAAGGATACATACTTTTAAAAGTTAGGATATTTAAGCACATTATTAATTACAGATAGTGTACCAAAAATTTCAATAAATATATGGCACCCTTTAAAAAATTGTAATTTGTACCTCTCTGAAGTAGCCATTACCCTGCTGATAAAGAACAGGTTTGTTTTACTTATTTACTTGATGATGAGGATAAAGTTGGTCTTAATCAGCACGTGGCCTGATAAACTCCATGCCAGAAACATTGTTGGGACGTAGTGCCTGCATTCAAGCAGCTCGCCATCTAGTGGGAAAGACAAGTGAGCCTAATACTCTGCAATACAGGGTAGGACGTGGTAGGTGTTGACTGAAAGGTGCACAAAGTTCGGAGGCATGGGAAAGGGAGGCATTGATTTCAGGAAAATCAAGAAAGAATTGTGGCTTCTTAAAGCTGAGTTTTGCCATATGGATAAGATAACAAGAAGGAAGTGTTGGTTCGGGCCTGGAGAGAGGTAAGGCAAAGAACATTCTAGAAAGAAAAATGCAGTGCAAGTGAGAAGTGGGAAGGTGTTTGAATAGCTGCTGATAATCTGATGTCACTGTGGCAGAAGAGCTTCTGAAAGGTGTAGGGCTAGGAATGAATAGTGCAGGGTGTTAGGGGCAGGTCCTGGAAGCCACTAAATGCCTCCATGGCGGGTGTTGTGCAGGCCCAGGAAGAGGTCAAGATTTGGAGTCGAGGAGAAACACAGCAGAGGTGTGTGTGAGGAAGATTGCCCCAGGGCACCTTATGGAAAGGATGAGAGGAGGAAGGCTGGCATGGGAAGAGGCTAAGGAATGAAGAGGATGGCGCCTAAAGAGAGCCAGGCACCCTGCGAGTCTTGGTTTGGAGCGGCCTACCGGGGTGGTTTTCTGTGCACACCAGTGGTCCGTGGCCAAGCGCCCGCCGTGGTGCAAGGGTCGCCGCCATGGTTTCCACCAGACCACAGACAAGAGCAGGGCAGCCGTCCCCTCCAGTCTGCCGGTGCTGTCTGGGTTCCACTTCCAACAACAGCTCTGGTGGAAGTGCTGAGCACCCTGGAGAAGCCATCCTGCACCACCCTGGTCTCCCCAAGGCCTACCGCGTCCCTGGCATGTGAGCAGCTTTTTTTGGAAAGTCCACTCTCCCAGTTCATGGCCACGGTGTTGGAGTTCCCAGAGAACTCAGAACCTCTCCAGGCCTCCAACAGCACGGTCACCTGGGACCAGGCTCAGGAAGCCACAGGAAGCAGCGAAGCAGCAGAGTGGCCAGCCTTGCAAAGCCAACCCTGGGCCCCCATCCTGAGCGGCCACCACCAGCCATCAGACTCTCAGAGACGCTAGGCTCTTTTGACTCCCCCTTCCCCACCCGACCCTGGCCCCATCCCATACATTAGGCGGGCTGCCACAAGCAGAAGCAGTTTGTTTCTTTTATATCAAAACATCAAAACACCAAAAAGGAAGTTGAGATAGCTCCGCTCTTTACTGTCCAAGCCATATGCAAGCCTTCCCCACACCCATGTGCTTTGCACCAAGCAGAAAAGAAAGGACAAATAGCCAGGGGAAAAAAGAAGCCAGACAGCTGGGTGAGATCCAAGTGAGATCCTCACCTGGAAGTGGCCATAAAAACAGAAGAAAAGCCTGTCAGGGAGAATAGTCAGGGAGTGGGGGTCCAGGAGAGGTAGGAACCAAAGATAATGTGGAGATTTATAGCTTGGATGGTGGTGAGGATGGAGATGAATTCTGTGAGATGTGGAAACAAAGGGCAAATTGGAGAGTTGTTTGTTTTGTTTTAAATTCTTATGGTATTTTAGTTTGCGGGATAAAGCTCAACAACACTTTCTCTTCTAGAAAAAAAAAGATCAGCAGACTCTGGCTGGTGTGGCTTAGTGGGTTGAGCGCTGGCCTGCAAACCCAAAGGTCACAGGTTCAATCCCCAGTCAAGGCACATGCCTGGGCACATGCGGGCCAGGTCCCTGGTTGTGGGCATGTGAGAGGCAACCAATCACTGTTTCTCTCACACATTGATGTTTCTCTCCTCTCTTTCTCCCTCCCTTTCCCTCTCTCTAAAAAATAAAATCTTAAAAAAGAAAAGAAAAAAAGATCAGCAGGCGGGAACTATATGTGTTTTGTAGCGCACAGTGCTTGGGTAAATTTTACTCTTTTTTGGCCCAAGGGTTCAAAAAGAGCTCTTGCTGGGACATGCATTCTGGATCTTTGTTTCTGTATTTTTTAAGGGAATTGAAATCCACCACTTCAGAGTGAATTAGGAGTGAGTTTATACATGTTTCTGCTTAGTGGAACTCAAATAGTTTCTCAGGGAATACGTTTTCTGTTATTCCAACGCCTTCCCCTTATTCCCCAAACAGATTGCCACGCGTCTCTCCTATTTCCCACAGTGCCATCAGAGCGCGAGCGCCGGGGAGAGATCAGGCATAGGGCAGGGTAATTTTACACTTGAGACAGTGATATGTAAGATCTGAAGTTTCTAAACTCCCAAGGACTCTTGGGTGCAAGGCTTCTTTTGTGTTCCTACGCAAAACCAACACAGCACATGGAGTAATCCCTGAAGGTACCTGGGCCACAGACCCTGCACTGGAACACTTTTATTGTTCAGCGTTTGGAAACATCTCATATTGTTTTCTCAGTGCCCAGTTTCACATTTGTAACATATTATAGTTAAAAAGAAAGACTTCGTTAATATTCAACAGCAGGAACACTAAGGAAATGTAAATGCAGTTTCTCTTACCTCTCCTTTTAACGTTTTTCTCCCATATTTAAGTCTCACGGGAATCTCTTCCCTCTCTTCTCCATTTTCTATCTTATTACCCAAATACCCCGAGAACTCTAACTTCCCTGAGTGATGACTGAGAGAAATCCTCTGGTCCAAACCCAGTACTACCCAGAAGAGCTAGCTGATTAATCTCCTTCAGAAGAAGAAGCTTCAGAAGTTATATATACATATATATTTGAAAGAGATCACTTGCATAGTAGGGCTACAGGTTTACAAGCATTACACCCAGATGCACCCAGTAAAATGAGTAACCTGGTCTAGAAGGCAGAGGAGGAAAAGTAACAAAAGGTCTAATCCCATTTAAACTCCAGTTTGATACAATTTAAATATAAGTAGCCATTTTGATTACGCTTCCTCCCCATCCTCCTTCTTTACCCCATGATAGTGTCTGTCTGTCCTGGGGACTTAGAATGCCCTTTGACATGAGTGAGCGGCCCTTGGAGTTTCCTGCAGAGTCCTTGGCCTATCCCTTAGTTGCTCTGCCCTGTGGCAGTCAGTGTCCCTTGTCTTGCAGGTGGCCTTTGCCCCACCGGCAATCAGGGCTGCCTTCTGCGCGACCCGGCCTCCCTTGCGTGGCCAGGAGGACCTGAAAGCCCACCACGTATATCCTGGTCTCATCTCCAGCCTCGGGCAACTCCGGCTACTTGGGGGTACTTTGGGCATCCGGGATCCCATTCACACTCTCGGTGAACCTAGAGCAGCTGAGAAAGCACTCTCTTCCGCCTGGGCACCATGCAATTTATTTGTTGTGGCTGGGTGTTGGGTTGGAGTGGGGTGCCAATTAAGAACTGCTGGTTCACGATGCAGTGGCTCTGTGATATAGGGAACAGATGGACGCCCTTTTGAGTATGTGCATGGCCTCTGTTCTCATTGCACGTCAGCAAGTAGGGCAACCGTGTAATTTAATGTCCAAACTGGGCATTTTGAGACCGAAAGGGAGTGCTGAAATAATTAAAGTTATTCAATATTTTGAGATATATTTTATCAAATAATACATTGGTTTTATTATTTTAATAGCATTATCAAATAGTTACATTCAGGTTATTTCAAAATAAAATTCCTTTGACTTAAAGTCACAATGATCTATATCTGTCAACAGATGAAAATGGGAGCTAATAGCCCCCCTATTGGTGAGCTGAGCCTGGAATAATATTCACATTCTTGGGAAGATCTCAGCGCAGGATCGGGGAGTTCACTGGGGTGAGGTCTGCAAAGCTGAAGGATCTCTCTGCTCCAGGGCTGAGCTATTTGCAAAGGGTTTCCACGTCCTGGTCCTGGCCGTATCTAGGGACACAAGGCCACACAGCACCCTCAATTGCCAGTGGAGCAGCCGCCACCTGAAGGACAAGGGCCATAACTGCAGATGCAAAGGGACCAGTGAATCCAGTATTATTGTATGGCTGACCTTGAACCCTGTGCTTTATTGAGCAAAGCCTGGAGAGGCTTGGGCTTTGGGTCTTTTGATACAGAGCCAGAAGCCAGAGTTTGGAGAGGAAAGCCCTAGAACAATGGGAGGAGGAGGCAATAAGAATGAGTGATCCCATGGTTGTTTTTCTGCTCAGGGTCTGATGACCTTCGAAGGTGAAAAGTACTACCTAAGGCTCTTTGGCACGGGCAGGGGCAGATCCCATAAAGGCAGTGACATTTCAGAGTCAGCGTGATAATCGTGACTTAAGAAATGCTGGGTCATAGAAAACCATGAAAAGAGACTAGCTGTGTTGGTATTAGGCAAACACATACAATATTAACCTTTATCAGATGAATGAAGTGGAAATAGCTTAAATCATTTTTAAATGAGTTGGAACGGTTTTCTGAGCACCATCCTGGGGGAACTGGTTTCAACTCTGACTAACTCTGTTAGAAATAGTGTGTGATTCCTATCTAAATAAAACTGAACATGAGAACTTTCGGTTTTCATTGGAGGTAATAAGAAGTTCTGGGAGAGAAAAATGCAGATCACAAGACCCAGGCTGTTTCCGTGTGACAGGGGCCTTTTGGAAATGGGTCCATCATCAGTTGGTGGTGCCTTGGAGAGAACTCTTTTCATCAGACTGGCTCCCAATTTGCTCCTGGAAGTTGGGAGCTGAACCATGCCCAGATTAGGAAGATCCTTTCAGCCCTTCTAAGGACATTGAACACTTGTACTGGGAGATGAAGGACAGAACCACAGAAGTTGAAGCAGTACAGGCTGATGAAATTTGGGTTTTAGATCGTTCTGGCGCCATTCTGAGGCGGAACAGGGCAATGGCACCGAGCTAATCAATACTTCTGGGATCGTGGCCAGAAAAGCAGTGAAAATCTCCAGAAAACAGCATTTATTTCAAACCCAAAGGTAGTCCATAACAGAAGAGGCTCCCTGAGGTCAAGTCATACCAAGGTGAGTCTGACTCTCTTGAGTGCATCAAAGAACAGAAGACTGAAGGAGAGGCCAGTGACTTTGCTCCTGCAGAATTTCCCTAGCTAAAGGGATTGCTTTTTTTTTTTTTTTTTTTTTTGGCTCTGTTCAGATAAACCCCTGCTACTCTGAACTTCAGGTTCATTCTAAAAGTTTTTTTTTTTCCCCAAAATGAGAGTCAGGTTTTCTGTTTTTTGTTTTTTTTAAATTTAGATGCAAAATTGATATTCTGAACCTCTCAAGCAAACATGAAGATAAATACTTTGAGCTGAATTATTTAAAAAAAATAAAAAAAAGAAGCAAGCTATTGTTTTATAGACCTAAAAGTAAAAATCTGCCAGAAGCAATAATAAGTAATGGATATAATTTTGAAACAATCAGATTACAAAAATGTAAACATTTGCAGACATATTTTAGCAAATTATGTTTTATCTCCTGGCAAAGCCATTTTAGGTGGAATAGAGATGAGGCCTGGTTTTGTGATCGTGTCTATTCCGAGAAGTGCTGGTCTCCCCATTGTCTCCTAATTGCATGTGTTTTCTTACAGTCAACCAAAATCCTAAATAGCTGCGCTTACTCTTAGTCATCAGTATTTAGTACAACTCCCATTCCTACCCTTTGGTGTTGTCATTAAAAAAAAAACAAGACATAAATATAAATATGTATATGGCATGGATTTATTTTCAAACCTGTGCAGGCCCCACAGTCAAGCTCTGCCAGTGGAGGTTTTGCGATAAAGGCAGTTTATTTGAGCAGCTGTGTTCTGTTCGAGAGTATCTTGTGACTTGCTTCGGGGAAATGTCTGTATCCCCGAGACCGCTGGGCTCCAGCCCTCGTGTTTGACTCTTCGGGGCTGGCTGGCCCTTCATGCTATCTGATGTCAGCTGCAGCGAGCGGCGGGAGGCATCTTCTCTGCAGCCTGCTGATGTCAGGGTCTGGGGGAGCTCAGATTCCAGGTCTTATCTGCCCTGTCAGTCATACTTTATTTGTCTTGTTTGTGCCCCCCACATTTCCCACATCAGAATCCAGAGAGTCAGGGTAACAGCTATGAAGCAGTCGGGGGTTTTTTTTTTTCTTTCTTTCAAAATATGTCCTGTACCTTCTGAGGGACCTGCAACTCATGGCAAATTTCTTTCTATCAACCCTAGGAGTCCTCAGGGAGTGTCTCTGTTCTATAGTTTTACTGACAAATGTGTCTAGCATTTTCCTCCTATCCTGATCTGACTTGCTTCAATAATGTTCCTGTTTCTGGAGGAGGACCTGTATGTGGCCACCTTGCCCTGAGCTATTTCTGAGAGTGTTGTCCGCTAATGGAGGCCCGAGCATAAGATGCCTCCTATGTCCCTGGTGTCCACTGAGGAGAAGTTCTCAGCAGAGGACTCCTCTTTTGTTACCATCAGTGCTGGTGCCCAGACTACAGATGCTTTGCTCTAAGTGTGATGTTGCCCTTGGACAGGAGATTAACATTTTTATGGCTGCTCCCTTACTTAGGAACTAGGGGTCAGTCACTGAGGACCCAATGACAATCTCTGCTCCCTACCTCTGGGTAGTGTAGTACTCTGGGCCTCTGGCCCATTGTCTAAGGCAGATGTGATGATATGTGTTGTGTGTGGATTTGTGTGAGGGTGTGTGGTGGGTGTGTGTATTCTTGTGAGCCCTGGGTACCTGGAGGATGAGAAACTACATAGTCTACTTTTCTTACTGTCCTTTTGAATGGTTTGATTTTCACAGTAAGCACATGTTACTTTTACAGGAAGAAAAAGGCCGTTGGGGAAAAAAAAGACTGATTTGCCATACAAATGGCCTACCTTGGCTCATGCTTTGGACTTTTCTAAAACTCTCACAAACAAGCAGCATCTGGCCTCAGCATGCCCCGTACTTCTCACTAAGTGTCCCCAGGCCTGGCTCTAGCAGCCGCCGGCTTTGGTTCATAGCTTGGCCTCTCCTGGGCACCTCTAAGCCCAGCAGAAGTAGAAGCCATCTGCAGATTGCTTTGTAGCTCATGCTGGGTTGCCCTGGGAAGACACAGGTGGTGGCTGACCTTGGCTTGAACCTCCCAGGAGTCCCTGAAGCCAGTATACCCAGAGGACAGCTTTAGGCCATGTTGAAGTATCTCCTCTTAACCACTTCCACAAACAAAACACACAAGGGGTGCCCTCCCCAATGAAGTAAGTCCTACTCTGTGGGGTGTGCCTCTGCACAGCTGATCTACCACTGTGCTCAGAGATTGGTGGTCGGTGGTTGAAGCCCCTCCTTGCAGCTGATCAGCCTGTGGGTACATCCCTCTCATTGATGTGCTAACAGAAATCAAGGCTCAACTATAAGAGGAGCGTGTGCACAGTCCACCTGGGAGGCACACCTGGAGTGCCCAACTTGGTGATGGGGGAGGCTGTGCCACTTGACTCTATAGGACACCTACTACATAAGACCAATTTACCAAGCCTGGGAGACATAGCAGCTCTACCCAATACATAGCAAAAAACACAAGGAGGCAGCCAAATGGAAAAACAGAACAAAACTTCAGGAAAAGAACTAAACAAAATAGAGACAAGTGATCTACTAGATGAAGAGTTCAAAACTCTGGTTATAAGAATGTTCAATGAACTTAGGGCAAGAATAGATGAACTTAGTGAGTGCTCCAATAGACAGGAAACATAAAAATGGAGCTAGAAAAAACTAAAAAAAACTAAGTAAGAAATGAAGACTACACTAATTGAAATGAATCAACAACATTCATACAGGGAATCAACAGTGGAGTAAATGAAGCAGAAGATCAGATCAGAGACTGGAAGATAAGGAAGGGAAAACACCCAATTAGAACAGCAAAAAGAAAAAATAATATTAAAAAAGAGGCTAGTATAAAGAGCCTCTGGGACAACTTCAAGTGTACCAACATTTGCATCATGAGGGTGCCAGAAGGAGGAGAGAGAGAACAAAGAATTGAAAACCTATGTGAAAAAATGATGATGGAAAACTTCCCTAACCCAATGAAGGAAATAGACGTACAAGTCCAGGGAGTGCACACAGTCCCAAACAAGATCAAGACCGTATGTGAAAGGTTACACCTGTTGAGAATTTTTGGTTTAGCTCCCACTATATTTGTCCCCTGTAAAATGGAGATAATTGTAACCTCTCATCACATCAATGGTGTGATGATACTTAACGAAAATAATCCATGTTAAGGGCATATCACATTCTAAGTGCCTAGTAAGTGTTAGCAAATGTGACTTGTACAAACATAACAATTATTGCTGGTTTGCAAAGCTAACCAAGCCTGTGAATGACTGAGCTTAAAATGCCTGTGAAATTTTGGAATTTTGCTCATCTCATCAACTTGAATGGTATCAAACTGCCAGAGGGGATTTACAAAACAAATGGGGGTTTTTCAGTCTACTCTGCATTAAAATGTTAATTGGTTTATAGGTAGTTGAATTTACCTAACCTTGGCAGATCATAATCAACTTGAAGATTAAGCAAGCCAGGTTGGTGGAGAGGAATGTTTCCTGGGCAGAAGGGACTGAGAATTCTACTAGACTTCAAGTCCTGGGAGGGCTGGACCATTGCATTGTTTCTTCATCTCTGAATCCTCAGCTCATAGGAAAGTGCCTACCATAAAAAGAGGCTTGAAATATTTGATAAAAGACTTAAGGAATGACCTAGTGTCAATGTTTGTGGGTAGTTCTAAATTATACAGAAATATGTGAAATATATCATTTATTTTAGAAACAAATGTGTTTCTGAGATTTGGATATCTATATCTAGGTGTTTATTTCCGATTAAAAACTGTAAAATCAAAGTAGTTCAGCTATTTGTTACTGAATATCCAACTAGATTGAGCCCAGCAGAAACAACCTAAGAGAATCGCCATTAAGTAGCAGTAATTAGAATGCTTGGGTCAAAACGCTGCTTGTGGATCCCGTACAGTAGGAAAGCTAAGGAGTTTAACAAGAAAATCACTAAGTTGTGGCAGAACACTGACACAAACCCTGCTTCAGTGACCATGTGTAGAAAGGCTGGCTTGGAGTTTCTTTTGGGTGTGTGAGAGGAGCAGCTTGGGGGTCCTTAAAACTATTGCTCCCACTGCCTTGCAGAGAGGAGCTGCCCCCTTCTTCTATTTGCTCTGCCACCTGGCACACCAACCAGTGGCAGGAGATAGTCCAAGAGGGTTTTCCACTTTAAATGTAAACGAGCAAAGAGCTGTTCCCCTCTACCACAGAGTACCAAGATTTACCCACTCCTGAAAGGCAATCTTTGTGAAAATGCTTTTTGCCAATTTGAAAGTATCAATACTAACTTAATGAGTTACAAGGTGGTTTTACATACTCCATCTCATTGGAGCTTCTCCACAATTCTGAATGGTGGGGACTACTCTCAGTCCCAATTCACAGGTAAAATAAGCGTGCAGGCAAAAATGATAAAAATGAAGCCATCTGGCTTCAAGCATGTCACAAGAAGGCAGGGTTCATCTGGAAAAGACAATAATGCCAGGAGAAATAGAAGGCGGCAGGAAAAGAGCAAGACCAAATATGAGCTGGATGGACGCCATGAAGAAAGCCACAGACATGAGTCTACAGGAGCCGAGTGGGGCTGCGGAGGCCAGGACATTGTGGACGTCACTCATCCATAGGGTCACCAGGAATCAGAGCCAGTGTAGCAGCAACAAAGGCTTAGAGTTCAGATCCTTGTGTAGTACAGGGCCCGTGCTATTGTCTTACTGATAGTGAAACTTGGTGCTTGAGTATCTTAATCGCTGTGGAACAAAGGTTGAGGAAGGGCAGAGCAGGGAGGGGGAGGAGAATTGCTGACCAATAGATGAAGCTGTGGAGCGTGAGCGACAGGAAGGCTGGGAGCTGGGCTTTCCACTTTGATTAAGCGCTGGGTATAGTCACACTGGCTCAGCCAGTGGAAGACTCTATAAATACCATCTTGAAAGTGGAAGTGGCTCAGGCTCCAGGACACTACCTCAAAAAAAGAAAAAACTTAGAGGGAGAGGATTAAACTGCTGTTTAATTGTTGGGGACACGTCCACAATGTAAAAAAATGCCCTTAGAGAAGCAATTTGGAAAAGAGTGACTTGGAAACCTTGGGGGAAAGTCAGAATCTTTAGTTGTAAAACACCTGAACAAGACATAATTATTAGCCCCGAGCTTTATTTTAATGATGTATTATGTCTTAAATATAATACCGATGGTTCGCTGAAAGATGCCAGCTGCCCAGAAGGAGCAAAACAAAAGGAAAAGGAGGGCCATTTGTAATGAGTCTGGATCTTTGTACAACCTGTCATTTTGGTCGTCTGATGCTCTGGTACCCCCAAGGGGCTGACAGAATGTGCTGGCATATGCCATGGGACATCTGCTGACAATCCTCTGGGCTGCTATGTGCCTTGATGCATTTTCAGCAGGTTGTGAGAGAGGGCGGGTGGTTTATTCCTGGAGTGGGGTGGTCAATCAGGTATTTTCCTTGGAATTTAGAGACCTGGGTTCAAATTCTGACTCTAAGTTCAATAAATAACTTAGTTTTATGACTCCTCTGCTCTTTATCTGCAAAACGGGGTTGAATCTAGATACTTGAGGAGATTATGGTGAGGATTAAGTAAGATTCTCTTTGTGAAAGTGACTGGAAAAACAGCAGAAGCCTTTCTGAAGGAAAGGTGATTATCTCAGTACCTCCTAGGGAACATCCAATTCCACATTATCAACGGAATATTTGTCTGGACAGTCTTTTCTTTTTATTAATTTTACTTTATTCTTAATGTTAAAAAATGTATTCTTCAACCTGAATCACTTGAGTCAATGTACCTTTGTGACCTTTGTGATTGGACAGATAGTTTCATTTAGAGAAGAATATAGCCTAGTTATCTTCTTTGGAGCTTTTCACCTAAAATTAATTTGAAATTTTTCAGTTTTGTGGAAAAGAATGGATGAGATGCACAATACTTTCCGAGACATGACTATGAATTCAATACTATTATCTCCAGAAGCCATTCACGGACACCTAAGCTGGGTTCACATATCCATTCATTTGTTCCAGGCACTCGCCCACAGTTCTCTGCTTCCACAGTGTCCACACACACCTCCTCTCTGCTCTTACTATGTCATCAGACAATTAAATTTTTATAGGTTTGATCTCCCCCGCCAGAGTAAAAGCAACTTAAAATTAAACCTTTGACCTATTAGTCCTCATGTCTGTATGGCTTGAACAGGGACGGCCATATTATACTTGCCTGAGCGAGAGTGTTATTGGCAGCAAATAACAGACCACCTAACTCAAAATAGCTTGCAGACCATGGATTTTTAATATTCATATTGTAAGGAGCTAAGAGGTAGAGTGGTTTCAGTGTTGATCAATTTATTAGCTTTATGATATCATCCAAGACTCAGGTTCTTCACATTTTTCTGCTCTTCAATTCAGGATGCTTTATGACTGTGATGTTTTGAGCACATCAGACATGCAACATCCTGCAGAAAGAGAGTCTATCCTTATAAGTTGACTTTAAATATTTAAAAGTCCCGAGGACTGAGTCCAAAATTATCTTCTTTTTTGAATAAACTCCCTTTAGAAGTATTAAAATTTAAAATTCTTAAATTCTTTAGAAGAGCAAACTTTATATTAGGGCAAAACAGAGGAAGAAAGCTCTAAGAATAATTTTCTCATCTACCTGCGAAAGACACCTATATGGAGCCACTAGAACTTTATTCCTTTGGATTTATATACTAGATAACCTATTGGTAGGAACACATTAATCTGTAATCAATCATATACTATTTAGTACCAAATATTTTGTGTACTTTTTCCATTAATAAGCCAAGTGTGAATGTTTGATATGCAACAAGGAGGTGAGAAAGATCCCAGGCATAATAAGCACTATTAGAGTATTAGGAAGATTTTCTGATTTTCTATTATTCTTATAATTAATAAGAAGTATTAAATTTGTATATTAAGATTCAAAGATAAGTTTGAGTTATGTAACCTAAAATACAGGCGGATAGCTTCTCTCTAAAAGTCAGAGCTATGCTATCTTGCACTGTCTTTGAAAATATTTCTGTGAACATTTGACCCCTCTGCCCGTGTTCATCCTCTAATGAAGTATTTGATATTACTCTTAGATCATTGAGGTCAATGATTACTATACAAGTTTATTGAATAATAGTTTTTTGGAATCTTTTAACTAACCGAAGATGTGCCCCAGTCGTTATAAATAAGCCTAAAACAACATTTCTACAAATCCTGGTGTAGTGTGTTTACTGCCACAAGGGGTAAAACATTAATATTTGTAGTAATAACTAGAATGCACATGGCACATTATCGTTTATAAAGTGCAGTCTCATACATTATGGCTTTTTAAGGTCACAAAAACACTCTAAAGGATGAATGAGTATTATTATTGTCATTGTTAGTATTATCCTTACTTATAGGAGAAGAAGATCAGGTCCAAAGACACACTATTGTTGGGGACAAGATTTTGTAATGGACTTCCACTTAAAGTTGGCAGGTATAATCTAAGCATTACCTGTACTCCCTTCCTCGAAGATCCAAGGGGACAAAGCTAGGAAGTAGCTGAGGACAAGAGACAATCTCACATTTTTTGAAAATGGAAAACTGGTGTCTGAGAGGTACCTGACCTAGGAGAGCAGAGAAAACTGAAACCTCAGTGCCGGGATTGGTGACTGCCAAAAAAACAAAACCAAACAAAAAAGAAAACCAGTTTGGTTTTGTTCCCAGAATCTCAGAAAGGGAGGCACCTGGGACGAGGAGGGTTGAGAGACTAGAGCTGGAAACACGAGACTTGGTTCAGAGCCTCTATGAGGACAACACCCCTGGTTCCCAGTCTCATCCCATCTTTCCTGATGACCATTCCCAGACGCTGGCTGGAGATATGCAGTTAATTCTTCAGAGAAAGTGTTCCAGGCTGGGTTCAGTCCTTGGCACAACAGAGACTAACGTTAAGGCTCCTAATTGAAAGTAGGGGGGTTAAATTAACTTCTACTGGCTAAGTGAGAGACACCCCATCCCAACCCCCCAACTGGTATTCGGTTTGTTAGAAACCCTGCTTTCATACCCCTTGACAAACTAAATAGTAATAAAGAAAATACTTATAGACGTTGATGTTTGTGGTTTTCTTTAATAAAATTACAGTGTAAGCTTATAGTCAATGAACCTTGTCCACTTGCCTAGCTTCCAATCAGTTTTTAGTCATTTGTTCACATGTGAATATACAATTAAGCCTCATCATACAGATGCTGAAAACCTCTAACATTAAAGAGACAAAACAACCATGATGACACAATAATTTGGAGAGAAGAGATGCAATGCGGGCTGCGTGAGACAGCATTCTGTCATCAGACAGATGAGAGGAAACTGCATTCACGAAACAAGAAGAGAAAGTTATAGAAGAAACAGAGAAAAAAGCCTTAGGAAATTAATGTATGTGCATGTGTGTGTGTGTGTGTGTGTGTGTGAGTGTGTGTGTATACAATGAAAAATATATTTAAATCTTGGAAAATAATATGTACAAAATGTCCCAGGAGATAAAAAATATAAAAAGGCATAAATAAAAAGAATAAGAAAATTAGAATATTATTCCAAGAGTTCCAATATAAAATGAACAGACATTCTATAGTGGGTGAGTGAGTTCTCAGAAAATGGAGAGAAGGAAATTATTAAGCATATACAATTATTTACAAAATTATATTAATAACAGAATTATTTTCCAGAATTAAAGAATTCCAATTTTCAGATTTAAAGGGGTCCATCATCCTGAATGATCAGTATCATGAACAAACAAAAGGTCAAAAAAAGGCATGCATGTAACTCTAACATTTCAGGATACTAGGGATAAATAAAATGATCTAAAAGCTCCTAGAGAGGGAAAAAACACAAGTTAACTATGGAGGACTGTGAATGAGAATAACATTAAACTCTCCAATAATGACATTGGAAGTCAGGTGACAATGAAGAAAAACTGTCAAAATTATGAGGGAAAATTTCACCTTTGAATTGTATACCAAGCTATGGCTTAGTTTATAGTATATGTTAATTTTGGTAATAAAATAAACATATTTTTAGACTTTTTAACATTTGATACTTTTACTGTAATAATAATAATAACAAGCACCCATTGTAAAAAAAGTATCTCAGGAAACTAGAGGGCATGCTCCGCTAGAATAATGAAGTAAACCATGGAAAAAGAAGATGAAATCTAGGAAATGGGATCTCACACACAGGAGAAAACAAAGGCAGTTTCCAGGATAATGATGGAAGTTTGCAGACCTATAGCTACGCATCCAGTTCAAAGCATAACCAGTCCAAACGGGGGTAGGGTGTGAAGGGATTCGGAAAGACAAGAAAGATAACAGGACATATTTATGTGGAAAATAGCAATGAGAGAGACTGGAAAGTTTAGGGCTAATTAGTGAAAGAAAAGCATATGAAGAAATAAAGCAATTGCTAACTCAAAGAAAAACAAAAGTAATGTAAAAATAAGAAATAGAATAACCATAGTAATCATCTCAGCAGTGATCAATATTTATATAATCATAACATTCTAAGTTATAATATTTTGATAAGCAACTGAGTTATAATTTTATTGGAAGGGTGAGGTAATGGTGTTGGAATGCTAAACTATCTTTGATATGAAGTCAATAAAAATATCTAGAATTGAAAACAAAATATGTGTATTTCATATTATTTGGAAATATGGAGATAAATGTTACATAAACTGCAAAAAGCATATGAAATGGTTGGTTCTCAGGAGAAAAATTGAGGAGTCAGGAGGGCAGTCAAAGGAGTTCTGATTTTTATTCCATTAAGCTTTGTAATATTCAAATTTTTAGTATTTTATATATCTATGCACAGGCACAGACACACATATTCCTATGAATCAATAGAGAAAAACAACTCATAAAAAAGGCAAAAAATTCACCAAGGAGGAAATCAAATGAACAATTGCTAAAAGACTGCAAACTTTACAGAGAACCAGAAAACAAATTACAATTGAAACAACAATAAAATACTATTTCACATCCAAAGACCTAAAGTGTGACCACGCCAATTTTGCAAGTGGAGAAGGGTGTGGGGAAATTTTAATCATATCATACTTGTGAGCATGTAAATTGTAAATTCTACCTGGAGAATAATTTGGCAATGTCTTGTAAAGTGTAAGTTGAGCTTGCACTATGACTCAGAGATTTCATGTCTAGGTCTACAATGTACTTCTGTCTAGAGTGTTTTTCTCCCAAAATTCCCTAAGGAGAAGAATCACTCAGAGTAGGTGGGTGGGGGACTTAAAAAACATGTATCTTTCCTGTCTTCTCCCTGGAGATCATGACTGAAAAAGACTAAGACAAAGTCTGAGATTCTGTATTAAAGAAATGTTTGAAATTGTGTGCAAGGCTGTTTGTTGCAGCCTTGTTTTTAACAGTTATAATTTGCAAATCAGTTAAATAAATGAATGGATAAATTGTGATACAATGGAATGCTGTAGAAATAAACTATATACATTAATATATTTGCATATATTAACATAGATAAATCTTAAAAATAAACTCTAATAAAAACCTCAAAAATGATAAGTACGGTATGACACCATGTATACAAAGTTTAAAGCCTACAAAGTAGTACTACCTGTGGTATTATTATATCAGGCAGAGGTGGTCAAAAGTAGGTTTACAGTTGTATTACAAATAAATAATACAATAACTGATAAATAATAGCATAAGGATAATGCAATTATTCTGTTTTTTGCATATTTACAACTGTAAACCTACTTTCACCCACCCTGTATATATAACATAATAAAACATTTTTATATGTATAAATAAATAAAAATATATATTTTATATGTTTATGAATATGTTTATACATATATTTATATACATTTATTAATATATTTATTAATTATATATTCATACATTTATTTATATATAAAGAAATGGAAAAGAGTGATACATTTCAGCTTCAGGACAAGGGCTACTCCGAGAGAGAAGGGGGCTTTAGCTCTTCATAAAGTTTATTTACTGAATAACAAAGATCTGACCAGATATTTCTACCAAGGTGCAGTTTTTGCTTTACCATAGTTCGGCGCTTACCTTAAAAGAATTGCCATGAATATTTTTCTTTATTTTGACCTGTTTCCTTTTTTTTAATAGAAAGATTTAGTAAGTCCTGTGATTTCTCTTCTTGCCTATTTCTATCACCAGGATTGCCTGGTACAGTAGATGCTTTTAATGGGGACGCGATTGGAACTGGTCATGTTAGACAATTGAAAAAAAATTCACTTAAAGCAAAAAATTATTTAAATTATTAAAAATCATTAAAAATAAATCCATACATAGATCCGCATACCCGTGAATGCATTAGACGGCATGATAGACGCCAAGGTCTACATTTTGTGTGTAGGTCTGATTGGACCTCCTGACATTTCTTGACCACCTGACGTCTCTATACACCATACCCATTTAGATCCTTAGTGATTTCTAGCTTGGGATTCTTTAAAGTGGAGCAAAAAGATAAAAACTTCTGTAAAGCAGTTTGAGAAGGTGCCTAATTCTCTTAGTTTCACTTTTTTCTCTGTTTATATATCCCTATAATTTGAGAGCAATTTTTAAAGCAAGTCTACATCATTCTCTTCCAAGAATTCATCTTAGCTTCAAAAAGTGTTTACTTGTTTTAGACCTTGTATTTTATAGGCTTATATCATATTTAGCAAAACTAAATGATAGGATGATGACTGGGATCATGAACAGGTTTGTGAATAAACACAACTGAGCCCTGACGGACTGTACTGCCTAAGACAGCAGCCCAGCATTCAAGAGTGTTCTGCATACTGTTGGCAACCGCTGGCATATTTTACAGAGAGACTGGGAAGTGCAGCAAATTTGATAAATTAGTTAATTAGAGGTTGGTTAAAATAGCCCTTATATTTCCATCTGTCTGAGTATAACTACAAATAAGAACTGAGCTTTTAACAATTGAGGTGATCAAAAATAGACTTTTTCTGAAGCACAAGGAGGCTTGTGTAACTTTCCAGACATAAATGATTTTAAACAAATCTCCACTTTATGCCATATGACAGAGTAGAAATGTTCATAATCGCTTAGAGAAGGAGATAATGTTTTATGTGTCACTGGAGGAAAGTGTAAAACAAATATTTTACAATTTTACTCTAGCCCATTTATTGTTTTGATTTGACTCAAATAACCTTTTCTTGTTATTGTAATCGACTTCCTAATGCATCTTCTCACCCGCGTGGGCAGATACACAGAACTTTATATGCATGAATAATATAAGCTGATGTAGCAGTATATTTTCTTTGTTTTCACATTACACATACAGCACAAATCCTAATAAAACTAGACTGGAATATATTACAAATTCATTTGGTTAGTATTCAGTTACTGAGTGAGTGAATAAATATATATGATTTAAATTAAGAATGTGCAGCCCATTACTTACATGCCACCTTTTTTACTTTATTTTGACTTTTGCACTATCATGTTTTATTAACATTTTGAAATTGTAAACATGAGTACAGGGAAAGCCATATTAAAAAGTTGAGGTTAGGGGTTTGTTATGTGTTGGAATATAAAAGCCCTGAAAGCAACTGTAGAGAAACTTGTTCTCTGGTGCAGGGGTTGAGAATATTGCTGTGTCAGTGATGCTTCTAGCTTTTGTTTGTGGATAGTTTGTGTGTGCTACTGGTCCAGAGGGTGCACCTCGAAGAGTGGTCAGTAGATCCCCAGACTGAATCCACATTCAATCCTTGTTAAAAATGCCAGAACTTGGGCCCACCATACACCTGTTAAATTTACTTCTCCATAGGTAGCGCCACAGAATGTACACCTAAGATAAACAGTCTTGTTGATTCTTAGATCGAATTTGAGATTTTTTTCTAGCTCAATTTTTTAGGAGCAGAGAGTTCAATGGGCTAGTTGCAATCATGGCACATGATTTACTGAGGAAGTGTTTTTTTCTGAAAAAATTAGTGAGGTTGAAGGCGAAGCAGGATGGATGAAGAGGAAAGTGCTTAGCAGTGGTGTGGTCTCAGGTAAAAACCGACCGTTGGTCTCATCCACAGGGGTGGACTACGGAGCTGTCAGGCTTTGAGGCAAGCACGGCAGCACTTAGTACCCTGCGTTCTGCCAGTCATAGGTTGTGGGCTGTAGAGGAGCTGAGGGCAGGGGAGATGGACGTGGGCAACTCTGATGAGCAGAGGGCACTCTTCTTGCCAAGGGTTTAGCTGCGAAGCCCCTGGCAGCCAACACTTGCAGCAACTGGAAAAATGAGTGCCCTGGGTGGGTGGAGAGGGTCTGGGTGGGGAATCCAAACTGCGCTCATCAGAGTCCACCCCTCGCACGGCTCAGATCCATTCGCTTCTCGCACGTCATTCACTCTAACTGTACGGCTCCTGTGATCACAGTTCCTGGGGAAACGTAAGAGGAGGGCTGGTGGGATAAACCGCAGTCCTCACTACTGCAGTTGGTGTCCGTGTCCCAGTGGGTGCTGATCGTCAGCCTCCTCTCCCACGCATTTCTGATTCCCCCTCAGCCTCACTAGCACTGCTGGTGGGTACAGGTACTTGTTTTGTGGATTGATGAAAACTTCCTCTCTGAGGAGCCTAAGTTTCTGGTTGCCGTGCCTTTTTGAAACTGAGGTTGCTCTACTTGCCTATTTATAGTCGCAAATGGGCATGGATGTATCAAGAGATACCCCAACAGATGCGGCAGACATATTTATTTATGTCCTTACCTTTAGGTGGTAGTTCTACTCCCTCATTATGACCAGGGTTGATTTTCTTTGCTTGTACGGTTGCTCCTTTTTGAACCTGCTGGACTACTAACATAAAAGTCCCAAAGTGACGAATGGCAACCATTGCTTTGAGTTTAGTTGGCATTTTGCTGTGTACTTTGGGTAGAAACGTTCCCTATCTTGTAATTAGGACTCAGAGACTATAAATGCATGTGGGGACGGGAAGTACAAATTGTTCACGTGAATCCCTGGAAATTAGGGTGAGTGGGGCTATTGTCAGCTTCTACTACCTGATACCTAGAACTACGTGTTCTATGTGTCAGGGACACAATATCACATGATGGACCGTGGTTTAAGAACTTACCAAATCCTGCAGGATAGCACCTACCCTCACAATATTATCAAGCTTATATCTCAGCTGCATTTTCAAGAAGCTGTTTCATGAGTGTATTTAGACAGGGGCTTCCAGATGACATAAAAAGTGGTAGGACTGTGCGTCCCATGCGTATGTGTCCACTGCCATACCTTTTTGGCCATAAAGGAGGCCTCTTGACCTGGAGTGAGGTTACGCAGTATTCCGTGACTGCAGAGCAGATGTTCGGTGAGTTCTCGGATAGTGGTACTGGCTGAGAACCTGTGGGCAAGAAAGGCAGACACACACTGTGCATGCTAATCCTGGTCAGAGTGCGTCTCCCTGTTCCCAGGAGCGGGGCCGCCTGACGCATGCCATTTGTCCTCGAGTAGTTGGTTGGTCTCTTGTGGAGGTGGGTCTATTGTCCCAGAAAGGGGGATTTAGGAGAGGCACCAATGTTGATTCTACCATAGGGACCAGGTGGCCTTTCTTTCAGGGTACAGTTTAAGACATATTTGTACAGCAAAGGACCAAATTTAGTCATATGTAGAGATCAATTTATTGGTTGAATATACACTATTTGATTAAACCTAAAATATGATTAGATGTTCAAATTGGTTGAATTCATATAGTTATTTTTCAGTTGTTTGAGTAAATCCAAATTAGATCTATTGTTAGGTCAGGTGATTTAATAAATACAGACGTTACATTTGGATGTTAGTCGATGCGGGAAAAGATGGTTCAGCTATTTTGGCTATGTAAAATTTAGCTGCAGTTGACAATGGAGAAGCTCAGAAACAGGAACTGTGGAGAGATGGCAAGGCTAAACAAGGTTTTCTTTCCGACTTTGAAAATTGTATTTTATAAAATATTCTCTCTTTAAAAAGTTACAGGTCTATGATCTTGAAAGAGAAGAAAGCAATTACTATTTTTTTTTCAGTTAGCAAATTACTTATATATTTTGAAATATAAAATCATAGAGTTATGGAATAGCCTGATTGCGAGGACTTAGATCCTCACACGCATGCCCTTTTCCAGTGAAAGAATTCTCTTTGTCACAGGGTGATGGTCAAACAGCTTCAAATAATTATGTGATAAGACATCTAGTACTTCCCAAGACAGTCTGCTTAGTTTCTTTTAAATATTATGCTTATTTTTGAATGAGGTCATTTGTTAAGCCAGCATCACTTGTTCGAATGCTTCTTGTTGGCAACTGCCACCTACCCGCGATTCTGTCCAGATCTCTGTCCCTGAGGTGTCATTTTGTCGGACCCCCCCCCCCCCCCCCCCGCCACGACCCGCGCCTTGGTCCTCTCCCACCAGTTTCAGACGTGCCGGGACTTGGGGGACCGTAGGGCCGCACCCGTGGGGACCCTGCTGAAGTGGGCACGACACCGGTTCTCTGTGGGCCTCCGCGGAGCTCGGTCCTGGAGCCTACCACCCTCACACTGCCCTGGAGGTGCACGCCGCGCTGTGGCGGCAGTTCGAGCACCGAACCAGCTGTCCTCGCAGGGAGCAAGCCCTTGGCCCGCGTGACCGCGTCCACTCGTTCAGGCCCTTGCTGCTCCTCGGGCTTTGCGACGGCGGCAGCGAGAGCTCTGGTGCACT
Organism: Pteronotus mesoamericanus; assembly: GCF_021234165.1. Taxonomy (NCBI): domain Eukaryota; kingdom Metazoa; phylum Chordata; class Mammalia; order Chiroptera; family Mormoopidae; genus Pteronotus; species Pteronotus mesoamericanus. Next base: position 33,173,105 of record NW_026555285.1, on the reverse strand, counting down.
CCTGCCGCTTCAGATCCTTTACAGGGGCTCCAGGCATCCTAAGGCCTCTGTGCACCGGCCAGGGGAGGAAAAGGGGATCGTATTTTTTTAAATAATAGAAAAACCTTAAGACTCAAAAGTAGAAAGTAAAAAAGTCACTTTAAAAAAAACAAGGGCTCTGAGAATTTTCAAAGTATTTTTATGTGCTTTAATTATCCCCCAAAGTAGTTGTAACCATGTTATATATACTGCTATATAGCCTGCTATTTTTTAAACTTAAGATTATAGAAAAAGCATTTTTTGTTATTACAGGTGGCTTTGAAGCATCCTTTGCAATGGTGTATAACATTCCTACACTTCAATCACTGGATGTGGTTCCACCATACGCTTACATTATGGTTAGACAATAGATTGCTTCCCTAGCTTAAAGCAGAGGGTGATAGGGAATTTACCCGTAGGTACTTTAAAAAACAATATTGCCTTCCTAAAGTTATGCCATAATATTATGGCAGGATGGACAACTAGGTATTTACTCATCCTGGAATCTTACTTAACAGGGTTTATGCTTCACTTTCAGTTTGCCTACAATTCCCCTTCGTAGAGACTGTATATGCAAGATAGAGCTTGGATAATTTCATTTCTCTGATGTTAACATGTACTTCAAATGTATGGAGACTCTACTTTTTCTTGCCTTAAGAAGTACCAATGTATCCTCTGTGTGGCATTTGGCATTTTTCTTCAAGCTTCACTTCTTCAGTTTTTTTCCCTTTATCTTTGGTTTTTAACAATTTGGCAATTATGTTTCTAGGAATATATTTTTTTGTATTTATCCCATTTAGATTTTGTTAAGATTTTTAAATCTGTTGGTTGATTTTTTTCATCAAATTTGGAACATTTGCAGTGATTTTTTATTCAGTTTTTATTACAATATTTTTCTCTTCTTTTTCTGTGACTCCGTTTATTAGACATTTGATATTGTTTTATAGGTGACGAAAGATCTGTCCATATTTTGTTCAGATTTTTTCTTCTCTGTACTTCAGTTTGGATAATTTTTATTGTCCTGTCTTTAGGTTCTCCGTATTTTTTCTGTCTTCAGGTTGCCCCCCACCTTTTTTTTTTTTTTTTTACTGCTGTCTCTATAATTTTAATTTAGGAATTTCACATTTTTTAGTAATTTTTAATTACTGATTTATTGCTTATGCTATTATGTTTGTTCCAAATTTTTTCCCCCTTTGCCCCCGTCCACCCAACCCACCCCCCACTTCCATGGTCAATCCCCAAACATTGTCCATGTCCATGGGTCCTTCATATATGTCCTTTCACTAATCCCTTGACCTTCTTTCAAACAGTCTCCACCACCCTCCACCCCTCTTATGGTTCTCAGTTTATTCCATGATTCCATGTCTCTGCTTCTATTTTGCTCGTTAGCTTATTTTGTTAATTAGATTCCTCTTATAAGTGAGATCATATGGTATTTGTCTTTCACAGACTGGATTACTTCATTTAGCATAATAGTCTCCATTTCCACCCATGCTATTGCAAAAGGTAGGAATTCCTTCTTTCTTTCTGCTGTGTAGCATTCCGTTGTGTAAATGTACCACAGTTTTTTAATCCACTCATCTACTAATGGGCACTTAGGCTGTTTCCAGCGCATGGCTATTGTAAACAATGCTGCTATGAACATGGGGGTGCTTAAGTTCTTCTGAATTGGTCTTTCAGGATTCTTGGGGTATATTCCCAGCAGTGGAATCACTGGGTCAAAAGGCAGTTCCATTTTTAATTTTTTGAGGAAATTCCATGCTGTTTTCCACAGTGACTGCACCAGCCTGCATTCCCACCAATGGTGTGCTATGATTCCTTCCCTTTTCTCCACAGCCTCGCCAGCACTAATTCTTATACTTTCCATTTCTTTTGATATTGTTCCTATGGACACTCAGTATGCCTGGCTTTCTTTAAATATGTGTATATATTTATTAAACAATTACATTTTTTTTGCTAATTCTAATATTTCTGCCATTTCTAGATGTTTCTATTTACTGATTTTTTCCTTCTGTTTTAGGTCAGTAAATTCTGTGTTTAGCTATCTTTGATTGTGTGCTGAACATTGTAGATGCTCTATTATTAAGACTATAAATTTTACTTTATTACTTTAAAGACTGTTGAGTTTTTATTTTTTAGGCAGTTAATTTTTTGGTAAATTGGCTTGATCTTGATGCTTATTTTCAAGTTTTGTTATGGCAGACCTATAGTAGTCCTTACCCTAAGGGTACAATAACCCCCTATTTCTTATACACAATCTTTCTGGGACCCAGGATACCTAGAATGTTAATCAAACATTTGCTGATTACACTTTTGGTGATTCAAATTCCCGCGTCCCTCAGCATTGAGAAGCCTCTAGAATCTCCAGTTAATTCACATCTCTCCAATAACTTTTTTATTTCTCTAGGCTTCAAAGTGCCTTATCTCATCTGCATTTAGTAATTGATTAAATTCTTAGAAGGCGCCATACAGAATTCTGGAGCCCCTTCTCTGTGAAGCTTCCTGTTGACAAATTCCAGTACCTCAGCCACCCCAAACTCTGATTTCTGCCTCCTCAGCTCAGTGAAGCAGTTGCTTGGGCTCCACCTTCCTGCACTATGTTCCAGAAAGTGCATCTAGTGAAAGGCTGGGATGACTGTGGGACTCACTTTGTGTGTTTTTCTCTTCTAATGGGCCACAGTTCTGCACTACTGTTTTCAAGCAACTGGAAACAGCTGCTTCACATGGTTTTTGCAGTTTCATAGTTGTTTACAGTGGGCAGGTTAGACTAGAATCATTATATTGGGAAATGGGAGCCTTCATAACACTTTTACACAGTAAGAGACTAGAATTTATTTCCAAAATATCTCTTTTGTTGTTTATTGTTTTATTTTTTATCCAATTATTGTATGCATCTACCCAATGATCTATGTTTTTGGTCTATGTGTGAAGTTTGTTTTTTTTTAAACTATGGTTTCTTTTTCATATGTTTTGCATCCCCTAAGATATATAAAATTAAATTTATTTAAAAATGAATTTACTCTTTTCTTAATTGCCAGTCACAAATGTAATCTTCTTATGATTTTTTTTCTTTTGCTGACATGTTATCCAAAGTCGTTAACCCCATCTGAGGCCCAGCCTACCCAACCTATAATTTCTGGCAAGGTGCCAAACAGCTAGTTTTCCTGAACATTAAATACCCTACATCTCAGAAGTTAACTTTGCCATATCTAAGATGGGATCCAGAGACATCTTTAAGAAATCAAACCCTGCCAGTATTTTCTTCCAAAATAAAAAATTAAATTCTGATGATGGAAAATGTACTTATTCTTTTAATAACATTCACCACACTCTTTTTTTTGGTAACATTTCCTTACCTTTTTAGTTTGCAAAGCCCATGAGAGCAAGGAATTTGTTTTCTATTGATCCATTTGCATATAGTACTGAGTCTGGACATAGTAGATATTCATTTGTTTCATAATAATAGTAAGACTAATAATAACGGTAAGGGTTAACTTTGCCAGGAACTCTTCTAAAAACATTAATAATAATAATAATAATAATTTTTACACTTTAAACATACTTTATTTACTTGATTGAAAACTTTCTATGGCACATAAAATGTTTTATGCAGTTGACTTCAACTTAGTTCACACTGATTTCAGTGAGTTGTATTTTTGTTTTGTTTGCTCGAGGCTTTGTTTAATTTCTGGTTATCTAATACCCAAAGAACGAGAAGGTCTCATTATACTTGGCTTGGGTCACATTATAGGATCCCTGTCTACACTATTTGATTTTCCTGTCTAGATTAAATGTTCATCATAAGGATAAGTCAAGAGCATACCTTCACCATGAACACTAGACTTTTGGACACACTATGGAATGGAGCTGACCCTGCGCAGGCAAAGCATTTGTCTTCAGTGTTCTACCTCAGTGTTAGACCCAAATGTTTAAACTGCAGTTTCACAGGTATTTACAGCCTTTTGTGGGGGCACTATTAGATGTCTGAAAGTAGGATTCAGTTTCTATACCATCATGTAATTTTACTAGGATGATAAAAGTTGCAGATTCCTCAGTGCAGGAATTCCAGGGTGGGGAGCTGGGAATCGTTTAAGAATAAGCTGTTCCTGAAAGAAATGAGCCTTTCCAGGGAGGGAAGAATAGGTCTAAGACAGATGTCAGCCATTGCTAGCCATTGCTAGATGGTAGCCATTGCTAGGACTATTGGCTGGAGCTTCCACCTACCAGTCCCTGAGGCCTTTGTGTGAAATGTGGCACTAGGGTTTGAATTGTCATTAGAATGAGCCAGTATTGTCAAAGCATGGTCCCTAGAGCAGCAGCATCAAAATCATCTGGGAAATTATTATAAATACAAGCTCTCAGACTCTGCCCTGACCAATCAGAAACTCTGGGGATGGGTCCCAGTAATCTTATTTTAATAAGCCTTTCAGGGAATTCTAATGTACACTGGAGTCCGAGAACCACTGGGATATATGGTTTTGGAGTCTCACAGGGCTAGTAGGCTTCAAAGGCAAATAAAGACACTTAAAGAACAAATTCCAGGGCCTGGATTAAGAATCATACATGTACTATGGACTGAATGTTTGTGTTCCCCCAACATTTGTATGTTGACGCCCAATCCCAGGGTGATCGTATTTGGAGGTAGGGCTTTTGGGAAGTAATTATTAGGTCATGAAGATAGAGCCCTCATGAATGGGGTTAGTAGCCTTATGAGAAGACACATGAGAGCTTCCTTCTCAATTTTCCACCATGTGAAAATACAATGAGAAGATGGTCATTTGCAAGTTAGGAAACAGGTCCTCACTGGACACTAGATCTGTCAGCACCTTGACTTTGGACTTTTTAGTCCTGAAAACTGTGAGGAAGAATTGCTTGTGGTTTACGCACCCAAGATATAGTATATTTGTTACAGTAGTCCAGACTGCCTAAGACATGTGGTCTAAAAGCCACCGATACTTCCATCTCTGCAAGAATGCCTGACCGTATTCAACATTTGGCATCATGTAGTTGCTGGGACTTGTAGAGCAAGCTCCTGACTACACAACAAAATAAAAAAGAAAGATGTCCTACCTACCTATCACTATTTGAGAATCTGCTATAACAAGCCACTAGATAAGGTGCCATGCAGTGTGGCTTGGAAAATCACATCTCATTGGTGCAGGTGGCAAGGGAGGGCCTTTATGAGTAAGCATCATTGGAGAAGCACAGATTGAGAGAGAAGTTCCCATTAAGTGCCTCTTTACTCTCTCTAGTTTTTACAGTTGATGAAACTGACCTGGGAAGAGGAAAAGATGGAGCTGAGAATGGTTAATCAGAGGGAACAAGATTGAACAAAAGTGGCAGACTGAAGTTTCAGCTCAGATCTTGAGTTAGAGTTGGTACAGGAACAGCTTAGGTCCAGTCCCCACCTCTACCACCAAGCTAACTATAAAAGAAAGAGCGGGGACAAGGGGAGGACCAGGTTCCCCTCACCACTGGTGAGAAGGTGGCCCCAAGTAAGCCCAGGCCCTTCAAAAAGAGGCTGTGCCCACTCTCATCCTTCCCCTGTGTGGGGCTGATCTCAAACAAGAGGTGTATAAGTTCACGCTTACCTCCTGCCCTTCAGAAGGCCTCAGTATTTGTGTGGTAGATTAAGGAAAAGATTAAAAGTGCCAGGGACTCCATGAGATGAAAAAATTGTCAGTTTCCTATGTGGTTAAAGTAGCCATCTTGTTGTAGGTTGTACCTCTCAGGAGGCTCCAAGAAATTAATGTCTGGAAATTAGTAGCAGGAGTGATGAGCTCTTCTGGGTTGAAGAGAGGAGAAGCTCAGGAAACACACTATATTCTTCCCAGAAAGAAGATATTTTTTGTGAGGTTGGACTCCAGGGGAGAAGTTTCAACCCTAAGTGAGTTAATGGATTTTCTCACCCACTCCTCAGGGAGAGGATTCTCAGGAGAAATTGTAGTGAGAGAGCAGAAATGTTATTCCCCAGCCTCCCAGGGCTGCTCCCTGTCCCAGCATGGAATGTAGACCACGGCTGACGCGGATGTTTGTCAGGACCGTGATTCTCTGAGTGGCCGTGGAGCTGAGACCAGGACCGTGGACTGGCACAGGCTCTGTGGAGGGGTGGGTGTGGGGGACAACATTCTCTCTTTCTGTTATTCTCAGTGGAGCCAATTTACCAATCTCATAATTCATGAACATGGTCGACTTTTCTATGGAAGATGATGCAGGTGCAAACTGAGGTGGTGGACCCAGATGGGAATGGAAAAAGCAGACAGATTATAAATTTACAGAAAACGTATGGAGGGTTCTGGACTCACGTGGAAGTGAAATTGGGGGAGCCAACTTGACTAACTCTTTGAGGGACATGGAGGCCCCAGTGATACCTGGCTGATGTTGGTATAATAAGAATTCTGATGTTTACTTGATTTTTGTGCTTGCAGTAACCAACATGGAATTTTAGCACCCAGGCTGTTTTGAGTACTATATGCCATATGATCTCACCTGTAAGTGGAAACTAATGAACAAAGCAAACAAATGAGCAAAATAGAACCACAGACATGGAAACAAGGAACAGACTGACAGTGACCAGAGGGGAGGGGGAGGGAGATAACGGGGAAAGAAGGGGAGGGGCCCAGTCAAAGTATATGTGTAAAGGGCCCATGGACATGGCCAACAGGGCGGGGATTGACTGGGAGCGGGGGGGTTGGCAGGGTGGGGAGAGCAACAGGAGAAAAACTGGGACAACTGTAATAGAACAACAAATATATATATTATTTAATTATTATATTATATATACACACACACACACACACACATATCTCAATAATCATCTTTTTGGATCCTATGCTAAACTTGCCTAATGAGAAATGGTATTTAAAAAATACAGTCTCAGGAACATGCTTTTTCTAGTCTTAGACAAAGTAAGACCACCAGGAAGCTAATGCATTACTATGTTGTCATAGTTCCTAATAAATTACCTTTGATAAATTTTATGTTTATGTAACGGCCACGAGTTTTGAGATTTATTACAAATAAAAGCTATCTCATAAAGAATGCTTCTGCAGTTATAAACAGATGACAACAACAAAACCACTTATGTTTTGTTGTTATTGAGGACTTTTGTCCATTATTTTTACTCAGAGTATTGTGTGTAAGATTCTACTTCAGAACATTATTTAAAGATTGAATGACCACACATACATTGTAACCTTAAGACATTGGTACTCCTCTTCGAGGTAATGAACATGAAATGTCTCATCATATTTCCTCTCTCTCTCTCTTAGTTCAATAGACACTCAGAGCCAAATTCGTGGATTCCTGTGGTAATGTTAGAGTCTTCCTAGTTAGCATAATTTGCCCGCTAATTATAATCTTGAGTTCCTGGTTTTCTATTTTATTAAGCTTCTCTGAAAAAATTTTGTTCTAAACCACCACAAATCCGTATTGTTATTATTATAATCTGGTCTTTTTGAAATATAAGTAAATTTAGTAAATTAAATTATTAACTATATTAATGATTTGTGGATTAATATATCACATGGTCTCACCAAAATCACTTAACTTTTACCCCCTTGACATCGAGAGTGAGTTAATTATTTTAGTACTCAATTTTAAACCCATGTGTTTCCTAACTTCCCTTTGATTACAGAGCTAAAATCAATGACATGAATAGGAAACATGGAAAAATTTACAGTTTGTCCACATACATGATTTATTACATTTCTTATTTTTCATTTCTTTATTTCTTCTCTTTCTGATGGTTTCTATGTGAACTGATAAATTACATATTGTACTAACCCCTTTTTTCTTTGTTTTTCTTGTCCAAAATGGATTCATCTGGTCTGTGAATTCAAGAGTAATTATTTTTCACTTCAAGGTGACAATTTAATTTATTTCATTATGAACTGAATCAAACTTCCCAGGCAGTGTATTTTTTTAGGGACTTAATGTGCTCTATTGACTGCCAGTATTAGATTCAATAGTTAATTTATTCCTTTTGCTGAGTGGCATGTCCACAGCCTGTGGGGTTTTCAGTGAAATGCTCCTGTAGGAAGATATTCTAGAGCTGGAATTTCACTGTAACATCAATTAGATTGAAAAGTATTGTATAAGCAAAGATTGTTTGCATAGCTCACAGCGATGAGAGCAAGCATTATTTTGAAGTTCTCTCTTCTGATGTATTCAGCAGACTTCCCATGGGAATTTGGAGCTCGCACTCCTATTCCCTTCAGGGAAGGAATGAGGGTGTGAGGCTGGATTTAGTGCAGGAATCCCTGAAAAGAGGTGGGGATTTTCCCAAGGATGGTAAAATTTGAAATATTTGCAAAAAATTCATGAAGTAATTTGCCATGTTGAGGACTCTCCTGAACAAACCAACAAACTGACAAAAGTACCTGTATTTTGCCATATATAATGCGTGCTTTTTTGCCCAAATTTTTGAAGGAAAAATAAGGATGCACATTTTACATGGGCATAATGATTACACATCATGGGTATAATAATTCATTGTATAATGCACACAAAACCGTGGGTGTGCATCATACATGCAAGCGCATAATACATGGCAAAATATGGTAGTTGCAAGAGGCTATGTGTGCCATTCCAACAGGGTCTTTTAAAATTGATATGCCTGTGTTGTCACGGAGAGTCTTAACCACTTAGCGTTTTAGCATCTTCTGGTGGAATGAGGACGCATGGAATGGAATGAATGTATTTCATTGTAACTACAAGGCCCGTCAGACTTTCAAGTGTGCATATCCACTCAAATGAACCAGGATCACTTCTGTATTGCACATGGACCTCTGTCCCCTTTGCTGACACACCCGTCTCTGATCAAGATCCCCGTGTCATATATTCTGGGCTCTTTCCAATTAATGCTGTAGTTGTAGCAGAGGTATCTCTAGCATTTTTTGGGTACTTAGAAAAAAGAACTCACTAAGTATGCTAACTAGTGTACTAATTAGAGCTATTTGCAATGACCTTTTCCAGCATGCCTACTGTTGCAGATAAAAAGTCAGTATAGGGACATGAAATTTAAACTTAGGCTCCGGTGACCCTGAATTAATACAAAGTTGGGTTAATTTAGCTGTACATGAAACATAAATAGACACCAAACCATATGCCTTTATGAAGCTTTAAAAAGGAGACAGTGGAGCTTGTTTTGTTTCTCACTTGGCTCTTACTTGATTTCCTTCTATCCCATTGTTCTTGTAGGCAGCCATGGGAGGGAGAGATGCTTAGTACTGGGTGTAGGAGACCTGGGTTTGAGTCCAGCTCTGAAATTCATTATTCATGTGACCTTCGGTCTATCACTGAAACTTTCAGTGTCTCAGCATCTCACTTTCCTAACCTGTCCCATGGAGACTAAAACTTTTAGCATCGAATAGCTGGGAAGATTAAAAAGATTAAATGAGATGTTATATGTGTACAAGTTTTTAAAGTATAATGTATGCTAGTCCTGTGAAGAATATTAATAAATATTATATATTGGTATTAATTTATATCTTATAAGATACTTTGACACAATTTGGGAGATATTCTGATAAAATTTGGGAGAGCAACCAACCAGATTTATGTCTTTCAAAGGTGTCCTGTGTGCCCATAGTGGTAAATAAGTAATGATGATAATAAATAAATCCCAGAATTAAGTATTTATGTATAATACTTTACAACTTCATTTGGTGGAGCATCTTTCATGCCAACTATATCCCCAAACAGATTACATTCAATAAAGACTTACAGTGATAAGCAATAAATCCTAGCAGTGAGAGACAGACATTGAGATAAACAGGCAGGGGGAAAGTGCTTTTCAGCTAAATTCTGAAAAGAATGAAGAATTTAGGGGTGAAGAGACCCAGGAGAGATGCCAATAGGTAGAAACTGTTGGAAATAAAGTTCTCACATTCAGTTTTCTTAGTGAAAGGCCTGAGGCCCAGAGTAGCAAGGCCTTGAACCTCTGCCTGGGTCATCTCGCCAGCAGCACGTCCTCACTGTGGGGAAAAAAAAAGAAAGATATTACGTTCAAGAGGGAAAAAGTCCAACTTCATGGAGTTGTGAGGCAGGCGAAGCTTTGCTTTGATCTATATGGAACAGAAAAGCACTATGCGTTGGCATTTTGCTCACTGCATTCCACCCCCAGAAGTGCATCTATGAGCCCATCACTGGAAAGCAGATGGAAATCTGACCTGCAGTCCAGAATGAGGATTTTCAAGTTAGTTCAAAATGAACTGACTTCTCAACCTTCCTTAGGTTTGTTTTTGGTTCAGCCATTTTAGATCTAGCAGAATGATTGCTTTATATGTTAATCTGACGTTTTAGGAGGCGTGTAGAGAACAGGAGGTCTTTGGGTGACAAAGTGTGCTGTGTGGGGGTGTCTGAAAGGAGGGAGCGGCGGCATGCAGAGAAGGGGAAGAGAGAGGAGAGGAAAATGTTGCCAATTAAGGTCTGATTTAAGACTAACCGTATTCCACTCTGATTTTTTTTTTCTTTACCATTGGTTTCCTCATCTATAAAAGGAGGATAATAATACTTCCTACTAGGATCCTGTGATGATAAATAAAACAATGGTTAAACCTTTGAGAGAGTGTGCTGCAACATACAGAGCTCATAATAAACACAGGTCCCGTCTTCATTATTGCCTGGGTGAGGGTGTTATTGCCTGGAACCCTAAAAACATGGAAAGGAAATCCCTTTTCTCCCCACCCCCACCCTCTTTTACAAGATTTTAACTATTTATCTTTAGAGAGAGGGGAAGGGAGGGAGTAAGAGAGGGAGAGAAACATTGATGTGTGAGAAATACATCGATCGGTTGCCTCTTACATGTTGCTTACCGGGGCTCTGGCCTACAATGCAGGCATGTGCCCTGATTAGGACTTGAACTGGTGACTTTTCAGTTCTCAGCTTGGTACTGAATTCACTGAGCCACACCAGCCAAGGCCCTTTTTTCTCTCTTTTAAAAGAGTTATTTTTTTAATAATTTTTTTTGTTAAATATTTTTTATTACAGGCAGAACCACATCATCAAAAATCCTCAAAGTAGGCAATTTAGAAATCTCTTCTATTTTGATTTAAAGACACATTATGTGCACTTTTAAAGGACACTTATCTTTGTTAGCCTCTTAGGCCAGCACTAAAATGAGTATATTTCTGTAACTCATATTGACTGAGGTTGGGGGAAGGAAAGAAGGGGAGAGGGTCAGAAGGCTCAAATGCTAAGGAGAGGTAGCTTGTGTGAGATTGATTCAGATCACCTACAGAATGCAAGTGAGAGTTACTATATTTTCTGTTCACAAAGTGTTTTTGTTGTGGTTTCTTTGATTTGTTTTAAAGGCAGACTAATGCTGCCCAAAGAAAAGATGACCTTACAGATCTATTTGAAACCCTATTATATCATTTGAGTTGTAGATGTAGTTCAACAGCAACAGGCTCTCTTTGGCTAGCAGGGCACATTATCGACAGCTTTAAGGAGGACCACCAAAGTTTCTTTCATGTTACTAAAACTGCCTCAAAACAGGCAATTTATTTTGGAAAAGTATGTTAAGAGTAAAAAACAAAAATAACAAGCAAGCAAACAAAAAACAATAGCAGCCTAGAAGTGCTGATATTAGGAGAGACTGTAAATGAATGACGAGATTAGTGCCGGAGTAGCTAGTTACAGGCCCAAGCTGATTTCAAAGCTGCTCTGTTTATGGCCAGTATAGAAAGACACAGCCAGGAGGGGATCTGCTCCTAGAGGGCGGGGCTCCTGCCTCCCGGTACACGGTGCATCCCTGGTCCTGGAGTATGGCACGCCGGTCCTCACTGTTCCTTTAAAAAAAAAAAAAGAATAAATAATATATATTTGGAAGGAGTGGCTTGACTTTTTAAAAAAGTAGACTTTGATTATTTGACACCCACGACAGAGGCTGCCTTTTTACAGGATTTCCTCTATCTTCCAGCTGTCTTTGAGGTAGATATTTCTGTTGGTGGTGTTCTTCATGAACTAATAGGTACAGGAGAGATGCCTTAAGGGACATCTGAAGCTGTTACATTAAAAAGGATCTGGAGTTGTTACATTAAAAAGGTTTCTCAGGCAAGCAAGAAATGGCCCGGAGTCTGCTCCTGGTTACAACTTTAGTCGTTCCAGTCCAGCTGACTGGAAATTCATCTGGATGATGAAGAAAGTACTTCAGACTGGATTTGTTTTGTCACTTTTGCAACTTTGGAGTTCTGAATTAAAACTACGAGCATGGAAGATTTATCTGCAGCTTCAGCCTCCTAAATTCCAGTAAATGTGAGAGAGGATGTGTTACTTCATGGAATGGGCGAGAGAAGGAAAAGGCTGGGTCTGGCAGGGAATTGGGAAGGAGAGACACCTGTGTGTGTTGGCGAGGGGAGGGGGTGGGCAGGGAGGAGTTCAGGTCCCAGCAAATTAGTTTCTAAAAGCTGTTGTTGGATTCAGGCTGGGAAACAGTAAGGCAGCTCAGGTCCTAAGACTGATAGCAATCAAGCAGTAGAATTACATGGTGTGTTTGAAGGTTAGGAAATCCAGCTGACTGGGGAAGTCTGTGGTCTTGGATACAGCAGGAAGCTGAAGCTACAACAGTCATGAAGGCGGTCAGTCCAAGTGAGAAAGAACTTTCAGGAAAGGCAATGAAGGCAGATAAGGGACTGGATTCCAGGGGTTAGGTAGGCCAAGAAAATGACTGCACTTCTCAGGTACTAGGACTTGTCTGGTTATTCTTATATAGGAATTACTGGACTTGAAGGCTATTTTCTTCTTGCCAGATGTGGTAACTGGTTCCCTAGCATGGCGGCATGCTCAGGTGGGGCTGGAGCCTTCCTGCCGAGGCCTGTGTTCAGCGGAGGTGAGCACAGGAAAGCGGGACGTTCAGGAATGCTCTCGTGTGTGCTCTCCTGTGAGCACATCACCACATTTCTCAGCTCAGAGGTGGCATTAAGGGTAGGGGGACTGGGAAACACTTTGCTTCTGGAAGAGAAGCAAGAAATGAGGAAGATGACATTATAGAATAATCTATTCCAGGGGCGACTCTGGGACATATTATAGGAGAATCGTATTTCTTGCCAAAAAACACAAAGACCCTTCAACATATATTCTTCTTTAAAAGAGATTCTCCCCACTCTTAGACACCAAATATGCACAGGACAGGTATCCTGAAATCTTGAAACCAGTTATTTGCAGATTTAATGATCCAGGAGTCGAAATGAGTGTGGTATCTCTCTTAGCCCCCTGAAGAGCATTGCCCATGTTCCTCTGTGATTAGGTTGACCAACCCAAGTGACCCAGAGGTGAAACTACTTTTTGGTGATGTCTATAATGCCGAGCCATAATCTCCATCATTTCTGTTATTATTTTTTAAAGATAGTATGATAACACAGCACATTTGAGTACACTTAAAGTTTTTAAGTGATGCTACTGGCTATAATTAAGTTCTTTCAGACTTTCTGTTATAAATTCTCCTATCCAAGGTTTAATATCTAAGAGATTTCTAATCCCACTGGGTCAAACGTAGTATAGAAATTGTCAGCAGGAATGCAAATTTTTCTGCTCACCCCTAGATATTTCCAAAAAAATGTGTGCATGTTTTTCTCATAGCATTGGTATAAAGAAATAGGTTTCAGGCAGTTTGGAAAAGCCAAAAGACAAAGAGTAATCTAAGCACAAAATCTGAGAGAAATGTACAGGAGCAAAACTTATCTAGTTTTGGGGTGGACGGGCAAATAGTGAATACTTTCAGTATCAAAGAGGTTTTGCCTTGTGCTTTTTAACCAAACTCAAGATTTAAGTGTGAATGTGAAATAAACTGAAAGAACATTGGTTGTTTGTTTGGACTTTTGCCTTTTTTTAAAAGAGAAATGTTTGTTATTTTTTAAAAAAGATTTTATTTGTTTAATTTTAGAGAGAGAGACAGGGAGGGAGAAAGAGAGGGAGAGACATATTGATGGGCAAGAGAAACATCAATGTGCAAGAGAAACATCAGTCACATGCCCCCAACTGGGGACCTGGCCTGCAACCCAGGCATTTGTCCCGACTGGGAATCGGACTGGTGCTCTTTCAGTTCACAGGCCTGCGTTCAATCCACTGAGCCACACCTGCAGGGCTGTCTGTTATTTCTGTAAAAATTTATGACAGTCAGTTGACTCCGATATATTTATCTGATACAGGCTCTAACTGAAATGTTTTTGTCTTTGTCTTTCTTTGCTGTGTCTTCAAGTCAACTGAGTGAAAATCATTGATGATGTTGTCGATTTTATAACACATTTATTAAAATTAAAAATTTCTTTTTAATTTTTCTTGTGGTGAAAAGTACATATCATTAAATTTACCATCTTAACCATTTCTAATTGTATAGTTCAGTAATGTTATGGATATTTGCATTGCTGTGCAACCAATCCCCAGAACTTCTTCATCTGGCAAAACTAAAACTCTACACCCATTAAAAACAACAACTCCCCTATTTCCTCTCACTGCAGCCTCTGGGAACCACCATTGTTTCTGTTTCTATGAATTTGACTACTTGTAAAAACGTCATACAAGTAGAATCACACAGTATTTGTCTTTTTGCAACTGGCTTATTTCTCTTAGCATAATGACCTCAGAGTTCTGCATATTGTAGCTTGTCAGCATTTCTTTCCTTTTTAAGGCTGAATAGTATGAAAGTTACTAACTTCTGACTTTTTGGATGTTTATTCAATTTTGTTTTTGTTCTTTATTAATCAAAAGATCTAATTCCTGAAATGGAAGACCCTGTTATATCTTCAAATTCTTTCATACTTATTAAAATTTCTCTTTGGGCATTTTAACTCATTAGCTTGACGCTACAGGCCTTTGACCTTGGTTATACTACTTAAGAGAATAATCAATTTTCTTTCGGCCAAGTTTCCTCGATAGTGGAGGAAGGTCCCTGGCTGTGACTGTCCCCCAGGTCAGATTGGTCATAATCACGTGCCCTTCTGTCCCCGTGCCTGCCATGTCTGCTGTGGGGCCACCGCTCTCCCATCTGTCTGGGCAAGCTCTGAGCATTCCAGCCCCTTTGACTCGTGCTCTCACCTGCCTCTGAAGTTACTTCTGTTGTGTTCTTTCACTTCTCTTTCCCTCCTTTTTTCCCCCTGTCTCTTAGAGTTTCTCCGATACTTTTTGTTTTCCCAAGAAAAGGTTACTTTTTTCCATGACATGTGAAACTTCTCGTTCTCATTGAGTTCTAACCATTTGGTAAAATTCCGTTCAACTCCCCAAAGGTTTATGGAAAATTTCTGGGTGTCAGACTACAAATGCAAAGACAATCAGACACTGCCCGCATCCTTGAGGAGATCACACGCTGATGGGTCAGACAGGTATGAAGACAGACAAAGGCAATGTGGGAAACGGAGGCAGAAGAACCCGTGGCCTTTGTGAGAGGCGTGGTGAGGAAGACCCTTGCTGTCTGTGACAAAATGGGATCAGACTTCAACAACAGGGCAACATGTAAAATCAGTGTTAAAAAATGACTACAAATTGGCTAGAAAAAAGTATATTTTTGACCCAGTCTCTCTCCTTCTCAATTGTTTGCTTATTTAGTAAAAATCCCCTTGGAAATCCACAGTCCTCAAATTTCTTCCTACCACACAGACACATTGGGCAAGATCAGTCACTTTTTTTCAGATGTAATGTTATTGCTTGTTGCCTGGGTACCACTGCGTTTCCAACAAGGACATTAGGTTTATTTTTGAGGTCCTCTGGGTCTGTTATGTCAAAGAATCCTAGAGGGATCTGAAGGGATAGGTTCTGATGAGCTAGCATACTATACAATGTTATCAGTCGTTTACATGTAGGTGTGAAAGAAGCAGAGGGAAGCAGGTTTTGATAGGGGCAGGAAGCTGAGAGGCAACGGAGTGGGAGGAGCGTGAGAAAGAGATGGCTGTAGATTTATAGATTCACTAGTGAAAAAGGAATAGGAAAGTTGGACGATAAGGACCTTGAGCTAAAGACCCAGTTCTCTCTGGAACAGTGCTATGTGTGGAAGCATGTCCTCTGAGTCATTGTTTGTTTGAACAGTGAATGCCTAAGCCATCTCCGGGGTGGTCTTCTGTAAGTAGCAGCCTCTTTCCCACCTGGGTTCCAAGCACTGAGAAATAGATCAAAGAGTAAATGTAGGATAAAAATGTCTGCCTTGCCACTGGTGGAGTTCGGGGTAAATGCTTTATGTCTGTTACTTTAGTGTGCTTGCCGATTTTGAACCCAGAATGGAACAGACTTGGTCCCCACACTCCATCTTAGCAGCACTAGGCTGAGGCAGGTGACTCCACAAGGATGGGTCCCCAAACTCTTCTTCACATTTATCAAGCATGCATGTCCTCCCAGACTGGGGTGGGGAGGCTGGGGGGAGCGGAGAGATGCTTCTGGCTTATACACCAGGTGTGAAATGGCTGATTGCTGGTGTTAACAAAACGGATTCCACTGAGCTGCCCTCTAACCAGATGAGAGATGAGGAAATAGTTAAAGAAGTCAGCACCTACATTAAGGAAATTGGCTACAACCCTGACACAGTAGCATTTGTGCCAATTTCTGGTTGGAATGGTGATAACAGGCTGGAGCCAGGTGCTAACATGCCTTGGTTCAAGGGATGGAAAGTCACCCGTAAAGGTGGCAATGCCAGTGGAACCACGCTGCTTGGAGCTCTGGCTTGTATCCGGCCACCAACTCATCCAACTGATGGCGCCCTGTGTCTGCCCCTCCAGGACATCTATAAAATTGGTGTATTGGGTTGAGTGGAGACGGGTCTCCTCAAACCTGGCATGGTGGTCACCTTTGCTCCAGTCAATGTTACTACTGAAGTGAAGTCTGTTGAAGTGCACCATGAAGCTTTGAGTGAAGCTGTTCCTGGGGACCATGTGGGTTTCAATGTCAACATGTCTGTCAAAGATGTTCGTCGTGACAATGTGGCTGGTGACAGCAAAAATGCCCCACCAGTGGAAACAGCTGGCTTCACAGCTCAGGTGATTACCCTTACCCATCCAGGCCAAATCAGTGCTGGATATGCACCTGTGCTGGACTGTCACATAGCTCATATTGCTTGCAAATTTGTTGAGCTGAAGGAGTAGATTGATTGTCATTCTGGGAAAAAGCTGGAAGATGGCCCAAAGTTTTTGAAATCTGGTGCTGCTGCCATTGTCAGTATGGTTCCTGGCCAGCCCGTGTGTGTTGAGAGCTTCTCTGACTATTCTCCTCTGGGCCGCTTTGCTATTGGTGTCATCCAAGCAGTGAACAAGGAGGCAGCTGGAACTGGCAGTCATCAGGCCTGCCCAGCAAGCTCAGAAGGCTACATGAATATTATCCCAATGTCTGCGGCCCAACCCAGTCTTAATCAGTGGTGGAAGCGCGGCCCCAGGACTGGTTGTCTCATTTGGCCACTTTGTAATAGTAAAAGACTGGTTAATCATAATGCATCGTAAAGCCTTCAGAAGGAACGGAGAATGTTTTGTGGACCATTTGGTTATGTGTGTGTGTGTGTGTGTGTGTGGCAGTTTTTAAGTTATTAGTTTTTAAAATCAGTACTTCTGAATGGAAACAACCTAACCAAAATCTGTCACAGAATTTTAAGACCCATTAAAACCAAGTTTAACGAGAAAAAAACAACAAGGAAGAGAAAAGAGCATCCTCCTGCAACAAGTTCCTTTCACTTAATTTCTTTCTTTTTTTTAAATTGGGACTCCAACTATGAGTTTGGGAGGGATTACTTTTAAGTTCTTTTTATTTTTAATCTTTGTTTTGTCCTTTGTTTCTGGCATTGAAGCTTTTTCAATAAAGGTTTAGATGTGACTAGTTTCTATCCCTCTTTGATTATAGGAATTACATAGTAGTTCTCCCAGTTTTTTTCCTTATGCATAAATCTCATTTCTTGAAACAGAATGCGGGCGAGGCGGGGCGGTGGGGGGTGGTGGTGTAGCAACGAGATGCATTTGAGCCCTCAATCCCATTGCCACCTTCTGCCCTGGTACCTTTCAGCTCCACAATCAGAGTAACTAGGTTGTGCCAGGTGCAAGGTTGATGTGCTCTCAGCTCAGCACAGTGACTATCAAAGTGATGGCCTGCTCGCTGCAGTGTGCTGAATTATTAGAAGACATGAAAATAAGCCTTTATATTTATCTTAGGGAGTCACCTCCCGCACCTTTTATTTCGCTCTGTACAGCATTGCCTTTGTGAAGCTTATAGGAGCTGTAGGGACTTAAAGATGGAGCAAATGGCTCTCCAAGGAAACGTCCCTAGGAGGTGTGACCCACTTGGAACTTGTGAATGTTTGGAGTTTGATTCTCACCATGAAACAAGATCGATGTAAGATAGAAATGTAATGAAAACACCACTCTGTTCCTGTGGGTAAAGTCAGATTGATGACAACTAGGTATTCTGATAGTCAAGTTTCATAATCTGGATTGATTTCTGGGGAAATTTGAAAATCATCAATTGTTACAATGCTATGAATATGTAAGAGTACCAGGAGAGGGGATTCTAATATAAATGACAGCCAATGCCATCAATGCTAATTTGCTTCTGTTTTGTTCATGACAAAACAAAGCAGTTGAAGAAAGCTTTGGCTGTTGTTGTTGTCACTCAACTTTCAAGTGAAAGGTGGTTTCAACATCATGTTTTAAAAACATAATTTTGGCAGAGGGGGTATATATTTGTAAAACATGCAGAGTAGTGCCTGGCAACTGGTAAGGGCTGCATGAGGATTTTTTAAAATAAATAAAATATGAGAGTAAATCAAACTACATTTGCCAACATTCACAAATAAAGATTAAAAACTCTTGGTATTGTCAATCATTTGTAGCTCAGATAATTGTCCCTGTGGTTCATATCTTTTAGGATTAGCAGGTCACTTCTGGTTCTTCTACAGCATCAATTAAACCTTACCCACAAACAGCCTTCTTAGAGTTATCCAAACTTAGCAATCATTGTAACCTAAGGAAATTATGGGGAAGACTAATGAGAGTTTATACAATATATTGACTGATAAAAGATCACGGTAAATTAACTGAAGGCATAGTGATTTAATTATGAGCATAAGATGACATTGCTAATTTGAAGAGAGTCAGCTGTAAGAAGAATTAGCATTGGCACCCTATAATATGTGTCTCTATAGAGATAGGTAGTTTTTACTCTGTCTCAGGCTCCATATTAGTAATCTTAAAAACAGGCAAATATGAAGAGTGAGGACATGGTTCATAATCTACTGTGTTTCATGGAGGTTTTAATCTAGTTGATTTGTACAATAATGAAAATTTCTTTTTGAAATGTTTTCAGTTAGCATGTCTAACTCATTCATTTTAGTCTCTTCTTGAGCATCCTTAAGCTTAAGGAAAGGGGAGTTTTTTGTTTTTTGTTTTCCATAAACAGAGTATCTAGGAACCATTTAAAGATTTGTTTAGAAGGTTATAAATTAAGATGTGGTGAGAGAAAATATGGAAAAAAGAAGAAGGGCAAAAGTTGAGTTTGAGAGTGTCCTGCTGACAAAAGACAAACTTGACCTGGTAAGAGCACATTTTAGAGGCTCAAATTGATTTGGAGACTATTGGAGGTATATATTGTACATGTTTAGAGCCCTTACTCAAAATAAACTGTAAAGTCCTCTTTTCATATGCTTTACCAAGACACATTTTGACTTTTACATCTAAGACAGGGTGTATCTTCACTGTAGACAAGTTTAAAGTTGGTTTTTGGGTCCATAAGCTGATAGAATTTACTGTATTTTGCCAGGTACAATGCTCACTTTTTTGCCCAAATTTTTGAGGGAAAAATAAGGATGCACACTATACATGGGCAGCACTAAAATGTGGGTGCACATTATACACGGAAAAATATGGTAGATCACCCAAATTTATTCCTCACTACCTCTGTGGTACCTCATGTTGTCTGATAGCCCTCTGCTTTACATTTGTGTCCATCCCAAAGAAAGGAGGGAAAAACAGCTACACAATTTTGTCTTCTCTGTGCCTTGCCTTATTTCCACATATATTATCTCATTAGTCCTCACACCAGCCCTTTGAGGAATGTTTTATTATTTCCATTATGCCTGTGAAGAAACGAAAATGAAGTGCATCATTCATTGCCATGCAGTCAGTGGTGGTGGGGCTGGGAGTCAACACATGTGCTTAACAGTAGACTCGGGATGCACACTCATTATGCTGTTCCATACCACTCACCATGCCATTCGTCAGCAGCTTAGCCTTTGCCTGGTGCTCTGTCATACTTCAATAAATTTATGAGTCCTGACTCCTGTTCCTTAGTGCATCTATTTTTGTTGGTTCTGATAATCAAAACTACTGTATTGTGCCGTGTATAATGCGCGCTCTTTTGCCCCAAGTTTTGAGAGAAAAATAAGGATGCACACTGTACATGGGTATAATGATCACACACCATGGGCATAATAGTCTTGTGTAAAATACGCACAAAAACATAGGAGCACATTATACATGGCAAAATACAGTACGTTGTGGTATTTATTATAGTATATATTAGTGGCCATCAATTTTTTTAAACAAAGGCATATTTCCCTGAACAGAAGTAAGGGGGGAAATGTAAAACTTGTCATCACTCTTTACGTTGCCTGTACAACACCTGCAGGTGCAAAAACTTAGGCTAAATTGTCTTTTAAGAACCTAAGGATAGAGCTCAGTGCAGAGCTCTACGCATACAGCAGGCTTGAAAAATTGTGTCGTGTGGATGAATGAACGAGTTGATGGGCAGCATTTGGCCTCAGCAGAAGGCGGGTTAGGTGGAATTTTGCTGGGACATCCTACTTTACTCTTCACGGAGAGCAACGCCCACAGTGCGACTGCAGGTTTGGAGCTAAACGGAGCATTGTGGTACCTAAGACATCCAATATGAGTGAATTCCGAGATTTTCAAACTCTGAGCAACTTATAAAGTCGTATTTTCCAGTTGGGAATATATTCTTTTGTCCCTTTGATGTTTGAATGGAGATCGTAGTAAAGGTGGTGGCTGACCTCAAGCTGTGTTAAGCCGCCTAACGGCCCTGAGTTACTGTTTGTGAGTAGAAGTAAGGCTGGGTGATACTGCAATAAAATATTGATAAAAATGCACTGAAAATGTGTTAAAGCAACATATTTTGTAATGTATGCAGAACTCCTTGAAGTGAAATAATGGTTTTAAGTGAATTCATAAAGATATTAGCACATCTTTTTAGTGATAAAATTGCAGTGACAATGGAAATTCCTAACCTCACCCAAGAACATAGATTAACTATAAGGTTTATTAATTTTTCAATTTAAGAATAATTTAATAATAACAGTATAGGAAATATATGGTACAAAGAAGACTGATTTTTGTTGGGTAAATCTCTTTAATATTGGCATGACCTAATAAAGATGCATGTGGCTATGACAAGATTTACACAATGCTAAATATTTTTAGATTGATTTCAACAAGAGAGATTGGAGAGCACTCCTTCAGAAGTCTCAGGAGAACTGTTTTAACATATTTTTGATAGAGACCCCTATGCACACAATAAACTACTGCAAATGTAATATCATTTGAACATTTAATCTAGTTACCTTTTAACCTTTATGAAATGTTAGACCTAGATTTCAAATTTAATAAAGGGGGTAAAGTGTGCTTGTGTGTGTGTTTTAATACAATATAATACAGATCTTAGAGTCTTTCCTTAGAATAACCAACTCTATTTATTTTTCCAATGAAGACAAAAAGGAGAAAATATGATAGAAATAAATGGATCATTACCAATATCTTGGAAAGGATTTATACACGAGGTCACTGACTGTCCATTTGGCAGGGATCTATTTTAGAAAAAATTGTACTTTGATGATAGCTCATGCACATTACTTAATTTTTAGGGAATATGGATGGTGGAGTGAAACAGGACAGACGCAAGATGGAGCTGGCTTTCCCCAAGTCACAAGCTTTTTCACTGCTAAAACAACCAAACTAGGATGGTTTAGTGCAGATCTCTTCTGAAAAGAAAAATAAAGAGAACACTGAAGTGTTCTCTCCGGTGGACCAGTTATGACAGTGAATGATGAGCCCCATAAAAACAAAAACAGAATAAATTGTCACTTAATTGAACACAACAATGCAAAGATTGCCAAGGGGCTTGCTTTCCCACAAGAAGTATTTTGTTATAAGCATCCAAGATCACAGCTGAACCCTAAATTTCGATCAACCCTAAATCTTCATTGTGCAATTGCCTTACTACAAGGTAACTAGATTAAGTGGTGAGATAGTTAAACTGGAATATTGAGGGATATATACAACATATTCCATTTCTTTCATTAAATTTATTTCTGGTTGCTTTCTTTTTCATTATAACAGCTATAAATTTCTTTTTATGTATATTAATGGGAAGATTTTTTTCCCTGAGGTAAGTTAGTTCCAAAATACTACATTTAGATTCGGAGAGCAAAGGCCTAGTACTGCTTAACTGAACATGAAATACCTGGTAAAACTTCCCAAAATTTCAATTACATTGGGTCTCAGATTTTTAACAATTTCTGTAGGTCTGATAACTTAGCAAAAATGACAGCATATTCATGATTTTCAGCTGAGACCACACTACGCTAGACACTAGAAAGCATGTTATGCTTTCTAGAATAGCATCTCAAAACGGCCTTCGAATTTTCTAGGGAAAATCTCCCAAAGGCATCTCTAGTCACAATATTTATCCATAATGCTCCATAATGCAAATAATACTAGAAATAAACAAGAAAAATATAGTTTTTAAAAGTCCCAAGAACTTCTAAAGAGGGAAGCCAAACAGTAGTTATAAACCATTTAGAGGTAAACAATGGCAAAAAAACCTATATGTCAAATATATAGGATACAGCCAAAGCTGTACATAGGGAATGTTGTAGATATGAATGCATCAATAAGGAGATAAAAGTTTGAAAATAAATAAGCAAGACATTTGACTCAGTATGTTGAAAACAAAAAATAAAATATAGTGAAGGGAGAAAAAAATCATACATTTGTCACATAAAATTAAGCCAAATATAATAAAAATGGTATATAATAAATAAAACCTACTGTATTTTGCCATGTATAATGTGCACCCATATTTTTGTGTGCATTATACTAGGATTATACCCATTATTATACCCATGGTATGTAATCATTATTCCCATGTATAATGCACACCTTTATATTTCCCTCAAAAATTCGGGCAAAAAATTGCACATTATACACAGAAAAATGTGGTACATTTAAAAAGATCACCGAATTATTTAAAAACAGTTCGTGAGTTTTGTCAAGGAATAAAAAAGAAGACAACATCGGAATTGAGAAAATATGACATAAACTACAGTTGTAGAGATTTTAAATTTTTAAGAGAATTCAGTACAAACTTAGCAAGGAAATAAAAGTCTCAGAGCAAAGACAGGCATGGCGAGAGCAAAGAACCTCTTTACCTGGGAAACATTAGCAATGTTTAAATTCAGGAACTGGGAAAGGGTATCGGTCTCACTCTTAATGTTCCAAATTACACTTGATGTCTAATAAGTACAAGAAAAGAAACACGATATATATAAATACTGATACACAAAAAAGGAAATATAAAAAGTCTCCATTGAGCCCTGGCCAGGTGGCTCAGTTGGCTGGAGTGTCATCCTGACTATCAGGGCACATACCCAGGTTGCAGGTTCAGTCCCAGTTTTGGGGGTGTATGGGAGGTGACTGATTGATGTTTTGCCCTCTCCCACTCTCTCTAGTCAATACACATTTCCTCAGGTGAGGATTAAAGAAAGAAGTCTCCATTGATAGGAGAAAAGGCTGTTGATGCCAAAAAAAAAAAAAAAAAAAAAAAAAGACCAACCCCCCCCCCCCCCCAAAAAAAAAAAACCTCAGGAGGATTAATTTATGGTGAAAGTTTAGTATTTTGGCTAAATACAGAATCAAAAACACAAATGTTTAAAGGTTTTATCCGAACAGTAGTAACCAATTAGAAAACTCTGGGCATTCACTGATGCACCTCTGATCTCCAATGATGGCTCTCACTGGGAAACTGGGAAACGGGGAAGCTGGGAAACTGTGGCAGTTTATTAAAGACAGGGCTACTAAGGGCTCCAATTCTGGGAGAATGAAGATTCAGGCAACAAAGTGATAGTAGAATAGATGGTGGAAGGAAGAAGTTATGATTGACAAGTTTATTTTGGTGACTAGATACAGAGCAGGAACCAAAAGCAGCCATATACATCTTACATTAAATGATAATTTCTCTTTTACCCCCTCTTCCTGCTTTTATGAAGGAAACAGGTGGAGGTTAATGTTTTAAATTAGGTTCCAAGTGGGTGTATAATTGAATAAACATTACCCCTTGATATCACAACTGATGGGATTATAAGGATTTCCTGTTAGAGGATGAGGGTTTCTTCATCTAGAAAAAGCCAAGATAGATCCTCCACCCAACTCTCCATCCTCCATCGCCTGGTGCTTTTTAGGGAGCGTAAATCTGCAGATTGCCTTACCAACCTTCCTAAACTCTGCCTGCAGTTTGGGGTTGACTGATGGGTAACACGAACAGGGAATCAGAAGGTGGGAGGAGATTGGGGACTGTTTATCGGGCAGCAGCTCTGTTTCTCTACAGCTACAGCACCTACGGGGCAGACTTCCTCCATGATTCCAGCTCTCAGTCGGATCCAATCATGCGAAATCTTTCTCTTTTCCCTCTATGATTGGGGTGGGAAAGACTTCCTGCTGTCACTGAGTTACTCCATATCCCTGCTTTAATGCTGTCCTTATCTAAGTTTTCCCCTCATTAATGGCTATTTAAACTACCTGAGCAAATTATTTTTCTTTATGGGACCTACACAACATGCACACATGAAACTGGATTTATGTCTAAGGTAGCATTAGAAATTGATGATAAAAGGGAAATTATGCAATATAGTTGACCTTATATATACATGGGCATATTTCCGGGTTCTCTATTCTGTTCCATTGGTCAAATGTGTCTGTTTTTTATGCTGGTACCATACTGTTTTGATTACTATAGTTTTGTAATATACTTTGAAATCAGAACGTGTGATACTTCCAGCTTTGCTCTTCTTTCTTAAGATTGCTTTGACTACTGGAGGTCTTTTGTGGTTCCATACAGATTTTAGGATTGTTTCTTTTAATTTTTGCAAAAAATAGCATTGAAATTTTGATAAGGATTGCATTGAATCTTTGGACATTTAAACAATATTAATTATTCTGATCATGAACACAGGATATTTCTTCATTTTCTAATGTGTTTGCTTTAATTTCTTTTATGAATGTCTTATAGTTTTTAGTGTGCATATATTTCATCTCCTTGCTTAGATCTATTTCTAAGTATTTTATTCTTTTTATACTATTGTAAATGGGATTGTTTATTTCTTTTTTGGGTAGTTCATTATTAGTGTATAAAAATGCAACTAATTTTTGTATGTTGATTTTGTATCTTGCAACTTCACTTAATTCACTTATTAGTTCTAACAGTTTTCTTGTTGTTGAGTCTTGAGGAATTTTTAAAAAACATATAAGCTTATGTATCTGCAAATGGGAACTTTATTTCTTCCTTTAATATTTGGATGTCCTTTTTTTTCTTGCTTAGTTGCCCTCGCTAGGAATTCTAGTACTATATTGAATAGGAGTGGTGAGAATGGGTACCCTGTCTTGTTCCTGAATTTAGAGCAAAAACTTTTAGCATTTTTACTATTGAGGATGAGGTTATCTGTGGGTTGTCATATATAACCTTTATTGTGTTGAGGTATGCTTTTTCTATACCCAACTTGTATATCAAACAGGGTGATCTATTGAGAAGATATATAATTTTAATTTTTTATTCTATTAATGTGGTGTATCACACATTGATTTGCTTATGTTAAACCATCCTTGTATTCCAGGGATAAATCTCATCTAGTTTTGGTGTATAATGTTTTTAATGTGCTGTTGAATTCAATTTGCTAGTATTTCACTGAAAATTTTTGCATGTATATTTATCAGGTCTATTGGCCTATAATTTTCATTTCCTGTACTGTCCTTATCTGTCTTTGGTATCAGGGTAATGCTGGCCTCTTAAAAATGCATTTCCAAGTGTTCCCTACTCTTCAGCTTCTGGGAAGAGTTTGAGAAGGCTTGTCATTAATTCTTTTTTAAATATTTGTTTGAATTTTTCATAAAAACCACCTGGTCCTAGGCTTTTTTTTTTGGTTAGGAGATTTTTTGATTACTGCTTCAATGTCATTAGTTGTTATTATTCTGCTCATATTTTCTATTTCTTTATGAATCAATTTTGGTAGGTTGAATGTTTCTAAGAATTTATCCATTTCTTCTAGGTTGTTCAATTTGTTGGTATATAATTGTTTTTAGTGGCCTCTTATATCTTTTTCTGTGGTGTCATTTGTGAAATCTCCTCTTTCATTTATAATTTTGTTTATTTTAGTCTTCTTTTTATGTTATTATGTTTAAGAACTGTTCTAAATAATTCTAAACTGTCATAGACTAATACTTTTATAAAATAAAATGGAAATAAATTAATGGAAAAATTAAATTATAAAAAAGTAAACAATAACCCTGGGTTTTTGTTATTATATTCAATAAAGATAAAATTACTCTTGTAGCAATATGCAAATTGCTACAACAGTTTTTACATGCTTAGTCTCAAACCCTGTATTTAATTTGCTGTGGACTAGTGGCAGATAGATTGCACATCAGTGTGAAGCACTGAAGAAGAGTCTTTAGCTCAGAGCTTTGGTTATAATAATTAAAGCTAACAACAAACTCCATGTAGAATGTTTAATTTTATTCTTTCATTTTTCAAGTTTCCTCTGAAAGACAGAACAAAACAGACTTTTCCCCCTTCTTTGAGTACTTGCTTATTTTTGAGCAAGCCTCCTATACACTTCATCCCCATGAAAGCAAGTCTCCCTCTTAAAGGTCAACTCCCAAGGCAGTAGGTCGGGCCTTTTCAGCATCTACAATGGCGCTTGAGGAATCCCTATTCAAAAATACCCTCAAAAAGTAAAATGTTGGCTTTAAGAGCACCTTGTAGAAAATTGGAAATTTTTAATTGTATATATCCATGTTGAAAATGTACATAAACCAACAAAGCAACATGGCACATGACTAGACATAATAAATTTTATGTCTGTGTCTTTTATTTTGGGTTAGAACTTTGATCTTGTTTCTTCTTTTGAGTGCTCAGTTTCGCTTTTATAGTCACGGAAAAGAGAAATAGCATGCATGTTGGAGACTGTTGATTAATGATTTTAAAAGTTCTACTGGAAGTTCAATTAAAACAGTGTTGCAAAAGAAGAAATTGTTGGGACTCCAACCAAAACAGGATATTTTAGACTCTTGTTTACACTTTCAAATTTATTTATTAAGATGGAAGGATTGAAAACAAGTGGCTTGGTTTCAATATGACAAGTATATTCATAGTGCTTTGTTTTTTCACAGCCTCTTTATTTTTGCGATTTGTTGATAAAATATTAATAAATATTGAACACAGTGCCATCAAAAATCTTTAAAATGTAACTGCTCTTACTATGTGAAAAGCTATTTTCACCGTAGCCAATAAAAGGCCTAGGGGAATGGTTGCTTAGTTTGGAGTTCTTGAAACTGTGCTTATTTATAAATTGACATTTAAAGAGCAGACTTTGCTCATGTGTATTATGAACCTGCCTTATCACTGCAAAATTGGAATTTTCTAATTAGCTACCAAAGATGCCATAGTTTTTCTAAATGTATAGTATGTTACAGGTTTGTTTTGTGGGTACCATTTTGTATTTTATTATTGTTTTGTTGACAAATATTTTGGAATTGCATTAATACTGTCAGAACTTACAAATCTCTTCTATTTCTATTTTTAGTTCATATTGATCTGTTACTTTAAGTTTGTTGATTATACATATCATCAGGTTAAAAACACTGTAAACTGAGAAATGTTAATATTTATCCTGAAAACAATAATTTTATTTTTGGTATCATTTGAAATTAGATTACTTTTAAATAATTTTAACAGAGGAGTTTTTTCTTAGAAAGATTTCATATTTTATTATATATAATCTGAAGTTACTGTATTGAACACTTTGCAAATGTCTTGCATAGTGATTAATTTAAAGGACTAACAGATGAACATTTATAAAAGTTAGACTTATTCTTTTAAGTAGGAATTTGCTCAAAGTAAATGCAAAAGTTTCTGACAAGCTGATATATAAGAAGAGACATCAATATAAAACTAAAAGATGATATTCATGTATTACAAAACTCAGTTTATATTTTAAAATCATATTTGAGATAAAGAAGAAATACATAATAAAAGATTGACTTTTATTGGGAGAAAAAAGCCAAGCAATCATTTGAAATCATAAACGTCTTTGTGATTCAGATAGCACATAATTTAGGAATGACTTAGTGGTGGAAAAGGAGCTTCGTGCTTGTTTCACTTGCCCCGAGGTGGTGATAAAGGAGGCGCAAAGTAACAAAGACAAAGGCAAAAAGACAAACGTAAGCAGGACACTAAGTTCTATCAGAAGACTTTTGATTGTAAGGGACGAATTGACTCAAGTTATTTATTCCTTTTCATATTTTTGCTCATATGAACAAGAATAATGTTCTTAAAAGGGCTTATACCTGGGTATTTTCCTCATTCCTCCTTTCCTTTCTTCTGCTCCCCCACCAAATCTGGCACAGATGCAGCCTGGGGCACTTGTTCACCTTATTTGTTGAATAAGCCTTATTTTACCCATTGAGTTGAAATATCAGTTTTATCATATATTACTTGCTTAGACAGATATATATGTTTGTTTCTAGAATACTCATTATATTTCATTGGTCTACTTGATTATTTCTGTGCTGGTGTCATGTTGTTTTAATTGCTGAGACTGTATAATGGTTTTAAATTTTTTAATATTTTATAATTAACTTTGACATTTTAAAAAATAAATAAAATCAATCTGCATTTTAAAAAGAAGGAAAGGAAGGAAAGAAGGGAGGGAGGGAGAGAGAGAGAATAAGAAAGAAAGAAAGAAAGAAAGAAAGAAAGAAAGAAAGAAAGAAAGAAAGAAAGAAAGAAAAAAAGAAAGAAAAGAAAGAAAGAAAGTAAGAAAGAAAGATGAAACTCCTACCTTACGCGACAACATGGATGGAACTGGAGAATATTATGCTAAGTAAAATAAGCCAGTTGGCGAAAGGCAAATACCGTATGATCTCACCTATAAGTGGAAACTATTCAACAAAATAAACTAACAACCAAATAAACCACAGGCATGGAAACAGAGCAGACTCAAAGTGTGAAAGTGACCAGAGAGGATGGGGAAAGAAGACAATGAGGGAAAGAAGGGGGAGGGATTAGACAAAGAACATGTATGAATGACCTGGACATGGACAACAGAGTGGGAATTGCCTGTGGGAGTGGGGAGTTGGGTGGAGTAAGTGGAGGGACAAAGGGGGAAAAATTGAGATAGCTGTAATATAATAAACATGATTTAAAAATTAAAATAAAATAAAATAATAATTAAAAAAATAAACTGTCATCTTTGTCTCACCAAATATCAATTTTGATAAGGCCTATAATAATGATTACAGGGATAAAGAATAAGGACTACTCAGACAGGCTATATTAAAAATGTGAAATGAGGAATTATATTGCATAGTTAACATTTTGCTAATAAGTATAAAAAGGAACCTGCTAAAATAGAGTTCTGGAGTCCTTTGAAGACATATCATTTAGTTAAAAATCATCTGAGAACTAAAGAAACTGATTTCTGACATATATTCCCAAAATTGAACACCATTTTCTTTTTGATAAATAAAAGTTCCTCAGGGTAAACCACAGTAACATTTTTGTATTGTTGTTTTTAAATTCAGATGCATTTTCATTTTGTATTTTCAACATAGCATGATGGTTTAGGTTTTTCTCTGTTAGTGGTAAGCCTGATAGATATATAATTGGTATGAGTCATAAATTGTAGGCACTCAGCCACCTCCCCGTAAGTTTAATACCCACTCTCGATAGAGAGGCATACTACCAAAATTCAAAGTCCTATTCAGTTTGAAGGATAAAACAGAACAAGTATTCCATCAACATTCTTTGATGTTTATCTTTAAAAAGAAAACACAACCCTGGCTCGTGTGGCTCAGGGGACTGAGTGCCGGCCTGTGAACCAAAGAGTCACTGGTTCGATTCCCAGTCAGGGCACAGGCCTGGGTTGCAGGCCAGGTGCTCAGTAAGGGGTGCATGAGAGGCAACCACACATTGATGTTTCTCTCCCTTTCTTTCTTCTT
Source organism: Pteronotus mesoamericanus (assembly GCF_021234165.1). NCBI lineage: Eukaryota > Metazoa > Chordata > Mammalia > Chiroptera > Mormoopidae > Pteronotus > Pteronotus mesoamericanus. The sequence continues at coordinate 33,142,845 of NW_026555285.1, read as the reverse complement.
CCCTTCCCCTCTCTATAAAAATAAAGTCTTAAAAAAAAAAAAAGAAAACACAGACTATAAGAGACAATGCCTTTACTCTTTAGTCACCCCCACTTATCTTAGAATAAGTAAGGTAAGTAAGCTTGTAGCTTATAGTGGTATCTGCTGAAATCGAAACCTGAAACAGAGCTGTTATATGCAGGCATGTAGGCTGTGTATTTCACAACTCCATGGAGCACCACTTCTATGGATTACAATGTAAATGGCATTCCCTGGATTTAGACAAGATAGTACTATGAACTGGAGGCCTGGACAAAAGGCCCAGTAAGATAGAAGCTTTCTTCTCAGAAAAGGCCATAGAGATGTTTTAAATTAAAGAGAGATAAACTTGTTAGGTAGAGCAACCCAGTTTCTGGAGATTAAGTGTTCTGTATATCAAGGTGACAAAGTTTACCATTACCATATCTACTTCCACAAATACTAATTGAGCATGTAGTGCATGCCTGGCATTATGTTAAGCAATTTATATTTTTCTCATTTAATCCTTATAATAATGTTATGAGGGAGCTGAGATACAGACAGATAACTAACTTGCTCAAGGTCATAGAGCTGGAAAGCTGCAGGAATTGGGACAAACCCAAGTTTCTCTGACATAGAAGTAGGTGCTTATAATACATTGTACGCCTGAACACCATGATAATGCATTAAACAATTGCCATGGGACTGCACTGAAGTTTGCATCATGGACTTTCTTGTCTATAACTACTCAGACTATTACTTGGTCTGAAATTTGATTAATTTTATACGAGAATTTTGTGAAGAAGATCAAACTTTAGAAACTTCCTGATAAATACAAAAAAGCCTTTTCCCTAGATGTTAGAAAAGAATTTCAGGCCAATTTCTGCCTCCCTTTTCCCATTTATTCATTCTTCTTAGACTCAAACTGTAGAAAGGGACTCTGAATTTAAAAAAAATAGGCATTTATCGATAGGTTAATGGCATTGCTAGAAGGATGGAGAACCAAGCCCAAAGAATGTTCAGGGAAAAAGATGTAATGCAGTCAGAATCATAGCCAAAATCAAGTCCTTGAAAAAATCAGGGCAGCTAATGATTTTTATTGAGTGACATTTAGATGGTGATGCCTATAGCCAGGACTAAGCTGAATCACATGTGGTACTTGTCTTGGGCTCAAAATGTAAGGGGACCCCCAAACTCTAATCAAGATAAATAACATTTCAATACAATATTAAAAAAAAATCTAAATCAGTACAATAATCCACGAAGAACAAATTATCAAAAGTTTAAATCAAGATGAGACAGTGATAAGCAGCATAAGGCATAGAATTGAAAAGGATGTGTGTATGTGTGTGTTATTAGCAAGCTGAGTTCAAAGTAGGATGGGTTTGAAGTGTGTACAGGACATCCAGAGCAGTTAGGAATGCCGATCTGGAACCCAAGAGGTGGTCAAGTCAAAGATTAGGAATTTAAGGGTCCCTGTCCAGTAGATGTTACTTGACATCATGAGGAAATAAGAGATCTGGAAAAGTCCAAAGAGGAGGATGGAGGACTGAGTCCTGGGGAATACGCACGTGTGCTGGAGGGTAAAGCGAGAGGAGCCAGTGGAGGAGGAGCCAGGGAGGTAGCAGGATAGCAGGAGGGAAGGAGGGCCCTGCTAGAGGCCACGAGAGGAGATGCTCCTGACTGGGGGCGAGGGGTGGTGGTGGAAGAAATTAACAGCATCAGAGGTGTGGCAATGAAGTTAAGCAACTTTCACTTACAGTCACTTGTCGCATACCAAGTACTGCACAATGCGTTTAACCTATCTCCCTTAATCCTCACCTAAACCCCATAAGGCAGGCTTTATCCTAATTTTATATATGAAGAAATAACAAGGTTTTGAGAGGCAAAGGACTTGCCAAGGTCACACAGTATTGAGCCACAGAGGGATGTGGAACCCAGGCCTGTCTGAAGGCCAGCCCTCGTGGATAAGGTATTCCCTGCCAGCCTCAGCGTTTTCATCTCTGTTTGATCATCAGGATCAGCAGCAAAGCTGTAAACGTTGCCAGTGTTGAGGCCCCAGCTCTGGCGATTCCGATGCTGCTGGTTTCAGGAAACGTCTGGGAGACCACGGTTGAGTCACAGCCGCTCAACAGTTCAACCACTTCATGAAATCAAGGGTTTGGCTTAGGTTATAACTAACCCATGATTTGTGACTAATGTCCATGCATTCTTTTTCCTTAAAAAAGTGACTTTGTAATCTCAGGAAAAGAGATTTAATATTTCTCTGTAGTATGGGAACCTTTCATTTTAACAGTCGGAAAAGTAGTAGCATAATAGACTGAGCATGTTATTCTCAAGCCTTTAGAGTCTAAAACGTGACCTTTGGCAAATCATCTCACATCAGTCCTTCAGTGTGAGATAGTGCATGGCATACACCATCTCCTTTATTATTGTCATTTGAGTTATCATTTGCTGCAAACTGGCATTTTGCTCATTAAGGAGAGTATCTGCTTCATGATAGAATAAGAGCAAAAATGGCTTTGAGTAAGCTTTTTAAAAAACTCTATTAAATGAAGTTATTATTTAAAGTGTTATTGTTTGGTCCTGATTTTCTTAGTGTAGTTCAAAAAGTAGCCTGCATATAGACTGCTTTAATGTGCTGCTGGTTTTATCTGCCACCAGCGCATGTCTTGCACAGAGTAGATGCTCAGTGTTACTGAATGCTTGTTCAATGACTATAAAGCAGAAAAAAGGAAAATAATATAGTTGTTATTTATTGTACGTGGAATTTACAAGGTACTGATGAAACTTGATTCCTGAGAATTGTGCAACCAGCAATAAAATACTAACATATATAACATCATAATGATATTTTACAACATAGAAAAAATATGAGACTTTAAATGATTTGTATTTTTCTATATGCACTATAGATCCCTATGACTTATTAAATAAAAAAAACCTATGTATTGTAGTATGAGATTAGAGATTATTGTGCATGCCACCCAAACAACATCTTAACAATAGAATTACAAATGCAAACTGCAAATATTGACTTTTCAGATAAAATTTATCATTACATTTGGGACTGCTTTATTAAACCGTGATGCTTGGGCTCTGTATGTGTCTTTTATGGATGGGATTCAAAACACTTTGCAAACACTGAAAATCATTTTGGATACCAGTGACAAATTACACAATATTTATTTATTCCTGTGGCAGTACTCACCAGACCACTTGCGATCAAGGCCTTATTAGAGTCAGGCAATCTCCTTGATTTCAATTACAGGTATACAAATCACGCTAGTCTTGTATGACAACCTCTAGCAAAGACTAATTCCTGTGAGAAAAATTAACAAAGAGTAGCTCCTGAAAAATCAGCATCTAAAATGCATTCTTGTTTGTTTTTGATATTCTGAGTTATGTCTAAATATTAATTATTGGAACAATAAAGTCATACACATTACTCATAAGAGCTGTCATTTACTGAGAGCTTGTTGGGCACATTACATGTATCTCATTTAATCTCTACAATAACCACTTAAGGTGTGTTTTATTAATCCTCTCTTACAAAAAGTCAGTTTAATGGTCTGCTCACATTCACAGAGTGACTGAATGGGGACCCAGAATTTGAACATCCGTCTTTCTAACTCCAAAGTCTGGGCTGTAAATCACTGAGACCAATGCATTTCTTTCATTTTTTTATATTTTAATTTTTACTTTTCCATTTTAAATCATTTTTTTCTTTCAAAGATATTTTAAATTAATTTTTATTTTTATTCTATTACAGTTGTCTCAATTTTCCCCCCTTTACCCCCCTCGGCCCATCCCAACCCCCGCGCCCACAGTCAGTTCCCACACCATTGTCTATGTCCGTGGGTCATCTTACCTGTTCTTTGTCCAGTTCCTTTCCCTTCTTTCTGTGATTTTCCCCCCTTTCCCCTCTCCTGTGGTCACTTTCTGTCTCTTCCACATTTCCATGCCTGTGGTTCTATTTTGTTCATTAGTTAATTTAATTCATTAGAGTTCACTTATAGATGAGATCATCTGGTATTTGTATTTCACTGACTGACTTATTTCACTTAGCATAATATTCTCCAGTTCCATCCATACTGTCGCAAGGATAAAATTTTTTCTTTTTTATGGCCAAGTAGTATTCCATTATGTAAATGTCCCATAGTTGTTTTATCCACTCATCTAATGATGGGCACTTGGGCTCCTTCCATATCTTGGTGATTGTAAACAAGCTGCAATGAACATAGGGGTGCTTATGTTCTTTCTAATTAGTGTTTTGGGTTCCTTTGGATATATTCCCAGGATATCCAAAGATATCCTGGGTTGAAAGGCAGATACATTTTTAATTTTTTGAGGTATATCCATACTGCTTTCCACAATGGCTGCACCAATCTGTATTCCCACCAACAGTGCAAAAGTATTCCCCTTTCTACACATTCTTGCCAACACTTGTTGTTTGTTGATTTATTGATGATAGCCATTCTTACAGGTGTAGGATGATATCTCATTGAACTTTTAATTTGCATTTCTCATGATTAGTGATGTTTAGCATCTTTCATATGTCTTTTGGCCATCTGTATTTCCTCTTTGAGAAAGTGTCTATTCAGGTCTTTTGCCCATTTTTTCACTGGGTTGTTTGTTTTTTGGTGTTGAGTTTTGTAAGTTCTTTATAAATTTTAGATATTAACTCCTTATCAGATGTATTGGTGAATACGTTCACCCATTCTTTGGGTTGTCTTTTTATTTTGTTGATGATTTCCTTTGCTGTGCAATACCTTTTTAGTTTGATGTCATCTCATTTGTTTATTTTTTCTTTTGTTTCCCTTGCCTGGGGAGATATACCCAATAAAATATTGCTATGAGCAGTGTCTGAGATTTTGTTGTCTGATTTCTTCTGTGATTTCTATGGTTTTGGGTCTAACATTTAAGTCTTTAGTACATTTTGAATTTATTTTCATGTGTAGTGTAAGAAGGTGGTCTAGTCTCATTTTTTTTGCATGTATCTGCTCAGTTTCCCAACACAATTTATTGAATAAACTATCTTTAGCCCATTGTATGTGCTTGCTTCCTCTGTCAAATATCAATTGACTATAAAGATATGGATTTATTTTTGGGCTCTCTATTCTGTTCCATTGATCTATGTGTCTGTTTTTATGCCAGTGCTATGCTGTTTTGATTACTATGGTCTTATAGTATAGTTTGATATTAGGCAATGTGATTCCTCAACTTAGTTCTTCATTCTAAGAATCACTGTTGCTATGTTGCACTGTGGCTATGTGTGGTCTTTTGTGGTTCCATATACATTTTTGAAATATTTGTTTTAGTTCTGTGAAATACATCATTGGAATCTTGATATGTACTGCATTTCATCTGTAGATTGCTTTGGGTAGTATGGGCATTTTAATGATGTTAATTCTTCCTATCCATGAACACAGTATGTTCTTGCACTTTTTTGTATCTTCTTCAGTTCCTTTCTTCCATGTCTTATAATTTTCTGAGTACAGGTCTTTTACATCCTTGGCTAGGCTTATTCCTAGGTATTTTATTGTTTTTGTAGCAATTGTGAAAGGGATTGTTTTCTTAATTTCCTTTTTCTTTGTTCATGATTGGCATTTAAAAATGCAACTGACTTCTGGATATTAATATTGTATCCTGCTACTTTGCTGAATTCATTTATCAGTTCTAGTAGTTTCCTGGTGGAATCTTTGGGATTCTCTATGTACAGCATCATGTTATCTGCAAACAGAAGAGTTTTACTTCTTCCTTTCTGATTTGGATGTCTTTTATCTCTTCTTCTTGTCTGATTGTTATTGCTACGACTTGCACTGCTATGTTGAATAAGAGAGGTGAAAGCAGACATCCTTGTGTTGTTCCTGATTTTAAGGAGAACACTTGTAGATTTTGCCTATTGAGTATGATGCAGGCAGTGGGTTTGTCATATATGGCTTTTGTTATGTTTAGGTATGTTCCCCCTATTCCCATTTTGCTGAGAATTTTTATCACAAATTGTTGCTAGATGTTATCAAATACTTTTTCTTCATCTGTTGATAAGATGATGTGGTTTTTATCCTTCATTTTGTTTATGTGGTGGTTCACATTTATTCGTTTGTGAATGTTGTACCAACTTTTCATTTCCAGAATAAATCCAACTTGATCATGTTGCATGATCTTTTTGATGAATTGCTATATTTGGTTTGCTAATATTTTGCTGAGGATTTTAATGTCTATATTCATCAGGGATATTGGCTTATAATTTTCTTTCTTTGTAGTGCCTTTATCTGGTTTCAGAATTAGGATAATGCTGGCCTCATAAAATGAGTGCCTTCCCTCCTCTTGAATTTTATAAAATAGTTTGAGAAGGAAAGGTGTTAGTTCTTCTCAGAACGTTTGATAAAATTCACCTGTGAAGCCATCTGGTTCAGGGCTTTGATTTTTGGGAGTGTTTGGATTAGTGCTGAGGTAATCTGTTTATTTAGATTCTTTGATTTTTCCTGATTTAATTTTGGAACACTGTATGTTTCCAGGAATTTATTTTGTCCAGGTTGTCTAGTTTGTTGGAGTATAGTTGTTCATAATATTTTCTTACAACCTTTTGTATTTCTTTGGTGTCAGTGGCTATTTCTCCTCTTTTATTTATTTGGATCCTCTCTCTTTTTTCTTGATGAGTTTAGTTAAAGGTCTATCAATCTTGTTTATCTTTTTAAAGAACTAGCTCTTGGATTCATTAATCTTTTGTTTCATTTTTTAGACTCTATTTTGTTTATTTCTGCTGTGATCTTTATTATTTCCTTCCTCCTACTCACTTTGGGCTTTGGTTGCTGTTCTTCTTCAAGTTCCTTTAAGTGTAAAATTAGATTGTTTATTTGAGCTTTTTTGTTTGTTTGTTTGTTTTCAGATAGGCCTGTAATGCTATGAATTTCCCTTTTAGGATTTCTTTCCCAGTGTCCCACAGATTTTGGATTGTTGTGTCCTCATTTCAATTTGTTTCATGGTATCTTTTAATTTCTTCCTTGATTTTTTCGTTGACCCAATCGTTGCTTAGTAACTATGTTTAATATAGCCTCAACCTGTAATCAGCAGCCCAGGTTAGGTTCCATAGAGTGGGGCAGAGTAATTCCTGCAGGCAAGGCTATTGCTTCTGCTCAGGCTGATGCCATTCGGAGAGGAGTGCTCTACATGAGAAAGATGGCTACTCTGCACTCCTTTTACCAGAGCAGGGTAAGTGGCTGCAAACAAAATTTTGGGTGCGGTCCTTTTAAGAGGCTTCCTGCATCTCCAGTCTTCTCTTCCTGGCAGACAGAAACCCTACTGCTTTTCACAGCTGGATGTTATCTGGGTTTCTTTCTGGTTCTGGTGCTGTGGGCTTGGGAACCCAGGTTAGGGTTTAGACTCCACACTTCTCAGGTTAATGGAGACCCAGATATGGTACCTGCCTGATGGCTTTGTGGGGTTTGGCTCATCAAAGGAACAATGGCCTCTGCCAGCACTTCGGCTGGGAGAAACTTGCCTCCTTTGCTCTTGCCCTGATGCTGGACACTTCAGTTTTTCCCTGTATGTCTCTGCTGCCCAATGCTAGAGAGCTCAGAGGGAGTGATTCTAAGTAAGTCTGTGTATGGGCCCTTTAAGAGGAACAGCCAGGTACTCTATACGCCGTCCTTCTCCCTCAGCCTCAATCCATGCTGGTTTTTACAGCTTGAAGTTATGGGAACTTCTCTTCCTGGCACTGGAACCCTGGGTGGGGGAGGAGGGGGAGCTTGGTGTGGAGTCGGGACCCCACACTCCTCAGCGGGGAACTCTGCAGCTGAGACATCCCTTCTGATTTTTATCTTCTACATGTGGGTGTGGAACTAGCGTATTCTGCATTTCTGCCTTTCCTGCCAGTCTTGATGAGACTTCTTTAATTCCCTAGTATTAGGACTTCCATTCAGTCATATTTCAGGCATTTATGAACACTGGTTGTTTTGTAGTTTAGTTGTAATTTTGATATGGTTGTAGGAGGAGACGAGTACCATGTTTACCTATGCTGGTGTCTTGATTGGAAGTCCTAAAAAATGTACCTAAACACACACAAACTCTTAAAATCCAATGCATTTTTAACTTTATGGTTGTACTAGGTCTGACTCCTATAATTGTGAGTAGAGTGATATGTAGATAGAGGCTAAACCTAGCCAGTTCTGCCTATGGACCTGCGGTATTAAACAATGATCTAAAAAGTCTGCATTGTTTTAAATTAGTCTAAGGATCATAATATATTCTTCACATATTTTTTTAAACTTGGAAGATTTCAATTTATAAATTATTGAGTACAATAGTTATAATAATGACCATTTCCAAAAATGATGTTACTATCTGAAAAGCCTTATGTTATAAATAACAGTTGAAAAGCTCTGGCAAAGTCTTCATAATGAAATAAAATATTCATAATGCAAAGTTGTTTCCTTTGAGTGCTTTAAAGATGTCATTTCATTGTCTTTTGACTTGTATAATTTCTCATGAGAAGTGTGCTGTTACTTTCTTTTGCTCTTCTCTGTGTCCTCTTTTTCTGATTTCAAGATCTTCTCTTAATCTTCTTGTTTCTAGCAGGTTCCCTAATCTGTGGTTAGATGTGTTTGATTTTTGAAAAAATTCTCAGCTATTTTTCAAATATTAATTCTGTACTCTACCCTTTTACTTCTATAGCAGTCCTATCTTCCTCCCATGGTATGCTACAAGTGAGACAGTACTAGTGCCCCATGTCTCCTGGAGATACCTATCTTTCCGTAGATTTTAGACTGTTTGCTCTGCAACTTCTGCTCACTTATGTATTCAGAAAAAGTTATGATTCAGTAGATTATCTGGCTTCTCTTGTTGTTAGGATGGGAGGAAATTCTTTCCCACTTTGTACCTCCCAGGCTGGAGCTGGAAGTGTATTTGAGGTATTTTGAAAAGTTTATACAATTAAGATATTTTTCTTCAAGGTGTCTTAGAAGTCACTATGGACCATTTGTTATAACTTTCGGTTACTTCTTATGGAGAAGAAGGTTCAGTTGATGTATTATTCTGGCATATATTATCATTACTTACAGATGTTTCTTCAGCATTGTTATCAATTATAGGTCACCAAACCTAATAGCTAGTAGCTAGCCATTTTTTCCCTAAGAAAAATCCCATATATTGTTCACGTAGTGCGGTCAAGAAAGCATGGTGACTACTTTCTAATTAACTATGTGATTTACCCATAAAATATATTTAGTATAGAAGATTAACAAAGGTTAACAGCTCATGAAGAGTTTGAGTGCCACTGGAAGTATTTTATTCCCATTTAGCACTTTTAAAGGAAAAAACCGCCACTCAAATAGACCTGAAAGGAAGCTGAGTTTATTATAATTTATTATTAGTTGCTATGCAAGAGGAAAATGTACTTGTAGCATACAGTCTCTCTTTAAAAGCTACGAGTGATCTTATAGTGAGTTTTGAGGAAGGGGAGGTTTTAGGGATTACTGACATTTGGAAGCACTGAAGAGACTGTGACTGATAGATTTGGGTGACTTTAACAATGTTCTGTGGTTACTAGATTATGAATTGGAAAAAGGCCAAAGAATAGTTAGTCATGTGCTTCCTTGACCTTGGAAAAGACACACTTTTTATTTTCACTCCATACTCAATTTAAGATAAAAGCAGTTTAAAATCATACATGGCTAATTTTTTAATTGTATTTCATATGCTGAAAGAGTTCTGGGAGATGAGTGTTGTGCAACTAAATTTGGGGCATCTAGTAATAAATGACACAGAATATCAATGTGCCATTTAGGTTTCTTAGCTGTAGTCAACAGAAATCAATGCTGGCTAGTGTAGGGGACAGGGGAAAGGGAGAATTGATTGGAGGGGTATGGAGAATCACAGAATCAATGAAAAGTTAGAGGACTATACTTTAAAATGAGCAAAAACCAAGTTAGTTTCAGAGGGGTCCAGAAGCAGGATGTGGAAGTCACAAAGCTGTCCTCTAGTAGGGACAAGATGCCCAGGATGGGACCACTTTTGTTGGCTTCACAGAATTACACAATTTTTATTCTGATGAGAAATTTTAAGATCTATTTTCTTAGCTACTTCAAAATACATAATACAGTATTATTCACTATGGCCAGCATGCTGTGCATGACATCCCCAGAACTTATTTACCTTATAAATGGAAGTTTGTACCTTTTGACCACTTTCATTTCCCTTCCTAGTTTTGGAGAATTCCCTACCACGCCAATTATATAGACTTGGTGAGATATAGTTCCCGAATTAAAATTTTTATTCAGTAGCAGCACTGGACAGGCCATTAGGCAGAGGTTCTGCAGCCAGAAATTCCAGTTCACTTCTTTCCTCCTCTCACGTTCAATAGAACAAATTCTCAAAATAAACATCTCACGTGTTCCCAGAAATGACTGATGCTATCTCTAGGCTACATTCATTCCGAGAAAGTCACCTGGAACGATCCCTGAATGGATGAACATATTGATGATCATCATATTATAAACTCATTAATTAAAAAAAACAATTTAAAGGACTTTTATAATGATAAGTATGTCTTAAATGAGTTTTTAAACCAATTAAACCATTTACAGCAATTCTGTTTGGAAGATGAGGAAAAATAGTATTGGCCTATTTGGAAGATGATTACTTCCAGAAATTCTACAGTGCTCACCCTCAAAGAGTCATAAGATCAGAGGGCACATGGTTGGGGAAAACACCCAAAGAATGTGCCAGAGCTTCCCTTGAAAAAATCAAAGCATAAATGTGAGAAGTTTGATAGAAGAAAGTCATACTATTTCATGATGCTAGCCTCAAAAGGATATGTAAGTGAAACTTGTTTCATATTCCAGGATGGGGTAAAAGTAGGTTTGCAGTTGTATGTTCTCAAAGCGCAGTTTATTCTTGTATTATTTAGTTATTATCATATTATTTTCCATACAGAAAACTGTAACCCTACTTTTGCCCCACCCTGTATTGAAATTAAAGGCAGTCAGTTGTTTTATTTTACTTTTCTCCAGCTTTACTGTGGTATAATTGACAAAATTATAACTCGATGGTGGGAATCCCTTCACAATGTACGGGTATTCTGAAGCATGATACAATGTATGACAAATCTATTGGTTTGTCTGACTACTTTACAAAACAGTGTTATTTTATTATGTGTATATAATAGATACGCATATATTTATATATGTACTTTATGTATTATGTAATATATAAATGTGGTCTCTATTCCAACTTTTTTCTGTTATCCACTTACTGTGCAATCTTCTTTTTTATGGGAGATAATTCTTCTTTATGGAATCTAAATATAGACTCTCCCAGCCAAGCTACTTAAGATTTATCTAAAGACAGTTTCAAATTCTTTCTGAAAAACAAGAACAAAAATTGTGTAATGCTCCAGCCACAGAGATGGCGAAGCAGCTCAGAGGTGTTGGGGCTAATATTCTGCCTAATGCAATCTTCCTGTTATCAGCTCATAATCAGCTCATCATCCTTTCAATAATGTAATATAAGTGGCTAAACCCCTAGAGCTGATTGTATCACAAAGGGATTACCCCCATCCCATTCTGGGAATTAAACCTACAGACAAAGAGCAGGCAGCTGGGCCGCCTGCATCAATTTGACGTCGGTTATTGGCTGAGTGCATTACTACAATCTGCTGCCATGGGACAGGATTGTAATCATCCTGGCTGTATTCTCAAGACCCTGTTTTTAAAATATTAACACCCACCAGTGGGCTTTAAGTACTCAATAATACAGTTATAGTCACAGCAACTGAGGGTATTGAAGGAAAGTGTAATGAAGCTGGAAAAGCTCTGGATTCGGCAAGAAGTGTGTGAGTTTGAAAATTGTGGATGGCGAGATGAATCCTGGCAAAGAACTGAAAGTATCGTCTATAATCACTTAACAGTGATGCCTTCCCCCTACTCAGCTTCTTAAGAACTTTTTTCTTCCTGTTAATTACCTTACCCTTTGAAATACCTGGTTCTGTTGGAAACTGGAATCCCAGTAAACAATTTCATTATTTTGACCATAACCATATGAACAAAACCATATATCCATATGAACAAAAATTTGTATATTAAAGGGTTTTTGCTTTGGAAATAGAATACCCAAGGAGATTTTCAGATGTGATCCAACCGTATTACATGATCAGAATTTACTAGTTGTAAGTAATTTACATGCTTGCATGCAAATATTAGGGCAGAATTTAAGATCTTTTTATTGCCCTGTGTGAGAATTTGAACTTCCAAATGCTGTCAATTTAATGCCTTTCCAAAATGTTGCATATATATACATCCTCTAATCATTTCTCAGTCTTAGTGCTTCCTAAGAAATTGCTTTGTCAAATGGGATTACATATTCAAAGGGACTACTACTTGCTTTCCCAGATAAAACAATTTGATGGTGCCTATCATGCACCTGGCAGCTAAACAGGAATCTTATTTCAATTGAACTCTGTATTGGCCCTGGAATCAGGGCCTTACACAATTTGACTTTAACACAATCAGTCAAATTACCCTGTTCCTAAAGGCCAAGGACCTGATAGATATTGAGTGAGTGCTAAACTAAAGCATGTTAAGAGTACCAGTGTTAATGAAAACAAAATTATATATAGTTCAAGAATGAATTTAGATATTCTAGAACAAATGTGTCTTTAGGTATAAAGTAGGCGGCACACTTTTTTTATTATTGATAGGCAAAGCAATAAATATTAAAGGATATGTAAAGCTAATCAAACTTTTCCTGGGACTGAAAATCTTTTGAAAACTACGTACCCCTAAAGCTAATTTAAGTCCTGTATTGAAATTGAAAGACTTGATATTTCATTCAAATTTTGTTACAATTTACCAGCTCAGGTGATGAATGTGAAAATAATTTTTTTCTTAAGCTGTTTAAAAATATCGAATTTGATTTAGAATTACAATTTAAAAGACATTCTAGGAAAGAGACACAAATATGTGCTTCAGTGACAGCAAGCTCACACCAATAATATCAAGCACAGTTTGCCCCTTCTTTCCCAGAATTCCTTTACTTTGTCTGGTTTATAAGGGATAGTCCTCAATTAGTGGTGCTATGCTTTCTCTTGCTTGGTAAGCATTTTTGGTCAAACAAGGAATGGCAGAGTTCCACAATTAGATCAAAAGATCAATCCTAATGTACCATTTTCTCCTCACCCTCCTGCTGTAATAAAGTGGCTGCAGCTCTCCAGGGGACAACTCAAAATCCTAGGACTGATATTTCTAAATTAGCTGGCTCTCTGACCTTGCTGGTAATTGCGTTAGTTTATCAATGTTCAACACAATTTATTACTCTCCAATATGTACCAAAGTGTTTATCTCTCAACACTAACAATATTAAAAAATCTAAACTATCTATTGCAGCACAAAGAGACACCCTTTCATTAGGGAAAAAACATAAATAAGTGGGGAGTGTCACGTGACCTGCTGTAGCACAGAAGAGTGAGTGGCAGGTCCCGAAAGGAAGCGGCAGCTGCCGCCCTCTCTGATTTGACACTGCTGTGTTTGTAAAATCTGGAAACAGAGAAATCAAGTTCTGTTTCCATTTGTGTGTGTGACAGAGGAATGAAATGGTGCTTTCTGAATTACTGAAGTAATGGCTTCATTCCAAGAAAAAATAAATGGCATTGATAAAGCCTTACCCTAGCGTTTAAAAGCAATGTCGGTCCTGATAGCGTATCACTTTGACTTTCAACATGCTGCACTTGGACAGGAAAAAGGATTAAGATCATGGGTTTTATTTTGGGATGAAGGAAATCAACCGCATTCATCCAATGCCTTGATCTTAATCATTTTATTACTCGCTTCTTAAATTTTGTGTTTGATGAGGAGAGTGAGCAAGCTGTGACAAAACTCAGTGTACATGTAGATAAACTAAAGGTAATGTCATATTGAAGTTTTGCGAAAGTAATGTCTGACTTTTAAGCTACCGTCAACAAGGAAATGTGGCATGACTGCCTATGAATGATGTTAATAACTTGCTGAAGTAGAAGCAGGTGTGATAAAGATCATGCTGTCCAACTTTAAATAATGGGCTGCCTCTTATCTACCCTTCTCCTTCCACCCAGCACTAGGCTTTTCTCTACCATTTCTTCACAGAAGGCGCAGAAGTTAAGAAGTATTCAGTCACATTCATCTACTCACCTACCCGCTATTTCCCATTAAGCCAAATCCCTGTGTTCATTCCTCACTCATAAGGAACGAGTTCCAAAGGCATCTCACACGGGAATAACACTGGTCTGAAGGCTCGCAGAGAAAGCGCTTATCTTAAAATCGTGGAGTCCTCAAATTATAGCTCATATTAGTACTGTTATTGTTATTGTACTTTATTAATAACTGTTAGGCCAATGTTCTTTCAAAAGCAGATTTGTTTTAATTTCTTTTGTTCACCAGAAGCTCATTTCACTACGAAGAATAAAACTCCTTTGGTAAAGGGACTGTTAGGTTGGCCTCCTCCCTGCAATTTACTCTAGAGTTTTCCACAGCACTTTAAAACCCGTACTTGGAAAATTTTATTGTTTTAATTACATGCCAAAGTCATAGAAATTCTTTTAGTTTTTAAAAATCCTCCACTTCTCTGACGTCCCTTTAGTGTTTGAGTGCTATTTATGCTACATTAACATCGCCAGCCAGAGTTAGGAAACCCCCAAAGTGTGTCCACTGTGTGCATTGCTCAAGCTAAAAGCACATGCAATCCACTATGTTTTAGATTCAGATTAACCACTCACTGAGAACCCAGAAGAAGCCACATTCTGTTCTACCCATTTCATGTGCACATTGTATCCTTTCTAATCACTTGTAAAATATACTAAATGAATTATTGTTCCATTTAATCTAATTTCACTCAGATGGTTGGACTAGCCTCATAGCATTTTGTTTGAAATGAATGACTACATTATTTTTAGTCAGGTAAAAAGAAAAGAGTTATTTTGAGCAATAAAAAGCTTTGTATTTTATCAATATAGCAATTTTTATAAATATAAAATACCTCCTAGGGAAAAAGGACTTCAAGCATTTATTGGCTGCCTACTATTTGCCCTCAGTTCTTTAAACATTGTCTGCTCTCCCCCAAATATTAATTATTTATTTTGTGACAGGCACTGTGCTTAGTACAGGGTATGTGAGGGTGAAAAAGGTAACGCTCTATGCATGTGAGGAAAGGTGGAAAGTGAGCAAGCCCTTTTTATGCAATATTCTATTTGACACAGAAGTGGTGAGTGCAGAGTGTCATAGGAACACACAGAATTGCTGGTCTGTCTATGCAGGCAAAGTAGAGTAGCCCCTCTTATCAGTAGGGGATATGTTGCAAGATCCCCTGTGGTTGCCTGAAACAGGGATAGTACTGAACCCTATATCCTTGTTCTTTTCTATACATACATACATTTTCACCTAAAGGAAGCACTTGCCAACTTCTCTTCGGCATATCCGGATTGCCAGCATCACTACTCTTGCGCTATGTGGCCATTATTAAGTAAAATAAGGGCTACTTGAACATCAGCACCCCAGTTCTGCAACAGTCTATTTGATAACTGAGTTAGCTACTACGTGACTAATGGGCAGGTGTGGAAAGCCGGGAGACGCTGGGTAAAAGGATGCATCGCGTCCCGGCTGGATGGCTAGAGGTTTCATCACACTACCTTTCAATTTAAAACTTGAGAATTGTTTATTTTTGAAATTTTCTATTTAATATACAGGGTCCGGCACAAATAATGCCCTTTTTTGTTACAAAATCTTTCATTACAAAATCATAAGCATGTAATTCTGTAACATAACACTATCACACTCAAGCACACCGCATGACATTTTAGGTGACATGTTCAAATTGCTGTCCTTCTTGTACGAGACATTCATGTGCCCTACCAACCACATTCAAGCAAGCCTTACTTCTGCTGGACCCTGTGCTCAGACTCGGGGTAACTGAAACCCCGGAAATCGAAAC
The DNA here is from genome assembly GCF_021234165.1 of Pteronotus mesoamericanus. Taxonomy (NCBI): domain Eukaryota; kingdom Metazoa; phylum Chordata; class Mammalia; order Chiroptera; family Mormoopidae; genus Pteronotus; species Pteronotus mesoamericanus. The sequence continues at coordinate 33,126,891 of NW_026555285.1, read as the reverse complement.
TGCAGATAACGGGGACTGCTGCAATACTAACATGGAGGTGCCAGCCCCTGGTTAGAGCCCTTCCCTTCACCCTCCCTCCCTCCTGTCCTCTCTGCCTCCCTCCTTCTCTTCTTCCTTCCTCCTTCCCCTTTTTCACTTGACAGGTTTATAAAAACTAGAAAAGCACTACCTGATTTTTATAACACATCTAATATAATACAGAGATACAGAGACCAAAGGTTAATAAACGCCTCATTATGGATTCCAAATAATGATAATTCTCTGAGGTAAATATAGAGAAGAGATATATTAGTTATTTTTTCAAAAAAAAATGGGATCAAACTCTACAGATTTTTCTGTAGGTTGCTTTTTTTTTAATATCTCAAAATTATCTGGGAGACCATATTAAAATTAAAAATCCAAAATAAAAATTGCTTAGAATGCTACCGTTTTCATTCGTCTCTGTCATTTTTTCCCATTTTCTTATATCCTTAGTTAGTGAGTACTACACCATGGACGTCTATCGCATAGAATGTACTTTCTCTTACCCTCTGTTGGAGGAGGTCATTGAGAGGGTGTGGCTGCCAGCCGGACCTGGGCAGTCAGAGGCTCCTCACCCGTCCCTGTTCTTGGAATGTACGTTCTGCCCACCGTTGAGACCATCCGGACTGAGCATGTGACCGAACCCCATTACGGTCTCTCTATGAACTCTGAAGATTCTGGTGGGCAGGTGTGGAGGTCTACTGGTCTTGCAGCCGCCCCAGAGAAGCCTTGTAAAGTCATTCCCTTGCTTGTTAAAACTGCCAGCTACCAACCTGGAGTGGTCTGCTTCTGTCTTTGGTTTCTCCTTGTTTTCTGTGTATGGAGGCCAGTGTGAGAGCCAGTATCTTGTCCCTGCCTTCTCTCCCTTCTTCCTCTCCTTGCCAGGTATGGTCTATTCTGAATCAGACATCTCTGCTTATACACAATAACTTACATGCATCCTAACAAACATATTCAAACATATTACTAGATTTTGTTATTGTAAATTATATAAAAGGTTGATTATATAAACAACATAATGCTCCATAATGGATAAAATAAAATTCATTTCACTCTTTCTTATGGGTGAGAGGTCTGGCTGCCATCTGATACTTCAAAAAATCTTGCAACAAACATCCTTCTACAATACATATGTCCTATGTACTATAGTTATTTCTGAAGAATAAATTCCCCCAAATGAAGATTGCTGGGTTGAAGTACTCGTGTGTACCTGCAGCTTTTGAGCATGGCCAGATTGCTCTTAGATTATGGGGACATTTATCAGCAATGTGACGCTCCTCCTTTCTGGTGTATTCATCAACACAGGATCTTATTGCTCTTGGTAATATTTGCCAATATAATGGGTAAAAAGGAGGTGTCATTCTAATTGTTTAAATTTCCTCAGCTATTAGTGAGGACAAGCATCTTTTCATGTGCCCATCTATCTATCCATTCAAGTTTCCTATTTATGTCTTTTGCCCATTTTTCTTTGAGTTGTCTTAAAAAAAATTAATAGAAGCTTCTTTGCATTGGTCTGGGCTTTCAGCTGATAACTATAGAAACTGCTGGTTTAGGCAGTCAGGAGTTTGTTGAGGACTATTGAGCAGTTCACAAAAATCAGTGGAAGGTCTTGAAAAACAGATTTCAGCCCTAGTTTTCAGGAACAACACACAGAACAGCATTGAAGTGCTGGCCTGAGGAGAAATTTCACCATTCCAGCAGTCACCTCTGGGGCACATCACTCCACCCGCACCTGCAAAATCAATTAATCTCGAAAGAGCCTGTGCCTTCAGGTGTTTCAGTTCTGGATCTTAAGACTCAGGCAGCTGCAGTTGTCTGAATACAGGTCACCTGGCTGTGGCCCAGCTGCAAGGGATGCTGGGAAAGTGGTTTCTGCGTTCCACTGTGTGAAGGTGGGTTAAGAATGTAGTAAGTGATCAAAATATAGAATATTCAAAAGAGTTTGGGTATCACCAATGAAATATCCACCACACTTTTTCTCTATCTTATGAGTTGCAAATATTTTTTTCTTAGTCTATATTTTGGTTTTGTTTCTATCTCCTGACATATAATTACAAGAAAGAATATAAGCAAATTGTTCTCTCTTTATTGTGCTAGCTTTTCTGTTTGCTTAAAAAGTTTTCTATCATTCCAAGGTTATATGAATATTTAAAATTTTTTCTTTTAATATTATTTTAGTTTTTAGCTTTAGACCTTTAATTTGTATAAAATTAATTTTTGTATATGTTATCAGTTGAATACTCTTTGCTTTTTTTTCAGATTCACTTCAGCACCAAAAAAAAAACTATCCTTTCTCCTATTGAATAGAAATGCCAATTTTATAACACATTAAGTTCTTATATAAATGAATATATTTCTCAACTCTCTACTTTCACTTTTCAATTTTATTCTTGTGCAGATCTATTGTTTTGATTGTAAGAATTTAATATTTATTACAGTTTTAGTAGTTGCAATTTACTTTATTTTAATGATTGTTCAAATGGTAGAGATTTTATTGCTATCTCAAAAATTTATTTTTTATATGACATTTAAAATAATTTTGCTCAGTTATAGGGGAAAAAATTAGGATCTGATTCAAGTTGCATTGCATTTGGTAGGGACGGACCATATTATGAGAACAGGTCTTTCCCTCTAAGGACATTGCCTGTCTCTCTATTCAGTTCTTTCCTTTCATCTTTTAATAAGATTTTGCAGCTTTCTTCATATAGGTTATGTACCTTTCTTGTTAATTTAATTCCTTGGTAAGATATAGTTTTTACAATTTTTGTGAGTAGACTACCATTTCAAATAATAATTGATGAATAGTTGTATGACAGAAGCCATTTATTTTTGTGTCTATATCACACATAAAGAAATCTTTCCTAAGTCTCTTATTACAGTTTGATGCTAGTTTCATGAGGCAAGTAAAGCCACTTTTGTTGTTCTAATATTTGTACTTTTTGCTTGATATTTTTAATTTTACTAAGTGATAATCTCCCAAACAATTGTGGGAAAAAAAGAGGTTGCTATCATCTCTAATTGTTAATTTTAGTAAAATGATATATTTTTTGTTTATTTATTTATTTAATTGTAAATTTTTAATGCCATTTATCCCCCTATACCTTCTTCCACCTCCACACCCCCCACAGTCACAACACTGTTGTCCATGAATTCTTTTTCTTTTTTGCTCGATCCCTCCACCCCTAACCCCCCAAATGATTTAAGTATATAATTATTTATTATGGTGTTTGTAGCTGTTTTTGGTAATAGTTTGTATCACCCTTAAGTAAATTCCTTCTATTCCTTTTTTATTTAAAATTCTTAATAAAATAATTGCTGAATTTTTAAAAGTTCCTGTTCAACATCTATCAATATGACCATATGGGTTACCTCATTTATTTTTTTGATATCATTATTTTATTGAATTATTCATGCATTTCTGGACTAAACCCTTATCTTCTTTATCAGGAATTAAATCGATGTGTTTTATTTAGAATCTTTATTTGTAGTATAAGGCAAATTTTTACTCACATTTTTCATTTTGTACTATTTAACAACCTTCCATATCCCATTAGTGACTTTTACTATTGTTTCCCCATTTTCTTTCCTTTCTAAAAAACTTTTTTTACTGAGTTTATTGGAGTCACAATGGTTAATAAAATTATATAGATTTTGTGTGTACAATTCTATAATACGTCATCTGTATGTTGTGTTGCATGTTCACCATTCAAAGCCAAGTCTCTTTTCATCACCATTTAACCCCCCTTTATTCTCGTCTACCTCCCCCCACCTCTCCCCCTTTCCCTCTGGTACTCACCATACTGTTACTTATATCTATTATTTTGTTTTTCGCTTAATCCTTCACCTTTTTCACCCAGCCACCATACCCCCTTCCCTCTAATTGTTGTAGTCTTTTCTCTGTATCCATGAGTCTATTTCTATTTTATTGTTTGTTTATTTTATTCATTAGATTCCACATATAAGTGAAATCACATGTTATCTGTCTTTCTCTAAATGGCTTATTTCACTTAGCATAATACTTTCCAAGACCATCTTGCTATTGTAAAGTGTAAGTTTTCCTTCTTTTTACAGCCAAGTTGTATTCTATTGTGTCAATGTACCACAGCTTTTTTATCCACCCATCTACTGATGGACACTTGGGCTTCTTCCAAATCTTGGCTATTGTAAATAACACTGCAGGAAACCTAGGGGTACATATATTTTTTTGAATTCATGTTTTGGGTTCCTTCAGATGTATTCCCAGAAGTAGAATTTCTGGGTCATGAGGCACTTTTGTTTTTAATTTTTTGAGGAAACTCCATACTGTTTTCCACCATAGCTGCATCAGTCTGCATTCCCACCAACAGTGCATGAGGGTTCCCTTATCTCTACACCTTCACTAACATTTGCTCTTTGTTGAATTATTTATGATAGCCATTCTGACAGATGTGAGGTGATACCGCATTGTGGTTTTAATTTGTATTTAGATGTGGCTTCCTCTGTAAATCCTTGGCTATAAGACTTCTGTTTAGCTAATTTTTGGTTGATTATTCAGGTTGTTTGGTCTATAATTTAGTTGTAATACCAGTTTTGTCCTGGGGGAAGGTGAGTGTAGCTTCCACCTACTCTGCTACCATCTTGGATCTCCCCATACCCCAGTTTTTTTCTTTTTTCTTTTGTTTCTACTTCCAGAGAATAGAAGTTAAATGGAGGGCAATTTTGTCTTTATGTAAGTAACTAGATTTCTTTAACAACAAATGAGAGATCCTTTGAGGTGTTTCTTATCATGAACTGACGAATATGAGTTTATTGTAGAAGGATTATTCTTCTGACAGGGAGATTTGAACTGGATGACTTCCAAGGTCTTATCCGACCCTGACACTCTTAAGTATAGAATTATGTATGGGTTAGGTTAGGTATGAAGCCTCCAGAACCAGATTCCTGGGTACGGATTTGAGCTCTAAGACTTGTGGCAATTTACCTAGCCTCACTAATTTTAATTTTCTTCATTTTTCCAAGAATGAACATCAAATTTAAAAAAGAAAACTATGTAGTTTTTTTAGCATAATGTTTTACACTTGATAAACACTTTGTAAATAATCGCAAGAAATTTCTTGAGGATGGAAACTTTTTGCCAGTTTCTCAAAAAGGACATTCTTTATTTAATTTTAAGATGTGGTTTGTGTAAGAAGAAAATTACTCTTTTAATATTATGGTGTTCCTCAAAGTATCTTTCTTTACGTAATCCTTAGTCTTTTAAAGAAAATCTAAATTCTTAAATGGTGTTTTTTTTTTTATTGTCTATTTGGGACAATAAAATTTCTGCCATGCACATATTCTCTGGGTGGTTCTAAACACTCTCTTGGCTTGAATTATCATCTCTTTGCTGATGACTGTCAAACAGCTCTCTCCCTCAGCTTCAGATATATCTACCTGCTAGATGTTCCCCCCAGAGGATCCCATAGGCACCTCCACCGCACTGTGCCCACAGTGAACCCACCACCTCTCCTAAGATTCTCTTCTTCCAGTGTTACCTGTCACAAGAAATGATGCTACTGTCCTTGCTTAAACCAGAAATATGGAGTCATTATTGACTTCTCTACTCTTTCTGCTCACCCCCACCTCTAATTCCCAGTTCTAAAATATTTCTCAAAACAATCTATTACTATCCATCTCCACCGACATCTTTCTAGTTTAAAAAAGAAGACCTCTTTTTTAGTAATTAACTACATTTTTGAAAATGCGAATCTGATGGCTCAAAGCTTACTATTTCAGAATCATTTTTTTTTTTTTGGTCTCAACCCTCCCCCTTTGTTCTCAGCCATAATTACTTTTTAGTTACACACTTTAGTTTCTTGGTTCGGTGGCTTTGCATACTGGAATTCCTAACTGGAACATTTTCCTCTTGTTTGTTGACTAACTTACTGCTCTTTATCCTTCAGGTCTCTGCTGAACAAAAACAGCACCAACCGTAATGTCAATGAAAACAATGATAATAATGATAGCAAACAGTTCATGTGGGCTTACCATGTGCCAGGCACTCTGATAACTGCTCCGCATCGTCTTCCTGGCAACCCTGGGAGACGAGAACTCTTTTCTTATTCTCATATATAAAGAATCTGAGGCTTAGAGACTTTATGTAATTTTCCCGAGGTCATGGAGTGTGCATGGGGAAGAGTTAGAATTTCAAACTAGGTCTCTCTCCCTCCCTGTGGAGCTAATTTTCTTTAGATATCATCTGCCCCAGAAAAGCATTCCTCACACAAGTGTCCCTTCTCCTTCATGTTCATCAGCACATTACACAGTCTCTATTTGTCTTAGTCCCTGGGGGCTGCTATAATAAAATACCAGAGGCCCGTTGGCTAATAAACAACAAACATTTATTTCTCATAGCTCTTGAGGCTGGAAAGTCCGAGACTGTGTCACTGGCAGATAAAGTGTCTGGTGAGGACACACCTCCTGGTTCATAGATACCTGTCTCTTCACTGTGTCACAGGACCGAGGGGGCTAGAGATCTCTATCTGGTCTCTTTTATAAGGGCACTAATTTCGTTTATGGGACTGCCACTCTTATGACCTAATTACCTTCCAAAAGCCCCATGTTTTAATGCCACCACATTGGCATTAGGATTTCAACATGTAAATTTTGGGGGGCGGGGTGCAAACATTCAAACCACGGCACTATTCTAATACAATTACCACTCTAGAGTGTAATCGCTTGTTTCATTCTCTCTGTCTCCAACTGTAAAAACAGGGACTCTTTGTCCTTCTATTTCCAGCACCAAGCGCCATACCTGGTACACAGCGGGTGCTTAATAAGCATTGGCTATAAAACCCAGGTGCCATTGGTGCTTCACTCATTTGGAGATCTAGCGGTCTTTCAGCAATTCCTTCTAACTCTAGCCATTATGTGTTCTTGGCACCTTCTCTCTCTGCTTCTGCATTGTAGCCTGCCACCTTGGTAAATCCCAAGTCCCATATTTTGCTATTTTTCTCTCAAAAACTCTGACCTCACCCGTGATTCCATGAGTTGGTTAATTTTACTAAAGCCTTGAGGGCTTTTAGGGAGGGATCCTGTCACTCACTCACAGACTCCCATCCTCTTTCTTTTCCGTGTTCCCCTTAGGCCCTGCTGCCTTGAAACCTGAGTCCATGGCTTTCCCTGCCATGTTCAACACGCAGGTAGGTATGACTTTTTATGACTTCCCAGAATTCCAATAATAAACATTTGCTATCCCATTATAGATGAATGAATGAACGAATGAATGAATGGAGGTGTAAATGAATAAAGAAGTCCAGGTTGAGGATGTGAGCTTAGACTTACATTATATGATTTTAATTCACCCTACAAAACTTTAAGGCTGAATCACTGAATGTATCGATAGACCACATCTGGCAAAAACATGTATGCTTCTCTTCATGGGCAATTGTATTTAGCTGTCTTTTAGGCACGGCATTAGAAGAGGGAATTGTTTGTTTTTTTTCAAGGTGTATGTTTATCTATTTTGGGCTCTGAGGCTGTGGGGAATGTGTCCTGTACTTCTCTGTGTCTGCACATGATTTAGCAAAATGCCCTGCATAGAGTAGGCACTCACTTAATAGCACGTTGATTGATTGAATAATTATTTCACCTATAAACACTTCTGTAGTACATTACCTGATGAGTGTCTATTTCAATATGACAATGGCTATGACCTTCGTGTAGTTCATTAGCAAATGAAAAGTATGCTCATTTCCATGGGAGGAAATGAGAATATAAAAAATGTGGTTCTATTTGTAGTGCCATTACTGTCTTACTGTTTGATTAAGAACAAATTCTTAACCTTTTAATGCTACCAGTTACCTATGACTCTGATTTCAAGGGCTACTGCAATACCAAAATCCTGGGGAGAATAATATAATAACCCTGACCTATTTGAAGGGATAAAAATAGGCCACAAATGAGGGAACTCATTGGCCAGAATTAATCAGTAGTAGAGGAGAGGTGATGTCTTTAGAAACAAACAAGCAAAGAAGCAAACAAGCAGTTTCCCAATCACAGTTTGTAATCATAACAATTCCCTGTGTGAATATCACCATTTTGCTGATAAGGACATAGAGGCTGAGAAATTTTAAGTTATTCGTGTCAACTCATATAACTCATAACAGGCCGCTATTCTTGGTCCACTGTTGTCTTTCCTCCCCCTACCTCCTACATTAACCCATTATTCATTGTTTTACCTTCTCAGTGTTGAAATGTCTGTGGTAGAAATGCCTAAAGCCATGAATCCCAGCTCATCAGGAAAAGGAAAACAGATTTACTCTGAACCGAAGGGGCAGCTGAAATGAGAAACCTGTTAATAATATCTTTGAACATTAGTTGATGTCCTGCATTGCACGCATGTATATGGGCCTCACTTTCCCTTTTTTGGGACTAGGCATCATGTTGTCCTGGGTGTAAGCAAAGAAGAGAGAGGCAAACTTCCTTCCTTTTCGAGAATTGCGGGTCATGAAAGGTGAGAAGGTTCCCCGATGGGCAAGGGGAGGAAGCACGTTCCAGGTAGTGGGCAAAGCAAGCACAAAGGCAGAGAGGCAGGTGGGTCTTTGCATTTCGGGGCTGTGAGCGTTTCGGTCTAGCTGGAGGGCTGAGGGCCATTGCAGAAGGAAAGGCAAAGGAGGGTGGAGAGACAAATTGAGGCAGGATCAAGGAAAATCTCAAACTGAGGAATGTGGCTTTAGCTGGGCTTTACTTGCAGGTGATGGAGAGCCAGCAAAGAGTTTTATGCAGGAGACTAGGAACTGAATTTGCATTTTGGGAACAATTTATTGAGATTAAAGAGAAGTGTGGATCCGGGGTAGGTAGTGGGGATAGGAGAAAGAATGGAGACTGCTGGAGTATAGGAAGCTCTTTCTGCGAATTGGAAGCTGAGACCAATTTCCTTTGGCAGTGGAAGATGTTATGTTATTAGTTTTACTCAATGATTTGATTTGGGTCGTAGACACAGGAAAGTTGGTACATTGGTATTTTAAAGTTAACACTGAGTAGTGATTGTAGTTACTCTTCCTTCTAAATTAAAGCTTACCCAAGTGATTTTATGGCCTTCTTTGTTCTTAGGTTATGATATTTCTTTTCACTAATGCCTGTTCCTTATTTGCTTCCATTGGCTGTTTAAATCCTTTCCTGTCCATTTACCAATTCTATCATAACCCTCCTGTGTTTGCTCCTAATGTGTTATAATTCTTCATAATCTGGTCTTCATCTGATCCTGATTCTCTCTAATATTTCTTTTTCCTCCCTTGAGGAAAGTATATCCATTTTGGGTTTCAAATGCTCATCACCTTTTGTAAATATTAAGGCAACGATTCAATTTAATTTAAAAAATAATGTTTTTCTATTTCTTCTTTTGTCAATAAATTACCTTTGTCATCTTTTAAAGCTGTATTGTCTCATAATTTTCTTCTGTGCTCTTGTTGTTTCGTTTTATAGTTCCCCAGAGGATGTAAGAATATATATTGATATAATGAACAATGTGGAAATAAAAAAAAGAATAATTTAGAGCCTTATATGCTATAGTGTTTACTAGTGATCTATTTCAAAATAAAACATATATTTCAGTCCTGATGAATCAAATATTTAAGAAACATTTTTTTAAAAATAGAGAAATATACATGGAAAAAATCACTACTGACCCTGAGAGGCCTCTTGGAAAGATTCTAGCCATGGATGATTTAACTGTGTTTTCAGACCTGTTTCTTCTACCAAGCGTTATGATCATGAACATTGCTCACGAGGGTTCTGGGAGTATCAACGGGGGTCAGAGATCAAAAAACATAAGATACAATATTAGATAAAATATTAGCAGCCCTGAAAATATTCACAAAGTCATACATTATATTAGGGCTATTGTATTCCATGTAGGAAAACAAAAATGGAAAATTGTACAAGTCACCTCCCTTTTTATTATGGAAATTAAAGGTCTAATTTGGAATGGTGAATATATGTAAATAGCCATTAATACCATTTTATTAGTTCAGGTACTTGGGTTATGAACATATAAATATTTTTAGAGTCTGCATTAGTAATTAGTAATTATATATACACATGTATAGATAGATATATATATAGACAGACAGAGAGGTTTTTAAAGTTTATCGAACTACAAGCGCGCTCTGAGCAACCCTTCAAGTTCATACTGAACATTGTTTAAGAAAGGCACTTGATAGTTGCACTTGCTGCTGCTTCTCCACTAATAGCATAGTGCTAACCATGATGTTGGTAACAGCTATCAGCTCTTCGTACCTAGCAAGTACTTTAGCCCTTTTCCCTATATATACATTGTCCCACTTAACTTCCCAGCCCAACAACTTATGCATTATTCCCATTTTACAAATGAAGGAAAATGGGCACAGGAAGATAGAGAAACTTGCCTGAGGTCACATAAGCATGTAGAACTGTGAATAAAAGTTGTTTCTGCCTGTTGCCAGAGGCTGTGCTCTTCGGTTGAGCATGGATATTAGTTGCAAGGGAGCTCTGAGTGTGAAGGGAGTGCGGGAGATTCCGTTTAACTCATGGTAAGATGGTAGCCTTTTTTTCACTAGAATGTCACAAAGAACCCTGATGACAAGTCTATAGAGTGTGTTTCTATGTTATGTGATGTATTATATGTGTTTCTGTGTTGTAGGACCCACACAGTCATTATGAACTTCCATAAACATCTAAGTCTTGGACAAAATATTACAACCTTGTCCTTTTTGTTTATTATAGCCCTTGAGCTTACTAGACAATTTGGGCCTATATCGGTAAAAGTGAAGAATGAAATCATTATTGATTCAGTAAACCTGATGACCCTGCATTATTTAAATTATCTCCTTCCTTGTTTTAATTTTTACCTTAAAAATGGATAAACGTGATATATTTGCAAAAGTGACATATACAAGTTTCTTAAAAGAACTAGAAAGAGGAACATCTATACAGTCACCAGCGCTGCTTCCCAAATAGGGCAACACCAGGATCCTGAAGCCGTGTCTGCTCTCCCTGGAACACATCCTTTTCCCTCCCTCCCGGAGTGAACCATTATCCTGAACTGTATGATTAACACTCCCTTGCTTTTCCTCCTGATTTTTACCATCTGTGTAGGTGTTTCTATACATTTATATGTTGTTTTATTTTAGAGTTCAATATAAGGCTTTTGAGATTCATTCATTTCTTATAATGAAAATTTTTTTTTCCAATTACAGTTTACATTCACCACTATTTTGCATTAGTTTCAGGTGTACAGCACAGTGGTTAGCTAACCATAGACCTTCCTAAGTGTCCCTCCTGATATTTCCAGCACCCAGCGGGCACCGTGCATAATCATCACAATATTATTGGCTACACCCCTATGCAGCGCTTTACTTCCCCATCATACTGTAACCACCAATCTGTACTTCTCACTCCCTTCACCTTTTGTATCCAGACCCCAAACCCCCTTCCCTCTGCCAGCCACCAGTATGTTCTCTGTATCTAAAAGACTCATCCATTTTAATGCTTGTAGTTGTCTTTTTTAATTTTCACTGCATAATATTTAATTAATACATGTGGCATTAATATACCGCAATCGAGAAACAATTATTTTTTATCAATATGCGTTTGAACTTCCCACACATTTTTGCTGCTCCATATACGGTTGCTATGACATTTTTGTACATGTCTCCTGATGCCCATGTTTGTTTTCTCCAGAGTGTCTAGGAATGAAATTGATAGGTCATACTCTGTGTAAATCTTCGAATGTAGTAAGCAGGGCTGAATTATTTTCTAAAGTGGTTGTACCAATTTTCATTCTCTTTATATATAATTATTGGGCATCAATGTCTTCTCTTTTTTGAATATTTTTTAAAGCTTTATTTATTTATTTATTTTTAGAGAGAGAGGAGGGGAAGGAGAGAGGGAGAAAAATACCAATGTGTGGTTGCTTCTTGAGCACCTCCTATGGGGACCTGGCCTCCAACTCATGCATGTGCCCTGACTGGGAATAGAACTGGCAACCCTTTGGCTCTCAGGCTGGCACTCACTCCACTGAGCCACACCAGCCAGGGCTGTTTTCTCTTTTTGTAAAAATGCCTATTTTCCATTTTTAAAGTAGTTTTTAGTCTTTTCCTTACTATTCCTTCCCTGGGATTTTAAAAAATTATATCTGGATATTAATTCTTTGTCAGTTGTATGTGTTGTTTCACAATTTTTGACTTGTCAAATGGTAACTTTCTTGCTCCAAGTCTCTCTTCTCCCTCTCTGCTACTTCACCCTGAGTAGTCAGAAACCTTGTGCAAGGAAAAGCAAGGAGAGAGAAAAAAGGCTGAACATACCGCTCACCTGTCAGAGCTTCCTCCTTGCTCCACCAAATGGAAAACATACAACTTTAAATAAATACGGAAATCTTGGCAATAACATAGAAGTACACATTCCAAGTGCAGAGATGAGAGAGTCTTTGGTAACTTAAGGTCAGTGTAGGACTTTGAATTGACCAAGAGTGACCAGCATGACTATGTTTTTATCCAGAAGAGGGAATAATCTTTCTCTATTTTAATGGGCTAGTAAGAGACAAATTAAGTTGCACTATAATGAAATCCTACCAGTCCTGCTTATTCAATATCCACATTCAGTCAATGTGTATTTGCTAAGACCTATCAAGTTTTGAGACTAGACTAGGTTGAAGGGATAGAGGGGAACAAGGTTAAGCACAGCTTCTGCTCTGGTGGAGCCTGTCATCTAGTGCGGATCAGAAAACTTTCAGGAAGGAGAGAGTTATTGCCTCATTCCCTCCATAAGTCCCTGGCAGAGCTTTGGCAATGTTGCTCCTGGGAAATATGGTTTCAGTGGTTAGCCACCTTACTCTAAATTTGTATGAGGGTCATACGTAGGAAGAAGGCTAAGGTGACCTTCTATACATGAAGGAAATTAATCAATGGGATGTAGATTCATTCATTATCACGCAATGATTCAGATTCAGCTGTATTGTGAGGTGGCAAGTTGATGATCTCAGTGGAACTGTGACAATAGAACATAATTGTAACTAATCGCTTTCTCAGGAACTAATTGTATTTATGTCAATGAGCAGAGTTCTTTCTGCAGATAATCATGTTTTAATTTCAAAAGTATGAACACTAATAGAATTAAATGGGAAACTAATAATAGTTTACCACTAAAAGATTAATGTAAGGGTAAAATGACTTCATAGTCACCATAAGGGGAAAGAACACTTCCAAATACCTGTAATTTAGGAAAATAAAAATACTAGAAGATAAAATAAAATTTTAATAGTACTGACTTCATTGAAACAAATACAACTAAGCACATGCTGTGTGAAATTCCTTTGAACGTGAGTTAAATTAGAATATTAAACTGAAGTTTAGGCAAGAAGCCAAGTGATAATAATTGCTACATTCTGAGGGATGTGTTGGACCATATATATGCAGAATTTACCAAGGGGGCATCAGAAAATTAGTTAAAGATCTCTTCAACTACCTTGTCCACTGAAGATCTAAAATTAAAATAAGAGTAGAGACAGAGAGAGCTATTTATGAGAATTTTTTTTTTGAGGGAAGAGTGCTTCTCTGTGCACCCTACCCTCTCCTGGGGGACGTGTGGACACGCGCTCTTTCCCACACCTCAGCAGGAGGGCACGGGCTTCCGTGGGTCTCCCCATAATGCTTCCCGCGCTGCTCTGGTAGATGGGCTCGCGCTCCCGCACACTGCCTTGGAGATCCGAGTGGCAAGAGGGAGGGCCGTGGAATGGTTTTGGCAGCAGAGTGAAGGGGCATGGCCGCTGGGCAGGATTTAACGCGCACCCCAGGTTGGCCAGAACACAGGGTGTATATAAATGTTCCCTTTGGGCTGGCCCGGAGCCATTTTAAATTATACTCAATGAAACGCAGGCAGTCTAGAAATTGCTCTAAAATATCCCCAGAAAAGAAAGAAAGGTCAGTAGAAAAATGTAGACAGTAGTCGAAGCTGGATAATTGGTACATGAGGGTTTGTTGCATCGTTCTCTCTACTTTGGGAATGCTTGCAAAAGTTCATGATAAAAGCTTTAGAAAAAAGGACCTTTAGGGAAAGGCAATGCCATTTCAACAAAGCCTGGCCTGCACCTTCCAGCAAACTGAGGCTGTGGGAGCACAGTAGTTGGAAGAGTAAAGAGCATTGCCCTCGTCAAGAGAACTACAGGAGAGGTGCCCAGAGCTTGGAACTCGCTGTAGAATGTGCGAAAGCCCTCCTCCCCAGGGAAAAGTCCCCTTCAAACGCTTCTCAGGCCCAGACATTGAGAGGCCGCCATTGATAGTGCCAGTCAAGTCATAACTATCCTGTCCCCATTCAGGCCTGCCAAGGGGAGGGGAAGATAAGCAAGCGAGTGAGAAGAAACGGGAAAGAAGGTAAATAAAGCAAGAGAGAGGGAGAAAGAGAGGAGGAGGTGCGTAAGGGACAGAGAAAAGCTCCACGTCCCTTCTCAAACGGGCCAGGCAGGCTATGTGCAGTCAGCTCCAGTCAGCCAAAAGTGGAAACATTAGGTGGAGAAAGAGCAACAGGAAGTCCATGTCTCTTTTTCCATGTCAAGGGCTGGCTGGCATGCTGGGTTTCGCTGGGAAGGGGAAAAGGTTTTTAATTCTAAATCAAGATCATAGTTTTGATTCATTATGAGATTGGGTAATTCTAATTACTGAATCGACATTTGGTTTGTGAATTAAAGCATCTGTAGGATACTAGGAGTGACCTACAAAGTCATGAGCTTTGCCTGAGTTTTCATTCAGTGACAGAGGAAGAGCCACCTGTGTTGAGCCCACTGAGAAGCTTTAAGGCGGTAGATTAAGGAGGAAAAGACAAAACAGATGCTTTTGGTTTACCTTGCAAGCGTTCTGCTTGTTCAGTCTATTTTACATATGTACTGTCTCATGTTGACCACATATCCACTCTATGGATGATCAAGAAAAGGACGTTTTATTCACTGCATTTTACCAGTAAAGAAATTAGAGCACAAAGAAATCGAGTGATTGGCCAAAATCACAATGTTACTAAACGACCGAGGCGAAACTAGAACTTGGGTCTCTAGCTACTTTTCTGGCCCAGGAGTTTTGCATATGATCTCCTAAATGCAGGCATGTTCTGGAGATTTAGAGAATCTTTGAGAAATGGGCTAACCGTGTTAAAGACTCTCCTGCGGGACTGGAGAAGCCCTGGAGGCACCTTGTGGGATCTACCTGAGCCCTTGAACCCGGCCCCGCCGTTTCCTCATCTCTCCAGGGACCTTGAGAATTGAGAGTTGCTTCATGTTTTGAGGAAGCAGCTGGGGTCAACAAGTCCAGGGCTCTATTTCTTGGAATTATATAAATATCAGAGGAGGTCCTCAGAGGTTGTGATTTTCTTCTGGAAGCCCAGGGTCAGTCAATCAGTTAGTCAATCAATCACTCAATTGCTCATCAAGCATTAATTGAACACCTTGTGTATCTAGTACTCTGCTAAGCTCTAAAATGTGTTTGTGGGTGGTCCTTGCCATCTGTAATACCGGAGAGCATACTGAATATACTGCGTATGCACTGATGCCCATCTTATACATCCATTTGCTTCTCGAGGTCGGGGAGTGATGTTAGTTTAGATATAGATAATGGATGGATAAGTTAATGAGCATCTTCAATGTCCCACCATGTGCTCGGCAGCGGAGATGTGCTGGCTAGGGGGAACAAAAAGAACGATAAAGGAAGGAAAAGAAGAAACAGTGCAACCTCTGGCCCCATAGGACTTCCAGGTCTTGGAGGGAAAACAGACATTAATGAAAGACACACAAGAAAGCTAAATAGCTGTGATGAGTGCTGGGAAGGCGAGGTACATGGTGTTAGAAGAAGTCAGTGCAGAGGCTTGTGCCCTAGTTAGCAGAGCCAGGGCAGGCTAAAGGGATTTAACATTTTAACAGCAGAGATTAACTCAGCACCTTCTTTTGGGGTCAAGGAGGGAAAGGGGAGATGGTTTTTTGAGACTTCCCCTCCAGAAGTGTTCTCTTTCTTCCCTGAGAAAAAAAAAAACAGACTATTAACACAAATAGAATTAAAATTGAATTAATTTCCATAGGGAGAGCATCTTACTTCCACTGATCTAGGAAACATGAAAAATCTGAACTTAGTACTTTTGTAACTTCTGTGCTTTTAATTTTTGTAGAATAAGCTCTTTGTTGTGCTCTAGGCTTTGAGGGAGCAGGAATTAAATCTTGGACTTAATTTGTTTTTAATGAACATCATGACAAAAAGAAGCTTTGGCGGGACTCAGCAGCAGTCTCCCCTTCCGGGGGTAGAGGAGAGGTAGCAGGGAGGAGAGGATTGTGAGTCAGGCGGCACACAGTCCCCCAAAGAGCCTCGGCGGGTGGCAGGTCTTTGCGAAGAAGACAGAACACAGAAGACCCAGGGTGATAACAGGGCTGTTGGTGACCCAGCAGTAATTCTCCTTGAGTGCTGGTATGTTCATGTGCCCCTCTGTCACTTATTCGTGTGCCTTAGTGGCACAAAACTGGTCTGAAAAACATGTCTACAGAATGAATGATCCCCAAAACTATTTTTCAATGGCTTGAAACTAAGGACTGATGTGAAGTAAGGTTACACATAGAAAGTGAGAACCTTGGAAAGAACGGGGAAAGAACAAAGCTGCTGAAGAGCAGGGCTGATACCAGTGGTTGTGAAACACTGAGCATGCAAATTGGTCCTCAGCTTCTAATCAGATGCATGTTGTCAGACACTGGTTTTTGGTTTAATGCTCAGGTGATTCTGTGAGTGCTACCCTTCTTTCTCAGTGGTAGACAAGCGTGACAGTTTTTGGAGACCTGGAAAAGGCAGCTCCGTCACTTGTGTGGGGAGAGCAGGCTGATAAGTCAGGACAGCTATTGTCGGGTTACTGATGTTGGGAAGGGGCTCTTGTGGTCTGCTGTCAAGGAGATGCAGAAATTTCCAATTCCTCTGTCCTTCAGGTATTGGGAATAGAGGGGGAAGGACTGCTGAGGGGGAGGGGTTGAGTGCATCCTGTTCTGCTATTGGTTTTGGTAGAAGAAATAACAACTTGGCTCCCTGCTTTCTTTAAGACCTCTGTATAGATTCACTGTATTTTTAATTATTACTAATTATTGTGCAGTGGTAGCATCCAATGGGGAGTCATACATGTGCCAGGCCATCGTCATGACATCAATGGCTTCTTTTACTACAGTCTCATACAAAGTGCACTAGTCAAATCAGAAAAACACATGCAGAAATAATAATGTAAGTGTGAAAAAGAGAGAGAAAACTGTTGCTTATTCAAAAGTTAGCAACAAAATTCAAAGTCTCTCAATTTTTTTTTGGCTTTTAAGAGAATATATGCCTAGAACATATATGCCTTTTGATGCCTAGAACAGTGTCTGGTATATTTAGGTGCTCAATAAATACTTGATGAATAATGAATGAAGTTTCAAGCCCTGACAATACTCATTCTCTGACTTTGCACAAATTAATGATTATAATTATTTTCTTGGCATAATAGTGGACTTATGGAAATGAGCCCCTTATTTTTGAATGTGGTTTTGGGCCATATGTGGCTTGCTCTTTAGAAATAAGTGTTATTCCTCACAGTGTTTGGTTTTTGTGTTCTTTATGTGCTCTAATTTTTATTTGGTAGCTTTGTTTACAATGAATCTGGGTATGCAGGACATTTAAATCCATAATATCAAAACAGTTACTTGAATGCATACATCTGGGCCATTCAAATAAAATACTAGGAATCACTTACTCCCAAGCCTGACTTCAGGGCTGTGTGGGTGGGCTCACTCCGTACATGAACACCAGGCTGTTGGGCAACCTTGCTCTATATCCACACCAAATTGTAGATAAGTTCTGGGGTTCTTGAATTACTTGGGTGGAGTGAGGGGAGCTACATAGGAAGAAACCTTACAACTTGTCTCCCCTGCTGTGTCCCCAAAGGGAACTTCCAGATAAGTCAGAGAACTTTTGTTGCATTATGGTGATGTAAACCCACTACAGCATATCCTATCCACTGGGTATAATGAAAAACTGAGCAAAATAAAAAAATGACTATCAAAAACTCAAGTATCAAAGTTAACCAAAGCAGGCAGATGGTGAAGGAGTGATCCATGGGGAAAGAGGAGAGAGCTCTTCCTTGCTTTGTATGTTTGTTTGTTTGTTTGTTTATTTTTGTTTTATTTTCTCTTATAGCTTTGCCTGGAGGGCAGGCCTTAATTTCAGAGCTACTTGGCAGAAGTGGCTAAAACTCTGGTAAAGCCACTAAAGAATCAGAGACAGAAGATTTGTGGGCCAGAGAGTATGAAGGAATCTTGGGTAGGAGAGAGCTAGGGAAGAAGATTCCCACCCCCTCTTTTTTTCCTGGGCGAATTCACTCAAGTCTCACATTAACTCCTAAACTATTCATGTGTTGTTCAGACTCAAACCATTACCGCACAGGCTTAGAGATTTAAACTGAAATTTGAACCACTCACTGCTCAGAGAAAGTGAGACAATTTATGATGAGCTTAAAACCACCTTAGCAAGTTGATTGCGTGCTAAAACAAAAATGTCAACACTCTTTAGAAGATTATAATAGGACAGAGAGTCTATATAACATAACACTCACAATGTCAAGCATACAATACAAAATTACTAAAAAAAGAAAAAGAACAAAAACAGAAAGATGTAACCAGTTCTCATGAGAAAGGAAAATCAACAGATGCCAACCCCAAGATCATGCAGATGTTAAACTATTAAACAAAGACATTGAAGGAGTTATTATATCTATGACCAGTAAGGTAAAGAAAAACAAATTTCAGAGAAATAGAAAGTAAAAAAGAGAAGCAAATGGGAAGTTTTAAACTAAAAATTTACTGTCTAAAATAAATATCACACTGAGTGGGCTCCATAAAAGAATAGGATGACAAAAGAAAGATTGAAGATTGATCACTAGAAATTATTGAATTTGAAATACAGAGAGCAAAGCAGATAGGGGTGGAAAAAAAAAAGAACCGACATTCAAGCACCTGTGGGACAATATAAAGAGATCCGACATGTGGAAATGGAATCCCAGGAATGGACAAAGATTGAAACAAAAATAAATTTGAATAAATAACAGCCAAACCCAAATTTGGTGAAAGGCAAAAATTTATAAAATCAAGCTTAATGAAGAGTGAACGGATGAACTCAAAGAAAATTATGCTTAGCCCTGGCCAGATGACTCAGTTGGCTGGAGCATCATACTGTACACCAGAAAGTTGCAGGTTTGACCCCCAGTCAGGGCACATATCTAGGTTGTGGGTTCTATCTCTGGTCGGGACACACATGGGAGGCAACTGATTGATGTTTCTCTCTCACATCGATGTTTTTCTCTCTTTCTCTCTTCCTTCCTCTCTCTCTCTAAAGTCAATAAAAACATTCTTGGGTGAGCATTACAAAAGAAAGAAAATTATGCTTAGACACATTTTAATCGAACTGCGAAAATCAAAGATGATGTCCTAAAAGTAACTAGAGAAAACAGCATCCTGCACACAGGTGGATGATGATTTAACAACGATTTGAATTACTGTAGATTTCTCATCAGAATCTGTGGAGGCTAAAAGGCCATAAAACTATTTTTAAGTGCTAAAAGAATTTAAAGTGAAATAAAGATATTTTTTGGATAAAAGACACTTGAAAATTTGTCTCCAGCATATCTTCTTTATAAGAAATGCTAAAGGATATTGTTTAGGTTGAAAGAAAATGATACTAGAGGTAAAATGGACCTTTAGGAATGATGGAAGACCAATGCAATAGTACATAGCTGGATAATTATAAAAGACTACTCTTTTCCCTCATAAGTTTTTAAAATATATATGACTGATTAAAAAGCAAAAATAATATGTCAGGTAGAGTTTTCAGTGTATGTATATATAATACATATGAAAACTTCAGTTAGGGTGGTGGTA
Source organism: Pteronotus mesoamericanus (assembly GCF_021234165.1). Classification (NCBI taxonomy): domain Eukaryota; kingdom Metazoa; phylum Chordata; class Mammalia; order Chiroptera; family Mormoopidae; genus Pteronotus; species Pteronotus mesoamericanus. The sequence goes on along the minus strand of NW_026555285.1, from coordinate 33,106,961 downwards.
AAAGGACTACATGATTTCAAGTGTTTTCCATTTATAGGAAGTGGAACAATACTAACTCTATGCAGACTGTGAAAGTCTCGATGCATATAATTCCTAGGGAAACACCTAAATATAATATAAGAAGATATAGCAAAAATCTAATAGAGAAATTAAAATGGGATAATAAAAAATATTCAACTAACCAAAAAAGACAATACAAGAGGAACATAGAAGCAGATAAAAAGGGACAAAGAGAAAGCATATAACAAAATGGTAGACCTAAGTTCAACTGTATCAATAATTATATTAAACATTAATGGCTGAGACAGTAAAATTGATAGGTAGTGATGGAGTGGATAAAAAGCAAAGCCCTCCTATAGACTGGCTACAAGACATACACATTCTCAAGACACAGGTTGAAAGTAAATCATGGGGTAATATGTACCATGAAAATAATAAACATATCAAGTTTGGAGTAGCTTTTTAAAATTTCAGATTAAATAGACTCTAACACTAAGCATGTTATCAAAGATAAAGATAGATACTTTATAATGATTAGAGTCACAATCCATCAAGAAGCATAAAGATTACAAATGTGTATGCATGTAAAAATATATGCACTCCAAATGCGCTCTTCCAATCACTGGGTTCCCATGGGGAAAGCAATGTCAAGTCTGCTTTTTCTCTGCGGGGCATCCCCAGCGACGAAGAGTACATGCGGCCCCTGAGTCTTGGCGTGGTCCAGCACAAGCTTAGGAGGGCTGGTGTGCTCTCACCCTTGGCAAACTAGCATTTGCATGACATTTTATTTATGACAATGTTTGTTTCTAGATAGTAATCTCTTCTGGGAGATTAATGAAGAAGTATTAAAGATACTTTAACTCAAATTAAAAATAAGCACATGAAAACTTTACCTTTTATTTGAGTCTCCTCTGCATTATCTTATAAATTTATCAGGCTCTCTTTTTGGTAAAATACAGCACCTAGTGGAATAGAAGGAGGTAATGTACGTTTTGAAAACTACTTTCCTGGTATTATAGATGTTGATGCCTGAACCAACAAGAGCTCAGAATGTGAGTATTTGGAGTTAGGGTTTTCAAGGAAATAATTAAGGGAACCTGAAGTCATTAGGACTTCCAAATCCAATATGACCACTGTCTTTATAAGAAGAAGAAATTAACATACAGACACAGACAGAGGGTGACCGCCTGAAGGCCTCGGGAGAAGACGGCCATCTACAAGCCAGGGAAGGAAGCCTCAAAAGAAACCAATTCTGTGGACACCTTGAACTCAGACTTCTGGGTTCCAGAACTGTGAGCAAGTGCATTTCTGTTGTTCAAGCCACGCAGTCTGCGGTAGTTTGTTATGGCAACCCCAGCAAACTAATATATGAGGCAGATGGCAGGGAAGCAGCAGGGGGGGCGTGGGTCCCTTCTGGAACTGAGTAACACCCAAACAGTCTGTACCAGGAAGCGTTCCTGCTCTGAAGGCAGTCGCTCATATCCCAGGGTTTTATTGTTAATATTTGTGAAGTTTTTCAATATGCATAAGTACATATACAGGACGCCTTGTGTAATGAGAATAATGGAAGTCATAATAAATGTTGGAGTGGATGTAATTGTGGCTGAAAGGATGATTTTATTATACGAGAAAGGATACTGTTGGTGAGAGCCAATTCATTAGGCTGCTCCGGCAGTCTGTTGTTATTATTATTATTTCTAGCACTTACTAGATTTCATTCTTTTAGATAAAAACATGCATATCAGCTTCAGAGTTTGATTGCCTTATGGGCATAAAGCTTTGCATCTTTACTGCCCATGAATCATAGCAGTATGTGAAATCCAGAGAAGATTCAATTTTTCCTGCTAGATGCACCTCCAGCCATTTAATTAAAATATGTATTATTAATAAAACTATATTTAAGTCATATTTTTTACAGATATGACTGAAACATTAAGTGCAAATTGTTTCATACTTTCATAGTCATTTGCTTTTAACATTTTGTGCCTTAATCAAGGTAGCACACTCGTCACACGTTTGCGGTACTGCAGACTTCTCCACAGTGAAGTTGAGAAAAGCAAGTGGAAAGTGGTGATTAATCAAAAGACATATTTACTTTTCAGGAGGACTTCGTGGTTTTACTGCAAAAGGAATGTGTACTGAATAGGAAATTGCACTAAAAGACATAGCAGAAAAGACGATTTGGTCCTGATCTCAGTACAGAGCAATGGCGTCCGCATGGCAGTCTTTTCCAGGCTTCTGCACTGACGCTGTGTTTCAGCCTGGCCACCTGCCTTTAGATGTCACAGTTGTGCTTCCAGTGAGCGAGCTGAACCGCCTCGGCTCTGCGCTTTCCCAGCTCCTGCGCGTTCCCGAAAGCGCGTGCAATCAGTGACGCTCGCTGTTAGAGGCGCTATAGATCGCTTACGTAATTCTTAATGGTTTTATTACAGTAGGTGACAATGAGGACAGTTGGATGGCTCTATTAGACACTGTATAGTTTACTGTAAATATATACTTATTCTAGTTTATGAAATTTGTTTTTTTCAGATGATAACATTTTTTAACTCTGAGTGGTCTAAGCAGTGACGGCGGGGAGTCGGGTAGAGAAAGCCGAAAGGAAAAACTTTGGCGTATAATGACTACCCACTATGTGCCAGGCCCTGGGCTATCCCACTTACTAGTTATGTTATATAAGCCTCAAGACACAGCGTCAAGGAAGCCGCGATTGCCGTCTGTGTCTCACAGGAGGAAATGTAGCCTCTGAGAAGTTACGTGAGCAGCCCAGCCTCGTAGTCTGTAAATGAGTCTGAGTTCACACCTTTGGCTTCAACTCCAAAGTTCAAGTGAGACCAGAGTATACTCTTTTGCATATTGGAGCGTTTACAAGCACATGCATTTGTTACATCTATCTTCAACCGATTAGATGAACATCCCTTCCGCCACCACTGCATCCCTCCCACCCCCAACCCATAAGTCTCCAAACAATTACCCAGCACCTGTCCCCGATGCTGTGCTACTGCAAACCTTTAGCCTTTCTTCCCTTCCCCACTTCTTCCTCTCTCTACCCGTGTGCGGAAACTCTTAAGTTACATGGAGGTGAAATGATGGTGAACTTTCTATAGGGATCAGCAGAAGGAAGGCCTGCTTGAGTGTGGTTGGTAGGATAATAATAGGTGTGTAATAATTTATAGTTTTAATTTGAACATTTCACCTAAAATGTCACATGGTGTGCTTGAGTGTGATATTGTTATATTATAAAATTACATGCTTATGATTTCGTAATAAAAGACTTTGTAATAAAAAGGGGTGTTATTTGTGCCAGACCCCATATTTTTGACATACTCTTTAAGACAGAATACATCATGCTATTTACCATTTTCAATTAAATTACATTATAATAGTTTTTTCCTAAGTGACTTAACTGCTAGGATTTAATTTTTAAAAGTACCTACTTTTTAAAAGGATTTAAAAAGTAGGATTTAATTTTTGCTGTGTATAATGTACACTTTTTTTGCCCAAATTTTTGAGGGAAAAATAAGGATGCACATTATACATGTGCATCTTGTATATACATGTGCATGCTACTATTGGGCATCTTCCATATCTATATAAATGTTTTTAGTTCTTTTATTTATGCTTATGCATTAAAAGTATAACTCTGGAAAGCAATAACAATATCTGTATACAAAATAACACCCTGGCATATGATAATTGGTTTTGTTTCTAAATATAAATGCATAAGAAATTGAATTAAAAAATTAAAATGAAAGATTTTTTCTTTCCTGAAAGAAACCTTGCGCTAAAAAGATGGGTGGGCATTATACACAGCAAAATATGGTAATTTATTTGTGATTCTAGAGCCTGTGATTGTGGAGTTCAGATTGACAAAACCCCATCCTTTAAAACTCGTTTGATTGGAAGTTATTAACCCAGCTAAAAAAGGCATTTTTATGTTTCTTTTTCTTGGGCTATATGTCTGTGTATATCTATGATATGCTTTTGACTCCATGATATCTACGTAGGCACCACTGGATTGGCAAGTTCTCCTTTAAGAAGAAGTACATGTTTGTAGCTGAACTTAGCCATAGGAAAAAAAAATCCCCACTATAATGTGTTTATTATGATATAGAAACCTCTAATGTGAAGTTTACATTACACAGATACTTAAGTATGCTTTTTTTGCCTTCAATTTTTCCCATTCTTCTAAATAACTGTAGAAATTGAACTGAGCATCAGAAAAATAGATGTTGCTTCTTTCTTTTCCCTAACCAGTGGGAGAGTTGACCTTTGTTTAAAATAATAACAATGACTCAGCTGGAAAACCAAGGGAAGCCATGCAAAATCAGATCTAATTTTCAGTAATTGCCAAAGAAAGTCTAGGCAAAGAAACAGAAAGCCCACAAGCCCAGCACAACCTAAGTTCCAAGAACAAGTGGCAGAGTCCTGGGTCTGGCTTGGCAGGGTGTGGGCAAGTTTCTGCGCAGGACACATTTTTAAAGTTGTGCCTTACATTGAGGGTCCCTGGAGAGGACTCCACTGGCTTTCCAGAGGAGGTGCTGCCTCTTGACTCCTCACAGCTCTTGGTGTGTAAATTAACCCAACTCCAAAAGCCCTGAGTGCTCTGGAAAACAAACAGAACACACTCTGAGGGACTTATTATGTGCAACACTCAAATTCCAAACACACTCATGCATGCAAACATGCTCATGCACACGTACACACATACTTATACATATTTCAAAGTGTGATAATCTATCTTGAAAATTGGGTGGCTAGGCCCCAAAGCAGCGTGCTCTCTCTCAAGCCAGCCTAGTACATACAAAGTAGAAAATACCTAAAATAAATACAATTAACTGTGCGCCAGATTTGCACAAACACCAATCTTCAAAGAAGAAAAGCCTGAGAGGACATACAATAGAGAAAGCCAGCAACTCGGGCAGAAAGGGGTGATGGAGAAGCCCTCTCTGGGGTGGCAGCTGTTGAAACACCCACTATCCCAGATGGCCCAGGCGAGCGAGGCTTGGCCTCCGAAAACATTGCTGGATGGGATGATAATTTTTCCAATGTGTCACATTCATTTTCAGAATTAGGACATCCCAGGAGAACCTCATGGCAGCAAGATGACTGAGATCTGTTAAGCCAAGTGTTGTCCAATCCTTTCCCTATTATTTCTCATTCTCGTTTTGGAGCTGGGGGAAGTTCAATAAGCCTCATGTATGTGCAGATGTGAATGAGATAAGCCATTGAAAATTTACTTAAGTGAGTTTCACCAGTTTGGCTTTTAAAGTTGCATGTGGTTAAATAAAAAAAAATTCAGATGATTTAGTTGCTTTTTTTTTTGCTTTATGATAGTCAATGCTGTGAGGTTGGACTTTGTTCTTTCTGATCAATCTCTGCTTCCCAAGTACCCGTATAGTGCTGTATACCACTACATACCTGCTATAGTGCTGTATACGAAGAGGGCAAGCAGAAACCAGACATTACAATGGCAAATGCGTCCCTGTCTTCTTTCCAGCCTGATGGTTGGAATGTTAGTTTTTAGATCAGAGTACAAAAATGTAAGATTGTGCTGCCATGTGCTGGTGTTTATTATCCTAAACAGCTGTTTTTGAAAGCTCTATTCAGTTTTAGCAAAGGCCTTCAGCGAGACGTCCCTGTTAAGTGTCTACATCTGCCCATGGCTGCTGATAAAAACAGTTGTCCCCCCTTGTCCACGGGGCATGTGTTCCAAGACCCTCAGTGAATGCCTGACGCTGCAGATTTTACCAAACCTTGCATATACTATGTTTTTTTTCCTGCTCATACATACCTATGACAAAGTCTAATTTATATATTGGGTACAGTAAGAGATTAGCAACAATAATTAATAATAAAATCGAACAATTATAACAATATACCTTAATAAGGATCATGTGAATGTGTTCTCTTTCAAAATATCTTGCCGTACTCACCCTTCATCTTGTGCACTGGCGGAACAATGAATGGTGGCTGTCACTCATGCCTTCTGATTATGTTGCTGGAACATGGAAGATAATTTTTGTTTTTGTTTTTGAGGGCATGTGGTTTCTTCTCTCTACACACCATGCTTGGCTTTATTATATGGCTTGCAGTGTTGCCACATGTTACCAGAGTTAATCTGTCCTTCCATGTTCGATGCCCTGGTGCCTCATTTGCACTTTTTTGAATGTGGCTACTATTGGGCGTCTTCTTCCAGAAGAGCCAAATTGCACTGCAGTTGAGGACTTGCTTGAAGGGTATTGTTTCTCCTTAGTTAGCCTCTTCAACTCTGCTGGAAACGGGGCAGCAGCTTTTTCATCAGCAGATGTGGCTTCTCCAGCAATTTTTATATTTTTCAGTACAAACCTATTCCTGAATCTTCGTAAGCATCCCTCACTCTCAGTAAACAGTGTGGTGTCACTTGTTTCAGGGGACCCCAGCTGAAGTCTTCACACAGGCTCAGTGTTTTCTGGAGTAATACATTGCTGTCAGTTGGAATACATTTTCTGTTCATAGCTTCCACCCATAAATTTAATGTCCTTTCCACCTTCCCTAACATCTTAACTGAGCACTTACCACACACTGTGGTTGTAGCTTTAGTCTGAGGTGCGACAGCAAAACTAGCATGAATTTTTCTTCTTCATACTTATATAGATAGAAGGCTTGTTCTTACTGCAGATCTTGGCAAACTTAGAGTGTGTTTTATTTTCTTTCCTATTAAATCAGGAACTTTCACCTTTTGGCTTAAAGGAAGCACTTTATGTCTTCTCTTTGGTATATACGAATTGCCAGCATCACAACTCTTGTGATTTGGGACCATTATTCCATAAAATAAGGGAGATTTAAATCCAAGCACTATGATGACTTGACAGCTGATCTGATAACCAAGGTGGCTCCTAAGCGACTAACAGGCCAGGGAGCATATATGGCATGAAGACTCCAGACAAAGGGATGAGACACGTCAAGGGTAGGACTATGAGGCTGGGGCTCCTGAGATTTTATCATGCTGCTCAGGATGGCATGCAATGGATAACTCAATTTATCTCTGAAAATTTCCATTCTATTTTTGGGTCACAGTTGATCACAGGTAACTGAAATTGCAAAAAGTGAAACAGGATAAGAGGGCACTACTGTACAACCATTTTAACTGAGCTCGTGGTTTTCTCTATCTGTATTAATTACATAAGTATAATTATGTAATTAATTAATTATATAGCTCAGTAGAGCTTAGTAAAAATATACAAATCCAGCCAATAAGATATATCTCTGGAACCTATTTCCAGTTGGGTTTAGGAACTAAACTACTCAACAAGTAATAAGGGAAACATCTCTGGTTTCAGCCCTGAGTGTATGTATGACAGGAATTGGCACAATTTTTATCCAATACTGGATAGTGTCCAGTTAAAACCCAATCCAGGGCTGGATTGATTGCTTTATCTGGAACAAGGAGACATTTTTTACAAAGATATGCTTGACACAAACTTCTTTGAGAGACCTGAGGACCAGGCAAGGTCAGCGCCCCACTGGAGACGTGGCGTGTGTGCAGCCCCACCCTGGCCACCAGCTGGCTGTTTGGGTGTGTCTGTAAGATGACTACTTGGCTTTGAGCCTGTTGTTAATACTCTACCAAGGTTCCCTGGCCCATAGCACATGCATTTTATTGCTACAAAATTCCTACTGGCTGAACGGTGAAGAACTTAATTCTAATGTGCATATTTTAGGTGTTAAGCAAATATTTGTTAAAAATAAATCAATAAATGCATACTTTTGTAATTGAGAATTTTCATAAGCCCAGAGAAAATGTGTCCCGAACCCGCCCCCCTGCCCCCCCGCCCCCCCGCCAAGAGTTGATCCTGTTATTTTCTTTACCAGAATTTCCTTGGAGTTGAAGTGTGTTAAGCGTGGGCTTGAATCTACTTCGCATTTGGTTCCTGTGTCTTGATGAGCAGTAAGACAGCAGCTGCAGTGTGGTGTCAGGGGCAAGAAGGGCCCCCTGTGCGTCTCCGGAGGAGCCATGTTTTGTGCAGGGTTGAATTCTGGGCTCAGAAGTGTTGGTCAGCCAACTGGTTTGATCATTCTCCCAAGAGGGAGGGAGGGAGGGATTGAGTGAGAAGCACCAAGGTTAATTTGTTGGATAAAATTAGAATTCAGCATTTACATTTTCAGAGTACTTTATGATCGCTAATGGGCTGTTCCTCAAAGTGGGCCTGGAAGAACATCTCTAAAGGTGCCTGGCCTGATATCTTTATCCCCATTGTACAAATGAGGAAACTGAGACACGGGATATTCAGTGACTCACTCACGAGTGCACAGCAAGTTCACTGAGGAGGCTTTACTGAACTTTAGAAATTGCTGTCCACAGCTTGGTTCAGAATTTTATGGGGGTATTCCCCAAGGGGAGTTCACTAATCCCAGGGCTCTGAAGTCTGAATGGGGGTTGATGTGGGCCTGCAATCTTTTAATGAAACAAGCACAAAGGTTCCCTCTCCTGGAGGATGTCAAGTGAATGTGGCCATGATGACCGGAAGAACGATTCTGGGAATGCACCACTCTGGCCTGTCCTGGGCTGTGACTATGCAAATTCTGCTCATGAAGATAATTTCCGGGGTCTCAGGGTCTTTGCTCTCACTCTCCAACACATCTTCCAGGAAAACTTTCCCTACAAACCTACTCTTTGAGATCAGATCATGTTCATATTAACCCCCTTTTGTTTTTTATTTAATTAACCTAAACAGAATACCATACACTATTTTTTTCTTACAAGGAAATGAAGCCACTGTTCATCCCCAATCAGTGCTTATGGGAGGTGTAAACCTTAAAAAGCTGCTTGAGTCTTGGTGTTGAGTTTGTTGCTTCCTCTGAGCTCCCCAAGCCACTGTGCATATTTGCATTCACACTAAAATGAATGCTCTTTCTGGCACTTTCTAGGAAAATTGTCACTAATTTTTCTCTCTCAGATCTTGCACCATACCTGTCTAATGACAGACATTTAGTATTAAATGCTTGTTAACTGAAGAATACATTTAGGTCACTTTATTTTTTTACTAGTGATCAAACTTTTTGCTTCTTTTCAGGAAAGAATAATAGGGGTAGAATAAGAAAGGGAAAAAGAAGAGGAAGGAAAAAGAGGAATTGAAGTAAAGAGGAGTAGTGCCAGCATACTATGTGGAAACTATAATGACACAAAATTAGCTTATGTTGAAAAAAAATCATCTTTCCCCCAGCCAGCCTTGAAAAGACCAATACCAATAAGGGAATTATCTGGAAATTGTGTAATTGCTCATTTCAGGGGACCTGATATAAAAACTGCGGGCAAGTCAATAGCGCATTTTTCCTCCTCTAGGAGTGGTTTTTAGTTACTGCAGTGTGGGGTGAAAAATGTCATCCAATTCCTGGCCTACGTGTCGCCTATTTTCTATTTATCACTTAAAATAGCCCAAACCCTATAGCCTATCCTGGTATAGATAGTGGTTCTTGGAATTTTTGAAGTCACAGTTTTATAGCAAAGGTACCTCAGAAGAAATGCCATTTGTAATTGAGGGGTTGTACATATGCCTTATATTAATCAATGCTGTAAATTATGAGGTAACTGTAACTATGAATCAGAGATCTGAGTTCTATGTCTGTATCTGCCACTTACTATCTATGCTGAGCAAGCTCCTGAACTTCTTAGTGTTTCATTTTCTTCACTTAAAAAAGGATGATATTTACATCAAAGAAATTATGAGGACTAAATGGTAAAATACTAAAAATAGTAATCAATATTTTTTGCAAATATTTTTTCCTATTCTGTGGTTTGTCTTCTCATTTTCTTGCGATTATCTCTTTGCATAGCAGAAGTTTTTAGTTTTTTTATACTTTTTTAAAAAAAATCATGTTTATTCTATTACAGTTGTCTCTATTCTTCCCCCTTTGCCTCCTCCACCCATCCCCCCCGTCCCCTGCTCCCCTCTCTCACAGTCAATTCCCACTCTGTTGTCCATGTCCATGGGTCATTCAGACATGTTCTTTGTTTAGTCCCTTCTCCTTCTTTTCACCATTGTCCTCTTTCCCTATCCCCTCTGGTCACTTTCAGTCTGCTCCATGTTTCCTTGCTTGTGGTTAATTTTGTTCGTTAGTTTATTTTGTTGAATAGATTCCACTTATAGGTGAGATCATGTGGTATTTGTCTTTACCGACTGGCTTATTTCACCTAGCACGTAATTCTCCAGTTTCATCCATGTTGTTGCAAAAGGTAGGAGTTCTTTCTTTCTTTTTTTTGAACTGCAGATTGATTTTATTTATTTATTTGTTTAATGTCATGATCCATTATAAAATATTAAAAAATTTAAATCTATTATAAAGTCTCAACAATTAAAACAACATGACACCAGCACAGAAATAATCAAGTAGATCAATGAAATAAAATGAGCATTCTAGAAACAAATGTATCTATCTGCCTAACAATGTAATATAGGATTAAATTGATATTTCAAATCAATGAGGAAAATAAGGCTTATTCAACAAAATAGGTGCATGGACCACTATTACATGAAATAAAATAAATATAGAGCTATATTTCACACATTATACAAAAAATATTCCAGTGAGATAAAAAGCAATATATAAAATCTAAGGAGTTTTAGGAGGAAAAAACAAATAATATTCATCTTACCCTGAAGTAACATATTCAAATGCAGAAGCTATAAAGTAAGATATTGACAATATGACCATATTGAACATTTAAGACTATATAGTAATATACATATAAAAAAGTTAAAGGATAAGTAATAGAATAAGAAAGTATTTGCAACATATCTAAAAATAGTTAATAGTTTTTTTTAAGGAAAAAATTCTACAAACATTTAATCAAAAAATGGATAAAGAATACCAAAAAGTCATGTAGAGCTTTTTAAAAATAGAAATAGGCAAAAAATATAGAAAAACAGGTTTAACTTCAACAAATAATCTAGTAACAATTAAAAGAATACATCATTGTCACAATCAGGTTAGGTATTAAAAATATTGGTAGTTTAAGTATTGGTGACTATGAAAGGAACTGGGTATTTATAGACTCTTTTTCTTCATCTTCTTCAAGCAGTCCCTTTAGCATATTTTGCAATGCTGGTTTTGTGGAGGTGTATTTTTTTAGACTTCTTTTGTCTGGGAAACTCCTTATTTCACCTTCTATTTTAATGGAGAACCTTCCTGGGTAGAGCAGTCTTGGTTGCAGGCCTTACTTTTCATGACTTGGAATATTTCTTGCCATCCCCTTCTGGCTTGTAGTGTTCCTTTTGAGAAGTCAGCTGCTAGCCGTATAGGGGCTCCCTTATATGTTATTACCTCTTTCTCCCTTGCTTCTTTTAGGATTCTCTGTTCGTCTTTGATATTTGCCATTTTAATGATGATGTGTTGGAGTGGGCTTCATTGGGTTCCTCTTGAATGGGACCCTCTGTGCTTTGTGGACTTGTGTGACTTTTTCTCTCCTCAAATTAAGGAAGTTTTCCATCATTACTTTTTCAAACAAGTTCTCTATCCCTTCCTCCTCTTCTCCTCCTTCTGGTATCCCTATTATACCGATATTGTTATGTTTCAGGTTGTCCTGCATTTCTCTAAATGCCTCTTCATTCTTTTTGAGTCTTTTTTCATTTTCTTGCTCTTTCTGGGAGCTTTTTTCTACCTTGTCTTCCAGCTCACTGATTTGATTCTCAGCTCCATCTAGCCTGCTTTTGATTCCTTCTACTGTGTTCTTCAATTCACAAATTGTATTCTTCATTTCCTCTTGGCTATTATTGATAGTTGTTATGTCTTTTATCATGCTGATATAGTTTGCTGTAAGTTCCTCATAGTTTCTCTGTAGTTTTTGGTAATTCTCTCTGAGCTCACTGAGAATTAAAACCGTTGTTTTGTAGAACCTTAGAACCTTTGTTTTGTACTCAATATCTGATAGTTTACTTGCCTTTATTTCACTTAGTTCTCTTTCTGGGGATTCCTCCTTTCCCTTTGACCGGGGGGTGTTTCTTTGTCTTCCCATAATTTGTGAGACTCTTCTTTTTTGCTTCTGCTTCTTAAATTGATCTGTCTTGATTTCCTGACTTCGTGGTATGAACTTCTATGGTAAGAGACTGCTGTTTTTCTTTTCTTTTTGCATCTGCCTCTGATGATGTCAGCTGTTAACCCTGTCTGACCTTAGGCAGTCTGTTTGAGACTTCTAGGAATCTTCTGTCTCTGGCTGTCTCCTTCAGCTGTTAATCTAGTCCCTTTGCACTCAGCAGGTCTGCTTAGAGACACCACAGGGTGGGGCAGAGTTCCTCACGGGAGCAAGATTATTGGGTCCTCTCATGCTGCTGCAGCTTAGGCACGTGGTCTGCCTGAACCAGATGGCTGCTGCCACACAGGGGAGGAGTCAGTACCAGGATCCCGCTGGCTACTCTTTCTGTTCTCTCCCCAAAGCCTCTATCTCCGTTCTCTCCTCAAGAGTCTCTAGACTACTCTGTGCCCCCTTTAGCCAGGGATTTACTATCTGTGGCTGCCACTCTGTATTCAGCAGGGCTGAGGCCCTCCTGGGGGTGGGGCTATTGGTTCCTCTCACGCTGCTGCTGCTCAGGGGAGTGGTCTGCCTGAGCAAGATTGCTGCTGCCGTATGGGGGATGAGTCAGCACCGGGATCCTGCCGGCTACTCTCTCAGTTCTCTCCCTGGAACCTCCCTCCCCAGTCTCTCCTCAGGTGTCTCTAGCCAACTCTGCCCCTGCCTTTGTCAGAGACCAGGGTAAATGGAAGTTAGGTTGTGCTGAAGCTGATTCTTCTGTCTGCCTGAGGTTATAAGGCTCCTCTCTTGTTATTGTTCAGTTGTTTTTTTCCAGGTGATTACTCCAAAATTTAGTTGTAATTCCAAGTTGGTCCTGGGAGGACATCAGTGTGACTTCCACTCACTCCTCTAGCATCTTGATCCTATCTTACTCTTCAGAAGTTTTTAATTTTAATGATACCAGCTTATCAATTGAATATTTCATGCATCATGCCTTTGGTGTTGTATCTAAAAAGTCATTGCCAAACCCAGGACCATGTAGATTTTCTCCTATGCGATTTTCTAGTTTTATAATTTTGCATTTTTACATCAAGATCTGTAGTCCATTTTGAGTGATTTTTTTGTAAAGCATATAAGGTCTGTTCTAGATTCACTTCCCTTTTTTTTATGGATGTTTAGTTGTTCATTCCATTGTTGACAAGTCTATCTTTATTGTATTTCCTTTGTTCCTTTGTCAATGATCAGCTGACTATTTTCATGTGGGTCTATCTCTGTCCTCTATTCTAGTGGCTGGTTTGTCTATTTGTCTATTTTTTTATTTTATTTTCAATTTTAGAGAGAGGGGAAGGAAGGGAGATGAAGAGGGAGAGAAACATTCCTGTGAGAGAGAGAGACATCGATTGGCTGCCTTCAGTACATGCCCTGACTGAGAACTGAACCAACAACCTTTCAGTTTGTAGGATGATGCCCAAGCAACAGAACCACACTGGCAGAGGCTGTCTATTCTTTTGTAACTTCCCTGCCATCTTAATAACTGTATTTTCTAGATTGTCTTCAGGTCAGGTAGTATTGGTCCTCTGACTTTGTTCTTGTCCTTTCATACTATTTTGGCTATTCTGGGCCCTTTGATTATTTATGTAATCTTTAGAATTAGGGAAATTCAAATAAATACAACAATTTATCTATAGATTCAGTGTAATCCCTAACAAAATTGCAACAAGGTATTTTGTGGATTTCAACAAGCTGATTCTAATGTTAAATATGCTACATATCATATGTCATCAAGAAAATAAAATTTTTAAATTTATAGATACTTTCCTCATGGCCTAGAATATAGGCTATTTAAAAAAATGCTCCAGGTATTCCTAAAAAAGGGGAGGCCTACTAATTGTTAGATGTAGAATTCTAAGTATGTCTATTAGTTTTGACTTTTAAATGTGTTGTTCAAATCTTCTCCATCTTTATTTGTTTCTTGAATGCCTTTGTGGGGCAAAACTTTTTTTTTTTTAATTTTATGGTAGGCCCTGGCCAATATGGCTCAATTGGTTGAAGCCTTGTTCTGTAACTGAAAGGTTGCAGGTTTGATTCCTGGTCACGGCACATACCTAGATTGCGGGTTTGATCCCCAGTCCAGGTGTGTACTGGAGGCAACCAATTGATGGTTCTCTCTTGCATTGATGTTTCTCTCACTCTCTTCCTCTCTCTTTAAAAACAATGGGAAAAAAGTCCTCTGGTGAGGAAATAATAAATAAATAAATAAATAAATAAATTTATTCATGGTAGATTTATCAATTTCTCCTTACAATGAGGAAAATGTAGCTTTATATATTTTGAGTCTTTATTGCGGAATATAAAAATATCCATGTTTGTTATATTTTTAAGATGATTTTTTTCTTTTATCTTTAAGAACTGTACCCCTATGGTCATATGAATATATTTGAGTTAATGTTTATTCTGTCTTATATTAATATTGTCTGATCAGCTATATTTTAGTGATATATATGCCATGTTAACAAACATTTATAGTATCTTTAATATCTTTAATCTAGCATGTCAGATTTTATTACATCTAAGAATTATAGCTAAAGGGAATTGCCTATTATCTCAATCTGCTGTGATGTTAGCACTGGAATTAAACTATTTTTTTGTTAACAAAAATTATGTAGGTTTGAAGTGAACTTAGGCTATTTTTTAAAGAAAAAATATGTACATATTTTATTACTTTACATTAAATATTTTTATGTTACCACATTTTGTTATTTCTATTATAAATAAAATTGGATTGTGATTTTTTTCTTATTTAATTCAATTTGTTGAGAGCATCTCTGTCTCTCAACAAACAAGTTTAATCCATTTATGTTTTATGTGAGTACTGACTTAGGGGAGTTAACTTATAATGTATTATTTTGTGTTTTGTATTTATGATGTTTTTCATTGTTTTCTTTTCTCTTTTGTATTTTTGATTTATTGAGTTTTTGATTTTATATTCATTTATATCTCTCTTAATTTGGAAGTTATACATTCAATCCTTCTTCTTCTTGTGATTATCCTTACATTTTTACTATACATAGTTGATTTAATAACTTCAAGAAACAATCAATATTTCTTTCTCCTATTGAATACCAATGTTCTTAGAATATTTTAATTCCAACCAACTGCTGATATATTTTATGTTATTCAATATTTTACTCTCCATTTGTTTAGAATGCCTTTGACATACTCGATTATTATTATAAATAGTATTCTTTAATATTAAAAGAATTTCTTTTAAAATTTACTTACGTTTTAACGATTCTTTTGTATATGATTTTCCTTGCACACCATTCCTTCCAAGTTTCATTGCTTTTTAATATATATTCTTTGAACTCATTGATTTGTATTTAGTAATGGATATCTGTAAATGGTAAAATTTTTATTATTTCTTTGTCTTAGATATCTTTATTTTTGTTCACTTGAAGGTACTATTTAAATGTGTTTTGGCTTTTATCAGTAATTTGTTTCTTTTTTTTTAATGAGTAATCTCTTTTCCCCTCTTCTGTTAGCTTGTAAGATGTACTTCTAGAAATTCTATTTTGTTATTCAAATCTGCTTATTTTCAGGTCATTCTTATGTTCTATTTTATCATAATTTCTCATTGTTTTGTGCTTATTGTTTTAGACATATTTTTAATTTTTTCCTTTTAAGTTATTTGTAGTGCCAGTTCTCATTTGTTACATCTGCTGATGTGCCTGACGGTGGTTTATTTCCTTGATTTTTTATTGTGAAATCATATTTGACAAGGCATTTTGTTGTTGCTTTCTCTGAAAGTTGCATGTGCCGTGGGTAGATTATAATTTTTTATGTGGTAACTATAGAGTATTTGCCAGAATTGCAGGGGTTTTAATTTTTCTGCTTGTGATTCCTACATCATACTGATAACATAAATTTAGCCCTCCATATTTCTGCAGGGTACAAAATAGGAATTTTTATTTTTATCAGCAACTTTTGTTTCCTTCCCTTAAACAAGGGCATATAGTAATCTTCCTTACTGTGTCTACCAGCAAGTAGATGGAGTTTTTCTAGTGTTCTTCACTAACCAATGAACCTTGAAAGGATCCTGGCTTTATGAAAGTGCTTTATCTCAGTTTCTCATCCAAGATCACTTTGCTTGTCCTTACATTAGCATTAAGACCACAGCCTTGCAACTCCTAGAATCCTATCTGGGTAACGGAGTTCTAAGATGGAAATGTGGCCCTGCCTTTGAACTACCTGTTCATTCCTGTGTCTGGAGGACTTAGCCTTTCTTTCTTTTTAGCTGGGCTATGTTTTCAAACATAATTTTTAGTATCTTTAATCCAGCATGTCAAATTTTATTGTATTTATAAGTTGTAGCTAGAGGGAAATGCCTGTCATCTCAATCTGTTATGATTCTGGCACTGGAATCAAACAATTTTTTTAAAGAAAATAAAACAGATTATGCAAACATTTGTTAAGATATTTTAAGGAAAGGAGTAAGTTTTTGGTGCTTTAATTTTGATTCCACTTTTGTTTTGCTTTTTTTTTCTAATAACCTTGACCTGATCTGAGTGTTTGTTTAAATTATTTGCTTTTCTTCACTTAGAACCACTATCTACCTCAAATAAAATGGAGAGACAAAAAGAATTTACTGTATTTGGGATACAAAGGGCTTAACTGAGAGAAATTTACTATTATATTCTGTTCAGGGAGAAGAGGGGGATGTGTTATGTTTGCGTATTTGTTTTTTTATTTTTTAATTGGTGCTTGGCACTACTTACTTCCAGAAACCATTTGTGGAATCTGTATTCTATCTTCACCAGTGATCCTGAGCACATGCCTAGATTTGGGATTGTGCCCATTTCTTTGCCATTGTAATTCCATGCTTAGCATGGTCCTAGCACATGGAAATGCTCAAGACATACACCTTAAATAAATACCATGGCATGATTAAATGAATGTGCCCTTGATAGCTCTACAAGCACAATAATAGAAATGCGATTGTTAGTTATTGCCAGAAAGATGCTGCTTAAAAAATTGTCCCCCCAACTCAACGGTTTAAATAATTATTATTTATTCTTACATTAATGTGGTTTGGCTCATCTAGCCTAGGTCCAGTTGGACTCACTCATGTACCGATGTGCTGAGGACTGCGAATCTAGGCTGGGCTCACTGAAGGAGCTTGGCTCTGCTCCAGGTGTCTCTCTGGAGGCTGCTAGGATCAATGGGCTCGTTCAGACATGTTCTTTTAAGGTCAATAGCAGAGGCCCAGAGAGCAGGTCAATGGCTCAAAAGTATTTCAAGCCTCTGCCTCATGTCCACTACCATTTCATAGGCCAAAACAAGGAACATGTCAGGCCCACAGTCAATGAAATTGGAAGTATGTGCCTCCTACAGAAAGGAGGGGGAGGGAGAGGATTTTCTCTAAACAATAATCCAATTTACTTCATGCAGTAAAATTCAAAGCATACTGAAGACTGGTTCTCCAAAGTACTTTTTCTGTTTAAAGTGTCCCTACTCCTGCAGACATCATTCACAATCATAGAAGTGTGAACTCTCCTTTAAGGAGACTTGACTTGGAGTAGTGAACCAAGAATACAATATACAGATGATGTATTATAGAATTGTACACCTGAAACCTATATAATTCTGTTAATCAACATCACCCTAATGAATTCAATATAAATTTAAAAATACTTTAAAAAATGAAAAAACATAGGTCCTAGTAAACTTTCAACCTACTTCACACATATACCACATATTTTGAAATATGTGATATCTATAACTAAAAGGTATAAAATTATTCTAAATGTAATAAATAAAAAATAAAAATCTACACTGTCTTCCTTATTATTAAAAATGGCTACTTTTTAAAAATAATAAAAGTGACTACTCTTTTTTGAGTGCCTACCTTATGCTAGTAATTTACATATCCTATGAAATTCAAGCCTTATAACATCCCACCAAATTATCCTTTTATTCATCTTTATTTTTCAAATTAAAAAAAAGTGGCTCAGAATACTCAAGTACTTGACTCTAAGTCAAACACCTAGTAAACAATAGACTAGGCATTTAGATCCAGTTGTCCCTGAATGTAAAGTCTGTCCTTTATGCATTCTCTCTGTGGCCTAAAAGCACAGCTGAGCCACTCTTAAAATCCATGCCGTATTTTCAGCAATACAAACCTACTTCAGTCAAGCTGCTTCAGAGACTTGACTTTTGAGTTCTGAATAAAAAAACTGATACGAAGACAAAATTTAATTTTAGAGAGCTTTATTTTCTTAACTATCAAACGAGGGACTTAAAAATATAATACCTCCAATTTAACATTGGTTAGAGTTGGATCAACTCTTGGCCTTTTCTCTAGCTTTTTCAAAGTGATATCAATTTGTTGCCACTGTCACTTTTACTTGCTTTTAACAATATTGTCGTTGTATTGAATATTTGTACTTCTGCTTACATGTTTTCCTAGAAACCTGGCTTGTATTTTTCAAATATAAATCTATTTTAATTCAGTATGTACTGGAACCTCAGGTCTTCAAATGTTTTTAGATCTCAAAAATACATTTATAAATCTTTAAAGGTAATTTTCTGAGCATTAAATCATAACTGATATTCTCCATGTTCTCAATGTTTTTCCTGTTGGAAATGTCCTCAATAAACACATTGTCTGACAGTTTTATAACTCCAAGAAAAACTAAATAAATGTAAAATTGCCAGTTTGTAATTTAAAAAAAAAATGGTGAAAATCTTAATTGATGATGCTTGAATTGATGATGCTTGAATTAATGATGAAGTGAGGGTAGAGATGTATGAAGTGTGAGTAGAGACTGATAGATGTGTGAGTACAGAGTGGTAATTCTAGCTATCTAGTGGTAGTGGCTTCGCTACTACCAGTTTTGCCTTCAATTATCTCTATAATGTGAGTAAAGCTATGCTACCCCCTTTGCTTCTCTACCTCTGCAGTGAACTATCAATTCACAGCCTCTAACCCATGCTCAAACCATCCTGGTGTTTCATTTGAACTTGCCATTACTTCCTAGTTTTATTTTTCATGAAGAAAGACTTCACATTGATAGTTTATTTCTTCTTTTTATTCCAGAAAGAAGAAAGTAGATTGATGGATGCGGAAATTCTCCTGTGGATTTTCAAAGAGCTTTGTGGATTAGGAGGTTGTAGCATGAAACTCGAGGAGTTTATTGATTTCAAATACAGGTGTGTGAGAACATTCTTAGAAGACAGAGTGTCCCTAGCCCCTGTAAGTCCTACTGTATAGCCACTCTCTCTTCTTTCTTGCTACAAGTTCAATTTTATTTGTATAGCAATATTGATAATCCCAAGCTTATGTTTGGCTCAGATTGACCACGCTGTGAGTAGGAGATGCTTAGAACTGAAGTAGCTCTTTTTCTACTACAAGCACAAAACCTATAGTGGCATTGACTTTGGCCTAGCTCCTGACATCACTGAGATCTGGAGCCAGTTCTGGAACCACTCATCTCCCATCTGATTATTATGTGAGATAATTATTTTATCCTCTATTAGTTTGGCATTTTGATATTTGTTGCCAAATGCATCTCTAAACACACTGCGGAAAATCCTAATTTCAACATGGAATAAGTTCATGTTCATTTTTTGGAGGGGAGTAATCTGAATGCATTGTTAAATGCACTGTAACTCTTTTCATTTAAATTCACTTATTTGTTCATGAACTGGTCTATGCATTGAAAAGAAATTGATGAGCAATTTTGACTCCCCTGTTCCCTGGTGCTGGGTAGAGTGAAATGTGCCATGTTTTTATCAAATAGCACAATCATATTAAGAGTGTCTAGAGTTCATTGAAGACCTTGGATGAAATTATTTGGCTTAGAATAAATGGACAAAAATTCAAATCTCAGTTGATTAAATTTTCCTCAAATCCTTCTACTATTTAAAAAATATTTGAAGATAAAAATGTGTTGAAATATACAGAGAATGCTTCAGAGAATGGTTTGGTGACATTGTAGTCAATACCCATTTGCCTTTGAGGCAGTATACCTGGTTATTTAAATCTTGTGGAACAGATCCCTACCTCTAAGAAACGTGATTATGGATATGAACAATTGTGTTTGACAACTATCTTCCTGAGTTGCTGAAAATGTCAATATCTAAGTTAGGTTTTGCTGCACAAGACTGGACTTGAAAACAACAAGAACTGGAATGGCCTTTGTATAACCTGAACTATGCTTATAGCTAGCATCTTTTCTGTGCCTATAACACTAATAGTAAAGAAGATTCGTGACTTGGATAGAACTCAGAGTACGTCTTTCACTTATTTGCTTCACACCAGGCCACGTGTTCCATGAAGTATCGTATTGCATGACAGCTGTCCAGTAGACTCAGCCACTTTTTCTCCGGGCAAATTATCATAATTATTATACCATACCTTAAACTGTTTCTGCACCAGTCCAAATGTGTCAGGTACAGGGTACAGCATCTTCTTTGAAAATCTTATCACTTTTCCTACATCTTGCATATGTGAAAGAGCCTGGAATTTGAACATGGTATTTATTTTAAAGTTGTTCTGGTTAGGTTTCAAAATTGTACAGTTTTGAAAGGATGCTTATATTTGACGGTTCATGCAGTTGATGTTAGATCTTTCTTTTAAAGCTGTACTTGTTTAACCTACCACTATTAGCTATGAAGTGACTCTAATAAAAACTGTCCAGCAGCTGATGCCTTTACGAAGGAACCAACATCAGACGTCCAGTGCCAAAGTGAATTCAACTCAGATCCCAAGCAGGAAATTATTCTTTTCATCAAACAAGGTGTGAAGTTCCTCCCTGTTGCTGTATGAAGGAGTGTTGCCAACACCTGGGAGGACACAGGCGGGACTGCCTGCTCGATCATGAGTGCTTGGGTTTGCAGAGCTGGATGATTGGCTGTGGCGTCACAGGGTTACTCTGTAGACCCTTGTAAAGTGGGTGCCGGCACTTTGTAAAGCATATTGGAGAAAATCAAATTTTTTTGAGACATGAAATCCTTTCTTGAAATCTGATTGACATATACCAAACAATTAATGGTGATGCTTTGAATAAGTACATTAGCAAAGACTAAGACATTTCTGTAGTTTACAATCAGGAGGCAAAAAGCATATGTCCTAATGTAGACCAGAGAGGGGCAACAGGCATTCGATACCCACAGAAGAGTACCCATATGGAGCTAACACTGGCTAAAGATCATCATGTTATTTGTGGGAAGGAACAGGAAACTGGCATCAGACTCTACCACATGTGCTTCATGTTGTGTGTATATGTGTCATAAGTGGACTATAATTATCACCAAAGAGTGTGGGTTCATTCTATAATAAGAGGAATGTAATTGTCACTATGGAGTGTGTATTTCAGCATCTCATGTTGACAGAGCACCAAGTAAAAAGATGACCCAGGTATGGTCTGAAGAGTTACTTGGGTTTCCTGGCACTGATTTGTGGGGAATAGGATATTAAGTCTTACTGAAATTTTAAGACCTACCATAAATCTTATTCTATTGCTTGGCTACATGTCTAGCTGTCTGTGACGGTGCAGCTATGCACAGCAGCACACCCCGGTCTTGTATTCATGCAGTTGCACATCTCCCTCTTCAATTTTAATATCTGTTGATTAATGTGCCATTTATTTTTTCATTAACTTATTCAACTAACACTTTTTTGTGGACCTACCATGGGTCTGTTTTCAGTTATATGTTGTATATTCAAAGGGCTTCATGGTCCAGGGTGGGAAGTAAAAATCCACAAATAACTATGCAACAGGGTCACAGATCCTGATTAATGTGTACGCAGAGTCAGGGCGGGCTTCTTAGAGGTAACAGCACTGAAACTTTACATAAAGGGATGGTGAGTTTTAAAGGGGAACAGGGAGGAGAAAGGGCACCGAGGAAGAGGGTACAGTATCGGTGACAAGATTGTGGGGTTGGAGGTGGCTCTTCTGGCTGTGGGGTGAGTGGGCTGCCTGTGGGGGCTGCAGTGCTGGAAAGGTTGGGGTTGACCAGGCTCCTGAGGCTTGACTTGTAGATGAGGCGGTGGGATTTGGAGTTTATCCTAGAGGTGACGGATAGTCCCCAAGGCCTTTTGAGCAAGGAAGAGACATTTTTATTTGTGTTTTAGAAAACTGTCTCCGATGACAGCATGAAGGATTGAAGCTGTAACAAGCAGAAAAGTTAGGATTGCTTTATAATTACCAAGACAAGATAAAGGCTTAAAGTAAGACAATCGATGCTGTCCTAGCTGCCGTCCCTGGCCATATAAGGCTGCACTTAATACATTCTGAGTATTGCTCTCCCCCACACTGGACCTAGAGTTCCCTAAATGTAAGGGTTGTATGCATTTCATTTACCTTTGTATAATTAGTCATTTATGGTCTATTACCTACCTTTTTAAAATCAGACAGGCTTAAGCTCAAATGCCATCTCTGTAACTAATAAATGTGTGGCCTTAGCTAAGTCATTTTACATTCTCATCTGTAAAATGTGGATAGTACTTTTGCAGAGTAAAGACAATTATGTAAAATACTGGGCACATAAAAGGATTTTATTGCATAAAACTATTATTATC
This sequence comes from Pteronotus mesoamericanus, assembly GCF_021234165.1. Taxonomy (NCBI): domain Eukaryota; kingdom Metazoa; phylum Chordata; class Mammalia; order Chiroptera; family Mormoopidae; genus Pteronotus; species Pteronotus mesoamericanus. The sequence goes on along the minus strand of NW_026555285.1, from coordinate 33,084,393 downwards.
CCCAAGACTTACAATTTAAGAAAATATAATATGTACATACATAATTCTTTTTAAATTAAAAAAGTTTCTTTCCAATTACAGTATTATTTTGTACTGGTTTCAGATGTACAGCATAATGGTTAGATAGTCATACTTTACAAAGTGTTCCCCCAGTATTTCCAGTACCCACCCAGCACTATACAGAGTTAGCACACTATTATTGACTATACTTCCTAAGCTGTAATTTACATCCATGTGACTATTCTCTACCTACAAATTTGTACTTCTTAACCACTTCACCTTTTTCACCCAGTCCCCCACATATGGTTCTAAATGTGGTAAACTCCATCAGTAAGGGAGCATAAGTATTAGGGTATTTATAGAAAAGCCGCTGCCCTTCACACATACTGTCATTCACTAGCGTGCTCTTGTGTCCAGTTTTCTCCATAGAAAACACCTTTTTTCTTCATATCCACCTGCCCAAACTCTGCCTGTCCCTCATTTCCAAACATGGATCTCACCACCACTTTGTCCAGCTGAAGGGCTCTCTCCCTCCTCGGAGCCTCTATGGCACTTAGCATCTCTTTCCTGCAGTGCTTCTTGCTTTCTGCCTTAAATCAGGAAGATATTTAAGAACTAGCCTTGTCTACCTCACAGCTCTGTAACCTTAAGAGGTTTTTCTAAGCCCTTCTGCTTCATCTTCTCTTGGGGTCTAAAGCAGTGTCCTTGACATAGTAAACATATATTAAGTAAGCATGAATGAGTGCAAACGGAAATAACTATTTCTAAGTAGAGCATAGGGAAAGCTGCATAGGGGGATCATTTAGCTGGCCTCGGGGAATAGGTGCGGTTTGGCGGGGGAGAGGTAGAAAAGACATTTCAGAGCTGGTAGAGTTGCACAGTACACGGATCTCTGTCATGTGGGGCCAGTCGCTGAGCAGGAAACTCGTAAGGTGTGTCTGGGGAGAGGTGCATGAGAAGGAGCATGGTTCCTGGGGATAAAATGGGGAGGAAGGCATTTATATTAGTTGGGAGAGAGGGGGGTCATATTTGGAATGGAGGCCAAAGTGTTTGGATTCTGTAGTCAAGATGAAATCTTGGAGGCATGTGCAGGATAGAGTGGGGGTGGAGAAAATTGAAGGCCAACCTCTTGGGACATTGCTTCTTTATGAAATTATGAAAGCTGAACTACATTGGTATGGTGGAAATAAAAAGGAAGGGAAATGTGCTAATGATAATGCAACATTTAATAAGAATTGATGGTATGGGATGACTTGGGTGAAGAGAAAACAATGGAGAAGTAGGAGTCAGGATGACCATGTCATTAGGAGAAACAGAGAATTCTCCAGCATTCACTTATTTCGGGGGAAGCTGATAATTTCTGTTCCCAAGGTTGATTATGAAACCATCTTGGTAGAAATCGAAAAGTGATGGTGATCTTGGGAGAGAAATCGATGCTTGAGTTGAAGTTTTGAATTTTTTTTTTTTTTATATTGACATCATTGTTGAATTGCAGACAGTGAAATGCTCTCAATTCATACACCGGGTTCTCTTGTGGGTTTGTCTGGGAGTGGATCGTCAATCAGGAATGTAAAGTGGGAGCAACTAAAGCATTGTGATTATTCCTGGACCTGTACAAGCTTTTCTGTATGATTTTAGCCACTATATGCTGCTACATGCAGTGAGTCCAGTTGAACTTACTCAACTTCATAAAGTCCAACTGAAATAAGAAAATGAAAAAATAATTTTTATTTTCACTTTATAGGTAGGATTAACAAGTCTATGAGAGTCAGAAATTATCCTCAACTCCCTTGAGCCTTAGCTTGCAGAATTCAAGTTTTCCACAGATAAGGAAGGTGTATTACTTTGGGGTATTAAAAAATTTATAATATGGCTCTCATTTTAAGAATAAGTTCTTCTTGTCTTTTGGTTGTCTCCAGGAAAACACTCCTTAGGTGTATATGTAAGGTAAAATTCTTTTTAACAAGCAGTTGCTTCACCAGAAATTTTCCTGTGTGGTCCCCAACTCTAATATTTAATACTTAAGCTCCCCTGACTGTTATAAATTATGCCTTTGGTGCATCCAACTATTTTTGGTAGTTTTATTTTAACATTGTGATTATAAATAAATAATTCATGAAATGGGGTCTATTAGCAAAAGAATATGAATTGGAAACTAATGCTTGAATTTTGAACAAATATTCTTTCATTAACAATTGAGAGAAGGCCTAGTCATTTTAGCTTCCCAACATGGGTGGAACTTATTAAGAAAAAAAAATAAACTATTGAATCCACGTTGCATTGATTAAGTTGTATTATTATGTCATTTTTATGTTTTTATATTTTCAAGTAAAGTTAAAATTTTTTCATCTTACACTTTTCTCTAAGAATACGTATTTCTCTAAGAATTATGTATTTTTATCTTTTAGAACATTTCTTTGAGAATTAAATACCTGATAATTTTCAGGTATTACAAAACATAAAATTCACAATTCTTCTGAGGAGGTTTTTATTTGCTTATTTATTTTTTTGCAAAGTGTTTGAGACAGGTCAATTTTAGGAGCTAAGTTTAATTGAATTTCCTGGCTTCCTTTTCTTCATCTTTTTCCTCTTCTTTCTCTTCTTTTTTCTTTCCTTCTTGTCTTGGTCGTGTTCAGGTGTCCAGGTGAGAAAGGACCAGATGCTTTTGAGGTTGCTTGCTGTGGGGAGGAGAAGAAAAGTGTTTCATCTAAGAAACTTGGTCCTTGCTCTTTTAACCAATGAAACATAATTGTGGGTGCACTTGAGAATACAAGATCACATATTTGGGTAAAACAGTTGTTAGTAGGAAGCAGACAATATTTTCTCTGCATTTTAACATTCTAGGTCAGGGCTAAGTGTGGTAAGAACATTGCCCTGTGAGTCAGGTGGCCTGGGGGCTGGTTCTGACCTAGGCCCTTTGGTGAAGATTCTCTTACTCTCCCTGCTTCTGTGTTTCCCCCTCTGAAAGGTGAAGTGGTTAGATTCAATGATCTACAGGCCTTTCAGTCTTAGAGTTTCTATGAAGCAAGGGTTTCAGGGGGAGGTGGATCACTTCAAAATGTTCCCTCTTCCCCTTCAGGCCGTAGCTGTGAACCCAGTTATGACTTAGAGGAAAGACCATGGATATGTCCAGGAAAGGCAAGTTTTAGAGTCTATGCTGAGAGATCTGCACAGACAGAGCTGTTTGACCCCTGCCATTGTAAACAGTGCTGTGACTTACAGAAGGGAAATCATTAGCTGGGAAGATCCTTCCAGATTTACCTGGTTATGTTTCCTCATGTTTACAAACATGACTTTTAAACAAAATATTGATGTTTAGAATCTAGGTTTATGCCTGGTAAAGAACACTGTCACAAAATTAGCAAGCTACTTTCATGTCAGAGATTGGTCAGCTGTTTCCTCTCAGTGTTTGCTTTTTCAAAGACGCAGCTACTGGAATTTTGAAGTGGGTCAACCTGCTTTTAACCTGGCTACTGTTATTCAATTTTATCAATTCTTCATTTTCTATTAGCAGAAAATCTGTTTCATGACTTCAATATATAAAAGGTAGAAAGATCACAGAGCAGCCCCGAAGCAGATAAATATTGACCAAATCAAACACACACGCTGCTCAGACTTAGAATTACTCGTACTTTTTGCTCTGGGACCAGGCTGTTCATGCGTAACTCACCCTCTCGATTTATCTCGCTCACTTCCTTTTTTTGTTTAGTAAACAACTGCTTTCTATTAGATTGTTTTATCCCCTTAACCTTTATAAATGACAATTAAGTCTATCCAGCTTGTCAATAGCATGTCATTTATTTGTTGCTACAGCTGAGCCTGACCTCCATTGATTTTATTGGAGTAATTTGCTGGAAATGATTTTTTAATGTTAGATTTATTACTGAGGCACTTCATTGTCAGATAATTGAAGTAAATTGTAATTTTTTTTCAAAACAAATACAAGAAGTACAGGAAGGAGATATATTATTTTCAGCAAAGGGACATATTATTTTAAAGAATTGTTTCCTACTGGGATAGAGACATATGGTATACATGATGTCATACATTTCTTAAATTTGCTCACATAGATTGTTTCTGAGTGGTACATGTTTTTTCTCCTTTTTAGCTTTTCCTTAAGTATAGCTGAGGTGGTGATAGGAGCTGGTAATTAATTAGTATTCAAGTATGATGTTGCAAACTAGGTTAGATATCTACATAAATCTATTAAGTAACTACAGCACCACCCCTGACATAACGAGCCTTGCTATTTTGACAAAACTGCAGGTTCAGATATGAATAGGCTGATGATACGTAGTTAATCTTACCCTTTACACAAGTATGATACGTAGTTAATCTTACCCTTTACACAAGTGTTATCAGCCCCCAGTATGGCTGATAACAAAGGTTTTATCTTATTGTATTTGTGGATCTCCATAAAATTTGTCTGCCCAGAGAAAAATGAGTGTTTCAATCCACAAGTGAGACTTTCCTGGTATATGTGTATTTATTCCATTGATGTGCAGGATGGCTATGCTCTTGCTGTATGTATGCAGAACAGGAGACACTGCATTATATGTTTTATAATTTGAAGAGTGTTTGTGAATACATGACTCGTTCCTTGATGTTCTGTCCTATTCCAATACTAGGAGGGCCAGGCCAGCAGAGCTGATGCTCTTGTTCTGGAAATGGATTCTGGCTTGAAGTAAAGGAAGAGGATGTTCAGACTCAACTTTAAATATTAACAAACAAAACATGCCATTTTCACCTTCCAAATAATGATACACTGCTGCATAGGAGGATTTCCAATATTTTGCTATTAGTTAAGGGAAGATGGAGCAGAACTTAAGCCTTGTTCTTTAATGAGCAATGTCTTTTTCTTAACTCTCATGGGAGCACAATAAAAGCGAGCCATCTTGTAACCAAAGGCAAAGAGAATTCTGGACCAAAAGTCCCTGGAAACCTGTTCTAATTGCAACAGTTTCTCCATTCATTCACAATTGTTTTGAAGCAAAAGAAAAACAAAGTACATCATAGGATTTTAAGGTTTTTTTTTTTTTTACATATTTTACATAGATAAAAGATCTGGAAATGATATCCCTGTTGCAGTTTATAAACTAAAATTATGACAATATAAGTGAACATTGGTGATGTAATAGTTTCTACTTATGTTACCAATGACTTCCTCTCACATTATGCATTTTAGAATCAACTTTAATGAGGCACAGCTAGATTAACTCATCACCAGGCTTTAAAAATTCAAACTTGCTGCATCTTGAAAGGTGACAAGCTTAGGAATAATTGTTCTGAAGACTATTCATAGAATAAAGTCCAGCAGAGATAGAATTTGTTTTAAAAATAGGAGTCTGATGTGAGTAAAGAGAGTAAGCAGGCAATGGTGTCCTCAGAAGATTGGATTCCGCCCTGTCTGGTGTGGCTCCCTGGATCGAGTGCTGCCTTGTGAACCCAAAGGTTGCCAGTTCGATTCCCAGTCTGGGCGCATGCCTGGGTTGCGGGCCAGGTCCCCAATAGGGGGCATACGAGAGGTAACCACACATGGATGTTTCTCTCCCTCCCTTCCCCTCTCTAAAAATAAGTAAATAAAATCTTAAAAGAAAAAAGATTGGATTCTGAAATTCAATTTTAACTTAAGTAGAAATTACTAGGGGGAAAAATGGTAAAGACTTGAGGGAGAAACTTCTTGCTTTTAAATTGTCATGCTTTTTTCCTGTTCTTGTTCCTGTCACTATTATTGATATAAAGAATCCATCAACATATTTTTATGGGTGATTAAGGAAGGCTGACCTTTCTTTTGCAGGTACAAATAGGTAGTTCTTCAGAGGCTGTAACTGAATGACAAGATAATTCTATCCATTTAATATTGAAGTGATGTTGATAGTATCATTCTTCTCGTGTTGGAAACAGGGCAGCATGGAGGCCCTCTCTGCCTCAGCCTGTTCTGCTCTGGGTGATGGATTTTCCCTCTGACTAATCGCTGTCACATTAACCTGCACTATTTCATCCTTCAGAGCTGTCAAGATAATGACGATAATCCAAGTGGCTCATTGTAGGTAAAGGAAATTATATGAGCAAAGTAATATCATAAAACAGTGTTTAAATATTTTAATTTCATTTGTCAGGCCTGCCCCAACACTTCATTACACATATAACCATCTCTCATCAGTGGAATTAGTGCATTATTCATTACTGTTAATTATTTTCACATAATGGCTGCCCTGATATATTTAACCTCCACATTATATCTCAGATAATGGGTCTGTAAAATTGAATTGTGTGAAGAGTGGAGTTCTAAAGCTCATTTGCAGAACATCAAAGAACAAAGAAGAGGAAAAGAATTCTAAATGGGACATTTTGCCCAGCTGGGGCCAAACATTTGTTTCTGTCTGATTTGCATACAGAAAATAGGTGGTGTAGAAGTGCCTTAATACTGTATATGCTGTCAGCTCCTATTATACAGCCAATTAGGATTTGTGAATATTGTACACATCTGAAGCAGCCGGAGAATTATAGCATGGGAAAATGGAACAGTTAAGAAAGTACTTTTTACACTGTAGAGACAAAATGGAATTTCCTTTTGGGGATCATATGTAATGGGCAGAGGGAGAGAGGGCTGCAGGGAGAAGATGAAAGGAAAAGGAGGGAGGGAGGGAGAAAGCGAGAGAGAGAGAGAGAGAGAGAGTGAGAGAGAGAGAGAGAGGAGGAAGGGATTTTCGTGCGTTTCAGATTAATTATATATTTTTATGAATAACTTTAATAATAGACACTAGGTTTTTCAAAGTGGTAAAAGCAAAGAATAGCCATAAAAATTTATTTAGAGTTTAGTCATTTATTTTTATCATGGCTACTGCAAAATTTGCCTCATATTTATGGTAACACTTTCTCAGTAACTTAAAGGTTTTCAACATTCATGTAAACAAATCATTGATTTAGAGTCACTAACAGCCTATGAATGGAGGCTAGATTTTATAACAATTGGATTTTTTGTGATTGTGCAGATCTGTTCTTTAATAGAGCATTTGACAAGAATAATGGTCTGATTAGCAATGTCTAACACATCTGTATGCAAGTATATTTTCTTTACATATTTTCAGTGTTGTTAACTGATCCCAAAGTCCAACTGAAATCAGTAGAATGAGTCAGAATCTCCTGATTATGGGGCTTAGATGTGTATGTATTTTAAAAGCTCTGCAAGTCATTCTGAGGGGCTTCCTGTGTTCAGAAGATTGGCCTTAGAGGTTAGCAGAGTGTGTGTGGCTCCTGACAGGTACACAGCCTCGCTTTGTTTGTGTTTTGAATAACTGTCTTATTTTTAAACATGCTCAGCAAGCTCTGCCTTGAGTGAGTTTATGATGGCAGCAACTATTTCTTCTTGGCTGCCTTCGCTGTTATCACAAAGCCAGGTGTAGAGAGTCACTCAGTAATTGCTTGTTAATTTCACCTTGCCTTTCTCAAATTTTCACTGTTATAATTATAGCTAAATCAGCTTCTTCAAACCTATCAATTTTCCTTCTTTTGGATTTTTTTTAGGTCAAGTTCCATGAGTGGGATTCACAATTTTTATAATTCTTGGTATATTTTGTCAAGTAGATTTCTAAGAGTTGCGCCAAGTAATACTGCCATAACAATGTATAAATATAACAGATTTATTGCAACCTTGGCAGAATGGGCTGTTAAAGTACAGTTTTTTTTTTAACCTAATAGATATGGCATCACACTGTTTTAACGTGCATCTTTTTTCTTACTGTTCAGGTTGAACACTTCTCATTTTGGTTTATATTTGCATGTGTGAGTCATCTCTTAGTTATCTTAGTCTTTTGATTATTAATCTATTTATTTGTTAGAATTTTTCCTACCAAATTGAAGATCTTTTTATATAATGAATGTATTAGACTTGTATCTGTCTTATTTACCATAAGTATTGTTTACTGTCTGCATTTTTTAGCCTTTTTATACTTGTACGAAATAAGCTGATATTTTTCTAGTGTTTTTTTTCCCCATGTGTCTTCAAGGCTTATTTTATCACAATTAGCTCATTTTAAAGATGAATTAAATCAAGTCCTGAAAATTTTAAAAATATAGTGGAGAAAACCTAACTACAGAGTTGGAAATAAAATCATGATAACCTTTTAATCTGTTGTACTATTCTTCTATTTTAGTGAATTGGGCAAGCACTCCTGAATGCTCATCATGACAATAAACCCAGTTTGTGGGAAGTAAACAGAAGAGAGGTTCATCCCTGCCACTGTCTTTCCTTTTATTATGTGCCATATGGCTGAGTTGCTCTATAGCATCAATCTATCATGCGAAATAAGGTCTGAAACTTTGCACTGGACGTTCAAATATTCCTCTTTTTCTTTGGCCTCTATCGACCCTTTTAATTCTTTATCCACTACCAAGGCCTTTTTAATTTACTTAACATATCTTGAGCTTCTATCATGTGCCTGCAAGGTATTAGAATTCAACAAAAGCAAACAATTCCTGATGTTAAGAACCTCCGAGTGAAGTCAGCTCCCTCCTTTCCTGGAATATTTTTCTAGAACTTGCCTAATTCGCTCATTCTACTTGGATATTATTAATCTTTAGATATTGCTTCAAAGCACAGCCTATTTTCTAAGGTTCCCCTTCAAATTCTACCTCTTCTAATAAGCCTTCTCTGTTCATGACACCCTTGCTGGAATGAATCACACCATTGCAAATATCCCCAATGAATGATGTTTTTTTTATCAGTATTTGATCTCTATGAGCTTTATAATCGAGTTGTTGATGTATGTCTCTGTCTCCTCCACTAGTTATGATACTCATGACAATAGCACTTGAATCTTACTGAACTTTTTATATCTCACTATACATAAGAAGGCCTGTGCCCATGGTAGAAACTGAGCAAATGTTTGTAGCTTTTGTTCCCTGTTCATTTGATTGAAAACTCAAAGTCCAAGATTACAATCAGCTTCTCCAGTATAGAATCACAATCAGCATGACTTTGCCGTTCTCAATTTTGTATATTCATAACAGGACTACTTAAGCTATGGCTTCTACATAACTCCAGTTTAGTATTCAGTGGGTGTTCAATAACTATTCTTCATTGACAAGCCAAAAAGGTGGCATTAAGTCTATGAAGAGAGCCTGCAAAAACTTCTATTATCCACTTTGTCTTTCATATATTTCTGTGTTTTGCAATTAAAATGTGTCATAAAACATTTAACTTGTTGTCACCTAATGATGCCTCATGCTTACTAAACCAATTTTTGTGGAAATCTTACGTTAGTTCCATGCAAATTGTTCATTTACATAGGCTGTGTTTTCATCATTTGCTGAATAGGTTTATATCACAAATACCAAGTGGCAAAGAGTTTTTGGCTCTTTCCATTAAGTATTAATAAAACATCCTGTAATACAGATCCCCTTCACCCGGTTCATCTGGGAGTTATTTGGAAGAGATTCATTTATTTCACTTAAAGTTTGTTACATCCTTCCATTTCTGTGGCAAATCCCAGGGCACCACCACGGCCCAGAAAGGTTGGTGTTCATTTGTTTAGAGACTTAAGAAAGATTACTTGTTGCAGTCAGTGTCAGGAGGTGCCAAAGCAGGGTCCCTCTTTCATTTTTACTTGACAGCCCCAAGAATAAAGACAATCTGATGTTTCTAATGAAAGTGACTTTTATAAATAAGTCATCTCCCATTGCTTGCTTGACAAAATAACAAGGGCAATCCTAGGGAAGATTGGGAAGCTGGGAAGGTTTGCTTTTTTGTTCTTGCCCACATTGTTTTCCGAGGCACCTTGCCTTCTTGAGAAATAACCCTTATTGTTCAACGTGCCTGATCCCTCCCTCTGTACCCTTCCACCTGAGCTCCGCCTTGGACTTTTATTCTAGAATCATCTCTCTCCCTTCTCTCCATAGCTCCTGCTGCCTTCATAGGGAGGTAAATAAGTAATGTTTCTTTATCTGTAAGCACCTAATGCGTATCTATCTCATTCATCAGTCCTCAAAGTAATCCCATGAGATGGCTAATTATTACTGCCATCATTTTACAAATGAAGTCACTGAGTTTGATGAGTTTAAAAGATTTATCCAAAGTCACACAGCAAGTGAGGTAGGTGGTAATTTTCACAGATGGCTGCAACAAGATCTCTCATCCCATGACTCTTCCCATTAGTGGTTGTGTCTATATCTCTTCCCTTTGAATCTGGATGAACTAACAGAGTGCGGCTGATGTGATGTGACTTGGTTTCTGCATCTCAAACATGTAAGGCAATGGGGTTTCTGCTTTGATCACTGAAGCACTTGTGCTTGGAGCCCTGAGCTGCCATGTGTCATGGGTGCTGATTACTTGAGGCTGCCATGTTGTGAAAAGACAAGTTACACAGAGAAGTCATGTGTAGATGCTTTGGTTGGCAACCTGAGCCTTTGAGTCATTTCATCTCCAGTACCAAACATGCGAATGAAGTTGTCTTGCACCCTCTCAACCAGCTCATCAGCCAGCTGAGACTCACTGAGTGATCTTAGTCAGTGCTCCAAAGAGCAAAAGAATCACATAGATGAGGACTTCCAAAAATCTCCGACACACAGACTCTGCAAGCAGGATAAAATGGTTACTGTTTTACGTCATAGGCTTTGGGGTGGTTTGTTATATAACAAAAATACCTGGAACAGCTATAAGTGGTGGAACCAGAATGTGAGCTGGGCATTCTGACTCCAGAGCACTCACACATAAGCCTGGCGCTATATAAGGATGAATTAACCTCCAATAATCTGTGACATACTTTCTACCAGTGTAACAGAATCAGGCTTTAACTATGAAGGCTGACGTTCTATTGGTGAAATTTATGGCACCATTGGAAGTGTTGGTGAGTTTCCTCAAATCAAATCAAGGTAGGACGTATTACCTATTTCTCATTGGAGAAACATTAGCCTTTGTCACTGAATACTGAATATAATTTATTTTATTTTCCTATTTGTTAGAAAACAGGTTTCTTGACTTTTTTTATTGAGGTGTAACATACCTATAGGACAATATACATATTATAAGTGTATGTAGTATATGTTTCTTTTTTCAAAAAAAGATTTTATTTTACTTATTTTAAGAGAGGGGAAAGGAAGGAGAAAGAGAGGGAGAGAAACACCACTGTGGGGTTGCATCTCACGTGCCCCCTACCAGGAACCTGGCCCTCAACCCAGGCATGTTCCCTATACTGGGAATCGAACTGGTAACCTTTTGGTTCGCAGGCTGGGAGTCAATCCACTGAGCCACACCAGCCAGGGTTATAAGCATATGTTTCAATGAATTGTCATAAAGTAAACTCCCCCATGTACTTTCCTCCCAGGGCAAGAAATAGAACCCTGCCGGCCTCCAGAATCTCCCCTTCAACTCCCTCATAGTTCCCTTTCTTTTCCTCTTCCTTACAGGTAACTATTACTCTGACTTTTAATGTAACAGTTTCATTTTGGCTGCTTTTTAACTTTATATAAATGGAATCACACAAAAGGTATTGTTTTGAGTCGCTTCCTTAACGCCACATGATATTTGTGAAATTGACCCGTGTTGATAAAGGCAGTTGTAGTTCATTTATTTTGAGTATATATGTTAGTAGTATTCCATGAAATGAATGCATCACAATATAGTCTTTGTTTATCCAGTCTATTAATGACAGATACTTAGGTCAGAAAAAGACAGTTTTTTAAAGTTCTTTTTCTATTAGATTTTATTTATTTATTTATTTAATTTATTTTTTCAAATACATTTGCCTTTGCCTACCCCCCACCACTTTCCTTTGCCCCCTCCCTCCCTCCCTCCCTTCCTCCCTTCCTCAGCTCTTCCCCTTTGGTTTTGTCCATGAGTCCTTGCTATATGTTCCTTGACTTTCCCCTTTCCTTCCTTTTCCCTGCCCCTCCTCCCTCCTTCCCTCTTGTCTCTGTTGGTTTCTTTTCCTTTCAGTGTTGCTGGTCTTATTTTCCTTGCATCTTTGTATTGTTGGTTAGGTTCCACTTATAGATGGGATCATATGGTATTTGTCTTTCGCCCCCTGGCTTATTTCGCTTAGCATAATGCTCTCCAGTTCCATCCATGCTGTCACGAAGTTTAGTAGTTCTTTTTTTCTTTCTGCTGGGTAGTATTCCATTGTGTATATGTTCCATAATTTTTTGATCCAGTCATCTATTGATGGGCATTTAGGTTGCTTCCAACACTTGGCTATTGTAAATTGTGCTGCTATGAACACTGGGGTGCATAGGTTCTTTTGTATTGGCGTTTTGGGATTCTTAGGGTAGAGTCCCAGCAGGGGAATCACTGGATCAAAAGGCAGTTCCATTTTCAGCTTTTTGAGGAAATTCCACACTGCTTTCCACAGTGGCTGCACCAGGCTGCATTCCCACCAACAGTGGACTAGGGTTCCCTTTTCTCCACAGCCTCGCCAGCACCTGTTGTTTGTTGATCTGTTTATGATGGCCATTCTGACTGGTGTGAGGTGGTACCTCATGGTGGTTTTGATCTGCATTTCTCTGATGGCTAGTGATGCTGAGCATCCTTTCAAATATCTCTGGGCCCTCTGTATCTCCTCTTTGGAAAAGTGTCTGCCCAGGTCCTTTGCCCATTTTTTGATTGGATTGTTTGTTGTCTTGGAGTGGAGTTGAGTGAGTTCTTTATATATCTTGGAGATCAAACCTCTATCTGATGTATCATTAGCGAATATATTTTCCCATACGGTTGGCTCCGTTTTCATTTTGCTGATGTTTTCTTTTGCTGTGCAGAAGCTTCTTATTTTGATGAGGTCCCGCTTGTTTATTCTTTCCTTTATGTCCCTTGCTTTAGGAGACATATCAGTGAAAAAATGGCTGCGTGGGATATCTGAGAGTTTCCTGCCAATGTTCTCCTCGAGGACTTTGATGGTGTTGAGACTTATATTTAAGTCTTTTCTCCATCTTGAGTTTATATTTGTGTATGGTGTCAGCTGATGATCCAATTTCAATTTTTGGCATGTAGCCGTCCAGCTCTCCCAACACCATTTGTTGAAGAGGCTATTATTGCTCCATTTTATGCTTCTGCCCCCTTTGTCAAATATTAGATGCCCATATAGACCTGGGCTTATTTCTGGGCTTTCTATTCTTTTCCACTGGTCTATGGATCTGTTCTTGTGCCAGCACCAGATTGTTTTGAGTATAGTGGCTTTATAGTATTGTTTGATGTCCAGTATTGTGATCTCTCCTACTTTGTTTTTCTTTCTCAAAATTTCTGTAGCTATTCGGGGTCATTTATGGTTCCATATAAATTTTTGAAATGTCTGTTCTATTTCTGTGAAATACGTCATTGGTATCTTAATAGGGATTGTGTTGAATCTATAAATTGCTTTGGGTAGTATGGACATTTTGATGATATTAATTCTTCCAATCCATGAGCATGGTATATGCTTTGGAGAAACAACAACAAATAAATCCCAGAGCAAGTAGAAGGAAGGAAATAGTCAAGATCAGAGCAGAACTGAATGACATAGAGATGAAAAGAACAATTCAAAGGATCAACCAATCCAGAAGCTGGTTCTTTGAAAAGATAAATAAAATTGACAAGCCTTTAAACAAACTCATCAAGAAAAAAAGGGAGAGGACCCAAATTAATAATATCATTAATGAAAGAGGAGAAATAACAACTGATATCACAGAGATACAAAGGATTGTCAGAAACTACTATGAACAATTATATGCCAAGAAATTTGAAAACCTTGATGAAATGGATAAATTTTTAGAAAAGTATAATCTTCCAACACTGAAGGAGGAAGAAACAGAAAGCTTGAACAGACCGATAACAGCTGGGGAAATTGAAGCAGTAATCAAGAAACTCCTGGCACACAAAACCCCAGGGCCAGATGGTTTCATGGGAGAATTTTACAAAACATTTAAGGAAGAGCTAACCCCTGTCCTTCTCAGACTATTCCAAAAAATCCAAGAGGAAGGAAGACTCCCAGACTCTTTCTATGAGGTCAGCATCACCCTAATCCCAAAACCAGATAAAGACCCTACAAGGAAAGAAAACTACAGGCCAATTTCACTGATGAACATAGATGCTAAAATCTTCAACAAAATACTGGCAAAGTGCATCCAGCAATACATTAAAAAGATTATCCACCACGATCAAGTGGGATTCATCCCAGGGATGCAGGGATGGTTCAATATACGCAAGTCAATAAACGTAATATATCACATAAACAAAAGAAAAGACAAAAACCACATGATCATCTTGATAGATGCAGAAAAAGCATTCGATAAGATACAACACCCATTTATGATCAAAACACTCAGCAAAATGGGAATAAATGGGGCATTCCTCAACTTAATAAAGGCCATGTATGAAAAACCTACAGCCAACATCATACTCAACGGGCAAAAACTAAAAGCTTTCCCACTAAGATCGGGAACATGACAAGGATGTCTGCTCTCACCGCTTCTTTTCAACATCGTATTGGAAGTCCTAGCCACAGCGGTCAGACAAGAGAAAGAGATAAAAGGCATCCAAATAGGAAAGGAGGAAGTAAAGCTATCATTGTTTGCAGATGACATGATAGTGTACATAGAAAACCCTGTAGACTCTACCAAAAAACTCCTCAACCTAATAAGTGAATTTGGCAAAACAGCAGAATACAAAATCAACATTCAGAAATCAAAGGCATTTTTGTACACCAGCAATGAAATAGAAGAAGAAGAAATCAGAAAAAAAAATACCATTCGATATAGCAAGAAGAAAAATAAAGTACCTAGGAATAAATTTAACCAAAGAGGTAAAAGACCTGTACGCAGAAAGCTATACAATATTAAAGAAAGAAATTAAGGAAGACACAAATAAATGGAAGCATTTTTTTAAAATTGGTATATTGACATATTAGCTTAGGTATGCAACATAATGATTCAATATGTGTATATGCAGTGAAATGATCATAATAAGTCAAATCACACATAGTAACAAATTTATTTTCTTATGATGAGAGCTTTTAAGATTTCTCTTAGCAACTTAAAAATATACACTACAGTATTATTAACCATAGTTCTTTCTTGTCAAGTTACAAATACAGAAGTATAACATGTGGAGAAAACCGCCAAAGGAAGTATAATTTCTATCCATTTATCTCCCGCAGGCAAGGGAGAAGAAAGTTCCATGAGCAGAGGGGACATCTTCATCCCTGAGAGGTTCTGTCACAACATGGGTGACCTTAGACTGGAGAGCGTTTGAGGTCTGGCCTGACAGGGGAAGGGGATGGGGAGGGTAGAGAGTGAGAGGAACGGGGGCAGGCCTCCATGAGGACAATTGGGTTCAAGTCCTGCATCCAAAGGTGGACTTGCAGCCAATGTGGAGGTAGGAGGGAATTCGGTGGGACAGATGGGGATAGTCTTCAGCAAAGTCGTCAGGATGGTGGTGCGGCGGTCAGGCAGTGCTGTGGTTCTGCATGATGAGCAGTTCAGTAGAAAGCCCGTAACAGAAAGTGAACGCCTGGGGCAGCGACAAGGAGCTCCAAAACCACGGTCGCGGGACCTGGGAGAGCCAGAAAGGACCCCAGAGCCCCTGTCAAAGCGGCTGGCTGCAGGCTCCGTGCCGCTCTCCGGAGGTCTTCTGGAACTAGGAGTGGGCTATAAAGCAACATGGCAGGAGGTAAGGAATAATGGGACTTGGAGACCCGGAGCGGATGCCCAGACTTCCCTCCCAGCTCTGCCAGCATGCGTTCTGATTGGTTGGTGCTCAGGCTATGCAACCTGTTAATGGTCTGATGATCAGTTCTTGATTTCTAGCAGGAAAAAGATGTAGATGCAATTATAAAAAATGTTATTGTTGAGATCTCAAATTGGAGAAAATTCAAAATAGATTCTTGCTTCTTTTTTTTTTTTTTTTCTCCATTCAACTTTTACCTTTGGTGTGAATTGGCTAGGAGAGAGAATTGGCCGAGAAAAAGAAAACCTTCCTGGGAGTCAGGATACCTGGGTCTGGTTTTATTTCTGCTGCCATACTTTTAACTTATGTGGGAGAATTTTCAGATAAACAAAGAGAAAATCTGAGTTTTCTTGGCTCTTGCTCAGGAGTCATCGGGATGTGCACGTTTGATTGAACTGCTGGTGCTGGGCCAGTCCTTCAGTCTTGAGGCCTGTGGAGAACAAGGGGCCCTATCGCCTGGAAATTGCAATTGATCATTTCAACTACCAGTGTCTTCACAAACATCAGAATTCACATTAGCCAAAACAATGCAGATTTACAGATATCTCAGAGGAGATTTGATTCCATTAAGAGTTATTAAGGCATCACAGTTCAATAGGATGAGCAAAGAGCTGGAATAGCAGGACGATGGGTTAATCATCTCAGTCCCATTAACTCACCAGGGCAGACTCTGTGGTCTAACCTCTCTAAACCCTTCAAATACAGAAGAAAAAAAATGTTGATTTTCCTCACAATGATAGTCTATACAATATAAATATATTCGATGTTTTGTCTAAAAGAAATGTAATGCAATACACACCTCAAATTGGATGCTAAATTTTCATGAGGAATACTTGATCTGTATGTAGATTTTCACAAATTATGTTGAAAAAGTTCATCCAAGCTCTATTAAAAATATTTTAAAGGTTTTTAATCATTGGAATATATGATTTGAATTTTATGCAAAAATAAGTAAAGCAAAGAAAGTGAGTTCTTCAGTCATATCACCCACTTTTCAAGTGCTCAAGAGCCATGTGCAGCTGGTGCTTGCTGTGCTGGACAGCGCAGGCCTGGGGCACTGGGATAAATACTCATACGCGCAGCACAGAAGTTCGCAGAAATAAACTTCAGCCATGCAAACATATAGGGAATGGGCTATTGTTTTTCATTATTTTCTCCTGTATAGCTTAGTGTTTATATCTTAAGCACCAAAATTTCTTCTACTACAAGGTAAACAGGACGCATTTTTCAGACTTCTTAAAGGAAGAACATGAAACCTAATTAAAACTTTTCTTGTTGAGCCAAGGCCATAATCATAAACCTTAATTATGATGTTATGTTTTAATACAGCGCGGCCTTCAGGGCTCCTCAGTCCAGGCGCCGGTAAACTAAGCCCAGGGGCTGAGTGTGGCCCTCGAGCTGCTCTTCAGACAGAGCCTCATTAGAACATAGTCATCCCCATTTATTCGTGTATAGTCTGTGCCTGCTTTTGTGCTAGAGATGAATAGTTGTGGTAGATACTATACAACTGCAATATGTAAAATATTTCCTATCTGGCTTTTATAAAGTTTTTTGATCCATGGAATATACTATACTAAACGACCCAAACTGGAGAGTGTTTAGGTTTTAAGCCTGCTTTTCATCAGTCCCCTTATTCCCATATTAATAAGACATTATCTTTATTGCCATCAGGGTTCCTACAGTGCATATAACAACTTACTTGTGGATCTAAACCACTATGGATTTAGCAAACAAATAACAAAATGTGTTAGATGTTGTTTATACCAGAAGCAAATTGACCACCATATCTTCAGCGTTGGGTTTTGCGATACCTACTTGGCTGTGTTGTAACTTCTATCTTTGTCTCCGAACTCTGAGACACTTGGCCTTGGCTCAGCACTCCAACCTCCGATATCCACTGGCTGTCACCTCGAAGGCTGTGTCCTAATAGAACCGAATCTTTTACAGTGTGTGCACACATCTTGCATATTTATGACCTCCTTTGTCAATCATGATTTCCCTTCCTAGAACTCATTACTCCTGCTTCTTGACCATGTTAACTGTCGTCTCTAGAAGATCTTGTTTGACCTCTCACCAGCCCCTGCTCCAAGTTCCCATTGGCCCTGGGACCATGTACTGCCTGCCTCCTTAGAACTTCCTGAAAACATGTGATTATCTCAATTACAATATTTTTCACACTATTTTGCAATTATCTGTATACATTTCTACCTACAAAAGAAAGTGTGAGTTTCTACAGGGCAGGCCTTACCTACCATGCTTCCTGACACATAACAGGAATTAATATATATTTATTGAACAGCTGAGTAACTTCAAATAAAAGTATATCCTTTTCTCTAAATAAATCATAAATTCTAGAATAATCATTAAGTAATGAGACCCTGAACTTAAGCATTTTTTTAAAGATAGTCTACAACTGAAAAATCTGCTTAATGTAATTATAAAACATCAGACTAAACATTATCGATAGCATATTACTGCAAAGCTACCATACTTTCTTCTCCACTAAAGCAGGTCAAATATTAATGTCACAAAAAGAGGTGTAGAAAGGGAATCTTTTATTCCTTTGGTGTGTAACATGTATGTAGAAATTTAATCAGCCTGTGAGAATAAAGTATGGGAATATTTAGGCAAGTTCACATTTCCATTAATAGTGAAATTATAATGATCTGGGGGCTCCACTTCCCAATACAGACACTTAAAAAACATTTCCACATTTCCCCACATCTCACAGCCTCCTGTGAAGACAGTTCCCCTTCAGCCTTGAACCCACAGGCACAGATTTCCTGGCATCCACTGATCCTCTTGCGTGACCTCCTTGCCACTTCCTCCCCACCCCCAGCCCCTCGCATCTTACCTCTGTCCCTCCCGGACTCCCAGGACAGACACAGAGGAGACTCATCCCGTACTGAGACAGTGAGCACTTCTCTGAAGGAAACCTAACTTGCAGAGCTCTTATGGTATCTATACCTAAAGACAACTTTCTATTACCACCCAGAGGAGTTCAGCTCTTTGAAGCTACAAGTCTCAAATATTCCCATTCCAGAAGAGCATCTTTGCTTTTCGTTTGAATACTGAAAGGATTATTTGGATGATTTCCCCAGAACTCAGGAAATAGTCTGCCCCCCAAAGGGTATTCAAAATATATTAAACGTTTCCTTTAAATGAGTTTTCCCAGCTCCCTTATTCAAGATTTTAAACATCTTTAGGGCTCAGATTTAGCAGAGACACCCCAATTCCATATGGGGAAGCGTGAAACATTGTGTAACATGTATATTCCCAGGAGTCTTTCTTCTACTGTACCATGCATATTTCCTAGACTACTACCAGGAAACGTTAATGGAAGAATAAAAACTAATCCCTTGGTAATTTTGTCAAAAATTCACATTGAATTAAACTTTTAATAAACCCATTTATTTCTTGGCATGGAGAAGAAATTCCACCCACGTGGGAAAATGAAACTTCAAGGTACTGGGAAAACATGTATTGCAATAACAAAGGGAGTTCAAGAAGTTATAAGACAGGTTCATTTCCGTGACCACAGCCCCGGGTGTCTTCTGCCCAGAGAGGCAGCTTCTAAGAGTTTTCTCTCCAAACAGGTAGCCGTCTCCTCCCTAAACCTTTACATATGGTTGAGGATCAAAGTCGGTGCTCTGAGGAGGCTTGTGATCTGAATACCACCATTTTCGGGTAATAAATGATTCCTTATTTAGATCAAAAATATAATAGAACAAAAAGGTTAGAACTGCTGAGCTCTATAATCTCACACAAAGGAAAACCTCGTACTTCAATCTGTTGCTCACCAGTCTTTCAGATGAAGCTTGTAAAGACTTTGTTTGCAAAAAGCTGTTGAGAGGTGATAAGGTCATCCCTACCTACGAAGCTCCTTAGGGCTTTCAAAGTACTTAACCATTCCCTGAAAGTGCTCTTTCCCTGCGAGTGTTCAAAGCCTCTCCAGAAGACACTTCAATATTTCTTCTTCCACAGTCAAACTAGGCTCATTGTTTAGAAGAAGTGGGTTAGATGAGTTCCTTTGAACTACATTTTGAATAGCCTATGAAGTCAAGTGGCCTTAAACAGACATGTATAAACAATTTATAGTGAAAGAAGGATTAAAATGTTAGCTCTCATGATGGGGGGAGATGTGGTTGATGTGGAGGTGTATTATGTCAGTGAACAAACATCTTCATGAGAGAGCTAGATTTCAAGGCCTTTATGCTGTGTTTTCGACACACAGCCTGACTCCTGGCCATAGGCCAACCCTGCCTTTTTCAAGTGTTGCTATTCAATTTGCTGTAGCTCTTACACTGTAAGAGCTACATGAACAGAGTAGAGATTTAAAGTGATATCAGGACTAGTTAGGCCAAAAGATCCACTGCTATCAAATAATCAGTAAACATTTATTGAGTGCTAACTATGTGCAAAGTAATAGTATGCTTCGTGGCCTTGTTTCTGTAAATTGAAGTTGATTCTGTATTTTCCAAGGCTTGGTAAAAGAAAAATGTGTCTCAAATTTCTATCATTAGAGGCAAACTGGGCCAATTTCTTCTCAAGCCAGCTTTCACAGGGCTGAATCAGACCAGCAGACAGTGTTTATACCCCCAGCTGTAAGGGTACAAATAATGCCCTTTCAGTGAAATGATATAATTCAGAAAATCTTGCCCTCTCCTATGCTGCTTAAATTAGTGTTGATACACACAATTTAAAGCTCTAGGTATTAGAAGTTAAAGGAAAATATCAAACTGACACGAGCAAATTTTAAGTGAATCTGTCATTTTAGCCATTGCTGATAAAAAGCTCTTTTATCTTTCCAAGAAGCCTAAATACAGTTTTATAAATACTTATCTATTTTCAACTTTTCCCATCCTTCTGAGCAGATCTTACTGCACGTGTATAAATTACGAATGACGTGCATGTGCACACAAAGGCATGCACACGCATACTCATGCACTCTCATGTACTTGTTCTCACACTTGCCATGGAGACAGGAGGGGGCAGGGAAGATTAGGGGCTAGTTGTAAACTTACCAAGCAATCACTTGTTCAGACCGTCATTTTGTTGATGAGAAATCTAAAGTCTGAACTGCGCAGGATCAGTTAGTTATCTAGGGGCAGAACTAAAGCCAGACCCAGGTATCCTGACTCCCAGTTAAGTCTTCTTTTTCTCTGCCACGTCTCATTCAAACCCATGTTACACCAAACGCAAAAATCAAAGGCAAGCAAAAGCAAGAGTCTATTTCAACTATCTCCAGTTTACGATCAACACTTCCAATGGTGCCAGAAATTTCACTACTAGAAACTCAGCTCTTGTGGTTAAGGCAGGATTCTGTTATATGCAAATACCAGTAGAAAGTGTGGCTCAGATTATTGGGAGTTAGTTCCTCCTTAGATAGTGTCAGGCTTATGTGCGAGGGCTCTGGAGTCAGAATGCCCAGATCACGTTCTGGTTCTACCATTTACTCGCTTTTCCAGCAGTTCCAACACATGTCCTGATGACCCTTGGAGAAACAGCCAAGAAGACCTGGGTTTGTTCTTGCAAATTTTTTATATAAGCAAAATTTATCGCAGCAAGACCTATTTTTGTGGTTGTTGTAGATGAAGGAGAAAAACCCCACAATTTTATCCTACCTTTCTCTTCTTCCTGCTAGTGACATTTAGTCTCAACTATAGTGATTCAGTATTTCTGTGCTACAGTCAATAATCTGTCCATTTTTCCCGGGTCATGTTGCAAGTGTGACAAGCAGAAACATGGTTAAGTATATCTCAATTTTATAAGGAGACAAATTTCACCATAATCTAAATAATAATGACAACAATAACTATAAATTAAGTGCCACAAAATCCCACAGAGAATACCACCACAGCACAAACTTTCCATGTGATAAAATCCCTTCATATATTTCTACTTAAGTATTTGTTCACTCTTTAATTTAATATTGTATCAGGGCATACACAGAAGAACATACTGAAATATGCATGAGTTTGTAGCACAATCTTAAACCACACCCCTCAAACTGTCAGAAGCAAGTGTGTGAGTTACTGCTTGGAAATCTTCCAAACTTCCTTCTTCATATGAAACTTTTTCATGGGTAAGGGTAGATGTATAGTGGTTAAACCTAAGTCTGAAAGCAGCTTTTATAACTTTTTACTTCTCCATTTTATCTTTCCCACATGTGAGGGACTACAGGAATGTTGGGAGCAAAGAACGGCAGACATACCCCGTCTCCGCACCCTCCCCCCCATGTGTGACTGAAGGAATGTGCACTGTGGGGTTGAGACTTGGGTTGAGGAGAAGTTTGGCTTTGGATTAATTAGATGAGAGAAAATAAAGAGAAAATATGACTGAGAATCATATTAGCCAAGATTCAGTTAAAACGTACTACCATAAAAAGGCATTTATTTTGAAGTAGTTTTTGCTGACTTAAAAAAATAATAAATGCTCACCTTACATTTATTTTTAAAGCATATATTGAGAAGTATGAAGAAGAAAATAAAAATAGCCACTATTGACAGTCTGGGGTATTTTTAAAAACCTTTTTTCTTCACTTTTTGAAAGTTAATAATTTTATCCTCACACAGGATATGTTTATTGATCTTAGAGAGGAAGTGAGAGAGAGAGAGAAGTCAATGTGAGAAGAAACATCGATCAGTTGCCTCCACACATGCCCCTCCTGGGCACCAAATTCACAGCCTTCGGTGCATGGATGACACTCCACACAGCGGAGCCACCTGGCAGGGCTTCTTCACTTTTATATAAGAAACGTATGTGTGTGTCTTTTACTGAAATACAGTCAGGGGCTACATACAGTTTTATATCCTGCTTTTTCTTTTACTACCCATGCCATCGGCATTTTCCCTGTATTATTAAACATTTCTTCAACATATCATTTTTATTTGTTATGTTTTATTCTATTCTATGGAATTCTATAGTTCAACCCTTTTCTATACATGTAAGTTGTCCAATAAAGGGAGTCTTCCATTTGGAATACCTCAATGCGTTAATAGTATCTGATTAACAAAGGTACTGCACTCAAACATTGGCTCTGCATCAGGGCTCACGGGGTCCCTCTTGACCCACTGAGAAGGGGAATCGGTGGCAGAGGTGCAGGTGGAGCCACCAGCTGGGGATAAAAATAACTAAGCCTCCACAATGGCGACCCAAATCTTAATGCTCTCTGATGGGATGTATAAGCTGTATCTGCCCCAGCTCAAACTTCAAAGTCTTTCTTCAGAGCGCCCTTGCTTATTTATCCACCAATTCACTTCCTTTCTGAGCCATGATAGAGCATCCCCTACACCCACATCCTCAGTTTCCTGGTTACTTTCTTACCTCATTCAAACAAGCATCCCACACCCTACTAGATGGTTCCCAAATTCCCAAAATAGTTGAGAATTTTCTAAAATATTCCTTGTTACTACCAAAAACCAGTTTCCTTTTGATACTCATAATGTAAGCGGTTGCTATATTTATATATTACTCTAACATGTCTTCATTTGTGTCCATTTTAATGTTCTGCATTTGATGTATCAGCGAAGACAGGGCCTACGCACTATATAATGGGCAGATTTGTGCTAGATTAAAAGACTGGTCTATATTGGTGTGTGCGTGTGCCCATGTGTGTGCATGCCAAAGGCTCCTTTTTTAACCCCTTTCCTCAATTTTTCCCAAACATCCTTTACAGTTCTTTGGGCTCTAACGTGTTCTGTGAAGTTCTCTCTGTGTTGGAACTAAGCAGGGGTGAGGCTGAGGCTAAGGGTAGGCATTGACCTTGGAGCCCAGTTTGGACTGTAAAGGAAACGCCTCTCTTGATTCAGCAGACATTGTAGGATGCAGATGCTCTGCAAATGAGCATTTGCCCGCTCAGTCTGTGTGACCAAACTACTTTGGACCGATGTTGGTTGAAGTTGTTGAATAAATTTACTGGAGTTTCTCAATGGACATGTTATATTATATGCTATGCCTGGGCTGCTAGCAAGAAGAGGTTTGGGGATAGGCTCTTAAGATACAGTCATTGTCCTCAAGGAGTTTACTAGATATATTCATATGAGATTTTTTTGGAAGAAAAATATGTGCATCATTTATGAATGAAAAATCCTTAACATATGGAGAATTCCTGTATATTAAATATTAAAAAATGGGCAGAAACTATGAAAGGCATTTCCTACAAGCAGAAAAGCAAATGACAGTGAAGAGGCTTAACTTGATTAGAAGTTAGAGAAATGCAAAGCAAAACTGTGAAATAATATATATATATATTTTTTTTTTTTCTCTAACCCTGATCCCAATCTTATTGTCTTGGTAAATATTAACATAGGTCAATAATTTCCAATGCTGTCAAGAGTGTGAGGAAACAAACATTCAAATATATTAATGGTGGAAGAATGACTTACTAAGATATTTTGGAAAAGTAAACCAGAGGTATCTTTAATGATTAAATTTTGCAGAAAACCATTATCTCTGTAATTCTACTCTGGGAATCTACAGAGACATAAAATCAAAAGTATAAAATGATATAGACAAATTTACTTATTGTATATTGGTTATCATGTTGGAATAAATGGCAGCAAAGGAAATGACTGAATAAATTGTGGTACAACCACACAATGGAATTTTATCCAGCTAATAGAGAAAATGCATTGGATTTGTGTATATGGCTGTATTAAATAAAAGTCACAGAAAAAAGTGTATAATAAATAGAAAAATATCCTCATGCGTTTTAGACTATATTTTTATATGTTTTGTAGGAACATCAGAACATGTGTAGAGGCAATGTGTTGGAGGAGGAATGGATGGCACTTGCTGTCAATCCTTGCTGCAGGGTGAAAAATGATTTGATATTGACTCAGCCAAAGAGCAATTGCAGAAACTTCTAATAGGCATAAAGCTGTGGTAGACCTTGGGGAAATAGAGACACGAGATGTAGTTACTGATGTCAAATAGAATTTAAATCTAGTTAGGAAGGAAATGAACACATATCAGACAACATGAACAGGACAGAAATTATATAATTACATGCTAGATTATTTGGTATAGGTACTAGGTACAATGGAAATGGGAAAGAGAGGTTGAGCCACAAGAACGGAGGTAGGGCAGAGGTGGACAAAGCTAATGGTGAAAAAGGGCTTGGATTATGTCTAGAAAGTCTACTGCTTGCATTCTCTCTCTCTCTCACTCTCTCTCCCCCTCTCCTGCCTCCCTTTATATTAGGCTTCACCACTACACATATGACCTGATTATTTGGCTTTGACCCCAACTTTGTTAATACTAGCTTAGTATTTTGGACCCTGAGTAACTTGGACTTCAGTTAATTCTCAAGAGTATCTTTGACTCTTCATCCTTAGTCCCTCAGAATACAGATGAAATGAATTTGAGTTAATTACCCAGGCTCGGTCAGTCTCCATCTCTCCTGACATGGGCAAACATGACAAGAACCGTAACATTTCGTTGTCATGGCTCATCTGCAGTTTGGAAATCCAGGTCAGGACCCCATAGGGCTTGTTTCATTTCTGCCTTCTAGGCTGTTGAAATGAGTGAGGTGAACCATGCTGGTCAAATTTTGCCATTCTACTTGCAGTTCATTATGATTACATAGACCCAGCCTCAATTAAGTAATTTCTCTACAGTGGGAGGGGGTCATTTTGTGAGTGGATTTGAGTGTCTGCATAGATCAGCATTATTGTTAATCACAACTGCACTTATATGTATTTATATGCACACTCACAAGTGCAAAGATGCAGTTTCAAACTTAATTAAAAATAGAAAGCAACCTAAAGTGTGCTAGTATTTCCCCTGACTTCAGCATGATCTACCACTTTGACAAAATTTCATAAATCTCCCGCAATAGAAAATCTACCACACAGAACCATTTTATGCAGCAATATAAGTACTTAAAATATTCAACAACTTTCATCATGTTTTGCCTCTTGGTACACGGGATTTTTATGCATTTAATAGTTACATGTGTTATATATTTTAAACAGTATTTTTTTACTAATGGCCCCCCACAGTACATTTTTCTGAAACTCTAACATCTGTGTTTTGTTCTTACAGCTCATGATGATAATCTTAAATCGAGCACATCCAACCACGGAGGACAGATTTGTTGGCTATTTTTTTTAAGGTGGCTGGATCCAGTGATATAGGCGTCAAAAGTTATCCAGTCCTGGTGACGGAAGTGCCTTCCCCCTCACTTTCTGAAGAGCAATTCGGAATCTGGCATCTGGGCAGCGCCTGCTGTTGCCAGGCCTGTGGCAGGTACACAGAAAATCAGAGGAGAAGCACCGTGGGGAATGTTCGTTTGTTATTTATTTATAAACTTGCTGTGCCACATCATGTAAAATTAACACCTTTAATGGGCTCCTGCCTCAGTTGCTTGAAGGACGGGCTTTCACCAGCCAAAGCTACCCACCAGCTTCCAGGCAGTGTTGGTGTGTGTTTGCTTTGGGCTGCTCGCCGTATGGAGTCTACCTGCTGCAGTCATCTTTGTGCTAAGCTGGTCAGCAAAGGCCTGTCCCATTAGAGAGAATGTTCAGGAAGCAAAGTCTTCAGGGCTTTGTGGCTGCAGAGACGAGTGATTACTTTGGAGCATAAATTGCTTTCTGTAGTTAATGAAGAGATTTACTTGCACATTCATTTATTATAAATTGGGGGGGGGGAGTTTCTCCCATGTGCCAGCATCCAGAGGGTCCCTTTCCTGTAAGAGTTCATAAATAATCAATTTTTACAATGAAAAGGTTTTGTAAACATTATCTGCCCCTGTCACAAAAAGTTCCCCACGCTTTTAAGGGAGGACCAGTATAATTTATAGACAGATTTGGAACTGAAAGGGCTTTCTGTGTAGACAGTAGATGTACGTGTTTGGGAATTTGGGAGAAAGATCTCACCTTCCACGCACCTGCCTCACTGCTCCTGCTTCAATGTCTAAAATTTTTGTCTAATTTTTTAGCATTGTTCCAACACAATTGATGTGTGGGAGGAAGGAACAGGTTAAGCCATTCAACAAACATCTGTCGGCTTACTATGTGCTGAGTATTGCACTTGGTAGATATCCAGGCTCCCGATGAGTTCATGGTCTAATGGAAGAGGGAAACAAGTGATGGATAATTAAAAGCTAACAAAGTATTGTAGTGAGGTGAGTGCTGAATCCTACAGAAATGCCGATGAAGGAGGGATTAATAGTATCTGAAGCAATCAGAAAAGGTTTCGTAGAGCAAGTGACATTTGAGCTTGAGAATGAATATGCATTTATCAAGATAAGAAGAGAAATTATTCCAGACAATTTTTGAGGGAGCAACCTGGGCACAAGCATAATAGCGACTTGTATTTGAAGGCCTGCCAGATGCCATTTACTGTGAAAAGTGCCCAGCACTATGTGCTTTTTAGACAGGCCATTTAGCCCAGTTTTTACAAGGAAGACATATTATCATTGGTGTTTTGTTTTGCTTTGTGAGAAAACAGAGGATGCCCTGGGAGGTTAAGTGACTTGCCCGATCGTGGGGTACAAACAGGTCTGTTTACTACTAAGCCCCTGCCCTTGCTCTGACCCAGCAGTGTTCATGGCTGTCCTTTTGCACAGCCATAGGAGCGTGACGTGTTGAGGGAAGGGGGAGATTTAACAAGCCTGGGAGGTGAGAGGCAAGGGGCTCAAGAAAGCCAGGTTGTGGCCAGACTGTGATAAGCAGTGAATGCTGTGTAACAAGTTTGAAATTTATTTTATATCCTGAAGGTAACAGAAAGCCAGTCACTGTGCCATTGTGCCAGTGTGTGTGTGTGTGTGTGTGTGTGTGTGTGTGTGTGTGTGTGTGTTGGCCACGTGGCAGATGAACTGAACCACAGAGCAGGGTCGTGATTATGAGGGGCGGTGAGTGGAGGGGCGGGGAGGACAGTCCTTCTGTGAGATATTACCTAGGCCTAAACATAGGACTCTCATTAATAACAGGATAGAAAAGTTGTTCAGGTTGGTGTGTAAGAGGATTTAGAGGTTGCAGGTGCAGAGACCTGCAACTTACTAGCTGTGGGGCCTAAGGCAAATTATTTAACCTCCCTTTCCAGTCATAGTGAAAGCTTCAGTCTTACTCATATATAAAAAAAGATACTAGTTTCTTCCTTATCAGATTGTTATGGAGATTAAATAGGATAATAATCCAAATCACACATTTGTCCAGTGCTGGGCTCATTGCAAATTCCTGATTATTGATGGCTTTTACTCTAGGAACACCCTCTGAGGAGAGTTACTTTATCAGACAATTTCATGAGTCATCCACGGGGAACCTTCATAAATGGGGCTTTGAGCATCCCTCGGTGTGCGCGGTGGGGTGGCAGGTAGAATGGAGGGTAGAGGAGAGCGAGAAAAGTCGAGGGCGTTTTCCCCGAGTGAGAGGTGGGCCTGGAAGCTGGAGAATGATGCCCCGACTGGGGTGGGAAAGAGGAAGCCAGAGGAAGGCTGAAGGCACGCAGGCCTTGTCACGGTGGCACTTGAGGTGAGCTTTGTGCACAGATGAATATTGACATTTTAATGGGGTTATGGTTATTGTAATGGCAGTAATGAAATCTGCCTTTCCCCCGCTTCATTGGTACGGAGCAGGTCTACTGAAAGATAAATAGTAAATAAGTAACAGTGCAGTGATATGGACATATAGTAAAAACTGTGAATATGGTTTGAAGCTGGAGACATGTGCACGATCGAATGTGGCCTTTTCCAGCTCAGAGACCTACTCATTGTACCAAACTACATGCTCTGCCGGTGCTTTGGGAGAACTTTTACTGAGTTTTAGCATCAACCCTAGTGTGGTACTGTCATCTTAGAAATTGTTTCTTCTTCTTTGCTCTGAAATAGGGCATTTCCACTAATATGGATTCTAAACTCTTGAAGTGCTTACTATGTATTTGCTGAATTTACATTAAATGGGTGAAGGAGATATGTGATATTCTGTATATTATTCAGCGGGATCAAAAGAAATAAGTAGGAGCCCAGGCTTAGAGTCACACAGACCAGGGTTCAGGTTCCTATTCTACCTATTAGTAGTCACTTCATCTTGGACAATTCATTTAACCACTCTGAGACTGAGATTCCTCATCTGTAAAGTAGCGGTCTGATAATAATAATACTCAAGTCATAGGACTGGTATGAACACATAATATAAATGATGCAAAATGCTAGGCATAGGGCTTATTCAGAAATATTTAATAAATACTTTATTTAATCCTCACCTGAGGGCATTTTTTTTGTTTCTTTCTTGAGGGGGGGTGGGGGGTGAGAGAGAGGGAGAGAGAGAGAGACAGAAACATCAGTGTGACACAGAAGCATCGATTGGTTGCCTCTTGTATACAGTGCCCCGACTGGGGACTGAAACTATAACCCAGGTGTGTGCTCTGACTGGGAATTGAACCAGTGACCTTTCATTTTACAGGAAAACCCTCCAACCAACTGAGGCACACTGGCCAGGGTTTAATAAATATTTATTATCATATCGTTATCATGCCAGCACTGGTCACTGAAAAGTAGTGGGATTTCTAGGTGCAATGCACAATTATGTCTTTGGGAGAGAGTTCATGGCTTATCTATTGCCTAGCAAAGGGCCTGGCACATAATATTTGCTAAATAAATGGATGAATGAATAAGCCTTGGAAGAAGTGAGTTGATTTGGTGCAATTTGAAGATATTTTGGCACATGTGCTTATAAAGCTTTATAGGCAAGATATTTTGCTAAGGCAAAAGTAAATGCTCACTTTCCTTCTTAAGGGTGGTAGTCTGTCAACGTGCACATTAGGAATATCACTTCTGCTTTTTTGCATGGCCATGGGTATCTCAGGTGAAACCAGAATAGGCTGAGACTCCTCAAAAGCAAAAAGCACTCACACAGCACAGGACTTGGCAATCATAGCACAGTTCACACGGTGTTACAGAGCAGCTGAGTTCTTCTCTTTACCTTAGAAAAGCAACACTTCCCTCTGAATATGCTGCCTCAGGAATGACATTGATCATAAGATCTGAAGTGCTTTCTGACCGAGACCTCCTTCATGCTGCCCTCAGTTTGATTAAACTTTAGACAGACTTCTTCCCGACTTCCCTTTTCTTAGAGCATTCACTTTAAAATACCTGCAGCTGTCCATCCTCTCTCTGCCCCTTTGAGATGAAGTCTTCTACAGCTGAGAAAAGTCTTTCTTACGGACCTGGGATCTAGATCTCTGAACTCATCAGCAGGAAATAGAACCCCTGTCTCTCAGTCTGTGTGGGGAGGTAAGAGCCTAGTTTCATGAAGGCCCATTAGCAACCACAGGTGGCCTAATCACATTGAACGACCTCCCCAAGGAGAGTCCTCCAGTGCTTTTTCATTAGTCTAACTCAGGGTCAAGAAATCGTACCTTTTAAAAAAAAAAACTCACTCAAAAATATGTTTATTAATTTTAGAGAGAGAGAGTGGAAGGAAGAGAGAGGGAAACATCAACATGACAGAGAAACATTGATCAGTTGCCTCCTGTACGTACCCCAATCAGGGATGGGACCCACAACCTAAGTATGTGCCCTGACCAAGGATCAAACCCACAGTCTTTTGGTCTATGGGGCGACACTCCAGCCAACTGAGCCACCTGGCCAGGGCAATCTTCTTACCTTTTATCTCAGCAACTTGAGGTCAATCTCTCTCCCCTATTGCAATAGTTTTGAATAAAGTCTTCCTTGCCATCTTTAACAAGCATGTGGCACAATTTTCTTTTTTACAGTTCAATGAATTAAAAGGAGGAAGTGAAGAACAACCCTGTGAATTTACAGGCTGTCATTAAAGCAGATGTGATACCCATGATAATCAATCAGCCAAGTTCCTAAATGCCCAAAACTCACTCTCTTTTTAAAAAAGATTTTATTTATGTATTTTTAGAGAAAGGAGAAGGAGGGGAAAGGAGAGGGAGAGAAACATTCATTGGTTGCCTCTCACACGCGCCTCACACAGGGACCAGGCCCACAACCCAGGTATGTGCCCTGACTGGGAATCAAAATAGTGACCTTTTGCTTTTCGAGATGATGCTTAACCGAGTCATGCTGGTCAGAGCCCCAAAGTTTTCTGAGGCTGAAGTTCATGACCAATTATGTATAGGATGTGGATTGCTTGGTTTTAATCCACAGGCTGAAGACCCAGCATGGGGAAGACAGTCAATACGGTACTGATGCAGCTCAACTTCCTCAGTGAGGGCTCGCTGGCTGTGTTAATTTTTAAAAGGCATACTCTGTAAAAGAGTTAAGTTAATTGAGACCCAGAAGATCTGAGCAGGAAGTGAAGGTGAGAAATTTGGGGTCTCTTTACCAAGTTGGGCTCTGAGAGTTTTAGAAATTAATTAGGTAATTGATTTTACCAATTTGTTTTATCATATTATTCAGGTCCAATTTCTTGCTGAAATAATTTCCTAG
This sequence comes from Pteronotus mesoamericanus, assembly GCF_021234165.1. NCBI lineage: Eukaryota > Metazoa > Chordata > Mammalia > Chiroptera > Mormoopidae > Pteronotus > Pteronotus mesoamericanus. Next base: position 33,053,305 of record NW_026555285.1, on the reverse strand, counting down.
TTTAAATTGAGATGTCATTGGCATGTAACTTTGTGTTAGTTTTAGGTGTATGACATAATGATTTGGTATATGTATATATTGTGAAATGATGACCATCATAAGTCTAGCTAACATCCATCCCCATACATAGTTACCATTTTTTTCTTGTGATGAGAACTTGTAAAATCTATTCTTTCAGACTGTAGTCACCATGCTTTATGTTATATCCCTGGACTTATTTATCTTATAACTGGAAGTTTATACCTTTTGACCACCTTCACCCATTTTTGCCGACCCCCCCCATCCCCTAGCCTCTGGCAACCCGCAGCCTGTTCTCTGAAATAGCTTCAGTTTTGAGGGGCATGTCTCTCTTCCCTTAGAACTATCCGATAGACAACATTCAGCCTTAGTAGCAGCTTCATGATCTTGTCTCTATGTCTCCATCCTCATGCTACTCCTTCCCTTCTCATGCCTTGTGACCCAACCACTTTGACCTGCCTCAAATTCTCTGGGCAGACCATATGCTTTGCCCTTTAATTGTGTTTCTCTTAGTTTTGTCTTAAAGATTCTTCCACTGTTCCTTCCTTGGATAATGTAGCGCATCCTCTGGGATATCAGCCTTGATTTCACAGAACAAGAGTAAATTCCCATTTTTTGTGTCCTTAAACTATCGTGCTCATATCCCCATGACATGAGATTCATATAATGAGTCATCTTTGCCTTTTTATTCATCTAGATGCTCCCCCAGAGCAAGGACTCTGCCTTGTACATTCTGTGTATCCCCAGGAGAGTTGCCTGACCCAGGAGACATGCTAGATAATATTTTCCAAAGTAACTTACATGTGGGAACTGCCAAAAATTCAGGCTGAATTTACAAACTGAAGGAAAAACGGGTTTGCTTCTAGTGCTAGTACAGGATATATAAAATTAGTAGCTAATGCTAGCAGCAACAACAAGAGTAACAGTCTTCAAAGGGCTTCTTGACTTTAGTTAAGTTTCGGTAAGATTTCTCTTCAATAAATAAAAAAAAAGAATTTTTTAGATGAAGTTTGGGGGTACAGGAGGACAAACAGACTCTTTATTGAGCATAGGCACCCTGCGAGCACCTAGAAAATGTGTGTAGAGGGCACAGTTTGGGACCAGATCGGGTAATCAGTCTGGCGCTTACCTGGTAATGAGACCCAGTTCCCCAGAATAGGCCGGCCTGCTTTCAGGCCTTGATGCTTGCCTTGCCTTGGCTGGTCTCTGAGCCGTCTTGACCGTCATGCTCCAGGGGTGCCATGGCTGCTGGCCTGGGTTCTAGTGCGGGCATGGACCTCTGCTGCCTGCAGCTCTTTCTTCTTTGCTCTTTGGTTCCTTTCCTGTTGCCACCAGCACTCCCACTTCTATAATACTTATTTTTGTCTTCCATTTCTTTCCCCCTTAGACTCTGATGATGTTTAGTCATTCTGTTGAGAAGCTGCTGCTCTGCACAACACAAGCTGGTCATCCCTGCTGAAAAAGAGCACACATACTTCTGGCCCGTGGCTGGTGATCGTCTGCTATGTACAGGCTGACCTGGTTGCAGTTCTGAGGATCTGGCTGAAACATACTGGGCAAGGTGAGAAAGGGAATTCTGACTCAACTCAAAAATGATGCTTAAGCTGGTGCTTGCCGTGTTTCAGCCGCTTGCGGCACATCCTCAGTTCCGTTTGCTTGGTGGTGTTCATTGTCTTCAGCTTGATGCCTGGGTGGTTAAAAGAAAGATGATTGAGTCAACTTTTATCTTATAAAATAAGATTTTACCTCTTCTATATTTTTGGAAACTGGTCTCAGAAAGTTTATATCAAATTTCACAAGAAAAATATCTGTTAGAATTTAATGCCAAGGCAAACTCATTCTATTAAAATATTATAATAAGATTTCACCAGTGATTACTGATTAAAAAAATATGATTGATGCCCCAAGTTCTAGCTGTTATTTTGGGCCAAACTCTATCTGCACTGGTGAAAATGCACTTGGAGAATGAATACCTGTGCACGTCTCTACTAGAGGTAAACAGTCATTCCAGAAATAGAGCTGTTGAGGATTAGGGGGCTTGATGGGTTGTCTGCCTCCTCTACGCCTGTTGTTTAAGTGGAGAAAAGGTAGAGACCTTGGTATGATGTGGTACTTCTACTACTACTTCTGACTACTTCTTCAGCTTTATCTGTCAACATTTCCCTCCTTTAACCCATGTTATTATCTGTGAAGTCTCTGCTCAATGCCTTTTTCCTAGGTGTTTCTCCTGTATGGTCCCATAGGACCCTGAGTACCTACCTCCTATGCCAGTATTGAGAACACCATATTGGGACTATATCTATGTCCCTGTCTTTACACAGGATTGTAAACTTTCTTAGATCAGGGGCTCTGTCTTATCTGTCTTAAATCCTCAGAAGCCAGCACAGTCCCTGTTTCAAGGTTTACACTGAGTGAACCCATTTTTAGAAGATTAATGAATATTTTGCTTGTTCATTTTGTTCACTAGGTGCCACATATAAGTGAAATCATATGATGTTCGTCCTTCTCTGTCTGACTTTATTTCACTTCGCATAATGCTCTGCAGGTCCTAACAAGCAACATAGAGAAACTCATAGGTAGAGACTGACTCGAGTTTGAGAGAGACTCAAAAATAGAGAGACTGGCAGCTGTTGGGGGTGGGGGGCTTGGTGGTGGGGGTTGCTGGTGGTGAAGGGATTAAACAAGAAAAGAAAAGAGAGAGAGAACTCATGGACACCGACAACAGTGTGGTGACCGTCAGGGGAGGGAGCTGGGGGGAGATAAAGGAGGGTACGGGTGACAAATGGTGGTGGACAGAGACCTGACTGGAGTGCTGAACACACAGCACAGTGTACAGATGATGTGCTGTAGAGTTGTGCACGTGAAACCGGTATAATTTTGTTAACCAGCCTCACCCCCCACTAAATTCAGTAAAAAGGAAAAAAAGATTAATGAATAAAATATATTATTATATTTGGTTCAATAATAGATTTACAGTTATTAATGATTTCATAATATTTTGACGATCTAATGATCAAATATTTACAAATTAAAATATAATTTTTAAAAAAACTTTTGTAAAATATAGGAAAAAAACCCATATTCTTGTTTTTTTTTTCTTTGAGTAGTGTTCTAACTACTTTACCAGAAGAATTTCAGAATAGCCTGTCAAATTTTCTTTCTAAAAATTTCCACTGGGACTGGAAAATGTATGAAATGTATAATAGGTGTGGGAAGAACTGTCATGTTTACAGTATTTAAGCTTCTCATTACACACACGATTGCTCCTGCAGTTATGCAAGTCTTATTTTTTCTTAGTTGTTTGGAGTTTTTCACTGATATTATTTCAAGTTATGTGGTTTGTCATAGCCTGATTTCTGATTAGAAATATCATAGTATTGGCAATGGTGTAGAGAACTTGGGACCCTTGTACACTGTTACTGGGAAGGTAAAGTAATGGCATTATGGAAAATAGGCTCCTCAGAAAATTAAAACTAAAACTGCCATATATGAATCAGCAGTTTTATCTCTGGTTATTTATTCAAAAGAATTGAAATCAGGATCTTGAAGAGACAACTCTACTACTATGTTCATGGCAGCATTACTCACAATAACCAAGATGTAGAAACAACAAACCTAAATGTCCACTGATGGATGAATGGATAAAGAAAATGGGATAAGAATCATGGATTCTTATTTCAGCCTTAAAAAAAGAAAATCTTATTATGTGCAATAACATGCATGAACCTTGAGCATATTATGCTAAGTGAAATAAGCCAGTCACAGAAAGACAAATATTATGTGATTTCACTTATATGTGGTATCTAAAATAGTCAAACTCTGGAGGAGGGGGAAATAGGGAGTTGCTATTCTTAGGGTATAAAGCTTCACTTATGTAAGAAGAATAAATTCTAGAGATCTGTTGTATGATATTGTGCCTGTAGTTGTGCATCTAAAATACACTATTGTACATCTAAAATTTTTTTAAGAGAGCAGAGCTCATGTTAGATGTTCTTACCATGATAAAAAATAAAACTCCCCAAAAATCAAGTTCAGAAGACTTACTGGAATGTATTTGTTACTTGCCTCTTCCTGAATAACTCTACGATAGCTCCCTAACCTATAAGGGAACCTCTAACATAGCAGAATTTCTGTCCAAGGTCAGTGTCCTTATCTTTAAAACAAACAGAAATAAGCAATCAAATAAACGAAAATGGTAGTAAGACTAAATACTAAAACAAACACTCAAACAAACAAACAAATAATCCATGGCTCCAAACATTCATCTCTCTGAGCTCTCTGATTCAGCTATTGAAGTACAAAATCTTGTTCCTGTCTCCCTTCTCCCCAATATCCAGTCTTGCGGACTCCAGGGAAGAATGGCAAAGCTGTGAGAATCCGTACGTTGTTGGGCTCCTGTTGCTTTATCACCACTATGTTTAACATAAGTTGTAAACCAATAGCAGTTCATGAGTTTTTTTTTAACTCTGCTTCTAGCTTGTTGTCCTAGAGAACAAGGAAAGGGTCTACAATTGAGAGAGACTCATGGGAAAAGGAATAACTGACCCCTGCCTCTTATTTACAAGGCAGGGGAACAATAATGGGTAAAGTATGAGCAGAAAATTGGTGTCTCCAGTATGCTAGTCTACTCAAGTGTTTTCCTCCTACAGCTTTCCATAATGTTTAGACATGATTTTTTTTTTTAAAGGAAGGGTTCACTCCACTAAACATTCCATTTCTTAAGCAAAAGGAGGCTTTATTGTTTTCAAATCTTAATTTCTTCAAAGATCTTAAGAGGTTGATTTGTAACTCAGACATGCTTTTCAGATAAAACTGTTGAACCCTTCCTGTGTTTCCAATCTCAGAACCATGAGCAAATAAATCGTTTGAGTTTTAAGTCACTTGAATTTTGTTGTAGTTTGTTATGCAGGAATAACTAACTAATACAGTTTCCTTATTTTTGATTATCTTCCATAATCTACAAGAACAAGACAGTACGTGGAAAATAGTAGTCATTTAATGAATGCTTATTGAATAAATAATTAAATAAGTGAACAAAAGAATGAATGAACATATGCAAGAAACAGTAGAGTCATTTTTTTCTTAGTCAAATTTCAGGTTCAAAAAAGTCCATTTTGGTACCTTGAATGTCAGTTTCCTCCTCCGCTGCTGTGCCACCTGGTATATTCCTCTTTGAATTGCAGTTATTTGAATTGCAGTGTGTTTCATTAGATTATGTGCAATTTGAGAGCCAGGACTGTTGAATAGTCATCTCTGTATCCTTAGTGCTTAAATACTCAGTGTACCCCAAAGCTTGATTCTTTGGGATTTTAAAAGTATATATGAAGTTTCTGCCTTTGGAAACCACAAGACGGCCTTATCAGTATCGGTGATTCTAAACCATGGCTGAAAATTGGAATAATTTGAGAAGTTTAAAAAAATATCAGTGTCCAGCTTCATTAAAAGGCAGTTCAGAATCTTCAGCAGGTGAGACTAGCCCATGCTGAGAAGCTCTGAGTTCAAATGTTCTCAAAGCTTATTAGTATTTGCACTGGGAAATGCCCCTTTTCCCATAATAAAGAGAACCTATTAAGTAATTTGGAATCACTATTTTTTAAAAATTTTCAATGTTACTGCATGACTGATAACTTAAATGCTAAATATTATGCTGTAGTATGAATGCATGAATCTGTGTTAGCCATTGGGAAATTTATAACAAAATCTTGTTTATTTGGCATAGAGTTATCTTTAATTTTTTCCATCAAAGCTATAAAATATTTCTTGCAGCTTTTAATTTTTTGATAAACACCAATTTCATTTTTATTTTTAGTCAAGTTTTAAGATATTTTAAAGACATTGAGGAGTGTTTACTCCTTGTTGTTGATTTTTTAACATTTTAAAATGGTTCATTTTTTAAAGTTTTTGTTCAACAATAACTCATTCAGAATAAATCACTCAAGATTGCCTCTCACATAAATATTCATACCCTCAGGTCTCAATATGACAAATTAAGCTCTGTATTCTTATGTCTTTAAAAACCAAAACATATTTATAGATTGCTTTTAATGCACTTTTTCCCATTTGAATACACTATGATTAAAAGTTCACAGCCTTGGTTACATTGTATAATTTGAGAAATAACCAACAATGTCCCTAGTGATTAAATATTCAAGTTTGCAATTATTTTGTAACTTTTGTTCTGCTCTTCGCTCACTCTAAAAATTATCATAAAATTTTGAAAGATGTCCTCAGTGTAGAATATGTCCATAAAATATTAAATATTCAATTTTCCTCTATCATGGCTTGAAAAATTCATAATTACATGATGATCCACATAATAACTCATTCTGAAAAGTCATATATGGCACTCCCTCTGTGACTGAGTTAATAATTTACTGCTGTGTGGGATTTTCACTCTGCACTGTTAGTCTTGGGAACATTTATTAAGCAAATGTTCATTTGCAAAGATCAGGATGTGAATGAAGAGGGTAAGAATTTAATGAGGAGTGACAGACAGGTGAACTGATTTCATATAGAACTTTAGTAGAAGGGAAAGCAGAGAGCTTTATCTTCCATTGCCTCGATAGACACCTGAAATGAAATACAGAAGACAGAGGGCAGAAGGAAAAAAATGATGCTTTCCTGCAGGGGCCAACGCGGGGATAAATCAAGGGAAGTGAGGAATACATTTCAGGCCATTTGAAAAGATGCCACCGAATGGAATGCTTTGAGCTCATAGAGCAAAGGGGATGCTGACTTTTTATTTTAGAGACACCAAATGCTGTCAAAAAGAAAATTTCATGTCTTTTTTTTCCCTTTGGTATTCCAAATTTTCACTGACAATTTGAGTGACCAAAGCATAAAATTAAATAAATAAACAGAGAAAGAAATTTTGCCAGGACTCGGAATTGTTTGCAGAGTTTTGGGAGAACCATGTTGTTTAAACGAAGGCCTGAACTTGTTATGTAACACCTAGGAATACGCCTTAGAAATGAATGATCCATTTTCTCTTATTTCGGTCAGTTTTGTAGAGATACAAGCAATGTGAGTGAAACAAGCAGTTTGTGTTTGACATACTGAATAATTGTGTTATGTGGTAACTGCGACTTCACCTTCCTCTGTTACCTTGGGCAAATCTTGGAATAGTTACAGCAGCAATAGGTCATCAGATGGAATCAAAAAGGAAATTTGCCTGGTTACCTCATTATTATATTGTTTTGGCTTGACAAAAGAGGTATGGAGCCCATGCATAGGTAGCTTCTATGCCATCTTAATTTCTTTTTGAAATTAAGTAAATACATAAGAATAAAACCAAAATAAACTCATGATAAAAAGAAGAGGCCACATTACGCACATAGAGTTTGAAATTTATTAAAGTTTTATCTGCAGTCACCAGTTCTATCTCCACTCTTCAATTTTTTCCTCAGTAATAAGTTATGAAAACCAAAGTGGGCAGCTGAGGAGGATGTAAAGAGGAAACCCATTTTGTGGACCACAACAGAAAGTCTCAATTTTCAAGACTGGCAATAGATTTTATCTGGTTTGTTTTCCTGTAAAAGCAAAGATTACATTTGATATCTTTGACAACTTTGAACTTTGTGTGAGCCCCCTGCTCCTGAAAAATGGCAAATACCTCCAAATGTTAAGCTATACAAAGATATAAGTAGGTCCTGGGTCAAGTCCTGGCTTTGTCATTTGTTGGCTGTGTGACCTGGGGCATCTACAACAACTCTTTCTATCTGCACATGTGAAAATGTGCATCGTAGATTATGGAGAGAATCTTTTCAGAATTCTTACAGCTCTAAAATTCCATGGTTAGAGATGATGCTGGTGTTTCCATATAGATCAATAGGGACAATTCCAAAATCATTTTTCTTTTTATGCCATCATCTCATTTATTCATTTAGGGACATATATTGATAGGCATTCAGGTCTAATGTTTTGTTTTAATTCTTTTTGTTCATATGAAAAGGCTATGAATTCTTGAATTTGAGTATTTATTTTAAGGGTGAGCCAGAAATATTTGTGCTAAAATATATCTTTGTATTTCCTTTTCACTATGTGGAGATGTTTGCCATTTTGACCAATAATAAATAGAAGAGATTTCCCTCCTGTGTAGTTACTGGGGCTTGGGTGAAATGCCAAGGTGTTATTGTTTCAAATACCCAGATACTTTGAACAGATTTCTCTTCAATGTTCTTTTTTTCATGGAAATGTGAATAGAAACTAGCCCTACGTGGCAATCAGCAAGAAATCAGTAAAATATTTTTTTAAGGTGTAAAGAAAGATTTGACTTCTGATTTTAACTTAGCTTCAGCTTTTAAAATCAGGCTCTTCCCATTTTATAAATAGAGAATAATATTTTTTGCAGTCGTATCTGTTACAGGTATTTTGAATAGGGCAGGGATCTGGTGTTCTATTTCGCGTGCCCTTGGGGGATGCCATATATTAATTGCTACATTCTATGTGTATTTATTTAAGAGGAACATATTTGATGACATTTAAGAGCCAAAATGAGTCTTATCTTTCCTTTTTAATTTCCTGGCTTTGTCCTCATTCTTGTTCTCAGTCTTCACTTTGAAAAATTATAAAACCTAAATTCTAGCTTTTCTTTTCTGAAACTCATGGTGCACCAGTCGACAATTTACCAGTGTTCACTACAACAAAGTTACCACCGCCAGAAAGGCTCAATTTACAAGACTGATAGAGACTGGAAAAGGATTTATAGCCAAGTTCATTGAATCATAATAAGTCAATTTCCTCATCAAAAATATTAGTTACTAAGGTCTAAATGAGGTCATTTTCAAATGCCACATAGAAATACAGTGGTAATTCCTCCAACTATAAATTTCAAAATGAAGCAAGGCAGAATTTTTAAATCATAGCACAGAAAACTAAAACTGATTGTATCTTTACTTAAAAATAGTGGTTAAAACAACAGTGGAAATGAGAGAAACATTTTTCTTCCATATCCAGGGCATCATTAATATGCTTCTTCCCCAGTAATGCCAAACACAGCATATGTCTATCTATCTAATCTAGCTATCTATTAGATTCCCCCATATGTAACATTAGAAGTTACCAACAATGCAAAGTATACTGTTTTATAAATGCAATGGAAATATTTTGTAGGTTATGTAAACTGGAGGCTCCACTGAGGTGCTCAAAAATCATTTGGTTAAAGGGTAAATACACCTTGTACATCATAATGAAAGTCTTATAGGTAGGCGTGGAGATTAACACTTCAGGCTGTCTACCGAATATTAATAAAATTCAATATATTTTCTAAAAGGTATAATTTATATTTTGTGGAAATGAGACCCTTTTCTAATAAAATTCTTCTGTCCTTCATTCTGTTCATATAATTTTGCTATAAATCATCCTGTAGGAATTTCCCCCCCTAAATATTCATCTCAGGGAGAACCTATTTAAATAAGCCCTCTTAGCAAGATCTTTCAGAATTAAAATTACACCATGAGCGATGCTCATCCAATATGTTTCCTTGTATAAAATTTTCTTTTGCCTAAAATAATATTTTTGTTAAATTACATTATGTTAAAATTGCTGATTTGAGGTGACTTTGATGGTAAAGAAACACTGTGTTAAAAGATCAACAAATTATTTTAGCCTTTTTAATTGCACCATGTCTGTCTGTACCTTTGCAGCCCCTTCCTGCTCCCCATCTACATATATAGTGAGGAAAACCCAAGGGCGTTATCCTCAGCTTCACCACAAAGAAAGAATAAGAAGGAAGAAAAATCGCTGCCGTGTATACTGGGTTTCCTTGGTTTCTCGTAAACTAGAGCATTATGCTCTTTCACAGTAGTCTGAAGCTAATTTTACTCTACTGTCTGGTAGTCATTAGAATAAATTCTTCTATTTTATTTATGATAGGGAAATAAGTAATTTGATTTTTTAGGGTGTGAGATAAAATATGGAGAGTAGGTATACATGTCAGGCATTCATACACACACGCACACACACATTAACGTCAGGTTCTATGCAAGGTCTCATGGCGAGGGACGTCCCTCCAGAGCATTACGGGAGAGTTCCATGGGTCAGACAGACTGGCTCTGCAGAGCTCAGAGGAGTGTTTTCATGGAGTAATTAGCAAATCTCTTGCTCTGTAAATTATCAAGTGCTTGACAAATTGAAAGGTCACATGCTTCACTTAACCTTTCTTATATCGGTGCTGTGAGGTAGGTGGAGGAGGCTTCATTACCTCATTTTCCATAAGGAATCTGGGGTTTGGTGGGACTAAGTGACCTTCCAAGATTACAAAGCTCCTAGTACTATTTTTTGATGCAGAGTCCAGGACTCCACCGCCATGTGCTGGCCGACTTACCTTTCTGTCCTCCTGGGCTGCCTGGCCCTCACCTCTTGGCCCTAAGCCTGAAACAGGGGATGAACCAGGGGCTCAGGTTACGTGTAGATATTACCATTTGTTGTGGGACATGTGTGAGAGCAGTAGTGTGCACAGCTTCCAATGTCCTTGCACACACTGGGCCCCCAATAAACCCTCAGGCTTCTCCTGAGTCAAGAAGGATGAGTGGTAGTTTTTCAGACTGTATCATACAAGCAAGCTGTTCCCAAGTATGAGGAATAGCACCCAAGAAGCAAAGAGGCAAGAAATGAAACAGTGTGTACAGAAACTCTCAGATTTGGAGTGATTAGTACACAGAATGACAGGCAGTGGGGATAGAAACTGAAGCTAAAAAGGTAGGCAGAGGCTGGGTCTTGAAATGCTTTGTAGAACGCGCAGTGGATTGGAGTTCATCATGGAGACCATGTGGAGCCCTGAAAGGGTTTTAAGTAGGAGAGTCATACGAGATTTGTGTTTTAGGAAGAGACTCAGGATTGGAGGTGGTCGTTGAGGTGACAGGAAGTTGGACTGTTATTACAACTTGCTCTGAGAAATGATGGGGATACCCTAAACCAGGGCAATGATGGGAAGAATCTGAGAGAGAGCCTCTGGGCTTTTACCCCTGTTATTTCTAGGGCTCATATTATTAATATCATTAGTTTCCTTTAATATTTTGCCTGAATTGGTCAGGTTATTCATCTGCCTTGGAGGAGATTAGGAATGCTACAGAAAGCACGTCAGTTTGGGTACTTTCTGCTTCAAGTAACAAAAACCAAAGTGGAAATACTTAAAGATAAGTAAAATTTATTATGTTCCGTAGGAATTTTTGAGCAAGACACCTCTAGGTTTGGTTAATTCAGGAGCTCAATGACAACATCAAGGAACAATTTTTTTCCCATTCCCCTCGCCCACCTTCCTCAGAATCACCTGTCTCCCCTTTGTCTCCGGGTCCTCCTGGTTTCAGAAGAGCTACCACAGTCCCAGGAATCGACATCAGACTGCAGGAAAGTTCACCCTACCCTGACACACATAGCTACGAGTACAAAATTAGGGTTCTTGTGGAAAGGAAGAAGAAAAAAAGCATTTGAAGAAACAACTAAGAGCGCCTGCATGGAGTGCAAAAAGAAAGAATATAATATTCAGTTTGTCACATTAAAAGAAAAGGATTGTGTAGCGAAAATCAAACCTTGTACGCCGGATCATCCGTTAAGCCAGTTACCTCAGTTCCTTCATCTGCTGTTTAGGTGAGCCATTAGGTGGGTGTACCAAGCTGGATCATGGTTTCATGTAAATGAGGTTAAGACAGGAAAAGGAACTAGGGGAAGGCAGTCTCTTTTGCCTCCAGGAGGTTGTGGGAAGAAGAAGAAGAAGAGAGGAGGAGAGTAAGACTGAAGATGCATCAGTTTTCCCTTTTTAGGGTTAATCTAGGGAAGCAACAGCAGTGGCGTGGGGCGGTGGGAGCACTGGTATTAACTAGTTGTCAGGAAGCAGGGAGAGGATGATGCCTGGTTTCCACCTCCCCACTGGGAATTCTGGGAGGAGGCTGCTCTACACAGAGCCCTCTCAGGAATAGGGAGCAGTGTGGTCAGACAGAACAAAGGTCTAGCTGGCGAGTCTTTAGGCTTTTCTAGTTTTCATGTGTTACAGAAGCTGAGTTGACACATAGTCTTCCTTGGAGACAACACTGCAGGGGTCTCTTTAGGACATAAAGGATCAGATGGCGGACAAGGTGGAGATGTAGAGTTTTGCCAGGAGACAAAAGAATAAACTACAAGCACACCTCTGCCGGACTCCCAGCTGGCAAGTGGCCTCAGGACATAGCAGGGGTGCGCAGGTGCCAACCGGGGCACCCCAGGGACGCGTACACCTGCTCGTGCCAGCCCCAACCTCTTCTAATGTCATAAAGCCACATCTCCCTTCCTCTTTCTATGTGGAGGCTCTATTTGGCAGAAAAGACTATCTGAGAGTCTCAACCAGCCAAGATGAAACGTGAGTTAACATTGCAACTCTACTATGGCATAGAACACTCTTGGGACATTTAGGGTTTTGCTAAACATGGTTTCTTTTTTCCTAAAGTCTTAGTTCCTTTATTATAATATGACATGGGAAATAAAAACATGTTTACGACAAATATGCTTAGGAAAGGAAGAAGAAAAATGTTGAACAAACCTATGATGTCTACTCTTTTCTATAAGAAATTGTGCTTATTCCTATTTCTAAGATGGGGATATTTATTACTATTGAAGAGTATTAACTTAACAAAAGGAAATCTTTGGCTTAAGGAAGTCTTTACTAAGAAATATTACTGAGATAAGGCCCAATTCTTTAATTGCCATTAATTTGCATCTAATTAAAAGAAGGTACTAAAAACTATAGTGTGTATTAATTAAGGAAAAGAAGGGGATGGAAGGCCTGCGAGCCTTGGGGAGCTCTGCCCACAGAGGACAGGGCAGCCGTGAAACCCTGCTGGCCTGAAATGGACTAAGGGTCATTCTGATACAGTCAGATAATCAACATGAACTTGCTTTACAAGTTGTTATAGAGATATAAGCTTTTCCTATCTTATTTTATTCTCTGTGCTTCCAGATGACATAAGTAGACGCAATGGGTCAAGATGATAAGGAAGCACATTGCATCTCCATGTATAAAATTGTGAGCTATGTACCAGTGGGAGGTGCTGCCTTAGCAGTGGGAGCGGGAAGGATTCAAGGACAAGATGAGTCTCTTCCAAGGCTGGATGAAGTGTGCGTGAAGGCTCCTTCAAGGGTCTGCTGTTCTAAGAATTGACTTCTTAACTTTCTCAGCAAGAAATTTGTTCAGTTGTGGGTCTTTTCCCTTTGAAATTAAAGAGGCAGAACGATTTGCTCGTGACATGTATCTGGTAAATAATCTGGGGTTTTATGCCTATGAGGAGAACTAAATGCACTTACTTGTTATGCAGAGTGCGGACCTTGGACCAGCAGCAATAGCATCATCTGGGAGCAAGTGAGAAATGCAGAATCCTGGCTTGGCCCAGAGAGTCCAGGGATGAATCTGTGCGCATCTTGAAGTGGGAGAAGCACTGAGTTAGATTCTAGGGGAACCCTGTTAACCCAACTCATAGTGAAGGAGAGACCCCAGATTTGGGGGACTTGAGTTCTCTGAGCCAGAACAGCTTCAGCACAGACTCCTGCTCGGCCTTCTCTCAGGACAAGTGACCCAAACCTCGGAGTGAGCCCAGGGGTCTGTTTTGGGTTAAAACCAGTGGTGCCCATTGAAAGGACAAATGCACATTAAAAATAAGAGGCTTAATTTATTTTCTGTTGAAATAAGAGAAAATGGCAGAAAATAAAAAAAAAGAATGGCTCCTCCTCCTTTTTCTTAGCGCATTTACCTTCGGAAACTTATTACATGTACTCTCTCATCTTTGTGAAATACAGTTGACCCTTAAACAACACCAGTTTGAACCACACAGAGCTGCTTATACAGGGATTTTTTTCAATAAACAGAGTCAGCCCTCCATATCCCAGGTTTCATCTCCATGGATACAACAAACCACAGATGGGAGACAGTGTTTTCAATTCCCAACTGGGAATTTGTGGATGTAGGGGGCCAACTGTATGCATTGTTCTATGCCATCTTATATAAGGGGCTTGAGCATCGGTGGATTTGGGGATCCATTGGAGACCGTTGGTCCTAGAACCCATCCTCCTCAGATACTGAGGGACAACGAAGTTTGGGAGGAGTGAGCAGTTGTACACAGAATTTCAACTGTATGGCAGTTGTGCCCCCGACCCCTGCATTGTTCAGGGATTAACAGTGAACAGTAATCCTTTCGTCAGCTTTCTGACGTGGGAATGCCATTCTCAAAGCCTGCGGAGTCACCTCTTTAATGAAACGTGAGCATCAGGAAAGTTAGTGCCCATATCGCCCAGCGTCCATGGGAGGGTAGAACCTTATTTGGGTGAATTTCTTCTTCCAAGTTGCAAAACTTCCCCCTGTTATAAAGTCATAAGGAATTTGTTTTGCCTTGGGAATGAAGCCAATGAGCCAAAATGAGATGCTCACCCCCCAACTACCAGGTGAAGTTAAGGTAAACCCCTCATGGCAAATGGTGCTGTCCAGTCCTCTGACTTGATTAGTTACTGTTTATCCCGAGAACAGGTATGTAATGGGTTGTGTCTGGTGGGCTGTATAAGGGGCCAGTTTCTTTTCTGTTTTCCCAATATCTTAGAGGATTGACCGTGGTGCCCTGCACATTCTGGTTTCATGCTTTTTCAATAATTAAAGTGGCTTTTTTTTCCCCCGCTCTTACCTTTGTGGAGGTTTTTTTAAAAAAAATTTTATTTCTTCAACACTATGCTGTTATATTGATACATTATTATCTTATCTATTTGTTTTATATTTCTATATTGCTATGCTCCCTCCCTCCCTCCCGCCCCCCTCGCTCCCTTCCTTTCTTCCTCCCTCTCTCCCTCCCTTTCTTCTTCCTTTTCTCCCTCCTCCCTTTCTATCTTTCTTTTTTTTTGTTTTACCTCTTCTTTTTCTTTTCCCAAATTGGCATGTAGACCTATTTTACTCCATCCATATTATTCTATGCAGATGAGTTAGTACATTTACAAGAAGGTGTGCATCACAGATGTTTCAAAACCCGGTGACAGCGTGGACCCAGACAACTACAGCTGGCTCAGTCCAAAGCGCGCTTTTCCTGGCAGTGAGGACATTTTAGGACTGGGGTCTCTGGTGTGTGGCCTTGAGAACTGGGAACAAAGGAAGTTTCCTGACATCACAAAGGAAGAAGTTTATTTGAGGAAACTGGTAAGTGTAAAACATATGGACTTCTTTTTTTTGTTTGTTTGTTTCTTCTAAACTATATGGACTTCTAATTTGGAGTGATGTTAGCTTGGAAATTATAAAAGAACCTTAGTATAGCATAATAGAGTATAGTACAGTATGATGTTATATTACATTGTATTATGTCATAATGAGCCATATATGTGGGTATCTATCTATCTATCATCTTTCAAGAGCCATTTTATTTGTCCTTTTTGGGATGGGAAGAATATTCGTTTGAATATTATGACAAATGCATGTACTAACAAATGGGGAAAATACAAATTATTATCATTGTTCATTTCTGAGGTATCGTTCTTTGGTTATAAAACATACCCAAAGAGCATATGAGCAAAATAGTCTATTTAAAAGTTCTCATTAAAGAAAAACACGAAAGCTCTATAATGATTTAAGCAAGTGTATTATGATTGTTTCTATTGATACAGTATAGGAATTGGTGAGCTAACGTAGCTCCCAAAGTCTTCGGTAGGAGGAAGCTCTTGAGAGAAGCTACCTAGCTTATCTTAAAATCTGCACATCATTTAGGTCCCTGAACTTTTTAATAAGCTATAGCAGCAGTGTTACTTATTGAATATTCTCCTTTGTCGGTATCAATAAATACTTAACCTTTTGAAGCCAAAATGCACATCTGAAGTAAACAATGAAATAGCACTTAATTCTCTGAGAAGGCTTAGACCCTGAAGTTGTTTGCACAATACTGTGACAATTTCTGAACCTTTTTCACCCTTGATATTTGACCTTGTTCTTGCCAGAGAGCCATAAAGCAACTTCTGACTTAAAAATAAATACAAATAAAATCTCACACTTTGCATAAGCACAGATGTAATTTCGCATTAGACAGCACTATTTAGTTCTATCTTAGGTCTACTGAAAAAAAAAATCCATTTTTTTTTACCACAAATTCCAAGCTCTCCAGTGTTACTTTTCTTAATTAAGCTGGGCTGCTCTCACAATTCCAAAAGCTTCATTTTTTTTCCTGCTTAAATTAAACTCCCTGTGCAATGCGGTGACCAAAACAAATAATCTATGACCTACAAACAAGACACTTGCATTCCCTGAAGAATTACGTTCTTGTTTTCTCTAGGTTATACATCTTTGAACCTCTCTTTGCTGTAACAACCTTCTGGTGCTCATTAGCATGCTGATTACCATTAACACAGCTATAATGCAGCAATTTTCTTGGTGTATGTCGAGGAGAAATGCCCATCTGAATGCAGTCAGGGGACAAAATTAACCGCATAAATCTACAGCACAAACTGGAGCTCGTCCAACGTTGCACGAGGCGCCTTCCCTCCCCCGGTTGTGACATCACCATCCAGATTCCCACTGATGGCTTAATAACTATCTCAGGGTTTCGTATTTAATTTCCTTTCATCTCTGTATATTACATTTCAACTTAATTTCAGGAGTGCCTGGCCACCTTATTACCATGTCTCATAATATATATTTACCTTTCATCCTTTAGCTCTGTCCCTTAATGGCTCTTTTATGAGATTCATACCTACTTTACTTTTTACACCTTTTTTTCCACATTTATATCTTTTTAGAAAACATTGGCTAATAGAGTAGGATTTCACTACACAGTAGGATTTCATTTATGGAGCTAAGAACAAGATTGAGGTCTGTAAGCCATATGTATTTTAGGAGGGAGGCATAAATACGACTCTTTTGCCAGATAGAATTATATGACTCGTCATGAGAGGAAATGAAGTTTTGTGGCAAGGACAAGGGCTGTGTGAGACCTGGATTTTTTCCTTGCCACTGTCACAGGCGTTTGATAGTTCCCTGACAACACTGGTCTCCATACATGAATTAAGGATTAATAACTCTCAGCTCCCAGGTTAAGAAGTTGACAGGAAATCTCATGTGACCCTCAGACATTTGTGTTTGGGATTTGTTCTTCAAGGATGGTATTTCAGATATTCTAGCCAATAAGCAAATGGCATCAAGGAGATTGTAAAATTTGGTTTCTTTGATGCTTACCTAACTGGGAGGATAAGATATATGTCAGAATCAAAATCTCTATTAAGATTTGATGTGATTATAAAATAAACCACAAGTCATTATAATCACTCTCAAAAAAGAAGAAAAAACTATGCATTTTATAACCAAGGATTGGCTAAAATTTAACTTTATATTCTTGAAAAACAATAAGCTGTGGGTGTTTTTATTTTTAAAACACAAAATAGATTCCAGGTTAAGGAAGCAGACTGAGAAGCATTCATCTGCTGCCTCCGGGGGAGTGGCCTGGACGGTGAGTCGCCTCCCCCACCTCCCGGTCACTTGCCTGCACTTCCCAGCTTGAGGGGGAGCCGATGAGGGGTGTGGCAGGAGAAATAAACTAGCGGGCCATTTCTAATGCACTGGGGTCCACTCTATGTTCGTGACATAACAACATGCTGTGGATGCTCACACAATGGGGAGATTAATTCTGATTCTCCCCTGGGGGAACAGAGTCGGGGGACATGGCAGAGCGGGTTTGGGAGTAGTGTTGGGGAAAAAGGAGGTATTTGATTTGTGGTTTGACGATGGAGGACACTTTCCTCCGACTGAGAAGGGTGGAGGAGAGAGCCATCTCTTCTCACTTTGACTATTACAACGATAGAAGTAGAATCACTGAAGGCAGCAGTTAGGAAGAAGTTCAATGACCTGTTTTCTATTGCTCACCCCTCCAGTTAACAGATGACAGGAAGCACCACTTCCCTCGGTAGCCCTGCCCTGTTGGTGTGACAGCTGTTAAGCCCTTAGGTTTGTAGATACATCATTAATGTGAAGAATGTTAGGGAACTTTTCAATAGTCCCTATTTATATTTTTATATACAAATAAAAAATGTTTCAATGATGAAACAGAGAAGAAACTTATATGTGTCTTATATAAAATATTTTAATTTAGTACATATAAGCATTTATTTTTCTGCAAGTTTCCTCCCTAAGATTCAAGTTCTTCTAATGAGATTCTTTAAGTATATCTTGTAATAGTCATTGCTCTAAAAGTGATTGCTTAATTGAACCCAGCTCCCTATGTATAACCCATTCCTCCTCCATTTATGTTCTTGAGGCATGAACTCTTTGATAAAAGCAGTAACCTCAAAAGATTACGATAGCTTCCCAGAATTCCCAAATGGTTCCCAAAGAGAAACTTCTATTCTTAAACAAAACAGCTCAGCAAGGCACATGGAATTCTGCACACTGTCCAGAACACACAGCTGAATTCTCTGCAACCAAGAGAATTTGCTGCATGGCAGTCAGAAAGAGTTTGCCCCAAACTAAAAATCTGTAAACCAGTGTGTGTCTAGATTGTGAAAATTCAATTATAAATGCTTATCTTTCTATCTATGTGTAATCAGTCATTCATTTGATGTCCAATATCCATCTTTTGGATTTCTGTCACTCTGCTAAATACTAGCGTTATAAAGACATGTCATGAACAGTTCACATTGAGAAAGCACAGTGTTATAGGAAAAAGAAAAAGTCAGAATTTAAATGCTGGACCTGGTGTTTAAAGGCAGTACTAGTTTGCTCAGGCTGCCATTACAAAATGCTATCGACTAAGCAGCATAAACGACAGAAATGTATTTCCTCACAGACCTGGAGGCTGAAAGTCTCTGGTTAGAAATCAGGGCTCCAACATGGTGGGGTTCTGAGGAGCTCCCTCTTCCTGGCTTGCAGATGGCCGTCTTCTTCCTGTGTCCTCACAGAGCGAAAAGAGCAAGCTCTCTTATTTCTCTTCTAATGAAGACACTAATCCCATCATGAGGGCCCCACCTTTGAGGCTTCCTTTGAACCTAATTACCTCCCAAAGGTCCCATCTCCAAATATTATCACACAAGGGGCTAGGACTTCAACATCAGTTTTGGGGAGGGGAGATACAATTCAGTCCACAGCAATAGCTGTGCTACTTTAATAAAATGTCATAACCTCTCTGATAGTCTACTTCTGTTTTAAAATGAAGATAAAGCTACATGTATTCTAGGTTATTTGATAACATAAGATAATACAAACAAAATCACCTACTATATATAGTGCTTGATGAACAGCAGGGACTGAATTCATATTAGCGAGTGTTCTGCCCCTTCCCTTCCTGCCCTTACCCAGCTAAAAGCTCCCAGTGGTAGGAGCAGATTAAGAGCAGGGCGAGGAGAAATAAACCAGCAAGCCACCGATCATAATGCTTTCTGATTCATTGTATATTAGCAACATGAAAAAGTGCTATAGGTGTTCATTGAGGGAAGAAATTAATTCTGATTCTGCCCTCTGGGAATAGTGAGGGACACAACAGAGGGCTGAGGTGACATGACCCAGAATGAGGAAATATTGATAAGGTTTTAAGGAGAGAGCAGAACTGCTCTAGGCTGAGAAGGTGGGAGAGAACTTACACGCTGAGCAAAGACCGGAATGCATGATTGGGCACATTTTCATATTGGGGATCTGGTGTGGCAGGACTGTGGGCACGTGTGTCAGAAATTCCAGCATGCTTTAAAGTGGCTTGCTTTTTTTGTTTCCTTCAAATGCTCCTCTATCATTTCATCTTCTCATCTTAACAATATATCATCTATAGGTAAGGGAAACCTATGGCATTGATCACTGAGTACAAACTGGGAAGATCGCGGTGCCCTGGCTTTGGAGTTGCAAATAGAGACGGCTTCCCAGGGCCTTCCAAACAGACACAAGGAGGGACTGGCAGGGAGGCTCGGCCTCCCGCGGGGCCTGGCGGAGCCTCACAGCGGCTGCTACTCCAAGTCCCTGAAAGGATGTCTGTTAAGAAAGGATGTTTCTAAACAAACATCGTTTGGCACAGTCCCAAATGCTGAAAGTTTCCTTTTTCTGATTTAAACCAACCAACCAACCAACCAAGCAACACACTTTTTATTTCACAGATAGGGATCAAAATAATAGAGGCACTTGTATTAACACTGAGGGAACTGGATTTTTCTTCTTTAAATAAAACAAGATAAAATCTTCCTTTTTTTATTACAATGGCCATGTATGCTCACTTTAAAAACTACAAAATACATGACCCATGGACGTGAACAGCGGTGTGGGGATTGACCTTGGGAGTGGACAGCCGGCTGGGAGGAGGGAGCAAAGGGGGAAATTGGAACAGCAGTAATAGCATAAACAATTAAAAAAGAAAAAAAGAAAACCCACAAAGTAGAGAGAAATAAAGGAGAACAAAATAAATCATTCAGATTTCTATTACCCAGATAGTTATCAGCTAATGTTTAAATTCTAGAGAATTGTACATTCTTTAATTTTTATTTTATGCAGATAAAATTTTACTTTTCTATATAGCTTTTAATCTTTTTTTTTTTAAATTGGATTTTATCAGAAATAAAGTGTCCAATTTAATTGTGAGGGCTACTTAGTGTTTTACTGTACAGTTGTATCATAATTTATTATAATCAATTCCATATTATAGTTCATTTAACTTATTTTTTTTATACTCTTTTTTAAAAAGATTCGCAGTGCAGGACGTTTTTCCATTGCTTTTAGAGAGAGAGGAAACATTGATGTAAGAGAGAAACATTGATTGGTTGCCTCCCATACACGCCTGGACTGGGGATCAGCCTGCAACGTGGTGTGTGCCCGGACCAGGGATCAGAGGCACAGCCCCTGCGTCAGGGAACGCACTGCAACCGGCTGAGCCGCACGGGCCAGGGCTCTGTCATATTCTCATACAGTTTACAAATGTAGCCTAAGCGATTACTTCTTAGGATAAAGTTCTAGAAGTAGCATATTTCAATTTACAAATATGCATGTATACATTTTAAAGGCAGTTGTATGCAGTGTTACAAGCTGCTCACCACAAAGGATATACCAGTAGAAAAATTCACCACACTTTCGTGAGAGTCTTAGGTCCTTCTACTTTTTTGCTAACACTGGACACTACTATTTTTTTTAATTACCTATCTTACATCTTTTTTTTTTTTTTTTTTTTTAAGAATCACTTTCATAGGGAGGGCCTACTTGAGTTTTACACGAAGGAAAACTGGGGAGAATGGAAGTCCAGGTAGAAAGGAGTTCCTGAGTCTGCGGCTGCACCTTGCCTAGTTTATGTTTTTGCCTGGGGCCAGCCCTGAGTTGCAAGATGTGTATTCTGCATTTTATCCAAGAGGCCATGACATACTTATTTGGAGTTTTTTTGGTGTGTTTTTTTTTTTTAATAACCAACTTTGAAAACTTTCTCCATTTCTCTACAAATATGACCTTTCTGTCGCCTTGGAGTCACCCCCGCTGATGCAGCGATCAAGGACAAGTATCAAAGGTCAGGCTTTGGCCTCTGTGCCAGGGTTGTCCGCACCTTCTCCACAGACCCCTGTGGAACAGGGCCGCATAGACACCACTCTGCAGGCGTGATTACCTCTTGGGTTTTTGAGATGTTCCTTTTTTACTTATTTGAAGGTACACAAAAACTGGGAATTTCCGTGAGGTAAATTATTTAAGTGATCATGGAAATAAAACCAGAGGTGGCCACCCCAAAGTGTGTAGAAAACTCTCCATATTCCCGCAGACTTGAGGTGATGTTCGTTAACACAGTGAATGTCAAAAATGGGTTGCTATGGATGAAACTTGTGACCTGTTATCGACTCTGCTTAGTGTCAGGAATGGGTTCTCACTGTGAAGTTAAAGAATGTAAAACACGTGAACTGGCAAAACACATTTGTAGGATGTCCCTGCCCCCCTTTGCTCCCCTGGCACAGACAGGGACTGGGAAGCCAGCAATGCTCGTAGCCAGGACTTTCAGGCACAGGGCGCAGCCCCAGATGGCCCTGAAGACAGGCACTGGCTTAGGAGGGTGACGCCCACCTGATACCAATGATAAAGGTAACAGAAATCTAATTCTGGAATATGGTCACATTTGCTGGTTGCCTACAGGGACACCGAGTTTCCAGAACAGCTTGCATGAAGGTATGAAGTATATTGTGGCTTACTTGCTAATGAGGGCTTATTTAATAAGTGTCTGAATATGTGGAAGAATTGGGCTTGGAGTGGTTTTTGTTGACAAAGCTGTGTGTGCAGACATAGAAATGGAATCCTCCCCCACCTCACATTTGTTCAGGGGCTACTGTTGCCCACCAAAGTGTCGTGTGTGGCCAAATTGGCAGAAGTAAAATTCACAACGCTCTTGCTTCCTCTGTGTAGTGGCCTCTTTGTTTACTTTCTCAATTTTTGGAGAGGATCCTCCTTGTTCTGGAATGTTTAGAGTAGATTGTATAGGTCATTCTACCATCCCTATTAACAGTGCTGTTATGTTAAATTTTTAAAAATTTGGATATTGCATTTTCTTTCCCCTGAGTGTACTAGATCCAGTGCTGTTTGGTTCTGATGAATGAGGGATGTATTGCCTTCAATTTTCCCCAAAGGAAATACTGGTACAGGAGGAGACATGGCCTCCTCTCTATGTACAAATGCTATGGTGCGGGGATAAAGCCTTTCGTATGGGGCTGAAATGGGATGAAAACCATGCAGGAACCTGGACGGGATAAAAGGAGAACTCTCTATTCATAGTCATTGCTTTTATAGTGACTGTTTACGGAGAGCCTAATGTGTGCAAGGTGATGTGATAAACTTTTAGCACAGGTTGTAATATAGTTATTTAAAATCTCTCTGAGTTGGTTATTATTCCCCTCATTTTACAGAAGAGAAAACTGAGGCTCAGGGACGTTAAGCCACTTGCTCATCAGTGGCAGCGACAGAAATCGAACCCCGGGCTGTCAGATTCTACAACCTGTAGCTCTGCTGCTCAGACATCCAAAAGATTCCCTCAGGCACTCCAGAATTTCTTTTTTATTATCCACTCCAGCATACAGGATACTACTTACTTTTGAGACAACTCTAAATGCTTTTATGCAGACATTTTTATTTATTTTATATTCTTTAAGTAATTTGATTACTGAATCCTATGTTTGTTTCTGCCGATACTTGTAAAGCTTCTGTATGTAACTTGGGGAAACAAAATAAATGAGTCTCCCATTTTTCCTGTGACCCTTATAATAACACCTTAGCACAATTTTGAATATTTTGGATGAGCTCCTACTTGTAGAAATGTTAAGAGCAGATTATGTAGATCATTCTACCATCCCAGGAGTGGATAAAAGTATTCCCTTTCTTCTCTTTGTTTTAAAGAAAAATGAGAAATCCATACTTATGATAGGAATATTAGAAAACATGGACAAGCAAAAGGAAAATCAATCAATAATAATACTGTCACTCAGAGAACATCACTGTTAAGTTTTTAGAATCCACCCCTTTTAGGGTTTTTTTCCCCCCACAATGTGTATATAGTAACAAAATAGAGTCACATTATGGAAACTATTTTACAACCTTTCTCTTATTAACAATGTAATATAACATCTTCCTATTTTGTTACATTTTGTTCTGAGAAGGGGGTCAGTATGGTCATAGATCGAAGCCTGGGCACTTTGGCAGCAGCAAAATCAATGCTGCTTTGCATTTCCTTTATCGATAGGCGCTGGCGCACCACGCTCCAACCCAACTCTGCATTCACATCTCAGGAAACACTCCAAAAAGTGGACATTAACCCTTTGATATATGATAGAAGCGATCAGCAGCATGCCCTTCCTTCAAAAGAGAGAATTATAAATAATCTACAAAAATTTCATGGTTTTATTTTAGATCTCTGTGATATTCTACCCCCTTTTCTCTTTTAACTTATATACCTGATGTAAGTTACAATGATTAATCTTAAGGAATCAATATGGAGATAGAGGTATATCCATATTATAGTTTTTTTTTTAAATTGTGGTTATTTACTGAATATACTCAAATAAGAAATAAGACAGGTAGTCATACAAAAAAAAGTAAACAGAAACAGAAGCTAACCCCAAGTCAAACGAGAACACCAAAAAGAATTCAAAGGTGTTTATCCCCCAACTTAAGAGAGCAAGAAGAAGGCCTGTGGTCGATCCTGCTTTTGCTGGTGTTCAGTCTCTCAGGCCCTCCTCAGTCTTCTGATCTCAGAGCCACCAGAGGGAAATAGGAAGTTGAAACATATTAATATGTCAAAGTGTGGAAAGGTGAGTCTCAGAATTTCCCATGGGGGTGTGTTTTGATTTCATGTCGATTTGCTTATGTTTTCTCTTACCTGGAGCTTTTCAGAAGCTAAACCTGAAGTGTTGAAGATCCTGACTGAAATGCTAAATTACTCTTCCAGCAGCTATGATTTAATGTTAGTCTTGTAGTCTAGCATTCAATGTATCCATGGTGGAAGGCGGTTTCTTTATTTATGTATTTGTCTTTAATCCCACATCCATCACAGACTGATAATTTGGTAAAATTCAGGATAATTATATCCTTGGGTGTCATGACAATGCCAAAGTGCTGTAAAAGTTTTATACACTTACTCTCGATTTCTGTACAAATAACAAACAAAGCAGTATGTACTTGTCTAGTGGACTAAGCATTAGCTTGAAAGTTTAGAAACTAGCATCTCTATTTGGATGCTAAAAATTTCAAATGACCCACTTAGATTATCTAAGTTTTCTAGGACACTGTTTCTTTCATGTTTTAAGTTACTCAGTGCTGTTTTAGGATCGTATGAGATGTTAGATGCTAAACAGCTTTGATTAAAAATGTTTCAAGCACTGTAGATAACCTGATGGGAGAATTTGTTGCCAGCTCATTTGATCACCAGGAGTAACTTCAGTGCATCTATTTTCAGCATTTCCTGTGGAAATTCATTTCTTAGCTGAGCTTCCAGGAGGAACCATAATAATAGATAACACAAGACTAAGAATACATACATTCTCTCTCTCTCTCTCTCTCTCTCTCTCTCACACACACACACACACACACACACACACACACAATACAGCCATCATAGATATGTTTAAACTTTGGAGAGAATTGGTGCAAGAAACCTGAATGGATCCAAAGAACACGAGATTGACTGTATTTTCTTTTAAACTCATAGATTCCTTTCAAAGGAAGGTGATTTTTTCACACAGGAAATGTCTTGAGAGGCCCTTATCTTTGGCAGGTATCTATTTTTCCTTCTCATTCTGAGACAAGGACCGTTGGAAGGGAGAGGTATGGCTTGGAAGAAATGGCTTGATGAAACACATAGTTTGCAGTGGGAAACTTTTTTAGAGCTGGGTAAAACTTTAATGCATCCGAAAACTTTCTGGACCCATCTCCAAGATGGGATTATAAATTTATGAAATGTTTATAAATATGTTGCTCCTGGGGTGTTAGGCTTCTATGCGCCATCAGGTTTCCTCGTCCCAGCTTTCATGCATTCTGTGAACAGGCAGGAAGCCTGCCTAAGCTGAGTCAGAAGAAAAAAGGTGAGCAGATCCCATCCAAAGGCAACAGCAGCCAAACAGATGTGGTAAGACTAATGTTTCTGATGTTACAAGGCACCTGGCTACCGCCTTCCAGATGCAGGAAAGCTGCACCCAGAGAGTTCCTCTGGGAATGAGTCAACTGATCCATAATGGAGGGAGCTGGTTTTACTCCTGTGAATTTAGGCAGGAGGTGTTGAAACTACCCCCACGCATCCATGTTTTTTGCAAGGCCATTATAATCCTTCCACGTTATCTTTCCCTTTATTAATTTATCCAGGCAGTATGTGCTGTTTGGCCCAATGTAGCCCATTGAGCAGACATTTTAACTGAGCTGTTCATGATGATGCCCAGATCGTTTTCATGAAGGCGCCAGCTAATTTAGAGCCTATCAGACCTGTCAGCGTTTGGGAACTTTAAACAGTCTTTTGTGGTGTGCGTCACTTCACAGTGAACTCTCCGCGAGTGGGATGGCCATGCGCAACCGAGCAATGTCTGTCAGTTTCTCCCGAATACCACCGAGCCGTCCAGTGTTCAGCCCACCTTAAAAATAATGTTGCGGTGCTTAAACTATTTGGGCAAATTTCAATTCTTCTTTCTTTTAGGACTTACATTTTCAGAGTTTGACTACCAAAACCCTCAGGTTTTAATTTCAAGAAAAAGTTATACTTGAAGTCCTTTTCCTTTTTTTATTTCAAAAATGTTTACCAAAGAAAAGCTTTGGAAGAGTTCTATCACTTTCCAAAGAATGAAGAAAATCAGAATGTATGAAACCTATGTAGAGGGAATTTATTTTAATAGTCAACAAAAATAATGGATTCTAAAATGGAAACTGCATCAAATAATTCTACATGTATTTGAATCTAGCAAAACACTGATTTTCTTTATAGTCTATGATTTGAAATTTATTGAAATGAGTTGGAGTTGTTTTTTTTAAAAAATATTTTCCATCAGTAATCTTCAGAATTTAAAACTGGGGGCAATGTGTAGGATTTATCCTGCCAAGAGATAGGCTTAATTTAAGTTTTTATAAAGGGGGAAGAATTATGTCCTTTGATATAATGACTTTTTTTTGTTTTATCTGTATTTTTAAAAATATTAAGTGAAAATCAATCAAAGTATTTGCTCTGCTAGAATGTAGAATATTTAGATAGTTATAAGGCTACCCTAGTAATTAAGCCTATTATTGTTTCAATCTCAATTTGAGAATGAGATTGACTAAGAATCATGTGGTATTTGTCTTTCTCCAACTGGCTTATTTCACTTAGTATAATGTTCTCCATGTCCATCCATACTATAGCAAAGGGTAAACATTTCTTTCTTTTTTAATTTTTATTTTTAAGGCCAAGTAGTATTCCATTGTGTAAATGTCCCATAGTTGTTTCATCCACTCATCTACTGATGGACACTGGGGCTGCTTCCATATCTTGACAATTGTAAATAGTGCTGCAGTGAGCATAGGGGTGCTTATGTTCTTTTGAAATAGTGTTTGGGTTCCTTTGGATATATTTCCAGAAGTGGGATTGCTGGGTCAAAAGGTAGTTCCATTTTGAATTTTTTGAGCTATCTCCATACTGCTTTTCACAGTGGCTGCACCAATCTACATTTCCATCAACAGGGTAAAAGTGTTCCCCTTTCTCCACATCCTCACCAGCACTTGTTGTAGATTTGTTGATCATAGCCATTCTGACAGGCGTGAGATGATATCTCATTGTGTATTTAATTTGCATCTCTCTGATGATCATTGACATTGAGCATCTTTTCACATGTTTATTGGCCATCTGTATGTCCTCTTTGGGAAAGTGTCTATTCAGGTCCTTTGCCCATTTATTCATTGGGTTTTTTGGTTTATTGGTGTTGAGTTTTGTAAGTTCTTTATAAATTTTGGATATTAACCCCTTCTCAGGTGTATTGGAAAATATATTCTCCCAATTCTGTGGGTTGTCTTTTTATTTTCTTGACGATTTCCTTTGCTGAACAAAAAACTTTTTAGTTTTATATAGTCCCGTTTGTTTATTTTTTCTCTTGTTTCCCTTGCCTGGGGAGATAAATCTGATAAAATATTTCTAAGAGCAATGCCTGAGATTTTCCTGCCTATGTTTTCTTTTATGGTTTTTAATTGTTTTAGGTCTAACATTTAAGTCGTTGATCCATTTTGAATTTATTCTTGTGCATGGTGTAAAAAGGTGTTCTAATTTCATTTTTTTGGATGTATCTGTCTAATTTTACCAACACAATTTATTGAATAAACTATCTTTAGCCCACTGTATGTGCTTGCTTCCTCTGTCAAATATTAATTGACTATAAAGTTGAGGGTTTATTTTTGGGCTCTCTATTCTGTTCCATTGATCTACATGTCTGTTTTTATGCCAGTATCATGCTGTTTTGATTACTATGGCCTTATAATATAGTTTGGTATTAGGTAGCATGATTCCTTGATCCTCTCTGTCTTGCTAAAAGTTTCCTTGGAGCCCTGGCCATGTGGCTGAGTTGGTTGCATAGTCATCCCAAAGTACATCTAAAAGCTCATGCGTTCAATCCCCAGTCAGGGCACATACCTAGGTTGTGGGTTCAATTTCTGGTTGGGGCACATATAGGAGGCAACCAATCAATGTTTCTCTCTCTCTCTCCCTCTTTCTTTCTAAAATCAATAAAAATGTCCTCGGGTGAGGATTAAAAAAATAATTTCCTTGGACTATGGAGATGGAGTGAGTCAGGGAAGCAAAGTTTTAACTTCTTTTCTCCAGTGCTGTGGAGCACCGGCATGCTAGAAATAGTAATACACACACAGAGCTAGTTTCTCTGGTAACCCCTGGGGTAGTATGTAAGGATATCCAAAAGCTTTCCATCACTTCAAATGACAGATTGGCAGAGAGAGGGTTGGGAACCTGAACTAGACAATGCAGAGTTCACTGGCCATTGGCTGGAGGCCAGTGGGAACTCAGGCACCAGGAGTGGATTCAAAACAAGGGTGACGGCAGCTAACAACAGAAGTCTCTCTTCTACCTTCTCTCTCAGTAGCCTCGTTTGGATTAAAAAAAAATCCCCGGAAAGCAAATGAACCCTGGGAAGAATGGAGAAGAGGAATTTCTGAAATGTCAGAAAACACCAATTTGACTGAGTTTGACCAAAATGAAGCCCCCTGTCAATTGGCGGAATGGGTTCATAGCAGAGATTTTAATGAGTTGTAGGAAAAGGAAGTTGTCTTTTTATGCATAACTAAATTCTGACAAATTTGTATCTACATAAGCAGAATAAATAAATCCACATCATATCAGAAACTAAAATTAGTAATGAATGAACATAGCTCAACTACATTAAGTAATTGCATTTGTATGGCACTTGAGAGTTGAGAACTGGCTTTACATTCTTAATATCATTTGTATACTCAATAGTCTGTAAGGTAAGCAAGCCAAAGACCTCTCCTTTACATGAAAATATAGACAGCTATGAAATACCTTCCCTGAATATTCATTGATTCAATTCATCTAAGAATCAGTGGAATGGCACTCGTTGTCACCTACTTGACATTCCATTTTTCCTGGAATGCATGTTCAAGAGACTGTGAGGGACATGGAATGTCAAAAAGCATTAAGAATAGGAACAAATCCTTCGCATGGCCAAGGAGTGACTATGCCTATGAACACTAGATGTGGAGGGTGAAAAGGATAAAAGAACGAGTTCTTAACATTTATGTTAACATTGAAGAAAAGAAGACTTCGTGTGTGACATCCTAACGCTTACTGGTGGTTATTTAGATGGTGTGGAGAAAGAGCAAAGAGTACAATGGTCTCAGTTATCTAACTCATGAGAATGGTGAGGACGATCCCTGGACAAGGTAAAAAAAAGAAAGGGGGCTTTGAGAAACAGAACTGGCAGAAGGTGTGGCAGCCTTGTGCCTGGTCAGTGGCTGGGTAAGTCCAGACATGGAGACCTGGACAGCCTCTTCTTATCGGGGGAGCAGATAAAATCAAAGGTGCCAGGTGGCTGCTGAGGCCTCCCACAGCATGGGCTCAGCCCCTGGGTGGGATGCAGAGATTCATTCAAAGAAGCTCAAGGAGTAGAACAGAGTTTCTGTTCCAGCTGCAAGTGGAGTCCTGGAGGGGAATCAAGGCAGGAATCTGGTCTGTGGTTTGAGCCAAAGGAGAGAAGGGAGCGGGGGAAGGAATGGAGATGAGGTTGGGGCAGCCGGACCCCTTCCCTGCCATTGTGGGCTGATGCCGTTGCTGGCCTTCCGACTGGTCAGGATGACTGGGGAACTCAAGCTCCCCTTGATTATAAATGGAGGTCATTGGCAATTCCAGTGGAAGAGCCTAGAGAAGATAGGGACTGAATGTGATGGCACCCATAAAGCAAGAATTGGAGCTACACTGTCAAGGAACGCCTAGCCCGACAGACTAAACCAGTCATCCCCTTGCCACCTTGCCAAAATATGAGATCTAATTAGAAACGATGACTTGACTGGTAAGCTATTCATTAAAAAAAAAAAAATCTAAAATAAGTTTAAGCAGACAGCTAAAGTATTTTGGTAGCAATTTGTAATTTGAACATGGCTTTCGTAATCAACACCAAGAAATGTACCATTTTCTAAGCTAGACTCAGGAATGACATGAATAGCAAAATCATTTCTGATTACTTTTATCATATATATATTTAAAAAATAGCTCATTTAACTGTTCATCTGATTAGCCTGGTTTAGTAGAGAAGTAGCCAGTCCAGTCCCATAATTCTGATTTGTCCCCTAAGTCCTTAGATCCTGCAAGTCAATTTTAACAAGGTCCTCAGCAGGGCATTCAGTAGCAACTGCTTTTGTCTCCCTCCTCCATCCCTCCCCCCCCACCCCTTCCTTTTCTTCCTCCCTCCCTTCCTTCCTTCCTTCCTTCCTTCCTTCCTTCCTTCCTTCCTTCCTTCCTTCCTTCCTTCCTCTCTCTCTTTTTCTTTCTCTTTACTTGGAGACTATTCATTCTCCATGTGCATAGGGCAAAAAGTGGAAGGATAGGAAGAATAGGAGCAAGCTCTTATACATCTGTAACACCTGCAGCACCTAGTTAGAGTCACTACATGGTTTTAGAAGCACCCAGTGTACAAGATGATGGATCTTTAATTTTACTTATTCCACTTTTTAGAGCATCTTGCACTATTCTTTGTGTCTTGTTTCTTCCCACATAGTAGAAACAAGAACGATAAGAGGAGAAGAATGAACACCTGTGGGGTATGTACTGCGTGCTGGGTACCATTTGAAGTGCTTTACAAGGATGATCTCATTTTGTCTTCACAGCAAGCCTATGAGGCAGGTACTGTTATTATCCCCATTTCCTGGAATCTGGAGAAACATGTATTTACAGAATTTTAGATCTGAAAGACAAATATGTTAATAAACATGTAGCCCTGTTTTCCAATTAGCTGCCATGACTCACTAGTGCTTCACATGAGTAAGAATGAATGAGACACCAGTGTCTTACACAAAGAAGGAACTGAAGCCCAGATCAGTTAAATCAGCTGCTCAAGGGCATGCTTCTGTTATAATACAGATCTGGGATAAATACAGGTTATTTCACATTCATTTATCTTTCAACTATACCATACCTTCTCTTAATTATAATTAAGACAGAAAAGTAGTGTTTCTTAGATATGTAAATATATATGAAATAAATTAGGTCTGGTACAACCACCAGAATTAAGTAAATAAAATTCTGTGGAAGCTGCAGAGGGTGTGTGTATGTGTGTGTGTGTGTGTGTGTGTGTGTGTGTGTGTGTATCTATGCACATACCTATATAATTTTTGACACGTTACCTTTAACAAAACATCAAAGGAAATAAAAGAATACATAGAAATCCAACATCCTTGAAAGCTTGCCAGACTTCCCAATGACGAAGTTGGTGTCAATGGTTTGGAGCCACTTTGATCTCAGCTCCTACAAAAGATCCGAAGAAGGTACCTATTAAAATTTTATAGGTCATAATTAATGATTCCTCTCATAAAATTTGCTTCTAATATCTCTGGCTTTAGATAGACAGCTTACCTGCAGGGGGAATTTGCTTTGCAGCAACACATGGAAGATCACAAATTGGCCTGGTTCAGTAATTTAGTGGGTCTTGGAGCTAAACCTCCGTCTTTCTAAATTAATGATTCCAAAATAAGTTTACTGCTACAAGAAAATTAGAGCTTGCCGCACACCTGCGTTTTAAGTCTATTGCCACAGCATGATGTTTTTGAGAACTCAAGGAACTTCTAATGTCCACCGCCTGTTGCTATTTTCCTACGTCCATGGCCGTGTGTCTGTGCATCATGCTTACACAGTCAGGAGAGTATACACCATGAGCACCAGAAAAATCTGCTTCTTTGATACCTCTGCTCCATGCAGCACAGTGTGAGGAACCAGGAGCAACTGCCTACTTGTTGGACCATAGAGGCCTTTTCTTTCACTTACTCTGTCCTCCTCTTCCTCCATTTCTCCCTCTTTTGTTTCTCCCACCTCTATTATTCCACCACAAAAAGCTCCCACTTTCTCCAAACAATTCCTCGTTAGTGTACAACTGAGCCATGCAAAGCGCTTCATCAGCATGCATGCTTCCTTTGACCTCCCCTGTGTTCTTTGGTCTTTCCTCCACTGTTAGTGGAAATGACACGCATGGGTAATGCATTGATGTGACTATGTTTCTCAAATGCCTAGCAACTTTACTATTTGTCATTGGAATGTGTAAAGGGAATTCTATTAAAAGTAAAGATATACCACATTTTCAATGAAAAATAAGGCTCATTGGCCCATTTGACATTTCTGATTATCTGTACTGATTTTCTTCCATTAGGTATTGTTGACCAAACCTAGTATTTTATCTGAAATAGTTTCACCTCCTTCATAGGCTTTTTGATGGCAATGCAATGAAAGCTATTAGTCGGCAGTAAAGGGACTCATTAAATTTACTTTAAATAATAGACTCAAGTGATAAACCATACCAAAAATGTTGATTTGGTTGTCTAGACCTCATGGAAATAGGCCTAGAAAGGACAAGAAAGGGAAGGATGTTAAGTGCAAGGTGAAGATATAATTTATACTTGGTTATTAACTTAACCAATGTTGTCAATAGTGTGTTTTTCCTTTGCCTTGGGGCTAGCTGGGATTGATAAAATTATCCCCAATCCAATCAACTGGCACCTGCCATTCACAGTATGAGTAATACCATGCTTAAAACTTGATAGAACAACCCATCTTGAGTGGACTTTGAACCGTCACCACTTGGAAATTACATCTCAAGGAACGGGAATCAAATACGACACATCAGCCCAAAGTGGGGAAGGGTCAATAGCCCATTAGCGGTTCCCCAGAGAATTTGTGTCGTGAGTGACCTTCCGTTTCTGCTGCCATTCTTACCCAACTGCATCAAAGCTGCTTGGGGAAGAGACAAACTAATCACTTGCATATACTAAATCTGCTGCAGGCCATTGTGTGATAAATTGTCCAATTTCACTAAGCAAGGTAGCTTGGAACAAGGAAGAAAGAAAATTCGGTCTCAGGGCATAAAGTCATTGTGTGGTCAGGCCTTCAGCTGTAATGCAGGAATTAAAATATCTGTGTTTTCTGGCAACCTCTTGAACTCACTGGCTGTGCCGTGCATGGAGGGTGTGACTGTTATGAAGATTTCTCCATAATATTTAGAAAACAGCTGCCAGATGGGTCTCTCCGGCCAGAAGGGCTTGAAATTTTAAAATTGTTATGTCATCTCATTAATTTGGGGATTGCACTTTTATAATTTTACTCTTTCAAGAAACTGAAGTGCGGAACAGGACCCCTAAGAAAGACTAAGGTCAATTTGGAGTACATTACATGACTGGTCCAACTGACAAGCTCTGAAACATCTTTCATTGGCTATAAAATGTGAATGATAATCTGGGTTACAGCAATTTGGGTATCGGAAATGATGACAGAATACATTTTACTACCCGATCTAAGGTTTAAATAGGCTAGGCCAATTCTACAGGTATTTTGGCTTCCACAGACAGACAATCCCAAAACACATTTAAGTTTACATTTGGTTGCCAGTTTGGTCCTAGCATTTCTAGGCAATTATGTTAAGGATGCCAATTTTTCAGTTGGCTGATTGTGAATAGATGGTGAGCGGGATGTTAAGTGTGGTTAGAAAACAGGAAGGTCATGTCTTTCTGGGTGATCTTGGCCCTGGTTTGCGGCCCTGTCCATCCCAAGTGTTAGTTCCTTTCATGTCCGGAGTACTCAGCCAGCCTTTCCCAAAGGGTATGCCCCCCACTAACTGGTCACTGCATGCAAATAGGTGCTACTCCCAAAAGGGATATAGACTCGATTGGGTTAAGCGCAGCGAAATGGGTACTCTTCTGTAGGACTTCTCAGAGCTTCAGTTTACTAATGTGCATTGTAGCTAACTAAGAGGGATAGTGTGCAGCGTTTAGCCGATTTATTTATCCAAATATTTCTTTTAATCGAGGAAGAGTGTATGGGGAATGGTGTTCCATGTAGCATGCTTTGCCAAAGGTCTATTTTGCCCAGTTTCACATGCATGCAGCCCTGAAAAATGATATGCAATGTGTAGCAGAGTGAATCTACCCATACAAATATAAATATAATTGGGATAGCAGCAGGGGCCAAAAGTAAACCTTCAGTGTGAACTACTGTCATAGGGTATTTTGGGAAAAATCCTAGAAAATAAGAATACTGAAGCTAGGAGAAAAATGAACATAACTTAGCATGTTTCTGCCGACAGGCCCATTTGCGGTCTTTAGGCTGGAATGTTCCCACAGAAATTCAGAAAGAAAAGAACATTATTATCGCCTCCTCCTACTCTCACCTTCCGCAGGTTTCCTGGTCAGCTTTCAGGGGTGACATGAGATTGGGAGAGTCCCCACAGCTGTGACAGTTGGGGAAACATGACATTCCTGGAATTTTCATTCTTTTTCTAATAAAGCAGGTCCTGGGATTTGTGAGTGGGAGTGAAGGGGAAATTCACCAGGAAAGAAATGTGGCCACCGGGGCACTTTGCTCTGCGGGAGGGCGTTTGCAGCCCCAGGAAGCCCCTCCTCTCTGGGTCACACTTAACAAGCCTCTCTTTTCCTCTGGGGCCAGATACATCCATGCCCAAGTAGCATTGCCATTAATATGGTTTGTCCGGGTGTCAGAAAAATGCACAAAACTCTTGTTCATTATAATTTCTAGGTTACCATGAACAATTTGGAAAGTTATATAATTAAAATGCTCCATAAAGCCATAGAACCTAATTTGTTATTTATTAATTTATCATTTGGTTTGTTTTTAAGACCTCTTTCAACAATTACAGCTATCTTATGATCCTCGGCCCCTTTCTTCCCATATTTTCTCTTTCTCACCTTCCCTTCATGTCCCTGCCTGTGCTTCCAGCCCCAAACACACAGCGTTGATGTATTTGTAACAAAACCCCTAATATCTTCACTAATCTTGTTAATAAGAATTCAAATAAGTTCCCAATTAAAAAAATGATATATATGTAATATGATATATATATGTATATAAAACATTTTGAAGTAAAGCTGACTCAAAGAGAAAGAGCAAAATTTATTGAGACATTTTCTGCTTCTTCTGGGAATAAAGGCCCTATATTCTTGGGCTCTGATGCACTTACTTGGAGAAGAAATTTCCAGTGCTCAGTTTTCTGAAAATCAAGCTGATGCACATTTACAACTGAAAACATAGATAAAACAGATAAAACAATGTTGGCAAGTACATATTTTTCCCCAAGTTAAGTAAAATTCCATTTTAAAACATGATTGTATCAATGGGCAAGTAATGTTTGGAAGTAGGCCTTACTTGCATTTAAGCAGAAATGTCTGTTTCTGAATTTTATAACTAAATCAAATTATTGTGTTTTTATTTTTCCTTATCTAGTTGAATATAAACATGTCTTCTCTAAAACTTTTGTTTTCTATTTACTATAACAATAGTAAGTCCTTAAGTTGCAATGAGCCTTGTGAGAATGGAATAAGTACTATTTTCCCTGTTGTAGAGGTCAAGGAATAAAACTTTTAGATTTTCTTTGCACCAAATCCAGGATTCTATCTATCAATATATGCTGCCACTTCAAAATATCTAATGCTTTTAAAGCCAGAAGCATTTTGTATATTCATCATTTCTCACCAAATATAAAAACTGCCACAGAAATGCCTAGCTTTTAAAATTCCATAGCAGAATTAAATAAGCTCAAGACTAAGCAGAAAATAAGAATACTGAAGCTAGAAGAAGAAAAATGAACACAGCTTAGCTTGTTTCTGCTGACAAGCCCATTTGTAGTCTTCTCTTTAAGCTAGAGTGTTCCTACATAGCTACATGCTTTCAGCAGCTGCACTGCATCTCCGTCTTTGATCACTGGATTGCTGCATCGCTGAGCACATCTGCCCAGCCTGAACAATGGGAGGAATACGGTGCTCTCCTTCCAGGGTTCTCCAAACACCTGAGGTGGCTCACAGGGCATCGTGACATACTCAGGAAGCCAAAACTCTTCCCCACCTCGTCTTCCCATAACAGAGGGGAATAAAGTCAAGTCATCAGGACACTTGTCAAAGTTAGCCTCAGGTTCCCCAACATCTAACCTAACTGCCTTGTTCAGGCTTCTTCCGTGCTATGGCGTGTGGGGCTTTGCAGATGGGACTAACCATGCTGATTTTCTGAAGACAATTCTTGCTACCTCTATTCAAAATAACTTGCTAAATATTCTTAAATTATTTTATGGATAAATCAAACTTAAAAAGCTGAGGATACCAGTGGTGAACGTATAGGAGATTGCCTCTTGTCTCATCACCAGGTGCTAGAGGGTAGGAGCAGTGCCCAGTCGTTAAGAGCAAGACCTACACAGTGGGAAAGTTGTGGTGGATGGAGGAGTTGCTAAGGCTTACAGAGGCCTTAGGAAGGTGGAACTGTGTCTTGGGAACCAAAGTTCATTCCAAAGGGAACTTCCTTAAAAAGTACAGCTTTTGAAATCCAAGTCTTTCTGGTAAAACCATCTTAGATTTCAGAGATGACCTAGCAAATTCCAGATGCCTGAATTAAGTCTAAGAAATCAGTTTTCAAAAAGGAACCAGTCAATAACAGAGAACTCTTTCTGAAAGATACAAGTTCTAGGTAAACTAAGAATATCTGTAAATAAGTTAGCAATTTTACACAATGTCTATCTGCTATCATTCTGCTAATACTCTGTGTCTAGAGCTTAAAAAGCAAAGAAGCAGGATTTTATTTGATCCAATATATAAGTAGTTTCTATTGCCTTTGCCCTTAGACAATTTTACTATTATTATTATTATCATTATTATTATTATTAAGAGATGGCAACTTATTTTAATACGATTGCTTCCTAATATTCAGTGAAGATGCCTTTGGAGTAGTGATCCTTTCTGGCAGACAAGAAAGGTGAGACCCAATGAGATCAAATGATTTATCATCAAAATGAAAAGTGAGTCTTCAACTGGGCTGGGATAAACCACAGGTCCTTACTCACATGAAGTATTTATACTTCTTAAAGATTTTAAATAAAAATTTTTTTTGCTTCTCTCTACAATATTCATTAGTTCTAATCATATTATGGTCCCAATGTAGCTATTTTAAAGTGAAATTAAAAGGCAGCCTAGCTTTGGAGAGTAAGAGTTATTGAAAGAGGTGTCTGGAGAGCCATTTAAAATTTTCAAGTGAAAAAAAAAGGAGTGTGTGTGTGAGAGCTGTTCTTTTCCTTTTAAAAATTAAGAAATCAAATATAGGAATAGTCTAATTTACATTAATGATCTGCAATCTATGAAACAATTTTTAACCATTTTAAAGTGAAAGGCTGGTGATTATGTGGGTGAGTGGATGGCTATAAAAACCATAAATCTCTGAGAGCTGTGGATGTGCTAGGTAATAGTGTATAAAAATGAGGTTGGCTAGGTTCCTGGGCTGAGAACTTTCATAAGGAAAGCCTAGGAGAGGGTGGAACTTTCTCTTCCCTGCTTGCCCTTACACTTGAAGCATTGGCCTTTTCCTTCCTGATATCCCAAACGCCCCTACGCACATTGGGTACGATACAGCTGTGTCCCCAAATGAGTACTGGCCCTTCTCAACCTCCCTTCCAGGGAGAGCAGGGCCAATGGCAGTTCAGGAAATGAGATGCTGGATGTGCATGGCAAAACCTCTGTGGCGCTGCTACTATCTATCCTAGGTAGACTCCAAAAGAGAATCCGCCCTTCCTGTTGCAGGGACTTGGAGTTCTCGTCTCCTGAGATGTGCCACAGAACTGTGGTGCGCCTCAGCTGCTAAATTTTTGTTTTCCTTCCTACTAGGCCCAGTCTCTTATAGAGAAAGAAATAATATTGGTTCTGGCACATAAAGGACTGAGAACAGAGGGTAGAGGAATGGAAGAAAGAGGTGGAGGAGACATTTCTGAACCCACCAGTGCATAGAACAAACCTTGGGTTATGTACAGAGGAAATACCAATGTCCACCAATTTGTTCAGCAAAGAAGAAGCAGAGACAGTTGTGATGTGTGCAAATTGCCCAGGGAAATAATGCTTAGAATTAAAGACTCAGCTGAAAGTAGAGTCTACTTGCTCTGTTTCCCGGTACTAGATCCCATATTGTCACTGGGAAAGAACCTCAGGGCAATTCACATGTGAGGCACAGTCAGAAACCAGCTGATTTTGAACACACTCAGTGATACTTTCAACCATGCCATGACCAGGCTTTCAAGGGATTCCCCTCGAGTCACTGGACTTAGAACACCTAAATGCAAGGAAAAGTATGCTCGGCTGTGCTACAATTGTTAAGTTTCTTAACAATTTTAACATCTCAACTCTAAGCCCACATCTCTGAAGATAATTAGTTAATGGCCATTGTGTGTGAATGTCATGCTTTAAGGGAGGTCAGTGGCGTGGGTTTGGTTTTATCTGACAGGTCAATACAATGGGAAGAATTTCAACTTTCAACTATATTTTTAAAGATAAAAGTGAGTTTTTAAAAAGGTCTGTAGAGAATTGGTCTTAGCAATTCCATTATGTGTTATACATATTAGAGGGGAGGGCAAGGCATGTACTCAGAGAGTTTTAGAGGAAATTACGAGGCTACAAATGATCCTCTTTCTTGAACCCTGAAAAATTCCACTTTGATTTAGCACCAGTGGAATTGTTAATAGAAATTTCTTTACACATTGTGTATAAACAGCACAGCCTGGCCTGTATCAACTTTATGCTCCAATAAACAAGACAATAATGACAAATTATCAAAGCAGGCCTCAGATGTGACCCTCAATTGGGAGAGCAGCAATTTAATGAAGACAAAAGCTAGGTGAAAGCTGCTAATATCATTTACTGATAAACAGATTTTCTCGAGAGGCTCCTAGCTGAATCCCCTAAGGACTCATAAACCTGCATAATTCCATTTAAAATATTGTGCAATTCACTAAATTAGTCTTTGAACATCCTTACTATCCAATTACGAAGCCCCAGCATGGACAGAATAATGAAATTTTTCAAACTGTGGAATGCATGTGGTCTTAACAAACTTATGACAAACACCAAAATTAGCTTTCAATTTTGAGGCCAATGTAGCTCCCTTTAATACCTCAAGTCAGAGTGGCAACAATAAAACACTATTGCAGGGCTAAGCAGAACAGGAGAAGAATAAATCTCAGCTTACTCAGAATTCTGAACACGGTCTACCTTCAGGAAAAAAAAAATCATAAGAAGTTGAATGATGTTTTGCATTTGCAAGCTATTTGGTCGCTTAAAATCTAGTAAAAGCTTTACTGAATAAAGGGTACAAAATACCTCCTGGACAGTTCTATCTTCCAGGCAGGCAGAAAAAAGGCGAGAGTTTAAGGAAGTGAAATTTATTTCTGTTCAAGCATTGCAAGCTACATTATTAAAGTCATTTGTCATGGTTTGAATATTTCTGCCTGATTCACCATTAAATTGGCCTTCTAATTACCAACTTTGTCATGAAAAGTGGTCTGGCTGTTTCATTCACCAGAAAACTTCAATTCTTTAATCATCACTTGCTTTGTGTATATAAAAAGAAAAGAAAAAAGAAAACAACAAACCATATATCTTATCCTTAAATCTTAAAATAAATATCAGCACAATTATGCTTAAATTATCACATAGCTATATATATTTTAAGATGTTGAGAATATTTAGAAAAGCAAGTTTGTCATTTTGCCTTTATAAGGAAACTTGCCAGGATTAATCTGTTATCTAGTTGCATAAGTCAGTCTTGCTGTTGACCACATAAACTTTTACTCTTGTTATGGCTTCAGAACCAACAGGTACCAACTGCAATCATAATGCACCAGGCGAGATATTTCTCCTTCTTATATTTTCTAGCATCTTGGCTTTTCGGTTGCTATGGTTAATTTTATTCACAGAACAAGGTCTAGAATCCATGACTTCACATTGCCTAGTGGAGTTGTTGACAAGTTGTTTACTCCTGATTCCTCTTTCCAGGTAGATTAGGGGATTGTGGCTGACAGTCATATAGATACAGTATCTTCCCTTCTATATTTATTTCTGTTGGCTACGAGAATGGTACAACGTGTACTCATATTTTATACTATACAATATAGCTTCCCTCCACATTTGGGGGAAAGCAGACTAATCTACTAACATTTTTACGAGAACTCCAACAAAGGTTTAGTAATATAGCCACATTTGTGAAACATGCATATAACAGAACAGAGACAGGCAACAATGTTTTGACCCAAAGTACCAAATTATGAGGTATTTTATGATTTACAGATGAGGAAACTAAAGTGTGAAGGGATTTTCCAAGTTTTTCGAAAGATCACACAGCTAAGAATAGCCCATTGGACCTTCTGGAGCCAACCAAAGTAACCATCTCTCTGTGTGCATGGAAGTCACTTAGCACAATGCTCTGTGTGGTTGTGTGCATCATATCTCTGAACTGTTTTTCTATTTATACAATCTTTGAAAAGTGTATACACTTTAGACATTTTCATTTTTAGGCATACCTCAGTTCCAGAGGTTCAGTTCCATACCAGTGCAGTAAAGCAAATACCACAAGAAAACCAGGTACAAATTTTTGGTTTCCCAGTGCATATAAAAGTTATGTTTACACTATACTGTAGTCAATTAAGTGTGCAATAGCATTTTGTCTAAAAAAAGGCACATACTTTAATCAAAAATACTGTATTGCTAAAAAATGCTAACCATCATCTGAGCTTGTTAGAAAAATGGCACCAAAAGACTTGTTTGATGCAGGTTTGCCATGAACCTTCAATTTGTAAAAAAATGCAATATCTGCAAAGCACAGTAAAGCAAAGCTCCATAAAATGAGGTGTGCCTGTAAATAGCTCCATGTCTTAGCTGCTACAAAGGCGGCTGACAATAGATCTGAAAAACTTGAAGATTACATCATTGAGATTATTATTTTTTTTTAATATTTGATGATCACCCTTATAATGCCTTCTGTTATAAAAACGACCTTTGAGTGTACATTTTCTATTGACCTAATGGAGTAGTAAAAATGAGTGAACAGATGAATGAGCTTTATGAGTATGGGAAGCTTATTTTTATATATTCTTCTTTTGTTTAATTACTTACTTTACTTGGAGGACAGTTACATCTACTGATGAAAGGTTCACTCATAGCGTCGTTATCCCATAGCATCAAGATAATCATGTGTATTTTCTGATTTATTTTTTAGATTATATATAAATTAATCAATTAATCCACTGGTTTCATGTTTTTTGACATTGAATCAAAGTGGAAAAATTTGGCTAAGAACGTTGAATAGCATAAAATATGAATATAGATAATTTATTTTTAAAAAACTAGAACATGTTTGAGAATAAAACAGGTGCTACTGATAATTATGCCAAAGCAATAGGGCTAAACCAAGACTGTTATAAACAAATCAGGTCATTTTCACCCTGGTATTAGAATGTTAGCATTCTGAATTTTTTCCTTGTTTTATTTTCTATTTTTTCTGAATTATAACCTGTAGTTTCCTATAAAATGTTGATAGTAGGCAAAATTTTTGGAGTCCTGGTATACCTAAATCCATATCTATTCTGCTCTCAAACCCAATTTAAAATTTTTATAATATAAAATTTTATTTCTAAAGCCATTTTTTTGTTAGAATTTTGAAACCAATTTTTCCATTTTTTCTAGTTTTCAATTTCTTGTTTAAGAAATCTAGTGCCATTCTGATTCCATATTCTTTATATGTGATTTATTGCTTTGTCTTCTGCTTTCTTCTTAATCTCTTTCCTTTTTTTTCTCTTCCTTGAAGTGCTTAAAATTTTGTGTTAATATTCAATGTTGTAAAAATTCCTAATGATGTGTCTTGGTTTGATGTTTTTGAAACATGTATTGGATTGGGTACTTATAATATCCTATAACCTGGAGACAAATACCCTCTGTTCTAAGTGTTTTTCTTGTGTTATACTTTAGATAGTTTCCTTTGCTCCATTCTTATTCTCTCTAGATCTTTAATTAATAAAACAGTCTATCTTTGCAGTGATTACTTTCTTTCTATTCTTCCATTTTTTTCATTTCTTGGTCTTTTCCATATACATTCTGGAAAGTTTTATCTTTATCAACATTTCTATTACATTGATATTTTGGCTATCCTGTTTTTAATTCTTTCTTGTTCTTTAATTGTTCATTTAACCCTATTTAAAATTTAAATTTATTTAAATTTAACCCATTTAAAAAACAGCATCTTGTTTTTGTTTTAAGAACTTAATATCTTTTCTTCACTCTCTAAGGATATTATTATTATTTTTAAAAGTTTCTTCTGCACGTTGCGTTGTCTGCTCTGAAGTCCTTTGTTTGTATAATTATTTTTATATTCTTCTTCATATTGGATTCTTTACTCAGATGCCTGGTGACCCCTTGCTGACTGTTAACATATATGAGGGAGGCACTAAAAAGCAAATCAGAGGCTCCAGACATGTGCAGGGACTTTCTACTGAAGGACTTCACTGTGGGCTCATCAGAAAGCGAGAAGACTTGTTCGTCAGGTCTCCAAACAGCAGATCAGTTTCTCCTCTGAAGGTCCCTTGTGTTCCTGCTTTTGAGTTGCGGGGCAAGCCCTTAATAAGCCTGCTTTCTCTTAACCAAGTCACTCTGTATTCAGCCCCACATCTTAACCCCGAGGACATTTGTGCCTTTTTCTCATTTATCGGGCTAGGTACTTGCAATATGCCATGACCTGGAGACAAATGCCCCCAGCAGACTTCCTGCTCAGTTTCTCCTAGAAAGTAAAACTCTAGTCTTCTTGGGACTAGATTGTACATAAACTTTTAGCCTTCTCATGTCTTTTTGACTTTGCACCCATCAGACATCTGATGTCTCCAAGTGCAAAGCTTCTCAGGCATATGTAGGACAGAACAGCTCACCTGTAATGCTGTTCTACATATGCCATCATTTATGTTCTAATTTCCTCCTAAATTAGGAGGAAAACATTGTGCTCAATCCATTACTATTCTTCCACTGGCTAGTTCTCTTCCAAAAATGTGACAAAAACGGCATTTTTACAATATCAGGCTCAGTGGAACTCACATAGGCTCTAAAAATCAGCTCTTGGTCTGTTTGCTAAATTCAACGGATAATGAAATGGATTATGTGCTGATGCCCAAATTTCAGCAGTTCTTTCAGAGGCTACTGAAAATCTAGAGATCAGGCAAAAATCCAGATCAGAGATCTGAAGTCAAAGAATTCTAACTTCACAAGACCCCTGCTGAAGTATCAAAGCAGGCAGCCTCCAGCAAATAGGGGGTTGCTGATCTTAAATCAGAAAAAGAACTGGAAAAGAAGTGGTGAGTTTGCAGAGAAAAAATTAAGTAAAACAGAGACCTGCTGTGTTAGCAGTTGACATTAAAAAAAAAATTTAAATGATGAGCTTGTGACTTTAATATCATGACTCTATCCAGCCCTCTGAACCTTTTTATCATACCTAAAGAATTGTTCATTCATCTTTCAGGAATACATTAGAGGAAGAGAGTTTTCCCATAGGCAAACACATTATACATATTTGCAAATGTCTTACATAATGATGCGAATGCTCTGCATAGGGATGTTTTGATGAAAGCTGGAAACAATGCAGCAATTTCCATTCTGTTTTCATTAGCTATTATACTCCCACGGAAAGGGAGTTTTCTTTGTTGTTTCTGCTTTTTCAAATGTTAAAAAGACGGGTATTTAGAATTATGGTACTGGCAGTAAATAAGAAAGCTGGTTGGTATGTGATGGAAAATGTTTCTTAATTCAGATGTTTTGTCTCAGATTCTTATTTCTGGTCCTTATTTCCAATAACATTTAAAATGCCTGCTTATTTAGGACATGAGATCAACTTCTTTTAATTGGAATTCAAAAGTATTTTCAATATATCGTAGGAAAAAAATTTAAATTCCAGCTACAGGCACAAAATAAATTGTCTTTTTATTTAGTTTGTTATGGTCAACTGAGGTTTAAAATTTTACTTTTGCAACAGGTATTTATATATATTTATAAGGTATTTAATTTATATTAGGACTTGACTATTAATGTAAAAAAAAAACCCACACAACAAAAGTCTCAACAGTTAGTGCCTGCTTTCCATCTACATAAGAATTCCCCTTCCATTACACTCCAGCTACTGGCAGCTTATTATGGCCATTGTTTAATTTGTGCTCTGTTTTTACAAATGACATTTGTACAGGCCTCTTGGGGCTGCTGTTAGAAGCCAGGCCCTTCTCTTTCCCTTGTGTCAATTCTTTTGTGCACCTTTATAATTAGCCACTTAACAAATTGAGGGAAATGAACCTTTAGCTGCAAAGTATATCCTGAAGTTAAGTCAACCATATGACAGGCAAAACCGATACAGGAAAATCTCCTTAACTCAATTGTTGAGTTGCCTCAAGGGTTAAGAGGCATTCTGCTAGCAATAGCCTAAACGAGATGCCTTCGCCTTAAGAGGGATGTATTTGACGGTTCACTATCCAAATGCCTGTTAGTCTTTCCAAGAAACAGCACACACTAGAAAAAGCACACATTTCAAAGCATTCTAGCTACCTCTTTTCAAAATCTTTTGTCTTGCAGGAGAAAAATGTCTGAAGTCTGACTGAAAAAAAGATCCCTAGACTTCAAATTTACAGATTAAATGTAAAACAAAACAAAACAAAAAATAAAGAGAAAAAGAGATAAAGAAGGAAAGATGAAAGACAAAACTTATATCTTTTGTGCTGAAGTACAGAAAATAACATCATATATATTAAGATATTAATTAATTTGTTTTCAGAATCTATAATAGGGACATAAGAGCAGGGTGCTATC
Source organism: Pteronotus mesoamericanus (assembly GCF_021234165.1). Taxonomy (NCBI): domain Eukaryota; kingdom Metazoa; phylum Chordata; class Mammalia; order Chiroptera; family Mormoopidae; genus Pteronotus; species Pteronotus mesoamericanus. The sequence goes on along the minus strand of NW_026555285.1, from coordinate 33,008,511 downwards.
ATTACCAACTCTTCCCTTTTTATTACTAATTAGACTTCTAAATGTGAATGTAAATGGACCTCAGAGAGTATGGATTGAAAGTTGCATATGCATAAGAGATCATTTCAAATTCATCTTTCAACAGAAACTAGAACTTGATATTTTCTCATGTTCCCACTTATACCACATTAACATAGATTTTAGTACTTAATTTCTAAATTCCATTGTGATCCTACTATCAAGGTATTTACTTTTGGTAACTGTCTGATATCTTAATCCCCAGCTTAATAGCCAACAGTCAAATATTATCAATTTAATGTATCCTATTTTCATCAGTGATTCTTTCTCAAGTTAAAAATATATTGGCTCTAACGCATACAACAAAATTTACCTGGTTTAGAGGCATATCCAAATCAAAACTATGCTATCTTTTACACAGAGCTGGGGCGATATAAATGGAGTTTATATTTAATGAGGGTTTAGAATATTATATTATTAGAAGATAAGAAATGTTAAGATACTGTCATCAATATATGAGAATCCTTTATATCTTGAAAGTAGTAATTTGTCATGGTCAGTGAGATAAAATATGACAGGTTTCAATTTATATAAGCTCAAAATGTTACTATACATAAAAATGTCAGCTTTATTATAATACATATCCCAAATTAAAGTCTTATAGCACCTCGACTTTGGTTTTAAATGCTATTAAATTTGCTGCAGAATCTGTTGAAATAGTGGTGACAACATTGCTCATTTAAGGCCATGTCTATACAAGACTCTTTTTTAGCTTTGTTGACATATAAAAACTATATATTTAAGGTGTACAACTTGGTGTTTATATATATACATATACACATAAATATACACATATATATGTACATATCTAGTGAACAATCACCCCATTCAAGCTAATTAACGTAGCTATCACCTCACATACAGTTGTTCCCTCTTCTCTGGGGAGGATGTGTTCCGAGACCTCCATCGGATGCCTGAAACTACTGATAGTCTCAAACCCTATATACTATGTTTTCTCTTTACATAAAGTAGCCACTGTAAGAGATTAACAATAACTAATAATAAAATAGAACAATGATAACAACATACTGTAATAAAGGTTATGTGACTGTGGTCTCTTTCCCTCTCTCTCTCAAAATACCTTATTGTACTGTGCTCACCATTTCACTTAAAGGAAGCACTTTATGGCTTCTCTTTGGCATATTTAATTGCCACCATCATTACTCTTGCACTTGGTGACCATTGTTGAGTAAAATAAGGATGATACCTCAACAGCCTGTCTGTACCAAGACAGCTGCTAAGCGACTAATGGGCAGTGTAACCCAGTGTGGATAGGCTGGGCAAAAGGATGAGGCGTGGCTTGGCTGGAACAGGATAGGACAGCACAAAGTTTCATCATGCTACTCAGAACGGTGTGCAATTTAAAACTTATGAATTGTTTATTTCTGGAATTTCTTATTTAATATTTTCAGACCATGTTTAGCCACAGGTAACTAAAACTGTAGAAAGCAAAATCACAGATGAAGGGGGTGACTAAAAACAAAACAAAACTGTAGTTCTTTTTTTCTTTTCTTTCCTCTTCTTTTCTTATGGTAAGAACACTTAAGATCTATCCTCTTAGCACATTTCAAGTAAACAATATAGCATTGTTAACTATGGGCACATTACTATGCATTAGATTATCAGACATTATTCATCTTGGTTAATTGATATTTTGTACCCTTTGATCAACATCTCCTCATTTATCCTTCCCCTTAGCAACCACCATTCTACTCTCCGCTTCTATGAATTTGACTGTTTTACATTCTACATGTAAGATCATGCGTATTTGTCTGTGTATGGCTTACTTCACTTAACATAATGTCTTCAGGATTAACTTTGTTGTTGCAAATGACAGGATTTCCTCCTTTTTAAAGGCTTAATAATATTCCATTATATATGTATACCACATTTTCTTTATCCATTCATCTATCAGCAGACATTTAAGTTGTTTCCATGTCTTGGCTACTATAAATAATGCGGCAATGAATATATAATTCAATAGCAAAACACCAAAAAACCCCCCACAAAACCTAAATAGAGAGTGGGCAAAGGACCTAAATAGACATCTCTCAAGTGAAGACATAAAGGACCAACAGGTGTATAAAAGGGCACTTAACATTACTAATCATCAGGAAAATGCAGTTCGAAAACCACAATCAGATCACCTCATACCTGGTGGAATGGCTGCCATAAGAAAGATAAATGATAAGAAATGCTGGTGAGGATGTGGAGAAGAAGGAGCCCTTGTGCACTTTTGATACCAAGGTAGATTGGTGCAGCCACTATGAAAAACTATGCAGGCTTCTTCACAATTAAAAATAGAACTACCTTTTCATTCAGCAATCCCACTTCTGGGCGGAAATCCAAAGGAAAGGAAATCAAGATTTTGAAGAGATAACTTCACTCCCATGCCTGCCTTTTTGAACGGTAGTGTCGTGAGAACCAACCCTTATTATATGACTGAAGTGTTCCAGGCGCTGTTGTAGGCACTTTACATATATTACATATATTAATTAATTAGTATGATTCTCACTTCAAATCTATGAGTAGGCAAGCCTATCACCCCCACTGTGCAGATGAGGAAACTAAGCCCAGTGTGGAGAACAATGTCACATGTGCAGGAAGTGGCAGCACTGAGATATGAACCGAACTGCCTGGCTCCAATCTGCGCTCTTCACCACCAGGTCGCGGTCATTTGTTTCCCTGATTTGCCGCCTGTCCAGCTCTATTGACCACAATGACTGGTTTTTTAGTATCAAGTAAACCCACTAGCACTTCTCCTTGGTTAGAAGTACGTTAACCTCTCAGAAAACCTTCTTTCCCAAATTGTTGATGGATTTAAAGACCTATTATTTAAGGCTGATGTCAGCTAGTATGAAAGTGACCATATAATTAATTGTATCAGTGGGACATTTCAGAGAAAGTAATTAGGTGCTATTAATAATTACACACTTGGACAACTGGCAAAACCTGGACTGTCCCAGGCAAAACCTGAAGCTCCACCTCTTACGGTTCAGACAAGAAAACAGCAAGCAATTCTTGCCAATTCTCTCCATGCCCTTAGAAAATGAGCGCAGATAATAAATGCACATGAAGTCACCTCACGGGCCTTCTACTCTGTACATTGGAACATCATCTTACAATCAGCCTCTCAGTCCTAGATAAGCCTATTCTTCAGAAACTCCCAAAATGAGCCTAGATCTGGCTTACCGTAAAAGCAGTCTTAGCCTCTCAGATCACTAATGGAGAAACAGCTAGTAGTCTTTGCAGGTAAGGAACTGGGTACGGGGTAGTGTTTTGGTCAATTAATGCCTTTTTCTATTTCTTCCTTGCCATCACCACCATCTGCCACTTGCTGGTGATAGCCTCGGACAGTTGCCTTAGTCCCTAATGTCATCATAGTCACTAGGTAATGAAGAATACGAAGCAGCATTCCTATCAAATCATTAAAATTGCTTATGACTGATTACAATACATAGTAGGTGCTTAATCCAGATCACTGAATAAATGAATGAATGAATGAATGAACAAATGAACAAATGAAAGAGCAAACATGGGAAAAGACTGTTGCCTCCTTGGCATTTTTAGTGGTAGCAACACACTATACTGCTAATGGGATTGCAGATAGCATTTTCTCAGCCCTTTATGTTTGAGGGAGTAGGTTATAAAATATTCTAGCTGAAAGTCAAGTTGCCTATAAAGAAATGGAAAATCCACAATCTTTATGCCTGAGTGGCCTATTAGACTAGATTAATTCTGGTGGTACAGCTGCTAAGACACCTATAATTTGATGATAATGTTCCTCATGTTCAAAATGTTGTTCCAACTTTGATGTCTGGAATTAGGAAAAGTGCAGTTTTGTAAACATGTGAGTCAGCCTACAGTGTTCCCACTTTCTTTGGTCCTTTCCTGCTTAGGATGTCCTGGGCCGCCCTCCATCTGTCTAAGGCCTGTTGTTTTTTTTTTTTTTGGAAGTCTAGTTAAGTTTAACTTCTTTTGTGATGGATTCCTCTACCACCCCAATCCACGGTGAAGTCTTGTCTACCTGAATCCTTTAATACATTGCCCGTTTCATTGTAAAAGACACAGTATGTACTGCTTGAATTGGTGTGCACACATTTATTTACATAAAAAATTATATATCCTGTTTTTACAGAGTAGGGAATATGTCTTTTTTTTTGGCCCCTACTTACTGACAGATATTTTAAGTGGTACAGAATGAATTCTCAAGGCTTGCTTTTACTGTGACATATCATTAAGTGGCAAAATGTGGGGGGAGAATTTTAACCCTCACCTACTTCTAACTATTAGAAGCTATATGTATCTACTCAGAAGAACTTATTAATTTTAAATGCCTGATAACCTTAGATCAGTAACAAAGTATTAGTGAAAGGTGGAGGGACTTAAGTACTTGTTATAATTTTATTAATCATATTATATAATTGCTTGGTTTAGAGTGAGTGCTAGATTTATTTATATAGCTTATTTTTATTAATGAGTGACTGAACAGGTGCATAAATGATATGTATTTATAGCATTTATTATATAAATAAGTAATGCAATTGTGCAAAGCAGTTCAAGGCAGCACATGTGTGGCAATCAGAATGATATGGATAACAGGTGCAATAGGAGTTCAGGTGAGGGATCACTGTAAATTTTAAAGTTCTTTCCTAGTACTAAAACAACCCTTAAGAATATAACAACTTTCTTCAAATACCCGCTAAGTACTAAGAGGGTGAGTTATTGTATATTGATTTTAGTGCACTAAATACAACCCTAGCATTCTAAAAGAGTTAAAGCATCCTTACGTGGGCCCACCACACACCAAAACTCAAGTGAAAATAACCCTTTGTGTTTTTTCCTTGGTTCTCCAGCTCTACTAAGTGAGAAGGAAAAGGAGGATAAACTCAGGCACAAAGTTACTTTCACAAAGGCCACGGCGCGGGGGTGGGGTGGGGTGGGGGGGTGGATGTTTTCTGAGCCCTGGGTCAGTATTTTTTTTCTTTAGTATGTTACATGCTGAATAAACATTTCTGATGGCTGAGTTACACTGAGGGCTTCAGCAGTTGGACGGACCTCCGCATTTCCCCTCCTTGGTCCCCTGTCTGGTAACTGTCCCTAACTGGTGATAGCAGATAGTAGAACAGTACAATGATAGTGAATGTTATTTCAGTTCCTCTGCAATCATCTTCCCATGTAGGTATTCATAAATATTTGTGGTGCTGCTAATCAAGAATTCATGTTTTTTAAAAAGTGATTTGGTAAGGTGAGAGTGAAAAGCATTTTCTCTCATTTTTCTTCTCTAGTTTTCCTGAATGATGCTGCAGGATACAGCGAAACAGCATTCCATCAGGGCACAGAGAACCAGTCTCTTTTGAATTGGTAGAGAACATAGGTGTGCAGGTCAACCAAGCTAATACAAGTGAGTAAAGTATCCAAAGTATTTCATGTCCACGGGAAAACCAGGATGCAGGGATGCGCTACATCTTTTAAAAACATCATGCCTATATAACAATTTTACAGTTCTTTTCCCAATTTTACATATCCTTCTTCCCAGTGACAAGTTGAGAGTATTGTTTTTAACTACATGATCATGATGAATAGAAATAAATGAGACGTATTACTCTATGTAGCAGGCAGTATTGACCAATTCTAAAATGCATTATCAGACCAGGTTTTTAAAGAGAAGCATCAAAGTAATTGATTGGTGGCTGTGGGAATGTTGCTCCCATCAATAATTAAGTGTATTTTGAATTCTCTGTATGCAGTTAAGTGAACCTAACTGAAGTCACATAAGCATGATATTTGATGCAGCAAAAAAAAACAAATAAAATATTCTGAAGGGCTAAAATTTAAAGCCACATTAATCTGTTCAAATAAAAATCAAAGTCCTTCTTTATATTAGCATAAGATATTTTTCATTTTTCTAAAATAATTTGAAAACTAGGTTATTCTCACTTTGAAAATAACATATTTTAGAAAATTTTCCAGCATTAGATGTAAAAAAATATTGAATTTATTAGGGTGATATTAGTTAATAAAATTATTTAGATTTAAGGTGTACAATTCTATAATACATCATCTGTATATTGTGTAGTGTGTTCACCACCCCAAGTCAAGTCTCCTTCCCTCACCACTTATTCCCCATTTTACCCTCTTCTACCTCCTTCATCCCCTTTCCCTCTGCTAATCACCATACTGTTGTCTATGTCTATGAGATTTTTTTTCTTAATTCATTTACATATTTCATCCAGGTCCCAACACTGCATTACCTCTGACAGCTGTCAGCTTTCTGTATCTATGAGTCTGTTTCTATATTGTTTGTATATTTTGCTCACTAGATTCCGCATGTAAGTGAAATTATGTTGTTCTTCTCTTTCTCTGACTGGCTTATTTCACTGAGCATAATACTCTTCAGGTCCATCTATGTTGTCTCAAGAGATAAGATTTCCTTCCTTTTTTTTACAGTCAAATAGTATTCCATTGTGTAAATGTACCACAACTTTTTTATCCACTCATCTACTGATGGACACATGGGCTGCTTCCAAATCTCGGCTGTTGTAACTAACACTGCAATGGAAATTAGGGTATATATTCTTTCAAATTAGTGTTTTGAGTTTCTTTGAATAAATTTCCATAATTGGAATCACTGGGTCATAAGGCAGTTCCATTTTTAATTTTTTGAGGTGGTTCCATACTGTTTTCCTCAATGGCTGCACCAATCTGCATTTCCACTGATTCATGAGGGTTCCCTTTTCTCTACATCCTCGCCAGCATTTGTTGTATATACAGTATGGCTACCTCAGCTTTTTTTCATTTGCATTTGCATGAAATATCTTTTTCCATCCCTTTACTTTTAGTTTGTGTGTATCTTTCATTCTGAGGTGGGTCTCTTGTAGACAGTCTATATACAGGTCTTGTTTCTTATCCATTCAGCTACCCTCTGTCTTTTTATTGGAGTATTTAAGCCATTTACATTTAAACTGATTATTGATAGGTACACATGTATTGCCATATTGTTCTTTTAACAATGTTACTGTGTTCCTCCTCCTCCTCCCTCCTCCTCTTCCTCTTCCTCCTCTTCCTCTTCTTCTTCTTCTTCTTCCTTTCCTCCTCCTCCTTCTCCTTTTCCTCCTGCTCCTCCCTCTTCTTCTTCCCCTTCCCCTTCTCCTCCTCCTTCTTTAAGCATGCTCTTTAACGTCTCTTGTACTACTGGTTTAGTGGTAATGAACGTCTTTGGCTTTGTCTTGTCTGAGAAGCTGTTTATTTCTCCTTCAATTTTAAATGATAGGCTTACTAGGTAAAGTCGTTTTTGTGTTGTAGATACTTGCTTTTCATCACTTTGAATGTTTTATGCCAATCTCTTCTGGCCTGAAATGTTCCTGTTGAGAAATCAGCTGACAGTCTAATAGGAGTTCATTTGTATGTAACTAACTGTCTTTCTCTTGCTGCTTTTTTAGATTCTCTCTTTGTCTTTAACCTTTGCTATTTTATTTATGATGTGTCTTAGTATGGGCCTCTTTCAGTTCATCTTGTTTGGGGCACTGTGCTTCCAGGATGTGTGTGTCTTTTTCCTTCACCAGGTTAGGGAATTTTTCAGTCATTATTACTTCAAATACGTTCTTGATCCTTTGCTCTCTTTCTTCCTCTTCTGGTACCATCTTGATGTGGATATTGTTGCACTTCATGTTGTCCCAAAGTTCCCTTAATCTATCCTGATTTTAAAAAGTTATTTGTTTCTCTGAGTGTATTCTTCTACCTTGTCTTACAAACTACTGACTCAATCCTCTGCTTCATCCAACCTACTGTATATTCCTTCCATTGTATTCTTCAGATATTATAATCTATATTTCTGAATAGTACTTTAGTACTTTTTTTTATGGTTTCTAAGTCTTCTTTTCATGCTGTTGAGCATCCTTATAACCATTACTTTGAATTCTTTATCTGATAAATTGCTTACCTCCATTTTATGTAGCTCCTTTCCTGGAGATTTCTTCTGTTCTTTCAATTGGGGTCTATTTCTTTGTCTTCCCATGTTGGATGCCTTTTTGTTTGTATGTAGTAGATAGATCTATGACCTCCATTCTTTGTGGTATGGTCTTATGTAGTAGGTTTTCTTTGGGGACCAGTGGCACAGTCGACTTGATCACCCAAGCTGGTGATTCAGGAATGTCTCTTGGATGGGTTATAGGGGCCCTACTGTTGTAATTGAATGCTGATTGATACTGGTCCATTTGTGTGTGGGATCAATCCTCAGTCTTGACCATGATGTGCAAGCTGCTATGCAGATACTGACTACAAGAAGCAAAATTCACTTTAGCAGGTTTTAGTGCCTGCCAAGATCTCCCTTCAGATATGTTGCTTGTGGAGCTTAATTTTATCCTGCTCTGATGCTGTCTAAAGGTGGCCACTGTGTGTGCTGCTTCTGAGGCCTCTTACGGGGACTCTGGTGGAGAACATTGCCATGTGCTGCCTGTGACTGGCCCTAGACAACCTTTTTGGAACTGCAAAACAATCCACAGTTTGTGGCTGCTTCCTGGGCCTGGGTGTGCATGGGAAGGACCAAAGTGTACACCAAACCTGGCTTTTACTGGCACCGGGCTTGAAGGCAGGGCAGTTAAAGTCCTAAGTCACCCTGAGTTCTGTCTTTGCCTGCTTCAGCCTGCTAGCTGCCTGTAGGCTCAGTCAATGAAAGAGCCTCTGGTGGTACTCAAGTTGCATAAGGTAGCCTCTCAGTGAGTCATAAAGTACAGGCAAGTGGTATTCACCAGATTTATAAAAATTCAAACTCAGTGCTAGTGCTGGGTTTGAGGAACCTCAGCACATGTCCCAGGCTATATCAAATCTAGCTCCCACCTCCTGGGTGCTCCCCTACATTTGTAGTTGGGTGAGGTCTCAGGGAGTCATCAAGGTGAGGTCATCAGATTTTATCAGGCCCAAACAGAGCAAGATTTGGCTGTAAGGAGGGAGCACTCTGCATCAGTTGGGCATCCAAGCGGAAATATACCCTGTTCTAGAGCCACACAACTCAGTCTGTCCTAGATTCTGCCAGGAGCGAGACTTGAGTGAGGTGGGGCTGCTGGGAGTTGGGAGGATGCATCTAGTAGAACTGAGGGCGAGATGCCAGTCATTTTGGGGGAAGGTAGGGAGTGGCCCCTACTCCTGACCCACACAGCTCAGCCTGTCCTGGATTCTTTCCAGACTTCAGCAGGGCAGATACACCAAGAGTTGGAAGGATGGGGTCACAGCAAACCCTGAGAGTAGGGCTAGTGGATCTTCCATGAAGGGGAGGCACCGTCAGATTCATGGGAAAGTGAGAGGAATGGCCTCTGACCCAAAGCCACATAGCTCAGTCACTGACAGCTCCTGAGTCTGCCCCAATTTCTAGACCCCAGCCCAGATAGCTGACTTCTCCCCACGTTGCAAGCTCCCAAGAGTGGGGCAACAGGGAATTCAGAAGGTGGGGCTATTCCACCAGCTGTATTCCACCCAAGAAAGATGATACCTATAGTGTGGGAGAGTGACTCAGCACAGTTATCCTGGCCGCTGTCCTTTTAGCTCCTTTCCAGAGCTACAAAATCCAGCCTTCCTCATGTAACTGTAGTCTGCTCTGCTCTCCTGTCAGAGCCAAGAGTGAGTGGCTTCAAATAGGATTTTGTGCGTGGGTCTTTAAGAGGGCACTTGTGTCACAAGCAGACTCTTGTCCCTCTCTGGAGAATAGAATTCCCACTGATTTTCACAGCCAGATGTTATGTGGGAGCTTCCTCCCAGCTCTGGTGAACTGGGCTAGGAAGCCTGGCATGAGGTGATACCCCATGATTCTCAGAGGGAACCTTTTCAGCTGAAATATCCCTCCAGAATCTCAGTCACCACCTTTGGGAGAAAGGTTAGCCCTTTTCATGTTTTCACCCTTCCTACTAGTCTTGATGTGGCTTCTTCTGTAAATTCTTGGTTATAAGATGTTTCTTCAGTTAGTCTTCAGTTGGTTATTTAGATAGATTGTTCTATATTTTAATTGTAATTAAGTTTGGTCCTGAAAGGAGGTGAGTGTACACTCCACCTATTCTGCCGCCATCTTGGATCTCACCCCAACATGAGTTTTAAAGAATAACAACAGATACCTAAGATCAATTAGAGATTACCAAAACTTTAAGACTAAAATTTTGAAAATTTTGGCAGATTTATAAGAATAATTACCTTATTCTAGGTTTTATATAAAATATGCCAAATAATGCATGTTTATTGTTTCTATTGTTTTCAGTTACAATACTGACATATTATGGTATATATACCTTAATTTCCTTATGGTTCTTAAATTACTGTTGCTTATAGGTGATTAAGCAAATATCATCATAATTTCAGTTTACCATTTCATTTGGCTTAAACAAGTGAAGAGAAAATCAAAACACATCTACTCACATGTGTCCAGTTTTTTATCAGCTGGGACACATAATAGCCATGAGATCAACTGAGAAATGAAATCAAACTTCACATGAATTTCATTTAACACTTAGGAAATTCTCCTCTAATGAAAATTCACTGATCATTGTCATTGGTGCCTTGCTTCTCACATGGCCCTATATTGTTTTCATGGTTGAGAAAAACTCATCTTTTTTAAGCAGATTTGGGGGCTCCACAGAGCACATAGCAAAACAATCAACGTACTAATCTATTTTTTGACCTCTTAAAGCTCAGTGCACACTGATGGAAGTCATCAAAACTATTCTTTACCCTTTGCTTAACCAGCATAATGATAAATAAATATTTACAGTAGCAACAAATATATTAACAGGAAACAAATAGGTTTCATTTATAACAAGTGCACACAGGTTAATTAACAAGAAAAGCTTTTCTTTTTGGGGTAAGACAAGTCTCCCCAATGCTATTCAGGCAGGTGTTTTTAAGGGACGATTGAGTTCTATAGGCTATCAAATACCAGTGTGCTCTCCTGTTGGTTAACAAAGTACTGCCCACAATTTGCCTAAAATTATAAACCATCATCTGTGGTCCTCAACAGTAATTAAGTGACAAACATCCCCTCATTGGAGATTTGGGAAAACACAAGAGACATGATTGTATTTAAGGAGCCAAGATGGATATTTTTGAATGTCAACTTGGAAGGCCAGCTTTTCAATAACAGAGCATTAGACAGAAACATATTTGGTACTATATAAGAGTGGAAATACCATGGTATTTTTAAAAAATTTAAATGGGCATATTGAATAATTGAAGCAGTGGATATTTGAACAGCTTTTGGTTCTAAGTTCTTGGAGTATTTAGCAGACTTAATGAAATATGGATACCTAACTCATTTCCTGATAGTGTTGTTGAGTCACTTTTTTCATACTATTCTAACTACCCACTCACACTTGAGAAGGGTCTATGAAGAACATGGTGGAAGTTCCTTCGCAGTAGGAGGCTGTAAGTCGATCCAATATGCAGTCGTTTCTCCAGGGCTTGAGTTACTAATTAGTTCTACAGAAAAAAAAATTTAGCTTATTACTGAAAATGATATATCAGCACAAAAAAGTAATTTTAGACCTAGATATCACCTTCTATCATAAACTAATTGATCTAGAAGTTTTAAGGATGTAACATTTAAAATGCTCTGTAAGCATAGCAATAGTTCCAGGAGCTATAAACCTTACAAAGGCACCATTGAGTTAGTTCAATTAATTGTCTGGTTGGAAGAATCTCCAAAACTTGCAGAAGCTCTTGTTTTTATAGTTAAAAATCTTCTGGGCATTTAGTTGCCTACATTAAACAATGTTGTCTAATTGGTTTGCATAATTGCTAGAGCTAAAAGGCTATTCCACAACATTAAAAATATAATTATAAATGTATGAGTTTTCCTCAGTCAGAAGGTACTGACTTTTTTTTTCCCAATGCCAAAACAACAGCATTTACAAATGTTTTCATGGACTGTGAGGAAGCTGCTGCTCAGTGTGTCCTAATGTAGGATTAGCTCAGCAACTCCCTTGAAAGAATAAAACCAACCCAGGGCCAAACAGGCAGACTGGCCTAATTAAACACTGCAGTGCAAGAGAGGCGCGCAGGAAACGACGGTGGCCTCGACCCCTGCTTTGTACTTCACCAGGTTTCCCTATATCTTTGTCACTTTCCTCTGGATTTATTATTTTTTAATGAATTATTTAAGCATGGCCATTTCACATTCTACAATTAGTTTTCAAAGAAGAGGCAACAGGAGGAAATAATCACAAGTTAAACAGCTTGAGAACAGCTCCAGTTTTGGCAGAACATTCAAGGTCTGTCCCTGTATCAGAGCCCGCCCTTGGCGGTGGCTTCCCAAATTTCCTTTTGTTTTAAGTCCTTAGATCCAATCTACATAGCAGCCCAAACCCCTATTTCCAACAGGGAAGACATGTAAATATCAGAGAGTTACTTTTCTAGGTTTCCTGCCTGTGTTTCTTTTATGTACACGAATGGGAATTGATGGTCATAATTTCAATAATAGGGGAAAAGTAGCTTACAGAGAATGGGACATTTTTCATTCTCTGTAAGGAGCAACAACTTATTGAAAAATGGAAATATTAATAACATTAACCACTTGCAGAAATGAAAGTTCTTAACAGTTGTGTTATCCTAATTATCTTTTCCCCACCAGCACACGGCACTTGGTTCTGTCTTAGCGGGGAATGGCCTCCAAAAATCACAGAATCGTTCAGCTGGAATAGACAGCAAGAGATCATCAAATTCATTCTTCTGCCCTCAGGTATGGCTACACTCTGCTGGAACTCATCCTACTGTAATATAATACAAAGTAAAATGTTCCATCTGCCAGACTGAGAACTTTTCCAGGGTGGGAGCTGAGGCATGGCCATTTGTTATTCCTAGAGCCAGGCATATAACGCATCCCCCAAAATATCTGCACAGAAAGGGATAAAACCCTCAATGTGCAGAATATACCCTTTTTTTGAAAAATCTTTGGGGGGGTGGTGAAAAAGGACTTTAAAATTCGCTTACCAATTCTTTCTGCCCATTTAGATGTCTCACAATACCTCCTCTGGGAATATTCTATAGCTATATTCTATATAGCTAAACAGCAATTTCTACTTCATTGTTATCAGCCCAATGGAAGAATTATCTTGCAAATCAAATTTTCAGAAATGCATGTGGACTCAATAGTGTCCCTTATATTTAGTAGCAGGAAAAAGTCATTATCTTTTATATGCGTTAAAAGTGAACTGTTAAAATGCATGATGAGAAAGAGTTGTATTTGATATTATATTAGAGCTATTTAAGATTATAAATTGGCATTTGTTGAGGAGTGACAATTTGTCAGGTCCTCAATAAGAGATGATTACTAAAACTCTGACAACAATATTAATACAAAGAAAGTTTTGTCATCGCCCCAGACAAATGTGGATGCTGAAGCTCAGGGAAGCCAGAGGGCATCCCCAAGGTCACACAGCAAGGAGGGAGAGGGGACCAGAAGGGCCAGGGACTGAGGCTACCCCTGATGTCTGCTCTCTGAGCCTAGGTCTGGACCATTGCCCTAGTTTTTTGTCCATGACTAAGCTGTGAATTCAGGTTAGACTTTTCTTTGTCAATTTTGAGGCCCAAATTCACAGAGGTTAGAGCATGGCCACGTTCAGTGGACTGGGAAGACTGGCTTCAGTCCCAAGTCAGCACCACCTCACCCATAATACAGTCGAGTCCCCATAATACACTAGAGCAGGACCACATAAGCACGAAAAGAAATGAGCAAGATGCTGGGACCCTTTGGGTTCTTCATGGGGAGGACTCTTTCTCTGGTGCCTCGAGAATGACTTGTGACCCATGAAAAGGGAGAGAGTCCTGTTCCCACCATGTGCCACCATGGAGTCTGTGTATGAGGCACTGTCCCTCCTTTCCAACTTTTTCCTGATGCTGACAAATCTTAAGCCAATCATGAGTCCTTACACAGAAGGTTGTAACAGGAGAGGAAAAAAATAAGACAGGCTTAATTTAAAATTCCCCTATTTGCTAGGAAAGCATAACGGGAATGATGTTTCTAAAACTGAATATTAAAACCAGTGGCTTATTTGACAATTTCATGGAATACAAGTCGTAACTTAATCTTTTTTGTTATTTTATGCTTTGACAATATAAGACAGAAATTGAATGTGTTAGCTGAAGCTATCTGAAAGCAATGGAATTTCAGGAAGACCACAGACTCCTGGTCAGTGTGTGTGGACTAAAGGGGGAGGAACAGCCCATAGACTGTGGCAGTCACCAGAAGCCAGAGCTGCAGGTGCGTCAGTGTGTTCCTCTTTGACAGCATTTTCATCTATGTTGTCCCTGGGCCAGCCAGTTGGAGAATGAAGTGCTCTTTCTACTCTTCAGTGTCTATGTACATATCTACTGATGTACATAGAGGTACACGCTTCACTTAGTTGGATCCTGTCAGACCCATCTCTCTTAGGTCAACTTCTTTATGCACAGAAGATGAACAAGAAATGAGAGTAAAATATGATAAAGGTGAGACCAGATTATACCAACCTCAACTCGAAACCCTTCTGTGGCTCCAGATTTCTCTCCGAGGGGAGGCCATAGTCCTTTTGTGATCGTCTCCCTCCTGCCTGCATTCCCTTTGTAAACCCAACCTTTACTCCTCTCCCGTCTCGTTGGCTCTGCCAAAGACACTCACCTGTTGTGCCTGAAACACACCAGATATACTCCTACCTTACGGTTTTCCACTGGCTCTTCCCTTTGCTGGGAATGCCCTTCCCCACAATATCTGAAGGACTCTCTCTCTCCTTTACTTCCAGTCTTCGCTCAAATTTCTCCCTGAGCAAACCTATGTAAATTGTAGCCTGACCAACACCCGCCTAGCCCTTCCAAGGCCTCTTAAACTGCTCTAACTTCCTTTCCATAGCAGTAGGACCTTCTAAAATGCTGCACATTTTTCCTACCTATTTTGTTTATTATTTTATCTGTTTACTCCACCTCTCTCATGCACTAAAATTTAAGCTTCTTGTGGGCATAAATTTTGGTCTGTTTGGCTAACTGGTGGATCCTAGCACTTAGGAGAGTGCTTTGCATCTAGGAGGTCCTCAGTAAATATTTTTTGAGTAAATAAATGAATAAATGCTCTGATTAAAAGCCATTCATTCATTCACTGAATATTAGTAGGAAGACAGTATGCTAAACACCTTGGAAATGCAAGCTGATCAAGACCTGCAGGGAACACTCATAAACAGATCATTTTAAAGGGGGAAGAAGTGACAATTCTTCAAGAGAGGTGCAGTACACTGAGATTTTTATAGGATTTTATTCAAGAGCAGATTCTTCAAAATGGAGTATAGGGGAATCAAAATGGGTTAAGATTATGTCCAATTAGGAAGAATGAGTAGAGGCCTCAAGGAGAAGGTAATATTTGAGTTGAGGCTTAAGAAAGTTTGGGTTTACCCCTGCTGCATTGGAGCGGGTGTGAGAGTGAGCGAGAAGATTTTTGTAGGCGGAAGACACAGCATGGACGATTCATACATTGGTATAGGACACATGGGCAAGCTGTTGGTTGTCACTGAAGTATGTGGAATGTGAAGGGTAAACTGATTTCAGTTTCGTGAGAGCTTCAAATGACAGAGCAGTGTGAGCACAAGACAGACATAGTCTTGAGCAGAATAGTCTGGGCTGCCATGCACAGGGTGGACCAGAGAGGCAGGAGGCCAGACACAGATGAGAAGACTTTTGCTAATAATCCAGGAAGGAGGGAAGGAAGGCAGTGGGAGCTGGTAAAAGGTAGTAAGAGTGGAAATGCAAAAAATAAGTGAAAAAACTTAGGGAGGTCAATTTTCAAAAGTAATTAATTGGATGGAATATATGGAAGGTAAGACAAGAAGAGGAAATAAGATAGTAGCTCAAATGTTTTGACTATTAAAAACCCAAGAATCATTATTTTGATTTATGGAGTTCAGTCCAAGATGTGTAAGTACTCCTACACTTCAAATCAAGTCATTCATTTACTTTTCTACCCTTTAGTCTCCCTTCCCTGAAGTAACTGAGGCCCACAGAATGGTGGGATGAAGAAGGGCCATTTAAACCCCTTACAAGGCATGTGGTAGAGGTTAAGAGTGAATAGGAAAAGATAAAGACTACTGATGTGTCATTATTATCTGCATTTTATGCACAAGGCTACTGAGCCTTCGAGTACTAAGTAACTTGCCTGAACTTTTGTAGCTGGAAAGTAGCAGCTTGAGGATTCAAGCTCAAATTTTGACTCCAAAGCATATGGGCATTATCTATATTAGAGAAATCTGTTAGTTCTCTAAATACTGAACACATCTTTCTAGAGCAGTGCCTCTATTCCCTCCTCCCCTGCCCATATTCTTTCCTCAGTGTCCTCTGGGAATTCCTCACCAAATGTCATACACACAGTAGGTGCTTTGGTTGAATGATGTATTATGTTCTTCAAGAAAATCTGAACTACCTTGAGTATTTTTTCCTTGCTGACCCTTATAATAAAAATATATTGAAAAATAATGATAATATGTGAAGTTATACATTAGAAATTATATTCCATACAAGCTAGCTTTCAAACACCATGAAATAAAATACTACAGTACAGAACTAGAGGCCATTAGCCTAATTAGTGTACTAAGTATGAATATAAATGATCATAATATATTAGGAAAAATAATTGAAAATAATGGCTAACTACATTTCAGAATTATACAAATGAAACAATTATTTTATCTTATAAATGTTAAGATGACAGGAATATTGTTAAGTAAATGGGTTAGAAAGATGGGTTTTAGGGAATTCTATCATTTCAATATTACCTGCTAGAACTGTGCAGGGAGCTTTGAACATATCTTGGATCAGCTACTTTGGGCTTGGCTAGGGAAGGGTAAAGTTTGCCTTTCATTGCAATGTAGTTCATTGCCAGTACATAGTCCTTCTGCAAGCTTAATAATGACAGCAGGCTTAGAGGTGCCAGGGAGGGGTCAAGAAACACAAATAAATATAGGGCAGACTAAGTACAACTTACAGTGGTCTTTAAAGGTGGTTCAAGTTCAAATGTAAAAAACAGAAAGAGAAAAAGCTACAGAGCAGAACAGAACCACAGAACAGAGATACTCTGTAAGAGTAGGAATCACATTTTTTTCGTCATGTGTGCCTCAAACTAGCAAAAATACAACCTAAAACAGTTATCTGGTGAGGAAAGAGTCAATAAATAACTAAAGGAATTATAAAGGGGGACAGAACAGAGAGGATCCTTCCAATATACAAATTTAAGCACAATCCCTTAGTCCCTCCCTGGTGGGGCAAACAGGGCCAGCCCCAGCCCCTGCCTGGTCTGCATCACAGCCCTCACTAGGGAGACGGGGGCCCAGGAGCACAGCTCCTTGGGAGACTCCTCCACTAACTGCACACCCCTCAATGTCTGTGCTCTCGCTCCAACTCTGGCCCCTCTGGTACACTTGTGTTCCTTAGCCAAGGCTCCCGGACGTCATCCGTGCTATCATTTTCCTGCTCTTTTCCCACTATTGTTGCACTCATGAAATATACTTTACTAGAATTCTCCGTGTGTCTTAGACTGGCAACTCAGTCTGACTCTTCTCTGAATACCCAGCAATTCACATAGTTCACTGCAAATGGGATGTGAGTGAAGATCTTTGAATGAAAGAAGCAGCAAATTGCAGAAAGAAGAGAAGAGAAAGTAGGAAGCTCAACTAGGAAAGGAAGCCGATTTACAGCTGAGTGTGCAGAGGGTAGCTGAAAAGACATGGTTTCCAAATTCCATCTTCAACTTCCATGTCTGAGGCTGAGTATACCTGAGATGAAAACAACTTGATTAAAAAAAATTATTTATTGAGTTGAGAGACAGAAAGAGGAAAGGAAGGAAGAAGGACAGAGAGAGAAAGAGAGAGAGATCAATTTGATTGGCGATTGAACCTGCAACTTTGACATATTAGGATGATGCTCTAGCCAACTGAGTTACCTGGCCAGACCAAACAACTTGCTTTTTGATTAAAAAGAATTAGAGTTACCTGTTAATTGGCACTATGTGAGCTGAAAGAAATGACAACTTTATTAAATTTACTGATTTTTAAATTTTTTCTTTGAAAATGTCAGACTTGTAGGAAGATTGCAAGAATAATACAGTTCTTATATACACAATTCTTCAAATAATTAAGAGCAAATTGGAGTGATTAAGCCCATTTACATCTAAGTACTCCAGTCTGTCTTTCCTGAAAACAAGGGAATTTCTCTGTTAATTATACTGGAGTAGAATTAACAAAATCAGAAGGCTAACAATGAGACTATACTATTATCTAATCTATAAATCTTTGTTTAGATTTCTTCCAGTTGACTTAATATTTTTATAAGAAAGAAAATTCAAAGTAATGTGCTTCATTCAAGTCATTGTATCTCTAGTCTTCTTTAATCTGGAACGGTGTTTGAGTTTTCTTTGTATTTCTTGACATTGGCTTTTTTTTTTTTTTTTTTTTTTGAGTGCAAGGCAATTATCTTATAGAATGCCTGTCAGTTTGGGTTGGTATGTTTTATTATAAATTTGGATTCAGGCTTTGTGCTTTTGGCAAGAATATCACAGAAGTGATGCTAAATTCTTCTCAGTGCTTCATGTCACGAACACAAACTAGATTTGTGCATTTGCTGGTGATGTTACCTTTGATCCCTTGGTTAAGGGGAGATTTACCACATTTGTCCCCTTTCAAGTTCCTACTTTCCACTTTTTAATGAATAACTATTTTGTGAGAGATACAATGAGATTATATAAATAATCCTTCTCAA
Organism: Pteronotus mesoamericanus; assembly: GCF_021234165.1. Classification (NCBI taxonomy): domain Eukaryota; kingdom Metazoa; phylum Chordata; class Mammalia; order Chiroptera; family Mormoopidae; genus Pteronotus; species Pteronotus mesoamericanus. The sequence goes on along the minus strand of NW_026555285.1, from coordinate 32,989,710 downwards.
ACTTTCACCCAGTACTTTTAATGACCATCAATGACACTCCCCTGAAGCAGTTACTATGACGGTGGTTGACAAAGGGTGATATTCTCATTTCATGATTTCTTTCATCTTTTTTAGTTGCCTTTCTACTGTACAGAAAATCTTTTCTTCCTCACCCATTTGTTTAAGTGTTCATATTAGCATGAACTCATGGGGGTTTTATCCTATTCAAGAAATTACTCTTATTATTTATTTTGATTCTCAGTTGGTCCCAGTGTGGCTGATGGAGCCACTCAAGCTGGCTCCTGAGGGTCACTGGTTTTTAATCTGTTTTCAAGTGGCTCCCTTTGCATCATGCATTTAACCTCACACTTTGATCTTGCTGTACTTGTTGTAGGAGTACTCGTTAAAATCTTATTGTAGATTTTATTCTTCACAATCAAATTTTGCATAACGCAAATCCTAGTATCTATTCATGACCATGATTTGGCACAGTAACAGCAGCTGAATTTAGTTTTTGAAAGTAAACCTGCATTTTCTTTTTTTTTCTACATACTCTTTCATTGATCATTGTATTTGTAGACTCAGAAATGGTTCAATTTGCAAAATATTTGAGTTTCTGTCAACTTAGGCAAAGTGAAATAGAAAGCTGAAGAAAATCATCTGGATCAATCCAGTAAAACTTTACTTCTTTCTGTGGTAAAATTATTCTTAGCTTCTTGCTTTGTTTTTAAGGCAAGGGTATCTGTAGGGGTCCAGAGGGGTAAGTAGTGAACGACAGCGGTTGGCAGGTGCTGCGGTATAGCGTTGCCTGAAGTCTCTATTGATAAAATGTAAAGTACAATTATTCAGTTAGTCTTATTCTGCCTGTATACATAAAATCACCTCTACTTAGGCACATTTACAAATATAAGATTTCGAGATTTCTAGGGCTAATTTGTACTAAGACATACAAACTCCTAACCAATGTATGTGGAAAAAAATACTTTTCATTTGTGATCGCCTTTTCAAACACTATATGAAACAAATAAGCAACCGCAGCAGACGCCCACATAAAATGGTGGTCACGGTGCTCCAGGAGTCCTCCAGCGAGGACGCCCTGGTGTGAGGGCAAAGGTATGCCAGTGCGGGGCTCACCTCCTCAGCCAAGCCTCCCAAGGCCATGACAGCGTCACTGATCCAACTTTGAAAAATTGCAATGGTGGAGGAATTCCGGAAGAACGTAATTCCCCAAATCGTCATTTGGCCACAGTGGTGTCCGAACAGTTGGTCTGAAATTAGCTCACATGTTTACTTGTTGTTTTGCGGCTCTGCGGCACGCTGACTGTCCCCCTCCCCCACCTCCCACCCACCCTGGTCCTCTCTCCCTGATGGGCAGAGGCCTTGCTTCCGTTGCGGGAGCACCCTGTCCGTGAGTTTAAGTTCAGGGGGTGACAACCAAGGAAAAGACAGCAACCCTCTCCTCCCGCTCTCACGATGGCAGTCCTGCCTGTGCTCGCGTCTGGCCTATCATGTACCATTACAGTTGCTCAAGCTTACAAAGCAAACTCACATTTCCAGGGTGGGCAGTCACTGCAGTACATTTATGGATCGTGTTCTCGTTCCAGGACCGTTCCCAGGGGGCGAGAGTGAACAGCACAAGTAACCTATCTGCTGTTTCCCTTCAGTATAGGTTTTGCATAAAAGAGAAATGCTCCAGCCCTTGAACAATATGAGTGCCTGTCATGCACATGGCAACCAGAAGGTGGCATGGTCTTAACATTGACCAAGGCCTGTGAGAGCCAAGCCAATTTATTTGTGAAAATAAAGGCTTCTTGCCCTGACTACTTTCGCGGATGTGTTTCTGTCTGTCCACGCTACGCGCACACAAACCCCTCCCTGTGCCTGGAAACAGAGCTCTTTGCTTGTTTCTGTTCGCTTGTTACCTCTCCCCCTTTTCAAAGGCTACTGTTTTGCTTTACGCTTTTGAAGAAGAAAACACCGCCCTGTGTTTATCTTCCAGTTAGAAACGTTCGGTTAATAAAAGTCTAAGTGGGGTCTCATGCTTTGAATCTCACTTACATTTTATTTGCACTCAATTTCCAGCATATGAAGATCTTAATTCTATATATTCGTTCATGAAAACAGCTTAGTTCAAGCAGTACTTAGTTCTTCATAAAAGTTAGCAAAACAAATTACTCGCGTGAAGTGACATGCGTGTGTATAATTAAAAAGGGCATTCTAAACTTCAGAGATGTTAAACATCGCATTTATAGCTCACATTTCAATTTAAAGAAAGGGGTTGGCTCTGCAATTCACTAGTGTTTTTCCTTCATTAAGAGATAGGAGACAAGTCTTTTTTTTTTTTTATGAAACTGGTTTTATTAAAATGCATCATTGGCCTTAATAGTAAGAACAAGCAATGTTGAAGCAAGTCAGAAATATTTCATAACAACCTGTGAATGGGGGCAAATGGGCACTATTTCATTGCTCAAAGAAGTGCACTCTTTGAGGATGGCCAGCCTTCATTTGTGAATAAAACAAATGTGCATTTCCTTAATGTGCATTCTTCTAGTTATTATTTCCTTCCTGGTCATTTACATGAGAGGTCTCCGCTGAAAATGGCTTCCTGTTTTCCAACATTCTTCTGTGCAGCGCTCTTTCCTTCTTACCCCTCTGTGCTGCTTCCACTCTCACACCCTCCACACAGATGGGAATTTCTATCTAAGCTGTTTCTTTTACTTGGCCTTGCAGGCGTCCCCCCCTTCTGCCCCCACCATCTGGCAGCCTCCCTGCCCCTGCTCGATTTCCTCCCCTCTTCTTCCAAACCTGCCTGTCATGATGCTTATTGGGACATGTGGCTCTCCCTGACTGGGAAGCTTACTTAGCTTGACATAATAGGCAGCGTCTAAAATTAATTGAGGGAACTCTTTTCAGTCTTTTGGAGTCCAAAAGCAGCACAGGGAAACGCGTGTGTGTTTGTGTGTGTATTCCTATATACATACTAGATATAATAACAGCATAAATCTTGAAGCCACGACTCATTCCTGTGAGCGTCTCTTCTAACCAAGCCCGGTCCCCCTGACCCCACACAAATTACCCATGTGGGCGAATACAGTCAAAAGGTACTCATTTCCAGCTATAAAATAAATGGCATGGGGATGTGAAGTACAGTGTGGTGACTATGGTTAATTCTGTATTGTATATCTGAAAGTTGCTAAGAGAGATATTAAAAGTTCTCATCACAAGAAAAAAAAATTAACTACGCATGGTGACGGATGAGTTTGGAGAAAATAGGCTTACGTGAGGCCAAGTGGGTGAAATCTGTAACTACAGCAGCTATTTCATCTTTGGCCATTTTTTAAAACCTATCTTATACATATGAACAGATCGTACCTCAGAGAGCCCAAAAGCTTTATCCTATATGTCCTAATCTCAACCCATTAGACTCAATAATGGCATTTTGTACTTTTCCTCTGGTTCTATTTCCACTCACACCATTAAGAAGAGCAATGGAAGCTTAGCCTCATACCGGCTCCATGACATTTTGACTCTTCTCTCAAGATCCTGGGGTATTCCAGCATATGCCCACTCTGGCATAGCTGAGAGAACAGCAGGCTCAGGACCCGCGACGTGGCTGATAGCCCGCATGTCACACTGGGGCTTGCTGTGGCTCCAGGTACCTCCGGCTAGGTCTTTGGTCACAAGGGCCAGAATTGGATTCTAAGAGGCCTTTGGGGATGAAAAGCCAGTCCAGGAAGGGCTGAGAACAGTTACCTCAATATGGAAAAGTTTCAAGAGTCTGTGTTAATTGACGTGAATTGTCATCTGTCATGGAAATCATGAACTGTAGCCCTTTTCCACTCTAGGATGAGCTGCGAAGTAAAGACTGTTTACTACCCTTGCTGGGGCGGCTCCGTTGGGCGGGTCTGCGCTGCAGAGCAAAGGGTTGCCCGTTTGGTTCCTGGTCAGGCAGATGCTCATGTTTCTCTCTACTCTCCCTTCTACTCTCTCTAAAAATAAATACATAATATCTTTAAAAAAAGACTATTTACTTTTTAAAAATTTAAGTAGAGTTGATATATAACTTTAAATTGGTTACATTCGTTTCAGACATACAATATGGTGATTTGACATTTTTATACCTTAAAATATGATTGCGCCACTAATTCTGGTACTCGTCTGTCACGTTGCAAACTTACCACAATATTATGGATTATATACCCCTTCCTCTTTTTACCTATCTCCCACTCCACCCTTCTGCTAACCATCTTTTTGGTCTCAGTTTCTGTGAGACTGTTTTTGTTTTTATAGAAGTGAAAGGGAGACAATTCCTCACTCCTCGCTGGCATAGCCTGGGGCTCTGTGGGACCCAGGACGTTTTCTTCCCAACTGCAAAGCCCCAAAAGATGCATATCCCCTCAAAGATGAAGGGTAAAGTTTCAGGATTCTCTCTGTGGGTGCTCAATAATTTTAAAGTGAACAAATAAGTTCTCAGTTTCCTTCAAGTGAAAGAGGGAGGTGAAATTTCATCCTAAAGCTTCTCTTCCTCTGCTTCCTCCCTTTCTCCCTCATCTTGTAGATTCTGAATTTCTGTTTGGCTCATGTCTGCATCAGAAGTCACCAGTCTCCCAAGTGGGGGGATCGAGGTGGGATATGGGGCCCTGGCTCACATCAAAGGTCAAGTAAGGTATATATTTTTTAAAGTATAACCATCCAAATCAACTAAATTTAAACATCAGAGTAGCCTAATATGACCAATTGCATAGGGTAAACTAAACAAGACAAAGCAGATATATAAAAAAGAAATCAGAATAGAACAAAAAATAGAAAAAATATGAGGATAAGAAAGCAAGAAAGAGACATAGGAAGAATGAACTGAGAGAACTGTACTGAAGAAAAACATGGTTATAAGGCCAGTGATGTTTTTAAATTTAAAAGTATTATTACTTTTTGCTTTACTTTTCCAGTTTTAGTAATATATAACTGATATATAACATTGTATTAGTTTTAGGTGTACAATATGATGACTTGATATACATATATATAGTGAAATGATTACCACAATAAGTTTAATTAACATCTGTCCTCACTATTAATTTTTTTTCAGGATTGCTTTCCAATCTGGGCTTGAGTCCCCTCCCTTGTAAATGTGCACCTTCTTCTGAAAACTGTTGCAGAGAGTCCATGAGCCACAGGTGAGAAAACCTTTGATTGGCCACTGGCACATGGTAAGCCCTCGGAAATGTTAGCTGTTATTTTTTTTCCTTGTGGGCAAATCAATATTATAAAAATGTCATACCTTTACAAATTAATTTTTTTTTACAACAAATTTATTTTTAGATTGGACAAAATTACAACAAAGATCCCTGTGGAATTTGGGGTGAAGATAAATTAATAAAATTATTGAATTAATCTAAAAGAATAAAAATAATTAAGAACATTTCAAAAAAGAAAAATACTTTAGGGGACTTGCTTACTTGTTATGAGACAAAACTAAAAAATCAGCAGGAGTAGAAGAAGGCATTACAGAAAAAATCAGCAAATGGTTTGTGTAGTGTTCCAGCAGACCTAGTAGAACTTTCACAGGAAGGGGGCATCACATAACAAATGCTGTTTAAAAATACTTATTTGGAAATATCTTGGTGTCCGTTTTGGTCACTTGCTATATACAAAACATCATATGAAACATCATTTCTCCCCACAGCTCTATCCCACAACCATAGTATGAAATAGATTGGTGAATTAAATGTAAAACCTGAAACCAAAAAATCCTAAAAGGAAATACAGACGGCTATTTAATTTATCTCAGGTATGTAAAAGGGGCTTTTAAAATATCACACCCCCCAGATTTATTGAGATATTATTGACATATAACACATGTAAGTTTAAGATGTGCAACGTGATGATTTGATAACTGTATGTACTGCAAAATGATTACTGTGATAAGGTTAATCAATGCCTCTCTCCTCTTACTAATTACAATTTGTAAAGGGCTTTTAAACATAGAAGAAAGGGAAACCAAAACTGATGAGCTATGCTAAGTGTAAAAAGTCATAATAATAAAAAGGCCTTGACAAATTGAGAGAAATATGTGCAGCAAATATAATAGACACAGAACCATTAACCCAAAGGTATAAGGGGGATTTTCAATCAGAGAAACACTCTGTGTGACAATAGAAGAGTAGGCAACAAATATTAACAATTGAGAAAGAAAAGAAGTAATACATTGGAAAATAAACATATGAAAAATATTTAGCCTCAGTAATAATCAAACAAATACAAATTAAAAAAATTTTTAACTTTCCAATTATTACAGATTTTTAAATTTTCTAATGCAGGTGAAATAGCCACGCATTCTGGTGCTCGGCAGGCAAGGTAATAAGAGTGGACTTTATAAATGCACTTTGGCAATATATGTTATCAAAATATTTTTACTGTTCCTTTTTTAAAAGGTTTTGTTTATTTATTTTTAGAGAGAGAGCGAGAGAGAGAGAGAGAGAGAGAGAGAGACATCAAAGTAAGAGAGAAACATTGATCTGTTGCCTCTCATACACACCCTGACCGGGCCCTAATAGGCAACCCAGGCCTTGTGCCCTGACCAGGAATCGAACTGCTGACCCTTCTCCCTGTGGGATGATGCCCAACCAACTGAGCCATAGCGATCAGTGCAATTTTTTAATGCTCTTCATTTTTGAGCCAGTAATTTTATTTTGAGAAACCTACTCCAAAAACCTAGTTAAATTTTAGGGCAAAGATTTTATTTTAAAGTGAAAAAAACGCATATAATTTCAGTGTCTATACATAAGAAAAAGCCTAAATAATGTTTATACAACCATAGGTAGAACATTATATTTCCACTAAAAATCATATTTTAAAATAATTTTCAAAATGATCATAAGGTTCAGAGACTACAGGTGGACTTAAAGTTATGTGTGGAACACAATTCCAATTATGAAATAAAACAAGACTACTTTTATTTTCTACACTGATTTTTTTTGAGAGCTTACTTTTTCTACTTCCTAAAACTCCATACATTTTAAGATATAAAATATGTATAGAGACAAAAAATAAAGATGAATAAAATTAAAATGTAAAGATGATCAAGAAATTACTGGAGATCCTTAATTTCATAAGATCCATAAGAAGGACAGAAATACATTTATTATGAAGCGTGGAAGGGAAGAGAAAACTGCGAAGAGAGAGACAGACAATAATTGCTTTGATGTCAGTAAAATTCTAGGGTCACTCCCCAAATTCAGGCTGCCGAAGACATCTGGTTAAAGAGTGACTAGGTTCTGTTTTGCTCTCTCATTATTTAAATCCTCACACCTTAAAACTGGGAGCTGAACTCTGAGTAGATTTTCTAGAGCAGCAGAATGGCAAGTGTGCTCCAGTTCGAAGCAGCCATTACCAAAGCGCTATCACCCTGAGGGAGAGAGGAAACAAGTCCAGGGCTTCCCCGGCCAGAGGTCCTCGCCTGTGTCAACTTTAATTCCTCATCTCTGACAGTCAGGAGACTGCTCTGTCCTGAAACCACTGACCTGGAAATCGTCCCTGCGGAGCCCATCGTTCAAGTGGTGCTCTGACGGCTTCTGGGCAGCTTACCCTGTCCTTGGCAGGCTGTGGTCACCTGGAGACCAGGGGACACAGTGCCCATTCCAAGAGGAGCTGCCCTCAGCTAGGGCTGCAGCTTCTCTGTTGGAATGTGAGCGCAGTCTTGCCTGATCTCCTACTTTGTTGTTGTTGTTTAAGAATGAGCTCAAAATCTGGATTTTTAAGATGATAAATCCCCCTATTTTTCAAACAGGCAATTAATTACAAATATTTTAGACCTGTGCTGGGCAACTCTTTGCGGACCAAACACACCATGCCTGCTGGTCTCATCCAACCCAAGGGCTGCAATCTGAGATTTCTGTTCTATACTGCAGGGTGGGACTATGGGGCTCCATCCTGGAAATAATATGCCAGGCTCTGTGAGGGACCAGAGGTGTAAAAATGAATAAAATGGGTTCTCTGCTTTTAAGGTGTTTCATGTATGATGGAAGAGACAGAACTTTAAGAAGGTAAGTCAAAATATAGCCATGTAATGTTACCATAGAGAACAAAACAAAGTGCTGCTTAACACAAGAGGTAGTTTTGTTGGAAAGGAATCAGGGAAGGCTTACTGGAGGAGGTGACACTAGACCTGAGAGTGTTTGATAATTCTTGGTCAGAAAGGATCATAGAGTTTGCTTTATTTCCTAAGGGAAAGAGGGTGTTTGAACTCAGCCACGAAATCAAGTTTCTGCTGATAAGTGACAGTTTTCTTAGGGGAGAAAAAAACAGTTCCATTCTGTATGAATGAAAACAGAAAGCAAGAAAATGTTGAAAAAAACAGAAGTGGGAAATGTTCAGAGGACAGAAAATAATTACATGGATAAAAAAAGTACGATAGGATGAGAAGCTATGGGAAGCAAAATGTCCATATGAGAGGAAATTCAGGAAAGTGAGAAGTGAGTTCGTAATGACTTTCAGCAGCATCTTAAAACTTCAGGATTATCTGGACGTTCAGGTCTTTGAAGAGGAGGGGGGCGGGCACTGTGGTTAGTGAGGGGTGACTCAGACTCAGTTCTCTACTTCTAGCAAGGAAAAGCTGGTGACCAAAACTATTAACATGTACGGAGCTTTTTCCTGGGATGTAGACTATTGATAATTAGTGGCGTACTGTAAATTCTAAATGCTTAATAAGTGTGGCTATAATGTTATCCCATTCCCCATGTTGAGCTATTTTGAGGACAGACTTTGCACTTAATGTCCTAATTAAGTATTCCCAAGCAGATATTTGTGGCATTAGTCCTTGGGTCTCTCTCGTGGTGCTTCAGGAGGCACGGTACCCCTGACTGCATCGGCCCGTGTGCTGCCCACGGTAGAGAGAGAAAAAAGATTTGGATGAACAGAAGCAGTGACTCGCTTCTCATATACAATTAGCTCATAATTATTCTTCAAAGCAAATACGATTACCCTTTTCATTCCATACATAATTCTTAGGTTGAATATTGCCAAGTTGGGACCCAGTTCTATTTTAAGGCTTCCCTTGATGCCAATTTTCACCTGAATTCATCTGGATAAAAACATCGGTTTGACAAGAGAGGGGCACACAGCGCGGTTTTTCCTGAACACCACCCCGCCAGCGGAGAACATGCTGGGACCTAAGGGTGCCACACTGGGGGGGATAGGTTAAGTTATGTGACAGTAACAACACTAATACCCTGGTGGCTTAGTATAACAAACGTGTATTTTTTACTCGCATTTCATGTGACAAAGGCTCCATTCATACACACGGCTCTGATCACTGCCGCAAGGGGAAGTGGAGGGGGTGAACTGTGTGCATCTCTTAAACCTTCTTTCCAGAGATCTTCCGGTCACTTCTGTTTCATTGGCTAAATCAAGTCATGCTGACCTAGCTTCAAAATGGACAGGGAAGTACATTCCTGTAATATACATAGAAGGAGAGATGAACTAGAATACTTATAAACAGCTTTCATGACTATCATAGGCATAAGCCCCAGAGAAAGAGATTTCCTCTTCAGGTTCCTTCAAGGTACAGGTATAAGCTAATAGCTACTAAGAGATGAGATGGGTCATTTGAGCCAAGCCTCAAGCCGTTATTCAAGAGGAAACAGGACCTCAGGATACACAAACTGAAAGATTATTTTTTTCTCAAGTTTGCAGGCCGGTGGCAGGGAGGGAGATTATGATATGGAAATAAAAATCATAAAATTTTATAATAGTTGCTGGGACAGAGGAAAGGACAAGAAGCAATGTGATCATGGAAGAGGGAAAGGATTTAAGAAAGGTAGAGAGGATGGATCTAAGAGCAGTTGGTGACTGATTAATTATTGGGCATAAAAGGGAGAAAAATCTTGGGTGATCGCCAGGTTTCTGATTTGTTTAACTGAATAAATATCGGTACAGTTATCAAGGAAAGAATCACAGTGCTAAGTGGGCAGCAGTAAGGAGAATGTATACATTTTGTTTGATCTAAGTTGTCCTTAAGTACTGAGGATATTCAAGCAGAATTGACCAGTAAATGTTTAAACAGAGAGGTATGGACTAGGAAGAGCTATTTACATTTAGTTGGGCAACTACTTATTTTTTTAATTAATTAATTTATTTTTTCAAATACATTTGTCTCTGCCTTCCCCCAACCACTTTCCCTTGCCCCTCCCTCTCTCCTTCCCTCCCTCAACTCTTCGCCTTCGGTTTTGTCCATGAGTCCTTGCTGTATGTTCCCTGACTTTCCCCTTCCCTTCCTTTCCCCCCCCCCTCCTTCCCTTTTGCCTCTGTTCGTTTCTTTTCCTTTCAATGTTGCTGGTCTTATTTTCCTTGCATCTTTGTATTGTTGGTTAGGTTCCACTTATAGGTGAGATCATATGGTATTTGTCTTTCGCCCCCTGGCTTATTTCACTTAGCATGATGCTCTCCAGTTCCATCCATGCTGTCACGAAGTTTAGTAATTCTTTTTTTCTTTCTGCTGCGTAGTATTCCATTGTGTAAATGTACCACAATTTTTTGATCCAGTCATCTACTGATAGGCATTTAGGTTGCTTCCAACACTTGGCTATTGTAAATTGTGCTGCTATGAACATGGGGGTGCATAGGTTCTTTTGAATTGGCGTTTTGGGATTCTTAGGGTATAGTCCCAGCAGGGGAATCGCTGGATCAAAAGGCAGTTCCATTTTCAGCTTTTTGAGGAAATTCCACACTGCTTTCCACAGTGGCTGCACCAGTCTGCATTCCCACCAACAGTGTACTAGGGTTCCCTTTTCTCCACAGCCTCGCCAGCACCTGTTGTTTGTTGATCTGTTTATGATGGCCATTCTGACCGGTGTGAGGTGGTACCTCATGGTGGTTTTGATCTGCATTTCTCTGATGGCTAGTGATGCTGAGCATGGGCAACTACTTACTGAGTGACCACTGTATGAAGGACTTTGCAAGGCACTATGAATACAAAGATAAATAAAACATAATCCCTGTCACTGAGGAGTCACATCTAGTGGGAACTGAAGACCCATCAATAGGTAATTGCCCTGCAAGGTGGTCACTATTAACACAGATGTGTTGAGTGTTCTAGGAGGCCAGCAGAGAGGCCTCCAGCCAAGGATAGAAGGGTGATCATGTTCATTATTCAAGGAAGTCTTCTTGAAGGTGACGCCCGAACTAAGTGTAGAAAGTTGGATAGAAGCACTTTGAGCCTCACTGAGCATGGTTGTATGCAGTTTCTCTAGTTCTAATTCCTGAATTTAGACCCTAAGCCAACTGTCTTTTTGTTCTTTGGTTTTGTAATCTCTAAAATGATAATAATAATAATAGTTCTACAACAGCTATCTTCAAATAGTTCTGAGGATTAAATGTAATAATGGAACATACGAGAGCAAGATACAATCTCAAACACATAGCAAATACTCAGTAAACATTATTATTAAGTTTTTAATATAAAAGACAACACATTCAGGAAAACAGTGTTTAAGAAACCACAAAAGCTGGGTTATTTTGATATCTATACACAGGTGACTCTTGCTAGAGTTTACAGTGGGAGGCAGGGAACGGCAAGAAAGGGCCTAGAGAGGCTGCCAGACAGCAGATCGCACAGTTTGGGGAATTACTGCACAAAGTAACAGCTATTTATTGGTTTTAAAAAAATGAGTGATGGTTATATTTCTGTTGTCAAGAACTCTTTGCAGTAGCTGTTTGGAACTATAGGGAGGAAGAATGGTGGCTGAAACACTCAGGAATATATTGTGGATTTTTAGCTCAGAAGTAGATTAACACAATCAAGCCCAGTAGTGGGGACAGAGCAGAGAGGATGGATTCAAGAAATACTTAGGAATTAACCCCGGAACATCTTTGTGATTAGAGAGGGACAGGGTGAGAGAGAGGGATGATTCTTTCGAGTTTCTTTCTCGAGTATCAGGAAGATGACAGTACCAACAACTATGCTAGAAGAAAAGAGAAAAATCAGGTTTGGGGATGTATGCTGTATTTGTGAGACTTTTAAGTGAAAAATACAGAATTGAAGCTTGGGGGTTACAGATAAATAACTCAGGTGTCAATAGCATTAGTGTCTACAAAAATATTAGTAGGTGATCTTCGGGAGCATGGACGGAGAAGGCAGACCAGCGAGCTGAGGATAACACTCTGATAAGCCCCCCAAAAATTGAAAGGTGGGAAAGAAAGAGGATCCCATATAAAAGAAACATGAAAAAATGGCCTAAGAGATTTTTTTTAATGGAAAAATCTGTTCATGTGGGTGCTAAGGGAGTAGTCATTCATTTATTCAAATGACAAATATATTAAGCACCTACTCTGCACAGAACTATGGCCAATAGAGACATATTCAGAGAATAGTATCAATAAAGTGGATTTAAATTGTTCGTTCGATTTCGTCATAAGGAATTTTACCAATGACCAACACTGGAGCAATTTCTGTGGAGTATTGAAAGCAAAAGTCTACAAGCAGTAGTGTAAAGAAAGAATGATAGGCGAAGAGAAACAAATCATTGAGTAGATAATTGCACACAAGCTGATGTATGAAAATATGTAGGGAAAAAAGAAGAAAGCCAAGGATGTAAATGAGGGATAGTAGAAAGTGAGAAAGACAGAAAAGGACTGATCAGACTTGGATTGAAAATGTAAAAGTGGTTGCGTAGTAAAAGGCAAAGGGAGAGTATTAAACAAACAAGCGATACAAATTGATTTCAGATATTATAATTTTCATTTCTAAGTTTTTCATTTACAATTTCTATTTTTCTCCTGAGAACTTCCATTTTTCCATTAATTTCAAGAGTGTTTCCTCTTACCTTATGGAATATATATATGATAGCTGCTTTAAAGTCTTTATCTGATCATTCTAATATCTAGGGCATCTCAACTGCCACTTATTGATTCCCTTATGAGTTAGTCACATCTTCCAAGTTCTTTGTAAATTGAATAATTTTCTATTGTATCCTATACATTTTTAATATTCTGCTGTTTAGATTCTAGATCTTATTAAAATCCTTGAGAGAATATTGACTTTTTGTCTTTCTATTTGTTTCTTTAGAACGTACTCAATCCAGTTATTTTCAGATTTCATTTTCTGTCTCACTTTCTGGGGGTGATGGTGGCAATGTGCGTTCAGTTGTCAAAGCTTATGAGATGCTATTTTGGGTCTGTGATGAGCATGTGCCACTCAGGGGTTAATCTGAGGCCTGGGTGATGGTTCAGTGGAAGACTGTAGGGCTGACAGGCATTGCTGAGGGTCCACTGCAGTTTGTAGTGCTGACTTAAAAGTGAAATTTATCCATTCCACTAGCTGCATAGTTTCTCGCCTTTTGGCAGCTTTCAACTCCAATCCACATGTACTATCCACTGCTGTGGCTCTACCCTGAGGTTACTATATCTGGTAGTTACCCATGTATCAGAGAAGATGAGGCCCAACAACCTGGGAGTTATTAAGGATGAGATGTACTAGGGATCAGATCAAACCAGAGAGAGAGATTACCCTCAAGGTTATTCAGAGAGTTATAGAATCAAAGAGAAAAGAAGAAATCAGTGGTTAATAAGGAACCTAGGAGGAAATTAATCAGCCACCAAATAGAAGGTGCTTAGATGGAGGCATAAACAGACAATGAGTTGAAAGACTATAAAAAATCAGGTCAGCAGTTTAAAACTGAAAAGTTGGGAGTGAAGGACAAGTCAAAAGGTACAAAATCTGAATGGGTGGGGCTCTGATTGGTCATTCTTTATGCATAAACTACTGTACAGTGTGAGGATGGATACTTAGAAATAACAGAGAACCAGAAACGTACCTGGACCTCTAAAATCAACTTGTAATATTCTGTTCTCTGGCTATCACCTATTATCCTTTACTGTTATGTTTTCCATTCATCCTCATCAACAATGAATTTTAATTCCATGACTTAAACCCACATTGTTTTCAATTGATTAGTGCAGTTCAATTGATTTGACAGCTCTTGTTTTATTCTCATCCTGAAAGACTGGCCTTTCATTTAAACCACTTTTCCTTGTTACCTACAACATTCTTACTCTATTGCCTTCTTTGTGTTTGTCCTGAAACCAATCCCTTTCCACCTTTAGATCAGTCCAGTTCTCTGACCTCTCCCCTCCTACTCAAGCTATAGAGCACAACTGAAATGCCTCTAAGACATAGGTCTGACACAAATAGTGCCTCTTTGGTAATCTATACCAAATCTTTTATTACAAAATCATAAGCATGTAATTCTCTAACATAACAACATCACATTCAAGCATACCATGTAACATTTTACATTAAAATGTTCGAATTGCTATCCATCTTGTGTGAGACATTCATGTGTATTGCCAACCACACTCAATGGCATTACTTCTGATGGACCCTGCATATCACCACGTGGGGCCATTACTCACATCCCACATCTCACGAGCACGCACTGCAAAGCACCACCTTCTCTCTCCAGAGTCACCACAGCCGCCTCGTCACGAGCTTCCCTCCTACTTTGGACCATCACTATCTCATACAGTTAATTCTCAACAACAATAGCCAGAATGAACTCTATAAACAAATTCAATTATATCCCTTTCCTGCTTTACCCTTAAAAGACTGTCATTTCCATGAAGACTCTGGCCTACTTTATTTTCGCTCATGGGCAGCCCTGTCCAGCCCTTCCACAGCCATTACCAGTTTCCTCCTCCCTTCTTCATCTTTGTCGACACTGCTCCTCTTCCTTTTCTGGCAAATGACAGCCCCACCTCAGGGCTCTCGGACTTGCTGTTCTCTGCCCAGGTCTCCACCCTTCTTCATCTCATATAGGTCAAGCTCAAATGTCACTTCCTTGACCTTCTGTGTAAAAGGGCCTCGCCCCTTTGTTACCATCTTTGCCTTTTCCTCTTTTGTTTTTTTTTTCACAGTGCTTATCACACTAGACCAGCCCACACTAGACGAGAAATCCTCAAAGGCAAGACCTTAAAACTATCTTATTTGGCTGCTAGATTTATGACACATAAAACAGTGTCTAGCATACAGTGGACACTCAATAAATACTTTTCAGATATAGGAATTATCAGCATGAAGCTAAAATCTTCCAAGACAATGGTGAGAGTCAGGGTAGGAATGAGGGAATATGACAAGCTGAATGGAGGGAAACTTTACCATTTGTAGAGAAAGGCTGACTTTTAACATGGTAAAAGTTGTTGCTTCATTTAAAAATTTGGAGACAAGGAATTTATATTAAAATATACTGTATATTTTATTTTAGAGATGCAGGTCATTGTGAACCATTAATTGGGTTTGCAAGTATCCTTTGTGTCATCCTCAGTTTTGCAAGAACGTTTTACTATTACAAGACAAATGTAAGTAGCATAAGCAGAGGTAATTAGGTATACTTTCCACCGTCTGTGATCCAGATCTGGAATGGTTACCAAGCATATGAAATTAGTGATGAGGGAAAAATGTAAACATATAGCTGATGCAATGAACATCAAAAAATATTTTGGTCTGTGCAACGTTCATTTTAACCCACTCCACATGTCCCAATGGGAAATTGCCAAAATTTATTATGTCTTCTCTGTGTTTTAGAACAACAACAACAACAAAAAAAAAAACAACACAAGAATTTAGCTGGTATAAGGAGGTTGACCGTTGAAATTAGAATGTAAATGGAAAATGAAAGAGCTGAGCTAAGACAAGTAACCTCAGTGTTTTCATTTATAAAATGTTCATATTTAACTAGATGATCTTGAAGAACTCTTCAAACTCTTTAGTTGTCCAAGAATATGAAAGTTTTATGCAAGAGGGTAAATGGATCAGCCACTACCTTCCCATCGACATTACCCAAATGTTTATTAGATCACCTAGATAAAGAAGGCAAAGTGACTGCTACTTATATTATTAATAAAAAGGATTATTGACTGAGCCAGTTCTGGAGATGCACAGATAAGCCATACACAGTCCTAAGTATAAGCTTTGGAGTTCTCTAGGTGTGGTCCCCAGACCAGCAGCATCTGACTGCTTAGAAAGGCACATTCTTGGACCCCATCCCAGACCAACTGAATCAGAAGCTTAATGGTGGAGCCCAGCAGACTGTTTCAGCAAACCCTCTAGGTTGTTAGGATGTTTACTGCTGTTTGAGAATATCAACAGAAATGAATATTGGCACTTCGAGTGCTGAAATGTAGATCTTAACAAAGTACCAGAAGAACACAGAGGAGGATGAAAGGACAAACTCTTTGGGACATTTGGACCTTCTCTCATGAGCAAGAGTTCAAAGCTGGGAAGAATTTCCAGGCAGAAGAAGCAGTATGTGCAAAGGTCCGGAGGGTGGGGAAGACCAGGCTCATCCTATGACCCACAATGGCCTGGGGGGGCATGATTATCAGGGTACAGCCTCTTGCCAAGGCAGCCTTCCTCCCCTGCCTCCATAGTGCCAACGCATGAGGTTGGTGATGAAGAGGACTGAGCGAGGCTGGAGATAAAAATAAAACTAAAACGGAGGGCCTATATATTGGCAGCCTATGAGACAAATTGTCCTGGCAGATGGGTTGTGTTTGGTAGAAACACTGTTACAAAAATAAGCTTGAAGTGACACTTAATGATCAGCAGTTTAAATTTGTTAAAAAGAAATCTGTATTTTTGGCTTCTCTTAAAGAATTGGACTATTTGGTCACATTTCACCCATGTTTCTCCACGGCAACAATTTGCTGATGCTGCTTTTTGCTGAGTCAGCTTTTCTCCATTTCCTTACAGTACCCAACACTCCCTTTTATATCCTTGGTAATCACTACCCCTGGACTGTTCTTCAGAAAGAAATTATTCTCTCCTTTCATGTCCCAATCAAAGATGAGAAAATCAAAGGAAGACCAAGGATGCTGTCTGTTTCAAAACAAATGGGAAAGACCACCTTTAATGGGAGAGGGAGACTATTTCTACATGTTTGGTAATAATTGCATAGACACTTATAAACAAAGTTTAATAGCAGTAAAAATAAAAAAGCGATAAACTCTAGTTTTGGCAAGAGTTCACAAATGAGGCCTGTTTCTTCACGAACAGAAAAGGCTATTGAAGAATGAATAAGAGTTTTCCAGATGAAAATTAACCCCTTCGATAGTCATCCATTCAATAAAACGTGGGGTCTACGGCAATTTATTATTTGGGAAGTGTGCGCCTTTTCCTGTAATTAAAATAAATTGATAATCTCATCACAAGGCCACATATCATATGACCACATTATTCAAGGCCATGTTTTAATTATCTTGGCTTGAGGCCCTCCCTGAGCCCAGGGGTACCTGGAAGTTCTTTTTAATAAGGGGTTAATGCTCAAGGCTCCGTGCAAAGCCATAGCCACTCATTTGAAAATGAGGAGTGGAGATACATTCCATAAATCAAAAGCCCGAGGAAAAAATTGTTAACCCACTCTGTCCTGAGTTGTCCTGTGCCTCCTTGAGGGTGTCTGCTATGAGTGAATACTGGGCTAGGTCACTGAAATATTTAAAGGCAAGAAGCAAAACACATCAGGCTGTAACCCTGTGTGCATGCCTATGTGTGTTTTTCGAACCAGCACATTTCTTGAAAAGGCTAACAGCGCAAGGTAGCCTTCCTTCAGGAGCCTGGCTGGCCGTCTAGGCAGAGGCAGAGTGAGCAGACAGAGCTGCCGTTCGCTGAGTGAGAGAGCCCTTCAGTTCCAGCAGGGGCTTGCGGTCCAGTGGTGTGGGGCGGGGGTCGCAGCTCAGATCTGGGTGGAGGCAGGTTTCTCACAGGGGTGCCCAGTTGTGGGTCCCAGTAGCCTGTGCCAAGTGTGGGACAGGTGAGTTAGCGTACACCTGCTGGAGAGGCCCCTGTGCCAGGGACGTGCTCACAGCGCCACTCAGCCTGGTCGGTGTGTGCGTTTGTGTCGAGTGCTTTGCGACTAGGCAGGGAGAGTGTAATGGTGTCCCCTCATAGCTGGAGGCCTGGAAAGAGGATGTAAGTGTGATTACTGCTGACAGCTAATGGAACATCACCGTCAGAGCCAGTAGTGGAGACGCTGCTTTTGGATGTCAGCTACTTTGGTTCCCATCCCAGAAAATTTCTCATAGGGAACTGATTGATCTTTCAACAAAATGACTGAATCAGCCAAGTTGTTTCTACCTCTTTCATTTCAGTTTCTCATCTTTCAGCTGCAAAGACAGTTGAGAGGTGAAATGTTTGCTGGGCAACAGAGACGAGGAAAGGGAATGCCCAAGGTCTTTGTCATCACCTCCCCTTCTGCAGACAGAGCAGCGACTGGCTGGAGGGGCAGGGGAAGAAGGAAACAAATGAAAGCTGTCACATACGATTTGCATACATCTGAATACATATTGGCTTTGGAGATTTACACAAACACAGCTCAAGGTGTCTCATGAGAAATGCTCATTAACTTATGATTGCACCTATATCTTATGAAGTCAATGGAGACCACTGGAAGTAGATTTGAGAATAATAGAAGAACATAAGAATAAAATAAAAAATTTAAAATAAGAAATGATGGGGCCCATTTGGCTGCATCTCCTACCATCTTGCCCTTTCCCTCCTGGGCCGTGCATGCGCATGGTTTCCTCATGCCCCCTTGGACCCCACGTTCAAGTTCCATACTTAAGCCTTTATTTATAAAAAAATGTTTTTAGTCCTCACTCGAGGACATGCTTACTGATTTTAGAGAGAGGGGAAGGAAGGGAGAAAGAGAGGGAGAGAGGCATCGATATGAGGGAGGAACATAGATTGGTTACCTCTCATTTGTGCCCTGACAGGGGATCAAATCCAGAAGCCAGGTATGTGCCATAAATCAAACTCAGAACCTCTTGGTCTACAGGATGGCGCTCTAACCAACTGAGCCACCCCAGCTAGAGCAAGGCTTTATTTAGCCACTTAGTTCCAATCTCAGCTCAGGAAACTTTTCTCTGAGTATCTGCAATTTACTGCAATTATTGTAGGTAATTACCCAAGTATGTAAACTGACTCCTCAACAGTGAACCCCCTTTCTTTCCCTCTACCTATTCAACCAATATTTTTTGACCAGTGATGTGACACGCAATACTGTAACTACAAGGAATACAGGGGTAAAGGAAGGAAGTAGTAAACAAGTAAACAAAGGAACTGATTATTTTAAATAGCAAGTACTGTGCTATGGTATTTCATCATTTAGAGGGGAAGTGGAGACCAAGGAGGCATCAGAGAAACACTGCCCATGAGGTAAGGGTATTCTAGAAAGAAGGTGTTCCAAGGAGGAAGGGGCACTCAATGTTATCGGTTGCCTCTGCCATGTGCTTGGGCCAGGGGAAGTCATCGGGGACCTTAGTCAGAACATACCAATGGGATCATGGGAACAAAAAACCTCCTGGAGGAAGGGTGCAGAAAACAGAAAGATACACATTCTTTTTCATTCATTCCTGTACCATTTTTGTACCTCCAGTGTCAAGCACATAGTAGGCACTTAATGTTGACTGAAGACATAAATTTCCTGGTCCTCTGCTCCAGCCCATATAGGTTTTTTTCTTTTTTTAAAGATCTTGTGTCTTTATTCTTAGAGAGAGGGGATGGGAGGGAGAAATAGAGGGAGAGAAACTTGGATGTGGGAGAGAAACATCGATTGGTCGCCCCTTGTATGGGCCTCGACCAGGGACCCAAGAGGTAACCCAGGCAGGTGCCATGCGCCTGCCTGGGGATGGAACCAGCGACGTTTTGCTTTGTGGGACCGCGCTCAACCAGCTGAGCTGCACCGGCCAGGGCCCACGTCGGCCTGCATTTCCCTTTGGTCCCCGCCATCTCCTACATTAGAATTGGCTCACAGCAGTGGCATTTTGCAGCGTTAATTAATTTGCATGTACGTCTCTGCCTACTGAACAATATATTCCTTGAGGGAAGGGGTTTTGTCACATTCATTTTTGTGTCCTGAGTCTATAGGACACTGTTTCTGGAATAGAGCAGTCATTTGGTTAATAAATATTGGATGAAGGAGTACTTTTCAGCTAACAGCATTTGCTTCCTTTTTTCCCTAAAAGTAGCTAAAAACTTCACATCAAACTGAAGATTAGCCTAAGCAGAGGTTATCTAGAAAGGAGGTTTTAAACAGAACTAGGCCTTGGACAATACAATAGGAAACTTACAAATGAGAGATATAAATGAACAAAGTTTAGACATCTTACATTTAGGAATCAAATTTATAAAGTGAGATTTATCACCATAAGAATGGTAACTAACATTTATTAAGTGGTTATTATTTGGTGGAGGCTGTGCTAAATGATATAGTACTTATATACACAAATGTGTTTAATTTTCAGAACGATCTTACTAGGTAAATGGTATTATTACTGCCATTCTACAGATGAAAACATTTTAACTTGCCAGAGGTCATACAGATTTAAATCCATGTGTGACTTGAGTACTTGATCTTCGCCACATGCTTTCAGATGGAACTTGGAGATATGATTGTTAATGACATGGGTAAGTCTGCATGCAGGCCCCCATTCAAACTGTAATAAGCTTTGGTTTTATTATCTGAACATTGCAGTTCCAACACTAATACAAGAGCTATCACTTACTGTGAACCTACTGACTTCAACAAGCTGTGCTAGGCACTTCCCTCTATTACCTTGAATCCTTGAAGGACAGAGATCATTATCCCTACCTCAGAAGCGAAAACTGAGGCTACAGGAAGTTAAGCATGTTGCCCAATATCGCAGAGACAATTTGTGGTAAGGAGGGAGTTTTCATGCCCAAATCTAAGATGTTTCCAACCACTACATCATCTTCCCTTGCACTCAAATATAGTAGTACCACAAGTACCCAAAACAAAACCCAACGCTTTCTTAACTTGGGTAAATAACACCACCAAACAAAACCAAGGGCCAGCCCAGTAACAAAGTCCAGAGGCGATTTTTAAGCAGTTAATTCACAAAGGTGCTCAGGGTACCCAAGAAGTGATAATTCCAAAAACAATCCAGAAAAGTCATTTTACACATAAGGTACTGTCTCTCTCTCTCTCTCCCTGCCTCTCCCTCCCTCTCTGACAGCCAGCTGGGCTGGTTTATTTATCTTCCACGCCCTGGACCCCTTGGATGAGCTGCCCAGTGCCGACCCCGCGTAGCTGGACCTTCGCAGGGGCCTGGACCTCGGCAGCTGCTGCCGCTCTGCGTGCCTCCAGCGCTGTGCCAGCTGTCTCTGCCTGCATTACACCACAGTAATGTGAACAACTGGAAGCAATAATGTGTCTCCCCATTTGCCTAACAATACCAACAAGGACAATAACTCAGAAGACTGAAGATTTGTGCTGTAATTTAATAAACCCCATGCACATTTCTACAATTGAGTATCACATCTGTGCAATGGATCCTAGAAGTATAATATTCTTTTATAAGGGACCATTAACCAATCTTAAGTTTATAGGTTTCCTTAAATCTTTTTCATCAGCTGTTAAACTACAGTAAAGAGAAAATTGCCTCTTATGAGACAAGGGATAGTAAAATACAAAGACTGTGATTAAACATCAATCAATTAAGGATTATAATATAATAAAATGCTGACTGATGATTAAAATGAGCACATTCTAGGAGAATTGTATAAGCAATATTAAGAAGTATTTTTAAAAGTCAGTAGAATAAACTTCAATGAGATCACATTTTCTTAAGAGTCTTTTTTGCTCTGTAAGTAAAAATGGTGTATAAGAATTATTCCTCAGGCACAGAGGTCTCAAAATTGGCATTGAACTTCTATGCTAAAAAGTATTATTTTAGCTTCTCATTTTACTACTCCCCAGTCTCCAGAATTGTAAATTCTTTCCTGAACAGAATAAGCAACGCCATTTTTGTTTTAGCTAGTTTTCCACCAGTGTGTGCAGCTGGGCAATGGTTTATGAAAACGGGCTGTGCAGTAAAACCACCAAACAAGCAACATTGCAATTGAGGTAACAAAACACCGACTAGAAGTTAGAGCCCCAGACGGGAGCTGTGAGCCCGTCTGTGAAACTTCACAACCAAAGCCTCCGGAAACGGTCCCTTCTAGAATTCCTTTCTCTGAAGATCAGAGCACACTTCTGTCTAGGAAGAGACCTCCCCGAAGTGCCAAAGCGATCCAAAGGGACCCACTGTGTTCCTTCCTTCCATCGGCCGCACCCGTTCTCCATCGGCTTCTTCATTTGGGCTGGAGTTATGGTGAAGACCCGAGGTAGCTACAGCAGGCTTGGCAGCCTGGCACGCCGAACAAGACTGAGAGGCTTCTTCCTCTTTGCTCTTCCTGCCATATTTTTTTTCCTCCAAGTATATTATTGGCAGGAGGCCATTTTTTTCAGGGCTGAGCTACTCCTTCCTCAGGCCTTCTCTTCCACATTGCCTTTCCAAAGCAATTTTCCTGCTACACTGCTTGTACCTGGTCCCGTCGGAGCTCTGAAGGCATTCAGACTCCTGCCAGTTTGCAGGGAGCAGTTTGAAGCTTGTTGCAACAGCTGGCTTATATGAGCCTTGAAGGAAAAGCATGCATACATGTGGTAGCACACTAGAAGCACTAAAGCAGCTGGCAAAGTAAGCAGAGACCAAAAGGTGTGGGTAGCTCACAGCTTTGCTAGAAACTGTGCTGAAGGAGCCTTGCACGGAAGATGGAAGCATAATTAATGGATAAATCCCAGTGCAGCCTGGCTTCTGCCCTCATCACTCTATGGAAACTACTCTGGTGAAAGCCACGAATGACCTTCTAATTACCCAATTAGACTGATGCCTTTCAGTCAATGTTTTCCTAGGCATCTCAGCTGAATTTGGCAGGACGTTTGAGTGGCATGAAGAAAATTCCACGCTAAATAACACAGTTGAAATTTGAACCAGGCAGATCTTAAACTCAGGATCTGCCCGTTGAACCTAATTGCCTAATTGTTCAACATTTCACAGCTATAAAGAAAGGGTGAGTGGAAGAAAATGACAAAGTGACTGTATACTCTTATTTTATCTCCTTCGTAAAACAGACCCGACAAGGCAATGAGTGTATGTTAAGATGATATAAAGCCACAAAGACAAAAAGAAGTGGAGGACAAGAGATTTCAAGAGATTTTTGAGAGATAGAGAAAAATACCCAAAGTCCATGCAGGAATCAGAAGAAACTTTAGAAAAAATCCATGATCACTAGCTAAGATACCTCTGTATTTCTATCAGTCTGTCTAGAATCTAAAGAATATAAAAGAAACAAACCAACTTTCCCAGCAGAGCAAACTCTAAGGACACCAAGTCCTGAGGGAAGTTGAGGTTAGACTTGAATAAAGAAAAGCCAAGAGGGGTTGGAAGCCTAAAGATAAAGGAGTTGCCCCGGACCGCCGCCCCTTCCCTGTAAAACAAAGTCTCTATACTCCACTATCCCAAGAAAAAGATAGAAATCTTGGCTACTGAAAAAATAAAAATCTAACCAGGAAAACTTCAGACTTGGAGGACAGAGATGGGTTAAGGGAACCTGAGACCTGAAAAGAAGAGGAAGTGGAATTCTGCACCATCAAAAGTGGAACTTTGAGCCTCTTCATCCTGCTCGGTGGTTCTGCTGCTAGAGCCTCTGTATTCAGGCATATGCTGTTCTCTCCCCTCTCCCCTCATGCCAAGATTTTCCCTGCAGAGCTGAAATGCCACAAAGATGATGCTTCTGGATCCTGACCTGTGGGGATGCTGTATGTGAGAAAGCCAGGTTGCTGCCTAGCCACCATAGGGTGATGTTAACAAGACTGAGACAGATGGCGCTTCCAGTAAGTTCTGTACTTCTGCCTAAGAATTATGAACAAATGGATGCTAAGTAATTCCTTCAAAATGTAAGGGCAAAAAATGAACAAATGCAAAGTAATGACAAATAAACAAAACAAGGAAATCTGGAGAATAGATATCAAGGCAAGCAGAAAAAGAAACTTAAGCTAATGTCATCACAGAAATAAGAGCATTGCCTTCATGAAATAAAACTCCCAGATAGGTAAGAAAGAAACTCAAATAGTCCAAGTAATAAATGCACTAGAAGAGTTAGAAGACAATTGCAAGGAGATCAATCAAGATGTATAAGAAAGGGGCAGATATATGGAAAATATGAAAAAATAGTTAAAAACATTAGAAATCAGTAACAAGTTACATATATGAAGTATACAATTAACAAAATAAAAGCATGGAGGAAGAGAAATTGTCAAGTAAATAATAAAAAAATTTTCCCAAAATGGTTAAAATTGAGTTTCTAAAAAGAAAGAGTCCCCTAATTCTCCCCCTCCCCACACACACACTCTCATACACACATGCTAACAAACTTAACCTACCCCATCAATGTGGAGCTTTAGAACGCTGAAGATAAAGAATGATATTTAAAGTGTTAGAGAGAGAGAAAGGTAGAATGAAGATCCTATAAAAAGGATGAGGAACAGCCTGCATGAGACTTCTCAACAGAAAAACAGGAAACTAGCAGACAAATGAATAATGCTTTCAAAATTCTGATGGAAAATGATTTTATTAGTAAGATACTGGACCATGTGCTCCAGCAAAGTGAAGAAATAAATCAGGATCAAACCACAAGAAGGGCATCAGAATTTTTCCAGAATAAAGTGATGGCTTTGTAGAATTCCAGAAAGGAACGAGAGAACATGGAGCTGTGGCGTGAGGTTTCCAAGGGAAAAAAGAACAAATGATGTATTGCCTATTTAATTTTGGAAATATGTTAATAGACGTTAGAAAAACATGCTGGAGCCCCTGATCAAAATAAGTGAATGCTGTGTTTATAGAAAACTGAGCAAATAAAAAATGTTGAATTTGTTACTCCAGGAAAAACAAAAGTTAAACTAGATTAAAAAAAACATTATCAAAGTGTGCTCCTTGGCTCAGGAATAAACAGTATTCACATTTCTTAATAAAAGTGTGACAAATCTAAGAGAAAAGTAGAGAAGTAAGAAAACTTTTCATCTACCACAACAGGAGGTTAAAAAGATAATGTTTGATGAATAAAGAACTTGCAATATGAGCCTGTTATTTGGAAATATGAGGGCAGATATTAACCACCTGACTAGGTTAACCGTGGTGGCATGTGGGACGGTATCCTGGGCACCGTAAAAAAAATATGGCAGAGGATATTTTTCCTTATAAGTTTTCTGGTATCCTATGATTTAAAAAACTATATGCATATGTTCTTTTTATGTAACTAATAAGTAATTACATTTTTAAATTTAGAAAAACGCCAATGATGTCTAGGTGACTCTGCTGCATGCTTCCCAGGGGGGCACGCTCGTGCCTCTTCCGGTTGGGAGTCACTAAGCTCTGCGAGTAAACGCGCTGGTCACCAGCCATTGGGAATTTGGCCCCTTTCCCAGTTGTCTTGCAATGTCCATTAGTAATTCAGTATTCAAGTTGTATGCACGTGCATCCATGTGTGCCTATTTCCAGGTTAGTGACCAACAAGTTCTGAGGACCAAGGAAAAAAAGGAACTTAAGGTGCTATCAGGATTTCTAGTTTAGACACTAGGCTCCAACAGTTTTTCAAGTCTGTGTTATGCAACATGGAGTTAGTAGGGTCACTCATATCAGTGACATTTCTTCCATCTAATTGTTACAGAACAGAGCGAAAACACTAAGGTATGTTGTTTTTAAAGTGTTAATTATTTTGAAATACAACATATATAAAGAAAAAGGCACCAACTGTACAAAAACATGTTAGTGAATTACTACATAGTGAATGTCAGTAATTACCATCCAAGCCAAGGAATCACTGCGGGCGCCCTCGGGCGGCAGCCCCTTCCCTCGGTCTAAACGTCACCACTGTCCTGACTTTTGTGACAGTTTTCTTCTTGCTTTTCTTTATGGTTTTAGCACTGAGCTATGTATTTAATGTCACTAAGCTCAGGCTGAATTTGGAATTTCAGCAAGCTGGAGTTTCTAGTTGGCTGAACGGGGCCGGGGGTGGGGGAGGGGGATGGGCTGGCTGGTGTGGGGAAGAAATCCAGGGACTTCAGTACCTTGACACAGCTTAAGTACTTGAGATCAGGGTTTCTGAGCCTCAGCACCAGTGACCCCCTGGGCCAGATGGTTCTTTGCTGTGGGGCACTGTCCTGCGCATTGTAGGATGTTTAGCAGAGCCCCTACCCTCTACGCATTAGATGCCGGCAGTATTGTTCTTCCAGTTGTGACAACCAAAAATGTCTGAGATATTGCCAAATAACCCCTAGAAAGGGCCAAAATTATCCTTAGTTGAGACCACTGCTTTAGACTAATTAAAGTGTCCAAAATGACACTCAAGCTAAAAAGTCACCTTTAGGCTCTTTGGGGCGTTTTACTACTCTGTCTTAGCCCAAAGGTGGAGAGGCCAGCCTGGGAGTTCTAAACTATCCCACCCCTCCAGCAGAGGCGGCAAACTCCATGCAGAATTAACCAGATTTAGTGGACTGAAGGTCAACTCCTGGTGTCCTGGGTGGCAAGCCTTCCAGGATGGGGTGCTCCAATTCAAGTGACAGAATACCCAGCAGCTTTCTCAAAGAAACAGCAGATGAGAAATTGCTCAGTTTACTTCTCTCCCTACTACTCCCTTTTCATTTTTTGAACCTTTAAAATCTGCCAACATATGAAAAGTTCATAGGGTAGCAAAGAACCTCAATATCAAATGTGTCAAATGTAGCACAATACATTATGAACATGTAATCATACGTATTTATAACAACATATTTTATAATGTTATAAATATGGACACATCAGTGTTTCTAGGCACATATGTAAACTGTAATAAAATACATATTCCATGAAGTAATATATAAATATTAGAGGATCCAATCTAAAAGAAGAGTGGATGATCGAGTCCCAAATCTGATATTTACTTGCTGTTCAACCTTGAGCAAGTACCTTATCTCTCTGAACTTCACTTTTCTCATTCATACTGTGAAACTCACCAAGCACACCTCTAAAAGTGTTTTTTTAATCTAATGAGATGAGACATGTAAAAATGTGTTATAAACAATAAAGCACAATGATAGTCTATTGCATTACCATTTTCTAAAGCTTCAAGGAGAAAAAGAGATTCAAAGCTTGCACACAGTTAATAATACAATATTGTAGAGTCTATAGGATTTCTTTTTATTGGACATATGGGCCAACAGAAGAGTAAGAATTGATTCCTGTATTGTAGGACTCCTGAACTTTAGATCTGAGGCAGAACTATAGTTAAGAGAATTCAGTGCAGGCATAAAAAGGTTCATACGAATCCTCTTGGGCTATATACTCTGTCATGGTGTCAGATGGTCCTTCCTGATTTTTAGAATCACGTTTCTCCCACTTATTTTACCTTTTTCATAAAAATTAAGTATCTAATCCATGTATTTATGGTATATTCTAAGTAAATCTCAGTGAGACACCTTTGTTCCTTGCATGTTGCAAACCCTTGCGGTGAGGGTTCACGCTTGCACTTTTTGCTTTGTCCAGTGCCTAACAGAGCACCACATACAAGGAGTTACCCAGTGATGTTATGGGAGTAGAGAAGTAAGTTCTGCAAGAACGTGAGGGCCCCTGGGGTAGAATGAACACCAGTGGCCTCTACTGGTGTAGAGAACGACGGTAGGACAGGAGGGGAAACTATTTTAGATAGGATAGCCAGGAAAGACTGCTGCGTGGGTAGCCTTTGAAAAGAGATCTGTGCGATGAGACGGAAAAGAGCCATTATGTATTTTATGTCTATGTTATTAGGTGCATACTTGTATCGTTTGTTTAAAACTCTACATGATGTTATTTTATTATACGATCAATATTTACTTATATATAGATGTACATGTAGATGATGCAGACATAGATAAACAAAGTGTTTAAGGCCCATTCCAATCCAGGATAATCTCATTTTAAGATCTTTACATTAATTATATCTGCGAAGACCCTTATTCCAAGAAAGGCCACATTCTAAAGATATATATTTTGGGGTACAGTATTAAACCCACTATAATAATATAAGAAATATGTGATGTTGATACTGTTTCTGCTATTAATAAATGATGTCAGTGGCACTATAAGATTATATTTGCTTAATACTATTGCCCTCATATGAAATTACATTCATCTTTCGAGATAACCCATTTGTCTAGAAAGGTAGTCTTTTATAAATCATATAAATTACCTTAAACTGTTACCCACATTTGTACTTTAACTTTATGTTCAAAGCAAAATTACACCAAGCTTGTATATTCCAGACCATAAGAACTGTGTTATTTTCATTGACTTCATTGTAGGCGCAATGGAAGTGTTTTCAATAATAATGTTCCAATCCATAAAATAGACCCAAGCATCTGATGGATGGTGTGGGTTTGGTTTGCCTCAGTTTAAGTTTCCATCTCTCAGAATGTGAGGAAAGTTAAATAATCAATATTCTTGACCTATCAGCTCTGCTAAACTTTTATGGCTGCCTACCCCAGGAGAGATGCCATTTTCTTTGCACTGAAAGATTTGCAAAGTGTCTGGACCAAACTGAGTAGAGTTGCCCTCATTCACAAAAGACCTCAGTGAGCAGATTAAAAACCAATTCCCTTCCTCCGCTGCCTTTTCATCTGACTCTTGCGGTCATTTCTGCTGATGTCAGCTCCACTCTCCCCAGCCATCACTGTCGTTTTCCTGCAGAGATGGATGGCTGAGCGGACTGCAGGAGTAGCTATCCATCACACGTGCCCACGAATAATCAAGGCCATGGCTACGGCTCCAATGAGTGAAGCCTGCATCCAGCAACACAGCCCTCTTGTGCCACCCACAGAGAAGCAGGGAACCTGAAAGTTTTTCTACTTATTGCAGCGTGCTGCTAACTGCTCACCTACTGAGATCGAAAAGCAGAAGCAAAGATGAGGTGAAAAGTGAAAAGGAGATCAAAACACTGAATAAAGATACTCAGGAACTGAGACAATGGGGTCTAGAGGGTCCTTGAGCTTGTAGATTTGGCTGAAGGACAGCAGTTTGCTATGTGTGCCAAGGCTTAGTGTACAAACAAGGATGCCTTTGTGGGGTCAAAGGAGCCAGAGGCACTGAGTGAGGCACACGCCTGGGTACGAGAAAGGTGGACAGCTGCTCGCAGAGGTGTGGAAAGACGAGTTTCTTGGTGATCCTCCAATATTAAATACCTCGATGTACTGAGAGCTTCATAAACATTACAGAGGGATCTGATTTCACCTCTAGAGCTTTTTATGGCATAGTCACTCATTCAGCATTACGAGGCGGGCCTGAGTGCTGATTCCCTGGTGAATTGTGAAGAGGTGCAGCGAATGCTGTGTGCAGCCTGGGTTAAGAACCATTTCAGAGCAAGGATTCAGATGTTTAGCTCAAGTCACTCAAGATCCATTTAGAAAACAGAAAAAGGAATAGTAGTGAAAAAAATAGATTCAACTTACTATATGAAAAATGTGAGTATCTTCTAGCTGGGCCAGGCAAAATCTTTGGAGCACACGTGAGCCACCATGCTCGCCCGGGTTTCCCCCTCTCTTCTTCCAAGACGGCCATTCCATAAAGGTGTTGTGGATCTGGTTGAGCACCTACTGCCTGGGTTTGGGTAAAAGACATTGTGTCCAAGGGGTATACAGTCTGTCTAGCAACACCAAACTCATTTTCTTGTCCTTTGGAAATGCACAGATTTATGCCTTCTCCCCATTCTCTAAGCTGAGAACTCATGTCTTCCATGGTGGCAAACAGAAGAGATAATATCTCATCTATGTGAAGGTTGGGGCTACAGAGATCGCCCTGGAAGCCACCTACATCCTTCAATGTGGAAGAATAGTTGATGGGTGACCTTCTGGAGAAGGTATCATGCCCGGGTGGGAGGGCTGCCTCTGCAGAGGTTTTGAACTTCCACTGGAAAGAAATGGAGGACTTCCATAAACGAAGTCAGCGGGGTATTTTTGAGAAGCTCACACTCTTCCTATTTAGTTGCCCGGTGTGGGATCACAAGGGAACTATTTTTAAATCTGACTTCATGTATTTACAGAATTTTTATATATGAGACATTCAATATGTCACATATTGAACTAGTCCAAGTCATGTCTGCTTCAGAGACCTTTGTGTCCACTGAGACTCATCCAGGAAGAAGAAAGTTGAAATGCTATGAGGAAAACCAACAGTATTGCATAATGAGCACAGTTAGTACCATTTTTCAAAATATAATGCAGTTCTGATTGGAAATGCATAGTCTGCTGTTAACCCTGAAATTTTCCCTACAAACAGTGGACAAACCAAATGATATTTTTTCCACTCTAGAACTACTCTTTTCTGGTGCCTCAGATCTTAAAGTGTGCCCAGTTACCTTTTGATTTTGCGTCACAATGTATTGTCCTTGCAAGAATGTTGCAAAGTTTAAAGGCTCAGAGCAGACAAGTAGTCTTTCCAAAGTTGGCAGCAGTCTGTTTAGGTTGCTGCTGCTGCTCACTGCTTTGCATACTCTCTTTACCTGAGAGGAGGGATCTCCTCTAGTTTTTTACCATCCCAAGATCAGCTTGACGCCAACTAGCTCAATAAATCCTAAAATTAGGTAAAGTAGATCATTGGTATTGTCTTGGTTGCCCCTATGCGACTCAAGAATTCAAGGCACCCTGCTGAGAGGTCCAGCCCACACTTCGGTCATCCAGCTGTGTGGTTTGCCCTGGAAGGCTGCTGAATCCACTCAGAGGAGAAGGCACCGCATTCTGATTTGCACAAAGACACCAGATTGGTTGCTGGCCACCCTGTATGTATCGGGATCCACACACACTGAGTTTAGAGGCCAAATTCAACCAACCTTCATTCTTCTTAATGCTCCCTTGCTTTCCTAAGCATGTAGCTCTTCCTCCCCATTTGTAGGGACAGGTCTCAAACAAATCCATGACACCTTTTTAATTTCAACTCATTTGGGGGAGTGTAAGAAGTTGTTTTTTGTATGTCCCTCTTATATTGAAAAGTATTTTTGATGATCTAAATGTGTTGTGCTATGGCATGACTTGTCCATATTCTATAGCACCTCAAGTTGGGGAAAATAAATGCCTTATGGCTATCGTTGCATTAGATTCCATGAGGAATGGAAACAAAAAAAAAAGAATTGTGGGCATGTGAATTTTTTTTCCATTGCATAGATGTGTGTGTGCACATGTAGCAGTTTTCTTGTTTTTGCTCAACTTGGATTCTAATTTGGATAGTTAGAGTACCTTTCTATCTCTTTCATTTGCTGCATAGTAAATTGTGTATTCTTCAAGGCCCAACTTCAATGTCACCTCCTCTGGGAAGCCTTCCCCCCTTCAGACAGTAACCTACGTGCTCTGTGTCACTGCATACACCTATCGCAGTCTTACCACACTAGTAGTTTGTATTTGCCTGCTCTCTTGGACCAGCCTGACCAAGAATGAGTTCTTTGAAGAGAAAGACCACACCACAGCTCCAGAGTCAGGGACGAGGGTCCTGGACATCTCAGTGGTCCAGGAAATGCTGAGTCCAAGGTAAATGACATAATTCCTGCAATGTGATCATTAATCTCTGAGGGTTATGACTTCTTTGAAAATGCTACATACTCTCTCCTTAGAGAGGGGGAAAAAGTACATCTATGCACACGCACATCTTGCATACAGTTTTGAGCTGTTCAGGGGCCCTCTGAAACCCTTTACTGACCTCTCTGTGAGTTCACAGAACTCAGACTGAGAACCACTTGCTAAAGGAAATAGGTTAATACCTTTGGTAAAATAAAATGCTAAACATTTCTCTGCTATTTGCTTCACTCATATATTTATCATGCTGGATATGGAGGATATATTATAACAGTACTCCCCACCCAGTAAGAGAGACAGACAAATGAGTCAGTAGTAGTCCTACGACATGGTATGTGCTATTGTAGCAACGTACATAGAATGATGGCCTTGGGGAAGCGGCTTTTAGGTTCATGATTTCATGGACCAAAATTTTTCAAAGAATATTGGGAAACTTATATGAATGGTCAAGTTTTTATCCCCCCAAAAGAGTACATTAAAAAAAAAAGTGTTCTACTGTGACTCTGATTTCAAAAAAAAAAATCCAACTACCCCAAAAGAACAAAAAGGTATACTTTTTCAATAAAGAGCAGTCTTTTCATTGGTCACATCTAATTTTGTGAGAATAATTTTTCCCCCCCACATTTTACTGTGGACCTCTTAAATCTCCTCACACACTGGCACCAGGGTACTGAGTATTTGAATCTCACTGTTGTAGGGAATCATCGAAGGTTTCACAGGAGAACTGTCCAAGCTGAGCCCTAAGGATAGGGAGAGGGGCTTATTTCAGGAAGATGAAATAATAGTTGAAAGGCTTAGAGACTAAATATATATAACGTACATATAAGGGAGTAATGGGGGCGAGCTCAGGTTAGCAGCAAAATCTTCGTGGAAAAGGTGAAATGGGCGAGGGCTGAAAATTCTCAGGAACTGGACTTACGCAGAGGAAGGGCGTGTCGCGCTGGTCCGCCGCAGAGCGCGTTAGGAGGTAAGGGGCGAGGAGGAGGGGCCTGAATGAAAACGGACTCGCCCGGAAACCATACTTAGGAGCCAATCAGCCCGCAAAATGCTCCTACCGGCAGCGTAAGAGAAGAGAAAGTAGGCTTGGAAGGCAAGGAGGCGAGCCTGTGAGTCTGTGCAGGAGGAGACACAGGGAGGGCCGACTGCAGAGTAGCATTCGCACCAGACGCTGGTGGGAGGGTGGAGCAACTAGAGTCAGGGCGAGCATCCAGAAAGTGGTTCAGTAGGTAAGGTCAAGACGGCATTTCCGCCCTCCCCAAAATAAACATGGAAATAGGGTGCAAATATAAATGCAATATACAGAAAGAACAGAAGAACCTGGGATAGATCCATATCCACAGAATTAATATAATCTTCTTTTTAAAAATAATTTAAAGGTATTTTCTTCTATTCTCTATATGCCATGATTTTCTTTATTCAGCCTATTTGGCTAATCAAACCCTAGTAAATACATATTTCACTTTTAAAATATTTCTCACAATTGTATTAATACTATTGGGTAGTGTTTGTTGATAATTTTTTTTTAAAGTTTCAGCTTTGCAAGGGTTTATAAACAGATTACTCAGATAGTGTAGCTAATTTAAAGTAATTTAAAATGTCCTGTGATCCCAAATTAATTTTTTTCAG
Organism: Pteronotus mesoamericanus; assembly: GCF_021234165.1. Lineage (NCBI taxonomy): Eukaryota > Metazoa > Chordata > Mammalia > Chiroptera > Mormoopidae > Pteronotus > Pteronotus mesoamericanus. Next base: position 32,956,651 of record NW_026555285.1, on the reverse strand, counting down.
ATAAATGGTAGGTATGTGTTCCCCAGCCAATGTGTGGCTAGTGCTATTAAATAATCCTCTATAGAGAAAACTAAGCCTGTAATGAAAGGTACTGTTAACATTTCTGGGCATGTTTCTATTGAGAGAATATCACATGTTAGCCACAGCTCACTCTCAGACGCTCTTTACTGTACTTGTGGCATGTGAATATTTAAAAGCTGTCTTTCTCTGGAATCACTATTTCCTATGAGCCTTTCTTCCACCTGAGATTATCCTTTTAAATCTGTAACAAATAATTTTTAGACACATTTCTTATTATAGCCTTACCACAGCCAGCACAAACATCATCTTTTTCCTTTCTCCCGCCGTGTGTACACATAATGGAGTTTCTTATTAAATATACATGCAATTCCTTGTTGCATATAAATGTACCTCATCAAAGAATAAGGGAGACCCTGCAACTCTGCTATCGATTGGTCATAAAGACAGGCTAATATTTTGGGCTTCTCTTTAAAAAAAAAAAAAGCTGAAAGAACATGTGACTTTAGTGACCAGCTCAAGGAGCTCTAATGTGGTTCCCTTCTTACATATTTATTAGGCTGCTTTATAACATGCTTTTGAGACTGTGGAAAGTGAAACTACTTTCCTTCTTTCTGAAGAGAATTCACGGAAGTTGTGGGCTTTGTCCTTATGGACCAACACTCTTGTCTTTGGGGAAGCCACCAGTCTAACGAGAGTTATGTGATGGGAGTGGGGGGTGAGGGAATCCTATTAAAATGAATCAGTAGTGAAATACTTTCTGTAGTTCAAGTTTACCTCAAAGGAAACACCATGCATGCCATAGACGGTCCTTTCAAGGAGTAAAGAAGCAGAATGTTTCTCATATCCAAACAGTTTCGTTTTAACATTAGAGGCAAATGATTTGAAATTCACAAGCATGTTATGCAGGGAAGAAGGAGAAAATCAGGAGCCTTATTAAAGAATAATATAATAAGGACTTGGGAAAACAGTGTATTGTTTGGTCGAAGAGGCAGGCTTCCTCAGAAGGCGCTTCTCCCTCTGGTTGGGGGCGCTAAATGACACTGTTGGAAAACGCACCACGACGGGTGATTTCTGCCAGGCCCGCCCTCACCGGGTGAAATGTATCTATTGACTTACAAGCTGGATGCATGTGTCAAAATACAATCGGGTATTTTTGTAATAATAGCTAGCAGTCATGGCTGTAAATTATTTATGGAGAGCATTCAGTGCAAACAGGTTAGTGCACACATCCTCTTCAGCTTGACTGCCCTGGTTTTAGATCACGCAGACATTCAACTCCTTAGAGATCTGCTCTTATCACTGCAAACCCTAAAAGGGGCCCAAACTGCAGTCAGTTCAACAACTCACGGCAGCCGGGCCTCTTGCTGAAACTCTACCTCAAGGTTCAGTGAGTAAACATGGTCCTTCTGCCCCCTCTCAACGCCTGCCTGGCCCGGGTGATGTAAGGTAATCTCAGACACGAAGGCGGATCGATCTCCCGAGCAGAGGCATGGCGGTGCTGCGCTATCTTTGTGCAGAAACATGGAAGAATGTGCACAGAAAAGGCCACTGGTGATCTTAACGCAAGCTGACATTTCACTAATGCCATGTTTCGGAGGCCAGAGAGAGGTGGCTAGCCAGCGAAGCCCTCGGTTTAAATTTAAATAAGCGTGGCGCCCCCATTGCCTAGCAGGGCATGGATTTCTTCTACCCTGCACTATTCAGCCACGGCCCCCTTCCCATTTCTCCTCAGTGATCAATATAGGCAGGTGGGCTTCTCTGCGGTGCCACGTAGATGGCCAGAAAGGTTACAGCATCTTTTACATTTTAAGAATTAAAGCCACAAGGGAGAGCCAAGTCTCTGTTAATATTTCAGGACGGCTATTTGGCCTCTCCACCAAACAGACAATTAATGCGATATGGACCTCAGATGTCCCTGGTCAGATAACTATACATTTCACTGTACTTTCTTTGTCCTTTAAGATGAAAAGATATTACAGACTTTCTAGTGCTTAATATTTTGTCATTAGAGATCACAGTTTTTATTTGTGGGCTTAGAACAAGAAGTGGGCTAAGCTATCTGTTTGCCAATTTATAAGCATCATAAAAGAGACGGTAGCACAACTGTTGGAGCAATACAATAGGCGCTGCAAAATGGGAAGGGCAGGAAATAAACGCTGTGGGTTCTAGAATCAGCTTTCTTTAGGATTTGACAGCAACAGTTTCTTTCCTCAATTGTTATTCAGAGTGTTAGAAGGCAGGAGATAAAAACATCTCCATAGCTCCAAGGGCACAGACCCTGAAATCAGGAACCCTGGCTCAGCCATCTAAAAGCCTGTCTGACTTAAAAACATTCAGTTAACTTCTCTGAAAGCCAGTTTCTCCATCTATAAAATTCTAAAAATCCTTCCTGCGTATCATTTTATTGTAAGGGCACAATGATGTGGTATAAGGAAAGAAGGTTATTGTAATAGGTTGAATGCTGATCCTCCAGAAAAAGAAAAATTTGGCCACTTCTAAATGTTCGGAAGCTGTGAATGTTTGTAGCACTCAGCTTGGTAAAAACAAAAACAAAACAAAATAAGCAAAAAAAAAAAAATAGCCCAACCCCAAACCCCAAATGTATTTTCAATGATTTGATGAAGTTAAGGGGCTTCAGAAGGAGATCATCCTGGGTTCTCTGAGTGGTCTCCACATCCAGTGATAAGTGTTCTAGGGACACAAAGAAGTGAAGCCAGAGGCAGAGGGGGCGGCCCCACGAAGGGGTAGGCGGAGACCGAAGTTGTGCAGCCACAGGGCACAGGGCAAGGGAGCCGGCAGCCACTGGCAGCAGGAAGAAGGTAGGAGGGTTCTCCCCACCCCAGGGCATCATGGGGAGAGGGGCCCTGCCAACCCTTAGATTCTGGACTCTATCAGAGAATTCATTTTTTTTTTTTATTCAAACCACTGATTTTGTGCTAATTTGTCACAGCAGCTGCAGGAAACTAGTATAATGATGTTCAGAGTGGGAGCAGGCGGAGGGAAGGTGAGAAAGGCTTTCACATCTGCATACGATTTAAAGCGCCCCTCCCACTCAGTGAGCAAGAGAAATAATTTTTAAGGCAACATTCAGAAAAAGCAAAATAAATGCCAAAAAATCCATCCTGAGAAAAACATTAACATTTCTAGGTGATAAAAGATTTGCTTTTGATATTGGAGAAATACCCTCATATTATTACAATAATTAAAAGAAGAAAACAGATCAGGTGAGGCACCGTGTTTCTGTTAGAGCATCCAACTGAGAAGTGTCAGTCTTTAAGCCGGTCTACAGTTGACTTGTGTTTGGAGACTGGTAGTTTGAGAGCCATAATAAATGAAAATATAAGACCCTCAGAGTCAAACAGAATGCTAATCACAAAGAAAATCTTCACATACAAGACTGTGGTTCTGGTCTCTGGCTGCGTATTAGAATCACCTGGGAAGATTTACGAACTCCCAGGTCTTTGCAGCCCAGGCTGCATCTCAGACAAATTATGTCAGAATCCTGGGGCGGAGGACCCAGGCATCAGACCTGAGGTCCCAGGGGGATTCCAATGTCAGCCAAGGCTGGGCACCAGCGCGTGAAAGATGAAGGTGGGTGTGCAGGTATTCGGGGGGCTGAGTTCTCTGAACCATACTTTGGTATGTCATTTAAATGATAAATGGTAAAGGGCGATTTTGAACCATGTCTAAAATTAAGCATCAATTAGGGCGCACTTTTCTTTACAACAGTTTCGTTCCTTTAGAGAATTGTCCGTGGTCATTCACAGGAGATGGTAATAGTGACTGCGGCGGTGTTTGTGCAGCTTTTTAGTGTTTGCGAAGCACTTAACTGTCTCCCCCTCAGTCCCCATGTGATCCCTCAGACACGGTTGTGTGTTTCTCAAGTACACTTCTTGAATGCTTTTTTACTGAGGTATGGTAAATGGTACCCCTCAACCTCAAAAAATATACATCTACCTGGAGCCTATTTGGAATAAAAAGGTCTTTGCAGATATAATTAAGCACAGGATCTTAAGATGAGGAGATCATCCTAGATTATCCAGTGGTCCTTAAATCCAATGACGTGTCCTTATAAGAGACCCACAAAGGAGAAGACACAGACACCGAGGAGAAGGAGACACCATGTGAAGAAATTGTGCAGCCACAAGGCAAGGAAGCCTACAGCCACTAGTAGCCACAAGAGGCAAGAATGGATTCTCCCTTAGAGCCTTTGGAGGGAGCTTGTTTTAGCCAACCTTGGGATCTTGGACTTCTCACCTCCAGAGTGTAAGACAATACATTTCTGTTGTTTGAAGCCACCAAGTTTAAGCCACTCACTAATTTTAGGAGAATTCAAACTATATGTTACTAAGAAGCAGCTCATGATCTGGCTCCCAGCTGTCTTTCTACCCTCACCTCCTGCCAGTGCCTCGCCTGTCCTACCTGAGCCACCTTGCTCCTCCCTGGTCCCCCATGCCCATCCCTGCACCAGCTCTCTCATTTGCGCGTGCAGCTCCCACCCCAGAAGTTCCCCTTCCAGGGTCGCATGTCTGGTGGATGCCTCATCAACACTCAGCCCAACACACAGGCTGTGAACCCTCATAAACCTCTTGGCAGTCTGACCCTCATTGATCTGTTCTCAGACAGCCTTTTATTTACTTATTGCTCCCTTTTATTACAGCATATGCCACATGTTACCGGAATCATTTGTTTACCCAGCTATTTCCTCTACATAACCCTGAACTCTTTGAAGGGAGGGTCATATTCAGCTTGACTGTCCCAGGACTTAACAAAGTGTTTGACTTCTCGCTAATGCTCAATAATTGTTGCTTAAATTAATCAGTTTATTAATAGTGTATTTTAACATGAATTAGTTTATCTTTGGTTAAATCAACTAGTTTACTAATAATGTCTTTTATCATGCATTATTTGTCCCAACATTTTAAACATCAAGTGAAATGCAGACTACTATTATATTTTTTACAGAAGAGAAAATTGAGGAGCAAAGTGGTGAATTAAATTGTTAGAATTTAAATCTAGGAACTTGACTTCAAAATGGTACATTGTATACACACACACATATTGAACCATATATAATTAACAATATATATATTTAAACCTATCTATTTACCATATACACAGGGTTGGCAAAGGTAGGTTTACAGTTTTTCATCCAGAAAAAACAGTAATTAATAAATAATATAAGAATGAACTCTGTTTTGTGTACTCACAACTGTAAACTTACTTTTGCAACCCCTGTATATTTGAGCATATATATCACTACATATATTTAACCACATATATGTACTTAACCATCCATGCTTATTATATATTTTATAGATCTCTCTATAACACACATTGCCTCATCACTTTCTGCTTAGTGTTAAAACTATTTATGTTTAAGTCTTATCTCTCATTCATTGAGAATGAGATCCACATTTTATTTAATATTTCTGTCATACTGTGTCTTCTAAAAAGCAGTCATTCAAATATTTGTTGAATGGATTAATGGTTGTTGCAATGGCTATATTTTATTAAAATGTGTTCCATATTTCTTCAAAATTACCCGGTGAGGCTATATGATACCATCTTGCTAAAAGCTGTAACTATGGAGTTCCCAACCTACTGCACGTCTATTTTCTGCCCGGATTCAGGAGGTGGGGCTTGTTAACCGGACTGCTATTTGACTCTGGGTGTCTTCCTGCTGCTCTGGCGATGCGGCTGGGATTATTCCGTTCACTGGTTTTCCAGGAAGTTAATCATGGATAGAATTTCACTTTAGGAACAAGCTCAGACAAAGCCAGTGGAGATGCTGCCAGGGACAATCTTGTGGAAAGGGTGTACTTGGGCCCTTTACTTTTGATGTCACCATGGTTAAGGATCATGCCAGTGACTTGCAGTCACTGTCAGTACAAAAGAAACCACTACTCAAATTTTAATCATAATTTCCAACAGAAAAATGAAGGCGGCATCCAGGGTACAGAAAATGCAGAGCGGATGGGGGTTGTGGGAGAGGTTAAGCAACTTCAGTAGCAAGCAGGCAGTGGTTCTGAGTTGGAAAGAGACCGCAATATAAGCAAGGGTAGAATGGGATCTAGTGGGAAGAACCAGGAAAGAGAGGGAAAGGGGATTTTCCCCGGAGACTAGAAGGTGCCTTAAGCCTACCTCATCTCTGTCACCAGCTTAGGAAGTGACAGTAAATATTCATCAAATCAGATGTGTGATAGTTTGATCATTGTCTCTCCCTATGTGTGTCATAGGCAGGCTGGAAGGATTAACTTGCCTGTGAAATTCTTCAGACAAAATAGCTCTGAAAAGTAATAAATAGTCCACATTTTAAATGCTTTTAAAACTGGTGGTAGGTAAATAATGCAGTTCAGTTACATGGGTGTTCTCGCAGTGACAAGGACTTGTTTGTCAGTTAGTTGTACGTGATGTTCCAAATCAAGTCTCATATGGAAGGAAAGAAAACTATACCTTACTAATTGACATCTGTTTTTATTCTCAGCCGCAAAACTAGGCTTAGTTTTCATGCAAGTGTTATTTACCTCCACAAGTAAACAATTGATGAAAATAAGTTTTATCCCAAAGAAAAGTTTTGACATTTGTTGCAAATTCATAAAGCATTTTCTCATAGTTACAATGCTATTCTGTGTTCATAAGCTTCCAAGTCACTTACCCTCAAACTCCACTTAAATCAGGAAGTATTCAGAATATGGGATTATAGTCCAAGACTTACAGCAATGTAATTGCTTGTGCATATAGTCATTTTATGAACACTTACTGAGTGCATTCCATAAACTCAGCATTGGACCAGTTGCTGGAGAGACCAAAAAAATGTTTTTAATAAGATAGTTTCATGTTCTTAAAGTGTTTAGAGTCCAGTTGGAGATAGAGACACATTCATAAATATAATATAGCATATGCTGTAAATGAAGATTGTACATAGTTATGAAAATGTAGGTTCCCCAACAGGGGCATGAAATGGTAAAACAAGGACAGCCCATTGTAGTGCAAACAAGGGGAATGTTTACAAGTGACATTCAAAAACTGTTGCCTGTATATCTGCTTAGTGGCAGATCTACATTTTGTAGGAGCTATTTCTTAATGTTCAGTTAAAATTTCATACTAACCAATGTTAGTATGAAAAATAATGAAGTAGATAAAAGGCCATGTATTAAGACTTAACACATAAAAACATAATTATAACGTTCTGCTTTTGAAAAACAGAATTCGCACAGCTGATACTGATGCATTTTGGGGTGCAGAAGGTAAAAATGCTTGGTTAAAAATGTAGAGCGCATCTTTAGAACTTTGGAAATGCAGACAAAGAATTGAGCCAAGCAGCAAAGGAGGGGAAGAAGGGCTAGGGGAGGAGCTCTAAGGCATGGAACGGCACGAGCAAAGCACAAAATCGTGAAAGGGTGTGACGCGGTTCTCCGTGGGCTCAGAGTTCTTACCCGAATGGACAAGGACACTTCTCTGAGTTGGTCAGCATGTTTTCCATTGACTTGGCAATAAAAATGATAGACTATTGGAAAAGAAGGTGCGTTCTGGAGCCAGAAGCCCTGACTTTGCACCTTACTAGCATTGAAAACTTACCTCTTACTTAAATCTATTCTGCCTCAGTTTTTTTTTTTTCATGTATAAAATGAGGATCCTAAAATATGTAGCCCAGTGTTCTTCTGAGGAATATATAAGTTAATAAATATAAAGTCCTTAAAACAGTGCGTAGTATTGGGAGTAGCAATCCACCGCTGTCTCTGAGCATCCCCACACATTCTTGCTGGGGATGCCGAGATTTCACACCTTGTTGCTCTTAATCAAGGACACTTTTCAGGATTGTGTTTACAGCAAGCAACTTTAAGAGGTGAGATAAGGTCCCCTATAGGGATGAAGGGCACACTTGACTGCTGCTTGCTATATGTCAGCAAGCTCGTCAAACCCGGAGTTCTCCCCCATTGGACCCAATGGCAGGTGCAGGCACTCACCTGGGCTCATACTGCATCACCTTCATGAGACTTGAGGGACAAAGAGATGATGCAAACTTGGTGCTTATGCTGTTTGCGCTACTGTGGGTAATGTTTCTGGCCCAGAAGTCTTATGTCTTCTGCTCACATCCATGAAAGAATAACAGGCTCGATTATTAGCTTGTTATTCCTCTCTCTCAAGACAAGAGGAGCACTTGAGAGATAGGATTGACAAATGCATCAGCTGGTTTGTTCTTGAAATGGCTTGTTGGTTCTTTCTTTTTATTGCCTCCTCCACTTGTCTCCCCCATTATTCAGTAATACCAGTAGTTTTGCACCAGAGCGTCCTTCTAAATCTGAACTCAACCTAATAGTTTTTCCTCCACTCACCTATTTCTGAAAGGAAAGTGCAAACATTTGGAGAGTAGGAATAATTACAGGATTTTTGCCATGTGTAACAAAGGGATATTAAAAAACAGTGAAAACTATTTTTGTTTTGTTGTTTTTTTAAAAAAATTTACCAAGAAAAACAAAGCTCCACCCAGAGATAATGAAGGATCTTTGAGGATGTAGATAAATGAAATCATATCAATCTGTATTTTAAAATAAAACACAGGGTCACGCTGCCTTGAGCACTTCCTCAGAGGCACCAGGAGGGGGTTCAGGGGTGAAAAGCTGTACAGGAAGAAAGTCAGGTGCTGAGAAAGTAAAATGAGGGCTGAAGATACAGAGCTAGAGAAGTGGACTTACACCCTGCATCCCTCAGGCAACAAGGAGGAAGAAAGCACAATCTCTCTCATATTCCTCCCCCTGCCTGTTCTGCTTTCTTCATCCCCTGCCACAGCATTTTCGTAAGGCAAATGAGGAAAGAATTGGTACCAAAGTAGAGAAGTCTGGGAAGAAAGGTGACGGAGGAACGAAGGGGGTGAGGAAGGCACAGAACGGGCAGCAGGGACGTCACCACTGCGTCCATGGTCTCTGATAATGTATAGGATTTGTGGCAACTTGCACCTTAGGAGAAACCACCAATGAGATAAAGTTTGGGGAGAGGGTGCCAACTAATAAGGCATCATTGTCTTCAGACATTTGGAATGGATACCCATCTCTTTTCAGTGGTACACTCTCAGAGAATATCCAAAGTTTAGATTTTGGACTCATTACTGAGACCATTGCTTGACCTAACAGAAAAAAACAGTGCACCAGGGTCAGAAGACCTGAGGGGTTTTCTTGCCTCTGTCACCTCCTTGTCCAATGACCTTAGGCAAGATGCTTAGCCTGAGCTTGAGTTTCCTCTTCTCTAAAAGAAAGGTAACAGCGTCTAACTCACAGGGTCCTGGGAGCATAAGCCAAGTAATGTACACCAAGTTCTTGGACACTAAATTGTAAAGTATTATACGATGAGAAAAACAATATGAAAGAAATTCTCTTTCAAAATTAAATCCTATAGTTTTCATAACTGTGTAGGAATATAACACTGTGCTAGCTATCCTAAGATCAGGCAGTTTGAAACTTTATTATATTAGTGCTCTGAATAACAGAAGCCAGACCACATGGCTGTATGTACTTGCACAGGCATGTTTACTATAAACATGAATATTTTGAGATTATACATATGTTTATAAATAGAAAATGAAGCATGAATCGACACTACAATTTCTTTTAAAAAAATAGCCTTAAAACAAAAATCATCAACGTTTCTCAGAATTAGAGATTCCCTAAACTACTATCCCTTTTAACTGTCTTATCAGGGCTACCATTACTTTGAAAACATAAATAATTACAGATGGAAGTCCAAGGAATACCTCATTCTTCTATCAAACCACCCTGCAGCGGGCAAGGTGAAGGTGGTAACTTCCTGTGCCACCATGTGTGTGCTCATGTTTTAATGACAAATAGAGACTCCAGTGACCTGAAATATTTTGCATAATAACTTACATCAGATTTAAAGAAGCCCCAAATTGGTAGTAACTTAGTAGGAACCATATTCACCTCTTAAAATAAAGTTGCCAGATAAAGTACAGGGCACCTAGTTAAATTAGATTTGCAGATAAACAACAAAATATCGCAATGAAATGCAATACTTGGGACACGTGCATACTAAAATATTATTCTTTAGTTTTCTGAAGTTTGAATTGAACCAGCGTCTGTATTTTCGTTTGCTAAGTCTGGCAGCCCTCCCCAACGCCTTGAGCTGTTCCTTGACCCTGCGTCCCTGTGATCTCACCATATTCGGTTAACTTCACAAGGTGAACAGCTCTGGCCTCTGTGGGACTTGGTGTTCCTCCTCCTTGCCCACCCCGCCACTGTGAAGGGGGAGACCCCATAGCCTGCTTTCAGAGCAATTGTGCCCTTAATGGATATTAAGTCACATGCCTGTCTGAAATCGTTTAGAATTCTTGAACCACATTCCTCTTTTCTTTTGGAGAGCCCTGGAAACAAGCAGACAGGTGCTTTGGAACAAACAATACAACACAGTGTCCTTTTCTGCAAGAAATTAAACAGAAACTCCTGGAAACCCCAGATTCTAATTCTACCCCAGATGAGTAATTGCAGTAATGGTTACTGTTCACATTGTCTCATTTTGACATTTCTTTGATTTTTTTTTTTAAAACAATGCCACTGATACAAAGCTAATTGGATTCTAATTATTTTCACACAGATTAGTGTTCTCAGGACTGTCTCAGACAGGTCAGGCGATGGTGGCCTCAGATCACTTTCTTGTCGTTCACATTATTTTTAAAAATATAGGGAAAGGATACTACTCTGCATAATTATCAGTCTTAATTAAAAAATGGACCAAGATATCAGCTGTGTTGGTGGCTTAACAAACCCCTTAGGGCTAGCCCAGATTCTACTACCCTCTGATTAGAATACAAATCTGGAAATATCCACCTCCATTATCTCCATTAAGATGTGATGCTTTCAGGCTTGATAATCAGTTCAGGCTTGGTAATCATTTTCATGAAGGTCTGGTGGTGAGAAGGAGAATATGAGTGTCTGGTAAATGTGCCCCTTGATTTATGCTTCCATAGAATAAGTTACTATTCAAAATTACTGTTAGAACTCTGAAGGGCATTCCCAGGCTCCCTGGTATATATGTAAGATCCAACACCTTAAGAAATACAAGGTAAATTGCAGTTCTCACAGCTATCACATCTGAGAGTTTTCATGGGAGATGCACCACAAGTTGTTCTTTTTAAATAAAAAGCAAATAAAAGTAATTGATTTGGCTTTTGTTTAACTGCCGTCCCAGTGGATGATATGAGAGAGGCACCCTGGCACTGGTATAAAATTCAGGCTGTCCCTTTTGGACAATACTTTCAGCTAAAATTGCCCAATTTTTTTTGACAATTGCAATGTATTTACACCAACTGAAATTTGAGCAGATTAAAGGAATAAGTATTCTTCCCATGACTGTAAAGTTGCACCAGTGTATTTTACTGCAAATCATCTGTAGCGATAAGAGAGGTTATCCCGATTTTTTGTTTATGGTTATTTTCATGGTTGAAGAATAGCTGATAGTTGAAGGTAGAGAGGATTTCCCCATATCATGAGTTATTTAGAAACACTAACCTCCAAAAAGGTATTGAGAAGCTTATAATACTATCGCAGGCATAAAACTACTTTGAAGACACAAAACCCAGGAATTAAACAATGCAGTGTCTTTGCCAGACAGACAAACGGTGAGGGTGAAATCACGGGAAAAATGAGGCTCATGGCTGTGGAAACTAAATGGTGCGAAATTTAACACACTTGCTAGCAACTAGAAGAGGAAGACAGCAAACTGGTTATAAAGTTTCCATTGCCAAGTGGTGAAAGCTATTCCAGTTTTCCAGGAGAATCAAAGTTTGCCCTCACCCTGCGCTCCAAGATGGAAGTGGGAAAATGCCGTGATGCCATTCCGGGTACCGTCGGCGGACTCGACAGAGGCCTGGTATTCCCACGCGGCCTTCAGCACTGGGTCGGGACTAAGGGTCCCCCAGGCCAGGTGGTCTGAATCTGTTCTCTCCCTGAGCCTCTCCAAGGCGGTGCTTTTCAAACATGTTGACCATGACCCCCATTTGAAAAACCAATGCTTCCCTTACTATGTGTTACTCTGGTGTTTTCTAATTTATTCACTTTTGTTTTTAAAAGTTCTGGTCAAAACACACTAAGTTGACTTTTTGAGCCATTAATTAATAGGAAGAGACCCATGGTTTGGGCAACACGGCTATTAGGCATAGCATTTTCTTAAAATACAGAAAATGGTAAAATATAATGTGTTTTTTATTTATATGAAAAAGTAGAAATGTCACTATATCTAAGCCTGTGTACCTCCACAACAAGTACAACATATCAAAATGCATATATAAAATTTTACAGATGTGCTAACAACTTGCTTAAGCTCATGAGAAATCTTGAAGTATATTCAGGCATATCTTTTAATCATACAGCTGAATAAAACCCACATAGAACGTTAGAATAGTAGCACGTGTTTTTTATTCATTTCATAGATTCTAGCTTGTCTTTTAACACAAAGATATTTTAACTATTTTAAATAATTAACCTAGCTCACTTTTTGGATTCTTGTTACCTAGGTTCCTCCCACAGCTTTCTCTGATAAGCTTTCCTCAGTTCCCAGGCAAAGTCTGTGCTGTCGGCCACACAAGTAGGTCATTAATAAGTGTCTGCGTGTCAGTTTAGCACACCAGCTTATTCAAATATGATTTAGACATAACATGGTCATTAGCTTAAAGTTTTTATCGTGGGTGTATTTGTATTTTTTTAAATGATAAGTATTTAAAAATAAAACCACCAGTTAGATTTCCCTTCTTACTTACATACTATTCACTGACTGCATTTTTCTCACTTTCTCTCTGTCATCATTAAAGAATGCCAAATCCCTTAGGTCAAATGTTAGCCTTTTTATCCTCCAATAATGTTAGGCTTTCCCTCTGCTTCCAAATCTGTTCGAATTGAAATAGCCCTGTTCACTAGGCATCCTTGAGGTGAGATGAGGCTGGCATGCCAAGGAAGGCATCCAAATCAATAATGCTGGAACGGAGATAAGTAAAAGAAGTTGGCCTGAGACAGAGCCAGGGAAGGGCATCCCTAAAAGAGTGAAACTTGCTACAAGGACGTTGAAGTCATTGGCGATAGCTAAAGTAAAGGGTTCAATGGAACGGAATAGAGAGCCCAGAAATAAACCCACAACGTTATAGTCAGTTAATATTCAACAGAGGAAGCAAGCAATAATAATGGGCTAAAGACAATTTACTCAATAAATGGTATTGGGAAAAATTGGACAGATACGTGCAGAAAAATGAAACTGAATGAAAATGAAATCTTCTTATACCACATACAAGAATAAATTCAAAATGGATCAGAGACTTAAATGTTAGACCCAAAACCATAATAATTCTAGAAGAAAATATAGGCAGAAACATCTCAGACATTGCCCATAGAAATATTTTATCAGATATATCTCCCCAGGCAAGGGAAACAAAAGAAAAAAATAAACAAATGGGACTATATCAAACTAAAAAGTTTTTGCACAGCAAAGGAAATCATCAACAAAATAAAAAGTCAACTCACAGAATGGGAGAGCATAGTCACTGATACATCTGATAAGGGATTAATATCTAAAATTTATAAAGTACTTACAAAACTCAACACCAAACAAACAACCCAGTGCAAAAAATGGCCAAAGGACTTGAATAGACACTTCTGCAAAGAGGACATACAGATGGCCAATAGACATATGAAAAGATGTTCAATGTCACTAATCACCTGAGAAATGGAAATTGAAACCACAATGAAATATTATTTCACACCTGTCAGAATGCCTATCATCAATAAATCAACAAACACATGCTCTGGTGAGGACGTGGAGAGAAGGGAACCCTAGTGCACTGATGATGGGAATGCAGACTGGGGCAGCCACTGTGGGAAGCAGTATGGAGACATCTCAAAAAACTAAAAATGGGTCTGCTTTTTGACCCATTTCTGACTCCATTTCTGGGAATATATCCAAAGGACAAAACACTAATTCAAAAGAACATAAGCACCCCTATGTTCATTGCAACGTTATTTACAACTGCCAAGATATGGAAGCAACCCAAGTGCCCATCAACAGAAGACTGGATAAAACAACTCTGGGGCATCTTCACAAGGGAATTCTACTCAGCCATAAAAAAGTAGAAATCTTTACCCTTTGCAACAGTATGGATAGACCTGGAGAACATTATGCTAAGTGAAATAAGCCAGTCAGAGAAAGATAAATACCACATGATTTCACTCATATGTGGAATCTAATGAGCAAACTGAACTAACAAGGAAAATCGGGACAGACTCATAGATGGAGAGCAGATGACAGCTAGTGAGAGTGGGGTTAGGAGGTGGAGGGATTGAGCAAAAAGGAAAAAGGACTCATTGACATGGACAACAGCTTGGTGATTGCTGGAGGGAGTGGGTATAAAGGGACTAAATGGTAATGAAAAAAACCACAGTACAGATTAAACTTAAAAAAAAAAAGAGTTCAGGCTGAAGTACAATGGAAAGTAATATTCCAAGTGAAGGCAGGGGCCAGATCAGAGATTTGGTATCTATTACATAGGCAGGAAAGAGACTTGGAATGTTTCCAGGCAGAGAAGTGGCATGATTAAACTTTCATTTGAGAAGAATCACTTTGACAAAAATATAGAAAATGGATTGAAGCAGGTTGAAGGAGTTCAATATATGAAGCTGAGAGTTCAGTTGAGGGACATGGCAATAATCTAAAAGAGAAACATAACATCTGGATTAAGATGTGGGTAGAACTGAAGGTAAAAACATTGACTCAACAAGACGTCATTGAGGCCAAATGTCTGGGTCTCCTGGAGACGGTGGAGGTGTGCTGGTGGATAGTGTTTGAGGGTGGGGTGGAGGAGAAGAAGTCTACAATGATTCCTGGCTTCTGGCCTGACTGCCTATATAAAAGGTGGTATCAGTAATAAATGGATAAAGCTGTGCAAAAAAAAAAAAAGATGCGTTTAGCTTAGCAACATTCAATTGGGGATGTCCACAGCCCTCTCCATAGAGATGTTCAGCCGAAGAGCTTTCACTGAGCACTTACTTTGTGCTATGTATTGTGCTAAGCACTCATATGCATCTTCTTCTAGAAGATGAAGTATTTAGCTTCATCTTCTAAATACTGTTGTAAGAGTGACTTTTGTTATCCTCAGTTTACATATAAGGAAACTGATGCTCAGAAAGTAAACTTATTGTCCCAATGTTACAGAGCTGATAAATGACTGAGCAGGGACTCAAATTCAAGTCTCTGTAACCCTGTACCTGTGTTTTAACACCCAAGCTACACAGGACTGGTGAAATAGATCAGAGACTCAGAGTCAATGGAATATCAGTGGTAGTTAAGCTTGTGAATGAGGTAACCAGATTAGGGTGTATGTTGTAGAAAACAGAGGTCCAAGGAAAAGCCCCAAGGAATACCAAGATTTAATGCACAGGCTACAAATTAATGGTCTTCATTTGCCTACAGGTACAGTTTGTTTGGTCAGAATAGCCTTTTTAAAAACTTGGACTTGAATCCTTTCTGGAAGGGACAGGGAACGCTCTCCACTCTCTCACAGTCCCCACCACCCACTGCTAATTACCCACAGCTCCTTCGGATGAACATTTCCTGCTGGGCCCCTGGATGCGCTGGGGTCGTGAACCCATAAAGAGTGTGGAAAAAGAGAAACTCACGTAGGAAAGGGAAAAAATCAATAAAGATAAGTTCAAAAAAAAGAGAAATACTAGGAGAACGTGGCTCCATGAAAGTTGAAGAAGGAAAACGTTTCAGGAAAAAAAGGAATAGCCAACCATACAAATATCACAGATAGTCCACGTAAAATGAAGAGAGAATGGTGTCTATAGAATATGGCAATCAGTGGTCAATTGTAATCTTTGTAAAAAGCAAGGGGGCGGGTGGATGGGTAACAAAGCCACATTGCAGTGAGATGAAGAGTGAGAGAGAATGGAGGGGGTGGAGATAGATGGTTTAGGGTCCTCCTTAAGGGAACATATATAGGGCTCTGAGGAGAAGGAAATATATAGGTAAGTAACTAATGGGAGAGGAGGCCAGATGGGAATGTTTGTTCTTAGAATGGAAAATATCCAAGCATGTTTTAAGCTGAAGAGGACTAGCCAACAGGGAAGGTCCCCTGAAAATATGGAAAAGGGGAGATGGTGGGCTCGAGTTAAGAAGTGATATTGTGCATGAGGCATTGTCTTAGGACAATGGGGACATTGGAATGAAATAAGAGACAAGGCCCCTGTTCTCATGGAGATTACGTTCTGTAGGAGAAAGGCATCCAATAGACAAGGAGAATAGATTGAATAATTTTAGAGAGTGGTATCATAGAGAATGAAAGATCTCCTTTTAATTTTTTTTTCTTTTTGTAGGGCGGCTTTATATTAGGTAGTTAGGGAAGTCTTTGCCTGAGGACTGACATTTGAGCTGAGACCTGAATGAAAACATGGATGCTCTGGGGAAAGAGCGTTCTAGATGGAGCAAACAGCCAGTGTGCGCATCTAGGATGGGTATGAGCTTGGTGTGACTGGGAAACGGAAAGAAGACACGATGACTCAGGAACTACAATATGGTGGGAGGTGAGGGCAGATACATGGGCTGGGGGTCAGGTCAAAAGGCACCTTGTAGTCTGTAGTAATGAGTTTGGATTTTATTTAAAGCATGACCTTATGGAAGGGCAGTAAGCAGGGGAATGGTATCAGCTTCAAAGAGGTGAGAAGGGATGGATGGATCTCAGCGCCAAATAGAAGAATGAGACTTGAACAGGCATGTACCAACTCTTCCACGGAAATGCGGGAGCAGGAAAGAAAAGGTGAAAATGGAGATATTTGTAGGTAGTGTAAGAGGTTGTTAAAGGAGTTACTATTTAAGGACTTGCATTTTCTCAGTGAAGCTAGAGGCAAGAGCAACTGCTAAGACTGTGGAGTACGAGGATGTATTAGTCTTTGATGGCTGCCATAATGAAGCACCATTGACTGGAAGTCTTCAGCGACAGAAGTTCATTTCTCACAGGTCTGGAGGCTAGATCCATGATCAAGGAGCCAGCCAATCTGGTTTCTGGTAAGGGCTCTCTTCCTGACTTTCAGATAGCTGGCTACATTCTTGCTGTGTCCTCATAAGATTAGTGGCAGGGGGACCTCTTGTGTCTCTTCCTTCTCTTATACTGCTCCCAGTCCTATAGGATAGAGCTCCACCCTTATTACTTCATTTAACCTTTATTGCCTCTTCACAGGCCCTGTCTCCAAATACAGTCACATGGGGGGTCAGGGACTTCATCATATGAATTTGGGAAGACACAAACATTCAGTCCATGACAGGAGCAGGAGAGCAAAGAAAAACTTTGGGGTATTAAAGAAATGAGAAAGGAAATTGATTAAGAACACACAAAAATACCATTCATCCTTTGTGTGTATTAAAGCTAAATTATTTTAATCTTTCCATAAACTTTATGTGACAGGAAAGTATTTGGGTCATGAAATCATTATCCTTAATACACACTCTCCCCCTGAGTCAGAGAAGAGGAGTATCCTAGTAGTTGGAAAGTCTTTTGTTTGGCAACAGATGAGGCAGGGTGGCATGACAGCCTGGGCCTGAACTGGAACTCAGACAGCCTGCATTAAAGGAGGACAGGGAAAACAGAGAGGAGCTGGGAGAAATCCCAGAGTCCACTGCACAAGTGAAAGGAGGGGGGAGGGCAAGACCCCTGTAACTGGCAGCCAAGGAGGAACCTGGGGACGAACAGAAATACCTCAGGATTTATAATAATTTCTTCTGATATAAACATGTGATGTGCTTCCTTCCCCAAAAGAAATCTTCCATCAAAACTATAATGCTCATTAATCCTATGTGGAACAAATTTGAATCAGGGCCGGGAGCAGCCAGGTGCAGGGAGACCAGTGAATTCTGTTTTGAAATCAGAACTCGAGGAAACCAGGGGAAGACAGCAACATGTTGGGAATATTCAAAGGCAAACAACCATCGACACAAGATAACACAAAAACTAACAAGGGTGGCAAGTGTTAACATTATTTTCACAGGGACCCAAAATACTTAATTTTGACCTGTGCTCCTTTAGAAGATTCCCTCTAACTTGCAGGGAACAGATACAGACTATTCTAAAGCCCTTTTGCACCTCCCATGCACCCCCATCCCAGGTCTTCACTGTCGCTTGCGTGGCAGCATTACTGGTTCTGAATTGACTTAGTAATATTTACAGCTAATATCCCGACTGCCCCTGACTGACATGACACTGTATGAAGACATGACACTTCATAATGTTTTTCAAAATCAAAATCAGAACAACTCTAGGCTTTCCTAGTTTGTTTCTTGACTTCTTCAGGGAACAGTTAGGTCACTCAGATTTTTCACTTCATTTCAGTTCCTCAGCACCTGTATATGCCGTCCTCATTGGTTATTCCTCACCAGCTGATGCTTTTTTCCTACATGGTCCTTCTACGTAGGGTTTCTCTGCAAACAAACTGAGAGCAGGCTGCCTGGCACTTCGTTTTCTTTCCTTGGATCTCCATTTCGGTGTCTTGCCCAGAGTTGCCCATTAATCAATGCTAGTGGAGCTGATGAATAAATAATAATTAATGATCATTTTGACTCACCCAGGTGTTTATCTGCTCAGCTGCATTATTGAGATGCCAGGGGTATCTATGTTTTATAGAGATATTTGCTGATTGAGAAACTTATTGATAGATGTGAGTAATGGCTGCTTTATTTTCAAGGTTTTCCTGACGTGTTGGTACAGCTCAGGGCTCTGTGTGCATTTCTATTGCAAATGATTACAGGAGTGGCATGTGGAGAGTGGACTGGGAGGCAAAATATATGCAGGGAGAGTGGAAATCACCGAGGAAAACGACTGAAGGGGAAATCAATATGAGGTGAAAGGTCAACAAGCCTCCTGCTGTTAGTCTGTCAAAATGTATTTAATGGGTTCATTGGATATTTTTCACATTTAAGAAGTTGACATGAGAAAGGGTTAGCCTGTAATAACTTTTTATCTTTCACTTACAAAATAGCTATTTTTTCTTTTGAGAATTTTACCTCTGTTAATTCTGTAGCTAGAGCCACATTAATTTATCAAGGTGTAATTTAAAATATATTCGTTAAAATTAAGTAAGAATCACATATGGAACTTGCTATCTCCAAGGATTTCGTTTCCGGGTCCAATTTCATTGTGTTTATTAAGAGGATTTTTCTTTTGTTCTCTTTTCTTTCATCTGTACAATTAGATTGATCTTCAGTTCTCTCTTCTTCTAGCAAGAGAGTAAGAGTAACAGAGGCAAAAAAAAAAAAAAAATTAACTCATTTCCAGCAATAGATTTTGGTAAAGAACTTTAAAAATAAAGTCTCTCCATGTAAAATCATACTTGTACTATCTTTTTAAAATATCTGTACTCTCATTTGATGTATATCCTTATTTATTTAATATTCCCCATTATTTAGACAATTCAGTCATCTTAGTAGAGGCTCAAATTTTTGTATTTTCTAACATCTTCAATCAAAATACCTTTAGGTAAATTAAAAATGTTAATTCATGTGATGGTTTCTGAGCTTTACAGAGAGATGCAGCATTAAGCATTTATATATGAAAAATTCAGCATGGCAGACTTCAATATATTAACAGTTTTCTCACTTTTTTAAAGACTAAGACGTTTGTGTTAATATGCAAATTTCCTTTAGTTGCCCATCAAGACCAGCTGATACCAATTTGGTAGGCTCAGACCAGAACCTTGCCTTTCAGTAAAGATCTGTTCCATTAATTTGAGGGAGCAATGCTACAGAAGTCAAGTATGGCCTGGAGATGCTTCTTAAAATTGTCAAGGCCCCCAAGGACGTGGCACCTTCATTTGCCACAGGTAATCTGAGCAGAGCTCAAAGATATGTATGTGAAAGAATTTTGAAAACTGAAAGTACTTTATACATTTTGTCAGGCACGCTGAGATTTGAAATTTCAAAGCGTTCACATGGAAAGGTACCACAAAGTTTAAAATGAGTATTTTTATACTTCTCATTTTTCACAATATTAAACATCAGTCATTTATTAAATAAAACTTTATTAAATATATACGATACACAAGGTATTTGCTAAATATTGGAGAAACCAAGGTGGAATGAACATAGTCACTGCCCTTTAAGAATGCTTTGCCCAGCTGGAAAGCAGGAATGTAAACAAAAATTATGTGGCAAGTACTATGTATTAGTTTTCTGTTGCTGTGTAACAAATTGCCTCAAACTTAATGACTTAAAAGAGCATACATTTATTATCTCATGGTTACTTTGGCTATGAAGTCTGTGTACAGACTAACTAGATCCTCTACTCAGACTCACAAAGTTGTAATGAAAGTGTCAGTCAGAGCTGATGTCTCATCCAAGGCTCAAGGTCCTTTCCTAAACTTACATGGCTGTTGCCAGAATTCATTTCCTTGCAGCTGCAGAACTCATGGGGACTTGCTCTTTCAAAATCAGGAGGTGAGAGTTTCTGTGCTCAGGAAACCCTAAGTCTTCTATCAAAAAGTTTACCTGATTAAGTCAGGCTCAACACCATCACTGTCTCTTTGATTAACTCAAAGTTAACTGCTCAGGTATGTTTGCGTATACCTGCAAATTTCCTTCATCTTTACATGATAAAGTAATCAGAGGGGTGATACCTCATCATCTTCAGAGGTGCTGCCTATGCTCAAGGGGAGTGGATTGTAAAGGGGCATGGCGGGTCACTGGCCCATCTTACAGTTTTGCCTACTACACGCTGGAACAGACATATTTAAGAAAACAGTTACAACTCAATCCAGTAATGGAGAACAAGGGCAAAGGAAGTCATGGACACTGGTTAACTGTGGATAAGTGAGGTTCCCTGATGCCACGATCATTAGAATATTTTTGCGCCAATTGAAGAAAAATTTTACTTCAGACTTTCTATAAACAAAGGGTCCCAAAGCTGTATTAGAGAGGAAATGCAACGAGGAGACCCCATCAAGGACACAATATGCATTTAAATACAGATGACTTGGTCATTGGGATCTAGTAAAGGAAGGATTTGGATAATATGGAACTCAAGTGGGAAACCATTTAGGTTCTTGGGTAGTGGATCTAAACACCTTTTAAGTCAATTGGTGTCTTAGCTTGGGTTCCCCTTAAGACAAAGGCTTGTGTGCCAATAGCTCATTAGAAAATGAGATTCCTGGAAGAAGGAGCAAGGGGCAACGAGACATAAATAGGGAAGGAAAGAAAAGCAACTCAGAAACGTGTTCTAGTAGTTCTTGGCACCTGTTGATCATCAGTGGCCCACTAATGAATGCTGGTCGTGTCAAAGAAGGTCCAGGGTAGAATGAAAAAAGCAGACAGTGGGATCTGAGGTGAAGTGCTTTTAAATTGCACAAGCAAAATGCTGGTCAAAACTTGTACAGGACAGTGACTGGAAAAGAGACAGGGGTACAAGGTAGGGCTGAGGGGGTTTGGAGGAGTACACAAAAGGCATTTGATATATTGATATTTTGAAAACATAATGAAAACTATAGAGTTGCTGTCAAGAAAAATGCAAGTATGCTCACATACACACATATTGTACGCACTTCAGGTAGTTTTTCTACCTCTAAAGCCGATCTATATACCCAAGAATAGGGTCCTCTGTTTAAGGTACTCTTTATAAAGAAAAGATTTTGACAACATGGTATTCATGTGGGAAACTGTTTGTTTCTCTAAGGAAAAGACAGCCTTCTTTAAATAATTGCTTTTTTCTCTGTATAAAGTACTTTCTTTTAAAATATTCTTTTATTCTTCAAAAAGTTCATTTCAACATCTATTAGTCTCTTCAACAATAAGTGTGGATGTTTTCTGAATTCATCTGTATTCATTAGGTCTACAGCAACAGAAAGGGGTGAGGGTCAAGGTTGGAATGTGGTAAAAGAGCAGAACCCCAGTATCTGAGATGGCAAATTCTGGTTTGAGGAAACTTTCTGTAATATGAGCCTCTTATCTCTTCATACCATATCATACCAGGAACAATGATAGCTTAATTTCTAACTATGAGTTTGATAACAATAATTATAGTAGACATAGAGACCGTAAGATAAAGTTTACATGTTTAATTATCATGTATCAGTTTTGTTACATATTAGAGCTAGCATCTGAGCTTTTATTATACTCAACAGCCTCACTCAGACCTGGGACAGAAAATGTGAAAATGGATTGTACAATCTCACAAATTTAAAAAGGCAAACTGGAAGTATTTTCCTTCTTGAAAAATGCATACAAAGGACTGCTCTCACTCCTATCTAGGTGAAATAACGTATCACTTTCCAAGACAAACATAAATCTCACTAAAGTCTCAGGTAAAACAAAGGCAGAGCCATGTAAGAGAGAAAATGGAATGAAAATAAAGTATAGTGGTAACACTGCAGTCAATAAACATATATATATATATTCACACACAAAAATAAAGAAAACTAAAGAAACCGCTCGATTTTCTCTCGAGCCCCTCATCAGGTGTCCAATGAGAAACAGCAGAGAGAGAGGAAGCTCCCTGACAAGAAATATGGACTTTACTCTAGTCGTCATAGAGAAAGAGTTGATGCCCTTCAATAATCAAAGATACTGCAGATGTTGCATATCATAAGAAATACTCAGCTATCTCATAAGTCAGGTGAAGTTTACACAACTGCTGTGGACTGATGTTTGTGTGCCTCCAAATTCATATGTTGGGGCCTTAATTCCCCATGTGATAGTATTTAGAGATGGCCTTTTGGAGATGAGGTCATGAGAGCATAGCCCCAATGATGGGATTGCCCCTCATAAAAAGAGGAATATACGAAAGCTCCCTCTTCACCATGTGAGAATACTCCAAGAAAGTGGCCGTCCACAAATTGGGAAGAGGGCTCTCACAAGACGCCAGATTGGGTGGCACCTTAATCTTGGGCTTCTCAGCCTCCACAACTGTGAAAAATAAATGTTTGTTGTTTAAGCCACCCAGTCCATGGTATTTTGTCATACCAGCCCCAACGGACTAAGACAATAACTAAGAAGTGAGAAACATCTTAAGAGCTATTTTTACCAAGCATTCACTGAATATCGAACACACTAGGTGCTATACATGTACTAATTCTAAACTTTCCTATAATCATTAATACTTTTAACCTATTGTGTCTATATATAAAGTGTGTTTTCTTTATTTTTTTTAAAAAAGAGATATAATTGACATACAACACTGTATTAATATTAAGTGTATAACATCATGATTTGATATACAGCATATGATTTGGTATGTGAGTATTTACCCATGCAATCATTTCCAGTGTTCTTTGATATGTATAGGTCCATAATTTTATTAATTTTCTTCTGTCTGAAGGAAATTTAACATTTTTTAAGAAGCTTTTATTTATTTTTAGAGAGAGGGGAAGGGAGGGAAAAAGAGAGGGAGAGAAACATTGATGTATGAGAGAAACATCAATCCATTGCCTCTTGTACACCACAATCGGGGACTGGGTCTACAACCTGGGCATGTGCCCTGCCTGGCACTCGAACAGATGACCTTTCACTTTGTGGGATGATGTTCAACCAACTGAGCTATGCCAGTTAGGGTAGAAAATTTAACATTTAAATTTAACATTTCTCATAGTGGATATTTGCTAATTAACTCTTACAGCTTTTTACATCTAAAAACTCCTTATTTCACCTTTTCTTTTAAAAGGTATTTTTTTCTGGATATAAAATTCTAGGTAGATTTTTTTCTGTCAGTATTTTAAAGATGTTATTTCCAACTTGGGGGCATAGCATTGTTTATAATACTCCTTTATTATCTATGGGATCATTATCAGCTTCTTTAACTTCTGATATTAGTAATTTGTATCTTAACTTTCTTTTTTTCTTTTTGCCTGGCTAGAGAAACATCAATTTTATTGATCTTTTCAAATGATAAACTTTGGTTTCATTAATTATCTTTATTGTTTTTCTGTTTTCAATTTTATTGATGTCTGCTCTGATTTTTTTCTTTTGCTTACTCTGAATTTAATTTGCTTTTCTCTTTTTAGTTTCCCAAGATGTAAACTTATATTTTTGATTTCATATCTTTTTTTCCTAATACATGCATTCAACAGTTTTAATTTCTCACTAAGCCTTGCTTTCACTGCATCCCACAAATTTCAATAGATTGTATTTTCATTTAATTTAGTTTATGTTTTAATTTCTCTGAAAATTTCTTCCTTAATTTGTGTGCTGTTTCAAAGTGTGTGGTTTAAATCTGCAAGTGTTTTGGGATTATCCAACTATCTAATATTGACTCCTAGTTTAATTCCACTGTGGTCCAAGAGCATACTTGTTATGAATTCTATTTTTTTAAATTTATGAAGGTATGTTTTATGACCCAAAATGTGGTATCTCTTGGTGAATGTTCTATGTGAATTTAAGGAAACTGTGTGTTCTGATGTCATTGAATGAAGTATTACATTAATGTCAACTAGATCCAGTTGATCAAAATAGTGTACTATGCAGTTCAAATATGTTCTTACTTATTTTCTGCCCCAGACTTTGCAATGAGGCGAAGTCCAAACCTGGAAGATGTCATAAATCCACAAGATAATTCTGTTCCAGAACTTCAAATCTTTCTGCATACAAAGATTAATTTGTTTACTGATACTTTACCCAAAAAATGTTTCTTCAACATCAGTACACCTCTCCTGAATCCTCTAGAAGGCTTGTTAAGTATATAATGTTGAGATTCACTCCCAAAGTTTCAGCTTCTTTTTAGATTGTGGGTCGAGCCTGACACTTTCCATTTCTGTCACCTTTAAAAACAAGGTGATGCTGATGCTGCTGGCCCAGAAGCCAAACTTAGGGAACCATTAGCTTACACCACCTAGGTATACTTAAAAATCCATAGGGTTCTGCATATGTATGCCAAGGATTTGGAGCACATTGTGTTCCAGACATTCTAAGCCAGGGTAAATATTTACTAAAGAGAATATTATTCCTGATGAGGATTTTCTATGTCTTAGCCTGGCCTAATAGGTGAAGAAATAGGTAGTTATTAAATTGCTGATAGAACTCACTCAAGGAGATACAATATAGACCCAGGCTTCTGGCAATGTTGGCTATCATCCTATCCCAAATAAATTTATTTCTAAATTGTTCCTCATTTCTTCTTAGCAGAGAAACTCTCATATTGACATAGTCCAGATTGGAAATAGAGTCTTGCTAAGTAAATTGAAACCAAAAGAAAAGAGGAAGCACAGCAAAGCGGACTTTGGCTTACATACCCCCAGGAAAGTTCTTGACAGAAGTAACTGGGCCCAACTTCCCAAATGTAAGCAAAGTGGTGTTATTGGGAGATTATTATTTCTCAAGTGTGGTTTACTCAAACATCAAAGCGTAGGCTGTAATTATGAAACCATATTTCTATGTAATTTTCTCTCACTAGAAATCTGCTCGGGTCCTCTTGTACAGCCTGGTCAATGTTAGTTGTCAGCCCATGATGTGCTTCTTTGGTTTTACACAACATGGTGATAGTGCATTCTACCCAGGCTAAGGAAAAGACATCTTTGCTAGCTCATTCCTGAAAGGAGAAATGACTCTCAAGCTAGTCTAGTCTATGGTCTGACTACATTATCCCTAGACACATTGAAGATTGATACAGTTCACATTTGCTTACTCATTAGTCAACCAAGAAAACCCAGTCTTCCTAATTCTAATGCTCTTTTTCTCCCTACAAATTTGATTGTCCAACACAGGGTAAGCAGCACCTGCAGGACCAGTGGCATCACTTTCATATCTGGAAGATTCATACCTCTCAGAAACTAACATTCCTCCTTTTGAATTTGTGAAGTGAATAGCTGAGATCCCTGATGTGCTTGAATTTTCTAATAGAAGTTTCATACTGGTTAACTAAAAAACACCTGGATTTTAGAACAGCCATTTACTTGCATTCTCTCTCTTGGCTGTTAGGGAGAAAATACAGAGATATGGCTAGGTTTGCAACCTCTGTATCTGCCAGATTTAGAGGATTAGTTCTTGAGGATAATTTGTCCCTGCCTTGGAGGAGTAGGTTTTCTCCCATCTCATCTCATCTCTGCAGGGAAGATAGGGTTAATTATTTTCAGGAAACTATCCTCATCAGGCACCTTCCCTTTCATAAAGCACATCAATAAAAGTCCGTAAGTTTATTATTAAAATACGAAGTTTTGACCTTAACTTACAACATAGTGTCACTTCATTTTAAATTCTCCCTAGGAATTAATTATTTGCTACCTTACACATCAAAAACTTTTGTTTTAAAAGAACAATATTTATAAGAGAATGGGTTAAATAATAAAATATGTCTCAGGATTAATGTGTCAGGAGCAAATATCCTTTGTTTGATCTCTGCATAAACTTGTATTTACTAATTGCAGTTGGTCTACATTGCAGAACATAGTAAGAAAAAAGATCTGAACTCTTTGCTTTTCTCAGCATGAGGGTTCTTATAAGAATGTCATTTGTCATATGATACAATCTCCTCTTTATGAACACAAGAATAGTTGTAAGAAATCGAATTGTATTTTTTATTGAACATTTTATTAATATGTTTTTATTTCCTTCTGATTGTTGGCAAGCTCAGAATCACAGTGGTAGCCATAACCAGCAATGTTGAAGGCATATATAGCATAGATTTTTGTGTAACAATCCTATTTGCTTCATTTTTTTCTACTCTCACTTTTCTCATCCTCTTATGTTTTATTTAGTTACTTCTTATAATAGATATTAATGGAAAGACTTTTTTAAGGAGGCAGAGTAGGTTCAGTCATTTCCAACTAATCTATTTGGTTAAAAATTTCCATCAACATTTAAAAAGTTATGTATCAAGACTGTGTGTGGTGCTGGAATAAAGATAAACATATAAATCAATGAAACAGCATTGAAAGTCCAGAAATAAACTCTTATACTTACAGTTAATTGATAGTAACAGAGGTATGAAGGCAATTCAATGGGAAAAGAATAGTCCTTTCAGCTAATGAAACAGAGACCATGGAATATCCATGGAATATGAACTTTGTCCCTACGTCTCTCTATAAAAATTTTCATAAATACCACATAGAAAAACTAAACCAAAATGAATTGGAGATCTAAATGTAAGAGCCAAAATAGTACAGATTTGAGTATAAAATACACAAAAATGTTTTGAGACTTTGGGTCAGGCAAGGATTTCTTAGATATGACACCAAAAGCATGAGTAATAAAAGAAAAACTTGATAAATTAGACTTCATCAAAATTAAAAATTTGACTTCAAAAGACATCATTAAGAAGGTTGTAAACCAACCCACAGTATAGGATTGAGTATTTACAAGTCATATATCTGATAAAGGACTTGTACAAGTAATGTTACAAAAAAGTTTTACATCTCAATAAGACAACTAACTCAATTGAAAAGTAGACAAAATATTTGAAAAAAGATACAAGCATGGCTAAAGAGTCTATCAAAACAGGCTCAACATCATCAGTCAAAACTAAACCAAAACTACAAAGACATACCAACTTACACCATTGGAAAGTCTATAATCAAAAAGAAAGACAATAATAAATTTTGGCAAGAATGTAAAAACATTGGGAACCCTCCTAAATTATTGATGGGAATATAAAATGGTGCTGCAACTTTGAAAACAGTTGGGCTATGTCTCAAAATGTTAAACCTGGAGTTGTCATATGACTCAGCAATTCCATTCCTAGGTACTCATTCAAAAGAAATCAAGATAGCCCTTACCAATGTGGCTCAGTTAATTGGGCATCGATCCACAAAGAAGGTCTCCGGTTTGATTCCAAGTCAAGGCACATGCCTGGATTGCAGGTTCAGTCCCCTGTCAGGGCATGTATAAGAGGCAACTGATTGATGTTTCTCTCCCTCTCTTTCTCAGTCCCTTCCTCCCTCTTTAAAAATAAATAAAATCTTTAAAAAAAAACAAACAAAGAAGTCAAAATATATGTCCACAAAAGACCAAAAAATATGTACACAAATATTCATAGCCACATTATTTATCATAGCCATAAAATAAAAACAAAATGTCCACAAAATGAGTGAGGAAACAAAATGTGCCTATACATACAATGAATACCATTTAGACATAAAGTGAAATGAATGTATCATATATGCTATAACATGGGTGTACCTTAAAATCACATGCTAATTGGAAGAAGCCAGCCACAAATGGCCACATTTCGTATGATTGCATTTTTATGAAATGTACAGAAAAAGCAAATCTATGGAGGCCAAGTAAAGTAGTGCCTGCCCTGGGCTGAGCATAAGAATGGGGATAAACCATAAATGCCTATGGGGTTACTTATCAGGGTGAAAAAATGTTCCAAAAATTGATTATGTCAATGGTTACACAATTCAGCGAACTTACTAAAGCATCATTGAATTGTAAACAAAACAAGTGAATTTTATGATGTGTGAATTATACAACTCAATAAAGTTAATTAAAGAATTCAACAGCTAAGGCTGAGGAGAGGTACCTCAATTCAAAACACCTGGCACTGGCCCTCTAGCTGTTGCAGCCCACAGCAGACAGACCAGGGGTGCGGCACTCTTCTGGAAGAGGCGTTGAGAGCCAGACATACTCACATTCCCATTGAATGTGCAGCTGTCCCAGTCTAGTAGTTCTTAGTTTAATGGGGTTATATAATTTTTAAATCACATTTCCGAAGCATCCTATGATTGATATGTATGCTATATATATGTATGTGTGTGTGTGTGTGTGTGTGTTTACCATAACTCACCTAAACCAGTCAGATCAACATATGAGTAAAAGTCTCCCCATGGCCAAGAATGGATAATCAATATGTCAGACCACATTTATCTCAGGTGAGGAAAATCAGAGTGACATGAAAGAAGTGAATGATTATACTTAAGTATTAGGGCTTGTCTGCCTCAGGTTATTTTGATGATACTTCAAATATTTATGGAAACAAGGGAATCGTTGTTGTTTTTTTTCAAGCAGTTTAAATTTGAGGAGGAATGTTTCTGATAGCATCCTAAGAAATGTCAATGCAATCAGGAAGTCCTTAATTCTTTGTTAGGACCCCAAGTGCATACAAACTTATGATGAAATTCGACAGGAAATGTGTGCGACAATCCAGGAGCATATCAAAATTAAATGTTCTATAGGTTTCCATCAGGAAAATAAAACATACATGTCATTTTTCTTTCTCTTCACTGCAGCCACCCAGCCCCTGGTTGTCACTGTTCCAAAAACATGGAACTTAAAATACTCCACTATGTTGCTATTCAAATACATGCCTGTCTTAAAGGACTTTATTTTGAATCTAAGAAGAAGAACTGAGTCATAGTCATCTTTGTATCCTTAGAACTTGGCTAAAGATTTGGACATTGTTAAGAGCTCAATATATAGGGTCTGGCAGAAGGAATGCCTGCTTGAGTGTGGTTGGTAGGGTAATGATATGGGTTTAATAATTTATAGTTTTAATTTGAACATTTCACCTAAAATATCATATGGTGGGCTTGGGTGTGATGTTGTTATGTTACAGAATTACATGCTTATGATTTAGTAATAAAAAATTTTATAATAAAAAGGGGGTGTTATCTGTCTTGGACCTTGTACATCTGATAAGTAATAACTAGGGTGACTTAGCTATGTTCATTGACAACATCTATTCCGGGCCACAGTAAACTAACAAATGGCATTTATTTCTTCATTTATTTCTTCACTAATTCATTTAACAATACTTGCCAAGTACCTACTATGTACTAAATATAGTACTAGGTGCTGAAATAACAGCAGCAAAAAAGACAGTCTTTACATCTTAGAAGCTCCAGAAGACAAAGACACAAAAATAAAACACTCAGTGACACTCAGAGACAATATCTAGGAGCCCGTGGAAGCTGCTAACTTAATCCAGGGTGTGATTGTGCAGGGATCAAGCGTGGGCCTGGTAATCCAGTCGGGCAAGTGGAGAAGGAGGCAAGAGGCAGGGGGCGGGGGGCGGGGAATGTAGTTACACTACAAGGTGGTTGAAAGGCTTGGAAAGAATGTGGG
The DNA here is from genome assembly GCF_021234165.1 of Pteronotus mesoamericanus. Classification (NCBI taxonomy): domain Eukaryota; kingdom Metazoa; phylum Chordata; class Mammalia; order Chiroptera; family Mormoopidae; genus Pteronotus; species Pteronotus mesoamericanus. Next base: position 32,926,609 of record NW_026555285.1, on the reverse strand, counting down.
CTTTACAATCAGACAAACCAGGTTTTCCACCTTTAACTAGGCACTTACGAGCTCTGGGACCTTGACCAAGCGCTTTATTCCCTCTGTTTTCTCATTTGCAAAAGGTGGCTAATGACACTTACCTCACTGTAGACACCGGCCCGCAGTTAATACTCAAATACTGTAGTCGAAGAATAAGCGATATGGCTTCCAAGTGATAATGTGAGTTTTTAATATAGTTTTAATATTTTAATCTAAATAATTGTTATTATACTGGCAAATTTTTTAAATAATTGTTCTTCATTTACAAATCTGAAGTGGCTTCCTATTGCACATAAAATTAAGTGAAAATTATTTCTAAACAGTCATATTGAAGTATAATTACAGATATACTACTGGTGATTTATTTATTCATTAGTTGATGGACATTTTGGTTGTTTCCACTTTTTGACTTTCAGGAATAAGGCTACTATGAATATTTATGTCCAAGTCCTGTGTGGACATATATTTTTACTTCCCCTGAATAGATACCTAGGAATGGAACTGTTACACCATGTGGCAACTCCAGGTTCAGTATTTTGAAAAACTGCCCAACTATTTTCCAATATTATACTTTCCCACCAACAATGCATGAGAATTCTAATTTCTCTGCTCTCATTCCAACACTCATTGTCTGTCTTTTTAAACACTTTTTATCTTTATTTAAATATTTTATTTATTTATTTTTAGAGAGGGGAAGAGACATCAATGTGTGGTTGCCTCTCATGCGCCCCCTACTGGGGACATGTCCTGCAGCCCAGGCATGTGCCCTGACTGGGAAGCAAACCAACGACCCTTTGGTTTGTAGGCCAGCGCTCAATCCACTGAGCCACACCAGCCAAGGCTAATTTAAACATTTTTTAAAAGAAATATTATTTTAATGATTAAAATAAGACATTTCAATTGTATAAGTTTGAAAAATATATAGAATTACATAAAATTCAAAATAACTCATATATTTTTTAGTGCATATCTTTGTAATTTATTTTAAAATAACACTTTTGGGGTACCTGATTATGATAATGCTGAATGCCCAATTTTGGTCAAACATGAATTTAGAGAAGGGACAGGTATAATCAAAGAAAGATAGCTATAATAATAAAAATTACTTACTAGAAACATTTAATCCTCAAAGCAGCACTATGAGGGAGGTAATATTATTTTAGTAATTTAATAGATGATAGTAGCTGATGTTTCAAGAAGTTAAGTAATTTCTCTAGGTTAACATTGAAGTAAATAATGGAGCTAGACGTCAAACTCAGGTCTGGATTTCCCCAAGGCCTCTGCTATATACAGTAAATTCATGCTGTTTATGGGACTTATCTGGGCACAAAGGATAGGTGGGATTTTGTTGATAGGGAACAATCTTTTGGTTGTGAAGGAAATTAGGATATAAACCAGACTCAGAATAGATACATCTATAGAATATTTGATGGTCATTGCTAGAGCATCCTAATTAGAGTTGAGTGAGAAAGGTACAGTTGAATGGGTTGTATAATATATGGCCTTGGATGTAAGGCTGAAGAGGTTAACTACTTCCTAGAGGCAATGGCAACTACTGAATATGTCTGAGATGAAGAGGTGGCATCTTGTGATGTTACAAGATGGATTGGGGAAGGAAGTGATTAGATAGTGAAGGTGAGTCAGGATGTTGCTGAGAAGCTGTTTTGTGAAGTGATGAGGAGTGAGACTATGGGGTGGCTGAGGATGAGAGTGGACTTAAAGGATGTAAAGAGCAGGAAGGCACTTCCTCCCCTTCCCCACCCCACAATGGATGGTAGTAAAGAGAAATTAAACATGGGAAATAAGTTTCCTCGTTCTTTACAATTCTCTACTGGATTAAAAATATTAATTTTTCAAGACATTTCTGATGGTTTCAAGTATTTTAAATGCACCTTGGCATCTAATTCAATGCTGTCGATAAATGTCAATAAGTAATGATTTCCTCTATAAAGGAATTAAAACCTAGTATTTGGAGAGCGAAACTAATTCAAAGTAATCTATGTGATGTTAAACTATAATATGAGTGTCCTTCCCTGGGTTTAAGTCACCCGATGCCCCAACCGGGATCAGGAAGGCGGAGGCAAATGTTTCCAGATTTCTGAGGAGCTGCTGCAAATATGTTCATGATGTGACTGCAGCCATAGCAGCTTCAAAGGGGAAATGTTTCTTTCCTTAGGTTTTTTTAAATGTATGATGAGGGAGTAAATATAAGAGAATGAAAAAATTCATACTTGAATATAAAATATAAATAAGATTCTTAACTTTTTGTAGCTAACATTTATTGAAACCTGGTACCATATATTTAGAAAATAATCATTATAATGATAATAATAATAATACAACTACTATTGCTTGAGAACTTACAATATAAATAACACTGTTTCAAAAACTTTACAAACATTTGCTGATACCTAAATACAATGTGACCTAAGAAGTAGGAATTATTTTCTGTATTTTTACAAGAAACAAAACTTAAGCTCAGCGAGCCAAATTAACTTCCCCGTGGGGAAAGGCAGAAAGTCACAGAGCCAGGATTCACACGCGACTTACGGGGCCCTTTCTTTACTCCATGCACTGTGACTTTAGGTTAAGGGGCTTTATCGTCTGCTATCACCTGAGTTATATGATTTGAAATTATAGACTATATAAAACACTAAGGTCATTCTAAACACATTTATCTCCAAGTTGAAATCACTTTTTGTCTATGAGAACAGTGATGTGCTGCTTAAAGAACTGTTTATGCATTTCCCGTGAGAACCCATTCTTTTAGTCACTTTTCTCTTAGATAGCTGTCTGTCCATTGTCATCCTGTTCCCTTTTGTATGGCCTGCCTTCTGCCTTTTGCCTACCTGGTCCTTTTATTTGGTCTGCTGGCAATCGTCACCTATCTTTTTGAATGCCACTTCCCTGTCAGTACTGTCTTTTGCTTTTCCTAATATTTCCTTGGGATTATTGAGTGCCCTTCCACCCTGTACCTCCAGAAACATGAATCTCATACCACACTATATACACATACTGGTGTGTTTAAATACCTCCTTTACTGATTAAATTATGATCTTTTTATGGGGAAAAACTGTAACTTATTTATCTTCACTATGATTGGTCTTTATAACTGCAATGCCTATACTGCCATACCTTAAACTGAATCGATAAGTTTTAAATGGTCATCTTATTCATTAGTAATCATGCTCTATTTTATATTTATTATGTTTCTTCTTCAATGTATCTATCATGGAGTTTACTTGGACACTGTTCTAGTTCATTTCAATTTTTGACCAAAGTTTTCATCAAGGAAACTGTCAGTCCTAAAACAGTAAAAAAAAAAAAAAAAAAAGGAAAGACCTTCTCTATAGGAACATGACTGGCAGGGTCTCCAGCCCAGACCACATTGGCAATATCCCCATATTCACACTGCAAAACCGTATCTACTTTTTGGGCCCAATCACAATCACGTTTAAATCTTTTTAAGTACTACTCTCTTCCAAATGCTTCTTCCCAGATGTGCTGCATTATTAATGGAATGGAATTAAATATAGAGGTTTTTTAAATGAGCTTGCTTCCAAGTATATTAGACTTCATCTTCTCATTTTGACCTTCTTTATTTCTTGATATTGCAATTTTTTACAAGTCCTTTGCCCCATTCTTTATCTTCTCTTGTTTTCATATTATCCACCCCATTAATACCCCTCACAATTTGTGATACTTCTAATATACCTAGTTAAGACCCTACATGTGACCTAATACTGATCTTTACAGCATGTTCCTGGATGACTCCTAAATGGATAAACTACTGTCTATCATGATCACAGATTCTCCTCTATCCTTTGATTTTTCTGAGCAGGGCCAATCACACTCCAAATTACTGTCACGTTTCATTTCCCAGGTATTCTGAATAAATTTTCTAGCTAATATACTCTATTAAATTATTTACCCTAATTAGGTGTTTTCCATTCGTGTGTTGATGAACATCAAAGGGAAGGAATTACTGGCAGCCTTAGAGACCCTAAGTGCTTCTGCATGGGAATGAGAAGTGGTGAAGGGGAAAGAAGAAACATAAGCGGATGATAAATTAAAAAACTCAAAAACATAAACCTGCATGAGCTTACTGTTTAGCTGAAATTTATTCTAGAAGCAAATTTAGCAGGTTGGCTAAGTTCAACAAAAATTTCTAGAGTGATTTTTAAAGAAGACAAAATTGTAGGGTGTTTTCTTCAACTGAAACCCACGTATTCTGGTACTCTTCATGATCACAAAAAAGCTAGTCAAAGCAGATACAGAATTCCTTACAGACCCTTATCTTGGTCCTCTAGGATTTATAATCTAAAATGGATACTCCAAAAAGGAACTTTTAGAACAACCATCACTCTTCCTCGTTCTTCACCCAGACCTCTATCCCTTTTTCTTTCAATTTTGAGTTAAATAATAATGCACTGTGAAATGGAATAAGCCTCATATGACAGCACTTTGTCTTACCTGGGCCGTCTTTCCTGATTTGTCTTCTCTTGGGCCAAAAATACTGAGTAAAAAAATCACATAGTTCCCTGAGGGTTGCGTTTCAATTTTAACAACATTTGAAAGAGGTCTCTGATTGGAGAAACTGACCAAGAAAGATATGGAAAAGTATTAAACTTGCATTCTTTAATATAAACTACATGGAAACCAACTGAAAAATAGCCAAGATATGTGAGCATTCTGGGCCTGCTACCTGTTAGGCATCCTGCTAATTGACTTTCGTATGACATCTTTAATCCTCACAGCAGCCTTTTGAGTTAAGTATCATTAATATCCCCATCTTACGGATGAGAAAACTGAGCCTGAACGAATGCAAATAACTTACCTAAAGTTGTAGAGATGTACTATTGGACCTAGTGGGCAGAGGTCAAGAATGCTGCTAAACATTCTACAGTGCATAAGGCAGGCCCCACAATAAAGAATGTCATCCCAAATTGTCAATAATGCCAAGGTCAAGAGATGCTGTTCTAGACACCTAACTATAGTTTCCTATAAAGGATAGAGAATTGTGATAACAGTGGTTTTATTAGAGAAATTTCAGTCATTAGACAGAAAGAGAAGGATTCAGATTCAGGATGCCCCATGATTTCCTAAGACGGTTCCAGTGTATTCTGTGAGGTTTGTTTCTTGTTTCTGGATGTGTGTGACTGAACCTTGGTTTCTCTCAAGCAGATGCTCAAACTGCAACCTTTGAAAACAAAGTCGTTTATCACTGAATCCTATGACAGGCTTGACTTTCTTCCAGTCTGCTCTGCAAAATGCTGCAGTGCTCTCTCTCACCTGAGTCTGTTGTGTCTGTGGTCTTTCTGGCGGCTGGTTTCTACTTGCACAATCTGTGCTATCATGTACTCGATGGGTGGTATATAGCTGTAATGTCACTTGAAGAGAATATTTTCCCCATAATGGTTTCTGAACTTAAAACCCATCTTGCATTGGGTAATACCATCTTACTTGCTAAGTCAAATCACCAAACACCATCCAGAGAGAAACAACCCTGGACAACACTGTTTGTTCAATCTTTCTGTGTCCATTTCAGGTGGACCAGCCTATGTGCCATGGACAATCTACCACCCCCCCATCATGCTCCTCAGCTTAATAGGGCTACTCAAGACAAAACAAATTACTATTGCCAAATTGGAAAATTATTTTAATGTGGCTTAAACAAGGCATAAGGATGTGATCACCATCAGCATGCATCTTTTTGTACTTTGCCTTCTGGAATGGAAACTCCTTGAGAGTAGGAAGTAAAGTTTTTGAAGGTCATTTACGGAGTTAAACATAATGTAGCTTCAGGAGTATTTAATATTAACAGTATTTTCATCAAAAAATTATTAGATATTCCTTTCTAATTATTTTTATTACAGCTTGGGGGCATTTGGATAAAGAAATATGATGACAACTTGGAGGGAGTTCAGAATGAAACAATAAAAATGAGTGAATGGTTTGAGGGGAGAGGGAATCAGTTATGTGCTGGCTAAACAAGAACGAAAGAAGGAAAGGCCTATGATAAATGGAAGGTATATGTATCAAACAGCAAATCGCTGAGTTGTTGATAGGCCCTTGAGTAACACAGTTACTACCTCTGGAGCCATATATTTTGGGATTAACTGAGCTTTCTTTTGCCCTCTCTACAGTTGAATTCCCTGATCCCAATTCTAATTTCATTGCTCCATGGGGAGTCACTTGCTACTGTTGGTGGGAGTCAAGGCATTACCCAAGATTTTGTTACAATGGGTTTCTTTTGTATTTTCCAAAGACTTGACATCATCCTTAAAACTAATAAAAATACAATATTTTTAATAAAAATTCCAGTTCTCCTGTTCTTAACAAGAAACCCCATGAAATCTTGAAGGGGTTGGGGTCTGTGTGATAGAAATATGGAGAAGGTGGTGAAGAAGATATATTGAAGCAGTAACTAACTTGGAGAACAAATAGATAAGGCTTTGAGATGTGAACTCTGCTCTGTTGGCTGGCAGTCCCCACCCTTTGATGATTTGACCACATCTAAACCACTGTGGAACTCTGAGCACCATATTATAAGAGGGGTATTGACATCAAGGAAGGATCACCTTTGCGAAAAGAGTTTGAAGACACAAATATAAAAGAAATGTAGACAATGAGCCAAAGAAGTTTAATGGGGAAATTATAACCAAGTTTAAATATCTGAAGTTCAGCCAGACAAAATGGAATTTTGACTCTTATCCTAATATCACAGAAGAAAGAACAAGGACCAATGGGTAGGAGTTTCAGAAGTATAAATTTCTGATTAATCTAAGGGAGAAATGACAAATAATTGGCTGTACCACAATGGAAAGGCTGCCTATAGAGAGAAGGATTGTCACTTGAAGAATGTAACCAAGACTGAATGATTATCTGTTAGGTTTGTAGAGGAAATTCATGAGTAGGTAGAAGAAATGGATCTGAAATAGTGTTAATTCTTTTCTGATGATAAGATCCTTTAATTGTGTTATATACATTAATGAAATGTTTTCTGATTAAAGTCAAATGAATGATTGAGAGATGTTCAACTGTTGCATACACAGCTTTATCCCTGTTTTGCTTCTACTAATATGAATCAAAACTAGTTATAATTGTGTGGTTATCAAGAGGAACATAAATCATCTTACTCAATTTCATTCTTACATATTTATTAAAGTTCACCCTCACATACCCATTCACCACCTTCTGTCTCCACTCTCTCTTAAGGCAGTCCTCATCAGTTCTCTCCATGGTATTTCAGTAGCTTCTGAATTGTTTTTGTCCACATTCCCTATCTTTTAACCCATCTTCCTCAGGGTTCCCGGTGTGAAAGGTTTGGTCCTGGGGGCCCTTCAGAAAAAAAATGTGTTGATGGCTCCTATCTGCCCACAGATAAAAGCCCAGCATCTGACCACAGAACTGGAGATCCTTGGCCCATGGACCCAGCCTCTCACACTTACCTCAATCTCTGCTGTCCTTCCCTGGGAAACCGTCCCTTCAATAGTAAGGGATCTCCTGAAATCTCTGAAATAGAAATGCTCCCCTGCTTTATATTTTTTAAATCAAATGTGTGGTCATTATTAATAAGTCCACTGTAAGATCAGTCTGTTTCATCTCCTCAATTATTTATTCTCAGGACTACCAAACCAGACTATGAAAGAAAAAAGGAACCACAGTTATTTAGTTGAGTTGTATTCTATACAACCTATTTCTCTCAATAAGTTCTCTTTGATTTTCTTAATTCTTGGGTGTAAAGGTTAATATCTATTTTTACCATTGTGTTTTGAAGATTTTATTAAAATATTATGTCCTCCATTGTAATTATCAGACATTTTTTCACATTTAAGAAATATGGTAATAGAATATTTCTTATAAAAAACAACTACCCACTCATAAATATTAATCTTATTTTTCCTTTGCCTATCTTCAAGAGCCCTGATCAAATGCAGAGCATGCCTTCTAATGTCAGGCTAGGAGAAATGCATCTGTCTCTAAAATACTAAAAGCAGACTGCTTTGCATATGCAAAGTGGGCAGCACACAATTTTATGTACAATGTACCCAGTTACATAACATTCATCATCTTTGATATGTAATGTGTATAATTCAAACACATTTTAAATATAAATCTTTGCATAATGCACATTTAAAAAGTGGACTCGGTATCCTTTATGTAAGACCACATACAGGTGTGGTACCTTTGCTGAAATTCCATAAAGATGAATTTAGTCTGATAACTGGCACCCTCAGCAGTACATCATAATAATCAAAGCTTTAAATGCAATAATGTTTAGGAATTGAGCTGGCACCAGGGAGACTAAGTCCTCAAGTCAATATTTGAAAATTAGAGCTGTTGTGTCAAATGAAGTGCTAAACTGGAGAGCTGCCAACTGCTGAAAGCCCACAGGCAGGGGCTGTGACTGAGAAAATATAGAGTTTCGAGACGAAGCCGAGGAGGGGTACTGAGGGGAGATAATGTCTCCTTATCACATCTTGTTCAGGCCCATCTTTGGATTCAGTGCTCTCCTTTCCCTTCGTGCTACAGATCCTTCAGCCCAGAGTTCCTGGGTTTCCCTGACCGAATTTACAATCTAGAGTTAGCCCTCTTTGGAACCAAGGGAGATCAGAAAAACATGATTCTTTTTGAGGTGGTGGTAGGAGCCTGGTTTTTTGTGTCAACTCTCTTAGGGCAAGTGTTGCATCATTGTATGAGGTGCAGGAGCACGTTCAGAACCAAAGTGCGAAACCCGCCTCTGTTTCTGAGCCGAGGGAGCCTTAGATTAATGATGGGAACAAAAATAGAAACTCAGGTGGACTCATTGGACACATACTAAATTAAAAATATGGACATTAAGTATGTATAAGTTTTCTCTTCCCTCCACTATAAAATCTTTAGTTTCTTTACTTTGTAAGCATTTTTTGTATATCCCCCACAGACACACTGAAGTGCTGCAGATCATATGGCTTCTTGGGGAAGAAGGGAGAGATGAGACTCTTGATATTGTTTCCATCACAGTTCAGTCAGGAAAATTGCCTGTGCTGTGTAATTCAATAAAGGAGATTTAGTACATGGAATTAGAGATAGAGGTGTTGGAAGAGCCAAAAAGCCAAACAGGGGATGGAGAGACAACTCAGAGATTAACAACAGCAAAAAGCAGCCACAACACCAAAGGCTGAAAAGATACCGAGATGAGGAGGTGTGACCAGATCTCAGAAGCAGGCCATTGTGGTGGGAATTTCAAACAAGATGGAGCCTGCTCTATAGGAAACATGGAAGGGGACACTTGTTGACAGGAAATGAAGCCATCAAAATGACAGCCTCTGTCTAAGATGCTACCCATATAATAGTTGGGAGGGGATGGGGAAGCAATTTCCTGTCCTCCCACCTTCCAATCCAGTGCCTCCCATAGGCCTAACCTAGAGAAAACACAGGGCAAGGAATCCTGGGAACTGCAGTTTTCAGGGCTCAATCTTCTAAAAATCATGAACAGAATTACATACCCAACCAGAGTAAGTTTTTACAAATGGTCGGACAGCGATAATTTGATTTGTAGTTTTCTTTCCTTAAAACTTTCTCCTAGTACAGAAAATCTAATCTCATGGTAAAAGATTTGACAAGGAGTTAATATGGAATTGATCGACCTCCCAATGACAACCCTTTGCCCATCCTGAGTTCCTGAACTTGTGTAAATGTTAATCAGCCACTTGTGCAAGTTTTGACTAAAGGTTTACAAGTGTGCTATGGCGGTGGGGGTGGGCAGGGGAGACTCGGGTACTTAAATATGAGCACATAGATGAAATATCACATTATGTAAGACTTTACAAAATGAAGTGCTTCATTAGGTGTATAAATTATAGACTTAAATAAGAAGAAAACAAAAAGGGAAATTTCCAGAGAACAGGAGAACAAAAAGAACATATAATCAAGATAGGCCACACATGGGAACAAGTTTCTGAGCATACAGTTAAAGAAGTAGGTTAAATTCATATAAGAGTAGAGGATGTTCCAGGTGAAAGCCAAAGAGTGAAGGCAAAGAAAAAGCTGGCCTTTTCTTGATTCAGTGAAGTAGCCATTCTGATTAGAAAGGAGAAAATGAATTAGAGACTGAAAGAAAGGCAATTGCTCATTTGTTTGAATTAGAGATTTAATAAAAAGTTTAGAACATCACATAGGGCAGCCATTCTTGTCACAGTTTTGCTATGATTCATGAGTAGGAAAGCAAGTGGGAATAATTCAGACCCTACTATGTCCTTCACTGCTCTCCCCTCCTACTGAGAATCATGGATATACGGCATTTTTCTACACAACCAACTTAATCATCTCCAAAATATGTGTCACACTCTCCTTCAGAAGCTTTGAAGAATTGATAGATGGACAAGTGCATAAAGCAAGTATAATAAGCTACTAAATTATTTCAGCTTTATGTTTGAAGTTTTTCATAATACAATTTAGGTTCAAAAAATAAGAGCACAGAAGAGGAATGTTCCATTTCCTTTCTTGGAAGCCTATCAGTTAGGAAAGTCTTCCTATGATCATCTTCTTCACAAGTTTTAAATAATGCTCCCACCTTCCCTTAGCCATTCTTCAGTACTATGGTCAATACTCTTATGATTATCAAATGTATCTGTACATATTTAGGCAGGTCTCTCTTGCCTCCATAATGAACATATACTATTTACAATAAAACAAGGGTGCTATCTACTGATATTTGCTCTGTGAATGGTCAGCCCAAACTCTACTTTTTCTCTATCTTGTAAGACTTCAAATTATTCAGTTGCTGCTACAGCCAAACAGTTTGTCACCAATCATCAAATACTTATATTTAAAAAATTTTTTGTACTAATCAATACACCTGATTATAATTAAGATGTTTTAGCTCCCGTGGCCTGCAACCTTCTTTTTTTCAATATTTTTTATTCATGTATATTATTTACTGTAAAATAATGGCAATCCCCTGTGTTTGTGTGTGTCTGTTAAATATTTCAGTTTATTCCATGAACATGAGTTTCATTTTTAGGGTTGAATGTATTCATTTTACTTAAGTAGAAGAATCAGTGTAGTAAGCCTGAAATTAAAAAGGCATATTTTATAACTAAGTAATAATATCCAAAGACAATTGTATTGCCTAGAAACCTCAGGATTTAAAGGATATAAATACTATTTTCATTTTCTATTAATGCCCTATTATCTATAGTTATATGAACTGAATTTGGCAATTCCATGTATTAGTACATAGATTCCAATTACAGTGGTACCTCAGTGCTCATCATTAATTCGTTCTGATGAATGAAGAGCAAGTGACTACTGATGAAGCATTTTCTCTTGCTGGGTGGTATGACTCATACAAATCCTAGCAAGTGCAACGAGTGGTGGGCAAGCTTTAAGTGCTGGAACTTTTTTTTCTTTCATCAAAATGTGGTGAATACCAGAGCCAAGTACTGAGGTACCACTGTACCTAAGCAAAATATTCAAAGTCAGGTATTCACTGGACAGAAAGGAGAACAAATATTCCCTTGAGGAGTCTGATCTCACAGTCTACCATCAAACGGGATTACACACTTTTACACTTATAGTTCAGAATATTTGAAAAAGGTGAGGAGATTTAGACATCATTTAGTTCCATTTAACATTTATTGGACTCTTACAAGTTTTGTGAGTCAGTCAACAAGAGAGAATGAACTGTTTATCTGCATATCCAGACACCCCACTATAAGATAAAATGAACAACTTTACCCAGTTTATAAAGCATTTTTCCTGAACTCCAAGCTCCCAGGCACTATCCTCTTTTTTCTCACTCTAGCCAGAAATGATAGGCAAAATAATACTCTCCCAAGAAGTCTGTGTCCTAATCTCTAGAATATGTTACTGTCCATGGCAAAAGGGATTTTGCGATGTGAGTACATGAAGGAATTTGAGGTGGAGAGGTTATCCTGGATTTTCCAGGTGAACCCAGTCGATTGCAATTGTTCTTCTAAGAGGCAGGGAGTTTAGCATCAGTGAAGATGTAGTGATGGAAGTGAAAGTCAGAGAGAAAGGCATGTGAGGGTGCATTGCTGCTGCCCTTGAAGATAGAGGAAAGGGCTGTGAGCCAAGGAGTGCAGGCAGCCTCCAGAAGAGGGAGAAGGCAAGAAAACAGATTGTACCCTAGAGCCTCTGGAAGGAATGCAGCCCTGCCAACACCTTGCTTTTAGGATTTTGACCTCTAGAACTGAAGATAATAAATTTGAGTTGTTTGAAGCCACTAAGTTTGCAGTGGTGTATCACAGCATCAAAAGAACACAAAAATACCAACCATCTTAAACATAAATGACACTTACTGTGTCTGCCTGACCACTCCTGGTGGCTCTCATCCCACCGCCACCTGTTTTCCCTATTCCACTCTACTCTGAACTGCCTTTGCTCTCACCAACAATGCCAAATACAAGGATCATTTTTTGGCCTTCTTCTTTCCTGAAATTTTTGAAGAATTCAGCAGGAAACTTGTCATGTGGGTTCTCTATTAGTTGAGCTACTTGATATGCAATCCAATCATCTACCTTGTTTTCCTTCTAGTAAATGGGAAGTGCATAAGGCAACTTCTGACGTGACTCCCATGATCCCCATCTTAAAGATATTCACACCCTTATGTACTGCGCTCTCCTTGAGTGTGTGCTGGCTCTAGTGACTTATCCCTAATAAACAGAGTATGTCTAAAGTGATGGAATGTTACTTCTGAAATTAGGTTACAAAAAGACCATGACTTCCATCTTGCCATATTCTCTTGCCTTCTTGCTTCCCTTCTTCCTGCCATGTGAACAACTCTGTGGAGAGCCACATTTGCCAAGGAATTGACAGACCCCTCCAGCCAACAACCAGAGAGGAACTGAGGCTCTCAGTGCAATGCCATTGAGGAACCCAATGCTGCCAACAGCTATACAGTGACCTTAAAAACAAGCCCTGGCTGGGTAGCTAAATTGGTTAGAGCATCATCCCAATACGCCAAAGTTGTGGGTTTGACCTCCAGTCAGGGCACATACAAGAAGCAGCCAATGAATGAATCAATAATCGGAACAACAGGTGAATGCTCCTCTGTCTCTCTCTCTTCCTCCCTCCCTCTTTCTCTAAAATCAATAAATAAATTTAAAAAAATCAGATCATAGGTACTAATATAGTATCTGAACTGTAGCCTTGTGAGAGGACTCAAAAGAGATGCACCTAGATATAATTCTTAACTCACACAAACTGTGATAACAAAAATGTTTGCTGTTTTAAGCCATTAAGTTTTAGGATAATTTATAACAAAACAATAGACACCTAATACAGGCAGTTCATAGAAAGAATATACATAGTCATTAAGAAGATAACACTCCTTCTGATCAGGTAATCAAATCTCAGCATTAAAAACTAAACCACAAAGCCCCTTAATAAGAACAGAAAAAGCAATATATTGTAGAGTCTCAGATTGGAACAAAGTCGAGGGGCCAGAAGGTGATTTAGGACTTAACCCTAATTTACTAAGTCATCTCACTTCCCCCTTCAGTAGCAGAAATCCATGGACTCCCATCTTCATGCTCAGCCAGTAGAGATTCAGTTCTGTTTTTATATATCCTTTTGTTTCCAAGCAACTACCTCTTCACCACTTCTTCATGGCTTCTGCTTGCACATAATTTTGTTTACTTCATAGATTCTGTAGCCTGCCTTCCCCCAGTATCATTGTCAGCTCCTAAACCTTTTATTATTAGTTTGTTAGGGCTGCCATAACAAAGTTCCACAAATGGGCCTAAACAACATAAATTTATTGTCTCACAGTTCTGGAGGCTAGAAGTCTGAGATCAAGGTGTTGACAGGGCTGGTTCTTTCAGAAAGCCGTGAGAGAGAATCTGTTCCACACTTCTCCCTCAGCTTCTCATGGTTTTCTGACGATCTGTTGTTCCTTGGCTTATAGGAGCATCACCTTGACGGCTGCCCTCATCTTAACATCTTGTCTATATCCAAATTCCCCCTTCTTATAAAGCCACAAGTCATATTGGAATAAGGGCCCTACTCTAATTATGACCTCCCTTTAACATAACTAATTATATTCACAACAACCCTATTTCCAAATAAAGTCATATTCTGAACTTTCTGGAGTTAGAACATCAACATATGAATTTGGGGGAAAACACAGCACAGCTAATAACAACACCTGCTGCAGACTTTCTCTCTGTCACTCCAGATTCCTGGTGATGAGCCCTATTGACTCATTTGAGTAAGGTTCTCACCCTGGGACTTCCTTTGAGAACCTAGGCCAGCCTATAAATTGGCTGGCCTTGAGTGTAAAAAAATATATAATCCAGAACATATTCATTTATGTATCTGGATGATGAATCATTTAAGGTGCTTCCTTGTGAAACACAATCACATTGAAAGGAGTTATAGGATGAACTGGTGGAATTTCTAAGCTTGTGCTTCCATTTAAACTTCTATGGCATTATTATTTTCCAATTTTCCTTCCACTTTCTGTTGCTCAACATTAAACAATTCTTTCTCCACTTGCTTTTATTTTTTTATTTTTAAATCATGTTTATTCTATTACAGTTGTCTCAATTTTTCCCTCCTTTGCCCCCCTCCACCCATCCCACTCCACCACCGTCTCCCACAGTCAATTCCCACTCTGTTGTCCATGTCCAGGCCATTCATACATGTCCTTTGTTTAGTCCCTTCTCCTTCTTTCCACCATTGCCCTCCTTCCCCATCCCCTCTGGTCACTTTCAGTCTGCTCCATGTTTCCGTGCCTGTCATTTATTTTGTTCATTAGTTTATTTTGTTGAATAGATTCCACTTATAGGTGAGATCATATGGTATTTGTCTTTCACTGACTGCCTTATTTCACTTAGCATAATATTCTCCAGTTCCATCCAAGTTGTCACAAAAGGTAGGAGTTCCTTCTTTATTTCTTTTCTTTTTTTAAATGTAGACTTTATTGATTTATTTAAATGTCAAGATCCATTTTAAATATTAAAAACTTTAAACCATTATAAAGTCTCAGCAATTAAAACATGACAATGGCGCAGAAATAATCAAGTAGATCATGAAATAAAATGAGCATTCAAGAAACAAATGTATATATCTGTGTGACAATGTAATATATGATTAAATTGAGGTTTCAAATCAATGGGTAAAATAAGGCTTATTCAACAAATAAGTGCATGGACCACCGTTACTTGAAATAAAATATAGAGCCCTATTTCACACATTACACAACAAATACTCAGGTGAGTTAAAAATCAATATGTAAAATCTAAGGAGTTTTAGGAGAAAATACAAATTAATATTTTTCTTATCCTTAAGTAAAATATTCAAACCTAGAAGCTATAAAGTAAAATATTGACAATATGACTATATTAAACATTTAAGACTATATAGTAGTATACATAGAAGAAAGTTAAAGAACAAGTGATAGAATAGGAAAGTATTTGCAACACATCTAAAAAATGGTTAATAGTTTTTTGTTTGTTTATTTGTTTTTTTAGGGCTAAAATTCTATAAACATTTAATCAAAAAATGGGTAAAGAATACCAAAAAGTCATTTAAAGTTTTTTCAAAATAATAGAAATAGGCAAGAAATATACAAAAACAGGTTTAGTTTCAACAAATAATAAAAGTCAGAATTAAAAAAGCACATCATTGTCACAATATGATTCATAAGTATTAAAAATATTGGTAATATCAGGTATTGGTGACTGTGAAAGGAACTGGGTATTCACAGACTCTTTTTCTTCATCTTAAAGCAGTCCCTTTAGCATATTTTGCAATGCTGGTTTGGTGGAGGTGTATTCTTTTAGCTTTCTTTTGTCTGGGAAACTCCTTATTTCACTTTCCATTTTAATTGGGAGCTTTGCTGGGGAGAGCGGTCTTAGTTGCAGACCTTTGCTTTTCATGACTTGGAATATTTCTTGCCATTGCCTTCTGGCTTGCAGTGTTTCTGTTGAGAAGTCAGCTTCTAGCTGTATCGGGGCTCCCTTGTATGGTACTACCTGTTTCTCCCTTGCTTGCTTTAGGATTCTCTGTTTGTCTTTGATATTTGCCATTTTAATGATGATGTGTTGGAGTGGGCCTCATTGGGTTCCTCTTGAATGGGACCCTCTGTGCTTCCTGTACTTGTGTGACTTTTTCTCTCCACAGATTAGGGAAGTTTTCCATCATTACTTCTTCAAACAGGTTTTCTATCCCTTGATCCTCTTCTTCCCCTTCTGGTATCCCTGTTATATGGATATTATTAAGTTTCAGGTTGTCCTCCATTTCCCTAAATGCCTCTTCATTCTTTCTGAGTATTTTTTTCATTTTCTTGCTCTTTCTGGGAGCTTTCTTCTACCTTATCATCCAGCTCACTGATTCGATCCTCTCCTTCATCTAGCCTGCTTTTGATTCCACTGTGTTCTTCAATTCAGAAATTGTATTCTTCTTGTCTCTTCTTGATAGTTTCTATGTCCTTTTTCACGGTGATATAGTTTGCAGTAAGTTCCTCATAGTTTCCCTGTAGTGTTTTGTAATTTTCTCTGAGTTCACTGAGCTCATTGAGCTTCCTTAGAACGATTGTTTTGAACTCAATATCTGATAGTTTACTTGCCTCTATTTCATTTAGTTCTCTTTGTGGGGATTCCTCCTTTTCCTTTGCTTTGGGGGGGGGTGTTTCTTTGTCTTCCCATTATTTGTGAGACTCTTTTTTTTTTTTTTGCTTCTGCTTCTTCAATTGATCTGTCTTGATTTCCTGACTTCGTGGTATGAACGTCTATGGTAGGAGACTGCTGTTTTTTCTTTCTGGATCTGCCTCTGATGATGTCAGATGTTGACCCTGTCTGACCTTAGACAGTCTGTTCAAGACTTCCAGGAATCTACTGTCTGTGGCTGTCTCCTTCGGCTGTTAGTCTAGTCACTCTGCACTCAGCGGGCCACCTTAGACAGCTCAGGGCAGGGTTGAGTCCCTCCTGGGGGCAGTTATTGGGTCCTCTCATGCTGCTGCCTCTCAGGGTAGTTATCTGCCTGAGCCAGATGGTGCTGCCCTATGGGGGAAGAGTCAGCACCGGGATCCCACTGGCTACTCTCTCAATTCTCTCCCCAAAGCTTCTGTCTCCAGTCTCTCCTCAAGGGTCTCTAGACCACTCTGCGTTCCCTTTAGCCAGGGATCCACTATCTGTGGCTGTCACTGTACTCAACAGTCAGGTTTTAGCACTACTGGGCCAGGGCTGAGGCCCTCATGGGGCGGGGCTATTTTGTCTTCCACACGGTTGCCACTCAGGGGCGTGGTCTGCCTGAGCAAGATGGCTGCTGCCGCAGAGGGGATGAATCAGCACTGGGATCCTGCCAGCCACTCTCTCAGTTCTCTCCCCAAAGCCTCTTTCCCCAGTCTCTCCTCTGGCATGTCTAGCCCACTCTGCCGCTGCCTTTGCCAGAGACCAGGGTAAGTGACTGCAAAATAAAAATTTATGTGTTGGCCCTTTAAACGGCTCTTTGCATCTCCAGCCACCTGTCTCTGGCAGAGAGCAACTCTGCTGCTTTTGGCAACTGGCTGTTATCTGTGTAATTTTTGGGCTCTGGTGCTGTAGGCTGGAGATCCCCGCTTGTGGTTTAGACTGCAATCTTTTCAGGGGGATCCAACTGGCCCTTTCAATATTCTTCTGGTGTTACTCCCCATGAGCCCCATGCCCGCCCGCCTTCTTGAGTCTCTGCCACACTCCTTACCAGTTAGATTTTGCTAAAGCTGATTCTTCTGTCTGTCCGAGGTTATAATGCTCCTCTCTTGCTATTGTTCAGTTGTTTGTTCCAGGTGATTTCTCCACAATTTAGTTGTAATTCCAGATTGGTCCTAGGAGGAGGTCAGTATGACTTCCACTCACTCCTCCTGATTCCCTCTCTCCAGTTTCTGTTTAAACCTCATTTCCCTAGGCTTTGTTCTCAGCCCTATGCTGTTTTTTTCTTGGACTCTTTGCTTTAGGTGACTTCATCCAAACCCATGGGTTCAACTGCCATTTTAGACTCCCGAACACATTGTCATAGCTTAAATCATTGTGCTGAGCACATCTATTTGACTGTTTGGTTTCTCTTCTTACATATCACTCAGGTACTATAGACTCAAGAGGTCAAAGCATGAATTTGCCAGCTCATCTCAGGCAAACATGTCTTTCCCTCGGCTCACCCTCTCTGAGCATCCTCCCAGCTCCTCAGATGATAACACTGGCAGCACCTCCCTCTCCCCAGTCACTCTGACACATTCAGTCAGTTACTCAGGTCTATGGCTTCCACCTAAACACTTCTCATACCTTTCCCTCATAGCCATTCCCACTGTTGGCACCTTAATTCAAGGCCTCACTTCTCTCCTAGATAATAGCAACTCCCAGTGCCTATCCCAGAACATTATTTATTAAAGTACAATTGTTATCTCATTATTTTCCTGCATAAAATCATTTAATAGCACCTGACAGATTAGGGTTAAAATTGAAACATTAATTTTTAGGACTCTGTTTACTTTTCTAGCCCTTCATCTTTTGACAGCATGCTTATAAATATTTTCTGCAAGACATTAATAAATAGACTACATTAAAGATTCTGTGATCAAATGTGATCTAGTCTTGTCCATCTTCAACCTCTCCCCTCACCCTGGAATTTAATTTAGATTTACATTTATATTAACATTTTTCTACATCCCCACCTAATTCTGTAGATTACATTATCACAGCTCTTACTATATTGCACTGTAATAATCAATGTACTTGGTGTTTCCACCCTTACAAAATAAATTCCTCAAGGGAAGGATCTATTTTAATCTATGCCTAGTGATGTGCTCAATAATGCATTGTTGAATTAATGTATGAGTATGTTAGATGCTGTAGTGAACAACTTGCAGTTCTTACCATTAAGAAATCATTTTGAAGGAAACACATATTTCAAAAGTAATTATAATACCAAGTTAAATATATGCTACTCACAAAGTACAAGGAGCTGGGATGGGAAGTGGTATGTCTTGAGGGAGCTGAAGAATTGAAGAAGGTGAATTCAAGACACCTTCAGTATCCAAAGCTGATCAGAATGATGGTTCACATGTCCATCCCTTTGGGAGAATCACTTCTTCATGTGCCTAACCATATGAGCCTTTCCTCTCCTTCTAAAGAAGCAGCTTTGATAATTTCACACAATAATTTTCCCAAATCTAATAATTTGTTAGTAAAATCCTCTAGTCTAAGAAAGTTTTTTGTGGCAAGCTTGTTAACACTGTGAAGGGCTGCTTTGTAAAATCATACATTCCCTGTACCTGGATATGCCTAAACAGAAGCTGGATAACCTTTGGGGGAATGTTTTAGAAAGTGTATCCACACTAGATGGAAAGATAATTAACCTCAGATAAGGTCTATTCCAAACATGAAATTTTATTATTTTATGATTTATTTCTAATAGTTGACAAAACTCAGCTTTTTCAGTCTCGATGACAGAAAACAACTTTGATATAATTATTTTACTCTTTAAAGCCCGTATTTCAGAGGTTTTATATCCTACAGCACAGGATGTACAATTTCCTTTTATTTGTTCATTAAATTTCTCAAATTTTATTGACTTTTTATTTCATCTTTAACCCCATTTATTGATTAAAATTTTAGTTCTATTTGCATTTTGTGTACACACACACACACACACACACACGAGAGAAATGGAGAGAGAGGGAAAAAACACTCAATCTCTATGGAGCTGAATGTCAAAAGAGATTTATATTTATTCCTTCCAAATACTTGGTCAAAAGGGTTATATTTACAGCAAGTGATACGGGTTAACAAGGGACTTGAATCTTGAAGTGCCATTCATCTTGAGCAGCAAATGCCCAGTCTCCTATAAGCGAAATGTCATGTTATTTTCCCATCCAGTTTATTGAGATATAATTGACATATAACATACAAGTTTAAGTTTTGATATTTGTATATATTGTGCAATGATTATCACAATAATTGTAGTTAACATATTTCACCCCACATAGTAATGTTTTTCCCTTGTGATGAGAACTTTTAAGATATACTCTCTTAGCGACTTCAAATATACAAAACATTTTTAGATGATGCTTTTGCCAAGAGGATTCAGGACACAGTGAACAATGTTCAGTCTGATTAGCAACCTTATTTAAACATATAAATGGCTGAGGTTCCTTGTGATGTTTGCGGCAAGCCTAGTCCCTTAGTGAGGGCATGTTATTTAGTTCATAAATTTTAAAGAGAGCGAGAGAGAATAAAAACCTTTCAAATAAGGCAGTCTATTTACTAATAACAGAACATGGAAGTTTGAGATGAGAGTTTTATTAGAGTATAGTTCTTGTTAAGTAGGCGCCAACATGTATTTCCAAAGCAAGATCTCTTAAAGGGTTCTCACTGTCAGTTATGTTGCAACATTTCCTAAAACCAGATCTGCTCATTCAGAAGTCAGAGTCCAAAGGATAGTCATTTAAGCAGTTACCCACAACACCAACACAGCCAAGGGAAAAGATGAGATAAGAATAATAGGTAGGAACAAAACAAGTGTTTGCTATTTCATGAGACCATTGAAGCTGGGAAAAAATCATGTTATGAGAAACAAGCCCCCAAATGGGTGGTAGGAATGCTTATGAGTGTGTATGTGAAGAGTAACCGATAAGTAGGGAAACTTGCATGGTTATAATTTTCTGTCACTGTGAAAGAAGGTTCTTGGAGGTTTGTCTGTTGGACTATATAAAACAATTATACTTGAGCTCTGGCTGGTTTGGCTTAGTTGGTTGGAGCATCATCCCATGGACCAAAGGATCGCAGGTTTGATCCCCAGTCAAGGCACATGCCCAAGTTGCAGGTTCAATCCCTGGTTAGGACGTATACAAAAAGGCAACCAATCGATGTTTCTCTCTCTCCCTTCCTTCCTCTCTTTCTAAAAGCAATGAAAAAATGCCCTAAGGTAAGGAAAAAAATATAAAAAGATGTACTTGAGGTTAAATAAAAGTTACATTGGATTTCCAAATATAGTGTTTCCCTTTTTTATTAAAAAAAGAGATTTTTAAAAAAAATTGTTGTCTGTTTATTTTTAAATTTTATTTTATTGATTATGTTATTACAGTTGTCCCAACTTTTCTCCTTTTCTCCCCCTCCACCCAGCATGCCCCCGATGCTTCAGGCAATCCCCCCCAAATTGTTCTTGTTCATGGGTCGTGCATATAAATTCTTTAACTACTCCATTTCCTATACTGTACTTTATGTCCCCGTGGCTATTCTGCAACTACCTATTTCTACTTCTTTTTTTAAAATCATTTTTTATTGTTATTCTATTACAGTTGTCCCAATTTTTCTCCCTTTGCCCTCCTCCACCCATTCCACACCCCCCCCCCACAGTCAATTCTCACACTGTTGTCCATGTCCATGGGTCATTCATACATGTTCTTTGTTTAGTCCCTTCCCCTTCTTTCCACCATTATTGCCCTCCCCTCTGGTCATTTTCAGTCTGTTCCATGTTTCCATGCCTGTGGTTCTATTTTGTTCATTAGTTTATTTGGTTCACTAGATTCCTCTAATAGGTGAGATCCTATGGTATTTGTCTTTCACTGACTGGCTTATTTCACTTAATGTAATATAATTCTTCACCTCTTCACCCTTTCCCCCACACCTCTCTCCCATTTGGCAACCATCAAAACTCTCTCGGTATCCATGGTTCTGTCTCTATTCTTGTTTGCTTAGTTTGTTTTTCAGATTCAACCATTGATAAATATGCATTTATTGCCATTTTATTGTTCATAATTTTGATCTTTTTCTTAAAATAAGTCCCTTTAATATTTCATAAAATAATGGTTTGATGATGATGAACTCCTTTAGTTTTTTCTCATCTAGGAAACTCTTTATCTGAACTTTGGTTCTAAATGATATCTTTGCTGGGTAAAGCAGTCTCAGCTCTAGATCTCCACTTTTCATGACTTTGAATATTTCTTGCCAATCCCTTCTAGCCTGCAAAGTTTCTTTTGATAAATCAGCTGATGTCTTATAAGAACTCCCCTGTAGGTAACTCAGTGCTTTTCTCTTGATGCTTTTAGGATTCTTTCTTTATCTTTAACCTTTGGCATTTTAATTATGATGTGTCTTGGAGCAGGCCTATTTGCATTCATCTTGTTTGGGGCTCTCTGTGCTTCCTGGACTTGAATGTCTATTTCCTTCACCAAAAT
Source organism: Pteronotus mesoamericanus (assembly GCF_021234165.1). NCBI lineage: Eukaryota > Metazoa > Chordata > Mammalia > Chiroptera > Mormoopidae > Pteronotus > Pteronotus mesoamericanus. The sequence continues at coordinate 32,904,426 of NW_026555285.1, read as the reverse complement.
AGGGAAGTTTTCTTTCATTATTTTTTCAAATAGATTTCCAGTTTCTTGCTCTTTCTCTTCTCATTCTGGAACAGCTCTGATGTGAATGTTGGACCTCTTGAAGTTGTCCCAGAGGCTGCTTATACTATCCTCATTTTTTTGGATTCTTTTTGTCTTCTTGTTGTTCTAATTGGTCATTTTATGCTTTCTAAAGCTCCAAATCATTGATTTAATTCTTGGCTTCATACACTTGACTGTTGTTTCCCTGTAAATTGTTCTTTATTTCAATTAGTGTATCCTTCATTTCTGACGATATTTTTTATGCCGTTGAGGTCCTAACTAAGTTATTTGAGCATCCTTATAACAAGTGTTTTGAACTCCGCATCTGATAGATTGCTTATCTCCATTTTGTTTAGTTCTTTTTCTGGAGTTTTGATTTATTCTTTCATTTGGGCCACATTTCTTTGTCTCCTTGTTTTAGCAGCCTCCCTGTTCTATGCATAACAGTTTCTATGCATTAGATAGAACTGTTATGAATCCCTGCCTTGGTAGCATGGCTTAATGTAGTAGGCATCCTGTGGGGTGCAGTGGCACAGCTCCTTCCATCACCCAAGCTGGGTATTCAAGGTATGGCCTTCATGCAGCCTGAATATACTCTCCTCTTGTTTTGGGGACTTGGTTGCTATTGTCAGGTCACTGGGAGGAATTTACTCAAGTGAGTCAGCTGTAAGGATTGGCTGTAGCCACTGACCGCCAACCTCTGCCCTCCATGGAGGATCAACTATGCAGGGGCAGGGCGGCAGTGCTCCAACACTGTCTGTAGCTGTCCACTGGATGTGCTAGCTCTGAGGTTTCTCAGGTCAGCCCCCATCTGTGTTTTGCCCAGGGCCATCCTGCATGAGCTATAAAGCAATCTAAGATAGCTGTTACTTGTGGTGGGCTCAGAGATTCCCAGGTGAAGACAAGCTGTGAATCTAGGCTGGCTGCTGTTAGTGCTGGGCCTGGGCTGTTTAGCAAGAAGTGTGGGGGCTGGAGGATTGGGGATTGCTGAGGCCAACAGTTGCTTGTTTATGGGGTTTAGGAAGTTGTGAAGCATGAGCCAGGACCGGCCATGCATATGGAAAAGTCACTGTTAACAGCTTGGATGGGCCTGTAAGTTGGGTAGGACAGAGCCTCAGAGGATCTCCAGGGCAGGGCAAACAGTGTTAGCCAGGCTGATGGAGTCTCAGATATGGCACTCACCTGCCAGGTTTGTGGCTTTGTTGGGAGAGGGTTCAGGAAAGGGGCAATGGCTTCTGCCTGCCTCTCTGTCTGGGAGAAAGCTGTCTCCCAGCTCTCCCCTTGAGACTAGACACTTTATTTCCTCCCTGTATGGTGCTGGTGCCTTTCAAGCTGTTACTCTAGTGCTGGAGCTCAGAGGGAATGAATATGAGTAAGTTTGTGTGTGGGGTCTTTAAGAGGAACTGCTTGGGACTCTGGAAGTTTCTTCCAATTAAATCCCTGCTGTTTTTTGCAGCCAGAAGTTATGGGGACTTGTCTTCCTGGCACTAGAATTCTGGGCTGGGGGCCTGGTATGGGGCTGGGACTCCTTACTACTGAGATAGCCCTCCCGAATTTTTATCCACCTCACATGGATGTGGAGCCAGCCTGTTTGTATGTCCATCCCTCCTACCAGTCTGGATGGATGTAGTTTCTTCGATTCCATGGTTTTCAGACTTCCATTCAACTTGATTTCTGATGGTTCTAAGTGATGGTTGTTCTATAATTTAGTTGCAGTTTTGATGTGGTTTTGTGAGGAGGTAAGCCATGTTTACCTATGCTGCCATCTTGACCAGAAATCAAAAACAGAGCTTTTTGTTAAGTAACCAGGCAATAAACAATATCTTAGCAATAAGCTTTTAAATGACAATACTCTTTCAAGTCACACTCCATTTCTTCCTTGGCCTTTATTATCCTCATTTTCATTTTCAGGGACCAAACTCTAATGCTCAATACAGTTCCTAAATTGAGACAGAGGACTGATTCATACAAATCACTGCCTTTATGCATGCACAAAGGATTTTTTTAATGGACAGTGTTCTCCTGCTAAGAGTGAAGTCCCATAATATCCTTCAGAGTGAGGGAAAGAATTGTTATTTATCATACATGGAGCTTACAGTAATTTAGGACTTATTAAATCCAAACAGCAAACAAACTGGCAAACAAGAAGGACCACCATATATCTAAGTCTACCAGTTCCATCAGAGAAAAGAAGTTAGAATATCCCTAAATACCCCCCATGCCTGCAAGCTCTCCTAACAACCTACTGCAAAATTGTTAGAGGATCCCTAGTGACTGTCTGCATCCATATCATCTGGAGTTCTGTTCAAAAGAGAGATTTTTTTGCCCCACCCCAATCATGCTGTGTCAGCATCTTTAGGTATAAGAGGCAAGAATCTGCACAGCTTACAATTTCCTTGGATAGTCCTTACACAAGAAAATTGTGGAGAGCACTAATATGGTGGCCAGTCTTCAACCAGATTCTTCTTCTAAATAGGGACTGGAACACAAATGAATGAGGGGCTGAGTAGGAGACCAAGTTCCATAAAATAATTTCCCTAAGACTTAAATAGTATTCTGCTTTTGATGGACTATTCCAGCTGACCCCTGTATAGAGCCATGGTGACCTCCTAGTCTAGGTGCCATCTTCTCACATAGGACAATTTTAGACTGCTTTTGACAATTGTAACTCTACGTGACTATTGTTCTTAGACCCCAGTATCTACTTAGCAGCTGAATTTTCCATTGTGGCTCCTTCATGTTCCACATAGCAATGGGCCTTGCTGCATGTTTTATGAGCATAGCATATAGTTGGGGTTTAGGAATTTGCACAATGAGTGCACAATCTGCAATTTAGGAGGCAAGCCCCGCTGAAATCAGGAAACAGCAAATTCCCTGCAAGACAGATTGCTCTCAAGAGGAATTTTCATATCACTTTTCAAATGTATGCATTAAAATAACCTTATTCTCTTGGGAATCATTTCAAAGAGAAAGTAGATTTGAAATCCTTTGAGGTTCCCTTATAGCTAATCAACACACGAAACAAAAACAAATTGCATTTCATAAGCTGGCAATCACAAGAAAAGGGTGGCTAGAGCTCATATTAACTCATTAGATATGTCTACTTTTACAAATGAAATCAGGTTTTATCACAGAAATCCCAGAAATAATTATGTTGAGTAGCATTTCAGGGTATTTCCTGTACTGTTTTGCTTTGGAATTTTAGTACCCTCCTTTGTTTTCATTCAAGTAATCCAGGCACAAAGAAATGAGATTGCAACCCATTAACCCCAAGAGAGTAGCAGCCTGGAGCATGGTGCCACCTTTGCTCTCAAGTCGGCCTTTGATTGAGAAAGTAACCAGACAAGGCAGCATGACACAATGTGTAACCCATCAGGATTGGTGGCCTTCCCTATGCTCCCTCTCTTGGTCATGCTGGAGGCCTTTGTGACATGAGCAACTGCTGTGGGTAATAACAGATAGTTATATAAAATGGACTAATGCCAACCAAGCAAATTGCGTAAAAGGCCTGGTTGTGTTCCTTGTTAAATGTTTTGTCAAGCTGACCATGCCCTTTATTTATCTCTAACACAACATGCTTATTCTGCCCCATCTACTGTATTCACCCTGCAAATTTATGAGGCTCTATTAATCTTCTGCCCTGCTGACTATCTCTGTTGCCAAGTGTCAGCAGACTTTTGTACCTTGCTAATGTACAAAGGGCTTCCTATGAGTAATATCAGCATTTTGCCTTTTAATTGCACATATAATTTTTAGGTCTTACAGCTAATAAGGGAATTGAGACCACAGTTCATCACTGTCTCGAATGGTACTCCAGGGGTGTGGGGACTGTGGAAGCTGAGAGGAGAATATAGCTGTTCTGGTTCCAAGCAGTAGTTTCTCTCATTATGCTGGTACCATCCTCACGACAGTGCAAGGGTCTGTCACTTTTCTGGGGCTTCATAATTTCACAGGAAAAACATACTTTTCTTTGAAAACTTTTTGGATTAGATGTTAGCTCATGAGTATTTTTATCGCATTTTCTATCAATTCTGAAAGAGATCAGCTGTGTGATTTTTTTCTTACTTTATTTTTACTTTATTTTTCTTGTTTACACTATTGCAGTTGTCCCTATCCCCCGACCCCTTCCCACCAGCTGTGTGATTTTTAAAGTAAAGAAAGAGAAACTCAACATTATTTATTGGACAAACTCCTGAATTTCTAAGACTTTCAAAGGGGTGCACTTTTGCTAGTCCTTCAACTGACCTTTTTATCTATTGGATTACTTTTTTAATGCACATTTAGTTTCAAGTACTTTTGAGGAAAAAAATGTTTAAATGATTGGGTGATGAGTGTTTTCAATGTAGGTGTTTTGCTTTTGCATTAGTAGCCTTTCACCAACATTTTTACTCTGCCTGAAAAAAATGTGCATTATTGATGAGTGTACTTCTTACTGAGCAACAGCCATTAGGAAAGAAATGAAAGGTCTGTAGCAAAAAGTGAATGCACAGGGAAGTCAAGGGTAGACAGTGTTTTCAGTCAGCAGTTAGGGCCTGCCCATTACTGCCCGGCCTACGCTGGACTACTCATTTGAATTTTCTTATAGGGACCTCCATAGTTCCGGCACACCTCTTGTGGCACACAGGAACTGATACTTGTGAAGCTGTGATTATATGGCCTTGAAAGCAAAGTGATGAACTTAGCATAGATTTAATTTAATTGGGACAGGAAATCAGACGCTAAAATCTGAGGAAGAGGAAACTTGGGGGAGGTGGGAGGCTTGCGTTCTTCTCTTGACTATGATCCTGAGCCTTTTCCTTGGCCTCAGGTGCTTGAACTGTGACTCAGAGCGTTTGGAGGGTGGGTTAATGTCCTTTCTATGGCTTTGATTCTGGGTCAGCAGGACAAAAAGACTGAATGAGAATGGATGAGCATCACCCTGATTCCATTAGGCAGGGAAGGCTTTGACTAAACTGAATGGCATGTTGGCAGCTTGAGACTGCTGTTTCCTTCTCCCCTCATGGTATCTACATTTTCTCCACATTTATGCATCAATCACTGGGGTCTACCCACCTCCCTGCTGGACGGAGGCCTTTTCTCCCAAGTATTAGGATTCTTAAGGTCCTCAGTGTTGTCTTAATTTACTCGCTCCTTGGAGTTTGGGAATTTTTAGACCGCTCTTTGGCCAAATCCTTGAGCAATATCAAAAACAGAAGAAAGTCCTCTGGTGGTTCTAGATTTACTACGAAAGACACCAAGCTGAGAAGACATACCAGAGGCTTTCCATGATTTATGAGAAAAATATCTAAAGCTCTTCACTAGAATGGAATTTAGAGAAAACAAAATGACTTAAGTGACTACTGTGTACTCTCTACTCTCATTTAGTTCTCTCATTAACTTGGATTACAGATATTATCTTTAGGTTACAGATGAGAAAGTTGGCATTGAAAAAGCTTAATTAACTTTTTGTAGAAATGGGGTTTATATATAGACCTCTCGAATCTATATAAAAATATTTTTTTGGTATCATGAGGACAAAAAAAGCCCAAAAGGAGAGTCTATAGCTTGGGATTTATCTTTAAATTCATGGTTTAAACATTACTATTCCTATAGTTGCTCTCCATCTTTGCTTTTGCCTTATTATTTATTCATTTGGTCATTTATAAAAAAAATTAATGAAATATTAACTTGGACGCCAGATGTCAATATGTGACATCTCTGTATCATTTATATACAAAGATGCTGAAGCAGCAGTTGCCTCCCATGTGCACAATGAGGCCCAGGAGGCTAATGGGTGAGCGGCAGCGCCCCCACCCTCCGCCCCCCGTGGAAGGCAGAACTGTGGTGCGGGGCTCCCACTGATGATCTGTGATTATTTCACTGAACTTGCAGTGAAAAATAAACACTAGCCACTGCCAACTCTCTCACAGCAATGTTAGAACCAAAAAGTTGTTACAGAGGCAAATAGAAGTTTACACAGATTACTTTCTTAAATGAAAATCAGTTTGATCAAAATGATAAGCATTTGACAACCAAAAAAAATCTCTAGAAATTTTAGTAAAAATTAAAAGTGTATCTTCAGAGTCTTTTTTAATAGTTTAAAATCTGCTCTTATCCTGAAACAACTCTTCTCTGTTGTCAGTTTCATCATCAGTCATGCATACAGTAATATTGATTAAGAACCTATATAATACCATACTCCCATAAACTGTTTATCAATATTGGAAATAAGATTGTGCATTTTCAGAGCACATTAGCTCCTAGAATCCTTCTTGCTTTATACAGAAATAACTCTCTTGGGGCTATAACAATCAATGGTCCAGCTCTATAGAAGAGTTATAGATTTAGAATCAGACAAAGTGGGCACCTTCCTGGGAAAGCACCTTTGAAGTAGGAGACATAAGTTTGTATTGATTTTTTTTCCCTTCCATAATATTTGGTAGAAAACCAATACTATTAAAGTTGTGAATGTTTTGTATTTTTCATCTATGTCACTGAGGTCAGTGATCTCCTTAAGATACTTTCAGAAAAGGCCTTATCATGGTATTCTAACTGGTGAGTGCATTGAATTATTATAAGACTATTCTCAATCTTCAAGTAATGTTAAGATTGTGTGACTGTGTTCATGGCTCAATGGGAGTATGGACTCTGGAGTTAGAACATACAGGTATGAATCCTGGTCCCCTCAACTATTAGCTGTAAAATTTAGGCTTAGTTACTTAACCTCTGCCTGCCTCAATTTCCCCATCTATAAAAAGGGGTTCAAACCAAACTACTGCAGATGGTTGTTGTGAGGATTAAATTCAGATTTTATAAGGAAAACATATACAACACTTCCAGACACCTAGTGGTAAATGATTATTTTTAAAACCAATCTAAAATCCCATTTATCAGTCAATTTTATTATCACTTTCATGAGGACCTCTTAAGCCTACTTGGTAGCAAAATGATTTTTCATATTTTTAATGCAAAAATCACTTTTTGTAATAATTGGCTATACCAAAATAAAAACTGCTATTGTGTGTTTTTAAAGGTGTCTTTACCTTATGTCATGGTGTAATTTTAATAACAGAACAATATGTTTATGGAAGAAATGAGAGAGTATTTTAATAGTGTGGCCTAATATAGTAGGTGTCCCATAGGGTCCAGTGGCACAGCACCCCCATCGCCCAAGCTGGGTACTTGAGGTGCACCCTTCATGTGGGCTGAGTGCATCCTCCACTTGTAGTTGAGCTTTGATTGCAGCTGGCAGGTCAATGGGAGGGATTTACCCAGGCCAGTCAACTACAAGCATGGCTGTGACCACTGACCACCAACGTGCACTCTCTGTGGAGGATCAGCCGTGCAGGGGCAGGATGGTAGTGCCCTGACATCGTCTTTAGCTGTCCACTGAGTGAACAGGCTCTGGAATTTCCCAGGTGGTGCAGGCTAAGGTCAGTCCCCACCTGTGTTCTGCCTGGGGCCACCCTGCATGAGCTATAAAGCAATCTGAGATGTCTGCTACTTATGTTTGGTTTAGAGATTTCCAGGTGAAGCCAAGGTGTGAATCTAAGATGGCTGCTGCTAGTCCTAGGCATGAGGCCACTAAGACAGAAGTATGGGGAAGAAGAGGGCTGGGGGCTCCCTGAGGCAGGCTGATGGCTGTTTGAGAGGATTTAGGAAGTTGTGAAGCATGGGATAAGACCAGCCATTCGTATGGAAAAGTTAACACCTTGGATGGGCCTGTAAACTGCGCGTGACAGAGCCTCAGGTGATCTCCAAGGCAGGGCAAACAGTGTGAGCCAGGCTGATGGAGTCTCAGATATGGCACCCAACTATGGCTCTGTGGGGGATGGTTCAGAAAAGGGACAGTGGCCTCTGCCCACCTTTTTGTCTGGAAGGAAACTGTCCCCCAGCTCTCACCTGGATGCCAGACACTTTACTTCTTCCCCATATGCTTCTGATGCCTTTCAAGCTTAGCAACTGGAACTCGGAGGGAGTGAGTCTGAGTACTTGTGTGGGGTCTTTAAGAGGAACTGCTTGGGACTTCAGAAGTTTCTTCTGTCAACTCAATCCCTGCTGTTTTTTGCAGCCAGAAGTAGTAGAGACTTATCTTCCTGGCAATGGAACCCTGGGCTGGGGGGCCAGGTGAGGGGCTGTGTCCCTTCGCTTCTGAGATCCCCCTCCCCCCAAATTATCCACCACATGTGGGTATGGGACCAGCCTTTTCTGCATCTCTGCCCCTCCTACCAGTCTGGATGGATGTTGTTTCTTTAATTCTGTATTTGTCAGAGTTCTATCCAACTCGATTTCTGATGGTTCTCAGTGATGACTGCTCTATAGTTTAGTTGTAATTTTGATGTGGTTTTGCAAGGAGGCAGTGTGTTTACCTATGCCACTTTCTTGACTGGAGGTCCCAGAGAGTATTTTAAAATCGTAACTGAGAGATGTGTATCCTGTTTGAACTGATGAAAAGAGGCTTGGCTACTGCAGTAGGCAGACTCTAAGATGACCCGCAGTGATCAGTGCCTTCTGGTATTCAAGCCCTTATAACCACTTCCCTTTGAGTATGGGTTGGCTTCTACAGCAGGAATGACAAGACCTTGCTTCTGAGATTAGGTGATAAAGACTACTTCTTTCTTGCTCAATTTCTGTCACTCTCTCAGATCAATCACTCAGAGAGGAAGCCAGATGTCATGTCAGAAGGCAGCCTCATGGAAGGTCCACATGTTGAGAGACCAAGACCTGCCCGAACTAGGTAAGTGAGCTTGGAAGTCAAACCTTCAGTTGGGATAGCAGCCCGAGCTATCAGGTGACTGAGCCTCATGAGAGACTAGAACCAGAGGCTTGCAGCTAACTGTGCCTGGTTTTTTGGCTCACAAAACTGTGAGATAATAAAGGTTTTAAGCTGTCCAGTTTGCAGAGAATTTGTTACTCAGCAATAGATAACTCATACCAATAACATTAAATTAAAAGAGCCAGATTTCCAGTTTCAGCAGGAGATAAACCATGGTTTGATAAAATATGGCTTGTGAGCCAAGTCCACCACACATCTTTTTTTTTTTAATTGAGATATTATTGACATCTTTTTCTATACAACCCCCAAGCTAAGAATTGTTTTCACACTCTTAAATGGTTATAAAAAATAAAATAAAACAAAGAATATGTAACAGAGACTATATTTAGATAGCCAGTCCTAAATATTTACTATCTGCACTCTCCAGGGAACAAAAGACCCTCTCAAAGTCACCTGAAATATTTGCAGGTTGTAGAGCACAGCTGTTCAACACTCCAGATGATGTCTCTTAAATGAACTGTCTTCTCTAGAATGTGCCAAATGTGTGTGTAAGGTCTGCCTGGAAAAAGTCCAACCATTGTTAACATAATGAAAATGGTTTGCACATCATCAGTGTAACCTGGCAGCCAAAGAGAGTGGATTGGAAAGTGCTTGTGTGAACAATGATGACTTCACTGTATGTAAGTCAGTGGGGATAGTAGACGCTGTTGAGTGAGCACGTGTACTGTGTGGCCATCACATTAAAAGTGACTGAATGAGTAGAGCAATGAATCTGCATCAAGTTTTGCATGAAGCTTGAACATTTCTATGCAGAAACTACTCAGATGATTCAGAAAGCCACAGCTATGGGCAACTGGTGATTGGCAGCTTCATTACAACATACCTGCTCATGTATCCCATCTAGTGCAGAGCTTTTTGGCAAAACATTAAACCACTCAGGTGACTCAGTGCCTCTACAGCCCAGATTTGGTGCCTCAAGACTTCTGGCTTTTCCCAAACCTAAAATCACCTTTGAAAGGGAAGAGATTTCAGACCATCAATGAGATTCAGGAAAATAACCACAGAGCAGCTGATGGGGATTGAGAAAACTGTGTGAAGTCCCAAGGTACATACTTTAAATGAGAATGAAGCATCATTGTCCTATGTACAATGTTTCTTATATCTTGTCTCTTCTTCAATAAATGTTTCTATTTTTCATAGTGCATGGCTGGATACTTTCTGGACAGACCTTGCATACCTCCACACAAGAGTGAAATAATAATTATCAACAATATCTAATTATATAAAATTATCCAGATTGAGAATACTTAAAGAGAGAACAAAAAGCACACTGCATGAATATGTACATATTGAATTTTGTTTTCGACTACATATTATTTCAATTAATGTTCTTAAAAGTTTAGGATTTGAATAGATAATATGTATCTCAAAACTGCAATAATTGATGCATATCAGCACTGTGTTCCAGATGCCTGGAATCCCCCAGGACTTAGGACATGAGACAATAAGACAGTCACCCTGTCTATGACTGCAGTAGAAGCAAAGCAAGCTCTGCTATAAGATCTCCTCAAAGTGTGATCTGTGGACCATTGCTGGTCTGTGAACTATTTCTAACCTGTTTATGATAGGATAAGTACTAAAGCTAAAACAACCCAGTATTTAGAAACTAGTATAGCAATTGAAAAACTAATTATGTCTTAAATATAATTATTAAAAATTAATGCTTACCTTTTATATGTTTTGGGGATTTTTATTTAATTTTTCAAGTAATTTTTTTATCACATTTTACTAAAGTGTAAAAACCTTGGGGAAACATAAGGGGGAAACATAAAAAACATAAGGGAATAGAAAATTTTTAAAAAATTATCTTTTATCATAGAAAAATTAAAACTTCTTCCCTCTCTCTCTCTCTCTTTTTTAATCCTCCCCTGAGGACATGTTTTCATTGCTTCTAGAGAAAAGAAGGGAAAGAAAGAAACATCAATACAAGGGAGAAGCCTTGATTGGTTGCCTCCCATATGCACCCAGACGGGATTATACATGCCCCAACTGGAGACTGAACCCACAACCCAAGTATGTGCCCAGACCAGGAATCGAACCCTTGACTCTTTGGTTATGGGATGATGCTCCAATTGACTGAGCCACACCAGCCAGGGCTAAAAATTCTTTAGGAGTCCAATAAAACCTCCAGTATCCTGGAGTTAAATCAAGGTTTTTATAACAATGTCTATCTCTATCAATACTACAGATTTTTTTGGTCAACCATAGCAATAGCCAAAGCGTACAAACTCAAAGAAATACATATAGGCTGACAAGAATCTGTCATGGGTACTCAAGATGGTCATGTACCTGTGCAAAAATGCTGAAATGTCTGCCTCTCTTTATAGGTGCCTTCTCTTCTCAATGTTTAATTTAATATTTAAACATGGTGTGCTAAAGATAGGCATTCTACCCCCTACCCCATTAAACAGGAAAGCCCTAAGAATGAAAAAAGATTACAGTAAGTAAGTAGATGGAGGTACTGAAAATTTGCAGCACAGGGTACAAGGGTGACCAACCCTTGACACAACCCTTGGGTCCTTGCTCCATGGCAAACATTATTGCCAATCAATACTTTCTCTCCTGCCAAGCCAAATGCAGATGCAAGAACCTTATCATCAGAGCATTCCAAGAAGCGAATCAGAGTGGGCACAGGAGCTAAACACTATTTACCATCTCTAGTATAATGAGAAGAACACAGGGATCACAACAATTAGGTCCAAACCTGGTTCTCATCACTTCCCTAGATCTGGGGTCATGTCATTTGGAATATGGGAGTAGGTCTAAATCAAACCTTCTCACTTTAGAATTCAGTGTAGGCTTTAAAGAATGCTCATGCCTGAGCCCCAAATATCAAGTCCTTTTTTAGGCTGTCTAATGGTACCTCAGGTCGTTTCTAAAGCTGCCCTGGTGATTCTAATATGCAACCAGACTTGAAATTAGAAGATCTCTACAGTCCCCCTTCCCAAGTCTAATATTCTAAGACTCTGATTATTTGAAGCAATGATGAGGGCAGTCACACATGCTTAGAGTCTATCAGTTCAATTAGATTGGTTAGAACTTGAAGAGGCAACTTAATCCCTTGGGTGGTTTATAACTAGAGAGAATGAAAGGCATAGGGATTTTGAATTATGAGGTAATTATTCTATTGGTATATGTGATCACAACCACTCAAGCGTTACTCATGGTTTTTATGACTCCTCAGGATACCTTATAAGAATTATTATAACCCCATAAATCATGGTTGCCTATTATTATAAGTATGTCATAATTTATAATAATAATAATAATAATTACTATTGTTAATAGTAATATGCATTATAATGATCCAAGTTCTCCTATTTGAGGATTTTAATGCATTTTATAGATCTTAATCCATTAATCTTAATATTTCTGTGAAAAGGGCATGAGCCCATAATCACCATCCCATTTCATAGATGAAGAAATTAACTAGTCAACTGAGATGAGTGTATGTGTGTATGTGCATATATGTATATATGTATAAACACTCATGCTTAAAGTCCAGTTCAAAAATCTATACATTTTATTATTATGATGCTAAGCATCCAGGTTTAGAGATTCTCTCTCAAAATTTTCATGAAGTGTTATCCTACTATATTTATTTATCCACATCGGCTATCTCCCAGACACTGAAAGATAACAGAGATGAGCAAACACTCTAGTATGGGGCTGAGAGAAAGACACATTAATAAATACAACAGAAGGTGACAAGTGCTTTAACTGAAATATGCCTGTGATATCATGGCATCGTTGGGGACAGTGGGCTAACTATGATTGGGAAGAGATGCAGGTTTCACAGAGGGAATGACTTGAGAGCTGGGTTTGGAGCGTATCTGGAGTACAGTAGCTGTGAGAAAGCAAAGTGCTCCAAGCAGAATCATTGTGTTGAAATACAGAGGCATGACGGTGGTGTCTGCTGTGTGTGAGTGGGGATGGGAGCAGGTAAAGCTGCAAGAGAAGGTTGGGAACAAAGCCTGAGGTTCCTTAGACATCCTAAGGGTTGCAGATTATTTTTCCTACACACAATATGTGTTCATGGCTTGTATTTATATGTACATCCTCCTTTTAATAGGAAAGTCCTTTATAAGCAAATACTATAACTTTAATGCCCTCCTCTTTAGAATAAATTTTAAAACCTTGAGGAAATAATAAGAAAAACGTGGCATGGATTTTTACATTTTTGTAAGCATGGGCCTTAGAATATTTCATTCATCACTTGCCACTTTCTCAGACTGAGGGACGTTGGGGTAGGAGAGAGTCTGGTTAGATCTATCGAATTTAAGAATTGAAAATAACCCTAGAAGTCAAATTCAGAAGCTTTAGAACCACCAACCACCAGATGAAGCCTGCGGTCTTATGCCTTCTCTACTGACAGTATATAGAATATACACCGATTATTCTGTCAAAGTGCTCCACTAAAAAGGAGGCTCATTATGGTCAAGTAAATTCGGAAAGCCCTGCATTCTAGGGCTCTGTCTTGAACAGTCACAAAATGGATTAGAATTATAAAGACTACAAGGAATCCTGCAGGAAACAGTCCTGTTAAAGTTTGTTTAAACCAGTATTTCCCAAACTTACTTAATAATAGAACTATTTCTTTAAGAACTCCAATTCACAGTTAGGCTTTTTCTTTGACTTATTTGTCACCTAGCATTATTGATTTTAAATCACCTTTCATACTCATCAACTTTCTGGCTTCTTTACTGGTTTGTTTGTTTGTTTCTCTTTCTCATTTTGATTTTATTAAGTTAGAATGGAAAGAAGGTTGTCACTTATATCACCCTATCCTTTTAAAAACTTTTTTTATTGATTGATTTTGAGAGAGAGAGAGGGAGAGGAGAGAGAGAGAGAGAGACGTTGTTTTCCTTACTTATCCATTGACTGGTTATTCTTTTACGTGCCCTGACTGGGGATAGAACCCACAGCCTTGGGATACGGGACAGCTCTCTAATGGACTGAGCCACATGGCCAGGGCCTCACCCTATTCTTTAGCAGTGTACTCTGTTTATATTTATAGTGGGCTCAAGGGTTGCCCATCCCAGGAATATAAACAGAATTCTCTCTTCAAGTGCTTACTTGATGTTCATTTTTGTCAAACATTTTTTCCTGGCCGCTCCTTTTCTCGGACTCAAGTGCTGCTGAAAGATGGTCCCTCATACCTAATTGTCAAGATCCCATGGTGACAATAAGGAAAATGTTAACCACTCTGTCTTAAATACTCTTACACAGAAGGTAACAGAATTCTTCATTTCCAATTCAAATGGTCTCAAGAAATGCTGAATAAACCCTTCTGTATGATACCAATTTAAGAAATCTAAAAATATTTCAATATGTTTTTTAATTCAAAATGAAAATAACTTTATTGAGTCCCATGGAGACATTCTAAGTATCATCATAATTAAGGGTACTACTTTATTAAACAGAAGAATGTTAAGGCACAAATGGTACTGCTTTAAAATTCACAAAAGAATTATGGGCCTATTTGAGATACAGCAACTCTTGGCACATCTTGTTCATAGCTTACATTGAGAAGTTCTTTATGACTCAGAAAGTGGCTTCACACACATTTTCTGATTTTAAACTTGAATCTAATGTGAAAGCCTGTATCATCAACATACCCACTTTGCAGTCAGGGAAATCACAGGTCAAGGAGGTGTGGCAAAGTATCCCAAGGTCACACTGATGACCTCAGATTAGAATGGGTTAATGAATTCGTATCACTAAGAACCTCAGGTGAAGCAGGTCCTTTTCTAGACCTCAGGATGCACAGATGAGAAAAATAGGATCCCTGATAGTTTCCAATCCAAACCTGACTGTCTGTGGTTGTAGTACTGTCTCCATATTCAAGGTGGGAGGGCCAGCTATGCAACCTGAACAGCCCCGGTGTCCCCAGATTCTCAAAAAGCCTGGCTGCTCTGGGCTGGTCCTAGAGGACTGAGGTGGCTGTTGATACCCAGAGGTCCCAGTTTGCTTTTGGTAATGGTCTGGGCCTGTCGATGTTAGTTTCCATCATAGTTGGCCTCTACCCTGGTTGACATGGACCTGGGAACAAGGTATCCTGAAGGACTTCCACAGGGTCTAAGATGCTTCCCTAGGTCTAGCAGTGATTCTTAAATATGAACATGCATCAGAATCACCCAGACAGCTCATTAAGTTGCAGTTTGTTGGGCCCTTTTCCCCAGAGTTTCTGACTTAGTGGGTCTGGAGTGAGGACACAGAATTGTCATTTTTTTTACATATTGCCACGTGACAGTGATTCTGTTGGTCTGAGGATCACACTCTGAGAAGCCCTGTCTTAGTGTCTCTCTTTCCATCCCTAGCACGTTCTCTGCCCTCCAGTCATTTGCTTTTGCAAGAGTTGAAGTGTTACTTTAGAAATTAAACCTGAGTCCTTCCAGAAGTTAGGTATTACCTCTTCCCATAGGTCTCAAGTTGCTCGATTCCAAAGTGAGGGGAAAGTACCTCGACTACAAATGTTCATTAATGCCAGTTCTGTCATTATACAACTTTTAAGCTTTGAGAAAATAGCCACTTTGACTTTCTTGTCTATAAAAGGGGGTGATATGTCCAGCCCGATAGCTTACACAAAGAAAAAATTAAACCATATTAAAAAGAACCTGAGAGTTTTTACTTTAAAAGTTAATGATAAACGGACCAGAAGGTACAAACTTCCAGTTATAAAATAAGTCATTGGGATGCAATGAATAGTATTATAAGTATCATTGATAATGCTGTATTGCAACTTTGCTAAGAGAGATCTTAAACTGCATCATCATAAGAAAGAAAAATTGGAGACAGATGTTAAAAATACTTTGTAGTGATCATTTTGCAATACATACAGATGTCAAATTATTATGTGGTATACCTAAAGCTAATATAATGTTATATGTCAGTTATGCCTAAATCCAAAATAAAGTTCATGATATAGACATAAAAATCAAAGTGAGGTCTTTCCCCACTGTGTAATTGACTAGTTACTGGTATAAAGCTACTTGTCTAAAAATATACAGCAAGAAAAAAGCAGAATCAGATATAAAATCCAGGCCAATTCATTCCCCTTACAGATTTCCCCCAGGCACACTCCTCTACAACAATAACAATAGTAGATAAATACTCAAATGGGGTTTGGGAAGCCTAATATAGAACCTGACAAGAACTAATGTGATCCATCCACTCCTCTAGGTATCTATTTCAATGGTTCCATTAGTAATAGAATTTCTCTTCTAGATGCATAATTGATAACAAAATAAAAATAAAAATAGATCTTTAATCTAAGTATCTGAGTACAATACATATTACAGTGCAGCAATCACTCCTACAAAACTCAGGGGTGTGATTTCATTATACCAAGTTTTAAATTCCCTTAAAACCCATCGATGAGCCTTTCAGCTAAGTTCAGTCTGAGAAGTGCCTATGTTTGCATTTGGGAGGTTAACTCCTTCTTCTGTAAGTGAGGGTCTCCTTCTTTTCCAAAAGTAATCCTGTCAACATCAATATTTCATCCTCCTTTAAAAGAAATGGTTTAGCTGCAAGAACGATAGCAAGTGAGGGAAGACTTGTGCTGATGCCACTGAGGCATGCGAAGAAGTCACCTAATAGTTTTAGGTGGGGAACACTGAGGAAATGACTTGGCGGTGACATGGTTTGCCTTTTTCTAAAAATAGGAGCTTAAACAGTGTGGAGCTGCAGATAGTTTACATGAGGCAAAAGCCTACATAAGACAGTAGTGACTTTTTTTACAGGTCAGCAAAGGAAATGCAATTGTCTTTGATTCAGATCAATGAGCATTAAGTAAGTGCCCACGGTGCACTTGGCAATGGGAATGCAGAGCTGAGGAGGGCACAGCCTCCTTCTTCAAGGGATTGTAAAAGTCATTCTGCGATGATTCCAAATGAAATGGTTTCAGTGACATGCGTACACTTACATTGCCAGAATGCAGCATGGATCCCATTAAACGAATTTAGATAAAACAATACAGGGCAGTTCAAGCCAACAAACAAGTATTGGGTATTGGGTGCTTGGGACGGGGTAGGAGTTCTCCAAGGAGGACATGATGAGCAAGGCACTGCCTTCACATCGTGATACAGCGTTTCATAAGAATGCCAGGTGGAAAATGAATGATACACTGTGTGACAAACGTTCTGTCAGGGAAAGAATCATGTGTAATTTCTAAGAAGTGTATTTCATCAGTAGCATCTATGTCTTTCCAGCATCTGAGTGCGGGCCCAAGTTTATTGAACTCAGAATGTGCATGAGCATGAGGAGATGGGGAGTTATGTCTTACGATCATGTCACCTTCAGAAATAGGCCCAGCATTTTAGGGCTGTTTTTGAATATATTTTATTTGATGATAACTGCTACCTAATAATTTCAACTGCTCTGTTCCTTGACTTTGTCTCATAAACATTAGAACAAGAACAATAGCTTCAGTAAAAGAATGCCATGTGATACAGATAAAATGAATATAAACTGGTCTAAAAAAATCTCGGCTTAGCATATTTTATCTGACATTATTGTTTGTAATTTGTTCCCCACTTGGGGATATTAATGTTGGCTCAAGTAAGAAGTAAATGTTGATAAAACAACTTGAAGTTAGAAAAAGAGATGAAATTTTTCAGATCATGGGGGACCAAAATATGATCTGGAATAAAAATATCTGACCATTTCTTCCTCTATATTCCTGCTCTACTGTTTTCCAACCCTAAACCAAGTGCCTGCCATAGCATTTGATTTTTGAGAGTTTTTCACTAAATCATTCCACATCTAGCAATCAGTACAGAGTCTAGCTCATACATTATTCTGAATGAATGTTTGTCAAAATTCATGCCTGGAAAGCATGAAGAGGTGATAGGAGAGACAGGCCAATGAAGCACAGTATATGGTTTCTTCATACAATGTTTAAGACATCTATGTCTCTTACTATTCTATACAATAGTTAAACTGCCAATAAATACTGAAGGAAGAAAAGACAAGAGGAAAAAAAAGGCATGTAAGATTTTATAACATATTGGAAATTAAGATCAGAAAGGAATTGTGCCAACATTTTACATCTTTTTATACAGTGGGAATATGGGTGAAATTTTCTATGTCTAAATGTTTTCTATAATTTCCAAATTTATAAATTTAGTATGTCTTAGTTTTATAATAACTTTGTGAATTGAAAAATTACCTACATATGTCTCTTTTTCTTTAAGCTGCTAAAGAAATTAAAGGCAGTGTAAACACTATGGCAGTTACATAGGTTATTGTTTTTGGTTGAGTTGTAATGAAAAGTCAGGTCAGTAATGTGAATGAAATGAAAATCTATGAATAAATGCTAAGTCTCTGCAAAAAATAGCACCAATTCACTGTGTTTATATTTACAATTATTATAATATCACTGAAACCAATAATAAACATTTCCCCCTATTGCACAAGATTTTATAAAAGAAAATTCTAATTTAAAGCACAAAATGAATATCATTTGCAAGTGAAAACCATAAAAACTCCTGGGGCTTATATTTATTTAATGTTGGAAATATTTGTTAAAAGTTATATTTCCTAGTGTTTTATATTTAATGAATATGACTTTTCCACCAGAGTCTCTGATTTTTTATATGCTCTCCAGAGCACTTATCAAAGTATCATAAACAAACTCATTTTTACTCATTTTTAAATCATTTTTATTTTTCAATTATAGTTGACACACATTATTATATTAGCTTCAGGTGTATACTCCAGTGATTAGACAATACATAACTTACTAAGTGATCATCCCACTAAATCTTATACCCATCTGACACCATACATAGTTATTAGAATATTAGTGACTACATTCCCTATGCTGTACTTTATATCCCCATGACTATTCTATAACAACCAATTTGTACTTCCCAAGCCCTTCACCCATCTCCCTAACCATACCTCATCATTTGGCAATTGTCAAAATGTTCTCTGTATCTGTGAGTCTCTTTCTGTTCTGCTTGTTCATTTATTTTGGGTTTCTTTTTTTTTAGATCCAATTGTTGAAAATCATTTATTTCCATTCCCTTGTTCATATTTTTAATCTTTCTTTCTCCTTAAAGACGAACCTTTAACATTTCTTGTAATACTAATTTAGTGCTTATGAATTCTTTTAGCTTTTTCTTGTCTGGGAAGCTCTTTATCTGTCTTTCAGTTCTAAATGATAGCTTTGCTAGTTAGAGTAATCTTGATTGTAGGTCCTTGCTTTTCATCACTTTGAATATTTTTTGCCTACCTCTTCTGGTCTATAAAGATCCTATTGAAAAATCAGCTGACAGTCTTATGGGGGCTTCCTTGTAGGTAACTAATTGCTTTTCTCTGGCTGCTTTTAAGATTCTCTCTTTGCCTTTAACCTTTTGTATTTTAATTGTGTGTTTTGGTATGGGCCTCCTTGGATACATCTTGTTTGGGATTCTTTGTGCTTCCTGGACTTGTGTATCTATTTTCTTCACTGGATTAGGGAAGTCTCTTGGCATTGTTTTTTCAAATAGGTTTTTAATGACTTGTTCTCTCTCTTCTTCTGGTACTCTGTGATGGAAATGTTGGTGTGCTTGAGGTTGTGTCAGAGGCTCCTTATACTGTCTTCATTGTTTTGGATTCATTTTTCTTCTTGTTGTTATGATTGGGTGTTTTTCACTTCCTTATATACCAAATCACTGATTTGATTCTCAGCTTCATCTATTTTACTGCTGAATCCCTGTAAATTGTTCTTTATTTCAATGTATCCTTCATTTTTGACTGATTTTTTTTTTATGCTGTTGAGGTTCTCAGTAAGTCAGTCCATTGAGCGTCCTTATAACCAGTGTTTTGTACTATCTATCTGGTAAACTACTTGTCTTCATTTTGTTTGGTTCTTTTTTTGGAGTTTTATTCTGTTCTTTCATTTGGGACATGTTCCTTTGTCTCCTCATTTTATCAGCCTCCCTGTGTTTGTTTCTATGTATTAAGTGGAATTGCTATGTCTCCCAGGCTTGGTAGAGTGGCTTTTCCTATAGGGTCCAGTGGAGTAGCCTCCCTTAATCACCCAACCTGGGTACTCAAGCTGTATCTCACCCTCATCCCCATGTGGACTGTGTATACCTTCCTCCTATAGTTGAGCCTTGATTGCTGTTGCCACATCAGTGGGACAGATTTGTTCCCAGGTCAATTAGCTGCAAGTACTGGCTGCAACCATAGACCACCGACCTCTGATCACCATGGAGGATCAGCTGTGCTGGGGCCCACCCCACAGAGCAGGACTTACTTCAGTGGGACCCTGGTGCCTGCTGAGTTCAATCCTAAGTGTGTTGCTCATGGAGGTGGTTGGGTGGTGATATTTCAGCATGGTCTGAAACTGTCCACTGGGTGCACTTGCTCTGGGGCTTCCAGGGAGGTTCAGGCCAAGGTGATTTGCTCCCTCTGTTCTGCCCAGGGCCACCAGGCATGAGCTACAACATGAACTGCCACTGGGCTTGGAGGTGCCCAGGTGAAGCCAAACTGTGAACCAAGGCTGTTTGCTGCTAGTGCTGGGCTTGGGGCCAGTTAGGAGAGGTATGGGCATGCTGAGGTCAGATACTACTTGACAGATTTTGGGGAAATCTGAAGCATAAGCCAAGACAGGCCATTTGTATGGAAAAGACACGAGAAATGGCTCAGATGGGTCTGAAAATTGGGTGGGACAGGGCCTCAGGGAATCACCAGAGTGGGGTAAATAGCATGAGCCAATTAATGGAATATCAGGTAAGGCACCTGCCAGTTGTCTCTGTGTGGGGAGGACTCATTAAAGGAACAATGGCCTCTGCCAGCACTTCTGTCTGGGAGAAAGCAGACTTTCTCCCCAGACCTTGTTTTGATGCTAGACAATTCAGTTCCTTCCTGTACTTCTCTGGTGTCTTTTGAGTTCCTGTCTTAGGGCTGGAGCTTGGAGAAAGTGAGCCCGAGTTAGTCTGTTCATGGGCCCATTAAGAGGAACTGCCTGGGACTCCAGAAGCCTTCCATTACCTTCAGCCTCAATCCTTGCTGATTTTTACAGCCAGAAGTTATAGGGACTTCTCCTCTTGGCACTGGAACCATTGGATGGGAGGAGAGCTAGTGTGGGGCTGGCGACCCTTCCTCCTGAGATTCCCCTCTCAATTTTTCCCACCACACATGGGTGTGGGAGCAGCGTGTTCCTCATCTCTGCCCCTCCTACCAGTCTCAATGTGGCTTCTTCTTTAATTCCCTAGTTGCAGCTAAATTTCAGGGGGTTCTCAATGATGGTTGTTCTGTAGTTTTGTAGTCGTCGTGATATGGTTGTGGAAGTAACCTATTTACATATACTGCCATTTTTGCAAATCTATTTTTAAATGCTTAGAACATATTAGTAATAATTAATGTTTCTTTATACTTTTTGTATGTAATGTGCACTCTTTGGAATTAATTTTGAAATTCATGTTCCTAAACCTGTAATCCAGTTTCTATTTAACTAAATTTATAAACTAAAACCTAATAAAATCACAAAGGTTTTCAATATTATTAAAGGGAAATGGTTTTATTTAAAGGGTACGCTAACTTAGCTTGTGGTTCCACAAATTTAGGAATTATTTTGTCAGTACATTCAGGAATGCTAGATAAAAGGCTTACATATATTAAGCACTGTAGGGAACCCAAAGGTTAATATGGAATGGGTATTACTTGCAAGAAGCTTAAAGTCTAATTGAGAAAAATAAGACATGAAAACACATGCATTTAAAATATGAGAGAAAGTGATAAAGACTACAAGAAAGGCACAGATAAAGTGCCAGTGCTGTGGAAATAAGAGAAGGGAATAAAACATTAGCTGTCATATGAGCTAGAATTGGATAAGTAAGATACAGATATGTAGAAATGGGTCCAACAAGCATTACAGTTTTGAGATATTATCTATGATATTAAATTTTAGCTATTGGTTTACATGACTATCCTTATTCTACTAGACAATGAACTCTGAGAGCCAGAACCACATCTTATCCCTTTCATATAGCCTCAGCTCCTAAGACAATGACCAGAACTTAGCATTGACATGTATTTGTTCAATGTGGAATGACTAGAATGGAGAAAAAAAGCCCAGCAATGGCAGATCATGGACACTTTAGCAAGGGGTGAGGGCAGAGTACAAGTTGTGATAAGTTCAATTAGCTGGGCAATAACCGTATGAAGAGGAGGAGTGAGAGACCAAATAAGGGATATGTCTGTTGGCGACAGCTATTAGCAGGTCCCGAGTGTCAGGCCTGGACTTGCCCTATACATAAATGGGGAACTGGCAAATATATTTGAATAGGGAAGGACTGTCAGAGCTGTGGGAAGGATTTGGTGGCAGAAGAATGTGAGAAAGCCATTATCAACTGTTGTTTTAGTCTGTCCGAACTGCTATAACAAAGTACATAGACTGAGAGGCTTAAACAGCAAATTTTTATTTTACGCAGTCCTGGAGGCTAGGAAGGCCAAGGTACCAGCAGATTTGGTATCTGGCGGGGGCCCACTTCCTTCTTTATAGACAATGCTCTTCTTGCTGTGTCCTCACATGGCAGAAGGGGCACGAGGGTCTTCTGGAATCTCTTTTATAAGGGAACTAACCTCATTCATAAGGGCTCTGCCCTCATGATATAATCATTTTTCAAAGGCCTCACTTCTTCATCCTCCTTTCAAAATATAAATTTTCAGAGGACCTACTCAGTCCACAACACCTGGCTACTGATAATACTGGCCTGCAATAAAATAGAAATAGTAGGAATGGTAAGCAAGAGTAGTACACGGGGAAACCTGTCCCATGTATTCCCCACAGGACATGGCAACTAAACAATTTAAGGCTCATAGGAGGAAGAGGAATGAACCGTAGCTGAAAGGTTTCTATCTCAGCAGCTGAGGACAAGTATTTGTATTAATGAGAAGCATACATGTGTGAGAAAACTGAGGCACCTATTTTAACTGTGCTGGGTGTAGCTTGCCCATCTTCACACAGCCAACAAGTGGCTCAACCAGTGCTCAGAGGCAGATCTGCCTCCAACTGAATCTTGTTTCCAACATGCAATAGTCTCCTTATTCTGAAATGCACAGATGATTGGCTCCAGTTTGAAAGCCTACTATTTAAATAAATTTCACTTGCACTTTGAAATAAATAGTATATTCATATGGACTAAATTGTGTCACCCAAAAAATTCATATTCTGAAGCCCTAATCCCCAATGTGACTGTATTTGGAAACAGGTCTTTTAGGAGGTGATTAATGTGAAATGATGCCTTAGGAGTAGGGTCCTAACCCAACAGGATTGATGGCCTTATAAAAAGACAATCTCTCTTTCCCTCTCCTTCTCCCTCTCCTTCTCTCCCTTTCTCTCTCTCTCTTTCTCTCTCTCTCTCTTTCTCTGTCTCTCTCTCTCTCCAAACACACTGAGGAAAAGCCATTTGAGACCCCAGTGAGAAAGTGGCAGCGTGCAAGCCAGAAAGCAAGCTTTCTCTAGAACCTATTTATACTGACACTCCGATCTCATATTTCCAGTCTGCAGAGCTGTGAGAGAATTATTTTCTACTTTTTAAGCTGGCTCCCGCCCCCCGCCCAGACCAGTCCATGGTATTTTGTTATGGCAGCATGAGGTGACTTAGACATACATGTTCCTAAATTGGGCAGTAACAACCGTCAAGCTGAATTATCACATCAGCTGAAACTCTATGTTTTCTTTCAAGCAGCAAGCGTGTTTTTTCACGTGCATTTTGGTTTTTACTACAAGTAAATTAAATGCTGTGAACTCCTCATTGGCTAACAGGCTGTGTGATCCTTGGAGTAGAGCCTGCCTTCTGTCCACTGTGGAGACTGGCGTCTAGAAGGCACTCGGCCTCAGTTTTTTCTGAGTGAATGACTATTGCTCATTTCCCTGCCTGGGTGGTAGGACCGCACTCATTTTGAGCTGAGCGGAGGTGATCTTAAACAGCTCTCACCTTCCTCAGAGACCCAGATGACACACAATCTAGAGAATATGGAAGATGTTGTTTTTTCCAACACAGTATGTTCATCCTCAGGTTCTTTTCTCATTTAAAACACTGTCTGTGCTCACCAACAACACTAAAGAAGCAACATAAAACTGGTTTTATGGAGCTCACTAACAAATATGGAAGAGTAGTTTTATTTTACAGAACAACTTTGGCACATTCAGACACACACACACACACACACACACACACACAGAAATTGAGTATGTATAAATAACCCAAATGAAGAAAAAAATTAAGTAAATTTAATTAAGAGCAAATAAAAATATTCTTTTATTTCTATGTATCAAAGGAGAAATGAAGTATAGTATCATTTTATATGATGTTAAGAAACAAACCTGACACTTTAGATTTTATGGCACAAATTTTACTCTATTTGGTTTTAATTTGTGGGAGGATGTAATTGAACCTGTAATAACTCTATATTACAATCAACTGCTGGGCTGAACATCACATAATCACTTTAACCCTATGGCCTAACCCAATGGTTAATTCCATTCCAGTGGCTTGACTTCTGCTCACCTCACCTTCCTCTTCAGACCTGTCCATGTCATCAAAACGTGGCAATTTTAGCTCCCTTCACATTAGTCAGAGACAGACAGCGTTGTTAGGAAACTGCAATATAATCTTATTGAAATTGAAGGGAGCGTGCAAAGTACGTGGCTGCAGAAATTTACTCAGAGGCCTAAAATGGCCCAGTGTTTGAAGCTGATTTTGCAAGAAAAGATCAGGGAGGAGGCACAATTCACAACGATTTCTCCAAATATCAAATCTGGTTAGTGCTGTAAAGTCTTTCTCCTGAGCCATTTGCGAATGTTTATCCAGGGCCAGTCCCTGCGAGTGGTATTCATGCAGCAGATTGGTAGCGCAACCCTGGGTTGGGAACTAACAGGCCATTACTGACTCATTGTCTATTCATTTTAGATTGTTTCTATGGAGGATTTATAGAAACAATACCAAGGTGGCACCAAGGTGGCTATCAATGCTGTTTACATACAATTTAGAGGAATAAACCTGCAGTTATGCCCAGGCAGGCTCCCCTCGTGGTCCTGGCGAGTAGTGTTCTAATCCTATTGTGACGTGATTGCTTCACCATAAACTGCTCCACAGAGGCCGGTAATTGGCGTACAGGTCCAAATTAGATTGCTGTGTGTTTAGGAAAGCAGGGGTCATTCCACATCAGCACCTCTCAGGTCTCCATTACAGGACAGCAAATGTATATATTATCTTTTAGCATAAAGAAAATGCTCAGAGTACATGCTCACAGGCACACACGTTACCATCTTGTCTTTCATCACCACGAGGAGGGTAATGTGAAAATGCTAAACACTTTTTTGAGAATGGCAATGAAATATTTACCAGCCATGTATCATGGAACACCGGCTTCACGAGCTAAAAAGTGGAGATGGGAGGGAAATTAACAGATGAAAAAGTCCAACTGCTTTCTGCTTTCTCGTAATAATATCATCAAATGATGGCCTTGCTCTGGAAACCAAAAAGGCCTATTGTCTTTATGTTTTTAACTCTAGTGATGGATAAATTCACGAGAGGTTCCAGGATAAAACAACTTCTTCTTTAACTCCCCAGCTTCTTTTCAAAATCACCAAATAAGTCTTCAAATCATTAACAGTAAAATTCATTAATTAAGTAGCCTTGCTGCACGGCTACTCTCTGGATAGTTAAAACGTGGGACAAACAGCAGTCCAGTGGAAAGAATAATAAAAATGTCACAATTTGATGCCAAAAGCAAATTAACATTTTTCAGGTCTGTGCTTCTGCCTTTCTAAGACCCACGAAAAACAATACTTAAAGGAGGCCAAAATGAAAGGAAAATTATGTGAGCCAGAAAGAACGTCATATTAGAAAGTAGGAAAACCAATAAACAAACAAGAAAACACAAAATGTGGAAATATTAAAAGGCGCGGGTGGTAAGGGGAAAGAGGTAGTAAGAAGGGAAGGAGGGTGCATGGAGAAAGGAGAGATGTTTTCCAATTCCAAAAGGGAAACCGAGCGCCGCCAGCGCCCGCAGTTGCAGAAGCGGGGCCCTTAACGCTCCGCGTGCACGCGAGCCCGCGAGCCCGAGCCCAGCTAGTCCTCAGCCGCCGCCCCCGTTTCTGTGCCTGTGCGGCCGCAGGCGGCTCCTGCAGGCCCGGGGGGCCGGTGGACTGGCGGGAGGGTGGCTGCCTGGGGTCCCAGGCAGGGGCGACCGTGGGCCCCAGCCCGGCTCCCAGTCCGACCTCGGACAAGGATCCCGCCCTAGCTGCCGCGCAAGCCTCCCTGTCCCGCTACTGCCATTTGGGGCCGCGCGTTGCTGCAGCCGCTGCTGGCGCAGGGTTTTGCTTTCGGTGGGATCTGTCCTGTCACTTGCCTTTGTGGCCAGCTGCAGGCAGGTGTTTGGTTGTACCATCAGCCAAGGCCAGCCTTCCCAAGATGTCTTCTCCACTTGCACCCACCCTCGCCCCCCTATCAGTGCAGTTCATCATTCGATGCCTGAGAAAAGCATGAAGGAGATGAAAAAGGAAGCCTGCACCTTGCTCACAGTGCATCTTAACTGGGAAGACTGGTGTTACTTGATGCACCATTTTCCTCCCGTGTTCCGTTGTGATGCTAGAAAGTCTGAAAACTTCCACTGTAAACTTCGTAATCAGCCATTCAGGTTTATCTTACATTTTTGTATGAGAGAGTCCCACTTTCCAGATTAACTCCAAGTATTTGCCTTAAGGTTTGTTGGCATTACAAAAGAGAAAAAGGAAAAAAAAAGTCCTTCGTTTGACAGAGAATTCCCTTTCAGGCCTGGAAGTTAGTCAACGTCTGTGGTGAGGAAGAAGACGGCTTCCTTGACATTCTGGTTTGTGGA
Organism: Pteronotus mesoamericanus; assembly: GCF_021234165.1. Taxonomy (NCBI): domain Eukaryota; kingdom Metazoa; phylum Chordata; class Mammalia; order Chiroptera; family Mormoopidae; genus Pteronotus; species Pteronotus mesoamericanus. The sequence continues at coordinate 32,877,731 of NW_026555285.1, read as the reverse complement.
TTTCAAGAGAGTCAGCATTCAATAGATACCTGATTAACCAGTTGTCAAAACAGTATTTCCTGTGTTAACTGTTTGGAATGTGATCCAGGACAGACAGAATTTACTCATCTGATGCATCGCTTTACTTAAAATTACAGATCCAGTCCTAGGACCACCTCTCACCTGCCAGAGGACAGCATAGAAAATGGTATACTTCGGGAAATCTGCTTGTAAAAACAACTCAGCATTACATCAAGATAATAAAATATGTATTCACCTCCTACAAGAGAGAGTCCCCTCTAATTGTCAACACAGTGGTCTGGGTAACAGACCAAGGAGGTTTGCTTCCCATTGATCTGATTCAGTTGCTGTTTCCCAGCCACGTCGTTCAGTTCAGTTCTGGCGGAGGTAAATCCATGCCATCCCTCACCCCCGACTGGGCAGACGGCGTGGATGGCTTGTGCACAAAAAGGCAAATCTAAAGTCAGAAACAGAGGTTTTTTTCTACTGGGCAGAATTTGCAGACAGTTTGGCATTTGCTGACAAAGAAAAGGAGAGTCCAGTTGTATTTAGTGGACATAAGCTGATACGCATCCTGTCAGACTTTGCGTTTAGAAAAACTTCAGGACAGAGACTTGCATAACAGAGTTTTCTTGGCAGTGTTAGGTCACCCTGGCCAGCGGCAGCCCCCAGTGCCGAAACTGCTTCATGCCTTACATGGTCTGACACCCCACCAGGCCCCCCTCAATGCAGATGCTCTCCAGATTATTCAAGCTGATGTCACTCCCGCCCATGGGCTGTATGCTCTGAACACCAGCTGGGTTGGTCTTTGCAAGATCCCAGATGGTGTCAGAGGGCATGCAATGGGCCCGTCCTGCTTGTCCAGGCTCCAATCTGCGATTGTTTGGGGTTTGAAACTTGTAGAGGGATGGACATGGAGAAGAGGCTTTTACCACGTCCTCATGCCCATGCCCCCAGAAGAGCTAAGAAATGTGAATTGCCTGCTGCACTTTGCCACATTTTTCCATAGTGTGTCCTCAAGAGCCAGTGTGGGCTTGAGGGGAATACTTTATTGCAAGAAAGATTTTAATCTTAGACTTCCTGGTGCAGAGAAACTGAGGAAAAGTGTACAGAAAAAGTGCACCCAAAACCTAAATTCTATCAAAAATCACTCTAATATTGTTAATAAGGGAAGGAACTTTTAATAAGGGAAGAAAGCTTGACTTCTTCTCCAGCCTGACATCAGCAGAATGATGGGCTTTTGTACCTGTGAACAGGAACCTTATGTGGCAGTGTTTCCTATATAGCTCATGGAAGTTTTTAGTAAATTTCAGTCCCTTCTTAAAGCTACATGACCTAGTTTTGCCCTAGTCCGCTGTATGGTTCATCATACATGATGTTTTATTTACTAAAGGGATGATAAAGCAACTGGGAAAATATTGTATACCATTGAAACAAAGAATATGCTTGATTCCTCAAAAAGTTCTTTAAGGACCTGGTTTTTGGAATCTGAATAAAAATAGGGAGATTAGGGCCACAAAAATGTACTAAGGAGGAAGACAGGCTGACCAGCAGGATCCAAGAGTAACAGGATGTGGAGATGCTTGTTGGTTCTTGCCCCGTGATGGCCCGCGGGGCGGGGTCCCGCCCGTGGGGTCTGCCTGGGGCTGGTCAAAGTGCCCACCCTTGGTCGTTCCCATCCCCTGACCATGTGATACTGTCCAACTACTCCTCCATTTCTGTGGGTAAACTGCTGAAAGATCATGTTTAGTCTTTAATCAAGGTTTAACAGATGAAATTTGGACTCAAGAACTCTTCTTTCTTTTTTTCTTTTTTTTTTTAATTAGATGTTTTTATGCTGAAAGTATTGCTCTCAAATCCAGGATCCCTGTCCTGGGGCTTCTAAAACTAGGTTTGTCCTAACTGACTTCTCATCTGAGATGGAAGACATAGTCTGGGCAGAGTCAGACACCAGGCTGTTTGAAAGAGGCCTGGCAGGGCAGCATTTTGAGAAAGGCCTCTTCCTGCCTTTGGGCAGCTGGACTTGAACTTGTACCTATGGACAGCTCTGCACCACTGAGCACTTTCTCCTGGAGTGCAGGAAGCTGGTGATGGTGCCGTCCTCCCAGATGGCAATACATTCTTCCTCTTCTCTCTGGTGCCACTGTTCCTTATCCTCCAAGGCTGGAGTGGCTTTGGTGTACAAGGATGAGCAGTCTGGGTCATACCGTTTCTGCATGCAGAATGGTGAAACACTTACTGAGTCGGCATTTCAAACTGATATTGTGGTTTTCAGCTTCCTAGCAGATCAAGTTGAAGGATGTTATTAGAATATGCAGGTTTTAATGTCTATATTCATTGAAGTCATTGATTATCATTGTTTTTAAGTACTCAGCATCTTATAGACCCACAGACTTGCAACTTCTCACAGGAACCTTTGTCACTCCAGGGTGAATTTTAATATTCTAGAGACCATGTAAAGTCTAACTTCTTAGTTGCCTCTTATTTATATTTAAATTTAGCTTATACCTGTTTTTCTATCTTGGTCTTGCAAAGAATTTTGAGACATCCCGCCACCTTTTTGCCTCCTCCCTTGGTTCCTAGTATCTTTGTAATAATATTCACCATAGATCATTAGCAGCAAGTCTCAGAATGAACACGCTGCCCAGTCATTTGCCTGTTCATTAAACCCAGGCTTATCTTTAGCCTAACCTTCTTCTGACCACTTCAGGATGCAGTCTTTCTTTAGACCCCATCTGTAAAGAAAACAAACATTGCCACTAGAGGGAATTATCGGCCATTTGTCACAGGACAGGACGCTGTAGAGTGGGCCAGGGAGCCTATAGACGCCTCTCATGGGATTCAAAGGTCCTAGAGATATGGCTCTGTGGTCAGCCCCAGGGTGTGCTGGCCAGACCTGCAACAGCACCGTAGACCTCGGCCGGCCTTTTGATTATCACTGGCGACGGTGTGGGCTTGTTCTTTCTCCAGCATGTTCTGGTTCAGAATGAGCGGTATTGGAGTCATTCTTAATCCAATCTAGTACATGCTTATTTTTAAAAAATGAAAGAAATATGTGACTTAGAATGTAAAAATCCTTAGTCACTGATTTTGTGATTTTTTTAAAGTCAGTTCTTTCAAAGAGATTATTTATAGGGAAGGTAGGTATGAAAATAAATAGCAACATTCTAAAAAAGAAAAGGAAACTAATTTACTTTCAGGTGTGTAAAACACAGTGGAAAAATGCAGACTGACCATGAGTCCCGTGCTAAGAAAGAAGTCAACTAGTGTGTGTGCACACACATAAACTCAAGAATTTCTCTGACATCTGAATCACAGCTCTTGACCATTATTAGGCATGGAAATGAATCTCAACAAGACCAGCACAAGGTGCCCTCTATGGGATGAATTGTGCCTTGAAAAAAGATACATTGGAATCTTAACCTTAGAGTGTGACATTATGTGGAGTTGCCTGCACAGAAATCGTCAAGTTAAAATTAGATCATTACAATAGACTTTAATCTCAAATGACTCTTGTTCTTGTCAAAAGGATAAATTTGAGCAGAGACAGATGTTCATAGAAGGAGGATGATGTGAAGAGACACAGGGAGAAGCTGGCCATCCATGCCAAAAAGAGAGGCCTACAACAGATCCTTCCCTTAAACCAACCCTGCCGACACCTTGAGTTTGGATGTCCAGCCTCCAGGACTGTGAGACAATAAATTCCTGTTGTATAGCCTACGCAGTGTGTTATGGCCGTGCTAGCAAATGAATACAGTCCCAGAGTTATAGGGAGTGACTATCAGTTGACAGATACTTCAGTACCTTTTCCCCAACCCTTCAAATTCCTCAGGAGTGCTTTCAGGAGATTCCTTAAGATGAACCTCACGACTGAAGATGACTTGCTTTTAGCACAGCAGCCTGTGGATTCTCTGCTACTTTCTTGCTTGTGTACCTCAAGTAGGAAAAATTACCCATTGGCAAATGTTTCTGGTTTGCTGTCTTTAGGACCTACAGAGTTGAAAGCCTACTGAGATTTGAACTTCCTAGTAGTTCAGAAGTGTAACCTAATACCCATATCCAGGGACACAGAACAAGGCCTTGCCCACAAAAGGCTACAGCCATCAATTAGAGAGCTATCTTCATATACATGCAATTCCCATACTTTCAATAGGTCTCTGGTGACATTGCACTCTTTCCAAACACATCAGCACAATAGGCAACCTTCTGTGCCATTGCCCCACACGAGCAGGACACACCAGCTAATGGATTCTCTGGTGGAGCCAATCTAGGGTCCTCATATGCAGTTGCTATATTCCCTGAGTCCCTGGGAAGCTTTCTCCTTTACCCCACACCGCCCCAGCAGCCTCCTTGCTAGTACATTTCCACTATGATTACAGAGAGAGACCTAAAAGATGTGTTTCTTTGCTTAACGGTGATTTTAGTAGTAATTGCCACTAAGAGGTCCTGAAGACTGATTGTAAGTCATGTCCTTCCTGTCTTTTGTCCCTGAGAGTCAAGGTACTTGGGTAGGAAAAGGCAGAAATAGGATGTATGACCTTGAGACCATCAACCTCACCATCCAGAAGCTGAAGGGAGAGGGGAGTGTGTACTAGAAACTCTCTAGATTCCTTCTCAGATAATTTTATCTCTGCTAATTTGCGGGGTTCCTCTTTCCTAAATCCTCCCTGTTTCACTGGCTTCGTGCCATTTCCAGAGTCATCCTTTATCAGTCCTGTCTGGCTTCACAACAGTTTTCTCCAAGGTGAATGCTTTATAGTAAGTGCTCACATGGCCCCCTCTGAGTCTCTTTTACAAGTAAAGAGAATGAACACTCTATACCCCATGTGAAACCCTAGCACCTCAGTGGTTTGAGCGGATTCCTTTCACCACCAGAAAGCTCTGTTACGTAATGTAACTATTAGGCTAGGCAGAACTTCATCTGATGATAAACGATAGGTCACAGAAAGTTCATGCCCAATAACAGAAGTTGCACATCGGTATTACTGGGAGCACACACACATGAAAGGGTGCCAGAGCCATCAATAACCATGTTTGGGCCTGATAATTATTATTAGCTTAGTAATAGTTATTGCCATCCTCTCTCTTTCTGCTGATTTAGTAAAGAGCAACTAATATCCATGAGGGGTCAAATGTATAAACCAAATGATACTCCTTGGCCAGACACTATGCAGTTTCTAATGAGCTAATAAATGTTATGAGTGTGGGGTGTGTGTGTGTGTGTGTGTGTGTGCATGTAGGTGTGTGTTTGCTTAACCAAAGAAAATTAAACTTGCTAGGCGGCAGGGGCATCCCTGACGACCACGTTTTCTTTTCTTCCTACTAAATCACAGACCTACCACATCCTCCTTTGAAACCCTGCCATATAGCAAGGACTAGCTAAAGAATTCCCCCTTCTGGCTATACTTTGAATCTTCTTAAAATCTAATTCAAAGAATTGTCATTCTTTTGTAGACACAAGTCTATAAACTCATTCTCCAGATAGAAGTTTTGAAACAAAACATGGGGACTTCTGAGACACGAAGGGCTCCTTGGTAATTAAGATAAAATAAGGATTCCCACACTGCCTCTCTATTACAGATCTGTGAAACAGCTCGATACTTCACTTCACTGGGCAGAAGCCCGTTCAGGCCATCGAGTTGAAAACTGCAGTATTATTATTCTTTGATGTCTACAGCTTAGTAGCACAAAGCTGGTCTCGGAGCACTTACTCTCTATAAAGAAACTCCAAATGTTTGGCCTTTGGGCTGTAAATATTGTGTCACCATTGATTTTTAACATATAAAGTGTATTTTCCTGAATGTCAAGTATTTTCAAAGTGCAGGGCCTCCCAAGAGCACAAAGTAGAAGGAATTAAAGATGATCTAAAAGCTCGAGCTATAAGCAAGCGAGAAAGAAAGGCAAGGGAAGGAAAGAATGAAAGGGGGAAATGAATGAGAGCAATAATCCAAGTACTGTGTTTTCTTTCACAGTTTAGTTTCAAATGGTACATGAAAATTTATTTCATTGTCACTAATGACATGGTAACATCAATATTTTCAGTTCCAACCTTTTCGGTACCAACTGTGCTTTACAATGCTTCATACAGCACTACAGTGAGATCTTTGAAAGGAGTCTTTCTCCTTCATTTAACGACCTCTCTACTCGAGTAAATAAATGCAAAAAAAAATGTTAAATAAATTGTGTCAATTCCTCTACTTCTCAAACAGTAAAATTATATTTCAAAGTAACTGCTATCAAATGTACTGTTAGAAAGTTCATTCAAATTAGAAAACTATTAGAAAATAATACGGAGCAATTGTTTACACATTAAAAAGTCTCTTCAGTTTCACCTTCATATCTTGGCACAGTGTTGGATGCAGAAAGATTTAAGGCAAATAAAGCGACATTTTCCTGGTTCCTTATGTGTTAGGAGAAGCGTCCTGAGCTGTGTCTCAGACCCACAGTGGATCACCTTGCTCTTTCTTTATCAGCCTCCTGTGCCAAGTCATAATCAGACCATCAAGTTCAGGTTCTGACCTCCCCGATGCAAGTGGAGCCTCTCCTGGGATTTGAATGAGCTGGGGAGCTATTCTCTTTCCCTCAGTCAATCAGATAGATGCAATTGAAGTTAGGAAAAACCTCTTTAGACAAAGCATGCCTGAATTTGAATTTGACTGCTTGTAAGACCAAAAGAAAGGTTTTGTCACCTGACTTCAAAAGAATGAGCAATAAACATCACCCAATAAACCTTCAAATCCCTCATTATTTTATAAAACTTACTATAACATATATCAGTGATTTTCAACCTGTATGCCACAAGAATTTTTAAAACATGCAATACCTGGCTATTTAGTCAGGGACACTGACCTCTTTTCTGTTAGACTGTCAAATAAAAACATAACAACAGCCAACACAACAATAGCCATCTGGTATGAATGAATCAAAATTATACCTATTTTTTTTTCAGATCAGGAAAAAGTATATTTTTTTGGTGTGCTGCAGAATTTTAGTAATTAGTTTTATGTGTGCCAGAAGGTGAAAAAGGTTGAAAATCTCTGATAATGTAAAAATTACTCAATTGCAAAAGAGTTTAAAATGTAGAACTATAACTTAAACATCCAAATAAATAAAATTCTAAAACTAAAGCATTACTGGAAGAGACCAGAAGAAAGTCTAAGGGAACACATTTTTAACAAGCAAACATGGCAACTCACAGATATATAAGGGAATAAATGTGAAAACTGTTCCTGCCAACTTCATGCCTATTCGCTAATCACTTCTTTTGTTAAGTTATACAGGCTCACTTAGGAGCTTTAAGGTTTGTGTTTCTGATCATCTATTTATCCCATAGCCCTCTCTCATTTCCATCCTCTGCCTCCTAAAACTGCTCCTGACCACCATTAATTAACTGGGAAAATGCACTAATATCTATCTTCCCAGGAGTTATCAAGCAATAAATACTCACGTTACTTAATCATGCTCTATCTATGCTTAACACAGCATCCATGCATGTTCTCGAGGGGTGTTTTTCAGACTGCTAACAAAAAACGGGATGGCTATTTTTAATTCCATGTAAAATGTAAAGGCATTTATGCTGACTCTGCCCAGTGCAAATCAGCCAGTATTAATTGAGCTCTCCTCATATACTCTGCTAAATGCCAAGGCGGGTCACCAAAGGAAAAGCAAAAAGAAATTAGCCTTTGCCAGGGAATAGGGAAATTTCAATCCCATCTCTGGCACGAAGTCATTGTATAACCTTTGGCCCATCATCTCTCTGGTCCTCAGTTTTCTAAATTAAAGTAACTAGCCTGCTGGACTTTAAGGTCTCTCCAGTATTTCAAATAATTCCTCTTCTCTGAGCCTTCAAGACTGCCTGTTTTTTTATTGCACTCTAAGTGTGAAGATGTGTGAGGTAGAAACTGAAGGAAATGAAGGATAAAACGGAGGGTAAATTGATAGACAATATATATATATCTGTTTATTGTTTGACCACAAAGAAAAATCTGAAGTCCAACAATGAACACATATGTGTTGTTTATGCTTATGGGACTCATATTTATAGAAGAAATATTTGCTTTTACATCTATTTTCTTGAGAAAACTAGTATTTGCATGCACAAGTAGTTTCAAACACTGATGACAACGGATTTAATCCAAAATTATGTTAAAATTTTGGCAATGCAAGAGCTAATCTTTCAGAAATTTTAGAACATTTTAGGTTTTTATTCTTAATTGCAATAAGAAAAGCTATTCTCTCTAAATGGAGATAAAACAATTATAAATCAAAGTTTTATTTGATGTATGTTCGTAAAGAATGGCAGACTTATTGAACAATTTCCAAAAGCTTTAATTGGAGTTACTTTAAGGCTTCCTTCCAACTATTGCTAAAACCATGAATGTGGCAGATACAACAAGGCAGTGTGAACTGTGGAAATAATCGCAGGCTGAAGTTAGCAATGGAATTATAATGAAGCGACATCAAACTGACACAACTTTATTTCATCATTAATTATTCCTCCAATATGATAATCACTAAAAATCCACAAATATTCCAGCTTGTGTATCTAAACATTCAATTTCCTTCCAGGAATTTGTAGTCATTTAGGGGAACAGTTTCAACAGATAGTATATTGTCTTTCTCACTCACTTTCTTTTCCACATTTGATTATCTAATAATAATATATCTAGTACACAGTTTAGGAATAACTCAGTCCTCTCACTTGATTACATTGGACAAAATAAACACACGTTGTTTATCTACACTATCCTAATTTAATGGTTAATTTTAAAAAGCTAATATTCATTTGTTTACTGATCCTTAACTTTATGGCAGCACTTTTCAAAGAGTCATGGTGATATTACTAACCATAACAGAAGAAATTCCTTGCCTTCTGGCAACTTACATTCCAGTGTCTGGGAGGCAGATAATAAACATAATAAACACAAAAATTGACAAGTGCTATTTAAAAAGTGGTAGTACATACGTTGGACTATGTTTTCCTTATATAATTGTTCTGTCTAGGGTATGAATAATGTATCTGGCTTTTACAAAGCGTTCATATGATCATGTAATTAGACTCATTTCTGAGGTCTTCCTATAGTTCATGCATCAAACGCAGGCCCTTCAGGCAGCTGTGCTCGGGTCTGCAGGCGTGGGATGTTAAAAAAATGAACGTAGTCAGGCTAACGCTGCCCTCACTCCCTCACACGTGTAAGACATTGTGATTGCCCGAGGCAGTCTAATTATGAAGCGTTTAGTGGTCAGGATCTAGCACACACCTGCCAGAAACTTGAGAGAAGAGATACTGCACCAGGACTTTTGCCCTGCATGGGCACTCAGCTGGATGCCAAGTTCTAAAGATGCTGGTGGTGGCATGAAAACCATGTGCCTTCAGAGTTCTGTTGGAAGTCCCAGGAGTTCTCCCCTTTGAAGGACAGGCACAGTCTCCTCGGTCACAGTCCCTCATTCCACAAGCATCATTTACTGGCCTTAAAGCTGAGAGTGGGTTTCTGCGACAACTTGGAATTAGAACTGTGATTTACACAGTCAGCTGACTGCATTTCTCACCTGGATATACGAGGATATCTGAAGGGTTTCCAGATGAAGCCTGTGGGCTGTTTTCAGAAAAGATGATATTTGATTGAGAGTTATACACCCCTCTCAAATATATTATTGCAAATATGTGATTTTGAAAATTAAATACCAAGTATATGTTTAAATGGCTCCTCGAATTTATAATGGAACACATTAAATCATTAGTATTAGAGGGAAAATGAAAATCTCATGACTTGGAGAAGTTTATCATTGAACAGAAAAATTAATAAATATTTTTCTAAGATGAAACATGTTTAAATCAACATGTCTGATGTTTTTGCTTTTTCTTGCAGATAAGTTCTTTTTTCACTAACACTTTAGATTTGTTGTATAATGCTGTTTTTTAAATACTGTATCATACAAAAATCCTAGAAAATAGAAAGAAATCCATAAAATGATCCTATTACCAGACTCAGAAACAAACTTAAGGGGAAAAAAGTAAAATCCATTTGCTGATTGCGTATACATGCTGTGTTAATCCGATAATAATAGGAGGTATAAATAATTAACTGCTCACATGCCACTTTGTAAGTGTAAATTAGGAATCTCATTTTTCCACGAAGCAGAATGCTGCAAAACCTGAAATTCATCTTGTTTCCCAGTGACTTAGGGAATGCAAATCCCCAATGGCTCCCGCAGAAAACTTACGTTAGTCATTGAATTTTTACTCATTTGTCTGTATAGACCTTGTTTACCATATTACCTGTAAAATATTACCCTTGAAGTATATCAAAGTAAAAAGTCAGGGACGAGAGAGGAATATCATCGAGCCTAGGCCCTGGCCTTGCAGCAAAATCCCTTCTCAAACACCCTGGACCAGTTTCTGTTATCCCATTTGAAAGGCATTCACTGAAAGAGATTCTAAACTTTGCCTTTTAGGAAATTCAATCTAGCATTTAACAATTTCATCATTTGGAAGATGTGCGTCATATTGAACTCAAATCCTCATTGCTATGGTTGTGATTCAGTTTCTTCTGTCTGTCCTTCCCACAGACAGGGAATGGCAGCTATGGTCTACCATTACTATCACAGCACAGCAAGGCCCTCTCTTCTCTTCCATTGCGTATGTTCCAGTCCTATTAATCTTGTAGCCCTATTTTTCTCATCCTAAAATTTGTACTTGCCATGAAACCACTCTAGATTCAGAGTACTAATGTCTCTACCCCCTCAAGCTTGTTTCACCCAGAGATCCTGCTTCTAATTTCTAGATATAAGGAACCAGAGTGTGTACAATTTAGCTCAGAAGCAGAAACCTCCCAATGGAAACAGGTCCACAGTTGTACAATAATTTCTGGAGTTTTCTGCATGTGGTCTATAGAAGCAATTCTGGTACCATAGACTTAATGAGCTTCTTAAAGAGAAGGCCAAATCCCACCTTTTAGCCAGAGAGTGTACTGGGTTTGAGATTTTAGCATAAGAATCACTAAGAAAGCTTATTAAGAGTACAGATTCACTTCACTGTGGTATCCCTTCCCCGCCACTCCCCCCTACAAATTCTGAAATGGGAGATCTGGGCCAGAACCCAGGATGCCCACTTTAACAAGCCCCTCTCCACAGCCCCCTCCCCACTGCCATGATTCTGAGGCACATCTTCTGGAAATTACACTTGAGAAGGGGTTTCCTCTGTCTGCCAGTAGCCTTTTCTTCTGAATTGATCAGAAGCAGGATTTGACTTGCACTCAGAAAGTACAGGCAAGGAACGCGCATCTCCATGGATTAAAAAGAGGAAGGGACAAGGATTAAATGGAGAAAGGGACAGATACAGTGGGAGCTTCTCAGCACAGCCTCCTCAATTTATTGTGTGGCAGTGCAAGGGAAAGGTGAGCTCTGGAGATAAAGATATGGTTTATACAAATAGTGTGTGAGGGATGAGCGCATTTAGGAAGGAACTGTAGAAGCACTTGCGGGCACTTTCAGGTTTACAGATTGGGAGCCCTGAGAGAACCAGCTGCAAAGGAGCCTGCTGTGATGACCCTAGAGCTTTCAAAATGTCTAGCATTCCCCCCCTTGTTCTCCTCCACTTCACTCTGCATTCTGCATTCTAACTGATCTTTTCTAAATCAAATTGAATTTCACACATCCCCACTCCCACCTGAAAACATCTCAAGAACTAGTGATCCTCGGATAGGACATTCTTAATCTGGTTTAAGACTCCTGCGTAGCCTGGCTGGCAGCTCCTCGCTGCAGGTTCACCTTGAACCTCTCACTCACCCAGACACACTGCTTTCTCTTCATCCCTTAATGGTGATTCCTCTTTCCTGCCACTGGGCCTTTGCACAGGATGTTCCATTTCCTGGTATAGTCTTTCCTTTCCTTTTTCCTTGTTTCCCCTTCCCTAATTTAGTCAAATTCTCTCTCATATTGTCTCTGCATTCCAAGCACATGATAACTTCCTGCCATAGAATGTATCCAGAGCTAATAGGACCTTCACCTGTGTGATCGTCTGACTTTTTCCTGCCTCCCCTACCAGACCGTAAGCACCATGAGAACAGATTTCTTTATCACTGTTTTACATGTCTCCAGCCTGAGCCTGGAGACATGCAGTGATGTGCAATATATCTTTAAAGGTAAAATTAATGAACTGAAATAATCTGCACTCTTATTTCTAAAGATGTGAGCCAATAACATATATACATTCCCCTGAGCTGCTCAAAGAAATTCACTCATATTGTCAGAAGTACCCTCACAATTGATATAGAAAACAATAGTCCACTTCTTTTCTGAAAGGCCCGTTCTAAATTTAATTTCTCTTATATTTTCCCCGTTTCAAGGAAACATCCCTTTTACAAGCAAGTCCAGAAACCATGGCTTCAGACACGGACAGTTTGTGTCTGATGAGCCTCAAGGCCAAGAGGGAGAGTGCTAGGAAGTGCTCGGAGGGCTTTGACCTTGCACAAAGGAAGGACTTGCAGTTCACTATGCTGCACCGATTATGGAATGTGGATACAGGATTTGCAATGAGAAAAAGGTCAGCCTGGGAGGAAGTCACAGAGCCCGCGGAGAAAAGGAGCCCACTCTGCTGGTGGCTAGAGCTGCTGCCTGGGGAACAGGGTTGATGCAAACAGGCGCTCAGCCAGGCCGCTTCTTTTCTGGTGTGCCCATCAGCTGGACGATGCCTCGACAGACTTTGGGCTAAAGCAATTTGCCTAGCCTGCCACACAGCTGTGGGTCTCACTGTTTCCCTGAATCCACATGATCTGTGTTAGACCTTGATTGAAGAGAAAAAGAGAGTGGTTGAAACTTTTTCCTTTTAGATTTTCAGGACCTTATCAGCCATAAGCTGAAGTCCAGTACTCTGTTTAAGTAAAGTACATGATATGAAAGACATATTCTTATTAAATGTTGAATTTTGGGAGAATGTGGCTTCCCAACAGGTAAAAATAATTTATAATTACATGACCTATTACAGTGTAATTTTGATTTTTAAAAAACTTAAATAATTTATAAAAATTACCTATTATTTATCTGTGCATCTTTGTGAATGAAATATGATTAACTCCATTTTAGGCTAAGAAAAAAAGAATATGTAAGATAAATAAAATAACTTGAAAACTAATCTGTGTGGTAGAGTAAATTCAAATACTACAAAATCTAGATGCATCTTTCTTTAATGGACAGTGTGCTTGATAAGTCAGGCAGCTGTCAAAGATGTATGATACAAGAATCATACCTATAATAAATTAAAAGGCTCTATAAAATGTAGTACAGAATTGCCTTCAATAATAATCTCTTCTTTATAAGATGACATGGAAGTTAGTGTCCTTTCAGAAATTCCAACTCCAACTGACTTTTAAAAGCTATAAACGTGTTATTCGTGTAACAGGAAGCCTTAGGTAGGGCAGCCTCAAGACATAGCACAGTTAGGGCTGCAGCTCCACCTTTTGGCATTTCTCTTGGCCCTACTCCCTCCATATATATTATATTCACTTTGTCCTCAGATTGGCTCCCCTCTTGGGTACAGGATGACAGCCAGCAACAGCTGGAATTGATACAAGCTTCCCTATGCCTATCCAGCTGAAAGAGAGAAAATGACTTCCTCCCAGTGCAGAATAAAGCACTTTTCTTTCATATGATTGGACCAAGTCGGTCACATGTCCACCACAGCCCACTGACAAGAGTCACCAGGTGAATGCCGAGTGTCCATTAACTTCTCAGGCTCCCTTCAAACATGGGTCCAGCTTCCCCTGAATCACATGGGTTGTGGGGAGGGTAGATGCCAGATCAGAAAGTCCTATTTGGAAGGAAGAAAAGAGGAGCAGCCTCGGGCTGGCAATCAACAGCATCCATCAGAGATGGCCAAAAGTAATCCAGCTTTCAGTCCTACAGCAAAAACTTGTCCAGAGTAGAATTTTTAATAACATCAGCTTTGTTGGGTTTTGAATACTCCCCAATGACCTAATTTGGAATATTTAATCACGAAAAATAATCCTTTATTATTTCTGTCAGCTGTATTATCATTTATTTCCATTTTCTATAGTCCTTTTTCCTCCTTGGGTTTTGAACCCCTTGTCTTCTGCTTCATCAGGGAGCCCCATGGCACTCAGTCCATTACTTTACATCCAGCAGGGAACAAATCATTTGCCTGGCTGCTCAGTTACAGCCAACTGGCTGACTTACTTCTTGGCCTTTTGGCTAAGAGCAAGCACAGCTTCAGTTTAGTCAGTATGGCATCTTCTATCCAGGGAGTCTTCCCTGCCCTGGCAGGAGAACAAGCCCTCCAGGCTAATTACTAAGCATGTGGCTTTTAATTAATAATGCCTATGATTAACGTGGAGCAATTTTTATCTAATACAGGTATTAGGTAGACCAAAAATATCATCTCAAAAAATATCCCAAGACATACTTGTGTTTACAGTATACAAGAAGTAAGCATGTCTTCCATAGTTAACACACGCATCCACACACGGTAACAAAATTAAGGTTTCCTCGGTTGTAGTGGGTAAAATTTAAAAGATTCCAGCATGATCTAAGACAGTTTTGTTCTGAAATATTTCAAAAGATAATGAACCCTATTGGCATATAAGATCAACAAGTAGATAACCCTGCCAGCTCTAAAGTGCCCTTTATAATAACTGCAGTTTTAGAACACTAAGGAAGTGCAATGGAAGTTAGTAATTATGCCTTTTTTTCTGATAGATACAGTAACAGAAGAGTGACAGTTGCTCAATTGTCTGCTATTGACCTAATGTGTTAAATTGGTTCAGAGAACAAAGCCCCATGTATGCTTTTGCTGACTAAAATGAAATTTCCATTAATTACGAATTTGTATATGTTCCAGCAAAAAGTAGCTTATATTCTCCACCTGGTTTCTTTATTTTGTTATTAATCTTTAAGAAGTTGATTAAGTCATCTGGTTCAACCTTGCAGTTCAATTCTTAAAAAATACAAATGAATAAGGTAGAAATTGTAATGCCATCTGCATTATCTCATACCCTTTGCCACATACTAATGCGAAGAATATTTTTGTAAAAGACTAATAGCACTAACAGTAGTTCTAATAGCACTTAGTTGCTCTACATGAATTATTTTAGTTATTTTCTCATATCAGCTCTATGAGTAAGTATTATTGTTATCTTCTCTTTATAGATTAGCCAACAGGCTCAGAGAAGCTATGCTGCTCACTCATAATCCCCTTCGTCTTTGTGTCAAACATGATCCAGTACTTTTAACTAATGCATGGCCCAATCAAAGAACAGTCACAAGATGGGCAAGAACTTCTGAATTATTAGAGGCAAGTGTAACACCCCACAGTTCAATAATGGAAAAACTGAGACAGGGATGAGTCAGGCAACTTGACAGCATATGGGTTTTAGCTCACATTACTTAACATGGGCTAAAGAACCTGAGATTCAGTGAGACTCTGGAGCAAGTCCCTTGGCAAGGAGCGTATTTCTTTAGTCTGACATATCATAGTCGCTACTTTACTTAAGGAGAACAGTATTTCTTCCTGATATTCAATGAGAATGGAGACTAGAAATTGGGCCAAAATCATCACATAGGTTAAAGGTGAAAATATAAAATAATAATTTTAAGGATGAAGATGAGGATAAAAATCATAAAAATACTACGAGAATACTTAGATAATCTTGAGGTATGGAATGACTTTTTAAATATGGCCTTAAAGAGAGAACGAAAAAGAAACAAAGCAATAAATTTGATTACATAAGAATTAAAAGGGGGAGAGGGAGTTAAAAGTAAAACACTATAAACAAAGTTAAAAAGAAATAGGTAAGCAGTGAAAAATATTAGGCAACAGGTATGACAGACAAATGGTTACTACCCTTAATATAGAAAAAGTTCTTGCAAACCATTAGCAGAAAAAAATATCCACTCCCCACACACATATCACACAAGGAATTAAAAACATAAACAGGCAAAAAATAATTGTAAATTGCCAAGCAGTATAATTTTTAAGTGCTCACCTTTACTGATAACCAAACAAATGCAAAGTCTAATTAGGATTATATTTTATTATCTCTATCAATTTTGCAATAAAGAAATAACAAAATAATTTCTAAAACTCATTCTTCCCTTTTCTTAAGCTTTTTATAAGACACTTTAAACTTTTGCAAGCATTGAATTTGAAATTTTACACTAAAGCAATTTGAAAATAAAATACATATATTAATATAAACAGAATAGTCACATCCAAAATCATCCCCATAAAACCTCTCCAAAATAATATCTGTTCAGCTATTTCAACCTCTTAAAAATTTCATTGGTATGTTTTATAAATTTTAACAGCTATCTCTCCTATAATATGTGGAATCTTTGGAACAACAAAAGTGGACATCAGATAGAACATTTATGTTTCATGTAACACATGGTAATGTCCATTGTCTTTCAGAGTACCCCAAATTTGGAGTCAGGGGTGTGGTGTTCATTTGTTATTTTAACTAAATCTTGGTTTTTTTCTCTTAAATCTGAATATATATATATATATATATATATATATATATATATATATATCTCACATCTTTATGTAAAAACTGAATCCACTACCAAGCCAAGTATAAGCACTTTGTGTTCTCTTTAACTCATGAAGAATGCATGAGGAAAAGAGTATGGGCTTTTGCATAGGAAAGACTGATTTAAATACTGCCTCCGCCACTTACAAGCTTTGTGATCTTGGGTAAGTTATCTAAGACTCAGTGTCTTCATGCACAAGTTGGAATTATTGTACCTTCTAGCAAAACTTTTTAAAAGCTTACAAAGTACCTGACACATGCTAGACATTCATTAAACAGTAGCTATTATTAATGAAACAGGTGGAAGATGAGAATTATTATTTACGTAACTATAATAGACTGAATTGTGTCCTCAAAAAGAATGATCAAAGTCTAATTCCCAACACCTGTGAATATTGACTTATTTGGAAATAGGACCTTTGTAGGTACAGTCAAGTTAAGATGAGGTTGTGCTGAAATGGAATGGGCCCTAAATCCAGTGGTTGGTGTCCTCTTAAGGGGAAAAATAATGATACAGAAAAAGACACAGAGACACATAGAAGACCATGAGAAGGCCAAGACAGAGATTAGAATGATGCAGCTAGGAGCTAACGAAGGCCAAGGATTTCCAGAAGCTATGGAGAGGCAAAGAAAACTTCTTTTCTAGAGCCTTCAGAAGGAACATGGCCCTGCTGACATCTCCATTTCAGACTTCAGGTCTCCAGAGCTGTAAGAGAATAAATTTCTGTTGTTTTAAACCACTTTGTTATAGCAGCACCAAGACACTAACACAGTAATGTAGCTCAAATTCTCCCTTGGGTGTTTGTAGTTATTTTAAGACTGCATAATAGTGATATCAGTTAACAGATTGGGTGCCATTAGAAATTCCTTTTGAAGAGAATCCAGCACAGCACAGTGGGCTGAAGCTAATGGCAATGATATATGTTAAAAAACAAACAAGCAAACAAAAACCAGAAAACCTGTGCCCATGGCATCAAAATAACTCAAACGAATTTCAAAGACTGGGTGTTGAATTATGTATCTAATTAACTCTACACCTTTGTGTATATAACTGTACACACCATTATCACATTATGGAAGTCACAGAAATAATAATCAGTGCTAAAAAGACCATATTCTAAGAAGTGATTCTATCATTAAAATAAAATTTAATGAAAGAAAGAATCACAACTAAAAAGTTGACCCCATAAATGATGAATGATGCTAACTGACAGGTGTTGGCAAAATGGAAGGAAATAGGAAATCCACAATACACTTTCATTGACCTCAGAGGTTTGTTAGTTTATTAGTAGAGCAAAATGGAATATCCCACTCCTTTACTTATGCAATTAAGTTTATGCAACTCTCTCTTATTCTGACAAGTGTTTCCCTCCTACTAAAAGCCAAAATGGAAGAACTTCAAATATTTTAGAATGAATTTTGACAGCTGGTTTCTTATTTTTAAACAATCCTTTAAAGATAAATCTCCTCAAAGAAAATAACTGGTCTGCTGAGTTTAAGCAGCAACAGTTTTGGACTTTAGGAAAATGTTAATACCAGCACTAAAATTTATTCTGTTAATTGCTCTAATAATCAATAAGTAATTTTCATTCTAAACTAGGTTCTTTATGTGACTTAAATAAACCAACTGAAGATCATTTACATCTCAATAACAATTCCTAATAATGTCACATCATTAAATTCCACCCTGGTTCTCAATAATGTTGGTTAGTCACCAATAAAGGGACTTATTACCTGGGTCAGGTCCTCAGGGCCATAGAGAGAACCAATGGGTGAAGGCGTTTCTTGTTAAACCATGATTCTGCGTGAGCCTGTCTTCTCCTGGGACTTTGCCACAATTTACTTGCAGCGTTACAGACCGCCCGTTTGCTTCTCTCTGTCTCTGTCTCTGTCTCCTTCCCTTCTCTCTTCCTTCCTTCCGTATTTTCTTTTAAATAGACCAATTTTAATCCTAGTAGTGGCAAAAAAATTATCAAGAGTCTTCTGCATCTTATTTCTCATTGAATATGATTAACAGAAGGAAAATAACTTAAGGAAAATACAAAAGTACACCACATTTAAGTTTCTTTACACTGCAAAAAAATGAACAGAAGAAGTAGATATTTGGGAATTATCTACGCATGTAGACAAATACAGAGTTTCTATTTGGACATTATTTCTAAGAGAAATGTCTTGGGCCTGTGTTTCTACTTTATTTATATTGGCAGAATTAAATATGTTGTGCCGTATAGTTGTAATAATGTAGAATCCACTGTGTATCAGTAAAAAAGTATTTTAAAGCTTAAGTGTATATAACTAAAATAATGAAAATCATTACTATTTTAAAAAAACATTTTTAACAATACTTTTGTGATACCAACACACTTGCTGATAATATTGAAATTTTTATGTTAATTAAACAACCCCTAACCACTGAGTACATTTCAGATACGTAAACTTTGTAATTACCTCCATTATTGAAATAGCTGGCTTGATTTATTCTTGCCACAGTAACATTGTAGCTTCTGTTAGTTTGTCTTTAGAAAAACGTAAGTCCCAGCAAGGGAATATAAAAACTATTACTGTAAATTAAATATTAAAGCTAACTTATTTTTGCATAAGAATGCTGTCAAATAATGATGGTGATAGTTGCTAAGATAGAAACTATTTCTGGCTTTTTTTTAGAAGCACGAATTAAAATCTAATTTTCAGTTTTGTTTTGTTTTGTTCTTTTGGTAAATTGCATGTAGTTAGTGTGTATAGTTTTACTGATGGTAGTAGCTTAAGGGGGAGCTATTATAGTCTTAGTTTAGCGATTAGGAAATACAACATTTGTTGAAGGGCTAGGCCTTTTAGTCTAGAATGGATTAACACTTGATCCTTCCTTAAGCATTTTTATACAGGAGTGCATTATCCTTGGAGCCACCCTGGGCTCCATGCCTCATTAGCTTGGGTGTTAGATAAATCAAAGGCAGCCTCGGAGACAAAGATAAGCAAACTGCAGGCCAGCAAGATGATGATGTATGGATCCAGGAGGCTAATAGGAAAGTATTGACAGGAAAATGGTGTGCTTATCCTGCAATCACTGCATATTGCAATGAGAGCTCCCAAAAGCAGATGGGATACACTTCAGGGAACGCACGGCTACAAGACTGTTAGGCAGAAATGGATCCTTATGTTTTAAATTTGAACAAGAACTTAGTTTCTTTTTAGCAGCTATTCAAATGCATTAGGCCATGTAACACAAGCCACAGCAAACTCTGAAAAGGGAATCCCATTTTAGGAGAGCGAACATTGGAGTTGTTTTCATTCCAGAACATGTTTTTCTCACCAATATAATCTTGATTTAGCAAGGAATAAACACTTGCATATGATTTCCATGATCAGTCTGCCTTATCAGTCATTCATACATTAGGAGTTTGCTTATTGATATGCCCATAGGATTCTGAAGGAACACTGCCTGTGAATTTTAACATGAAGGAAAATTACGTGTGTGTGTGTGTGTGTGTGTGTGTGTATGATGTGCCTGTAACTAAATAACATTTTCAGATTCTCATCTACAATTACGGTCTTAAACTGAATTAGACTTCTAAGATGATGTACAGAGTCATGTTCAGGATCTTATACTTTATGAGAGTTTTTGTCCTCCTCTCTCTTTTAGAAATCATGTGTTTTGTATATTTTTAAGCTAATTCACCCATTTGTAAAATTTAAGAATTTAGTGTAAAAAAATAATAATAATATGATAACCGTATCTATTAGAATCACAAATTTGAAAAACATTCATTAATACTCATTTGACCTGAGCCTACTGGGGTATTGCTTTGGGTTGAAGGTTAACTAACAGAATTGATTTTCCAAATCATGATGTACTCATTCAATCTCCTTTCCTGGCTCAAAAATAGGACTCTGATTTACTCTAAATGATGGAACAGACAACAGTTTCTCTGAAATAAGAGCCACTATGGGTTCAACTCTTTTATTTCCAGAACCGTGGATACCAAATCTATTTACCCAGATGATGACCCAGCAGCTTCTCCTAAGCCCATAAAAACTATGGTAGTTATTTGCACAAATACACATTAACTCATCCACCAGAGTTCTTATGAAAGTGGGTCTGCTTTGTGCTCAGATCACTATACTATAATGATAGGTGAGGACTGGACTTGTTCACAGGGAGTGAGCCAGAACCATCCATCAGATAGGCTAAGAGAAGAAATCACAGGATAGCCCTGAAAATCAGGAACCAAAACTTATGAAAAGTGATTTGTTAATTTTGCAGTTACTGGAATATTCAACATCATTATCTAAAATCCTCAGATTTTCCCATATTTAAGGCATTAAGAAACTTTATCTGATATACTACATGTATGAGTTTAGCAAAACTGTTACAATTGAAATAGGTGGCATACCTTAAGTCATGATTGATCTTTCATCTCCATTTCTAAATCCTGTGTTCAAAGGCAAGTAGAGAGACTCGAAAATTTTGTAGTTTAATTGCATTTAAGGGCAATGAGCAAAGAATCAACGAAGCTCCATTGCCAAGTCCAAATTTTACAGATGAGAAAGAGGTACTACGTCTCCCCAAAATAAAACCATTTGCCAAAAGCCAAACGATTAATAATTGGCAACACAGAACTAGGTTCTAGGTTACCTAACAACCAGCTCCATGCCTCTAACATGCTGCTTCACCAATCAGCACAGAATTTGAAGGTGCAGAGGTGGGAGATTACTACACCCCAGCTATTAAACATGAAAACAGGAAGTGGCTTAATTGAAAATGGGAACTGAATCACAAAATGGAAATATATAGTTTTCCCGGGTCACTAGGTACCTCTAACACAGTTTTATCATTGCAAAGAAAAAGGAGTGCAGTGGACTGTCCCTACTCTAGCCCACGTGATTGACATGGCAGAAAGTTCACTGTACTGGGTCGCCCAGGTCAGACACCATAGGCACTCTTGGTTTGAAGGAGAGAAACTTTGTCTCTCTTGTTTTTCCCAGCCTCGATGAGTGCTTTACTTACTGTACTTACTACTTAAGTCTAACCTTCTGCCTCCTTTTCTCCAAGAATTTCTGCCTTCACAGTCAAAGATAAAGCTTTAGAATCATTATTTTGCCAAATGTGAAATGGTTTACCTTCATCTAAAAACTATGTATTTATCTTAAGCTCATAGAAATAGGTCACATATTTTCAATTTCTGACCTTAAAGTGTTGCTGTCCTTGCCTAGAAACATATTGCTTTCTCTCTCTCTCTCTCTCTCTCTCTCTCTCTCTCTCTCTCTCTCTCTCGTCATCAAGAGGGGAAATGGTCAGGTGGAACATCAAAATCCACTGCAGCTAACTGGTCAAGTTGGGATTTTTTGTTTGTTTTTAAATGCAAATCTATTTGGTAAATCAATTTAATGCTAATTGTAAGAATAATCTATAAATGCACTACACACAGGGATTTTAAAATCATACATAATGATGTCATCTGTCATACCTCTGAAGTTACCCAAACATTTATCTTCAAAATTATGAGCAGAAGCTAACCCAGAATTCACATCAAACCTGCAATGTTGGCCTTCACCTCTGCGTAGCTCCTTAGGAAGCTGTAAGGAAATCAGACATCCAAATAAACAGAGTCGGTTCACAAAGGAACACTGGAAGGCAAGAAAAGAAAACTACCCTAAACGTGCTACCTATGCATGCCTTGCTGGTGTAGGAAACAGTCATATTTTTCACCTAAAAGCCAACCCTGCAAACTCCCAGCTGGCAGAGGTGCCCTGCCTTTGTTCTGCGCTCCCGGCTGCCTTCTCCGCGCGCCGCCCCCGTAGCTTGGGGAACGCTGTGATTAATGCACACCTCCCTGCCCCACCCGCAGGCCCGGCCCCTGGCTGCTCCCCCAGCACGGCCCGCGCAGTCACGGCACCGCGGTCCCTGCGCCTTTAACTGCCTGCCTTCCCTTCGGCCATCCGCAGCTGGGCCTCCCTCCCGGTGGCCTGACCGGCTGCCTCCTGCACCTTGGGACTCGGGCAGGGTGCGTTCATTACTCATCTGTGACAATAACCCATCGAGTAAGATGTAGAACTCAATTCCAGCAGAAAGACCTATAATGTCGGAGTCAGGAGGTTATCGCTGGGGGACCTGCACCTTGCTCCTCACCTCCCTTATCGAGAGCTTTACAGCCTCTGCCGGGGCCAGCATCTTGTAAAGCTGAGGGCGGCAGATTTGGCCTCAGATTAGCATACATCTTCCTAAGTGGTACTACATTTAATTAAAAAAGTAAACCTTAGTTAATTCTTGTTTTCGTTATTGTAGTATAGGAAAGGAGATGTACATTGTAAAATCGGAGTTGACCAATAAGAGGAAAAGAAAACAGACCTTCTGAACTCTTGTGCTTCTCTTGTTCTAGCCTCCTCCCCCTCTGGAGAGGCGAATGAGTCATTAGGGCCTCGGAATCCTCTCCCTGTGTCCCAGGTGCTTGTCCCAAACAAACAATCAACATCAGACAGCCCCCGGTGCTTCACCTTACAATACGGTTTTTGCAGCTGTGCGGTGGTCATACCCCTGTCGCACTATCTGGCCTTCCATATTTTCCTAAGAGGGTCAGAGTATTTGAACTAATGACTAAAGTTTTGATGTGTGAATCAAAACTAAATGGAGCTTTTGCTGCCTCTGAGAAATTCTGATTTGATGACAATTAGAAAACTTCAAAAGCCCAAGGGCAAAAGAGATGGATCAGGATAGAAAGGGACAACTCTAGAATATGCCTTTGCGTTATTTACTTATCTTCTAGAACCACGTACATCAAAACATTAAAGTGAAACACAAGTGTTAGACTCACTTCAATTTCATTACATTAAACAGATATTCATCAAACTGTAATAATTAACCAGATGTAAGAAAAGACTTATTACATTTGAGAAGGAATTTCAGGTCATGACTACGGTATCAATGAAAGCCAATTGTACAATTAAATACCATAAACTGCTTAAACTATTTCTTACTGATTTCAGTAGGATTATTTCTTGACAGGTAATATTATAAAACCAAATTCTATAATATTGAGAAACTTTAAAAATATGTGAAATTTTAATTGGCAATGGTTTAAGATAGAGTAAACCAAGCAAAATAATATAACCTCAGTGTATAGTTTCACATTTGATAATTATCATTTCTTTTCTAAACTCTTTGTCATAACATCCCCTTCCTAAAATTTTTCAAAGTCTTAATCTAAATTTTTAGGAAGTTACCCTCTTCTAAACAACACAGTCTTCAAAACAAAACAGCTTTGCCATTTTCTAGTTCTGTCTTTTATGCCACTTCCCAACTTCCCAACTTCTACTACTATTCCCACTTACAACATACCTGTGCCATTTTCATTAGAAATATCTTAAAATATGTAACAGAAGTCCCCATCCCTCCAATGCCTCTCTCTGTTAATAAAAATTTAAAAAAGGAGTACTCCAGAAAGCATGCAGACATTTGCTTAGAGGGAAGATAGCCTAAATCAGCATTTCCACAGAATTCCACAAAACCCAGTTCTTTAATGTGTTCACAGTTGCTACTTTTTACGTAAATTATGCTTGTATTTTGTATTTGAGGAAGTCCAAGTTTAAAAATCTCAACATCTTCTCAGGACCTGTAAAATCACTGTACATTGTAAACCCCAAGACACAATTCACTACTTATTTCTCAGTTATTTGACTGTGGAATCCTTTTATGATAACATTTGTGAAGAGTAGCTTCCTGTAGAAACTACTTGGAAAACCCTATACCTTCACTTTTCCTGGGTGGTATACTAGGGAATTTGCTAATATTGCAATTTTTCTTGGGGTTATGAGGTAGGAGGCAGGATAACATAAAGAAGAGCAAATGCAATAAAATATGCAAAACTCTTAGAACAGTTCTTGGACCCAAAAAGATGGTATTAATTATTTTCACTACAAAAAGTCACCTCTCTGATGCCTTTTGCAACTGTTCCAGGCAGAGTGCTACCTCCCCCAAGCTTCCCTAGCACTCAGCTTATGTCTCTATCAGAGCGGTTATTAATTGAGTTATAATAACCACTTTATGTAAGTGTCTTTTCACTTGCTTCTTAGTTGAGAGCCAATGTCTAACTCATTCTTCCACCTTTACTTCTTAGTATTGTGCTGAGCACATGGTTGGCAGTAATAGAAGTTTGTTAAGGGAATGAATCAGTCAATAACTAAAATTTTATTCACCATTCACATTAAAATATAGACTATTTCTAAATATATAACAGGATCAAGATCTACCCTCTACCACCTCGAAGAAATAAAAGATACTTCATTTTATTACAAAAATAATATTAACAACCAAATCAACCATGGAAGAAGACGATTTTGTGCTGGGCATCGTGCTAGGTACTCTTACATATATTATGCTCCTAATCTTCATAATGACTCTCTGAGATTGATGTTATCATCTCCACTAGATAAATAAAAACACTGAGGCTGGAAGGGCTAAGTGCTGTGCCCAGAGCCATGCAGAGAGAAATAGGTGAAGCAGAGATTTGAATCCAGACACTCCTGAGTCCATACTCCTACGTTAGCTACCATTCCACTGTCAAGGAAACTAAATACAAAGGAGAGCACAGTACTCTGTGATTCTTGCCTTCTTACTCAGATGGGTCTTCACTGAGACTAAAATAAAATAAAATATAAAAATAAATAAAATACACCACTCCCCTGTCCTTCCTTACCATTCAATAGGAGAGAGTGTTGCATGGTGGAAAATCAACAGATTTTAGTATCATTGCTTTGTTTTTGTAAGCCAAGTTAGCTTCTCTAAGTCTCAGTTTTCTTATTATAATGGGACACGATGTTTGTTTGTTTGTTTCAGTGAAATGTAAAAATCAAGCACAACACTTATCAGACACTCAAAAAAATGACATCATTATGACATATTTTCCTCCTTTATTTCAGAGCCATACTTTCTAAAGGGGAGGCAGAAGCTGATGCCTTTGGATTTCTACTCCCCTCTCACTCTGATCCCCTTTGACCTCTTCTGACACCATCTACCTTCATCTGCTCTTTGAAATTCCATCGCTGACCTTCTAGTTGTTAAATCCAGAGTTCTTTCCTTAATTATTATTTTCCATGACTTCTATAACATTTACAAACATTTTAAAATGTTTTCTTAAGATTTTCTTATATAAGGAGTAATCTATTAATTGCATAAAATTTTTAAATCACAGGTAAAATATAAAGAGAAAACTAAAATCACATATACTCATTATTCAAAATTAAAGTCATTAATATTTTAGTTTATTTCCTTCAATTATATAAATCAGGTATATTATGTAGATATATTTAAATTTGGAATAACATTATATAGAAAGTTTAAATCCATGTATATTTATTTAATACCATAATATAATCATAAATCCATGTATTTAAATTTTCTTTTAAATCAACGTATTAATAGCCAAGGCATGCACCATAATTTACTTGACTCTTCCCAATTTATTTTGAATGTAAGCATTATGATAAACATCCTTACCTATGAACTATTTTATTTTGGAATATAGTACTTAAAATAAAAATATATTAAATGGGGGCAGGCAGTATATGGGAAACCTCTGCACCTTCTTCTCAACTTTACTGTGAACTTTAAAACTGTTCTAAAAATTAAATAAAGTCCATAAAATATATGTATTAACATTTTTGAATTCTTGATATGTGTTAAGTTGCTTCCCCGAAAACCTAAACCTTTCTTGTCCAATATGAGGGCCGCTAGTTGCGTGTTGCTATTTAAGTTTATATTTATTAGACTTTTTAAAATTACAAATTCAGCTTCTCAGTAAACACGAGCTACATTTCCAGTGTCTGAAACAGATATGGAACATCTCCATCATTGCAAAGAATTCTATGAGACAGTGATGAGACAAGAATGACTTATCCAGAAGGAAGATACAATCACGGCACCATTTGCCTTTCTCCTTGATCCTGAGAAAGAGAGCAGATAAGGAACTGGTAAAATTGTCAAGCTACACAGATTAACTATGTGGCAGAAAAGAAATGAAATATGAAAAGTTCAACTCATATGTTTAATACAAAAATTCAACTGGTTTTACTCTTACTGACTTTGAAACCATTTGACTTATGATGAGAGTACTCCCACTGTAGAAAGAAAACCACTCTTCTAAGAATACTTACGTTGGTAAAGTCTTTTTTATTCTCAAAGAGTCTTACTTGGAACTCTGAATTAGTGGCCACCAAGCCCCACTGTGGAAGAAGAGGAATATTACAGACTTTTGTGTGAGACAAACCAGAGGAGTGATTTGAGACTCAGGAGAGGTTGGGAGAAGGGAGGAAGGGCCAAGCAAGAAGGTGCTCTCTAGCTTTGAAGTTGGGAGTGCCTAAGTAAGGTCCCATCTCAGAGCAAGTTCTCCGAGTGACTATGTCTCAGGAAAGTACCAGGAAGTAGACCAGGAAAGGGACCACTGTACAAAGTGCTGTTCCAGTGTAAAAGTGCTCTATGGGACCAGAGGCCAAGTCCAGTTGTAGGACTGTAACACTTGGACAGTCCTACAAGTCCAAGTGTTACATACTTGTAGGAGAAAACTTGCAAAGGCCAGCTGCATTGCCGGATCCCACCAGCTGGTCGTCCATATGAATGAGAAAATTATTATGGAGTGGGAGAGGACCATGAACCTAGTTATGCCTTGAATCTTTGCACAATCATTTATGTTACCTTGCCTTTGAGGACACTTCTCTGCTTTTTCCTGAAACATTCATAAACCCTAGGGAAGGCCTAGGACACCTGGATGACCAGGGGAGGGCTAAGCTCCCATGCGTAGTTTTGGAGACTAGATAGGGCACCCTATAGCTTCAAAGAGTCATAGTATCCTATTACACGGAAAACTGGTCATGCAGTTGGGAACAGTGCTGAAGGCCAGGGCTGTGAGGAAGGGAACTCCTCTGAGCATATTGTCAGTCAGCTCTTGTTGAGTCTTTACCCACCCCAGTGACTTAACTCATTTCTAGTTTCACCATTTCAGCACTTTGGTGAGAGGTTTTCATTCCTCTCCCACCTGAGTCAGAATCAAAATATGAACAATAACACCTGGGGACAGCGTATTGAGGAAGCTAAGTCAGGATGGGCACCTCTATATAAATTTGGTAGTTTAATTCTATAGAAATGAGTTAGTGTGAGGTGTGAGCAATGTTATTAAGATATTTACCCTCTTAGCTAAGAGTAAACATCAGAAAGAGGCAAAAAAATTCTAAAAGTGTCTGTAACTTACGGTACCATTGAGGCCATCCTGAAGGCTTGCAAATTCAGTATGTCTGAGAAAAATCATAAGCTCTGATAAAAAAATTTATAAAAGCATTGCTTTATTAATAGAAACAGAATAAGCTGTCCCATTGGATTGTTAAGCTGCTGGGGTGTAACTACTAGATAGAGACCATTTGGCCCATCCCATGAATAAAGTGTATCTGCAAGTTGTAGAAAAAGAACCACCTAAAAATAGGACTTGAGTTCCTGGATCCAAATGTGTTTGAAGTTAAGAGGCACTCCCAGATTTCCCCGTTAGGAGAGTTAATAAATACCCTTTGGAGGTTTAAATCATTCAATTAAATTAAATTGGGTTAAATTGATAATAAAATGTAAAGATTACTACAAAGGGATATAAATAAAATTATTTTCTTTCTATATTGAGTCTAAAGTGTCCACAAGATTCAAAGAGGTGATAAAGAGAACTGATTTAGAGAGAGTTGAAGGTATTTGCTTGTCTTTAATTGGAAGTCAGTGTAGTACAGTAGATGGGAGGAAGTTCTTAATTTTTATTATCCTGGTTTAAGTATTGGTTGTACCAACTCTGAGTTGGGTGACCTCATGCACATTATGCAATGGCTCTGTGTCTCAGGTACCTCATGTATAAGATAGGAAAAATATTAGTGCCTGCCTCATACGGTGGTTGTAATAATTTAATAAATCAATGCTTGTAACACATTACCACCTGCCACACTGTAGTATTCTATTAATCTTACTTACCATTATTATTAAGCTTTAACAGGGTAGAGTACAACCAGACTGTGAGGTTTTTGTTCTGAGTGTGGGCATTTCTGTGGAGTGGTAATGATTATACCAAGCTCTTAATCATATAACTATTAACCGAAATGCTGGGTAGACCATGGATATAAACAAAAACTAAATCATGAACATAAAAGTAAGTTACTTGTTTAAGTTATGTTTGATATTCATGATGCTTTGGTATGTCATTTGCAAATGTAGTAATGTATATATCCCTCAAGACAAGTCAAATATAAATATAATAATTTAGGTACTAATCATGTCCTATCAAGCACTCATTATTCTTCTTAATAGAGATACACCTTTAAACTCACCAGGTCTCTTATCTTTTTCACTGTATAAATAATTTTTCAAAATACCAACTAATAAGTGAAATTATCATTCACTCCAATCCTCTAATCTTTATGATACTGAGTTTAAAACTGTAATTTTGTGTTTGCACAGTTTTTTCTCAGCCAAATTTACTTAAGGTTTTGATGAGTATGAAAGAAAATTTGTATCAGAACCATGACCTTAAACTTGGCAAATTGCTTCCATAAAATTTGTTGACTGTATCTAAAATAAAAGGAAGCTCTTGCTCTAAGTAATGTTGAGGGGGAAATTCTCTGCTAAGTAAGATTTTGAGAACAAGTTATTTTCATCTAATTCAACTTGGATAACTTATGAATTGTGAAATGAAAATAATTCTATCAATAGCTATTGATCATTTGTGTTCTATTTGGATGCTATATTAGGCAGAATTGATATAGAAAACTGTTTGACAAAAACATTATAAGAAATGAAAGCTATAGACCAATACTGTCCTAAATATATACACAAAAACCCTCAAGAAAATATTAGCAAATCAAATCCAACAATGTATGAAAAGTTATAGACCATAATTTGTTGGAATTTATTCAAGCCATGCAAGTCTGGTTCAACATTCAAAAATAATTAATGTAATTCATCATAACAGCTAAAGAAGAAAAATCATACCATAATATCAATGGGTGCATAAAAAGCACTTGACAAAACTCAAAACCCATTCATGATTAAGAAAATATCTCAATAAGCTATAAGGGGAAACTTCCTCAACGTGACAAAAAATATTTTTTTAAATCCCAAAACTATACTTAATGGTGTGAACCTAGGCGCTTTCTTGCTAAGATCGGGAATAAGCAAGGATGCCTCCTCTCACCGCTGCTTTTAAACATCATACCAGAAGTGTTAGTAAATGCTATTAGTAAAATAATTTTTTTCCTTGGAAAGATAATAAAAGGTATACATATTGGTAAGGAAGAAATAAAATTGTCTTAGTTCACAGATGACATGATAAGCTATGAAGAAAATCCTAAAGAATTAAAAACAACTCCTGAAACTAATAAACGATTAGAGCCAGGTTTCAAAGACACAAGGCCAGTATACAAATTAAATCACTTTTTAAATATACCAGCAGTGAACAATTGAATTTTGGGATTAAAAACACAAAATCTGGGCGCCACAGCCAGAGTCGTCGTGCAGTCTGTGCAGCAGCCCAGCCTCATCCCACGCCGTCAAGGCGGGAGGGGTCCCCGGATCGGGAGGGTGGATGGTGAGGCGGAGGCCCCTGGGCCCTCAGTGAAGCTGGCCAGCATCTTCTGGTCCGTCCGGCTCCGCGGGCCACTCAGGGCCAGAGCCAGGGGAAGGCAGAGCAGAAGGGACCGCAGCCACGTGGCGCCACCAGGAGTCCGCCGGCCGTGAGCCCTTCACATTGCACCAAACAAATTAATTACTTGAGTATAAATCTAACAAAATTTGTATAAGATATATATGAGGAAAACTACAAATTTCTAATGAACAAAATTAAATATCTAAATGGATGGAAAGATATTCTATGTTCCTAGATAGGAAGACTCAATATTGTTAAGATGTCAGTTCTTCCCAACTTGAAACATAGATTAAATGTAGTCAAAATCAAAATCTCAGAAAAGTACTTTGTGGATATCCACAGATTGATTCTAAAGTTTATGCAGAGAGGCAAAAAACCCAGCGAGCTAGCACAATATTGAAGAAGAACGAAGTCAGAGAACTGACACTGCCCTACTTCAAGTTTACCAAAAAGCTATAGTAATCAAGAAAGTGTGGTATTGGTGAAAGAAAAAAAAAACAAAAAAACAAACAGTGGAACAGAATAGAGAGAGCCCAGACATAGATTCACACAAAAATAATCAACTGATTGTTGACAAAGAAGCAAAGGCAAACCAATGGAGAAAGGATGGTATTTTTAACAAGTGGTGCTGGAATAACTGGACACTCACATAAACAAAAACAGAATGTAGACACCCGTCTGACATCCTCACAAATATTAACTCAAAATGGGTCATGAACCTGAATGCAAAATATAAAATGATAAAACTCCTAGAAAACAGCGTAGGAGAAAACCTAGTTGATTCTTGGTTTAGTAATGAGAGAGTTCTTAAAATTAAAAACTACTCTGCTAAAGCTTTTAAAAGAATGAAAAAAAGCCACAGACTGGGAAATCATACTTGCAAAAATTATATATCTGATAAAAGACATATCCAAAATGCACAAAGAATTCTTAAGAAGGAAACAACCCAATTCAAAGAGGGGTAAATGTCTGAAGAAACACCTCACGAAAGAGTATAAGCAGATAACAAATAGCATATAAAAAGGAGCTCAACATCATGGTGTCATTATGGAAATCGCAAATGTATTTGAAAAAATAAAAATAAATAAAGCAATGAGATATAGTTAACTACACATCTGTTAGAATGACTAAAATCCAAAACACTGGCAATACCAAATGCTATAGATGATGTGGAACACAAGGAATCCTTATTCATTTTTGAATGGTACACACTTTGAAAGACAGTTGGGCAATTTTCTACAAAACTAAACATATGCTTACCATATGATCCAGCAGTTGAACTCCTAGGCATTTACCCAAGTGAGATGAAAACTTATGTCCACACAAAATCTGCACAAGAATGTTTATAACAGCTCTATTTAAAATTGCAAAAAATTGGAAGCAATCCACATATTCTTCAACAGGTGAATGGATAAACAAATTGTGGTACAGCTATACAATAGAACGTTATTCTGCAAAATAGAGAAATGAACTATCAACAAAAAAAAGATAAGATACTTAAATGTGTATTGTAAAGTGAAAGAAGTCAACCTAAAAAAAGGCTACATACTACATGATTTCCACTATATGACAATCTAGTAAAGGCAAAACTGTAGAGATAATAAAAAAATCTGTGGTTACCAGGACATGCGGGAGGTGGTAGGGCATGAGGGGGAAGCATGGGTGGAGCACAGTGGACTTTTAAGGCAGAGAAATTATTCTGTTTGATACTGTCATGATGGATACCTAATATTATGCATTGACAAACCCCATATAACTGTACATCAAAAAGAGTGAACCCTAATGTAAACTATGAAATGTTTACATTATAGAATATAGCAATACTGACTCATCAATTATAACAAATGTACCATACCAGTGCAAGATATTGGTGATACAGGAAACTGGGGAAGAGGGGAAGGAATAGGGAGTATGTAACAACTCTGTACTTTTTGCTCAATTTTGCTGTAAATCTAAAATTGCTCTTATAAAGTTTATTAATAAAAACATGATTCCTGAAACTCTTTTTATCAAATTTCAATTAAATAAATGAATAAAATGGAAAATTAGTGCTTGGGTTTACTTAATAAAACTATAAAATTCAATAGTGGATATTCCACAGAGAGAGTATCAGGTAAATTCCAGGGCCAATTGAACAGATTAACCCCTCTGCATGCGTGCATACACACACACACACACACACACACACACACACACACACACACAGTCTGTATGGTCAAATTAAGGCTCAGTGAAGACAATTAGGAAAGCAGATTTCATGAAAGAAGGAGGACAGAGATTCTTAGTCACCTGTTAAGGTAAAATGAAAACTGAAAAATGTGCATTTTTATGTTTGCTGGCCAACTGATGTCTGCCACACAATTAAGTCTGTAATGTTTATGTCATTTGCAGTCGTCTTTACATTTTAGCTATACTATCTGAGGCAAACAACTAATGAGAATAAATGAGGTCAGCTCCAAAGAGAAGCGATTCTGGGAATGCCGGGTTGGAAGAACACTATTGATTGATGTGCAGTTGGTCAGAGGGCCCTACTCAGAAGTCATCGAGGGTTGAATGTCAGCCTTGGGGGCATATTGAGCAGCGGCCCTCCAGGGGTGAGGTCTGCACCTGGTGCTGTTTAATGTTTCCACGAGCGCCTCCCATGACGTGCTCTAGAATGTGCGTCTCAAGCTGGTTCTCAGTTTGGCAAAGATTATTTCTCATGATCTGCATACTTTGGTGGAGGATTGTTAAAACAGGGTGACACACAGAGGGAAAGTACAAGGAAATTTATTTCAGAAAACCAACCCCCTGGGTATACCATGGAGTGGCCCCCGGTGGTATCTCCACCCAGGCCCTGCCTTCGATCCCGTGGCTGACAGACTGTCCCAAGGGGAGCCTGAGCAGGGTCTCTACTCTCCTGAATGGAACCATCGGAGATGTTTTTCGCTGGATTGAGCCCCCAGTGAAGAGCCTGAGAAAGATCCTCAAATGACCCTGACATGTAAATTGGTAAAATTTACTGCTGGCTGGGAGTAATGGAGGCTCCTGGTATCTCACGAAGATCAGCTGGAATAAAAACTGTTTATAATGCCCAGAATTCCTCTGATGACAAAATGCAAAAATCTCATAACTTACAATATTTTAATTGGATAGTTTATAAATATAGATCTCTTATTGCTTAAAAGATAAATTGTCTACAGTTATAGTTTTATTTTTTTTATTGTGCTAGGCTTATAGTGATATAATAACAAATAGCACAAGAATTCTGAAAATGAAAAAATAGCCATTATGAATTAGAATGAACCAAGAAGGCTCCACTTTGGGGCTGTGCTTTGGAAGAAAGGGAGTATTTGGATAAAACGAAAGGGGAATTTCTCTAAAAATACTAATAAAAATATACACTAAGGCAGGAGTTCTCAAGTTTGGCACTATTGCTTTTTGAGGCTAAGTATTTGTCGTGGGAACTTGTCCTGTGCGTTGCAGGATATCTAGCAGCATCTCTGGTCTCTACCCAAAACATGCAGTCGTGCTTCTGGGTTTTTAGAACCAAAAATGTCTTACAAATGACCCGTGGGAGACGGGAGAGCGGACAGGATGACACTATTACCCATTCCCCCTGTCGCACACGCACACTGAGAACCACTGCTATAAAGAAAAAACATTAGAAATTCAAAAGCTCTTTTCTTAAATAAAAATGTTAAATTACAGTAAGATTAAGTAATTCTGTCATAGAAAACAAATAAGAGGCAGATTAGGACTAGAATCCAGGTCTTCTGGGTGCTAGTTCAGATTCTTTCATAACTTAGTTGCTGCTTTGAGTCCTAGAGCCATGGACAATGTCCAGGAGAGCAGGCTTGGGTAGTCTGTCCCCAACAACAGGCACAGGAGTCTCCTTGGTGGGTGAGTCCTGTGACCCTGGGACCCTGCCGGGGTTGGGTGGACTCTGCAGCTCTCAAGACAGGGATTCCTTCCTACTTCAAAGTTAAGGTCAAGATGGTGAGGGGAATAAGAGAAGTGTGTGATGGCCATGAACCCCCAAAACTGAAGGTAATTTTCATTTATAGTTGTTATTCCTGGAAATCCACAGTAGATCAATGGATACCTCAAGGGAAAGCAGGCCCTAACACATTGCAAATAAGGTAATAAAGGTCTTCTTTTGTTATGTAATCGTAAACATAATAAAAGAGTTCCCATACTTAAGGTGACCCGCACCTTTAAAAAATTGGGAGAATATTCAAAGCCCGGAAATAAAAGTAAAAATTGATCTTTGAATCTGGTCAAAATTTACAAATTTTAGAGCACTATAAGACACCATCAAAAAAGTAAAAAGACAGAAGAAATTGTAAAACATCCCACAGAAAGGGAGAAAATGTTTGGAAACCATATACCTAATAAAGGACTTGTATCTAGATTAATATAACAACCATTACAATTCAATAATAAAAAGACAAATAATTAAAATAGACAAATGATTTAAATATTTTTCCACAGAAGACATAGAAATGGCCAATAAGCATATAAAAAGATGCTCCACATCATTAGTCATTTAGGAAATACAAATTAACATACCGTCTCTGCCACCAAAATGGCTAATATCAAAGTGAGACAATAGCAAGTGTTGGCAAGGATGGAGAGAAAGTGGAGCCATCATACATTTCTGGTGGCAATAAAGCCTGGAGCATCCACTTTGGAAAACATGTTGATTGTTTCTTAAAAGGGTGATCACAAACGTATCACACCACCCAGCAATTCCACTCCTAGGAATCTACCACAAAGAAATGAAACCATGTCCACACAAAAACTTGTACACTACTGTTCATAATGGTATTATTTACACTAGCTCTGAAGAGGAAATGACTCAAATGGAGATCAATCGGCAAATGGATAAACAAAATGTGTTATCTCCATACAATGGAATACTATTGGCAATAAAAATTAAAGAAGTACTGATACATGCTACAATACAATTGAACCCCCAAAAGATGCCAGACACCAAAGAACACATATTATATAATTCCATTTATATAATGTGTCCAAAAAAGATCAAATATAAAAAGACAAAGTAGATTAATCAGTGTGTAGGGCTGACATTGGGAACGGGGAATGATTGAAATTAGGTATATTTTGTTTTTAAGGTAATAGAAATGCTCTAAAATTATATTGTGGTAATGATTGTAAAACTGTAAATATACTAACATTCATTGAATTGGACTCTTAAAATAGGGTAAATTTATGGTATATAAATTATATCTGAATAAAAGTTTAATAAAACACCTTTGAGATGGATGAAAAAGCAGGTCACACAGGAAGAAAAGATTCACAATACACTTCTGACACTGTGTGTACCCCACCCCCCCAAAAGTGGATGAAATCTGAATTTCTGAATTTAAAAAGAATAATGAATAAAAGAAGTAATATTACATTCCCAAGGGGACATTTCTCAGTGTGCATCATTAATATGACACAACTGATGGTAAGTGGAGGCTATAATATTTAAATATAATATTTAAATCAAATGACAGAGAGCTAGAAGATTTTGATAAGAGTTCTTTATTACAGTGAGTATAATTATAGAACAATTTATACCCCATATCAGTTAGTTTCTAATAGCAATGTCCCCAAGGGAACCAAGAAAAAAATGTGGTAAAAGTTCAAATAGTGAAACATTGTTCCAAAAGACAAAGGAGGGGGTGCGGTAAGCAGGGTTTCAAAACAGAGAAGGATGTCTACAAACAGAAGTGATATCATGGCAATTGCTTTGCAAATGCAGACTATAAAAGATAAGGGGAACATAATATGCTACTGTGGGTAGATAATAGCAGAAGAAAAGAAGCTTCTTTGCTCTGCTTGAAAGCCTCCTGTGGGTCTTGATTGTTGGTGAGGTGTTCAAGGGCCTCCTTAATTAATATGATAGCTTACCTTTCTGGTTTTCAACGTCCTCTAGAAGCACCATACCACCCTCTATATTCGGGACTCTTCTTTCACTCCTTTTTCTCCACACCCCATGGACTTTCTCCGCCTCAACCCACTACTCTTGTCCCTTAGTGTGCAATGTCCTTCCCTAATCTTCATCTGTTGAAACCCTACCCCATTTTCAAAGCCAAGTTTAGAAGTCCCCTTCTTCCATGAAGCTTTCCTTAGATTCCTTTTCTTACTGGAAATAAGTCTCTCTTCTATGTTCCCAGAGCATTTTGTATATTTCTCCTGGCATTATCCACTCTTTATGTGATAGCTCCCCTTGGAACTGTCTTGTTTCCCTTCTGTATAATAAAGGTAAGCAGCCATGCCTATTGTCTTTATATTCCTATCGAGTATATGCCTGGAAAAGGCTAATCTCTCAATCCATTTTGAAGGAAATTTACAAAGGAAGGAGTAAATAAGATTCCACCTGAAACAACTAATCAAATGTACCAAATCTATATTGTGTTATCAGGTAGTTTCTAATCACAGTGTCCAAAGGAACCAAATCAAATTACCAAATTAGAAGTGATAAGTGGTTGACTCTCTCTATGTATTTATTTATTGTTATTAACAGGAGGCAATGTTGCCTTAAAAAGTGAAAGAAGATATTTTTAAAATGATAATAGCCAAATTCTGAGTATCTCTTTAAAAGTGAATGTAGAAATTGATTTAAGTGCTAACATTATTGAGGTGTTATCTATGTAACGAAATAAATAAATCTGGCAGGGCTTAAAAATATTGACATAAAACAAGATCATTATTCCATGTAAATTGTTAATTGCATTAAACAACATTTAGCAGTACAAAGAAAAGTTTTACGATAATGTAAAGGAAACAAAACCTAAAAACCTTTGATTGTAATAAGAAAAAACTCTCCAGAAGTATATATTTACTGTTTCAATGAAGCAAACCACCAAAATGTATTTAGTATACTGTATACCAAAAACTGGCACTAGGTGTTGAAGGACAAAAACCTATTCATAAAGATGATAGATATATTAAAATGTTGGTGAAATTAAAAGTTAGATGTAATGTATTTTAGATTCTAATGGGCACATAGAAATTCAAAAGAGCTTATAGTCAACTCTGCCCTTGCATTTAGACAGTGGGTCAGAGAAGGCTTTACAGAGGAGGAAAGTCGAGTCTGGAAAATCTTGAAGAATAAGTAGGCTGTCATTGGTGAGGGTATAGGTAAGAAGAAAGGAAAGTGGGAGCAAAAGCACAAAACTGGGGAACCATCGGTGTATCCTGGGAACTACAAACAGATCACATGTCAGAGATCCAGGGTGCAAGAGGAGATGCAGAAGGAAGGTAGTTGGAGAGGTTTACTAATTTAAGAAGTTTGAACTTTGGGAAATATGGAACCTTTGAAGAGTTTGAAGAGCTAGCCATATACTGGTACATTTGCATTTCAGATGAAGCACTTTGGTGGGAGAAGGAAGATGAATTAGAGGGGGACAGGACTAGAAGAAATGTAATTAGGAGACTCTTACAGTCTCTAACCTAGAGATGATGGAGACTTGGTATGCAGTAGTGAGAGAGATTGCAGATATATTTAGGAAGCTAATGCAACAGGACACGGTGATTGATGGCAAGTGCAGAAGAAGAGACAATGAGGAGTCAAGGTTTTGGGTTAGTCAATTGGGGTATGTCATTTGGGTTGTAGGAAAACATGGAAGGAGTGGTTAATGGGAAGATGATGAATTCTATTTCAGACATCTTAAGTTTGAGGAAAATGTGAGCCATATCAGTGGCAATTTCCAGTGGGCACTTGGATTAATGTATCTAGGGTTGAGATTAGATATTTGAGTCAACTCCTTATATTTATTAATTTACTTACCAGTAGAGGACAAGAATTTGAAGGCCAAAGTATAAATTCTGAAGAAAACTGAGTCTTGGAAGGAACTTCAGGAAACACCAAGCTTCAGACAATATCATACCACGAAGAGGAAGGGACTGCTAC
The DNA here is from genome assembly GCF_021234165.1 of Pteronotus mesoamericanus. Taxonomy (NCBI): domain Eukaryota; kingdom Metazoa; phylum Chordata; class Mammalia; order Chiroptera; family Mormoopidae; genus Pteronotus; species Pteronotus mesoamericanus. The sequence continues at coordinate 32,839,626 of NW_026555285.1, read as the reverse complement.
GTCAAAGGAAATGCTTTTGCAAGGCCATTCCTACTGTGGTATTTTACCCATATTGGCCCCTGCTAGCATTTTATCCCCCCAGTCTAAGTCTAGTAGAACACTTCCTGACCTTTCTTTATCAACATTTTAACAAGTGTTGCCATGAAATATTCTCTTCCTGAGAGTCTTAGTTCTATAGGAACAAGTTATAAACAACTATCTTTCCTTAAGGTAAGAAAAATACTTTGGGAAAGTACAAAATCTTTTATCCCCAGCAGAAAAATTAAAAGCATAACTGTACCTTTATTCCCAATGCCAGAATTTTTTAAATACTGCACCCTGTTTAACTCATTCATTAAAAAGCATTCATTAGAATCTACATTTTGCAATGATCTGATCTGTCTGTGTGTGCCACTACAAAGTTAGGCATATAGATAGCCTTAGATGGTAATCTGTCTGATTTAAGCCATAGAATCACATGATTGATAGTTTTGGGCTTGGAACTGGTTAAAGTATCCTAAAAAATCACTGTCTCACCACTCCTATCCAACATAGTACTAGAAGTCCTAGCCAAAACAATTAGGCAAGAAAAAGAAATAAAAGGCACCTGTTTCATAAAGGAGGAAGGAATATTGTCTTTGCAGATAATATGATCTTATATATAGAAAATATAAAGACTACACAAAGATACTATTAGAACTAATGTATAAATGTAGTAATGTTTCAGGATACAAAATCCACATATAAAAATCAGTTGTATTTTTATACCCGATGACAAGCTATCTGATAAAGAAATAAAGAAAACAATCCCACTTACAATAACATCAAAAATAATAAAATACTTAGGACTAAATTTAACCAAGGAGGTGAAAGATCTGTACACTGAAAATTAAAAGACATTGATGAAAGAAATTGAGGAAAGCGCAAATAAATGGAAAGCTATTTATGTTCATAAATCGAAGGATATTGTTAAAATGTCCATGCTATCCAAAGCCATTTGTCAAGTTTATGCAATTCTTATAAAAATTTCAATGAAATTTTTTCATAAAAATAGTGAAAAAAACTCTAAAATCCATATGAAATCACAAAGACCCCAATCAGTCAAAGCATTTCAGAAAAAGAACAAACTGGTGGCATCACACTTTCTGATTTCAGATTATATACAAAGCTATAGGAATCAAAACAGTATGGTATGGGCATAAAAACTGATATTGAACAACTGAACAGAATAAGAAGCCAACACATATGTGGTCAACTAATATTTGACTATAGAGCCAAGAATAGGCTATACAAAACAATAGATTCATCAATAAACAGTGTTGGGAAAACAATATTCACATGCAAGATAATGAAATTAGACCTCTCTGCCTTACACCACTCACAAAAATAAATTCAAAATGAATTAGAGATGTAAATGTAAGACCCGACGCCACAAAACTAGAGAAAAAGATAGACAAAAAGCTCTTTGACACTGTCTTGGGAACAGTTTTTTAAATATGACACACATACATACAAAAACAAGAAATAAAGTTAAAAAATAAGCAAGTGGAATTACATTAAACTAAAAAGCTTATGCAGAATAAAGGAAATCATCAGCAAAATGAAAAAAAAAACTTATAAAATAGGAAAAGATATTTCCAAACTATATATTTGATGAAGTGTTAGTATCCAAAATACATGAGAAACTCATACAATAGTAAACTCTCTCCCCAAATAATCCAATTTAAAATTGTACAGAGGACCTGAATATACATTTTTTCAAAAATGTACAAACAGCCAAAGATACATTGAAAGATGCCCAACATCACTAATCATTAGGAAAATGGAAATCAACATCACAAGGAGTTACCAACTCATGCCTATTGGAATGACTATCATTAAAAAGATAACAGATAACAAATATAGTCAAGGATGTGGTAAAAAGGGAACCCTTGTGCACTATTGGTGAAAATGTAAATTGATATAGTGTCTGTGGAAAACAGTATGTGGGTTCCCCAAAATACTAAAAGTAGAACTACCATATGATCTGTGGATCCCACTTCTGGGTATGTACCTGAAAGAAATGAAATGATTATCCTGAAGAAATATCAGTTCACTGCAGCATTATTCACAATTTTCAGACATGGACACAATTTGAATGTGCAGAGACGAATGAGTCAAGAAAACGTTGAATGTGTGTGATATATACATTATCTGGCACAAATAACGCCCCTTTTATTACAAAGTTAGAAGCACGTAATTCTGTAACATAACAATATCACACTCAAGCACACCATATGACATATTAGGTGAAATGTTCAAATTAAAGCTATAAATTATTACACCAATATTATTACCTTACCAACCACACTCAAGTAGGCATTACATTTGCTGGACCCTGTATATAATTCAGACAAAAAAGAAGGAAATACAGGGAATCCTGTCATTTGCAACATGAATGGACATTGAGGTCATTAAAATAAGTAAAAAAAGTAAGACAGAAAATGACAAAGAACTGTACGTTCTCCCTTATATATAAAATGTTTTTTTAAAGCCAAGTTCATAGAGAGCAGAATGGTGTTTGCCAGGGAATGGGAGAGCGGGCAGTGGGGAGATGTTGGTGAAAGAGTTCCGACGTCTTTTTGAAGCGAGAATTGAATTAAATAAATTTAGCACAGTATCTGGCATATAGTCAACTATTATTCAACATTAGCTGATATTTATTAATAATAGCTAAATAATTGATTCTATAATAAAATTTTATAATAGTATAATATAATTTGCTAACTAAGACAAATTCTGGAGATCTAATATACGTAGCTGATGACTACAGTTAGCAATATTGGATTGTGCACTTGAAAATTTCTGAGAGTAAATCTTAAATGTTCTCGCCACAAAAAAATGATGGATGTGTTAATGACCCTTACTGTGTTAATTATTTCACAGTGTATATGTGTATCCAGTTATTGCATTTTACACTTTAAACTTACACAGTGTAATGTGACAATTATATCTCAATAAAACTGGGGCAGAAAAAGAAAGTTCCTTGAGTAGATCCCTCTGAACCACCATGGCCACAGAGAGTTCCACAATCATATCATCAAATCAGTAGGGGAAGTAGAAATTTAAGGTTTACATTTAAGATTAAATATGACTGATGGGGACCTGGGATGAAAGCAAACTGAATCCAAGAATGATACATATATGGGGTTTGTTATACTACATTCTCTGCTTTTATTTGCTTGGAATTCTCCTTAACAAAAAGTTAAAGGCAGAGAGAATCCCAGATCAAGAATACAAGAGATGAAAACCAGCTTGCAAACTATCTGGACAACTGAAGAGATGCAGAATGATTGAAGGAGGCAGAATATAGAGATAAGAACATCAGCCCAGGAGACAAATTCCTGGATGTGAACCCTAACTGCATCACCATTTACTCTACCATTACATGATCGTAGAAGTTTTATCTAATATCTCTGTGTCTCAGTTTTCTTATCTGCAAAATGGTGATAAAAATCTCCATCTCTTTGAGGTGAGGATTAAATGAGATAAATTTAGCACTGTATCTGGCACATATAAGATTATTAAACATTAGCTATTATTTATTAATAATAATTAATAGCTTATATTATAATTTTATAGCACAATTAGCATACTAATAGATATTATTAATAATAATAGTGAATTAATATTCTAGTCCAACAGATTAGAATAAGGTGAAACCAGAAAGGAAGATTACAGTCAGAGAATGGAGTGGTCAAGAATGAAAAATTTATGTTTCATGTTCTATTTGTCCCTTTTTCTATTCACTAATCCATTTCATTTTTATTTAGTGGTTAGATGCCTATTTTTGATATTTTCTTCCCCCAAGATCTAGCTAAACTTAGCTTAACTCCTAATGAAAAATCCCTGGGTGTCTTTCGTGCGCTTCAGCTCCAAAGCCACGGTGGAGGGATGTTGAGAAGGTTGGGTGAGACCATCTTCAATAATTATATCCCTCAGAAGCCAGAGAACATGTTTCTGTAGTTCAGCTTCATTCCCAGAGTTTAGCATAGCATAGCAGACACTAAACAAAAGTAAGATGTGGTATTGTATATACATACAATGGAATATTACTCAACAATAAAAAAGGATGAAATCCTGCCATTCAGGACAACATAGTGGTACCTAGAGGCTATTATGCTAAGTGAAATAATTCAGACAAGAGAAAGACAAATACCATATGGTTTCACTTATATGTGGAATTTTTTTATAAAAAATCAAAGGAAATGAATGAACAAAAACAGACTCATAGAAACAGAGAACAGATGGTTGCCAGAGGGGCAAGTGGTGAAGGGATGGGGGAAAAGGTGAGGGGAAATATAATCACTAATAGTGTGAGAACTTTGCATGGCGATAGACGGTTACTAGACTTAGTGTGGTGATCACATTGTAAGATACATAAAAGTTGAATCACTGTGTGGTACACCTGAAACTAATATAATTTTGTATGCTGCTATAAGATTTCCAAAAAGTTAGCTGAATGAATGACTGAATGAATGAATGAATGAAAGAACAAACAATAAACAAACTCAGTTGCATTGAGACCTTGTCATAAGAGAGTAGGAATTTGGCTTCCCCAACATTTTCATCTTGAATGGACTTGAAATTCCAACCAGCGTGACTGTGCTACAGAACAGTTTGACCAAATCCATGGAGCTTTGGAGCCAATGAGGAGCGGCTTTCCTGGTCTGAATGTGCACTCACCAATGATGCCGCTCAAACCCTAGTGAGGTCTGGTAACATTGGTGGGAAGAATGTGTGGAGGCAGCGGGGGCCCCCTCCAGCTACACTTCCAGCCCCAGACCCCATAGGGGCCCTGCGGCGGGAGCCCCCTCTGCCAGGCGGCTCAGCCTTTCAGCTTCTGCTCACAGTTTTCATGCTTCAAACTTCTTTGTCCCTGCACCAAGAAGTCAGTCTTTCTACTCGATTCCAAATATTTGCTCTCCATAATAAACTATTTTTAAAGCACCAAATTCTCTTCACTTTATCTAAGCCAGTCGTCCCATAATATGCAGTTTTTTATTTTAATCCCTGACTTTTTTTTACAGTCCTAACTAAACTCTTATAATTTTATATTTTAGGGATTCATTTGAAATATTCTTCCTATGTTCTAGGGGTTTTTTTCTCTTATTTCTTCTTCTTCTTGGTTGTCATTTATTGTTTTGTTCTCAAGTTGTTCCTTTGGTCTGCAATGTTTTTGGTGCAAATATATACCAGTACTGTAAGAAATTGTGTTCTAAATTATGTTATTTTAGTCTATACTTCAACCCAACATGATAGACATTATTATTCCCATTTTACAGATGAGGACAAAGTGACCAGAAAAATTAAGTAATTTGTCCATGGACATATAACTAGCAAAATTAGGAATCAAATCCACCATCTTTTAAAAACACAGAGAAGTTCTTTGTTATCTGTCACCACTGAAAATCTGAAATGGAAGGGGAAAAAAATCAATCCTCCATATAAGATAACTCACATATACAAACATGTTCACAGGGGAAAAAAGTATTATTTTTAAAGACAGGAATTGAGGGCTCAGAGGAGACAAAGGAAAGAATATTCAAAAAGCTCTCCTCTATTTCTCAAAAGCTGAGCCAGGACTGCTTAACACAGGAACCCTGTGTTAGAGTTTGAATCCTCCGTTCACTCAGCAGTGACAGCTTTCATTTGAACACAGTTGCTCTGTGGGTTTTATGTTCCTTTTTTCCCTAAGTGCTCTACGTCTCCCCTCATTTGTGATGGTTCATTTTCTCTCTCTCGCGGCAGAGACAGAGAGAGCTGGCTCTCAGAGAAATGGGACCACCGCAGCCCAGACTCCGCAGGCTTGAGGCCGGCAGGAGAGCAGCCAGGCCGGGGCTCGGCGTGACGCGATCTGGAAGGGCGTCCGCGGTCTTCTGGAGCTCCCCGGAGCCAGGGACCTACCACCAGACATTTGTCTGTATGTGTCCTGAATGATCGTTTTGCAAGACTATCGCCAGTTGTATGACAATCTATAGGAAACCAAACATTTGCACTACCCCGTCCATTTCCTCCAATCTTTTATAATGTATTTTTTATTTTATAAAGAAAGTCATGTAATCAATAGTCTAACTGTGAACCATAATAACCAATACATATTTATTGTGCTATGTCTTCAGCTCAATTATTCACAGCACAACTGATCTTCATTTAATGACCGTTCAGAGCCGAAACTAAATAGAAAGTTTCTCAACTACAGCCATCACTAACTAAAAACCCAAGTGCTGGTCAATCTTCCTAGCTGCTTGCTAGGAAATGGTATCGCTGGGGCCATTTTTTACAAAGGACACGAATTTGGCTTCTCAGAACAGGCAGATAAAAAACAGATGGATTTTTATCTATTCATTCAAAGTGCGGGGGAGGGGCCAAGTGATTTGTGTGTTTTGTGTATCTCTATTGGAGGACAATAAACTGATTGAGAGGGATTTTTAGGAAAAGAAAAGCAGTCTCTGAAATAAATCAACAACCATCCCTTTGGAAGCCAGCTGACCTGGATGGACATTTAGTGCTAGATTTAAAAGGCTTTGTTTACAGACAATTAAAAAACACATAAATTTAAATTGTCAAAAAAAAAAAAGAAAGAAAGAAAGAAAGAAATGGTTTCCAAAGCCTCTAACAGCCGAATACCCCCTCCCTAGCCCTGTGCAGGAAAGACCCAGAGGCAAATGCAAAGCCACTAACCCAAATGCCTGTGGAGTTTGCCAGGAAGCCAGATCCTGCTGCTTTGGCTGCTTGCTACTGCTACTGAAAAACCAAATCTTATACAGCTTCAAATGTAGGTTCTCTGAGTGCTAATCAGACAACGAGAAGTCACCAGACAACCAGGGAGGAGGTGCCCCCATGAAAGTACTTCTCAAAGTGTGTAATTACTGCAATTTAGGCCTTTGGCAATCAGTATGTTTCAATCTTCAGTGCACACTCCATTTTTCCCACCGAAGGAACCAGATTTCAAAAGTAATACCAACACAAATGATTGTCCGCTTTAAAGCCTGAAATATTCCAATTTTTTTTTAATCTGTGTATTTACTTCTTTCCACCAGCCATAGGGCAAATGGACATGAGCTCTGGAAAACAGTGGCTCCATAGGAAAATAAAAAAACACCCTTGCGTGTTTGCATCAATATTTGGTGCTGATGTTGATGAATAAGTCATGATGTGTAGGTGTTGATAACATTTATACACGCCTCTGATTGGTTCTGACACAGGTGCTCCGTGGAGAACGAGGTTTACAAGCTGAAAACGGTCAGGCAAAAGCCGTGGTTTTGGGCTGTCCCTCACAGATGCGGGGTTTTGCACCTGTGTTTGAAGTTGCTCTCTCATTTTGTTTCTCTGCAGAAAAGCCAAGCATGATGTTCAAACTGGGAGCACCTGTGTTTGGGGCCAACTTGGACTATTTTGTGGCCTGAATGTGGTCTCTTGGATTCATTACTTAAACTTAACAAGAAAACTTTTTTTTTCCTTGGAGTTTTGAAATTTGGGATTAAAATTATGTACACTCTTTAATCTTACTACAAGACCAAGCAAATGCAAATTATAGTACAGCTTGCTTATGTTGTTCAAGGACTTGGGTGATAAAAGACAAATGCTATTAAAAACTGGACGAAGGCTGCTCATTGATCAAAAGTCACAAGGCAATTCTCCTATGTTAGTGATGTGACATTTAGGTAACAGGGTCAACTACTAATTTAATACAATCTTACTCTCTTATAAGTTAAAGGCAGAAATTGAACAATATCACAACCTAAATTAAAATTTGGAAGACTTTTGTCTCTAATAAACTGACAACAATATTGATAGATTCTTCACTCTCTGCTTAATTGGGTTAAGAACATTAAAAATTCTCCAGTTTAAAATAATAAGTCTTTTGCAACCGTAACTAATCTTTCATTCCCTAAGGTTCAGCCAGTGACAACTGGAGGCAAATCAAGAAGAATTTATCACTCCGAATCATGGCCACAAGTCTCATTAAAAAAATTGCAGGGAGAACAATTAAATGGCATGTTCAAATTCTTGGGACTTGGCATTGGTAAATCTAAAGGCTAAGAATGTGCATTACGTAAATCTATTGGTTGTTTTAATTTTTTAGACAAATTTGTGATATATACATTATATTTTTTATCAAACTCTTTTAATTTTTTCAGGAACAAATGTGAGGGAAGGAGAGGTGATACATTTAGCTTTCTTCAAATAAATAAAATATCTGACCAAAATTCTATTGATAAGTTATGCTGATAACAGCATTCTGAAGAAATGGATTTATTATTTAGAGTTTAGATTCAAGAGCAGAAGGTGCCAATCAAGTAATAATGTGTTAAATAAATATTGTGGAAAGAGTACAATAAAGAGGTTATGCACAGATAAAATGTTATATTAGTAATGATTTTTGACAAATAACTGACTACGAACCATTTTCAGAATTAACACTTGTTTTATTTTTTATCAATTAGCTCAGCCTTTGATTTGAATTCTCCACCCTCTGGCGTCAAGGAGATGCCTTTTCTTTTCTTTAAACAAAGGATTATTCTTCCTCAAAAGGGGTTTTGTCTAGTTCTTTTATTGTTTTATGTCACACAGGGGAAAAATGCTTTTGAGGCATCACTACTGAATTTAGCAGGGACGAGAGTTTACTGCTATATAATCATTAGTCAATGCAGTAGCTGGAACCTTAAACAAAAGAAAACAAACTACAAACAGGCAAGCATCCCCTGAAGGCACATCAGAACACCAGAGAGGGGCTGCGTGGATTTCAAACAAGGTTGCCCAAGCATGTGCTAAATATTGCTGCTCTTGACTTCAAACTGCACACCAAGGAATACAGTTTCACCTTCTATTCTGAAACAATACTGAGAAGCAGGGGGAAAGGATTATAAAGGGTTTAGCCAATGCACTTTACTCCGACTCTGTGGCAACTTGGTGAAAATTATATTTCAAACCTAATAAAAATCTCTCAGTATAAAGGGTCCTATCATAAAGCTATTAGAAAGCGATGCTTAAATTGCCAGCATCTTTCTATCTTGAGCCAGGCTTTGTTACTTCATACCAACTACCTCCGTCTACAGTTTCAGGTCCATGGTTTAGCTAGCTCTGTGCTGCTAGAAATCTTGAGGAAGCCCTGAAGCAAGGCTCCTTGCTTTCAAACAGACTTATCATTTTCATATCAGGTTCTCAACGATGAGGGTCAGCATTAAAACTTGTCCGTTATCAATTCCTAAAGCAAGCTAATGAGAAAATCCTGCTTTTAGGGGGGGAAAACATTCATAAAAAAGGTGAGCAAAAAAGAATAAAATGGAAGTGGTAAAGCCATTTTTAAAGGCAGGCCAGATGCAGATGGAATACATTTCACAGACAAGAACCCATGTTTTGGGGAACAAAATAAGAGTGTGATACCACAAAAGTACCTTTTGTAACAAATGTTTCCATCTAAAGTATTTCTTTAAATTATTGATTCCTTCCACTGGGTTGTATATGTGTGTTTTCTTTTCAATTACTAGAGTCAGTTTTGTTAATATTCATTCTTGCTGGTTAAAGAGAAGTTAATTTCGTAATTTAAAAAGCCAAGCTCCTACACTCATTTCTAGTCAGCTTTGCAGTCCCTGTCAGGGTAGGAAACATTAGTCCACAGCAGCGTGTGTTTTTGGGACACGTTCACAAGTCTTAGACGTACTTACTCACTCTGCCTCAGCCCCTAGATATTTCTCACTTTTCAAAAATAGTTCTGAAGTAACCACAGTTAATATAATAACATATAAAATTCTAAGTTATGTGAATTTTCTTCGTTTTTGGTGTTATGTGACAGGAGATCAATGAACCAGAGAGTAGAAATTTAATAACATTTAATTACACTCTTAAAATGCCCAATTTAAAATTCTTGACAAGATAAAATATCACTTGTCATAGCACTGATTACTGTGAAAATTCATAGATTTGGTTTCCACCATAACATATCTTGTCTGACTTTGAGATTTTTCTCCCTATTTTAATTTACATAAAAATATACTCTGTAACTTGGAACACCCCAAAATGCTTATTTCCTTCTACTTATTCCCAGTCATGAAGTTGTCTAGGAGCTGGAGAGGTAGTTTCAAATGTTTTATTTAATTTCTCCAAATTTATTTAATGTTCCCCAAAATTAATTAATTACTTACTTCATAGGTTTATGAAAGCACTATCTGTTTGGGGTTTTACCAATACTTGTATAGTCTCCATTAGACCGATATTCCTTGAGAGGAGGGGAACAGATTTTTTTTTATTGAATTTATTGGGGTGACATTGGTTAATAAAATTATATGTTTCAGGTGTGTAATTCTATAATACATTATCTGTGTATTGTATTGTGTGTTCACCAGCCCAAGTCAAGTCTCCTTCCATCACCATTTTATACCTTTTTTACATTCTTCTACCACCTCCCTCTCCTTTTTCCCTCTGGTAATCACCACAGTGTTGTCTGTATGTATGGGTTTGTTTGTTTGTTTGTTTGTTTTGCTTAATTTCTTCACCTTTTTCAGGCAGTTCCCCGACACCCCTCCCCTCTGACAACTGTCAGCCTGTTTTCTCTATCTATGTGTCTGTTTCTATTTTGTTAGTTTATTTTGTTCATCAGATTCTTATCTGGCCCCTAACCCAAACCCCCTCAATTCCCCCCCCAAAAAAGTTTATTAATTGAATCAATCCTTAGCCAAGAAGGGATGGGAATCAAAAAACAGATAAAATAACTGAAACTTGAGAATACTTAGTTTGAGTTGGGGTAAAGGGCTTAAAAGTCTGTATTCCATATTTTCCTGAAATAAATCAATAAATGGTAGAGACTGTCACATTTTAGAAAAAAATCTAACAAAATTATCAAGTAAAATTTATTTTGAATTGAATCTTATAGTATATAACAAGTATAGATATCAGCTAAAAATAGTCATGATAGTATTAAACTTTGTACAGAATGAAAATAATTATCAGAATCATTGCTTACCAAATCGGATTATTTTCATTAGAGATCTGGGTATTGACATTGTGTCTAGATATGCATAAAAGGTTGGTTGAGAACTGATCAAATGCCAGCTACCTACCTGTACCAGATAAATATTTCAATTGCCCTTTAACCCACAGTGAGACTTTTTCCCTAAATAATTTAGATTGCCAAAACTCTATTTTATCTATGTATACCTAGGTATATTATGGTGATTAAAAAATGTGTTCTGTTCTCATAAAAGAGTTTTCATCGATTTGATTCTATATAGGCAAAAGTCACTCTTCATCACAAAATTCAAAAAGAACTTTTACAGATAAAATTAGAAATCAACTTTTTGGTCTGAAGTACTTTTCCTGTATATGCCAAATGTCTTAGTTTTCAAAGTGTCCTTAAAAGATCATAAAAGTATTATTACAATGCTTGCAAATCTGGCTCTTTTTTCATAAGTTAATGATGTAGGATGAGAGATATTTCATCTTTTATACAGTTATTTGACAGTGATGAATTTAATTCATTCCATCACATTGAATGATACATTTATATTCAGTATGTAGTTTAAAATTTCATAAATGATTAAAGTCCCTGTCGTTTTAATTATAATATGCAGAGAGCAGCCAGAACTTATTTGCAAAGAATAATGTACAAGTCAATAAATTTGGTGAGTACTCCTGACAACATATAAATAATGACTCTAGAAGTCTAACTACCTGTAGTTGAAAACTAAATAACAAAGGTCCATGTTTGGGCTTTCATAAACTAGCTGATCCAGCTTTCTACAGAAGCTCTTTGGGGTTATAACTTGCTGTATTAAATTGAATATATAATAATGCAATGACATTATATTAGTAATAAATCAATTTCAAGGGTCCAGCTTGAAATAAATTAACCCTGGTCATGGTCCTGCCCCTGGGCCTTGGTCACTGAAAAGGGCTTTGGGCACCCAGAACTTCCTTGAGATCCTTTAAAAATAAAGAATTATCATCTATAGACCCAGATATCCCTTCCCACCCAGATGACCTAATAATACCAAGGAGCATATTTCTGCTATTGCCACTACCCACCCCAGAATGTACACTGCCTTTTACAGCTTAAGTTGTTTCTATAAAGAGCCAACTTTAAATAGTTTATTCATTTACTTAGCAAATATTTACTGGGCATCAACTATGTTCCAAGTACTACTCTATCTTCTTAAATTACAGGAATGCATAAGGCGAGGTCTGGCCAGAACTAGATTAGCCTTTATGGAATAAAGAAATCAAATGACCAGAATTGAAAGGTGTGACCCAGTTCCTCTTGGACCTTACATTCTATTTACTTTAGTGCATTTCTCTCAACCTTAGAATTCCACTTCAAGACAAGAAATTAAAGCTCTACTGACAATGCAGACAGAACTTGTTTGAATCCTTCTTATGGTTCAGGAATAACTGAGATAATCGAATTACTTGATGCCATTTAGTGATTCAAATGGGCAGTATGCCATCCCTATTTTGAGAGTATATCTGGAATTATCTCCCATGAAAGATCCACTGGAAATGCAGCCACTGATACTACTCCCACTGTCTTAGCACAGTGAAGGTTGGTTTGGCCAAAAGGTCTAGTAGCTTCAACTTCTTGCTAAAATTATGAGCCGCGTGACACAGGAATAGACCAGAAGTGAAGTCTCAACCTATGCCTGACACAAAGCATGTCATGATAAGTAGTCCTCGTTCAACGTATGTGCTAAGAAGAGAAGACAGGAAAGAAACTGAAATGCTGGTATCATATCACCTTCATTTAGTTTCAAATGTTTGTGGGTGACTTCTGTGATTCCATATCAGGCAACATTTTTCAAGACCCTAGATGCTCAATTTATGGTAACTTTTGTCTGTCCTGTAACTGCAGGTTTGCATATACATAGTTTTATTGCAGTTGGCCCTTTGGATAGCTGTGCTTCTCAGAAGAGAAGAAAGAAAAGGGAAAAGGAAATAAAAAGAAAGGGAAAGGAAAGGAAAGGAAAGGAAGGAAGAAAACCACTTAAGATATGGACTCCCAACCTCTAACGTGTGAATTGTGCACACACAGAGGAACTGTGACCACCTCAGAGAGCACAAGGACAGAAAGAGAGCGGTCTTCTCTGTGGTGCTCTTAGTGAAATGGCCCATACACGTTTTGATCCAGCTCACTTCTTTTTTCTTTTTTAGAGAGGGAGGAGAAGAAAGGGAGAAAGAGAGGGAGTAAACATCAATGTGAGAGAGAAACATTGATGGGTTGCCTCTCCCACGGTCCATGACGGAACATACAACCTAGGTACATGCCCTGACCAGGAATCAAACCAGCGTCCTTTTGCTTTATGGGATGACACCCAACCGACAGAGCCACACTGGCCAGGGCCCAGCTCCCTTTTCTTCATCTCTTCTCCTATTCTACTGTTCCTCAGTTAAACCCTTCCACTCCAGCACCACTACGGAACTACGGAAGAAGTCCTCGTGCCCGTCTCAGAACAGAAATAAAAAATTAAACTCTTAGCTTATCACTGAAACAGATGAGTTAACTACCATTCCTAAGCAGGGTCTCTGGTAGAAACAGCCACAGACCTTTAACTAGAGTGCCGCTGCTGGGTGACAGCCTAACAAACTGCCACCTAGAATCTCTGAGGGTTAATAAGCCACCTGTCTTGAAAGTAGCAGTCATATTGGTCTTTGAAGTCTATCCCAATACTTAAACTCTTGATAAAGTTCTTACTGTGCCAAAGGAACTTACTAACAAAGCCACTGAGTCAATTTAACCTAGGGAAACTGGACCCAGTAGACCAGGCTATCAGAGTTTTGTGTTGAGATAATTACTGCACTAAAGAGAGCATATGGGCTGTCAGAGCTGGCACCTGGCCTGCACCAGCTGTTACCTGGGCGCTTTGGAAAACCTACCGAACAGCATTTTGGACACAGCGCAGCTCTGTGTAAGTTTTCCAAGGCTTCTACTGGGGGTTCTTCATAATAAATTTATTTCCTGTGTAAGAGAGGATTGCACCCAGTAACGTAACTGGAACAAGCATGTTCAATTTTTCTGGCAGCGAGAGTATCACTGGCTAAAAGGGAAAAACAATCTGGGACATAAACAGGCGCAAAGCCTGCAAAGCCAGGAATAATCAAAACATTAACTAGAATAGGTCCCTCTGTCTTAAAAAATTTAAAAGGTAACTTTAACACATTGAGAATTTCCTTGAAAACAATTGATATGTAAGAATGCATTGAAAATACTATCACAGTGTCTAGCATACAACAAATGATAGCTGTTAAGTGTTATTAGTATATTATTAATCCTACCTGGCAGACATGTTTGGGATTCCTGACCTGCCACGAAGTAGTCTGTTCTTCTAGAATGCCTGCTAGAACTATTTTACCTCAGAAAAATGTTTTTCCAAGAAAGAATATCAAAGTGTCAGCCAATGAATGCTTCCTAAAGTCAACAACTTCTATTTGCATAAAGCACACACTCTCCAAAACAATCCCAAAACTTGACAACCACAGCATCCTTGACTGACCCTACTGAAATTCAGCTGTCTCAGAAAGTGCCATACAACCAACACAACCACAGGCAATGAAAACTCTGAAGACAAACTAAAGGAAAACACGGGGTTTTATAAAAGGGTTTTCACCCTAGAGGTGTTATATAAAAAGATACATTTCAATAAATATAACCCCAAAATTGACATTAATCATTAAACTTTAATTCCAGTGCTAATTTTATCCCACTTGTAACTTAGATTAAACTTTCTTATTCAAAATGTTTTTTTCCTCCTTCAAGAATGTTAGGAAGACTAACTTCGGGCAACAACAGACATTACTGAAGAGTCACTAAGACATTGATTCTATGCCAGCATAGAAGCAGAGAGTGAGCCTGGATTTTGATTTTTAAATTTAAACTTTGTCATCTCTTTGAAAACAGAAACAGAGTGCATGTAATAGTCACAGTTTGTCTCCACCTGTTTGGGAAGGAAAGTCAGCTTGGGAAGGGAATAATTTAAAGCCAAGTTTACTTACAAAATAGGTGTTGTTCAAGGTTTTCTTTTGAGTCAGACACAACACTTAGTCTCGATTAGGTGACTTTACGCTGAGTAATTACATGGCAGTTAAAGACAAGCTATGGCAGTGTCAAGTCCAGCCTCTTCTGTCGTGTTTCTGGAGGGACAGCTGAATTGGATTCCCAGACAAAGAGAGGCATGTTTCGGTGGAATGGGTACACATCCAACTTGGAAAAATTCAGTTATGAGATTTAAATTTTTAAAATGTATGCCTTAAAAACATTCAGGACATTTAGAAAATCTACCACATTACATCACAGTAAGTGCATCACCGCATTATATTTTGCAAGCTTTAGCAAATAAAAAAATCCCCCAGAAGTATCTTAATTCTTATCTATGGAAAACATTAAACTGCTAAGCGCTAACAACTGGAATTAGTCCTTAAATCTCTAATGAGAATAATAAAACATGAGTGCAGTTTGTGCTGTAACTTGATAAGGCCTGAATTTACTTGCTGTTAGGAAAAGTCACTGATCCAGCAGTATAGCTTTTTACTCCCTGAGGTACAGGAAACAGTATCTGTCCTCTAGGAGCCTCCTCTGCGGTAAGCACTTCTTATCTGAGCTATCAGAGGACGGAGATAGCAGGGTAATATCTAGTAACAGCAGCTTTATGAGATGATCCATTACTGATTTAAATCAATCCCAAGCAGGTAGTTCTCCTTAACCCATTCCGAGCAGGCCTGCCCCCACCACAGAGGACCCTCAGACTTTCTCACCATGCTGCCCGTTTTCAAACTCCCAGGGAAGACATTCACTGCAAAACCTCCCTTTTTGTCCTCAAAACCAGGCATCTTTTTTAAAAATCTCACCGCTCTGAGAGATTGTAGGCTTGAGGCTTCTGACCCAAACTTGAAATTCAATTTTAGCTATAATGATCAATTCCGGGTTCACTCAGTAGATAGACATAGCAGGAGCTTAATGAGCCTATAAGCAATTTGCTAAGACCCCCAACAACTTGCTGTGAGGAATGAGAAGATGAAACAACTCCTTCTTTCTGCACTTGGGGGATTTTGTTAAAGACATATTTGCTGGGAAGCAAGTCCCACTGCTTATAGACACAGATCAGCATAAATGCGAGTGGAGGACTGTTTAAAAGCAAATTAAGCCCCGCATTTCAGGCATTAAGTTAGCAGGGATGTCAGGTAGGCATATGATATTAGAGTACTATACGTTCGAAATGAAAAACGTTCTTGGATACCTTAACACTTGTATAAATAAATGCTAAAGACAGATTTCTGGCTTTTTTGCACACTTTTTTGTGTGTGTGCATATATATATATGTATGTACATGCACAAAGATGTAAAATAATAGATTTTAATGTGTGAGGGGGGCTTAAATATTATACATTTACCTTGCTAATTTTACAGAGAGAAAATGGAGGCTTTGAGAGATTCAATAACTTACTTATCCAAGGTCACAACTAGATGTTGACAGATTCAAAATTTCTTAATACCTGCTAATGTTTTTCTAGCACACCCTGCTGCTTTTAAACAGAAGTCTTTGTGAATATGTATAACCCCACATACATATGAGATTTTAGCAATTTCTGGATTTCAGTACTAATTCAAGCTCTGAACAAAACCAGTAGTCACGTATTAAATATTTAAGATTACTTATGTTGACTTTTGGTTGATGCATTATTCCCATATCAATTAGATTTGAATACATTCACCTTTTCACTCAGTATCAGGAGAGTAAAGTGTCAAAGTCAAATACATACAGAAAAACAAAATCTGGTACCAGCTATGCACGGTTTTGAACATCATCCTATTTTTCCCCAACATAATTTTGCTTTCAAAAAATAGGATAAATATTCAAACTTCTCCATTGTTACTTAGTTGTTAGTTTCACAGTGCTGTGACCTAGGTGAACTTATTGACAACCCTCAGAATTGTAATTTCATTTCATTGCAATAGAAATTAAAAGTACATGTGAACCACGATGCTTCTTCTTTACTCTTTTGAGGGTGGCATTTAAACACTTTTCACTAATGCAACTTTTCTTTTAAGTTTATTAAAGATTTCATTAATTAACTGCATCTGGCCTGCTTTGACACTAATTACTGATTTTTTTTTGTATTTTGTTGTTTAGAAATGTGTTGATCCTTAGACACCAACAAACCAAAAAGAAAAATGCTCTTCTCCAACTTTTCTGCCAGAGATGCACTGTCTTCTCCACCTCAGCCTCTGCTATTTGTGTCTCACTCAGCGCCCCAACTCCTTCACCTGATCACGTCCAATTGCTGAAGTGCAGGCGACCACCTGGAGGACCGCAATAATGGGCTTCCCCGGGAGAGAGCCCCGTGGGACTCTTGTTCATTCCTTTCATGTAGAAACGGCATGCAGGATATTTTATGATTCATTTTTCCCTTTTTGATAAGATATGAAAGAAATATCAAAAGAAATTCATAGAAATTTCCATTTTCTCGGAATGAGAGGAAGTACAAGGAGCTTCTACTTAAGAAACATGCTTTGCTTTTTTTTTTTTTTTTCTCCTCTGGTATTCTGGGTTCATAAAGTGAGAAAATTATTTTTAGTGCTTTTTGCTTGATGTCTGAAAACAAGGTTCGGTGTCCTTTTGTACTTTTATCCCTTCAAATTAAATCACCTATCTTGGTGAATTTAGTTAACATAAGCACCAGTAACATTTGCTTACCAAATTAGTAAAACTCAAAAATGCAGCATAAAACATACAAGGACTAAAATATTTAATGTACTCCCAAATTAAAATATACTATGTTTACAAAGCATGTAATACTCCAGTAATATCCTTTTAATATCTTGGATATTCAGTTAATATGAAACAAAAATTTTTCATGTAACATAATTACCTAAATATTTTATCTACTGGCTGGAGGTTGTAGAAACAGTCAAATAGCCTTTTTCCTTTGTGCTATTTAATCACATTTTATAACAAATCTTCAAATGTCAAGGTTGTTCCTAAGATTTAAGAGATGGGCATTTTTATATTTTGTATGCCATAATCAAACCACTTTGTCACATAACACTTCAACATGCTTTGGCTTTTCAATGATTTTATGCATTCAGATTCCTGGATGTTTTAGCAAGTTTATCAAACCATCACTTTAAAGAAAACCAGGATCAATGGATTTAGTATCACATATACCATATTTATTCAATGGCCTAAAGCTAGAGCTCTTCTCTCCTGTCTTATCCTCATAATTCTGAATTCTCTCATACAAGAATAGAAACCCTCTATTAATATATTTAAACCAAAATAACATCCAACTAAATGATTTTTGTAATCACTCTGCACATGACTGTAAAACACATGCTGACAATGCTTTACCTTCAGTATCAATGACCTTGTTTATAAATGACCTATTATCAAATTTCAGGAAAGTTTGCTGTCAAATTACCCTTGGTCAATTTCGCAAAAAAATAAAAAAATTAAAAAAATAAATTAGATCTGTTCAGTTAGATGCCATTAAGACAATTCCAAGACATTTTATAACAGACACCAATTCAATATTCCTCTGCATTGAACATTACAACTCCAGAAATTCAGAAGGCCTTTAAAAGGGAACACTTGGAAAATTTTAAATAAATCTAAAGATGGTATTCCATTTCAGTTGTCCTTAATTCAGCAGTAATAGGACGAGACGGCAGAAATTTCGGAGCAATTAGGATACCTGTGCACCAAATAAATTTTAAATGGATTTACTCTCTGCTTATTGTTTATACTACTCTTGGAAATTTGATTTGAGGAAGAAATGCCTTTTCCTCTCAGTTTTGCATCATTTCCCCACCCTAAACAAGTATCATTCGTACATTCACACAGAAAGGAAGATAAGTAATAACACAGTGTAGGGTCCAAGTAAAATCTAGCCCAGTACAGACAGCGTAATAATGATGTCATTAAGACTCCTGGCTGAATGGGATTCAGACAGAACTGTTGTATAGCTGCAGACATAAATCTGAAAGAACTTTTTGGCTACATTCTCAGACTTACCTTGAGAGATATTTAGGAGCTCCAGCAAAATGAGTTGAGAGAAATGCACTCAAAAGGAGGTGTGCAGACTGCAGCAGAGATGTAGGCCCTATAGGTGCAGCCTTCTGAGATACAGGAGGAAACAGTTTGTTAGATGGATAAAGAGAGAGAAAGAATCTGAGGAAGGAGAAAACAGAAAACAAATAAACCTTAATTCTAGCACAAATAAATGAGAGAGAGGCAATTGTGGGGCTGCTCAAAGCCTTTTTGCCTAGCTGAATGAAAGCAATCCCTAAGACTGAATGGGTAATGAGATCCTGGCTCCTGAGATTTTAGCTTTCTTAATCATGTTCATAATTAATTCAAGAACATTGATAATTTCATTACATTCTTTTTGTCTTATCAATAAATGATGTGCCTGCACTTTTGGTCCTGTGTACAGAGAGAGGAGAGATGCTTTGGGTAATATTGCACTAGAAATAGTGGATATATATGATCCAAAAAGGTGAAGTGGTAATTATTATCCTTGACCAGCCTTCTATTATCAGAACACGATGACAAGCAGCTACAAATAATTAATAAGCTTTTTATGCAGAAATGCAAAGCCTTTGAAGAAAAATATGCTGCAAGTAGAATTCCTCACTGAAGATTATGTACATAGCATAACACGCTTCTACAGAGAAAGAGTTTGAAATGGAACTCACTAAAATGTCTGCATCACAAATAGGAGAAGCAAATCAATACCTTGTTTTTAAAATAACATTTTTAAAAACTTTTCTTCATCTTAATGTTTTATTTAAGAAAAATTCTGTGTCCTTCCAATTGTCTTCCTGAAGTCCTTCCCAGGATCAACCTACAAAGACGTTAAACTGAACTACCCACTCAGGAAAACCTTCTGTTTTAAACCAAGACGGAAAGCACTGTCATTATCTGTCAGTCATCATCAAAGGGGTCCTTTTCCTTTACGGTTTTCTATTCACCCCAATGTAAATTTTCACAAAGCCATCACTTATTAGTTTCACAATCCATGTTCAAGGGTTTGAAGGGAATGTTTAATGCCACTTAATAGCGTGAAACAGAAAGGCAGCCTAGTCTCCCAAACCAATTAGATAATTAACACCAACTTAAAAACCGGTCAGTTACAAGGGGCTGCAAATATGAGAATTCTCCTAATTGGTAACAAGAATAACATTTCAGTTTTAAATACAAAGCGTGTTGCAAATAATCCATGCCCAAGTGCACACAAGTGCTATACAGCCTAACATTTTTTTTAAGTAGACCAATATGGTGGAATAAAATTTCAGCAGTAGAAACCATTCCATAAAAATGTCTCTGAACTAATTGTGCTATTAATGATAAAAACAATTCATATGATGCTAAAAAGTATGCATGTTGGCACTTTGATCTTATTACTAAACAAAATAGTCTCTGAGAAGACACTGCAAAATCACTTAGTAAAGCAAGCTGTTGCCCATGACATTGATATATGGGACAGAGATGATGTATATACTGGGCAGCTTTATCAGTAAATCACTGACTCTATTTACTTCCCCAAGGAAAAAGACCTGTCCCTGAAAGAGAACTCTTTGTTAGAACCACCAGTAGGGGATTAATATTGGCAAAACATTCAATTTGGATATAGTCCTGTAGAAGATTCATAAAACAATAATTTAATAAGTTAACGGAAAAGATTTAGCACATTGGCAGCATACAATTGCCTAGAGAACATTAAGTTTCTTTATTAATTTTATCCAATTATGTCTCTGTGAATTCATTTATATAGGTTCTAGCCACCAGCCACCTATTTTTCAACTAAAAACAACAAATTTGAGAAATCCTAAGTCCCTTAAAATAACTTTTTAATAACGTACAAAATATCAGCATCCTACAGACCAATTGTTACATAAAAGACTATTAGATGGCAGTTAAAGTTAAGCTTAGCTGTGAATTTCCATATGTTCCACATATCCATAGACATTTCAGGTCTGCTTTTAAAGTCCCAGATTGGAGGTAGACATTGCAAATCAAATATGCCAATCAATACTCAAAGTTAATGCAGACCCAACTGAATTTCAGGGACAGAGGCTGGAATTCTAAGTGCTTTCTGTGCAGCTTCATAAAAGCAGTAAAATTAGGAAGACAAATATATTCAGTGAAGTGTAGCTTGCACTGAAGTGTACCACAATCTGTCACCTTTACATATTTACTGCCAACCTAAAGAGAAACGTCAAGGCAGTGTTCTTGACCCATCTCACAAATTCTCCCCCAATATCTAATCAACCATCACGTTGCAATTCTTCGACTTCCCAAAGGTCTCTTCGACCTTCTCTCCGTTCCCAGAGCCAGCACCTCCTTACAGCCATTATCCCCCATTGAGTTTTGTGATTTTTAAACGTCCTTCTGGCTGCGTTGAGGCTTACCTTCCTTTTTGCTCTCACACTAATGCCCATCATGTTTTCAAAACAGAAATCTGATCATGCCATTCCTCGGCTTAAACTTTCAGGGGCTCCCTATTTCCCTTCTGAAGGGTTGCTTCTCAGGCCCTTTTGATCTGGCTCCTCTTTACTTCTCTCAGCCTCATCTTTGAACCATATGGTTCCCCAATTATGTAAATTACTTTATGTTTCCCAGACTGCTCTTTATACTCAGCCTTTGGTACATGCAGCACCCATGCCACATTGGGTGGCCAATGGCCAACTATTTTCCAGTTGGATTTTATGAGACTTCTGAAGACTTTTTTTTCAGTTGTTCTTGCGGTTTCTCAAAGGCCGGTTTAAAATTGAGGGCTTGTCAATGGAGTTGGTGGTTCTGTGTCAGTTGATTCTTGCTACAGTTTATCAGTGGGCTTTAGAGCTGCTCAGCCTCCTTGGCAGTGACACCAGCCACTTGTCTTGTTCCTATTTTCTGTAGCCTCTGCTGTTTGCTTCCCATAGAACTGAAAGTGTCAGGTGTAAGGAGAAAGTCTCATCTGTGTTTAAATTTGATCAAATACAGTCTATTTTCAAAAAAGTCGGGTCTCATTAGAGTGATATTCTTGGTCTTGGCGACAATTATTTTATCAGACTGTTTTATATCCGTGTTGGATTCTGCATGAAAAGGTGAAGGTTGTTAGAACTGAGAAAACAGATAAAATGGCTTGAATGCATGTCATATAAATATGTCAAATTTTAGTACATTTTGACTGCATTTTTTCTTATTTTTTTTGCCAGCATTCTGAAAACTTAAAAAAATGTTGAAGGTAGGGAAAAATGTGTTTTCCTTGCTTCTTCTATATTAGACATTTTGTATAACCTCAATATTGTGGCCATCAGGAGGAATTAAATGTAAAGGCACAAAAGGATGTATGGATTATAATGGGTGCTCAACAAATCTTGGTTGGAATAATAAATAAAGATAAATTGAACCTATGAAACGCAATTTCTTGGGCATCATTCTACATTTCCACCTGACTGCTTTATAAGAAATTCAAATTTGGTCAACTCAGTGTTAACTAAGTCATGGAAAGTGTGCTGGGAGCCAGAGGAGAGTGGCTTACATAGACAGAAGTACCCAGCCCTGGTCCCTGACCGGTCTCATACAAATGAAGACTCCAAATTCTTACTGTTTGATTGGTCCAAAAGACCCTGTCCTGATTGGTCAGAATGGAGCTGCTCTGATTGGTCTGTAAAGAAGCTGATGAGGATTGTAGCTGCATAGCTCCAGGTGGATGAGGAAAGCCTCAGCCCTGTTGGCTGAAATAGGACTCCAGAATCTCCTTTCTAAGGGCTGGCTCAGACAGCAGAAACAGTGCAGGCAGGCAGTTCAGTGCAGAGGTAGATAGTTCCATGCAGACTTCTCTCTGAATGCAGTTTGCACCAGAGGCCCCTATGGAGAAATGGCTGCTGGGCTCTGTTTTTAAAACTGGAGCCCAGTCAGCCACAAGGAGCCCTCCTTAGTAGGTATTTGCTTTTTCAGGGTCCACAGACATAAAGAGAAAAGTGCACATATTTTTACCCATTTCCTCTACCCTTTTCCATTTCTGAAAGTCACTTTCTTCTGTTTTACTTCTGAGCTTGAGCGTCTTCTCCTTTCTCTAGTTGGAGGATGCCAAGGCTCAAGTAACAATTAAAGTTCTCCAAATACAAATAACAGAAAGAAGAAACTTTTTTCCACAGTAATTTTCCTCATATAAGAGAAACTACCCAAACTTACATGTTTAGAATCTTTTAGGATTTGAAAAGTTCAGTAAACTAAATAGAACCCACATAGGTTGACAAATACTGTACAGAAATGAATTATTTGCAGAAGCATATAGAAATGGTTTGCTTTAATCTTTTTCTCTTTTTTTATGGACATTTTTAAAAGCTATTTCTTAGACAATTCTAAGCTCTCCCTTTATCTGAAATGGTAGAGATTAAATATTTAACTTTTTTTCCTTGATGATGCTGAACCAGATTTGTGATAGATCATCACTATTGCTCTATAAAATCATGGTCTCAGAGAAATGTACATCATACCAGCTCCATGTTATAGATAAACTGAGGCTGAGGGAAGTTGGGTTACCTTGGTCACAATGCTTGTAAATGATAAAAATAGCATTTCCCCTCTTCACTCTACAGCCTCTAATGTAATATAGGCAATCTAAATGACAAAATTCAATTGCAATAACCAACTATGAATGACTTAACTATACCTTCAACCTACTCTCTATGTGATTTTCCCTTTCTACCTAGTCTTTGTTTGGAAACAAGAGATTTCAGGATCCCAGAAGCAGTGGATTTCTTTCCCCAATTTTTCCCCCAGAAATCCCAGTGTTCCAAGAAGCAAGGGTGAAGAGAAACATTCCACCTCATTTGGAGTGTAGGGAAGGGAGATATTTTTGGAGTTACCTGTAGGAGATAGTAAGCAAGTTTAAAACACTAGAACATCACAGCGGAGCTAAGACTCCATTAGGACAGAGGAGAGCTCAGCTTTGGGGTAACCAGCCAGGCCCCTACCAAGGTGGGGTCTGCAGGTGCCCAGGGCATATCTGGCAATTCTGGAAACTTATATGTTTGTCCCACAGAAGGAAGATGCTACAAGCAAGTGGTGGACAGAAGCCTAGGATGTTGCTCAACATCCTACAGTACACAGGACAGCCTCCCACAACAAAGAATTATCTAGTTTAATACATCAATGGGGCCATGGCTGAAGAATCCAGCCTTTCTGAACACCTTTCTTCTCCATCTCCCCTCAGTCTTGTTGAGAATAGAATTGGGTAACAGAAGCAGGCCATAATTTCCTCTTCATGCTCTTTGCATTTAGGTAGCTGCAATAAACATACCAGTAGTTGATTTTCCCTGACATTCCCCTCCCTCAGGCTTCTTGGTGGTTAGGATCACAGACTTTGGAGTCACATAACCATAAATAATTCGCAACAGGCAAATTATTTTTCTTATTTAAGCTTCAGTTTCCACATCTATAAAACTGGCAACATAGTAGCACTCACCTCCCAAACTGAAGGTCAGATTATTTTCTCAATCCTAGTTCCATAGTCTTTGTTCACATTTTCTTCCTTTTTCTTCCTTTTTTTTTTTCATGGACTACTGTCATGCTCTTTTCATTGGGTATAACTACTAGTTTGGTCTGCACTGTATCTCTGCATCTCTTTATCTCTTTACTTTGGGGGGAATCATTCTTTCTCTCAATCCAAGTCATTCAGTGATGTTCTCCCCTGGGTCCAGGTGTGGTTAGACTAGGCTTGATCAATTAGAACGTTCCATCTTCCTGGTCACAGTAATTGGTTCAGGGATAAGAACAAAATCAGGCCAGCAATATCCACCCCAGGGATTTTGCTGGAGCTGTTGGGAAATAGATGTTCTCTTTTTTCTGGGATGATTTCCCCATGATGGGAAATTAATGCAACCAAGGAGCTGGCTAAGCATAAAGCCCAAGCCAGAGAGAAGCAGAGGAAGACATGCAAAGAGCAAGAGAGAGGTGGGGAAATTCCTCATAGTGTTGGCTGAGCACCTGGATCCATCCAGCCCTGTCACTAATTCTACCTCTAGATTTTCAATTTGATAAGCTAATTTTTTCTTTCTTGCTTAAATCTATGCAAATATATTTCAGTCATTTGCAAAAAGAACAAAGATCTCTTTATTTTTGTATTCCCCATGCAACCTATTGTATCAGTTTTTGTACTTATAGGACCTCAGAAATGTTCAACTGGTTAGGATCTAAGTACTTTGAGAAATGGGTAGCACAAAACTAGAAGAATGTAGGAAAATGGAGGTGAATCGTGAAGGGAAAACTCAAGGGCATTAGGGTCACTAGAAAGACTGGAGATTCTTGGGGAATTGGCACTTGTTAGGTGAGGTTAATAGAAACATTAAGCCCTGGGGCTGGCGGGGAAAGAGGCGTTCAGGACAGAGCAGGGTGTGCAATGGAAGCGCAGCAATGCTCGTTGCCCGTTCTGAGTTAGACATGGGCCAGGGAGGCATGTGCGGTCAGTAGGAAACATGGACACGTTCTGTTTTCTGTGGTAATCAATGGGCGAGGAGGGAAAGAATACAACTCATTTGTGCCCTCTCTGGGCAACTGTGACACAGCCGTGAGAAGACCCACAGTCAAGTCTCAGCTCTGCCCCTTCCTGGAATCATAATTTTTTAATTACTTACTTCTGTGCTTTATTAGCTGCACAGTACAGATAAAGATTCCTATTCCCCAGGCTGGTTGTGATCTAAACGGGATGGCATTTATGAAGGTGCCCAGTGCAGTGTCCACCAAGAACTAGATGTTCAAATCCTTTTGGGAAAGAGGCAAAATATAATAAAATACCTAAACTCACTATAAATGTTAATTAAGCATTTAAATGCACCAGACACCATACTAGGTTGTGAAGAATAAATATATATGTAAGGTAATCCCTTCTCTCAGGGCATAGTTTAGAGGGAAGCATAGATAGATAAGTACCTTAATAGAAATACACTTTGCTAACTACTACAACAGAAGGAGAGATAAACTACAACTCAGAGAAGACAGAGATTCATTCTGCCTTTAGAAGACAGAAAAACATTTCATTAACTCAGACTTGGGAATTGAAGGGGACTTCATAGAAAATGGGGCATTGATGGAGTGGAGAAAAATCAATAGGAATTTTCCAGAATTAAACAAAAAGGTTAAACCAAAAAGAAGTTATTTATAAGAACTAAAAATACCTAAAATCCATTTCAAATCAGAAACACTATGGTTATTCACATATGGCAAATGAGCACACATGGAGTTGTCCAACATGATTAGCCATCAGGGCATGCAAAATAAAACTACAACTATCAGAATAACTACAATAAAAAGTAATGACTACACTAAATGCTGGCTAGCATGCTGAGAAATTAGACCTCTCATACATTGCTGGTGAGAACGTAAAATAATACAACCATTCTGAAATTCAACAATTTTTTTAATAAAATTAATCATATTCCATACAACCTAGCAAATTACATTCTTGG
Source organism: Pteronotus mesoamericanus (assembly GCF_021234165.1). NCBI lineage: Eukaryota > Metazoa > Chordata > Mammalia > Chiroptera > Mormoopidae > Pteronotus > Pteronotus mesoamericanus. Next base: position 32,813,162 of record NW_026555285.1, on the reverse strand, counting down.
GCATTTATCTCAGAGAAATGGAAATTTATGTTCTTGCAAAAAAAAACTGCACAGGAATGTTCATTGCAGCTTTAGGTAATAGCCAAAAACTGGAATTAGTCCGGAGGTCCTTCAACTGGCCAGTGGTTAAACAATCTGGTACATCCAAACCATTGAATAGAACTCAGCAATGAAAAGAAGAAACTATTGATAAACATGACTTAAAATTCTGCTGAGTGAAAAAAAAATAGCCAATCCCCAAAGGTTATATACAGTTTGATTCTATTTGTATAACATTTTTTAAATGACAAAATTTTAGAACTAGAGTTAAGGATAGAGGTTGCTAGAGGTTAGAGATAGAGGAGGGGGCATAAGGGAGGTAGAAAGGGGTCTTGTGATGATGGAGCTTGACTATGGTGGTGGATACATAAACCTACACATGTGATTAAAATTGAGAGAAATAAATACACACATACACTCAAATGAGTGCAAGTAATACTGGGGAACCAATCGGAATAAATTTGGTAGATTGTGTCACTATATCGATGTCAATATCCTCTTTGTGATATCCTGCTATAGCTATTTCAAAATATTATCATTAGGTGAAACCAGCTAAAGTGTACAAGAGATGACTCTGTATTATTTCTTATAACAGCATATGAATCAACGATTATCTCAATTAAAAATAAACCACTAGGTTCAGTATTATAAAGTAACTGAGGTTTCATTTAACACAATTTAGAAATACTTTTAGTTCTTTTTATTCTATACGGATTTATTGAGCCCATAATTGCAATCACAGCTTGATATTTGCCATTAATGAGATTCCTGTTCTGTGTCAGCTTACTCCAGCTGCGGCCAACCCCTCCTTCCTTTGGCCCCCACTGTGCATTGTACTCTATATTTGTTATAGTAACTGTGCACAGATTGCGATCCCTTTTCATATGCTACGGTAAACACCAAATATGTTCACTAGAGTACGTTTCCATTGCCTTCTAGGCACAACACTGGTCCATATTCCCCAGCTTCCCTGGCAATTAAGTATGAGCTTGTGACAAGCTTCTGGCCAATGGAATGTGGGCAGAAATGATGTATGTTACTCTGACTCATCAACTCCTCGGACACAATCTTCCATGCTTTCTGTTCTGATCAGATACAAGGGACTAGCAGAGGACCCCGCAGTCCTAGGAGAGAGCAAGCCCACAGTGGCAGAAGCTTGAGATCCCAATGACAACGCAGAAGGCCATTCACCATTAAGAAGAAAACTTATATTTTGTTAAGCCAGTGATTTTTAACCAGTGTGCTGCAAGAATTTTTAAAACATGCAATACCTGACTAGTCAAGGGCATTGGCCTCTTTTCCCTTAGATTGCTAAATTTAAAAAAAGACAATAGCCAACACAATAGCCATCTAGTTTGAATCAATCAAAGTTATAACATTTTTTGGTCAGATCAATGAAAATATATAATATTATATATTTTGTAGTATGCAGAATTTTATTTTTTTAATGTGAAAGCCTTTATTTTTTTAATATTCTTTTTTCTTTTAATTTTTAAATCATGTTTATTCTATTAGTTGTATCAATTTTTCCTTCTTTGCCCACCTTGAACCATCCTACCCCCACCCCCCGCTCCCACAATCAATTCCCACTCTTGTCCATGTCCATGGGTCATTCATACATGTTCTTTGTGTAGTCCCTCCCCCTTCTTTCCACCATTGTCCTCTTTCCCCAACCCCTCTGGTCACTTTCAGTCTGCTCCATGTTTCCATGCCTGTGGTTTATTTTGTTCATTAGTTTATTTTGTTGAATGGAGTCCACTTATAGGTGAGATTATATGGTATTTGTCTTTCATCAAATGGCTTATTTCACTTAGCATAATATTTTTCAGTTTCGTCCATGTTGTCACAAAAGGTAGGAGTTCCATCTCCCTTTTTTCTCTCTCTCTTTCTTTCTTTCTTTCTTTTTCTTTCGTTCTTTCTAAATGCAATTGATTTTACTTATTTTTTTAAATGTCAAAGTTAATTTTAAAATATTAAAAAATTTAAAATCATTATAAACTCTCCGAAACTAACCAACATGACACCAGCACAGAAATAATCAAGTAGATCAACGAAATATAATGAGCATTCTAGAGACAAACGTATATATCCGTCTAACAATGTAATACATGATTAAGTTGATATTTCAAATCAGTGGGTAAAATAATGCTTATTCAACAAATAAGGTGCACGGACCACTATTATTTGAAATAAAACAAATACAGAGCCTTATTTCACACATTATACAAGAAATATTCAGGTGAATTAAAAATCAATTTGTAGAATCTAAGGAGTTTTAGGAGAAAATACAAAGTAGTATTTTTCTTACCCTGAAGTAAAATATTCAAACCCAGAAACTATAAAGTAAAATATTGACAATATGACTATATTAAACATTTAAGACTGAACATCAATATACATATTAAAAAAGTTAAAGGACAAGTAATAGAATAGGAAAGAATTTGCAACATAGTTAATAATTTTTTGTTAATAATTTTTTAAACAGTTAATAATTTTTTGTTTATTTGTTTTTTTAGGGCTAAAATTCTATAAACATTTAATCAAAAAATGGATAAAGAATATCAAAAAGTCATTTAAAACTTTTTAAAAATAATAGAAATAGGCAAGAAATATACAAAACAGGTTTAGTTTCAATAAATAATAAAGTCAGAATTAAAAAAGCACATCATTGTCACAATATGATTCATAAGTATTAAAAATATTGGTAATATCAGGTATTGGTGACTGTGAAAGGAACTGGGTATTCATAGACTCTTTTTCTTCATCTTAAGGCAGTCCCTTTAGCATATTTTGTAATGCTGGTTTGGTGGAAGTGTATTCTTTTGTCTGGGAAACTCCTTATTTCACCTTCCATTTTAATTGGGAACTTTGCTGGGTAGAGCGGTCTTAGTTGCAGTCCTTTGCTTTTCATGATTTGGAATATTTCTTGCCATTCCCTTCTGGCTTGTAGTGTTTCTGTTGAGAAGTCAGCTTCTAGCTGTATTGGGGCTCCCTTGTATGGTACTACCTGTTTCTCCCTTGCTTGCTTTAGGATTCTCTGTCTTTGATATTTGCCATTTTAATGATCATGTGCACTGGAGTGGGCCTCATTGGGTTCCTCTTGAATGGGACCCTCTGTGATTCCTGTACTTGTGTGACTTTTTCTCTCCACAGATTAGGGAAGTTTTCCATCATTACTTTTTCAAACAGGTTCTCTATCCCTTGCTCCTCCTCTTCTCCTTCTGGTATCCCTATTATATGGATAGTATTATGTTTCAGGTTGTCCTGCATTTCCCTAAATGCCTCTTCATTCTTTTTGAGTCCTTTTTCATTTTCTTGCTCTTTCTGGAAGCTTCTTTCTACCTTGTCCTCCAGCTTGCTGATTTGATCCTTGGCTTCATCTAGCCTGTTTTTAATTCCTTCTACTGTGTTCTTCAATTCAGAAACTGTATTCTTCATTTCCTCTTGTCTCTTCTTGATAGTGTCTATGTCCTTTTTCATGGTGATAGAGTTTGCAGTAAGTTCCTCGTAGTTTCCCCGTAGTTTTTGGTAATTCTCTCTGAGCTCACTGAGCTCATTGAGCTTCCTTATAACTGTTGTTTTGAACTCAATATCTGATAGTTTACTTGCCTCTATTTCATTTAGTTCTCTTTCTGGGGATCCCTCCTTTCCCTTCAACTGGGGGGTATTTCTTGGTCTTTCCATTATTTGTGAGACTTTTTTTTTGTGTGTGCTGCTTCTTCTTAAGTTGATCTCTCTTGACTTCCTGACTTTGTGGTGTGAACTTCTATGGTAGAAGACTGCTGTTTTTACTTTCTGGATCTGCCTCTGATGATGTCAGATGTTGACCCTGTCTGACCTTAAGCAGTCTGTTCAAGACTGCCAAAAATCTACTGTTTGTGGCTGTCTCCTTCAGCTGTTAATCTAGTCACTCTGCACTCAGCAGGCTGCCTTAGACAGCTCAGGGCGTATTGACGTCCCTCCTGGGGGTGGGGTTATTAGGTCCTCCCATGCTGCTGCCATATGGGAGAGGAGTCAGCACTGGGATCCCGCCAGCTACTCTCTCCCTTCTCTCCCCGAAACCTCCATCACCAGTCTCTCCTCAAGTGTCTCTGGACCTCTCTGCTCCCCTTTTAGCCAGGGATCTACTATCTGTGGCTGCCACTCCGCACTCAGCAGGCAGCTTAGACAGCACAGGGTAGGGTTGAATCCCACCTGGGGGCAGGGCTATTGGGTCCTCTGACATTGGTGCCACTCAGGCAGAGTGGTCTATGCCAGAGCAAGATGGCTGCTGCCGCATGGGGGATGAGTCAGCACCAAGATCCCGCCAGCTACTCTCTTAGTTCTCTCCCCAAAGCCTCCTTCCCCAGTCTCTTCTCAGACATCTCCAGTCCACTCTGCTCCAGCCTTTGCCAGAGACCAGGGTAAGTGGCTGCAAATAAAAATTTATGCGTTGGTTTTTTAAACGGTTCTTTGAGTCTCCAGCTGCCTGTCTCTGACAGAGAGCAACCCTGCCACTTTTTGCAGCTGGCTGTTTTCTGTGTTATTTTTGGACTCTGATGCTGTAGGCTAGAGATCTCCGCTTATTGTTCAGTCCCCACTCTTCTCAGGGGGATCCAACTGGCCGTTTCAATATCCTTTGGTGCTGCCACCTGTGGGCACACCCCCGCCCCGGCCTTCTTGAGTCTCTACCACACTCCTTAGCAGTTAGGTTGTGCTAAAGCTGATTTTTCTGTCTCCGAGGTTACAAGGCTCCTCTCTCGCTGTTGTTCAGTTGTTTGTTCTAGGTGATTTCTCCACAATTTAGTTGTAATTCCAGGTTGGTCCTTGGAGGAGGTCAGTGTGACTTCCACTCACTCTTCCGCCATCTTGGTTCTCAGAATTTCAGTATTTAGTTCATTGTGTCATGAGATGAAATAGGTTGAAAACCGCAGGTTAAGCCATTGAACTTTGAGTTTTGTATAATAGAGATCATCATGTAATTTTCCCTAACTACTACGTATGCCTGTTTCTGCACTAGACTGGGCTCCTGGAGAGGAAGAACTGTGTTTTGTTTACCTTTTTACTCCTGGAGCCTAGTAGAGTGCCCGCCACAGAAGAGCTGCTTCACAAATGTGCGTCGACCATCGTGCCCCCATGAGTGACAGACGTTAATCTTACCTGCTCTTCTATTGCCTTTGACATATCTATTCTCATCCTTGAATGCGGTAGGAAAGCCAAGGATTTCACTCTGAAGCCCGAAGTCTCGCTTATGGCCTTGAGAAGCAGTGCACAGATATACCTTTGCACAGACTAGCAAAGGTACAGGTTACTACTGGCTGCTTCATTTCCTTCCCTGAAGCACATCTCTATTTTCTTTTATTTTGTTAATTAAAAACACATTTGGTTTATCAGAGCCTCACTGATTTGAATGGTATTTATCCTTGAATTTGATGTTTTGCTAAATATTTCTGTAAAAATTAAGAGCAACAATCTCAAGTGAGAACTTATATTTAGACACCTTCGTTTTTTAGAAAAATACCGCAAGACACTACTGCACTATGAAATTGTATAAATAATTAAAATCAAACTTCCCATATCAAAATTAATGACCTAAATACATTTCATGATACATTATCCTTTTACCTTGTGGGTTGGCTTGCTTATCGGATAATTTGCAAAAACTTCATTCATCAAAAAATAGGTCTCCAGGTCATTTGGGTGAATTTATGACCATGAAGTTCTAGAGTTTTACTCCAGTAAGAGACTGTCATATTTTCTTTGTACCTTGTCTAAGTATGCACATGCAGCATATTTTCAAATCTCAAGAGAAAAATAAGACTAACCTGTTTAATTTATGCTTTTACAAATATATGGTTTCCCTTTAAACCAGTCTTTTTGTGTGCTGCCTGATATCCCCTTATGTAATATCTTAAAAATGTTTTGGTTGCTGCAGATAGTTATTTTATTCACAGGAATAGCTATATTACCACAGTATTTAACCATTGGAAAAGATCTTAGAGATTATCTGGTCCAATATCTTTATTTACTGGAAAAGAAACTCTGTCCCACAGGTCATGTGACTGTAGGAGCTCGCGTTGCTGATAAGCAGAAGAGCCACATTCACAACCCTTGCTCTTCACTCTGGCCAATGAGGCCTTGGAATTCTAGAAGAGGAATTCAACTTTGATTATAAGAGCTTATAAGCTAAAATAGGAGTTTTGCTAAGAATACATTATTTATTTGACTTTGTTCTTGTGATTTACACTTATATATATAATTACATATGAGATGAGTTGAAAGGCAATTGACTAGATTATGGTTTCTCAATATTTAGCATTTATTAACTGAAATTTCATGAGCCTGCCTTTGGAAATAACTTTTTTTTGCTCCAGTTCCAAAGCCTTTTTAAACCCCTCAAAAGCAAACAGCCCTATTTAGAGTTTTAGTAATCACAGTTATTTTTGTTTTTATTTTTATGGCCTGAGTTTTTACATTTAACTCTTTAATTGATGTGAAATTTTTTTTTTTTGGTATAAAGTGAGAATTAAAATTTTTATGTTCCCACTTAACTAATCTTTGTGACTTGCCCACTCTATCACATGCAACAGTCTTTTAGCTAATGGGGCTATTTTAGAGTTACTTATTCTATGCTGTTGAATACATTTTTATATTAGTGCAGTATCAATCAAAGTAAGTTATATAGTAACAAACAACTTCAAGATATAGATGAATTTTCACTGAAGCTGTATGTTCACTGGGGTCAGTAGAGGGCTCTGTTTATGATGGTCACTCAGAAACCACTGCTGCCCACGACGCCTCCACAAGGGGCTCCTTGGACCACGGAAGTCTAATGCTGTCTACCCACATACATATCACTTTTGCTCTGTTCTTTTTTTTCCTGCTCAATAAATTTTGCAGATTTTTAAGTTCTCAACTGTACAATTGTCTTGATATAATTTGTCTTGCTTTTTATGATTTTAAAACTTAACTATGCAGGTTTTCTATTAAGTTGGTTTTAAGTATGTATCCCGTGTTCCACAAATAAGCATACACTTCATTTAGACTCAAAGTATTATAAGATTATACATATCATACTCATGAAAGCAGTTATTATAGCTTTTTTCTTATTTCTAATTACATATATTTGTATTTTATCTCTTTAATTATTCAGTAGCTTTGCTAAGCACTTATATAGTTTGCTCACTTTCTGAAAAAATAAACCAGCTCTCAGATTCATTTTCCAATCATGCATTTTGTTTTCTCATTCACTAATTTTTGCCATTAGTTTTATTATGTTCATCTTTTCATAGTCTTTGTGAGGTTTTCCTTGCTTTCTTATAACTGTTGAATTCAAGGATTGAATGATTTACATTCTCTCTTTTATAAACTAGTATATTTGTGAACATATCTTTAAATACACGATATATTCTGATATATAATATTCTCATATTTACATGTTTTGAAGTTATCTACAACTTTATCATTGATTTCTACACTTCACAGGTTATTAAGAAAAAGACTTTCTTGGCTTTTACAGGCTTAAAGGCTTAAACATTTCTATTTAAATTTTTAAAATAAAATGTATTGTTTATTATATATGGTAAAAGAATCTGACCTGATAAGTTTATAAACTATAGTTTCCAAAATTATAGTGTGTGAGTGTATGTACTTAATCTTTACCTAGTAACAAAATACTTTCCAGGACTCCAAAGTGCATTAGTTCACTATTCAACTCTGGATATACTGGGTACTAGGAAAATAGTACATACAAGATGAGAAGTTGCTTCTCTTTTGGCCAAAGCAGAAGATATGCTGTAAGGAGCAGATGATAGCTGCCCGATTGCCTGCTCCAACTTCTTCATCCAAGAGGCAGGCTGGCGACAGAGTCAGCATCGCCTCTGCCCTACTTGCCAGCCAGCCACGCTGTTCAGGTTCCAATTACAAGTGTGGGCTACAAGTGGGCTCTTCAAACCACAGATGGCAGGACCCCCTCCCTCCCAGGCTCTGCCATATGGTCGAGTGTTAGCTTTAATTTTCAGGAGTGTTCAAGCCTTTCAAAATTTTTGTCTTTATTCCCTTTACTATATTTTAAACTTTGACTAAAATATATGCATCTTAACCCACTTTTCCCTGTTTTTTGAAGTGGCAATCAGGAGCTCTTCCTGTCTCTGTGCTTCAGTCCCTCATGACACATTTTGGAAGCCTTGAAGAGCCTATGTCTTTTAAAAGCTGTTGAGGTCTCTGGGCATTTTCATGGGAAGTTGGAAAAGGTCATATTAGGGACTGATTGTAGTTGTCACCATCTTGCTAGTGAACGTGTGTGGTTTTTTTAAAAGTCAGCATATGGAACAAATATACTAATTTGTACAGACTCTGTTCCCACACCTGCACTTACAAATTCTCACAGCTAAGAGGAGTAATTACACAAATAAACAAAATACGCCGAGGGTTTAACATGTGATCCGAAATGCTGTTTAGCTTTTAAATAATGTGTGACACTTTCCTCACGTAAAATTTAGGACCCAGGATAAAAAGAGCCAGTGCACTGTCAATAGAGACAGTAACCAAGTGTTCATAGCAATTTAAGCTCAAATTCTGTACGTTACCGAGACATCAAGCATTAATAGTTTTAATTTTCAGTTACAAAAAAACTTATAGAGCAACTGCTAAATTCTATGGCTGCTTAAGTAGCCTTTTTTTGAATGTTAAACCAATCGTACTTCTCATGTAAATTATTAAATTGCTACCTATGGTATTATCTTTATGTTAAAGTATTATCCTATGTTAAAATCTTACTCAAGTGATATTATCTGGTTTTTAATCATAGTTTTAATCATAGAAGTGTCTGAATAACCATTCATTAATGACACATAACTTCTTTTAAAAAGTAGGACTGTTTCACAAATATATGCCTGTTATTTTCAAAACTTGGTAGAGGAAAAAGAATCATACATTTTAAAATCAAAGATAAAAGTATTTTCAAAGACCCACTGAATAGCAGTATTTGATTTGCCATAGCTCCTAGATGGCCCCAAACTTTCACATCTACATATGATGGCAGAAAATATTTTAAAATGTGAATTGGACCACGATAATCTTATACCTAGACTATAATCCACAAAACCTAAGTCTTAAAAAAAGTATGCAAAACAACATGTTTAGAATTTTTCTCTTTTTGGTAATATTTTGTGTCTTTGTCTAGTTCTCAAGTACATAAAGCCTCCTTCAATATCTGCCACATGCAAAATATGGTACCAGGGCTGTGGACAATGTAAACATGGGTCAGGCTTTGGGTCTGCTGCTCTTTAGTGCTGGAAATAGACACAAAACAATCAGCTCCAAAACAAAGTTGCTAAAGACAAATGGCGTAATAGAAAAACCTTAAAGTTTCTAGGAAACTCTAAGAAAGAGAGAGAGGAATTTCACCTTAAGGGACCTGAGAAAGAAATTATGATTTGAATCAGGGCTCAGAGGATGGGAGGACTGTAGAGGGCATGGGACTTGGTGCCAATATGGCTAAGTCTGAATGCCTCTGCCCACACCACGAGTCAGAGCTGCAAGAGACAATGATGTGACAAAGCCGTGGTTCTGGATCTGAGGTCAACCAGTCTCCACCGCACAGTTCAACCCATTGGCCCTGCTCTTCTGTGGAAAATCTGCAGTTAATGTTGACTCTGCCTCCTTCAACAATTCTCACAAGACCAAAGACACAGTTGGCCTCCAACACATAGGGTCAGCCTTATAGAAAACGATGCATATAGGAGACACTCTCTCCTACTGGGGGAATGACTCTAACAATAGCTAGACTTTTCTCTCCTTCAAAGACAAGAGATCACTCTGCTCACTTTCTATATAGGATAAAATGCCATACATCAAATGCTTTACAGATCAAATGACATCAAGCACATGTGAGAGCTTTTCAAACCATGAAATCCCACATAAATGTCAGGTGCTGATATTACCATAATAATCCTGGGTAAAAAGAGACACAGTAAGAAGGGAAATCAGGAGGAGCTTCTCATCTCTGCCCTGCACTCCCCTTTGATTCCTAGGTCTAATGGAGAAGAAATAGCTCAATGACCTGGTGCCTTTCCACTTTACAACTATGTGCTGAAAGTAGTAGGGTAGGCCTGTGGCTTTTTGGATGATTTGCAAATTTTAAAATAAGAGAATGTTTCTCAAACTCCAGTACTTCATACACTAACTTTATGATGTTTTGCTATAGCCTCATATAACCTATAACATTATTTGCTTAACAATTTTCTTTGCATTGACTCATTTTTTTAAAAAGTGTATTTATTTAACAATGAAATTTTATATTCTCACCACAAATGAGAAAATAGTGCCACTGCTCATAAATATAAGGTAACCATCTAACATGTATAATGAAAGCAAAAAAGAAAAGTTATAAAACTCTCAAGGGATATGGTTGCTTAGCAAAGGCTGTGTGAATGCAGCAATGGCCCAGACAACCCACAGAATCATGAGAAATAATAAATTTTTGCTCATTTAAACACTAAGTTTTGAGGTGGGTTTGAAGCCAAACTGAGTCATTCAGTGGCAGGTCTTCTTATACACTAACATGCACACACATCATTTGGGGATATTATTAAAAGGCATTTTACTTCCAAAGCTCTGGGTGGGGTTTCAGATTCTCACTAGGTGAATGAAGGTGATACCAATGCTGTTAGCCTAGGGACCACATTTGCGTAGCAAAATTTTCTAAGAGCATGATCTTTTTCTTTATTCACTTTTGGGGCATTATATTAGTTTTCTATCACTGCCACAACAAAGTACCACAGGTGGCTCAGCCAACAGAAAATTATTTTTCCACAATTTCCTGGAGGCTAGAAGTCCAAGATCAAGGTGTTGTCAGGACTGGTTTTCTTTTTTGGAGCTCTGTCTCCTGGCCTTGTGGATGACCATGTCCCTTTGTCTCCACATGGCCTTCCCTCTGCGCAGGTCTGTGCCCTCATCTTCTCTTCTTATAGGGACACCACTCGTATTGGATTAAGACCCATCCCTATGACCTTATTTAACTTTAATGACCTCTTTAAATACCCTACCTCCAAATACAGTCACATTCTGAGGTACTGGGAGTTAGAACTTCAACATATGAATATTGTGGGGGACGTAAAGCTGTTTAGAGCTGGGACTAAAGATGACTTGAATTTAGTAGCAGCCAAGAAGGATAAGGTTTGTTTGAAGGCACTAAGGGGTCAACTTGATCTCAGCCGCATCAGGTTGGGATGCACATACACTTGACAAATAGAATTGGGCAGGGAGCCACAGGACCCCAGCTCACATGTTACTGCATCGAACCCTTTGATTTTTTTAAAGAGTGCTTCATTATTGCCACATACACAAAATCCATCCCCTTTCCAGCTTCCCCCACAATGTTCAATTCCCATCGAAAGGAGAGCATAACTTCTGCTCGTTAAGAGGAATGCAATTGGCTTGTACAATTGCAGAGCCTGTCCCCGCTCATCTGTGACACTAAACCAATCCTCTGTCCCTAGAGGTACCCCTGATGTGGCTGACATTTTTTCAGTCAAAGCCTGCGGGTACTGAAACATTTCCCCAGCTGAGAGCTACCTATGCCACAGCACCATTGTATCCGGGGAGGAAAACAAAAGGCATCTCCCACAGACAATAAATAATAATACATGGTATTGACGTAGCACCTTTCTCAAAGGAGCTCAAAGTGCTTTCCAGACATTACCTCACAACATCCCTGTGATCCTAACCTGAGAAGTGGCTCCTAGAAGCACAGCCCTACTCAATCACCACAAGAAATCCAGAAACCAGAGGATAATATATATTCTTTTAAGGATAAAAGTGGGACTACTTAAATACCACTGAGGGGATTTTTTTTTTCAGAGTGCTTCGGTAGTACAGGCCATAAGCATCCCGGACTGGCAGATCGCATACTCTTTGGGCACCGCATGTGCCAGTCTGGGGGAGAGCAAAGATGGATGGGCTGTCCAGGCTGACTCATACAGCTGTGTACTTTGGAAAATGACCCGATTGACTATTTATACTTTCTATTCAGCCTCTCAAGTATTTGAAAGAGATCCGACAGAAATACTGCATTCATGGGAAGGAGCAGCAACGATGAAAATGGAAGGATGTATTAGCCTTGAAACCACGGCTGCTAAGAGCCCTGGTGTCTACTCTTCTCCTTAGCCCTGGGCTCTGGGAAACGCATAACAACTCTCTCCAAGAGAGCAGTGCTACCTCCTCTAGGCCGCTCATGGGAAAGAGCACCACTTCTGCAGTTCAGAATGTGATGGTTACTTATGAGCTGTGTGACTTTGGGTGAGTAGTTTTACTCCCCAAAGTCCCTGTTGTTTCTCTATGAAGCGGAAATAATAATAGTGCCTACATCAGCGGGCGAGTAAGGTTATTAACGAAAACCGCGTATGTAAAGAACTTAATGTCGTCCCTGGCGTATCTTCATTCTTCAATACACAGCAATAGTGATACACAATGGCAATCACAGTAATTACTGTTTTTCGTGTTACCTATGAAATTAGAGCAGATTGGAGGAAGGAAGCATAACAAGATTGTGAGGGAATTTGGAAGGCCCTGCACTCTGAACTTCACTCCCTTGTCCCAAAATAAGGAGTATCAGGGGGCTCACGTGATGTCAGAATCTTCTTCGGTTTTGTTTGATTTTGTAACATGTTGCAAAAGTCTTCTCAGTACTGTCTCACTGGAATTTTACACAAGGTAATGCTCTTTGACATATTGTTTAGAGAATTAAAAACAATAAACACTGTATTAGGCAACATTTTATTTTAAAATAAAATGATGAAGAACACTAAACTTTGAATGTTAGTTTAAAATGTGAACCTCTTCTTAGCTACTGGTTCTAATCAATTGAGAACTTGAGTTCCCATTTACTCTGATAGGCCGATAGATAGTTTCCTATTGCGGGGTCATACTTACTCTAAAAACAGTAAATGGCCCGCATAATGATACAAACATATCTGAGTTACAAACTATTATTTTCTCTGTCTCGAAAACCCTTGATGGTATTTACATTCTAAATTAAACTGAACACTGTATATTGATTTTAATATGTTAAGATGAAATTCAATTTCATGAAGACTACTAACATCACAGAGTATGTAGGATCAATGTGTTTGCTGATTTCCTGCTTACAACCAATATCTCCCCAAGGGTTTGAGACAAGATTTACAGAATATTGTTTCTGAAGATGTGTGCATAAATATGCTATCAAATAAGCTACAATACATTGCACATTAGGCAGTGAATGATTTGTTTGCTGCATTCTAATCAGCCTGGCATAAATGCTGACACATCCTTTGGAGAGTTCACTCTCGACAGTCCTGAAGCTCAGTTCCTTTCCCTAGGAGCCAAGCCGGCAGGAGAGGTCTCCCTGTGACTGCTCTTAGAATCCACCCTCCCCAAAAAGGAGGCAGTGCTTCTCGGCTAAGATAGAGCTATGGGGATGCAGGACGTGAATGCTGAGATGGCAGCAGGCCCACTGGCCAATTAGGAAGCAGGAAGAGTGTGTGTCTGTGTGTGTGTGCGCGCACGCATGCACATGTTTATCTAGCTCTATAAAGCCTTCTTCTGACAACCAGAGAGGCACTCTAATGCAGTGGCTATGAGCATGAACTTGGAGTTTATCAGCACTGGGGTCAAGTCCAGATTATAACATTTACCAGCTGAATCATCTTGGGTAAATTATTTAACCTATCTGTGACTTGATGTCTTCCTCTGAAAAAATGGGAAGACTGCCCTAACAGGTGTTGCTCAGTGGTTGAATGCCAAACTGGGAACTGAAAGGTTGCCAGTTCAATTCCTGGTCAAGGCACATGCCTGGATGGTTGGCCAGGTCCCCACTTGGGGGCGTGCAAGAAGCAACCAATTGATGTTGCTCTCACATACCGATATTTCTTTCTCTCTTCCTTTCCCCCCGCCTAAAAAAGATAAATCAAATCTTTTAAAAAATGAAAAGATTAATAAGTGCCACAAGGGGTAGAATATTTAATAAGAAAACATCCAGGGTCCAGCAGAAGTAAGGCTTGCTTGAATGTGGTTGGTCGGGTAATAATATGGGTATAATAATTTATAGTTTTAATTTGAACATTTCACCTAAAATGTCATATGGTGTGCTTGAGTGGAATATTGTTATGCTGCAGAATTACATGCTTATGATTTTGTAATAAAAAATTTTGTAGTAAAAAAGGGCATTATTTGTGCCAGACCCTGTATATACAGCTTTCCCCACAATACTTGACATTGAAGAAGAGCTCAGTGAATGGTAGCTATACTGTTAGATCAAACTCACATCCCAGCCATTCAGACAAAAGTTTTATTGAATTCTCATTATGAACAAGACACTATATAGACACTTAGGAAATGCAAAGATTATCACATCAAAGCCCCTACCTTGGAGGGGCTTACATTCTAGTTGGGTAAATAAGTACATAAAGTACATAAATAACTATAACTGGTAGTAAGACATAGTGATGTGAGAAAAGAATGGTATTTAAAAAAAAAAAAAAGAGCTGTGGAAGTCCACAAGGTAAATAGATTGTTTCCTGTTGGGGAGATTGAGGAAGCCCTTTTAGAAAGAATGTCTTTGGGTTTGGAGTTTTGAAGAATGAATGATATTCTAATATGCCAAAAATTAAATGTGAATATGAGTAAAAATATGGAAGCAAGAATATGCAACCCAGAGATGGCTATCAGTTCTGGTTAGCTGCAGGTGGGAAGCTAATGCTCTCTATTGTCTTCCTCCAACCTGTTTTTCAAGCTTCTTTTCCATCGACAGCAGCAGGATTTGAATTCAGGTAATCTGGCTGCAGCGCGCAAATCCTTGACCTCTAACCCCACAGTCTGCTGTTCCAGAAGAAAGTGAGAGTAGAATAAGGGAGACCAGTGAGACCATTATTAGAAGGCAGGTGAGACAGAATAAGAGCCTGAAGTAATATTACAATTAAAGTAGGATCATGGTACATCGAGACAGCTATAAGGATTTTGACAGGGGTAGAACTGATAGGATTTAGGGATGAGTTTTATTTGGGAAAATGAGAAAGATGATTCAAATGCAGCCAACTTTGCCTCTGGGAGGAAGCCAATCAGAGCATTCCTGGGCTTTGCCAGCACAGCACAAAGTAATACAAAAGCATGACTGTTGGAGTCTGACAACACCTTGGTTGACCTTGTGCACTATTTGTTTCTCTATCTACAGAAGTAAAGATTTGTAAGATTATTTGTGATTGAATGAGCTATATAATATTTATAGAAGTAACTGGAACACAGGAGGCACTCAATTAACATTAATTTCCTTCCCTGCTGAACAGACCAGAGGTCATCGATAAGAAGACAGAGGATAGAGGAGACAGATGCTGCCACAGAGGGTTAACCTTCCCTCCTTTGGCCAGTATTGCTTTGTCTTTAGAAATTCCACTGGGGTCTTGCAGGGGAAGGCAAGAGTTGAGATGCAGACTTGTTTCAACTGGGAGTTTGGGGTTGGCCCCAGGCAATCCTGGCTGTCCATCTGCATGGGGAGGGTGGGTACAGTGGGAGAGAGAAACAAAGGTGGTGGAGAGAAAAAGAAGCTTCTCTGGCTCAAAAATGGGGCTGACATCTTCATCTTAAGATCCAAGGCAAGTTAAAATAGAGGATGACGTCTACATGCAAACTTCTTTACAAACAAGCAGACAACACCTGGCAGATGTCCTTGGCCATACACACAATTGTGACCTTGTAGCTAATATGGGCTATAAACTTAAAATTGGGAAAAGAGCCAACAAATTTTAAATCCATTTGCAAGAGCCTCAGGAGCCTCATGCCATATTAAATTCCTTCCTTAACAGACTTGCAGCTAAACGGGTTGGCCATTTTAATTATTGGAATCAGGAGGTTAAAGCAGAAACTAGAGAGAAGGATCATAGAATTGATGAGACTAGATCAATTCTATAGTCAAATTCCCAGGGCAATGAGACAACTTGTAAAGAATTGAATCTGTAACCTATTCTGTGAACATAACTGTCTAACCCGTAGAGAAGAAAGCCAGGAAAATAGTTGCTGAAAATAGAAGAGATTATGAACTTTCTGAAAAAGGCAAAAGAGGACAAAAACTCCATTGACTGAGTAAAGCTTACAACACTTTACTTACCTGAATAAAAGGCTCCAACCCCAGGATACCTCAGAAAGACACTTTAGACATGTCAACCAAGGGAGTGAGGCTTTTTGAGCCATCTCCAGGGAGATGAAACAGAATTTTTTTAATGCCTAAAACAGTGGGCTGGAGCTGCCCTCAGATTGCAAAGCAGCAGAAATGCTATGCAGTGACTCACAGACTCTTCCACTGGAAAAACCCTTCATCTCTACCCAGGTAACTCCCCATAAACACCCACATCACACCTCATTCTAGGACCTCTTTATTCTTTTAATATTTTATTGTTTATGCTATTACATTTGTCCCAGTTTCCCCCCTTTGCTCCCTTCTACTCTGCCCACCTACCACTTCCATAGTCAATCACCACATAGTTGCCCGTGTCTATTGGTCCTTCATATGTGTTCTTTGACTAACCCTTTCCCCTTTATTCAATAAGCCCCTGTTTCCCCCCTCCTCTCTTACAGCTGTCCATCTATTTCATGGTTCTATGCTTCTGGTTCTATGTAGCTCATTAGTTTATTTTGTTCATTAGGTTCCTCTTACAAGTGAGATCTTATGGTGTTTGTTCTTCACTGACTGGCTTATTTCACTTAGCATAGTAGTCTCCAGTTCCATCCATGCTGTGACAAAAGGTAGGAATTCTTTCTTTTTAACTACTGCATCATATTCCATTGTGTAAATATACCACAGTTTTTTGATCCACTCACTTACTGATGGGCACTTAGGCTGTTTCCAAATCTTGGCTATTGTAAATAATACTGATATGAACATAGGGGTGCATAAATTCTTTTGAGTTGGTGTTTAGGTTTCTTAGGGTATATTTCCAGCAGTAGAATCACTGGGTCAAAAAGACCATTTCTAATTTTTTGAAGAAATTTCATACTGTTTTCCACAGTGGCTATTCAGTCTGCATTCTCACCAACTGTGCACTAGGTTCCCTTTTCTCCACATCTTTGCCAGCTCTTGTTGTTTGTTGATTTGTTAATGATGGCCACTCTGACCAGTGTGAGGTAATATCTCATTGTGGTTTTAATTTTCATATCTCTGTTGGTTAGTGATGTCGAGCATTTTTTCATGTCTACAGGCCACCTGAATGTCCTCCTTGGAGAAGTGTCTATTCAGGTTTGTCCATTTTTTAATCGAGTTGTTGGTCTTCCTGGTGTTGAGTCATATGAGTTCTTCATTTTTAATTTGCAGATGAAACCCTTGTCTGATGTATCGTTGGCGAATACATTCTCTCATATAGTTGGTTCCCTTTTCATTTTGATGATGGTTTCTTTAGCTGTGCAGAAACTTTTTAACTTGACATAGCCCCACTTGTTTATTTTTTCCTTTATTTCCCTTGCCCTAGGAGATATATCAGCAAAAATATTGCTAATGTGAGATATATGAAATTTTACTGCCTATGTTTTCCTCTAGGATTTTTATGGTATCATGACTTATATTTAAGTATTTTATCCATTTTGAGTGAAGAAAGAACAAAGGTGGAAGGATCATAATACCTGATATCAAACTATACTACAAGGTCACTGTAATCAAAATAGTCTGGTACTGGCATAAGAACATACACATAGATAAATGGAACAGAATAGGGAGCTCAGAAATAAGTCTATGTCTTTGTGGTCAATTAATATTTGACAAAGGAGGCAAGAGCATATAATGGAGTAAAGACAGCCTCTTTAATAAATGGTCTTGGGATAACTGGACTGGTACATGCAAAAAACTGAAACTAGGCCACCATCTTACATCATACACCAGAATAGGACATCTTTATTCTTGATGGTTTCATCCTGGCCAACCTAAGCATGCTTTGTCCTTAGATCTGAAAACTTTATGATCCAGATCAACCACTACAGATCTCATTCATGGCTGAGTGGCTTCAGTTGATGAGGCCAGCTCATCATCAGGCAAGGGAGTTGAGATAGTTACACAAGGGTCATTCTCAAAGTGTGGTCTGAGGAGCCTAGGTCCCTCAAACACTTTCTTGGAACTCACAATAACCTCGCTTTTCTGATTATATATACACGTAAAGCTGCATTTTCTTTATATGCTTCAATCAAAAGGACCTATTGCAACACAGTAAATGAAACAGCAGATATGAAAATGCAATTTGCCATTTATGAAGTCAAACATTTAAAAAGGTTTGCAAAAGTGAAATACAATATTACTGTTCACAAACTTTTTTGTTTTGAAAAATATAGTTATTATTCCCCCCAAAATGTTATTTATGCTAACATGTGATGGATTCATGTTATTTTTTTAATGACTTAAAATATTTTTAAAGTTTCCATAATGACATGGTTAATATCAATAGATGTAACCAATACCAAAATAAATAAATAAATAACCTCTTTGGGGTCTTCAAAAATTTTTAAGAATGTAAAAAGATCTTTTAAAAGTTTATAGATCTGCTACACTAGAAGGATGTTACCTATTTTGCTTTCCACATTTCCATCTTGGATAAGATTCTTCAGACACACATATATTAGAAAACTCCCATCATGAGATTGTGGGGAGAGTCTCGTTTAGGTAATGCAGCTACCAAATCAGCTGTCTTTTGGTAAATAAATATAATGCCATTCTCCATACTCTTTAAAACTTTTCAAAAAGAAATAAAAATATACCACAATTTACAAAAACCACCATAATTCTCAGCCTTCAATCACTACTGGAATTACATTCACATCCCAGGCTAACTACAGGCATTAGCCCTATCTGATCCAGCTTATTTCAGATAAACAGATGAAGTACAAGTGTTAACTACCAAGCTAACATTTTAACACTTCTTGAGCACTCATTCTAAGGGCACCTATTCTTGAGCCCCACCCAGATTTCCCGGTGCAGAATCTCCCAGTGTGAATCCAGGAAACCTGCGTTTTCAATAAAGGCCCCAGGTAATAATATGACATGTAGCCAGGCTTGGGAACTAAGTTAGGGTGTTTTCCCTGAGCCACAGCTCTCAAATTTACCTGCTATAATTCAAGGCAGTAGCTTTCAAAAAGGTTTTATAACTCAGATACACTCTTAGTTCTAGCTTTCCATTCTTTCTCACTTAAGCCTCTGAAACATTTTAATATATGAGGGGCAATTGTTTTGCCCCAGTTTTTACTAATTTTCCATTAGATTCTATCTCTCCTAGTGAAAGACCATTTTATTTATAAAGGGGTCAGATCACTTTGCCACAAAAATAAACATGAGTTAAGCAAGGTTAAGTGGGTTAGTGGCAAAATATGATCAACAGTAGGATGGTCAAGATTATGGTCATCAGGCCTTGGTCACTACAAATACTAGGAAAGGACAAAGATGAAGTCACAGCTCTACCAGCGTTGAAAGCAGTGACAGGCATGAGTCATTGAACACTTGCTTCCAAGGGCTTCCTGGAACGTGCCCCGTGACTTTGTCCTGGGATCTTCCACTCTGGCTTTAAATTGACCAGCTCCTTTGGGGAGGATCAGGGAGATGCACTCAGGTTAGACCTCAAGTAGACTGTCTCAAGAATGAACTCTGGCTCCCTTGTGCCTGGGACTTGCAAGTGATATGAGACTGGATATCATCCTGAGGGTTTATTTTTTTCCCTTTATTTTTATTTTTATTTGTTATTATACACATCATTATGAGAGACATAGAAGTGAGCGACGCAGAGCAAACATCCATAAATGTGCGGGTTGGTGAGTTATCTTCAAAATCCTGGGTACGATGGTAGTAATAAAGGCCTTTGATTTGTTTTTAATTATTCATACTTCGCTCATTTTTAAAGTAGGCATCTAATTTATAATAGAAACAGAGACTTGAGAAGGAGGCCATCCATTCCTCTCTTGCTGTCAGCGCGGGGTTGCTTCCTGCAGAACATTTTGGAGTGCTTCGCCCCGCAGACACTCTGTCTAAGTCGGCTCCGCCACGAGCCTAATGCACTGGCCGTGCTTGATCAACGTGCAGGGCCGCGAGAGCAACAACAGTATTAATAGCACAAGTGCGCCGAGTCCCGGTGACAGAGCTTTACCGCTCACTCGGGGAGACGCGGCTCATTCATATTGACTTGCTCTGAGAAAGTATTTCCTGAGACCCTTTCTCACGTCCACCCTTACTCCCCATTATGCCATTACCAGTAGTTAGGGCTTTCGGCTGTCTTTGATGGAGAGGTGGAATGCCATCCTTTCTAAGTGGTCCTGCAAAGCGCTGACTTGGCAACCCTGGAGACAGAGGGCTTTCTTTATCTATCCCCAGAAGAGGCAGAACCTAAGCAATGGCGGCTGGAGCGTTCCCTATTGGCGGGCCGACAGATTTCAAACTTGCTTTGTAAAGCTTAGTTCTGGACTTTCAGTCGGAGAATGTGGAGAGGCGATATTGCCCTGGGAGGTGGGACGATGCAACTAGCCAAGTTCATGTTAATTCCTCAGGCGCCAAAGGACAGCCAGCGGTGATTCTCTTGACTGCCTCATGCCTCATTTAACCATTCCTGAAAACTCCGCTGACTGCTCTCAAACACTCGTTTGATTTTTGAAAATACCATCAGGTTAAAGTTGGACATTTTAACTTCTTAAATTGGAGCTAAAATGTATGTGTCTAAATTGTGGAGATGCCTTTAGTAATAATCAAAAAATAATTTATAGAAAAATTAATTAAGACCCATCCTTCCTCTCTTTTCACTTCCCACATCCCTGAAAGCGAACGGAGGAGAGCTATCAGAGTCTGTTCAAAATTTATTTCCAAAAATATCTCTGAGACAAAGAAGTGAATGTGACAGAATTGTATCTAACCACGTGGAATTCCCTTGAAAACTGCATTTTGAAAAACTCTGATTCTTAAGTGTTATTCCAATCTCTCGACAACTGGAAACAAGCTTCCTGCTAGAAATAATAGTATTAAATTAAAAGTATAAACAATTATTAGAAATATATAGGCTTAGCAACCATTAAATTTGTTCCTTAAACAGGTTTATTACTTTTCTGCATACTTGCATAAAAATTTGTCTTCTACCAACTTGACATAAAATAGCCAGGATCAGATTTACTCCTCTGATCAATACCATTATTTTGCACTGTCAGGTATTCAGACTATTACCTGGGTAGCAGCTGTAGTTCCTCAAAAAGCTGGCTCTCCCCTGCCCCCACCCACCAACTCACCGATGTTGAACATTTATTTTGTTTGTTGAAAAATAAGCTTAGTCTTATATCAAAGGCTGTGCTGCACCTATAGTGATTTAGATTTCAAATGTGGCTAATTTATAAAACAACCACATATCACTGTTTCCAGCAGGAATCAGGTGCTTAAAACAAACCCTGCTCGGTACAGTTTCTTTTCTGGGGCCTTCTGCTTTCAGAGAACTCTTGCTAATACTAGACTATGTTTCCTTTCTTCTAGCCTTCACAGGAACATGGTTTCATGTTTCGATTTCATGTGTGACTACCCTAGACCTGACCAGAACACAGCTGCCTGAGTTTTGGTCAGAGTGGAAGAGATGGTGGGAAGAGCAGAGGACAGGAACGCATGTTTAGCCCACGTCACTCTGGCAGCTCTGGGGCTCTGAACCAATCACATTTCCGTCCCCGTTGTGCTTGCCTAGAAACCAGGGGGACCTATACCTGCCTTAGCGCACAAGAACCAAGGAAAAAATCTGTGATAGTGTTTGGTATACTAAAAAAAAGAAAAAAGAAAAAGAAAAGCACCGTCAACATCCTCTTTCTCATTTTAATTTTACCTCTTTTTTATTGGTTTCTTCTTCTCAATTATGTTTTTCTTTTCTTTATCCAAAGTCCTTTGTCTGCCTTGATGACTGTTCCCTTCTTCCCTCAATTACCACCTGAGTTACACTTCTCTCACTGAATTCATCACCCGTGTGGTGCCAGACACGTGACCCCATGGGTCTGAAACAGTTCAGACACACAATTCCATTT
Source organism: Pteronotus mesoamericanus (assembly GCF_021234165.1). NCBI lineage: Eukaryota > Metazoa > Chordata > Mammalia > Chiroptera > Mormoopidae > Pteronotus > Pteronotus mesoamericanus. The sequence continues at coordinate 32,791,106 of NW_026555285.1, read as the reverse complement.
TATTAAACTTGCTAAGAAATTACTTGCTGTGTTTATATTCTTTCCTGGCATTTCCCTAAAGAAGAAAATAAGAGGAAAAAAAGGAGGAAAACAAGAACAAGAGGAAAGAAGAGAAGGAGAAACCAGTGTTCCTAGGGCTGTGCCCTCAATGTTAATATTAGTTGCATAAATGGACCTATCGATCATGAAGAATGACCCATGCAATGTACCTGGGCCTAGAGTGAGCTGTCAGCCTCAGAGAACACAGGAACCAGGACAGCAGGCAGAAATCTTGGTGAGGAATAAACAGTTTCCTTCAGAGGCTGGTGTCGCAATTATTTTGCTCCAATCATTTTTTGCCTCATATATCACTCTGTTCAAAAAAAAAAAAAATCCCCCAAACATGGAGTAGAGCCAAGTTTGGTACACAAACTCATCCCTTGACCAAGGGCCAGGTATGAGAAGTAGGGCACAAGTGTACTCTGATTGACATTGATTTCCATGGGGACCACAGAAAATGAGTAAGGGTGGGTAATTCCGCAAAGGAAAGTTAGGTTCCTGTTATCAACAGAGATAAAGAAGGAGAGAGAGGGAGTATGAAGGTACAGATGCTGGGTTGCCAAAATTTTCACTTTGCCACATGAAAGGCTTCCACCTCTGAATTCAATTTAGTGGTCTTTGTTTCCTTGGAAAAGTAAACCAGCCATGGCCAGGGAGCTCAGTTGGTTGGAGCATCATCCTGATACGCCAAGGTTGCGGGTTCAATCCCCAGTCAGGGCACATACAAGAATCAACCAACGAATGCATAAATAAGCAGAACTGCAAATCAATGCTTCTTTTTCTCTCTCTCCTTTCCTCATTTCCTCCCTTCCTCTCTCTGTAAAATTAAAAAATAAGTTAAAAAGTGCAACGGGACTCATCTACTTTGTTTTGGCTTAGGCCTAAAATTGCATAAGCTTGTTCATGGCCACTTTACATTATTTGTTCATATAAATGCAAAGTTAGCTGAATATCCTAAATCTTTTTCACATAAATTTTATTTAAGCCAGGTGTTACCAGCATCCTTATGTGTGTGCAACTGCTCTTCTAAATTAAATGTAGAATTTTACTTTTATCCTTATTAATTTGCACCATTAGTTTCAGTCCACCAAAACCTTTTCAAAATCCTATCCCTGTCATTCAGTAATTTGCTGCCTCTCCAAGAGTGAAACTATCATGTGCAGACATAAGCTTCTGGACAGAGTAGTGGTTTAGAGAGGGCTGGGGAGGTAGGCAGCCTTGATTTGCCTTGGCACTTCATCACTTACTAGCTCTGCAAACTGGGGCAAGATTCTTAATTGTTTTGTGTCTCAGTTTTCTCATCTGTAAATTAGGGATGATATTACCTGCCTTGTGGAGTCTTTTCTTTAAAGAAGATTAAATGGGTTGATTCATAGGAAAAGCTAAGCATATAATTCATATGCAATAATTCTTAGTTACTATATTATTTATGTATACCTAAGTGATGGAAATGTATAGATTAGAATTCTGGCAGAGTCTTCCTTGTATATGGAATATCCTCCCCATGTCACTGAAAAATTACTGACACACCATCCTCCACTCTGTCAACCCAAATATAAAAACGGTATTAATATTTAGCCACGCTTCCCCATGTCATTTTTAATAGGATGCTGGTCTAGGAACCCGTTTCCATCGCATCCAGGGCAGTGCAGTCTCTCAAAGCTGCTGGTAGACACAGGTAGCAGCCTCTGCTTCCCTTCAACTCTTAGCTGAGTGATTAGAAGCCAGTCACTTAATTTCTATGTATCCCATGTGCCTCATGTGAAAAAACTGAATGGTTGGATCAGATATGATTTTCCTTAAAGTCCAGTTTACTTTTTAAATCCTTTGTAAAACTCATTCATGTCTAAATCTTGCTCATGATACTCTAAAATCCCCGTGGCTGCGTGCCCCTGAGGAGTACCTCTTTGTTTAGACTTCTACGGGGCTCTGCCATCATCTGTGTCACCCATGTGGGCCACTGAGACTCATCTGGCCATTGTGACTGAGTGATTCTCAGTGAGGAATTTGTACAAGATCCACAGCACTTAGAAGGAGAGTTTTAGGGTATGAGCAATGTTTGTAAAAACCTCAAGTGAGAATCAGATTCTTAAATCCAGCCACAGATTTGGTGAATTTCTGGGGATGGGGCCTAGAAATTGATAATTTAGCAAGTTCCTAGATGATTCTTATACACATCAATGTTTGAGAACCATTGACCAACCTGGGGTACATATCCGTTAGAAACTCTTGTGGGATGAGCCCATCCTCTGCCTATGAAAAGGAAGCCTGCCAGGTATGTTGTTAGGACTTGAACATGGTCACTTCACACTATGTCTGCTTGCTCAGAGCCACACAAAGTGGATCATGCATGAATATCCATTCACTCCTCAGTCGATGCATCTGTGATGTCTTCAGCGAGACACTCAAACCGCAGAGCCTACTCTTAGAAATTAGCCTTGGAAAACACTTTCCAAAATAGTCAGAGATGAACTTCCCCATCAGGGATTTCCTAAGTCACTTCTGCTTTAGAAAATAGATTATCTTTTCCCGGCTGGCTCCCAATGGTACATTAGAGACCCCGCAACTAAAGTGAGACCAGCCTTCCAAAACCTCAGCCTAAGCACTCTTAGGGCACCACACAACAGTGAGTCACCAGTGCACCAGTGTGCTGTGCATAAAAGCAAGCACCCCGAGGGTCACCAAAGAGGGCAGAGAGGAGGCCCTTCCTTGAAGAGAGATGGTAATCCAGGCAGAAAATCACCGAGCCTGTGCAATAGTCTAGTCAAAAGCTGTGTATTCTAACACCCATATTGTTTATCCAGACCCTCGTTTCCCCCATTTTGATCACTTGTCTCCTCATTTTATAATCAGTATGCTCAATTATCATGAAGAGATGCTAAGTGTGCTAATTAACTGCTTTCCAGTGCTGCGAATGTTAAGTGCTACTGTACTTCTGAGCCTGTTCTGCAGAGAAATGTCTTATTTTCAGAGCTGTCAAAAGGATATTTCCATTCACTCTGGATTCCATTTAAAAATTAGCTTAGTAAAATTTTGTGAGCCTCTCCAAGGGATAAGAGAGGAAAAAATGTTTATTATTAGTTTCTTCTTAATTCAGTCTTGCCCCTAAGGTTAATAAATCTGGGTAGGGAACAATGAAAGAAAACTAAACTCAGAACACTGTCCTGTAATTATTTTTTAATCATGCTGGTTAATCTTTACTGACACCAGCAAGTTCTTACATGCATTTTCTCGAGGCAAATTGTTCTCTACTCAAATTCCATTTCTTTGATAGCATGGAGTCATATAATTGAACAAAAAAAAAAGAAGAAAAGGAGATTTTGTTAAGGATGTTTGTACAATGAAACTTGGACTTTATATTGTTGATTGATGGACAGAGTTAAAATAATTAGTGGGATTTTCTAATCTTAATTACTAAGTTTTTAGGAAAGTATTTAGTTTTATTTCTTTCAAGTATATGCAATAGCTGTGTTTAACATGTAGTCACGCTGTCATTCATAGAGTTACACTTTAATCAGGCCTCCTTCTCTTCAAAAAGTTGTTGTCTTCTTAAAACGGTTTTAAATAGTACTTTCTGACCCTGTTTATATTATTAATTTTCTTATCAAACATTTCAGCCATTGTTAATATAAATTTAACCCATGTATAATTATCATAAATTATAAATAATTGGAGGGAATTTTGATTGAAATTTTAGAGTATTTTAAGAGACTTATCTCTCTATGAGGATAAATATCACAACAAATTATTAGCTAAAATGTCTCAAAAAATTTGGAGTCTTAAAACACTCAAAGATGGAAAAAAACTAAAAAATCTACTACATTGACTATGTTTATTCATACATGAGAAAAATAAAGCTCAGAGAGGTCAATTTAAATATACAAAATATAATAAGCAGTTTTCACCTCGAAGTCCCACCTGGAACTATGGACATGTACAGCCTGGCATGAAAAGAAATTCCGAGAGTGACCAACTCCAGGGATTCAAAGATGGATTAACCAGCTCTTCTTCTTTCTGGACATTTCTCAGGCCAGCCTTCCTCTGGGTTGCTTTTATGTGGCAAAGAGAGAGACCGGTAACTACCAATTTAGATTATCCTTTCAATTCATAATTCCCAGTGAAAAGCAAGTGTCTCTTTCCTAACAGTTCCAGCAAAATCCCATAAAAGACCCTAATTGGACTGGCTTGGTCATGTATTCATCACTGGCCAGGGAAGTAAGATACTAACTCATGTGCCATAGGTTTAGAGCCCAGACAGGGTGGAGGTGGGGATGGGGCACAATTACCTTTAAAAAAAAAAAAAAAAAGATGTTCTCCAAGCTAAAGTAACAAACACCCATAACCTACCATCACACAATTAGCTAGAATAAAGTCAATAGTATACTCAGAGTTTGACTTTCATCCATAAAGGTTTTTTTTGTTTTGTTTTTTGTTATTGCTTTCCCTAATTATGAGAGAAAGTTTATTTAGCAAGTTACAGAGGCTGGAGAAGGGAGGCAGCTGATCTGCATGAATTTAGGAAGAAGTTACACAGGCAAAAGAAAGGCCCTTGGATGCTAAGAGAAAGGAAGCAGAGGTGTGTGCCTTGAGGGAAGGAGGGGAAGGAATGGCAGAAATGCGAAGGCGGCGAGAGAGAAAGGGGGGCGGTGAGCCCATCCATAAGGTTTTTGTTTTGCTTTGCTTTAATTTTAGAGCCTATTTGTTTACTGTTTTGTTTGGCCTAATTTAGGGATTAGAAAGGGGTAAATCTTAAACAATATCATCTTGTGCCTGGCAATATTTCCTTTTTTTTTTTTAAATTTCACTAGAGTCAATCTCTCTCTCTCTCACAGACTTGCAGAAATACATGCTCCTTTGTAAATGGAATGCCTCATGGGAGAGATGTTCAAGAGAAGATTCTTAATGTCTGTTTTTCTAGTTTCCAACATATGGTCCAACATGTGGCCAAAGAAATACTGAGGGTGTCTGATTCCCTGACTCTGGTCTGCTTCCTAAAGTGGGGGAGAACATTGATATATGTCCCAACTGACCCCAAACCTTTAGAACCTTTTAGCTCTTCTTCCAAGAGCCTCTTACAAAAGAGTCCATATTTGCTCTAAATGGGGACTGTTTGAAAAGGGCCACCTTCGAGAGCTGGCTGGTTTTCCCTGAGGCTGGCACATGGTCTATTCACTAAGAGTAAAAGGGAATAAGTGCACTCCATCAGCCTTCTTCCTTTTTCTATCAAATGTAAGTGGTGTTATAATATTGATATGATCAAGACTAATGAGCCATTAATTCTAATTCAAAAAAAAATGAGGTAACTGAACATGATCTTTCACAGCGCATTGATCTGATGTGCCAGATGAAGGCAAGGTTACATTTCCTCTTGGAAATATGCCTGCTCTTCACAAGCAATTTTAAAATGTTCCCCATATGGATGTGCTCTTCTGCATGCCAAAAATAAATCTAATAGAAGAAGACAAATATAATGTCTGAGGAGAAAATATGGCCAGCTTTTAGCATTTCTTCATCCTTCTTCCTCCTCCAAGGGTCAGGCCTAGTGGCAAGTCACTTTGTGAGTCACCAAAATGTTTTGGGGGCATGCACTAATTTTATCATCAATGCAAATATGTGAGAAGGTCAGGAAATGTGTACATCTGTCTCTTCTCCCATACATACAATAGTGAGCATCAGGAGAATTAAGTTTCAATTAGTGACCAAAATTACCTTTTGGGGCTTAACTTCACATGCACATGATTTAGGGTGGAATGACAATAAAGACATCTTATTCTACCATGTTTAAGAGGCAATTTACTATGCCTACTTGAGGCTGCAAAATAGACTTGGGGTATACTTTTTTTCCTTTGAAGGAATGAATAACTATTTAAAACAATCCAATTTTCTTAGAAAAAATGTTGTACATAAATTTGGAGAAATTGACTCTTACAACTAAAACAAATAGAATGTTGAATGTTAATCTGATAAAAGTTATTTTAAATGACAATCACATTCTGACTTCCAAGGAACTTTGATCGAACTACTTTTATGCATACTTGAATGGCAACTTGAGTATGTACCCTGTCATGGGCTGAACTGTGTCTGCCAAAAATTCCTATGTTGAAGTCCTAGCCTCAGTACCTCAGAATGTAACTATATTTGGAGATTGTGTCTTGAAAGAGATAACCGAATTAAAATTAGATCATTAGAATGGGACTTAAATCAAATAACCATTGTTTTCATAAGAAAAGATTAGAACACGGATGTGCATGAAAGGACGGCCGTGTGAAGATACAGGGAGGAAGTGGTCATCTTCACGTCAAAAGAAACCAATGCTGCAGACACCTTGATCTTGAATTTCTAGCCTCCAGGCTGTGAGAAAATAAATTTCTGTTATTTAAGCCACCCAGCCTGTGGTACTTTGTTACGGCAGCCCTAGCGCACTAATACATACACCAACAGCAAGTTAATATGGCTCTAAATCACTTGGTGATTATTTTTAGAATGTGGGTATAACATTTTAAAAGAATCAAAAGTTAATTATGTAAAGAATTACACAGTGATTATCATCCCTAAAAGCAGGAGAATTTAGTCTTCAAATGTCGACTCTAATACTAAAAGCAAAAAGTTATTTAAAATATCCAACAGAAATGGATCACCCATGAATGTTTGAAAGGGAATTTTAGGGAACTGGAACATGTCGGTAATTTGTTTTTCTACTGGAAAGTAATACTGGGGAAATCTAATTTAAAATTTTTTTCCCTCCCAACCCAGAAATCTTCTCTACCAAGGGAGCAGAGGAAGAAAACACTTTTATTATTGAACAGTGTTAAACCAGAATGTGATATGCATCACAGAACATGTGCTAAGAAATTGCAAAGACAGAAGGAAATCTAACCCTTTTACATAACCATGCAGATACAACCTATTACATACATGTTCTCAAGAAAAACAATAATTAGGCCTCAGATCAGAGGATTGATCGCACCATTTGCCACACATTAACTAGCCCAACTGTACCTGGTAATTGGAGTGACCGCCTGGGTTAGCTAATTGACTTTATCCAAAGGAAAACCAAACTTCTCATATCTTTATGGCAGGAGGTAATTTTTTAAGTTTGAACAGTGCACTCACTGGAAGTGAGACTCAGGCCCTTCCAGAAAAACTGGGAGACTGATGTTCATGTTTCAAAGAGAGGGCTCTCAGTTCCCTGAGAAAGACATTTACAGGTCAAAAGGCTGACAAAATGCCAATCTAGTCTTCAAAAGAGTTTACACACATTCCAAAAAGAAGAGAAAATACGTATAATTACAAATTTTCTACAGAAAATGCTCAAAGAAAAAGGAAGGGAAGGAAATATTTTTCCTTATTTTTCAGCGGGGAGAATTAAGCCTCTTATCTTTAATTTGTATTTGTCCTGACAATATCATCTGAGAGATAAAACAGAAAGAAATAATTCATGTTTTCATTGGCTTTTAGGAAACGAAATTTTTAGTGTGTGGAAACACTCAAACCCTTCATTTAAAAATTCCTCGTGGATGTGGTTATCATCTTCCAAGCCTAAAAAACGCTTGGGTTTAAGGACCCCATCACAGAAGGAACCAAGACACCCACGTCAACGCAAGAGGAGGCATGTTAGGCAAAATCATCTTTCCCCCTAGATTCTGCTAATTCAAAATATTGCATGAACATCATAGTGGAGGAAGCACTCTGGCTCCAATTAAACACTGTCTTACTCTGTTGAGGGGGTTCCTCAAAATTCATAGACAGGTCCCAATCACTTAAGATCTTTTTTTTTTTTTATCCTGGTGTTAACTGTTTACAGTTTCAGGAATCAGTGAATATTGCCATCTGGTAGTAGAGCCAGATAATGGGTTTTAAAAAGTGGATGAAATCAAATCAAGTCAGCCGAGGGAGAAAACGTAGGAGTCTGCCCCCACACATTCTGGAGAGCAAGCTCCGTAAAGACCTGCTCCTCGCCTTGCATCTCATACCCAGGCCCTTGGATCCCGGAGCTCTCACCCAACCCCATAGCTCTAAATGCCACCCTTGCTGCCGATTGCCAGATGTGTGTCTCTCTCTAAACTCCAGACTCGGACTTCTAATGGCTTACTTGACATCTCCACTGGCACACTTTATCCTTCACATGCCCCAAACTGAACTCCTAATCTTCCCCCTAAAACCATTGACTGTCAGCCTTCCCTGCCTCAGTTAATGACAACCCCCAAACTTTCAGTTGTTCAGGCCAGAAATCTCTGAATCCTTTTGGACTTCTTTCTCTCGCATCAAGATATCATTGGAGTCCTGGCTAATGTGGTTCAGTGGATTGAGCACCACACTGCAAACCAAAGGGTCACCAGTTAGTTTCCCAGTTAGGGCACATGCCTGGGTTGTAGGCCAGGTCCCCTGCTGGGGGTATACGAGAGACAAACACACATTGATGTTTCTCTCCCTCTCTTTTTCCCCCCTTTCCCCTCTCTCTAAAAATAAATAAAATCTTAAAAAAAAAAGATATCATTGGAGTCCTGGCCAGGTGGCTTGATTGGTTAGTCAGGGCACATACCTAGGCTGTGGGTTCCATCCCCGGTCGGGGCATGTTACCACATCATCCAAGTCACCCCTCTCTCTCAGTTTATTCAGATTATCCATAGAGAAAATCTGGTCTCCTAACTATAAGCACGAGGTGTTACAGTTTCTTTAAAATTTTACCTAGTTTGTATGGGGAATTTTTCCTTCTAAATTTCAAACTTGGGAAAATTCTCAAATGTAAAAAAAAAAAAATTCTCAAGGAGTTCATCAATCCTCAATAAACACTCTTAAGAATAAAAAATTCACAATTCCCCCAGGATTTCACTGGCAAAGGGGACGTGACCAGGCCCGTGAGTACCAGCCTCACTGCACAGCTCGCCAGAGAGCCAGGGCCTCTCCCACCAGAAGAGCAGAAGCAAGCCACTGACCCGCTTTCTCCAGGTTTCCCACTGGAGAAGTTAAATGAAAGCACCTGTTCTTGTTTTGCATGTGTTTGGGCAAATTATGCAATCTAAATAGTTTTAATATTTCAACTAATAAAACATTCAGGGGAAATTATCATTTCTGTGATCAACACTAGATTATAAACCCCTTGAAGGCAGAAATGTTTCACCATTTAGACACTCCGTGTTCATGGTCCCAATATACTGATATATTTGACTGGATTCTAAATGTAACCTGATATTTACTGACAACACACTGCCCTTAACGTAGCTGATATATTTTTGCTACAAAATCTTTACCAAGCTCTACAAAGGACCATGGAGCAATCCCATTCCTTGAGACAGAGTCTAACAAATAAAACTTAAATAGAAATAATAGTAAAGCCAAAATGAGCTCGCTGTCAAAAAAAGAAAAGGTATTTCCACAAGTTCTAATTAACATATTTGGGGAACTAGAAAGGTAGAATAAAGGGGGGTATCTCAGCTATACTGGTTTGGTGGCTAGAATCAGGGAGATTTATCTGGGTAACATACAGTAAGTCCTTAAGAGGGTTTGAAAGAATTTAATTCATGCCACTTGGTACAAAAAACCCTACAGCGTGCAATATACCAACAGTAGAAAAACCACGGGCTTTGGAATCAATCCAGATATAAACTATAATTCTACCAATCATTAGCTATATGCTTTTGGCCAAAATGTTTACTAATTTTGATTGTCAAGTTTCTCATTAGTTACATGGGACAATGACACCGTGACTGAACACAGTGAGGGCATAAGAGCCACTAACGGCCCTTCACAGATATCAAGTGGGTGTGTCAGGCTGGACTTGGCTGTCTTGGGATGCAGGGCAATTAGATAAAGGAGTTGGAGGCTGGTTTTGCTCCCCAAGCTAGAGGGTTTATTTTGATGGGATTAGAAGCTAAAGTAGGATCTTAGGTGAGTCCCAATACCAAAGTAATACGCTGAGAAGATAACCCCTTGCCCTGGGAGAGACTAAGGTGGAGAGAGGCTGAGGGAAAGAGACTGATGTGGTGAAGGCCTGGGTACGTGAATGATGGTGGTGATAACAGCCTGTGACTAACAGCGTATAGCTCTTTACATTACAGTGTTTTGGAGCAGGCAACTTGAGTCAATCCAGGGAGTCTTGGCACAGACTTTTATTTATGGGCTCAAGTTTGGGCACTCATGAGGCACCATTTGTCTTCAGCTTTTAGTGACTTTTCTCTCGCAACAGGAAAACATATTTAACAGCCAAAACAAAGTTGCTGACCAACATTAACTTTTACTTTAATAAAAATCAGGATTTTTAATCAGCTAACTCATTTAAACCAGCTCCTGAGTGAGGCTGGCAGTAAATACAAGTCTATCAGTCTCCCTTGGCCCTGGTATTCATATCATATCAAGCCAATACATTTCACATAAGATGAACGGGTTCTGTCTGGGAAAAGTCCAGCCATTGTTAATATAACAAGAACAGTTTGCGCCACATCTGTGTAACCTGGCAGCTGAGGAGAGTGGACTGGAATGCACATGCATGAACAATGATGACTTCACTGTACTAGCCAGTGAGCGTGGTAGATTCTGCTGAGTGAGCATGTGTACTGTGTGGCCATTGCATTCAAAATGACTGAGCAAGTAGAGCAACAAATCTGCATCAAATTTTGTGTTAAGCTTGAACATCTTCCACATAAATTATTTGGATGATTCAGAAGGCCACAGCTGTGGGCAACTGGTGATTGGCAGCTTCATCATCACAATGTGCCTGTTTATGTGTCACGTCTCGTGCAGAGCGTTTTGGTGAAACCTCAAATCACCCAGGTGACTCAGCCCCTCCAAAGCCCAGATTTGGTGCCCTGTAATTTCTGGCTTTTCTCAAAACTAAAATCGCCTTTGAAAGGAAGAGATTTCAGACCACTGATGAGATTCAGGAAAATACAACAGGCAGCTAATAGCAATTGGGAGAACTGTGTGAGGTCCCAAGGTGCCTGCTTTGAAAGAGACTGGGGCATCATTCTCCTAAGTACAATGTTTCTTGTATCTTCTTCAATATATGTTTTTATTTTTCCTACTACATGGGTGGATACCTTCTGGACAGATCTCATATTTCTTCCTCAAAGGCAGTAAGATTTACTTCTAAAATACTGGCAAAGCCTCATTATGCCTCAGCCCTTATTCTTATAAAATAACATCCCTTCTTACAGTCCTTCACAGGTTTAGACTTTTAATATAGACTCTACTTTTCCAGAGTTTGGCAAAACCTTCATAATTCTGGAGTTCTCTTGTATGGATCCCACTTTTCCAGAGATTAGGAGTTTCAGAAATACAAAAATAATGACTACCTTTTATCGACTGCTCACTCACTCTAAGCCAAATAGCTATATTAAGAGCCTTCATTAAAGCCTCTCACACACCACCGCCTCCCAATATATACAAACTAAAGTACAATCTCTACATCATAGATGAGAAAGCTTATCTTAGAACAGTGGTTTTCATTTTGGCTGCAGAGTACAATCACTTGAGTAGCTTCTTACTAATAACTCTATCCCAGACTGCACCTCAGACCACTGAATCAGAACGTCTCCAGAGTGATCTAGCCAATGGTAGTTTCTAAAACCCTGTAGTTGGCTCCAATGTTCATTCAGCGCTGAGCACCACTTTTGTAAGACCTCACCCAGGGTCATTCAGGTTGCAAGAGCCAAAGGACAGTCATTCTAGGCCAATGCTCATGATCCATACAGCTATACCCATGGTTCTTAAACCCTGGCAGTATGATTAGAATCATCTAAGGAGATTAAAACTGCCAGCAAAGAACCCCGCCCCCAAATTATTAGTCTAGGCTGCATTTAGCCATGGGTATTTTTTAAAGCCTTCCCAAACTATTGCTAATATGTAGCCATGTTTAAGGATCATTGCTTTATATTATTCTTACCAGTTTAATAAAAAGAAAAAAAAACCCTGTAATATTTATTTTCCTACATACCTTGAAGGCTTTCCCAAACCAATCTATATTTCTATATGCTCTCTCATTGGTCTTTGCTTGCCCTAAAGGAATGTATTTAGTGTTCTTGACCTCCATCTGCTAATTAATATGATCAATGACTTTAATAATGAGTACATATTGAATATACCCAATATAATACATAACACCCAAACATCAGAAAGTGCCTCAAAATGTGGAAGCTTATAAATATTTTACTGTGGTTTTTTTTTTTTATAATGTACAAGCCAAAAAAAAAACTAAATAATTTCTGGGAATGATCAGGGAATGACCAGCATCAATGAGAACTCCAAAAACAGAGAAGTAGAAAAAAGGCAAATGTCACATATTTGGAGGGTCAGTTATAGGACCAGGCACTGGAGGTTGTAGAGACACTTTTATAAGTGGAAAGCATAACTAAAAGAAATTCTAAGAAGGGGACAAGATTCTCACGTGGAAAAATATGAATGAGCTAATAAAGTGTTAAACAACTGAAAATACTGATTTTTTTTCAAATGATTCTTTTCTTATAGTTTACCATTATTTATACTTTTGTTCTGGGAGTTTTTAATGGCTTTAATTGAGGTATTATTGACATGTAAGAAAGAGTACATAATTATAATTTAAAACATGTGTGTGTGTATGTGTACATACATACATGAAACCATAACCACAATTGAGTCAGTTACCCCCTTTTATAATCCTCCCTTACTTCTAGGAAATCATTGATCTGATTTCTTTTACTCTAGATTAGTTAGATTACTTTACAAACTTCTAAAGTGTCAAATGCAGGTTGGGGCCAAAGTAAGTTTACAGTTTTTGTATGGAAAATAATACAATAATTAATAAATAATAATACAAGAATAACCTCTGTGTTTCACATACTCACAACTGTAAACCTACTTTTGCAAACTCCTATAAATGGAATCATATAGTATGTTGTACTATATGGAATCACTCAATATGTACTCTTTTTTTGTGGTTGGAGGGTATATTTCACTCAGCATAATTATTTTGAGATTCATCAATTTTGTTACATACATCAATAATTTATTGTTATTCTTTACTGAGTAGTAGACCATTATATGGACATACCATAACTTGTTTATCCATTCATCTGTAAATGGGTATTTGGATTATTTTTAGGTTTGCTATTCCAGATAAAACTTCTATAAACATTTGTATGCAAGTCTTTTTATGGACATATGCTTTCTTTTCTCTTGGGTAAATATATGGGAGGTAAATGGCTAAATTATATGGAAAATATGTGTTTAACTTTTTAAGAAACTGCCAAACTCTTCCAAAATGTTTATACCATTTTATAATCTCACCAGCATATGTGAAAGTTTCTGTTCCTCCACATGATATGGTCAATTAACTTGATTTTTTTAAACATATTTTAATGTCCTTGTTTGTTATTCTAACATATATGTAAGTTCTTGGTTGGTTTGATTCATTCATTGATTTTTCTCCTTATTGACAGTTGCATTTTACTGCTTCTTGCATGACTGGTGATCTTCAATTAGATGTCATAAATTGTAATTTTTTTCTTGTTGAATGTTGGATATATTAGGTTCTATAAATACTAAATATTTTTGAGCTTTGTTTTGGAATGAAGTTAAGTCACATGAAAACAGTATTATCTTTTCAGGTCTTGCTCTTTGTTAGTTGAACTCAGAGCCCTATTTGGTACAGGGCTAATTTTTCCCACTACAGAAGGGATTCAAAAATTCCTTCTGAATAGTCTACAAGTTCCCCATGAATTATAATGTTTTGCTATCTGGCTAGTGGAAACAACACACTATTTCTAGCCCTGTTGGTGTGCAAGCCATTTTTCCCTCCAGTACTTTCATATGGTCCTTTTCCAGTGGTGGGTAGTTTCTTCATATGCATGCAATGGTCAGTACTCAGCTGAATAGTCAAGGAGGACCCTCTGCAGATCTCAGATGCTCTGTCCTGTGAACTCCAGTTGCCTTGGTCCCACCAGACTCACAGCTCTGTCTCCTCAGTTCAGGGCGCCTGCCAGTTACAGCCTGGGATCCTCTTTTCTGAGCCATACCTTGGAAGCTTTCTCCATGCAGTTAGTTTGTTTCCTGTCTTTTAGGAATCGCTGTCTTTTGCTATTTCAAATATTTTGTTTGATTCGTTTGGTTTCAGGTGGGAGAAAAAAATCTGATCCCTGCTGTTCTACATATTGACTGAAAGCTGAAGTATTTTCTGATTATTTAAAATTTCTGATTATAGGTGTTCTAAGCAATCAAAGAGCTAAGATTGTACCAAGGAGATGGCAAATATAAAATGCCCAAATAGAAGCAGGATTTCTCTTATGGTATACAACATATACAGTGAAAATCCATGTAGATTTGGTCTACTCAGCTGCCTTATAAGTAACACAATGGTAGGAATTTTGTCTTTCGTTCTTCATGTAGCCTTCCATTGCCCCTTGTCTGTACCCTGCAGAAGCAGGATAAACGGTGCTAATTACTCATCTGCATTTTTCTGTCACATGTTAAGTCTGTTTCTTTCACTTTAGCTGAGACAATGTACTATCACACATGCTCACTAACATGCCTTACTATGCAGATTTTAAAATAACTTTTTCTTTAGCCTTTTTTCATAAGTAAAACTAAATCTTAATAAAAAGATCCCATGCCTGTCTTCTTTTTAACCCTTATGAAACGACAGGAGCTAACTCAAATGCCTTTGTAATTCTTACTTTTGATCTGAAAAATGTTGGTCTATAGTGGCTGCCTGGAACAGTTAAACATGGCTAATACATGGTGAGATTTCTTTTGGAAACCAGTGGAAAGGACAGGGAGGCAGCATGGGGATTCGATGCAGCCTTGTGATCAGGCATGCCTCTGTTTCAGCTCTGGTACTGTAGCCTTCCTGGTGTTGGGCAACCTCACTAAGCTTTGATCTGATCATGTCTAAGAGAGCCCAGCAACGCCACCTTGCAGAATTGGTGTGCGATAAGAGAACATTCATAAAACACTTAGCACAGGCCCTGCCACCTAGTAGAGGAAGGATACATTTCAGAATTTTAAGTCGGGCTTTGTTACTTAGCGACAGGGTTAGTAGTTAGTCTTTTCAATATGAGGTTGGGTTCTTACTTCACAGAGCTGGTGTGAAGACGATATTGGATAGTAAGGTGAAAAGCACTTAGTCAACTGTCTGTAATAAATACTTGTTGATTAATCCCTGATTCATAACAAGCACTTTGACAATGCATAAAACCTCTGTGGGATCCTCGAAGGTTATTAAAACACTCAGGAGTGAGAGGATGTGACAGTTGATATTTCAGTCTCCCTCCAACCAAGTCTTCATTTCTTCCAAATCAACAATGCATTCTCCCCAGAACCAGAACACAGTCATTGAAGAACTGTTGAGATGAACACCCCAGTGTTCATCAGACCTAATTAATTTTTGCATTATTATTTTTTAAATATTTTATGTATTTTTAATACAAATTGATACAATAAAAACCAAGTAAGCATATAGCATTCTGCATTATTATTTTATCAGGCCTCATGTTTAGGCATTAAATAATGACATAAATCAACCAGAAAACAGCATGAAAGCACCAATAAAGAAAAATACTATCTTAACTTTCTCATATTGTTCTTTTATAATGTCTTGTATTAGAAGTAGTTAGGAGGAAAAGAAAAATACCCCTTAAAATGATGCCTACCATAAATATTTAAATTTTGATGCTGTTCATGCTAAATACACACAACAAAATATCTAGGAAAAGAAAGTGCAATACTTGTCTTTAGTACTGACAAATAATAATTATAGCAGTAACATACCACATAATACGTAGAGAAATAAAATTGATAAAGAATCAGAAAATAAAAGTCCCTCAAGAAAACTTTTCACAGGGCATATATAAACAGGGACCAGGAGTAGTCAGAAATTTTTTATTTAATCCCATGTTGACTATACTCAGGACTGTCATGAATGTGAAAGAACAGGTAGGTTTTTTCCTCTTACAATAGCAGTCACAGAACACCAGCAAAATAATCCAAATATGCTAAACATTATAAATACCAATTTCAAAGTATAACTTGAAGGTGCTAAGATAGTCTGTTATTAATTTTTGCAAAGGAGCCTCTGACACAACAAAAACATAGGTACACAAAGCAAAGTTTATTCTGAGATTTTAAAGAAAAAAATCTCTTGATTATCTCCCAATAATTTACAAAAGAATTGAAAAGATATCTGTTAAAAATACAGACTGGCAGATGCACCCCATCATTTCTATCTCTTTTAGTGTCGGTGCCCTGCAGGGTGTGGGGAGGGCAGAGCATCGGAATTCTTGGGGGGCCAGGAGGGTCAGCGTCTACGCAGTACGAGCAGGCTCCCTGTGTGGATTCAGATGAACACCCAGATAGGCACAGCTTTGCTCAAGTTTCTATTTCTCAAAGGAAAAAAACCCAACTTATTCCAAAAGTTCAAATCTTCACCTACATTAATTCTTCGGTCTTTTTAAGTAACTGCTAATTTAATTGCTTTAGCCAACTTTATCTTCACTTTGACTCTGAAAAGTTCCATGTTAAAGAAGAACAAAAACAGCGTGCATAGACCAGAGGGAGGAGGGCGGTGGTAGCTGGATCAGG
This sequence comes from Pteronotus mesoamericanus, assembly GCF_021234165.1. Lineage (NCBI taxonomy): Eukaryota > Metazoa > Chordata > Mammalia > Chiroptera > Mormoopidae > Pteronotus > Pteronotus mesoamericanus. Next base: position 32,774,519 of record NW_026555285.1, on the reverse strand, counting down.
GCGAGCTGGAATCCTGGGCAAGCTCAGCTTAAGAGTGGCAAACAAAAGGCAGTGATCCCCAGAAAAGGAGTACCAAGGGGAGAGGAGGGGAAGGGGAAAGCGAGGCAGACCAGCTAGATGGGACAGTCCACGCTCAGGTTTCAGAACTGTGATGGAAAGAATTCTCCGCCTCCCTCCTTTTCCTCTGTCTCCCAACCTACAGTCTCATCTCAAAAAACAAACAAAAACTCAGAATTTCCTAATAGGGCAGAATCTATCCAGGTTCTAAAGAGAACCTCTACTTAGTAAAATAAATAACATCTGGTCAGTCTTTAAACAGATGGAGGTAGAGGATAGCCTTGAAGAAGGCTGGAAAACAAAGAAGATATAACCTTATATTCAGCGTACATCTGTGAGGATCTACTATTTTCAGACACGGAGCTTGACTTTCCTTTTTAACATGAATAACATTTATGGAACATGTTAGCATGTGTCAGGCACTGTCCTAAAAGTTCTTGGATTGTTTCATCTGATCTTAACAACCCTGTAGGGATGACTCTACCATTATTCCCCTTGTATAGATGGTGAAACTAAGGCTCAGGAAATAAAAACAACTTGCCTGATGCCACACAGCTGTTAGTGATAGGAGGCAGATTTATACCCAGATCATCTGACTCTGGAGCCCTGTCTTTATCCACGCTGGTATATTGCAAACTCATGCTTCAGTGTAGTTTGACAAAGTTCGGAAGGGTTAAATGGGCAACAATGACATCATCTCTCATTCACATACCTTATTGTGGCCCTTACACTGCCCTTCTGATTTTCCATAGCTTCATAAACTAAATGTAGGTTAAGTTTCAATGTCTTTAGTGTGGTGTCGCGTTTTCACTGCATCTGTGGCGCGCACCCACCCAGCCTTCCCGTAGCTATGCTAATGAGGCAGAGGCAGTTCAAAATAAAGGGTTTGAGAATATGGGTGCAAGTTGGCATCCATAGTTTTCCTCTGCATTGGGTGTTCTTCACGTGATTGGTAAAAGAGCTCGATTCCCTAAAGCTATAGCAGCAGATTATTGAGGAAGCTGCATGAACATCCCACTGGCAGCAGAGAGAAACCAGCACACGGCAACGTGGAGGTGGCTGCGATGTAGTGGCTTTAATCTCAATTTTGTCACTTCATTCCTAGGTGATCTTCACTCGCTCACAAACCTCTCTGAGGTTATTTGCTCGTGTATAATGGAAAAACAAGGCACCTGCCCCCTTAGTGCCACTGTAGAAACTGAAGGGACAATACATATTAAAGAACCTTAATGATGTTAACCTGAATTTCATAGAAGCTAATCTGATATTTCCATGTTTCACTGCCTGTTGGCCTGTCCAGTTTCCTTTTAAATTAAATGCAAAGACTGTTTGCATTGTGAAAATTCTATACTGGTGTATTTCATATTTTACTGTACATAAGTATCAACTAGTGATATTGTTAAAAGTGCAGATTCACAAAGATCTATTCAGAGATTCTCACTCAGAAAGTCTGCGGTAGGACCCGGGAATTGGCACTTTCAGCAAGTCTGCGCAAAAAGATACACTTTGAACATTTACATGTATAACAACATAGGTCATACGTTATATAACATATCTTTGAAGTCCTCCGTACAATACAGACTAGGCCCAAATTAACTGATGCTGCTGAAGCCTCCTAAGACTCATGTTGACCCCACAGCTTTAATATGTTGATGACAATTGAGAAAGAAGGCTATAGGTCCCATACAAATGCAAATCTGCACTACCAAAGGATTGCTGAAACTTAATCTTGAAATAATATGTGGTAAAATAAGGATAGCTAGGAATCTATCAATGAACAGGAGAGTATTAAAAAGCAGCTACCCAGATTATCGTACTATTTTTTCCTTCATTGTGTTTTGGAAAAAAGAACATAGGGCAAAAGTTAACTCTGAAGGAAGTTTATACATTAAGAAAGTCTTTATTCAAAAAATGCATCAATGAAATTATCAAAGGAAGGGCAAGGAACCAGTCACCTGAAAGAAACTCTCAATCCTTAATCCTGTTTGCAAGTCTCTAAAACCATTTAGGTATGATCCTTCGTTTGTAAGAAGTATGGGCAAAATATAGTTGGTACTTCCTTTAGTGTTTTTATGGACTGTTTCAACATCCTGCCATTTTCCTTGGACTGTGAAAAGATATATCTGTGTGGAAGTCACCCGTATTCATTATGTGAAGATTTTACTTGAGTCAAAGGAAATTTTATTCAACAAACGATGAAGTAAGTATTGAGTTCTACTAAATATATCTGCCTACGCGGAGCCAAGTACATGAACAATACTTCCAGAAGAACTTGGCCACGGACAGAAACTATTCTAAGACTTTAATATAATCTGAAATTCAAATGGAATCAACACAAATAAGTTGTTCATTTTCTAAGCATGGAAAAATCAGCATCCAACTCATCAGTACCTATTTCGCTGTTCCTCAGACATGATGTTTTGACTGTGTGCACTAAAGTGTAACACTAAGCTGCCCCCTAAGTTACACAGTGGACAGGAATTCTTAATTCAATGCTGACAAACTCTCCACAAAGATGTTTGCCTCACATCTGCACTTCATCCCCTTGACTTGCATCATTCACTCTCCCCCCAGAGTTGTCGCTCTTACTCAGCTTTTCTGACTGAAACCTGGCCCGATATTATAGCCTATGGTTCCGCTCTGGTACCCTGTAGCCCTGATATCTGGCCATTTAGCTAATACTTTACCATTATTTATCTTCCTAACAAATTTGTAAGCTCTTCTGAGGGTAGAAAGTGTAACTTTTCTTCCTCTGAATCCCCCACAGTGCCTAGCCCACACCTTTGCACATAACAGGTATTCAATAAAGATTAATTAACAAGAACTGAATATACTTAACATCATGAGTTTCCCTCAAAGTGGCATGCTATTTCTGAAAGCCACCAGCCCCATTTGCTAGCACTGAGAGCCACCATGACCACCTCCTTCTCCATCTAATCTCGGTATAGTGGCTTGGTTTTATGGGAATCCTGTCCCGTGTATGATGGAAATCCAAACTTGGCTCTGCACCCGATTTTATCCACATGTATCTTGAGTTGGTAGGAGAAAGAGAGAAAAATGGCCTACAGCCACTGCTGGTCTCTATTTTCCTCAGCTTGGGTCCTAGCTAGTAGAGCTGCCAAGCAGGAAAACACCTGTATTTGCAATATGTGAAAGATGACCCTAAAAAAGCGTGCTTCCATATTACTAAAAATTTCAAGTAAAAATAAGGAGTGTGTATCTAATGGGGAATGTTATCTCACCAACTCATCATTAGCGAAGCACATGCTGGGTCCACAATACAAGAACTGGTGGATCGCCAGTAGGTGAAAGAAATCAGTGAGCAAATCTCTAGGCCTTTCTCGGGGTTTCATGGTGCCTACATTCTTGCACCAGGAAAATCACAAGAAAACCTCAAAATACCACCACTCACTATAACATGATACTATGCATGGAAAAATAATGTGCGTGTGTGCACGTGTGTGCACATGAGTGTGCAAGCACAAATTGGCCCTATTCAAAAGGATCGGTTGCCTAACAGTTAAATGAGCTTATTATAAAATTGTTTTGCCTACAAAGGCTCTCCTACGCAAAGAAAGCACAGGAAGGAATCCTTGAGAAAAGTGCCTATTTCATAAAATCAAAAGTTGCTTTTTGTTCAGTATCTCAGACTTTCAAAGGAATAAACTTGCTTGAGTTCCAGTGACAAGAAGAATTAAAAAACCAGTAGAACATCATTGTCCTGCATCAAGCAGCAGAGGATTGAAACAGACAAATAAGTTCCCTGGTAGCGTCAATCAAGTGGAGTATTTGTGTTCTTTGACTAAACACTAAGACAGTGATTGGAATAATGAGAAACAATGCTGAAAAACAATAGAGAGTTGCTGGCTTTCCCCCCTCCAGTACCACTTCCAAATGATAGCTATAATTCACTAAACATCATAGAGGCTGACATTTATGTTGAAGATCATTTCCTACCAGCCTTTTATTTAGTAAATTCCTCTTAAATGAATATCTAGCTGAGGGGAGTAAATTGTATGTGGACACCTCTATCAATAGCAAGATAAAATATATTGGCGTGATATCAAATAAATAAGGTGGATAAATATATTAGCCTGGCACAGGATTGCACATGGTGAGCTGTTTTATAGGTTTGTGGCAAAGGACTAGAAGATGTATGACAAATAAATGTACTGTACTTAATATTATTGTGTCATGTGAGAGGCCTCAATTTTACTAAATTTAAGGGAAAGATTTAAGCCATACTCCTAAGTTTTTAAATCAGAAGGTAGCTGACTTCTTTCTAAGGAGGCAGGGTTTCATATCCAAATGAAGAAATTGAGTTAGATTGGCTGAAATAATAAAAACTAAACCCAAAAGAATGAGTTGCAGATTCTCTATCAAGAAAGACGTGAAAATGTTTGCTAATGAATAAATTTAAATTAATTATTGAAAACTAAAACAGCACAAATCTGTTAACAAACAGCATTTGTTCAAATTAACCTACAACTTTAAATTTGCGGGGAAACTTTATGGTCTATAAGAGAAAAAGTGCTAATGTGTGAATTATTGACATTTTAACTTTCTATTATATATGTCTTCAAAATCTGCAATAGAAATAGAAATATGACTCTTGTTTTGTTATTAATGTATCTAGAAAGGAAGGCCAAACAGAAGGAAAACATTTCTTCCTCAATTAAGAAGGCTTTTAAGCCTTTTTGCCTGAACGTAACCAATGCTTCATTTTGCCAAATCAATCATGTTGCTCTACGACGATTGTATTAAAATGTACATTATAACAAATGTTTGAAATCAGAAGTGACATTCATTCTAAGATGCATCACTAATAAAGTAACACACATTTTCGTCCTGCGTGAAACAGCTGGACCATGACGAGATCACATTAGCACTAATTAAAATGATATTTTTTGTGCAGTTTTTGCTAACCCAGCTTCATTGGACTCAAAAGGATTTTTGAAATCCATAATAAAGGCTATTATGTAATCTTACCATGATTCTCTTGAATCAGACTACTGTCTAATTTCTCTGTAACGATATTTTCTTAAAACTCTCAATAAAATCAATATTAAGTTTTTACTCTTATAGCTCTTTTTTCAATATATGATCCTCATTTAATTAAAAAAAATTAAAGCTTTAATTTATTTTGCTTGATGAACAAGAAAAATATAATATTAAAGGCAGCATTTTGCAATGTTTCTCTTTTTCCTCACTTTACTGGGTCCCTGTTGTTCCCAACGTATAATTTGCAAAACATATTGCTTCAATACTTACAATGAGAGAGGCGGCCCAGCTGTGGGAGGGAGAGGACAGCAGCCTCCAATATTACCATAATAATCTGCCTAGAGTCCCATGAGCCCACTGGTATATACAATTCTCTGTACTGCAGGCCCCAGCTGGAGAACATTCTCTTGACATGTATGCCAACCTTTGCCTGCAGGCAAAATAAAAAAAGGCAGAGAAGTAATCATGAAAATAAAAAATCTTGTCAACTGCATTAGGATGCAGTTCCCATGTTTTTGCTCACGTAGGCAGGCATTGTGCTAACAAAATGATATGAGACATTAAAAGACTGCAGCTGGTATGTATTTAGATCTTTTTTAAAAATGTCCTATGTTAATTCTACAACCCCAAAATGGGGGGAGGGGCCTGTGGGCAGTGATAGTTTAGTTATGACTGTCAATGTATATGACAACTTTATTTACCAACTATTACTCGGTAGATTGCCTATTATAGGAATTGAACAGGAAGGAATAGCATTACAGTATTGAGGTTAATCATGGATGAAACTTTCAAACAGATATTATTTATACTCCTAGGCAAGAGAATAGAAGAGGATCTTGAACGGTTGCTGATTAACATCCTTTATGAATCATCCCACAAAAATTAATGCTATCATATCTGCCCCTAAAAATTCAATCTTAAGTTAAAGAAATTATATTCACCTTTAAAATGATAAAGTAAAACAATCTGAAGCACTTTATGAACAAAACATACATGTGTTGAAACTGAAAATTCAGATCGAGTTGTTAAATTTTATCTTAAAAGGCAATAAAACTCATGGGCTAGAATAGCTCACAATTAATGCCGAAATTCCTGATACCCTTGCTAGAGCAGTAAAAGTTGCTGAACTTTATGTGTTGAAATAAGAGAGTCCTCTGAAAACAAGTTAATCCAGAATAGTTCTGCAATCACATACACGCTAAACCCTTAAATCTGGGCAACATCCCACTGGATAAATATTCTGAACAGGTAAGAAAATGCCTTTTACATATAGAATATTACCTTTCTTTGTCAAATTCATTTTTCAAATACTGGACTGACTGAAAGAGGGCAGTATAGTGTTTTATTATATCTTAAACAGGTCTGTTTGCCAGGGAATATTCAGTTTTATTGACCTTATCAATATGGTTTACGAGGACAGGATACAGGAATGAGGTTTGCAATTACATATTTATATGACAATTTAATTAATGCCAATCTCTCCTGCCAAATGTAGACTACATGAGGGCAGGATCGTGGAAATTCTATCCGCCATTTCATTCCAAGTGCATGGCACACGCTAGGTGTTTATTGAAAGAATGAGTGCCTACATTTAATTATTCATTCATTCATTCAACAAATATTTACCGAGTCACAGGAGATACAGAAATGAATACAGCTAATAAAAAATCCCTGTCTTCGTGGCACAGGCGAAGACAGATAATAGATAAGAAAAATAAGCAAAATATACACTGTTTAATGATAATACATACTATAGGTAAATTTAGCAGTGAAGATGGCAGTGTCCGGGCAGGAAGCTGCTGTTTTAGAAAGGGTGGCCGGGAAAACCTCCCCTACACTGAAAGTGTGAAATGAATTAGTTCTCTCCCCTGGGTAAAATTGAATAGGTCCCAGATAAGAATTCAAGAAAAAGAAAAGAAAACAAAAACTGAAAATGCTGACCGCTTCATCATTTATGTAAATACCTGTATCTTCCACAAAATTATAAAGCCCTTCGAAACAGAGTGAGCAACTTTCTTTGGATCTTACCTCTTATACTTGGCACAATGTCTTCCACATAATAAACGCTCTAACAGTTCTGCTGAGTTGACTTGGACTGATATTAGAATAAAAGGACAACAGTAGAAACAGCTTCTCTGCCCCAGGGAGTGATAAAAGTGTCAGGGATGGAGGAGAACCAGCCAGCACACTCTGTGTAGATGGCCAGTGGAGTGAGGCTGAGTGTACGCTGTCAAGAGACATTTATCTTGACGCTGACTGAAGCTCCCTGTACCTAGCTGCCCATCCCAGGGATGACCACCTTTGATCCTAAGAGAAAACAGTTCACGTTTATAGAGAACTTAGCACATCTACCATTACAACAAAGAAAATTAATCAATGTTCTTGCCTTATCAATGGGTGCTCACATTGGGATTGTTTTCATCTAAGAAAGCAAGCTCCCGTACATCACTCTTATAACAGTGGTCTTAAAGGAGAAATTCACCTCCCTTTGCATCCCTATCTTCAACTTACAGAACTAGGAAATCACTTGAGGCAAGATGCCTGAAGAGGTCAAATGCTCCAGCACCACAAAACATGAGTTTTTCCTCACCCAGAGCCTACGTCCTATGCTCCCAATGTCTCCTCCTCTGTGGTCTCATACTGAAGATTGAGGCTTTCCCATCACAGCCTCTGTGTGAAGACCAAAGCTGTTCACCACTGAATCCCTGGATCTCGGAAAGTGTCTGGAAAATGTAGGCACTCAACAAATATTTGTTGCTAGGAAGAAAGTCTTCGGTTACACTGAGCATTGACGTGGGTCTTTATTAAGTCACACTGCTTACATTTATTAGGAGTAGAATAACATACATCAGATAAGTAAATTTCAAAAAGTAGATGTTGGTTAGCAGTGAAGAGGAACCATTAAGCTTATTCAGTAATTATTATAAATAATGTGCCTTTTTATTACCAAGAAGTACACATCAGCTGGTCACATCATTACAGAGAGTAATGCAGAACAGAGTAAGAGCGCACAGGCATAATAAACAAGAAGTGAATTCATTTAAATCAGTTAAAATTTTGTTTGTTATTCTAAGGGGGCTAAAAAACTCCCACATGCCACCAGGGTTTCATTGGTAGTAAACGATCACATAGGACATAACCTAACGTCCGTATCCGTGTTGCTACTGTTCTGGATATTCCTCTGCTCTTCCTGGTGTCTCAGCCACACCCAGGCTGTCACTAGCTTTTCTCAGCTGAGTCCCCATCTCTCCCCATCTCACGTGACTCTCTGGATGCCTCCTGGACTTCTCCAGTTACGTTCCAAAGACCTTCAAATTAAACATCCCCATAATTTTGCCCCCTCCAAATCTTTTTTCTGTACTCTTGGTAAATGGCAACACTGGTTACCTAAGCCAGAAACCTGGAAATAATTCTTGACTCCACTGTCTCTCAAATTCTCTCTCCACAATATCATCCTAAGTCGCCCTCACACTTGTTCTCTTATGAGCAGCTCATCATTAGTGCCTCTGCTCAAAAGCTCTTCCTAGCTCAGCCGAATTGCTGCATACCTCCTGACTGATCTTAAAGACACAGCTTCTCCTACCCCAACCAACATATTCTCCCCAACCTTTCCTGAGTGGCTTTTGAAAATGCAAATATCTTTTCACTCATCTGCTTAAAATGCTTCAAAGCCCACTAGTTTGGGTTACAGTCTTCCTTGCCATTGGGTTGAAGTCCTCACTCTTGATGTATCAGGCCAAGAGGATGGTCCTTTTCCCTCTGTCTTATCCTCCCCAACCCCATGTTCTGCCAGTGTTTCAGCCATATGTAATGACCTTGCCTCACACCACCTGCCTCTATTTCTTTTCTGGGGCTCTACCATTGGCCCAAAATACCCTGCCTGGTATTCTTCACCATAACTAAACCTCCCTCATTCTTTAAGAACTCAACTTGATTATAACCTTTCTTTTCTAACCCCCTCCCTCCCTCAGCTCTTCCTTGTATTCATAACGTACTCTGTGCATGCGTCTGGCATAGCACTTACCTTACTGAATTGGGATTTCTGATAGTCTCCCACTTGACTATGGGTTCCATGAGCACAGAGGATTTTTCCCATCTGTATTCCTATTTCTACCACAGTGTTCAGTGTTTATTTAGCATATGAATAAGAAAAAGGGTTTCCAGGAATAGGACTAGATTAATGAAAGGAAAATACACCATCTACTTCTACGTTAAAAATAATTTGTTAGAAAAGTTTAAGAAAATAAACATTTCCTGTGTAACTACTTACACCCAGCACTGAATGTATTGGTTAGGGACTAAGTTAAGAAAGAGAGATTGAGAGAGAGGGAAGGAGGCAGATGGAGACATCTATTTGTACCTCATCATTTGTCTACATGTTCCAGAAATTTCCTGCATAAGATGGTTAGGAACAGATCTGGTGGATGAAGACCTCATGGGGTTAGTGCTGCTTAGAATTCTAAAGCCAGCAGATCTTAAAGTAGAGCAGAAATTTACAATTAGGAAATAAATTGAACTAGGTATCAGTATGCATTTTCTAAAACCATCTGGTTTTATTTTGATTTTATGGGATATATTTTCAGGGCGCTACTTTAAAAAGTAATTCAGTTTTAGCCTATGATAAACTATATGACCATGCCAATTCTTTAAAGTAAAAATAGTCCTGGCTGGTGTGGCTCAGTGGATTGAGCGCCGGCCTGTGAACCAAAAGGTGTCTGGTTGGATTCCCAGTCAGGGCACATGCCTGGGTTGCAGGCCAGGTCCTCAGCTGGGGACCTGCGAGAGGCAACCAACTGATGTTTCTCTCTCACATTAATGTTTCTCTCTTTCTCCCTCCCTTCTTCCCTCTCTGAAAATAAATAAATAAAATCTCTAAAAAGATATAAAGTAAAAATAGAAGTCAAACTAAAATGTTACTTGTTTAGTCAAAAGAGCATATCACATATATTTACAACCAAGATTGGTTCTAAACATTTCCAGAGTCCAAAATGCAAACTAAAACTGTTCATATGAGTCAAAAATTTTTAAATAAGGTAATTCAGCCTCCTCCCTAGAATCTCTTGCAGCGCCCCCTGCCGTTTCAGCAATTCACTTGCTAGGCCCTTATGCCTACACGCTGTCAACTGCCTTTCACTAAGGCATTTCATTTGGTCCAGCTTCAGGCTGTTCCAACCAATGGGCCCTAAGAAAAATTCAATGGAATTTAAACCACAAAATATAAGTAGCAGTTCCCTCTACCTGGCTCAATTTCTTAACGATGGAGTTGCTTTTTCTCTTTCGTCTTTTTCTACTACCATCCTCATCTTACCAAACTCGACCTCAGTTCAGCCGCACCGGCAGCATTGTATGAGTACACTGTTCACTGTGTTCCTGAACATCTACCTATGCTGGGTTAGCCAGGTACACGCAAGCATTAAGAGCTTATATAACTGTTTGATCAGACCTACATGAACCCAGGAATGGTAGACAAAGTAGTGGAATAAGACCGTCTTAAAGAGCAAGCCAATGAATTGAGTCTGACTTCATATTCAGAAGCTATCTGGAACACCTATACCTGTATGCCCCTGGCTTCATGATAGCCATATGCATCTACACAAAGTTCTTATTTTCCAAATTTTAGACTTTCGATCATGCAATCCCTCAAACATATCAAATGACTGGGAATTGCGAATGCCACATGGTATTAACAAGCTGAGATTTTACTATTTAGAGTTTTCCTCCACTTTCTCTATCTAAATAGCGAATGATTATTCTTTTGATTCCATCTTTTAAGTAAAGAAGGCAAATATTTCCTATAATTTTTCTTTCCGATCATTTCACTCTCCTAAGAAATCCTTAGGAAACTGCTATTATACAGGGTAGGGCAACAGTACATTTACAGTTGTTCATATGGAAAATAATACAATAATTAATAAATAATACAAAATAAACCATGTGTTTCATATATTCACAACTGTAAATCTTCTTTTTGCTCCACCTTGTAATATGCCCAGCAAACTGGTTTTGATGTAAGTTGACTTAAAAAAAAATTCTGAGCACTTCTTTTTCAAATTTTTCCAGAAGCCAAAAATCATCAGTGGAGTTGGCAACAGAAGAACAATCATTCGCCTAAGGAAATGGAAGATCCAAACTCTATCTGAAATTTTAACATCTAGTTAGTTTCCAAGTGTCTCAGGTCCACAGGGTTAGCAATTCATGGACTCAGCCTGCAGACTTTGGAAGAAAAATAACAATCAAAAGCTAATCAGAAAAAAACTTAAATTAAAAAAAGGAGGATTATCATAAAATGCTCTCAGTTTTGACTTAGACTTTCTGTAAGAAATATTGCTTACAATTTTGTTGTGTTAATTTTTTGTGTGTATGGCTTGAACAATCAGTCTCGTTTTCAGTTTCATTGAAATATTTATTATGTTTATATGAATCACATATTCACATTTCACTATCTATAGAAAAAATCATCAATAAATATTTGTTAAACGGAATTAAATGGGGTTATATTATAATGTTATTGAGCAAAATACTTGATGCAAATTAGGCTAACTCATCTGTATCAGTCTTTTACTAAAAGTATAAAATTCATATTATTTCTGAGTAAGAATTTAAAAACTGTAACTCATAGCTTTTCCATGTTTCCTGGATTCCTTCTTTTTCTACAAAAAAAAACTTAAAATGAAGAAAATATGTGAAAGTAAAACTATATAAAAATCTGATAAAGATGAACATCTAGGAATCTGTATGGTCTTCAGTCTAATCCATATTCTTCTAATTCAAAAGGAAAAAACTAGACATACCCTCTAGATTGGTCTCCTTCTCTTAAACTTGTATCATTCTGAAGATGTGGGCAGCGTCTGCATATAATGCTAAAACCTGAATAAATTCAGTGACACTGGCAGCCAGAGTCAACACTACCCCTCAGTTTCCCTACGGGCAACAGTCTCTCAGCAGGCTCCCTGGCCGCACAGCTTGGGAAGCTTGCCGAGTCCCCATGGGTGAACATCTGCTCAGGGAAGTTGAAGCTGGGGAAGACTCAATCTTTTTGCACTAAGGGGAAAAAAGTGATAACTCCATTTGCATACATGGGAGCTCTTTCTCTGCCCAATTTCTCAGTTTATCTTAGTCTTTTCGTATACTCTTTGCAAGATATATTTACATGTTCAAGTTATTATATTTCAAGAATAAGACACCGTGTATTCGTAACACAATGATCTGATTGACTAATGAGGGGAACGTGCTAGTGATACTGTAAATCATTGAAGCCAACCACTCAATTAACACTCATTCATTCTACAAGCAGTTCATGGGTTTTCAAATGCTGGGTTATGTGCTGAGTGTACAGTTTTGAACAAGGCAGAGGGAGCTTATGGTTTAATGGGGTAGGAAAAATTAAACAAGTAATTTAACAAGAAAATATGACAAGGTATTACAAAATGAGCTTTCCAAAAAAGTGGAAAGGGAAGGAAGGAGGTGAACGACGTTATCATGAAAGATGATACAAAACAAAGAATCAAGTGAAGCAAAGCAAAGAATCTCTCTTGATGTTTTCAAAATCTATCTAAGTGAAAGAAAGAGGGGACAAGAATCTTATTAAAAACCCTTTTCATCTGGATGTAGTTTGCTGTCTACTGTAAATATCAGCCCGTGTCACTGGGCAACAGTAAACTTCCTGCTGTACTTGAATGTATGTTGTCTGCGAAGCTAACAGGTGATACAGCAACAATATGTAAATTAACCAAGAAATGGAGTACAAAAGCTGTATTTGAAATTCTATGTGCAGAGCTACTCTCCTAGTGACCTGACTGCAGAAAAGCAAACATTTCTGCCTCAGAGAAGGAGCAATGCACACACCAAAATAATCCATGCTACTCATTTTTTGATCTGTAAGAAAGCCCTCAGAGGGAGAGAGACTCTACGGTAAATGCTGCATCAGAAGGCCAAAATGGCATAGTGAATGGGAATATCAAAGTGTGTCACGTTGTGTAAAGATAACCTTCCTCACATATTTTAGATTATGTAAAATGATGACTATGAAATGCTTTTATTCTTTAATAAAGAAACTCACTCCACGTGCTATTGTATGTAGCAGATCAATTCCATCTCTTTTCATTAAATGACTTTTCCAGAGGCCCAAACATAGCTATTACTGCATTTTTATGTTTCCCACCTCTTCTACATTTTTAAACCAAGTTCTAAATTAGCTGTACGAGCTGAAATAAAGAAAAGGAGAATCTCCTCTTTCCACTACCATAAAGGCCAGCGCAACTTTTATAGCTTTAGCCTATGTACAAATCAAATAAGGCATAGGAGGAAGAAAATGGGCTTTGTAGATAGAAAGATAGGGTTTAAAGCTGACTTCTACTGCTTATTACCATGTGATCCTTGAGCGTGATGCTTCAATTTACTAATCCATAAAGTAGAGTGGAAGATAGCTACCTGCTACATTAGCTGCAAGAATTAACTGAGATAATACAGGGAGTGTACCAGGCACAGGGCCTGTGTGGTACACATTTAGGGTGCGGTGGCAGCTCTTACGCTACTGGTGCCTCCAGAATTCCTTTCTCTTTATTATTCTTTATCTTTCCTTCCTCTTTTTTAAAAGATGTTCTTGCTTATGATTATCATCATATAATTGGATTTCATATACTGAGCATCCAGATTGCTTTTTTTAAAAAAGGTGAGCTGAAGTGAAATCACTGGGACATGAGGCAGTTCCATTTTTAATTTCTTTTTTGACATTTTCATCTGTTTTCCATAGTGACTGCACCAGTCTGCATTCCCATCAACAGTGCCTGAGGGTTCCCTTTTCTCCACATCCTCGCCAATACTTGTTGTTTATGGTTTTTATTGATGGTAGCCATTCTGACAGTGCAAGGTGATATCTCATTATGGTTTTAATTTGCATTTCTCTTGTGATTAGTGACATTGGGTATCTTTTTCATATGTCTATTGGCCACTTCTGGGTATATATTCAAAGGAACCCAAAACACTTACTCGAAAGAATCCATGCACCATTATGTGCAGTGTTATTTATAATAGCCAAGTTATAGAATTAACCCAAGTGCCCAACAATAGACAAGTGGATAAAAAAGCTACAAAACATATATGCAATAGAATATAACTGGGCTATAAAAAAGAACAAAATCTTACCATTTGAGAGAGCATGGATGGACCTAGAGGGTATTATGGTAAATGAGATGAGTCACTCCGAGAAAGACAAATACCACATGATTTCACTTATATGTAAATTTTAAAAATATAAACAAACAAACAAAACAGAAACAGGCTCATAGACAGAGAGAACAGACTGATGGTTGCCAAACTGCAAGGGAGTTGGAAGACTGGGTAAAAAAGATAAGGGAGTTTAGAAGTACAGATTAGCAGTTACAATATAGTCACGGGGCATTAAAGCATAGGAAATACAGTCAATATATTGTAATAACTATTTGTGGTGCCAGTTGGGTACTAGAATATCAGGAGGAACCCTTCATAAAGTATGTGATTATCAGACCACTATACTCTAAACCTGAAACTAATTCAAAATAATATTGAATCTAAACTGTAATTTTTTAAAAAATATTTTAAGTTGCGCTAAGTCAAAGTGACTTTAAATGGTCTAAGTTCTTTACAAATAAGGTTAAAAGAATATCCCCTAGAAGGCTCCATTTAAATTTGAATTTCATCAAATGATATCAAAGAAATAAAATGGCTGAAATTTTCTAGAAAAGCAAACCACTAAAATGAACAAGAAGCCCAGCAATTAACCAATCAATTATTCTAATACTTAGAGACTGTGTGAGACCATGTTATAAATGGGGTTTATCAAGCACCTAGATTGGAAACAAACTAAATGAGAAGCAATCTGAATTTGGCAGCAGAAGGATATAGTGAAGATTTGGTTAATCCCACAATTTCCTGATAAGGTATTCAGACAATAGGATTGGCATTTAACTAAGCAACCTAGAATCTATTTCTACAAGTGAGTTTTGACCTTAAAAAACAGCAGGAATTATAAACTTAGGAATCTATATAAACCAACAAGGCTGCCATTATGTCTTATGGTCACTAAAACTAGTTCAAAATCCAAATAAAAAACCAATTTTGTCACACCAGAGTCACATCTCAATCATTGAAATTCTAGGTATCTATATTATTTACCAATTATACCCAACAGATTTAATTGCCAACAAATGTTAACTATTTCCCGAAATCAAAGCCATCCCAAAAGGAACAAGATGAGACTCCACTGAAGATACTGTGAAAAAAATATAATGAAGGCATGTTCTGAAAGAAATCTCTCAGGAACAATTAGAAAGTAAGTCATGTAAATTTTACCTAGATGATTGACTATCTTCAAGAGCACAACCCTTAGGGTACTGGTTTAAAAACATAGAATTGTCAGAAAAACTTTGCTCCTGATGTTAGCCTGCATCTCTTCCCTACACCTGTACCTGGGAAGTAAGTTTACCCTGTGATACACGCTCCCTTCCTGCTCAGCTCTAGGCTTGCTCTTCCTCGGCATCCTCGCATGCTCGTTACAGTGCAGTTTCCGAGGCTGTGGAGCCAAGTCAGCCTTCTGAGGGAGCCACAGCCAGCTGAGGAGCAGAGGTAGCCATCTGCAGAAGCTTATCTGTCTGGGGGGATGGATATTTATTGTCAGGCGAGACAGGCATGAATCACTACATACATCAGTGGTGGTGGCAACGTTATTCATATAATATTTAATAAGTTTATGTAATTGGACCAAGTTTCATTAGGACTTGTTGCAATAAAACAACAAACATTTCTCCAGCAGCAGGGCATCCAGCTGGATGATACAGACTGTTTATTTAATGTTGGTGAAAACACAGCCACAGGAGTCTAGAAGCCAAAACAAAAATAAGCCTGAGCAGTTAAAAAAATTCAGCAGCCAAAAAGGGGCCACGTGGGCCACAACGAAAACAGGAAACCTAGTAAAAACTCATCTTGCATTCAGTCATTTAATTCGCAGAGGTCCACTGAGCAGTCACTATTGCAAAACAATTGCGCTGATCTCTTTCATTGTTTTTTAATTAATTGCCTGTGTCTTCCACTTGGATTTTGCTTTTCAAAAAATGCGTGTTAAATACAAAGACTGGTTTGCACACTATTGTTTCCCTGCGACAGCACTTGACACAGTGCTTGGTATTCTATTTCTTACCAGTCTTTTTTAGGTCTTTGCCACTGTTGGAATGTGACAGAGTGAAAGAGAACTGTACCTGAAGTGAAAAGACCTGGGTGCCGACCTTGTTCTTTCACCCCTTTGCATAACCTGGCTAAGGTGCCCAACCATTCCCAGCTAAGCTCCTCAAGTCCAGTGTAAGAATAAATACGCAAAAGGACACCAGCAATAACCAGTTTGAAGGCACAAGGGGGAAAAAGGTATCGCCAGTTTAAATAATCATTAGTTACCAAGAAATTATCCAATTCAAAATATGTGCAATTTGTGTAGATAAAAACTATGAGCATCTCTTGAGAAATATAAAGGAAATAAGAGTGCTTCCTGTGGTTGGGAATATCAATTCCTTGTAAGTTACTTTGTGAATTAAAAGAATTCGAAAAACACTCTCAATGAATTTTTAGAAGAACTTTATAAAATAATCCTAAAGTTTATGTAAAGAATAAATAAGTAAAAACAGGTAAGGAACTTTTGGAAAAAAGAGTTATGAGGAAGCTGCCCTATGAGTTATGATAAAATATTATAAAACCAAAATCACTAAAATAATTTTACATAAAAATTTATGAAATATGGTAATCAATATTAATTCTGAGTAGTAGAAATATGAATGATTATTATGTTGTTCTTTGGGTTTTTATATTTAAACTTTTAAAATATAATTTAAAAGAGCTAATAAAAACCAGAGTTACAATTTAAAGAATAAATGAATGAATCAATATAGAAAACCCATATAAATCTTAATAAATTTAATAATTTAATATGTGATAAAATAAGCATCATAAACTAGTGGAGAAGAATTGAAATATTCAAATTATGTCGCTGATAAAACTAACTTTTTATGTAGAAACAGTTACTTACATTCTTTACTCCATATACTGAGGTAAATGTTAAGTTGCTGTCAGAAATTAATGTAAGAATAAAACTTTTAAAATACAATAAAATTAAAAAGGATGTCTTATTTTTGAAGGAAGAAATGTTTCCTAACCATAATACTAATAGAAAAACTAAGAAAAATTTCAATATATCTTAAGTAGCTTTATGTTTAGAACTTCTGTTTTTCAAAAATACAAAGTTAAAAGAAACAAAACATATTTGGAAAATATATATACCATGATATTGTAAAAAAGGAGAATTCATGGAAATTGAATAACAAAGTAGTAAGAAGCAAATGTTGTGAAAGTGATGGAACAAGGCCATTAAGCTGAGGTAAGCAGTGCCTCGGCAGTTTTCATGAGCAACCAAAAGAAACCTCAGCCAGAGTCAATTCCTATAAATGCCTCAGGGTAGGAAATCAAAACGTAAGGACAAACGATCACAAATAGCCAAGTAAGCTTTTCCAGATCAAGTAACATTAAGCTAGAGCCAATCAAATCATTCTTGCTTTGCTTCCACATCTTCTCTATAAAAGCTTATCCCTGAGCTCCTGCTGGTAGGGCATTCTTAACCACTTTCGGTTTGGCATTGCCCAATCTAAATCAGTATTTGCTCAAATACGCTCTTAAGAATTTGGTGTGTCTCAGGCTATCTTTTAATAATACAAATAGCCAAATTATGGAAGAGGAATTTCATGGGTCTGATAGAAAGAATTGCACCTCATTTGTCAGTTTTTAAAATGCAAATTGAAATAACAATAAGCTATTGTTTTCTCATAGTGAATAACAAATATTAATTATCTTGGTAAGGGAGCCAGAACACATATATTTTCCTATAATGTCTATAATAGAAATTAGTATAACTTTATGGAAGCAATTTGTCAGTATTAAGAGCCTTACCCTCTTGCTCAAAAAATAACTAATTCTAGTGATCCATCCCTAAAGAAATGGTCAGAAATGTGAAAGATTTATATACAAAGATGTTCATTGCAGTACTATCTATTATAGCAAAACTATCCAACAAGAAAATGGCTATTTAAATAATGGTAGATGCAATGGAATATTGGTCATCAATTTAAAATATAATCATAGACGTACATCTTTTGATAAGGAAAGGTAGTCACAATATATTGTTTAGTAAAACTAAGTATACAAAAGTAAAAAATAGAGTGTACTCTCAACCATATAAAACCAATCCCCAAAATTTACATACTGCAGATTTCACTTACATAACATTCTTGTAATAACAAAATAATGGAAATGAAGAGCATAGTAGTGATTGCCAAGAGTTAGGGATGGGAAGTCATTTGAATGTTTGTCACAGCTGTGTTTATAATGGCCAAAGCCTGAAAGCAACCCAAATGCCTATCAGCAGAAGAATGAATAAACATATTGAGGTATAGCTGTACAAATAGAACTCTACTCTGAAATGAAAAAGGACTACTGATACACACAACATAGATGGACCTCAGAAACATTTTATGTAGGAGAAGTTACACATTTATTTATATGAAATAGAAACCAGAAAAATCTATTTGGATTTACATGATATCCAAATAGAGGCAAAATTAATCTATAGAAATGTCCAGGGTGGGTGTGAGAGCGGGAGATTCAGAGTAGAAATGGGTCTGTGAGAACTTTCAGAAATTATTAAATTATCTGTATCTATTTTTAAATTTTTTTTTTTCGAGAAGGAGAGAAACATTGATGTGTGAGACATAAATTGATCGATTGCCTCTCGCAAGCCCCCATTTGAGGACCTGGCCTGCAACCCAGGTATGTGCCCTGATTAGGAATTGAACTGGTGACCTTTTGGTTCACAAGCCAGTGCTCAATCCACTGACCAACACCAGCCAGGGCTAAATGATATCTTTCTGGCGCAGTAGTTACATAGATCTACATGATTGTTAAACTCACTGAATCGAGCACTTAAAATATATTGTTTATACCATATTAATTACAAATTCATTTTTTAAAATCTAAGTGACAAGTTAAATCAAGTACAATCTCAAAGTGACTTCACCCTGGTGTTTGTACTCTAAGAGTCGAGGATTATTGCCTCCCTAAACCATTGGATTTGGATAATTCCATGTTCATCTCACAGCCCTTGGGTTATTCATTTACTCAGTAAACATTTCTTGAATCCCTATTACGGGCCAGACACTATTATAGGCATGTTCTTCCCTCCCACTGATATTTCAACATTGGTGGACTCTAGAGGAGCAACTTGTTCAGGGCCAGTGTCCTGGCTGTCCTGACCCCAATCATCCACCCAAATCCAGAACAAAAGACTAAAGACATCAAAAGAGCAGAAGTAGAGGGATGACAGGCATGTGGTCATCCTTTTGTTGTGACCAGTGACTAACTAGACACGTTGTTAAATATATTACCACCTCCTGAAGTCCACACATGGCTGAACACATCCACTAGCCTAGTATGCCCTTGAAAACCCCAACAAAGATTCTACATAGGACTCCTGGCCTGGAGAAGAAGGTCAAAGATATCAGGTCCTGGTGTGGAAAGACAAAATGAAATTTTCAAAAGCTTCTTTGCCTCATCTCCCTTCTCCCTCTTTAATTACCTTTCCTTCTTTTCTTTCATTTTTTGTTCCTTCCCAAAACAAGTTTCTACAGCCTCTCATTTCCTTGTCTTATATTTAAAACATTTTAAATATCATAAAATAGAATCTTACATAAAGTTGTAAATGTCCTTTACAGGGCTTTACTCCTCTAAAAGGAAGCACTGATATATGAACACATTTTTTTAAATAAAACCATATAAGGAGAGTCCCAACGTGAAAAGAAAGCACAAAATACAAATTTTGAGAAATAAGACAAATCGGAAAGCATGGATGAGGAGAAATGGTGACCTTCTGTCAAAGGTTCAAATGAGAAGCTAAAAAGGGTAAAAACTATTAATCTTGTTGCAGGCAATAAGTCATCGACCGGAACTGCAACAGTGAGGATACATCCACATGGTGTGGAATAATTTTAAGGTTTAAAAGCAGAGGTCATATTTAACAACAACAGCAAAAAGCTGCCAGTGAAAAATACAAGCCTAATATTATCAAGTAATTTCAATGGGTATATGTAAAGTCAGGTATAGTTAAAGTTTCAGGAAATAAACACCAGGAAAAAAACATGTCAAGACATTATTATAAGCAGCAGTTTCTTAACACTTGGCTTATTCACATATTTGGGAGGTATGTATTCCCAGAGAACGTGGCACAGGGTCTTGATGACTTGCTTTGGTGATTAGAAAGTAACTGAATTGCAAATAAAATCTAAATTTTCCAGCTATTGGTCTAGTGGCCAGGCTCTAGACCTAAGAAATATACCTTGTACTTTAAAGATATCTTTACATTTAGGAGTTCTCTAAATTATTTCATGGATCATCTTCAGCTAACTGCAGCTTAAATATCACTTCCCATTGTATCAAACTAGCAGCCCTTCTAAGCAATACATGCTTAATCTTTGTTGCTTATTTTTCATTTGACTCAAGGTCATTTGAGTTTTTTAAATAATTTTGTTCTGTAAGGATTCATGCCATGAATTCCGAAAAGATAAATCAGCATGTTATTTTTAAAGGGAAAAAATCAGAAGCTTCTGCTTTAATATGTGGAATACAATAAAGCCATTCTCAGAGCAAAATATCAGTACTGATTTATGGATTAGATGTTGTAGATGATCATCCAAAGAACTCAGAGACCCCCAAATCATTCTATAGGAGGCAAAGTGTCTGTTTCTTTAGAATCCTCTCATTCGTGCCCAGCAGAAGATCATGCCCTAAACAGGGACAGAAAGTTTGCCTTAATAAACTCGGTATTTCATACACACCAAAGATGGAAGTATTTAATTTAACAGGAAACACATATTATGATAATACAGGAAGGTAACACAGCCTGAGATACTGGAAGCGTTACCACTCAAATTACTGAACAGAATGCTGGCCCATGCCAAACAGTGCCAACCTGTAACAATGGTGGTATAATTTTGAAACTGATATGCCATGGAAGACCCAGATTAATTTCATCTGTCCCTAAGGGTTCCTATTTTTCTCTCTTATCTATAAACACAGAAAGTATTAAGAATTATCATCCAGAAATTGGTTTACTAGTATTTATGAGAGATATCAACATAAGGTCAACAAAGTACAAAGTACTTAAATCCATCAAAGTTGTAGATGCGGGTAATTTAGGAAAAAAGAAAGGAGCTGTCATAATACCAGGGTATCACTCATATATATGTGAATCAGTTCAACACTATCCTATTTTGCCTTCACAGTGAATAATGTGTTTCTATTGATTATTGGGAAATAATCTATTTCTTAGTAATTTTCTGCTTTAAAAGTATGTATTTTGTAAACTTTAATAAGAAGTAAAAGATATGGCTACATAAGAATGGTCAGAAATAGAAACTGCTTTTTTACATCTATAATTTCAGAGAAATGGCCATACTTCAGCTTTGTTAGTAAACTAGCATGAACACTCTACAAGGCAGAAGATAGTAATAGAACAACATTGCTTGGCAGAGGAGGGCAATGGTAAGTAACACTTAAATGTGTAAGATGCTTAAAACACTAGCACTAACTCAGATTAATTTTTCTAGTATCCCATCAGCATTTATATATTAGTCCATAAAAGCTTTGATCACAGCAAAATGCCTAAATGTTCTATTTCTTTCTAATGGAAAAGGCAAGGTTTTGATACAAGAGAGATCTGAGTTTGAATCCTGGTTTCTCTCTAATAAGCTGGGTAATTTTGAACTGAGCCTTCTGAGGTTCGGTTTTCCTGCCTGTAAACAGAGATAATAACTCCTGCTTCAAAGGCTATTCAAGACAGCATGAAAGCAACCTAGTGCTTTGTGGGAAGAAGTTACGCCATAAATGGTAGTTCCTTCTTTCCCCCTCAGGCTAGGGATCCAGGTTTCTGAAACTTTTATGATTCATCCACAAATTAAAGAATTCTACATACTGTGGACATTCAATAATTGCTGAGTGATGACATCAAAATATCTTAGCAAGACTGCGAATATGCAGGTTTTAATCACTACTACTTCCACGTAAACTGAATTTCTACAACATGATTACAACTATAGATCCACAAAAAGGATTAATGATCGAATTAAAGAGCAGTAGATATTTATGGCTTATATTGAAATAAATTTTAATGGTTCTAGAAAAAAATCTCTGAATTGGTTATAATAGATCAAGAGCTCTTCCTCTTTCCCCATTATTTAACTTATATCTAAGTTATAACTTAGATATACATACACAAAGCATACAGTAGCATACACAAGCACACAGTAGACTAACAAAAGAATTCCATATTGATTTGTTTGTCCAAAACACATAAAAAGCAAATCTTATAGAGAGCTTTATGCTGTTAATAGTTTGCCTAATCACATCATTTGGAATACAACACTTTCTCTACTTTAAAATGAGTGTAAAATCAATATTCTCTCCCTGCACTATCTGTGTGCTGCCACCACATGACACTCATAATTTTCTAAAGTAATTTCAAATCAAAATTGCATCAAAGTGCCACCTACACTGGCTTCATTCAGACCTGCCATGAGATAATTGTTACAATATGAACTATATTTGCATACATTAAAATACAGCAGAAAAAGTTGCCACTATGCATGCTAAATAGTGTTTTTCTTAAACTTAAATATCTCAGGTGGTTCACTTTTATTCCCCAAGCCACAAAGGACATTTTTCTACATTAAAAATTGCCTTCATCCAGGCAATTATTTGCAAAAACTTGAACCAACAATAATACCTTTGCTTATTTGTGATATTGTCTCTATTTTTCTATGTCTGTTTTCAAGCTGCAAGACTGCCTTGAAAGCTGAATCTTTCCCAGTTCATACTCTCCCGCTGCTTCCCTTTCACCTCAAGTCAGCCTCTCCTGTTGCAAAGGGCATGTGCTAATAATCCAAGGCACATATGAGAATATAAAAGAAAAAAATGAAAAGGCTATAATCACACTAATGAAATAAACAAGGGAGGTTTTAGACAGAAGTCTACAAGGCTTTGCATAGTAGCTCTGTTATCATTCACATACTTCTGCTCCTTACCCATGCTCCTACGAGCAGCCTGGCTGATCTAGGACCACAGGCTGGCAGATGCTGCTAGCACGGGATAGCACCAAAACCCATCTGTGGACATTGTTATTCATTAAGTACAAGGTTCTATTTTAAACCACACCTCTGACAGCAGCTGGGTGTTTGCCTGAAGGTAGGTCATTGAGAGTCAATGCAAATGAAGGCAGTTCCCCAGCAGGGAAAAAACTTAACTTATGGGACTTTGTGGGCATACGTCGTTCCTCAAGGTAGCACCAATGACGCCTTTCAGGATGTAGCCCATCACGCAGGTGCTGAGCCAAGACCTCCATGTCGATTACTCAGAGTGAAGGTCCTTGCAGTAGAAGGCTCACATGGTGCCTTCCAGTGACTCTGGGACGCCATCATTGTACATGGAAATAACAAGGGTTACAGTGAGAGACACAGCACATGCTGTAAAGTATGGTAACGATATCACCAGTCACTCTTCTCCCTTGAGTAACATTCACTAGAAACTGTCAAACACGAATCAACTGCCACATTAGAGGAGATATCACCCCTAACCTACCCTATCTTAAGAGCACTCTAAAATCATGAAAACATAGAGCTGAATGCCTGAGTCTCTGGGGAACCTGGGTCTTAAGTTCAATGGAGAATGGAATCTCCTTTCTCTAGTTTTGGTAGCTTCCAACAAAGACAAAGAGATTGCTCTTGCTCACAAATTCCAGCTTGAAATTGGAGGTAAAAAAAACAATGGAGGGAATCCTCTTTGTTGATTTCTCAATGCCTCAAGACCACTGCTTCTCAAACTTGGCTGCACATTTGGAACCGCATGGGGAGTTTTCAAAACCACAAAAGCCTTGGGTTCCACATTCAGAGGTTCTGGTTTACTTGCTATGGGATACTAAATGATTTGTTTGTACAGGAAAGTTCAAGAGCCACTGCACTATACCATTTTGGTTCTCAAAATGTAATGTGCACATGACCCATCTGGGGGTCTTGTTAAAATGTACGCTTGATTCAGTAAGTCTTGATAGGGCTCTGAGACTCCATGTCGTTGACAAGCTCCCAGGTAATGCCAATGCGTCTGATCTGCAGACCAAGCTTTAAGCAGCAAGGCTTTACAGCCATCAGGGATGCAGGCAATGAGATCATTAATCCCCTTTATCAAGCACCTGAAATCTTACCTTTACTTAATCACACAGCAACCCATTCTGGTGAACGAATAGTAATGGTGCATGCAAATTGCATGCATTTATATTTGCATACAGTTGAAAAAGATACTAGATTATAAATGCCAATCACGAGTCAGGCAATGGAGTATCTAGGCTAAAGCTAAAAAAAAAAAAAAAGCTACTGAGAGCAGTCATAAATGCAAAGGTATTAATTTGATGGTACTATATCTATCATAGTATCTTTTGAATTCTGTTTATCTCAATGACAAGTTCAATGGAATCTCCAAACCCATTTTATTTTTTATCTGCATTCCTTTATCCCCACATTACAAGGCTGGAAGGAGGATTTTAAATGTCATCTACCTATCAGACTCTAACAGCCCCTCCTACCTTAATACTAAAATATATATGTACAGTATTTTATATCTATTAAATTATATGAAGTATTTTTAAAACATAAAAATTCATAGACTACTAAAACCTAAAAGTGACAGTCTAGGCTAGTAATTGCAGAGATTTTTCTGCTGACTAAAAGGTCAAAGGAGTTGTTTTAAGAACAAAAATAGAAGGTTACCATGCTTCACTTCAATAATGATAGCTTACTATGTGCCATGAATTTGTTTTAGTACTATACACAGGGTGGAGCAAAAGTAGGTTTACAGTTGTTCATATGAAAAATAATACAATAATGAATAAATAATACAAAAATAAATTCTGTGTTTCACATACAACTGAAAACCTAATTTTGCCCTACCCTGCATCTATTTATCTAAATATCTATTTATCTAGATAGAAAGATAGATGTATGTGCATATATAATATCTATATCTATGTCTTTATCTATAGCTTTATCTATAGTCTCATTTTATCCTAGAAGATATATCTTTACTATCCCCATTTTGTATCTGAAAAAAACAAAACTGAGATACAAAGAAGTTAAGTAACTTACACAAGATCAAACACTTAAAAAGTGTTGAAGTCACAATTCAAATCCATATTTTTAAGACCCAGATCTTTCCTTTTACCTACTCTGTTATAGTAACTTTCAAAGAGAGCAAACTCTTTCATATCTGAAAGAAATTTGGAAACTACCCTGATCTTTCCATCTACCCCTCACTCAGAAAAGCAGGTTCTATAATTTCCAGAATTCTGAGGAGTTGGCCCTCCAGGTACAAGCAATGCTTTCTGAGACAAATGGTTTCCTGGATTCCCTACCTGAAGTGTTCTAATCCCTGTAGAAGACTTTAGTTCCAAGTGGGTAGGAATCAAGATGATTTAGTTGATCACAGGGTTTCTAAATCAATTGCTTCCAGCAGCTCCCAGATAGACTGGAAGTGGGGAGAGGAGAGGCCCTTGGGCCCTGAAAAGCAGTTGAATGATTGCTCTGAGGGACTTCTAATCCAAGCGAAGACAGTCGAAACAAGACTGTTGGTTCTCGGCAGTTCTGCCAAATGATGGAAATAGTACAAGCCTCTGATAATCGAGGGACTTTGTTTTCTCTGGAGCATCTGGTGACTGTAGAACTTGATCAGCTGAAGTCTCAACTGATTTTTGTGGTCTGGATATGCTGCTGCTTAAGAGCACAAAAATACCAGAGAGAGATTCCAAGTCAACGGCTGATGCCAGAAAGACTTCTAAGATGTGCTTAGAAAATTAAACTTAACGGTGTGAGGTCCTATCCTGGTGTCTAGGTGTTGGGAGTTATCAGAGTCAAAAATTAATGGTATTCACACTGAAATCAAGAATCAACCATTGCTAATCATAACTCATTGTAACCCAGAAATAGAAAGCAGCAGTCTCACTGAGTTAAAAGTTCATTTTTGGAGCTAATGATAAAAATAATTCTAAATGATAAAACACTAGACCCTTGGTTATTAAACACAGAAACAAGAGAAATGCTCACTACCATTGCTATTTTTCAAAAGATTTTACTTATTTATTTATTTTAGAGAGAAGGGAAGATAGGGAGAAAGAGATAGAGAGAAACATCGATGTGTGAGAGAAACACCAATTGGTTGCCTCTGACAAGTGACCTAACCAGGGACCAGGCCCACAACCCAGACATGCTCCCTAACTGGGAACCAAACCAGCAACTTTTCATTTTGTGGGACAATACTCAACCAACTGAGCCACGCCAGTCAGGGCTGCCTACCAATGTTAGCCAACACAAAAAGGATAAGAAATAATATGTATAAGCTTTGCTAAGGAAAGAAATAGGAAAGGAGAAAACTGTCTTGATAAAAAGTATTTTCAAAATAACTACATCTAATGTCATGCTTCATGGTGAAAGACTGAATACTCCTCCCTAAGTTCAGGAAGAAAACAACGTAAGGCTTCTACCATACTTGTTAAGGAGAAGCAATGTAATACCTTGCTACTCAAAGTGTGGTCCAGAGACCAACAGCGTGGGCAATACCTGGGAACATGTCAGAAGTGCAGAATTGCAGGCCATGTCCTCAACCTATTGAACCAGAGTCTACAGGTTAATAAGATCCATGATAGTCCTTATGCACATTACAGTCAGAGAAGATCTTGAGTCGTGTACCAGAACAAGCTTTGGACCTAGACAGCCTTGGGTTTCAATCTCATCTTCGCCAGCGCATCACTTTGGGCAGGTCACCTAAATTGTCTGGGTTTCAGAATCTTCTCTAAAATGCAGAGAAAACTGTATCTCCCCTTCCAGGCCCTCATAAGGCTAATGGTAATGGGCCTAATGGTGTCATGCTCTAAAATGTGCTGGTGTTATTAAGAATATTCTTTTAAGAAGCCTGAGACATATCTGCTATTTCCTTTATAATAACCGTAGCTTGCTAGTGAATATAAGTGCAAAAGTATAAAAAGAGAAAACTAACATTCTTCGAACTGATAGAACAGAAGCACAATCAAGAACTCAGGTCTCCTGAGCGCCAGCCTATCACACACTGTGTTTGACTTCACTGGGTCCTTATCACTAAGCTCGCACTCCCCCCATCCAAGCTCCTTCCTGCTTTGCTCAGTTATGTATTCCTGGACATAATATCACCGCCATGGGTAACATTAGTCTGTGTGTACATAGACATGGTACTACTGTCATTTCTAAAGGCCAAATTGAGACCTACATAGGACATCTCCTTTCTCAACCTACCTTATTTGTCTTTCCAAACTAAAAAAAAAAAAAAAAGTTCCTTATTTCAATCCTGTAGCTTGTTGGTTTGCAAATTGGCCCCCCACACAGAGGGCGAGGAGAGACTGGAGAAAGAGGCAGACCACTCCAAATTGCTAGGTGACAGTATAAATAAACAAGGAAACTTGATTATGACAGTTTTCTTCTACCCCTGCCACCAAGACCTTAAAAGTTTATACAGGGGCCTTAACAGAATTCACTCTTGCACACAGTCCATATGGTCTCAAAAACACCTTCCTCCTTCAAGGGCAAGTCTTTGAAACAGCTCCTAGTAGGGAACAGTGGGCAGAATATCCATTCCAAGGACAGGGGAGGGGGTGCGGGTTTCCCCAGGTCCAGCGGTCAAGTCTTCGCGATGACCTCATCGCATAATAGCTCTGGAAAGAAATGTAAAATTATTTAATCAAAGTAAAAAAATGTAATGAGGCAAGTGGAAAAGACCTGTTCTAGAACTCGCTTCAGCTCTAAATAGCAATGAGAAGATCAGAAAAATGAATTCCATCCTTCATATTGGTCAACAGCAAAGAATTAATGAGACTAAGGAGTCAGAACAGGGCTTCTTACTTTTAATTCCAATATTTTGGGAACCTTGAAGTCATCATGTTCTCCACAGGTCTGATTTATTACCTTCCTGCTGCTATTTTAGCCATTGTGCCCTTTTTGTCCTTAATGAGGATAGAGAACATTCGGTCACCAGTTATCTCTGCAAAAAGTTCTCGTGTCCTTATTTAATCATCCTTCAAGTTTGTCTTCAGCAGTTTTGCTCAGTTTTATCTTATGAACAAACCATTTTTTCCTGTTACCTTCCACTCAGATAAGATACCAAATCCATCTCCTCTTTTTGTATTTGCCTCAAATCCCTTTCATCCCTTGTTCAACTGGTTCTGGGCCTCTGAAAGTGGTGATTCTAGAAAGAGCCATTTAGCTCTCATCTGCCACTCAAACCTGGTGTCTCTCTTTGGAACACGGAGGGATGGCCTCTTGTTGGGCCTAACAGTTGACTCTGAGCTGCGCCAATAGGTGTCAGGGCCTTTCATCCCTTCTCAGTGCTGTCTTACTGCCCCCAACGATCCCAGACCTGTGCCCTTTGACACCATCCACAGCGACAGGAGGGAAATGAGGGCACTACTGTGAGTCTTCATAAAAAATATCTGCATTTGCGCCCACAGAAATAGTTGCCTTGTATTCTCAGATTACATCTTTCTTACTCTGGTTGGTTGGTTGGTTCGTTTGTTTTGCAAATATTCTTCCTTTTTTTAGAATAGTATAATTACATTGTCCTACTTTGTAAACGGTCTTGCTTTGCAAAATCAAAATGCTGGCAACTCTTAGTCAATCTTTTTATCTTTGCTGTCATTGAGTGTTTTTTGTTCATTTGATTTTTGTTTTTGTTTTCGCTTTTACTGCTCTGTGAAATCCCAGGGTCTGGATGTAGACGTTAATGACACATACCTTGACCACTATGGTCAGAGCTGGCTAAGAATCGCTTCCCTGCTTTCTGTTGATGAAGTAACCATAGACAAGTTGCTAAACCTCTCTAAGTTCTCATTTATTCATGTTATAATCATGATACTACCTACATTATCAAAAAAAAGAAGGAAGTTAATGTATGCTAAATATATAGCATAATTTCTCACACAGAGAAATGAATCAATAAATAGTAAATATAATTATCATCATACTCCCTTGAGGGTTATTTGGCTAAACATTTTTTAAAAGCTGCCATCTATTGTTAAGATCTCACTTTTTTCTGAAAGACTAATATCCAGTCAACCTCAGGATCTCACCTTTGATTGAAGGTCAGTCCTACAGAAAAGAGCTTTATAATTGAAGCAGAGCCAATGTATTAATCATGGTTTTTATTTCCTATATTTTAAGATGTTTTGGGCTCCTGGGGTCCTAATGGATCATGGGAAGGCCCCTAACAGAGTTAGCTAATTCCTAGCATATTTGATATGCAAATGAACCAATTCAAAACCCTCTAACCATTTTCTTTAGCTAAATCTAACACCAAGCCTCTATTTGTCCTGCCCTAAACCACCCCAGTGCCAGGTGCAGGACACCTAGACCATTCCTAGCCTCCAGGGTACTGAAATTGTTCGAAGGAGCCAGCCAGCCCTAGACTGCAGACCCTGACCTGCCTTGCCGTGCTGGCAGAGACCACAATAAAGGCTGCGGCTGTGCTTCCCCCTGCCCTTTCTGTCTCCAGGACAGACCCCAGTGGGCACTTCTCCATGGGGCCCTAGTCAACCATGCCTCCTGTTTCTAAGGAACTGTAAAAGCTTCTCCCTTCTCGGCTGGTGTCTCCTGATCTCCTGGTCTTACTGTACCTGACTGAAACCAATCCAGGTGGCATGTCAATACAGTCAACAAATCGGGCCTGTCCTAGATAGGGTTTTTTTTTTTTTTTTGGCTGACTACCCTCTTAAACTTGCATAAACCAAGGTGTCACCATCAAAATGCCACCTTGTTTCTTACCAATAGACCCCTCCCCGTGTCCACTCCAAATCCACTTGGTACTAGATGTCAATGTCCAGAATGACTAGAGAATTGAGTTGGCCTCCCAAGGATAAGTTCCGGGACTGAATATCATCCACATGGGAAGTGGGGCCAGGTTGAGACCTCCCTCTGAACTGCAGGAATAAGGTGTTCACTTCAGAGAATTTTTGAAAACTAGACTTCGGTTATCTTACAACTGTCCCTTTATTTTCTTGACATCAATGACAACACAAACAAGCAGCATACAAAGAGGAAGAAGCCCGGCCACTGTCTTAAATACAAGCCACTGTGAAGCAAAATTCATGTTTTGCTCATTTGCTGGGAAGAACTCATTTCTTATTATTACTTTCTATGCTCTGATGATATTAAAAGTTCTTTTCAGTTCTTAAGTTATATGATTTTATGCCTATTATCATCATTTTATTTTCTCACCAATTTTGATATAGTTCACGGAGATACCATTAGGGCACATGAATTGTTATTGTTAACTAACAGACAAGACTGAGACTAAGCAAAAAAAAAAAAAAATTACGTTTGTTCCATAGAAAAAATAAGTTTGTGAAATTTAAAAACTTAAAGCTTTGTTTCTTCCTATACCACTGACTCACCTAGGAAAAAATCTTCCTGTCCAAAATAAAAGTTCCCTGCAATCACCTAAGAAATTGCTTACTCTCCAGAGAGACAATTGCCCCCCACCCTCCACAGCCACTGAGAAAGGCAAAATGGAGCACAGAATTTTAGTGGCTCTGAATTCCTCACTTTCTTGATTCATTCTGGACGTTGACAAGAATAACCTGCTGGGAGACCCCAATAAAAAGACTGCCTTTACAAACACTTGCCCTTCCCTTCATTTATAATTGAGTTGAGTTTGTCAATAAAGCTTTCCAAAGGCCATTCACCACAGCACTCTTAGCAAGTATTTACATTCTTTCCTCCTCCCCTATCAAAAGCAAGACTATTCTTGCTACCTAAAAAAATGAATAGGAGTAGAAGGCAACCGGAAGCAGAGCTTAGCTTTTCTGTCGTGGTATGGTTTTAAAAGATGCCCGTTCTGACAAATACATCTTGGACAATAAGAACGTGTCCCACTTTTCCGACCGCTGTAGCTCTTGTGATGTGGTCTAAAGGAGTTTCTAAAATAGAGTCCTAAAATTCTTTTGCTCCTTGCTTCTCCTGCTGCGGCTATTCTGTTGAGTATTCCATGGCGCTTTTCTTTTTCTTTTTCTTTTTTTTTTATTTTTATTTTTTGGTAACAAATAAAGTGCGAAATTACTGGACTAGGGCCCAACTTTTCACCCCAGACATCCATTGCTCTTATCGAGTTTCTGTGCTTGTGTTCACGTTTATGAAAATGATCCTTTGTAACTGCCTGTATTAAAAAAAAGGTAAAGTAAAACAAAACAGTGATACTAACAAGCACATCCCTTGTCTTATTGGTCATTATCACCATTTCTGGCTGTGTGCCCTGTCACCAGATACAAAAGTAGCTCTTTTCTTTCCTTGTAATATTTACTAATAAACTAATAAGTTGTGAGGTATTATTTTACACACTCACAACTCATGCAAATAAAGATTAATTGTATCCAGGCTACATAGTGTAGATCATTTTTTTAATTAGCAGAGTTCACCGTGCATAGAGAATATGGTGATTACATAGGATAGCAAAATGATTAATCCATCATAAAATGTGTAAGTTCCTCACCCCCAAAAATTTCAACTTAAGATGTTTTTATTTATTTGAACAACTTAGCCTTACAGTAAAAGACAAGATGGCAACTAATGTGAGCTAAAGTCCCTTCATTACACTAGCGTCACTCAAAGGGTGAAAACAACATAGCCTATTTTTAATTGCATTCAAGGTGTTTGTCCTATTAATCTGAAAATTAAACATGCAGATATGAATTTCACTGATGAAATAGTACGTTCCAGCATATTAGAAAAAGAAATAAAATTACTCTGGATATAAAGCAATGTGTGATGAGCCCTTCTTGCAGACTCTTGCATGGTGGTTTCCCGGGAAACCAAAAGTCTGCAGATGTACAAACTAAAATGCAGATGTGTGCATTTCAAAGAACTAAATCCAGTTTTCATTTCTAATGAAGCCAATTCATGTTCAGGATTTTACACAGAACACCATGTCCCTCCAAAACAGGGTCAAAATCTGATCTCCTAAGCATGAACACTGACTACTATTTTAAGATTAGCATTTATTTATTCAATCAAATTGATTTTTATACCCATACAATATATGATCTCCGTAGACTGGCAACTAGTGAACCACGAGGTAACCTCGCTCTTCGGTACCTCACCAGGGGCCCTGCTGAATCATCACCTTACAGGTTCTACTGCCAACTCTGGAACAAACACAAATGTGTATTTCCTCTCCAAATGCCCCACTTCTGCCAGGAAACTAACAGATGCACCAACAAATGTTGCAAGTCTGCCTATTAAACCTGGAGCTCATTGAATTTCTATTGCATTTCCCCAGCACAAGTGCATTTGGAGCAAAGAAAGAAATTAAAATGAAGTCAGGTGTCATTCAAGAAAATTACAGTCCCAGGGAGGATAGTTTTGAGTTGCAGCTTTGAGTTGCCATGCTGTGCCTTTCACAGCTGCCTGCAGTTCTTGTCATTAATAATCAGTAAATAAGATCTGCAGGTGGGCCTACGAGGCACCCGAGCCAAAAAGATGATAGTTAGGGCTTCTGTCTCTAAGATGGGTGGCCAGGCTCATTTGTACAACCCAGCTTATGTTTCCACACAAAAGTGCAACCCTACTTAGCATAGCTTCAGGGAAGCTGCCACGATATAGGGAATGCTAATTACTGTAACCAACTGGCAACGATGCATCCAAAATTAAATGGCCTGTGACTGAGCAGATGAACAATTTTTATGGCCCAAAGATCAGGGAACAGGGATAGTTTGTTAAATTAACTGACAGCCTCTTTGGTCTAAGTAGGTGAGTTGAAGTCATTGGAAAGCTGCGTCTGCGTGCAGTTATATACCAGCGTCTCTCCTGCGTAAGCGCAGTTCCCCCTGCAGTTTTATGGGGGAGTATGGCTGCATTTAGTGCATAAAACTCAAAAGGTTCCCCAGTTCAATTCATAAATGACCAGGAGAAGCTATTCTGAATCCCCGTGGGATTGATTTTCCACACACAAAGGTCTGATCTTTTCAAAGGTACCTGAAACTCATTTAAACAGGTGCATAGAGAGGTTTTTAGGAAACCTACAGAACCCTGCATGAACATAAGCTTTTAACTCCTAATTTCCAACATTGATCATGCTTAGAAACCATGACTCTTGACTAACCTATCAGAAGTTGCTGTTATTATAAGCTCATTCCCAACTGTTAATACATATCTAGGTCTCCCTGGGGGGGAAAAAATATCATATAGAGAAAACAGCATAGCCTCAAAATTTTCCAAAGCATTGGTTTTAGCAAACAATACTTTTCCATACTACAGCTGAAGCCAAGGTTTCTCAGCTTCAGCACTATCAGCATTTTGGACTGTATAATCATTTGTTCCCGGGGACATGGGAGGGGGCAGTGTGGAGGGGAAGACCATCCTGTGTATTTTAAGATGTTTATAAACATCCCCGACCTCCACTTACTTGATGTCAGTAGCAACCCTCTTTCCCAAGTTGTGACAATCAGAAATATTTTCAGGCACTGCCAAAGGAGCCCCGACGAACAAAATCACCCCTTGGTTGAGAATCACTGGCCAACAGTTTAAAAATATGGATGTTTATGATACACCAGGCTCTGTGTGAGGTGAGGGATGGCGAGTGGGTAAGAGGTGGGTTGAGAAATAACCTGTGCCAAAACACAAGGTAGCTGTGACCCAGAGGAGAGTGTAGTTCTACAAGGGAGCTAGGCACATAAACAGAACATTTCAACAATATATGATCAAGTCTAAAACAGAAGTGTGTACAGGGTGCTCTGGAAACACAGAGGAGCGGCCACTTAACTCCTCATGGTCTGATGAGAGTTCCTAGGGGAAGCTGTGAGCTGAGGCTTGAAGAACGAGTTAGAGTTGGCCAGGTAAAGTTGGATAGAAAGAGCTTTTCAGGGCCCTGTTGGAGAGAACACAGAAGTGTGAACAGCAGTGTGGGACCACAGAAATCTGAACAGGGTGCGGTGTTTACGTCCAGTCCTAAGCAATTCTAGTCACTGATACTAGTTTTAAAAGCACATTAGTCGGGGGAGACCATTGAGAGGTGGGAGCCAAGAATAACGAGTTTTTCGATGTTACAAGAAAGTACTTTCTAATCACTAATTCAATAAACATTAATTTACTGTGAACTAGAAATTCAAAAGGTGTATATGAGGCTCTCTGCCATCCAGATGCTCACATCTGGTGAGGTAGAAGTATAGGTGTAACTCAGGTATGTTCTAAACTACAGATTAGACGATAACTCTGTTATTCCAGCTTCTAGAATCTTCCCTTCGTACATTGAATTTCACTAGGAAACATTAGAATTGCCAGATTTCTATGACAGCCTTATAGGGAAATGTGGAGAGGTTGAAAACATACAGCCTTCAAGAAAAATTAATAATTTGGTTGGGGAGATAAAGCTCATTAAAAAAATCACAAATCCTGAAAATTATGAAAGACGCCAGAGAGGTAAACTGTTAGAGTAGCAGAAGACGCAAAATTAAGACTTCCGTGGTCAAGAAAGAACTTGAGAAAGATGTGGGATTCATTCTGATCTTTAAATATGGGTAGTATTAAAATAGTAGAAAGGGGGACACATTTTAGAAAATGGGGGAAAATGGAAAGTATAATGACACCGACGTTGGCTTGTGGCAGGCACTGTGAGGACAGCGAGGAGATACAGCTGGACAAAGCAATGGTTTCCACAGGAGGAAGGAGTTGCGTGTAGACAATAGCAAGACATGGAGAACCTTCAAGCTGGAGGAGTGGGGTGGAGGATAGGGATGGGGTTAGACAGTGCTTGGTATTTATGCCTACCATCGAGAGATGGTTGGGGTGTTGATAAGAGTCAGGGGGAAATACACGGACAATGACAAGGAGGTGGGGAATTACATGTAGTGCACATCCATTACGGTTGCAGATTCCTATTGGCTTTACATGGTCTCAGGTGGTGGATGAAGGGATGGTCCTACTTGCCCACAGTTTTCTTGTATTTCATGATAAACATCATTGTGCTAACATACTAATTGCCATACAAATCACAAGAAAGTTTGTATTTTGTTTAAAAAATTGTAAACCCATGTTTCAATATGTATTGCACCTCTGCAGTTAAATGTCAGACCTCTAGGAAACGACTTCTGCCATTCTCCTCTACTCGTTCTGACTTCAATAAAATGACATCCACTTTTCTCAGCCCCACAGAATAGGCAGTAAATAATGCCTGCCAACCACAGACGCCTCCGCCCCATGCCCCTTAGGGACTGTGTTGCCTGCAGCCAATAGACTTAGGTGCATTCCTGCCTAGAGCAGGTAATAATCCAGCCGTGTAGTTAGCATCCTGAGATTTAACTCCCTCCCTCCCAGAGGCAGATACGGTTCTCAAATTTGGGTGTACACAAGAATCACTTGGAATCCTGCTGCCTAGAAATTGTGATTCAGTAAATATAGGATTGGGAACAAATAATCTGCTTTAACCTAGATAGTTCTGATATAGGAACACATTTTTAGAAAACAATTTTAGTTTTTTAAAGGATATTTCAGATATCTTTCTGGAATTTAAAGCCAGTTGTTCTTAGCTTTGACTTTTTAGCCTCTCTAACTAAACAAATAAATTTATCAGATAAAAGGCAACCTTGTTGCCTGTAAAGTGTTTTGGTGATGCTGCAAATGTATCAGGGTAATCAATACTTGTAAGTCCCTTAAGGTGTCCCTCAAGGAAATCTGTTACCACAAATCACAAGGCTCAGAATCAAATCTTCCATTCTTACATTAGCCACATTTTTCAAGATATACAAGGGACTCCAAAAAGATGCTTTTCGAGATCTCTGCTTTCATTGAATACAAAAATCCTCAAAATCCTTTGAAACGGGTTGAGTGCCAGTTGAAGGTGGTCTCAAGGTTGGATGATGGTTCCCATAAAGCCTGCTGGAAAGTTAGCCGAGGGCAGGCCAAAAAATCTGCCTCACTCCAGGACTTGAAAACAAAAACTTTATCAAAATTCAAAACGTTTGCTCTTAAAAAATACTGTTCTGAAAACAAAAACAGAAGCCACACATGGGGAAAAAATATTTACAAAGTCTAAGTCTGGCCACAGACATATCTAGAACATATAAAGAACTCTTTACAACTAAAAAAGAAGACCAGCATCCAATTTTAAAACTGGGCAAAATATTGGAGCAGACACGTCACCACACAAGATAGCAAAAATTACATGAAAGTATACTTTAGGGAAATGCAAATTAACACCACAAGAGCTACTACTACACACCTAGAATGACTAAACTTATAGAAGCCTAACCGTACCAACTATTGGAGTAGACATGGAGCAGCTGGAGTTCCCAGGCACCTCTGGCGGGACTGTAAAATGATAAACACCATGGACAACATTTTGGCAATTTCCTAGGCATACTTACAAACTAAAGCCTGTCCATTGAAGGAGGGTTGCTATGTAAAGGGCAATGACATATAAGACCCAAGAAACGCAAAATGAAGCCTCCTTCTCTCCTTTTGAAGCAAGAAGGAGAATCTACCGGTCTTTTTCCTTCCTGGGCAAGGGAAATACAGTAAGTCAACATGCAGAGAGGCCTGCCTTCTAATGCATATCTCAGGATTATCCTGCGAGGCTCGAAGCCCCAGTGCTTAGCCTTGCAGATTTCATGTCACTTCTCCTGGTACTGAGCACGCTTGTCACTAGCAACAGCATGCCAGCGGAGGCTGTCAGTTGCAGCTGTTTCCCAGCTGTTTACAGCAGAGCTACATTGCTTCAGGCTGAGCTTCTGTGCTTTGTCCAGCCATCTGGTTGGATTTCTTCCTCCTATCCTCTGTAAATCTAATGATTGTTTATGTTTTGATGCTATCCGGAACACCACAAAGTCTGATACTCTCCTTAAGAGCTGAATTAGTTTGTGGCCCCCAGAGTGGCGTTGGGCATCCATCCCTCTTGGCCTAAACTGGCCTTAAGTTTAGGTCATGCAGTCCAGGGGGCGTACATGGTCCCTAGCTCTGCATTCCGGGTGGATTCCAGAGCTTACTGGATTGAACCTTTGGGTTCAGTCTGGGGGCACTCCTGTTTTATTCACTTTGCTGTTCAAAAGGCATGTGTCACTTTATTTCTAAAATGACCAGAGCCTTGATGAGAAGGAATGCTATAATCTCATTGATCCATTGATCCATCTTCAACTACCAAAACCTCTCCTTAGCAAATCCGACCATTCTTCTAAGCCCATACCAAGGAAATTCCAGGAAATCTGTCACTATTCTAGGGTACCGAGATTCATCTTTTGTATTCCTGGCTGCATGAAGCACGTATAATGCTCTGTCTTTTTATTCCACAATCCAGTGCATTTTTCACACTGTCGATAGGTCAGATTTTCTGAAGCATAACTCTAATCGCACACCCTGTTGGTCAGAAATTTCCACTGGCTCCCAAGACCTTGCAAAACAAAGTCCAAAGTCCAAAGTCCTGGGGGTTCTATCACTGGCCGCAGCACATCCGACCAGCCTCTCTGTTGCTGCCCTGACCCAGCTTATGCTACAGCTAAACTGCATGGGAGGCTGTGCCTTTATGCTTTCCTACTTTCATAACTTAACTTATGCTGTCACCTCCACCTAGACTGTCCTTGCCCCCACTGCCTGTGTCTCTCAATGACAGGCTCATATGGTGTTTTTCTGTGAGGTCGTCTCTTTTATGCCCATTTTAAAAAAAAATCTTTTGCATCATCCAATTCCCATTGCCACTTGTTGGAATCTCTCTTAATAGTCTTGACATTTTACTTTTTTTTAGGAGTTATTTGTGTATAAGTATTCTCCTCCCCCTCTCCCCTGCTGAACTACCAGTATTTTAAGAATAGATAAAGGCCCATATTCCATTTATCTTTGTTCATAATGTCTGGGATATAGTAAGAGATTAATAAAAAAATCCTTTCCAAGATAAGCTCCATCTTGTCCTCCAAACAGAGACAGCTGGACCAGATTTCATGAGAATTTGAGTCTTTGTCCCAGTGTTTGCTAGCTCTGTGTCCTAGGGCAGCCATTTAGCCTCAATTTTCTCAATGTGAAAGTAAAAAGAATTTCCTCATTGAGAAAAAGAATATAACCTATATGCCCTACTTTTGCTCTATTTGTGTGTGTGCTTCTACATTTAATTTCTGAGGTAATGAGAAAATTAAAAAGCATATTCTGTCAAATGTTTCTCAGTGTGAAAGTAAAATGATATTATCTTTCCAGTCTTCTCACTGGGTCATAATGATGAGCTAATCAGATAATGTGTTGATAGAGCTTTGAAAACTGCAAAATTCTACGCAACGCCTATATTCCCCAGAGTCACCATCTGGCATATGCGTGTGGAGTGCATACATTTTTATATACTGCATCTAAAATGTTAGGCACATAGAACTATTACAAAATTCAAGTAACCCAGTGATATCATATCTAGCACCTGTAAGGGCCAGAGAAGCTTATGAACTTGTTCCTAAATAGTGTCAGAGGTACAAATATAAGGAAACCTAACACTCAGCCTTGTGCTGTTCCCATTAAGCCATGCATAGTAGACGCCCAGAAATACTTGTGGAACCAAATAGATTCTTTGGCATTTTGGCTTAAAGTTCAAAAGGCACAATAGATTGAAGTTCCCCATAGAACTTAACGTAACTGAGAAAATCATATTGAAACGGTAGTTGGCAGCATGCATTCTCTCTCTGACCACACAATAACTGTTCAGTCTTGAGCATGGTCTCAAAACCTCTCCAAACTTCCAACAGAATGTAAGCCCTAAGTGGGTGGGGACTTTGTGCCTATTTTATTCATTGCTGTGTAACTAAACCTAGATCAGTGCCTGGCACCTAGTATATGTTCAATGCGTATTTGTTAAATGAATGAATGCACTCCAATTTCTCAAAAGTAACATAGTAGCAATCTCATAAGATAGTACTATTGTGAATTAAGTGGACAGAGCCCTAAAGCTCTCAACCGTGACTGGAATCCAGTAAGTGGGATCCAGTGAACTGGCCATTACTAATTCCTGAAAACAAATCTCTCATCATGCCTATCAGCTGGGGATGGGGGAAAGGCAAAGGCTCCCGAAGAATGAGTTCTCTAATCTGAACACCCATTCTTGGTTACTAGGGATTGAAGTTGAGTGAAAATTAAAAAGCGTATTATACAAATGTTGATTTCCCAGTCATCACCACTGAAGATCATAACTTGGAACAACTAGACACAAAGAGAGATAAGGAACAAAAACACTTATCTAGGGAATATAGAGTGCTCACTGATTGCCCATACACTAACACTATATGTCCATTTTTTTCATAAATCAAAGAAACACCTTTTGTCCCCACCCATTACATCAGAAATTAAATGTAGAAGCACACACACAAATAGAGCAAAAGTAGGGCATATAGGTTATATTCTTTTTGTATTAAAGGGATATTTTATAAAATGCCA
Organism: Pteronotus mesoamericanus; assembly: GCF_021234165.1. NCBI lineage: Eukaryota > Metazoa > Chordata > Mammalia > Chiroptera > Mormoopidae > Pteronotus > Pteronotus mesoamericanus. The sequence continues at coordinate 32,734,896 of NW_026555285.1, read as the reverse complement.
CATTTATACTCACAGCTGATGACCAGAGGTGCACGTTGACTCACCTTTTCGCAAATATTCACACATAGAAAATTAAAACATTGTCAATTAACTATTTAGGTCAAATGACAGCAACATTGCATCATACAGAGGGATAACCAATATTCAATAATATAATAAAATCTAATTAACAATAATATTGAATTTGACATAATTTAATATACCCTTGAGGATTCCAGAGGCATCTCAAGATCCTTTAGAGTCATAGAATCATCATTAAGATTTTCAATTATAATTGTGTATTAGTGGCTGAGGTTATCCAAGCTTCCTAATTATTTGAATTCTGTGTAATAGATATTTGTTATATAAGTATATAAAAGCAGGTATATGAATGGATGCATATACATACACATATAGCATAAGTGCAGTATGAATAAAGAATATATACATTTTCTTAAGGCCTTGCTTTCCTTTCCTAGAACATTGCTCCATGTTTCCATAAAAAGCAGAGCATATTCTAAATAAAACATTTTCAACAGCTTAAAAGAGGGCTTTAAACATTTTTAAATACTTTAAAAATTTTCATTTAGCATAAGCTTTGACTCTTAAAAACTTGTGCTTTCGTACTTTTAAAAGTTTATTTTAAATCAATAATTTTTATCCCTTGCAGATACATCTGAACAATGGTTAAAATGACAAAATAATGACGGAGCTACTCAAACGTCAATGAATTCAAATTTCATTTTTAACAGCATCCTGTTATCATTCAACAAGACTTCATCTTCTGCTGAATCCCTGTCCAGTATCCACCTACTACGTTGGTTTCTCGAATCTATTAATATATAAACATGCTAAACCTCAACTTTCCTATTTCATTAATCGTTTAGATATAGGTTTTAAATCAAGAGACAGGAGTCCTTCATGTAAAGGTTTGCAAAGTAAAGTATACCAAGATAGACATATATATATATCTCTATATGTGTATATATATACATATACATATATATGTATATGTATATAAATTCCAACAGCAACAAAAACAAAAACACCTGATTTTTAATTGAGCTTTTTCCACAACTTAGTTATGCATGAAAAAATATAAACTTAATAGTTTAGATAGTGTTCCTTCTTCCAGGCAAAAAGTATCTATGTTAAAACCACAATACTGAATCTTGAGTGGATTTATAAAATTCAGTAATTGCCTGTATTTCACCACCACCGCTACCCCCTTGCTGCCCAAGCTAGAAATTCTGGAATTTTCCTAACTCCCATTCGCCCATCACATAGCCAAACTCTTACACCCATCTTAATAGCTAGGCTGTCACTCACCCAGCTAGTTCCTCTCTCAACACACAGTTCCCACAGCTCTGAGGGGCCTTACTGTCCCCTTCAGCTGCTGGATATTCTATTATCCTTTCCCAGGGATGGAAAAACCTAAGTGATCCTTACCCTGAGAGAGAGTTTCTCATCAGGGGTCAGACTGACAGCAGTGTGTGTACCTCACCGCTAGCCCAGGATAAGTACCCCGTAAGTGGTGGCTGTTAGGCAATATTATCTTACTATATTTGATCAAGTTTTAAATGGATCTCTAGCCCCAGAGTGATTCAAACCCCTTAAGGACTGACACCATGTCTTGCTCAGTTTAATATCCTCCAGGCGTCATACGCATCTTTGGAAACATAGTGTATTCTTGAAAAACGATTGTTGAATGAACCGCCACTGAAACATGAGTTAGAAAATCCATTTATGGCATTTAATAGCTATGTAGTTTTGCTCTCTCTTTGAACCTCAATTTTCTAACCATAAAACTGGAAGAATGGCAGGCTATCGGGGTTGTTATAGGAAACACATAGTACACACTCCGGAAATGTCTGCTGGGCTGACCCATTATTCTCTTTGGATCACCTTTTATGGCTCTGCTAGAGCCACTAGAGTCATGTGCCTGAGAAAGAAATCATCACGATAGTCAGACCCTTTTCTTTTGCTTCCCCTCAGTTTTTGCAAAGCCAGAGCAATAAGGCCAAGATTATTTTTTGAAAACATAAAATGTTCAACTATCTGTACTATGTAGAGGTAAGAAGAAGAGGCAATGAGAGCAGAGAAAGAAAATATTCATCAATGCCTCTTTGGTTGGCAACATACCTTCTTGCTTGGGGTGGGTGAGGAGGGGACTAGAAGATTCATTTGGCCCAAGTCTTACCTTTATCACATGACTCAAATTTTGTCTTTTGACATTATCTCCAAATAAAAGTAAATACTTCATTATAGACACACTAATGATATTAAAAGGAGACATCCATCATTCAGTGTAAATATCTATATTAGGATATTAGTTCTCAAACTTTTTACTATCAACCTCAGTAAAAAAAATCTATTTTACATTACAACCTTGAAAAAAATATTTAGCATTACCACAGTAATGTATTATATATTTGTGTTCAATTGAAAATTTCTTAGAATGTTGGCTGCAGCCAGGACAGATGGCGGTAAAGGAGAGGGGATGGGAAAAATGCAGAAAATTGGTATAAATTACTGAGGCCCTGTTGGCTGGAAAGGAGCAAATACAAATCCCACATACAGAGATTTTCAGCCAATTTACCCTGGCTGGAGGGAGAGAAGGTGAAGGAGTTTTTCATGCATTGGTTGCCCTGCTCTTCACCCATTAATTGGTTTCATGATGCATTAATGGGAGATGCGACCCATAGGTTGAAAACAGAAACAAAACAACAATTTTATAAGATAACTCTGCCTACAGTGCCAGGAATTAATATTCTATGATGAATACTATAATTACTTTTGGCAACATGAAAATATATTGCATTGTATTTTTGTTTGAAAGAAATTAATATGTTAAAGGTAAATTTTCAAAATACACAGTATTTGTGATCCTATATTGGCTTTTTTTCATTTCTAATATACTGAAAAATATTAAAAATAAATAAAAACAAACAAAATCAAAGTGGCCCAGCCTTTTGACCTCTGAGAGGTTCTTCTTACGCCAATGACTTTAAACAAAGACACTAAGTCACCCTCTGAAAGTTAAACTTGCACATTTGACACATCCACTGGAAGAAGACAGACACTCTCTGAAGCGCACAGAAGCAAAAGTTGACTACAGCTAATTAGCAATAATGGCACATTTACAGAACAAAATGAGGAAAGTAGGGAGCCACAAGGCACTGAGACCCATCAGCAATATATATTTGTGTGTATGCACACACGCTCCTCTTATTTTCTTTAAAGATAGACATGTTGCTGCTGGGTTGAATATGCAGGAAGTTTGTCAGGAAGTGCCTTGTGACCAGTGCCTGGAGAAGCAGGCCCATCAACACCGCAGCAGATTCCACAAGGAGCTCTAGAACTGAATAGCCCAGCAGAGTTGTCCTTCACTGACCAGGACTTTATATCCCTACCTCTGTCACTTACCTAGGTTGGTAGGCCAACCTAGGAAAGATGTGATATAGGTTGAGACAGTTCCCTCTCTGTCTCTGAGGCAAAGCCTGAAGGCGTCGGGGTTGAAGGATGTCTCAACAACTAGGAATCAAAAGCCCTCTGATAGGAAGGATGGAGTGGGTTATCTCTGCGTCTATCACACACGGAGACCCGAGAAAAGGCTGGCCCGTGCTTATGTACAGACACAGAGAGCCCACAGAGCCTCGCACAAATGGGCACTTAGAGATCAGGCTGTTGTATCAGTGAGGAAGGGCTGGGATTTGCAGCATTAAAAAAACTGCAAAATTTCAGTGGCTTATAGCAACAAAGACTTATTTCTAGCTCATGTTTCAAGTCTCTTGCACCAGGTCTGAGGCTCCACTCTAGTTGTCTTCACTGGAGGACTCAAACTTGGAGAGCAGCTCCACTGAAAGACTTCCGGTGCCCATGGCACAGGAAAAGGAGGCCTAAGGGGGCCTGAGGAGGCAAGCACAGGTGGGCTCTCACAGCTTCAGTGTGGAAAAGATCTGTGTTACTTTTGCTCACATTTCATTGGTCAAAGAAAGTCACCTGACCAAGACCAACTTTCATACAACTCTAATATAGAATCCTTTTTCCAGGAAGTGGAGGGGACACTGACTTTGGTGAACAGTAATAGGATTTACCACAGTTAATCACCATTTAAGTTCCTGAAGTAGAGAAAAATAATGTATATTATTGTTAAGAGTCTGTAACTGCAGTAGGGATTGGAGATTTGCATGAGGCCCTTATACTGTTCATGAGAGCTATGGCTGAAGGTATCAAGCCCTTGATACATTTCTATGAAATTGAATTAAATTGAGATTTTCTTATGGGTTTCCTTCAAATTTAGTTTATTATAAAGATAACCTAGGTAGCACATTGACTAAAACATATGGCATAATGATGTGTGCTTTGAAGGATTTTTTGGGGGTGTAAACTTTTACAGACTGAATGATGTGGCTCAGTGGGTTGGTCGTCATCCAGTAATCTGGAAGGTCTATGGTTCGATTCCCAGTCAGGGCACATGCCTGAGTTTCGGGCCAGGTCCCCGACTGGGAACATGAGGGAGGCAATCGCTCGGTTTCTCTCCCTCTCTTCCTCCCTTCCTTTCCCTGACTCTAAAAATAAATAAATAAATAGATAGATAGATAAAATAGAAATGTAAGGTTATTAAAACATTATTTTTACAGTTTAAGGAAAACATAAATGAGAAAAATGATAAATAATAAATTTAAATAAGAGAACATTTAAATAAGTATAAATAAGGGGGGAAAAAAGTGTCTTAGTGCAAGTTGCCATAACAAAATACCATAAACCAGGTAGCTTAAACAACAGAAATTTATTTAATCATAGTTATGACATTAAAAGTCCTAAATCAGGATGCCAGATCTAGTGGGCTCTATAAGAGTTCTCTTCCTGATTTGCAGAGATATTCTGTCTTGCTGTGTCCCCACATGGGTGTGGCATGGGGGTGAGGAACGAGAGAGATCTTCTTCTTACAAGGCCATATCCAATTAGGGTCCCACCTTTGTGACCTCATTTAATCTTAATTATGTCCTAAAGACCCTAGTTCCAGATATAGTCATACTATCATATTAAGGGTTTAGGCTTCAACATGTACATTTTGGAGGGACACAATTCAGCCTATAGCAAAAAGTATAAACGAAATAAAAATGTGATAGCATCTGAAGTTAGTCTATCAGAGGAGACTAGATTATGTTCATGGTAACATGTCTTTGTCACTTATAATGATCAAGGTTTGGTTCTTTTTCAGGTTATTCGCCTATCAAGAGTTAAGAGTTTGTTCCATGCTGCTTCCCTCTGGAACAGAAATGAATGGAGCAGGAGCTGACTTATATGTTATTGGTCACCATGGCAGAGTGAAAGGGAGCTCTCTATGGCCTTGAACAGGCACTGGAAAGCTTCAGCCTGGAAGGAACCACATTTACTTGTATCTAATTTGCCAAACTGGAACCAGAGCTCCACCACAGACGAGAGGGCCAGGCAGGACAGGCCAAGCATGTGTTCAGGGGGCAGGGACTGGGCATCACTGTAAACATCATTCACGGCTGCTGTTATAGGTTGAATTGTCCCCCACCTCCCAAATTCATATTGAAGTCCTAACCCCCCTTACCTCAGAGTATAAACTTTTACAGAAATGAGGTCATCATGTGTGTAACTAAGTAAGTTAAGATGAGGTAGGGCAGACCCCTGATCCAATATGATAGTCGTCCTCATAAAAAGTAGAAATATGGACGCAGACGTGTATGCAGGGAGAACAGCAGCCATGTGAAGATGCAGGCAAAGATCAGAGTGATGCTTCTATAAGCCAAGAAATGCCGAAGACTGCCAGCAAACTACCAGAAGCAGGGGCCAAAACATGGAACAAATTCTTCCTCCCAGGCCTCAGAAGAAACTAACTCTGCTGACACCTTAATTTCAGACTTCCAGCCCCTAGAAATGTGAGACAAGGAATTTTTATTGTTTAAGCTGCCCAGCTTTTGGCAATTGACTAAGGCAGCTGTTGCAAACAAACACAGTTTTTACTGAATTCAGTCCAGTGAACAGCAATACTCGTCCACTGCAAGAAAGAAATTCAATTACTCTGTCAACTTACGATGAATTAGAGTGCCTATTTGCTCACGGCCTTGCCCCACTGGAGGGTATCTTCCCTAGTCACATGGCTGTAGTAAAGCAGCCATGCCCCCACTGGGAAGCCATGCTGAAAGAATGAGAGTCTAGATAAAGTGTTCCCAGATAGCCATGGTTATTTGACAATTAAATTACCATAACTGCAGAATTGTCTCATGTATGTGACCATTCTAAAGTGATCACATGACTTCATGCCTTGTTTGGATGGCAATCAGACGCTGCTACTGAGAAGGGGTCCACTGGCGTTGTGGCGGCCCCTTTTAGTTTCTGGGACTGGAAGGCCAGCACACTAAGGGAAGGGAATGGAGACAGTGCAAGTGGTTGGTGGAGTAGGGGTGAAGGAAAGGTGCTTTTATGCTATGATCCCCACAACTCTTTATGAGAAAATATCATCCCTACCTGTTCTATGATGTGGATGCACCTTTTCCTCTAAGTTGAATTTAAATACTGTATAGCAGAAGGGGCCAGTCTCCGGGCAAACCCCACAGGGCTCTTGCCCATGGCCTTGCTATTTTGGATAGATCTTCCTATTTCTTGCAAAGAAACATTAATGTATATGATGGTTTGGAAACATCATTTTTACATAAGAATATACACACAAACACACGCGTGCGCACGCGCACGCACACACATACTTGATCTTTGAATCCTAAAAGCAGTTGCTCAAATAAATTGATATACATTCTAAAATGATGATAGTACAAGGTAGAGACACAGAGCTAAAGAAGGGATAGACTGCCAATCAGTTAGCCATCAGTTGCTGAGATTCACTGTGTGCTCTCTGCCACACATGAATAATGGATCGTCAGTCTAACTAAAGAGATATTTTTCAAAAAAGATAGAGCCCAGTAGAGGCATCTATGCCTCTGTGCATGGCTGAAATAGGTGCTCGATCTCTGTATTCCTGCAGGAATTAACTCACTATGTGATTGGTGACTTCTTAATGCATTTGCCTTCCTGCACTTGGACAATAAACTTTACCAGGACAGGGCTGAATCTGTCTTTCAACTTTTGAGCTTTAGCAATTGTCGTCGTGCTTGACCCACAGGACATGTTAAATAAGGATTTAAAGAATAAATGCATGAGGTAAAAAAAATGGGTTGATATAGATCATAAATGATAAAGAGTTTGAAAGGCAAGGGGATTATGAGGAGGCTGGAGCAGACAGGAAAAGCATCATGAAAGAGATGAAACTCGAGACTTGGTCATAATGAATGGTGTAGGGGGAAAAGAGAGAAAAGCCATAGATCAAAGAGTTGAGGATGGTGATGTGGGGAAATGAAGCCATATCTTAAATAACACTTGTAATAAATGACTTAGCTGCTAAAACAGTAACTGGAGGTGTTGAGTGTGTAAAGGCAGTATTGATGCCTTACCCAGAAGAGGGGCAGCTACTAGGCAAGACTCCAGCCAGCAGCTGAGGATGCCATTGCCAAGTGCAGGACGCTTTTGTGGGAAAGGTGTCCTCAGATAGAATATAAATATTTATAGGGCTGCAGTAAATAGCATTAAGACAGGGGCCTGACTTTGAGTTCCCAGGGAGGATCTCACCTTGGAAGGTCTGCTCACACCTAAACTAAGGGCAGGAAGAAAAGCAATGTCAGGCAACTTAGAGACAAAAACAGCCAGGACCTCAGATATGGGTTCCCTGTTCTGCTACTTTGGCAAATCCCATAGCCTACTAGTCTTTGTGGCTCCTGTTAGGCTATTCCCAGAGGTGATGTTTCCTTCATTTATTCTCTAGCAATCAACAAACCTTTGTGAAGTACCATTTAGCCTTAGATGGAACTAAAATATCTTTTTAAAATTATCTAATTTAAAACAATCACCCAATTTGCAACATTTTAAAATATTTGAAATTATATCTTGTTGTGTCACAATCCCAGGGGTTAACCAAAAATGAGAGCACCCGGAAGATGAACTACTGTAGGAACAAGCATTTTATGGTGGGTTGGAAGAGTTGTGTCATTTATAAAGAGGCACATTAATAGTACAGTGACTGGCACATCATTGGTAGTCAATAAAATAACTGTTGAAAGGCCCTGACTGGTATGGCTCAGTGGGTTGGGTACTGTCTTACAGATCAAAACGTCGCCAACCCAGGCGTGTGTCTGTTGGGGCACCTGCCTGGGTGGGGGCCTAGGTCCCCGGCTGGGGGCAGGCCAGAGGCAAGCAATTGGTGTTTCCCATCAATGTTTCTCTCCTTCTCTTTCTCTCTCCCTTCCCCTCTCTCTAAAAATAAATAAAGATAATCTTAAAACAATATATTTGTTGAAAGAATAAATGCAGGAAGGGACCTTTTCTGATTTATAGTTATATACTCAACCTTTAGACCAGTGCCTGGCACATTAAAAAAAATTATATTTTGATGGAATAACATATAACTAATTGTGTGTGTGTGTTTTTTTCTTCTGCAACCCTTGCATGGTGATTACATACGAACTTGATGTACAGATTCAATATTAAAATGTCAACTGCTGCTTAAGAGACCAGGATTTGGTTCCAAGACAGTGTAGCATAACTTTCCTACTAGAATGTAACCTCATTCTAGGACAGAGCTCTGAGTCAGCTGTGCCTTAATATCTTTAATAAAAAATACATTAAATAAATGAATGCTAATTTCCAGCAGCCTATTCTAAAATAAAAAGAAGTGCAAGGAAAAGACAAGTTCCTCTACTGTAATAACAAACATACCTTCAGACGTTTTAGCTCATTTCTAGCCTGTGAGAAAATGGTACCATGTGAAGAAGACATCCATGCAACTGGGCCAGCACCTCTGATTAATTTTTAATCCAACTTTTATGAGTTTTCTCAGTGTTAACCACAATCCAAGTGGGGGTGTATAAATTTAAAACAAAACAAAACGAAAAGATTGTCTTTCAGGAATGAAAAATAAATGTAATCTGAAATCAATATTTATGAAGTTGTGATTAATTGACTGATGACCAAATGATTACAAAACGTCTGTCTAAACATCTACTCAAATTTATTAGCTTTGATCAAAAAAATTAAAAAACAATCTGAACTGGGCCAATGAAAGAATAATGCATTCCTAATCAATTTTTAATAGCACTTAAGATTTTATATTTTTTTAACTTGCTTTTAAATAATTTATCATAAAAATGATTCTGATTTAAACAAGGGGTAAAAGGTGTTCCATAGCTATTTGATGGTTTTCTTAGGAAAGAAATTCAATTATGACTGACTTTTTATTACTGAATTACTTTATTAATAATAATACATCTTGCACTTACACAAAGGCATTGGGCCAACATTCTCAGAGTGTCCAAGTAAGATCTAGGATTTAGCTCCAATTCTACCATTATCTGGTGGTTTACCTTATGTGTGCCTCAGTTTTCTCATTTGTGAAAGGAAAGACCTACATAAAAACCCCTAAGGTCATTTCTAGTTCTAGACATTGATGATTCTAAGCATTTAGGCGGGTTTAGCCCATGCCAGGTGCTGTATCTGATGGAACTCTTCAGTTTTCAGGCCTCCCCCTCTGGCTAATAAGACTTTGAGAAAGAAATGAAACTGAAAGTCAATGAGAGACTTTCCTTTGTTTTCCTGTTAGAGTAATGGCAACATTATTTAACAATGTTGGTCAAATAATGACCATTTATTTTTAAAAAAAAAGAAGAAGAAGAAGGAAATCCCCTTCATAGAGCAGAGGGAAGACATAATTCATGGTCTTAAACCACCTGCATTATTAAAAGCAAAGCCTGGGAATTGCCCTGGAATCAATCTGGACCTAGAGAGTCCTAATCAGCTGGTATTGCTAACAATATTATTTAGATGAGTGTGTGTGTGCGTGAGCGGGCACGCTCATCCACAAAGCATTAGTGAGCAACAGATGCATGATCCTATTTGTGCTTATGCATACAGTAGTATATGAATTAAAATGTTTGTAAGGATGCTCTAGGATGTTAATAGTGATTACCACATAGGACTGAGCGGTGGGACATGAGTGTAGAGGAACTTCTGCTTATTATTTTATACATGTTTAGATGGCTTAATTTTCTTAAGGTGAGCCTTATTATTTTTATATTTAACAAAAAGAAATAGTCTTCCATTCTGAAGTGAAAAACAAGTGAGGACAGTATCTAAAAGAGCCTGGGTCTATCAAAGGAAAGTAGTTTGTAGCTAGAGAAAATTTGGTTTGTGAAATAGTCACTTAATACAAGATGCTAGATAATTCAGATACAATCCCTAACTTCAAGAAACAGTTTGTTGTGGGGGCAAACACATAAACAACCAACCATAACACAATGGGATTAGCACAGGAACAGACTGTTAAACAGTACTGAGAAGCTGTAACATGACAGTAAATGTGGAAAGAGATGTTAAACAGTACTGAGAAGCTGTAACATGACAGTAAATGTGGAAAGAGATGTTGGAAATACTCTAGATTCTAACACTCTACCTAAAATGTAGGTTATGTTTTTAAAATTTGTCTTTGCGACTGAGTGTTAACACCAGTCACCAGGATGATTGAACAAAAACGAACTTGTCCCAGTCGCAATGAAAAAGTCTTTTTTTTTTTTTTTAATTGTCATCAACACATCTTCCTACTACACTGTTTCCAGGGGTGGATGCCAGAGGCAGAACAGTCTCAGTCCTGCATCCTACTCAGAGAACGGGAGTGACAAGTCCTGAATACAACCTTAGGTATCAGAGAGGTAAAAACAGGGAATGGGCAAGATGAAAATATAGAAGAACACAATAATATGGGGAAAGGAGCACAGCAAGAGGGGGAAACTCTAATGACATTGAGTAATGATCTGGAGGTTTCTCATTCTGAATCCTGAGATCTACAGCCAGGAATGTGAAAGATGTATTAGTAAACATGTGAATTCTAGTCCTGATATGAATATGTCTTCAAATAGCCAGGAAATAGCCAAACCAGATGACTTTTCTGCAGGCACTCTGAAAGAGTGACTATTGAACAGACAATTAATCTGACTATTTTGTCCAGTTTCCCAATTCCAAGCACGTGATAGTCTCCAATGCCTATCTAGAAAGTGAAGTTCCTGAGCTGTTTGGAAGAATTCTGTTACCAATGAGCCTTCTTTGAACTGGACTTGGGCTTCTTCAAGTGAACTACTATCTGCTCCAATATCACTATTGTCTGTTCCTTTTATAGACCTGATAGTAGGCATCCATATACATTTTACCAACGAGGAAACTAAGAAGCAGAGGTTAAATAAATTGTTTGAAGCCAGGAGAACTGGGAAATTGTTCCCGCAAGGATTTTTAACCTCACACTCCAGATCCAGAAACTTTCTTTTAACCACGAGCCTGCTCCTTGTGATTTATACTGCATCTTTTTCCGAAAGATTAGTCAAGTAATTCCATTGGTTTTGTTTCTAAATCTCCTTATGCATTGATTGTATTTGTTTGCATAAATTGATCCCATTGGCCCTTCCTCACTTAAAGCTGCAGTTCAATTCCAATTGTGTTATACTCAAAATTCATTTAGGAACTTTCAGAGTTTTCATTTTCATCGGAAGGAAATGAAAACAACCTCACAGCATTCTCCTTCGGAGTTCAACGCGCAGTGGTATATATTTCATTTCCAATCGCGCACCTGAAATGAAGCCTTTTTATACGCATTAAACTCAAGTGCGCTGGGGGAGGGTGGGTGGTTCTCACTATTGGCGGCTTTCTCACCTGGGGACGTAAATAAGCGTTTGTGCCTCAGAACCTTAAACCTCATTTTAGGGAGAAACCCCACAAGGGCCAGCAGTGAAAGCGTGTCTTCAAGGAAAGCTACGATTAACTGTATCCACAACGTTTCAGAACAGACACAGTCGCAGTTTGTTGTTTTTGTGACATGACCTCATTTACGAGTACAAAGAGAGCTAAGAGTGGCAGAAAGTGATTCGAAAAATTAAAATGGAGAGATCGTCTCCTCCGGTGTTGCCTGCACCGCGTGTTTGCAGAGTTGAGGGGGGTTAACTTCAGACGGAAAACTCTCCCCCACCCTACCTTCCGGGAAAGAGTAGGGGATTTAAAATCGCCTTTACTTATCTTCCTCTAGTCTCATCACTATTACTTTTTCATTTAAACTTTCAGGATCCTCAATGCCTATAGTAAACTGCCTTCCTTTCCATTCTCAGGAATCTTGACGCTTCCAGCTTCCGAACAGCAGCGGGGAGTTTTTTTGGTTTTCTTTTTTTGGGGGGGGGGGGGAGGCGGTGAAAGGAAGGAAGGAAGGAAGGAAGGAAGGAAGGAAGGAAGGAAGGAAGGAAGGAAGGAAGGAAGGAAGGAAGGAAAAAGCCTTGCCGACCGCGCGTTTCAAAAGCGCGTTTTCGTTTCCTCTCCCGGCAGGCCATGGCCCTGCCGGGCTGCCGTAGCCGGCCCCGCGCTGCCCCAGTCGCTGCAAGGATCCGCGGGCGGCGGGACTTCCGTGTTGGCGGGATTCTGAACGCTACCATGGCTCACACCGTGCAGAACGTTACATTGTCGCTCACTCTGCCCATCACGTGCCACATTTGCTTGGGGAAGGTAATGGGTGATCCGGGCACAGCTGCTGAACGGGATCGGGCATGAAGTCGCTCGCCGGAGCCCAGGGCGGTCTCCGTGTGTAGCGGCGAGATGGGTGAAGACGCCGACCCGTGTTCTCCTCCGGCGACGGGAGGCCGCGTCCCGGGGGACCGAGGGAGCGCACGGTGATTAATGGGTTCGCCCGTGCGCCTTTCGGAGCGGGTGACAGCGGCCTGGGGTCTGAATGAAGGGCGGCGAGGCCGCCCTGCCACCCTGGCGGCCTCACCCGGCGGAGGCCGGCGTGGATGGGGGCTTGGTCATTCAAGGATCGCAGCCTCGTTGCACGCTTCTGTGCAGCCCCGTAGGGCGTGCGGTGAAAGTCCGTGGAAGCACATTTCCTGGAGAACTCGCTTGAGATTCTTCCGTCCCCTACACAGCTAGAGTGTTCGTGTTCGCGGGCCTGCAGTGCTGGTTGGGAGTCTTTTCCATTTCCAAGATCATTCTCCTTTACCTTGCGTTCTCTTTGCTCTGGGTTCAGCATTTGAAAAGTAAATAACACGTGCCGCCGAATGGTGTTTAGAATGAGAGGTACGGCCTTTTATTTCAAGAACGGGTCGGTCGCGAGATAGAGCCCCCCTCTCTTTGTCATGCAAAAGGTGCCTAAGGTATGAAACGAGGTGGGGAAAGTTGCTCTGCACTCGAGCCCAGCCGAAAGGCCGAGATAGGGAGAGCCGTTCTGAATTCTCTCGGAGTTTTGAATGTTCTGATGCATTCGTCTCCGCTTTCTTTTCCGTTTGGGGCTCTCATTCGATTTTTAAAATAGCATTTCTTCACCGTGTAGATCCAGAAGGGAGAAGATTCCGTGAACAATTAGTTTTTTTCCCCCCCCCGCTCTGATCTGTTTTCACGTTTGTGGGGTGTGTGTTCACCCCCAAGTGCAGGCGGCACCTACAGCCACAGGCTCAGAGTTGAGAACTGCAAACTTCATGGAGCAAGTATCTGCGCGCCAGCCAATACGATCAACTGCGTTGGGTTTGGGGGGCTCTGTGAGAATTTACTGAATTCAAAAAATAGGAGGAAGTCAGACTTGGGAGCAACTCATCATTCTCGATGCCTTTCAGAATGAGATGCCAACAAAGGAGCAAGTGTGTTGTGAGAACACAGAGGGGGCGGCTTGGTCAGTTCTGACTGGAGAGAAGAAAGATGCGGTCTTGGGGGCGGTACGCGCACTGGCGTTGCTACCACTGCCTAGTACCTGGCTGGGAGGAGGAAGAGGTGGTGCTTCTGTTTGATACAGTCTGCGTTTGGCCCTTAACATGAAGTTCCCACAAGTATTTGTTAAATTTTGACTGAATTCCCTCCAACAGTAGCCTTACAGGCTGATAAAAAACATCCTTGGGAAATAATTTTTACTGGATCTTAATTGTATAGGTATATCTGCTTTCCATTAGGTAAGGGGCTGTCTTCTGCAATTGTGTTGAAAATGTGTTCTCTCTGGTTGATTTTCCGTACCTATGCTTTTCCTATTTAACAAAAATTATGCCTAATAGGATATAGTGATTTGCAGATTACAGGATGCTTTCATATGTGTTTACTTCATTTACACATCTCACCAGGGCTGTGGGATAGAGTAGGCTGGTTTCCCCATTTTTTAAATAAGAAAACTAAGGCCTAGGGCCTCTGGTGTTTGAACTTCTATTTCTGCCACTTGTCTCAAGTAGATTACTTCTTAAAAACTCACTTTAGCTCAACCATGACAGCAGACACCTTTGGTATCTCTTTTATTTCCCTGTTTTAGTTAAGTTTTATTCTAAAATTAAATCTTATAATAAAAGATTAACAATCTGTAAGTTTTTTCTGTCTGCTATGGAAGCAGAAAAGTGTGGTGTTTGGGGGCTTGAGTTCTGTGTTCAGACTGCCTGAGTTCTAATCTAGGCTCTTCCACTTACTAGTTGTTTGACCTCATATAGGACAAGTTACTTAACTCTCTTAATCTCTTTCACTGCAGTTACCTTATCTATAAAATGGGAATGATAATAGTATCAACACCCATCCTTGTGGTTATCAGATAATTACATACAGTAATTCATATGCAGTGTTTTGCATAAAATCTGGCAAATAATACTATTCAACAAACATTGCTCCTCACTATGGGCACGGAGGCAGGCCAGCAAACGGAAACCGGCCTTTTCCAGTGACCATTCGCCGCAGGTGCTTTGCGAGGCCAGGGAACTCACTAGATGAAGATTTGCTTCCCCCACAGAGTGGGGGCCTGATTGTTCTGGAAGTTGCCACAGTACATTCAGAGGTTTTAACTGGTTCCGTACGACTCTTGCCTTTCGTATAGCTGAAGCAAATCTAATCTGCTTTGGCTCCTCAGCCCGCCACACACACCTCTGTTTGTGGGGTTCTGGAGATCGTGGCCTGGAGTAGCTCCATGTCCCCAGGGCCACTTCACCTTCCTGACACAGCATCTCCAGCTACCTCTGAGATTTGCCTTCAGGTACTTCTTGCCTCACCCTCTTTCAGGGAATCATTCTTGTGCTGCCCTCACCATTTGTCCCCAAATCTGGCCATGAGCAATCTTCTCTTTTAATTGTTCCACAGAATTAAGGGGCCATTATTTCTGTGTGTCACTACATGAGAGAAAGAGTGTGTATTACCTTAAAGGTGCCAGGGTTATGATAGACTTTAAGTCTTAAGAAATAATATAGATGCTGATTGGGATGAGGGGTGGGGAAGAATGTGGAGGAAGGAAGTGGTGGGGGTAGCCTAAGTACGTGGGTGGTTAATACTTTGTCCTTTGAATACAAATGTAGTATTCAAAATAGGAAAGTGTAGACACTTAGTATCTCTATCTCTGCCCCAGTTTTCAAAGTGGATTCTGTGTGCCCAGAATGTTCTATCACCTTGCCAGTATTGAAACTGAGAGCTCCCTGCGGCCTGAAGAAGTACACGTCCTGTGGGATGATGCATGTATAATATTTTCGTGCCTATTTCTCCTTAGTTTTTTCCCATGCCTTGGATTAGTGGGCCAGCAGAAATATAGGGATGATCTAGCCCAAAATATCTGTTAAGAGACATTTTGGTACTGCCCGTACAATGCTACAGACCAGTTTAATCTCAGATAATTCCAGATATTTATCTCCTCAATTGGGATTCAAGCTGTGAAACCAAATTGTTGTTGCATGTAATACTTTTGTTTGCCATCTCTGTGTTTTGCCATGAGTGACAGCTAAATGTGACCCACAATTAGTTTTAGATGAAAAGTTACAGATTTGCAGGGTTAATCATTCTGCACCTAGGCCCCTCCACCCCCCCCCCCCCCCCCCAACACCAGCAGGCCCATTCCAGTGGAAGAGAAGACTTTCAGACCTTGCTTTACCTTCTCCCCCTCCTCCTCCTCCTCACTAGCCTCGGGGGCATTACCCTAGGATATCACTTCAACATGCTTACTTCATGTGAGTTTGGAATTGTACATGTCACTTACCCTTGCTATGGTCATCTTGCATTTTTATTTCATAAGAATACTGTTTTATTGGCAGAAAAATAATTTGCAATTAAATTAGATATAAAATCTAATAACATAGGCAAATTAGGACTTTATGTATCTTGGGAAGATCTTATTAAAGACCTTTATGTGTGTGTTTTGGTGTTGTATATAGCAGGATCCAAACTGAGGAAGAGGGGTGGACAGGAATTGAGAGAAGGAATAGATTCTTTGTATTTTGCTCCTGTAGATTACAGTCAAGTAAGTAACCAGTATTCTAATTTCGTTTAGTGCTCCTTTCTCCTATATAGGTTGTTGTACTCCTCAGCTAAATGTAAACCTAGGGATCATCCTCTGATAAGTTCTTGGTCCAAAGAAATGAATTAGTCATCTGTTTCAAAAATCCAATGCAATGACAGTGACCGTACCAGATAGTGAACACTAACAATGATTCTCCTGTAGGTGACATTGCCAATGGCTCGTAATAGACAGTCAGGTAATCTGCCTGGTTGTTCTTGTGCATCATTTTGACAGATTAAATGGAAAGATTAAACTCCCATTTTTTTTACAGTTTCACAGTGGCCATTGACTTTTTTGCACCTTGAAATGCTTTTAGGAGCATTATCTCAGTTTTTCATTTTAATATGTCAAAATTCACTTTTATTTTAGAGTGTGTGAGGCATTGCATCAGGTGCTGTAGGTGAATACAAAGATGAGCAGGACACTGTCTCTGCCCCCAAGGATCCTGAAATCTAATACTGAAGGCTGGATGTATTCAATGGTCTAAGTACAGCACAGCACAGAAAGAACTGAACATTAAATCCGTGCCTGAGGAGTACTCTTATGAGGGTCAGACAAAGACCCAGGTACTTCTAAAAAGGATTAGTGAAAGCTTGCAGAGGAGATGGCATTTTAGTTTCCTCTTAAAAAGTGGAGGGGATTTTATCTTGTTTGGGGAAGCTGGAGACCAGCAGGACAAATAAAGGTAAAAAATGAGAGCACAATAAACTGGGGAGAGTGGTGTATAAGGGGACTAAATGGTAATAAACAGGGAGCCTCCACTGTTGGTATTCTTTTTAGAGAACATCAGGTTGACCTGTGTGGTTGAATTGTAGGTTACGGCAAGTATTGAAATAGGAGATCAAGGGAAATAGCTCTTTAAGAACCAGATTATGTTGCTCTTGAATGCTATACTTAAAACTGATAGGGGAGCTCAGGAGTTCAAGATTTTAGCTTCAGTCATAGTTGATAGGCTTAAGTGATTAATGCATGTGGCAAGCTATTGCTCCAGGAACTGGAATGGATGGCCTACGTGACTTGAGGTAACAAGCAATTCAATCTCTGTGCCCTAAGGAGACTGGGAGAGGTAGAGATGGGATGGAGATGGTTTGCGAGCCATTGTGTTCCAGGGAGGGAAATGTCAGTTGCAGAGAAAGGAGTGTTGATCAACAGATAAAGAAATACTAGGAAAATTACCACAGGACTGCAACGCTCATCTGATTTACCTTTTTCCAACCCCCTTGCTACCCTTTTCTTCTCCCTATAGAAAAGATTGGGCAGGGGTGGAGTGTGTGGGGGGTGCAGTAGGTTAGGGGGTAGAGGGATTTAGCAAAAAAGGAAAAAGGACTCGGGGACATGGACAGTGTGCCAATTGCTAGGGGGAGAGGAAGATAAGAGGACTAAATGGTAATGGAAAAATACAATAAAGATTAAATTAAAAATAAAGTAGAAATTTTAAAAAGAAAAGATTGGCTTGAGATGAGATGTTAAAATGGTTTTTGAGGCTACCTAACCCACCATCTTCTCAGGTGGCTGGCATCTGAATAGAGCACCCATAAAAATTCAATCCTTGTCTCTACTTTTTGGTTCTGGTAGTGAGAGGCAGTATAAATGCCAGCTTTTTCAGTTTCAAAACTACACACAGAGTAAAACCACCGCTGTTTTGCAGAAGAGCAATGACAGCTGCATAGTTGTATTTTAGGAAGGTAGCTCTGGCATCAGTATGAACAATGGCCAGAAGTGAACATTTGGAAGCAAGGAAGCCTGGGAGGAGGTCATTATGATTATGTAAAAGAACATTTAGAGACTGATTCACCATATTTCAACTATTCTGAGACATTCACGTTATGCCACCTCTGAAACCTGGTGGTAGCTTACAAGTGATGGCATCTTATAGTTGTGAGTGGCAGCATTTTCATTCATTTTACTTACTAGTGCATCTTAAAATCTCTGGCTTTTTAGACTTGATCACTGATACCAGAATTTGGTGACCTATTAGGTGTTGAGGAGAAGTGAAAAAGAGGAGTCAGAGACAGCTCTGAGTATTCTAGCGCAGGTGGTGGCAGGGGCGGCTGGGGTCGGGGGGCAGTGGTGCTATTAACTTAGACAAGAGGGAGTGTAAGAGGAGTGAAAATGTGGAGGAGGCCAAGTTTGATTTTGGACATGTTGTGGTTGAGGCAGCTGTAAGGTCCTTATGTGGAGCTAGCTCCTGGGCAAGCCGGTAGAGCAGTAATGTTACTTTGTCTTCCTTCTTTTTTTATTTCTTTTTTTAAATCCTTACCCAAGGATATGTCCATTGGTTTTTAGAGAGAGAGACAGACAGACAGACAGACAGACAGACAGACAGACATCCATGTGAGAGAGAAACATTGATCAGTGGCCTCCCGTATGTGCCCCGACTGGGGATCAAACGCACAACCTTTTGTTGAGTCGGACAGTGCTCCAACGAGCTGAGCCGCCCAGCCAGGGCTGTTCCTTTTTCTTTATTTGTTTGTTTGAGGTGTTGCTATGTGGAGTCTTTGTGCTTATTATGTCTTTACACCATTAAATCTTAAGTATAAATGAAAAGTGTACTAGGTTAAACTACAGTTTTTAGAGGCAGAAACTGATGCCCCATGTAACTAAAGGGCTTAACCAAGGTCAAACAGCTCAGTGAATGGCGGAGCTGGAGTTCGCCCCAGGTTTATTTCTCGATGCCTAAGCTCTGCCACTTCATGAGGTCCATTTACAGAGGATGCTCAGAAGTTGCCATCATAGAAAATAAGTTAACACCACATGATACATGAGATTAAGAGAGAAATAGAACTATGTCAAATATGATGGCCCAAGACACAACGTTAGAGAAAGCAGCTGTACCACTTCCAGTATTTTGATTACAAGCATTTCAGGCTCCTCTTCCCATCACATGTACTCTCTGCAACACTTCCACTTTACCAGACCCATCCATTGACTCTGTGACTCTCTCACTGTCATTACTATTCAAGTACTCATTTCCCTTATTACCCATGGCCATTTATTATCATCAGCCCCTTGTCTCTCTCTTCCTCCTTGGCAAAACTTCAACTCATTTACTTTATGCCTGAACCTGAGTGGCTTAAAAGTCAGTAAGAAAAGTACACACCTGATGCTAATTGGTCTTTACAGTCAAAACCACAGAGCTCAAATTAGAACTCAACAGTGTTTGGCGATCCCACTCCATGTCCTTAGTAAGTTTCCTTTCTCATGTTTAAAATAACTGCTTTAGTCTCCCATTTTCTCAAGTTGCTGTCTTTCTCCGCTTCTCACTTTCAGCCGGTAACCTCACCTCATATTTCATGACAAAATACAAGCAATTAGAACAGTTGCAGCATGAGTTCTCTACTCTTTCTATCAGCAGATCTTCCAACGGCTTTGCGATCTCACACCCGCAGCCTTCCTTTTTTGTTGCAATGGAAGTCAGAATATTACTCCTGTGTAAGCCAGATTCTCCCCGCTGTGCTTTAGATCTCATTCTCCATCCTTCTGAGGAATTTGGCTTTCTGTGGCGCCAGTCCCGCTCCCGTGGGTAAAGAAAGGGCTTAGTCCCACCAAGACCCTCTTCACTTCTTAAGATGCTAGTTGTAAGCACAGGTTGTACTGGTAGTTCTGACTGACTGGCTGTAAATCAGAGGTTCCAATGCTGCCCCCTACATGGGTTTGATTAATTTGCTACAGCAGTTCCCAGAACTCAGGAAAACCCATTTAGCCACTAAATTATCTATTTATTTACAAGGGATATTAAAGGATACAAGTTGATAGGCAGATGAAGAGATAAATAAAGTCTCAAACAAAGGAGTTTCTGTCCTCTTGGAGCTCCGGCCCTGTGGTCATGGCAGGTGGAAGCACTCTGGTGCTCTGAAAGAGGACTGACAAGCTGACCTTTGGGGCTTCTTTAAAAATTTTAATTTATTGGGGGTGGTATTAGTTAATAAAAGTATAAAATTGTATAGGTTTCAGGTGTACAGTTCTATAATACATCATCTGTATATTGTATGTTCATTACCGCGAGTCAGATCTCCTTCTATCTGTCCTTTTGGGTTTTTATTTAGGTTCCTTTACTAGTTATGATTGACTGAGTCATTGGCCGTTGTGAACTGATCAATCTCAAGCCCCTCTTCCCTCTTTGGAAATAGGGGAGATAGGATTGAAAGTTCCAATCGTGCAACCTGAAAGTTGGCTTCTTCTGGCAACCAGCCCCCAACTTAATACATGGAATAGATTGACAGCTGTCAGGGGGGAGGGAGGAACTGGATAAAAGACGGCGAAAGTATTAGCTAAAGAACATATATGCCTAACCCATTGACTCAGGCAGCAGTGGGGTGACGGGCTGAGGGAAGTGGGGGCGAGGGCTTCGGGGAGGTGAGCACAGGGGAAAAATGGGCACAAGTGTAATAGTGCCAACACTAACAGTAAAGTTAAAAAAAAGAGTCATGTCATTGCCCTGGCCAGGTAGCTCAGTTGGTTAGAGTGTGGTCCCTATGCCAAGGTTTACAGGGTTTGATCC
The DNA here is from genome assembly GCF_021234165.1 of Pteronotus mesoamericanus. Lineage (NCBI taxonomy): Eukaryota > Metazoa > Chordata > Mammalia > Chiroptera > Mormoopidae > Pteronotus > Pteronotus mesoamericanus. Next base: position 32,714,035 of record NW_026555285.1, on the reverse strand, counting down.
TGGTTCAGGGCACACGCGAGAATCAACCAATGAAGAATGCACGTACAACTGGAACAACAAATCGGTGTTTCTCCCACTTCCTCTCTCTTTCTAAAAATATGTCACCTCATTAACATGATAAGAGACACTGTTGTTCTCATCACTTTGTTAATTCTTAGAGGTTTGGGAGCTGTGAGACGGGAGCTATGGATGAAGACAAATATCTGATAAATGTATTTGTTATTTGAATGACCAAATATATATATATTTCTAATAAATCACATCATACTTCCAGATAAGCATTCACTCCTTGCTGTTGGTAGAGTACTTTGGAAGAAGAGTTTGAGTGCTTCATGGTCATTTATTTATTTTAATTCATATAATCAAATCATTTGAACTGAATGAAGTAGAATTGGTTTCTCTAAGAAGCTTAAATCCATGCTGAATTATCTCTGTTTAGATTTCTTATGCTAGTGTTCATAATTAAGGGGGCATCTAAATTTGGAAGCCAAACTAAGACCAGAGAGCACTTCGTAGTGAGACTTCAGCTGATTACCTGCCTGGCATGGATCACCATACATACATCTGTGATTTCCTTGAGGGTAGGGACCCCTTTTAACACTCATCTTCTGAGTATTTATGTACCCAGGTAGACAAGCATTTTCTCTGCAGCAAATGGTTTGTAGTGGTTCTGTCCCTTTCTTCTTCTACTTCCTCTGCTTTCCCTTGATCTCCCAGTCCCTAATGCAGAAGGATTCTACAATAGCATTGGTATTATTAGAACAGGAAAATTCTGAAAATGGTTATAAAGTGTTTTGAGTCCCACAGTAAAAATACCATGTAAATCAAATGAGAACCTAAGCATTTCTTTTTTGTTTTTACTATTAAATTTGTGCTGTTTGAAGAATTTTAGATCATTATTCCCTCTGCTAAGTGCCCCAGCTTGAATTGAATGTTAAATACTGTCTTAATAGCAATTACTTCATTTATCAAACCTTTACTAAATACCTACTGTGTACTAAGCTGTCTTCTGGGCACCAGGGTTTAGGAAGGAATGAAACTAAGGAAGTCCTTGCTCTCATGGAGCCTCCATTCTAATGTGGGAGATAGACAATAAATATGTAAATTCATATAATATCAGGTAGAAAACTAAAGTAGTTTCTCCTATTTTTCTCTGGAGAGATAGATAATACATGTGTGAACAACCAAAATACAATGTCAGGTAAAAACTAAAGCAACTCTTCTCTTTATTTTCCCTCTGATGAAACATCTAAACACAGTCAAAACACCTAGTTAACCCTGAGCAAGCCACCTAAGTTTATCACCTGGGTTTTCTTATTTGTAAAGTATATTTACTCTGTTTACCTCACAGGGTTATTTAAAAACAAAGCAAAACAAACAGAGAAAAAGAGAAAAAGAATGTTAAAGCCCTTTGTAAAATACAGGGTCTGGCACAAATGACACCCCTATTATTACAAAGTCATAAGCATGTAATTCTGTAGTATAACAATATCACCCTCAAGCACAGCATATGATATTTTAGGTGACATGTTCAAACTGCTGTCCATCTTGTGCGAGACATTCATGTACCCTACCAACCACACCAACCACAGTCAAGCAGATGTTACTTCGACCAGACCCTGTATGTGACTATATAAATGTTAACTATTATTATTCGTACTTGTTTAAACAGAATTAGAGATTTGTGCGTGACACTTTTAGCATAAAGTGCTGTTTAGATTATATACCATTTGAGAGTGGTACTCACGGCTTTTAGGGTTGTTTCATGCCTCTTTGGTTTGGGAGACTTTCCATTAAGATGTCAGTATTTAATTGTTGGTGGTTGTTGCTCTATAACATAGAATCAGTTGAGGGAAGGATTCAAATATCAGATGGGTGCTTGGACTAAATGATCTTTAAAAAACCTTCTATTTCTTGTTTCATAATTCTAAAATAGAATAATTGAAGGAGCACTGTCCCAGCCTTAGTGGAACTAAATGTGTTTTCTCTGTGGACATGAATGTGGTTTGAAACAAAATGAAACCATTTCATAATACAGCATGGGGCAAAAGTAGGTTTACAGTTGTGAGTACGCAAAACATAGTTTTTTCTTATATTATTATTTATTAATTATTGTATTTCCATACGAATAACTGCAAACGTACTTTTGCCCCACCCTGTATGTCAGAAATTTCGGTCTCTATTAATGGAGCCTATTGGGATTCTAGTTATTACTGTTGCCTTGTACTAAAAGTAATTTTTTTTTTTTTGCAAGGTACGCCAGCCTGTCATATGCATCAACAACCATGTATTTTGTTCAATTTGTATCGATTTGTGGTTGAAGAATAACAGCCAGTGTCCAGCTTGCAGAGTCCCCATCACTCCTGAAAATCCTTGCAAAGAGATTATTGGTAAGGGCCTATTTTATAAACACATAGAAATAGATTTGAAACAGTCTCTAAATAGTGTATATTTGAAGGAAGATTGAAATAGACAGTTTTCAATGGTGTTATTTTGCCAACATCATACTGGATGGACTGCTCATTTGTATAGTGTAAGTCGAGCCACTGAGAAGCTCAAGGCATTAAGGCATTATGAGACATCTTAGAGCTTCTTGGAACTTACATTCTGGTAGGGATCGTGCATGTGGACCAAAATATTCCTGGTTTAAAGCAGTAGATGCTAAAGGCCAAGAAAAGGCCCAGAGTGTTCAGGCAAGAAAGTTCACCTAGCAACATCGAGAAAGGTTTCATGAAGCATGTGGACTTTTAAGTTGGAGACTTAAGGATAGATAAAATTTCAACTGATAAATAGTTGGGAGGCCATTTTAGGCAGAGGGGATATGAGTAGTATAAACCAAAGTTTAGAGGTGGGGGGAAAAAAAAGCATGTTTTTAGAAATTATCAGTAGTCTGGTTTGGGTCTGACTACTGAAATGAGACTTAAAAGGTAAGGTGAACTTTAGTGCAGGGAGTCTTGAGTGACAAATTAAATTAGGGGTTTGCTCTATCGGTGAGAAGAATGGTGAGGTGTGGGCATGATGGTTTGGAGGGGCGGCTGCATGATCCAAAATGTGCTTGAGGAATACTCCTCAGGGGCCCCAGGGTAGGGTGGGCCGGAGCGGGGAGAGAGGATGTGAGAAGGAGGTCCTTGCCCAGGTGAGGGAAAGTGTGAGTCTGGATTAAGGGTAAAAAACAACATTTAATGCCTTACTAAGGTAGGTAAAAGGGGGGATAAAACAAACTAGAAGATCCTTGAAAAATAAAACATTTAAAGAGATTTTTTTCATGTTGGATATTTATTCTGCTCTTATAAGGTATTTCTCTTACATTGCAAAAATTAAAATGATTTTTGTTTTTGCTTTAGGAAAAATTGAAAGTGAATCTGTTATTAGCTATGTATAGCAAACACTTATGGGAAACTTTAAGAAGTTACTGTGTTAGTCCCACATTAGTGCAAATGGACTTAAATAAGATTTTCACAATGGAAATGGAAGGGAAGATATATGCTAGAACAAAAGAACTAGTGGAACTTTGGAAACAGGAGATGCGAAGGAAGAATCAGAGATCGCCCAGAGTTTCTGCCTTGAGTGCCTTGTACAGGAATGCCTCTCTGCTGTGCTACTTACTGTAGGGCTAACCACTCTGCCTTTAGCTTTTCACCTGTACTGAACTTCACCAAGAAGTCAAGTCTTTTCTTGCGAAGTATGAGGTTAGATCAGTGATTTTCAACCGGTGTGCCACAAGAATTTTTAAAACATGCAGTGCCTCGCTATTTAGTCAGGGGCATTGACCTCTTTTCCATTAGATGTCAAATTAAAGAAATGACAACAGCCAAGACAATAGCTATCCGGTCTGAATGAATCAAAATTACACCTATTTTTTGTTGTTGTTGGATTGGCAAAAAATATATTTTTTGATGTGCTGCTGAATTTTAGTAATTAGTGTATGTATGTCATGAGATGAAAAAAGTTGAAAAATGCTGGGTTAGAGTATTAAAATGATTTGAAAATTTTTTATGGCAGCTTCTCTTTACATCCCTTCTCCTCCTTTCATTCATTTATTCATTCATCTCTAAGTGATATTTCATAAATTCTCTCAAATATAAAATAGTTCATCTATCCTTGCATTTGTATAGAATGTCCTGAAAAAGAACATAGGAAAAACACTTTTGCTGTCATGATGCTATGCAGGTAACCACAGAATAAATGGAGAGCTCTTGGGAAGATTTCATTATTGGTATACAGTAATGCTATGATTTATAATCCATTGTAGCTAGGTTGTTGGAACCAGTGAGATGACACATTAATCTTTCAGTGTGTTACCAGTAATTAGGTATGTTTGAATGAATAAACTTATTACAATAATATATCATAATGTATATATATTATATGTTATATAGATAACATATTTTATAATTATATATAAAAATATAGATAAATTATTTATATAATCTATTAAAAATAAATATAATCATTGGTTTTATTATCGTTTAAGAATTGTCTGATATTCAAAATTTACAGTAGTCCAACTGTGATAATTAATAAAATCCAGCATTTACCTTTAACGAGTTTACTGTGATATGATACATAGGTAAGTAAACTCAGCATATTTTACTGAAGGTATTAGTTATGGTATTATTTGATATTTCTCTTTTCTCATGGTTGAGATAGAGAAAAGACCAAGATGGCAGCCCTAAGTATGTATATAAGTAGAAATTAAGCTGGGAAACTATAAAACAGTAAGAAAAAGGTTCGTTTTCATTCTGCCCAAATTAGAATGAAAAGTTAGATTATTCTTTTTCCATGTAGGAGGGACAAGTGAAAGTGAACCTATGCTAAGCCACACAGTCCGGAAGCACCTTCGGAAAACGAGACTTGAGTTACTCCACAAAGAATATGAGGTAAATAATAATTAAAATTGAAAATGATGACAGCATTGAATTCAAGATAAAACTTGAGTTATCTCAGGCCCTGAATTTCTTAAATAGCCAATGAAATCTTATTTAAATGCCAATTTAAAAATCTCTTCTTTTTTTTTAAATTTGTTTTGTTGTTTTGGTTTGCATATCCCACCACCACTTTCCCCCGCCCCACTCACCCCCACCTCACACCCCGAATCCTTCCCCACTTTGGCGTTGTCCATGGGTTCTCTATACGTGTTCCTGGACGACCCCCTTCCCCTTCTTTCCCTCGTTATCCCCCTCCACGTGCCCTCTTGTTTCTGTCCATTGGTTCTACACTTCAGTGTCTCTGGTTCTGTTTTGCTGGCTGGCTTGTTTTGTTGATCAGGTTCCGCTTATAGGTGAGATCATAGGGTATAGGCCCTGACCACTGTGGCTCAGTTGGGTGGGCTTTGTTCCAAAAATCTTTTATTTGATAAATTCTTTTTCTCTTTCCTATTTCAAATAGTGGTAAGGATGAGGTAGAAGCCTTTCTTTTTTTTTTTTTTTCTTTCCTTTAATTTAAACTCTGTCCTCAGTAGACACATCATTTTGTAATTACTTGTTCCCTCGAGAACTTGGGAGATAAACCCTCTTGTAAAAGCTAATCTTCCCACCCCCACAAGGCATGGCGAATATTCTGGTAAACAGTGATTATGGTCCTCATTGTGTTTTTGTTTCTGCATGTAAATTCACTGATAACTATAAGGCTGGTCAGTTCTGCTAGTGGAAATATATCTGTGTCAAGTACCAGCAAAGAAATTTTTGGCCTGAAATATGGTATTTCCTAGTTTTTTTGCATGTAAAATGGTGTTTTTTTAAAAATATAAATTATATATATTTAAGGTGTACAATATGATGTTTTGATATACATATATGCAGTGAAATGATTACATCAGTCAAGCTAATTAACATGTCCATCTCCTCAGCAAATTTCCAGTATACAACACAGTATTATTAACTAGTCATCATGCTGTGTATTAGATCTCTAAACTTAATTATCCTACATAATTGCAATATTGTACCTTTTAACCCGTCTCCCCACTTCTCTAACCTCCCTATTTCCCCTACTTCCCTACCATGGTTTAACTCTGCTTCTATGTATTGACATTTCTGTTCCATATATAAGTGAGAACCTACAGCAGTTTCCTTTCTGTGAGGGTGCTCTCAAATGGTGATGGAATTTTTCCAAATTAGCTTCATGCTCATGAAATACATGTACTCTTGAATAGTAAATATTGAGCCCATTTGGGCTTTTATGTTGACTAAAGGGAGGATGTTATTGATCTCTTCTTCTAATTCGAAATATCTTCAAGGTAAACTATATACACGAAAATTACTTTAGCTGCCTCAAAATTTTTTTGAAATAAATTGGGACATCAAGAAATAACTAAATAAATGTTCATTCATATGTGTGATGATCTGCTTATATTTGTTTATTCATTAATATATTAATTTAAAGTGATTTTCTCATTTTATAATGCTATTTAACTTGCAATGTATTCTAACTTAAAATAGTAAATAGTACTGCCTATATTAATTCTAAAATGTATTCTTATATACTTAATATCAGGTTGGCCAAAAAGTCCATTTAGTGTTTTTATTTTCACCACTAACTTTATTGATTTGGATATTCTGAGTATGTCAGTTATCTCCTGCTATGGGCTTCTAGTGGGTAGGGGCCAGGGGTGCTGCTAAATGTCTCCCAATGCATAAGACAGCCAGCCCCACAGCAAAGAATTATTTGGCCAAAATGTCAATAATACCAAGAAATTTGGCACACCACTTTTGACATGTTCGATCACTCACAGAACCTTCTCCATATACTGCACAAATCTTTTTTTGCGTTTCAGTTGCATTTTTACCAACCTTAAAATAATAAAGTATAATATACTGAAAAAGTTGTGTATTTTCTTCCATCTTCAATATTAAAATGGCTGCACAAAAATTCACCAGTTTTGATAAGTTTTATTTTAAATGCACACTGATATGACTGACAGCTGTCACAATACAATCTAACAAAATTGTTTCAAATGAAGTTAAAGACAACTAAGCAGTACTGGAGCCTTTGTATGGAAAAAAGCAAATGAACTTTTTGGCAACCTGGTAAATATTTATCATATTTAGGTACTAATTAAGATAATCCTTTAAAAAACCACTGGCATAATTAGCTATTTGGAGTTTATTTTCTAATAGCAGAATTTCTCATGGTATTAGTTTAAAAAGTAATATGTTGTAGATGAATAAATGGTATCGCAGAAAAGAGTTCTAGCCCAAATGTTTAATAATTGGTTAAGATAATAAGCAGTTCCAGATGGAGAAATCTACTTGAAATAGTCACAGCGATAATTGAAGAACCAGAATGTGGAAAGGTAAAAATTAACTACAGGTATTATTCTGATATGGAAAGTGAAGGAAATGGTATATGGTCTCAATTCCTACTTTAAATATAGAAGCAGATGTACAAATACCAAGCAAAACTATAATAGATTATCTTCATCAACACTGTATTTTTAAATTTCCCTTCATAAGGAAAGCAATTAAATATGCCTTGGAATTTTGTTCTGAGGAATTTACTTTCTTGTTGAATTCATGTAACTTTTGTTTCCTGGATATCTTAAATAGAATCAAAGATTTGACATTTTATTTTTTAAAACCACAAGCTGTCATTAAAATTTCTCTTTTGTTTAGTCCTCACTGGAAAATATGCTTATTGATTTTAGAGAGAGAGACAGACAGACATTGATGTGAGAGAGAAACATCGAGCTTGCCTCCTGTAGGTGACTTGAGTCGAGACGAACCGTTAACCTTCTGGTGTATGGACAACACTCTAACCAACTAAGCCACCCAGCCAGGGCTATCCCTGAATTTAAATGAAAGCAGTGGGAATGCCAGTTTTTATCTGAGTCAGAATACATTTTGAGAATTTCAACTGTTTATGACTTTCTGCCTTCAAAACTATTCTGATATGTAAAGAATCTATACGGAATTTTGAGTATAAAATTAAAAAACACATTGCCTCAGGTTAGCATACATATGTGCTTAGTGTTTTGTCTACCTAATGGCTATGCAATGCTTTTTCAGGATGAAATTGATTGCCTGCAGAAAGAGGTAGAAGAGCTTAAGAGTAAAAATCTCAGCTTGGAGTCACAAATCAAGACTATTCTAGATCCTTTAACCTTGATTCAGGGCAACCAAAATGAAGACAAGCATATAGTTGCGGATAATCCAAGTAAAATTGACCCAGGAACTATAGCAGAGTGGAAGAAAAAACTTAGAACAGCTAATGAAATCTATGAAAAAGTGAAAGATGATGTAGATAAGTTAAATGAGGTAAGTTCTGATCATTTTTAAAATTTTATTATATGTAGTTTTTTTATATATTTTTATATTTTTATTGGTGTCTTATTTTCATAAAAAATAAAAATTACCTTTTTGCCTATAACAAAATAAAATTCTATTATATGTTGTTTTAAAATATTATTATAATTGTTTTAAAATTCTATAATATTGTAAATACCTTCAAAAGTATTAATAGCATATTATTTTGACTCATTCATTAGATAATTTGTGGAAAAAGGACAAAAATCCCTGAATGAGCATTTACAAGCAGTAGGAAAACTTTTTCTCCTTATGTCATTAGCTGCCAAGGAATATCAGGTGGTTCCATTTGTGACTATAATTGGAGACTGTTAATGCTTCTATATGAGTTTGCATCTTCTTGTAGGAGAGAGACATCAATTTAAAGGATGTCTTTCTATTTCCCCTCCTTGTGGTTTACCTTAACTTTTTTTAAGCTAATGTCAGTGATTGCCCTGTATGCATAAAAACAAGGATGTAGCCATTTTCCTACGTATAAAATGAAAGAGTTGAACCATAGTTTTTCTAGCACTACCATTCTCTGATATTTCAGGTTGTAAATAGTTGCAGGCTTAATGGCTAATTCCAAGTTACCTGATTGTAGCTTCTTTAGACTATTTCATGCAGAAGAATATTGTGCCTTACAGCATGGGTTCATTTTAAAAAATTATTACTCCATTTGTTCAACAACATAGAGAAAGCATAGGTGAAAAAGCCAAACCTCTAGGATTTTCCAGTCTAGGAAGGGAGATGAGATATATGTAATCAGCACTAGAGATTATAATCAAGTGCTGTAGAGCTTTGTTGGCCAAAGGGACCATCCTTTATCTTGACTTCAAGTGTATCCACAGTAGAGTCCTATTGTGCTGAATGGAGAGATTTTATGGCCCACAACCACCCATTCAGTCTATCTACATTTCCTTAAAATACTGTGCTCAATTACTAACTCCTGCCTCCTAAAATCGTTAGTGAGCTCCATATGGTATTTTCAAGAAGTACTACCACATACTCGCTTACAAATCCTTACTGAGGTTAAGTAGCAGAGAAATGTATATAACTAAGTGTAAATACTAAGCTATTTTCACACATCCACTTAAAAAAAAAAAGTGTTGTTTGAGCTTAGAAAAAGCCCAGATAAGAGAAAGAAGGGCACTTGATGCTTTTAGAGAAAAAAAGAAACTGCAGACACAATTCCACTGAGTTCATTACAAGTTAAGGGGAAGTGTGTCATTTCTTCAGTATTGATGGCCAGCATTAATTAGCATGAAGACAAAAGGGCACAAAAAGGAAAGACAGCTGGGAAGTTACAGGGTTTATCAATCTACCATGTCCCCTTTAACTTGCCTTCTTCTTGAGCCATCAGTAAGTTTTGTATGGTCTCCTTTATAATTATTAAACTTGATTTAAGATTTTGTCAATAAATGTTTCTTAGAGCATGAGGCTTGGGATGAAAACTTTACTCTGGGATACTAAGTGTGGGATGGGGATGTTAAGTACATAAAAACACAGTTTTCAGTTTTTCTTTGATTTTTTTAAAGGCCACATGTTAAATTTAATACCCAAAGCTGCCCTGAGACTTCAGCGTTATTTGGGGTATTTAATAAGCCCATTTTGGATGCCTCGTGATGGTATTAGGTAGTACTAAGCAATAAACCAGGGCTTAAAGAAATTTAAAAACACAGACTACCGAGAAGTACAAAATAACAACATACTATAAATCAAATATAGGAGTGCAAAAGATTCAGAATAAAGGACTGCTGAGAATGAGTGAAATGAACTTTTTTCCTGACATTTTCGGAGTGTTGAACCATTATGAGGCTGCGTTACCCAGTCAGTGTTGAGAATGCAAAATAGTTAGCTGACGACTTCATTATTTTTTTTAGATGAAACAAATAGGCAGAACTCTGCCCTTTGTAATCTTTGCCCTCCTAACCTTCCTCAACTTGAAAATATCTCCTGGCAGTTGAGCAACTAGCCAGCCCATAAAGAGAATATTAGAGAAGCACGAGACTGGTGAGAGACCTTGAAGTGTAGTGATACAAAACAGAAGGGATGGGGAGAAGTAATCTCAAATGAGTTTCTAATTTAAGCTTATCCGATCAAAAAGCATTCACTAAGTGCCTCCCCCTCTCCTGTGCTGTGCTTGAGAGCTTCATTCATTGTCTGTGTCTATGAGGAAGTAAATGACTTTTCTTATATCTTCAGAGGGGCAGTAATGGTGTTTATCAGTCACTTAAAGAATTAACCTTCCACAGTTCTGGTTGGTTTCCAACCAGGAAGACAAGCATGTGTTCAGAGCCCAAAAGAAACCCAGAGGAATCTAAGAGAGTTAGACTTTGTGCCCAAAAGAAGGTTCTCTGCTTTGCTTCTCTTGTCATTTATTTGGAGCATTTGTTTGTGGGTGGGCAAGTAATACAGTCAGAAGTTCTGGAATTTAGTAAAAAATATTGGGCAAATTTAAGTCGTCTTGGTTTAAAACTTTTGGTTCACAACAGTTCTTGTGCCCTGTTCATTTTGAATGAGAATGTTCTAGTCTAACAAAGAATTTCTCCTGCCCAGTTAGTGAGATTGGTTTCTCCTCTAGGGAATCTTATTTTTCCTTGGAATTCCAAAATGCACGACCAGAGTAGTTAAAGGGAGTAACTTCTAAGCAAATTCAAAAATCTAGGCACAGTGCTTTTCAGGCTGTCCAGAGTCAATATGGAGTCCCTAGGCTTTCTAGTAATTAATGTTTTGTGAAGCAATTTTTAGGTGTCATAAAAATCAAAAAAAGAGAAATCATTAAAATGATAAAAAAAATCATTTTTTTAATCAAAAGAGAATCCATAGAATTTATTAGAAAATATTAACCCAATTTTGAATCCCGGAAGTTTTGAGTCAGGGCTTTGGGAAAGCTTTGTGCAGGAAAAAAAAAAGCAAGTGGTTTAATAATATAAGATTTGTCTCACTAAAAAAGTTTTTAAGCAGCAACCAAAAATCAATCTTAGAGCTCAGGAATTAACTCTTGGCATTAGTTTTGCAAATAATTGCATGTGGTGTAATGTTACCATGCTTAGAATATTCAGTTATGTGAAAAAGGAAAAAAAAATTGCCATTAGTATAGTCCCTTAATGCCTAACTAACATAGCCCCGTTTATTTCCCTGGATAGGAGATTTGCAAAGTGCTTGGGGAATATGGATTTAAAATGCTTGGTTGCATTCACAGTTTCCTAAGTCATTCCCGGTGGTGATTTTAAGTTTCTGAAGGCTGCGTTTCAGCATTCAGTTTTCTGATAGTATCACTCTAAAAAATACTGATGGCTCATGGTATAAATTTTAAAAGGCACTTTTATTTTAGCTTGTGCTTAATTATTTTTAATTCTTTCTTTAAGGCAAATAAAAAACTGAAATTGGAAAATGGTGGCCTGGTAAGGGAGAATTTACGACTGAAGGCTGAAGTTGATAACAGATCACCCCAGAAGTATGTATTTTGTTCATAGAACAAAGTTTCAGATTATGTAAATGTTTTAGAATAAGCTGTTATTATATATATTTTTAATTTGAGTCTTGAAGCATATAGGTTCAAGTAGAATGTCTTGCCTCTGAAAGTCAAGTGTATAGTTATGTTACTGGTAATGTCTTAGTCTCAGTTAAGGCTAATTTCCTTATCTAATTAGCAAGAGGATTGTTTTGTGACCTAAAACTGATGAACTTTCATTTGGTTTTATGTATAACTGCTTAATAGTACTAACAAAGAGTAAGGAGATGGCCATAATGTCCTTTAGAAGTTTTCTGAGATAATTGTAATATTAGTTAACATTCATATAGTGCTTTCTCTTTGTCAGGTATGGAGGCAGAGAGATTAAATTAATTTATCTAATCTGCACAACTAGTATGTTGTGTCAATAGGATCTGAACCCAGGTAGTCCAGCCCCAGAATACACAGTCTATTTCATTATTCTGAAAACCATTATACTTTTACACTACCCATTGCCACTGAAAAGCCTATCTGAAATAGAATTTAAGGCATTAATCGTTGGCTTTTGGGCTGATTTGAACTAGTAAGTGGTTGCATTCTTCCGTTATGGTAGGATAGTTTTCATTCCATTCCAAATGTCAGATTGCAAGTATTGACCTACTTAACTGTTTCTTTGTTTGTTTGTTGTTTAAAATTAAAAGAAGCAGCTAAGACTTACAAGGAAGATGGAGAGAAGATGGGGGGATACAGCACTTAAGATTTTTCTTCAAGGGAAAAAAATGACAGGCGGAAGGAGAAGATGCCCCCCATCCCTCTCTGAGGGGCGCCTATCAGAACCCTACACTTCTTTCCCATCCTACAGCTAGACCTCCTTTCTTCCTAGTGGAAAAAAACAAGGCAGAGTAGAAATTTTTCCTACCAGAAATAGCTCTCTGCTTGTCATTTGAAAAGAAGAAAATGTTGCCTTTAGTAAAACAAAATGTAGTATTAGGAAATGGTAGCAGTGAACCATAATTGCTCAAAACAGAGATAACTAACCAATAGAGAAGGAAACATAGCTTTTACTTTTAAATAGTTCCTTCCCCGTGCTCTCCAACCTCATTTTGCTTTCATTTCAGATAATGTCCTGATTTGACAAATTAGTGAAATAAGCCTAGGAAGTGTTGCTGTTATGTAGTGGTTTTGAATCTCTGCCCCTCTCATTTATTGGCAGCTCGCCTTGCCAGTCATAGTAATGCTTGTCCATTAGCCATTTCCCACAGCATGCTGAATGGAACTAAAGCTATTTTGTTTGTAGCTTTTATTTCTTGAAAGGTTGCCCACCAGATTTCAGATTTAATGCCAGCCAGTGTGTGTTTTTAAATACCCATGGTTCCAGCCTGATAAGTAACTGAAGAATCTCACCTGAAGAAACCTGGCTTCTTTCTATTCTAACAAACAGCCACACTTCCGAATCCCCTAGAAATTTAGGATTTGCTATCTTTAACTTCCATTCCTTCCCTTCATGGTAAGGGGACAGTTTCACTTAAGGAAAAAAAAAAGATATGAACTGACCCCTATTTCAGATCAATTTGCAATGCATTGAGGTATTAAATGCATCGCATTTGATTTATAGCCTTGTTTACTCTGCACCACCAAACCCTAGTGGGATTCAGAGAGAAGCTGACCACAGCTGAAAATACCCAGATCTGGTTCACCTGAGGAGAGCTTCTGTTTGTATTGAAAAGAATATGAAAATTCAAGAGTTTAGAAGTACATGCAAGCAAATAAAAACCATGCATTCTATTTTGTTCCCTTGATTAGGAAGCACATTGACCAATTAGTTTTCCCCTTTCTACTTGGTTAGATGTCAAGGAATGCTTTCATACACAGCCTTAGTTTCTGATGTATCCTTCGAGTTATGCAGATACAGTCTACAAATCATTAAGGAGAGCTTTAACATTTAGACTAGAGAGGAAAAAAAACTAGGAAAGCATAATCGTCAGCTTGGGCTGCCATAACAAAATACGACAGATGGGGTGGCTTAAACATAGGATATTTATTTCCTCACCGTTCTGGAGGCTAGAAGTCCCAGATCTAGGTTTGGCTATTTCAGTTTCTGGCGAGGGCTGTTTTGGGCCTGTAGACAGTCAGTCACCTTCTCCCTATGCCTTTACATGTCAGAGAGAGAGAGAGTGTGAGCCCTGATCTCTCTTCTTTTTCTTATAAGGATACCAGTCTTACCAGATCAGAGCCGCATCCTTACGGTCCCTCATTTAACCTTACTTACTTTCTAAAGGCCCTGTCTCTGAGAATGGTCACACTGGGGGTTAGGGTTTTGACACAGGGATTTGGTGGGTGGGAGCAGGGAACACAATTCAGTCCACACTACAATTCATTTCTTTTCAAGACACTCAAAAAATACGCTGTTGCCCACAAATAGACGAACATCTGGTTGAAACAAAGGGGAATGTAAACATTTATATTGTTCTTAAGAAGGCAGTATTGTGCAAGAGTAATATATTTCATAATTTACTTAAAAACAGTGCTATCGTCTTTTATAATGAAGATCTGGATTGTCATTTATCCCCTCTGTTACTGTTTTTTTTTTTTCATTCTGTCGTTTACCCTCTATTATATCAAGTCTTAAAGTATGTCTGGCTACTTTTCCTTCATCATTGTTAACTTTAAAGCCCTTTTGAACAGTGTGGCAGATACCCTACTAAACATGTTCTTCTAGGTTTCAATGATATTTATTCTGTTTCTTGTCAAAAATTCATTGTCCTAATATCCAAACTGGTGGTCAGGAAATTTGGTCTTTTTCTTTGACTTTATGTAGCCATTTCCTGAGTTCTTCTTTCACTTCTAAAATAATTTACCTTACCTGGGGAAACTATCTGTTTACCCTTTCAGTCTTCTGTAACACAGACTTGTAATAAGAGAATCTGATTTAATGCACAGAACTCAAAAGGTGGTGCTGTGTCCTTTCGTTTACAACTCATGTCCCAGCCAACCCAGAAATACTGGATGTTCGTTTACTTAACACTGTACAAGGCGCTTTGAAGTATTCAAAATAAACACTCTTTGTGACCCCCTACAGAAGGTTAGGTTTACTTGCTATAATTTCTCTTCCTGCTTTATACTCTCCCTTCTTAGCATATACCACAATTGCTAATAATTAATATTTTGTGTGATTATTTGTTTTAAGGCTTTCTTCTGTTCGAGCCAGGACTGTAGTTGTAGTCACTGTTGTAGCCATTACATTTTAGAGAGTTCTGGCTCATATTCTGCTCCTAATGTATATTTGTTGAGTAAATGAATGAAAAATATAACCCCTAGGATTATGAGGAACAAGACAGACAAATACAGAATGTGGTGCACTCAGTAGGAGAAATGACTGGGTGTCTTCATTAGTTCATTGGTGAGCTGTGAGGGTGAGCGCTGCTTTACCATAAAAGAAACGAAGAGGCATGATAACCAGATGCAGTACAGCTGGCCCTTGAACAACATGGGTTTGACCTTCATGGATCCATTTATATGTGGCTTTTCCAATAGATACACAGTTCTCCATCCATGTACCTGGGGTTTTGCATCTCTGAATTCAGCTGACTGCAAATCAAGAACAGCGTTTTTGCCCCACATTTGGGAATCTGTAGATGAGAAGGGCTGAGTGTGTGCATTGTTCTACACCATTTTCTATAAGGAGCCAGCTCCCTACAGATCCCAACAGATGGCTACAATTACATTTTGGGGGAGTGAAAACTTATACAAGGGACTTCAGCATCTGCAGATTTTCAACAGCATTGTGAGGCCCGCACCCCTACCCTATGTTGTTCAAGGATCTTGTTTGGATGTTGATTAATAACAAAACACATGTCAAAAGACATTGAGGTAAATCTGAACATAACTAGATATTAGATGATACCAAGGAATTACTGTTAATTTTGTTTAGGTGTTGTGGTTACTTAAGAAAATGTCCATTTTTTTATTTTTTAAAATGTGTACTAAACTATGTACTACAGAACATTTTAACAAAAAAAGGATGTGTGTGTGTGTGTGTGTGTGTGAAATGAGGCAAAATGCTGATAATTGTTCAAGTGGCTGGTGAGTATATAGAGATGTCTTACATAGCTCTCTGTACTTCTGTGAATGCCTGCACATTTTTATAATAAAAAATTAAGGCCAACAAAACATGGTCCCTGCCTCCAGGAAGCTCATGATCTAATGAAGGCAACGGACAAAAACATACGGAAAAATTAAATACTAAACAGCTACTAAATACTAAGCCAAATAGCAGAAACAGCAAAATGAGTTTAGAAAATGACAGAGGGGTTTGAGTGATGAATATCTTTATCAAAAAAGCAGGACTCGAGCTCAGTTTTGAAGGATGGAGATTTCAGTGAGGAGGAGAACATTCCGGGCCAGAGAAATCAGCGCGAGCTGATAGGAGTAACTATGTGGTCTCTTCAGCCCCAGTCCCTTCTCTTCAGTAAGAAAAATGGCAGCTTCCCTGTCAGACGCATCAGAGCGGAAGTCCTTTATGAGATTTGCGCGCTCTCCACTCTGACGGCCATCACCCTGGTAAACTCAGTCTCACAGGGACACCGCGGCAGTGAAACCGTGGCGTGGGGCCGCAGTGTAGCGTGGGATTAGGAGCTGCGGGGCCAGGCTCCCTAAGGCTGAACTCTGGTGGCATTTATTTACTCCTCTGTGACTTGGTGGAAGATATTTTAGCCTTTCTGTCTTTCAGTTTTTGTCTTCTGTGGAATGGGAACAGTAGTACCTCCCTCGTTGTAGTGAGGCTTAAATGAATAAAAACTTGAAAAGTACTTAGGGTCCATGATTAATATTCAGCCTCTTTGTTGTCTGCCTCCTTCATTCTAAACTGTAAGCTACACAAAGGTAAGGACTTGGCCGCCTTCTTCACTTGGAAAACCCTAGCACCTGAAAAGCACCTGATATTTGTTGAATAATTAAATGAATAGATAAATAACATTTGATAAATTAACCTCTTTGAGCCATTTTCTTTGTGTAAAATGTGGATAATTTGGTATTATGGGGATTGAAGAAAATAATTTTATACCTTTGGAACAACGTGAAGCACAGAGAACTGGTGGGGGGGCGGTGTAAATAATTGTATCCCTTATCTGTCCCAGGCAAGTTTATTTATCCTCTTGCTTTGTTCCTATTTTCTTTAATGACTTTACTACTCATCTGGTTGCCTAAGGTAAAAACTGCAGCCTTTCCTCTGTTCCTCCACCTCTCTCCTTGCCCCACACCTAACTGTCCCATATATTCTATCCTTCCTCCCTCTTAAAATGCCTTTGTAACCCATCTTCTCATTCTGACTAGCTTAGATCTACATCATTTCTTGCTTAGCCTATTTTAACAACTTTCCAACTGCTTATTCTTTTCCACTGTCAACCCACAAGCATCTGCTTTATTGCTGCCTGAATTCCAGAATATAAGCTTAGGCATCTCACTCCCCTGCTTAATAGCCTTTGGTGATTCCACATTGCCTGCAAATTAAAACCCAAATTTCCTAGTATCGTTGTGAGACTCCTTACTCATACGACCTTAGCTTAGCCTTTGTGTCTCCTCCCCAGGCCCAGCTCCTTGTCCTCTGCTTTGGCCTTGCTGAATTTCTCACTCGCCCAGGTTTTCCGTGTCATGGCGTGTCTTTGTATATTTGCTCATGCCTTTTCCTTGGCCTTCCCTGGTCCTCCCCGCCAGCCACTCCTTTTTCTTCTGCCTGGTTATCCCTTACCCATCCTTTGAGATCTAGCCCAGTTGTCACTGTATCTGTGAGGCCCTCCATGACTTTCCTAGACAGAGGAAATACTTCCTCTTGTTTTTCCCATTGTTGTTCTGTCATACTGTTTTAAGGATCACATTGTATGCTGACTAGTTCCATGACTGTAATACTCAGTTAATCTATCCGCTCCTTGTAGCTAAGACATTTTTTAAATGCACCCATATGTGTATATATAAAACAGATGTGCGTGCACGCATGTGCCTGCTCGGGGGCCTGGCAGAAGGCAGGAGTCCGCATACTTCAGTACTTTGTACTGCCTCTTGGACGGGACTGACCAAGGAATTAAGATTTTGTACTTTCTTGAAACTTAAAGCACAAAGGGTTTAAGAGGGCAAGAAATCAGATTCCGGGCCTTTCCCCCAGATGAGGAGAGCAGAGGGATTCCCTGAAGTTTTCCTACGCTGTGCTGGAGATGGGGAGGCGGAAAGGGAAAGAGGAGGCAATGTAGGGCTTGCCTGACTCCTGGACAAGGTTTCTTGTCTGAGGCTCCTTTCTGGAGCCAGGTCTTCTGCCCTTGTCGGTCTCCACGCTGACTCTGAGCTGTGGCCCCTGCCGTTCACGGGTCTGCTCTTCCTAAGCTGTGTTGTAAGACATGCCTGTGCCACTGGCACTACTCCTGGCTTTTGGCTTTTTCAGCAGCACCTCTGGTCTTGCTGGCCTTGACTGTTCTCCCTTCTTGACCTATTATGGCCTTTTTTGTTTCTCATGATTCTGCTCTGAGAAATGCCATGATTCCTGGTATTTGACCCCAGCCTGATCCAGTGAGTGATTCTGCTATGCCCTTTGGTTTTCCCGGAAGGGGAACTTGTAGACTGTCAGGGGAGCCTGATGATACCCTGGGGCCAGACTGTGACAGCCAGCTGTGCTCAGGCCCCTCAGCAGCCTGAGGGGCCCTTCTCTGGATATTCAGCTAATTGGGGATGGACAGTTACTGCAGTTTTCTGTCAACTTGTCTTTATTGTATTGATAAGATATTTTAGGAGCCTGCAGTGCATGCTAATGACTAAGCAATAAGGTTGTCAGAAAGAGTATGAACTGCTTAAGAAAAGGATAATGTCTTCTCCTCCTTTTGTTTTCCTTCATTATAGCCCCTCAGCATGCATTAGTCCTCAATAACTGTCATCTCAGTGATAATTACAGGATGGCTGGATGATGTGTTTTGTTTTGTTTCAGATTGTTGAGAGGAATCGGTTTAACTATAATGAAAAATGTATATATAGATAGATACTAGTCCAGAGGCTTTAAAGTTTGCTTTTTTCACTTAACAGTAGTTGTACCCTATTACACTATTGAGATTTTTGTTGTTGTAAAGAATACTGTATTTTGGGAAAAGGAATAAGTCCTTTTTTTCCCTCTTAGAACTGTAAAAATGATAATGAATAGAATGTCTTAAGGTTCTCTATTTTTATGAAAGATTGGGATCCCCATTAATGTCATGTAAACTTAAAGGCTGATCATTTTGAGCTGAAAGTTGGGGCATTCCTGCATGGAATTGTAATGAAATATATTTATCAAATAGAATGGAATTTATTCCACAGTAAAAGTCAGTATATATACATGGTCAGCCCTTTTTAGAGACTTACCACAAAAAAAAACCCTGTTTCTCTTCAACTTACATATACTGCCCAACACTTTGGTTGCTTCTGTTAAGAATTTCTAGGGATCTTAGCAAGAATTTTCAACAATACAATTTTTTTGCTACAAATGCCTAATTAGTTTAAAAAATAAACATACATGCAAATCTTTACTTAAAATTAGTTTAATAATATAAACTATTATATTTAAACTCTCCTCTCCATTTAAAAGCTTTTAAAAGCAAATTCTACCTTAATTTTTAAATACAACTTCTGGGAGGTGGAGGAAGAATGTTTTTAAGGGCCTCAATTCTTTGTCTAGTTCCACTGTACATGTGAACTTTATAAGGAGGAAATTGTGGCTTTTTTTTCTTACAAGTATTGAAGTACTTTATATTTTGTGATTAAGCTAAGATGCAACGTAACATAGCTTATATTTTTGTATTTAACTTTTTGCTGATTTCACCTAAGTAGCATTGTTTTCTTACAGTCAAAGATGCCTGCTAATTGTGCATGAGGTAGACAAGATGATCATATATACTTTCTATATTTAGCACACTAAACATGGAGATTTCAGTTCATAGTTCTGGTTCAAATTTAGTCCCATGTCTCTGATTAAAATAGGTATCCTTTGGGGGTTGGCATTTGCCAGGATGACCTATTTGGACTATAGTCTCTTGCAAGGCTACTTTAAAAAAAAATAATCTTTGGAAGTTTCAAAATATTCTTGAGCTTGTGTCTAAAGCATTGTTGGTGTTTGATAAATATCCACTTTGTGCATTCATATCTTGTCTTCGTACATCTTTTATTTTCTCTCTGTGTTTCTATTAGCAAATGTATGTATTAATAAATATTACAGCAATGTAAGTTCCTTGATTATGTATACACACTTTGTTCTTAGTAAACCTGGCTTGCATTTTATAGTATTCCATAGTATACATAGTGCTGACATTATTTAAGAAGGGATCTCATGTTCAAACACTTCATATGGGTTCAAACATGGTGCTTGGATTCAGACAGACTTGAATTCAAATCCTTTTGCTACTGCTTACTCTCTGCATAACCTTGAACAAGAGACAGTCTTTTAGAGCTTCTTCTCATTTCTCATCTTTAAAATAAGAATTACAGATTTTGCTTTATACAGTTGGCATGACGATTAGATTAAATGACATACATATCAAGCATTTGTGTTTGATATAAGTAAACATTCTTCAAGTTGTGGCTGCTGCTATTATTATTGTCATCATCATTATCAATATTTGTCACACTGCTGTTAAGTATTTATTTTTACACATACTCTTGGTAAGTTCATCCCAAAGGCTCACTTTTCTTTCTTTCTTTCTTTCTTTCTTTCTTTCTTTCTTTCTTTCTTTCTTTCTTTCTTTCTTTCTTTCTTTCTCTTTCTTTCTTTCTCTTTCTTTCTTTCTTTCTTTCTCTTTCCTTCTCTTTCTTTCTTTCTTTCTTCCTTCCTTCCTTCCTTCCTTCCTTCCTTCCTTCCTTCCTTCCTTCCTTTCCTTCCTTTCCTTCCTTTCCTTTCTTTCCTTTCTTTCCTTTCTTTTTTCTTTTCCTCTAATTATAGACCAAGGAACAAAACCTTTGTCTTGCATCTTCAGGAGGAAAGAATGTCTTCCTCTTCTCTCTCAGTATGCCTCATATTATTTAATATATTTTTGTGGAACCAACTTATATAACTAGGATTGGCCATATACTGTACATTTATCAATAACAAATTCTCTAGGAATATAACATTTTCATAGCTGTTTAATTTTAAAAAGAAAAAACTCTGTTGAGGAAACACTGGCAAGTCATCTAGCTCAGCAGTGGATAAAAATGTACAGGCCACTTCTTAAAGTTCCCTAGTAGTTTAAAGACAGATGTTCCCCCCAACCCCACCCTCTGGACATAAGGATGAAATAGATGTGAATAATGCACAGACAACTCTTTGGAAACAGAGGGGAGAGACAGGCCCCCCACCACCAAATACAGTTTTGAGCTCCTTATAGTCCTGGTCCTTCCTGTCCTCTTTCCCTAAAATACGCTCCCCTATCCACCCTGTACACAACACACAAGGCAGAGCACAGCACTGGGACCTCCCCTTTTTCTTCCCACTCCTATCCAAAATCAGGTTCCCAAAGAGCTCGCTCTACAAGCTACTTATTTAAGTTAGGTGTAATCAAAAAGAGGAGTTTGCAAATTTAAGGAATACCTAACGGATGGATTTTGCCCTAGGAGAAAATTCTTAGGAAAGGGAAAAGAACAATGGAAACTTCTTCCTTCTGAAACTCTTACCTCTCTTCGTGTTTAAAATAAAGAAGGTACTTTTCTAACATCTCTGAAAGTCAGGGGATGAACAGATAGGCAACAGCAGCTATGTAGACAGACAACTCTACAATCAAATCCACTCTGTGAATGGGTAATTCATCCTTAAGGTAAGTGTGGCAGTTCTTTAAAAAAGTATAAGACTCACATGAGTTTGCTTGGTTTTCTCATGTGCCAACCATTACTTTAGTATAGGTAATCCTGTGCTCAATTTGGTAGCACTTACATTAACACTGGAAATCTCACTTTGCACGATTATATAGGACCATAAAAATGATATTTAAGCTAAAACTATAGAAAGCAATTTTCATAATCAATGGGAAAATCTAACTGTTCTATTCAATAATTTTTGTCAAAACATTAAATCTCTTACTGTCATAAATATATATGGAAATGAAAAAATAAAACTAATATTTAGTAAGCAAATGTTTATATAGTACAGTTTAAAACATTAGAAACATTGAGAATTAAAGTGGTTTTTTAAAAAACTGTTATATTGATTTTAGGGAGGTGGGGCAGAGAAACATCAATTTGTTGTTCCACTTGCTTATGCAGTCATTGGTTGATTCCTGCCCTGACCAGAGTTTGAACCCACAATTGTGGCGTATCAGGATGGTCTCTAACCAACGGTGCTACCCAGTCAGGGCCATGTTTTATTTCTTTATAAAAAAATTATGGAGAATAATCTGAATAGTGCTTGCCTCCTTATTGTATAACTTACATACGATGCTCGCATCTTCTCTAATGCCTTAATGAACTGTCATACTCCCAAGTTTGCATAGCTCTCGGCATTGTATCCTTCATGCTTTCATTTTCGGGAAATATCTCCACATTGCTTTACTGTGAAGTTTTTTTACCAGCTTGTCACTTCCTCTAGATATCTTTGTCCTTTTTGTCACAACCACTCTTCTCATTTATGTCAGTAAATTTGCCTCTCCCAAGTTTCTCCAGCATATCTAGGGGCTCTCAGATGGTGACGGTTTCAACGTTCCCATGATCAGCTGTTCTTCTATAACTACATTACATTTGATTCTAATTTCACTTCTGGCATTACCGACTTTTCCTTCCTTTGCTGCGCCTTCAACTTTGCAGGCTAATTTTGTCTTTTGATTATCCATTTCTGTAAAGTGTTATGTGGCAGCACAGCTACATGTTCTACTGTCCACATGTGAACTGAATAACAGATAACAGGGACCAATCACTTTCAGACTTTTAAAGAAGGGATCTGACTGGTCACTGATCGTAATACACATCTCTTATTTATGTAGTGTTTTGTGAACTGGAAAGTTAGCAGTCACTTAACCATGTTGTTAAGTGACTAGTGTTATTTAATCAAACTGTGCTAACTGAAATTTGTGCATATGAGAACTGTGTCGAGCAAGGACATCAACATTGAAAATCTATAAGGCTAGATCACAAAAGCTGGTCCAGATCCAAAGATTGCTTTCCCTTTGTTTCTCAGTCACTTTAGCTAGCAGGTGAGACAAGATACGCAATCAAAGATGCAAGGGAGGCAGTGCCCCCCTCTCTCCTTGGGAGGATGGTTCTGAAGTTTGGTGTTCTCAGCAACCTGCTGCGCCTGCTGCGTTTTCCCTTTTGCTGGGGATGCCTTTAAGTACTAGAGAGGCAAAACAAATTACTTGTTTTCACAAGTAATTAATGGCAACATAGCATGAGGGATTAGTTCTTTTGATTCATTCTGGCATCTATTCTTTTACATTTGCTTTCTTCTGACCCCCTTCAAACATAATTTTGTTCCACCTGTGTGATGGGCGGTAAGTAAGTGTGGTCTTGGGAACTTCCCTTTGTTGGAGATGCCCTTAAAATAGTCACAGTGCCTCAAAGGTGAAACCAATAGGTCTTTCATTTCTCTTACTTCTAGAAGGGACAGGAACAATCTTGAACTTCAGTATCTTACTGAACAAGGGAGCCCTCAACCAGAATGTACACATCAGTGAACATTGCAAGAAGAAAAATCCTTTACGCTTCCCCTGGATTGTGATATCAGTTGCAGCTCCCGCATTGCTCTGCGATGTTTTCTCTAACATAATGAAGCCTTTGGCCATCATTGCTACTTGGGAAATCAAAGCCTTTTGGTCTCTAATGGAATGTTTATGAAAATACTCCATTTTGAAATTTGCTCAGGAAAAGGAAGTATGGTAAATGATGTTAGAAATCCCTCCGGCTTGCCTTGGCATTGATTCATTTACTGACATGTACTCTGGAAATAGTATCTGGAATTAGTGTGAAGAAGAGAGTATTAAAACCCAAAGTTAAATAAGCTCTTTTCCACATCGTCTTTTTCCTTGTGAGTTTAGCATCATATATGCATTCCTAGTTGTTTTTTTCTATATGATGAAGTAGATTGTTCTTTGCCAAATTTAATATAGACATCTAGGGTAAGCAAAAAATCCCTGCTACCTATATCAGGAGTCTCATCTATTTGCATTCTCTTGCTAAGGTGAAAGTGGAAGGTGTTTTGTTTTGTTTTGTTTTGTTTTGTTTTGGATGGAGCATTGTAGAATGGCAGGTGTGAAGTGAAAAAGAACTATTATGTATATGTGTATGCATATTATGTATATGTCATACTTGGTTGCTTTCCTTGCTGTCAGTTAAAAAAAATAGCGGTCAAATGTATGGAACATTTAGTTTGGTAATACAGTGACTCATAATACATGTAAAAGAGGTCCAAAGACCTTTGGCTTATCCTGTGGTGTTGGCCCTGTCTTTTTTTTTCTTTTTCTTTTCTTTTCTTAAAGCATTGATGTACTTTAGAATAAGAAAAAAGTAACATTCATTCATGAAATATTTAATGAGAGATTACTGTGTACCAGGAGTTGTTTTAGGGAGCTAGCAGTAAATATAAGATGGTTGGACGCCTTGCTTTCTTGGAGCTTATACTCTAATGGGGAAGAGAGAGACAGCAAACAAATAAATTACACAGACCAATTAATTAACTGATCAGTTCCATGGCTATCACTGTGCATTCCTGTTCATTTGTCCCTTAGTAGCATGGTAAAACTGATCACTCAAAGTATGATAGACTTGTAAAGTATTGAAATGGAATTTTGGGGACTTGAGGACAATGACCTTTTCGACAACAGCCAGCTCCATCAGCGACTTCTGCCTGCTGGTTCTCATATGCGCCCGTTGCTGTCCTCTCTCGTTAGTTCTCATGACACTTCAGCTTTCTTTTGGAAGTAACACAAAAAAATATAGTTAGGGCCATCATTTTGACTTCAACCCAGAACCATTTTTAAATTTCTTTAAAAAACACATAGGGGTAAATATAGCATCTTACAATGACATTATGTTTGAAATTCTAGGCTAAAGCCTGAAATAATAAGCTGCTAATATTTTGAGAAATGTTCCTTGTTTGTCACTAATCTTTTCTTATGTAAGCTTCTGAGTTCCCTATGGTAACAGACCTACTTTCTAAGTAACATTGCCTGATTTTAAATTGTTTGATATGTGTCATCTGAGGATAAAAATCACACTTAAGAAAAAACATTTTATCTTGGTAAGCAAATTTAAGGCTGTCACTTTCGCTATATGCATTAAATAAGCTGCTACACAGTTTTTCCATTTAAAAATACGTGGATTTTTTTATTATGCCAGAGTAATTACAATCAAGAACTTAAATTTTTTACTGAACTCACTAAAGAGCTTTGCCCACTTTTTAAAATTTTCTTTTAAATACAACTTATAAACTAAAATAGTATTCTTTTCATTTAACCAAATACTCATAGTCATAGTAGTAAATTTTGCCTTTGAAACAGGCTTGTTATTGTGGTTGCTTTTGTTTTTGCTATACCTATGGTGTTTTACTTTTTACTTTACTTTTTAGAGGTTGAAAGGAGTATGCTCTGAGAGTTCAGTTAATTGCAGAGAGTAGATCAATATTCAGCAACAAGTTTTTTAAGGCCCTTTCGAACCTTGAGATTTTGTGACTCTATACTTACTTTTGCCCCTGCCTTTTTCCTTTAGTGGTAAGAGCCACGATCATTTTGAGGGTGAGCTGGAGAGTGAATTGAGCTACAGTTTAGGAGGAGGTGATAGGCGTTGAGTGAGGGTCACAGAACATGTAGTAGTGACCAAGAGGTGCAGTTACTACTGGTTCCTTCCCTTTGGTAGTTTTTTTTTTAAATACTTAGTATATTTTATTAATTGTAGTTATTTTTGTTATTAGGGCAAAAAGAAAGAAAAAGATAGACCCAGAGGTAAAAACAATTTCAAGAAGTCACCTTCTCAAGAACCATCCCTCAAAGAAACAACCTCTGAATTCTTCATGGAGTAACATTTAATTAACCAAAGCAATGATTAAGAAAAGGACTTTTGTGGAGAGAAGTTATTTTTTATGGGTTTAGAATGCAAGGCTTAAGCTTATTGGCTCATAGAAGCAGTTTTCTGAAGATAAAATTTTCTTTGGTGGCCAGATGGAATGTAAGGGAGACATTTTACGTCCCTTAAAGCCGGAAGAGTCCGTCGATCTTTGTATCCCCAGCTCCAAATACTCCGCCAGCCCACACTAGGTACTCAAAAGTTGTTTTCTGAGCTGAACCCAATACCCATTCTTAAGGAAATATTGAAAACAAGATAATTCCAAGTAAAAGGAGTGAATTTTTGATGTGTTCTTTTTCAGCTACTCTCCAAAATGTTCCTTTTCAGAAAATGTGAAAATGTTTTTATGCGTAATATATTGGAACCACAAGCACTGACTTTATATTTCAAAGTTGGAGGAAACGAGATTGATGTTTCACATAATTGTAAAATGCCAAAAATAAGTAGAACTGAAATGAATTAAAGCCCAGTGTTCAGAAAGGCCAAGTAAAAGCTTCAGATCAAGAAGGGCTATAATTGAAAGGGTCCAAATAAGTATTTAAAACCATCCCTGCTGCAACTGCTAAGATTTCTGAATTTCAAATTGGCATTTTATGTTTGACAAGGTGACATTGTATAAGAAATGTATTATAAAACACTGCTGTACGATAGGAAAATGATTGAATGTAAATATTTCAAGATGTGGACCACTGTTCAAATGTTATCATAAATCTTCGCCATTTTTTTAGGGGATAACTCTTCATGCATATACGAGCTGAATTGATAGAGCTAGCTCTTAGAAGGGAAATCTTCAGCAAGTTTCTGCCTCTCTGGTACCACTGGTCTGATTTGGCCACAAAAGTATTCTATTAGATCCTTTGTCATTATTATCATGTGTTTATTATTAAATAAGTAAGAACCCCCCCCCCTTTTTTTTTGAAGTTGCTACATCTGGCATTGCTTTTGTCCCCTTTACTGAGCAGTCTGAAATAACACTTCAGTGAAATTAGAGAAGGCTGAAATTGCAATTCTTAAACTTTGGAAAGGAAAGAAAAAAGCTTGAACTGTTAGGTTAACTATTCTCCCATTCCTTGCAGGTTCGGAAGGTTTACAGTAGCTGCTCTTCAGTCCAAAGTAGAACAGTACGAACGTGAAACCAATCGCCTCAAGAAAGCCCTGGAACGAAGTGATAAGTATATAGAGGAACTAGAATCTCAAATTGCACAGCTAAAAAATTCAAGTGAAGAGAAAGAAGCTATGAATTCCATTTGCCAGAGAGCACTTTCTACAGATGGCAAGGGGAACAAAGGCAGCGAGGAGGATATACCGTCAAAAAATCAAGGTGATGGTGCCAGAAAGCCACTGGGCCCATCGGCCTCAAGTTCTCACCTGGCACAGCCTTCTAATAGTTCTGCCCGGCAGGAAAGCACCAGCAAAACAGAACTAAAATGTTCTAAGAACAAAGACCTATATCAAAAGCAGGTAGAAATGTTAGGCGTGACAGACACAAGTATGGATACTTATTTGGAAAGAGAATGGGGTGGTAAGCCAAGTGACTGTGCGCCCTACAAAGATGAACTTTATGACCTTCCAGCTCCTTGTACTCCTTTGTCCCTCAGTTGCCTTCAGCTCAATACTCCAGAAAATAGAGAGAGCTCTATAGTCAAAGCAGGAGGTTCCAAAAAGCACTCAAACCATCTCCGAAAATTGGTGTTTGACGATTTTTGTGATTCTCCAAATGTCTGTAGTAAAGATTTTTCAGAAGATGATAAAAGTGAAAACGAAAAGAAATCAGAGTGTTTTACTTCCCCAAAGACAGGGTTTTGGGATTGTTGTTCCACAAGCTATGCCCGAAGCTTGGATTTCGAAAGCTCAGAGGGGAACTCGATTGCACATTCTGTTGGAGAAATTTCTTCAAAACTGAGTGAGAAATCAGGCTCATGTTTATCCAAGAGGCTGAATTCTCTTCGCTCTTTTGAAATCAATCGGACAAGAACATCCAGCGAAGCCTCAATGGACGCAGCTTACCTTGACAAAATCTCTGAGCTGGATTCAATGATGTCTGAGTCAGACAATAGCAAGAGCCCTTGTAATAACGGTTTTAAGTCACTGGATTTGGATGGGTTATCAAAGTCATCTCAAGGCAGCGAATTTCTCGAGGAACCAGATAAAGTGGACGAAAGAACTAAGCCAAACCTTTCCAAAGGTTCTCTGGCTACTGATCAGTTAGAAAATGGAAATGAGTGGAAACCCTCTTCCTTTTTCCTCCTCTCTCCACCTGACCAAGAAATGAGTGAAGATTTTTCACTCCATCCTAGTTCTAACTCAGGAACTAATGAAATCAAACCCCCAAGCTGTTTGTTTCAGACTGAGTTTTCCCAAGGTGTTCTGTTAAGCAGTTCACATCAGCTATTTGAAGATCAAAGGTTTGGGTCATCTTTGTTTAAAATGTCCACAGAGATGCATGGTCTTCATAACCACCTGCAGTCTCCTTGGTCTACTTCTTTTGTGCCTGAAAAGAGAAACAAAAATGTGAATCAATCAACAAAAAGAAAAATCCAGAGCAGCCTTTCCAATGCCAGCCCATCAAAAGCAACTAAAAGTTGACTCAGTAGAAAGGTGTCATTTATGTTTTTGTCCTGAGCAGAGTATAAATGTTTAAAGTTACTTTTTTCCCCTTATAAAAGTTCTGTACGATCTTGAGTTGATAATCTTTAGTCAAGTGTCAAGGGAGAATATGGTGGATTAGCCTGCACTGGCCAGGAGTGTCCAACCCGCAGCCTGTGGGCTGCGTGCAGCCCAGGATGGCTGTGAATGCGCCCCAACACAAAATCATAAATTTACTTAAGACCTCTTTTTGCTCATTCAGTTTTCATTAGTGTTTTTGTGTTTAATGTATGGCCCAAGACAACTCTTCTTCCAGTGTGGCCCTGAGACACCAAAAGGTTGGACACCCCTTCCAGTGTATCCAGAATACTTTTGTTTATTCTGAAGAGTTTGTTCTATTGCATTTTCATTTGGGAATCTTTTTGACCAGAAGACAGGCAGAGGGTTTCTTTTCAATGAATACTATATGTATCTGGTTCAGATAGATTTTGTTTTGAATCTTGATTTATTCAATAACTATTAGATAGTAATGAGCCTCAGTTGTCTTCAGAACTAGGATTCCTTAAATAACACTGTAAGTGTTGTCTGCACACTGCCCATAACATGCTAGAGTTTCTTTAAAGCTATTCCTAGGGTGGACATTATTTTGTCTGCCCCCTTTTATTTATGTCGAGTAGTGATCTAACTTGCATGCAAGGCCATCATGGAGATACAGGACTGTAACCTTAGGCCAATATTCGCTGCTTCTTTGGTTTTATGTGTATGTTTGCATTTTTAATGTTCTATTTTGCTCAGTTTTTGTAAAAAAACATTTTTGCTGTTATGAAAGAATACATTTCTATATGAAAACATTGTTTTATGTCAGATAACTTCCATTTGCTCTTTTTTTGTGTGTGTAGTGAAAAATCAAAAATTGACTCTACTTTGGAAAGAAGACGTGGAGCATGTTGGGTTTGGAAGAGCCTAAACATGGTAGCTTAATCATTCTGGATATACATGTTCCAGATATACAAAGGCACTCACTCACAAGTTCTTGATCCACTTGTGTGGGTCTGCCAGGGAAGCCTTTTTGGAGTGATCGAATTCTTGTTTGCATGTTGCTGTTCTTTGTAAAAACTCTATGCATGATAGCATTCTTGCTTGCACTGTTTTTCTTACTAAAAAGAAGTTTCAATTGGATAATAGAATATCTTCTATGTAGGGCAAATTTTTTTTTCATGAAGACTACTGGGGTAAGAATAGGTAAGCTAAGCACAATTTTTAATTTACACCCTGAAAAAAAGTATGTTTATACCAAATATGTGTTTGGTATGCCTATATAGGCTTTTAAAAATGGTTTGTATGCTAATGACTTGTTTAGCTAATGTGCACTGAACATTTTACATTAATACCATACTGTTTTACATTAATACTGCATGCTTTTCTGTGTGAATTGAATAAAGGATGTCATAAGCACTGTAATCCTTGATGTCTCAGACGTTGAATTAGCCTGTGAAGACCAAACATACCATTTTTAATTGATCTAATAAGAGCTGACAAACTATGACTCATGGACCAAAAAGTAGGCCTGTGCCTGTTTTGGTGAATGACCTATGAACTAAAAAATGGGTCTATACACTTTTTAATGGTTTTAAATAATACTAGGAATATTTCATAACACAGGAAAATGAGAAGTAATGCAAACTTCATTGTTTCTGAATAGTCTTATTAGAATACAGCTACATATTTGTTTACATAGTGTCTGTGGCTGCTTTTGCACTGCAGTGGCAGAGCTAAATAGCTGCAACAGACCGTATGTCTCACAAAACCTAAAATACAGAAAAATTTGCTGATCCCTGTTATAATAGACTTGAAGGATTCAGGAAAACCATAAAAATATAACATCATTTTTATTTTTTGGAGAATCATGCCCTCTACTATTAAAGCCAAAATAAAATTTTTAAAAAACACAAAATTTTTTTTTGTTTCTTTATACATATTTTTCAATAAGTATTTGTGCATCTATTTCTCTTTCTGATATGTTAAAAGCTAATGGGTACTTTCAGAGATATTAGCAGTTTAAATATCTTTGACAACATTATACATTTGAAATTTTATTAAATCTAGAAATCTCAATTTTTTTCTGAATAGAATAAATTTGGAGGTAAGCTTTTTATTCTGTCTATAACTCTTCTGTACCATGAATGTGTTTTTAATCCAAATATACACTATGCCATGGAGTCCAGTGTGTACCCTGATTTGCTAATGCCTCTCTGGGGTGAGAGGGTCTATATGGGACCAGAGTATTTCCCAGCTGCTTCAGAAACACTGCTCCACCCTCCCCAAAATAGTACTTTGTAAATTAAATTAATCAAACCTGCAAATTTCTCAGTTGAAGGGAATAATCTGTGCAGGATTTTAATCACACATTCCCACTTGTTTTCTTTAGCATGATCTATATAATGACAAATACAGTGTTCTCACTTCTTAAAATACATCTTTTATATACACACACTAAAAAAAAAAGTCTTTTACTGAAACCAAGTACTTTGCTAACCTCTCTCTCATAACTCTCTTCGGATTCTAAGAGCCAAATATTATCCCCAGCTCACAAATGAGTGCATTGAGGATTTGTCATCACACAAGCAGCTGGAATGGGATAGAACAATTTTGGACCTGGGCCTCTTTCTATTTTATGCATGAGAGTCCACATTTGAATGAATGGATATGAAATTTCCAAGGATTCTTTTAAACATATTTTGGAAATATTAGCATGTTTCTTTTTCAAGTAGTATTTAATTACTGAATGGAAGCTCAGTGATGGGAGTGTGTGTGCCACTTTTTATAAGCATTCACATTAACTGACATTTAGATGGATTTAAAAATAGCACTAAGGCTATGTTAGCAAAAGATGCACTGGTGATAAAGGAAGCAGACACCAGTTCATGTCTTTATAAATAAAAACAGCATCTGTTGACTGCTCATCTTTCTAAAATGCTATGGCTGAAGACAATGTGACATGCTAAATTTTTTTGACATGCCCATTATTCATCTAATTTTTAAAGTCTTCATCCAGTCCAAAACAAGTCTCTCTACTGTTTTAATGGATCGAGACCAAAGTTCAAATGATAGACTTTAAGATTTATAGCCCCTTAATTTCAAATTTGCTTTGTTTTCCCGTCATCACTTCTGTATTTACGTCGGTTCGAAACAACGAAAGCTAACACTGAACAAGGGAAGAACTTTGGTCTTGAACCCTAAGATGCTTCAGGAACTTGTTTCCACATACGTAAATGGTTTCAGGTTTTCACAATAATACATGCACTGGATTTTTTTTTTTCCCTCTTGCTTTTGTCCCTGTTATTGATGTTGTAGAGAACATGGAACTGAGATTAACAGTTTAACTTTATTGAATGTGGCCTATTAGATTAGAAGGGTTTCCCAAAGCCTCCTAAGAAGGTCTTTCATTCCTATTTGTGGGAGTCCTAAAACCCAGCCTCTGCCTATCATGAGGTAACCTGATCCTTCTAATAATACTTGGCAGAGAGGAAACCTTTTAAGCAATGATCTCAGAGTGCATAGTGAACATTTATTGCCTAATTCTCGGAACCCCACTCTGAGTGAGGAAGCATCTATTAAATGCAGATTTCTTTTAAGAATTCAGCTGGAACTCAGGCTAGGGTGATTTTCAGTTTTATATGAGAGACAGTCTATGAAGCTCCACTTCTTGACAGACAATAGATTTCTAGGTCTGCTGTGTTTTAACAGGGAGCAGACCTCCACTAATAAATGTTTGTTGGATTAACCAAGTGTGTAGAAGCATGGGGAACGAGAGTTCAGTGCAGAAGAGGACATCTCTTTTGCGTGTTCGCTGTGCTGGATGGGGCGCCTGTTCATGCTACTCTTAGAAGAGGTGCAGAAGGAACCATTCCCTAAGGTCAGGATTCCAGGTTGGAAAAGGTTTCCAGATGCTCCAGCCTGAGCTTGCAAGTTTCTTTGCCCCGCCTCCGCTCTCTGAGCATCCCCTGGGACTCCCGGCTCGCCCTCGCTGCTAGAGCCGGCGGCCTGATGGCGAGACAGTGACTCCCTGGGCGCTGGAGGGATCGGGAGGTGGCAAGACCGGCCCATCATCTGTCCATTAAGCTGGGGCTTGGCGCTCAGGAGGCCGGAAGGCACGACCTGCCTCACTCACAGGGTCATCTTTGTGCTGGGGTGGGGGTTGGGGAGAGCGGGTGAGGTCTGGCCCGCCGGCCGGGGCTCTGAGCTGCTTTTCTTCCCTAAGGTTCCAGCGGACCCAGCCTTCCCGGACTCCCGCGGCCAGCGCCGCTCCCCTCCTCCGCCCCACTAGCCTGCCCGGAGCCGAGACCCGCCCGGTGCCCCTCCGGCCGGAGTTTCCAGCATTTTCGAGGGGGCTCTCCGTTGGTCCCGCCCAGCCCCCACCGGAAGAAACGTCTGACTCTGCGGTTTCTTTTCATTTTATTACCACTCACGAACCTGGCGATTAAGACGCCAAACCAACAAAGAGTTTTCTTTCCACCTTAACCTTGCTCACAATCCTTTAACAAATTAATTAATCCTAATGAATTAACACTTCATTTATTTAAACGCGCTACAGTCCATGAATTAAATTTTCATGCAGTGATTAAAGGCTGTTAAAATATGCATGATTTCGTTAAAATTTTATAATAAATCAGGGCAATGTGTTACATGACAAGGCAACTATTTCCCAGTCCCTCGCAAGGGGCTTTGATTTGTGCGGGCGGCGGGAGGAGGGGCGGCTGGCGGCGGCGCCGGAGAGCCTCGGAGCCGGGCGGCAGGACCAGCTCCGCACTCAGGCGTTGGGACTAGCGGCTTCGCGCTTTCCTCCGCGGCTTCAGGACCCTTTGGGGGATCCTACTGCTGCAGGCAGGGCTGAGCCTGCGGAGGGCGACGAAGCCCACCTCTCGGTCCCGGCAACTGCCCTCCTGGGGCGGGGTGGGCGGTGGGAGGTGGTGCTGGGGGTCCTCTGCTGTTTATTTGCGCCAGCGGAGCTCCCTCCAACCAAGGCGCGCTTGCGCCCGGGTCGCAGCGGCGGGAGGGGGCTCCCTGGGGAAAGGGAAGACGACAAAACTTCGATCACGTCGCGAGGGGTCACGGCGGGGGTGTCTGTTGTAGAGTTGGTTTGTTCGTTGTTATTCCCGGGGACCTCGAAGCCCATTCTCTGACCAGCGCGCTCTAGCAGTGTGGAAGGAGCCTGGTCCGGGCCGGGGCGGCTCCGCTCCTCTTGGGACCTAAACCACAAGGGCCTGTGGCCATATATTTAGTGCTAGATCAGTGCTCGCTGGGACAACCAAACTGGGCAACTAGCCGGCGGGGGAGGCGTGCCTCTATTAGGCTAGAGCTATCGTTGTCTTGTTGTCTCCCGTTGGACTTTCACAAGGTGGGTGGGTCTCAAGCACACGGAGAGGTGAGGCTGGAGATTTATGCAGGGGTGGGCAATAGGTGTGTGCTGGGATGGGCAATAGTGCAGTTGTGAGTACGCGAACCAGTTTATTCTTGTGTTATTATTTATTCATTATTGTACTATTTTCCATACCAACGACTGTAAACCTACTTTTGCCCATCTCGGCACACAGATTTCTACACATGTGGCGCCAAGAGTGATAATGCCTCGCAGTGAACTTTACTGGGACTCATCATTCGTGTTGCAAGGACATCAGTCAGGGAGTTGCAGTTGAATTAAAAGGACCGAAGAAAGACAAGAGTGTTTTTTTCACCTGCTGGAACCCAATCTGAATGTGGGGCTGAGTCTTACAGGAGATCACCCCCTCTTCGCCCCAATAACTCATCCCCCACCCCCGAGTTTGGGGGCAGACAGGGACTAGGGGCTCTGTGAAGGGCGAGAAGGGCGGGGTAGAAAGGAAGGAGAGCGGCCTCCAGGAAATCTCTGAGCCCCAGCCTGCAAGAGCGTGACTCCAGACGCGCGCCTTGGGCTGAGCTGGGCCCTGCGGGTGGCAGAAGATAGGGCCACTGTCCGAGCTGGAGAGTGTGGGCGCTGCCGCCTTGCGGGCTGTGTAAGGAGGTCCGAGGGCCCCTTGCATGGTCGGCGAGGGGCCCAGTCTTTTCGCCGAGGGAGGGACTGGGCCGGAGTGCAGGAAGGGTGGCGCCAAGAGAGACCAAGGATCAAAACAGCCCAGGCGACCCGGAGTCGAAACGAAAGTACCGCCCAGTCCCTCCTCTATCTCATCCTCGGACGCGGAGTCCCAGCAGGTGCGCGCGGGGACCGCCCTAGCGCAGCCCCTCTTCCGAGAACTGAGCCCCCTTCTCCGCAGGCTGGCTCCTTCCTGCCCTCCCCTTCCCAGTGTCTAACACAGCCAAGCCTCTTCTGAAGCCTGCTGACTCTGGACTGTAGGGGCTTCCACCGCACGCGGGGAAAACCTAGTTTCAACCTGGGCAAACTGCCGGAGGGGAACCCGGCGTCGCGAGTCTGGGGCGTGCAGGTAGCGGATCCTAAGTCCAGCGCTAACTTTCCCCTAGTCCCTTTGGAAGAGGAAAGGCAGATGGAGCAAGCAGCAGCTGTCAGGGACGCTCTCCGGAACACACGTGTGTGTGTGTGTGTGTGTGTGTGTGTGTGTGTGTGTGTGTGTGGAGGTAGAATGGTCAAAGGCGAAGAGACTTCACCCCCAACAGTGCGGGCCCTTGCGCAGCGCCTCTGTCGCTAGTCCTCACTACAAGCAACGAATGTCGGCTCCCTGAGCTTGGTAAAGAGGCTCTGCCAAAGGAAATGTTAAGTGGGCCTGCCAAAGGAGAAAATTAATTAATGAGGGAAAGAAATGTGTCTCTGATCCAGATGATAGACTCCCTATCCCTGGGGGGCGAGGGGGGGTGGAAATTCCTTGGAAATCAATAGCTGTGCATTCATTATCCCCCTCTTGATAAAATGCAAAGCCATGAGTTAGGGGAGAGGGGAATCTGTGTTGGTCATTAAACAAGAAAAAGGAGGGGGGAAAACCTGCCCAGGAATCTATGCCAAGGCTCAGACCCCATGTGGGCATCATTAGTACAGTCAGGGGCCAACTAGTTGCCGCACTTGCCAAACTGGGAAAACAAAGCAGTGACATATTGGTGGGCTGAGCCCTGGTCCAGCACCCTTTCCTTTCACTGCCTTGGGGTCCAATAGGGAAAGGCTTAATGACTAAGGTCCAAGGAACTGCCATCGGACCACCACAGTGCCCCACCCCCCAGCCTGGGGCTCAAGCCCTGCAGGGATATGGCAGAATAATTCCCCACGCATCATCCCCACCCCTCCCTGCTCTTCCCCACAGCTCCCTACTGCGCCTGTCACACCGCACCGGAAACACCTCCTCCCCAATAGCTGCCCCACAGACACTGCCACCTCTGGAAGGACAGGTCGCCATATTTTATACCTCATTTTATCTCCAGTGTCTTGCCATGGCCCACAGGCTGATGCTCAGCATGCATTTGAGGGAGAAGGGTAAGGTAGAAAGTAAATGAGGGAAGGGTGAAATAATTGACTTTCACAAGAGAACTTGCTGGAATTAAGATTTGCAGCTCTGTGTGAGGAGAGCACACCCCTCTGGTCCAGTCTCCATCTCCTTTTTTAGGGCAAAAGGAGACCCCTTCAGAGATTTTCCTGCTTGTCCTCAGCCCTTTAGACTTGGCGCGTAGAACTCTCTCTGGCTTTGCCCCTGGCCCTCCCCATCTGCCTTCTCTTCCTTCCTACACAAGTGCATTGTTTTAGGGAGCAGTTTTACTCATCACAAGTACCTTGCTAAGCATCACGATGAACACAGATGTGCCCTAAATGGACTTCCAATCAATGAGTTGGGGAGTGGGCTGAAAACTGGACGGATAACCCTCATATTTCTAGCCCCAGAAAAAGCGAGATATTGTGGGCAAAAGGTCTGACCCCACCGCAAGGTAAGAAGGGATCCGATGTCCAATAAACTAAAAGTGGAGTCTCCACCAAGTCAGTAAATTCCTGACCTTAAGCCAGGTGCCTCCCCGCATGGTTCACTGGTGCCTTCCAAGAGGTGGAAGGTAAACCACGATGAGCTTCGGGTACTCTGGGATTCGCCTCGCGCGCCGGAGGTCCACATGGGCCCAAATCTGTGCTGTTTGCATTTCTGGCCCCCTGCACTCTTCAGGGTTCCTAAAGGCCAGCCTTTCCCTTGGGCGTGGGGGGTGCGGTGCACAGTATGCAGGCGCTCGCTCGCCCGCCCTCAGCGGGGCCCTTCCTTCTCCCGAGGGAGAGCTCAGGGAACTGCCGCGAAGGGTGTCAGGAAGGATTAGATTGAGCCTGGGCACTCGCTGCAAAGACTGCGTAGGACTCACTCGCTCCCTCCAGCGATGTCCTGCTCGTCGTCCATTCCTCGTAGAGATAAAGTTGCATTTAGCACTCCCAGGGGACCGCGTAATGGATGGCAACGCGGCTCCTTCTCGCACCAGCAAATGAACATCCCTCTTACTCCTCTCTCCGGCTGCAGGGGGTGGGGGTGGGGGCTAGAGAGAAAAGAAAAGAAAGGAAGGAAAAGGCATCATGACGCCTGTGGGCTCCTCTTGGAATTTGAGTAGTGAGTGGGTACGCTAAATACACAGGCGTTTGTCCAAAAGAAAAGAGAAAATAAACGCCAAGGCAAATTTAGGTTTATAGGAATGAGACCCTCTCTTTGGTGGAGATGCAGATCCCTCTGGTGTGGGGGAGGCCAGAAAAATTATCTATCTGATCTCTGCCTCCCATAAGCAGCTCCTCGCCGCTCTCCAGCTCTCTCGCCCCAGATGCGATAACATCTGGGCTGTTATTATCACCGGGCCAGCGCTGCATCCCTGGGGGCTCCGGCATCTGAACTGTGGTCCCCGGGGAGGCCCTTGATCTGCCCCACCACTTGAGGGTCATGTAATAGGATGGGTAATTGATTTATTCTTCTCCTTAGGTTTTGATTTTACACTAACAAAAATAAATACTGTAAAAGCTGGACCAAAGCTTGGGCCTGTTGTTTCAAATTGGTTTGAATAAATATGTTAATCACGCTTTTCTATAAACTGGGTTAATCCTGTCTCCATATGAAGAAAATTATATGTATGGCAAAGAAGCCAAAACGATAGAAGGAACAGAAAGTTCTCTTTTCAACATCTTATTCCCCTTTCTCTGAAGCGATTTCCTTTTCCTCGAGTTTCCAGGATAAAGTGTGTGTGTCTGTGTGTGTGTGTGTGTGCGCGCGCGCGTGCGCGCGCGCGCTGAGGAGAGGAAAGGATCCCAACTACACCCTGTTAACTATTTTTCCTTTTGTTTCCTAGAAGTCTCAGATCACCCGGAGCTCGTTTGAAATCTGGGTTTGTACTCAGTTAAAGGAGACAAACAATAAGAGAAATGCACAATTTCATTTTAACAGCCATTCCCGAGTAGAAGCACACGCTCCTTTTGGCTCCTAAGTGGCTGTCACTGTCGGTGCCTGACACAGTTATAGTCACAAAAACAACAGCAACAAAGTATGCGGAGGAAATTAAATTATATGGAAATCAATAGCGTCTGACTGCTTCAAACAAATGTCTGTCACTGCGATTATTCTTTAGGAACATGTTTATAAACCTTGAAAGAAACAGGCTCTTGCAGCAAAAGACAGCACCTTCTGCATTTCTGTGTTGTTATTTATACTGTATACAGAGGAATGCGCGGGCATAATTGAACATACAAATGCCCAGCTGTATACATTATATAACAGCTTGTTAGACATCCCGGGGAGGAGGTGTGCCAAAGTAATGCGCATATATTCAGGGCTTGCGCTGAGGGGGGGGGGGGGGGGGGGGCGGTAGTTGAGAGAAAAGGGGACACCACGGAGCTGCGTGCGAACATCTTGCCTTTCTCTCCTTAAAAGGTGCCAACCCTCAGACAATAGCCGGCCCTTTTGATCTTTTCAGACCCGCGGTGGGAAAGGGGAGGCGTGCAGTGCGCATGCCCTGTCAGCTACAGGTGCATCACCTGCGCTGTCCTTGCTGGTGGTCACTATAAGAGCGGCTCCCACGCGCCCGCCGCTGCTGGGCGAGCGCGCGCGCGCGCAGTCGCTCGGCGCCGCCGAGCGGGAGAGCGCGCGTCACACAGACGAAGACAACTGATGCCTGTCAGCGCGGCGGGGCCGCGAGCTCTCGCGAGAGCTCCCTGGACCGGCCGCGAGAAGTGGGGCTCAGGTGTAAGAGGAGTAGATCCCGTCCGCGCGCGGGGCTAGAGCTCTTGGAGAAGTGGGATCGCAAGGCCGGTGCGCGGCGCTCTGCGCGGTCAAAGGGAGCGCCAGGAGGCAGCTGCGGCAGCAGGAGCAGCAGCAGCCCCCGCGCGGCCGCCGTCTCCGCGCCGTCAGCCGCCGCCGTTGCAGCCTCCGAAGGGAGGCCGGGGGAGCCAGCGTGCGCACTTTCCCGGGGACTTTCGGAGTGTTTGTGGATTTACATGCCAAGCCATCAAGATGATGTCCATGAACAGCAAGCAGCCTCACTTTGCCATGCATCCCACCCTCCCTGAGCACAAGTACCCATCGCTGCACTCCAGCTCCGAGGCCATCCGGCGGGCCTGCCTGCCCACGCCGCCGGTAAGCGCCCCACGCTCGCGGTCCCGGCCCGCGAACTCGCCCCCTCCCCGTCTCCGAGACGCTGCATGTCGGGTGCTGGTGTGTGCAAAGGTCCCGGTGCGGAGATTTCCGTGCAGGGGGTTTTAGAGGAATCCCGCTGCTTGGCACATTTTGTACAGTGGCACTTAATGTCGTGTTCCTCTCGCCCCTGCCTCCGTGTCGGGCGCCTGCGATCAAAGTGGGACTCGGTGGGGCCATGACTCTTGACTTTGTTCCACTTTCTCTGTTAATTTCATGCCTCGGAGAGGCGATCTCTGCGTGCTCGGTGCGCGACACGGGTTCCAGCTGCGAGTTACATCTCCATTTCTTCTTCTTTCCCTTCCTTTTTCGTTCCCGGAATGTGTTCCTCTCTTCCCCTCTCCCTACATCTGTTCTCCCCACACTCCCCGCCCTTCTCTGTCACCCTCTCTCATCCCCAACGTGTCCCCATTCCCGTCTTTCCCGGTTTCTGCTATCCCCACCCCCGTTGTTGTTATTTTGGTTGCTTTGTGTTTGTTCTTGTGCTTTCTCCGGCTTGTGTGTGGTTTTGTTTTGTTTTGTGTTTTGCTTTTCGGTTTTGTGGTTTGTTTGTTTGTTTTTTTTGGTTTGGTTTGTGTCGCCTGCAGCTGCAGAGCAACCTCTTCGCCAGCCTAGACGAAACGCTGCTCGCGCGGGCCGAGGCGCTGGCGGCTGTGGACATCGCTGTGTCCCAGGGCAAGAGCCACCCGTTCAAGCCG
Source organism: Pteronotus mesoamericanus (assembly GCF_021234165.1). Lineage (NCBI taxonomy): Eukaryota > Metazoa > Chordata > Mammalia > Chiroptera > Mormoopidae > Pteronotus > Pteronotus mesoamericanus. The sequence goes on along the minus strand of NW_026555285.1, from coordinate 32,674,374 downwards.
GACGCCACGTACCACACGATGAACAGTGTGCCATGCACGTCCACGTCCACCGTGCCGCTAGCGCACCACCACCACCACCATCACCACCACCAGGCGCTCGAGCCCGGCGACCTGCTGGACCACATCTCGTCCCCCTCGCTCGCGCTCATGGCCGGCGCGGGCGGCGCAGGCTCGGCGGGCGGCGGTGGTGGCGCCCACGACGGTCCGGGGGGTGGCGGCGGCCCGGGAGGCGGCGGCGGCCCAGGTGGCGGCGGCCCTGGTGGCGGCGGAGGCGGCGGTGGCCCGGGGGGTGGAGGCGGCGGCCCGGGCGGCGGGCTGCTGGGCGGCTCCGCGCACCCGCATCCGCACATGCACGGCCTGGGCCACCTGTCGCACCCGGCGGCTGCAGCTGCCATGAACATGCCGTCGGGGCTGCCGCACCCCGGGCTGGTGGCGGCGGCGGCGCACCACGGCGCTGCGGCGGCGGCAGCAGCGGCGGCGGCCGGGCAGGTGGCGGCGGCGTCGGCGGCGGCCGCGGTCGTGGGCGCGGCGGGCCTGGCGTCTATCTGCGACTCAGACACGGACCCGCGCGAGCTCGAGGCGTTCGCGGAGCGCTTCAAGCAGCGGCGCATCAAGCTGGGCGTGACGCAGGCCGACGTGGGCTCGGCGCTGGCCAACCTCAAGATCCCGGGCGTGGGCTCGCTCAGCCAGAGCACCATCTGCAGGTTCGAGTCGCTCACGCTGTCTCACAACAACATGATTGCGCTCAAGCCCATCCTGCAGGCTTGGCTCGAGGAGGCCGAGGGCGCGCAGCGTGAGAAAATGAACAAGCCCGAGCTCTTCAACGGCGGTGAGAAGAAACGCAAGCGGACTTCCATCGCAGCGCCGGAGAAGCGCTCCCTCGAGGCCTACTTCGCAGTACAGCCGCGGCCCTCTTCAGAGAAGATCGCTGCCATCGCCGAGAAACTGGACCTCAAAAAGAACGTGGTGCGGGTGTGGTTTTGCAACCAGAGACAGAAGCAGAAGCGGATGAAATTCTCCGCCACTTACTGAGGGGGGTGGGAGGTGCCGGCGGGGCGGAGCGGGGAGCTGAAGGGGCCTTGCGGGGTCGGGGCGGGGGGCTTTTCCTGGCCTACTTCCCCCCCCCCCACCCCGACGTGGAGTGTCCGTTATCCTGCTTGCATTCGGAGAATCCCTCCTCCAGCGCTCTCTTTATGCTCTCCCTGCGCTCACCCTCCTTCCACCTAGAGGACTGGGGTGCTGGGTGTGGACGCCGGAGAGGATAGTGGGAAAAGAGGGAACATTGGGGCGAGCAGGGATTAGGGGGAAGGAAAGCGGAGACTGGAGGAGGGTTTTGAGGAGCAGGATGGTTCTGGGGGTTAGGGTGGGGGGAGACTCGGAAAGGGTAGGGAAATGGACTGTTTTGGACCAGAGACATTTATCAAAATCTCCTGGGGACCAAGGAACTATGTACAAAAACAAACCTACCAACCACCAAAAACTAAACCAATAAAGACAAACTAAGACAGAACAAAAGCAAATAAAATATGCTTTAGAATTTAACTCCAGGGAGCAGTATTCTGCAGCTTCATTCCCCCCTAAGGAAGAGAAAAAAAGAGCACCACCATTATTACCACTGACCCAGCCCTACACACATGAACTGAAAAACGAAAACCGAACGAACTGGAAGGTGAGATTCTGGGTAGTGGAGCTAGTTGTTCTGTGTGTTTAATTTCTCCCTCGAAGTCTCACCTCTACCCCACCCACGTCCTCTTTGATTTATTTTCTGGGTTCCAAAGAGACTGGATGGCTGCTCTCCATTGCCAGAAAGTGAGTGGGGGAACAGAGGAAAGGGGGTGGGGGGCGTAGCTACCTGTTTAGGTGGAGTCCAAGGTTTCCAGTGGCCTGGCCTATATTCCTGTGGCCTGAGTCCAGTTGGGCAGAGTGTGTAGGGAAAGGGAGGTATATACAGTCTTTGAGCTGACGAAAAGGCAGAATTTAGGAGCTTCAAAAGAAGTATTTTATTCTAAGAGAATGCAAATTTTTAACAAGGTTTTTTTCCTTTCATTTTTGCTCTTATATCTAAGATCTACCAAGTACTTCAAAGCCAGCTCCCCTCCCCCACTCATTAGAACTTGCTTACCCTTTCATTTATTTCTCTAAGTATCATTTATTTTAAACTACCTACTGGCTTTTATTTTGTATTGATTCAAATAGACTGATGGGTGGAAAACACTAGGAGAGACACTCTGTTCCTCTTACTCCACAGAACAAGGCCCATCTAGCTCTTCTAGGTCCCCTTTCCTTCTCTCTTGGAGAACATGAAATTGTTGACATGTTGAGAAGTTTCTGCTTTCCGTTGGAGCAAGACCTGACTGTGCGGAAAATCAACTCAATCCCAAATGAGGGAAAGACAGATTTAAAGTCCTCCATTGTTTCAAAAGGGTCTGCATGTTGGGGGGAAAAGCAGAATAACTATTTCATTATTATTAATTATTATTATTATTATTATTATTCAAAAGTAATTTATTGCTGGGGATAAATGTTGGGTAGCAAGAACTTTAATTTGCACTACCAGCCTCCCTAATAGAAAATCATGTATAGTATTTCATAGTTATAATCAAGGTACTTTATGAACTGCTGATGGATTAAAAAACAAGAAAGACAGTTGAAGGTGGGTAGGTAAAATGCCTGCTTGGTGCACAAGATACTCTTTTGATCTCATGTGGGGATGGTTTATTACCATCCTTTAATAAGAACTAAACAATTGAGATAAGGAAAAAAAAAAAAACAACCCTGCCATTTAACAATACTGAAATCATGCATGATCTGAAGAGTGCAGAAAGAAACACAATTAGGTCTCACTCTGGTTAGACATTATTTATTTAATTATGTTGTTTATCATTGTTTGCAGCGCAAACATTCTATGCATTTGAAACTGAGCACTAAACTGGGCTAGCTTTCTGATAGACCGTTTTGTGGATAGTGTGATTTCACAGTCTACTGCCTGTTTTCACCGAAAACACAGCATTCTTGTCATATTCTTGTATTTAGAGGAAAAATAAAAAAGGAAGATTACTGTAAATATTTTCTTTAACACACGCAGTGGTTACAGGCCGCCGGTGTTATTCCTGAAATGTTTCATGGATTGATCTACCTGCCCATGTATGTCTGCTGAGCTTTCTCCTTGGTTATGTCTTTGCTCTATCACCTTTCCCCTCCCCACTTCTATCAGAACCATTTCTGTGAGCCAAGATACGACAGGGGGATGTGTCCCAGTACCCTTACAAATAAAACCTAACTGAAAGAAGAGCAGTTTTTATCATTTGGGTGCATTTTTGTGTCTCTATTAGGCCAAGTCCTGGTAGAGCTGGTCAGCAAATGAGACTCACTTCAACCTCCAACCAAAAATACAGGTGGGGGGGCGGATGTTAAAAAGGGGGGTGAAAAGAGGGAAAGGGTGAGAATGATGTATTTTTTCTGCTGAATCAGAATTCACTTTCAGACAACTCATGTGAAAAGTGGTGCTCTGAATAAAATGAATTCTATATTAGTGGCTTGTGTTTATCAAAGTTTTTTTTTTTCTAACTGCAAAAACTCTTAAACCACAGCCTTCACTTCAGAGTGGTGGAAGCTAATAAATAACCAGGCACCCCCAAAATATTTAAACTAAGGTTCAGGGACAGAAGCACTTGGAGGTTTATATGTTTTGTCTAGCCTAAAATCGTTCCTTAAAAAATGTAACTAAGTGATTTTTCTTTAGAAGTATAAATATAAAAAGCATCCACTAACCTTTCCCACCCCCATGACAAATGCCTGTGTCATTTGGAACATTTAGTGTGCCACCTACTGCTCCAGAGGGACCAGAGATTCATTTTTTGGTGACCTGGGACTAGGTCAAATGCCAAATGTACAAAGTTTCTTAATAGCTGGGATTACATCTTCTGAAGTCATACTACTTTAGCCAAATCTTTTTAATTTCACCGGCAAATCTGTGAAACAAAACACTTGATGTTCAAAAAAGAATAGTACATTTAAAAAGCTGTGATTTTAAAGTGTTAATGTTTTTTAAAAAAAGCACTTAGAGGTATTTTTAAAAATAGATCTCTTCCAGCGAAATTGATTTTTTTCTGTTGTTACTGACTTGAAATGTCATCAAAGTTTTTAATAAAATGCATTTGTAAAAAAGAAACCACGTTATTTTATAGAAAAGTATGACCAATTCCATTGTTGGAGAACCAGGAATAAACAGATGAAAAGATTTACAAAGGCTGCTTTAAAAAAAATCTGCCCCAAACAAAATGTTGCAAATACCTTTGTATTATATAATGATGACTAATGTATGTAATAAGAACTTAAGCATTTGTTTTGTATTAAGTAATATCCTTACCAAATGAAAAGAGACAATATTATGTTAATAAAACAGATTATGAGAATACATGCTTTGCAGAGTTTCCTATTTTCTGTAGTAGGAGACTGTGCAAAACTAGAAATGTTTTATTATCTGGTGAGTGAATCTGCATACCGCCGGCAGGAGTACTGAGACTATTCTAAGGCAAGTCTGTCAATTCGTGAAGAAACAAACAAACAAACAAGCAAACAAATGTCCTCCAGGAGAAAATGCAAAGGCTTGCCACTCAGCAGTAGTTAGCCTTTCAAAGCTTTCAGGTTCTGAAGAGAGGAATTTTACTCTAAGCGGATTCGCAGCACCAGTCAGTGGGAATACTAAGATGTGTGCCTCCGGTTACTTTAAACAATAATCTCGAAATAAATTGGAGAGAGTGGGAAAATTATTTTCCGTTTGCCTTTCAGCTTCTCAGGAAATCTAGGCAGTGATAGAGCAGGAAAGCCAAAAGAAAGATAAGCATAAAATGCACCTGCCATGTTTGTGCCATCTATTCGTTTTAAATTTTCTCCTCTCCCTGGTCCTAACTCTGGGTCCTGCTCTTTCTGTATGTGTAAGAAATGATGTCCTCAAGACACATCAACTAACTTCTGAATAGATTTTGGTTTAATGCGTGTTCTGAAATTGCTCTCAATTTCGTTTACACTCTCGTAAATAAACCGTAGGCACCTACTGCCGTGATTGTATCGATTTTTAGTTTCTTGTTGAAAAAGTATTTCGGTCCTGTTCCTACAAGTGCCCGCGCCTAGAGAGGACAGGTCGCCCTCACCCCAGAACTCACTTGACCAGCTCCCGCCCTTGGCCTCAGGGCCTGTCGCCCCAGCTTCTCCCGTTAACACTGCAAGAAGCATTTCTGCTGCCTCTCTCATGTGGATGGGCTTTCAGAGTCTAGTCCGTGAAGTTGGGATTGTGACTGCTGACCCTCGCTAAGAGCAGGGGTTCCCACCGCATTCAAACGGCCGTGATAGCCAGCGGGATGGTAAAGGGGATGACAACAAATACCTGGTGTGATTCTGCTTAGCGGTGTCAGTGCTGCCCTCGTCTTACCCCCACGATGAGAGCCACACAATACTCTGGGCGGTTTCAAGAGAGACCGCAAGCTTAATTGATTTTTAAAAAATAGCAGTCAAATTCTAATTCTCACGGGGTGTGTGTGTGGGAGGGAACTCCTTCCACCTGCGAGATAAGCCTTGTCGCAATAATTACGTTATTTAATATTTGATCAAACCTTTGCGCCACCGCCGCTGGCGGCGGCTGGTTCACGCCCTCCGGGGCGGCGGGAGAGCCGCGCGGCCCGAGGCGGGCCTGGAACCGGAGGCGGGGCGCGCGGCCGCACCGCTCGGGTTGGCTTGCTCTTTGAATAATTCATGGCCTGAGACTTCTGGAAATTAATAAAATGAATGATAACAAGAAACTAATTAAAAACTTTCCTAATTGTTTCCAAGTCAGCTTGATTGGGGGGCAGGCGCCCTCCCTTGCCCCCTCCCCGAAATCTGGTGCAGCCACAGGGTTGAGCGCTGGCCAGGAAGGGCCTCGAAATTCGAGCGGCCGAGCGGTCCTCGGACTCCGGGAGTTATTTCGGAGGCAGCCTCGTGGGGCTGCTGCTTTCCGTACTGCCGCCGCCTTCTGGAGGTCGCTCGTCTCCCCAGCGTGACTTCGTACTTTGGGGCGGGTAGGTTGGCGGGTGCCGTTTCAAACCGCAGACAGAGCTGATTGGGTCGGAATTTGCAGTCAGGAGGAGACCCGCCCTCCTTCAACCCTTCAGGGTGCTCGTCTGGCCACGGGAACACCCACCCACTCGGGGCCGTCCACTCGGGGAATCCCAGAGCCCCAAGACCCTGAACCACGGCCAAGCGACAACGGTGTGCTCGGTTTGCGCCCCTCCGCTGTCGCCCAGAGGCTGCCGGCTCGGAGGCTTCTGGCTCCTGCCGAGGGCAGCGCCTCAGGGCCGGCGAGACAACCACCGGCCTGTGGGCTCCGGCCAGGACTTGGCCCGGCCACCGACGGCCCGAGCCGAACAACAGCCCCCGGCCCGGCATCCCGCGCGTGCGCAGGTGTGGCCGGTGGAGCGCGGACCTAGGGAGCGCGGGGCGGACGGGGCGCGCACGGAGCGCGGGGAGCGCGCGGAGCCCGCACATGCGCTTTCTGTGCTCCGAGTCCCCTCGGAGAAGCGAGCCTGGGTTCCGCAGCTGGTAATTAGGCGCTCCCGGAGGTCACCTCCCACTCTAAGCGCCTCTGAGTGCGTCCTGAGAGAAAAGTGAAAGGACCCGTGTCGGAAAGAGGTTAAAAATACTCCCCTCCCGACAGTTCGTTCGAGTCAACAGACACTGTCAACACCACAAAACTTTCGAAACTGGTTCACATTTTAAAAAAAGTATTTGGAGCAATAATAGCTTGGCTTTTGTCTTGCTGTTAAGGTGCACGTCACCTACTGTGGATTTGAATTTACTAGGCAAGAATTTATACCCAGGGCGGAAGGAGGGCTGACCACAGGGCTTTCGTCCCTCCAAATTCAACGGAATCCTGGATCGCAAAACGCAGGTGAAACCTCTCGGTCGAGAGAGGCTGGCAAAGCGCGAGCACTGAGAAGAGCATCCTATTCGTGCAAACCCAGGAGCCCGCGTCTGTCCCTTACTCCCCCTTAGCTAGGGCAGGGACCTGGAGGAGGAGAAGGGAAGCTGAGAGAGCTTGGAAAGAAAAGTGGGGAAGGCGGGGGACGGGGGAGGAAGAGAGACAGGCTCCTTGCGTTGATTAGGTAAAATGAATTGCAAACAAAAGTTTGGTAACTCTGACTACTGGCTTCAGGGCAGCATCACGCAAACAAACTTTTGTAGGCACGGATGAGAATTAAACAAAGTGTTGACAATTTCCAGCCGCGGAAATTCACTTACATCAGGTCCCCCTATCCGCCCCCAGTGTTGACAATAAACATTTAATGAAGGCAGGGACCTGGCTGTCTCCACTCAGTGTCAGAATAGTTTAAGCAGACCATTAGCAGGGCTGCTTCCACTTCAAACATGGCGCGCTACACTCTAACATTATATATATTTTAAAAATACAAAGTGTGAGACAAATAATATGATTATACAGATATCTTAAGTGGTCTGCAGTAGTTCTGATACCCCCCTGTACTTAAATAATAGAAACAAACTCATGGTAGATTACTCGCGCTTAAAAATGTTAAATACAGTTAATGCAATATTAATCGCCCTTTGGTGATATAAAATGCAATATTTTCAGGCAGCTATCGAGCTTTTCTAGAGGAAGAGCTGATGAAAAGAGTCACAGCTGAATAGTGGAGAGGAAAAGCCCGGTATTTATTGCTTTTGTTTGGCTTTTGGCTACAGAGACAGGAACCTTCTAATGGGGTAAGGACATTTATTTTATCTGCAATCTATTGCTGCGAGAGCAGGGGCGGCAGATGGGGCTGGTGCGATATTCACAGTGTAATTTAGAGCAAATCCTAATAACTAATAATGATTTATGTTAATTTTGATCACTTATGCGACTTTCCCAAAGCGTTGTGATGAAAGGGAAAGAAAGAGAAGCAGGGTGTGACAAGGAGCTCCGAGGCTGAGACTGCAGCCTCACCACCCTACTTAGAATGTGTTTTATGGGTTAGCAATGAAAATGCAGGCATTTTTTAAAAAGCAGGTAGGATCCATTTGATGCTGGGCAGAGGTATCTCCCGGGGGCTTGCATTTCTTCTGAAAATAGACCTAAATGAGAGGAAACTTAACGCCTTTGAGCGGCAGACTCTTTCATCCCAGTTTTAAGGAAAGCAGACGTTTCAATTGTTTCATTTGCTTATATTCAACTAAGGGTGTGTGTGGTGGAGGGTGGGGGACAGGGAGCGAAGAGGGGGCTGAGGGGGGAGGAGAGATCAAGTGTGTGCGAGGCAGGAGTGCGCGCAGCGCGGGGTCTTCCCTCCAAAAGTGTAACCTGAGCCAGAGGTTTGAAAATCGGCTGGGCGCCTGGGAGCAGGCTGTCCCGCACTGCCGCCACGCCTTATGCAAAAGTTTTATTACTGGCTGCTTAAACAAGTTGCCATTTCTGAATCTTCACACGCTATCTGATATTTGTTTGCCTAGAATCAACTTTTGGGAAGCTTCGCCTTCTCCACCTCCGGTCTTTACCCTCCCCCAAGGGATCCCAGGGTTTTTAAACTTAAAAGCGCCTCCTCTCTCTTCATCCCCCTGGTAACGTGGCACCGGTTCAGAACCCCAGAGGCTGCCAACGGGACGCAGTTCTGTACGGGAACAGGCGATTTTCGGCTGCCACGCAGCGCACTGCAGAGGGTCGGAGCGATTTTGAAAGGGAGGGTGCGCCTTGCTCGTGGCAATTTACTTTTTCGCTTACCTTTTGCGCGTTTTAACGCCTCAAGGCTATAGTTTGAAAGTAAAACAGCATCAAAGCTTCTCCTTATTAGCTCTGTATTTGAGAAATCCGAACATGAAACTACCTAAAAGGTTTAATAGGGCGGAACAGCATTTATTTGCCAAGCAAACAGCCAGAGTATAGTTCAAAAGGGGGTACAGTGGTTTATCAGCAGGAGACTGGAAGGAGAAGAAGGTTGGAAAAAGTGAATTTCAAGCTTCAGTCACGACGTTAAAGTGAATTAATAAGCTTCAAGTGGGATGTCTGCTTTGATTTTAAATTATCATCTCCCTTGCCAAAGTTTATACATACATACACACATGCATGTGCATATTACACATATAGGCATATATGCACATTCTAGAGGCTTTCCTCACTTTTCTGAGTTGTTGTCAAGACTTTTATTTGTTTGTAAACTTTCAGGTTTTGTAGATCAAGAATAGAAAACTCTCCAGGGATTTCATCTGCAAATGTATCTAAAATATGATCAAATCTTTTAAAGTTAAATTTCTCAATATTTTCTTCCTCTTTTTCTTATTTTAGTGCTACAGATGTAAAAATGCACTTAATTTCTTCCACCAGGGAAAAACAAGCTACATGCTCCAAAGTAGTTTCTTTCTTAAACATTATGCTGTATTTTGTTTTCACTTTTGAAACATCTCTATGAGTAACTGTACTGTATTGTACTGTTAGTATTTCCTGTATAAAGAGGACTTTAAACAAAATAAATTTTTAAACAAAATAGATCCAGGCAGCTGAGTTTAGCTGTTTACTGATAATACTCAGGAGCTGGTGCATGTTTGTGAGCTTGAAGCTGCATCTCCACGTGCGTATCCATATACAAACAGATGTAAGCACATTTTTTAATGTTGGTGAATGTAACGGAGTCTTTCTCAACTTTATTCCAGTTCTGTTCCAGTGTTTCAGCACCAGAAGCAACTCCCTTAAAATCGAAGGGTGGCACATTATTGAAACCCTCTATCAAACGGCTCTGGGGTGCTGAAAACGCCCTGCTCTCGATGAGGTCTGACTGTCTGACTGCACATAAGCCCCTAATATGTTAATGGCCGTAGGGGATGCCTAAGGTGCTATCTCAAGCTGCTTCGCACACCATATGTCAGGCCGTTAGCCACATGGATCTATTAATCAAAAAGAGCTGGGGAGGGAGAAGAGGGTCTTAGAAAGGGGGAGAATGAGAGCAATGGGGGAGGGGGAGGAAGAAAGGAAAAGCATTTGAAGCCCCCATCATTCTCATTTATTTATTTAAAAAATGAATAAAAACAGCTAAAAATACTCAACCCATACAGATTTCCTTTCTGTCAAGTTAAAAACTGTTCATAAATCTCTACTAAAGAATTGAAATAATATCTGGTTCTATTAAAATAGAAGGAAATTTTTGCCTAGAGGGTCCTGTTTAGGGTTCCTTCATTGCAAAACTTTTATAAGCAAGACTCTTTGGTACAAAAAACGCCCTTCCTTTGTTTTTGTAAAGTAGATTGTTTTGTAGATGAGCTTTATTAATAGTGGGGGGTGGGGTAAATACATTTTTAGAAGATATTACAGGGGTATTGAGGGAGGCACCTGGAGGATTTATAATGAATATATAATTTATTAATATAGATCTGTATAGACAGTAGAGTTTTTAGCACCTTCAGTTCTTCTGATAGTCAATGTAAAGTGTTTATATTTTTATTCCTTCTTTTAAGATGGTTTTATGAATGAAACTGCAGACCTACAGGGTGCAAAAGGTATTTAATTCTTTTAGGAGGAAAGAAAATGAGAAAACATTTTTTAAAACCCATATTTCTAATTTCTGTTTAGAAGTATTTCTTGCCCTTCCCTGAATGTTTAAAAATTTTCCATTAAATAATAGTTTAGAAAGTTTGTGCAAGCTTAGAAGTAATTATGTACTCAATGTGGTATAAATGAGTATATTAAGTCTATAAAAAAGATTTAGATTATTGAAATGTTCAATATATTTGTCATGTGCCTGAAACTCACCATTTTTAGGAAAATCAAATGAAAGTACTGATTTTAAAATGTCAGAAACTCTCAGAAACAGAGCAATGAAAGAAAAATATATACCACTTAGATTTAAAAGTTGCATTCTTTTCATGTGTGGTGCTATCTGAAGATAGAGAAAATAAGAAATCAATGTCAATTCAGCTTTATTGCTGTTCTAATTGGTAGTCAGTAATGATGAACCATATAAAGATGTAATTTCTGGATTACCAATGACCAGTTTTAAAATCTAGAACTAATAACATTTAGGACATTTGAAACTGATATTTAATGTTGTCATGATTAGAAGGCATGATTTCAATACTGTCATGATTAATAGGCTTCTATCACAGTAGTTAATTTATAGGATAAAAGAATGACTGAAAATTTATTGATGTTAGGCTTAAAAAACATATATGCAGATGATTGACTACTTATATATATTTGAGAGCACAGATTATTCAACCACATCACAAACCCTCTGTCATTAACATAGACTTACAGTACTCTATTATGTTGGACTTGTAAAAGACAGAGGCAGCAGAGTGTTCTTATTTATGATTTAAAAATACATTAAAGAAGATCATTGTGAAACTGTGCTCAGTGATAAACAGAAATTATATAACTGCTTCTGTTACATTATTTATAGTATGCAAGTGGAGTATTTTGTACTGTATATTAGAATGTATACATTAAATATTCTTTATTTTCACAAAGGCATCTATTTGTGTTTATACAGAAGTTCTCAGTTACAAGGAAAGGTTAATATTGGTAGGTACCTGTAATTAAAAACACCAGGACATTAGATTACTTGGTTTGGTTAGAAAATCATCTGTTACTCTTTTAGTAATATAAAATACTTTTTAAAAATAGAGAATTGTATTGTAGAGAACTGCAGTCAGTCTGTAAACCTGAGACATCCTAAAGCACTATATTTTATCCAGGAGATGAAGAATGCATAAAGATAGAATCATCCTTAATTTCAAGGGTAGCTGGGTAGAGAGAAACACTTATTATCTTTAAATTTTGGTGCATGCCACACAGCCTTCATTTCTTCCCCTGTAGTTAAAAGGTAGCCCATATATCTGTCGCTTTGGGTTTCCAAAGACTCGTAACTTAATTCCTTCAGGCAATTCATCAGCACAGTAATTAAACTAGCAAATGGATGTAAATAAAGTGAAATTGGTTTCATGACAGATGAGGCGAAGAGGCCTCTGACATGAAACAAGGCAGGACAATAATGATTTCGGCAGCATCAGGCTATGGAAGGAACCCCAGCTGGATTTATTAGGTGTTGCAAGTGATTTGCTGGAAGCGGGGAAGACATGAACACTCTTTAATTTGACAGGAATTTTGCATCCTAAAGAGCATATTGAAATATAAATCCAGAAACAAATTTAGGCAAACTGTAAACAGATGCATTGTTGGACTGAAAGTATTATTCATTATTTAAAAAGGAAGAAGAATAGAGAACTATACCCCCCTCCGCCCCGCATAGAAGGGCTTCAATTGCACTACTTATTATTTAATCCTGGGGAGTGAAAAAAATAATTATGAAACATCCTTTTCTACCTATGAATTGTATTGCTTATTTTAGGGTTAGTAATTTTGTATTTCCACGTTTATTTACTTGGGAAAACAACTAATGCAATAAGTGGTTTAAAAACCAGCATGATGAAAACATCTGTAGAAATTATGAGTATATGCATAGGTCAGATGGGAATATGAGAAACTGGGAGAGAAGCCCGGGTAGGCAACTTATTTTACAGAGTTCAATTATTAGTACACTTGAATAAAATCTGGGATAAAAATCTAGTATCATTTTATGGCCTCTAGTGGTCTGTGCCTGGATACCCAGAAAGCAAATTTCTGGCTACAAAGATAAATTGTCTCAAGCCTTTGATCGGCTGAAGACTTAAAATCAAATATAGATTTGTCCTTGCAAAATAAGCATTTTCATAGAGTAGTGTGTGTGTGTGTGGGGGGGGGGGGCTAAACTATAGCCGAAAATTGCGGATAAGAGAAGAAGGTGGAAGTAATGATTTCTTGACTCTCTCAACAAGACTTAAATGTAAATTGAGTCACAATTCCACCACAGTAACAGAGTCACACATAGAATAAATAAAGGTACTGTAGGAGCATATAAGCCCTTTTCTCCATGAAAATATGAAAAACGAACTGATTTATGCTTAAATGTGATCTCAATTATTTAAGCCCCCTTTCATGAGGAGCAACAGCCTCCGTGAGTGATGCCCTCTTTCCACAGGATTCACGCTGGATTTTCAGCACCACGGCCAGCTCCGCAGAGGGTGACGGAGCTGGCGGCAGTGGGGAGGAGGGGAGTTTGTGACCCAGGAAAAGTGGTATCTGAATACTCCTGAAATTCTACTGGCAGTTTAATTATTTAGCAGTGGATCCGGATTCCACCGCCCCCCCAACACCCCCCCGCCCCCCACCTCGGCCAGTGAGATCTTAGGTTGGCCAAAGTCCTCTAATCTTTTAAAAAGCAATGTTTTAAAGGAAAGGGACGGGAGATAGGACATTAGATTACCAAAAACTCTTAATGAAAGTAAGATCTTTAAAAAACTAAACTTAACACCCACTGTATGCCCCCTTCTTTGTAAGAGTGGATGACTTTCAGGCCACGAAGGAATTTATAATGAAACTCAATTGGCTTTCTCCCTGAGCCTGTCCCATTTTTTTTAACAGAAAAATATGCCTAATTATTTTAAAGTTCTTTTCCAATTGCAAGGCATAGGCAAGTCTTTAATTATAATACAGTCTGAATAGGGGGAACATATGGAGAGAATGTCAAGAAGAGGGTGCCAGGGGCAGATCCTCAGAAATTTGTATTCATTTCTGGCTCTTATTTGTTCAGTAATCTCTACCATCATAACTAAATCTTGAAGCACTGATGTAGTTCGAGTTGTTGTTGACTTAACGTCAAAATTCAATCACTGGGGGTTTTGCATCAGCCGGGCTACTTATTTGTCTAATAAATCCGTCATTTTGTAAGAAAAATATTTGAGCAGCCGTACTTGACCTCTTGGTATCCACAAGTCACATTTATTTCTCCCAGTTTACAAATGCAAAATCGAGATGATCATCTAATGCCTGGAGGAACTGTGTTGATTTCTGATTGGATTTTAGATGGAAATGTCTATTTTAAATACCTTGTGATTAAATTGGACATATAATAGAATCCATGCATTTTAAGCTGATTCCTGCTTGGAAACTTAACAACCTGAATTGCTAGTCACGAATTTAAAAAGGAAAAACTCACAAAATGCCAAACCCACTCTTTTGAAACAAACACTTAGATTCAGCCTCAATTGTAAAACTATTAACACCAGTATTTAAAAAAAAACAACAACAACAAACTTAAAAGAGTTTTTTTATGGATGGGCTCCCCGCCCCCTCAACGTGCTAGTTCCTGGAGGGCAGGGCTTTTTATCTCAATCTCAGAACAACACACACAAGAGATCAGGGCTGGTACTTGACTCTCAGGACTGCAGTGTTGAGCCTACTGCCAAACTGCAACTCAAGTCCAAGGAAATCCATACCACTGTCCTGAGTATTACATAGTTAAGGAAAATAATATGTTATGTTTGAGTGAATTAGTTTTAGTCCCCAATATAGCAATGTGCTTGGAGTTGACTCGAAACTCTTTGTTCTACACTTCTTGTACTGTTTGGTGTAAGTATCCTCTCACAACTCAAGAATCTTTCTGAAATCTTTGGCGAAGGGAACAAACGGTCCATTTGAGATCTCTGTTTAGTGTTGGGGAGCATGAGACACCACAAGGACCCTCATCTGCTGGGGCAACTGCTTAACTAAAGACATTTTCAGAAGTCAGTACTGGAGAGCTAATTTTGTCAGTTGGTGATGAGACTACCTAAGGCCTCAGAAATGTAAAACACTGAACCCATGCATTTTTCTATAAGGTATATCTTATGGGTGCAGTCCCTGTCGCTCCGCAGGGTGGGGGGTGAAGACAGGTAGCACCTTGGCTGCGGGAGGAGCAGACCCTGGCAGTCACTCAAGTTTGGATTCCTCCCTTAGTTTTTGCTTTTGCGTTTTTGCTGGAGGCCCTTGTGCGTGTGCGTGTGTGTGTGTGTGCGCGCGCGCGTGTGTACTAATCAATAACTGGGAGATATGTAAAGAAAGTATTACTCCAGCTTGTTTCAGAATCTGAAACCATCGCGGTGGTTCGACTTCATAGCCTAGAGATTTCAAGCCAAAGGTGGCCAGTATAGGGGAGGAGGGTCCCTGAGTCCCCGCGGCCTCCGACCTCACTCTGCTCTGGGTTTTACTCCCTGGTAGCGTCGCGTCGATTCCATTTAAGTCTGATGTTCGTGTGTTTTTCCTCTCTTTCTCAGTTTTTGCTCGGATGCCGGAAACTTCGGCTTCTACATGGTGGTAATTGGAGGGGTGCTCTCTCCGCTGTCTCCGCACTCCACTGCTGGGCTGCCCGGGAACTTGATCCCTGAGCGGGGCTCTGGAGCAGCGACTAGGCAGGGCAGGCTGGCCAGCGGCTTGCGGCGCGCGGTGTTGGGACGTACCGCTGGGGCGACTCTCTGAAAGGACCTAGGCTTCGAGTCCTCCCGGGTGTGTCAAGGGTGCGCTCCTGCATCAGCTCGTTTCCCCCCTGAGACCTGGAGGGGTCGCTAGTGAGCAGCAAACTTCAAGCGCTGCAAAGGCGGGGGAGGGGTAGGCGGAGTCCCTGCCTCAACTTGCTGTGGACAGGCAATCCCTAAGTTTAGTGGCGCCTGCTACTGACCAATCCCAGGCGGAGGCTGCCGAATCTGGGAAACTCTACCCATAACATTAATTTCTGAGCCTTTCTCTTTAACATTTCACTTCCGTTTCCAAACTGGCCCTTCCAAATCGGATTACAGCATCTTCCCCTCATAAGACTTTAAGGCATTTGACACATTCAGAGAAAGACACTGGAAAAAAACAAAACAAAACAAAACAAAAAACAAACCCTCAACTGCAGACCCACCTTTCTGTGTGAGAACAGCAACCCACACGACGTTACTTCTAGCACCAAGGCCTGTGGAGGGTGAAAGGACCAGACCATGTCTCTTTGTGGTTTATGCCATGGGTCTGGCTGTATTTCCGGTTCAGTGGAGGAAAAATTCTTGACTGTGCGACAAAACCAGCTAGGCTGAATTGGCAAATTGGTCCAATATTTGTTTCTGTTACAAAAACACGCGGGTAGCGCTTTCCGAGTCATTACTCCACCCTGTTCTCCTGTTTCACTCCTCTCCTCCCAACTTTGTCTTCAGTTCTTGAAACACGGGAGGGCCGTATTCCTGGACTTCTGGACTTTCTCCTGGTTGATTCTCCACTTTGCCTTCAGATGTGGAGATTTCTGGGGGAAGTGTATTCCTTGAATGTGGATGAGGAGAGAAGGGAAGTGTCTGGGGACATCCAGCTCTAGGAGCTTTGTTGACAGGAGGTTTGCTTGGGTCATTTCTTGGCTTCCAGATTCTTCTTCATCCCTCGCCCCCACCCCTATAATGTGGAGGAAAGGACTTCTGCATTTACGTGGCTTTCCTTTGGTTTCCTGGAGTCAGCCACTTAACTGGAAGCTGGTGGTCTGTGCGAGGACTGTGCTAGGCAGCCAGGACGGCAGTGTGGCGGGTGGGACAGTTAGGAGATGGAGGAGGGCAGGGTGTTTCTGAGGACGATACATTTTTAAATGTAGACGATCATAAATACCCAAGTGCATGACACATAATTTCTTGGAGAAATCTTATTTAAATACTCAAAACTTCTGCCTTTAGGGTTTTTGAAGTTAGCCTTCACCTGTATAAAGTAGTTACAAATTTGTGAACTTTTAAATGAGAACAAAAGGAGTAAAAAGAAGGAAGTGCTTTGGTAGTTTAAAAATATTAATGTTAGCTTGTGGAAAGAGAAGCACTGCATTGCATTTATTAACAACGTATAAAATCTTAAATCAATACAAATTAATTTAATTACGATTTGTAATTGCATTATGCATGATCAATTTGAAACACTACATTAAAGATAATTAGAGCAGGGCGCCATCACTCCTCACTTCCCTAATGGCTTAATGAAAAGGAATGTCATGTGACCACCTTTGGGTTAGACCTGTATATTAGGATAAATGCTTGTTTTTCAATAAAAATGTGATAAAATAATTGAATACTTAATAGACAGTTTATGGTTTAATTGTGAATGTGTAATGGATTTTTTGGGGGAGGGATTGTATTATTATTTTTTTCATGGACCTTGTTAAGTATTTATTAGGGTTGATTGAGCTGTCAGTGTTTTTTCAGGATCAGACCTGGAGGATTTGAATGAAGACTAACTTTTATGTAAAATATCATGCTGTCCTCGAAGCTTGTGCCAAGAGGTCACTGCAGATGGAGGTCCTAACTTAGCATAATGGGTTTAACATTTCCATGACATCATCAGGGAATCTGAAAGGAGTCTAAGGATAATCAGAGTGGTCATTCAGAGGAACAGTAAATATTTTATGAGGATATATAGGAGACAGGAAAGATGGTCAGAAAGGTGATTCTAAACTCCTTAGAGTTCTGTGAAAGAGGCTTCTCAGTTACAGTTACAAGAGCCACTGCATATTCTTATATCAGTGAGACACATTCCAGGCACTCACAAAAGGACCTGGGGTAGCTATTTGTACATGATCATTTTTGTTTCCGGAACTCTTCATATTTTCTCAAGGCACCTGTATTTCTCCGTTATGTGCTTGCAAACAGGAATATGTATTCATTATTCCTGGGACTAATTTAATTTGTTGGTTTCCCAATATTATCTAGTATGGCATGACAGATTATTTACTTTTAAGATGATAATTGAGACCATATCAGAAGTGCTTGTGAAGTAGATGAATTTGATAAGCTGTATGAATTGTTTTATTTTCTACTCTTTATTAAATAATATTTGAAATTTTATATTACTACAAGTGTTTTGCTGAGATTCACTTTTATCTAGCATCAACTTTCCACCCCCAACCCCAGGCAGGCAGGCATTGAAATATATGTAAAATATATATATACATACACACATATATATACACACATATGTGCATATATACATATATGAAGTTCACTAAACTACATAATTCAGAGTTTCACTTTCTCTAAATTATGACCATTTTTTTGTTTCCAGACAGATTTTACATGAATAGAAATAAACTTATTTTTTATTTGAAACGTAGTTTTTTTTCAGAAAATGTTTATTCTGCTCAGGTTTATTGTTTCTTAACTTTTATTTCATTTGGTATTAATTGCATTAAGTGCCTGAAATTAACCATTACATGGGTATTTAGGCTCAATTTCAAAAATACTAATTGGAATGAATGTTGAGTCTTCTTAAATTTATTTGTTTATTATTATAAAAATTATTTTGACACTTCTTTTTTTCCTTTTAGAAAAAATATATTTTATTGATTATGCCATTACAGTTGTTCCATTGTCCCCCCCTTTGGAGCCCCTCTTGACACCTCTGAAAATAAAAGAACTTTTACCGTTCCTGGCAGAGGACACAAAATACATTAAATATTGGGAAGAGTAGATAAAATATTTTAAACTGTAAAAACTTAATCCTCTCTTTACAAATCTTGGCCTTTCAACACCTTACTCATCCTTAGAAGCCTAGATGCTGTCATGCCACGAAGCCACCCTGGTGCCCCAGACAGGAGGAAACCTGCTTGTGAAGTCATCGGCATGTCCTTCCTTTCCTTTGTCATTCACCTCACATTGCCTTCTATTGTAAAGACATATTTGTGCCCCTGCCCTCTGCTACAGTAAAAGCTGCTCAAGAGAAGAGATTTTATTTGCCTGTCTTTATATTTTTCAGAATGCCTAACACAGTATTACATATAGCAGCTAATAAAACTTGATGAATAGATGAATTAGGGGATGCACAAAGTTCCCCCCAGCTGATTATCATATTGAACACCTATGTAAATAATGCAGTTTCTTGCTCCTCTTTGATAGAGCTTCATTTTAGCCTGGTGATTTCACATGTAGCTGGACAAATGGCAACTCTGACCTCTTCTAGCTGGGGTTATTCTTGTCTTTATATTTTAAGTTAAAATTATGTTGTATCAATTAGAGTTCAGTCCTACAAAAACTTATTACAGTCTTATTTTAAAAGAATTTAAAAAAAACTTGCATTTTAAATGTTGTAATTGTTTTTAATAACTTGTGGAAACAAAATTTATAAAATTGCTTTAAAGGAATGCAATTGATTATGGACTGTTTATATGATCAAAAGCTCCAATCCCTTGCCTAAACCCTCAACATACTCCCTTATTTGCCCCAGCATGGGTAGATCTTGTCTTAAAAATTTGGCATTTTATGCTCACCAGAAATTAACTGGGGACTGCCTCTGCATGATCTATATCCTTTCCCCTTTGCACAGTCACTGAGTATTGCAATGCAATGATTTCTGCAAGTGGGCCAGTCAAAAGTCAAATAAATCATCCCTTTATAAGGTGCAAAGTTTAAAGCACCAGTTAGCAAGTTTTACTTCTTGGTGGTGGCACTCAGCACATTTTACTTTCTGACACATTTTATAACCCTTCAGCGTAGGTACAGTAATTATAAATGACTCTCCCACCATCACGCCCCATGGGTGCCGGGCTCTGCTCTGTGTTTTCTGAGACTGCTTTGGATTGCAACTGAGTAATTTTTAGTGATGGATACTGAGATGTGATCAACGCATCAACTCTCACACTTTTATTATATAGGTCTCTGGTACTTATTGGGTTTCAATATGGGAAGAGATTATTAATGCTCTTAAGAAAGGGAAGGGCGCTAAAAAATGGCTCTTAGTAAAGAAATGCAAGGGAGGTTGACCATTTCTGTTTTTAAATGTCAAATCCATCTTGCATTTGAAAACACCAAATAAATTTTATTTGAAACACTGTTCTAATTCTAGTTCCTGAACTGAGGGAATGATTCTCACACTCCAAATTTTTCTTTGTCTACAGAGGCAAGAAAACACAGTTTTTAGGTCCAATTCTTTTCACATTAAACAAACCCCAAAAGGGAAAATGTATTAGTTCTGGGCCTGTATATTACATTTCATGAATGCCGCCAAAGAGCGCAAATATTTTGTTAATCACAATCCATATTTTCTTCATATTTTGAGCTGATTGCCCAACAAAGAGAAGGCAAAACTTCATACTTATACATTTCTACATTAAATGCAGAAACATTAAAAAATTATATTAGGAAATAGATGAATATAATGACCTTACTCTCAATCATAAGCTGCCAGCTAAGTGTTTGATACTGAAAAATTGCACTAATGAAGCTATTTGAAGGCTTTTGTGGACAACTGCTTCCTCTTTGAAGATTAAATGAATGATGTTGATGTGATTAATCCTAGTACAGGGAGTGATGCAGCAGCTAGAAAATACCTTGGTGATTTTCATAATTAAACTGAATCAACATTTCAAAGAAATGCCAGTGTTATCACTTGTATATTAGAATTACATTCATTAGACGGAAGAAACAAATAATTTGAGCAAACAAGATTTTCCTTTTGGTGTACTGAGACTTCTGTCATGTCTCAGAGTATCTTACTATAAATCATCATTACCGTTTAATTTTGTCCTTGCCTTTTTAGCTGTTTTTGTATCTCTGTGTGCATATGTAGTGTTGTTAATGATTTTTAAGTATCTTGCTTCTCCTTTACTTATTTGCAAACCTTTGAATTTCATTTTCATAACCTCTCTTCTAAGGTAGCTGTTTACTCACTATGAATTTAAAATAGACAATACTTACAAAATCTGATTTCTAATAAAGTAAGGCTTCTTGGAATTGCTTTGGTTACATTGCAGAGAATTGAAGAAATCATAGTTCTGGTATCTCTACTTATCTTTGATGTATTTAGATCCCACAGTACAATATTATCTTAATCCAATTATTTGTTATAAATAATTTCTAAAAAAGGGTTTTCCATTTTTTCATAGAAGAGTAATTTAAGAGTCACATTCTTTTAGTGTTTTGCGGATAATTTAAAAGGAAATCATCAGCACCATTCTCAGTCAATCAAACCATGGGAAATTGCCTTGGTAGATCAACTAGAAATAGCTTTACTGACTTCCTTGTGCAAGTGCAGGTACAAGTTAGGTGCCAGGGTTAAGGACCTACTGCATCAACAGAAGCATGGTGTTACTTGTTCTATCACCACTTTAAATTATTTTAAAGGTTTCTGGGTGACTTCTGGTAACCCTGATATTTGCAGTGCTCTTCCAGCTGTTGCATGATTGGTCCTTTTATGGCTGTTTAAGTAGAAATAGAGAAAGCTTTCTTTAATATACTGAGTAAAGGACCAGTCTTTTTTTTTTTTTTCCCCAGGAACCCCAATCTGAGTTCAACTTACAGTCTTAAGTGAAATGATTTTTAAAGCTATCACCAAGTCAGTGAAAACACTCGGCCCCAAACTTTTTTTTTTTAAATCCTCACCCAAGGATATGTTTAATGATGAGAGAAAGAGAGAGAAAGAGAAAGAGAGAGAGAGAAACATTGGTGTGAGAGAGAAACATCGATCTATTGATTGTTTGCCTCCTGGATGCACCCTGACCAGGGATCCAACCTGAAACCTAGGCATGTGCCCTGACCAGGGATCTAACCCCCAACCTTTTTGGTGTATGGGATGACACTCCAACCAACTGAACCACCCTGCGGGGGCCCAAACTTGTTTTTTCTTCGACTTTGTAATGCAGAAAATGCTAGAATAATCAAGTGCCCAACAGCTCTGGAGCAAAAATGTGCCAAAATTGATCTAAGATGCTGGAACATATTTCCTGCTAGAAGAACTCAACTAAAACAGGACCTGCTGCTCTGAAATCTGTCGGTGTTCTTCATGTAATTGTCTTCCCGCGTGTGCTTGCATGCCCAACAGTCACCCCCGTGCTTGGAGGTTGCCAGTTAACCATGACAGCAGACGAAAAAGGAGGCCAGTTTACCACATTTGGGACCAAAGGATGTTCCGTTGCAACAGACTTTTCAGTGCTCTCAGGCTACCCAAGTCGAATTTGAGTAATTACGGAACGGAAAGCATTGTTTTCCCTCAGATCCTTCCTCTCATGATTGCCAGTGGTAACCACAGCAGTCACACGGACAGACGTAAGTGCAGACTTGGGATGCTGGGGTGCGTAGAGACCTACTAGGGGAGGAGAGCCCAGCCAATCTCTTTTGCAGCGTCTTTGCAAATGGAGAAACCAAGAGAGCAGGGCTGGAGGAGGCGAGAGGGAAGACACAGCAGCACATGAAGGCCCCGATTTGCTTAGGCAACAGACAGTCTGGTGAAGGACTGGTATGAAGGAAAGATGGGGGACGAGAAAAGGGAGGGGGGACTAGGGTAAAAATCCAGGGGGTAAACAGTGATAGAGTGCCAAGCGCAGGAGGCAATCCTGAATCAGTGGGGACTGAGCAAGGACCGAGAAAGGGACGAAGCAGGGAAAGTTCAAATGACAGAAACTGTAGAGAAAGCAGAGCTGCCTCCTGACTGACTGGCAATTGCGCATCCTGGAGAGGAAGCTCTGCCGCCGAACTCCACAAATATAACTCACCAGGCTTGTCTGCTGTCCAGTCCCAGAGAGCTGAGGGCGGAAGGAGGTAATTGCTCAATAAATCATTCTCATCAAGCACACTTTCTCTTTTCTGGAACACTGTGTAAGGAGCTGGGAAGATTAAGAGGTTATGAAACTGCTCCCTGTTCTTCTTCCAGTAACTTGCCATGTTCCTGAGCTAGCCTACTTCACCCACTTTCTTAACTTTGCTGGGTGACACATTTAGACACCCTGACTTCCCCAGTTTCACTGCATTTGGCCAACTCATCCTTAGTATCACATTTCCCCCAAGGGATGATTTAGATGTGTTTCCACATCCTCGTCCTCGCTTCCCTTTCTGATTGTTTTCCTTTAAGAATCTTCCAAAGAGATCTTCCAAGGAGAAGGCAGCATTGAGAGATTCCCTTCAGCCTGCTCTCCCTCCCAGCAGCCCTCGCGGCTCTAACCACCTTTCAGTTTAATGTCAGTTTGATCTACATCTCTAGTAGGTAGAAATTGCAAAGACTGAGAACAAATCGAAAGTGGACTGTCCGTCAGCACAGAAAACTCTGGTTCTTTGGACACCATTCTCCGGTGCCTAAAAATAAACAGTGATCTGCACATCTCAGTCAGTATTTTCCCCTGTTCACATTTGCCAATAGTGAAACGATCATTTAGACACCTCTACAGCTCAAGAGAAGCTTTGTTTCTGTTGGAAAGGCATAAAATACATATTTGAGATCGTCTTTTAACCCAATTTTAACTTTACCATTAGGAATTCAATTTTTGTGATGGATTCCCATAATCTTCCTACTCCTAATTATCTCATCTAATTTCTCTTTATTTCTGCCCACTCTGGCCAGATTGGCTTCTTTGTTCCCCCATGGACACTCTGTGCTCATGGTTCATCTTCTTGCCAGAATCCCTGGCTCCTTGCTTGACCATGGTATCTTCATTTGCCAAATTCCAAGTTCATTCCACTTTCTTCATGAAGCCTTTGGCAACCTCGTCAGCCTTCATTATCTATAAGTTAATTTTTTTCCTGTGAACTCATATAACACCGAACATATCAGTAAAGCATAGATTGGGCAATCGGAATGCTTGGGTTTGAATTTTGGCTCCACAATTATTAGCTGTGTAACCTTGGGGAAGTTATGGAAATTGTCTGTGCTCCACTTTCCCCATCAGTAGAATGGAGGTAATATATCCTCCTTCATTGCATGGTGGGAGAATTTAATGGATTAATACAAATAAAACACTTAGTTCAGGGCATGTTTAGAATAAGCACTATGTGTCATAATTTGTGTTTTGTACTCTTTTGTTTAGTCATATGTTAAACCATGGAAAAGCAAAGGTGATCTTCATTCTCTTTAGTCATCCCAACAGTGTCAAAGGAGAACTTAGAACAAAGATGGATTTAACCACTTGCTTATGGATTGATTGTGTCAATTAAATTAAAATGTCTCTTCTAATGTAATGCAAGAAAAATTCACCATGAATGTCAGTCCAAGAGTTAGACTAAGAAGAGTGTATTTGGACCTTATGAACATCCCTATGCCTGAGACAAAAATCAACAGGAAAATGAGTATATGCACAACTCATTGTTTCAGAGACCTCAAATCTTTGTCTACAACCCACCTTGCAGCCACCAGGCGGGTGATGCAGCACCCACTTAGCTCTGGTTTTTATTTCGGGCTTTCTTTTTATTATCAGGAAGTAATTTGTAACTAGGTAAATAGGAGATGTAAACTAGAACCACAAAAGGGAGTTGCAATAGAAGTAGGAAAAACAGCTTTGGTGTTAAATGGGAATTTTTTTTTAAAATTCATTTTCTATTTTTTAAAAAAAGATTTCATTTATTTATTTTTAGAGAGAGAGGAAGGGAGGGAGAAAGAAAGGGAGAGAAACATCAATGTGTAAGAGATACATTGATTGGCTGGAGAATCAAATATAATTTTGATTTTGTATGTACATATAGAAAAAGATTTTATAAAATGTATAATACATATAAATAAATAAAAATAGAAGCAAAATTGGCATATATTATATAAAATATATAATAAATAAATAAAATTGTGTGTGTGTATGTATATGGAAAAAGAAATCCTAATCATTCCAATGTGGCTTAAGTTTTCACTGAATACCTCAATTTTTATACTGTAATATGGGATATTAGACAGAGGAATTCTATGTAGAAGAATTAAAATGACTTTTCTAAGAAAGTTTAATTTAACTGAATGACTGATATAAAACAAGCCTCTTCTAACAAATCATACTGTTGTTTGGTACATTGAATTCTGTATTAACAACAATTTATTTTCTATAGACAATGTCATAGAATTCTCAAACACTGAAACATATTCAATGTCATTTTATTTAGATTCAGATATTTTTATATTAGCTTAACTGTAGTTCAGAGCTAATCTCATGCCTCTTTTAGAAAGCCCATATCAAGACAGTTTTCTGTTGAAATGGCTTCTAGAGGTCACACAACAAATTCTGTTTCTGCTCTTTCTCTCCTTGTTCAACCTTATTCCTTGACCTAAATATACTCTTGTTGGACTCTAAGATTCAGACATCTGTCTACAACCTTTTGCAGATCCCCTCTGGAGGCCCAGTTTTGCTTTTTACAGTGTATTGCTAACCACAGTAGAAGCCATGAGGACATCTAGTTTACCTGCAGGTCCCAGATTGCCTGATGTCGGTGACAGCAATTTTGCCCTTATGACCACTCACTGCTATAACACATTTAGATTTTATGGCATTAATGCATGGTTCCAGTCACATTTATGTAATTCAGTTGGGTGAGCAGCTATCTTTGTATTATAATTCTTTCTTCAGAAGTGTTTTACATTTTAAGTTTTTCACAGTTGCTTGTCCCTGAGAGTCATAATGCTTATTATACTTGCCTATTCAAATAAATTAGACCTGATATATTGGAGGCTTAGGCAGATCTGTTATCACACATCAGAAATGCATCTTTTATGGTAATTATTGTCACAATGGAAATGTTGAATAAATAGCACTATCAATGGAGTACTACTCTTTAATTGTTTGCTTTGTAACCTTCACCTTGTCATTTATAGAAACATAACTGGATTCACTTTTGTGTAGGTGGACTATCAGCACATCACGTTATTGTAATTCCCCTTAAATTACTTTGAAGAGCCAACTCTGACTTAGGATCCAAGTATCTTGCTTCCTTGACTGTTACTTTGTTTGCAGACTCTTCTGTTATCTCATTTCAGACAGGGAAAAAACACCTTCAGGGAATAGTGGAAATTCTTTTTTTTTTTTTTAAGATTTTATTTATTTATTTTTACAGAGAGGGGAAGGGAGGAAGAGAGGGAGAGAAACATCAGTGTGTGGTTGCCTCTTGCATACACCTCACTGGGACCTGGCCAGCAACCCAAGCATGTGCCCTGACTGGTAATCGAACCTGCAACATTTTGGTTCGCAGGCCAGCACTCCATCCACTGAGCCACACTGGTCAGAGCCGATAGTGGAAATTCTAATGTGAATAGTTGGAATATGAATGATTTGGTTTGGTACATGGAGATGAAGGTCAAAGTCCTTTATATGGAAGGATGCTGTTGTCAACTAAGAAGGACTTAATTAAAACCAAGCTGATTATAAGCCCATTAGAGAACAAGAATTTCAAAGAGGAAAAGCACACTACTGATATGGATTTTTGAAGGTGGGCCCAAAGATTTAAGGTAAAGCACAGTGTGTTTGGAATGGAAAGGGGGTATGGAACAACTGTGTGGTACAATAGTTCAAAGCTTTAGGCCAAGGCCAAGGGCAGGGAAAAGCTGAAGGGGTTAATATTAACAGAATCATAGAGTACAATGATTTTGGCCAGTAAATCAAACAATAAAAAGGTTAAAGAGAAAGAATGAACTACATAAGTAGGTTTGTGAAATGAATGATGATTCTAAACTGACTTGTTGAGCACAGAGAAATACAATGGTCCCTGGTGAACAGGAAATAGAATAGATACTCAGGTAACATGGATTCTTTTATTTTATTATCTGCTCTTACCTTTGTGGCATAGGACAGGCAACCTAATGTTACTTTGTATAACTGTAAACTGAGTCTCTACCTATTTGTTTAGGGAGCCTAAGGTCCATGAAGTTTTTGGAAGGACACATTTAAGTGCATATTCATTTAGCAGGGTGTTGTTCCTTATTTCAACAAAACCAAACTAAATGCAAATAACTAAAAAATTTAAAAGAATTTTCAAAGACCTGGAAATAAACAACAAAGTTTATAACTAAAAGCCCTTTGAAGGCGAGGCTGTGTCGCTGTGCAGTCGGCACCAAGGCCGGTGCCTGGCACCTCTCAGGCACTCTGTGCTGCTTAGGGATTTGATGAGAAGCCATTTTGAAAATGGCTAAATTAGGTTCTTTTGGGAAAAAAATTGGATTCATCTAAGGCATTTTATGAGTGGAGTCAGTCATGTTGAACATGTTAATTTCATTTCATCTCATGAGAAATAAATTCGTCTGTCACTGCTTTGCCTTTTCTAAAGTGACTTAAGTCTGATATGCAAATGCAATTTAGCCCCTTTGAGTGTATGCTGGACCTAGTGACTTGTTTCTTTTAAACAGAATATGGCAAGAGTGCTGGGTGGTCATTTCTGGGATTAGGCTACAAAAAGATTGTGACTTCCTTTGTGGTTCTGTCTTGCACACTCTCTGGGCTCACTTGTTCTAAGGGCAGCACCTTCCTGTGTTGTGAGCAGTCCTATGGAGATACCCATGTGGCATGGTGAGGCGCTGAAGCCCTCAGTCCAACAGCACATGAGGATCTTCAGCCTGGGTGGAGAATGTCAGTGCCAATTGGGATTTGGGGTGACCGTAAATAACAAGAGCCAACCACTTGATTGCAACCTCAGGTGAGACCTTGAGTCTGAGGGACCCAGCTAAACCATACCTACATGCCTGAGATCCTCAGATATTATGAAATAATAAATGTTTGTTATTTTTTTCGATTTTATTTATTAATTTTTAGAGAGGGGAAGGGAGGGAGAAAGAGAGGCAAAGAAATATCAAGGTGTGATCACCTTTCATGCACCCCTTCTGGGGACCTGGTCTGCAACCTAGGCATGTGCCCGACTGGGAATTGAACTGCCAGCTCTTTGGTTCACAGGCCTGCACTCAAGCGACTGAACTACACCAGCCAGGGCATTCCTAACAGGTTTTATGCATCTTATTGCTGAGGGCCCTACATACAGAGAGAGGGAAGGGGGTGGGGCAGGGCAAAAAGAGAGTATGATTCTCTCTTCTACTCCATCAAGGACTCCTACTTTGTATCTTCCCTATCTCCTAAGATAGCAGTCTTGGGGAGTGGAATCCAGTGCATATTTACATTCAAATATGTCTTTACATATGAAGGCTGGTTATATAGAATACTAGAAAAATTGTTTAAAAATTATAGTATCCTCTGGTTATCTTTTGTGTGCTTGTTTGTTTTGTTGATTAGGTTCCACTTATAGGTGAGGTCATATGTGTTTGTCTGTCACTGCCTGATTTACTTCACTGGGCATAATGCTCTCCTGATCCATCCATGTGACAGTCACCAGAGGAGAGGGGGCAGAGGCTAACGGTGGGGAAAAGCGGAAGGGTAATCAATGAACGTGTATAAAGGACACATAGACAAAGCCAAAAGCGGGCAGGATCGAGGGTGGGAGGTGGGGGTGGGGGGGTAGGGCGAGTGGTGGGAGGGAAATGGACAAGCCTGTACTTGAACAAAAATTTAAAAAATATTATAGTACTCTAAATCCATAATAGATGGCACATGAATATTTTCAAAAGTATTTAGAAAAATGTCAAAATAAATTTTTAACAAGTGAGATGAAGACTAAATTTACACTTTTATAAAATAGATTATGTAATTTTACTTTAGTCATTTTAATATTTTAATATTCTTGTACTGATAATTACAAATATTTGCTAATACATATAAACTTGTTTCATGGCTCTATATTGGAACTCCATATTGCATATCTGCCTGTACCTCATTGATTATATTTTGTATTTCATCATAGTAAATAGTAGTATTCTTCAGGCTTCGGTGATACCAGAGAGTTAAATTACCTTCAAAATGATATTCTGTTTATATGACCTGACTGACAATATGTTGAATTTGAACTACAGAACCACTGAAACTTCTTGAGATGGAGAGAAATATTTTGTTCTTTATTTTTGCCACATATGATAATTACATATGGTAATTTTCTGAACCCATTACTTTTATAGCATTCTATTTAAATATGAATATTTAGGAAGCTAATTGCAAAGATCATAGATGTGGTAGCTGCAAAAAGCACACTGAAGTAAGTTATGTATTTTTTAATCTAAGATAGAATCAGAAGAAAATAGCTTTTTTCTTATTTTCTTCATCATATCAATATATATTTATTATTACCTATAGACACTGTACAAATAACTGAATACCCTTTTTATTCATTCAATGAAGGGTTTCCAAATCTACTTATTCCATGAAGGTTTACTAGAAAGACTCATCATTATCATCCCTGTAACTTGTAGAGTCCTTTTTAATTCACAAAATGTTTTCACACACATCATTCCATTAGTGCCTTACAATGACCCTGGATGTAAAAAGGACATTTATTATTATTTTCATTTTAGAGAGGAAGTAATTCAAGCTAAGAGAATGAAAACATTCAAGGTAAGAAAATTTAAGTGATTCTCTAAATCAAGGGGTTAGAACGCGGCATACTTGGATCCCGAATCTATCTATTCACTTCTAGTCCAGTGCTCATTCTATAGGTTGGTTTTGTTTATAAATTCTTGAAAGGTACAGTCACACTAAGTTTATGATTAATAATAGGTGTTGAAATGTGAAATGACCCAGAGAAGTGCATTAACTCTTAAATGGCTCAGAGCAAGTATGAAAGAAAATATAACCATTTAAACTAAAATTGCGTGTTTTACTCTACATGCAATTAATTAAGCTTAGTAAAAATATGCAAGTCCAACTAATGGGATGTATTCCTGACATATGTTTCCACCTCAATTTACGACCCAACTCATTCAACAAGTAAGGGAAGCATCTCTGGTTTCAGCCCTAAGTGTATTTAGTATTATAGGAATTGGCACACTTTTTATCCAATACTGGAGAGTGTCCAGTTAAAAACCAACCCAGGGCTGGATTGATTGCTTTATCTGGAACAAAGAGACATTTTTTACGAAGATGTGCTTGACACAAACTGCTTTGAGAGACCTGAGGGTCAGGCAAGGTCAGCGCCCAGCTGGAGACGTGGCGTGTGTGCAGCCCCACCCTGGCCACCAGCTGGCTGTTTGGGTGTGTCTGTAAGATGACTACTTGGCTTTGAGGCTGTGGTTTAATCCTCTAGCAAGGCTCACTGGCCCATAGTACGTGGGTATTGCCGCTACAGGATTCCTACTGGCTGAACGGTGAAGAACTTAATTCTAATGTGCACATTTTAGGTGTTCAGCAATATTTGTTAAAAATAAATTAATAAACACATACTTTCATAATCAAAAATTTTCACAAGCCCAGAGAAAATGTGTCCCACACCCCCCCAGGGTTAGTCATGTTATTTTCTTTACCAGAATTTCCTTGGAGTTGAAGTGTCTGTTAAGCGTGGGCTGAATCTCCTTCACACCTGGGTTCCTGTGTCTCGATGAGCGGCAGGACAGCAGCTGCAGTGTGGTGTCAGGGGCAAGAAGGGCTCCCCGTGTGCCTCCGGAGGAGCCATGTTTTGTGCGGGATTGAATTCTGGGCTCTGAAGTGCTTGTCAGCCAGCAGTTTTGATCATTCACCCAGGAGGAAGGGAGGGATTGAGTGAGAAGCACCAAGGTTAATTTGTTAGTTAGAATTAGAATTCAGCATTTACATTTTCAGAGTACTTTATGATCGCTAATGGGCTGTTCCTCAAAGTGGGCCTGGAAGGAAGGCTGGCATCTTCATCCCCATTGTACAAACGAGGAAACTGAGACACGGGATGTTCAGGGGCTCACTCACGACTGCGCAGCAAGTTCACTGAGGAAGAGGCTTGATTGAACTTTAGAAAGTCTTGGGATGGGGTTTTCCCAAGGAGAATCCACTCATCTTGGGTCTCTGCTGTCTAAATGGGGATTGATGTGGGTCTGCGATCTTCTAATGAAACAAGCACAAAGGTTCCCTCTCCTGGAGGATGTCAAGTGAATGTGGCCATGATGACCGGAAGAACGATTCTGGGATGCACCACTCTGGCCTGTCCTGGGCTGTGACTATGCAAATTCTGCTCATGAAGATAATTTCCGGGGTCTCAGGGTCTTTGCTCTCACTCTCCAACACATCTTCCAGGAAAACTTTCCCTACAAACCTACTCTTTGAGATCAGATCATGTTCATACTAATCCCCTTTTAGAATTTTATTTAATTAAAATAAAGAGAATACCATACATTTTTTTTTCTTGTTATGAAGAAATGAAGCAACTGTTCCTCTCTAATCAGTGCTTATGGGAGACGTACACCTCTAAAAGCTCTTAGAGTCTTGGTGCCGAGGACGTTGCTTCCTCTGAGATCCCCAAGCCACTGTGCAGACATTTATTTTTGCATTTATAACATTATAACGGATGCTGTCTCTGGCACCTTCCAGGAAAACTTTTACTACTTCGTCTCTAAGAGATCTTGTACCATATGCTTAAACATACAGAGTTAGTATGACATGCTTGCTTATTAAAAAGTAGTTGCTTTTCAAAAATAAGTGGCCAACCTTTTTGCTTCTTTCCAGAAAGGAATAATAGCAGTAGAGAGAGAAAGAAGAGAAAAGAAGAAAAAGAATCTAAGTAAGGAGGACTAGTGCCAGAATACAATCTGGAAACGGTTACATGCACTATGTTACATAATTGCTTATGCTCCTATTAATAACTGTATTTTGTAGATGAAAAAAAGTAAGAGGGGGAGGAAAAGGTAGATGGAGACTGTACAGGTTTTCCAGGTGCAAATGTGTCCAACACTTGTAGATTTAATTATATTAAAATCAGGTTAGCTTAATATTGAAAAAAAAATTGTCTTTCCCCCCAAACTCCGAGAAGGCCAATGCCATGAGGGAATTATCTGGAAATTGCATACTGCTGATTTCCGAGGACTTTGTCTGAAAACTGAATGAGTCAATAGCCCACATTCCCTCTCCCCCTGCCAGAGCTTCCCAGGTTTTTCAGTGCAGTTTCAGTTACTGCGATGTGTCATCCCAATTTCTGGCTAGCACATTACACTATTTTCTAGTTTTCATTTATATTAGCCCAAACCCTACAGCCTATACTGGTGACATTTAGATATTGGTTCCTGGAATTTTCTAAGGGGAGGCTTAGTCACAGCTTCATGGCAGAGGCACTTCAGGAGGAAACCCGAGGGAACTGAGCAGTTGTACATATACCTCTTACCTCTTAGCAAGTGAGGCTGTGTATTGTGAGGTAAGTGTGGTACATACATTGGACACTGTGTAAAAATATGGGTCAGAGAACTGAATTCCACATCTGTTTCTGCCACTTACTAGCCATGCTGAGCCAATTACTGAACTGCTTTCTGCTTTAGTTTTCACTTATAAAATAGGGACGATATTATTTACATTAGATAAGTTATGAGGGTTAAACACAAAATATTAAAAATAAATTACAGAGGAAGGAAAAGCAAAATGAAACAGAGCAAGATTCTTCTTCAGGGAAAAATGCCAACTAGTAAGTGTGGAAGAAATGATAAAATTAAAAAATTGCCCTTGTATAGTCCCCAGTGTCGTAACTGATTCAGGTGAGTTTCAGTGGTGGTACTAAAGTCTTTAGGTGAAGGGACGTGGAGGAATTGGATATTCATGGCCTAAATGAAATGAGAAAAAAGTAAATTTACAATGGAGAGGTCAGGTGGTCACCGCCTTTACCATGACTCCTAGAAGGACAAATGTAAATCTAATTAAACCTCTAATCTGACTTTTAGTTTAAGGAAGAGATGGAGGAATGAGTTAAAGTGCACCATGAGAAAATGACTAGTTCCAGAATGTAGTATATTTTATATGAGACGATTGGACCTGAAAGCTTAAAAATGTTTATTATCATGGAAAAAAAAAAGGCAAGAAGAAGGACTGATCTGGATTAAAAGATAATAAGGAGCTATCACAACTACATGAAATACATAAAATGGCAACTATAATATCAATGACAAACAAGCTATAAGATGACATTTCTGTGGGGCTCAGGTCTATTAGAAAAATATTAATATCAACTGGATATAGATGATATTTATGCAATAATTTTTATTCTATAAAAATCCAATAATAATTTTAAAATTTTCTCAGGTATAAGCATGATGCAGTATATTTGAGAATGTCTTTAGGCATATTTATGTATATATATTTATATGCAGAGAATAATAAAGCAAATATGAAAAGATACTAACAATTGTTGATTTTAAGTGGAAGCTATATGAGTGTTCATTGAGTTATTTTTCTTCAAGTTAGTATTATGTTTGGAAGTTTTCATAAGTTAGGAAAAAAGGAAATATATGTAAGATACTCAAGTGATAAATCTATAAAAAATAAGCTATTGTCAATGTATCAACATCAGTAATATGTATAATGTATCTATAATAGCACAGGAATCGTTGATGTTGAGAAGGACAGGAACAAAACTTATCACAAAAGGAAATAAGATTCATAGAGAAACAGTTCAAAGACTGTCAAACACCTAGGAAATATACAAAATAGTTTTCTTCTTGAGTGCAGCAAGTTTTATTAGATTTATAAATTGGCCTGTCATTCCACTGGTGTGAAGACAAATCTAAATAATGATGCTTTGGGGCAAACTCAGGAACATTATATAACAGTACATTGCATTTGTAAAGCATTCTTTATTTTCCTAATCTGAATGCACTGACTGTGCATCCCTATCAAATAGATCCAGTCACCTGACTGTATTCACATATTAATTCTGGGAGGTCAGTCAGTCAAGGATTTCTCTCTTAATGTATTAATGAAAAACTTTAATCTATGGTGGTACATGGGTTACAAATGTGCAACTAGAACCAATGATTACTCCCCACTCAGGTGAATGAGGAAAATTTCTGTAACACATTTGCTTGACAAAAATACCTTAGAAAAAAGTAATCCAATCTTCTATATTATTACTAAAATATTTTGAAAGTTTTTATGCTTATAATTGTAAAAAGGCAACTTGAATTTAAAAG
This sequence comes from Pteronotus mesoamericanus, assembly GCF_021234165.1. Lineage (NCBI taxonomy): Eukaryota > Metazoa > Chordata > Mammalia > Chiroptera > Mormoopidae > Pteronotus > Pteronotus mesoamericanus. Next base: position 32,640,839 of record NW_026555285.1, on the reverse strand, counting down.
TTATTAGTTCTGGTGTCTCAGTAGATTATGTTACTAAGATGTCACTCCATTAAAGTTGATGTACTGCCTCTGTAAGAAAAAATGCAACAGATCAAAGACGTATGGCATAAAGTGAGGATTTTTTTTCCCCACTGAAAATAAAGAAAAGGAAAAGTTGAGATTTGTTTTGCAATGTTTAAGCAAAAATGCAAACATTTATTAAGTTTTTTGCTACCATTTATTGAAAAATGAAAGGGTTGGCAATATTTTAAAACATTGACTAGATCATTGAAACTCAAGGTTTTGCTTAATATTGATTTTACTTATTTATATTTCTTTGTTTCTTTCCTCTCTTGTTTCTTGTTTTCTTTTCAATTGTGTAATGCAGGGAAAAATGTGTTTTGGCTATGTCTGTGGAATAAAGTTTTATGTTTTCTATATTAAATTTTAGAAGTAATAAGTGAAATATAAATATATTAAAAATAAACCACTAAGCAAACCTAAAATACATCGCTATTTGCACACATCTTACATATTTTTTTTGCATCCTTATTACTCAAAAGAATACATTTTATTTTTCACTGGAACCTGCTTATTAGTATTACTACAATGCTTTAGAAAATCATGAATCTAAGAATTACAACAGCCCTAATCAAAAAACTTTTAAATAATTATAATCAGAAATACCATCTTAAAAACATGAAAGATGACCGCTTTTATCCAGCATTGTCAGGCATGAGTTCTACCACACAGGTAAGTTTTCCAGAAAATCATTTCAGTGGCCTGAAATTTTGAAACAGATTACCAATATAAGTGGAATGCTTTAAAAATTTTTGTGTACCTCCTTTTACATAAAATTTCAATATGCAAAGTATAAGCTAATATTCACTAATGATTCAAGGTTATCATTAGCAACAAGATGCCTTCAATTCACATAACACCTAATGGTTTACAGAGCATCTTCAGATACATGCCTTCTCATTTGATCACAGCTTTGTGTCATAGGTGAGGCAGGTATCAGTATTCCTATTTTACAGAAGAGGCTCAGGTGCTCAGAGGCTTTCCCAAGAATCTCTCATAATTGGCAGAACAAGAAAGTAAACAAGAAACTTCTACCTTCAAGCTTAGTGCCCCCTCCCTTAAACAGCATTGCCTCTCCGGACCAGTGATTATGCAGCTGTCTTTGCAAAGATAATGAAGGGATAACATGGACCATTTTTTCTTATTCTAAAAACTCTCAGACTCCTCAGGTTTTATGTTCTTGCATTTGCTTTTTATAGTATTTACCACACAGTGCCTGGCATATAATAAGCATTTAGCCATTGTTCTTGTGATTCTGTCGGCTGCTTTTGTAGCATACCTGGCACAAGTAGCGTATCTTATTAATATTCATTCATTCATTCATTCATTCATTCATACATACATTCAACAAATACCTATTGAAACTGTACTATGTGCCAGGCCGCCAGACTACATGTGGGGATAAATGTTGAATCTATAAACAAAACTTGAAGTTTAAGAGCTTACATCAATCACATGTCACTCAAATGCAAGACTTCTCTTTCCCCTTAAATGAAGCTACTTTAAAGAAAACGGCAATGATTTTATGCATTAGTTTGTTATGGCAGCCATAACAGATACCATCAACTGGGTGGCTCAAATATTTTCTCACAGTCCTAGAGTCTGGAAGTCCAAGATCAAAGTGTGAGCAGGTTAGGTTTCTTTGGGAACCTCTCTCCTTGGCTTGAAGATAGCTGCCTTCTTACTGCTTCTTCACATGGAGTCTTCTCTTTGCATGCATGCTTCTGGCGTCTGTGTGTCTAAATTTCCTTTTTTTACAAGGACACTAGTCATATGGAGTTAGGTCCCATACATACGGCCTCATAATACCTTAATGACCTCTTTAAAGATCCTATCTCCAAATACAGTCACATTCTGAGGCACTAGAGTTCAGGGCTTTAGAATGTGAATTTTGGCGGGGGGTGGGGATAATTCAGCTCATAACACTATATTAATTACTTCCTGTGGGGGGCCTGTTATGTGTCAGCACTTTCTAGACACTTCCATTAACACTAATCCTAACAACGGCCCTGTATGTTAGGGTACATTTGAAGACAGTCTCAAAGTGGTGAAGTAACTTGTGTGAACCATAGCTCATCTGTGACAGTGCCTGGCTTTGAACCTGGCCAGTCTGACCTGACATTTTTTGATATATATTTGATGGTGTGGAAGTCTTTTCTCCTTCTGGTTCTTGCCTTTCCTGATAACTGAACTCCCAGGATATGGGGTTTCTGGGTAAGAGCTATGCTGCAGGGTAGCAGGATATTAGTATGCACTAACTTAAATTGTCCATCTCACTTTTTCTATTTAAAATTTCTGTCAGAACACGTTTTTTTAATCAGCAAGTATTTATTGTGTGCGTATTATATGCCCAGCAAGGTATATGATCTTTTATAGGCAATGACAGCTGCAGATTTGCTTATTTCTTGTACTAAGCATTGCTTGGTTGATTGGCTATATGGCTTTAGTATCTTTATTGTAATGTTTGAAGGAATCCTTTAGAATCTATATTTTTATCCTCATCCCTGTGGTCCAAGAAAAGTAAAGCAAAGTAGGGGAAGGATTGATAATGTTTGTATGATGAATTAGGATCACAATAGGCAGATTTCCCGGTTTGTTTTACTTAGCAGCATACAAGTTTATACTCTTGTTATATTTTGTGTGACATATTCATGGAGTTGTATTCTAGAGCTTCAGTATCATTATAGTCACTATAACTATGGTTTTAAAGCCAAAAGATGAAGGTTTCAGTGAAATGTGAATGAGGAAGCATAGATTTAGCTCAATTAGCAAATATTATTTGAACATATTTCTTGTACAGGAATTAGACCAGGCACTGTGGATACAAAGCTGTCCCGGGACTCACGTAGTTCAATCTCTTACCATCTCTGCACCAGGCTGTTGCACTAGTCTCTTGACTAGACTTCCTCCCTCCCATCTTGCCCCTCTTTATGAATCTGCCACACAGCAGCAGATTTAGATATAAATAACTAAGATATCTAACCCACAGAGTTGAAATGCTTTAGCGTCATAGCGAAGACCACCAAGATACTGCCTCCTTCTTTGTTTTCTATTATTTCTCACCTTGAAATTTATGCAGAACTTTTTCCTTGTTTTATGGATCATGAGACCTATCTTGGTTATTAGATGCCACAGAATCGTGCACAAATTTCTCTCAATTTGTTATGACTTTCAGACATGTTCCCATTAAAAAAATTATTTTGTACTCTGACTATGAATAACCATAGTACTGAACACACATAAATATTTGATAGCTAACTTTGGTCGATGTGTTCCACCTCAGTTCATACTACAAATTCAGGCAATGAAGAAATATTTTGAACAAAGTAGTCTGTGATATGAGCAGAAATAACTTGAAATGTTTATCTTATTTTACATAATGCAAATGTAAGGTAGTTAAATTATCTACGATTTAAAAAATCAATAAACATTTTGAATTCAGGGAGAACATTAATACATCATTTTATATTGTTGCACAATGTGAAATCTAATATGTTTGCCATTTCCAGGAACTCCTCCCTGGGTTCTGCTGAAGGAGCTCGATTATTCTAGTCTGATGGGGAGACCTGAAATAGTAGTGTAGTTGGCTGGTGGCCAGCTGTATTTCCTCAAACATCCTCCAGTCCTCAAAAGCATTTCTCCAATGAGCTACATAGTAAGTAGAAAGTCATTGTCCATCACACTAACAGAAGATGTCTTCTCAAGGAATACTTTGGATCTTCCTCTCTCTTCCTTCTTCCTGTCTTGATATTGATTTGTGTATCACTGGGTTTTAATAGAGGCTTAGAGATAGCTGAACTTCTCTGGTGACTGGCTAGACATTTTCTTAGTTGTTATAATAAATCATCTAAGTATATGTAAAACACTATAGTAAAACCTCAATAAGCTATAATGTTCAAGGAATTGTTAATTGATTTAACCTATGGTAAAACAGAAACTCCCCTGCCCCCTTAAACACGTATCTCTGGTTTCACATTGTATTTAAAATATTTTGTATAACTTTCTCATTTATCAGTAATATAACAAATTTACAGTACTTATATATAGTACACACATATAGCATATGATAAAATAGGACAAATACAACTTGTCTATTCAGGGTATTTGTTTAAACAGTCTAACCATAAATTCTTAATAAATGTATGTGGACTGACTGGTGGAATGAATGAGTGGAGAATTGAAGTAATAATATAGTTGATTTTTGTACCACTCTGAGAACACATTAGATGTGTTCTAATTTATTTTTAAACTTAAGTCCCTATTATTTTATGATTTGGCTTGCTCTTTCTAATATAAGAAGATATCAGGAAAACAACTAGGTTGCTTGAGTAGTCAGTTGTTTGGACCTCGATGTTAGTATCTGAAATTAGACATTGGAATCATAATGGTCTGAATTACAGTTTTGCCATATATTATATAAGCCTGGGAAAATTACATAACTTCTCTGAACTTCTTTTATTTATTATTAAAATGGGGATAAAAATGGCACCTACCAATAGAGTTCTTGTAGAGTAAATTAGGTAATGTAATTAGAGGTCTTAACTAGATACTATCAGTAAGTGGCAGCCATCTTGTCATCCTGCTCAATGATGTTTACAGTAGAATTCAGTGGGTTTAGTTTGTCCCTGATTTGTTTCTTTCTTTGTTGAATATTGGCTAGAGTCCTGGTAAAGGCTGCTGGTGCTCCTACCTCTGGGCCAGATCCAGGTGAACTGAGCTTTTCCCCTTGTCTTCCTCCCACTTCCTCCAGTAAAGGGATATAGATGGAGAGATGTGCTTGATTTAAATTATTCTAGTAGCTCAGGAACTTGACAAATAAGCAGTTTTCCCAGTGGCAAGCAGATAAAAGTAGGAAGTTACTTGTATCCCTCTCACTATAGCCTAAGCTTATACTCTTACCCTGACTGAAAGAAAAATGGTGAAAAGATTTGACATCTTCCTTATGATTAACTATATAAAATCCAGGAACTACTTTTTATAGTCTTGGGTTTTTTATTTCCTCCAGACTAAATCATCCAATTTCTCAGCATCCCTATTTTTAATTCTTCACGTGTGTGTCCTCCCTCCCTCAAGTGGGTATCCAGTTAAAGATACTGGAATCTTAAATATCTGAGTCACTTCTATGGTAAGGGAGAATCTCCTGTACTGTCCATAAACACAATGCTTTCAGTGAGGGTAAGTCTAAAATAGACTAAATCATGAGTATAGGAAAAAAACCAAAGTTGAACATATAACTCCTACACAAGTTCCATATTTCCTTACACTTTTCTTATTATAGAACATGCACCAAAGTTAGGACACACAGAAGAATACTGCCCAGGATGCTCAGCTTTCTTTATTACTAGGAGTGCTTTGTGACTGGGGATCAGAGAGGCAAAAATCTTTTTTTTTTTAACCTCCTATACTCTATTATATCACTGGGATCAGATTCTGGCCTATTAGGATTTTAGTTATTTCAATTTCTTTTTGTTTTAAAGATCTTATTTATTTATTTATTTATTTTTAGAGAGGGGAAGGGAGGAAGGAAAAGAGGGAGAAAAACATCAATGTGTGGTTGCCTCTCACATTCCCCTATTGGTGAGCCAGCCTGAAACGCAGGCATATGCCCTGGATTGGGATTTGAACTGGTGCTCCTTTGGTTTGCAGGGTGGCACTCAATCCACTGAGCCACACCAGCCAGGGCTAGTTATTTCAATTTCTTGACGTATATGAAAAATGACAGTAAAGTAAGCATGACCTACACACATGTGTGCATGCACACACACACAAGGGTTTTGGAATGAGAAAGACTGGGGTGTGAATATTAACTCCTATGTAGTAATTTTCATTTCCTCATCTGTGAAACATGGTTAACAACAGTGCTTGCCCCATAGGATTCTGAGAATTAAATAAAACAGTGCCTGGGCATATAAGCCTGTCCACCTATCCGTCCATTCATCCTTCTATTTATTCAATTAATGTGTATGACAGTTTCCTTTCACCTAGCTTTGTGTTTCAGCAATTAAAATCCAGAAGGTAGCCAGAGAAATGAAACTTCTGACCCTGAAATCATGAACAATGTTCTAATCAGAATCTCTGCCCTTTTGCTGGACTCTATGCCTCTGACAGCTCTGGGCAGGGTTGACAAGCCTTCCTAGTTTTATTCACAGGAATTGAAAGTTTCATGTGTTATCAAAAATCCTCCCTCTCACACAACCACCATCCACGTGAGGCCCAAGGATGGAAGTGTAATTGAATAGCACATCAGCAGATCTTCTGATGTTTACCCAGAGGGGCGAGACTGAGGAGATAAGCACGTGACCCCTTGGAGAGTTGATAATCCTGGGGGAGGAGCTGTGCAAAAGCATGAAGCTTTTAGACAAACCTGGCCTCTGGCAAGGTATAAATCTGAATTGTCTTCTCCCTGCCAGCCTGTGAGCTTGGGACACTCCTTTCTCCCATTGTGTCCACTCTTCCTCCTAGCTCTCACAAAGTGGTGCCTGTCATCCTTTGTGGTGCCTGGAAGAAACGAAAATTGCTTCCTCTCATAGGCGTTGTGCATTTTACAATGGGCATCAAAGCCATGAGCTAAAGAAAATTTCATCTTGGAAATGGTCTGCAGGGCAGGGCAGCCACTATTCTGGACCTACTTAAAATCCAACGGAGAGCAAGGCTAAATCGCTGGAGAAGCCAGGAGAAAGGAGACAAGCAGTCCAGCAGGCCCTTCCTGCCCTCCATTCTCTGCACGTGGTGCGGGACAGGTGAATCTGAAGCTGGCATCTAGTTGTCATTCCTCCCTATTGGACTCATTCATCAGTTTCCAAACAATGGTGGCTGCGGCGCCAGCACCCTCCTGGGTGTGCATTTCCACTTTTTGGGGAACAATGAAACAGAAGAGCCAACGGTAGCATGCTGCTGGTGGACCTTGAATGGCTCTCTGCGCAAAATACCAATTCGGTCACCCCAGAAAAGATTAGTCTTTTCTTCTGTATCTGCAACAAATCATTTCATGAAATTCTATCAACAGAACATTAGAGCAGATATACCAAATTCCAATGAGATCATCCAAGAACTTCCACTTTTCCCAAACTGTCCTGCCCCTTCACTGAGAAGAGCAAGGTAGTGTTTGGCTCTCTTTGGGGTGGGAAGGGCAAACTGAAAGGCCAACAGCTGTAGGTTTTGTGTTTCTTTTGCTGTGCTGTGTAATGTCAGTGTATGATGGTGACTTCTCCTTAAACAAATTTTATTAAAACAGATTATTAATAAAAAAGTCTGAAAAAATATTTTTTTGATTACTCACTTGCAGTTTTGAAGTGTGTTTTAAATAGTAAAATTGCAGTAATTTAGCTGAAGTGCAATAATTGGGTTCCAAGTTTTATGATTGACACATTTCATTGAAAATAGCACCCTGAGGTTTTTCCAAATTAAAGATGAAATCTAAATAAAACCTTAAATAACCCATGTGGAAATACTTTATTGTAGTTAATAACCAAGCAGAAATATGCTTATTTTGTCTGTAGACTCATTCCAACAGATTATACCTATTGTTGCTTCCATTTGAAAGGCATCACACTTGGCTTATGTAAAAATAATAACATTCCTAACTATTAATAGCAAATCAGAGAGACATTTATGGACATTCATACATCATTTATAAATGACCCTTATGAATAAAGTGTTACGATGATTTCCATTAGCATAAGTTCCACAATTACGGCCTGCATAAGAGATACATTTTTCTTTCTTGAATGCACATATAAAAAGCTGTCATTTACTTTGTGAAATTTTATCCATAATGCTTCAGTATTTTTCTGTGCTGCTAAATGATTATAAAGCTGAATTTATAGGCAGGGAAGTATCCCATGGGTATGTGGCAGTCCATGGAGACTTTAAAAAATGTACCCCTTCTGGACCCGGGGCACCTGACCATGTTTGTCCTTTCAATTGTGCAGTTTAGAAATGAGCTCCGGATTCCAGGGTTGGCTTCCACAAACTACTAGGATGTTAGAGCTCCTGATGAGGACCTTAGGTCTTTTTTTTCCCCTTTTTTTCCTGGCGTTTTTCAATCCGGGATCTTTGGTACTAGCTTCTCCCTCCCTACGAATGTCCAACTTTGGACTAAGATACTCCATCTTCCAGTGGAAGAGCAAACCAAAAGAGAACTAACTGTGAGTCCTATATCCCCCTCACTATGCCAGGTATTGTCAGTGTATGATGATGGTAGCTTTGCCTTAAACAAATTAATTAAAGCTGATTGTCATTAGTTTTTAAAAAACCTGGAAAAAGATGTCTTTTTATACCAACTCACTTGTGGTTTTGAAGTGTGATTTGAATAGTAAGATTACGGTTAGTAATTTAACTGCAGTGGGTTGCAAGTGTTAAGACTGATACGTTTCATTGAAAACAGCACCCCGAGTTTGGTTTTTTTTTCCTGAATTAAAGATGAAATCTAATAAATACTTAAGCCTTAAATACTTAAAGACTCCAACTTGGGAGTAAGGTAATGCCTTCCCTTGATGACCTGCTGAGAGAAATATCTCTCTGTGACGGGAATGCAAAACAGGAGACATGATCATTATAGAACTTCCGCTTAGTGACAGCCGCCACATGCTCCTTATCTTGCTGATTCCTCATAACCACCCTATGCTGATGTACATTTTGATATGTACCTATGAGGTGTATTTTGTTAAACTTTTTGTCTAGATGAGGAGATCAGAGATAAAAAAAAAAAAGATACACATTTTTCAAGACCACACAGAACGTGGCAGAGGTGGTTTGACCCAAACCTATGCTTGTCCTACAATATACATCTCCTGACCCTATGATTCTGCCTGAGACCAACATACCAGGTTTCTTGAGCTCTCCCCATGAACTCTTTGAAGACCTGGATCCACTTTGCACAGAGGTGTCTTTTATGTAGATCACGATCATTAATTTAGTCTCACAACACCAGGAGACCGCCTGGGCTGTGAGTTCGAAAGCTTGGCCCAAGGACAAAGCCAGAAAAGAAGTTATAGTGCAGCATGTTCTCCAGCTACTGATTGACTACTGTTATCCTGTATCATAGTTCTGTATCTTGATAGCAAGGTCATTTAAGGTAAGCAGGATGGTCTAGCCGTGGCAGGGGTCCTTATCATTAGCTACTGGCATGGCCCCATTTCTCAGTTTGCCAACATTCTTGAGAGGAGGGCCATAAACTAGCCACGGTGTCCCTTCCCCATTTCTCTCAGTGACAGTTCTACGCCGCTTCCCTCCTCTCCCCATATCAGTGGAAGCATTTGGGCAATAAAAAGTAACTCCCCTATAAAAGAAAAAAAAAATTGGAGAATTCTCTGCCTAGGAGTGCATATAAAACTGAGGAATAAGAGTTTTTAGAAGTGGAAATTGAATACGCATTTTTATTTTTTTAAGGTATAATGTTGGTTTTTATTTTATTTTATTTTATTTTTTATTGTTCAAGTACAGTTTTTTCAGAAGCGGAAGGTGATCATGTGTTCCACCCTCAATATTTATATGAAAGAAACATATTCATGGTGGTTAAGGTTTAGTCAGACCTGAGTTTCAGTCTTCTTGACTCTGCCACTTACCAGATGTGAAACTTCAGGCAAATAATTTACTTCTTTGTGCTCAGTTTCTCATCTGCAAAATGGGAATAATAATGCTACCTGCCTTGTAAGGTGCTGGTGAAGATTAAACGAGATGATCTTTCATTAAAAGAAAAATTCCAGTACACGGAAGCTCCCCTTACTACTATTATTATTTCGTCCAACCGAGTTCACACAGCCAGCTTGTGGCATTTCTGGTGCTGGTGCTGGAGCCCAGGCCCGTTTGCACAGACCAATTGTTTTTTCTCTTTTGCAACCCAAGACAGGTCTATCATTTTGATATCAACGTTGATACCAGCTTTTAATGTCAACCTATATACTGCTTTGAGCTGATCAAGAACAGGCTAAAGGCATTGTATCACTAATTTTGGTTTTATTAAATAACTCTAGTTGTTTTAGAATGAACTGTTTGCCACTTCACTATAAGCTACCTCAGCATTCAATCCACTTCAGCAAATGTCTGTTGCTACATATATTACCAATCGTTAACTAAAAAAAGTAATCAGTTCTTTTCATTCTATTCTTCAGTGTCATGCAACATGTCAGTGTGATCCATCACATAATCCTCTAAGAGTTTGTCATTTCAGAACTGTACTTTCCCCTCTGAGGACAAGAGCAAGACAGACAATGACTTGTTGTGAGGAAAGCAATCGGAGCACTAGTACTGATGTAAACTGGAGTAGGGAAGCTGGGAAGCGTTGGTGATATTTACAAAATAAATTCCAACTTTACAAATAATTTATCTTTACTTATTTTAGATTATCCGCCTTAATCCTTAAAATTTCCTTCAAGGAAATTATATTTTTTAAGCGACAGTATTTTTCTCCTCCATGAAATATATTGATGAATAAAATAAGATCATGAACAAAGAATTGCTGTTTTTTTCCTTATAAAATACAATGGTAATGTACTTCTTTAATGTCTTCAAAAACCTTTAACATTAATGAATCCTAAATCCAAAATACCTCTTTGCAAAAAAACTGGAATTAGAATAAAATTTTAAGGTTAACTGTATTTATATGCATGAGCGATTATTGTATAAGGCTATTAATAATAAATTACAGAGATTTATAAATAAGTTATCTCTGGTAAACTAAACCAGGGCTTCTAATTTCCTCTTTTACTGTGCATACATTGAACTATTATTTAACTATAAGCTATTTAGCAATTAACTACAGATGTTTTTGCAATTTTATGGCTCTCCTCTGAAGAGAGGTAAAGCCAAATATCTACTGCAAAAATATTAATTGTATAACCTCTATTTTATATTGAACAATTCTTTAGGGATTGCTTGGTTGTTTTATAAAGTTAGGAATAGCTATTTATGACAAGCAGACATATAATTACATTCAGATACTTGAATTGAGTAGTGTGAAGGCCGTTATTTTTAAAAGATCAAGGTAAACTCCATGTAAATCACACCAGACCTTCAAGTAGTTTTCAAAACCCATCAGACCTGAAAAAGACCATCTCCTGAACATAATTGGAATTGAGCTGCTCGGGTTAACCTGGGCCTCCTTTCCCCTCCCTTGTTCTGATCTCAATATCCCTAAGAGAAGGCAAAAGCCCTCCTGCCTCTAGCATGTCCTGTTAGATCAGGATTGTATGAAATGTCTGAAGGAAGAGATGGAAGATATAAAATACTAAGATTATTTAAGCCTAATAACCTGACACTCACTAGGTCTACTCTGACTACATCAGTCACATTGTACAAAAGGGCCAATATTTATTGTTATGCTTGGATTCCTTTATTACGTAGAGGGTTGCCAATTTTGTAGTCAATTGAGTGTGTCAAAGATTTGGACGGGGGCCAGCGTTAAAGCAGGCACATGAAATGTGTCTTTACCTCAGGTGAAAGGAGGCTAGACAAACTTGCATTGTTTCTGTCAGCTCTATGATAATTAATTTCAACCATATTATCTGAATTAAAACGTGACATTTATTCCCTGGACTCATTTCCTGGAACCTTTCCAATTTTCCTACCCTATTTTGGAGAAAGCATGGGTAAAATATGAACAAGTCATTAAGAATTGATGCATATGTGCTGTACCTATTCATATAAAAGGTGACACCTTAAAACGTAATTTTTAAACAACATTCGTGGAAAAGAAAATGCATATGGGGATGGACCATAACTCTCCGCGGCGCAGCTGGAGTGCCGTGTGGTGAAAAGTGAAAAGAGTGAACTATTAGCAGACCCCGTGGGCCGGAGGTATGGATGCCCATTCCTCCCACACACCCGCGTCAGCTGGTTTGCTGATAGCCGAGATTGACTGTTGGGTCGCATTATCCCCTGCTGATCCTCTTCCCTCACTTCTGGGGATATCAACAGCAGGGATCGTCAGTCAGGGCTCAATTGATTATCCTCAAAATTTGCTCCTGCTATTGACCATAATGGGGGGGTGGGGAATTGTGCCTCTGAATTATTCAGAATGAAAATATACACAGAAGAAATCGATAAGGCACATCTGATATTAAAGACAAATTAAAACAGGCAGTAGAAGGGAGCTCCAGGCAGCCACGACACACAATGAGGAAGGCATTTTGGAGATAAAGGAAAAGTGTTTTTGCTTTTTGAAAAAAGACGTTACGGCTTTTAAAGCTTTTCAAAGTTAATGGAGGCATTAGGGCTTCTTGGCCAAATAGTTCCTTTTAACTGTTGGAATTATACTTGAGATGCCAGCTCTGAAATTTCTTCCTCAGATTCCTTGAGTCTTTTTAGCTTAACTGCAGCATGTCATACTGGAGGGATAAAATTCTGATAAAACCTCAGCTCAAAACTAGGACACTACCATTTCCATTTAACCCCCTTGTGCCAGTTGGGGGCCGGGCAGAAAAGGTGAAAGGATTAAGAAATACAAATTGGTAGTTACCGAATAGTCACAGAGATATAATTACAGCGTAGGGACTATAGTCAATAATACTGTAAGAGCCACGTATCAGGAGACCACTCTGTAAAGTACATGATTGTCTAACACTATGCTGTACACCTAAAACTAATACAGAATAATATTGACTGTAAACTGTAATTGAAAAAAAATTTAAAGGACAAACTAAAATAAAACTTAGTAAAAAAATAAAAACAAACAAACAAACAAACAAGAAAACAGGACATGAGCAAACAGCTAGGGCCTAGCACTAAGAGAAATAACACAGGCAAAGGAACCCTAACACAAGCAAACGGGCCCTTCTCACTGTCACAGTTGTGAGAAACCCATGTACTGCGTATCACAGACAGAAGGAGCCAGGCTCCCAGAGGCTGTTACTAGCAGGTGGGGGTGGGGAACGTGTAGGAAATGCCTTGGGTAGAAATTTTGTCCAATTCAATCTGGATTTCTGAGAAGAGAGGAATCTATCTAGTTATTTCAGTGGGATTGATGTGGACAACTTTCAATAATCTGAAAATCTGATTCCCTTCTCAAACTGCATTGAACTTCAATCCCTTTTCTCCTTTTCCCTCCATTAACAGGTATGTTTAGTTCAAATTATCTAAATTGTTTAGCTTCTCCACCTCACTCTGTCTGTGAGGCTTAAGTCTTGGTTATTCTTCTGTTCTCTGCAGGAGACACATTTAGCCAGTAGCCCAGGAAACTTGAGACCTGCCCCCCCACCTCCTACCGCCTCCCTGACTCCCAAGGGTCAGAGACCAGCTTGAAGAACAAGGAGCTTTATTAGGTAAGCAGTTACAATCTCCCCTGACTCTTGGTTGAAATGTCACTCAATTAGGAGTTTTCCCGGGGACTACCGAGTGGAGAGAGGCAATTCTCTTGGGATGCCTCTCTTTTCCCACCCTACTTCTGAAGTGAGGCCTGACAACTGGGGAAACATACTCTTCCTGTGAAATTAGCCTGGGCACAATATCACAGGGCAGCTCCTGGTGGACGGAAGATGGGACTCTTCAATGTTTTCCCCAACTCTCTTCTTGGATTTTCTATGTTTAAATAATGTCACTGCTTTAAAATGTTGTATAAACTATATTTTTAAAGTATAAGATTAAATGTATAACTCTGTGATGTGTAACATGTGTAGCAGCGGACTAGGCAGCATAATATGACTTCTGCTTCATAGCAGTAGAGATAGTTCTGAAGGCAAGTTGAAATAATTTATTAGGTTGCCCTGGCTGGTATGGCTCAGTGGATTGAGCACCAGCTTGAGAACCAAAGGATCACTGGTTCGATTCACAGTTAGGTCACGTGCCTGAGTTGGGGGCCAGGTCCCCAGTAGAGGGCATGCAAGAGGCAACTGCACATTGATGTTTCCTTCTCTTTCTCCCTCCCTTTCCCTCTCTAAAAATAAATAAGTAAAATCTTAAAAAAAAGAAATAATTTATTAGGTGTGTGAAGATTTTGGTAAGAGTTTACTGTGATACTAAAACTAGAGGTGGGCTGTGCCATTGCCTCAGGCACTTCCCGTGCCTTGGCCTGCGGATTGGAAGTTACTACTATTGATAATGATGAGAAGAGGGAAGAGTGGAAAGTCAACCCGTTCACGCCTGCACTCCCTGACCCCAGGGTTGCTTCTGCATATGCACGCCAGTCACCTTCCAGCACTTTGGCTGCTATCACCAATTCTTCTTCCCACTCTGTATGGGACTGCTTCACTCCTCTCTCTCTCTCTCTTCAAAACTCCAGCACTCTTGCCTCCATCCTCACTTCATCTGTGACTTGCTCCTCCCTTCAGTGAGGAACTTGAAGCAATGAGACAGCACTTGCTCGTCCACCTGAACACGGTAGCAGCATTATTCCACTTGCCCTTCATGAAACAGGCAAACTAGGGAGCATACCCCCTTCAAGGGCATTTCCTCAGTGATACTGTTCTCTTTCCTGCATCATCAGTTTTTTAAATCTTCCCACCAGATGATTGCTACTGGCATACAGACATGGTATAGTTTTTCTAGCTTAAAAGAAATAAACGCACAAACAAATCCAAAAACCTTATTTGGCGCCATTTTCTCCTCAAGATACCATCCATTTTTTCTTACCTTTTCAGGGAAATTCCATGAAAGTATTGCCTATATTACTGTCTCCAGTTATTTCTTCCTGTGTACTGTTTCCAACGTTTTATTCTGAAACAATTTTAGATTTACAGGTAAGTTGCAAAAATAGTACAGATAGTTTCCATATGCCTGTCACTTGGCTTCCCTTAATGTTAACATCGTGTATAATCATAGCACAGTTATCAAAACCAGGAATTCCCATTAACTCTTGATCTCACTGCAATTGTGCTTTCTTTCTTGCCTTCACATAAAGTTGCAATGACCTCCACATCCCTAAATCCTCAGACCTTATCTTATGGAACTTGTCAACTGCATTTCCTGTTTGATAATTCTCTCCTCCCCAGTATGGTTTCTTCCTTTGGATTCAAGCTCACTACCACCACACTCCCCTCATTTGGCTTTATTCTCAGCCTTTGCCTTTTCTTCATGTTTTTTTGTTAGTTTCTCTTTGACTTTTCAATCTCTTAACATTACAATGCCCCAGAGCTAAATTTTTGGAGCCATTTTCTTGTTCTCTACTGTTCACATTCACTTGGTGACTAATCAACTTTTATTGATTTAAATGCTATCTATATACTCATGACTTACATGTTTTCTATCTTCAGTTTGGACTTTTTCTCATATGTCTGAAGTTTCTCCAAACTTCAGACTCATATGTCCAATTGTCTACTTTTAACCATCACCTGGATGTTTAACAGGCTTATCCAACATAACCTTTCTGGAACTGAATTTCTGCTCTTCCCTATCCCTCCAAATTATTTCTTACCTTGTATTCCCATGTCAGTAAATGGCAATTTTATATCTCTAATTGTTCAAGACAGATATTTTAGAAAGAAATGTTTCTTTTCTTCTCATATCTCACATCCAATTTCCCAGACAATTTTATTGGCTTTCCCTTCAAATTATTACTAGAACCCAGTCATTTAAAAATACCTTCTTTGTCAAGATCCTGTCCGAAAGCACCATGATCTCTTCCTTAGGTTATTCCAATAGTTAACTCACTGATCTTTCCTCTGTCTTTGCCTCTTGTCTATTCTCTACCTATAGTAATCTCATTAAAATATAAAAGAGATTGTACAACTTTGTTGTTTAGAATGGCTCTCTGTCTTTAATGGTACCCCATTTTAGCCCGAGTACAAACCCAAGTCCTGACATTGGTAGATGAGGCTCTCCATGGCCCAATTGTCCTCTCTGTTACCTGTCTGAACTCATTTCTGAACATTCTCCAGGTGGCTCCTCCTATTCCAGTCACGCTGACCTTCTTGCTGCCCTTTGAACATTGCAGCATCCTCTTGCCTCAGGACCTTTACACCTGCTGTTTCTGTTTTCCTGAAATGCTCTTTCTTCTGAAATCCATCATCAATGGCTTTGCTCATATGGCACTTCTCAGTGGGGTTATTTTAATCACCATCTTTAAAATCACCTTTTCTCCTTCCCAAAAGTCCTTCTCTTTCTTTCTTGTTTATTTTTTAAATTGCACTTATAATCATCCAGGTACTATATATTTTATATTATTATTTACATCTCTTTCTACTAAAATACAATGTCCACAAAAGCTGAATTTTTTTTCCTCGATATGTACATCCCCAGTTCTTACATATTGCCTGCAACACAGTAGGTCCTCAAGAAATATTTATTGAATGAATGCATAATTCTCATATCTTTATGAGACAGGCCAGGCAAGCATTATTGTCCTCCTTTAATGGGAGAGGATAAAGCATTTAGAGGTTAGATAGCTTGTCTAGAGAAAATGAGAAGTCTGAAATGAGAGGATAATTTTCCCAACTTCAAGTTCTTGGGCATTTTACTACATGTGATATTTAATTCAGGAGAGGCTGTTTATCCAAAGATCTTGAAGAACTTTGGTAGTTGAGGGGTGTAAGAATAGACACAGGACAAAAAAGTGAACTAGTCATTGGTGGTC
This sequence comes from Pteronotus mesoamericanus, assembly GCF_021234165.1. Lineage (NCBI taxonomy): Eukaryota > Metazoa > Chordata > Mammalia > Chiroptera > Mormoopidae > Pteronotus > Pteronotus mesoamericanus. Next base: position 32,624,275 of record NW_026555285.1, on the reverse strand, counting down.
AGCCAGTTAAATTATTTGGTTCCAAACTTCTTTTCACAAGAGAAGAATTCCAAGTAAGCTTTCACTGCAGGGTGACAAGAAGGAACATTAATCTGCCAGAGCAGCTGTTTGCTCTTATAAAATACATCAGTCTTCATAATAATGGAAAATCCAAGAGGCAGCTTTGCTGATTGAATTGAAAGTCAATGGGAATCAAGGAATTGTCCATGTTGAATTATTAAGTAACTATTTCTAAATTAAGCCTTTTGGATGAGCAGCAAACTGGATTGTGGCTTGCTCAAATGTATGTTTTCCTCACTTCCCTATTAGGAAAGTTACATTAGATGTATGCCAGCCAGCACATCAATCAAAGATCCCAAAACAGGTGTGTGAAATGACCATCCATCAAGTTGGATCTTTGGCCCCTCCACAGCAGAGTGCTTTGGAACTCATTCAATGGGTAATGCACAGGAAAAGGGAGAGGCTGTGCTGAGCTATTAGTTGAATTCAAAAGAGCATGGAAAATACAAATTGATGCTGGAACAAAATCAGAAGATATACTCAGCAGTTTGCTTATTCTGAGTTACACTGAAAGTCTGAGAAATGGAAGAAATAATTCAGTCATGTGTGGAAAATGCCTATTTTAAAAAATAAACATTTTATTTTAGAATACTTTTAGATCTACAGAAAAATTGCAAAGGTACTTGAAAGTGTTCTCTTCTATCCTATCCCAATCTTCCCCATTATGAGCATCCTACCTTAGTATGGTACATTTGTCTCAATCAATAAGCCAATATTGATACATTATTATTTACTGAAGTCTATATTTTATTCATATTTCCTTAGATTTAACTTAATGTCCTGTTTCTGTTGCAGGAGCCTATCCAGGATACCACATTCCACTTGGTTATCATGTCTTCTTAGGCTCCTCTTAGTGGAGAAAGTTGTTCAGATTTTCCTTTTTTTGATGACTTTGACAATTTTGAGTACACTGGTCAGGTGTTTTGTAGCATGTCCCTCAGTTATGATTTTTCATGATTAGAGTGGGCTAATGTGCTTTTGGGAGAAAGGCCAGAAAGTGTCATCCTCATTATATGTCAAGGGTATGTACTATCATCATGACTTATTACCGTTGAGGTTAACCTTGATCACCTGGCTAAGGGAATATTCATCAGGTTTCTCAACTATAAAGTTACTCCCACCCTTTCATATCGTACTCTTGGGAAGAGAGTCTTTATGTGCAGCCTTCACTTAAAGTGTGGGAAGTTACACTCACCCCTTTGAGGGTCAAGTATTGATGTAAAATTTGGGATTCTTCCGTGAGGAAGATTTGTCTCTTCTCTCCCATTTATTTATTTGTTCAGGATGCACTCAGAGATATTTACTGTATACTCTAGGTTATAACCCAATACTACATTGTTTATTTATTTTTTTTAGCATTTTCTTACTTTCCATTAATGTCTTTACCATCTCTACAGTTTTACTTTTTCAATAGTGCCATCTAATTAAAACCACACAGTATATAGTCTGAAAGGCTGCTTATTTCACTTTGAAACACGTGTTTAATATTCATTCATGTCTTTATGTGGTTTGGTAGCACACTAGTCTTTTTTAACTGTCAAATAATATTCCATTGTGTGGGTGTACCAAATTTGATTACCCATTCATCTGTTCAAAGACATGTTGGTTTCTTTCAGTTTTGGGTGATTATGACAAAAGCTGATATCAACATTTGTGTGCAGGTTTTCATGTGGACATAAGTTTTTGAATCAGGTCCTGACTTGGTAGCTCAGTTGGTTAGAGTGTCTTCCTGATGTGCCAAGGTTGTGGGTTCGATCCCCAGTTAGGACACATACAAGAATCAACCAATGAATGCACAAATAAGTAGAACAAAAAATAGTTTTTAAATCAGTTCAGTAAATACCTAGGAGTGTGATTGCTGGCTCATATGTGAAGACTATGCTTAACTTTGTAAGAAACTACCAGATCATCTTCCAAAGTGGCTGTACCATTTTGCATTCCCCTCAGCAGTAAATGAAAATTCCTATTATGAGGCATCCTGACGAGCAATTGGCATTGTCATTTTTTAAAAATTTTTAGCCATACTGAAAAGTATAGTGATATCTCATTGTTTTAATTTGCATTCCCCTTATGAAAAATTATGTTTAGCATCTTTTTACATGCTTATCAGGAAAGGGGTATTTTTAAGGACCTAAGTCCTTAGCTGATGCAAACTGGCATATTTGTGCCTGGAGTTTATCACTATTCAGTTTAAACTGCTAGTTTAGACTGAACCAAGTTTTCTCCCATGTAATTTCAAAATGGCTGAAAATATTTCTGGCATTATCATAAAATGAGTAATTAGGAGATGGCAATATCCTTGCAGACAATGAGTCTATTCTTTGCATAATTACTTAAAATAAAGTTGATTTGCTTTCCACATAATATATATTTTATTGAGTTTCATAAAACATTAAAGTTAATTTTACCTGTTTTTTAAAAAAATAAAAAAAAAATAGGTGGCTACTAGAAAATCTAAAATGACACACAGGCTCACACTATATTTCTATTGCCAGCTCAACATGCCAAGCTTCTTTCTGCCTCAGGGCCTTTGTCTTTGCTCTTCTCTGCCTAGAGTGGTTTTCTTTCAGCCTGACTTTCTTGTGTCTTGTTGTTCAGATTGCAATACAAGTTTCTCATATGTGACTACTAAACAGTCCCATTCCGTCTGCCTTTCATTGCATTATCCATTTTTATTGTCTTCATAGCACTTAACACTTTTCTACTGTCCCCCAGACCCTTTTCATTCTTAGAATGTAAGCTCCTTGAGAGCTGAGACCTTGACCATTCTGGTCACTGTAGACTCCTCGGTGCCCACAGCAATTATTTGTTTAATGAATGTTGAGAGGCTGGAGGGGTGGGGGAGGGAGGAGAGCGGATATTTAAAGTGCCTTTGTTGGTCTTCAACGTGGCTAAAGTCTAAATTCTAGTCTGGGAGCCTTCAATGGACATTCTCATGGATCCTTTGTTTTGCCTTTTCTACTTTCTTATCCTGGGAAATGGAAAAGCAAAGGTGAATTTGCATGTTGTAACAGTTCTTTATTTGTTGGTTTGTAATTGAGCTTCCAGGTTAAGAGTTCAAGCTTTAGCCAAAGGGTTTCTATTCTTGGTTCTGCCACTCAGCCCTATAACTCTGGGTAGGTCACTGTCCCACATAATATTATTTTCAAACTTACAGGTAAAGAATAGGACTTTTTAACGACTTCTCCTAAATGTTTTAAAAAACTCCGTGTCACCTCTGATTATCCTTTATCCTCTCATTAAAGGGCACCGAACAACTGCAAGGACCACCTCATAGATTTCAATGCTTCCAGCTTTAATATTCTGTGCTGGATTCACAGAACTCTTTTACAGATGCTAAGCAGTCAATCCTGAAGGCTCCACTTCATCATCAGGTAATTAGTATTTTCATTAACTTGCTTATTGTCAAGGAAAATGAGCCTTGATCATCTAATTTTTCCTCAATGAGTTGAATATTGTAATATATCTATAATTAATGTGCTTTATGCCACAAACGTGTAATGGAGTGGAAATCTGAGGCTGCTCCCAGCAGTCACTGTCAGTAAATGTTTGATGAATAAACAGAGACTTTCTAATGGGAAATGGTGGCGACTTTTATAAGCAGACACAATAAAGACTTTATTAACATCCTTAAGAAGCATTCTGGGAAATAGAATTGAATGCATTATTACTGTAGGCCCCTTTTGTGAAAAGTAAATTTTACTGTCACCGTAACAAATGTTTACTTGTTTGATGTAAGTTGTAGTATCAGTATTTTATGGAGTCTTCTACAATTTAATACCATGAAGCTTGAATTAGCTACATATTTGTCATGGATTTGAGATTGTGAAAAAAGATACCAATAATTCTATCTGTTAATTATTTGCAAAACTGGTTTACATGGAAAGAAAACTGTACCTATTTCAAGTTTTTAAAGAGCTCAAAGACAAATTCAAGGTACTTATGCTGGCTAACAAATAGAAGTCAATACGAGTGTGTTTAGTTCCACATATAAACATGCAGTTTTAAATAGCAGGTCAAAAAGTGCAAAGGGCAAACTTTAATTTTATAGTATATATCTGCATACTCTAATGCAGAATCCAGACATATAAATTTCCTTGTATCGACATAATTTGCTTTGCCTGTGGAACCATGTGGTGGTTTGGCTTAAGAACTGCCTTGTCTTCCTTATTTGTTCAATAGAATCAGAAGGGCATAAGGGGAGCCTGTTCATTGTTCTGCCTTCATTCTGAGGATGAGACATCTGCAATGGGAAGATTTTCAATGACTTTCCCATGGTTTTATAGCCAGAAAGTGGCATCCAAGGAACTAGAACCCAAGTGACCTCCCTTTTCTCATGGCACACTCTCCGCCAGGCAAGATTTTATACGTGGTAAACCCTTCCGTAATTTTTACTTGAACGACTTTCACAAAGCTGCCTCCAGTAGCAAGGGGATAGCAGCCTGCATCTTACGTGGACATGCAAGGATCCTTTCCCAGTCTATCCTAGCCTGGCCCAATCCTGATTACCAGCATTCTGCAAACGCGAGGAGAAAAGAAAAGCGATGTGGGTGAAGAGCTGCAAAGGGTAACTTTTTAACCACGATAAGAAAGGAGACAACCTGTCCTTCATGTTGTATATAAAATGGGTTTCCCAAGATGAAAAGTGGATCCTGTCACCTCACTGCTCAAAATACAGTGGCTTTTCATTGTTCTTGGTTTAAAGACTAAATTTTTCCACAAGGCCTGTAAGCTCTGCTTCCATGTCCAGCATCATTTTATATCGTTTCCTTTCTCTCCACTCCTGTGCACAGTCGCAGGGCTGTTTCCGTTCCTTAAATGCTCATGTTCCCTCTCACCACTGGGCCTTTTTTCCTACTGGTTTTCACCTACCATTTGTTTATCTTGTGGAATTTGGTTCAAATATCATTTTCATGGTCAAACGTCTAGAACAGCTTTTTTTCTTCTATGTACTCAGAACTGTAAACTTTGTCTTCCTAGATCATCCGATTTCATCTGTGTGGTTGGTTCAGTAAGATCCATATCCTCCTCAACTGGAAAGCTCTTTGAGCTGGATTTGTATTTATTTTTGCTTACTGTTGTATTCCTAGCACCTAACGCAGTGCCTGGTACATAATAAGCACTCAAATACATATCTTAAATAAATAAAGTTATTTCTCTCATAGATAGGCTATTTAAATTACAAACATATTTACAGTCTTCAGGCTACTGCTAGTGTGTAGTTCTCAGGAAGAGGTTCTCATTACACTGATTCTCCTCCACTATACGGAGTGAGAAACTATTTGAAAGAGAATGTGATGTAAACACAGTGTGTGAAAGAGGCAAAGAATTAGCTCCCGTTTTTCAGAGGCCTATGAACTTGTGGGATTTTTTCAGAGCAAAGTATACCAGACTAGTTATTTAACATATATTTATTTTGAGCTCTGGATTCTTACTTCCATTGGCCTTAGAGACACCAACCTGTACATCTTTGTATACTTTGCAAGCAACCAAACACCAAGTACTAAGTTTATTGCCTTCTCTCGCAAACTTCGTTCTTTCCCCATCTGTAAAACAAAAATTGTTTGCTACTCCTTCTGCCCTCTCAGCTCCCAACTCCAGCCCACTTTTTAAAATTCTTTTCCTAAATAGCTTCCCAAACTGTTCTTTCCATCCTGAAGTCAACGGTCCACATTTCAACCACCTTTAGCAAGAACTATTGCCTCAGTTTTCCAAGTGTTCTATCTGCTGCCAAAGACTGTCCCCAACAATCACTGCTCTGTGCCACCTGAGTTTTCTCATCAAAAATTAAACCTGAGCATGGTGCTTTCTTATTTAAAATTTAAGATCCTCTTCCCACTCCCATCTTTGGCTAGCTGCGACCTCTAGGATAAAGTTTGAACACCTTAGGACCGCAAATAAGGTCTTTTACAATATCATCATGACCTATCTCCCCAGCTTCATCAACATCAATAGTTATTCTGGATGCACACTCAGCTCTAGTTGTTTTGCACTGCTTCCCTTGTATTTAATATGGTCTTTCACTTTCAAGAACCATGATATATTACTGCTTAAAATTTTCTACTCACTTCCCCAAACTATTGGAATCAAATGGATCAAGAGATGTTTTATTTTTGTAAAGATTATACACATCAATGACAAATAGTTCAAGTTTTGGGTTTTTTAAAATAAAAGGCTAACGTATGAAGTCAGGTACTTTATAGTTTGTGATCAATTAAACTTGATAACTTTCAAGATACGTCATAACTAGTATAATAGGTGGCAGAGTTAGTTAGCAATTTCAAATATAAAATACTATGCAAATAAATTCCGTTTACCCTTGAGAGCTTTAAAAAGCATAGCAACACTTTATAAAGACGTGGCATTACACACAGGAGATTTTGAGTCAGACAGTGTAAATTAGAAGTCGTCTTCTGTCTCTTGCTTATGATCCTGGGAAAGTCATTGTTTTCTTAATTATAGTTTTCTTATTTGTGTAGATGGATAACAGTAAATAACATGGGTATGTTTTGAGGGTCAAACTGAGGTATAAAGTGCCTTATAAATGAATTTATTTATATTAGGTGCTTGAAATATCTCCTTCACTTTTTCTAATTGTTAAAAAATTCCAGACAATAATTTGTCTTAAATTTTAGAAGCTGCAGTCTGGTCAAATGGATCAAATCAGGAGAATTCCTGAGTTATGTTGAAAATAAGTTTATAAACATTGCAGTCAAACAATTGGAATCTAGAACTTCCTTTTTTAAGGCATATTTTATTCCTGGTCTAAGTTTTACTGTCTTATTTATTCTTCATCACCCTTTTGGTAAATGTAAGCTGAGTATTACTTGCATTCTTACTATATTTCCAAAGTGTCTTATACATCTTTGCATATTCTGTAAAACTTTTAATGCAGAGCTTAACTTGGTGGATTACAAGAAAATGTTTGAACTAAATAAAAACATAAAAATATTCATGGAATGGGTAGTTGCTGGGTTAGGGATCAAGCATTTACATTTTTATTATACTTTCTCACATTCAATAAATATACGTTTATACATGCGATAATAGACATAAAATTTGAGAAAAAATACAGAAAATGAAGAGTTTAGAGGGCCTGTAACTTGGTAGTCACATGGTAGTGTTTGGCATGTAGTTCATTTTTAAATCTTTTACTATTTTCCCCAAATGATTCATACAATTATTAACGAGAATTGTGTATTTTTTTCTTTTATTTTTCCTTGCTTCATCCGTCCTCCTTTCACCAAAAGCTATCTCAGAGCGTTCCCTCACACCGCAAGAGTGCCGCAGTGGGAAGAGGAAGGCCACAGCGTCCCCAAGTGAGAGGACTGTGAGAATTAAATGAGAATTGATGTCCTGTCCTTGGCGCATGATAGGCCTTCGGTAAATGTTTTTCCTCACTCTTAGCTCTCTGCTCAAGACATTTGAATTCTGGTCTCCATCAAAGCCTTAAACCAGAGTAACTTAAGCTTTTATATTAACATCTTAGAGAGTGGAAGGCTAATGCCTTTTTTGAGCATGGGGTTGAGAGACTACAGTGAAGGGCTTAGTGACTTTGATAGCTGGTTTGGCGACAGCCAGTAATATACTCTAGTGGAGCCCTATGAGTTTGAAGCAGAGAATAGAGAGGGATCCTGTCAAGATTTTATTTATTTATTTTTAGAGAGGGTAAGGGAGGGAGAGAGAGGGGGAAACATCAATGTGTGGTTGCCTTTCGAGCACCCCCTACTAGGGACCTGGCCCATGAACCAGGCATATGCCCTGACTGGGAATTGGACCGGGGACCCTTTGATTTGCAGGCCGGTGCTCAATCCACTGAGCCACACCAGCCAGGTCAGAAAGTGGAGAGAGATCCTTTCAAGTCTGTTGCTCAGCAGTTGTGTGGCTGCTGATATGCTTATTACCTTTCCTGAGTCACTATTTCCTTAGATGCAAAATAAGACAAGTGACAAGGTTTAAGGAAGCATTAGCAGTAATTAAGTGCCTAGCCCAGTATCTAACACATAATTATTTCTTAATTAATAATAATTAAGAAATAATAATAGTAATAATGTCTTGCTCTTCTTCCTCTTTTTTCTTTCTCTTTTTTTCCTCTTTCCTCATCAAGAAAATTATGAGAAAGTAGGAGACAATTAATTTAACAACTTGAAAATCTTTAATTAAAAAAAAAAACCCAAGCATTTAAAGTACCCTTATTAGGGATAGAAGGATTGAGCAAAAAAGAAAAAGGACTCAGGGACACGGGCAATGGTGTGGTGATTGCAGGGCGAGGAGGGTGGGTGGAGGTGGAAGAGGGTATAAGGCAGATAAATGGTAATGGAAAAAATACAATAAAGAAAAAGAATAAGTACCTTTAAAAGGAATGAGAGATATTGACCAAAATAAAGAGAGGATGGTACAAATGTCTGTAGATTTTTATGCCTTTCCAGTTGTGGCTGGAAAATCAAATAATTGAGCAAGGGTCACCACCATAATGGAATTTCAAGGAGCAAGATAAAGTCATAAAAAGGAGAAGATATTTTTATATATTTGCCTGCTGGGCAGAGATGCAGTTTTTGCCTTTCAAATTGAGAACTAGATTAGAAAATGCAGTGAGTTTGTTCATTAACTGAATTATAAAGCTATTAATAGTATACCACTTAAAATTCTCACCTCTTTATAAATATTCTACTAAACATACAGAACACATTTTACTTTCACATGGTAATAGATCACCAGTTCACATAAAGAGATCACCAATTGTCTTGTTATCCTGGGATTCAACTCAATAATATATTTCTGAAATGACAGTAACAACACTGAATTGGAATAGGCAAAAGTCCCAAAAAAACCTAGTTCAATGACCTATGGGAATATATAAAGCAGATCATGCTGTCGATATGAATAGTGATCCTCAAATGACAAAAAGACTATAGGTGACTTATTTTCTTTCTAAATTACCTCTAAATAATTGTCCCAAATTTTACTAATTGCATTTTTCCTATTTTAACTTTCTGTTTTTAAATGAGTTCAGTGACACCAAATAGAATCCTTGAAGAGACTAACACTAAGTGGAATCCAAATTTAAAGTGTAAAACATAACAACTTTAAAAATATCTGAAATAAAAGTATAAGGTATGTGATTCTTTATTTTGCTGGATGAAGGTGGAGGAAAGAGTAAAGTGGGCAGAATAATCCATGTAAAAGCATCCGAGCCCTAAGGCCCACTGACACTTCCCTAATGGACTGCAGTGCACATAAAAATAATTAATCATGTGGAGAAGGCATTGCCAAGGTTAGAACCGAGGTCTCTGGTTTTTAATGGAAATGTTCCGTGCGTGAACTAAAAGAACAACTTCCCTGGCTCAGGCATTAGGGCATCTGTCATACTTAACTCAGAATAGTTCAGGAGTTCAGTAAAATATCAGATAGAGTTCAGCACTTTTATTTCTCAGGGTATTAAAACTATATATAATAAGAAAAAAAGGGGGGTTGTGATGAACTACTTAACTTGGTGGGTGGAACATCAAAGAGGTTAAACTTAGAATTTCTGAAATCTCAGGGAAAAAAATTTCGCTATTATAGTTATTTCGTTTTGTGGAAGTGTGCTAGTTTACATGTGCTTCTGAAGGCACTGAAGTAAATGATAAGCAACACATAAAGAAAAACATAAACTGAACTAGAAGGAAGAAGGCTTGAATATATTTCATTGCTTAATTTAATAAACCAGGTTAATGTACTCGTTTATTTTTGGCTCCTGGAGAAAGTGTGGACAGGCAAAGGTAGTATCATTGGGGGTTGGGGCGCACAACTGATGATTAAATCATGCCGTTCTTTTCTCTGTGGGTCGGGGAGGAGAGGGGAGTGTGGCTGTTCAGTGGGTAAGGGGTTCCCAAAGGGAAGACGAGGGAATGGATTCCCTGGGAAGAGCACACTCAGTGCTTTGAGGGCCAAATGCACAGATTAAAGACTGGATTTCCTTGGTCCATTAAAGTCAATGAACACAGTCATCACCCAGTAATAAAATTAATTCTTTCAGTCCATGGAAATGTTAATTCCTGAGAGTAGTTAATGCGCTTGTACTTCAAAAATTTTTACTCAATAAGCAGGATTCTTTGCAGAGGTGGCGAAAGTCAGGATGAAGGTGTTGGATCCATGAAGGGCTGATGATGGTGTAGGATCTCTGTTTGAGAGGCTGGGAGAGGAGTGTATGTGAACAGGTAGACACATAGGTTATAATATGCAATGATTAAAATGCTACTCAAATTGTTTAATCTATGAGCTGGATTTCACTCTTCTGCCTTATTTTAATTTCATGAGCACCCCACGGTTGGATGAAAATGTTAAGACGTTTGGGTCTTTCCTGCACAGGATGACCTCTGCCCCTTCCCTCTTCCTCACAGAAGATGGGTGGAGAGGGGTTGCTGGAATGTATCTGGGACCACACTGAAGCGGTAAGTCTAGTTTCCCGTGAAGCCTTTTTTGCCAAAATGGTTTGAACCTCTGGAGTTGAAGCATTCTTCTTTTCTTTTTGGGTGTCCATCTTCTCTGGATTCTGCCTTTTGTGGTTTGAGATTATTGATGATTACCATGGGAAGGAAGAGTGTTTCTTCCCTGAATCAAATGCACACAGAGAATACCACATGGTTTGCAAATACTTTGGCGAAATGGCAGGTTCCAAAGTGCAGCTATGGGGAAGGAGGGAGGAGGGGGGTCAGTCTTTTTCATCCAGTAAGCACCATGTTCTAGGCTCAGTGACTCACTATATGGCTTGATCCTTCGCTGGGTGTCAGATGACATATTAATATTTTGTGAGAGCTAGAGAGGTGTGGTTTGAGCGATCTGGGAAGAAACTTGAGAAGATTTGCTTAGACTTGAAAAGGCTGGCTCTTTGAAATACTTTGAATTTTCCACAGAATCAATTAGCTCAAATGAAAATGCAAATCAAAGAAAAACTTTCTCAAGCTTTTAAAATATAAATTCATAACTCAGTTTCCTGGCTGATCTTTTAGGCGTCCCTACTCCCGCTTCCTCCGCAAATGTGATTTAAGTTCACCTACTATTTTTGGAGGACAGTTTTGAAAAGAAAAACAAAGAAACTATGATTTTAAATATACCTGTACTAGAGAGCTTTTGAGGAGAAACTGAAGACACACCCAGTACATGATTTATTGAAATTTTACATAGATCTTGAGTTCAAATACTGAAGTCATACAGATAAGGAGTCAAATACTGTCTCTTGCCACTTAATACTATTGTGACTTTGAACAAGTTCATCTCTGAATCTTCATATTCTCACCTGTAAAATGGGATGATAATGGAACTTATTTCTTAGTGTTGTTATGAGGAATAAATAAGATAATAAATTTAAAATATGCCCGGCATGCTGCCAGGAGCCTGAGACCATTTTACAATATATTTTTATAATTTTTACTATCATCATTTTTATTTCTCAGGTCTGTTTTCTTTTCTTCTTTATTCCAGAATTTTCTATATTCAGTTCGTCAAGGGTTAAATTGAACCGAATGGAACAGAAATATCCTCCTGTCCGGTTTTTATCTGAACACCTGCCATGACCCACACTGCTTACTTTCATAAACTTCTTATCTGTCACTTGCAAATCATTCATATACACGGAAAGCCTCTGGAACACTTGTCACTTACAGATACTAATATTTCAATTTGAACAACTTGCTTACTTTTTCTTGTTTCTTTCACATTCCTAATTTTTAAAGTTTTGTTTCTCTAATGCATCTTTTGACTGAGGGTTTTTTTTTTATCATAGCTGTATGGGATCTATAATGAATATTTAATTGCTTCACCCCTCTTTCATCTGAATTCTATTAATTAAGCTTGTATATGTTTTCCTTTTCCCTAGTGTTCCCAAAGCAACCATTTAACTCGTAGCTACTTTTCATTTAAAAAATACCAATCTTCTGTTTCCTCTTCTTTTTTTTTTTTTTTGCCCGTGGAGTTCACCTGCCCCAGAAGTCCCTTTGGCTCTAACGTCCTGGGGGAATTGAACTCCATGCTGCTCCTGCTGGCACAGGGCCTGAGCCCAGCAAGTATAAGGCTCAACTCCCTGCTTACCGCTGTTTCTGATTTGCAGAATCTATGGTTTTTTAATAACAATTTTGTTTTTTTAATTACATTTGTGCTAATACAGTTGTCCCTATTTTTCCCCCTTCGCCCCCCCCAGCACCCTCCCCCGCTCCCTCAGGCAATCTCCCCACCATTGTTCATGGCCATGGGTCATGTGTTTAAGATTTTGGTTTGTCTCCTCCTCTTCTAGTTCCCTTTCTCCAGAACCTGCTTTTTGTATGGACCACAAAGTAAAGCAGTGAAAACTTCCTGCCTCTTGGCTGCAAACTGCTGGGCTGCGTAGGGGCCCGCCCACCATGACGGGGTGGGTTGCCAGGAACTTGTTCTAACACAGTGCTACTCCTTGTAATCCTTTGCCGTGCTGTAAGCGTCCTGAGAACATTCTCTGCCTTCCTTGGGCACACAATTACTTCCCTTCATGTGGCAGAGCTTCCTGTAGGACAATCTGAGAGTCACAGTGTCCAGAGGCCAGCTGATGAAGAACGCCTGCTGGCATCTTCCTTCTATGAGGCTATTATGCTGCAGAAAAGGTTTAGCAGCCCAAACAGCAGCCTTCAAATACCAGGTTCAAATTCTGAGTCAGCCATTTGTTCTTCCATAATGTTTGAGTGATGCTTGTGTGGCTGTGCATTTGGGGAGGCGTGTCCTTCTGAGCAAGAACACGGCTCCAGCGCCATCTCAGATTATTCCAGGACTGGGGAAACAGTTATATTATCTCTGTTTCTTGGATGTAATAGCTGTTTATTTGTTTCTTTGTTTTTTGAAATAGTATTTCACACATCTCAGAACTTCAAATCTGGGGACACTCCTTTGACTTTTCTCCTGCATTTTTCTTTTGTTGAAAGTGGATATAATGTCATTTTCATCAGTTCCGAAGTGGAGCTGGCAGATCCTTTAAGTATTTCTAAAGTTAGCAGGATATAGAATCAGGAATATACTTCACAACCGCCACGAACTGCTCATTTATGTTGCTTTTGTGCCCTACCTCTTTATTTTCATGCTGAAATAAGTAACTTCACAAGGTCATATGAGGTGTAGCTGGGACCCGGCCTCAGCCGGCTTATTCACCTCACCTTGGAGTGAAGTCTCCCACCTGTGTGCTTCACTTGTGCATCCCAGTCTTCCCATCACCTCATGCAGCTCCTGACAGGCGCTAGAGAGTCATAGCCCCAGTTCCTCAGGAAACTTCCACTAAGTCTTGCTGTAGCGAAACAGTGGTCTTAGCAGGGAGCTAGAAACAAGAAGAAGGCCACGGCTCACTCCAGCATGGAAACCACCCCGAGTCCGGGGTTTTTCTTTTACTCTGAGCCCTGCCCTTCCTAAAAACCAAAATTACTTTTATTTGCATTTTAGCCTTTAAGTTAATTAATGGGAATTAATACATGTATAAGAACTTCAGAAATTTCCCAAAGGCTCATTATAAATTTAGTGTAAAAAGAGCAATGGAAATATATATATATATATATATATATATATATATATATTTTTTTTTTTTTAAGATAGGGTTTTCATTAAAATTTTAGGTTGTTAATAAAAACAGTTTTATCAGGGCAAGTTTGGTGTGTTAGCGTGAAGATATCAGTTTATGCACTTTAGCCATATTAATTGACTCCAGCAAGAGAAACCGTATTATGTGCGTGTGTGCACACGTGTATGTGCACACACGTGTGTGTGTGTGTGTGTGTGTGTGTGTGTGTGTGTGTAAGGGAGAAGGGAGAGGAGGCTGGTAGGGAGAAGTATTAAGGGCTGCCAGAAAAGCAAATATTCATAATTTCCTTTCATTAGGAAAAATGTTCCCGATGATCTCCTCACTTCAAACCTCCTCTGCTTATCACAGGATGTAGCAGAGAGAAATAGCCTTTGGTGTATATAAAAACAGAACTGAGTGTCTGTTGATTTAGGAATTTATATCTGTTTATTCATTTATGATCACCAGCCAGGTAGCCTGATCAATGATAATAGGAAAGCTTTATGAGGAATGTTGCAGGCGCCAATTCCACTATTTCCACAGAGAATAAGTGCACAAGAGTAAATCTTAGTACAAACAGGGAAGTGACTTAACGTATGCTCTCTCTAGCTGTCTTTAAATATAGGCTTACTCTTGTTGGGCCTCGGTGGACTTTCTCCTCTCTTAGCCTCACTGCGTTTAGAGTCAGAAGGCACCTTAGAGGCACCAACCTCCCATTACATTTTTCATCCAGGTCATGTGGAATATGCTTGCAAATCCCAGTAACAGTGGTTCAGCCCTTTGCTAGGGAGGCCATCCGCTTATTAGGGTAGAGAAGTGGTAGGTCTTTGTTAGAACACACCTTCCCTTGGGGGGGAGTCTCCCTCCCATGGGCTTCACTTGTGCATCCCAGTCTTGTCACTCTAGAACAGTCCTGAAGTGGCTGTCTTAGTTATTACATAGCACTTCCAAAATATGCAAGTAGCCTCTTGGCTCTCTCAGATGAGCCCCCTCCTGAATTATACAGCTCCATTTCTCTTCATCGTTCTTCAGCATATGCTCTAACTTTTGGAATTCTCGATATCCTGGTTGTTTCACCTCTGAAAATCCTAGAAACTGAAAACACATTTCCCAAAATATGCCATCCAGGAGGGTACTCCCAGCCATATGAGGTCCACAGGATCATAGGGAGACACCAACACCTCCCTGTGATCCGGAGCCTGCGCCTCAACTGTCATAGCTAAAAGTGAGACTGTGAATTCCTTACAGGCCAGAATTGGCCCTAGACACGGTAAGCAGAGTAGTATGTAAATAAAGTTGTATGACCTTTTCCTTAAAAACAAAAACCACACTTCACAAACCATTAGTAAGCCACTGCTTTCTCTTCCTGTTCACAGTTAGATGATTCCCGGGACCCTCTCAGATGTTCTATCTGCCCCTGTCAGTACAAGCAGCATCTTTCCAGATCCGCCCTGAGGTCCTCCAGCTGCCTTAGATTACCCCAAGAGCTCTTTGTTTTCCGGAGCTCTTGCTACTCCACCTGGTCATATATCAGACGCAGACCTGAAAAGGATGTTTTCTACTCCTCATGCAAGTTACTGTCAAAGGTATCGGGTAGGATAGATCCTTGCATTGTGCATGGCAATCATTGGTCTACCCTTCTCTTCACCCTAGTTCTGAATCTAATTGTACTACCACAGTAATCACATGTGTATGGGAACCATAGCAGTTTATTTGTCCTTCTAAAATTAAAAAACCCCTCCAACATTGGGTCACTCCTTTCATTCCAACACTTAGTCCTTAGATGTCAATTGAGCCTCTTTCAAATACCGTGCATGATATTAGGTGCCGGGAGTACAATAAAGATTGAAAGGGACAAGGCCCCTGTTTTCAAAGAGCTGACATTGTGAGGAGCAAAAGAAACAAATAAAAAATCACAATTGTGGTTGCTGGTGCTATGAATGGAATAATCAGAGTGATGAGATTAAGAGTTTTAGGTGGAACCTGTTTTGTATAGAGCAAATGGGGCCTGGAGAAGTGACTACAAAATGACAAGGAGCAGCAATGAAGAGAATTTGGGAAGAAGATTCAAAGCAGAAGGAATGGCTAAAGGCCAACAGCCAGGTGGGATTCTTGTCTTCTGGAACTGACAAAAGGCCAGTAGACCTGGAACAGATTTTAGGTTTTTTTGTTTTGTTTTGTTTTTAATACGAAATACAGTAAGAAGCCATTGAGGAGTTCATACAGTGGAGGTATATGGTCTAGTTTGCATTTTTGGATGGACCCTTGCTGTATGTATGTATGATGACTGGATTGAAGAGAAAGGAAAGTGGAAGAGGAAGTAGATAGCAATTATGGAACTCGATGACAAAATTTACGCAAAGCAAGTAAGAGTTTGGGCCAGTTGGTGTGCTGGAAATCGGAGGGTAGATTTAAAATTAAATGTGAGGGGTGGAGGAAAAGAGCACATAAGGGTGACTTTAGCAATTGGAATAAGCAAGACTGGGAGAAACTGTCATTTTGACCATTTTAATTTTGAAGTGAATCTGTGACAAGAACATAGAAAATAAAGGCAATAAACAGATTAGATAAATCGTTATTAGGCAATGATTGCCATAAATAATTTAAAATGTGCCGGAAAGGATAGGCAATCGCTGCATATCCCATGCCTTAGCCTTGAATGGTACACAGAGTCAAAGTAATGTCCATTCTGAATGTTGACCTAATCAAATATTCTAAAATAAGTATATTATGAGGGTGGGGCATGAGGAAGAAAGGAAAGAGTGCTAGGTATTAATATTCCATGTAGGAAGTTAACAGATAGTGTCCAGAATTGGAAAAGTTAAGAAGCAGCAACATAACCATGTTATTTAGAAATGTGGAGGTAAATACTAACAAAATCAGCTAAAAGTATTAAAAGTACCTGGTGGGGGAAAGGATAATGACAACTGACTGTTAATAAAACTTATAAACCTGGCGGCTCTTACAAGAATAAGTGAATATAAGTTTAATAAAAATAAAAGCTTAAACATTTTAAGAGAGCCACCCATAAGGATAGCCAGCCCTACAAGCATCTCTACATCTCAGGGCAAACCCAGAACTGGTACAAGGCTAAAAAGAAAGGTGCTGTCCTTAGAAATGCCCCACAGATCTTACAGGCCATTTACTTCCTACAACAGTGCTCTAAAGTTTAAAGAGATATTCGCGTCACCATTTTACAGATGAGATAACTGAGACTCGGTGAGATGAAGTGACTTGTTTGAGATCGCGAGTCATTCACTTACTCACTGATTCAGTGCATATTTGTGGATCACCTCCTCTGCACTAGCCAGGCCAGAATTTGGTCACAGACTTTTCATATTTTACAGTCCATGTTCTTTCCCTGATACCACATAGATCCCCAAAGACAGAGAAATCCCATGATGTGCTCTTTAAAAGAATACAATTTTAAAGAGAATGAGAGCTTTTGAAAAATATATAATTCTGACTATGCAAGTGAGACTAATTTAAATGAGAAGGAAATGAGATTAAAGGTCAAAATACTCAAAATAGCGACAAAATTAACTCCCTCATGAGCTCAGAATTTTTAATATATCAAATAAGCCCAAAAGAGCTCACGACCAAGAAAGAGAATTGAATTTCGGCACCAACCTATAAAGTTTGAGTCAGAATGGTTGTGGATCAATATAAGGTCACATTTTATAAATGTTCAAGGTCACCGAAAGCAGCTATAAGGACTGCAGAAAGGCGAGCTGTGCGTCTGCTGTTCAGAGACGTCATGATTATGGACATCAAAGTAAGGGCCCAGATACACTTATGTTCAATTAGTCTCTATTGTCTTCTTCAAGGAAAATGGTTTCTAAACAGAAAATAATAAAATAAATATTGCTCAGGGGTGGTCTAAGACTAAAGGATTAGAAGACATTGTGAGTTAATGCTTGGAGAATTTATTAGAAATTAAATAGGTTCAATTCCCCAAACCTGGTAGAATTGCAGGTGAGATTTTTTTGGTATGTTTGACTATGGAATTATCTATGAAAATCAAATGATTCAACCCAGAGTCCCGGGACATGAGAATTTAAATTAAATAGTGAGCAAAACTGTAAAGTGCTGATATATTAAGGCTGAAGACGTAAGAAGCATGGGTTGGCTAGAGCTTTGGCTGAGAGGAAACATGGCCTCCTAGAAAGATATGAATTACTTCAACATAAGGCATCAGCCTCCATGGTGTCGAATGCACTGACAGCAGAGCTGGCACCTGCAGATGGCAGAGATCTCCATCATAGAGCCACTGGTGTCCTCAAAGCACAGTTGTCCCCTTGGTTATCTGTAGCTACAAGATGGTAAAAATGGGGTGCACCTTGGTAACCATAAGAAGTTCCTGATACACAAATGAAAGCCCTCTTGGGGAACTTCCAGAACTATTTCAAATTTGGAGAGAGTTGGGGTATTCCAAAATTGGTGGGATCAGAGCCGTGAACATTCTATTTTGTTATTATTGTTACGGGTCTTCAGTTGAGTCCATTGTTCATGGTTTTCCAGAGATATTATTGCCCGTTCTTGTGAACTTAGAATGCCAATAGCTGATCTGTATTAACTTTCCAGGTAAGTTTTACATTTTAACAGAGGATTCTATGGGTTGTTTTGATTCAAAGGAATGAGTTCTTTATGGTAGGAAGTTAGACCCTGGAAAGGTATGTCTTAGCAGAGAGCCATTTCCCTGTCCCTTTGACATTTCTCATATTTTTCAAAAGGTCTTTTTAGATTCCCCATCCCTTTCACCTTATTGAGGTCTCTGAATTCATTTCTGACTTCCACAATGGTACGTGCCAATTGAAGTCGGAGTTTGTAGGTACACTTGTAAGGTCTAGAGACCCATTCCCTTCACACTATTTAGAGAGACACAAAGAACACACTAACCAGATCGGCTTCATGTTTCAGATGTTTAACAAATGTTATGAGCTAGAGTGTGTATCTCAAATGTATATTTATATGGCTGAGCACCGTAGAATGTGTCTTTAGGGTACTATCGTAAACAAGCTGTCAAATCTAACTGGGTTATCTTGGGGGAAAAAAACAACCCTTGTTGAACATGTCATTTACAAACCTCATAAGAAACATTCACTAATCGAAGCGATTGGGTGACTTTAAAACCATGGAGGGCTGTGCTATCTGTCCAGGAAGCCAAACCTGAGGCTGCTATTTGGCATTTGGAAAGCTAGTTTTAAAATTAAAATCCAATCAGTTAATATATTATCTCCAAATGTTTATAACTGTTACTATGTTTTCTTACTTCCTCTTTTAAAATTGATTTTTAATCAATGTATCAAATTAAATTGATATTTAATCATTATATAATGTTGAGAGTAAATATCAGACTTTTGGAACAAATTAATATAGTCACTTTTTCATTCTTCTGCTTTTATTAGAGAACAAGCAACCTCAAACAAATATCCCAAATATCATGATTAAATCTAAAGTCATTTTCATCTTAAACAGGAAACACTGGAATTACCTAAAATAAAATTTTACGCATTACATTTAATTTTAAGGATACTTTGTGAGGAGAATTAATGGTGTAGGGTAGTGATTTTTCAACCTTGTTCATCTCATAGCACACAAAAGCTACTTACTAAAATTCTGCGGCACACCAAAATATATGTTATATTTTTGGTGATATGACAAAAATAGGTATAATTTTGATTCATTCACACTGGGCAGCTATTGTTGTGTTGGCTGTTGTCATTTTTGTTGTTGTTGTTTGACAATCCAGGGAAAAGAGGTCAGCAACCCTTACTAAACAATCATGTATTATATGTTTTAAAAATTCTCGTGGCATGCCCGTTAAAAATTGCAGGAGTAGAGGGTCAGCTTCAGCAGTATCAGAGTTTGGAATAGGGGGCATTATAGCCAAGGATAACAGGGAAGGCTTCCTGGAAGAAGGGCGATTTGAACTAAACTTTGGAGAATAAAAAGGTCCACAAATGAACTCAAACATGAGGACTCCAACAAGAAGGAGGAAACAATAGGAAAAAACATCAAGGCATGTCTGGGAAATAAAAACTAATGCAATTTTGAATAAAGTATATGTATATAAGCAGTGGATCCAAAGAAGGGCCTCTCACAGTAAAAGGGAAAGAAAATGTGGTAGAGGTAATGTATTCTTTCATTCACTGATTCATTCTTTTGGCAACTGCTTATTGAGCACTTCCTACATGCCAGATATTGCTGAAGAAAGAAGGATATGCATGACAGAAATTCTGAGAGGCCTTCAGACAGAGTACTCTGACATATTAGTATAAGGTCTGCAGGAGAGAGCGAAGTCCTTGAGCATTCAGGGGAAAAATCATCAGCACACATGACAGAATAGTGCCTTACACTGTAGCCTGAGGAGTTAAAGTAAACTTAAGCAGAAAAAAACTTAGAGCATTGACTTTCATTCACCAATTCAGAAAGTCTTTATGGAGCCCTTAAACGCCCTACTCTGGGCATTGCACCGTATGCTAACAGAGGAAGGAATTCTGAGCACTCAGCATGGATAGTGAGAAAGGCAACAAGCTCCCCCCTAGGATGGGTGGCAGAGGGGCACAAGCCTGTCTTTAGTGATTGGAACTCAGGGCACAAAGGGCATGCGACCTCTCTTGATGGGGCAGGAAACTCTCCAGGCTCTTGTGGCCCTCAGGTCATCTTAATGGACATCTGCTATCTTTGCACTCCAGATCTGCAGAAGTGCCAACTATTAATAGACAGGAGAAGCAGAGCTTACTGTAAGAGGCTGACGAATATAGATCTGAGATATCATTATCCTGCTAATTCCTCTTCTGCCCGCAAAAGCTTTGCTGGCCCTTGTGCTTCTTCCTTTCTCTTGCTCTTTGCACTATGACAGCCAAACACAAGTGTCTGGGTACAGAGCTTATTCCACCTGGGTCTGTCAGCAGACACAGATAGGGCATAAAATGAGAAATACACTGTTATTTTAGGCCTGGTTTCTTATTTTCATTTACTTCTTGTCTGACTTTTTAAAGGGCCAAGCTAATTTTTTTCTCCATCTTTGTGCCTCTTTTCCTGCCGAGCAGCCCAGGGCATGATTTATGAGCTTTGTTTTTGGGAACATTGAAGCTAAGTTCTTCACTAATAGAGAATCCTGGAGACATGTCAGGGAAAGATATGCTTTTGTTTAATGGAGCAATAAACTGGTTATGGAATCTCCTTAGAACTCTTTTAAAAAGCTGCTATAGGCAATAGTTTGAATGTCTTCCAAATTCTGAACATGACTTTTTCAGTCTTAAGTAATTACTGAGCTGGCACATTTGTGTGATTACCCCAGTGATAGACTCATCCAGAAATAGAGCAAAAGACTCTTAAAATATTGTTCAGTCTATGGTTCTTTACATGCATAAAAACTGAAATAAAATGGTTGAAACTTAGAGTTTCAGCTGTAAGCTGAAAAAACATCCATGTGATTCTGTGTCTCTACTTGTGAAAAAGTTGAGATAAATTGAGATAAAAGATATATATTTCAGATATATCTTTCAGGGGTAATATTATAAAATTTAATATGCAGAGATACAGCATTGTGGATTTTTAAGTGAATGATAAATGTCCATTTATAGTTTCCACTGTAGGTCGAATTGCTTATCTAGAGTAAGCCACAGTGGAATTTCAATTTGGGACTTTAAAACATTTCCCCTCCCCTATGGTTCTTTTTTCTATCACCTCAACTTTTCCTCTACTTTGTTACAAAATATTCTATTTTGTTTTCTTATAGACTTCCTTGTCTGTAGGTATTTTTTTTTAACACTGTTTAATGTTTTTAACAATGATGGCAGACGGTAGAATATTATTCCTGTATGTTATAGTACATCAGGTAGCAAATGTAGAGGGATTTTGCATATGTAATTAAAGACCTTAATCCGTTGACTTTAAGTAACCAAAGACATTATCTTGGAGACTCTGACCTAATTAGGTGAGCTTTTTAAAACAGACTAGAAGTCAGAAAGAATTGTCTGCTAGCTTTGAAGAAGTAAGCTGCCATATTGTGAGAGGGTCTATCAGTGTGCCCCATGGCAAAGGATTGTGGGGACCTCTGGAAGCTGAGAGAGGCTCCTGGCTGACAGCCAACAAGAAAGCCGGAATGTCAGTCCTACAACCACAAGGAACTGAATTCTGCTAACAACCAGGTGAGCTTGGAAGAGGACTCTGAGCTCCGGATAAGGCTGCAATCCAGCTGACACCAGATTGCAGCCTGGGACACCCTGCGTGGAGGACCCAACTAGGCAACACTCAGACTCCTGACTCATGGCCACTGCAAGATGGTCAGTGTCTGTTTTAGACAGCTGAATATGTGGGAATTTGTTACACAGCAATTAAAAAAGCTACTATACCTGTGATGTAGGCGATGGTACTTTGATGAGGAGAGAATGTCCCAGGATTTGTAGCAGAGCGGTTAAAATCAGAGCCTTTCTAGTCAAGATTAACTTGGCTTCTCATTTAGCCAAGTGACTCTCATTTTTTCTAACCTGTAAAATGGATATTTTCATCATCCCCACCGTCAGCGCCCTCCTCCTCACCATTTTCATTATCATCACTACCACTCATCATTACCTTCATGGAAATCATCAGTATTCTCTCCTTACAGAGCTGTTGTGAGGATTAAGTGAACTAACCTGTTGAATAATTTTAAATAGGAGAGTGGCAAGAACAGAGCCAGAATTCTAACTTTCTGTCTGACCCTGAATTCCAGAATGCTCTTCTCACTATAATTTAAATGGGGGTTGGCAAAAGTAGGTTTTCAGTTGAGGGTACATGAAGCAGAGTTTGTTCATTCTTGTATTATTATTAATTAATTAATTATTGAATTATTTATCTTATTTTTATTGTTATTATTTTGTGTCCATACTTATGATTTATCTTTTAATGATGGCTGGTAGTTTAACCTACTTTTCCCCACCCTTGTGTTGTGCTTCTCCACTGTTGTGAGCTAAGGCTCAGCAATCTAACAGATACGAGTTTAAAATCCAGCTTTACTCTGAGCAAGAAATTAAAGTTTCAAGGCTCAGTTTCTCCATATATAAGATATGAAATAAGAGTACCCACCTTATAGGGCTGTGAGGAGATTATGTATATGAAGTGTGTTGCAAAGTACACACTGAAGAATTTCTTAAATTACTTAAGAAATGTTCTTATGTGTTCCTATTTGCAGACTTCATTCATTGTAATATGCACATAAATAATTATATCTACACATGTATAAAAAGCTTCTCTATGCAATGAATAGATTATGAGGAAAATGATAGTCTCGCTAAAGATCATGGAAACTAAGACATATTTTAATTTGTCTGGAATGCTTTAGGTCAGGTAAATACCAAAAATTAGTTATGTTAGATATTCTGAAATTATGCTGTCAATCATTGTGTTTCTTAATTTTAAAAATTCTTCACTGTAATTATATCCTGTGTGTGGATGTAGCCGAGCTGACTGATTTATATCCCTCAGGTCCTTCTTCACTGACTGTATAATTATTTGGTCTTTGATTTTCAAGGCTGAATCATTGCTTTCTATTTTTATAGCTCTTCTTTTTCAGGAGAGCTTGCCTTGTTCTATGAATCAGCCCTAGTGATGTTCAGTTGTTTGAAAGCAAACCTTTTCCCATAATGTGCCTTAATATTACAATAGTTACCTAAACTTGGTTATTGCCATTGCACTAATCCAGAACAAGCTGAAAATTGAAAATGCTGGAATTTAGGATGAGGGATTGGAAAGATTTGTTTTATTTTCTTATGCTAACGCAGCCCTTCCCTTGGTTGCTAAGCTTGTTTTATTGGCACTTCTGCTTCTTCTTTCTGTCTCTCATTGGTATAGACTATGTTTATTGTAGTCTTACAAATTATCCTTCCACTTGGCATTTGCTCTTGCTAATTGCCTACTCACTTTCTCCCCATTCGAGTAATGAGTGGCACTTTTGCAACCACCTCCAGGCCGATATTATGGTTTCTTATCATTATTGCGCTGCATCTATTTCTCTCTTATACTCTACTTGACTTATATGTATATAATGTCTTTTTTACATGAAGGAAGCAGAAGCCACTTATATTCATAATTATTTCATCTTTTCAAGAACAAGGCAAAAACGTACATTTAATGTATTCTGTATAGCTATTTTGATTAGGGAACTGAATTACAGTTACTAAAATTTCCAATAAAGTTTGAAAAGTGTACAAGCACAGCGGAGCTTCTTTATCATTTCTGTCAGGGCAGAGGGCTAAAGCCTGTATTTGCTTTAGGAGAACTGGTCGAGGTTCTGAGTCCCTGTGTGAACTGGCAGTTTCCTCGGACCCCTTTATTGGTTGGCCAGTGGTGCATTCCACACGTTCAACAACCGTGCCCACTGATTATATGTCTTTTCTGGTATAGTTGGGACCATTGAGAGCCACAAGACAAAAAGCAATAGAGGGCAGTGTTCTGCTACAGGAAGATAAAATAAAGCAATACATACAAACTGATTATTCTGTGGCTTATTCGAACATGTATTTCTACCCATATACTCCTGATTTTGGATATTAGATTCCACGGTCATCTGAAATCTGGAGGCTGATTGTCATTGTAATTACTATTGACAATGCTGTTAGTTTCAGGTGTGTCTCCTAAACTGAAATTATCTTCCACTTCTCTTAACTCCTGGTTCATTCTTTTCCAATCCACTCTTCACACACTGCTGCCAGAATCCTCTATTTTAAACAGATATCTGACTATGTCACGCCATGCTGAAAAACCCTTGCAATCTCCCAACTGTAAATAGGAGATGACGGTTAAGAGCACAGTTTTGGAGCAAGGGGAACTTAGCTGGACAACCTGAGGATAGTTACTCTACCTGGGTGTTGGCTTCCCCGCTGAAAATGGGAGAACTGATACCTCCTGCGTAGGATCACTGCATGAATTAGAAATAACATCTGAAGTGCTCAGTGGAGCCTTTGTACAATGTGGACTTTTAAGAAATACTAGCTCTTAGCTATTTTTTATAAGTGTGATTGATTTAAAGTCAGTATTTTTTTCAGAAAAAAGAAAAGTATCAGGAGAGACATTTGTGCAATTTGGTCTCTTCCTCCAATCCATCAAAACTTACTGTAATTCAACTGTAAAGCAACGGTAATTCACTGCTCTGTTTTTTTCATGTGCCAGGCTATTTTATATTCAAGTGATGATGACTATTACCAGACTATTCCATTTTTAGAATCTGATGTTAGGGGCTTGACAGAAATGTCAACAGAACATGGCCAAAAAGAAATACACAAACAATCAGATCAAAGAGGCTCAGCCAGAAGAGAATAAAATTCAGAGCAAGAGAGAAAAAAAATCTTCAGAGGAAAATTAAAGAGGCTGACAACAAATTAAATATCGTCGGCAAGAACATTTTACCTGGTGCAAGATGCTTCTGATTCTTCTTTTGAAAACCCTTGCGCATAAGAATCCTTTTGTATTTGCTGGCCTCCTGCCTGGGAAGACCTCAGTCTTTCCACGGTAACATTTTTGCCCATTTCATATTTCACATTCCCTACCTGTGCCTTTTTTCACTGTCCCATCTTAAAGAGCTTCTACCAATTATACTTGTTTATCTTGACTGCCTTTTTCTGTATAACATTTCCATACTACGAAATGAGAAATAACTTGTGTATCACCCCTCTCCCCCACTAAATGTATACTGCCCAAGGGTATAGTGTAGCATAGACTGAATGTTTGTGTCTCCCTCAAATTCATATGTTGAAACCTATCCCCAGTGAGATATTAGGTGGTGAGGCCTTGGGAGGTGATCAGGTCACGAGGGTGGAGACTTCACAAATGGGATTAGTGCCCTTATGAAAGGTGTCCAGGAGAGTTTCCTCCTCCTTCCCTCCATGTGAAGACACCATGAGACGATGGCCATCTGTGAACCAGGAAGTGGGTTCTCACCAGACAGAAAAATCTGCCAGCACCTTGACCTTGGACTTCCCACCATCCAGATCTGTGAGAAATAAATTTCTGTAGTTTATAAGCCACCCAGTCTATGGTATTCTCTTACAACAGTTTGAACGAACTAAGACACAGGGGCTTGATATCATTCAGGGTTATACCCCTGTTATAACTAGAAGAGAATCTGGTACCAAAGTGGCTACTCACTAAATACTTGTAGGATGAATTGATAGAAAATTTAATGTCCAAGTTCCCAAGAAGACATGTTTTAAAAACCTTCTTCTTAGCTTCTTATCAAAGAAACCAACTCATAGACTAAGACTTCCTCCTAAACAATTCCTCAGTAAAGGAAAGCTGTCTGGGCACTTATTTTCCCTGAAGATAATGTATAAAATTCTCATATGGCAGTTATTGGATCACAGTATTTATTAAATACTAGTAATTATTATTATAAGTCTGTTAGATTAAAAATGAGACTTCTCTTCAAGAATTCAACCTGCATTACAACAGCATGAGCAAACCCCTCACAAAGCTGTCCTTGACCATCACCCCTCTGTCAGATTCGAGTGACCACACATGAATACTGGGAACAAAAGTAGGGTTAGAGTTGTTTTTAAGGAAAAAGACATGCAGATTATGATTATTACAGTAGCTTAATTAACTCTGTGTTTTGTGTATTCACTACTGTAAACCTACTTTTGTCCCACTCTGTACATTATTGTGAAAAGAGGAAGGGGAATGAGTAGTTAGGGCCCCTTGTCAGTAATGGTAGAAGCTGCACTGAATAACACCAGCAGAGTCTCAGAGCCAACACTCCTGGGGTCCCTTCCAGCTCTGAAGTACAGAGCAGTTCTATCTGACAGAGTTTTCAAAGTTCTTCCTTATGTTTCTTCATCGTCGACGTCAGACAATTCACAGCTGTGCTCAGAAAGGTGCAGAAACAGAAAGAGGAGACAGGGCCTCCTGAGTTCGCACCGCCACTGTGTCCTCCTCATTAAGCACCACTCAGTCTTCTCGTACCTCAATTTCCTTGTCTATAAAAGTACTGGCTGCCCCGGAGCACCCCAGTGAAATATTGGAAGAAAAATATGAATGGTGGCATGAAAAGATATTGACAAATAAGAGCACAAGAATATTAAAAAAAAAAAAAGCAACATTTAGCAGAGTGTTGTTAGCCTCTCTCTGGCACCACCAATAGAGACAAAGAAAGGAAAACTACTTCAAAAAGGCAGGTCCAATAAAGACACTCAATAAGTGCATCCTGTGTTAAGTGTTAGCACTACTGGCATAGTTTTCAAACTATCATTGATACCCCCTTTCAAAGTGTAACCATGAATGGCAGATTACAAAAAAATAAGGACTAAAACCAAGGGAAGAAACAGAAGAAAAGAGACACCGTGAATATATACATGTCTCAGTTTTGGCATGTGTTAGCTAAAGCATGAAAAAGAATGTATACTTATAAGATGCCTTTTCCTCTTTCCTTTTTCCACCTCCTCTCTTTTCTTGACTTCTTTACAGATTTCTAAACTTTGCAGGGGCTCTTCCCATATATTAACCTTAAAGACAACTTCAAATGCAAGCAAAACAACTGTTCTAAAACATTTTCTTCACTGAAGGATAAAGTATATGACTTACCGCATTATTTTTGCAAAAAGCTATTATGTAAATATACAGGCTTTTATGGGCTTACATAGTCTGAAGCGAGGATGCAGAGAAAAGGAATGCATACACATCTACGGAAGCAGTGCTCACGACAGCCTGAGTTTAACAGACAATTGCATACTCTCACTTAAAGGGCCAAGGAGAAACCATATGTCTATTTTAGTGACTCCATCCTGAAATGGTGCACTTATTCCTTTTATTATATCTTCAAATAAATACATATGGGACCCTTCAGATGTCAACAGTGCTCTGAAAAGAGTATGAATTAGTCACACTGGCACACAGGGCTCGGGAACAACGAACGGTGCTTTGGAAGACCCTTGAATACAAACCTATTTTCCTCTTAATCCAAATGAATAATTAATGATAATTATCATGCTGCAGTTATTATCTGTGATAATAATATATCCGTAAGGTGAATAAATTCAATCTGCTACTATGCAGAAATGGCAACTCATAATATTCTTAAGAAATACAGATATAATTATCAGTATTAATGGTCAAGGGAAAAAAGATTTTATATAAGGAGTTACAGGAAAAGGTCTAAAGTAAGGTGGAAATGAATCTTCCTAATCTTATTTTTTCCATTGCTCTCAGAGCCATACCCCTGCTGTGGTGATGTTGGGGTTCCTACTTTTGTGGGTAGGTGCCATTTAAGTAAAAGCTTTATTATGCACTTGTGCACTGCAATCTGCCCTGAAAGTTTCCATTATTGCCCTTTACAAAGTGACTCCCATTAAATTTAAGATCCTGTAAAAGAGCCTGTGAAACATGTTAGGACAGGTGGGGGTGGCTGGGCCACCAACTAGGTAGTTTAACACTTACAGGGAAAAAAAGTGCAAAAACCCAAGTGAGGTAAAATGTGAAAAGCTTGCTTCTTTGACTGGGGGTGGAGGTGGGGCCATGTTACTTCATGGTGGTTGTGGGTAGTAGTTGTTCTTTTTCAAATGCCTTAATGGCACAGAGTCACCAAGGGAGACAGAATGTAATTGAGGTGGGCACATGACCTAATCCTTCCTAAGAGTTTGCAGCACCAGTAGAGGGCAAGCTGCTTGGTCATCACTGTGTACACACAATGGATGTACACACACACACACACACACACATATCTTTTTTGAAAAAGTTCTATTGAGGTATAATTTATATAAAGTAAAAATAATCCTTTAAAAAGATATAATTTAAGTTTTGAAAAAGTATACAGTCATATGTTTTCCATCACAATTTAGAGACCGAATGTTTCTATCATTCTAAAGCCTGTTTCATGTGCCTATGTAATTAATCCCTTTCTTATTCCCAGTCTGTTGTAACTACAGACCTGTTTTCTGTCCCTATAATTTTGTCTTATTCAAAATGTTTTATAAATTGAATCGTATGTAGATATTTTTTGTATCTGACTTTTGTCACTTAGCATAATGCTTTTAGGATTCATTCATGTTGTTGCATGTATCAATAATTTGTTCTTTTTCATTTCCTGTGTAATGTTACATTATGTGGTTGTATCACAGTATATCCATTCATCAGCTCATAGACATTTGGGTATTCAGTTTTTAACAATTATGAAGATGGCTGCTATAAAAATTAGCCTACAGGTCTTTGTTTGCCTTTTCAGTACTTTTGGGCAAATACCTGAACGTGGGATTGATAGGTCATATAGTAAATGCGTGATTAACTTCATGACTGCCACACTATTTTCCAAAGTGGTTAAAACATTTTACATTCCAGCAACAGAAGATAAGAAGTCCAGTTGCTCTACATTCTCACTGACACATGCTATTGAGAGTTTTAAATTTTTCGCCTTTCTGGTTGGCTTGTAGGGATATCTCATTGTAGCTTTGATTGGCATTTCCCTAATGACTAACGATTTGGGTTTATTTACCATCCATAAATCTTCTTTGGTAAATTGCTTAAATCTTTTTTCCACTTAAAAAAATTGGGCTGTACACCTTCTAATTGAGTTATGAGAATTTTAAAATTTGTTTTGGATGCAAGTCATTTATCAGATGCGTGTTTTGCAAATACTTTTTCCCAGCTTGGGGATTATGTCATAATTTTGTAAACAGCGTTGTTCAAAGGGCAAGAGTTCTTAATTTTTTTAACCTGTTTGAATTTAGGAAACAAAGGGAACTGGAGAGATTGTGCAGATGAAGACAACTCCTTCTTCCCAAATACGTTAATGACATTTTTTGAGCACTAACTTTATATATAACTCTAGGCTGAACCTGTGAAAGCATATAAATATCCACTTAAGAAAAAAAGCAGAATAGTAATTCAGTAGCTTCTATAATTTCATTAAATGACATCCCACACTACGATATTTTGTCTCTATAGACACAGCTATAGATAAACATTTTACCTAAGGGAATATGTGTAACCGTGAAAATGGCATTTCCCTTGGATCAAATATTATATTCAATAAATGTACTTGAATTCTATCATTTGTAACCTTTATACCCTTGAGATTTATAAGTGAAAAATGTTACTAGTTACTTAGTATGTTTAATATGTTAGCACTGGGAAAAGTCACCTTTTATTTGACATTGGTGGAATAAGTCTAAAGCATTAAAGAAATATAATAGAGTTAAGTCTAGATAATGTTTAAAAGCCTGATTTTTAAAGCCACCTTTCAGCCCTGACTGGTGTTATTCAGTTGGTTGGCCACCATACAGCAAACCGAAAGGTTGCCGGTTCGATTCTTGGTCAGGGCACGTCTGACTCTATCCTTACTTCAAAAAGGCAGGTCTGGGTCATGGGCCAGGTCTCCTGCTGGGAGCATGTGAGAGGTAACTTTGTGGTTTGTTTGTTTGTACTATTTCTAAGCTCTCTTGCATTCATTTGGTCCTTCCTTGAATATTATCCTCCGGGGTTCTAAAAGGTAATCTGGTCTCCATTTTCTAGGAATTAAAGTTCATCTTTGTAGAATCATATTTTTGTTTGTAGTTTTTCTTTTAAAACTATTCTCACTGGCCTTGCTGGGCAGCTGGGTTGGTTGAAGTGTGGTACCGGTACGCCAAGGGTGCAGGTTCCCTCCCCTGTCAGCGCCATAGAAGGAGCAACCAACGAGTACTTGAATAAGTGGAACAACAAATCAGTGTTTCTCTTTCACTCTCTCCCTCTCTCTCTTCCTTCCTCTCTGTCTTTAAAAATCAACAAATAAAAATTTAAAAACTGATTTCTATTGTTTTTGTTAAGAAGTATAAATATTTAAAAATTTGGAAGCAAATTTTAAAATTAAAAATTAATTTGTTTTCTCATTAAACATAAAAAATACGTAGTCTCTTCTAGCAATATCCTGATGAACTACATACACTGTGTGTTTAGTATTTTTGAGGAAAAAAAAAATTCCACAGTAAGAATGCCTGTTCGATGTTGGGGAAGGAATGATAAGAAAACAGAAATTCATCTTCTTGAGGTATTTGCCTTTGACAATGAAAAAAATATTTTAAAAATTCTAAATTCTCAAGGAAAGGCTTCATGGTGACAAGTAGTTATTTCACTTTTTGTTTTTTCCAATTGTGCCCTGTTTGTGCCATTATGAAATCAATCCATTTCATTGGGGTAAAGTGACTCAGCAGGTTTGGGAGAGAGAAACATGTCATTAGAATTAGAGTACAGAACATCTGGTTGATTCTCTTTAAACAAGTGTATATTTTCCTAGTTCAGGACAAACTTTAAGTTCTTACAAGGCCTAACAAAATTAAATATTTATTTTGGTATCATTGATAATAAAATTTCAATATTGTGCTGCCTTTCAACTGAAGAACCCCTGAACCTAGGATATGGTATTGGGTATCTGATATTTAAATATCAGCTGTACAGGAGAAAAATTGCTTTTCTGCAAATTGTTTGAATAATTGATACATCATTATAGAATCACAAGTAATCAAGAATTAATGAACTAGAGAACTAAAGAAACCATCTTCTCCATTCCTGTCATAGGTACATAAAAATGAAAAAAAAAAATCTTATTTTCAAGGATCTTTGAAAGGGAGTCCTTAATGCACTTCATTGTTTGAAACAATGATTCAACAATACTCAAAGCCAGATAACGTCTGAATCCAATGCCTATGTCTTGTACTTGGCGTCCATTCCCTGCTCCCATGGCTGCGCTACTCTGCGTGGGAGCCCCTTACACAACTGAAGATGGTGATAAAACCTCCCCTGAGCTCTTCCCAGCACTTTAATCATCTTGGTAGCAGTGTTCCGAATCTCCTCTGAATTCTCCATTTCTTTTACAGACCCTAATACGGGCACTGCAAGTTAATAAAGGTCTGACTAGAACTGATTAATATGGAGAAAGTGATTGCTTTTGTGCGTCTTAATATTTGAACTGTTTCATAAAATTACAGCATTGTGTTATTAACTTACTGCTAGTTTATTACTCACTGTGAGCCTCTAATCGCTTCGTCCCTGCTTTTATTTATTTTCAGTTTATAGTTTTGTACTTTGAAAGTCCTTATTGGTTTCTCTCCCCTTGTTCACTCAGAAGTTGGATCCTATCCTTTGGTATGATGGAAGGTGCTACTATCTGAATGTTATGTCTCTCCCAAATTCACACGTTTCGGATCCTAACACCTACTGTGATGGTGTGAGGAGGTGGGGCCTTTGCTCTTGAGCCCTCACGAATGGATTTAGGGCCCTCATAAAAGAGACTCCAGAGAGCTCCCTAGCCCCTTCTGTCATGTGAAGATATAGCAATAAGTCTCCACGTGAAAGAGAGCCCTCACTCGATCATATTGGCACTCTAATCTTGAATTTCCAGTCTCAGAACTGTGAGAAATAAATTTCTGTTGTTTATAAGTTATCTGGTCTGTGGTAATTAGTAATAGCAGTCCACATAGCCTAAGAAGAATTTGGTGAGTTGGCAGAATGGCCATTTTTTTCTACATAATCTCTCTGTTATTCGAAAACACAATGTGGAAACTAAAAAACTGAGAAAACAGAGAGTGTCAGAAACCACCGAGAGGCATCAAGAATGGTGAGGAGGAACCAGATAGCAGCGTCGTGCCGTAAATCCAGGCTGTCTGTAGGTAATCCGCAAGAGGAAGGAGAAGCAGGAGTTCTATTTATGATGGAAGAATTTGGGATTGTGAATGATTATGGCAGAGATGTTTAAGGCAGATAAACTGAGTGGTCCAATCATTCAATTGCTTTTTCATGCTCTTGGATACTTCCTAAATTATAGTTTCACCGATTACAAAGTAAATTTTAACTTAAGTTCCAGACATCAGTGTGTGTACAGTATATTCACATAGCAAATCTACTTGTAATGTTAAGACTAAATGATATTAATGATACTTCTTTAATATGTCTGGAATAATATATGTTATCACTAAGATATAAATGCTCTATTGGCCTAAGAAATGGAGTCTTTTGAAAATCTGCAAGATTATTTTGTGAGGAGTTAAAGTAATAATCATGTAATACTTAGGTGTTTTCATAAATTGGTCTCCTCACAATCAGATACTAAATGTGCTGCCTGACATATGTGGAGATGATACTGTTGCCATAATAATAATCTAGGTTTTTTTACTTGGAGATAATGGATTCACCCTGATCTACTTATGTTCTCTTGTTTGGGAGCATGCATTTGTGATCAAATAAATCTTTAAAATGTATGACCAAAACTAATGAAGCAGTTGTAGATGTGAAACTAGCTAAATGCATGGAAATGAAATTCCAAAGTTTATAGAATATTTTTCATTTAAAATTCTATGGTAAGACTTTCTGACTTGCATTTTTTATGAGGACCCCTGAGTTTATCGGCTGGGTGGGACTATACACACACGATATATTTACAAATAGATAATTGCCATACATTTTGGCAGCAGGAGGTGGTCTGATGTATGGCACTATAGCACATATTCAAAGGGCCGTGCCATGTTTTTGTGTGTAGTGGCCCAGAGCAAGGTCACCTGGTTTTGATTTTCACCATAGTTGTCCTCTGTCAAAACTGTGTGATAATTGAATTTGTTTTTAGCTCTCTCCATTGTCCTTCCCTTGCTCCCTTCCTTTTATTTGCCTGACCTTGTGGTCCTCAGTTACTTAGTATTCAAGCTGTTTTACTGGTTGCTTATATTCTTCCACTAACACGTTAGCACTTGGCCTGCTCTCCTTCCCGGGGCCCTATATACCTTCT
Organism: Pteronotus mesoamericanus; assembly: GCF_021234165.1. Classification (NCBI taxonomy): domain Eukaryota; kingdom Metazoa; phylum Chordata; class Mammalia; order Chiroptera; family Mormoopidae; genus Pteronotus; species Pteronotus mesoamericanus. Next base: position 32,590,940 of record NW_026555285.1, on the reverse strand, counting down.
CTTTCTCTCCACCCCATCCCAGTGGATCTGCCCTGTGTCTCGTTGTCAGTATTCTTAGATGATGAGAGCTAATATGATTTTCTTTTAAAAATGTGAACCATTAAATTCTTCACCTACAATGATTGGTATTATGGGAGAGTAGATACTAAACTAACTTGGTAAGATTGGTGGAGAGATATTCTGGGGGTGAGGAGTGATTTGGATTTATGTGTGTCATGCCTATACATTCAAATGCTTCCTTCACACACTTGGCTAATTCAGAAGCAAGTCTGTGAGCAAAGCAGGATGAACAGTTGATTTCCCAGAGCCCATGCTGTTGTCTCCCTCAAATGGTGTTTTTCAAAAACATTTTTAATGTTGTATTCATTGACTTGGTGATAGTTAACAGTGTTACTGAAGCAGAGGAAGCTAAAGGAAGCAGAGTGATAGAAATGAAGTCGACATGCTGGAGAAGGTCAATGTGTTTGCTTCCTTCCCAGTCAGGTGAGCTCCACCCCAGCTGCTTCCTCCTGAGAAAGGCTCCTTGTGGTGCTAGAACTGGAATCAGTTCTGGGCTGTCTGCCCATCTAGCTGATTAGGCCTGATTTGTTTTGGGAACCCTTGCAGCTTCTAGAACATTCACTTTTGGCATTTGTCAGCTCCAAGGGCAAATTCACTGACCAGGAAAGCTTATTGGCACGCATGTATTGGCAGAGTTTGATTCCTATTGACAGAGGAGAGACATTCTTAGGAATTGTTCTATTGCCAAGGAACAATTAATTGTGAAAGGAAGGCAAGGTCTCTGGATAATTCTGGATCTGGCTATTAATTGACCAAATTTTCATTGAGCATTTGTTAATGTTCTAAAGATGGAGATGAGCAAAAGAGTCATGAGCATTTAATTAGCTTACACTGTGTTGTCATGAGAGTCCTGTATAAAATTTAAATCACTGTAAAAATTAGTTATCAGTTATGATTTATCATAAACACTCATCCAATAAATATTTAATAAGTACCTGATATTTTCTAAGCACTATTCATGGTGCTGGTGATACTGGAGAGTATAGAGGTGCATAAAAGATAGTCTCTATCCTTGAGGAGTTTGCAATTTCAGATAGTTATTTAAACCAATAGTCAACATGTCAAGAATTAAACTCCATACGAGAGGCAGGTACAAAGTGCTGCAGGTCCATTAAGATGGATATTCACTGCTAACCAATTGTGAAGGTCTAGGCAGGCCTCTCCTGAGGAGATGGTGTTTGATTCAGAGTTGAAGGATGAGAGGGAATCTATAAGGTGGAAGACAATCTGGGTAGATGGGATTTGTAGAAAATTGAAGGCAGGGAAATTCAAGGTTGGGGGTAATTTCCAAGGTGTGAAATGCTATCAATTCATTCATATCCAAGGGAAGATGAGATTAATTTTGCACACGAAGCTTACCTAACTATATAACTCTCCCCAGTAAACACAAAGGGCCAGTTCTTTTCCTTCATATCTGGGGTGATCCTGGTCATAATACCTTGGCTTTCACAGGTAGTTTGCATATTCTGTTTATTGGAAATCAACACTATCTTTACATTTGCATATAATATCTCTCATTCAAGTGTAGTCACCAATAATGAGTAATAAATAATGCATAATAAGAAATAAAATAGAAAATATTTGTATTAAAATAACATGAAATTATCTCTCCGGATGATAGATGTTATCACCTAGTCAAGTTCTCAAAATGCCCAAGGTATGTAAGTGCTCACATGCCCTTGTTTTATCACTATGTTATCTTTTTTAAACACAGCTCTTGAAATTCTCACCTATGTTCCTTTTCTATGCTGTTATTTCTTGAAGATCTAGATACAGAAATCCAAGGGCATCTTTGCCTCAGAGAATTGGACAGAAAAACCACACACTGGCACATTGACACTCCGCTAAGCAAATTATGATGGGTCGACAAATGTGAATTCAAGTTGTAGCAGAGAAATGTCTGCAAAGATTTGCAGTCTCTTTCCATGGCACTAAATGTCACCTTTTCTTTCCTCTTTAAAAAGAAATATTCCTGTCCTTCAACACCTGTAAAATTCAGGTCCTTAACATTCTGTGATCTTGTAACTTTGCGCTTGACAATTGGACTTCTCCATTTTTTCTCTTAAACTATCGTCTCTACCCTTCATTTCTTCAAACTCACAATCTCTGAGTCTTTGCCATTGATATTCTCTCTTCATAACCCTCTTTCACTTCTTCATTATAACCCTATCATTCCAGGACTCCTTTAGCTGCAATTTGCCCCTTAAGATCCCCTAATTTCTCTTTATCCATATTTTTCCATTCATTTCCCTTTCTTTCTCATGGTTTTAGAGACCCTGAACTCCTTTGCTTTCTCATCATTCACTAATTAGCATGTCTCCATGGTAACAGACAGTTGCAGAGCAGGAATCGTTCTCTGTACCAGCTACTGCTGAGTAACCTCTGGGCCTAGCAAGGAGGGGCCTTGACCTGATTAAGATAAAGACTTTTCTCTTCTTGGCAGGAGAGGATCCATACATTTCAGAGAAGACCCTGTTTCCTAGGGGAAAGAATAAGTCAATTTGGTTGAAAAGGAGTATATACTTAGACTCAGGCATGCAAAAATCAAAGTATGAAAAAACTAAGAAAATATTGGAGATGTAGGAAAAATATCTAATGCTGACGCCCTGCTTCTAGTTTGTAAAGATTAGCTGTGCTTTGATCTGGAAGATGCTTATGAAGCAACTGGTAGCAAATATTTGGTAGCATTTACCTTCTAATTTTACATGTACAATTTAATAAAAGCGAATCGCAGGACTGACTCTAAGACAGAGAACAATCCTACTTACAGATTCTTGAGGTTTATTATTATTTTAAAAATTTATGTTTACTGTTTGAAGCTACCTATCAACCCATAATTATACATTTACTAAGCTGTTATAATGGCATTAATTATTATAAGAATTTACTGTTGCAGTTTTTTGATGTTATATGGCCTTATACGAGGGGAGACCCCCCTCAAAAACAGGAATTATCTTCTGGAGGGCAGGCCCCTTGTAGGACAGGCTTCCTCCATCAGGTGAGTGTTCTACGAACACATCTGTATCAGTGCACCAGCTGGCGTTGTTGTGAGAGGATGTGTTCAGCTTCAATGAATGTTTTTGAAGACTCTTTCAACATGTTTGCCCTTTTCATGTTGGGTGACTTACGAGCCACCTGCTCACACCACACGGAGTGTTCAGCAATTTTTGACCAAAAGCAGCGTGACCCCTGTGCCCCACCTTCCCTATTCACCCAATTTTGCCTAAAGTGACATTTTTTTTTGTTTCCCTGGATGAAAAATTCCTCAAAGGGAAACACTCTGCTGATGTGGAAGAGGTGAAACAAAAAATGTCAGAAGCACTAAAAAGGCATCAAAATTGATGACTTTAAAAACTGTTTTGAGCAGTGATCAAACTGTCTCGATAGGTGTATTGCATCAAATGGAGAATACTTTGAAGGTGACTGAAATTTAAATGTGTAAGAATAAATACACAATTTTTTATAAATAAATTTTGTTTTTTGGAGGGTGCCCCTTGTATAGTGCATATAAAAGAACACTTTTGCTATATATTTTCTTAGGGTTAAGAGGCTAAAAAAGATATTATTAGTTATAATTACTGAACACCTGTTATGTTTTAAACACTGTACTCTGTGATTTTGCATATATTGCTTCCAAACCTCATGATAGCTTTTCAAGGTAAGATACTATTACTTCAGGTTTGTATAAAAAGAAATTGAGATTCACAGAGGTTAAGTAATGTTCTCAAGGTCAAAGGGCTAGTAAGAAAGAGCCTGGCATGGGATTCCCAGATATCTGACACCAAGTCTGTGTACGGAAATGTATTACCTGTACATTCCTATATAAAGATGTTTTTATGAGAAGTAGAAAGTTATAAAGATGCAAAATTGTAGACTCTTGTTTTCACAGGAAAACATTGATCACTAAGAAAGAGAGGCTGGAGTTTGAAGTCTCCTCTCTTGGAAGATACAAGAACTTGAGGGTAGTAACCAGAAGTAGAAGCAGTTTTTACTAGAGGTCAGGGAATGAAATGTTGTAGCACGTGTAGAACGTAGAATTGTGGAATTTTTTGATTAAAAGTATGTTGGTCATGATGTAAGCTTATATAAACTGGCTGAAAACATTTTTTCCCCTAACCTATGAGTCTGAGCACAACATTGCTATTTGGGAACTGTGCTCTTGACAGTGAGTTGGGACAGAGAACTTGCGTTTGCTGGAAGAGTGCTGACCTTTCACCTTCTCTCCTCAATGTTAATGACAAAAAACATTTTTTCAAACTTGAATGAGATGTTACCAATTTGTTTACTGCATTCCATCAACTGGAGGTCACCTTCTCAAATTTATTTAAAACTATGAAAACCATAGTCTTTTTTCAAACTGTGAACCAAATGTCTGACATCTAAGGAGATGGGCTTACACTTATCGGGCTGACTTCTGTATGCCAGTTATGGGCAGAGTGCTTCCATTTGCAGTCGGTGGTGGCTACGAGGGTGCATCTGTCTGATTTTTGTCAGGAGTAAGTGGAATCACCTGGCCCCAGGTGCTGTGCTCTGAAGTCCTCACGAGGTTTGTATGGGGTCTAAGGGGTTCTGGTTACTAATTCTGATGAGTTGTGTGTGTATACAGGAAGTTTCCCCGCAACACCAGGAGATTTTTGGACACTAGCTGGGTGACATAGGATTCTACTTAATTGTGAGGCCATCTCCCTGAAGATAGTGTCAGCTCCCACAGGTTAAGGACTCCATCCTTTGAGACTGTCTCTCTTACCACCTCAACTTCTGATGCCAGTTGCAAGCCCAGGTTGTTACTTGTGCTTCTGACTGACTGGCTATAAATAGAGATACTCACAACTCCCTCCTTGGGTTCAATTAATTTGCTAGAGCAGCTCACAGAACTCAGGAACATTTTACTTACTAGATTACTGGTTTATTATAAAAAATATAACTCAGAAACAGCCAGATGGAAGAGATGCATAGGGCAAGGGATGAGAGAAGGGCTCAGAGCTCCTATGCCCTCTTACAGTGCACCACTCTTCCCGAATCTTCTTGAGTCCACCAATTGAGGAGCTCTCTGAACCAGTCCTTTTAGGTTTTTATGATATGGGCTTGATTGCTGAAGTTGTTAGCCTTGGCCATCGATCTCAATCTCTAGCCCCTTTCTCCTCCAGAAAGGTATGGGGGGTGTGAGACTGAAAGTTCCAATCCTCTAATGACAGGGTTGGTTGGGACTATTCCCCCACTTTTAGGCAGTGTAGGGGCATTCCCAAAAGTCAACTAGTTAACAGAACAAAGACACTTTCATCTCTCTCATCATTTAGGGAATTCCGGGGGTTTTAGGAGCTCTGTTCTAGAAACAGGATCAAGTCCAAACACTACTACATATTTCTTATTATGAACCACAGGGTCACAAGGCCACACTTTCCCTGGGCTACTCCCCACCAATGACTGAGCACCGCAGGATGCCAAGGCAGCTGCTTCTGGAGGATGGGGAATTCTCTGAGGAGTGACTGAAGCGTGGAGCACTTCCCACTGGCATTGCTAAACTGTCTTAGAACTACAATCAAGACTCTCCCATCCAACCATTCTTCTTTGCCTCACTCCTTCACAGGGACTGGGTCCTTTTGTGTGAGGCCTCTCCCAGCCTCTACCTGCTCCCTCCTCACTTTACCTCACAGATGTTTCCCCTAAGGAACTTTCCTGATGCCTGCTTCTTGAAGGATCCACATCAATACATTGTCTAATTTAATTTTCCCAATCTTATGAGCTATTTATGGTTGCAAGAAATTGAGTCTCAGGGATTTTGAAGTACCCACTTAGATTCCTCTGCTAATTAGTGGCAGGTTTCAAAAAAAACTCATCTGTTTGCTCCGACGGTCTGTTGAGTTTCCTAGATGCCTAGCCTGCCTAATTGTACCCAACACCACCTCATGTGTTGCTTTGTTGACAAGTTCTATGGAAAAAAAAAATAAGTAAAAAATGTTCACCCTTTTTCTTGCGTAACTTGAAGTTTACACTTTCTCATATGTATCATTGAGATGGAGCTATATGGATACATGAATATGTTGTTTTTCTCCCCCCCCACCCCACCCCTTTTTAGGTACCTCGGAGCTGCAAGTGCTGTATCTATTGTTCAGAGATAACATGCGAATGTGTGACATTCCCTGTGGAGTTCGCAGCCTAGGAACCAATGAAGAGATCAGAATGAAACACGAGCATTATGTTTTCAAGTGATAGAGTAATTACTGTCTGAAGGTCTGCGCACTGTTTGAAAGGCAGCGGTGGGAGCTTTCCGAAGGCGAGAAGGCCTCCCCTGCAGGAATGAAAGCCGAGTGCAGAGCGGGGCTGCGGGCTGCTTGTGTTGCCGCGGCGGCCCGCAGCCCAAGCCGCGGCAGCCGGCTTCGGGGAAGCTCCGCAAGTGTAACCCACTCCTAATGAATCGAAAGCCCAGTGGGGAGGCGAAGAAGAAAACAAAAGGAGACCTTTTTTTTTTTTTTTTTTTCCTAATCAGTAGCCCCCTCCTTTTTTTTTTTCACTTGGCGTAAAAAAAAAAAAAAAAAAAGTAAGTGCGCTTGACTGCAATTCGCTACTAAAGCTGGCGAGGGTTCAAGAAGACAGTAGCCTGAGGACCTTCACCTGAACGGCGTCTAGAACGACGCCGCGTCTAAGATCTCTGCGCGGCGAAGACGCGGCCTCGCTTCCCTCTTCGCCTGGCACGCCACGCTTTCCTGTGACTCAGGAACCTTGATCCTTCTCAGCCTTGTGCCGCTGGTGCTGTGGGTGCCACTCGCTGGTGTGTAGACACACCCCTGCTGATGATCCATTCTTTTTCTCCGGACGGAGCAGGGGCAAACCAAGGACGGGCACCTTGGTCTTTGATTTATTTCCCCCAATGAAATAAATTTCTGCCGCGGAAGTATTAGTTAAGAGCCTGAGGTCTCCCTTGTTGTTCTCATCCTGCCTCATCGTTCCTTTTAACTTGAGAGTGTTCTGCTTACCTCTCCAGCTTCATCTTCCAAGGCTTCTTCACATCAAAACAAAGTGCTTTCCGTTCTAGAACCTTCCTCTTGCCCCACACTAACTCCTGCCACACCTTTTGCGTATTTGGTGCGTGTCTAATTCCGTTGAGACTAAGTTCAAATGAAATGTCTTCAGAAAAGCCGTCCCTGACCTCTTCAAACTCAAGAATTACTTCATTCTCTGCATATTTTAGTGACTTTGTTGAACTGAAATTATTTTTACTTCTCCTTGAAGACACAGATTCCAATTCAACAAATTTTCTTTGAGTGAGTGCTGCCTGGTACTGGAATTATTACCGTATGGTGTTTCTTGAATTTTTACTTGCAAAAACTTTAGAGAAGGAGATGATTCTTTTGGGTAGAGATGGACTAGTATGGCATTCTGAGATTATTGAACTACAGACTCTTAAGAAGACAGGTGAATGCAGCGCTGAAGGGCATTTTTAGTCACTGCCCACAAACGAAACAAAACAACAACCATCCTTGCTGTTTAAAGTCTCTGATTTCCTCAGAATTTTTTGAAAAATATTCTGGAATATTGTGAATTCCCCGTCCGGTGATCCTCTGCCTCCCTAGGTCAGACATTGATCACCTGTTTCATAGGTCTTTCTGGAAGATGCGTTATTGGATTACACCTGTGAGCTCCAAGGGGCCACCAAACTCCGTGAGCATGAGCAGGGCATGGGCCCTGCCTCGTCCTGCTCTGTGTGGTCCCTGAGCCGTGAGCAACACCAGGCCAGTCACTCCTTCTTGTAGGATTGCCAGTGACAGCCAGCATATCTACACTGTGCAAGAAATATCTTTTTAATGCCTAAAGGATTTTTTATTTACTTCTTACACTCCGCTCCAAGCCATGAGAATAGATGAACAGCTCCATGAACCAGTTAACAATAAACAAGAGCTTTTATTTTTCACTAATATGACTGTTAAAAATACCTTTTGAAATTGACATCTCTGCTTTTACCTGACACCAGCAACCATAGGCTGGTAAACTATAGCTTGCAGGGCAGATAGAGCTTGCTGCGTGTTTTTCTAAATAAAGTTTTTTTGGAACACAACTAGACCATTAATTTATATATAGGCCATGATTGCTTTCATGTTGTAATGGGAGAGTCAAGCAGTTGCAAGAGGAATCATATGGCTCACAAAGACTAGAGTATTTACTATCTGGTCCTTTGCAGAAGAAGTTTGCTAAGCCCTGACATACCAATCGAAGGATCCGCCAGAAACCATGAATGCAAACTTTTTTCATATCCAGTTCTGATAAAAACTTTGACTATGAGAATATTTTTTTTAGGTGTGTTTCAGGAAAGCAGTGCTTCTTCCTGAGCCATTGGTGAGTTTATAATCTTACGGGTACTCTCAGTCTTATGGTGGGTTTTGCTTCTTTCTTAGCTTTGGTTCCCAGGATATCCTGAGTCAAAAAGTGTAGTCATCCTTCTCTGTAGGTGGTAACTATCTTTACCCACTTTTAGTTTTACCTACTCTTAAAGTCTCTTCTCTCCAATTTCCTAACTATTAATTTTAATCTGATGACTTTTTATGTATATACTTTTTTTGAAAAAGATTAGCTATAAATAAATATGAAAGAAATATGCACTCTGTTTTGCTTGTTTGTTTATATTATTTAGATTTTTCATATGAATGAGATCATATGTTACTTGTCTTCCTCTGACTGACTTATTTCACTTAGCACAATATTCTCCAGGTCCATCCATGCTGTCACGATGGTAAGATTTCATTCTTTTTTTATGTATGAGGGAACACTTTGTAAAGTATATGATCGCTTAATCACTATACTGTATACCTGAAACTAATGCAAAATAGTATTGAATTAAAAGAAAACCTGAAAATTTTTAAGGAAGAAAATAATAATAAAATTAAAAATAAACTGAAAAAAGAAATATGTACTCTTTGAACTTCTATATTTTACTGTATAGAATTCATTGCTTATATTTTACTGTATAGAATTCATTGCTTATATGTAAACCTTGCAGTTTAACAACTCCCTGGGGGTACTGACTCTGTCATAATGTGCTTTACACATAGCACATATTCAGTGTATACGTGGCTTTTTGTTTGCTTATTTTTGTTTTGTTTATTTGTTAGCAAATTAGTTTTAGAAAATGTTTGTTTCAAAAATCAGCACATTGTCCATTAGCCAAAATGTGGAAGCAACCAAAGGACCCATCGACAGACTCTTGGATAAAAATGTGGTATATACATGTATAATAGAGTATTATATGTTGAACAACAACAACAAAAATCACTGCATTGTCAACATAAATTAATTGTCTGCTGTTAGTATGCAAAACAGTCTCTCGCCCTGACTGGTGTGGCTCAGTGGGTTGGGCATCGACCCACAAACCATATGCCTGGGTTGCGGGTCAGGTCCCCATTTGGGGTTGTGGGAGAGGCAACCAGTTTGTGTTTCTGTCGCACATCAATGGTTCTCTCCTTCTCTCTCCCTCCCTTTCTCTCTCTCTAAAAATAAATAAATAAAATCTTTTTTTACAAAAAGTGAAATTAATTTCAAAAAATAGTTTCTTCAAGGTGCCTAAAGTTGATTCCTTGGTTAAAAACTATTTAGTGTTCATGCTTTTATTAATAAAAATAATGATGATAAATTTTACTCCTTATGAAATGCCTAGTATCACCCAGTGCTGTGTGTACATTGTTGAACTTATTCCTTATAGCAGTGTATAGTAGGCCTTGATAGTCCCATTTCAGAAGATTTTGAAAAAAGACTCAGACAAGGTGCATTGCTTGAAGGGAATGTACAGAGTTATGGCCACCAATGCCTCCAGGAGTCTGGACAGCTGCTTCTCAGCTGTCATGCTCAAACATCAGCTCGCTGATATTTGAGTTTCCAATATTTCAGAAATCCGAAATCCCAACTTTCACTGAAATAGCTTAACTTTAAAAAACACTGTTCAGGGATAATGAAACATGCTGTGGGCCAGGTTTGGCAATTGGGCCACCAGTCCTCAAACACTGGAGGAAGGCCACAGACGTCGGGGCAAACTGCTTAGACTGTAATCCTGACTGTACCACAGTCTGTATTACTCTGAGCAACTTAACCTCTCTAGGCCTCAGTTTTCACCAGATGAGGCTAATAGTATCACTGACTTATAACTAGGAGCTCAGGACACGTAAATGCTAGAACACATACATCACTATCAGACATACTGTGACAACCAGAAATGTGGATTTTAATTATATTTTGACTTCTTGGGGAGTTTTGGTCAAGTATTTAGCCCATGGTTGCCACATAGAGCATATTTATTAAATGATTACATACTCATTATGATTATGGCTTAAGGATCTATAGCTAGTAATTTTATGTCTAGGATTTGTAGCCAGGTCTTTAGAACCACAGCACACTTTTTTCCCCAGTATAATCCTGTTTCTCATAATTCAGTATTTTGCTTTGTTTTGTTTCTAACTCTAGTTTCCTAGTTGTTTATCACAATAGAACCTGGCAACAATCTTATGAATCATGTAAGTTGTTTTTTTTTTTACTGAAAATGTGTAACTGATTAAACAGATGATTGCTTTTACTTTTGCTCAAAAAAGTTTTTTTAAATTCTCTTAATTAGCTCTAAATTTAAAAAGCTAATTTTTTTGTAAATGTATATACAGTTCTCACTGATTTCAGTGGGAGCCAAGAATCCAAAGATGAAATGTAGCATGGAGATTTTTAATTTTCTGTGTATTTACAGCAGGAGATAATAAAAATGGTATGTTTTCTTAGAGTATATCAACATTAAGTTTTCATGCTAGCTAGGTTAAGTACAAAATTATGACCGAAGTTCAAAGCAAAGAATTTCTGCATTTCACTGGAATGCATGAAGATGTTTCCTTATAAATGAGCAAGTATACCTGTAGGCATCAAAGATGACAATATTGAGTAGGAGGAAATATTTTAATGAAATGAAAATAGTAGTCAAATATGCAGCACAGCTGATAAATAGTTCTTTAACTGTATCTTTTCATCTCATATCTTTATTAAGGGAAATGGTTAGTATAGTAACAATTTTTTTCTAATAAGATTTTTTTTATAGAAAACTTTGCATATTTACCTGCAGGGTTATTCTATTCTGAAAAAGTTGGGTAAAACACTAGCATCTTGATTAATAGTAGCTGTGTAGAGCAAAGCACTGGATTTGGAAATGGAGGACACAGGTTCTAATCTCAGCTTTACACATAAATAACTATGATTTAGGACAACTCACTACTTGTATGATAATTGAAGATAATAAATCTTAACTTCCAAGACTGAGAATATTTGTGGAAGCATTTTGTTTCTAGATAAAAGTACAGTTATTTTTATGTTATGATGGTGATGGTACATGACATACGTGACATTATACTTCTCTACTAAGAAATTAAACTCTTTCAATTACTTTAATAACAGACACATTTACTTGTATTCATTTGATTTTGGCCTCACAGAAACAAATAAGTTGAGATGGTTCATGTTTTATTTTCTCCCCTGAGAAGGGAGAGTAACTTGGCTGGCAAGAAAGAAAGTATAAGTGAAGGGCTTGAGGAGAGGACAAGAAGGTTGGAATAAGTAACTTAGGAATGTAAATAAGTAAATGAAATGTTCGATATGAATAAATGAAATGTTAAGCAAACTGGAGACCCTGGTTGTGTGTAACTTAGGTGACTCAATTAGCTATTTTTTTTATTTTGTACATAAGATGTATGTATGTAAATGTGTGTATGTATGTATGTATTTATTTCAACATTACCCTGTAATCTGGGCACAGAAGCAGAGAGCAAACAATATATAGTCATACAGTACTGATAACTGTTTAGAGGGATTCAGGAAGAGGAAAAAAAGATAAACATACTAAGGGTTTTGGGGAGAAAATTCTTTACATGACAATGTGTTTCAAAAATAATGAGAAAGGAAATGGGAAGTGAAGCTCTAAGGGAGACTAATTGTTGTAGATGATATGTATATACTTTAATAATTATCTTTTTGTGAAAGTGTATGAGTGATAAACTCTCTTTGATGTTTGAAGAGGTTTTTATTGTGTTGGTTATGATAGGTTAGGGGGGTATAAAACTATAGGTTGACTTATTTCTTCTCAGAAATTTGAGAAATAATATTGCATTTAGGCTTATGGTTTGCTGAAGGGAAATCTACTCTCTAATTGCTGTTCTTTCACTGGTAGATTGTTTTTTCTCTGGTAGTTTTTAAGATTTTATCCTATTGTGCTTAGGCATGGGGTTACTTTTATATATCTTAGGAATCAGGTATTTCTTCGATTTTGGAAAATTCTTGATCATAGTTCTTTATATTTTTATATCATTTCCTTCTTCTGAAATGCCTACTAGACATGTTGAAGATCCTCATTCTATCCTCTATGACATTTTGAAAAGTTATTTTGATCTATCTATGATGTATTAAGGTTAATTTTCACAATACTATGTTTCAGAGAATTATGTCCTGTCTAGCTCTCATCTCATTTTTTTTTGGTTCTAAAACAAATTTCCTTAAGAAATTTTAAAATACTGTGTTTTAAGAAGTTATTTACATATCAATTTGTTCTTTTTCATTTCTGCCTGGTTTTATTTTATATACTGTTTTTCATTTCTTAACTGTTTTGAAAGTTTATAACGCACAAATGTATAACTTAGTTATCCCAAGGAAAATACCTCTATAACTTCCATGAAGGTCAAGAATAAAACATGGCCCATATCCCAGAAATCCCCTTTTAGGATTCTCCCTAATAACTATCCTCTCTTCTCCACAAAGATGACCAGTGTCCTGAATTTTGGCACCAGCATGTAGATTCACCTGTTTTTATAGTTTATGTAATTGAAACCATAGAGTATGTATTTTTACTTGTTTCTTTCACTTCATATCATACTTGTGAGATCACTTTATTCCATTGTTGCTAAAAACTATAGTTTATTAATCTTTATTATTATTTAGTATATCAATTGTATTGATATACTACAATTTATTTACCCACTCTAATGTTAATATACATTTTGTTTTTTTCCAGTCAGGATTTATAATGAATAATGTTCTCATAATCACTCTTGTACATATTTCTTGGCGCATGGGGCAAACACTTCTGTTAGATAAATATTTAGAAATGAAATTGTTAGTTCAAATAATAAACATATCTTCAACTTTAGTAAACAATGCCAAATTGTTTACTAAGATTAATTTACAAATTTACATTCCTACTAGAACAATATGAAAATCTGTACTGCAGTACATCTTTGCTAACACTTGGTATTATTTGTTTTCAGTTTTAACTATTCTGTAGCTGTACTCTGATACCTCATTGTGAGATTGGTAGCTTTCCATAAATTCACTAATTCTTTGGATATTCTTATGAATTTTTGTTCAAGAGATCTACCACTTTTTATTGGTTAGTCTGAATGTTTTTCTAATTGATTTTTATGAATTTTTATGTATTTTGGATATAAACTCTGTCTTGGTTAAGTTACAGAATATATCTTTTCCCATGCTCTGGTTTACTTTTTCATAGTTTGATGGTGCTTTTCCCCCTTCAGTTAACAGAAGTTCTTAATTTTAATATGGTATAATTTATCTTTTTTTTCCTTTATTGACTTAAGAAATTTTTTCCTTTCCCAAGGTTATAAAAATATTTCCTAACCTATTTTCCATGATTATTATTCTTCTCTATTCACATAACTATCTACATATCACTTGGAATAGATTTTGTCTGTGGTATAGTATAGAGATCATTTTTTCTGTCTGTGGATATTAAGTTATACCAGCATCACTTATTGAAAGGCTATCCTTTTTTCCATTGTTCTGCAGGGGTATGTTTATTAAAATCAATATCTGGATATTTAAGGATCTGTTTCTGTTATGTTTATTTTCTTTCATTGGTTTTTCATTGTCTATCATTGTATCATTATACCATCTTAATTGTTATAGCTTCATAATAATCATTAATATCTAACAGAACTTTTTTTATCTTTTGCCTGTTTAAGTTTAGTTTATCTTGGTTATTCTTGACTTTTGCATTTCCAAATGTAAATTTAACAATACTTTTAGAATCAGCTTGTTAAGTTACATACACAAACAAAACTATTGGAAGGCTGAATTCACTTTGAGGAAACTGACATCCTTATAATATTGAGTCTTTAATCCATGATCAAAGATTATCCTATAGGCATTTAGATTTTCAAAGTTTCTCTTAATATTATTTTATAGTTTTCTACTTAGAGAGTTTGTAGTCTCATATTTATTTTTAGGTATGATGTATTTTGGTGTTTAAATATTTAAAAATTATATATTATATCTTTAGTTTATACAAATTCAATTGATTATCATATATCAATCTTTGTCCAGGAACTTCTCATTTTTTTCCCAAAATTTTATTATGGAAATTTTCAAACATACAAAAATTATAATTGTGTAATGAACCTCCATTGTACATTACCTAGGTTCAACAATTGTAATTAGTTTCTGAATCTCCTAACCTTAAAAGATTATTTCCTTACTTTTACTACTACTTAGGATATTAAAAAAATGTTGAAAAAATGTTTGTGAACCTGACTTTGCCTTTTTATTTTAATCAAATGATACTTAGCAAAAAGAGATTGTATTTGAGAGTCACAGGAATTAATATTTTAACTAAGTTAAGACATATTTTACTTAAATATTTGCATAACTTGAGCAATGTTAGTTATAACTACAATAAATTCAAAATGGGTTTAAAAAACACTGAAGACATGTTAATATGTAGCCCCCATGTTTAGATATAGTTGCACATTTACACTTAATTCTCAGCATTTATTTATGGGCACTGAAGTAGGTTATTTTACGGTTACTGAAGTCTTATTCAAAAGATAAGATATACCACTTACAAGTGGAAATATTTATTTTTCAGTTTGTGAAAATATCTTTAACTCATTTGTGCAAAGAACAAATTTCAACTCTGACAGTATTCTGCTGTTTGATATATTTTATAGTTTCAACTGCATACAGGCAACAGCAAATATGAAAGGATTTTTAACTATGAGAATTGAATGTTAAAAAATTGTAGCAGTTTATTAGATTGTATTTTATTTGACAATATACGAAGTTCACAGCCTTTAGCAGTTCCAATGGAATTTCAGGTGCATTTGGGAATTTGGCATTCTCAATGGAAGCTGTTAGTATAGCAAATCTTATAGATGAAATAAGTACATTTAATATCACTTGTGAAGGGATCTTTCTAAGACAGACTTCAATGGCTTCATTTTCCACATCTGAATTAAATCACTCATCATGATTCTTCTGATGTTAGGGCATATTCTTTTTCTATAATAAATTTATGACCGTCAGAAGATATCAACTTGATATTATACATGGCATCATAACCTTCGCAATCTCTATAGGATTTTTTTTCTCTCCCTCTATTATGTTCTTAAGAATTCTATTTCATTGCCTAAGTAACTTGAATAGTTTCTCATCAGCCTCTGCAGTAGGGTCCCTGTGCTCTGCCACGTTCCTCCTACAGGCCCATCTCCTCTCCTTTACCCAGTATTTTTTTATATTCTTTGAAAAAATATATATTAAGTATAACCTATATTATTGCTCTATATTTGGAGTGGAATTGATACATCAAAGTGTGAATGTTGTTTCACCTTGGCCAGAAATCAGATTTGGGGCTCATTGCAGCAGCAGCATGAAGGGCAATTTGGAGGGGAAGAAGGACGGAGACAGCCACTGTATGACTCTCGGAAGCTGCACGGGTGCCATAGAAGTGGAGAAGGGAAGAATGATTCTCCAAATCAGTAGGCAGGCTCTACTAGTGATCTCCAAATTGGCTTTCTTATCAGGATTCTGGGGACAAGAGGCGTGTGAGAAAAAGCTGCAGGGCAGTTGTCCATTAAACCAAAGATGTTGATGGATCTTACTGTTCATGATTGAGGGACATTTTTTCCTAATGGAATAGGAGTTGCTCAAAGACCTCAATTGCAGCCCAGGTACGGTGTGGCAAGATGGGGACGGGATGAGAAGAGATGCAGGGTCAGGCTGCAGTGCACCCTGAATTGCCCTTTGTCATGAGGAGAGGACGGCGTCGTACACTTAAAAGGTTTACAGTTATGGTAATAAGACTTTAGAAGAAGGAAAAGGGAGGGAGGATTTTAGTCTCTTTAAGTAATTGTAGAACAACTTCAAAGGACACTAACAAAATCAGGGAGTCAAATATAAGTAGATATTTCTGTTATTCCAAATTCTGCTCAAAGCTGAAAGGAGTTTTGGGTGCATAGTCTGGCCTGTGAGAGTTACTCAGAGTGGTTCCCACTCATAATATTTGAGAGTTTAAAAAAATGGAGGAAAAATGACAACGATGTAAGACAACACTCACGCCTTGTTTTCAAAATACATAACAGGATTCTCCTATCAAGTTTGACTTTTTAAAATATAGTAACATGAATTATTATTAATTAATTAGTAGTAATAGCAGCTAGCTTAATACTTGTATCCTGTTATAGTTGAAATAAACCAGAGTTTAGAGACCAAAGTGGCATGACCTTATTGTGCCTATATAAGAGGAGCTTTTCATTCATTCACTTATTAATTTATTCATTCATTTCTTCAGCAAATATCTATTAAGGGCTTATTAAATTTCAGGAAGTGGTCTATGCCCTGGAAGTACTTCAATGAACAAAACTATCAAATTTAATTTGTAATAAATAAGAGTAGTAAAACAAGGAAATAGAAGTGTATGTACTTTCTACAATCTTCCATTAGTGCTGGAAGAATAAGAACCAGAACCAAGTTTAATTACCAGTTTTCTGACTCTTCCCTCAATTAAGTCAATTTTGAAGCAAAATATATTGAAATTATATATTAGTTTACATGTGACTGTTAGGAGTTGCAGGGGTACAAAAATAAAGCAGGGTTCCAGACTGACGCCTAGAAACAAATGGTGCGATTATGGCTCTGATACAGCTCAATGCAGGGAGCTCTGGAGCATGTGGTAGGCGTGGTTTTCTGAACAGGATGGGATAGAAAAGACTTTCTAGAGAAAACCCTGTGAGCTGGCTCTGGAGGGACTGAGAATGAGCTGGCATTATTGGTGAGGGAGCAGGGTCCCGGCTCGGGGAGGAGGGTGTGCCAAGGTCCTCCCTCACTCACACTGTTCCAGTGCCCTCATCTTGTTTCCATTTGCCAATCTTTTATTCCCATCTTTCTGGATTCCAGTTTTTTTTCTTTTCTGGGCACACTAAAGGATTTTTCTTCACCAATCTCTCTTGTCCAACAGAAGGCACAACAGTGATTACCTTTGGGTGTGAGGTGGCTATTGATTGGAAAGAAGCAAGGGGGAGACTTCTGGAGTGCTAGAATGTTCTAGATATTGATCTGGGTGTTGGGTGCATAGATGTATACATATTATATGCATGCTAGACCTCAATATAGGAAGAAAAACTTCCAGCCCAAAGATCTCGCTCATGCCAGTCCTATGGTATTATTTTATAGGATACCATATTGCTCTTGATGTCAGATGTATTCTGGTTTGTGTTTGTTATTTTCTGTTTATTTCCTATATAATAATTTTTTCAGAAACGAGATTATACGTGCCTCTTGAGACTTTGATTTTTGTCTTAGGCTCATGCTTGTCCTCTGGTAGGGAATCAGCACTGTCTTTGATTAGAAATACATGAACCCACACACAGGGTACAGTTCCCTTTATAGTATTTTAGAAACTTCCCTCCCATGCAACTGTGGTCATGTGTTTTTGTTTCGCTCCTTGACTGCATTGCACAGATAATAATTCCACTATTTCTCTGCTAGAGTCTGGTAGAGTGAGCCTTGCACACAGTCTGAGTACTCAGTAAATTTTGCAGAGAGGGGATGAGTGTGGAAAAACCTAGAAAATATTTGTTTCTATTTGGATTTATGAGCTGCATAGAAAAGAGAGGGAAAGACCTAAGTAGTACACTTAAGATATCTTATTTCTTTCCTACTCTTTAAACAGATTAAATGAAGAGAAGCAATAAAGCGATTTTGAAGTTTAATTGAGGAATAAAACACCCACAGAGCAAATTTGACTTATTCAAGTTTTAGGAATCTCTGAATAGCAAGTTCAAATAGCTTTGCTGAAGCTTAGATATATGTGTCTGCCAAGGAAGATAACATTTAAAGAAAGGAGTTATTTGCATTTTCTCAGGTCAAAAATTGAGTTGGTAGCTTAGCTTTTGCTCTCAGAAAATATCAGATAAAAAAGAAAAAAATGCCACTTATGTAGTAATTGTAGAACAGCTTCAATAACAGATCTAATCACAGGTTAGCTGAACCTTCACATGAGGATAAAGAAAACTAAGCTTTCTCAGACTGGTTCATACTCCAGGCTAGCCAAGGCAAAACTTGAGTACTTTCAAAACCCTTCAACAAAACTGTAATATAAACATAAACTTGTGAAGTGACTGGATTTTAAGTGTTCCCAACACTAGAAAAAAATGATAATTATGTGACTCAATAGAAGTGTTAGTTAAAGCAACTATAGCAATTATATTGCAATATAAATATATCAAATCAGTTGTATGTATACCTTAAACTTATACAGTATTGCATGTAATATAACTTAATTTAAAAAAAACAGAAAAAAACCCTTCTAGGGCTCTCCTTCTTGGTGACCTCTGTGCCCAATTCTCTCTTCTTCCCACCAGGACTGCTGTTGGGGAGTCGGATCGCACAATGCTCCTGCGGTTCTGGACCACTGTGGACCACTGTGGACCACTGTGGACTGTGCCTTTGTCCTTTAGGAATACTTGGTCACACCTTGTCTATCTTAATTGCTTTTCTTCAGGATCCTGATCTCTTCACCCACAGATCACTTTTGATCCCACATTCAAACTTTGCAGATATGTTTATTGATGCAATCTTGCTAATGGGCGATGTTATTATACCACACTGCCCCTTTTTACTTTCATTAATTAAATGTACATTAAAATGCTTTATTGTAGAAAACTGAGAAAGCACAGTAATCTTTCTTTTACTCTTAAAAATAATTTAACATATGCCCTGGCTGGTGTGGTTCAGTGAATTGAGTGCTGGCCTGCGAACCAAAGGGTCACCAGTTCAATTCCCAGTCAGGGCATGTGCCTGGGTTGCGGGCCAGGTCTCCAGCTGAGGGTGTGCAAGAGGCAGCCAATCAATGTTTCTCTTTCTCTCTCCCTTACCCTCTCTCTAAAAATAAATAAATAAAATCTTAAAGAAAATAATTTA
Organism: Pteronotus mesoamericanus; assembly: GCF_021234165.1. Lineage (NCBI taxonomy): Eukaryota > Metazoa > Chordata > Mammalia > Chiroptera > Mormoopidae > Pteronotus > Pteronotus mesoamericanus. The sequence goes on along the minus strand of NW_026555285.1, from coordinate 32,571,662 downwards.
ACATAAATAATGCTAAACAGATACATTGGGAATGATTCTTATTATGTGACTGGCAAACTAGAAGTGATGCTTTTGATTCTAAATAAATATTCAGCTGATTAAGTGAAGTGTTGGGTAACTGTGAATCAAACAATATTACAGTCAGCAAAGGAACCCTTACTAGTTAGAACCATGATTTTTCTTCTGTGTTTGTAATGATTGCTGGAGAATTCTTGGGGAGGGGAGAAGGTGTCACTTTTTAAAATTACTTTGAAAAAGAGACAATCTAGCTTACACGATGAAGTATTAAAAAAGTAAAGCAATTAAAAATTAACTAGTTTGATTGGTGCCACTTATATAGAAATAAAGAGGATTAAATATATTATTTTAAAATTGTTTCCTGTAATTTTTCTAATGTTAGTTAAAAAGACCACAGAGTACTGCTTAAAAATGCTTTCATCATATTTTAATATTTTCCTTTTTCAAGAGAATCTATGAAAACCAATATTTCAATAATGAAATTGTTACATGCATCAAACTGCAGGGATAAATAGAAATGTAAATGTGTTCTTTTTGAACAAGAATTTTTCTACCTTGTGAGAGGAAACAGGACAGCGATGGTAAAGGGTAACACCGAGAGAATGGGCAGGTCCACCACGGGGCCTGGCAAGGGGGCTGCTGGGAAAGTTAGAATGACGAGAAACAATTGCTTTAGAAAGCTGCCCAGAAAAATAATAAAGATAATCATAGGATGTTATTTTCAGAGTAGATATTAGCATGACTCAGGTATCAAAAATACAACTCAGGAGGAAGGAAAAGAAGGAGGTTTGATTAATAATTGTGAACTAGACTTTACAAAGAAATGGTTTGACCTTGAAACAGGACATTTCCATTCATTTATTCATTCAATGGTAGCATCTGCCATATCTCAGTGCTATTTATTATGGGAGATTCTCGATTGTCAGCTCTGGTGAATCCAAGGAAAATGGCCTGGTATAGAATATTCAGTGTTTTGTGGGTTGTTAGAGGGAAAACTAAAATTGGACAGGTTCTTATTATAATTAATATCATAATGAATTAAAATTATGATTTTCTGCAACCCCACTATACAGATAGGAAAAATAAGCTACACAAGGGCATGTGGTCCTGGACCTCTGATTCCACAGCTTAGCTGACATTAAGCTCATTATTGATGTTCATCTAGACTCTCATTAACCTCTGACCCATGCTGAACATGCTTCAGGTGAAAAGAGGTAAAGATTATATTGTAATATGAGCAAATTACCCTGTTAAATATTTTAAATGTTTACCAGTAGGACATAGGCCAAGGTAACTCACACAGAGTAGTTAGATATTAAACTGCTATGTAGTAGCCTATTTACTACAAAACGAGTTTGACAAGAGATTAATTTTTAACATTTTTAATTAACAAAGAGTGAGCAAGATAAAACTGAAAAATGAAGAGCCACACTGAGTCTTAAATAGTGAGCAATTTAGAAATGGTAATTTCCTGTTTTTTCTTTTCCATGTATGAATCCAGCAGGATTAAACATGTTTTGCTTTTTAATATTTCCCTATCAGAAGTGAAACATCACGCTTACATGATTGTTCAGCTCTGCTATATGTTAAGATGGAAAATTTATAGGAATATTTACAATGCTATTTCATCATGTAATAGATTTGGTGGATAAACAATTGGGGAGTGATAGAGTCCTAAGAGCAAGTTTTAAAAGAAAAACATTTCTAGGTAGAAAACTTCCTAATTTATGAAATAAGTTTTCCAAGTGCCTGTGGATTTTTATTAGTCATGTGTTTCTGGTTTTAGCACAAGCTTTAACATTAGAGATAAGGCCCAGGCTGGTATGGCTCAGTGGATAGAGTGCTGGTCTAAAGACCAGAGTCACCTGTTTGATTTCCAGTCAGGGCACATGCCTGTGTTGCAGGCCACGCCCCTAGTGGGGGTGCAGGAAAGGCAATCACACATTGATGTTTCTGTCCCTCTCTTTCTCCTTCCTTTTCATTCTTTCTAAAAATAAATAAAATAAAATCTTGTAAAAAATATTAGAGGTAAGATATAAACTTTATTCAAATACACACACACGCATTTCATCAAAGGTAGAAAAATTATGCTTGGCCAAAATAATCATGGTTTCCATTAATTGAAATTTAAAATGGTTGACATTCAGATGTGTATCCATATAATAGTTTTTAAACAGACAGTTATTATTAGATTATATTTTTCTTTAAATTAAGAGTATCAAAGAAAACATGATGTAAAGAGGTAATTTTCAATTTCTTCCCTGCTTTTGATAAATCCTAATTTTGCTTTTTCACAGTTTTCAAAAATATAATTTATTGAGCTGAAAAGTATATTTCATAAAATTTGTCAAATTAAAGTGAACAAGTCAGTGCATTAGTATATTCATGATGTGTGATTACTACTACCTTACTTAACTTCAATCTGATAAATTTTTGACAGAATAGACTTGTCATCCTTCCAATGAGAAGAATGCCATCTTCTCGCTGTCATTCTCTTGTCTTTCCAATGACCACCAGCTATGCTGTCCCCATTTATGTGTCCAGTTTTATGTCCGCTCAGAATAGTGCACTATGTGTATTTTTACCAGGAAATGGCCATGGCTGAAGAAGGAAGTGAAGGGACATCTTTCTGAAGCAGGTTTAGGAGGCACCCGGTTCTGTTTGCTGAAGAAATAGATGAACGGGCGTCAAGGGGAATCTTTGACCTGCTTCTTTCTCTTTGCCACAAGCAAGTCACCACTCATATTCTGGTGTTCTGCTGTGGGGAAAATCTCAGAAGTCTTTTTGAAAATTTTAGAATCAATCACATATTCCCTTTGACTCTTTTTAAAAAATATTTTTATTGAATTTATTGGTGTTACATAAAATTATTTAGGTTTCAAATGTACGATCCTGTAACACATCCTCTGTATGTTGTACTGTGTGTTCACCACACACAGTCAGCTCTCCTTCTGCCACCGCTTTTCCCCTCTTTATCCTATTCTACCTGCCTCTACCCCAATAAATCTTCATTTTGAACAGGTAGTTAAAGAGAACTTGGCAGCAATTAGAAATGGGTCATTAACATTTTAGGAAGTTAGCATTTATAATTGTTCTCATATTTAGAATGATTGATTTTTGGGGGGTCCAAGTCCACAAAAAAACCCCCAATTTACATGATAAAATTTAGGTTGGTTTCAGAAATCAGTTATGTGGCTTTATCTTTTGTTTCCTATCTCCCTCATCTAATCTTGCCAATCCAATGGTTGCCTGAATAATGGTGCTGATTTTGTATTTGATGACAAATCATAATGATGACATTGTTTACTAGTATTCTTAGATGTACTCATACAAACTCACTTGGGTAAACAGCTTATTTGAAAAGCATTAATATGTATCTTCCCCCCTCCCGTACTTTCTCCCTTTCTCCAACTTTTTGAATGTGTTCCTCCCTTTTACGCCCATTTTCTTTTAAGCGTGGTGTCCCCTTAATCTTGTTGAATCAGGTTTTAAAAAAATGTTACTCAGCATGTGAAATGACCTTTTAACAGTGGAGTAACCTGAAGCCTTTTCTATCCTGAGTCAGATGTTTGGGTGGGCTGTCTGTTTGTCCCTTTCTTGAACTCTCTCCCTGGAGTGAGGATAGAGGGACGGCGTGAAGTCATGACTCTGAATACTGGCTGTGTCAGTGGGTTGTTGGAGAGTCATTTGTTCTAGTTCCTTGTTATTCTCCCTCCTCTCCTTTGCTGCCTCTCCCTCTTTCTCTCTTTTTTCCTTATTTCTTTCCTTCTTTTTCTTCTGACTAAAAATGTGATTTGTATTTACTCCATAAATGACAAAACTCCCCTAGCAATTTTGATGCTAACGGTGTGTCCACCCTGAGAATCAATGACCTAAATAATTACTTTATTTTTTTCTTTTTTCTTTTTTTTTCTTTTCAAATTTTGTCTAATTACTTTAGACAGAAGAACTGATTTAAGCGAATGCACAACGTGGCAGAGGTCTCAGCTCTAGCGCAAGTTTTGTCCACTGCTGAGATCCAACAGTGTGTGAGCCTGCCAGCTGGGTTGCTGGGGTGGTCCACTTGGAGTCTCTTTGTGGAAGGGACTAGGGATCCTTTGAGAGGATAACTTATCCAAGGCACAGGGGGAGGTATGATATGCTTGACTTGGTAACAATACTTCATACTTACAAGTGGAAGGATGATTCTGGAAATTTTTCAAGTGGCAGTGTCTATCAGCCCAGCAAATTCTTCCCCCTCCCCCAATTGTACTCATGCCTGAGGCTTATGATCCTGTGAGCAGGATCTGTGGGTTAAAATGGAAAGACCTATTTGGCAAAGCTAAGACTCTGGGGCGCAGCATACTATTTTGGCTACAGCCATCTGACATAATGTAATACATGAGGAGACAGAGAGATTCTCATTCATTTCACATAAGCCAGTCAGAGAACGACAAATGCCATATGCATTCACTCATACATGGAATCTAATGAACACACTGAACTAACAAGGAAAACAGAGACAGACATAGAGATGGAGAACAGATGACAGGTAGTTGGGGGAGAGATAGGGGGTGGAGAGACTGAGCAAAAAGGAAAAAGGACTCATGGACGTGGACAACAGTGTGGTGATTGCTGGGGAGAGGGGGGTATAAGGGACTAAATGGTAATGGAAAAAATATAATAAGACTAAAAAAGCCAACAGCTGGTGACAGTGGAGCCTATGGGTAGTTGTGGGAGGCTGTGGTATGCGTGGGGACAGTCATGCCCAGGGAGAGTGGTGGCGCAGCAGGCACGGTGCTTGGCCGATGGAGGTGTCTGCACCGTTCCGGTGGCACCAAGCTGCAAAGGTGAGATGGTATGTCTGGGACGCCAGCAGGCAATACTGGTGGGAACCACACTTATTTGTCAGCCATTTGGAGACATTGGAACTGCACGGAGGTGAGAGACTTTGCAGAGGTCTGAGCTATTGGAGGGAAAAGACACTTATATTTAGGTTATTACTACAAATGGAGTGTGCTTGCTACAGGTGAGACTCCTGAAGGAACTCAGGCTTACAAGAGCAGTGTGCCTCACTATTTAGTCCCCAGACCAACTTCCATCCAGTCTACCCCACAGTAAGGTAGAATAATGAGTGCTACAACCAGAGAAGACCTTGCCGCTTTGATAAGGATGAGGATGCATTATGAAGTATGAGGGGAAAATCCCCAGAAGTAACAAAGGTAATGAAGGTAGTAAAAGTGAGAGAAGCTGATTTTCATATTACCAAATATACTTCAATTGAGCTAAAAAGAGAGTAATTCACATACATGTATTCACAGAAGGGGGAAACGATAAAAAGAGACATGAAAACTGACACCGAAAATTAAAGAGGAGTAAATAGAGTGGTTAATTCTTGTACACAGTCTAGGTTCTTTCCAAGGTTTGAAAAATGATAGTGGATTATATAAGAAGAGCTTGAAAAAAAATTACTGTGAAAAAAAATGCTGACTTTTAGAAGTCTCCCTTAAGGGCATCTGTTTTATTTGTCAGCTCACCTGCCACGCACAGAAGAGCATTATTTTTTTCCTTCATGAACTGCCCACAGATTGGGTAGTCTTCGCGTGCAGAAAGCCTGCATTTCTTCATGCATTGGTGCATGCCAACTGGGGCTGTCCTTTTTCTAAATTATCATCCACTTGCCTGTGCAATTTCCATGATCAAACATGTATATTTGCACATGCAAATGGAAATGTGTGGAAATAATATGCGCTTGGTATTAGTGGGCCCAGGCAGGGTTTGGATTTTCAGAGTTAAAAGCCGTGTAAATGCTGAATGGATTTCTGAGAAAGCTCCACTTAGCAAGCACAATTTATGAGCCTAGGCAAGGAGTTATAATTCCATTATCTAAATATCGTTGGTGAAGTATATAGATATATACGTAGGGATTGGAGTTGGAGAACACTTTTAAAGACACCATTGTAAGAGGATATTATATAGCTAACTTTTGGCTTTAAAGTAAGGATGGGGGTACAAGTGGGTTTACAGCTGTGAGTATGCAAAACAATTTATTCTTGTATTGTTATTTATTAATCATTGTATGTTTCATACAAATAACTGTAAATTTTTTTTGCCCCACCCTGTATTTAGTAATACCTTATGGTTTGAAATGTAGTATAAATCTTTCAATTTCCTTTTAAACTATAGCTTTAAAGATTATATAATTATGAAAAAAATGATAGCTAAACATTCAGGGTTATATTGTCAAACAATATCAGAAAAGCAACATACTACAAAAATTAGTAAAGATTAGTCACTGCACAAAGCCAAGTGTCCTCTTAGAGGACACGTGATATTTTAGGGAATCTATTCGCCATTCTACTGGTGCCATATTCTAATGCATATGTGTTACAGATATACCTACTTACATATCTCTGCCCTGCGAGATGCAGTGGTGCCCTCTGGTCCGAGATCTCCCAGCCATGGCTGAAGAAGTGACTCAGGATGCCCCTTCTTATCTCAGAGTCTCCTAACGCTGCTCTGGGTTACTACTGCTGTATTAACAAATTAACCCAAATTTAGGAGCTTAAAACCAGCATAGAGACACTTAAGCCTGAATCTCACCTTCATCACACAGACATAAAAATCCTAAAATGTAGTTTTCAGTTGGTATTTTCATAACATCATTTTCTTAGTCAAGCTTTATGGAGCATTATGGAAAAATTTCTACTTCCTTATTCCATTGCTTCTCATTACCATTCAAATGATCACATTTTTAAAAAATGAAAAGTAGTATTTTACAAAGGAGAAAAGGGACGTTTTAACAGATCTTCAAGACGCCAAACAACGGATTGAAAAACAAAAAAAAACCAAACTAATCAATTAGAATTGTGTGTCATGATGAATAATGGTTTAGATGACTCCCCGCCCCCCTCCTCCCATTATTTACTGTCACTGGTTTTTGGAATCCATGGGAAAAACTGCATTTTCCAAAGATCACGCCGCAGGAGTGCGGCTTCTCCCGCGCATGTGCTCTGCAGTGCGGTGGAGGAGGCTGACAGAGGGCTGGGCTGGGGTCGTCTGGTGCACAGCTGCAACTTTCTGGCCTGCGTGCTCTTCTAAAACCTGGCTACTACTCCTTCAAGAGGAGGATCAAGTTCTCCAGTTTTTCCTCTTTTTTCTTGGCTTAAATTTTTTTAAATTTTTTAATTACAGCTGAAATAAAATTACTTATTTTATGTTAGTTACAAGTGTACAGCATAGTGGTTAGACATTTGTATAATTTAAGAAGTGATCCCCCATAAGTAGTACCCACTGGTACCATACATTGTAAACACAATATTGTTGACTATATTCCCTTTGACTATTTTTTAATTTTTTTCTTTTTAAAAATAATCTTTATTATATTTTTTCCATTGCCGTTTAGCCCCCCTTATACCTTCCTTAGTCCAAGAATCACCACCCTGCTGACCATGAGTCATTTTTCTTTTTTCTTTTTTCTTTTCTTCTCTTTCTTTTTTTTTTTCCCACCTGGGCAGGATTGTGATTTGCTTACAACTGGTAGACTGTGGTTCGAGTGACATCATGTGATTTCCAAGGCTCGGGCATAAAAGAAAGTGCAGCTCTGCCTTGTAGGCTGGGACACTCACTTTTGGAGCCCTGACCCACTATGTGACAGAGAACACGAGGCCACATGTAGGTGCTCCCACCAACCGCCTCTGCTGAGACCCTGAGAACGGCCGACATAGGCTGCCGGGCATGAAGGAAAATGCGTCCTGATGACTCCGTTCCTCAACTGTGGATTCACCGCGCCCCCCCGCCCCGCGCCCCCCACCCCCCCGCTTCGAGTGTCTAGCTGGGGACCCACACATCAAAGAGCCGAGAAAAGATACTCCCACAGTGCCTTGTCTGAATTACTGATTTACAGAAACTGTTAGCATAATAGAATGCTGGTTTTAAGCTCCTAAATTTGGGTTAATTTGTTAACACAGCAGTAGTAACCCAAAACGTCAGCAACTTACCTGAAGTATTGCAGAGCCCATTTTGGGTAAGATGTTGGGCTGTTTATTTCTAAAATCCAGTGATATTTAATAGTTTTTCAGAGAGAAATACACTGGTTAATTATTTTTAAGGCCCATATTCTCAATTTAAAGGAAGTTCTATCTAGAAAAAGTGTATACAAATGTGTATTTGGAAAAGATACTATTAGTAAATCAGTCAGACCAAGGGGTCATTGTACTAAGTGCACTTGGCACACAGGTAATATGAGCTCGGCCAACAGACATTCTGTTCGTACCTGTGCTTTAGGGCAGTGCTGATCTCATTTGATTTTTACTGTGTCTCTTCTTTTTCTTCCTTTTAGTTAGCAACCCCTTGGAAGGTGGGTTTGGGTGCTTATGTGGGGTTGGGTCGTGTGTGGTAAAGTATAAAGTGAAGTGATTTATGCTCTGTCCCTCATCATGCACATCTGAACCTGGGAGAAATAACTTATAGGTACAATATACATAAATTTTGTATTTTGCCCCACTAGTCATAGTGAGAAATAGCCAATAAAATCTCTTTACAGAATATTTTGAAAATTATGGTGCCTAATGCTAAAGATGGAGGACTGATTCATGGCTAGAGAAACCCAACCGAAAAATGTAGTAATAACTTTCTGCTACTTTATACACATTTTTGTGGAAGAAAATGAATGTCAAGAGGGATAAATAGTGTGGAGTGGAAAACAACAGTGTAAGACAAATAAATAAACTGCAGTGAGGAAATATTCCTTAGTAATAGCTCCTCTGTTCCTGATAATTCCCATGTATTCACAGATAGACATGGGGCTTGCTTCATCTCAGGGATGAACACAGGGCTATTATCTGTGGTCTATCCTTTTGTACTGAAATATTGTTGCTGATCTGAGGTCGATTCTGTGCCACTTCAGCACTGCACACGTTTTTATATTACATGCTGAATTTCACTTCTCAGAGGAGGAGTATAGAAGGGAGTGGACACCATGCCTAATGGTGCTGGGACATGCTGATTTCTGGTTACTATATAATATTATCCAAAATGGGTGTCTTTCTGAAAAGCCCACAATCTAAATGATCATTTAAACAATAATTTGTTATCACTTCTACAGTTGCTTTTGCATCTACTAAAAATAAAAGATTTTATTAAAAAAAATAAAAATTATTGCCCCTTCTGTCAGCTGCGATCCTTGTTTTGGAAGCAGGGCAGGTGTGGGAGACACCCCACTGCAAGGAGACCACAGAGGACATGTGGCTGCTACAATTACATCTTTCTTTTTGTGTCTAACACATCACTTCCATCATCATTGCCACATGGCTATTTCCAAAAGAATCCCTGACTTGATGATTTAATTACACATCTTCTCACCATGACACTGAGTTTTTTGACTCCAATTTCTAGTTTCTCCCATTTAAGAGGCAATATCTGCAGTGGAAGGAGGGCATAAACTTAAATCATCTGGGCTCTGGCATTGACCCTGTGATTAACCAGAGGGGTTGATTACAGCTTGAAATGTTAATAGTGATAAATAAATGAATATCCTTTATAGGAAGATCCCACCGTCCCTCTTCCCCTGCTAATAATCACTAACATTTATCAAGGTTTACTCGGTCCCAGGCACAGTGTTAAATACTTCACTTCTATGACCTTATTTAATTTTCATGGCAACAGTATGAGGCAAAAATGATCATATCCTTGCCTCAAAGAGAAAAACAAAGCTGAGGGAGATTAAGCTACTTAGTCACATAGAATTTGAACCCAGTTACATTCAACATCAAAGTCACTGTTCTTAAATACTATGTAATACTCCTAAAGATATTAATAATTTTTTAAAAATAAAGTTATGAAAAAGCAATGGGCTTTGACTCTCTCTGCTCTGTGATATGGCTCATGACTTACATTACATGTTTTTGTTTATCCCTCTGGGCTCCTCTAAATATATCTGACATATTTAAGACACATTTATACAAATTGCCAGCACACTGGTAAGTTTTCTGGATTTTGCCTTTTAAATGTCTCCAAACATTTGTGAAGTCCCAAAATGATGTGTTTGTGAAATAGACGTAACAATCATGCTCTCTTCCATTAAGACAGATGCTGAAGAGACTGGGGAACATTTTTAAATGCTACTCTTTTCATGACATCTCTTGTTTTGGAAAATACAGTTTTTTAAGTAAAAATATGTTATTTATGTTAACATTTCATGGATTTATTATTCATTCTTGGTTTTAATTAATATATTAATATTTTAAAAATTTCCCATATTTAATTTCCAGTACTGTAAATATCAATATACATAAAAACTCTTTGGGTTCTGGGGCGAAAAGGTTTAAGAACCACAGACTGTTATTTACAAATCTATGCACAGTGTGCAAGCCTGTTATGCTCCAGCACTGTGCTAGATACTAGAAATAAAAGAGGGAACCTGGAGCCCAGCCTTGGAGTAGCCCCAAAGTTCATGTCATTGACATGTAAAGATAACTGCATGGTCGTAGCACTGCTTGGGTGGTTTGCAAACAAAATACAAATCATTCTGAATTCAATTCAGTATCCCAATTACAATCCCATAGCACCTGCGGTATTGTCAACATCCCCATTTTATAGATGAGGAAACTGAGACTCAGAGTGATGTGGCCAAGGTGTACAGCTAATGAGCGCGGGACCAAGGGAGCCAATTCAATAGAAAGGGTGTGTTTGTAATATGATCAGAGTTTTCTCCCCTTTTGTTCTTTTTTATGTCAATGTTCTTGAATTGTATAATGAATATAAATCTCATAGAATGCAGATTGTTAAAGAAAATTAAACCAGTAAACTTCTTTGGGGACAATCTGCACAGTAAATTAGTGATCTTTATTGAAAGTAAGATAAATGACTTGGTGTAAATTATGTTTTAGAGAACGAGTGATTACTATTTATGGAAGATGTCAGTATATGAATTTCTCCTTTTGTGGGGTTAAAGAAAGATCATATTTCACTGATAAATTGGACATATGCAGTGCCTTGAGCTTTAAGAGGAATTTCTCTTTTACTACTTTGTTCAATTTCATTAAAATGAAAAAAAAAAGACTCAAGAAGAAGCAACCTCTAAATAAACATACAAACAAATAAAATACAATGCAATAAATCCTCTGGGAAAATCACCCATGCCAACTGATACTGTTTCACTCAGTGCAAAGCCCAGTCCACTTCAGAGGGTGCACAACACAATAAACGTCACTCAGCAGGACTCTTATTCAATAAGGAAAACTTCATAAATACAGACCTTGTGCATTTTATGTGATCTGCCTTAGAAGTGCACTTTGTTGAAACATAACTTTTAAAAGCTTATGAAGACATTCCCATACATTCAGAAATACCATTCTTGCAGCAGGAAAAAGAAAAGCAAAGAGTAGCTTGTGGATCCTTTAATCATGGCCATTAAAAAAGATCTGTTCCAAGACTGCAAGGCTGCTGATTCAAGTTAATATTTTCTTGGCTCCCTTCTGGGCTGCGAGCTTTCTTCCCCTGTGCGTGATACTGATGTAAAATGACATTTGCACCTGTTGTTGCCAGCCTAAGTTAATTAGCATAGTGCCCTAAGTAGTAACTGGGCCATCACATCCAAACAGAAGCCATTAACATATTGCAGCTGTCATGACTAAGAAAGGTACGGGGGCTGGGAGATGTGTACATCCCTGCACACCTTGGCTCAGTTAGCAAAGCTCTGCCACTTGGAGTCACTTGGGAGAAGGAAACAAGCATGGGATGTAGCCAGTCAGGAGTGAACGAATACATTTTACTGCAGGTTTACTTTCATGTATTATGCATAGCCTTCAAGGTCACTGCATGATCATTTATAAGATTTTAATGAGATATCAAAGTGGAAAGAACGGAATGTAATTAATGGAATCTTATTGAAAAGATAGACAGGTATAAAAAAAACCCCAAATACAATGAAATCTTTTAAATTCTAGAGCTAAGTGGAAGACCAAATATCATAATCATCACTTGCAGTGAGGAGGCAAGCATTACCATATCAAGACAGGACTCCATTATCAAAGGCCTTGAACTCTTTTCAGCAATACAACAATTCCAAAAATTAAAAAACACATAGAAGTTTCTGTAAGAGAATGATGATAGGTACTTGAGTTAGAATACACACATCTTTTGTAAACCCAGAGGAGGCAGATGACTTAGTCCAAGACTTCAAGAAGAGGAGTTTCTGTTAAGTATGGATATCTTCTTTGAATCATTGGAACAGGGCACATAGGTCAGCTCTCTTATGCCAGAGAGCACTCTGTTCCCCAGAAGGTGTTTTGTTCAACATAGAGTCAGGTTTCTTTGAAGTTAGTTTGGCTCTATATTTTTTAACTTATAAAAATTGTTCAGCTCATACAAAGGTAATGCATGGCATAGGAAAAGTCTAGACTGCGGAGTACCTGGTTAACTAGAAACTTCCCTTCAACTGACTTTTTTTTTTTTTCAAATTCAACCAAGTAGAAAAAGGCAAATGAAAAGAAATGAAGTGGACTAGAAGGGTTTAATACAAAGGAAAACAAGTTCTGGGTTATGTCCTGGGATTGATATCCATGCTACTGAATTTTCCAGAACTGTATACCCACATTTTTGTTCAGGGAAAACTGATGTGAAAAATAATGGTCCCCAGGCCCAAAGGACTTTGAAGTCTTTCATGATTCATCAAAGAAAAGAAGATTCCGTTCAGCACACTGTTTTAACTAAGTCAAGAACGTGTGGAGTGCTTGAGAAAGATGTTGTAGCTAATAATCTTGGGGGAGGAATAAACCTGTTTAATCACTTAAATGCAAAATCTAGATATTTAATTCCTTAAACATTCTGGTTAATTTAGTTTAGCCCCAAATTCTGTCTGTTAAAGGACAAGTTGCTTAATGTGAATAAAACTGTTTTTTTTTTAAAGATAATATTAAAGAATGAGACCTGTATTTACCCAATACCTAAATAATTTAGTTAGTAATATGTATGTAGGTAATTGGGTAAAGGGGATGGGAAACAGCTGAACAAGTTCAATGGAAACTGTATCAAATATTGATTGGCTGAATGATTACATTTTGTTACTTTTTGGTAGTGATAGTTTTGGGGCAAAAGAGAAAAAAACCTTTATGTAATAAACCAAGACAAATATTAGTATTAAAATTGTTTAATTTTTAAAAATACTAATATTATGAAAAAATGCGGTAAAATCATAGATTTTTATTGATGATCTAAGAATTTTATAAAAAGGCCACACAATGCTTTCAAAATTGAATCCTGTAGCCTGCTTTTATAATAGTGAAATTAACCATGTTTGAAGGATATCAAAGCAGCTGATGAAAAATGAAAAAAAAAATTCTTATTTTTGCAGATATCTTATGTACACAGTATTTGGATACAAAGCAATAGCTAGAAATAATGGCCAGATATTTTACATTTTTACTGAGTACCTGGTTAACTAGAAACTTTAGTTGTTTGAGCTCCTTTAATCAACTCTAGATAAGTAAATAGTTCGATTAATATCAGGGGTAAATTTGAGAAAAGAAATTTATCTCAATTTCTTGTTCCACACTGGGTGCTAAGAATGTGATTTTCTTAACGTCATGATCTTAGAAGTCGTTATGTCTCCTTCACTTGGTCGGCGCACATCCCAGCGCTATGATTTACATTTCCCTCAGCCATGACTCCACAGAATTTGGTATTTGGGGGGAGAAAGCAAATAATCATTTTAATCTAATCAACAATACCAGACACGTGAGCTAAAAATAATTTAAAATTCATGAAGAACCCATCTTCCCATTTTTAAAAGGTTAAGTTCCCCTAAGCTATGAAAGAAAAACACCCTCTGAAGACCTGGGGAAGCAGTAAACACTGGTGGTAAGTGACAGGAATTGATCCTCCTTGGCCGTGCCTGTCATGTCTCTAAATTTTATTTCCACCATCTCCAGAATGCTCTGAAAAGAGAGAGTGGGTGCCGGACTATGGCCCCGGGGCTTGGTACCTGGGTCTCTGACTTTCCCTCAATTAGGAGGCCTCTCTGCTTGATGGAGAGACGTGCGTCTGACTGGGGGCTTGGACAGTTGCAAGGTATTGATTAGCCATAATGTGAAGTCAAATCTGAATAAGAAAGCCCCATGATCAAAAGACCTTCATCGGAGACAGCATGCCCTCTAAGTCAAGGGTCCAGAGATTCTGATGAGCTCTGTTTCCTTTCTGAGAGAGAGAGAATTCCAGTTTCTTTATAAAGGCTCTCTTGATAAGAAAGTCCAGTGGACCCCCTGTCAGAAAAGCCGAGGCTTAGGATTTGACAGGCGCTTGTTAGTTTTTCATCCCAGATCACTCAACATTCAGAGAAGAGAAGAAAAAAAGATTGCTAATATTGCTGGGCGCCACTAGAGCCAGCCTTGCACTTGCACTAGAAAGCTATTGCTGCCTTCTCCTACATCAAAGAAAACACAAAGCCTACCTGGCGTGGAAAGGACCCCTTCCCACAATGCTGGCCTCGCCAGAGTGCAGTGCACAGCACAACCACCAGTTTGAGAGGATAGCGACCAGACCAAGGCTTTTAATTACATTTTACAAATTATGTCTCTCTAAAGTAATACCTTCGCCTTCTTTTAGAGGATCTACTATTCTGACCCTTTAAATTACAAATGTCTTGGTGCCTTTCATTTGTACTCTTTTTAAGACAGTCCTATGCATCATTTACCTTGATCAACCCTGTGAAGCTGAAAGTTCAAGTGTCATTATCCCCATGTAAAGAATGGACAGAGATATACAGAGAAGCTATGGGCTTGTCCAAGGTCATATAGATAATTGATGGTAGAATCACCATTAGAACTCAGACATCCTGGTACCTAGTCTGATTTTCCTATCACAGAAGTAGAATTAAACCGCTCTGAGTCCCTAGTGATATACATTTGCAGTCATGACTGAATGCTGTATTAGTAGACTCATTCTAGAATTGCCATATTTTGATAACCCATTTCAGCAACTGCTATGGATTCTCTAAAATTATCAAGAATAGAAAGTGTTTGCAGCATTCTCTCTTCACTTAGTACATTACTACTAATTGGCAACTAACCAAACTCTTATTCCTACTGTGATGTTCCCTTTTTCTTTCTATAGTCTCTTAGTATGCCTATATTTATCCATTCAGTCATGTGGTCTTCTGAATTTTAATTTGCCTGTGTTTCAAGGCCAAGTTTGTCCCAGTCACTGCTGTATACCCTAATTCAGCACTATCACTGGTCTAAATAGATATTCCATAAATATTAGTTGCAGGAATAAATGAACAGCTAAGTGAGTAGAAGTACTAGAAGCCCATAAGAGAACCATAAACAAAGTAGATATAATTGATAGAGGTCTGTATACATTAACAGAGTACACTTGTGTAAACTAATGTCTCTGTCAAATTTTAAAGAAGTTTATTAGAGCTTTGGGGACTCTTGCCGGAGCCTGGAATCCCTTAGGATGGTAACCATGTGCTATTTCCTTTTGTATCCCCAACTGCCTGGTGCAAAAGAAGCCCTAAATATGTACTTACTGAAAGGACTGTGGAAGACAAATTCTTTCTACATGTTTTTCCTCTTCTGTTCCTAATATACATGCAAACATTATTAAGCAACATTTATTGAGCATTGTGAGAGTTAGGTTGCCATGCACTAAGTGTGCATTATTACTTTAATTTCTTAAATAACTCCAAGATGGAGGTACAGTCATTATCCTTGTTGTAAAGATGAAGAAACTGAGGCTCAGAGGGGTCACGTGACTTGTCCCAAGTTTCACAGCTAGTAAGTGGTAGAGCCAGTATTTTGACCCAGATCAGATCCAAGGTGGGCCTTCTTTACTACTCTACCAGAGGACCTCTCAGGCATACTGCACTGTTTTCTTTTTAATGAGTAATAAATAGTAGCAAACACTTATGCAGTACTTACTATGTGCCAGTCATTGTTCTAAGCACATTGCACGTATCAGTTCATTTAATCTTTATATAGTCGCACATCAACCTTCTGTGGGAGAGTCTATCATTATACTTACTGTGCTGGTAAGAAAAATGGAGACACAGAGAGTTTAAGCAATATGTCACAGCTCATAGGGATGGGACGAAGACATGAACTTAGGCTTTCTGGTACTAGAGTCAATGCTTTCAGCCACCATGGAATACTCTCTCTTGATGAAGTTTTGATACTAGTCAAGTTTTTCTTTAATTCATGAGAGTGAGCCCATACTAAAGAATGCTTAATCCATAATAATTTACAACACTTAGCCCATTCTAAGGAATACTTAGAACTTCCTAGCATATGTAGTCTAGATCTTTTATTTGGTATTTACCCCAAGGTGGTTAATGTTTTTCTTATAGTATCCCTTCTCTTTAACTCAATTTTAAGCTTCTGGAGGAAAAATGGCTGCCAAATCCTAAGCCTAAGTGTTGGAATTTGCTGTAATTCCTACTTACAGGTTTGGTCATGATTAGAAAACTCAGAGTTTAGGGTACACTATATCTAGTAGTCAAGAGACATTATGATATACTCATTAACTAACTTATGAAAATGACTTATATATGTTCATTTAAGACTGTTGAATATTTCTATTATAATATGTGTACACCAGAGAAATGAGGTAGAATTAAGATGCTGTTAAGCATAGTTAACAAGCTAAACCTCTTTTAGACATACTGGAGTTATTACTTCTTAGAGATTTCTGATGTTAAAAAAAAATTGGTATTCACCAGCATGAAATTCTACTGCCATGTGTAAAATTACTTCCTTCTGACATGTCTGATTCCACTAATTAACGATTTGGTAATGTGTGTCAAGCTCTTAAAAATATAATAAGGAAGTGATAGGAAGTAAAAAAAAAAAGGTTTTTTAGTATGTCTATTAGCACTTGTTGAAAAGCAGCCAGTAAGTATATTGCCTGATGTTCAAAAGCATAGGAAATACTTCCCAAACACATGTTGAAATATACTCGTTATTAGGCCAGATCAGAATGTCAGACCACTTATGGCTCACGGGAAATACTGGCAAAGTCCTCATGTTTTGCCTGAAACCCTCTGTTTGTCTTTATTTACACAAAACATCTTTTATCACAGTGTTTTGCAAAACTTGTCTTCCCAGATGTTAACCCAATGATAATACATGGAGTGTCAACACAAATGTCAACTTAGGTGTATTTCTAGTGAATTCATACCAAGAACCCCTTTCAGAAGGAAATGATGGTTTTTTTTAAAGCTTTCTTGGCTGTTGCTAATTTGAAAGACAATAAGCCTTGCTGTTCTATATAGACTGGGTCAGTGTCATTAGTTGCCTAGTAAAGAGATTTCAGGAGTATTCAAATACAAGGAATTTCCCATTATGAGGTCTATTTTTAGCTCAGTGGGGGTGACTTTGTCCCTCAGGTGGTATTTGGCAATATCTGGAGACATTTTTCATTGTCATGACTTTATGACTGGGAGTACTATGATGTCTAATGGGTACAGGGTCAAGGACACTACTAAACATCATACAATGTATGGGACAGCCTCTCCCCTCAACAAAACTTATCCGGTTCAAAATGTACCAGTGTCATAGTCGAGAAACTGCTTAGCTTAAGGCCTCTGGCTCTCTACTAAAAAGGGCCAGTGACCTTCCACAGAGAATATTAATGTTCTAAATTGTATCAATCATTTACATTCTAGTGTGAGTTACCCTTTTTTTTTGCCAGAGAATTTTTGATGAGGTGAGAGAGAAGCTTAGAAGAGATGTCTAGAGACACTGCATGGACAAATGGCATCATTATTAGAAGAGATATAATGTGGAAGAAAGAGGTTAAAGGATAAAGAAGATAGTACATTTTTTCTTTACACACAACTTCTATTATAGTCTAGAAAATAAAGAATAGAGATGAGTTTGCATATAGAGCATTATGCAAATATGCAACTGGATACTAATATGTTAGCAATCAGAAGTCAGCATAAAAATGTCTGAGACAATGTTACAACCCTTAAGAATCTGAATTTACCATTCTAAGCTTTTCTCCAATTTCTCTTCTATGTGATTTCTACTTTTTAGTCTGAAAATATTCTTTGAATTTTACTGTCCTCACTTTGGCTTACATGTCTTGCTCCTGCCTGAAACACATTTTACTTTCTTTCCCATTTACTTATATCACAGATGACAAAGAATTGTCCATGGCAGGCCAGCTCTGACCAATTGTTGTTGGTTAGTCCTGTGCTGAGAAGGAATCTGTGGTTCAGTCTGGGCTCAGCAAGAAAAAACTGCCATGCTCAGCTAGGTCTGGAACGGGCTGGGAAGGAGTTGTGACTCAGTCATGGCCAAACAGCTGCCATTCCACTGGTGACGTAAGTTTCAGGGCTCAATGACGTCCTTCCGATAAGTCTGCCCTAACTAAACCAACTTGCCTCCAAATTTATGTAGTGTACCTAGCCTGTGTCTCTGGTTTGGTACTTCATCTAAAGTATGGTGAGTTTGTTGCGTAGTGTCCAATCTCTCTAAACAGATTTTAAGCTCCTGGAATAATGAGGACTCCGAATTTTAAATTCTAAATCAGTAGAGTTGACTCCCGCCAATGCTGCATTCGCCTTTCCCACCCTCTGCCAATGACTGGCTTCAGCAACACCGGGACACTTTTTCAAGAGCTCTATCATCAGCCCTTTCCAGACTTACTGACCTAAAATCTTCGCCTGTGGAGCTTGGGTATGTGTTTATATGCCAGGGATTTATACTCAGTCCCTGGGTTAGAATTGTCTCAGTGCTATTGGCGACAATTTTCTCTTTTCAAGTTCTAATTTTTTTCTCCTATGACATAAGTTAGTGCTGTTTTTTTTTTTTTTCCTTTCCTTGAAGGCTTTCCACATTTTGTTATTGTCTTTAAAACTCTCACCATCCTTTTCTAATCAAGCTCAGAGGCTGCCTTTGTTTTGAACCTTTCATTGTCCATCCATAGTAAGACACTTTGAGTTACTTCTTCTGAATCTTTCTGGCCTTTAAAGAGTATTTTTAACATGATCCTTGCCTAGAGATTAGTTGTGTACACATCCCATACGTTGAGCTGTAATCTCTTTGGATTGAGAGATCAGATCTTATATGTAAAAAGTGATCAAGAAAGCCTGTGATAAATAAATTAATAAATTTAGTGTCATTATAGCCTCTTGTTTTTACTGTCTTGCCAAATAGAAAAGATAATATCACAAAGGTGGTCCTTGATGGAATATTTTAAGTAATGTATTTGTTAGATGTAGTTGAAAAATCTCCTTCACAGTGCTTCATTTCTGATTCTGATGGCCCTGCCAAATTATAGGTGTGTGTAATCAATTCCTTATTCTGTGTCATCCATGGTACATTATTTCAGGTACTGTGCTAGGCACAGGAGGCACTAGCATTAAACAACATTTGTAAAGGAACTTTTGCCTGAGAGAAGGCAGCAGCGTGATTGAGCATTCGAGATACTCTGCATCTTACGTGCAAATGCCGAGGGGATGCAGGGATCGGGGGCGGATTCACTTCAGGAGGAAAGAGGTTTAACAGTTTCAACATTCCAGCTTATTTCAATGTAACACATACCTCATGTACTGAGATGCATATTAGGGACCGGGGACTGTTCAGGGTTGTAAGACAGAGATAAGTAAGGCATGCGTGGTAGATTAAAGAGCAAAAAGTATAAAATTGGGGATCATCTGGGGTTCAGATTGCTGAGGGAAAGGGAAAGGTACCCCACGCAGGAGAATAGGGGTTATGATACCAAGTGTATGAAGCATCTGTATCTTTGAGTAGTCGCCAATGGCAGCATAGTATGTTCACAAACATAAGACAGGATATAAGGTTGTCTGGTCATAGGAGAGATTGTAAAAAGAGCCAGAGACCAAGTCAGGAAAGATTTTTATATCACACATAGGAGGGTTGGTCCCATAGGCAATGGAAAGGCAGCAAAGAGCTTTAATCATGAGAGCATGATTGGATATGTGTTTTAGAAAATTCACTCTAGTGGCTATGAATAACCCAGTGTACTAGTTATGATGTTAAAATAGGAGAGGACATGATGTTCCAGTGTACCTACCCTCTTGAAGAAAGGCAGGGTTATTTTCTAGAAAGCATCTTTATCTCTAAGCTGTAATAATTATGCATAAATGACAAAGACAACAATTGCACAGAACCAAAGAAAGTGTTCAGAAAATGTGTAACTATATATATACAGTTTCACAGAACCCAAAGTGTCAAGGAATTTCTTTTCTCAATAATGCTCTTACCACATATGATTGTTGTGTTGGTGTTGGAGTTTTCTTAGTCTGCACTTGTGTTTGCAGAAGAGATGCACGATCATGACTGGTCCTCTGCGTGGTGTTAAGAGAGCTGGATCAAAATGAGGGAACTGCTGACAGCCACAACAAATGTGCCTTCATCCCCAAATGTCAATAATTCGTGATTAGGAAACATGCTATTTTTGAAAGCTCTTACTCAAAAAGCTTTTTAATCCAACATTTACTGAAGAAGAAAAAGTAGCTAGTCCAGGTCTTTGATACTTAAAGTGAATGGTTTTGTCTGAGTGCTAGTTCACCTAGGAATACTATTGAAAACCATGGCATTCTGTGGGTAGGTCAGTGTGGCAAATAATCCTCTTCTTTAGCTGCAGATGCCTGGGCTTGGAACGTGTGCAGAGACATACTGTTCGCCTTTCACTATAATGCCCTCATTTTCTTGCTCCTTCATCCACTGCTGCTTCTCAGCTTCCTTTTCTGGTTCCTTCTACTCTATTTGATCCCCAAAATTGTAAATACCAAGGATTTGGCTCTAGGATCTCTTCTCTTTAAGATTTTTTAAAGCACAAATCTATGTTTTCAGCTCTATTATCTCAGCTGCCCTCCAGCATCATATATCCAAATTATTATTTTACATCTTCACGAGGGTATCTAAGAGACAACTCAAACTCAACATGGCCCTAAGGAGGACATGATTCACTCTCCTTAGCTCTTCCTCACATCATCTCAGTGATTATTTAACAAGTTATTAAAGACAAATTATAATTTACTTGCTTTTTTATTTTTTACCGTAACGACTTCTAAAACTCTAGCAGGTCCTTTCAATTCTGCAGCTGAAGTATATCCTGAACTCCTACATCTCTTCTCATCTTCATCACTGCTACCCTAGGAGAAGTTTAGTAGCATCTGGATTAACACAAGGTTCTAATTTGCCCCTTTTAAAAATTATACAATGAAATACTACTCAGCCATAAGAAAAGATGAAACACTGCCATTTGTGACAACTTGGATGGACCTTGAGAATATCATGTTAAATGAAATAAACCAGAAAGAAAAAGTTCAGAACCATATGATTTCACTCAGCTGTGGGATATAAAAGAAAATGGCTCCCTACACTCATTCTTAACTTCACCCCCCTCCACATAAGTAATCGTTCACAAGGTGGCTGGAATACTCTTTCTGGAAAATAATCATAAAGAAATGCAACCCTTTTCAAAAACTTTTAAAACTTTCTGCTTACGCTTAGTTGTCATAAACTCTGAACCATTTTTGGCTCCTGCCCTCCTGGCTAACCTCACCTGGCACCCGCGCACCTACCTTTCACCCCATTTTGCTAATTGCTCCTCTGTAGCCTCTTTGTCTGATCTCTCCTTTCCAGCCACACTGCTCTTCCCTCGACTCCTCCAGGTTGCTGAATTCATGATGTCCTGAGACCTTTGCTCTATTTCCTTCTCCTTGGATTGCGCACCCCTAGATCTCTCATGGCAGCTTGCCTCCTAAAATAAATGTCAGCATCTCAGAGAGAGGTCTTTCCTAACTGCCCGATATAAAGTGGCCATCCACAAATAGATTATTTCTATTTTCTTCGTAACAGTCGTTTGTTATTTCCTTGTCTGATTATCATTTTTTTTCTGCTTTTCTTCACCAGAAGAAAACACCTGGAGAGTAGAAATTTTTACCCATCTTATTTAACATTGTATTCCTTGACATATAGAACAGGGTCTGGCACATAGCAAGTGCTTAATAAATGTCATTGATTAAATATTGTTGAATAGCCATTGTTGTATAGATGCTGTTTGGCAGTAAACACACATCTTACCCTCTTTGGGGAATACTATGAACTGATCTGTTGGCCCTTTCCTAATTAAGGTTCCAGACTTTTAGACTCACTGACAGCAGGAGAAAACCATTAGAGTAGTCTCGGTAATAGTCTTTCTGCCCTCAGGTCAGGGTGATATAGAGAATGGACTTAACCTAAAGATTTCCCACCTAGCTCCTGCTAATGGAAGATGTGAGGTTTAATGTAAGAATTAAGCTGGGAATAGCCAGCCATAAAGCTTTTCAGAATTATTGGAGGTTTGGGGTATATAAGGTTGATGAGAGAAATAGGAAGCATTTATTATGTTACTTATGAATCAGTGGACTGTTCTGAACTTCAAACACTCTATGTTATGCTCAAGAGATACAGAGTCTGTTCTCTCTACCCTCTGGATGAAAGATGAGCCAGAGGTGGCATCAAACACATCCAGCATTTTGAACTATGCCCCTTTTAAAGTGTATGATAATGATCAAAAGAATAATACAAATAGAAAGTAATTATGATGTTGCTGACTGGTGGATATGCCAAAGAGTTTGCCAATAGCTAACAAAGAAAACAGGAGCTAAAATGATGCACTTATTTTCTTTCAGTAAGAAAACTTACACAGATAAGAGGTTTCACTTAATGTTGTTTGAGTTTCCCTTATCTTTGCAGCAGTCATAAAATTTGAGGGCAGGCCACACGTATTTCGTGCTGTTCTTGAGGACCCCAAGTCATCCCCTTTTTTATCTTCACATATTAGTAAGATTGGTAGAGTAAATATTCTCTGCAATCAGAACATGTTGTTTTCTAAGCTAAATAGGCAGAACAAACCCTCTTAATTAACACCAAGGTTGCTCCTATGAAAAAAGAAAAGGATGTTTAATGCCAGTTCTGGGTGGAATGTTTGGTTTCTTGGCAGGGTTGGTTAAGGAAACTTTATCCAAGAAGTATACACTATAACATTTTCAATATAAGGAAAATGAATGGTCACAATAAAGAACGTTTTGGAGTTTCCATGGCTTCAGATACTAGAAAATCTGCTGCCTCCACACTTTCCACACCTTTTCCTCAGCAAAATGTTACACAATTGTGCTGAGAACACTTGTGGCCTCTAATGGCCAGATAATGGACCACAATAAAAGTTATGGCTCCCCAGCTGGGATGGAGCTCATAATGGCTGGCAAGATCCATTATTTCACCATTAGGATCTACAGAAGAGGGGGACAATTGTCAACCAAAAAGAAAAATATGTCATTGCACATATTCCTCTTATTTGAAGAAAAAAATTCTAATTCCCCAAAGAGTTGGTGGCAATTTTTCTATGTATACAAATTTCTATATACCTATCTTATATACTTTTATAAAACTTTCAATCCATAAGTGCATCGCATGTCAACCCAAGTTGATGATTATTATTATGGCTTTATACTGGATTTCAAAGTAAGTACAATTTTCAATGTTTTCTAGATAGATAGATAGATAGATAGACAGACAGACAGACAGACAGACAGACACATGCATACCATAAGAGGAAAGATAAAGAATAGATTTGATTCAGGTTATATGTCTGGATGATTTGTCTCTTCCCTCCCCAATTCAAGTATGTTCCACAACATAACATACAATAGGTTTAATATTATCGTATATGCTGGTGATATTTCTCTACTTTAGTAAAAGCCAAGACCCTTTCAATTATGAGGGTGGTAAGTTATTATTCCAGTGTCTTAGTAAGATTTCTTTAGAAATCAATAAATACATCTTTAGCCATTTCATTTAGCCTTGAGGGACTCTTGATATTTTAGTTGTGTTTTCTAGTGAACGTAATGGTGACATGATATCAATATCCCTTCTTTTTCAAAAATATGATGCAACTATGTCTTTTGTCGTGTTCCTCTTACCTTTGAATGCAATCAGAGTCAGTGTAGGGTAATCAATTTTCTATTGTGTGTGATTGGGATAGAGGGACAGCCGCAGGGAGACAGACGTGACTGGCCGCATTTTGTAGATCTTAGGATCTATTATAATAAAATCCTAAAATTTTCTCTCTTGAGAGACTGAGAAAATTTTCTCTTTGAGACCCTTCCATATTAAAGGAAAGCACTCTGTGACCTTAAGGAAACTCAGGTTTTACCCCATTTGCACAATTAGCCTCAGCTGGTTAGAGATGTAAATTTTAATAAGTTTAATTAGAAATTTAAACATTCTTTCTAAAGATGATATTCCTCTAGCACAAATAAATGATACAGCAAAAATATTTTTCAGTACTTTTTATAGTTAAGCCCACATTTTGTTTTATGTAAAAAATGAATTTCAGTCCTTAAAGAATTTCAATATTGATTCAAAGATATATAAGGCACTTAGGATCATTTCTTTGAGTTCTTCATACATTGTGGGCTTAAATAAAATTTGTGCTAATGTATTTATTTATCAATAATTGAAATACAGTGGTTCTTTTTGTACCATTTTTAACAGAGTTTCATGATTTGATATTCACAAGTCTTAATTTTAGCTCCATGATAATGTTGTTATCTTTCAGGGTTAGAGACTCACTGTTTTTGAATCTACAACAAAGAAGGCCAACCAACTTTACAAGAATTTGAACTGGATAGAATGTATGGAATAATGAAACAATACTAACAGTTTAATCTTCCTTAAATTTTTTCAAGATTCAAGTCATTTTACAAAGACCAGTTTGTATCATGGGTATTGTGTGAGGGCGTCAGGGAGTGAGGAGCAATAGACTTCTGGTTTACAGCATGTCACAGAGCAGAAGAGCTGAGGTCTTAATTCCACAAGTTATCCTGAAAGAGCACCACATGCACCCTAATTTATAGGGCATCCACCATTCTGTAATCACATTTTTGCTTGTTTAAAGGAGTTTAGTCCTGGCCAGTGTGTCTCCAGTGCTTGGAGCATCGTCTCGTAACTGAAAGGGTGTGGGACCATCAGAGCACATACCTACATTGCAGTTCGACCTCTGGTCCAGGTGTAGGCGGTACAGGAGGCAACCAATCGATGCTTCTCTCTCGCATCGATGTTTCTCTCTCTCCCTTCCTTTCACCCTTCCTCTCTCTCTAAAAGCAATGAAAAAAGAAATCCTCAGGTGAGGATAAAAAAAAGAGTTTAGATTTATAGTGTCAGGGGCAGATAGTTCTCTGAAGCAACTGGTTTGATAATGAGTTTATCTTAGAGACTCTGGACCATGCATTCTGTGAACTGTGTAACTGATCATGCTTTCACTTTTTTTTGGCTGCCAAGAAACTGGTAGCCATATTTGTGGCTGGATTTTCATGTATCTCTAAATAATGCTTTTAATCTTTTTTTTAAAAAGAAAGGCACTGTTTTCATGATTTAGGGTTCAGGCCTATATTGCTCACTATTGTATCCTCAGTAAAGGACATGCAAAGACACAGAAGGAGAGAGAAAGGAAGAAAGGCAGGGGGAAGAGAAGAAAAGATGGAAAGGGAAGGGAAGGGAAGGGAAGGGAGGGAAGGGAAGGAAAAGGAAGGGAAAGGAAAGGAAGAAAACTGAGAACAAAATGAGCAACTCTTTGTGTGTGTTTATATTCTGAAACTGTGCTATCCATTATGGTAGCCCCTAGTCACATGTGCCTACTGAGCACTTGAAAGGTGGTCTAGTCCAAATTAAGATGTAAGTGTAAATATACAACATATATTGAAGACTTAGTAAAAAAAATAATGCAAATATCTCATTAATAGTTTTTATATTTATATATTGAAATAATATTTTAGATATATTGTGTTAAGCAAAATATTTTATTAAAATTAATTTCATCCTTTTGCCCTGGCTGGTGTGGCTCAGTGGATTGAGCACCAGCCTGGGAACTGAAAGTTCATGGGTTGGATTCCCAGTCAGGGCATGTGTCTGGATTGAGGGCCAGGTCCCCACCTGGGGGCCTTTAAGAGGCAACCGATTGATTTTTCTCTTACACATTGATATTTCTTGCCCTCTCTTTCTGCCTCCCATTCCCTCTCTCTAAAAATAAATAAATAAAAGCACTTACAATTAATTTTATTTTTTTCTTTTCTAAAAGTAGTGATTTGGACATTTAAAATTATATGTGTGACCCACATTTATAACTTGCAATATATTTTTCTTAGAGAGATTATTTGAAGTTGCTTTAACAGCTTTTTGGAACAACTTTTTCTATGATCTTACTCTCTCTTTTTCTTTCTGTGTGTATGTGTTAGCTACAGGCAAGGCCTATTTGTGACACAAAGCAAATTGACAGAATCCTTCACCTCCCACTTTTTAGGCTTTTTCATTTTAATAATTTTCTCTGAAATTTTTTATGGAGAGCCAGGCATTATATGATATTGCCTCCAAAGGATATGGTCATATGGTTTTCATGTTTTAGGAAGAATTGTTCCTTTTTTAGTGCATGTGACATGGTCTGCCAGGAAGTATCAAGCCATACACTGTGAAAAAATAGAGACATTTATTGAAGAAGATACAAAATACATGAAGCATTGTACATAGAACAATGACACCTCAGTCCCCTTCCAAGTAGGCATCTTGGGACCACACAGTTCTCCCAGCATCTCTTCCACTGTTCAAAACATTCTGCAAATCCTTAGTTGGAATTGCCATCAGCTGCCTCATCATATTTCCATGAATCTCATCAATGGTGCGAAATCTCTTCTCTTTCGGAGGTGATTTTAGTTTTGGGACAAGCCAGAAGTTACAGGCACCAAATCCGGGCTGTAGAGGGGCTGAGCCACCTCGGCGATTTGATGTTTTCTTAAAAAACTCTGCATGAGACATGATACATGAGTGTAATGAATGAAATGAAGCTGCCAAACACCAGTTGCCCATAGCTGTGGCAGTTTTTGTTGTATTGCATCTCTCATCTGGTGAAGAACATTCAGGTGGTACTTCTTATTAATTGTTTAGACTGGAGGAGGGTACTTGTGATGGACAACACCTCTCCAATCAAAAAACACAATTAACATGATTTGCTGTGACTTTGTTTCACCTTCTTTGGGTATGAAAACTGAGACTTCCATTGGGATGACTGGGCCTTCGTTTCTGGACCATAGCCATGGACACCCAATTCATCTCCAGTTATGACCTTCTTGAGGAAATCTGGTTCATTGGTAGCGGTTTGAATCAAGTCATTAGCAACTGCAGCACTGTTTTCCTTCTGCCCTGGTAGAGAAGCTGTAGAACAAATTTTACCATGACACATTTCATGCCAACATCCTGTGTCAAAATCTTAGACACAGTAGCTTTTGGAATCCCCAGATCAGCTTCATTTCCCACACTGTCAGTCGCCAATCTTTGTTGCTAGCAGTCTGTGCATGTTCAATATTCTCAGGTGCTCTGCTTGTGGCAGGCCTTCCAGAACGTGGATCTCTTTCAATAGATTCTTGACCATCTTTGAAGTGTTTGTGCCACACTTTTATTTGCATTGTACTCATTGCATCATCCCTAAAATCCTCCTGAGTCATCCAAATAGTTTCCACAGAGGCATGTTCAAGTTTAATGCAAAATTGGATACAGATTCATAGCTCCACTCGCTCATTTCGAATGCGATGCCCACATAGTACACACGTTCACTGAACGGCATCTCCACTCCCACTGACTAATACAGTTAAGTCAACATTGTTCACACATGACCATTCCAGTACACACTCCTTTGCTGCCAGGTTACATTGATGTTGTGCAGACTGTTCTCATTAGATTAACAATGGCTGGATTTTTTCTGGACAGACCGTGTGTGTGTGTGTGTGTGTGTGTGTGTGTGTGTGTGTACCCACACGCGCGCTTGCATACCTCCAGTTTCACATACTTGAAAAAAATAAACATGGTGAATTGTCTCTGTCTACCATAAATTAAGAATAGAATAAATAAAACTACTCCTTTTCCTAGAGAATGAACAAGACAAGGATAATGTCCTTGTTTTCGTTTTTCTTAGCTCTAAAAGTTAAAATAGGTTGTTACTGTAGAAAGTTGTGAATGGCTACATTTGTGAAACTTGAAAATTATTCTGTATCAGAATGTTTTCTGAGTTG
This sequence comes from Pteronotus mesoamericanus, assembly GCF_021234165.1. Lineage (NCBI taxonomy): Eukaryota > Metazoa > Chordata > Mammalia > Chiroptera > Mormoopidae > Pteronotus > Pteronotus mesoamericanus. Next base: position 32,543,590 of record NW_026555285.1, on the reverse strand, counting down.
AAATATGCAGCGATTTTATTTGATTGCCGATTGAATCTGGCCATTAACTTTGAGGTCGTAACCATCCTCATATTCTTCTACCGTGCTCAGTATGTGTGAGTGAGCATGTCACACTGCGAGATACGGCCTCTCTCCCTGACTTCAGTTATTTCGTTTTTGATCATTTAAATATGAGTGAAGAATTTTCAGGAACTGTTTAAGCATGGGTCATTGGGAATGTCTTAAAATAATTTATTTCTCGATTTTACTTTGGGGCTTCACCCTTTCTGTCTCAATTCCTGTAAATGACAGTGAAAGTAATTCCCTGTGGTAGAAGATAAGACCACAAGGACCCTCTGCCTTCTCCACAAACCTCATCACTCATTAATGCAATTATTTGGGAGTTAAGCCCTTGTCTGCAGAGGGTCCAGGTAAATTGTTCTTGTTAGAAAATGAAGTGGCTGTCACTGGCTTCGGGAATACGAAGCAAAGGCAGTCAGCTCAAGAATAGTGCTCAGCCCAAGAGCAAAAGAAAACTCCATTTTAGAATATATTTCAAGGTACCAGAAAATGTTTTGCTAGTAATATAATATTTAATGTTTTCATGAATAAAATATTGGTTTGTAATATGTTTTTAAAAATGTGAATGAGATGGCCAGTTTAAAATTCATGCATCTATTTTTCCTCTGGAGTGATCAGGGGTTTCTGATTAGGATGACAAAGATGGGTCATACGGCATCTGCCATTCTGGAGAATTGCTCGCTATTAGAGGCCATGATATCAGTACAATTAGATTAAGGTTAAGGCAGGAATGTAAATTTTGTTAATAAGGTTTCTATATTTTAATTCAAAACCAAACAACCTTCAGGCTTATTGATGGTAATCCCATTTAATCTTGCAAAAAGCTTTTCTGGTATCAAGGGATCCAGACCAGTACTGCCCTTTATTACCTGGAAAATGAAGAATTTTCTTAAATTTTCACCTCTAGGTAGGATAAACATAACTGTAGAATTTTGATGACTTTAAAAAAGCAAATATATTCATATGATTATGTATAAACTTAAATGTGTATGTTATATACAATTTATGCGTTAGATATACATATCTAACGCATAAATAATGAAATAATGTATTCATCTATTCAACAGCTCTGTGTTTAAAATTACTTTACTTGCACTTAAAACATTTATGCTTAATTTACCAACCCATGGCTTTCTGAGGTGGTAAGAGCTCAAAATGTTTTGAAAGGACTTAAAAAGAAGTTAAGTTGAGGACACATCACCATAGTCCTTGGGTTTCTTACTTCGGTGAACTTCTCCACTTTAGGGAGGTTTTACCATCCACTCTTTCACCTTTATTTCAGGGCTTCCTCTGCTCTTCTCTGCCTGTATCTTCCCATCCCACAGTCTCCATCAGGGTCCTCTTGGTGGTATGTCTCAAATGCCAGCATCTTTTTTGAATGAGATGCTAAACAATTTTGTACACATACATGTATACATGAGTAAATGTAAATATACATATATGTGTGTGCATATATCTATAGATATATCTATATGTACATATATAGGTGTGTATAGGTATATATGTACATATGTACATATGTCAAGAACCAAAGAGAATAAAGACATATATTTTAGAAGATGTGTATGTATACACATATATTTAGAAGATATATATATTTTTAGAATATATATATACACTTATCTATCTATATAAACCTTATAAAGTATCAAATGCTGAAATATTAAAAAAATACTGACATAGTGAAGTAGAAAAGACATAAGTTTTAGAACCAGATAAACGTATATGTGCTCTACTTCCTTCTCTTTTCACTTAACCTAGGTCACCTGCACTTACAATTACCCTCTCCTTCTCTCCATCATTTCTTCCATCATTTTCATCATTATGTGTGTATATGTATATATCACTTCATTTATTTAAAAAGCCCTGATAGGTAACAATTTCATTGTTAAAAAAATAATGCTTGGTTCAGACTCCCTTATTAGGTTAAAGTCCCAATGATGCCATGATATTTGTCTGTCTCATTCAGCGGTGCACACCCAGCACTTTGAACACTGCTAACAGTGGTGTAGCATCAATTAACTTCTCAGCAAATATTTGTCAAATGAATGAACAAGTGAGTGAATGAACAAACAAGGCTTGGATCATGATATAGGCTCAATCAATGTTGGCTCTCATTCTAATGAAATTGATGTTTTTGGAGCATGTTATTTGTTATAAATGCCAAGAAGATTCAGAACAAGCACACAACAAAGCTTGTCTAAAAGCATTACATCGTTAAAGTCTGGGAGACTTGTATGTACATATTACAGTGGTTATATGGCCTAACATTTTTGGCTTTTTTTGTTTTGAGATTGTAGAAGGAAAAGTTTGATGTGAAATCTTAGAACTTTGTATTTTACTTAATTCCCTACTGGTTTCATATGGTGTACAGTTTCCATTTCCCTAAAATTATAGCACATAAGAATAATTATTACAATTATAAAAAGTTCTTCATCTATACAAAATAAGTTAAAGTTATTAAATACTAGAATTGGCTTATTATGACTGTCTTTTAGACTTAGGAAGCATATCGCAAATGCTGCTATTGACTCATAGAAAATATAAGATGCGCCAATCTAAGTTCAAGACTTGTAACAAATATGCCATTTCAGTGGGGGATGCTGATATGAGGGCTCTGCATGTGTTCGGTTAGAGGTATATGGGAAATCTCTGATCCTTCTCAATAGTTTATTGAGATATAATTAATATATAACATTATATTAATTTCAGGTATACAACATAATTATTCAATATATGTATGTATTTTTAAATGATCACCACAGTAAGTTTAGTTAACATTCATCACCTCACATAGTTAACATTTTCTTCTTAAGATCAGAAATTTTAACATATACTCTCTTAACAACTTCTAAATATGCATTACATTATTATTAACTATAGTCGCGATGCTGTACGTTACATCCCCAGGACTTATTTATTTTATAAATGGAACACTACACCTTTTGACCACTTCCTCTGAATTTTGATGTGACCCTAAAACTGGTCTAAAAGCAGTGTTTTTTAAAAAGAAAATACAGGGCACATCCACAATTCTACCTTAATATCTTTCAATAGTAAGTTAACCTTAAAACTCTCCTGTGTTTGGCATTTCCTCGAAATGGACAGTAAAAATGAACAATATGGAATTTTTTTTGATTTTGCTCTTCTGATTCAATCACAGTGTATTTGGTAATATATGATAGATAACCTCCGTGTGAATTAAATTTTAATAAACACACTACAATTAATAGCACTCCTGGTCTTAGTGCATGTATCTTAATAAAACAAATCCATGAAAACAAAGAGAAAAATCATCCTAAAACATTCTTTGATCAATGCCATTTTACTCTCCACACAACCTCCACATCACCCCACTGCCTAGAGGATAAATGGCAAACTGCCGAGCCTGGACAGTGTATCCTTCTATGCTCTGACCCCACCCGATCTCCACACCTCATTTCCAGCTACTCCCACATGCAAACCCAGTGTCACAGAGGAACAATCAACGGTCGGGCAGAGCGAGCTAAGAAGCTGCTGCCTACTGGCTGTACGACTCTGGGGAGATCTTGATCAAGCCTTCTGGGCCTCAGTTTTCCCATCTGGTGAACAGTACCTACCTCGCTGCTGTGTTGTGAAGACTACAGTCATGTCTGGATACAAACACTCCCTGGCCATCAGAAGCTCTCAGCAATTATGTTTGTCTTGTCATCCCTCATCACGTCTTTTTAATTCCAGTCTTGGTATCTCTGTGCTCTTCCTTGAAATGCTGCTGAAAAGTCAAGCATTTCTTCAAAGTCTGCTCATCCTTCAAAGCCACTCAGCCTGTGTGAAGCTCTGACAGTCTGTTTGGGCCCAAGGTGGCTGCTTTTACTCTGAACTCACAGTTTTTATTTTCTATGTCATTTCTTTAAAAATGCATTGTCTTGTAATCTCTCTGATAGTCTTCTCTCACTGTTTATCTTTCTGTGTAGTTATTTTATGAAGAGGGTTGCCTGTTTAAAGAAGTTGTGGTTGGGAGCTAGAAGGAAATAAACAGGTGACAAGAGTAGTGGGGTCTCCTGGGAAGACATTACAGTGGGGTGGGGTGGGGTGGGATGCAATGGTATTTGCAGGGTATCAAGTAAGTAGTGCTCTGGGTCCCACCCCCAATTTCTACTTGAAGAAACCTTTTAATTATATCTTCATGTTATTATTTATTGAAATTCATCTTATAAAATTAAATACAAGGAATCCAAATATGAATTCATGGATAAAAGAATTCCATTCCTATATCAAATCCTGAAAGTCATTTATGCAGAGCAGCCTTCTAACCTGTAATAAGGACCAAGACTTAGAGAATAAATCATCAAGATCATGAATTTAGGGCTGACATTGGAAGAATTTCCCCAAACCCCTGCTCCCATAGTTTAAAGTTTGCCTGTTGGCTCAGTTAGATGACCAGAGTCTTGAAGGCAGAGACCATTATTGTCTATCTTTGTTTTCTTCCCACGCCTATCACAGGGCCTTTTATACGAGAGCAATACACAAATAAGACAACCTTAGAATGAAAGCAAAGGAAGGACTTTTCCTGTAGACTGAAGGAACACTGTAACCTAGGAAGCAGCTATATGGTAAGGAATTGGTGGGTGATGAGATTGAGCTATTCTGGGAGTAGAGCTTAGATTGGGTAACATGCTGCCAAAAGCTTAGGGTTGAAGGTTAGAGCTGTGTGCTAACCTTCCCACCGAAGCTGGAAAGCCTAACTGTGGAGCACTGTCAATGGCACCTTGAACATGGACAGCAATGAGAACACAATGAAATTTCTAGCACTCTCTGAAACCTGTGAAGTTGCTCATGGGAACCAAGAGTTGAGGAACTACATGGAATGGCCAAAACTGAGTAATCAAAAAGGAACGACAAAATTACATAGATAGAAAATTCTTTCTTACCAGTGTTTTGCTACACTTTTGCTACAGAACCGTTCAGCCCACCATTGATGGTGCGGATCAGCATAAACTGGGATGGATGTCACTTTTGACCCTTTCAGGGGTGTCCAACCCATGGCCTGTGGGCGGCATGTGGCCCAGCATGGCTATGAATGCAGCCCAACACAAAATCGTGAATTTACTTAAAACATTATGAGATTTTTTTGTGATTACATGTCACAATCACCAAAAGTTGACACCAAAAGTTTGGATACCCCTGCTTTAAATGTGCCCTGAATTCAGATCAGCCTAAGACTATCATTGAAATTCCTGCAGAATTTCTCATTCCTTCACTTCTAGATATCACTGGACTCTCCTCAAGTTTCTTCTGCCAATTTTGACACTACATCTTAGCTCTCATTTTTGATGAAGTTTCCTGGAATTTGAGTTTCATCGTGTACTGTTTACCTTGTCTATGACCTTTGTATCCCATTGAGACACTAGGTTCATTATTTTCTACCTCTTAACACCACAGGCGTTGGAAAGAGAAGTCTGACTCTTGTGTTTTGCCTCATCTCCAGTAAAGCTGCCACTGCATCCTGTCTCCTCTGGGCTCTATGTGCTGAGGGAGGAGAATGCCCCAGTCAGTCTGGGCCCTAGACTACAATAGGTTATGAAGATAGAGCAGGTGGTACCACAGAGTCTAGACTAGTTGCTAAAAAGTTGGGTATTGATCAAAAGAAGGCCTGAAGTAGACTGGTATAGGGAGAGAAACCAGTTCATTCTTGTCTCTGTTGCAAATGAGCTGGTGCTAGGGTACCAAATAAATTACTTAATCACCTTTAGTTATCTCACCTTTAAGAGCTGTTTTTATTTCACTTGTTAAATGAAAGACATGGGGAAATGCCTAGAATATACATGGCACAAAGTTGTCTCTCCCAGTTCCATCCACTCTAGTTTATCCTAAAATCCTGTGAGGAGCAGTTTGCAAAGAACACTGGCATAGCACTCTGGTGACATGTATGTGCTGTTTGGAGCTATTTTCAGTGTTTTTCAATGGATATATATATTGTATTTTGCAGAGAATAATTAGTTGTTCTCAAAACATCTTACACATTTCAGAGTTAAAAGGTCACCTCAGCAGAACATTAAGGAGAGACGCCTGAGCTAGGTGGACACAAAACATGGATTTGGGTATGAGGCAGACCTGGTTCAACTCATTAATAGTTGTGTGACTTAGGACATGCTCCATCACTCCTAAGTTTGCTTATCAATGAAATGAGGAATGGTAATAGCCAGACCATTGGGTTGTATTGTGGATTTGACAGATAGTGAATCTTTTCAAACAGAAAAATGTAGTATACTTTGTGTCACATGTATGTCCAGGGTAACAGATCTAGTAGAAACAGGATGCATGCTATAAATGCAAGCCATGTATGTAATTTTAAAATTTCTAGTAGCAATATTAAAAATCTAAAAGGAACACGTAAAGTTTATTTTAATAAAATATTTTATTTAAGCTAATATATTCAAAATGTTATTTCAACATGTAAATAGAAAAATTATTATGATATATTATGCATTTTTATGCTAAGTCTTTGAAATTTAGTATTTTACCATTTTGGAATAGCCATATTTCAAGTGGTCAATGACCACATGGGTAGTGGCTGTCACATTGGACGATGGAGATTCCAGGCTTTTTTATTGCCTGTTTTCTAGTCAACCTACTTAAAATTCTGCCATTACTGTACTCTTAGACTAGAATGATGGTTAAAGCACCCATTTGTGTTGCATAAAATATTCTGCAGGCAACATTAAGCTGTCTTTTCCCCCAATGAAATCATTCTGGACCAGCCTTGGCAATGGTTCGTGGTGACTCTCCTAGGACTCTACAGTTACCTTAGGGTAGCTCAGCTGTCAGAACTACTGTTTAGGTCTCTCCCCAAGAGCTGGACCTTGGCCGAGACACTTCCATCTGTCAGTGGATCATCTGGTCTTTGGGAAGGAAGTGGAAGTCACCAATTCCATGACATAGACCTTGTTCCTTTCTGAAGCACAGAACTTTTATCAGCAATTTGTTCCTAATTCCTGCGAATCATATTTCGTTGTTAAAATAAATAAATTTATTTATTTTTAATTTTTTAATTTAATCATTATTGCATTTGTTTCCATTACCATTTAGTCCCCTAGGACCCCTTTCTCTGTGGTCCATTACTTGTCAGGTCAGGAAATGAAAAAAAATGTTCTTCAGTTTTCTCAAATTCTATCCTGGGTCACCATTCTTTGTGCTGCTGGCAGAGAAAGGCCTTTCCCTCCAGAAGTGAGGTGGGCCCACAAACACTGCTAACTCTGTAGAACAACATCAACTGACATTCTGGGCACATAGTAGGAAACTCACAAATGAATAAATGGAGCTGGATAAATTATTTGGGGGCCTCTTTGACTGCTTGGTAAAATAATATGTTAAAACCTTATTTCTTCAATAATGGCTTTATTTAAAATAAAATGTAATTCAAGGAGATTACTAACGCTGTTCTTTAAATAGAAAAGGATCATCTGTAACTTGGTTAGTTCAAACCTTATTGCTTTGGTTCTTGGATTTCAAATTAGGGAAATTCTAGTAAATGCCTTACATTCTAGTTAGAATTTAGTAAATGGCTAATAGTAAATGACTAACATTCTCTCTAGGCACTGACTGTTGTTCACAGTTTTAGAAAAGCCAGCTGTCTGTCTGCCCCCCATTCCCTGTGACCTGCTCATTCTGTCTGTGCTCCCCTCGCGCAGCTTGCATCAAGTCCTTCCCGCCCTTTCTGTATTTTGTGAAAATTGAACATTTATGGGCTGTAATTTTAGGTTCTATTTTCTTAACAGCTAGAAACAGCCTCTTAGCTCAATCATGCCTTGCTTAGAAGGATGCTTAATGTAAATTTCATGGGGTTTTTTTTTTTTTTTTGATACTTAAGCAATTCCTATGTCCCATTCCTGTACTTGGTTCAGAGGTCTGTGTTCATCCCCTAGGGCTATAAACAATTTAAATTTCTATAGAATTGCAGCTTTACTCTGGGTGGCCTCCTGAATACAGGAGGCCTGATTTTCACTCACTCAAAGACAAGGCTTCCTTTACTTGGCCTCGGTTGGAGACCCCCAATTGTTGGCAGCATAATTTTTCTTCTGCCGTCCTAACCTATTGTGGCTGAGTTGCCCTCCTTACTGTTTCTATTAATAAATCCATCCCTAGTCACTTACACGCACGCTGTCACGGGAACCCTGGTGTTAGTCCTGTTAACCTACCACTCAAGGCAGCTCTTTATGCAGAAATTATTCAAAATGCCCGAGGGAAAGCATCTCATGGCAAAAGTAGCGGCTGCCCCAGCCCTCCAGTCATGGCGCTCCAAGCTGCTGCCTCCTCACCCTCAGTAGTGAATCCACCCATCATTCCAAAGCATTTGGTTGTAAATATGAGTCAAACTAAAGAAATACAGTTTTGTCTACAGGTGTTTTCCACGTGGAGGACTCAAAGGAGCATTTACCTTAGCGGTGACACCTTGTGACATAGGAGTGGGCTCTTAGACTGCTAGTTTTGCTAGTGTTTGTTCCTGGGCCACTAGTAATATTATAGGATTTGTGTGCTTTTATCCTTTTTCCCTTGATATCAGTTGGAATGATGGCTATTCATTAAGATTTAGAGTTGTTTCCTAAGAATTCAGTAGAAATTAGAATTCTGTTATAATTTGTGATTAGTGACCAAGAAAGAAACATCATCCCCCAAAAGAAGGCAGACTGTGCTTCTATGCCAGCAATTAGTTAATTAAATAATTAATTAATTAAGGAGTTGCAGGGGGTGGGCATGGGGGAAAGAGAAAACAAACAAAAAACCCATAAAAACACTCAGAATAACACCTGTGTCTACTGTCATTGACTGTCTGGCTCCGATGGGGCACTCAAGAGTTGAAAAATTCTTGTTGAGTGATCCATGCATTTCCAAAGCTATTGTTCGGGAACGGAAGGTATGACCCACCTTGACTCTAGGAGACCATAAATGGTTCCACCTTTGTGCCTCGGGAGAACTGTGAGCAATCAAGATGGTATCTGAGCCTTTGTGCACCAGGTCAAGTGTCCACTGCCCTGGGAGACACAGGTGAAGGGATGCTGTGGCTTCTATCTGAGTCACTTTTCCCCTGAATTCCAAACCCCTTGCCTACACTTTTATTCTCCTTATAAAAAGGGTCTGTTTAACATGGAATGTAAAATGGTCAGTCTGTTAAGGTACATAACCCACTGTCTTCTTGGATCGCTGGCCATCTGAATAAAGATGCCATTCCTTTACTTCCCTATTTTAGCATATTTTAGCTTCTGTACAGATAGTTAGTTCAGCTGACATAACCACCAAGGCCAAGGAAGCATTCATATAGGCCAGTCAGCTTTGCTGTGTCTCTAGGCCACTGCCCCTTATGGGATCCAGCTCACATATGTGTGCTGGACCTACGCAGGACGCAGGGGTGAAGCGTGTCGAGTAGTGGATTAGGGCAAAATCATTATAGCCTCTCAGGAGAATGATGCAAACATGTGTTCTTGCGCAAATGGTGGGTAAGTGGCATCCTAGTTATGAATTAAGGATTGTAAATTGTACTCAAAATCAACTAACTTTTTTCCAGTTATTAGATCTTAGATTACTCAGTTTCTCTGGGCCTCACTTCACCAAAGACGTGACTTAAATTACTATGTAAACTACCTATTTTAAAGACCATAAGGAAAAAATAAGATAATATGTGTCTATTATTATAAAACATACATTAACAGACCTGCAGGCTAGTGGGTCCTAGTAAATTCTGAAGAGAACCTGTTTTTTTTTCTTTTTCTTTTCCCTTAAATCCCAGCTGTGTTTCTAGCTAGTAGACCAAGGAAAACATTCCTCAGCTGCAAAAGGGGAAGGACGGTATCTACCTCATGAGTTGTTTTAAAGATTAAATAAAATGATACATGTAAAGATTTTACAGCACTACTGAACACATTGTAAAAGCTCATTGTAAAAAGTCAATGAGTGTTAGCTACTCCAGCTGTTATTAGAACATTCTTTAAACCAACCAAAAGGCTGATTTGAAAAATTCTAAAGTAGACCATTAGAAAACATTTTTAAAGCAATGATATCAACATAATTTTCAATAAAAATAAATAATTGCATTGATAACCAAATCATACTTTTGGCAATAATAAGAACTGATTTGCCATGGTTGCTTTTCAGGTTTATTTTGAACTTAAATACAATAAGTATTGTGGTTTTTTTTAAAGCTATGTGGCTCTGCTGGATGAAAATAACAAAACAAAACAGGTATCTCTAATGGCCTACTGTTGGTTATATGTTTTCTTAATGTGAAATGAGTGTCTGAGCTTATTATACTAATATGAGCCTGCCATTCCTAAAATTTATGACTTCAAATTAGTGGCATTTGTGTCATTACTAGTGCACTTGCTAGTCAATACTAAAATGGCATTCAATGGTTCCAAATGACAGAAATTGTACTACACTACAATTTTTAATTTTTATTTATTTTTTTAATTGTCATCCTGACTGTTCTTCCTTTGGAACAGAATAATGAGATAATCATTAAGTGAGGAGTCGATGAAGATCTTATAGCACTGGGATAATTTTCTCATGACAATACCAAGGTTTTGCCCATTTTATCAATTTAGTAATGTTCATACCATTGTAAAGACATCATATCTTTTCCTGGTGTAATAAGGATATGTTTAGACCATTCATATCAATAAAATGACCTCATTATAATGTTTGAACTTATCAAATTTATTCAAGACCTATAACCAAAGTGAAGTGTCTGATTTTTTGTCTTCTACTTTTTGAACATATTTTTTCTACTTCTTTTTATTCAAAATGCCAAGCTTAACCTTTAGAATTGCCTTATAAAATGAAGAGAGGCTGCGGTAGTAACTAGTCATTGGCATTTTCATATTACTCATAGTCTGTTCTTTATTTAATGGACAAATAAGTCTCATTAACATGCACCCCTCCAATAAGAAAAGTAGGTTCTGATCTGTAGAGAAAGTAAAGGCAATTATATGGATAACTTAAGCCCATTCTTCCCAAATCCTTGTTTAAAATAATAGTTCTCAATTAGGGGCAATTTTGTTCCCAGAGGACATTTGGCAAAGTCTGGAGACATTGGTAATTGTCCAGACCAGGGTGGGGAGTGCTGCTGGCATGGGGGTGGAGGCCAAGGAAGGGGCTAAATGCCCTACAATGCACAGGACAGGCCACGCAACAACAGAGGATTATGATCTGGTCCAAAACATCAATAGTGCCAAGGCTGTGCTGTGAAACCATGGTCCAAAATATCCCAATATCTCATTTATTACATTAAAGAGAGGGTTTGGATTTTGAAATATTCAAAATATTCAGATAAGCTTCCTAAATATCCACCTCCTTGTACTCACAAAGAAAGAACTAGACATAATGTTTCAAGTATATTGGTCAAAATATTATTGACATGTCAGAATATTTTTTTGAAAGAGGATAATTGAAATGAAGTAGAAATGCATACATGCTCTTCTTTCAAAGCAATTTTTTAATTATGAGAATGAAGCTGAAGATATGAAATCCTTTCTATAAAGTATCATCATTAAAACTAATCTAGAGAATTCTTTAATTTAGGCCTCTTTTAATTCAAAAAGATTAGGTAAATGCAAAGAAAAATCAACAAAATTTATTTCCTTTTGTTCTTTAATCCTTATCTGAAGATATGTTTATTGATTTTAGAGAGAGAAGTAGAGGGTGAGAAAGAGAGAGAGATTGATGTGAGAGAGAAACAGATCAGTTGCCTTCTGCACGTGTCCCAGCTGGAGATCAAGCCAAAGACCTAGGTACGTGCCCTGCCCAGGGACTGAACCCACAACTTTTTGTGTGTGAGACGATGCTCCAACCAACTAAACCACCCAGCCAGGACTCTTTCCCTTTTATTTTCCCCCAAGTGCACTGCTTCTACCTCTTTAAACAAATGCATGCTGTGTAAAGACTAACAATTGAATCCTTTTATCTAATTTCTGAGTATTAGATCACTTGATATATAAGAAAATGAAAGTTACATTGACTCTTAGAGAAACAGCCTATATCATAGATAAACACACACATACACACAGATACAAATCAACAAAGAAACAAAACACCCTCAACCCCAGGCCTTTTAGGAAAAGTAGCTATATATATATATATATATATATATATATATATATATATATTTGCAAAACAAACATAAAATACTCTCCTAGACATTTTTCCATTGAGCATCCAAGTTGTGTCGAATGCTCCATTTCTAACTCTTAAGTCAATTTATGGGAGGGGTTTGTAAAAGCACTTTACTGAGGAAAACCAGTGATCGCAATGCATCAAAGTTAAGCGGTAGCGAGGTTATCACTCCGTGAAAAATCACATAAACATTTCACATATAAAATATTATTCATCAGGGCAAAACCCTCTAAGGGGCTGAGAGATAACAAAGATTTCATGAAACCCTTTTTTTTTTTTAAAGAAAGAATATATTCCTCAACCGAGATGGAATCTGCGGTCACATAGTAGGAAAGAGGTGAGTATAATTGAGAAGAAAATTAGCAAATCTTAAATATCTGCCTCTGCAATATCATTACCCATAAACTTGCCCTTTTTCCACCCTCTTTTCCCCAAAGACTGATGTCCCATTTCTGAACTGAGGGAGATGTGTGCTTTTTAACAGCTAAATCAACAAGGTTTCACATGAGTAGTGCTGTTCGGTGTGGTTGACTGATTTCATGAAAAACTAATCATGTATTCATCATTGAGATCAAACACTTCCCAAGTAATTATCATCTAAACCCAATCTGATAGGATCTGAAAAAGTGGCACCACTGATATAATCAGAGACTGAGCAGAATAGTTCTCTGAGCTTTTGTAAACCTTGGGTTGGAAAGCACAAAACTGAAATTGTATTTTATAATTAAGAAAGGTAAAGTTGGCAGGCTGCAATCAATTATTTCAATCAGTCATAAGAATTTTAGCTTGCCTGGTTATTTACTGAAACACATTTAAAATTGATTTTTTATACATAGTCTTGGAAACATTTTTTAATATAAAAATGCAAAGAAGTTTTTGAGGTAAAATATGAGCCCTTTGTGTACCCACTATAAAATAGTGTGACATCACTTCCATAGTTTCCTTATTTTGAGCTGTGGTATTATTCTTTTTGATAAAGGTCTATGATTAAATTGAATTATATGTCATTACAAAATGACTGCTTTCAGAAAACTTTATTTTAGCTTTATGTCTGTGATTATAAACTTAGATGAAGATAAACAATGTAGAACATTTCACTCATATCACCATGAATGCTTAGGTGTCAGATAATGTGTTTTTCATGTGTTATTTCATTTACTCTTCAAACAGCTTAATGAGGGAGATCAAGTTATAACCTCCACTTGCAAATGAGGAAAACAAGCCGAAGAGACTCTGGGTCTTGCTTGGCGTCTGGGCTGGGATATGACCACAGCTCAGCGAGTCTCAGCCTACAGCCGGCCTGCTTCACCATTGTTTTGTGACACTTCCATGGTAGTCATTTGATCATTGGCTTACGATATTTTATAAAGAAATTTCTGTATGCCAGTGATTTAGTTGTGCATTTTATAAATGCCTGTTGGATTTCTCTGAAGCACAAAGTCTTAATCTGTAAGATGGTGATGATAATCCCTAGTGCCAAAGTTATGAAAATAGAACTAATGTAGGTCAAGGCTCTACTATCGTATCTACAAAGAATGGGGAACTTTGTTAAGTAACTTGTGGTGGGTCCAATGGCCAGCAAACAAAAGGGTCTGTTTTATATTGAGTTTGGATTCCCAGGTATAAGCCTGAGATGCTGGCAGGGCTGCTGCTACCATTACTCCATGTAGGTACAAAAATATCACCCAACCTCAGGGAGTAGAAGAGTGCTCTTTCCAACGGATCCTGCCACCTTCTGGAAAAATAGGCACAACCTGAAGTTTAACAAATCAAATCACATGATTGGTTTCATAAGTAATTGATTTTATAAATCTAACTATTTACATAACACCCACTATATATATTTTATCTATACTTTCACGAGTTTCATTCATTGTTCAAGATGAAATAAATTTCTGAAACCTAGAAAATTTGCTTCATTACCCATTTTTCATTTTTTTATTTTTCATTATAGAACATAAACCAAATTCTACTCTATGCAACCATATTGATTATTTAATTCCTTTATCAAATTCAGCAGTATTAGACATGTACCAAGTGCCAGACACAAAGAAAGTACCTTGTATATTCCTTACAAAATTGGGATGTATAGAATCAGAAGTTCTTTCTAATAGTCAAGCTCACAGAAATAGAGTAAAATGGTGGTTGCCAGGGCCCGGGGAGAAATGGGGAGGTGTTGGTCAAAGGGTACAAAATTTCAGTTATGTCAGATGAATGAGTTCAGGAGAACTGATGTTCAGCATCCTGACCATAGTTAACAATAATGAACTGAAACTTGAAATTTGGTAAGGTGTTCTCACTACACACATACATAAGGTAACTATGTGAAGTGATAGGTATGCTAATTAGCTTGTTTGTGGCAACTATTTCACAATGTATATGATGATATCAAAACATCAAGTATATATAATTCTATTTACCAATAACACTTCAAAAATATGGGGGGAAAATAATAAACTTCTTCACCAAAGTTAAGGTCTAGTCATTTAAATAAGATTTTAAAAAAACTAGTTAGAAAGTTATATTGCTGGTAGAGACAAACGTATTTCCTCTGTGTTCCATGGCTTCAGATCTGTTGACAGGAGAAAATCGCTTGTACCCTTTTGAAGAATCACCACTGGTGACTGGAAACATATGCATTTGCTCACGATGTCCTTCAAACACAAGTTGGGCTCCTTGGGAATAAGGTCAATTCCACACATTTCACTTGAGGTATTCTTTTCACAAAAAGTCCTTTTTACCTCTTCAAAAAATAAGCTGACTACTAACTGAGAATATCCTTTCTTTCATTGCATCATTTGTTAATTAATGGCTCACATGCATGTCCAAGAGCCCACTGATTTCTCTACCAGCTAAACTGGCAAACACTCCATATGGTAGGTAGGAGTTACATATTTGCTCCATGGTTTAGGGCCCTAACTGATTTGTAATTGAATAGTGAATTGCTTTCTGAGGCTATTTGTTGTAAGTATGCCTAGAAGCATATTTGTATCCCTCAAAGGCAACATTGGTGTTGATTTTTTAAAGAAAAACATTATAAATATATTTAAGGAATAGAAATAATATTACCATATTATTAGCCAAAAATGCTGCTTAGAATATTACCCTTCAAATATGTCTGAGCATAGAGTGATGGATGTTAATTAGTTAAAATAATATCAATTGCCATCTCAAGAGTGTTTTTAAAGACCCATTTTCATGTTAATTTTAGATTTTTGAGCATGTCTTTTAAGTTCCGATTTTCCTCAGGTTTCCTTGTCAGTGGTTATTTGTGGGTTTTAAAACATCTGAAAACAGTTCAGACCTTGATAATTGTCTAAGCATTATGATAGTTTTAATAAATGTGATGTGGTGATCGTTACTTGATAGATCAGTACATCTAATGAGTAGCAGTTGCTGGTGTTATTCACGTATGTTCCTTCTATCTAATCACTATTTTATTCTCAAATAATTTGTGTTGCTATCATGATCATGAACAAAGGGGAAACATCAAATATGTTTGTTAACCAGAAATTTCAAGGAAACTAACTCTTGTAATCACAGACCACTTTAAAGGATAGTTTTAGGATTAGGAATAGAAGAGTAAATTTACCTAAGTATCTAAGTGTTTGTCGCCTGACATAATGGAACTCTATCTTTTGAATGGTTTATTTATTTATTAAACTTACTGGGATGACATTGGTTAATAAGATCATATAGGCTTCAAGTGCACATTTCTATGATACACGGTCTGTGTATTGCGTCGTGTGCCACTGCCCACAGTCAAATCACCTTCTGCCGCCATGTATTTTGCTCCCTTTACCCTTTCCGACCCCCACCCACTCGGCTTTGACTTCTTTCAATTTGTTTTCCAGCATTTACTTTTTGTTCAAAATTATTTAACAGTGTAGTTGCGGTTATGGTAGAATGGCTGTATTTTCTCTCTGGTGCTCCCAAGGGTTCCCTTTCATTACAGACATCTGCATAGCTGAAAACACAAAAGATTGTCCTAGGGCTGTGTGTACCAGCTACAAGTAAAAATAAGACAAACAGTAAGGAACAATTTAAAATCCTCATATGTCAACAGTAGCATGAGTGGTAGGTTATTCTCTGGAATAAGAAAATAAAAAAAAAAAAGCTCTCCGAAAAATATACATGACAAAGAAAGGAGGAGAATCCGGTGGATATGTTTAAATTGGGAGAACCTCTAATGCAAAACATGAACAACAAAACAGGTTTGTATCTCAAGGAAAATATGTGTGTGTGTGTGTGTGTATATATATATATATATATATATATATAAAAAATAAGGGGAAAGAAGCAGGACAGCTAAGATAAAGCGGTAAAAACACGAGTCAGCCATGAAAGAGGCTTTACAAATATTGAGGTGAGAGGAGAGAGGAGGGGCAAAGAAGCAGTAAGCAAGAAAAAAACAGCAATGTCACAGTGCTTTCTTCTTTTTTGACCCTCTAAACAAGATCATCACCAAAATGATGTACAAAGGAAACTGAAAGCTTCTCCCTCAATTTTGTAGAAGTATTTTGCTTTAATAATTAATTCATTTTTATAATTTTTTTATTCTCCTAAAACATGATTTCTCAGGATTCTACTATAAAATCAAATATATGGGAAAAATATTGAGCAAAACCAAATTTCTTCTAGCAATCGGTGATTAAAATTTTAGCCAATCTGATGACATTTTAATTAGAACTCTTTGGAGGTTTTTACATTTCATGGGTGCCAGTTGGGGATCCTCAGATCATTCCACTTACGGTATAAATTAGGTTTTAGCTTAGGTGAAATACGATGTGGGGATATGTTAAAGCTTGTCCCTATTGGTTTTGCAGAACTGGTCAGGGAGGGATTTTCACGCTGGGATCCTGAATAACATCACTTTGGTCCACTGAGGCTCCCGTAACCAATTTATTTACCACCTTTTAAAACTGTATCTTAATTTAAAAGCTGTTACTACAACTTGAAAACAAGATGAACAAATCAAACCACCAAACCATCAACATAAAGTGTCAGACACGGCAGAACATTTGAAGGTCTACATAAAATAAATAGAAACAGGGAAGTCAACATGACACTAGGAAGAGCTTCTTACTCGTTGGAGCTGTTGAAAAGAATTCCAAATAAATCACATGTATCATGGTAATACCCACATGTACTACAGGGTGGGGCAAGAGTAGGTTTACATTGTGAATACGCCAAAGACAGAGTTTATTGTTGTATTTTTATTTATTAATTATATGATTTTCCATACAAACAACAGTAAATCTACTTTTGCCCCACCCTGTATAATTAACATTCACCAGAGTAAAGCTGAACAGTCTTAATTGGGTTGCTTTCACATATAATTTTAGCCCTAACTTGCTAAAATACAAACCAAACAAGAGACCTCACAAATACACACACACACACACACACACACATATATTATACATATATATCTTTTAGTTGCCTCTTCTTTTAAGCAGTAGGTACAAAAGTGTGACTTATTGGTAAAAATAGAGAGTTGTCCCTTCAGAAGTTATGACCTCTGGCTTCTACAAGTTTTTCTTAATCTTAGGAGGCACTGTCCTGAGAGAGCATCTTTTGACAAGGGAATCTCAGTTCACAACCTTCGGTGTTTTTAGACTGTCTTCACACAAAATAATGGTCTTTCACTGGTGTGTCTTAAATATCATCTGCGACTAAGAGATTTAGAAATGGCTTAGCTTAGTTTGCCCAATAAAGGACACCAGTGAGAACTAGTATCTTGACTACATTTTAGGAAGACAAAGAAATTCAGACTTGGCCAAGACTATGGAGATCATTCCCTTTTGCTGACTGTTTTTTCTACTTATTTCATGTCTGTAAGGGAGGAGAATGTGCCAGCTTTCAGGAATGAATTTTTGGGGCACTGGAGCTTCATTTTATTAAGATTTTATGTAGCTCTTGGTATCTGCAATGAGCCTTACCACCATCTATTGGTAATTAGTTATTTAATTAAGTTCTGATGATGCAAAAGCTTTATTATTGGAGTCACTTTACTTCCCAAATGATCATTCCTGAAAAGATGGCACATGAAACAGAAATTGCATCAAGTCCTTTAATGTCAATACTTACCAGAGCCAGAAAACCTCTTTTTTAAAAAAAGTAATTAAAAAATGTAAAACTAACCATAATTTATTTTATGACCTGTGACCATTTCAAATAATCTGAGAAATACTACAGAATGCTACTTATTGATAGTTTGACTATGATCCATTTTTGTCACTAAAGTCTAAACTCATTTTGCATTATTTTTCACTTTATTTAAATCAAAAATAGTTGTAGGACAACATGCACTATCTGTTATCTTTTCCTTTTTAAGTAACTGTCTAGATCCTTAAAAAGAAATTATGACCATTAGTTCCCTGCCCCCAAATCACTTTCCTTCACTGCACATGTTGAAAATCTGAGACAAGGTTGACTGAAATCCTGTACCCCATAGTCACTCAGAAGTTTAAAAAGAGAGGTTAAAATTTTAGATTCCTGATAACCAGTCTGTAAGTGATTAAACAGTTTGGTCCTATACAAAGGAAATGTGCTAGATGTCCAATGAGGATGAAGGCAAACTTGGATTTTTTTTTTAAATAGTTAACTTCCTTGTTTTATTCACTTAATTTGTAGGTCCTGAAGGTAGGAAGGATTTACGCAGGAAGTGAGTGTAGCTGGTCAGGCTAGAATCCACATTTTTAAAAATAAATGTGCATGATTTCCTGACCCTTGTCAGACTGCAGATGAGGGAGTAGACAGGTTGGCTTTTTGTGTATGCATGAGCTAGGAACTAGACATTAGGAAACCTGTGTCCTCACTTTATTCATTTTCCACTTATATTTGAAATTCAACTATTGGGTGTTGCTCTGGGGGTCAGAGGTATTGGATGTATTGGGTAGTCTGGGCTCTGCCTTGTCTATTGCAGAAATGAAAGTGTTTTTCTAGTTTTTCATCTATTTTACCACACCCACCCCATCCCCCCATTTTGGTTTTCAGTACCAACAATTGTTTACTGTTCACCTACTCTGTACCAGGTGGTCAATGCTAAATGAATGTTGCCTTAACTTCTTTGTGATAAGCAGGCTTCATCTACTCTTTTATTTTCAGTAGGATAAGAAGCTGGCAGGGCTATTGATCATTTCTTTGAGTTTATTCATTGAAAAACTTTCTCTTGAATTTTCCCTTGGGTGGTGCTGGAGGGAAGGCTTGGTCCACTCAGGGTCCTTGGAGTTACGGGAGGTGAGATGAGTAGAGAAATTTTACAAAGAGACCACCCTAACCATCAGGCTATTTCCCAAAGAAATCTTCCTTCTACCACTGCCCTTCTAGTGTAGCAAGGCAAGCGTGAGCTAGAGCTGGGCAGACGTGGGGATGAACCCAGTGCCGTTGCCTTCTAGCTGAGTGATCTCGGGCAAGAGTTATAGACACATTGCAAACCCGTTTCCCTGCCTTTAAAAGAGGCCAGGACTGTCTTTTGCAGGCATTTGTGAGAATTAAACTGATTAATCTTTTAGGTTCAATATCTATTACATTGTAAGGGCTCAGTCAATGGGAGCTATTACTGTTGCCATGTTGCCTATCTCCTTAGGTTTTGAGGTCCTTACACACAGGGATCATGCATGTGCCTTCATTTTCTCCCCCAAGTCTAGCAAGTCAGGAGCAGAATAGGTTCCCAGTAAATGTTTGTTCAATAAATGGAGGTAGTTACCCGAAGAATGTGAGCCAGGAGGTCATTGGCTTAAGAACACACAAGATGCCAAGCTTCAGCTATATATTCTATAGTAGCTTTTTCTGTTTGTTTGTGTTTTGATGGAAAAAGTGAGTAGACATCCATAATGTAATTTTTATAAATTTTTTAACTATATTTTATCATTTATACTATTACAGTTGTCTTCTTTTTTAGATTACAAAATACAGTTGTCCTCTTTTTGGAAGGCATAATACAGATACACACATACACATGCATGTACAACATGAGTTCTTTCTTGTTTTTTTAATAAGGAATCCATTATATTTTCCTACACTAGTCTCAGGGATAGTCAACATGTTACCACTATATAAAGGGAAAAGTCTAACACAATTACTTTTATATTGTGTGGTGTGTTTGTTGTATGTGTGAAAGCAACAGAGAAAGGGGTGTACTTTTGGCCTGGCTCTTAGTGACAGCTGACTAAATCTGGAAATCTAGTCAACAGACAGTGGACAAATTAAGAATCACAGCAAGTTGCTTCCTCTGGGCAGGTGGTCACTCAACGTGGCAATTTTTTTTTTGAGTCCATCTTCGATATGTCATGGGGTTAATTGATATACTTCCGTTTCATGGATGAGTGGGCAAAGCTGAGCCAGACCGTGCTGGTGTTAACATCTGTCTTGCTAAGAGTAAGGCTCTCCTCTCTTTGGAGTGATGCAATGTGCAGCGCTAGACTCCAGCTGCAGCTACAGAGCCTGGAGAGACGAGCTGGTACTTGACTATAGACTCAGCTCTGGGAAAGCCCCAGGGCTCCACCGCAGCCAAGAGCAAAAGCCCAGCCTGCCGCAGTCTGGACAGCAGCCTTCGGAAACCTGACTTTGCAGCTCCACTCTCTGGTGAAAAGCCAGCAGGTGACTGGAACGCCACTGCGCAGACATTGCCGAAAACACTGTGGGCACCACTAGCTGTATGCCAGATGGGTTGAGCAGCTTCGGCTGGGGTGTGGGGGGTTGGGCGGGGTTGGACTCTGGTGAATGGGGTTTGGAGGGGTGACAGCATAATCACCCAGACCCGGAAGATCCTGCCTTCATTAGCTGCACAGCCCTCAACATACTCTTTTAAGAGGGTGTTTATGGTATTCAGGGTGCAAGCTTTGTTTGGAGGCAATGAAAGATACAAAGGATTGTTGAATGCACTGCGTTCATTATTGATACTTCTACATACCAGGGCAGAGGGGTCTTAAAGGGTCATTTTGGGAGGGGGAGCACACCAGTGTGTATGGTTTCAGTCACAGTCATCGATAGCTGTCTACAGTTTTCACGTACAGCATGAAGCATGGGCTTGATGTGAACTGTGTTGTGACCCACACAGATTTATACTGCAAAGTGCACTCACGTGTTGATTATGAAAGATGGCCTGCAGCTGAAATCTTGCCATCAATTCTTATTGAGGGGCTTGTCTCTTGTTTAAGATTATTTAGATGTGGACTTCCAATGGCTCTCATAGAAAATAAAGTGACCTGGAAGAATAGCGATTCAACAGAAATTTATGGACTGGGTTCTAATTCTACTCTGTAATATGTTTTCTGCTCTCGTCTCCAGCTCAGATGAGGGAAATGTATACAAGTTCTATGGGAGAGAGCAGAGTATGTAGGATTTAAAAGCACTCTGTGGGTCAGTCCCTTCATCTGTGAGGAGAGGACAATGAAAATCTCAACCTAATAGTGAGTTATGAGTATCAGAGATGAAATGTATGCCAGGTACTTAGCACAACACTTGGTACATTGTCAGTGTTCTATAAATGGTAACCATTTGAATTTTTAAAAATTGTATGTACAAGTTTTGGAGATACAAAAACCTTGGCCCCAACCCCAGATTTGCCATTCACTGGTTGTATGATCCTGCCAAGTTGCTTCTGTAAGTATTGGTTTCATAGAGACATGACAAGATTTAAATAGAAATAAAATCAATAAATGGCAATAATAATAACAGCACATATTATATAAAAAGATTAAAGGAATATATATAAAATATGAGAGGAGCTGCCATATTGTAAACACCCAATAACTGCTATGAACTATTATTAGAAATTAGCTCCATAAACAATTTGCTTTGCCCATGAGCTGCTATCGAGTGAGGTAATGGCTTGCAGGGCCGCCATGATGCTCTCTGTAAAAATTAGCTTTCATACATGAGGCGAGAAGTAACACAGGACCAAGTAGTCTGAGGCTTTTTGATGCTAGTTTCATCACAGAAACATGCCTTCTGTGTGACCATAGGGCATTGGTTGACCTTGTGCCTTAAGGCATGTAGACATATGCCTTCTGCCTGGCTTCAAAAGCTCATCGCTTACATGGCCCTTTTGAAGTTGGGTGTATGTTCTACAGAGTGCACCATGTGGCCAGAGGCAACTCTGGCTCTTTGTTTAAAAAGAGAAAAAAGGCCAAGCTAGCATATTTGTTGCTGATCACATGAACTGAACAAAGCATCCACATGAATGTGGGTTTATCTGTAAACCTATGTGTGTTCATAGGATATATATGTGCATATAAATTAAATGTGTATGTGTGCATACCCACATAAACATGTATAAAACATATGCATGCAAGTATATATCCATGGCAACTGTTCTAGTAAATGCAATTAACAAACTTTCTAATTCTTCACTTGTCAAGACTAGCATATGTATAGCAGTTTGAAAATGCAAAATATAACAACATAGTAAAAAATAATTTGCAGTGATGTTTCTTTAAATAAATTTAAAGTTGTATATATGAAGAGAAAGATCACTTAAATATTTTAAGTCTTCAGAGCACAACCTTTCATGAACCTGAACAGCATTAAATCTTTACTTCGCATACCTCCACACAAAGTAAAATGCAGAACTGAATTATCATCTGCACTCTAAAGGCCTAAACCCATTTGCCCCACAAAATTGTTGCAAAAGTCAATCTTAAGGCACCAAGTCCTAGACTATTGTATTTTTCAAAATAATGGCTATGTGGTAAAAATACTATTACAAAGAGAACTAGTGATATTTGTATATTTTTGCTTTACTAATGTAAAATCTTTTTGCTTTACGTCCTTTTGTAGACCAAATATTGAGTAATTAGACAAATATTTTTCCATCTACATATTTCAGTGTTTAATTGTCATCTGAGTGTATAGAGATACATAGCCTAAGGAGTGTGGCAAAACATAGATTGATACTTCTCATTTTTATCAAGTCATGAACATTTTGTACTACTTGGAAATACTCCAAAATTTTCTTTTCTCTTTGTATCTTTTTAAATAAAGGGAAGAATGAGTAAAGAAACATCTGTTCTTTGGGTACGCAGAAACATATTGTAATTCTTTTCTACAACAGCGCAGAGAAGCTCTTTGTTATGCTAGTTTTAGCCTGATTTCCATCTTAAATTTAGAAAATGTGTATACCCAACAAGCAGCTATTTGCATGGACATGGGAGAGTACCTATTGCTAAAACACGCTTTCTTTTGAACCTATATTTTCTATTTATTTATGTACAAGTCACTTTCAGTAACCATTTTAATTCCAGGTTTTAATTATTGAAAGCAACACAGTGACTTCAG
This sequence comes from Pteronotus mesoamericanus, assembly GCF_021234165.1. Lineage (NCBI taxonomy): Eukaryota > Metazoa > Chordata > Mammalia > Chiroptera > Mormoopidae > Pteronotus > Pteronotus mesoamericanus. Next base: position 32,520,103 of record NW_026555285.1, on the reverse strand, counting down.
AATGTGCAGTGATATTTATTTAACCCCTTACTGAAGAACTCCTTGGCAGTGAGAAATGCTCACAGGCATTACTACCCAAAGGTTTGAGCAGAGAAATGTTCCCACATAATGGGGTTATGAAAGACACCGCCTCTGTAATTGACTGAAGTTCAGCTTTAGAACAAGCTGTTTCTTTTATGTACAAAGCTAGCAATTCACAAATCCCAGCTGAAATGTATTTTTTGTTGTTGTTGGAAGGTTTCAAAGATAAGGCATTTGGAAATTCCTTAATTAGATTTAAGATTGTAGTCTACAGTGGGTTCTCTTTGTAACCAGAATGTATTTATTTGGCAGTTGCTTTATTTAGTGATGCTCATTTCACACTGTGAATAACCAACAAAAATTCTAACATGCTAGCACTCCAATAGCTTTTTTTTCTTTTGAAAACAGAAAGCAGAGATATCAGAAAAGATTTATGGAGAGTGGCCCAAATTGAAACCTATTTGGAAGCACCTTTCCTATTTGCACAGCTAAACATCTTTGTGTTTTATTTTAAATGAAGAAGTACATAGATAGATAGCTCCAAGTTTGAAACGCACATTAGGATCTGTTTCTATAAAAACACATTACACAATCAGCATTCATAGAGGGCTGGCAGCTCCGGAAGACTTGCATGCCCATGGGTCAGCCCTGGGGGACAGGCTGTATATAAATACCAACTGCCAGTTCACAGTTTGTGCAAATATAAAGTCTGTTAGGCCAAGATAACATGTATATAGTGTGACATGGCAGTACCTAGCTGCTACGTGTGCACCTCAGTATATCTAGTGCTTGACATTATTTCACTTCTCGCTAAAGCAGCTCGCTATTACAGACAAATTGGTAAAAAGACAACAACTGTAAGACATGCGGGGCGGAAAGAACTGTACAACAGTAATGACTTTCTAGAAGGCTGTGCAGGGAAGAAAGAACTATGGTATAGGAAGGGTACATAACTGGACACTCTTTTGTTCCCTGAAGCATTGATGAAAAAAGGAAGAGAGTTTTGACCTCAGAATCTAATGGTATTTGGTGCATAGTAGGTGCTCAATAAACATTTGTTGAAAAAGTGATGTCCTATAGCTTCTAATTTCTGTGACTTACTGCTCTACTTCATGGCCACTGCCAATGATCCAATACACATATTATCTCCTTTAGTTCTTTACTGCTTTAGTTAAGATTATCATCCTGTCTTGACTGGTCTGTTAAATATCCTGAATGATCTTTCTGCTTCCTGTCCTGCCTAACTCAAATTTATTCTTCATACAACCCACCATTTTTCTTTTGAAAACATCAGATCTTATAGCTCTGTCCTATGAAAAATTTTAATTCACAGTGAATTCGATGTCCTCTGGAATACCATCCAGTTAAACCACAGCACCACACGCCCATTTCCTAACCCTCTGTCACCTCCACTTCTATATGTCATAACTCAGGCTCTCAAAACACCAAAAACAGCAAACACCAATAAAAAATTAGAGATAGGCTTTCCCCTAACAGGGTACATTTTTTCCACAATTTTGATTCTCTGTATAAGCTATTACCTAGCCTAAAATGTCTTTTCTAATCTCTCATGCAAAGTTGATTGCTCTCTCCTCTGTACTTTCATGGCATTTTGACTATAACTCTCTTACAATGTTTATTCCTTTGAATTTTAATTATATGTGCCTCACAATTGATTGTGAGACATGAAAGAGCAAGGAAGTGGCCTCATTTATCTTGAGGTGCTCTGTGCCCAATTTGGTGAGTGGCAACAAAGAAAGTACTCAAAAAAACTTTGTTGAATATATATTTTAACTATTATGTAAGGCACTATCAAAGACAAATGTGGCCTTTATTTTCCATTGTAGGATTACCTCAACAAGAATGTATAACTCTTTTCCATTTGCAATAGCTATGATAACAAAGACTAATCTGTTTAAATAACAATAATGATTACTGACATTTAATGAATGATTATTATGTACTAGGCCCTGTGCTAAATTCTTTATGTGCTTCATCTTGTTTAATCCTTGCAGTGACTCTATGAAATTGATATAATTTGCATCTTAGCATATTGTATTAGCTTAAGTTGTGCAATTATGAACAAAGAAAAACTGTGAGGCAAGCAGTGCCCTATAGGAGATACTGAGGAATGTACAATGAATTTTGCCTCTAAGGTGACAAATCATTTGACAATTTCCTAAAATCATCCTTAACTACCAAGACTTTATATTTTATATATAAAGTAATATAGAACATAGAAAATTCCATTGAAAATTATTTTAATTTTTTATAACTTTTTCATTTTTCTCCAGATATTTTTCAGATATATTTGTGGAATGCTTGAGATGGCAGTCTTTAAAACCAAATTGTGAAATCAAAACTACAATGAGATACCGTCTCACACCTGTTAGAATGGCTATTATTAATATGACAAAAAATAATGTGTTGAAGAGGATGTAGAGAAAAAGGAACTCTCATATACTGCCGGTGGGAATATAAATTGATACAGCCACTATGGAAAATAGTATGAAGCTTCCTCAAAAATTTAATTAAGAAGCACAAATTGGTGGTTATAAAATAGTCATGAGGATGTAGGTAGAGCATAGGGAATACAGTCAATAATTCTGTGATAACTATGTATGGTACCAGTTGGGATACTGGAAATATTGAGGGGAATACAATCTAAAGTGTTAATATATGATCATGTAACCACTAAGCTGTATACCTAAAACCAATATAAAATTGAAAGAAAAAATGAAGAACAGAGCTACCATAGGACCCAGCGACCCCATTTCTGAGTATCAACCCCCAAAGTGTGAAAACACACAAAGACATATGTACCCCTGTGTTTATTACAGCATTGTTCACGGTGGCCAAGACATGGAAGCGGCCCAAGTGGATGACAGGGTAAAGATGGTGTGGTGCCTATGCATACACAATGTACTACCACTCAGCCATAAGGAAAGGCGAAATGCTGCCGTTTGTGAGAGCACTGATGGACCTTGAGAATATCATGCTAAGCAGAATAGGTCAGACAGAAAGAACAAGAACCGTGTGATTTCACTCACATGTGGGATATAAAAAGCAACAAACAAAGAAATGAAACAAACTAACAGAGAGAACACTTCCTGCCTTACCAGAGGGAAAGGGGGTAGGGGGACGATGAAAAGGGTAAATGTGGTCAAACATACGGTGGCAGAGGTAGAACGAACTCTGGGTGGTAAGCTGATACCGCAATGTACAGATGAGGCGTTACAGAATTGTACACTTGAAACTTACGTAATGTTATTAACCAATGTCACCCCAATTTAATTTAAACAATAAATTTTAACAAAGATTATTTTTTTGGCTTCAAAACTTTTTGTGAGCCTCAAACACATTTACCCAGGTAACAGGTGTTATGTCATTCTTGAAAACAAAAAAAAGTTAAAAACTGATGTTATCTGGTAACAGAAATAACTTACATCTCCTGGTACACTGAGATCCTAAGAAAATCCAGCCAATATGAAATAAAACCATAATAAAGAGGCAAAATGTATTGAATTTCTATTACTTACTCCTTTTAAAAGTATTTTATGATGCATATATATTGGTCAATGAAAATCTTTATGGCACCTATGTTAAGGTCTTCCAAAAGTACTCATGAAATCAACTCAGATTTTACTGCCCTCCTGATCAATTCCCCTTAGATTATTCCTTTATACAAATTTCTTCCCCACCTCAACTCCACTCGTTATTTTTGGCCCTCCTAGCTGGAACCGGTGGATGTTCTGAGCACTAACAGCATTGGAGACGAAGTGAACACTGAGGTTTCTGGGCAGGCTGAGGTATCGGGTGCCTGGTGAGCGCTGGGTGAGGCCAGGTGGTCCGCAGCAGCGGGGATGTGCACTGTGGCAGATCAGCAGCTCTTCTGCTTTGTCAACAGTGATGGCTTTTCCCCATTTGAATAGGTAAGAGAAAGTTGAATAGAGCCCCTGCTGTACGCAGAGCTGAAGTTCAGTATTGGCAATGCTAGGGTAATTTTTTTTGAGGACCTCAAAAGGCTGCAGACATACACAGTGATTTATTGTTTTACATCATCCAAATCTTAAGGACACCAATAAATTTTTAAGAGCTTGTCTATTTCCAAGGCTGGTAGAAATATGATTCTATATTTATCTCAATATATAATTAACAATAATTTATAAGTAATGGGTTTTATGCTCTGAAGACAAATTACTGGCCTTTCTTTTTTCTCTTTCTTTTTTCTTTTATAAGTAGTGGCGGGGGGATGGGGTTATGCACAGTGATTTTCATGATGCCCAATTTGGCATCTTATACTGTCAAAATGAGCTCATGATATCAGGTGAGGAATAAGCGGGAGCATATGAGCCCTCAAGCTAAAGAGATGAAATTTTCATCTGAATGTCCTAAAGAATAAAAATGATGGAGATAAAAACAGAAAATACATGACATGGACAAAGTTGTTTCTAACTAGAACATTTTTCAAAGTTTTCTAGGGGCATCAATTGCTCTCTGAGCAAATCGTTTAGTACAGAGCTCTAGTGAGAGCATTAGCCAACGATCTTCTCCTCTCTGTCTGCAATTAGATAAGTTGCACACTTGTAGGCCAGAATGCATGGTGATTTGTATTCCAGAAGATTCCTTGCACCATGCTTTTCAGAAATTAAAGAAAACTACTAAAATATGCACCAACGGTTATATATTTCTTTTTCTTTTAAATTGCTTATTTCTCTTTTAGTTTTAAAAGGTTTATTTCATAAAGAATAAAGCTAAATACGCTGTACTATAAACATTCTCAAACTTCAAACACATTGTTTGTTATTGCTGTCATGAATGCAAAGGCATTCTTTCCATGTATACTTATGCATTTACCTTTTGGTTGTCTAGTTTATAAACTACTGGATGGGAAAACTTATATGCCTTTCTATCTTCCAGGAACATTATGATGATGATCATCATCATCCTGTACATTAGCATTATAATTTGCACACAGTAGGTCCCCTATAGGTAATTATTAGTGTTTTAAAAGTTAATGTAGAGCCTACAGCAGGAAAGGTGCCGTGTATGTTTGGAAAGTGAAACTTGAGCAGGGTAACTAGTTGTTCAGCCTAATGCATTGTGTGTGATCTCACCCTGTGTTGGCATAGGGTGTCCTGAGGTCTGTGCTGGTTGTCTCATCAGACCACATTCATGAGCAAAGTTTGCATGCAGGCTGGGCCATAGCTGGTGTTTCTGGCCTGGTGTGTGAAACACTCATCATGTGGACTGATCTGACCAAACATGATTATCTCAAGAATTTGTGAAGTAATTCTGCTCAAGGCATACAATTTCATCTTTTACACATTGTCTGTTTTTCTAAATCGCTTTCTGTTTCCTAAAACATAAAACATACTGAGTATGCCCTTGTATTTTTAAGCAAATGAGTAAATCTCAGCTTGATGTGCACAATAATGCCAACCAGATTGTACACATTTATCTGGGATGCCACCTGGCCAGGAAAGTGAAATCTCTTATCAACTTTGTGCCTTTTCTTATGTTTCATGTACCTGAAGTGCTGAGAGTTTACAGGGAAAGTATATATCGATATAATATTACATAATAGCCGCAACAATGAACACATGTACAAAGTTCAGAAACAGCACAGAAAGACAGACTTGTTTCAAGTATATGGAAGTGTTTTGTGAAAATTATTATAATGAGAAATATTATGTGGGAATTAAACTATTTTGTGGCCTAATTAAAAATGACTATAGCCTGACAAAGTAACATTTTGCTACTGTTAATACTTTTGTTCTCAAATTGTTTAATAACCCTAATGAACCAGCATTTCAAATGATTATTATGTCTATTAAAGAGCCAGTCATTTGTCTGAGTCGAGATAGTGTTGATTGCTGTATGAAAAATATTTATACTCTACATTAAAGATTGATTCCTTAACAAGAAAGGTAAAAAATAGAAGAGATTGATTTTCCTTATCTTTATTACTTATTAAAAATTGTGATTTGTCTATGTCTGGGAAATATATCCTGATGTGAGGAATTAGGAGGAATTCCAGGCAAACTTGGATGAACAGGTCCTACACTTTTAAATCTTGGCTTTTGCCTTCTACCATTCACTGATTTGGCAATATTTCTACGAACAGGAACACTTATCCAGCAGGCACTGTTATGTTCTAGGCACTGAACAAAGACATTTATATCCTGCTTCTCAAGTGTGGTCCACAGAGCAACTACATCAGCATCACCTGGAAGCTCCTTAGAGAGGCAACATCTCTGGCTCCCCCAGACTGCTTTGCAACAAGAGCTCCATGTGCGTGTACACATTACAGCCTGGGAAGCTCAGCTTTACATTTTATTTCTAATTCCTCACCAAAGACCTACAAGTTTGGAGAAGTTAAGTCAATATACAGAGCCACAAAGCTAGTAAGAGGCAGAGCGGCTCTCTTTACTCAGATTTGGTCATGTTTGTACATACAGCTCTACACGTCGCTTGCTGAAAGCTTACCCCTTCAGTTTCCTGCTCAGATACCACCCCTCACTTAAATCTTCCTTGATGCCTCTTGTTGCAAGTAACCGTTCCTGTTTAAATATCTCACATTATTTTAACTTTTTCTGTTTTTGCCACATAGTACAGTCTTGTCTTAGATTATTATTGGTAGTGTCCATGAGGATAGAAACTACCTTTTTAGCCATGCATAGTCTATTGCACCTAGTGTAGCAACTACGGTACAACATGTACTTAATGGATGCTTGAATAAATTAATGACTGCCTTTGCCCTTTAAATAAAGCCATTCCATAGTTCATTAGGACAAGTAAATCCTATTATAGTTATATTTAGTATATTAACAGCTGCTAATTGCTTGAAGGTTTTTACTGCCTGGTTCACATTAATATTAATACTGATATTCCTATCATGTGTATAAGATTTTATAACTTACAAAGTACTTTAACACCTATGACAACATTTAATCCTCACTATAATCTTGTGGCATAAGAATTCTATTATTTTCATTTTAGAGATATAAAACTCCATGCTTACAGAAATTGTGACCTACCCCATCCCTACACCACACTTCCCAGTCCAGACCAAATACCAGTGCCGAGGAGTCCCCCGTAACATCTGACTTTGAAAATCAGTGGGGATTCTGGCTGTCCAGATAAGATAAAGCCTGCTGGAAACCCAGGCATCCTCTTAAAGGGCCCACACACAGACACACTTGCTCACTTGAACTCACCCTTCAAGAAGAGGGACAGTGCCCAGGGAGGCACCAGAGAGAAGCTGACTTGTGTAGCTTCAGGGCAAGGGCTGGAGGGACAGCCACCATTGTCCCCATGTTGAGCCCTCCTTCCCACACAGCCAAATCTGAGTTTGCCTTGGTCTATTATCCCTACTTGCTCTACCCGGATGACCCCACTCCGCCCAACTTGAAGACCACCAGAGGGTATTTTGGTGGCAGGAAGCCAGCCTTGGACCACACTGCTCTCTTTCTTTGAAAATTCTCAAAGGTCTGCAGGTAACGACTGGCCTCGGTGTGCTCTGTGCTTTAGCTTAATGGCCCCGGATCAGTACTGGCACAAAATCTGAATCTGCGTCAACCTGGTGAACACCGTTTACCCCACTCTTGTGGCTCCCTGAGACCTTGCTTAACCCAATTAGCAAAGAGCCCAACAATCTTTCAGCAGCTGAGACTTGTGGGTAGCCAGCAGGTGGTGGTAGACCTCAGGTGCCCGTGTCTTTTGCTGAGCTGTCCCAGGCCCAGCACGGGTGGCAGCTGACCTCAGTTTGCAGTGTGGCCTCTCCCATGTGCCCACGAGGCCCAGTGCAGGCAGCTACCAACTGAAGATAGCTTTGTAGATTTTACCAGATGGCTCTGTGGCTGGCTTCAGACCACAGCAGAACACCACCCAAGTAGCTCCATGAGCAGCTCTCATAGGGTGGTCCCAGCAAGAACCAGAGCCCACTGGGGCAAATCCCTCTTGTTTTGTGGGGCCACTGCAGAGCAGCTTGTGTGCTGCGGTCATGGCCAATTATGAGAGCCAATCAGCCTGAGGACCACTCCCACCACTGACATGCCAACAGCAATCAAGGCTCCTCTCCAACTGGACACAAGAGGCACTCTTGAAGTACTTAGCTCAGGTGATCAGAGAGACTGCCACGGGACCCCAAAGGCCACCCTGCTAAGACTGAGAGACACAGCAATCTACCTAACACATAGAAACAAACACAGAGACCAGATGAATTTAGTTTATATTTTCAGAGCCTTTCACACTAAAGGAGCAGAATCTGTTTTTTTCAAGCACATGTGGAACATTTTCCAGAATAAACCATATGTTGGGCTACAAAACAAGTTTCAGTAGATTTAAGAAGATTGAAATTACATCAAGCATCTTCTCTGATCAAAATGGTATGAAACTAGGAATTAACTACAAGAAAAAAAACTAAAACACAAACACATGGAGGCTAAATAACATGCTATTAAACAATGAATGGGTTAACAATGAGATCAAGAAAGAAATCAAAACATACCCTGAGACAAATGAAAATGAAAACACAATGACCCAAAATCTATGGGACACAGCAAAATCAGTCCTCAGAGGGAAACTCATAGCAATATAGGCCTACCTAAAGAAACAAGAAAAATCTCAAATAAGCTATTTAAGCTTACACCTAAATGAACTAGGAAAAGAACAACAAACAAAACCCAAACTGAGTAGAAGAAAGGAAATAAAGTGATCTAAAAAAGACAATATGAAAGGTCAATGAAATCAAGATCTGTTCCTTTGGAAATATAAACAAAATTCCTAAACCTTTAACCAGATTCATCAAAAGAGAAGGGGGGGGGACCTAAATTAATAAAATCAGAAATGAAAAAGAAGAAATGACAACTGACCCCAGAGAAGTACAGGGGATTATAAGAGAATAATATGAAAACCTATATACCAAGAAACTGGACAATCTGAAAGAAATGAATAAATTCCTAGAATAAAAAATCTTCCAAGGCTGAATCAAACACAAAATCTGGTGCAGCCACTATGGAAAGCAGTGTGGAATTTCCTCAGAAAGCTGAAAATGGAACTGCCTTTTGATCCAACGATTCCCCTGCTGGGACTATACCCTGAGAACACCAAAACACCAATACAAAAGAACCTATGCACCCCAATGTTCATAGCAGCACAATTTACAATAGCCAAGTGTTGGAAGCAACCTAAATGCCCATCAGTAGATGATTGGATCAAAAAATTATGGTACATATACACAATGGAATACTACGTAGCAGAAAGAAAAAAGAAGTACTAAACTTCGCAACAGCATGGATGGAACTGGAGAGCATCATGCTAAGCGAAATAAGCCAGGGGGCGAAAGACAAATACCATATGATCTCACCTATAAGCGGAACCTAACCAACAATGCAAAGAAGCAAGGCAAATATGGCCAGCAACACTGAAAGGAAAAGAAATCAACAGAGACAAGAGGGAAGGGGGGGCAGGGAAAGGGAAGGGAAGGGGAAAGTCAAGGAACATATAGCAAGGACTCATGGACAAAACCAAAGGGGAAGAGCTGAGGGAGGGAAGGTGGGAGGGGGCAAGGGAAAGAGGGGTGGGGGGAAGGCAGAGACAAATGTATTTAAAAAGTAAATAAATTAATTAAAAAAAAAAAAAAGAAAAAAAGGAAAAAAAAATAAAAAAAAAAAAATAAACAGCCCAGTTACAACTAAAAAAATCAAATCAGTAATAAAACTTCCAGAAATTAAGTCCTGGGTCAATAACTTTACAGGTAAATTTTACTAAATATTCAAAAATAAATTAGCACTTACATTTCTCAAACTAGCCCCAAAAAATTCAAAAAGAGAAAAGGCTTCTAAGCTCTTTTTATGCAGCTACCATACCCTGATTCCAAAACCATACAAAGAGATTACCAAAAAAAAATTATAGGCCAATATTCTTGATGAACATAGATGGAATAATCCTCAACAAAATAGTAACAAATCAAATTTAGCAATACATTAAAAAGATCATATAATATAATCAAGTGAGATTTATTCCTGGGATGCAAGGTTGGTAAAATGTCCACAAATCAATTAACACAATACACCACATAAACAAAATGAAGGATAAAAATCATATGATCATATCAATAAAAACAGGAAAAGCATTTGACAAATCCAGCATTCATTTATGATAAAAATTCTCAGCAAAGTGAAAATAGAGAGAACAAACGTCAATATAATAAAGGGCATATATATGCAAACACAGCTAATATCATAGTCAATGGGGAAAAGCTAAAAGCATTTTCTTTAAGATCAAGGACAAGAAAAGAATACCCACTTTCACCACTTTTATACTAAATGGAATTGGAGGTCTTATCTACAGCAATTAGACAAGAAAAAGAAACAAAAAGCTTCCAAATTGGAAAGAAAGAAGTGGAACTATCATTATACGCCTCCTGTATAGGCCCTGACCATGGATTGAACCCATAACCTAGATATGCACCCTGATTGAGGATCAAAACTGCAAACTTTTGGTATACAGTATGATGCTCCAACTGGTCAGGACACTTGGTATTTTTAAATAAAGTTTAACTAAAAGTAATGATAAAATAAAATTCATTGAATATTAAAAAGAAATTAAATGATGTGAAAAATATTACAGGGAACACCATGGAACAGAAACGTAAAGCCTTCTGATGCCAAGGGTCTGGTGTTCTTCTGGTGTTCAAAATTCAAAAGAGTGAAAACATGGGTCTTGTATGAAGTCAAGAACTATTTTCTCAAATGGTGTTTGTAGTAGAAGCCCTCCTATGCAGTATGCATTGACCTTAAGACATTATTCCTCAAATGAAGACACTGAAATCAGAAACATAAGAAAGGAAAAATCTACAGGATTTGTTAAATGATTAGCAAGGCCTGGAGAGGACGGAAGAGGGATAGAATCTGGGAGAGGGAGCCTAGATTTGGAGCTCAGGTGCCTGGAGGTATGATGATACCATTGGTTCAACGAAGACAGCGTTGGGGTCTGGGAATCTGGGGGAGAAGATAAATCGTGGGAGGAGAGTGACCATGGCTAACCAGTCTTTTTTTTTGTCTTCTGTTTCTCTAGTATGGACACCCATAATCTGAGTGATTTACATTGATCACAGGACCTCTCACATAAGTGAGAATTAAACCTGCTTTATTTTAAGACACTGAGACTTTGGGGTTCTTAGTAATTATAGTACAATTTCTATTCTAGGTCACCCTGACTCACAGATACATACAAAGAACTCACTAGAGGCAGTTTGTTAAGTACAAAAGCAATTAAAGTTCTTGATTTTACACTGTTATAATTTCTCTCTCACCTCCTCAATGTGAATTAGTACCCTGTCAGTCAGATTCATAAAAACAGCAGCCTGCAACATTGCTGATGTCTCATCCAGATTTCAAAAACCCGTCATCTAATGTTGATGGTGCTGAGTAGAAAGATCTGGGACCTGAAGTGAGGAATCCTGTTACAATCTTGGCTCTGCTTTTCTGTAGTTGTGAACTAGAGCAATTCACTTAGCTAGTCTGAACACAATTAATTAATCTCCCAACTGGGTGAATAATGCCATGTTGTTTATGTGGTTGTGAAGAGCTAATGAGCTATTATGGATGAAAACAAGTGTGTAAATTTTTGTACACTATATCAATATAGTTATTATTAGTGTAAGAGCAGAACAAAGGACAAAAGAGTTGTTATCAATGTAAATATCTACTTAAAGGCAAACTATATTTTTAAAATTAAGATGTATTTTTTAAATATTAAAGTGCTTTACATACTCTACATACATTCATTTCAGCATAATAATAACTCTTATTTTAAGTGTATGGAAAACAGAATAGAAGATCCTAAAATACTTCAAAATAGAACTGCCAAATGATCCACTAATTCTACTTCTGGGTATTTACCCAAACTAACTGAAATCAAGATCTTGAAGAGATATTAGCACTTCTATTGTCATTGTAACATTATTCTCAGTAGCCAAGATGTTGAAACAACCTAAATGTCCATCAGTAGATGACTGGATAAAGAAAACTTGGTCTATACATACAATAGGATATTATTATTCAGTCTTAAAAAGAAGGCAGTTCTGTAATATGCAACAAAATAGATGAACCTTGAGGACATGATGTTACCCAAAATAACCCAGTCACAGATTCTTCTTCGGTAGGGAAGCTGAAGGGCCTTCACTCTCCCCAAAGGCCATGACTTTGTGCTCACTGGATCACATGCCTTTTTATCACTTCTTCTATAAATAATGTTTCTCTCTTTACTGAATCATTGTTATCAACATGCACACATACTCTCTCCCATTATTTAAAACTATCTTCTTGACTCTCATATTCCCTCTGGTCAACATTCCATTTCTTTTTTTACCTTCATCAACTTCCTAGTAGTTGTCTGTAGACTCTGTCCGCACTTCCTCATCTCTCACTCTCTCCTCAATATGTCCCATCCAGGTTTCCTTCTGGCCTCACCCATTATTGAAATGTCTCCAGTCAAGGTCATGATTGACCTCCATGATGCTAAATCCAATGGGAATTTTGTTTTTGCATCTTATTCAGCTTCTCATTAGAATCCAACATAGTCAACTGCTACCTTTTTCTTAAAACAATTTCTTTTGTTCCCAGTGTCACCCTTCTTTGTGTTCAGGTGTGTTTGTGTCTTAGTCTCTTTTGTAGGCTGTTCCCTCTCTATGTAACTTTATCCTAGGGCTCCTTCTCTACTCCAAGCATACTCTCTACTAGAGGTAACCAGCCAGTCCATGTTGTTGAATACCAACTGCAGGGCGATGCTTCTCTATTTTATATCTTTAGCTCTGGTGTCTCCGTTAATTTCCAGACTCATATACCCAACTTTCAACTTGACATTGCCACATAAATGTCTAATAATTTATTCAAAATTTCAATATCTTATACAGAAAAACTTGTTGAATCTACCCCTAAGTCATATTTTGAATCCAGAAGATTGGACTGACTAGGCAATAGCTCCTAGAGGACACTTATCATCTTCTAAATTGTCCCATTACTTCCATTCTTATAGTGCCACACCCTTTGACTTCTATTTTCCAAGCAGCAGCCAACATGATCTTTGGAAACTATAAATTAGATCATTTCCTCCTTAAAACTTTTCAGTATAATTTTTGGACTCAGTTTAAAAGTCACCTCCTTGCAAATGCTTCCTCTCACAAACAGATTAAAGTAGCACTTCAGTCCCTTATGTCACGGTGTTCTGTTTTATTGTTATCATCGCATTTACCAATAACTGGTTGTTTCCTGTTTACTATGTGTAATCTCCATGAATCAAGGGACATGGTCTGTCCTGCTCACTGTCTTAGCCTTGGCACATACTCGCTGACACATAATATGTGCTCAACAAATAAATGGATAAATTTATTCAGCAACACCTGTTGTAATGTGTCATAACTTTATTTGGCTATGCTGACTTATCACAACTAGCTAAGGAGATTTTCCAGTTCTTTTGGACAATTAATCTTTCCTCAAGTAACTGGAATAAATTCTCTGACTGGCTCATTCGCATGTATAGAACGGTAGTCTTACCTAGCTGTAACTTCCTTCATGCATATTACAGGGAGGCCAAAGGAATTCTTTGGGATGTTTTTTATCATAATCATATATAATTAGATATTCTTAAAAAAACCTGTACCCTGTGGTGGTGAGAACCTTTATTTGTGCACTTCCCATCTCACCTAAACATTTTGAGAGTGTGGCATCGATCATTTCAACACAGGTAACTTTTGCTCACGTCATGTACGGTCTTCATCCCAGAAATAGCTATCTATTTCCAAATTATCTTTTTCTCATTGTATAACTACAGAGCATCTAAAACCACAAAGTACAATTACTTCACATGCTTTCAGCTTCTACAGTGGTAGTGGAAGAGGGGTTCTCCACAAATACACTGCAATGCACTCAGTTTCAAGCTGAGCCTCAAACCACCTGGGTTTTGTGTTTATGGGCAGACACAAAGGAGGTTAATATTTACTTCCTCACCACAGACATAGGCGCTATCTTACAACATTGCTGTTGGGCTATTTCCCGCTCAGTCTCTGCGCTGCTCTACCGGTGGCTTCTTTAAGAGCATTTCTGAGGAGCTGTCTCACCTTCAGAGGAGTTTCATCTTCTGAAGTTCTAATCTCAGCTTCCTCTCCTGTAACGTTCGAGTTTCAACCAAGCGCCAGTGAATGCCACATCTTTATTACCATTTTGAGTGACGGTGGTTCGGCAGAAGGCACATAATACATCTTTGTCTTCCCCCAGCTAACGACCCGGGGTGGAGCAGGTCAGGTGCGTCTTTGCCGTTTGCTGCTGCTACATTTATCTGTGCTGTATAAACTCCTTGCGTCAGCCTGGCCCTCCTCATTGTTTTCAGAACCTTGACTCTCCTTACCATTCTCATCATCCAAATTTATTTAAGGATGAAACTATTAGAAACACAATTGGTGAATTAATGTCATAGGGACTGCTGCTGGCAGCTCATCAATTTTTGATATGCCACTCAGACAAATGAAACATAAGCCACCCAGAACAAGGGGACCTTTTGACACTTCAAAGGAAACCCCTATGGGTGGTTTCCTCTTGAAGCCACACTAAACTGGCTCGATCTCCTCAGCTGGAAGCTGCCAATGTCTCATTAACCCCTAAAAAGGCCCGGCATGAGCTTTTCTTTTCAGCTATAATTATGCCATGCACTTCTGTTATGCTGCACTGAATCGCAACACTGTCACCAGCACATTATAAACATCCCCCCTAATTGAAAAGCAGATTAGACTCTTGTGTTAATTAGCCAAAGAGCCCGCCCACTTGCATGCATTATGATTGCCTCTTAAATACTGAGGATGTTGAAATCCCTCAGAAAGACAAGGCAGACTTAATTGCAATAACCTGCAAATTAAGTTTAATTTACTTTAAATTTACCGGTTTAGCAGGCTCATTTGATGGTGTTAATGTTCTAGCAAATTAATTATCTGAATTAGTCATGCCTGGTGGAGTTTTGCAGCAGAATACATTGTACAGAGGCCTATTAATAACAGACAAACAGGACAGGATTAATGAGAAGATTATGCTCGAGTTCTTAAAAAAAAAGAGGGATCTTGCATGAATTCAAATATAATCACCAAAGTGCAAATACAGACACGGAATATAAACAAACTGAGATTTATTACACTCTATGGCGTGCCATGCAGGAGAAACAGTAAAACATGACCGTGAAAGAGCAGACAGCGAGAGCCCTATTCCATGGGCTCCCGTGGCGCCCTCCTCACCGCGCACCGTTTCCCGTTAGCAAGCACGCGTGGGTCCCGCGGAGAGGCACTGGGCTGCCGGGGCGATGCCAGCAAATCAGAAATATCTTCCCTTCGGTTAATTCCATGGCCCTCTTAGTAGTTTCTAAAACATTAAGATACTTTCTGGAACCCACTGTAACCATTCTCCTTGGCCAGATTGGATACTGCTACTGGTAAATAATCTAAAACAATAATGATCTAGCTGACACCCTTCTCTTTGTCCCAGTATGTATCTGTCAAGACCAAACGTAGGAAGTTTGGAGCGGGGCAGGGGATGTAGAAAGATGGGAATGCAAAGATCGGGGGAAACATTTAGAGTATTAACATTGAGAGCATTTGGAGACTCTTCCAGATTCACCCCTCTATGAGCATATATTTATCTTATTCCTCTTCTATCCTCAGGTTCTACGACAGGGTCTGGAACATAGTAGGGACTTAAAATAGTCTCTTTTTTTAATGGATAAAACACAAAATGAGCTTAGTGACAATTTTGGAAGAAGAATTGCTCAGCCTGGAGAACGCGGCAGGGCGTTGCTCCCCACAAACATGGACTCTCTCTGAAAACCCTGTGCCAGCACTTCTGTCGTTGCAAATAGTTCGGCTCCCTCCATTTGGTTCTGAAGAGACACACGCAGCCGTTCTCTCTGCCATCCGCTACAGAAAGAAATAGCCTCTGGGTGTCAACCTAATAGTCTTTGACTGGCTCGAACTGAATATGGCCATGCAGTGACCGACCTCAACATGCCAGATTATTGATTGGGCTGGAGATGCCTCACCCATCATTTTCTTGGAGCGGCCACCGCTTTTGTCTTGATCCGTCCACAGCTGTCACGCTGTGGTGAGCCATTGAAAGAGCCCACATTTGCATCCTTCATGCATTTATGCTCCTCCGCTTAAAATAAAAATGCCACCACTTGAAAGAAAGGCTGCACCGTTGGTCCTGTTTTTTAAAAAATTATCTTATTAAAAGCCAAGGGTTTGAGTTTAGTTGGGAATGGTGGGGGGAGGAGGGGATCGTGCAAAATATGTAAACTTGCTTTATGAGGCGTATTTAATTTTTGGAAAAAATAATGAGAATAAAAATTGTTTCAATATGTTTTCTGTATTGTGTCAATATATCACACAGCTCCTTTCTGGAGTCGCATTTGCTGTTAGGGTGGTTGGGTTTTTTTGCTGTTTTTGTTGTTGTTCTCTGTTGAATTACAATTTGCAGCAGTAAATGAAACTGGCACAAAAGCAGGTGTTATTAAAACTGGGCAGGAAAAGGACAATAACAACATAATTCCACTTTAAAGGCCGATATGTGTATGGTTGAAACGACTTTGGTTGGAACCCGTAGGGAATAGAAAATACACCATAAACAAAATGGATTTCAGTGACACATAAACAAAAGGCAAATGACTAATATATTTACATATAACATGTGGTGTATTCATTGCACACCATGGTGACAGAATTGTTTATTTCATTTATAATTTATACAGCAAAATCTTATTAAATGTGTAACTAGTTTGCCAGATGATAATATACATAGGAGATTAGGCTTCTATTATAGAATGTCATTAACAACAAAAGATTTTCATTTGCGAGTTAATTTTTTCCCAGTTCATTCTTTTCAGCAGTGTATGCTCTGAATAGAAGCCTGCCTCTCTTCAATGATGTTGACAGTATGGTAAGAAAAAGGTAGCTGTGAATTTCTGGAGAAGAGTGCCCATTGGCCAATATAAGATGCCTCTTCTGGTGTTCCCCAGGTAAGAATATCAATCTTCAGAATAGATAAGAGACAACTGAAGGGTGTGTATGAACTTTAAGGTGATTTTAGAGATCCCAGAAAAACTCTTCTCTGACAAACAATATTCTATCAAAGACCAGAAACACCAGATTCTGGTGTTTTTGACCCAGATTGCTTTAAATACCAGAGGACGCCATGGGTGAGCGTTGTGAAGAGAATACTTTCACTGTGCTGTCCTTTTTTCCTGATGGACCATCAGGCTAGAGGCTTTAAGGAAATTCCAGACACCAAGGGCGCATGCAGAATAATCTTCTCAGGATATTAACTGAGAATTTAAAAAAAATTTTGCTTCCATGATCACTACAGCATGTACACTATCTCTTGTGCAATCTGTTCCTCTAACACACGCAAAACTTCTCTGAGTTATTTCTCATTATTCCTTTTGAATAAGAAAAGAAAACCCCCTTTTGGATCTGCCTTCACTCAGTGTTATTTAGTGCGGATTGAACCATTGCAGAATGTTCGTAGTGCGTGTCATTCCAAGCCAGGAGCGGGGTGCCTGTGGGGGGCTGTGGGGTGGGTGGGGTTTGGGAGGGGGGATGGAAGTGAGGTGGTGGAGAAATGCTTTTAAACAATAAAATGTATTTTACTTTCAAGCCTTGAGCTGTCAGGCCTCATTCCAAATAATGTATCCTGACAGTTCATAGCTACTCTAAAAAACTGGGTGAAGCTTTTGCAGTTGCAAACTAGTGTGATAAAACATGAAAATACTTTATTCAGGTAAAGTGGAAATAGCTGTTCAGCCTGGTTAAGTTACACAGAAACCTTTCCCTCTCTAAATTAATATACTGTGCAAATATCTTGCCTGTGACACCCTAGCTGTCCACCTAATACGAGCCCCTCCAGTGAGAAGTGTGTCTCAGTGCATCAAAGCATTAGTGAGTGTTCCCAACTTAAAGCCAGATAAACCTGTACATTCAAAACAACCACGTGAGGGAGTGAATCTTAGTGTTGCCAATCATAAGTGGAAAATGCAAAGAACACATATTTATTCAGTTTCTACTCTTGGCCTGAAAAAAGACAAAGAACTGCTGTTTTACTATTTGCACCTTTTTCCATTCATTAGTTCCATAATCTCCCAAGAAGGGAAAAGGCAGCTCAAGGGCATCTTCCTTTGGGTGCCATAGAGTGTCAGAACAAAACAAAGCAAAACAAAAAAAAGAAAAGAAAAATACGGGGGGAAAAAAACAGAACATTGTAATTTTCTTACTGAGATTCAATGCGGGCCAATAGTATGATGCAACTGCTGCTAAAACAGCTAAAGGGCGCCTAGGTTCAATTAACAGGTGTCTGCCGTTTAGAATCTGAGAGAGGATATTACTGCTCAGGCCACATCTGGACTATTGTGCTCAATTCTGGACCAAAGAGACTCAAACAAACTAGCTAATATTTAGAGTGAAAGGGGTGGTAATAAAGTAAGAAATTATATTATACAAGAAACAGTTGAGGAAATGGGATAAATTCCTAACTCACAGAAATCAAGTTCTGGCAGAAGAGACGTGGTCACTCTGAAGGAATTTTGCAGAGGTTTACAGTAGCATCTTTTTCTTCTCCACTGAATAATAATAAAATTAGTAATTTGTGTGCCTTTGAGTTTCCAAGTTTTCTCTTACAAATATCACCATATTGAATCCATACCTTGAGGAGAAATGATTATGTCTTTTGCACAGAGGAGCAAATGGACTCAACGTGGCTTAGTCACTTGCTCAGGGAGCACAGATAGTAAGGGAAAGTCTTTGGACTTCAGATCTATTGCTTCCTAATCATAATGAGTAACTGGACCAGATTACCTATAGAATTATTTTTAATCTTCAGTTTTATGATTTTAATGAACTTACAGGGTTAAGGAAATGCTTTCCTTATTTATCCATTTATTCACGTAGATGCTTATTAGTAAGTGTCAAAAACTGGGCAGGTACTGAGGCTAGGACTATGAGGAAGTCATGGTTTGCTCCATTGGGAATCTCATCTAGTGAAGGGGAGCCAAGGAAGTAGACAATTCGAGTTAGTCATGGGAGGCATGAAGAAATGCTGTGAGACCTTAAAGGGGCAATGGACTCGGGTATTGGAAGGAGGGAGGCGAATAGGAAAAGCTTACAGAGAAAGTGACAGTTGAGCTACATCAAGGTTGAAAAGAAAAAGAGGAAGAGAAAAGGGTGTGGGAACTGGAGAACATTTTGGGGAGAATTTCTGTTAAGTCCTTGGGATTTGTATTCAGTATATTTACTCGTGCCTCAGTAAAGGGACACATTCCTCCTCATTTTCCCAGGACATTCTCAGTTTTAGCAATGAAACCCATTCCCAGGAAAAGCAGGATGGTTGGCCACCCTGCTTTGCAGGATTAATGATGGACACATGCACTATTGGTACAAAGCATGTGGAGAGTTCTAAATAAGAGTGAGCCTGGATAGCATGGAGGGTAGGATGTGACCCAGCGTATTAGTTATTGCTAAAAATAACCATTTTGGTTCACTTTTTCCTTTATTGTCAAAAAAGTTAAATGCTAGGTGGTTTTTGAATACTCATTGGTCCCAATAAGAAAGAAAGAGGAAAAAAAGCCTAATTAATCTTAAGATGATTGGTTCATTAGCACTGACCAAAACAGATTTTTATCATTCAATTCCTAACAACATCTATCACATGAATTACTTTTTTGGCAAATAAATATTCTAAATAGCACGTAAGTGATTATAATAAAACACATCTGTAGTTTGGGGTTATAGAAAATGGCCACCTTCTAAGAATTACAATAATAAAAAAAAAATCAACAAAAAAATGTGTTGAATGGATATTTACAAAAGTGTCTTGCCTTGAAAGATGCTTATTAACATGTGAAATTGGGGAAACATCCTAGCCTTGTCCAAGTGATTAGAAAGTATATTCAGATCTGAAATGTAGGCTTATTGAAGAATAATAGATTAACTGAAAGTCAGATATGGGTATGAAATGCAGAAAAATGAAATGTTAACATGTAATTATGTCTCTGAAATCCTCGGTGGAGAGGACATGGGGTCCAGCTAATTGAGGTTCCTAGTAGAGATAGTATAATAGCCCTTCAGCATTCTCCAGCTTCCACCTTAACTCTGCTCTCATTCCCCATAGTCATTTAACTTTCTGTGATCATTTTCCACGGGTACGACTATAAGCTTTGTGGGGGCAAGAACTTTGTATCTTTGTGCCTGGCCCATGGGATATGATATAAAATGGAGCTCAATATTGGTTGAATAAAATGGATATAGCTTTCCTTTTACTTTATCATCCTGTGTACATTTGCTTAGTATTGATCAGCTTGGAGTCATTGGAAATCTTGAGTTTAGAGTTCTGCAAACTGGTGAACCAGAGTGTCATAGGCCTAACTGCATGCCTCCTTCTGTGACTCATATGTTGAAGTATAACCCCCAGTACTTTAGAATATGACTGAGAATGTGACAGACTGAGTTAAAGTGAGGTCTTTGGGAAGGGGAAGGTAGGCCCTAATTCGATATGAGCGGTGTCCTTATGAGAAAAGATTAGGACACACACATGCACAGGGAGAAGGCCAAAACACAGAGAGAAGGTGGCTATCTATAGGCCAATGAGAGAGGCCCCCAAAGAAACCAACCATGTCAATGCTTTGAATTCTGACTTCTACCCTCCAGAAAAGGAAGAAAATAAATTTCTGTTGTGTAAGTCACTCAGTGTGTAGTACTTTGTTATGACAGTCCTAACAAACTAGAACACAGGTCTAGGCTGCCCATCTAGGAGGACTTGACACCCGGTTTCTTTCCTTGAATATCTCTTCAGTCACAGAGCCAATGATGGTATGGAAACTGTGCAAAGAAAGTTGAAGGAAAGTGCTCCCAGATCTATTTTTCAGCCAACTGCACTGAGGCTTAAAGAGGCTAAATTAATTTCAATCACAAGTGTGCAACATGTTTGGTTCTATTGTGTTTTAAAAGTCTGTTCTTCAAAACATTATTGCTGGAAAATCAATGGAGAAAAGAATTCCAAGGTCAAATTTGTTTGGAGACACTGCTTATTATTTCTTTCTCTGAGCTAGTTACGTAGCCTATCAACATATTAAGAACTCTAAGTGGTATTATATTTAAGAAAGCTGTTTAATTTTATTAAATCTAGTATTTACCAGAAATTTCTGACCACAGAATTTATGTTCCTATAACATCTCATAAAATCCATCACAAGGAGTATTCTGTTGAAAATATTTTAGTAAAATCTCATCTATTAGTATTGGTGGTCTAATCTGCATTACTGAATGGAAATCAAACTCTACCTTGGTAATAAAAGAACCAACATCATTATAGTCTGTGGGAACACTGGTCAAAGCATCTCTCATATAAATTGATGACATATGCTCTTCCCCTCTGGCCACACTGCCCTACTCACACTTGACCCCTTGGTCATATTTCAAAATCCTTCTCAAGTTTCATTTTCTTTGTGTAGCCTTTCTTGATGTTTCTTCCTCCACCATCCACTGTAAGACATAACTGATCATAGTCTTTTCTAAATTGTATTCTTGTACATGTGTTAGTGTCATTTTATATCGTACTTATTTGGTTACATTTCTATTTATCTTCCAAGACTTGGGGATTCTTGAGGGCAAGAAATGAGTCACATTCATCTATCTTTGTAACAGAGCAGAGCGCCTGACACACAGTGAGTGCTCAATGAAGGAAAATGCAATGGCTCACTTCCTAGGTTTGTGACTAACCCTCTGTGTCCGTCTTCTGGGGTTATACTACCTGGCCTACATTTTAAGTCATTAATTAGAGTCATGCAATGAAATTTTCTTAATAAAATGTTTTAGAAAAAAAGGACCAACATCTTCAAAATATTAAAATCATAAAGCAATATTACATTGGAAATAGTGATGATCATTCTTTAAATAAAAACATGTAGTTCCTATTCATTATACAGCCACTATGAGCCAGGTCTGTACTAAATGCTTTGCACACAAGCTTTCCGTATAATAATGACTGTTAGCAGATCTCTGCTGCCTTAATTTCCAAACAAAAGAAGAAATGCCATTGAAAGTACAAGCTGAGCAAAGACTTTTTGTCTGAAGAGTTTTGAGGAACTAAGTGGTAGGAAAGAACACAATTTTCAGTAGCCAAACTTCTTTTCCTCCATATGTGGGAACAAGCTATATTTGAAATCTCCCAGGTGAGCAAGATGTGTACATCATGCTGTATCCCACAGGAGAAAAAAAATTGGCTTATGTATCATTTGCTTGTGTAATTGTGTGAAGAAAGAAGAAAGACACACTTACCAAGAGAGAGTGGTACATTTTTTTTTAATTCATTAATTGACTCATTGACTCATTAACTCAATTATTATATGAAGACAAATAAGAAATAGTCCTTATTTTCTGGGAATTCTCATCCAAGTGGGAGAGACAGGTATTATCACCTCACTACAGGATAAGTGCCATCTCTGAATAATGAACGATGCGCTGTATAAGCCCAGAGGAAAAAGTCCTCCTCCCAGGAACGTGCCTTGCCTAAGGTGTTGTTCAGCTCCATCAGTAACTTCCCATCATATCCTTACTATGGCTAATGTCATCCTCAATTATTTCCTTTCTCTCTCTTAACATCCCATCTTATCTTCTACCACCAAAATATATCCCAAATTAGCCTATTACATTCCATCTCTAATGCCACCAACTCTAGGTCTCTCAAGTCCGCTGGGGAATACATGTCTAGTGTTAGCTTTATATGGAATTCTCCCTCCATTGGATTCAATGGGATTATCATGCCAAGGGGTGTTTTTTTTTTTAAGTTACAGAACAAGAAAGGACCACACAATGTCATTGGTCCACCATAGACCTTGGGGCAGAGAAAATAATTGGGGGATCCAGTGCATTCTAAGATAAGACGTGACGAGCATATATTAGATTCTGGGTGTAAGAGCACTTAGAACAATTTTGCCACTCAATAAATTTTCACTTTCTTTTCTCCCCTTCTCTCCATTTTCCCCTTTTCAACCCTGAATGAAGTATAGAAAAGATGAACATTCAGCAAAATGTGTGTACTATAGTTTATAGATAATATAAAAATTATTTCTTCTGAAATTGGCATGGCTAAAATGGAGATTTCCTTTGCAATAGTTTTCAAATGACTACAATATATTTGAACATGCTCTTAGTTAATATCTTTTTACTTGGTAACATAAAATAATTGATCTGGTGATTAAAACAACAATCATTATTACAATGCACTTAACCTGTCATTATTCAAACTTTTCCCAAGCCAGGAGAGCAGAAATGTCTCCAGTGTCTAGAACAAGGTTGGCACATGATAGTGGCTAACCAAGTATTTTGTTGAAAGCATAAAAGGATGGAGAGCTTTCTTTTTATTCTTGCCAGAATTTGACAGGTGGAGAGAAAGTTGGAGTGACAGCTCCTAGAAGGAAGAGCAAAATAATGCCTGAAATCTATTTTCTGTATTATTATTATTATTATTATTATTATTATTATTATTCTCTTAAGTGTATCATGTTTGCTAAGCATATTCCACTTTTAGAAATACTTTTATGTGTATTATATGTAATCTTCACAGTCTTCTTGTGAGGCACGAGTTTACCTATTTCTTGTTTTATTGCTAGAAAAGTTGCAATATAATGTGTTTAAATAGTTTGCTTCTCCCTTTAACAATTTGATTTCCTGATTCTAATCAAGGGGATGACCTAAGGGTAACATATAAGTTTCTAAAAGAGGATGCACAGGCTGCAGAAGTCAAGATTTTGGGAGGAAATAAGAAGGCTGGTGCTAAAGCTTTTAAATAGTGCTGATAAAGAAAAGCAATAAGTTCTGGAATTATTATCTCTGAAGAAGTGATGATTGAGGTGAATACTTAATGATGGTATTAAAGGATGATATGCGATTATTATAACAATATGATAGATTGTAAAGAAAAATGAAGATTTCCCCATCTTTCCTGGGTATAGAATTAGAATGAAACAGCTGGAGTTGAAGGTTGCATATATTTAAATCAACAATTTTGACCAGAGCTATAGAGAGGAGGAGAATGTATCCTAGGGAGGCTGAGAAGGCCAGCTGGGAGCTGTCATAGTGTTGGCCCCAGAGAGATCCCTGAGAGCCCCCCCACCCATTCTTCTCATGGCCCAGACCCAGCTGAATCACTGGCTGGTTAGAGCTTCTCCAGCCCATCAGTCATGCCCTAGACATCATAAAGTCTGGGCTTACCGTTGATTTGATGGGGTACTGACTCAGAAATTTCTTCTTGTCTCCCCAGGTGCTTACCATTGGGCATTGAGGTCACAAAGTATGATGACATGAGACAGGAAGGGACAAGTCTTTTGTCTGTATGCCTGATAAGATGAAGACTTGGGCGGAACTATTCTGGCATTCAATAAAGCTTAATTTGTCTATGCTAGCTACTGGTCATTTGGACTCTATTGATTAAGAAGGACTAGGAGGACCCTAATTTATCACACTCATCAATGTTTTTCAAAAGCTCTTTTGCTTTGTATTTTTGCCAGAATTACTTTCTCAAAACCCTCACATCAGTGAATGGAACATGGTTACAGAAAACAAACAAAAAAAAACCCTCAGGTTTCTTGCTTGGTATTCATGGCCATTTGGAATCTGGTTCTAATCCCTATCACACACCCTAATTTTACCGAGGTTGGAAAGGGTTGGTACAGAGATTTTATTTCTCTGTGTCTAGTGCAGGCTCCCACTCAAAGTGGGTGCCCGTTCACTGAGTAAATGGCTGAGAGGTACAGGGCAGTTACTGTACCATGTCTTTCACTGACATCTCCATTACATTGCTCATACTGTGCTTCCTGCCTGGGAAATCTTTCCCTATCATCTCCAATGTCATTTTCATTTATTATATCCCTTCCTGTACATGGTCCAGGTCAAATTACTCCTCCTATTGAGACATGGTTTGGAGAGTGGGACAGAGTCAAGGCATAGTCCAGGCAGAAAGGGACTGTGAGGCAGTCAGGGAACCGAAAGCAGGGGTGGGGCTGGGGGCTGAGATACTCTCTACTTGTCCGTGTTGAGTCTGTAAAGAAGAAATGTTAAAGATGACCAGAGTTCATTTAGATCCATATTTCCCCATCCTGGCCAGGTCTACTTCCCTTTTTCCTCACTTGTACCAATACACTTCCCTTTCCTTAAATTCTTGTATGCATACTCTTCTTTCTTTTCATCATAACTTGGTTTTTTGGAATGTTTTTCTGTCAGAACCTGGGTTTCCCAATTTTTTTTTAACTTTTTGGTCTGACTCTATCTGAGTCACAGCTCTACCTGAGATGGATTTATGTCCTCAGCTGCTTCTGTTCCCATTAAAAAAGGGGAAGGCGTGTGGCTGGAGGGGTTCCTGGGATCTTATTCCCCTTTCTGGAACTACCTTAAGGAGGTCTGTCACTGGGAATGGCATTTCCGAGTGTCCTGGACAAAGGAGGCTAGTGACCTGAGGCTGCCTGTCAGAAACTATCTACAGGTGTGAGGTGGCAGCCACAGAGATAGAAAAAGAGAAATCAGCCACAGAAGAGGAGTCAAGAGAAATAGCATTCCCATGGTCTAAAAGCTGAATGACAGAATGGCGAGGAAGCCTTCTTATGAGTGGCCAGGAGTCCCAAATGGCCATTTTGTGATGCCACATTGGAAGACCATGATACTAGAGTCTCACACTCCCTTTCTCTCTATAACCCTCCCACAAACTGAGCTAATAAATGTTTCTTAAGCAGGAAGGCATGGAAGCAGTCTAGTTAACTATTTAAAAAAACTATCATAGAGTACTTTTATTTTTCACTCTTTTACTCACTAATGAGCTAGTCATTTTCTATGTCTTCGTGTAACTAGTCCTTCCTTGGAAAACCATATCATACTAAGGTGTGGAAATGGGGGCTGTTTAAAAGTGGAATGAATCATGCCAATTTATATAATATGTTTGCTGACAACATTCTGAACTTCCAAATGAAAGTTTAGTTTGCAAGAATTGGAGAACTGTATTATTTTGTCACTTCTCCAAATGTTTATAAATCAAGGGTCATTTGAGGGAAGTTTTTTTTTTCCCCTCTAGATCCTACACAGTCAGAAAGATTTCATGGTAAGCTGAGCTTTCAGGAGGAAGCCCTTTTATGGACTATTGCCAAAAGCTTGCACAACCAAATTATATTTTCTGGGCTACGGGGAACTCAGAATTGGGGAGTACTGGTTTCTGCAGATCTTCTGGGTATTACTTTCTCCCATTCCTCTAACGCAAATCCACCTTGAATTTATGCACATGAAGCATTGGCAAGAATAAATGGGCAAGAATGGACCATCACTTGAGTCCTGGCACACTCTGCTTCGAATAAGCCAGCCGCACTAATTAGAGAGCTGTAGGAGTCAAAAGGTCCCTTGTTCTCTTGGAGTGACTTCCCACCACTCAGCTCTGTATCTACATCTTGCCCATCCTCTACTACAGAGCTGCCTCTCGCTTGCTCCGAGGGACCCCCCTCTGACTGTGCTGCTCATGGTGGCCCCTCCTTTCTGAGCCTGCACTGCCCATGGTGTCTTCATTAGCCACCTTTGATATGCTCTCTGCACCCCACTACTTGCTGCACTGTGTTGCTTTCTGAATGCTTCGTAAGGGGAGATTTCCTGTCTTTAACTGGACTGTTTATTTAGAACACATCTGTCACTCATTATTTTATGTCTTCCACTTTGAAGTAGTTATACTTTGAAATCAGGTAACACATAAGCAGTTGAATCAAATTCAGTAATGTTCGATATCTCACAGAGATGTCTTTCTTTTTCAGCCAGTATTGTTTTTTAAATTTAAAATAC
The DNA here is from genome assembly GCF_021234165.1 of Pteronotus mesoamericanus. NCBI lineage: Eukaryota > Metazoa > Chordata > Mammalia > Chiroptera > Mormoopidae > Pteronotus > Pteronotus mesoamericanus. The sequence continues at coordinate 32,493,184 of NW_026555285.1, read as the reverse complement.
ATTTATTGATTTTAGAAAGAGAGAAACATCAATGTGAGAAACATCGATCAGCTGCCTCTCATAGACACCCCAAATGGGGATAGAACCCATAAACCAGGTATCTGCCCTGACCAGGAATTGAACCCTCAACTCTGGTGTATGGGACAATGCTCCAGCCAACTGAGCCACACTGGCAACGGCCAGCTGGTATTTTTTAAAGTAGTTTTTGTTGATTAAAGGTGCTTTTAAAGATCCCAGTAAAATACTAAATATCTCAAAACTTCATTTTAGTTTTAAAAGTCAAGAAATAAAATGAATTCTAACACTGATTCTGAACTCTTCGGTGCTCCTTTGCCTTTTCTTTTTGACAGGAGGGTGAAGAGTGGAACAGCGTGGCTCTGTACCTACAGTGATAACTGCACTAGATAACCTTCATCTAAAGCAGGTGGTACTGGGCCAAGGACTTTACATACATTTTCTTCCCAATAGTCCTTTGGATGGGTACTGTTATCATGCTCATTAGACAGGTGAAGGTACTGGATTTATAGAGGCAGCATACCAAAGGTCACCCATCCATTTATAAAGAAGAAGAACCAAGTTTTGAACCCAGGTTTATCTGAGGCCAGATCCTAACTCTTAATCGTTGATCTGTACAGCCTTTCTTTTGTCGCTAGCTAAATTTTTGCATATATTCCTCTTGAAAAAATAAGTTGAACCCCTTTATGCACTACAAATGGATGCTAAGTTCAGGAAACTGGCATTTACCCTCTGATGTGCTGGAACAGCAAGTTTCCATTCAGTTCTGCTGCCATGCTCAAATCTGGTCCTTCCAGGTTTCATGATGTTTGAAGTAGGCCAGGTTATAGTTCACAAGGCAATATACTATGTTGGAATATGCTAAAATGCTGATCTAGCCTGTTACCTAATGATTTCCAAAAATTTTGATACAAGCAGCTATAAGGTATACATCATATAGAGAGACAATAGGAACACACAGTTGATTTCTCTTTAGCCTTCACCCCTGGGCACTCGGGGAATTGTTATCTTAGGAGATCCGTAAAGTGACAGAGAGCCTTTCATCTCTGGGTCATTAGCACTAGATACAATCCAGGATAATCATGGCCATAAGTAGTTATTCTGTGGCTATCAAGTGTTCTGCAGGAAATAAACTTAATATTCTGGTGGATTCCAGGAATCTATCTACAGAACATTCTAACATCTATGTAAAGTTAAAAAATGTTTTTTGGAAGTACTTTTATTAGAGTTGATATGATTTCCTCAAGTCTCTACTAGAAATATGGAAGAAAGCTTGAGTTCTCTCTACAGACACGGGAAATGGCCCCTCTTGTTGCAGTATCAAAAGCAGTGCTGAACTCAATTGGCAAAATACCATGTGAATAAAGAGGGCCACACATATGTCCTGTGCACCCACATGGACAGCTTGGGAAATAGGCCTTCTTCCTCTATGGACCATTTAGAGTTTCTCAAAAAAGACTTACTGATCGGATGATGTGAGAACCACCTGCAGTTAATAGGACATTTTAGCTCCCAAAGAGGTGATATAATGTAAGAGTTAAGAGCAGGGACTCTGGAGCCAGACTACAGAGCCCCATCATTTACCAACGGTATGAACTTGGGCAAGCTACTTGGCCTCCCTGAATCTCAATTCCTTGACTCTAAAATGTGGGTCATAATAGTATCTTTCTTTAGGATTGTTTTGAGGATTAAATGAGTTGATTTACATAAAGCACTTAGGAGGGCGCCTGGCACATATAAGCATTGGCTATTCTTACTAGAGTGGAATATAGAGAATAATACTGATATTGTTCAAAACAAATGTAAAGTAGCTCTTACATCTCTGCAGTTTTCAATTCTCTTAAGTAAGCTAGAAAACCTTCTACATCTATTTGACATTGCCTGGGGTACCAGGCACCCAGAAAGTTTCCAGGGATACAAACCTGAAAAAGTCATTCTCTTTATCCTTGAGGGATCTGTCATCTAGAAAAAGGCAGACATGCACACCAAAGATTCTCAATCATCATGTTAAGTGCATGAGGAGAGATGTCAAGCTGTTTTGAGCATATAAAGAGAGGATTGAATAATTTTCCCTAGGAGACTTGCTTAAGCAGGTGATGTTCAACTGAGTCTCAAAGGATGAGCAGAAATAAATTCGCCAGCAATCAGTACCTCATGATCAATATCTTCTGCAGAAGATGCTGTATCAGTATTGTGCCCAGAACATTCTGTAGACTTTATTACTGAATAGTAGGCAACATTTGCTAATCAACTATGATGTGATAAGTCTCTTTACTAGGTTTCCTAGTAGTGACAAAAGGGAATTGGGAGGAAAAGAAAGGGTGAAGAGAAAATTAAAAAGAAGAGAAAAGGGAAAGAGCATAATTTCCCCAAAGGTAAAGTAAAACATATGAAGGTAAAAGGCCTTCCTGTGCAATATCCTATTTATGGGCAATAACGTCTTGTGGCTTATTTTAGTAAATTAATCAGATACATGGAAGCTAAGGAAGGAGGCATTTTTTTCACTGTTATGATTGAAAGAACTTTATTTAGAGATGATCTCTCCAAGGAAACAATGCTATTTTAACTGATTTCTGTCTGACATCCAGATTTGTCCCTCAATAGGTAATATACAGACATTTAAACTACAGTTTGCCCAGTTCCTCTCCACTGGTCATTGGGGAAATTCATCTAAAGCTGCAAAAAGGACTAGAAATGTTTGCATCATATTAATAAATGGGAAACCGAGGAAGCTGCCAACTGGCAGCAGAGAGTGTTTTGGTGGTTTGATAAGGCTACTAAAGAGTTTATGATGTGACAGATGTTTCACTACACTATTGTGAAATGAATAGATTATGAGAAGTAATTAGATGTACATTGGAATCAATGCTGTTATCATCGAGGCCTTCGGGCGATGCAGTAGATGAGAGTCTTGGCAGCAGGTGGTCCAATGGCTCAGAGACAGGAAGACACACCGCAGGAGACTGAGTGACAGGTTTCACAGATCCAGGGGGTGAGAGATCTGAGCTGGGGCTTGCATTTGTAATCTTTACTCATGTATAAATAATAACAACTCCACCATTGACTTCATATGCTATGTCATAGCCTCTGTTACCCTCACACACATGTAGAATAGTGTTGGTTTCATCTACTCAAAGTTATCCTTAGTCTGCCTGTTTTCAAATATGAATATAGATGCTTGATTGTAACTGACAGCTCTATCATTTTTTGAGGGAAGACTTTTAGAGCTAATCATGTGATGATTACATTTATTTTTAATGCCTGGCATTGAGCCGCCATTGTACAAAACTTCCTATAGGTTGCAGATCAGAGGCTGAAAAGTACTTTAACTGCCTTTTATCAGTTTCTTCTCTCTGGCTCAATGACTAACATTTAAAGGGACACGTTTGTCTCTCTGCTCTGTAAAATCCCTTTGCAGGGGACTTGGCAGGGTCACCCTCCATGCTTGAAGCAACCATATGGAGCCTGCTGTTTTCAAGAGAAGGTTTGGTTTCTGCCAGTTTCCAGGGTCAGCTATTAGCACACTGGGGAATGTTGAAGTTTCCAAGCAAAGAATGAAGAGGGAGGGAAGAAGTAGGTGATTAGGGGGATTAAGTAACTGATTCCTTGTGTACATCTGCTACCCCTGTAGGAAGAAGAAATAGCTGGTAGAAACATCTACTAACCTCTATCTGCTTAAAACAGCAATGGTATTTATGTTAAAGGGAGGGAAGCTTTATTTAATGATCTCAAAATAATATGTAGCTCTGATAATTAAAGAACTCTTAGGAAATACATGTATGTAGCTTATAGTTGTACACTTGCATATATGTGCAAGTTTTCATACTCCTACTCATATATCTACCTTGATTCAATAACTAATTCTTCCATTCATTCTTTTAATAAACCTTCATCAAACCTTCATTATATTCTTATTACTGCTGCTGCTGATATAAACCTAATTGACTATGTTGGGTAGAACTCTGTTGTCTCTCTGTGGGGGGGGGGGGGAGGGGCGGGGTGTACATGTGCTTGTTAGTCCCTGTTCACTTTCCATAAGATGCTAGATGTTTTTTGGGTGCTTTCTTTGAGGCTATCAGAGTTCATAAAACAGAAAGTGGAAACTAGAATAATTTAATGAAATAATATAAAGCTATGATATGCAAAACCCTTTAAAAATAATGCTCTTAACTAGCTCATGAATATTTAGGCATAACCAGCATCTGAAAATTATAAAAAATAAAATAAAATTATTTCCTGCTTAAAAATCTGCTTAATAAAGTCTAGGAAAAAAGGATGTATTCCACTTGCCATATGTTAAACCAAGAATGATAAAGATCTAAATGCACTAAAGACAAAGCTTTTGCCTTTCAAAGCTCTGCTGTATCAAGTATCTGTGTCTGGGGATTTCTAGTGTAAACCACCAGCTCTTCTGATTTTGATAGAGCCTATGGCTGGTCAAGCAGGGCTTCCTGGGAGGGCAATAAAGCTGAATCTTTCATAGATAATAGGACCTTGTCAAATAGGTCTGAGGAGAAACCTGAAGGGGAATGCTCTGTGCAACTGGTCTGTCTTTAAATGAGCATGAACTTTCAGCAATATTAGCAACCACTTATGGAGTACTCTGCTAAGTGCATTCCAGATATTAACTCATTTCATCCTCAAAATAAACTTAGAAAGTAGATTCTATGATTATCTCCATTTGATAGATGAGTACACTGGAGTTTGGGTAGGTTAAGGAAATTGCCCATTGTTGCCCAATGTGGCAAATCTGGATTTAAAAACAGTTTTCTGATACCAAAGGTCATGTGTTTTATCACCATACTTTCTGTGAAATGGTTTTCTTTAAGTCTTTTGCTTTTTCTGTAGGATTTAAGGTCTGGGAGGTTTCAGATAAAGGGGAAAGTTATTCATGAGACAATTCATATAACTCTATTATCTAACTAAATAAAAAACAATTGCATAAAGCAAGGCTTAACAATATGTATATTTATATTTGTTAATATTCTTGCTATATTGACTTTGCTTCCAGTATTAACTGTGGAGCTTTGGATGGACTATACCCAGGAGTTCCACTGATGATGAATTCTTCCACTTCTGCTATGGTGAATACATCAAACAATATCCTCAGGTGATTAAATAAAACAAGATTCTCCAGAAGTTCACATGCACATTAAAGTTTGAAAAGCACTAGTCCAGCCTATCAATGTTTGAACATCTCTACCAATACGAATGTCAAAAGTTCTGTCTTTGGATGAATCTGACTAATAAAACTTTTGAGCTGAATTTTTTTCTCTCAATAGACTTCATACTTTGATTAAAATTCTCAATAGATTTTATACTTGGGTTAAAATTCTATGTTGGGGACTTCTGGTCAAGATGAAGGCATAGTTAAACACGGCTTGCCTCTTTGCACAACCACAGCAAAAATTACACCTGGACTACAAAACAATCATCACCCAAAATAGTCAGAAAATCAAGCTATATGAAGTCTCACAACCAAGGAATTAAAGAAGACACATTCATCCAGATGGGTAGGAGGAACAGAGATGAGCAGAGAGGCACAGAGAAGTGCAGAGAGGCACAGAGACACAGAGAGGTGGAAAGGGCAGTTCCACATCCACATGTCATAGATAAAAAATTGGAGGGATACTTCAGAAGTGAGGGATCCCAGTTGCACACCATACCACCCAGCCCAGGGTTTCATTGCCAGGAAGATAAGTTCCCATAACTTCTGGCTGTAAAAACTAGTAGGGGCTGGGGCATGGAAGAAACTGTGGGATTCTCAGGAGCCTCCTCTTAAAGGACCCACAATGAACTTAGGACTTAAACAGACTTCCTCCCTCTGGACTCCAGAATGGGGGCAACAGCTGGAAGGGCACCAGTGGCATATGGGGACTGAAGTGTCCCATACTGAAATGTCTGGGATCAGAGTGAATGCCAGGGGACAGCTTCCTTCCAGACAAAACTCCAGAGGCCAGGCAGCAGTACTGTCCCCTTTCTGAGCCTTTCTGGACACAGAGTCACAGAGAGGTCACGCTATATCAGAAACTCCATCAACTTGGTTCACATGGGTTGCCCTTCCCAGGTGGTTGCCTAAGGCTCCACACTATCCAACATTCCAGTGTGCTTTTCTGCAATAGGGCATGCTACTGAACCAGGGAGTCAAAGCAGCTCTACCTAATGCATAGAAACAAACATAGTGGGGCTGCCAAAATGAGGAGACAAAGAAATATAACCCAAGTGAAAGAACAGAACAGAACAAAACTCCAGAAAAAGAACTAAACAAAATGAAGATAAGCAATCTATCAGATGCAGAGTTGAACCACTGGTTATTAGGATGCTCAAGAAACACACTGGGTACTTCGACAGCATAAAAATGAAGGTCACACTAAGTGAAATAAAGAAAAAATTACAGGGAACCAACAGTGGAGTGGATGAAGCCAAGAATCAAATCAATGATTTGAAACATGAGGAAGAAAAAACATTCAACCAGGAAAGCAGGAAGGAAAAAGAATCCAGAAAAACAAGGATAAGCTAAGGACCCACCGGGACAACATCAACCATACCAACACTAGAATCATAGGGGTGCTGGAAGGAGATGAGAAAGAGCAAGAAATTAGAAAGCTATTTGAAAAAATAATGAAATAAAACTTCCCTAATTTGGTGAAGGAAATAGACATACTAGTCCAGAAAGCACAGAGAATCCCAAAGAAGATGGATGCAAATAGGAATATACCAAGACATATCATAATTAAAATGCCAAAAGTTAAAGAAAAAGAAATAATCTTAAAGGCAGGAATAGATAAGCAGATAGTTACCTACAAAGGAGTTCTCATAAGACTGGCAGCTGATTTCTCAAAAGAAATTTTGCAGGCTAAAAGGGACTGGCAAGAAGTACTCAATGTGATGAAAAGCAAGGACCTACAACCTAGATTATTCTGTCCAACAAAGCTATCATTTAGAATGGAAGGGCAGATAAAGTACTTCTCAGACAAGGTAAAGCTAAAAGAATTCATCATCACCAAGCCAATATTACATGAAATGTTAAAGTGACTTATTTAAGAAAAAGAAGATCTAAACTATAAACATTAAAATGACAATAAATTCACAACTATCAACAATTGAATCTAAAAATAAGTTAAACAAATAAGCAGAGCAGAAACAAAATCATAGATATGGAGATCATTTGGAGGATTATCAGCTGGGAGGTGTAATGAAAAAATGAGGGAGAAGGTGCAAGGATTAAGAATATCAAATAGATAGGGGGCTATTAAGAACAGTATAGGAAACAGAGTAGCTAAAGAACTTACACGCATGACCCATGGACATGAAATAAGGGGGAGGGTATTACTAAAGGGAGAGAGGGTACCAGGTGGTGGGGGGCAAAAGGGGAAATATTGGGACAACTGTAACTGCATAATCAATAAAATATATTTAAAAATAATAAAAAATAACATAAAAATAGGAAAAATTCTCTGCTGGTGCTTTTTAAAATGGACTTTAAAGAAGCTGATACTACAGTTATATGAAATGACAAACATGGAATACTGCTAAGAAAACACTGAGGAAAAAAGTGACATTCATTAAAACACACTATAAAAGCCTCTGTAATTAAAAGACTATTGTATTGGCACTTGAGAAGACAAATAGATGAATAGAACAACAAAAACCCAGAAGTAGACCCAAGGATATAAGTAAGCTTAGTATGTAGTAAAGGTGGTAGCTCAAATGACTTGAATAAAGATAATTTTTAAAAATAAGGGAACAAAGTAGCCATTTAGAAATAAAATTAGATTCATTCCTCATACCATATGAAAGGATAAACTACAAATCTATCAAAATGTGAAAAATAATTACATATAAATACTAGGCAAACTCATGGTTGAATACCTTTTTAACCAAGATGCAGAAAAAATGTTTTTGAGATGTGTGTTTCACCTGCATAAAATCTTAAAAGTAACTAGGCAATGGGAGGAGCCTAAAATATAATCTACACAGTAACAAACTAAACTAACTATGTCACAAACAAATAATAAAGTCACACTAAAGGGGATAATAAATAAAAGAATTGATCTATGTCAGTTCAGAAAACAATGTTTTGATTAAATATACTGAGGCAAAGATTTGAACTGTATGGAAATATTGTACACCAGTTAATATATTTGTTTTTTGCATGAATATGAGTTAGTGATTCTAAAACTATGTATAATCTGTAATTAAATAAAATTATAAATATACTGTGGCTGATCCAATCTAGGTTCCTCATGGTCAAATTACAAGTAAGGGAAGGGACAAGGTTAGAATCAGCCCCGTTGTGTTGGACTGGAAACAGAAATATATGCATGAAGTCATGGTTTTGAAAATATTTGCCGATGTAGAAATTGATAGGTGTGTATGTGCACTATGTGCATGGGCAGATAGTTCTATTTCTAAATTCTTTCTGCTAAGAGGACCTAGAAGAAATGATACCTCAATAGCAAGTAACACACTTAGCACCCAGATCTTGTTTTTTATTGGAATGCTCCAGGAAAAGAAACAGGATTTCTTGGAGAAATGGCTGATTCTACAACAAAAAAATACAAGATAAAATTTGAAATGTCTTGTGGTACCAGAAATTAAGCAAGTGAAGTGCTAAAAAAATAAGTACATGTTGAAAGGATGTTGAAAAGACACTGGAGCCAATATAAAGTAATTCCCATGGTAAAATAAATATCTATGAATTCTCTATTGAGACAAAAATAATTGAACTAATATTAATTTATTTGGTTATTTATTTCTTTATTCTTTTTAATTGTTTTATTGTTGTTCAATTACAGTTGTCCCCATTTTTCCTCCATTGCTCTCCCCTTCCCTGCCCACTCGCATCTCCCCCATTCATTCCTCTACTCCCCCATTGTCCTTGTCCAGGGGTCTTTCATATACATCTTCCTTGACTTGACCCTTCCCCTTCTTTCCCCCATTATCAGTAGGGGAGGGTAAAACTATTCCTCACAGTAGCAGCTTCATTAATAAATGTGGAAGGAATGATGTGAATAGGCTCATCACAGAAATTTGACAGATGCATTGTAAAAATTTATGCAAGCAGAAAGCACTAATAGATACTAAAATGAGTGGGCAAAAGTAGTATGATGAGAGTCAGAATATTCACATACTCTCAACATACATATCTCTACAAAGGTGCTTATTAACTGCAAAGGGAAAAGTAGCAACTTCACAGAGGAGAGACCTGGCAAACACCATGTTTAACATGTAATTGAACTTGACCTCCCCAACAATACAGCACATTGACATCATGTACCTCCTGATATGACAAACTGAAAAGGACATAACATCACCCCTGTAGAATTCTTGCTAAAAATGAAGAACCTAAATTTAATCAGGAGGAAACTTTAGACAAGCCCAAATTGAAGACTACTCTACAAAATATTCTTCAAAAGTATTCTTCAAAAGTTTCTCCTATTTTTCAGCTTTATTGAGGATTAACTGACAAATTAAGTTGTAGGATATTTAACTGACATATGTATACATTGTAAAATGACTTCCCCCATTAACTTAATTAACACATAGATTACCTCACATATTTAACTCCTTTTTCATGAGAACATTTAAGTTACTCTCTAATATACAATAAGGAAAGGATAGTCTCTTCAATGAATGGTGCTGAGAAAACTAGTCTCATGCAAAAGAATAAAACTGGATCTTTCTCATATAGCACACACCAAAATCAGCTGAAATTGATTTAAAGACTTAACTATAAAACCTGAAACCATAAAACTCCTAGAGGGTAAATTACTTAACATTAGTCTTGGTGATGATATTTTGATTTGACACCCAAAGCAAAGGCAACAAAAACAAAAATAAACAAATGGAACTGTACTGAACTAAAAAGCTTCTGCACGACAAAAAAAACCCCAACAACCAAATAAAGAGACAACCTATGAAATGGGTTAGTATCCAAAATATGCAAGGAACACATAGTACTCAATAGCCAAAACACAAATTATTCAGTTAAAAAATGGGCAAAGGACCTACAAAGACATTTTCCCAAAGATGACATATAAATGGCCAACAGGTACATGAAAAGTTTCAAGGTCTTGTAAAATAAAGAACTCAGGAACAGCCCCCAGATTGAAGAAGACAAAGTGTAAGTAGCGTATCATTCTGTGACAAGATAGTAAGAAACTAGGAAAATTCCTGGACAAGTGGAATGGGAAAACTGAGATAAGAAAATTAAACAAGGCCAAATAATTTGAACAAGTAAACAGCCAGCTAATGTATCTCAAGATCTTATCTTCCCCAATCAAGGACCATAGTTTATACCTCTCCCCCCTAACCCGAGAATACATAGCTTAAAACACCCTGGTCTGAGAAATAGAGAACAGAGATATAATTAATGACATTTGTGCCAGCTAAACCGAAGAACAGATGAAGTCAGGGGAAAAAATAACAAAAACCCCATTAAAAGTTAGACCCATGATAAAAATGAAACAGTATAGCAGACCAAAGAACAATCCAAAACCCCACTATGTGCTCATTTTGATGCATCAGCATATTGAAGATGCGCCTGGAAGGCTGATGAATATTCTGCTGTAACCCTCCTCTGCGATTTTCACCTGCAGGAAAAAAAGATAAAAAGCCCTCAGGTCAAAGACTTGGTGCTGGTTTGCTCTGGAGCACACTCATGCCCATGCCCCTTCTGGGCATGAACTTTTTATTTCCTCCTAACCTCTAAGGATCCCCATGAGGCTTGCAGCTAGGGGAGCAGTGGGCAGTGGCAGCTTGACCTGGGCTTACCCCCGACCCTGTCCCCAGGACCCTCTTTTTCTCTGACTTCCCAGTGAGCTGACAGGAGTCCACCTTGGCTCACCCCTCTCCTCTAACTTCTAGGGAGCCAAAGCAGAGCACTGCCTAGGCTCTCTCCTGTTACTTCTACTTTAAGTCCTTCCTGTGTTTCACTGTTTCCAGCCTTAATAAATGTACTGTCAACATCACCTGGACTCATGTTGTGAAATCCTTCCTACGTGAACACAAGAACCCACACACTGCAGGCCGGGCCGAGGCAGACCCTGTCAGGCAACGATTCTTTTATTGGCTTGACTTTAAGCCCACCCACTTCCTGTTTATACTCTTCCTAATAAATAAGCTCCAGTTTGTCAAATCTCTAGTAAAGGAGATCTCTAGGATTGAAAGCTTTAATCTAAGTGTTATTTTGAAAGTCTTAAAAAAAAAAAAAAGAGGAAAAAAATCTAAAATGAAATTGTCATCTCCTTTATTTCTAATATTTGACTGTGTAAGAGAAGGCCAAATTTTGTAAAGTTTCAAGGAAGTTATATGACATTGTTATCTCAAATTGAGGTGTTGTCTTTAGATAAGGCAGAGGGGGTCACCGTCAAGCCACTATTGTGTCTTCAGGTGATACTGTTTCCTATATTCCACATCTACAGTTGAGGGGTTACAGATCCTCAGGGCAGACTCTTCAATTCATTCCCATTGAATTTTATTTTGCTAGATTTTAGGCCACTACCACAGCCTGTTGAGATCTTTTTGATCCTGAAGTTGTCATCAAATTTGTGAGCCATTGTGACATCTATAAAATTTGATGAGTAAGCCTTCTAAGGCCTATGACTTATAGATCTTTATGACTTTTTAGCTTACATTAAAAAAAAACTAATTGAAGAAACTACAGTGAAAGAGATGTGTATGCTCAATTCTATTTAAAGTCTCTACTTTAAAAGCATTATCTACTGTATATAATAATATATTGAAAAAATATTGATAGCAAATATTATAAAAGATTAAAATCACTAATATGTACAGTATTGATATATAAATTGATTAAAAATGCTTAGACTCCAACAAGTCAATGGAAAAAAGGCATGATGATAATGTTCACAAAATACAAATATAAATAAGTAATGATATTTTAAAGTGTGTAAAGAAAAAGAAAATATCTCAGAGATATAATTTTTACCTATTTTATTAGCAGTTATTTAATGAGAACATCCTTTGCTGGTAGGAATATGAACTGGTACAATCTTTCTGAAGGACAAATTTGATAAAATATCAAATGTTTAAAAAATGGTTATACTTCTGATGTAGTAATTTTATTTCCTAAAATCCACTTTAGAAAAATAATATTTTAAGTAAATAAAACAAAGTGGTAAGGAAAAAAATAACACAAAAACATCTTAGAAATAGCATTATTTATATCTAAGAAAATCTACAAGCAAGAGAAATGTTCAACAACATGGCTATAGTTAAATTATGGTAACTTAAATGAAATGTTATAAAAATTTCTAATTTGTAATGTTAATATAAAAACAAGATATAAATTATATGTACAAAAGAGCCTTATGAAATAATACACATAGGAAGAATGGAATAACATATTTATAGCAGTATTGTATGCTTCTAATGTTCTTTTAAAACTTTTTCTGTAAACGCTATACTTTGTTCAGTCTTAACTGTCACATAATCAATATAATAAAAAATCTGTTTAAAATATCTATTAATTTTTTAATGTGTTTATGTCACACAATGTGAGAATATACTTTAAGTTCAATGTTTAGGCAATAACTTGTTCTTAGAGTGATGGTATCTTTTTTTTTTTGTATATTTCAAGATGGTGCCAGGAGATACACAATACTACCAACTGGTTTCAGCTTGCTTCATCAAAACAACTGTAAGCTTTATTCCTGGACTTGTTCTGAGATATCTCATAGCTTCTGTTGGGTGTCAGGAACACTCTGAGCATTGTAATCCTACCGGTGGACTCCAATCTTACCTCAGAAATGCAACCATTCCTTCCCTGTGCTACCACAGCCTTTTCATCTCTCTGTTACTGATGAAGAAAATGCAGTACAGTTACATGATTTCATGCTGAGAGTGTCTGCTAAACTATGAACTCCTTAAGGACAACCAGCCACATTTGTTTCATTTTTCTATGGTCATCATTACTTAATAGAGTGACTGACCTTTCATAGGCCCTCTAAAGAGTCCTAAATAAATGAAAGAACGAATAAATCAAGAGCACGAACTCTATTACTTATTGTACTGGGTGTAACTCTGAGTGCATCACCTAACTGCCCCAAACAGCCACTTCTCCCTAAAAATGCAGGTTTATAGAACCTATTAGAAAGGCCTCATAAGAAAAGCAAAATCATGTAGGAAAAGGCTCTTTGTAAACTGTAAATTACTATAAAAATATGCCAGTATATTTATTTATGAAATTGTTCTCTTGAGTGCATGTAAATGCTTCCAAAGGAGACATAGGGCTTAAGTCATTGACCATTTAGCAATGAAAAAATATATATGAAAATACTTCAAACATGAAAATAATCTCCCACTAATATTTATAACAGAAATAGCAATAACAACAATAATACGTAATATTAGCAGCAATATTTTCCAACCAATAAAATAGTCTCCCAGTTTCATAAGTAATACAGGGTGTAGTTGAGTCCCTAGAGAGTAATATGCCTCTTATTTAAGGGATGAAAATATCTCTCAAAAAAGCTGAAAAACACTTCATTTATTACTCTCTTTTTCTCTAGCATTAATGGTGACCTAGAGTTCTTAAATATTTTTATATCTTCTCAAATACCCAATTCAGTACTAGAAGATTTCTCTTTCATTCTCTCTCTTTCCTCTCTGTTATTTCTAATTAGCCAATTGTTATGGAAGTATATCAGAAAAAATTGAATTGAATGGATGTGTTAGGCAAACATGGTGTGTCTAATGGTAAGTAATTTTCTCTCAGTGAACCTAATAGTAAAGCATTTGACAAAGATAAGGCTGTTTTTAAATTGGGGATGTGTAAGAAGTGGTGTTTCATTTTTAACTATAAAACAGTGATATATGCAACCTGTCATTTTGTTTTAATAAAGTTGTATATAGCAATTGTGTAATCTGTATAACCTCTTTTTGTCACTTTATGGTAAACTTTGATTATTCCTGAAGTTTCATTGACCAAATTTGGGCTAACTTTTATTTGGCAATAGCTTAGAATAAGAACAAAATTTGCTAAGCAAAATAATAGTTTAAATAAAATGACCAGGCAGAGTTTCAGCCACTTCCATAGCAAACAATTATATACAAATAAAATGGTTAGTCTTCTATTCTCTAATATAGTCTTGTCAAGAGCTCTACTTGCAACACATCTGTAATATTTAGGTCAATTTTTGTTAAACACTAGGAGTGCTATAAGTTCATTTCTTTTAAAATATTTCATAATTCTAGTTTATTCACTAATCTACTTTGTTTAGTCAAAATAAACAGTACTTATCAATATAAAAATCTGAGCACTCTAGTGGAAAAATGGGCAATGCATATATAACAGATAATTCTGAAAAGAATACAAAGATCCAGTAAACACGACTAAATATTCAGTCCCATTATAATCAAGGAAACACAAGTAAAAATGAAACACATTTATGCTTTTTACATTTGCAAAGATATGGTGAGAATAATACCTCAGTAAGTTTAAAATGTTGCACATAGAAGATTAAATATAAAATGAAAAAATCTGGAAAATAAATACTCATTGATAACAGGTTTGTAAAGTAATTTATAGTATGTCTATCTGATGGGATACTTTATGGACATTAAAAATGGTGAACTTGATCTCTTTTTTTTAACTGGGAGTTCTCAGGACTGCCTTTAGTTTCAATGACTCACTAGGACTCATCGAACTCAGAAAAGCGCTTCTACTCAAACTTATTGTTTATTACAACAATAAGAAACAGTGTAAAATCAGCAAAGGAAAAGGTGCATGGAATGCAGTCCCGGAGAAAGCAGGCACAAATTTCCAGTTGTCTTCTCCCAGTAGAGTCACATGGACAATCTTTAATCTCCCTGTAATTATATGTGACAACCCTTGTGAAGTGTTGCCACTCAGGGAAGCTCACCCAAGCCTTGGTGGCCAGTGTTTTTATTGGGGGGTCAGTCACACGGAGCACCCAAATGACTAACCATAGCTACTAAGTCTCCAGTTCTGCAGAGGTCAAACTGATAAAGCTTGGCCGAAAGTTTCAGGTATAACAAAGACAGATATTCACCATAAACCACTATAAACATGACAGTTGTTAGCATACACTGTCTGGCATGGCCCCAGGCCTTGGGTATACAAAGACAGGCCTATCATGTAGGAAATCCTATAGGCTCAGAGGTTATATGTCAGGAGTCACTCAAGAGCCAGTTCTAAAGTCCTTAAAAATGGGGCCACCCTTAAATATGCTGAGTTAACACTTTATTACACAGTCTTTATTTCTTGCTTGGTCTACCAAAATAAACCACAGGGACACAACACACTCTCATCAATAACAATGATTGATTATGGTAGGAATTGGCAGTAATTATTATGGAAGGATCTGTGTATGTGATTGGGAGAGAGGAAACATGAAATGAGTGGGTCTATGTTCCTGCAAAAAATAACTGCATCATTGAATGTGTAGGTATTTGGTTTGTAAAAATTTCCTCACACACTCCTATTTGGATGTGGCCTCCAAACTTAATTTTTCTGCAATCCATAGTATAAAATATATTTTACTTTGTGACTTAGTGCATGGTTGCACTAAGCAAACATACGCAAGTGAAGCAAATTTTATAGAAAACTCTTAACATAACACATGCAGTGAATGCACTCTGAAGTTTCTCATTCCATTCCAGTCCAGTTTATCTTATATCATTTATAAAATGCAATAAATTTCACCAAATTGACATCATGTTTCACTAATAGATAATAGCCTTCAGTTTAAGAAAATTGCCTGCCTACTTCTATATTGTAGGCATTCATTTTTGACATCGAAATTGCATGAAATATTATGGATAAAAACTCAAGTTAGAGAGTAACATATATATACCCTATTATAATCCACTCTGTAAAATATTATAAATACATATTTAGAGAGAGAAAACAGTGATTATTAAGTAGTTCATCAAAATGTTAATGCCATGAAAGTAACTTAGTTTCTTTGAAAGAAACTCAAGGAAATGAGATTTTAAGTGTTATTCTCATTGAACTTTTCTGTTTCTTTAATTTACTGTTAGGCACAATGATTTTTGTTTGTTTCATAAAAACTAGAAAGGCTATTTGTAAAAATAAAGTCTCAAGATATCAAAAATAAAAAAGGTAACTACTAATCCTCATATATGACAAAAAATATTTATTAGACAGACCTGATAAAATTACAAAGATTTAAAATCAGTGTCATTTTCCAAATATCATCACTTTAGAGCATTTATTGAGGATTAATGAGAAGCAAATTGTCCCTTTTTGGTTGCCATTGAACCTTTTTAAAAATTGACCTCTTCAATGCTAGTAAGTTATTATCCTTACCATAGTGTTAACTATTATTAAAATTTAAATATATGATTAAATAACTACATAAAACTATTAATCTTAAAATAAATACGTAACTAAAACAGCCTACTCTGGTACCTGACAAAGGGAACTTATTAGTCAGTAACAATAAACTTTGATAGTGACAATTTACTACTGTTATGGTAACGCCAAAGCACTGTAAGATCCTTAACCTATTCATGTGTCAGGCATTGATGTTAAAGAAAAATGGAGTCCACTCTTGTGGAACTCAAAGAATAAAATTTCAAATTGTGTTATCATATGTAGGATAATTTAGAATCGAGTACTTTATACTCTTTGTTAAAAATTGGAACTTGTACATTTTAAATTGCAACTCTCTATTAGTTTAACTGAAACAAGTCATTTTTCATTCAGAATGGAGCTTGTGCACAAGCAAAGAAGCTCATTTATTCTCAAGTCAAACCTATATCTCAGCAACTTCTATACTTTCCCCGTCTCATCAAATCAGACAGCTGCCTAAGTGACACATAAAGAAATCAAGACATTAAAGAATTACCAAGCCTCTCTGACGAAATAATTCCTGATGCTTCTATAATCAAATTCACATTCTTAAAAATTTTACCACTTTCTTTTGTTCTCACTGTAAAAGATCTCTGAATGAGTAATGACATGGCAATAATACTTTAACTTTTATTTGCATAGCTACTTTTTACCAAGAGTACGCCCCTCTATAAACACAGTGCCATGGAGGGCAAACAATATCCCTGTGGAAAGGTCCCCCTTTCTTCATTTCCTTACATATTAACTTTTTATAGCTGAAAAAGTGTACCTCAGTGTTAGTATACAGGTCTACCTTCATTTATGTGGCTTCAAAGGCCAATATTCACTCAGAAAATATTTGAATTTCTCTTCATCTTGTGAAGATCTTCTTTTGTTGTGTAATTAAGGGGGCCTATAACCAAACAAACATCTAGCTGAGTCTCATGGGAATTAATAAGCATGCCTTCCAATGATTTGGGATTAGTGGTAGTTTTTTGAAGAATTGGTCTTCAGCTTAATAATGAAAATTTTGGAGTGTAACTGGATTACAATATTAAATGACCCAAGAGAATAAAGAAAGACCACATAACCCTAAGCTATATGCTACTTACGGGGCGTTAGGATAGCTTCTGCTTATAATATAAAAATTGCATTGTAATTGTTATGATAAAATGTGTTCTAGTAAATTGATAACATTAATGTTAAGTTTCTTATTTTATCTTTGCACTTTAGATGATATGGTGAAATCTAATAGAAAAAATTCCATAGACTTATTAGAATGCAATGCAATGATTCCAGATAATACTGTTGTGAAGACAGGTTGTAATAATTTTACCTCAAACTCATTTTGAAGCATCACTCCTCCATCGTTTTTTAGGTAGAGCATATATAAAAATATAACAAGTCTACCACTTGTTATGATTCTATAATTAATTCTGAATATTGAATGATCTGCTCACAAATCTGCTCAGTTTTTGAAGGAAAAATTGATAAACACATGTTTCAAAAACAATAAATTAGCCCTGCCAAAGAAGACTCTCTTTTAAAGTAATAATAATCAAAGTTGTAAAAATTATAATAAAGTTATGAGCCATATGCCTGGAACAAATGGATTTTTTCTCACCTTTCACTCAAGACAAAAAAACAAAAAGAGAGAGAGGAGGTTTCAGTCACACCGAATTTAATCCAATTTGCTTTGGGTTTAATCTCCAAAACAAGGCTGGTCGGCTAATTCCCAATTATAATGGCACATGTAATCAGAGTCCTCATTAACAAAGACTGACTATATTGTCTATTAGGAATGAAAATTTGAAATGCAAATTCAGCAAATCAAAACGTTAAATGAGCTCCTACCCAAGATGGTTAGAGCTCCTGCCAGGACAGACCACGCTGGCCGACACCTGCCCTGGATTTTCCCTCCAGCTGAATGTTTCCTTCGGTTCCAGCCTTTGCCTCCTAATTGACCTGCTTATGATCTCTGCTACAATTAACATATGCTTATTAGTAATGGCTGGTTAAAGATTTCAACTGCTGCAGTTTACAAAGTCTAATAGAGACAGCACTCCACAGGAAAGACGAAGCCACTATCTCCCTCATCAGCAAAGTGACAATGGGCAGAGGGCCTGTGGTAGAAATGACATGATTTTTTTACACTGTCTAATGTATGGAGATTGTTCCTAATTGATATTGGAAATCAGTGCATACCTGATACACTAAGAAAGACAGAAGTACTTGGTGAACCCCTTTTCACTATGAACAGGTAATTTCTGATTTGATTTTAGGAATAAGAGAAAGTCAAAGAATTTCTCTAACTGGGTGAATGGCTAATGGCCTTGGGTTTTTGTTTCTGTTTTTGTTTTTTTGAATTTGAAATCAAAACGTTTTCCTTCAGAATAACTTCATAAAATAGAATGGGAAATTTTGCACTTGAGAAACATCTTCAAGTCTTAATAAGGTGATGATGTTTTTAGAAGATAATGTTCAGAGTTTATATTCTTAGTTTCTATCTAATACCACTAGATTTGAGTGTGCTGAAAATTTGGAGTATTTTCCTTTTTGTTTCCAGTCATGTCATTCGATAGAAGAGATAGTCCATTCCCCCTGAAATAGTTTTCTTTTATTCAGAATTCATGCTTTACAAATCATAACTCTTAATTTTCACATCCCCTGATAGATTAGGAAATAGTAATGTGGCCATTGCTAACCCAAGGGGCAGCTGTCCCTTGGTTACATAACTGGGCGCTGGTTGATCAAATCCGTTCTTAAACCATTGTCTCCAATGGTCATCTCCGTCTCTAGTAGGAGAGAAAAAGACTTTGTGCTGAGTCTCAGGAGGCCTTGGGCTGTCACTCATTAACAATAAGAACTTAAACGTATTAGTTTCCTGTCACTGGGTAACACAATAATACAAATTCAGCAGTTTAAAACAATGCCCATTTGTTAGCTCACAGGGTTGTAGGTCAGAAATCATAATCTAAGTGAACTCTCTGCTCAAGTTCTCACTGTGCTGAAATCAAGGTGTTGTTGTTCAGGGTGACAGTTCTCCTCTGTGGCTTGGGGTTCTCTTCGGAGCTCGTTGGTTGTAGGCAGAATACATTTGCTTTCAGCTGTAAGATTGAGATTCCTGTTTCCTTACTGGCTGTCAGCCAGGGGCTGCTCCCTGTTCCTAGAGGCTGCCCTGGTGGATCCCTCCCTCAGCTGGCCAGTACTAGTGCATTGAATCCTTCTTGTCTTCCAAATCTCTTTCTTTTTTTTACTAGTGGAAGAAAACCCTGTTTTTAAAGGGATTATGTGATTAGGTAAACACCTACCCAAATAATCTCTATTTTAAGGCCAACTGGGCCACAAAACATAGGCTAATCATGAAAGTAAAATCCACCACATTTACAACCCTGGTTATTATACAGGATGTGTACACCAGGGAGGAGAGAAAGCTCGGAATTCTGCCTACCACAGGAAGTCACTTAGCTTCTTTTGTCTTCGCTTTCCTAGTGCAAAGTAGTTAGGACAAGGGTCTCAAGGTCTGGATCATTCTTGCTCAATGTTATTCTTGCTAAATGTTAAAGTGTAGCATAGTACTTTGCAGACCAGCTTTGAAAAGGATGAGTTTGACAGGAACTCAGCCAGAGAAGTAGAGCCAACTGCAAAGAGAAATCAATGTATAATTGACCAAATCATGTATAAAAGCAGTGGCTACACCCATCTTCCCAGGGTCAGAGCTTGGGATATGAACTCCTGTCTCCTTTACTTGCCCAGCTAAATAAAACTACCCTGCAACAACCATGCCTGGTTCTTGAGGAAGCACCCCAAGTGGCCAACCGCTTGTGTTTGCTAACAAACACAAACACAAAGGCGGTTGGACTAGATAATCTCTGCCTCTTTTTACTCATATCTCCAGGTTTCCAGAGCCAAATAATTACAAACTCGTGACTCACAGATACAAACCACGACTTCATTGCTATACTCTCAACTAGGCTGTTTTATTTAGTTGGTCAATTGGTTTTAGGAAAATTAAGTGGTGATATCTGAGATTTTACTGCCTATGTTTCATCTAGAAATTTTATGGTATCACAACTTACATTTAAGTCTTTTATCCTTTTTGAGTTTACCCTTGAGTATGGTATAAGTTGGTGGTCTAGTTTCATTTTTTTTGCATGCACCTCTCCAATTTTCCCAACACCATTTTTTTTCCCCGTACGTCTCCTAAGGCAAGGAAAATAGAGGAAAAAGTAAACAAATTGGACTACATCAAACTGAAAAACTTCTGCACAGCAAAAGAAACCATCGACAGAATGGAAAGGAACCCACTCTATGGGAAAAACATATTTGCCAATGATACATCTGATAAGGGCTTAATTCCCAAAATATTCAAAGAACTTATACAGCTCAACAGCAGGAAGACAAACAATCCAGTTAAAAACTGGGCCAAGGACCTTAAGAGACATGTTAGGTAGCATAGGTAGTAAACGAAGACAGAGAGGAGGAGGGAGACATGGCTCACCTGTTGACACAGCAGTCCTGCGCCTGGTCCGATAAGATTGCCAGGGCTTCTGAAAATCACAAGCAAAGATAGTGCGGGAGGAAGGGAGTCCTTGAAACTCTGTGCTGGGAAAGGGAGCCTCTGTAGCGGTTTCACTAACTATGACAAAGCACTTTTACTAGGTGAGAAAGAAAGCCTCTGTAGCTGTACATTATTCCCAAGGTTTAGAAGAAGGAGAAGAAGGGGTACCTAGAAACTGACCAAAGTATATCACTTCTGAACCCCAAGAGAGCACTTGGATGAACCGGGTGCCCACTTATAGCCTTGGCTCAAGTGTATAGAACAAACTTGCTAAGAACTTTATTTCCTTCATACGTGGGGCTTTCAGACTAGCTGGGTATCTGCTTGCAGCTTTGTGCTCTTAACTGTTTCATAAATAAACTATCTCATTTCTACTATATGTATTTGTCTCTCTCTTGAATTTATCTCTTGGGAGCAGGCAAGAACCAAGGGACAAGCTGGGCAGGGGGCTGCCTGACACAGGTCTCTCCCAGGTAACAAATGCTTCTCCAAAGAAGACATGCAGATGGGCAATAGACATGAAAAAAATGCTCAATGTCACTAATCATCACAGAGATGCAAATTAAAACCACAATGAAATATCACCTCACACCTGCCAGAATGGCTACCATCAATAAATCAACAAACAAGAATTGGCAAGGATGTAGAGAAAGGGGAACCCTGGTGCATTGCTGGTGGGAATGCAGACTGGTGCAGCCACTGTGGAAAACAGTATGGAGTTTCCTCAGAAAATTAAAAATAGAACCAATGATTCCACTTTTGGGAATATATCCAAAGAATCCCAAAACACTAATTAGAAAGAATATATAACCCCTGATGTTCATAGCAGTGTTATTTACAATAGCCAAGATCTGGAAACAGCCTAGTGCCCATCAGTAGATGAGTGGATAGAAAAGCTGTGGTGCATTTACATGATGAAATACTACATTGCCATAAAAAGAAGGAACTTTCATCTTTTGAAACAGTAAGGATGGACCTGGAGATTATTATTCTAGGTGACATAAGCCAGTCAGAGAAAGAAAAATACCATATGATCTCACTCACATGTGGCATCTAATGAACAAAATAGAAACAGAGGCATGGATACATGGAACAGTCTGATAGTTGCCCTAGGGGAGGGGGGAAGAGGGACTGAATGAAAGAAGGTGAAGGGATCAGCCGAAGAACTGTGTGCATGACCCATAGACACGGACAACAGTGTGGTGACGGCCAGAGAGAAGAGGGGCCAGGAGCTGGGTGGAGGTGGGCAAAGAAGGGGAAAATGGAGACATCTGTAATAGAGTTGATAATAAAAGTAAAGGAAAAAAACACTGGCAAAAATATTAAATGGTGATAGAACAACTCCTACTAGTAGGATTTCTAGATAAAATAAAAGATAACGACAAATGATCTCTAACTTAATAAACAACAAAATAGCCTTAAAGACAAAATAAAAATTTATGCAGGATACAAAGGGCAATTACGAGATGAATCATGTGCTTGTTCAGAGATGAAAGCACAATATTGGCGTAGAGGTAAAGAAAATGTTGCTTGAACATATATTTTTACCTTGTTCTGTGAGTAGCACAGAATTCTAACAAGGCAATGCCCATGGATTTTTGATGAGGTACTTTTCCCAGAGTTTTTCTGATATACTTCAAAATTTATTAAATTTTTCAACAAAAATCCATCTGTTTAAAAATTCTGTGGAGAGCACTTCTCTTCTACACTTGCTTAATCCTAAATAAAGCAATCACATTTTAATACACCTGGCTTTCTAAAGTACAAGTCTGATTTTCAATTACCACATAATCTAGTTTTAAAACTTGAGACACATAAACATTCCTTGTGTTTTTAAATTATATTGGGTGGGAGAGTGTGATCTGAATGGTGTCATCAGGTGTTAGCATGTGTAAAACTTCAATAAGTAAAAATAAAAAAGAAGAAAATGTAATTTCTTTTCTTCTTTCCAGGCTCTGGGATGAAGTCAAGAAAAAAATCTCAGAAAAAGCTTCTTTGCTTGGTGATGAATTACTTCAAAAAACTGTGTTAATTTAAGAATTGGGAATTGCAGCTTTATCCTTTTGAGATTATATGTCTCAAAAAAAGCAACATCTTGGGTATACATGAGCAAGAGTTAAGAGTATATATTCTTTCTTTGTCATGGGAATGTAATATATTTTTCTAGCTGAAATAATGAACAAAGTCACTGCAGTCAAAGATGCTTTTGTAATGAATGTCAATACAAATATATTGGATGTGGGCTTATATACAAAATAAACACTTAGATACTGACAATCTATCACCAGTCACATATATTGGCCTCTAAAATCATTGAAAACCTAGGTGAGCATTTGAGTTCCTCAAATTCATTCTCTAGGTATATTTTTGTATATTTTTGTAAACATCTCTTTTAGAAACAGCCAACTTTTTTTTTAAATTTATTTTTTCAAATGCATTTGTCTCTGCCTCCCCCCCACCACTTTCCCTTGCCCCCTCCCTCCTTCCCTCCCTCAGCTCTTCCCCTTTGGTTTTGTCCATGAGTCCTTGCTACATGTTCCTTGACTTTCCCCTTCCCTTCCTTTTCCCCGCCCCCCCTCCCTCCTTCCCTCTTGTCTCTGTTGATTTCTTTTCCTTTCAGTGTTGCTGGTCTTATTTTCCTTGCATCTTTGTATTGTTGGTTAGGTTCCATTTATAGGTGAGATCATATGGTATTTGTCTTTCACCCCCTGGCTTATTTTGCTTAGCATAATGCTCTCGAGTTCCATCCACGCTGTCGCGAAGTTTAGTAGTTCTTTTTTTCTTTCTGCTGTGTAGTATTCCATTGTGTATATGTACCATTACTTTTTGATCCAATCATCTACTGATGGGCATTTAGGTTGCTTCCAACACTTGGCTATTGTAAATTGTGCTGCTATGAACATTGGGGTGCATAGGTTCTTTTGTATTGGCGTTTTGGTGTTCTTAGGGTATAGTCCCAGCAGAGGAATCACTGGATCAAAAGGCAGTTCCATTTTCAGCTTTTTGAGGAAATTCCACACTGCTTTCCACAGTGGCTGCACCAGTCTGCATTCCCACCAACAGTGGACTAGGGTTCCCTTTTCTCCACAGCCTCGCCAGCACCTGCTGTTTGTGGATCTGTTTATGATGGCCATTCTGACCAGTGTGAGGTGGTACCTCATGGTGGTTTTGATCTGCATTTCTCTGATGGCTAGTGATGTTGAACATCCTTTCAAATACCTCTGGGCCCTCTGTATCTCCTCCTTGGAAAAGCGTCTGCCCAGGTCCTTTGCCCATTTTTTGATTGGATCGTAGAAACAGCCAACTTTTCCTCCTGCTCAACACGTGGTCCTTTGTTCCACTTGAAATTTAGCTTTAGTCCCCTGACACTCTGTGACTACTCTTGGGAGTCTGTAGTTAGAACTGGGAGGTGGGTAATAAAAACCATCACCTTAAAATGATGATATTCTGTTTTTAGTGGAATTATTCCACGCATCTCTACATTTGATTGTAGAGATGCGTGGAATAATTCTTTTTCTTTGATAGCAATTGGTAAAATATTTGGAACCTAGTTATATAGACCTAGCCACACTTGGGTAATGCTGGGTTTTAACCTCTTCTCTAAAAATAAGACAATAAATATTTGAGAGATTATATCATGTTTTGTGTCCATCCATTTTTGGAAAACCCCAGACTCCCTTATCTCCCCAGGTTGGAGAGCAAATCTCTAGTTCTGAAGCAGTATCTCCTCCTTTCCTCTCCTGAATTTCAAAGCCGCTGGGATCACATGGATAAATGACTTGGGAAAACTCTCTTAACCTGAGACATAGTTTTTCACTTGTAACATGGAGATAATTATAGTATTCACCTCAGTGAATTGTTTCAAGAATTTAATGAGTTAAATACATGCAAAATACCTAGCATGAGTTAGTACATGTTAAATGTTTAGTAACAATTATTGTCATTTTTGCATGTTTGTGTTTGAATTAAGAAAGATTGTAATTTTAGTTCACCTCAATAATAAACTAATTTTAGCATTTAAAAAAAATAGTTTAAGTAGTCAATAATATTTTTAATTTACCAGCTCTGAGAAACGTTCCTATATATACACTCAAACTGAAGATTAAATAGATAAGGTGATCAAAGAGACCAGGATTTGCCTGGAACATAACTCAAGAAGTGCTCACTGTTTTTATTCTTGGAGTGGCCCAGTGATGCCGCCCATGCAGAGTTAATCACTACCAACATTTGGAAATCTTTTTTCCAGTCAATTTTGCGTGCATAATTTTGGGTACATAATTATGCGTGCATCATATATTTCCTCCATCATTCCATGATTAGTCACCCACTCTAAAATCAAAAAGGTAATAATAGCATTTGCAGGCCAACTATAAACAATAGTTGTAGCTGGCAAGATGATCTATTTCTTTTATCTCTATGTCCATCTCCTCATTTATCGGCCATCTTCTCTTTTGCTTTTGTTACCTCTAATGCTTATTGACAAACTTTCTTTCCACTTCTTCCTGTCCTACTGCCACTGGGCTCTACTCCAAGCCTTAAGGCCCTTACCCTTTATTCTACTTTATAATTTACCAAGTGGCAGAGAGAGAGAAGAAGACTGAGCGGGAGGAAGAGAAGTAGGAGTAGAAAAGAGAGTTCAACTTTAATTCTTGCAGTCCAGTACTTTCAGAATATATTTTGGGAGCAGAGTAATCTTTTCAGTTCTAACAAATGCTGAATATCTTAATTTGGTTCTGTCTCGAAGGCTCCCTGAAGATTTTTGAGATGGCGACTCACGACTTCAGCAGACTCAGCCACTGCCACTGGGATTGTCCCTCAGGGCAAAATTGTTGGCAGGTCACCATCTCTCTCAGTTCTTTTCTTTTTGGTGGTGCCCAAGGAACATACACTTCCTGGTTAAACTCAGGTGCTTGCTCTCTTTCCATCCCTGCCCCCAAACCTGTACCCCTCAACGCAGAACAGGTGGGTGGCACACTTTTTGGAAGGGAGGTCCCTAGACCAAAAGCACACTTCATCCCAACACCTTGGCTTCTTTTCTCTGCTATTGTCTGGGACAACATTTCTGACATGAGGTCAGCGAGTCGACAGGATGTGCACTCTGCATCCAGTTGCTCTAAAGTGAAGGCCCATTACCTTTGCTTGAGGGTTTGTGCAGTTCTTATTGGTCCCCATCAGATACGACTCCATTTCAGTGTAGCAAATGACACGGTCAAAATTCAAAACCACACTGGGTCATCATAAAAGTGTTGTTTATATTTTTGTTCTAGAGTCTTCAACGAATTTAGGCAACAGTCTAATGGCCATCTCACACAGAGGCTTTCAGTCTTGGCTGTACAATGAAAACACCTGGGGAGACTTAGAAACTATTGGGTCCCTACCCCAGAGATTCCGATGTTATTGATTTGGGGTGAAGTGTTCTACAAGTGCCCCAGGTGAGTCTAGTTGCAGTCAAAACTGAGACCCACTGATGTAAAGAGAAGTCTAAATGTATGGATAATGAAATCAGAGGTTGCCCAATTCACAGAGGTTTTTCCGGACTGTCCTCCAGCTACACTGACCCACGTCCTGGCCTCCTGCACTTCAGCGGCTCTGAATTTCCCCTGGTTCCTCTACTGACCCACGCACCTCACATTTCAACCCTTTTCCACAGCCTGATCTTGCGACCTACATCAGCACACCCTCTCCTGCCCACTTCAATGCCTGGTTCATTTCCACCAGCCTTTAAATCTCATTTCAATTGTAATTTCCTTGAAAAAGTCTTGCGTGATTTCCAAGACAGCATGGGCGCCCTGCCAGAGAATCAAGTTCATCCCCGTCATGACACGCATCTCACTGGAGAGGCAGCCAGCCAAGGTGCTCAGCCCGTGCACTTTGACGCCCAGCTGCCTGGGACCAAGTCCCGGCCATCGTCACATCCTGGCTGCGTTCACCTGTTAAGTGTGGTAGGAGGGTGACATGAGCGAGTGTACAGAGAACACTAAGAATACTGGCCACAGTAGGCCTGGCTGGTGTGGCTCAGCGAACTGAGCACCAGCCTGTGAACCGAAGCGTTGCCGGTTAGATTCCCAGTCAGGGCACATACCTCGGTTGCTGGCCAGGTCCCCAGTAGGGGGCACATGAGACGCAACCACACATTGCCGTTTCCCTCTCTTTCTCCCTCCCTTCCTCTCTCTAAAAATAAATGAATAAAATCCTAAAAAAAAAAGAAGTAGTGGCCACCGCACAATAAGTACTATGAAGTTTTCCTGCTTAATTTCAGTTAAATAATTCATTGTCTAATGGCTATTTCTCTGGCTTGAATACAGGCTCCACGAAGGCAGGCCCACCATGTCTGTTTTTTCTTTACTTATTTTTATTGCTATGTACCTACAAGGAATACAGTGAATGTGCGTTGATTGAACACATGAATATATATTGCAAATAAAATAATGGTGGACATGAAGCACGTAGTCTTTCTCACAATATTGGTTAATAAACAGTCTCTTATCATTCCTTATCATACAAATGTATCACTTATAAAAGTTGACTAATTGCAAATTAATAACTTCCTGATGTGAGGGGTTGTTTCTAAGTTTTAATAAAACTTCCAAATACAATGGGATTTTTTTGCCTGACATTTTTTTCTCTTGAAGAGCCAAAATTTAGAATGAAATAAATGGCCAAAGTTTTAATTGCAGAATTGAGCAGCCTCCATAATTTAAAAGCTGGGTAATTGGGTCTTGAGTAAACAAAAATTGGTGGTACCTTGTTAGTGTGTAAGAAATATTAAATAATAATAACACCCATATAAAGTTTAGTATTTCTTATATATTTCATAAAACTAAAAAACCATTGAACATCTACCTGAGGGCTACTGCCCCTTAACTTTTAATTTAAATTGATTTTGTGTTTAATTTATAAATGCTCAAAAATATGAAATGTAAAAGAAAATGCAACCTCATAAATCAATGTGTTCTGGATTGCTAGTTTAATTTTCATATTGATTTAGTGCCCAGCCTAGTGGTATCTACAAAAAGGCAGAAACCATGGAGTCATCATTGGATAAAAGGTCAGACAGAAAACACAAGTGTGATAATTAAATAACTTCCTCCGATTAACCTCTATGATAAGGGAAATAAGCCCATTGACTAGAGTTTTGATTTTGCTTTATACTGTATTCTGACAGTTACTTATATTAATGGAATTTTTTGCTCTCTTTAAATATCTGATGGCATGTAAGAGTGAGTAGTAAGTTTAGCCTCATGATAAAAAGATAGAACACCTATGAATCTCAAACATTTTTCTTTAACATGAAATGTTATTTCTAATTATAAAGTAAAAACTTACCTTAGTTACCACTAGATTTGAGACTTTTTAGTAAGCAGGAAACTCCCTAAAGATAAGAGGGAAGGGGGGGCAGGGAAAGGGAAGGGAAGGGGAAAGTCAAGGAACATAGAGCAAGGACTCATGGACAAAACCAAAGGGGAAGAGCTGAGGGAGGGAAGGTGGGAGGGGGCAAGGGAAAGAGGTGGGGGGGAGGCAGAGACAAATGTATTTAAAAAGTAAATAAATTTAAAAAAATAAATAAAAAAATTTAAAAAAGATATATTTAAAGCTATTAAAAAGAGTTTAGTTTCTATTGGTTGCATAAGTTTTTTTTCTTCTAATATATGTAATGTTGTTATATTCAATGCACTCTGTAAACCAAATTAAAAATTTTTTTTGGGAAAATATTTCTTCTTTTAGAGAGAAATACTACAAACAAACCAACTCATACATAGTAGAAATTATGGAATCAAAGTGATTGAATTTTTGAAGCTCTACTATTTAATACTTGGGTGACCTTAGTCAGATTATGAAGTGACATATGCATGTAATGTATATCTCAGGGTACCTGTAATATAGTAAGGGTCAGTAAATGCTACCTATACTCACATAATAATGGCAGCAACAATAGCAGAAAAGAAAAAGATAATGTATTAAGGCATAAGATAAATTCAAACTTTCATAAATAATAACACTTTTATTTTATTGTTTTATTTTATTTTTACTTCTATCCTTTTAAATTTTGAGCACCTATTATGTGCCGTACATCTTTTAAAGTATTTCCCATGTATTGTGTATTTAATTTTCACAAATACCCATTAGGATAGGTGCTAATTTAATTTTCATTTTAAAAATGAAGAGAGGGAGACATGTGAGTAAAGTGAGCTGACCGAAGTTGCCGCGGTTTGAATGTAGAAGTCCCCTTTTCTGGTCTTTCCTGCTTCATCTCAATGATTAACCTCCCCCAACTTTCCACCTGGGAGCAAGAAGTGCCTGGCTGGTAGCCACTGTATGTGGAATGCTCAGTCTGCAGGCTACTCCCCCTGCCTGTGCTCAGCTGCACCTACTAGTTGTGCAACAAAGTTTTAAGAGTCAGGTGGTTTGTTCCCACATCTGTTAATGTGGTCATACTTGTCAATGTCACATAAATTACCGATTACTTAAATGCTACATAAATCAATAAAACATGTGTAAGAAAAACCAGAGGATTGTTTTTGCGAGCACGAAATCAGGTTCTTCATTAGCAAATATTTGGATTAGGGGTAGATGAGATAAATGCCAAGATTAAGGAAAACACCATGAAACTCTAGAAAGCGTCTAGGTTCAGATCCTTTTTGAATTCTTAGCTTACTTTATTTTTTCTTTACTTTTTAAAAATATTTATTTTTATTGTATATTTTCCATGGCCATTAACTCCCTTATATGCCCCTCCCCCACACAATCACCACACTGTTGTCCATGTCCATGAATCCTTTCTCCTTTTTGCTCAATCCCCCCACTCCCTACTCTCCCCCTTTAGCTGTCATCCTGTCCTCCATCATCTATGAGTCTGCCTCTATTTTGCTTGTTAGTTCAGGTTCTTCATTACAGTCCACTTAGAAGTGAAATCATATGGTATTTGTCTCTCTCTGACTGGCTTATTTCACTGGCTTATTTCATAATGTTCTCCAGGTCCATTCATACTGTCACAAAGGGTAAAACTGTCTTCTTTTTTACAGCCCAGTAGTATTCTATTGTGGGAATGGATCCTGGTTGTTTTACCTCCTCATCTACTGATGGACACTGGGGCTGCTTCCATATCCTGGTGTTTGTAAATAATGTTGCAATGAACATAGGGGTGCTTATGTTCTTTTGAATTAGTATTTTGGGTTCCTTTAGATATATTCCCCAAAGTGAGATCACTAGGTCAAAGGGCAGATCCATTTTTAATTTTTTGAGGTGTCTCTTTACTGCTTTCCACAGCGTTTGCATCAAGCTCCATTCCCACCAACAGGGCAAAAGGGTTCCCCTTTCTCCACATCCTCACCAGAGCTTGTTGTTTGTTCATTTATTGATGATAGTCATTCTGACAGGTATGAGATGATAACTTATTGTGGTTTTAATTTGCATTTCTCTGACGATTAGTAATGCTGAGCATATTTTCATATGTATATTGGCCATCTGTATGTCCTCTCTGGAGAAATCTCTACTCAGGTTCTTTGCCCATTTTCAATCGGTTTTTTTTAAATGTTGAGTTTTATAAGTTCTTTATAAATTTTGAATATTAACCCCTTATCAGATGTATTGGCGAATCTGTTCTCCCATTCCGTGGGTTGTCTTTTGTTGATGTTTTCCTTTGCAATGCAAAAACTTTTTTGTTTGGTGTAGTCCCATTTGTTAATTTTTCCTGGCTACTTTAAGAACCCTAACCGGGCAGTGCCCATGTGCCTCGTGGGGTGATTTTGGCAGCCCTGCAGAAACTCTCATCAGCAGATCCATTCTCAAATCCAGAAACAGGCCCTTAGCCCTCAAAGGGGGAATTAAGGTACATGTAATACTTTATATGTCACTTTAATGAGTTTCTGCTTTAACTAACTTTCCTAATTTATAAACATGTCATAATTATGTCAGATAAGAGTTCTGATGCATACCACAAGACTGAAAAAAACTACCAATTTCAGACCTATGAAACTACATTTTCAAAATTACAAAAAAAATAAATGCTAAATACAAAAGTAAATGATAAGAGTCATAGTTTTAAAAACTTACTAGGTTAACAGTAATAAAGTCAATGTATAATAAGTAAAACATATGGGGTAAAAAGTTTAAATATTATAGAATTAAGATAAAGAATAGATAAGAGGTAAATGCTGGTCAGGATGCGGAGAAAAGGAATGTAAAACCTGTAGGTACAGACACTGTGGAAAACAGTATGGAGGTTCCCCAAAAATTAAAAATAACATTTTATATGACCAAGTAATCCCACTCTGGCTATATATCTAAAAGAAATGAAATCATTATCTTGAAGAGATCTCTGCGCTAACGTCCCCTGCAGCACTTTTTGCAATAGCCAAGGTATGGAAAACCTGTGTCCATTAACAGGTGAATAGATGAAGCAAATGTGAGATATATACATATATAAATATGTGTGTATATTTCAGCCCTAAAAAGGAAAGAAAATCCTGTCATTCGTGACAACCAGAATGAACTTGGAGGCATTTCTTTCTTTTTTTTAATCATCACCCAAAGATATGTGTATTGATTTTAGAGACTTAGAGAGAGGGGAAGGAAATAGGGGGAGAGAGAGAGAGGGAAACATTGATTGGTAGCCTCCCATAGGCACCCCAACTGAGGATCAAACTCACAACCTTTTGGTTTATGGAATGACGCTCCAACCAACTGAGCCAGGGCTAATCTCTTTCATAAAGTCAACTGTGTCATACATAAAACATAGCCTAATGACAGGAGTAGAATTCATCAAATTTGCAGTACTGGGATTATGAAAGGCAGGAGCACAGTGGGATGGGATGGGATGTAGGAAATCATGAATGTTGGGGCACATTGGGACATCACATTGACTAATTCCTTTTGAATTTAAGTGTCTGTCTTGCCTTTGCTATGTGTTCCTCACTTTGTTGTTGTATCACATTACATATATTTCAAACAATAAAAAGTGTACCATGGACATTCTTGAAAGATTATTCTAGCACTAGGGATTAGGATGAATGATAGAAGTTTTTTTCCCTAGAGCGGGAAAACCATTTGAAAAAAGATAAAAATGATGAGGTGGGTCTGAGCCAGTGCAATGCCAGTATGAACACAGAGGAGGTGGGAGGAGATTGAAGGAGAAACAATCCATAGCATTTAATTACTAGTTGAATTGGGGGCTGGTAATTAGGATGATACTCAGATTTCTGGACTCAGTAACTGAATAGGTGATGGGACTTTTCACTGATCATAAGGAATACAAGAGAGAAATAGTTTTGAGGAAGAAGGGGGGAAATGATTTCTAATTCAATTTGGAGTCTGCTGAATTAAAGTGACCCATAGAACATTACCTAGGTAATGTCTAATAGACATTTGGTTACATACATCTTGGACTTAGAAGTCTTGGATTCACATATTAAAGAAGTCGAACACAGGAAGGGTGGATGTGTCCCATGAGAAATATTTAGAATAAGAAGAGAGGTGGTGCTAGAACAGAACACTGGGGGACTTCAGAATTCAAAGTATGAGCAGTAGAAAAAGGGGAAAAACAAAGGAAAACAATGTGTATCAAGAAGTCTCCTGAATAAACCAAGGAAGGAAATAATTTAAAGAGAAAAGAGACTGTCAACTCTGTCAAATGCAGTAGAGACTTTGATAATAATGATGATAAATACTTACAATTATATTTAGTGCATGCCTGAAAACTGTAAGATATTTTGCTATCATGCTCAAAACAAATTATTAACTTTCAACATCCCCAAATGGTAGACATTATCATTCCTGCTTTATATATGAATAAACTAAGGTTTAAGGAGCCTAAGGAACTGGCCTACTGGTCAAGGACAGCCACAAATCTAAGTTCTGCTGGGATTTAGACTCAGAGAGAACTGATACTGAAAAACTATTTTTTAAACATATTATACTGCCTCCTTTAAGAACTAAAAGAGTGTATTTCATCGATGACCACAAGGTCACCTTTAAGCAAGAAAGATTATTTTTTACTGACTCAGGGCTAACAAATTTTCATGTATGTGTATGCTGGGGGTGCTTCAAACCTTTAGACAATGGAGTGGCTGAACTGCAAATGAGAGGTAAATCATTTGACAACATGAACTGTATTTTTAAATAGCCTAGCTATAAAGGGTGTTTAAGAAGTAGTAAAGAAAAGAAGGGCAATATTAAAAGAACAATCATTGTATTTTAATTATTATTATTGGCAGTAGTATAGTTGAATTATAACAACACATTATGCTAAGGTCCTATGTTTTAAGGGAAGCCCAAAGAGTTTGGACCTATACATATGTAATGATAGTTCGGTCCTAGTTCCCTGTGTGGCCTTTCACAAGTCCCTGAGGCCTCTGGTTCCTCCTCTGCCATAGAGGTAATGACACCTAACACAAAGAGCTCCTCAGAGACTTAAATAAATGAATTTATGTAAAGTGTCAAACATGGTGCTTATAATCGTTCATTATCCACTCAACTATAAATATGTAGACAGTGGAGGGTTCATTTTTGTATTCTTAAAGCCAAAAACAGAGCAGGTACTCAATGAATACATGATATATGGCAGATATTTGTTTACTTATCTACATCTCTTCTTCTGACAGAGAAGGATAATGTTTTATCCTCCTCAACACTGTTCCCCAGTCCTATACTGCTGAGCAAAGAATATAAACTCTATAAAACTTTCCTGATTGATCTAATGAAAAGCTACGGGTAAGATTAATGTCAAACATTGAGTATTAATCAAATGTAATAGGCTTATCACTGTGCCAGGAATTAGATATTTATGCTAAAAATAGATGAAATACATACCCAGAATATAGTAACTGGTCCTTGTCAGGACATAATAGTGTTTAGCTGATAATGTGAACATATAAACAGAGAGGTAGAGAGCCACTATATTGATTGCCTTCTTATTTTTGGCTTTATATGTAGAAATTTAGCTGAAAATATATCTTTATGATCATGATCAAATGAGGAGCAGGCAATGCTCTTGGAAGTTCTAATTTTATCCATTCACATAAGCAGCAGTTGTGGGATGCTCAGTGATACCTGCCCAAGCCACACACACACAGGGGCCAACTATTGAGCCACAGGGAATGGGAATCATCAGACCTTAGGGTCAAATTCAGTTAAATACACATAGGAAGATTAATTGATTCTATGAAGGACAGAAGTAGAATAATTCTGTCAGACCTGTTGTACATACATATCTAGTCTTCTTCAAAGGGTCATCTTTAAAAATTGAGGACAATACATAAGTGTAACTAAAGCTGATGCTTCTGAAAGTCTCCTTTGGATCTTTGTGTTTTCTATTTTAGTTTTTGCTTACCAATAAAAGAATATAGTCCTCTCTTTTTTTAAAAAAAAAATTATTGTTTTTTTTTTCTATAACTATTAACCCTCTTTTATCCCCCTCCCCTGTGCAATCACAATGCTGTTGTTCATGTCCATGGGTCCTTTTTCCTTTTTGCTCAGTCCCTCCACCCCCTAACCTCCTCCTCCCAATAGCTGTCATCCTGCTCTCTATCTATGAGTCTCTATTTTGCTTGTTAGTTTAGTTTGTTCATTAGATTCCATGTACAGATGAAATCATATGGTATTTGCCTCTCTCTGACTGGTTTATTTCACTTAGCATAACGTTCTCCAGATCCATCAATACTGTTTCAAAGGGTAAAACTCTTCTTTTTTATAGCCCAGTAGCATTCCGTTGTGTAAATGTCCCCTGGTTGTTTTATCCATCCATCTACTGATGGACACTGGGGCTGCTTCCATACCTTGGTGATTGTAAATAACACTGCGGTGAACAGAGGGGTGTTTATGTTCTCCTGAATTAGTATTTTTGGTTCCTTCATCTATATTTCCAGAAGGGGGATTGCCCTGTTCAAAAGGCAGATCCATTTTTAATTTTTTGAAGTGTCTCCATTCTGCTTTCCACAGTGTTTGCACCAGTCTCCATTCCACCAACAGGGCTATAAGGTTCCCCTTTCTCCACATCCTCACCAGTGCTTGTTGTTTGTTGATTTATTGATGATGGCCATTCTGACAGGTATGAGATGATACCTCATTTTGGTTTTAATTTACATTTCTCTGATGATTAATGATGCTGAGCATATTTTCATATGTATATTGGCCATCTGTATGTCCTCTTTGGAGAAGTGTCTTTAGGTCCTGTGCCCATTTTTTAATTGGACTGTTTGTTCCTTTGGTGTTGAGTTTTGTAAGTTCTTCATAAAGTTTGGATATTAACCCCTTATTTTCTGGTACTTATTGTTTAAAACTGCCAAATAATTATTTGTTAAGGTACCACCATTGACACATCTTGGGATTTCTGGGATTTTCCCTTTCCTTCACTTTTACATTCAATTAGGAATCAGGTCTTTTTTTAAGATTAAATTTGTCGGGGTAATATTGGTTAATAACATTATATAAATTTCAGAGATACAACTTTGTAAAACATCTGTGTACTGCATTGTGTGCCCACCATCCAAAACCTAGTCTCCACTGTCACAATGTATGTGACCATATTTACCCTCTTCATTCTCCCCCCCCCATTACCCCTTTTCCACTGGTAAACACAATACTATTGTCTGTGTCTATGAGTTTTGGGGTTTTTTTGCTTTGTTTGTTCATTTGTTGCTTTTTTGTTTTATATCTCACATATGGAATCAGGTCCTTTTGTTTGAATCTTTTCAAGGTTTTTTTACACCCGTTTCCATGTGGTGTTTTAGTATAATTTCAAGGCCAGTTCTATGCTAGAGCGTTCCCAGTACTTGGCATTCCTCCAGGACCTACTAGACACCCAATACGTGTCTATCAAAGGTATTAATCATCTATTCCTCCCTATTCTTCCTGCTCTTCTCTTTGTTCTTATAGCTTATTTAGATCAGTGCAATAATTTAACTGTTCTTTCTGTTTCTGGTCTTGCCTTTCATCCTGAGGCGAGAATTACCTTAAAATACGGATTTTACCCTGTCACCCTTAACAGTATTCCTCAAGGATCCTGTTTAGGATTAAAATCCTCCGACAGATTCCTGTTATCCGTAGGAGAAAATGAAGGCTTTGTAGGGTCACATTTAAGGTCTTCCATAACTGAGTCCCTGGACATTTTCATTCATTGCTTATTACTTTCTTTTTCTTTCTTCCTCGATCCCCTTCTCCATCTCATCCAGAACCCAGGGTTTCAGTCACACTGAGCCAATTGAAGGCCCAGTGATTCCTATGATTTCCCTTTGCTTACACTGCTTTATCTTCCTGGACCTCATGGCCCTTACTGGTCAGCAAAAGACCATTTGCCCACTTCTCAAGACTTAACTCAAGTCTCACTTCTTTAAAGAAGATCCTGATCCTTAAGCCCCAAAAAGATATATACCTCCTGTATTTCTGGTTTAGTTTTCTGACAGAGCATTTGTAATATTAATTTCTTCTGTTTTTATTAATGTTTTACTTCCATATATCATTT
Organism: Pteronotus mesoamericanus; assembly: GCF_021234165.1. Taxonomy (NCBI): domain Eukaryota; kingdom Metazoa; phylum Chordata; class Mammalia; order Chiroptera; family Mormoopidae; genus Pteronotus; species Pteronotus mesoamericanus. Next base: position 32,456,809 of record NW_026555285.1, on the reverse strand, counting down.
TTTTACTTGTTTACATTTTCCTTTCTCTTACTATACTCTTAATCATGTAGCCAGAGTTCCTGTCAGACTTATTTTTGCATTCCCAATGCCTAATATATGTGCCTAATACATATAGAACCTAGGTCTCTAAGACACATTCAGTAAGTGCAAGTTAATTTGAGAGGTTTATTGTTATTTATTGCTATGTTATGAATATTCTGTTGAGCTAAAATTTAAACTTATAAGCAGGAATCTTGCCTTAAACCATTTGAAAATCCACAGACACAGCATTGTTTTTTTTCACACAGTAGGTGCTTAATGTTGGTCAGCACTGATGTGTAGGGTTTCTGTAAGATCCTGAAAATGTGACATGATCACTTTCCCAAAAGGCATCATTAAATTCAGGATGAGTATCAACAATCTTGTGAAGTTCCTGGCATAGTGTAAGAAACTTAGCACAGTACTAGTAGATAGTAGAATAGCTGCCTACTTAACGTATATTGAGTAATTAAGTATGGGAAAACCCCACATAAGAAAGAATGGAGTGTTGCCTCTGAGTTGGAATTTCACTGGCTCTTGTTATGAATTTCTCCAGTGCCATTGCTAAGTTTTCTGACCAAAGTTTCTGTCAACACTCTAACACAGAGAGACTTGACTAAGAAATAAACTCCCAGACACTTTAGTAGGTTAAATATTGCCATAAATTCCTTGCAGTTTCTCTCATGAAGAGGTAGGATTTATTTTCCCAACCCTTGCATCTGGACTGACATTATTTGTGGCACACTTTGACAAATAGAATAAGCTAAAAATGACATTGAGTGAGTTCAGGGACCCCACAGCCTCTGTTTGCCTTTTGGAATGCGGCCCAGGCACCACTATGCAGAGAACCCAGGTAAGAAAGGCAACATGGAAAGAGAGGTCTGGCCACCCAGCAACCCCAGCCAAGCTCGTCCCAGCTGACCCGTCAGCTCATGGCGACTATACGCATAAGCCCGGGCATTGCCAGCAGAGCATCACCTAGTCAACCCATACAAAAGCGACAGATAATAAAGCACATTGTTCTAAGCCTCTCAGTGTTAGGGTGGCTTGCTACACAGCCAGAGATAACTGGTAGAGGCATGAAAACAAATGGAAACTTCTGGATAAAAATGGAGGTATAAACAACCTGGATGCCTTTTTAGGGGACCTAGAGATCCTGACTAAACTAAGGTTATTTGGTAAGGCTATGAACACATTTCCAGCTCATTATGACAAGTGACAGAAATAGAAAAGGCTTGAGCAAGCACTTGTTTACACACATTGATTTTGTGAATCTTCAATTTTTGGCAAACAAGGATAAAATGTAAGAGTGATTATACCAATGTGAGAATCATCTAACTGTTACAATGTTTCAAAATTAAAACAGTAAAATGTTAGACAAAAATGTTTAAAAGCTAGCAAAAGAATTTTGAGGTCATGGGCTGTTTTGAGGTCATGGAATTTTGTAAAAGAGATGCTGTGAAGCAACAATCTATTAATATTCAATAAGCTCCCCTCAGCTTCTCCAAATGTGAAGGCGTCAATAACGGGGTCAGTTCTTTTCTTGACCCAGAATTCTGGTTCCCTTAAAAGCAAAGCAAAGCGAAGCAAAACAAAACACTAAGAAAATTTACAGCTAAACAGATTTTTAACTGAGATTAACAAGGAAACCTCTCAGGAAAACCTATTTGCCACATTTTCTTCTTATAGAACATGTACACAAATAAGGTTTACAAATTCCTCTAGTTTCTGTGTTAAGCATTTTGCTCCTCTAGTTACTTATAATTAATCATAAAATGCTTTCAGAACATACAATGAATTTTGTAGGTGGATTTGAATCAATATGTTTAAACTTGATATATGTCCAGGCCCCAACAACTTACAAAGCACTAGAACATTCCTGATTTCACATGCCATTATGAGCTTGGAGATTATCTTCTCATGAAGGTAAGAAAAATGGCTCTCAGAGAGTTAATGGTTTTTCTAAATTTAAAGGTGATTCAGCAGGTCAAAAATAATGTTAGCTCTCAGATCTTTTCATTCTCATCCTCAAGAAATGGCTTACATAATGATACATTAATAGCTAATACTTACATGGTTTATATTCCAGGCACTATTCTGTTGCTATATAAACACACACACACACATATATATGGCAACACACACACATATGTACATATAAATATATATATATATATACAGGGTGGGGTAAAAGTAGGTTTACAAGTTGTTCCTATGGAAAATATACAATAATCAAAAAATAATCATAAAAGAATTGACTTTTGTGTATTCACAACAAAAACCTACTTTTTTCCATTTGTGTGTGTGTGTGTGTGAGTGTGTGTGTGTGTGTGTGTTAACAAATGTAGCCATGATACAACAATTCTGTAAGGCATATATTACCATATTACCTCCATTTTACTGATAAAAACGCTGATGCAGAGAGAGGTAAATGAATGTGCCCACGGCTGCACAGCTAGTAAGGACAGAGTTGGTATTTGAGCCCTTATAGTCTGTCTTAGACTATGTGCTCTTAACCATTGTGCTATAATTCTTTTCTGTGAAAATGAGTGATACTTTATTTTCAAATCATAATTATAATAATTTTAGAATTTTTCCTGGGATCAAAGACTACTTTGTGTTTTAGTAGCTCCAACAGCCCCCCATGAGTTGAACAGATACTGACCCTGCACAGGCAATCATTTAGCAAAAGGGAAAAAGGGGGCTGGAGTAGATCCTTTTTTCAAGTGCATTATGAATAAAAAAGGGAATATTGATAGCATGATACCATTATGTTCATGGGAATCTCAACTAAAGTTTCAGGAGTTCCAAAGGACTGAATGAAATGGCTTAAGATGTGCTTATTAATTGTTAAGAAATGATTATCAAGCCACTAAAACTATAATTTCCCACCTTTGTAACTGGATTGTTTTTGTTTCTTTCAAATGTCTTCAGAAAGAGGTTTAAATCAGGGAAGTGATGAAAAATAGACAATCCTATGTGGCATGCGTGTGCCTATTTTGGCACTCAGCAGATGGAACATGTATCTGTTACTGCTTTTTATTATCTGATTTTCTCTAATCTTTAAAAAGACAATTCAAAATAGAAGAGATGATTTTAAAATATGTTTGCCTTATAATCACTGTACATCAATTGATAGATAGTGAAGTTATGCATGGAATTTAGTGTGTCAGGGATTCTTAGAATTTTGAGGTCATGGGCTGTTTTGAGAACCTGTTGAAAACCATGCATATTCTCACCTACAAAAGTGCACGTGAAGAAAATATTTTTCTTCAATCAGTTTCTTTCACAAGGTCAATGAACCCTTTAAAATCTATTTACAAATCTACAAATTAAATATCTCACTCTATCCTCTATGTTCCTTAATTTACCAAATAGGGCTAATAAGAGGTTTATATATACTACTATATATTCATGTCAACAATAGTAATACTACAGCAACAACGCTAAATACATTTGGCATTTATTGGATACTTAATGTATGTCATACTTGGTGATCATATGATACATGTGCTGATATCATCATCATTTTACATATCAGAAAACTGAGACATGGGAAGCTTAACTCTCTCCAAAAAGTGCTGAAGCAAAGGTTTGAATCCAGGACATCTGATTCTACAAAATCATTCTCTTTACCAAGGTAATTTGCATATTCTAAATGCTCAATGAACAATTGCAGTTATTATTGATATTACCATTCTGAGGTTAAAAAATGGTACTTGCAGAAAAATGTACAACGCATAAGCAAAAATATGTTTTTTGAATAAGTGAAAATAATTTTTTCTTCGATTTGATAATTGTCTCCTTTTGCTCTAGGTTCTAATAGATAATGGATCCCATCAACCGTTATGTGTCTTCGCCTTCAGCTGGGGACACATAACTTTTATTGTGGTTCATTATCGGGCCATTAGAGGCCACAAGTGTGTCCCCTGACCCTCTACCTCACATTATGCTGAAGAAAAGGAGTAGAAAATGTGGAGGCAGCAGGTTTTCTATCATCACATGGAAAAGGAGCTACAGAGCCTCCTATATTGAGACCATTCATTTTCTTTCTGCTGTAAAGTCCATCATGCAAGTCCTGAGGACAAAAGTTAGTCTGCTTCCTGATTCAATTTTCCAGCCTTCTCTTGCTGTTCACTTCATGAAGTCAAATCCAGTAATAGCCAAACTCTACTCAGTATGTTCAGATATTCTTTTTAATGCAGAGGGCATTGAACTGCTCATAAGTTTTAATAAATGTGTTCAGTTTCGTGTTTTATATTCTTATCACACAAGCCACTGATCCCAAATTTAAAGCATTCATGTAATTTTGTAAGTCTTGTAATGGACTTGTGTGGCAAATTTTTGTTTCTAAAATGAAACTGAACTATATTCAATTCCGATTAGATATTTATTTTTTAGATTTCATAAACATGAACTAATTGCAAGCACCATGAGATATTATACCCAAGAAGTGGGAACTGTTACAGAGAACCAGTTTAACCCAATAAGAATAGGTTTTACTCAAGACCTTTTATAATAGAGGAAAAGAGACTTCAGTGTAGAGCTGGGCTCAATTTCAAATGCAGCAAGAATAATTGGGGATTCATGGTCAATGAGCTGAGTGAAGGGTTCAGTGGATGGAAAATTACTAAGAGGAGATATTAAGAGCAGAGAGAGCTCTGGCTAAAGCTACTTAACAAGAGTCTTACTAAAGGCAGACCAGGGTGATCACATACCTAAGGTAGGAAATGAGAAATTTGCTTAGATCTTACTAAGCTGACTTATCAGGATTCTTGCTAAAACTGGGCTATGCAGGCTCATTCAGGACTGGGGCCATGGTCAAGGCCTAGTCAAAACGAGGGCTCAGAGGAGCCTGACTACAGTTTAGTCAGGAAGAGGGTCTTTGTCAGAACCACCGAGAAGTATTTGCAGACAGTATCCATGTAAATCTGTCAAGATTATCCATATTCTCATCTGGAGAGGCAGGACATTTAGAGGGGCCTGGCAACTCAAAACAGGTGAATCAGATGATCTTTTCCTCTCTCCGTTTCAGAATATTGGGAACCATTGCAAGAGAGTCACTGGCTTGTCAACAGCCCTGAGTCTGCCTTTTTATGCCAATTGTAAAATGAATGAAATCCAAAGACACTGTCTTATTGTCCTAATGTATTGGGTTGGCCTAAAATGTCATTTAGTTTTTTTCTGTACAATGGCCCTAGTAGTGCTTAGTTGTCTTTAACTTTATCTGAAGCAATTTTGTTAGATTATATTGTGACAGCTATCATATCAGCATGCATTTAAAAAACTTTTAAAAAATTGGTGATTTTTTGTGCGCCCATTTTAATATTGAAGATTGAAGAAGATACCTAACATATTTAGTGTGTTATGCTCTATTATTTCAAGAAAGGTAAAAATGCAAGCAAAGATCAAAAACAGATTTGTGCAATGTATGGAGAAGATGCTGTGATTGATTGAACATGTCAAAAGTGGTTTGCAAAGTTTCTTGGTACTATTGACATTTTAGCCAAACAATTCTTTGCTGTGTCTTATGCATTAGCAGGCATTTAGCAGCACCCCTGGCCTCCACCCATTAGAAGCCAATAGCTGGGGATAGACAACATAGTCAAAATATCCAAATCAGTAAAGTTGTTGGTGGAAATAAAAAAATGTGCCTCTTATTTTACAGAAAAAACTAAATGGGCTTTTTGATTAACCCAATGCATCTCTTTCTGTTTCCTGCAAAGGCCCCCTCTGGCTTTTTTGCCAGTGTTAGCACATACTAATTCCACTGGTGCCTCTCAGTTTATCCACTCGTGACCAAGTTACAAAGGAATTTAAATCAATAGAGATTTGTATTTCATGTTTGTACTTGCCTTTTTAAATTAGAATAAATGTTTCTTGGAGGCTAAGACCTTGCATAACCAGATGCAATATATAAAGTTTTCTCAGTGTTCAATATTTCAAGAGTTTTAAAATAGTTGACTTTGTCTTTTCTTTTACTACTTTTCTACCTACCTACTCTTCTCCTTTTTCTCCATTCCCTGTCTTCTTTCCCTCCACCCACACTCTGTACCTCTTACTGCAAGCAATGTGAATTTTTAAAATGTCAAATCCATATACTTTGCTAACAGAAATATCAGCGGGAAGTTGTGTTAAGGGTCTTTGACAACTGGAAGAGATCATAGTGAAATGGTAACATTGATGGCCTGCTACTTGGAATCACATATTTATAGACATTAGTCATTAAAGGTCATCAAAGGCCCACTCCAATAAATTGTTATATGGTGTTATTTTGTAATCACTGCCTATGTCTACTTTTTAAGACCCTATAAGAACTTGTATTTCCAATCAAGTGTATAAGGTGATGGTTGAAAGTGCATGTAAAACTGAGTACTTTCTTTGCCCTTGACCTATACAAAAGTGGATATTCAGAGGTTAATCTTATGATAAAGACAAAATTGAGGATCTTTCAATTAGCCTTCCAGGTCCTATGGGGAAGCTAATGCTGCCTCATGAAACTTCAAAATATACCAGAGAAATAGAACCTGTCATTTGATTATGGCTGGAATTTCTTGTGAGGATGAAGATAAATAACATATGTGACCTAAAAAAATGGAGTTTACTATCCCGAAAGTTATACAGGAGGAGTAAACTTAATAAGTAACTTGCTGTTTTGAGAATACTATAGTTCGCGATCTGCTCTTGGACACCAACTTCTTTCTCAGTATGTATTCAAGGTCCAAATTAAGAAGATCTTGAATGCCTGCAGAGAGACTTGAATCTGTTAGCAATGCATTGCCAGTAATAGGTTTTAAGCCAGGCATTGTCATATCTAGACCTTTGTTCTAGGAAAATTGGTCTGGTAAAAGTGTATAAAATGAGTTAGGGGAAAGAAAACAAGAAGGCTGGTCAGAAAGACTTTCCAGTCTTGCCAGAGACAGAACAGAAATCAGAACTACAGTAGTGGCAGAGTGCGTGGAGAAGAGGTGGCAGTTGTGTGCAACACAGTAAAGGTAGAATAGATAATGTTGGCCCCAGATGTTCAAGCAGTAAAGAATCAACACTAATCCTGAGATTAGGAAACATAAGAGAGGACAGATTTGGAGAAAAATAATGAAATCAGTTGTGAAAATATTTGACTTTGAGGTGCCAGTAGAATGTCCAAAGAGAGAGACAGAAGCAATTAGAAATGAGAGCCAAAATTTTGGGAAAGAGGTCAGATCTGAAAGAAGAGTCCTTGAATATAAGATTATCAAGAAAGAATGTACAAAAAAATGACAAGTCCAAAAATGGATGCTTGGGCAACATCTGTATTTAGAAGAGAGAAAACAAGAGGGATTCAGAGGACCCAGAGCAAAGTAGATCAGAGAGCTAGAAGAATAAAGATGCTTCATAGATAGAAGCCAAGGAAGAATGATCTCTTAAAGGATTCCTGTGATATACTTTTGTTTATCAAATAAAAGTGGACTATTGTTAATTATTTTTGAGAAATTTTTTAAACATTCAAAACACTCAAGATCACTGAAAGTAATATCCAATTCTGTAGAAGCAGAAGATTAAAAACTATGAAAAAGACTATTGGATTTGGCACATCATGATGACCCTTAAAGAGTAATTTTAGCAGGATGGTAATGACAGGAGCCAAAATTTAATAGAACAATATTTGAGTAGAAAATAGGGACATGGGATATAGATTTTCTTCTTCCTTAAAAAATCTATTGGGTGGTTTGGCCATGACTAAAGAAGAGGAGACAGAATAGATTGCTTAAGAGGGTCACTGAAAGAAAAAGATTTTTAATTACTCATCTGTTTACATTAGGGTAGAAAAACTTGAGCAGAGTTAGGGTCACGGAATCACCAGACAAGACAGAATGTAGATAAAAAGAGAGATGTTTGGGAGAGCAATATTCTAAGCAAGACTGGCAGGGAGTGGGTCAGGTCACAGAGGAGTAGGTTTATAGAGAATGATATTGTCTGCAACGTGAGTGGGAAAGGAGAGAGGTCACTCAACTAATGTTAATTGTCCCTTTATTATGTGCCAGGTGCCCTTGTCTCCATTAGGGATTTAGCCAAATATACAAACATCCCCGTAGGAGAGGAACTGAGAGAGGAAATGGGATAAAGAAGATGTGAGGTTATGGATGAAATTGTAGGTCATGTCAAGGACTTTACCTTTTCCATTGAGCAAGACATAAGAGCACTAGATATTTTAAACAGCAGAGTGGCATGGTATTTTAGGAGGATCCCTTGGCTGCTATGTTGGGATGGAGTGTAGAGAACAAGGCCAATTAGGAGGCCAGTGCAATAATGCAAGTGAGAGATGACAGTGCTTGGACTCAGGTGGTGGACACAGGTAGGGTAAATATTGAAGGTAGAGCTGACAATGTTTGCTAACAGGCCAGGTGTGTGAGAGAGAAGCCAAAATGATTTCATTATTTTTGGCACGAGAAACTGGAAGAATGACATTTCTGTTTACTGAGATGGGTAAAACTGAGGAAGGGGGGACATTTGAGGATTTCAACTCAGGACATATTAAGATTTTGAGAGAGCTACTAGGTACCAAGCAGAGATGCCAGGTAAGCAGTTGGATATACAAGTCTGGATTTCAGGAAAGAGATATTAATTTAGGAGAAATCAATGTTTGGATGATATTTAAAGTCTCAAGAATAAATAAGATCATCAAGGAGCCAGTCTAGATGAAAAAGAGAAGTCGTGTGATAATGAAAGCCCTGAGCACTCCAGTGTTGAAAAGTCAAAGACGTAAAGAAACTCTCCTTAGAGAACATTATGATTTGGGACAAGAAGTGAAGGAACTTAAGTACCCTCAACTCCTCCATCACGGCTGAATAGGCTGATCCTTTTAAGGTAGTTTCTAGATGTCTCCAAGCACATATTCTTTTCCACTATATGCCGCATAGTACCCTGCATCTAATTTTTCACAGCACTGAACACCTGATAAGTTTTCTGCAGCTTTGACAAAGCTCTAAGATGCTTGAGGGACTAAGTCTCTTTGGTTTACCATTGAATTCACAGGGTCTAACATAATGCCTGGTACAAACTAGGTACTCAACAAAAATTTGCTGAATGAATGAAAAAAGAGCCAGTGCATGTAGAAGCATCCAAGGGCGTCAGTCAACTTGAGCAAGACGAAGACGGGTAACCTAAAGACTGCCTGTGCCTTCAGACCAAAGCCCCTGTTTCCCTGTATAACCTATTGCCTTTGTCTGCTTTAAATCTGGACTTCATGACTTTCACAACACTAAGATCCCCCCTTGTCTTACATACACATTGTCTAACTATCTCCAGAACCAGCCTCCCTAATATACTACAATTGTTTCTCCTACCATCAAGCCTACCCTCCTACTCCATTCCAATTTAATCTGATTTTTCTTTCTGTCTTCAGCAACCCCCTCATCTTATTTTTGATAAATCCAATTAAAATCTGTAAATGTAGTTTCCTGAAATATGTAAAACAATGTCACTTCAGGCTAACTTTATATTTAAAATTAAATTAATTTAAAAAAATATATCTATTGGGTTAAAAAGCAGTTTCATATTAATTCTCTTCTGCTTAATTTCAATGAAAGCATTTAAAACTTATTAACACAAATTTTACTTTTGTTAATTAGAAAAAGATGCTTTTTAAATTAACTTGTTTTGAAATCAAACTTAATTTGAAGAAAGCTAGATAATTCATTTTGAACTCTATTTCTTTTTGCCTGCCAATTTTAATTAGGGCTAGTCTACTTGGAAACATTTCTGAAATGTTCCTGAAGACAAAAAAAAAAAATTAAACATGTTTTACTGGCTTGAAAACATGTCTACAAATTCTTTTCCTTTCAAAAGGTGAATACCGGAGTGTGAGCTGGGCTTACTGACTTCCTTATTTTATATGGTGGTTTTAAAAAACCACATATCATGAAATTTACCATCTTAACCACTTTTAAGTGTACAGTCCAGTGGTGCTCAGTATATTCACATTGCTGTGCAGCAGATCTCCATAACTTTTCAATTTTCAAATTAAAATTTCATGCAACTTAAATAACCCCCCTATTCCTCCTCCCCCAGACCCAGATAATCACTATTCTACTTTCCATTTATATGAATTTGACTACTCTAGATACCTCATATAACTGGAATCATACAGTATTTTTCTTTTTGTGACTGACTTATTTCACTTAACATAGTGCCCTCAAGGATCGCCTATGTTGTAGCATGTAACAGGATTTCCTTTTTTTAAGGCTGAATAATATTGTACGGAATGTATATATCACCTTTTTCTTATCCATTTATTAGCTGTTGGACATTTGGGGTGCTTCCACATCTTGGATATTGTTAATATCCAAGCTACAAACATGGATATGTAAACATCTCTTCAAGGCTTTCCATTCAATGCTTCTGGGAATATACCCAGAGATATGTGTCCCTGGTTTGTTGACTCATATATTATCCCATATATGTTATATGGTATTCCATATGTACTTGGAATTGCTGGATCATATGATAATTCTATTTTTAATTTTTTGAGAAGCCTCCATACTGTTTTCCATAGCAGCTGAATAATTTCATAATCTCACCAACAGTGCACAAGGGTTCCAACTTCTCAACATCCTCACCAACATTTATTTATTTTTTATAGTAGCCATCTTAATTGGTGTGAGGTGATATCTCATTGTGGTTTTGATTTGCATTTCAATGATAGTAATGTCGAACACCTTTTCATATGCTCGTTGGTCATTTGCACATCATTGCTGGAGAAAAGTCTATCAAATTATTCTGCCCATGTTTTAACCTAGTTATTTGATTTTTTTTTTTTAGTTTATTTCTTTATGTATTCCGGTTTGATTTGAAAATACTTTCTTTATCAAATATATGGCCTGCAAATATTTTCTTCAATTATTTAGATTGATTTTCTCTCTGTTGACTGTGTCCTTGGATGCAAAAAACACTTTTAAGTTTGATGTAGTCCCATTTGTCTATTTTTGCTTTTCTTGTGTGTATTTCTAGTGTCAAATCTACAAAATCATTGCCAAGTCAAATGTTTTAAAGATTTCTCCTGATATTTTCTTCTACATCCTATATAATTTTAGATCTTACATTTAGGGTTTTAGTCCATTTGGAGTTAATTTTTGTATGTGTGGTAAGATATGGATCCAACTTCTATCATTTGCATGTGGATATCCAGCTTTCCCAACACAATTTGTTACAGAGACCATCCTTTCCCTGTTGAATGGTCTTGGCAAACTTTGTCAAAGTTCATGACCCTGTATATGGGGTTTACCTCTATTGGTCCTCTATTCTATTTGTTTTAATTTTTTAGTCAGTACCACACTGTTTTGATTACTGTAGCTTTGTAATATCTTCAAAATCAATAAGTCTGCATCAATAACTGTTATTTATCTAAATTATTTTGGATATTTGGGGTCCTCTGAGGTTCTGTAAAAATTTAAGAATGATTATTCTTTATCTCTCCAAAAGTTTAAAATTTTGAGAGATTTCATTAAATTTGTAGATTGCTTTGAGTAATATGTGCAGCTTAAAAATATCAAGTCTTGCAATTCATGAGCATTAAATGTCTTTCCATTTTTTGTGTCTTTAATTTTTTTGAGCAATGTTTTTAGTTTTCAGTGTATAAGTCTTTTGCTTCCTTGTTTAGGTTTATTTCTAAGTATTTTATTCTCTTTGATGGTATTATAGTTGAAATTTTTTCTTAATTTTCCTTTTGAATTGTTCATTTAGTATATAGAAAGCAACTAATTTTTTGTGTTTTTTTTATCTTGAAAATTTGCTAAAATAATTTATTAGTTCTAGTAGTTTTTTTAAATGTGTGTTTGGAATCTTCAGGGTTTTCTACATATGAAATCATGTCATCTGAAAGCAGATAATTTCTTTTCTTCCTATACAGCTTGATGTCTTTCATTTATTTTTCTTTTCTAATTGCTCTGGCTAGGACTTCCAATATTATGTTGAATAGAAGTGGCAAGAGTAAGCATCTTTGTCTTGTTCCTGATCCCAAAAGGTTTTAGTCTTTCACCAATGAGCATGAGGTTAGCTGTGGGCTTTTTATAAATGTCCTTTATTATGGTGAAATAGTTTTCTTCTACCCCTAGTTTGTTCAGTGAATGAATTTCTCTTGAAGAGTAGAAAAAACAGAAGTAAGAGTGCTTGACTTTGGTGATGAGGTCATAAAAGACATTGCAGCTCCCTCCTTGCTTTCTCTCTTGTATCATTTTCCATGGGAGATGGTAACTGCCACGTATCAAGGCTCTGCGGAGAGGCCTACATGGCAAGAAACCAGACTTTGGCAAGGAAAATCCAGCTAGACATTGAACAAGACATCTTAGAAACAAATCTTCTAGTACCAGTTAAGCCTTGAGATAAACATGTTCTCAGTTAATATCCTGAATACACCCTCATAAAAGATGTGAAGCCAGAAACATCCAGCTAAAGCCACTTCTAAATTCCTGATCCACAGCTACTATGAGATAAGTGTTTGTTGTTTTTATGCCACTAAATTTTGGGATTATTGGCTTTCCAGCAATGAACGTCAAATATATACATGAATGAAAATTAAGTATGTGTTTAACATCTGATATAATTTTTATGGAAAAAAACCCCAGATGATTAATAAATGCTTATGAATGAATGATGTCATAAAAATTTTACCTCCCAAGGAGAGCAGGTATACACTAGTAGAACTTGAACAATTATGGTGATTAACAGATTGATGGAAAACTGAATGGAGATTTCCAATGGCATGTCTTTGAATATATGAGTTATATGAAAAAAATTACTATTAGGTCTCAGAACTTGGGAGAACTGTATTTCCAGGCTTTGTAATATTGCACTGAATTCTGGGACATGTATTTTACTTTTGACCTTTTGTTATGGCTGCAAGGTTGAAGACTAGAGCCAAATATGCATTGCAACTGTAGATTTGTGATGTACCCTGTGATATACATCTGAGTACTAACTTTGCCTTGATTCATTGATTAGTCAATCCTACCTTCAATCTGATTTCATTTTCAACATCATTTTGTATTGATTGTAATTATATTCAAATTATTTTGCAACAAAGCAACTTATAAATAATTGAATGAAAACAACTTGAATGAAAATATGGAAAAGAAATCTATAAAAATCTTAGGTGACAGAAACCTAAATCTAAAAGAATTCACTTTTGGCAAAGGAGAGCTTAATGTTCTTAACTCTGACCCTAAATTAAAAAAAAAAAATGGCAAAGATTAACTTCTTTATTTATATTCAAAAGAAGTTACAAAGAGATTCAAGAGACACCTGACATAAAATGTTTATGTTAAAAAGATAAGGAAGGGATGCCCTGGCCAGGTGGCTCTGTGTTTAGAATGTTGTCCCATGCACCAAAAGGTTGCGGGTTCTATCCCCGGTCAGGGCACATACCTAGGTTGTGGGTTTGATCAGTCCCTGATAGGAGTGTGTACAGAAGGCAACCGATCTTTGTTTCTCTCTCACATTGATGTTTCTCTCTCTCTCCCTTTCTTTCTCTCGGAAATCAATTAAAAAAAAAATCCCTGAGCGAGGATTAAAAAAATAATTTAAGAAGAAAGGGAAGGGATTTTGATATGAGATAACCAGGGATGTAGCCACTGAAAAGTGAGCACAACCTTGGGCTCTGCTGATAAAAGTGTAAAATTCAGACATAAAGAGGGAAGAACACCTTATCCTTTAACATATCAGGTTATTTTGCCTTTATTTTTATTTCTCTGTGCTTCACCTTTAGAGAAATGTAGAACAACTACAATGCATGTTGAGAATGAGTGGCCAAACCATGCTAAGAAGAATTAATATTTAACTTGTAAAGGAGATATAATTAATATGTTATAATTGTTTCAATAATCTGAATTAGAGATTTGTTTGGAAAAAGATAAAATTTATTTTGTGTTGCTTCAAAGATTACAAGTAGAACCCGTGGTCTATGATTATAGGAAGACATATTTCAGTTCAACAAGTGAAACAGCTTTGTAATAATGAAAGCCCTTTGGTGAGTGCTTTATCCCTGGCAGTGTTATTGCAAGTGCCGGATGAGCCCCTGCAAGGGACGCTGAATGCGAGGCCAGTCTAAGAGGGCACTGAGCTCCCCTCAGTCTCCAAGAGTTTATTTGAAGCAAGACTGTGGCAGTGCTCAACTCTTCTGTCATGAAGTTTTCGCAGACTTAAAGGGAAGACAGACTTAAGTGAGATTAGGTAGCACCTCACAATGATAAATTATTCCAAAATGAATTCACAAATCCTTCTGGGTTTTATTTTAAATGCAGATTTGTGAAAATACCCTTTCGTAACACTAAAGTCCTGGATTACAAAGTCAATTGTAGGTTATTATTAATTTTAAAAGCATTCTTCCTAAGGCAAATATTTCTATGTTATCTCCATTTGTAAAATATGGTAAATTCAATTCATCGATATTTTGCATGCAAATAAAGTGAATTAAAAACAAATATAGCAATTTATTTTTCATAAATGAGCCTCTTACATTTGTGAGATATTTTTAAAATACATTACTGTTATTTGAGAGTTGAAGTAAGTGGAAAGGGCTAATATTTCTAAATATTCAATATTTTCTATTTTCAGAGACCTGAAACAAAATACTAAAAATTTTTAATGATATTTTTATTTAACTTTTGAGTATCTCATTCCCTACCTCTCTTTTTTTTTGGTTTCTCTCTCCCTCTTTCTCCTCCCCTCGCTTTACTTTTACCATTTCTTCAACTACTACTACTTTCCTTGGTTCTTCTCCTTCACTGTCTTCTTCTTTACTCTCACTATATACTCTTGATTCTGGCCTTGGGTAATTAGGTAGTGTAGAATAGGAATGAATAATGCAGCCCTAGATTTTGAATTTTACTGCTATTATTTTCCTGCTTCTTTTAATTTCTGGAAAAAGATGCCTTTCTAGAAAAATGTTATGGAATTTATTATGGAACAAATTGTTTAGCTTATTTGTGGTATATGTTATGTTTTAAATGGAAAAACAACTGTTTTCTTTCCTTCTTTTCTTCAAGCAAAAATACCTCTTAATGGACCTAGTGTACTTTTTATATATGACTTTTTACAACAAAAATGGGTCTTTAATGACAATGACAATATAATAATACTGTACAAATAAATGTATATATATATATATATATGCATCAGGATGACACTAAAACAATAAAATAAGAAACTTTAGCGAAAACTTCTAAGGAATTTCCTGCAGATTTGGATACATTATATGTTACTATATTTGAACATATCCATGTAGCTTCTGTCCATTTTTCCATCCACCTACCCATAGACTGATATTTTTGCAAAGTGAACACAGATATAACATATACAATTAAAATGTATATAAAACTAAATTAATAATTTTTCTTTCTCTAAATCAAAATCATCACCATAAGCAAGTGGTTTTCTACATGGTAGGTATAGAGTCCTTTATTATCTGATTAAGGAAAAACAAAAGCCACATATTGTACTTTTGCTTTTCATTAAAATACATGGTGTATGTGTGAAATGAACAAAGACAGGAAGACTCAAGTAGGTCAATAAGGGAGGTCCTAGAATATCTCTGATCTTATAAAGTATGTATTTGCTCTGCTCTGTTTTAAAAATTCCTGGATAGTTTTATTATGCGCCCCTACCACCCCTGAATGTATCAGAAACAGAAAGCCTGTATTGGATTATTCAGTGGACCGCTAACGTCCTTCTAGCTGGAAGAATACAGAGATCACAGAGCATCCTATGATCGCATTAATAAAGCAAAGTACTTTGGCTGGACCTAATGAAATCAAGAAACAGTAACCTTATTTACAGCTCCATTTCTGATTTAGAAAAAACACCCATGGGCCAATGTTACAGTCACTTGTCGTGTTCCAGAATTCAGGATTTATCTTAGGATCATCTTCAGAACATATACAATTTTTCCATCTCTAGTTTTATAATCAATCCACCAAACACCCTTCCTTCTGTTTATCTTCTTGGTTTGTTAGCATTTCTCTGCTCTCGTCCAAGGGACTGTTGTCTTTTTTGTTTACTTGGTGTCTTTGTTCTTGGGATCCTGTCCCAGAGGTTGTCCATGAATATAGACATAGTATTCTGAGGAGTCTTTCCTTCCATTTGTTTTATTTATTTGTTTGTTTGTTTATTGAGAGGGGAAGGGAGGTAGAAAGAGAAGGAGAGAAACATCTATGTGCAAAAAAAGCATCAGTTGGTCGGTCCACAACCAAGGCATGTGCCCTGGCTAGGAATCAAACCAGTAACCTTTCAGTTCGCAGGCCAGTGCTCAGACCACCAAGCCACACCAGCCAGGGCATTCCATTTGTTTTAGCATCTTAGAAACAAGTGTATTAATTCAGTCAACAACTATTTTTTTAAAATTCAGATATTGTCACATACAATTCCTCTAAAACTGCAGAAAATTATTTACAAATTTTTCTTAAATTCCTAATTTTATTATCTCACTGTCATTCTGATGGTGTAGGTCCCTAGGACATCACTGAGGATGGAGAGGGTTTATGCTGGTCATATTCTCTACTCAAGAGAGACCATGGACCATGGGAAGGACCATGTCGGCAGGGAAGAAACAGCGGTAAGTTGGCTTTTTTGTGTGGGTCGTAATGCAATCAGCCATTTCATGCAGGGTTTTGACTTTTCTCTGTTCATGCTCAGAACCTAGAGCTCAGCCAGAATATCTCTGCCAGCAAACAACACAAAAGAGGACACGACACAAATTCTCGTACCTTGAAGCCAGAGTTTACAAGTTTGTTCATCGGGTTTATTATAACTAACTTATTCTCTCTGTGTTTTCATGCTCTGGAAAATTTGCAGTTCTTTCACAGAAATAATTCTCCCTACATATTCTTTGGTTTAAAAAGAGGTGCTTAGGCAATATTCTGGAATGTGTGGCTAAAGGAAAAGGGAGAGTATCATTTCTTTCTTTAAGACAGTGAATCCCCCAGGACCTCGCGTGAGTCCCATCGCCTAGATACCCCTGGGGAATCTTGTGCCCTGAAGCCTTGTGTTTTTGCCAAGTGCCCTATGTCTCAAGAGTAGGACGACACTGACCAAGTCACGTGCATAACTTCCATCAGGTCCTGGTCGGCTGGTTTTCATGGCAGGGTGGCAGAATGCACACTTCAGCCTTCAGAAAAGCAGACTGTTTTCAAGCCCCTCTGAATGAATCAGGTTCAATGTTCAAGACTACACATGTCAGAACCTAAGGACATTCATACTAGGCAAGTGAAAGGCTAAAAGGTATCCAGAAAATAAGAAGGCCCTGGTAGATTCTTTAGAGTTTAGCACAAAGTGAGCAGCTACGCGTTGGACTGTTTATAGGTAGAATCCAGGAGGATAGATATTTTTCAGGAACACCCTTGGTGGAGTGGTGAGTTCTATCTAAGAGAGGCAGTGTGAATACAGTGGGAAAGCAACTTAACCAGGAGGCAGGAAAACAAAAGAAACTTATGAGTCTGTGATCTTGGACAAGCCACAGCAAAAATGGAACACAATCCTTTCTCTTCTTTGCTCAGGCAGTTACTATGAGGATCTGAAGAAACAATTCACAAGCAATGATAAATCATGCTACAGATCTCAGCTACTCCAGGGTTTGGTCTGTACTGCCCTTGCATTCAAAAACCACTGTGAACCTTAGTATATCCGACACCTAACTATGTATTAGATATTGCAGAGAAAACTCCCTTTTCGGTATACAGCCTGCAGAACTGTCTGAATGCTTTAAATTTGGATAGCGGTCAGAGGCCTGCACGTGTGCAGAATCAAGAACAGAGCTACTAGAATTTTCTCCCACTTTCTTGGCGCTTACAGAGCATTTTCAGCTCTTCATTCACCTGTATGAACTGCAGACTGCTTTTCAATATGCTTTTTTTTTCCTTTACTTAAAGACAATGGTTCTGAATCTTAATGAGACATCAAACTATCTCCACATCTTCCCAACCACAAATTTTGGAAAAAATGAATTCACTTTTTGAAAGGTTGACATAAATTTTCTGTGGTAAATTTATGTAATGAGCAATATGTCAACAGCAAGGCAAGAAGCAAGAACTTCAGTTCTGGCACTAAGATGTCACTCCACTAATACTAAACTAGTTCACTAAATCTGAACTGTTCTGAAATGGACAGCACAGCAGGTTTAGTATGTCTAGAACACTGGAATAATTTTGGTTTCCCAACCTCAATCTGCACAGCTCATTGTAACTCTACTGCCTGTGCCTTCGAAAACCATTATGAACTTTCTATGTCCAAGGCATTATACTAGGTATTGTAGAGAAAACAAAGATAAATAATACAAACTCAAATTCCTCATCACCTAGGCCCATCAGTATGTGCTGAGGTTAATAGATGGCTCTTGGAATCATCTTGTTTTCTAATCTTTGACCAGAACGTTGTTTTTAAATTGAATTTATTGGGGTGACGTTGGTTAATAGAACCATACATGTTTCACGTGTACGGCTCAATAAAGTATCATCTGCACACTGCATCGTGTGCTGCTGTCAGACATTCTGGTGATTGCCATAGTCATATATCATGACTTTTTATTTTTTACATCAGAAATTAGTGTGTCGTGCAGTGGCTTTCAAAGTAATAGTGGAAAGGCCAGTTCAATCAGCCATATCAAAATAAAAGGTTAACAGTTTCACCTAAACTGTTAAATCCTGTGTGAGAGTGATTACATAGGGTGGGGCAAAAGTAGGTTTACAGTTGTTCATGTGGAAAATAATACAATAATTAATAAATAAAGGTACAAGAATAAATTTTGCATTTTATGTACTCACGACTGTACACTTACTTTTGTCCCACCTTGTATGTGTGCATTCTCACATGCCTGTAACATTCTGCTCATGCCTTGCTATAAGCTGTATTTCTCTCCTCTCATATCGCTAGACACTGATATTTGATAGAGATTCATTGTATTGCAAAGAACATCAAAAGGGCAATGCAACGGAAACACTGGTGAAGCAAATAAAGATTTTAAGTGTCCTGTGCGTTTTAGTTATGTACTAATTCATCATGTATATGATGTCATCTTACAAGAAAGTAGACTTTTGGTTAGCTTCTGAATTTACCAGTGATTCTCTGATGCCCTCCCCCACCACATTTATTTATTTTTACCTCTCTATTTATTTCAAAAAAGAAAACTCCTTTGATCTGTATGTGAATTTTGCTTAAGGCTTAATAAAATTCAATAGTTGTTAAACTTTACTTTCTCCTCGGTATGCATTCTTTATTAAACTATTCAAGATTTTATTCTGGATTAAAAGTAAGCAGAGTGCTGGTATATCAATTCTTAAATTTGGTATATTATTCTTAAATTTGAAGCATAAATATAAAATCAATGATTTAATTTGTGCCTTGTTGTTTTGGGTGTTTTTTTTTTGCTTTTTTTTTTTAATTGAGAGGTTCTTTGGGTAGTTACCAAAAGAAGTTTCTCAATTGTAGATATCAAGTAGTTTTTAAATTTTTCCTATTAATAAAGATGTTGTGACATAAAAATTGAATAGGCAGATTTTCTTATCTTCATGAATAAGAGGTGTGAATCAATGGGTAGATACATATGCAAATAATTTTAAAATATGAGAGGATAGAGGCAAGAACCAATGGAGGAGACATTACAAAGGGAAAAAGATAAAATTGAATCCAACATCACAAACTGTACAGCAGAGGAATGCCTAACATTATTGTGATCCTGCCTATGAAACTCTCAATCTGATTGCCAAGTGATACCACTGGTGTTAACCTGTGGGAACATGTGTAATACCCATCACTCAATCAATAATAATAACTCCCATTTCTGATCGCTTGCTGTGTCCCAAGCATTATCTCATTTCACTTGCATTAGCCACTCAAAGAGAAAGGTGCTATTAGCGTTATTTTATTGAGGAAAATGCCCCGAAGAGATAGATCAGCCTGTCTGTGCATGGTCATACAGCCGACGAGTGGACGAACATAGATGAAACCACCATCAGTTTAATGCTGGAAGCCTGTGTCAGTCCCGCCCATCCCACCGGTGCTGAGGAGGTAGAAGGGCCTTTTGCATTGGAGATGAGAATCAGCCTGAATGGGGTGAATGCTCTTAAAACTCATCTCAACAGTAGGGTCTGGGGAGAGAAGGTTTCTGTATCTAGAACAAGTGTTTATCATAAAGAAACATATTTCAGTTTAATGATACAGTTTCTCTCATAAATTCTCAGCTCATACTGGTTAAAGAAGATTTTTTGTAATATTCCTAGCTAAGTAGTACATACTTATTTTATTTGTTTTCATCTAAGTATGGAATCTGGCACTTGAACTCTTTGGGCTTCTTCTCTTCATGAGTAAAATGGGAGGAAATACCCACCTGAAAGGTGGTTCTGAAAATTAAATCAGATTACAAAGGCACTACAGTAGGTCATAGTCAAGGCATTTGTGCCAATAAAGTACCTAAGGAAGTTAGTAGTAGGTACTCAATTTACTCACCCTATAAAAAACATTATTAGTAATTGGTCTTGTTCCTATTCATATTTGTGGTTCTTAAATTCATATTTTAGCTCTTATTTCTAGTGATATTGGATGACATTAGGACGCTTTAAGTTTAGAAATCTTTAGCATTGCACAGAGAAAGACAACAAATTTTCTGGCTCATTATTACATGAAACTCCCTAAATTTAGGCCAAAAAGAGCTATGGCCCTGTTTACAGCCATATCACATTAAACACAGATCTAATTTGCAAATTATTATTACCATTAAGCTGATTCCTTTTATTCCCCTGCCTGGAAAGAATTCATACCATTTCTTCCATATTCAGTCATTTACATTTTTGAAGGCCAAGTTTCTTTTTATGTAGACAGTTCTAACTTCTTTGGATTATATTTCTGGTATCCCTGGTGTTTGATACTGCCCCCAAGCTAGGACCATCTTAAAATTTTATGAATATGTTCTGATATATATGCATCTTCCCCTAACACATTAATAAAAATATTGAATTAGAAAAAAATCTCACATACATCTCTATGGTAACCTCACTCACTTCCTACATCTCTCTACAAGTCAACAAGATTTTCATAAGAATTAACTCAATTTACTTTAAGAAACATCTATGAGGGCCTTCTGTATACCAAGAACTTGAAGAGTTGGACAAGTCTACATCTCCCATTTTTAATGACTTCACATGTGGATTGCCACATGAAACTATTTAGCATCTGAGAAATATCTTATAAATTTTTTGGTTAGTGCAAAGGTAGGAGAAAATATTTCACTTGCTTACATTCAGTACAGTTTAAAAAGTTGAAGAATTACTATTAATTCATCATACATGGGGGTTATTGAGTGATTGTTATGTATTTGTCCTATTGTATATTATTTGTAGACTAAGTCATAATTGAACAAGGAAACAGTTTTGAAAGACACGGGAGACATCATTTTGGATGGTACCGCAAAAGCCTAGCAAGGGGACAATTATCCAAACAGGATTACAAATATGTTTTCCGTTAGCCAGATGGTCATTAGTGTTACATCGTCTCCTTCCACCGCTCAGCCTGCTTTGGTAAGTGACATCTGTATAAAAGTCATCCCCTCTCAGAAGGTAAGCTCCTCAAGGACTTGGTTTCTATCAAGGATAAATGCTATCATACTTTGAGTGTTATTTAGGAGTTGCCAATATGTCCACTGTTTTATATTACATATTAAATAACAGTTACATAAGTTTGTATTTTGGTTGTTGTGCAGAGATGCCTAACAATTCACCAAAAGTTCATGTTTTTTCTTCCACAGGATTAAGGCCTTGCTGAGAAGTGGCTGCCCAGCTAGAGACCACATTTCCCAGACTCCTTTGTATCTAGACAGAGCCATGTGATTAATCCTCAACTATTTGATGGCAATAGCGTGTGCTACTTCTGGACAAGGCTGTTAAACAGCGAGCCTGACTTCTATCCTTCCTCCTTTTTCCTCTAGACATAAAAGACCTCATCCTAGGTGGGTGATGGAGCCCACCAAATTGAGGAGCTCAGGGTCTAAAAATTATACATGGAGGAAAGCTACCTCCTGACCAATAAAGCCTGCTTTGTTAGATGAATTAGGAATAAAGTTTTTCTGTGTTAATACACTGGTGGTAGTGGAAGGGGGTTGTTATTTATAACAGTAGCTAAAATTACCCTAATACAGAGGTCATTGAGAAAGCCCCTCAGGCTAAAGGATTAGGCACTTGCATTTTGAAAGTATTATGTACACTAAAGGGAAATAAATTGCTTCCTTTTTAAATGACTTTTCTCTCTGGGCTTTTGTCTTTTTCGGAAAAACTTTGTCAGGGACAGATTTTCCTTATTGAAAAACATCTCAGAGACATATCAACTCTAAAATGGTATTCCTGATGTAATCAGAAGAACGCAAAAGTTTTGAGAAAAGAACCCAGGTAAGGCCACTAGTACCATCTCACATTCAATGTTCCTCCCCTTAAACACACAGAGAGACTCTACCAGCTGCCCCCTTGCCATTAGCCAGGGTGGGGTGATTAGTTCCGACTAAAGAATGAGAGAAGAAGTAAAATGGAACATGTCACTTCTGAGCCCCAAAATTTAAGGACTAGTATGCCACCTCTTTTCCCTATGTTCTTGAGGTTATTTATGTGTGTTGTGTCTGCTGGTGCAAGCACTATATAATGTATGCTTCTGTGTATCTCTTCCCAACTCTGTGTTCAGTGATGTCATGTTGGTAGCTAAAACTGGCTATGATGGGAGCATTTACACAATGGGAATTGGCAAAATGGGGTATTTTACTTTTTTTCCCTCCAGAGAGCAGGTAGTTAAATATTTACTAGCCCATCATTGCTGGATGGACTACTTGGTTGTATAGGTTGATAAGATAAAGAATCAGGCACTTTGGTATTTTAGACCACTTGTATTCGCCATAGACAAAGACCACACAAAGGAGGAAGGGATAATACTCAAAATAAAATTAGAGTAATGCTAGAAGGGGGGAATGAATGGTTCATAATAAAAAGAAATTCACTGCCCCAAATCTATTCATGCTCCTGAGCTCCAGACTCACATGCCTCGCAACCTACTTTGCTTGTCCTCTTGACGGCTGAAGAGAAAGTTCTAACTCGGTGTTTCATAAATGAATGTTCTTTTTTTTCCTTTTTCCTCTCTCAGCTTGATTTTCTCAAACTAAAAACAAATAAACAAACAACAAACAAAACCTATTTTTTTTCTTTCCCAGATTCCAGGACTCTCCTTTCAACCAATTGGCAAGTTTTGCTGGTCCAGCCTGAGAGTTCACACCATGAATGTCTCCACATCCTTCCACTTCTACTGCCATCAGCCTGGACCAAGTCACCAGGGTGCTAGCTCAGCCTCCATCAATGAATTTCTAACTGGCTTCTAGCTTCACGGCTGGCCCTGCTGACCATACAACAGCAGAGAGAGATGTAAAACCATATACCAGATCATGGCATTGCTCTAAATAAAGTTCTTCAAAGGCTTGTCATTGCATTGACAACAAAATCCCTCAATCTTCCCAATCTTATTTAATTCAACACCACCCTTCCATTGCTCAGGTCAAATACATTGGTATAAACACATAACTTTCCTCTTTCTTTACACCTCACATCCCATCTGTCATCTAATGCTGTTGGGTCTACTTTAAAAATTATATCCCAAATCTGAAGACGCCTCACGACTTCCCACTGCAACCACCTGGTTCCAAGCCACCACCGTTCCTCAGCTGGATCATTTCAATAGTCTGTGATGTTGCCTCCTTTCCTTAGCCATTGCCCAATTCGGTTTTTCCACTCTAACTACAATCACCAAAGCAATCCTGCTAAACCCTAAGTCAAGTTGTGTCCCTACTCTTCTCAAAACACTATTCTAACTTTTTTTTCCCATTTACTCAGATAAAATGTTAGAGTTTGTCCAGTTACTTCTCTGACGTCCCCTCCTACCTCTCTGTGCCTTGTTCTCCCTGCTGTAGCCGCATGAGGACGGGCTGTCATTCAGCATGCCAGGCATGCCCTCTCCTCAGCTGTCTGTACCTGCTATGTTCTCTGCTTAGAGAACATAGCCACATAGCTCTCTTCTTCACTCGCTCCCTTTAGGTTTAAACTAAGAAGTCACCTTTGCTGTGAGGTATTTTAAGGTCTACCTGTTTGAAATTACATTTTATATCCCCTTCTTGGCCTTTTCCTCTGTTTTTAGTACTTATTATCCTCTAATACAATATGTCTTTAAGTTGTTTATCTTGTTCATTTTTATCTCCCTTACTCTAATGTAAGCTACATAAGCACAGGTTTCTGTTTTTGTGTTTGTTTTTCACTTCAGAGGTCTCACTGCTTATATCAGTGTCTGCCACATAAAAGGCTCTAAATGAACATTTTTAAAAGAATGCCTAAATCCTGAAGGCTTTCAGATCCATCATATAGTTTAAAGGATCTGGAGCTGAAATAATAAAGTTAATAAATAGCAACATTGGAAATTAGGAGAAAATGATTCAATACCTTCAAGATTGTAAGGGCAATGATATTTCTACCCTAGAATTTTATACCAAATGAATTGAAAATGAATTATGCAGGTAAAGGATTTTAAGACCCTCAATGTCTTTTAAAAAAACACACACCCTTGAATCCCTTCTCTAGAAGCTACAGGGCGATGTTTACCACTAAGTGAGAGAGTGAAGCTGAAAGAAGACTTAATGGGAGCTACCGAGGAGGGGAATTGGGCCAGCTGTAATAGCATGATTAATAAAATAGAGAAGTAAAAAAAAGAGAAGTAATGGGATCCAGGACTCAGGAGCTTCACACAGGAGAGGGACACGGGCATTGCCTAGGATGCTGCTGAAGGGAAGTCTCTGAATGGCAGCTGAGCCACACGCTTACAGAGCAGTGTCCTATATACGTACAGTACAGGGCGGTACAGGACACTGGAAAGGTCCAAGAAACAATGGAAGTGGTAGGTGATGACTGATGTGTGTAATTACATTAAAAAGAATTTTATAGTTCTACAGAGGAATTTAGGTGGTTAGTTAGAGGACAAAGGAAACTAAACAAAAAAGACAAGGCCAGCATTACTTCTACAAAAAAAGTATAGAAGACTAGAAATATACTCAACTGTGAATAATTTTCATGTTTTTGTAATAATATAAACAGTTGATTCTGAACCTGTGATAGAGTTTGACTGAAGGGATTGAGACAAGGTAAACAGTGAAATATTCATCTTTAAAAAAAATTTTTTTATCCTTACTTGAGGGCATTTTTTTTTCATTACTTTTTAGAGAGAGAGGAAGGGAGAGAGAGAAACATCAATTGGTTGCCTTCCATATGCACCCAGACTGAGGATTGGACAGTCCAGACCAGGGGTCACAGGCACCTGGGCCCAGACCAGGGATTGGACCTGCAACCTACGTACATGCCCTGACCGGGAATTGAACCCATTACCTTTTGGTTACCACACAATGCTCCAATCAATTGAGCCTCACTGGCCTGGGCTGAAATTTTCACCTTTTAGAGCAAGAACAGGAGAGATAATGTCTAAACTTAAAAGAAATTGAGCAATGACTCTATAAACATTTAGAAATATAAGGATAAATATCAGAAGCAACAAGGAGTTGAAAATGGCTGCTTTTCTTGGTAGATCACTTGAGGTAGGGAGGGGAGTGGCTGTTTCATTTAGTATAAACCTTGAAGCATTACTTGAATTTTTAAACAATGCATGTGTTATTTTATGTTTTATTACCATAATTTTATTTCATCTAATGTAATATCAAGTTTATAAACAAAGTTGCATGACATATTTTGCACTTTCACAAAGATAAAAAAATGAAATCCTAAAACTGTATTAAATTAGAAATTATATAATTGTATTAAACTTGAGCTAAGTCCTAAAAATGGATATAAGCCACAGTAGGAGTATTTTGTCTTTTAAGTAACTTTTCATAGAAAAGAATAAATGGACATATGTGCATATATCTGCATATATGTGTATATTTATTTGTAAGTCTGCATATATTTGTATATGCATATATAATATCAATAAAAATGTGCACTCAAAATACTTTATTAATTTGATAAAATTTAGCCTAAAAAAGTCTTATCTGTAGTTACATTATGCTATCAATAGAAAAATATACATGCAAGTAGTTATAAAATTATGTTTGGTGAAAAAACCAAGTAAATCAAGGACATTAGAGATAGTCTGGGTGTTATCTATCAGAAGACTAGCACTGTGGTTCTTCTTCCATAACTACTGCATGAATAAGCAAAGAGAATTTTAAATAGGGCAATGACAATTACTCAGTACTGAGAAATTTATATCAATATTTCACTTTTGTGATTTAAATAATATATTTTCTTTCTTTCAGCCTTGTCATACATCATGGAGTATACATACTTAAAGAAGAACAATATATTTAAAATTACATGGCTACATGATTTCCTAGTTAAATAAATATCTTCTTTCTCTATTGATTTCTTATATTTTTAAATTTAAAAATAATATTTGTACATGGTTTGTGATAGAAGATATTTAAGTTTTCTACCAGGACTTTTTTCTATCACTTTATGTTGTAATTACTGAGACTGTGGGCAAGTTAATTTACTTCATTGAACCATAATATTAGAAAAGTGAATAAGATGCACATTATATGCCTGGTTCAGCCCTGGGAAAGAGTGAGCACATAATAAATAATTGTTATTATTCTTTATTACTATTTTCACTTTCTATATTTCTTTGTTGGACAAAACAAAATATTCCACTAAAGAGAATGATTCCCTATGGTACTGCACATCAGATATCTTCAGATTCACTTTTCAAATGTTCATATAGATCTTATATAAAAGCATTTACATAATCAACAATCTAGTTGACACTCATCAAAAATTTGACCATGAGTACATTTTTGAGCAAAGTCTCCACATCGTGAGGTCATGGAGATAGATGTTTGCTAAAGACTATTTTTTGGTCACTTTCACAATAACAAAGTGTTGTCCACATGAAGAGCCAGGCCACAGTCATCACGCAACGGATAGATGAGACAGCGAGACTGTCGATACAATTGCTGGGGGAGAGTCTCAATGCCACCTGGAGTTATGTCCCTTGTGAATCATGCCCTGTATGTAGCCCTAGGATTGCCAGCTCATAAATGCCAGAGAAAATTGGAAGATGTAGAAGTTAGAAAGGGAATTAGAGAGGTTTCAAAGAGCCACCAAGCACCTATAGTTCTTCAAATTCTAGTCACATCCATACCAGCTTCAGATTTTTATGTGATTTCCATAAAGATAAATCTATTCAATTTGACACAGAATAGGATTCATTCAGAAATTACATGCTTCTATACCTTTTTATAAAAGTCATTTGTACTAATTTCCTAAATATTATTCATAATTTGTAAAGTGCTTTTTAAGTCTAATGTTATAATTATGGCCAGGTTTAACAATATATATAACAAGATTTTTTTTTTTAAATAGGAAAGGGAAGCACAGTTCATTTATACAGGTCAAGGTAAAAGATTTGAAATTTACTCTTGGTAGAATGAGAAGAGTTTTAATGAAGAGGTGAGATGATTTAGTTGACCTTTTTTAAAATTTAATTTAATTTAATTTTTTCATTGTTGTTCAGTTATAGTTGTCCTGCCTTTTTCCCTTAAGTTTGCCCCTGCCCCATCCCTCGTCCCCCACTCTCACCGTCAATCCCCACCCCATTGTCCGTGCTCATGAGTCCTCTATTCATGTTCCTTAACCTGCCCCTTCCCCTTCGCTTTCCCCCATTATCCTCCTCCCACCTCCAATATATATGCATATACTATGGTGTGCCCAGAAAAAGTCCAACCATTGCTAATATAATGAGAACAGTTTGCATGACATTGATGGAACCTGGCAGCCAAGGCGAGTGGACTGGGATGCACATACATGAACAATGACAACTTCACTGTACTAGTCAGTGGGGGTGGTAGACATTGGTGAGTGAGCATGTGTACTGTGTGGCTGTCGCATTCAAAATGACTGAGCAAGTAGTGCAATGAATCTGCATCAAATTTTGTGTTAAACTTGAACATTCCTTTTAGGAAACTATTTGGCTGATTCAGAAGGCTGCAGCCATTGGCCACTGGTGATTGGCAGCTTCATCACAACAACAGCCTGCTCTTGCATCACATCTTGTGCAGAGATTTTTGGCAAAACATCAAATCACTCAAGTGACTCAACCTCACTACAGCCCAGATTTGGTGCCCCGCAACTTCTGCCTTTTTCCCCAAACTAAAATCACCTTTGAAAGGGAAGAGATTTCAGACAGTTGATGAGATTCAAGAATATACAACAGGGCAGCTGATGGTGATTGGGAGAACTGTGAGGTCACAAGGTGCCTACTTTGAAGGGGGCTGAGATGTCATTGCCCTGTGTATATGTTTCTTGTATCTTCTTCAATAAATGTCTCTATTTTTTCATAACACACAGCTGAATACTTTCTGGATAGTCCTTTGTGTTTGTGTATGCGTGTATATCAAAATTAGAGTTCTCACTAAAAATAAGCACTCAAACTTGCCTTTACATGTTAACTAAGATCTTTCCCAATGAAAGCTTACTATTATTTTTTAATGATTTTCAATCTAAGCAGTTAATATTTTCCTCTCTTTTGCTGGCAGCTAGCTTTGCAAGTTTTATTTCTGGGCTCAACTGCATTCTACAATATTTCAGAAAACTCCACTTATATTCTTTGTCATCTAAGAAGCTACCAACGCAACTGCATTTATTTCATTGTTGTCTTTATATATTAGATTTCACTGTTATAAGCTGTGACTGTAATTTTTCTCCACCATGTTGTATATTTCTCCAAGCATGTTTTCTGTAATGTGTTCTGAGTTTGCTTTATTTTTTTTATAGTAGTTGGAATTTTTAACTTAAAAAAATCTTGCATTTTATATGTTTTAATTGCTTAATAAAAATGTGAGTGCATACTTAAGTTTATTGAAACATTTGACATATACAGCATGTTAATTTGACACACATATATTGTAATATGAGTGCCATTGTTTGGCAATTATCATTTCTTTCATGTCATATAATTATCATTTCTCTTTTGTGGCGAATAATTAAGATTTAGTGCCTATATTTGCCGGGCGTGGTGGCGCGCACCTGCAGTCCCAGCTACTCGGGAGGCTGAGGCAGGAGGATCGCTTGAGCCCAGGAGTTCTGGGCTGTAGTGCGCTATGCCGATTGGGTCTCCGCACTAAGTTTGGCATCAATATGGTGACCTCCCGGGAGCGGGGGGCCACCAGGTTGCCTAAGGAGGGGTGAACCGGCCCAGGTCGGAAGCGGAGCAGGTCAAAACTCCCATGCTGATCAGATAAGTTTGCTTTCTTAGATACCTTTCTTTTTTGGAGTTGAAAGTTCCCATATCTTTTACAATGTCAGGCTACTCCTATTATTAACAAGTGTGGTTTGGTGTTATGCTCTAGCATTTAATGCCTATTTTTTTTCCTTGTAAGTCTTTTCAAAGATAGTATATTTTTCTTCTGGAAAAGAACAAACTCAATTCTCCAATGCAGTTACCATGCCAGTTCAACATATCCTGAGGCTGCTCTGGCAAAAGGCTGTAAAAGATCAGTATTGATATTCTGAGGCATTCAAATTGTCAAGCTCCCAATCAGAGAAAGAGCATTTAGGAAATCTGGCCATGTGGCATTTAATTATACTATTAAAAACTAAATTTACAACAGGTGACATGTAGGCTCTGAATTGACAACAAGCACCCAAGCTTTTCTTCGATTATTTTCCCATAAATAGAGAGGCAAAAGTAGCATTCTTTATCAGTGCAGATATGTTGAACATTTACACAAGTTCTACACAATTTTCATCATCTCACATATAGTTTCTAGCTGCTTGTTTATTTTAATTATTTTCTTGCAACTCCTATTTAGTGTATTCCTTGTGTTCATCTATAATTTTTAAACTGGATAATCTCCTCAAAATCACTCAGTCATTAGAAAACAACTGAAAGAGATGACACATACTAATACAACACTGAAAGATTCTCAGAGCTCCCTTCAATGGAACTCTCTACTTCTAAATGTGGAGTCCACAACTGATCTTTAAATCTGAAGTCAGCTTTTCGTAGTCTTGTCCTTTAAAACTTATAAAGTGTCGAGGGAAATGTATGCTTTATACTTGGGCATGATCCATGTGTCATTGACGGCCAAGATCCCATGTTCTATGGAAATGTCCTGGTGCATATTATAAGCTGTTGTTTGCCGTCTGGGCTGGATAATGCCGCCTCATTTATTGGAGGGTCATCTCAGCTGCACTGTCAACAGCAGATGAGGAACAGGTCACCTTTGCCTAGAATATTATGTAAAAGCTGTCAAATGTTCAGGATTATAGGCACATTAAATGTTCTATAGATTCCAGGCATATCAGTATTAGTGCAGATTTAATGTCAAGTTTGTCATCACTCTACTTTAGATTTCTTCCCTCTCATGCTAAGATCTTGTAATAATATGACCAAGGTTTTACCAGAGCCAGTTCTTTGTGTAAGAAGAACAGATGTTGGCAGGTTTATCTGCTACTCTTATAAATGTTGAAACAAGCACATTTAAAAATAAGAAGTGGCCTAATTTGTCTTATCTTTCAGAATTAAATATGCACTCTTTCTGTTTCCCTGCCATACCATCCTAGTATATCAATACTGACTTTTCACACTTTGGAGAGCTAGTTTATTAAAGGCCACAATAAATTTAATAAGGGATTTTTAATTATGGTATCCATTATAAAAAGCACAGCTTCCAAGCAAGACTATAGTATTTCTTTTTGGAGTGTATTTACTTTTAAGTCATGATCATTTCATTATAGCATTAAGAGACAATCGCTCCCACTTATTATACATTATGAATGCAATGAGCATTAACACACAAACAATATTGGCAGCATTTAAACATTTCAAAATAGCAAACTGCATTTTTGGAAAGTTAGCA
This sequence comes from Pteronotus mesoamericanus, assembly GCF_021234165.1. Classification (NCBI taxonomy): domain Eukaryota; kingdom Metazoa; phylum Chordata; class Mammalia; order Chiroptera; family Mormoopidae; genus Pteronotus; species Pteronotus mesoamericanus. The sequence goes on along the minus strand of NW_026555285.1, from coordinate 32,425,851 downwards.
TGTCTCATTCATGACTAATGTTGCGCTGTTGCTGTGGTCATCTTTCCATACCTCTTGGATCAGATCTAGGACTTATATCACTTTTCAAAAACATTAGCTAGAAGATAATTCATGTAATTGAGAAGTCCTTATGATGAATTCTACTCTTCACGTTGCAAGATGCCATTGCATCCCTTCTTCCCGGGGTCCAGTTCTACAATCTTTTCCTTGATTCTCTCATTTTCCCACTCCTACTGTTATATATATGCATATAGTTCTTTGTATTTAGGACACTGAACAATCGCTATGTTGCAGGTTTAATCCTGGTAGTTTTAGATTCTTCATAAAAGATATGAAATCCTACACACTTGCCTTGTTCATTTCAAGTTTCAATTTATATAATAACATAGAGGGGAAAATATGCCTGAAGTCAGGGTCCTTTTCCTTACTTCCTTCTAAGGTTTTTGTCTTTAAAGTTTGTTGATTTTCTTATCAGCAGTTCTATGTGACAAAATGAACTGTAGAGATGGTACAATGCACTCTGCTCAGGCAGGAACAATCTTTAAGAGCAAACAAAACTCAATGCACATGTTGGACCAGAGACAGATTTTAAATGCTTGGAGACATATTTCAAGTGTTCAAAAAGAACAGTTGTCATACACAAAAAAATGTTAACAATCATTTTCCCAAATATAGGAATATTATTAAATATAATTAATTTGCACTAAAAAGATAAAACATTTGACCTTCACCTTCGTGGGAACTGTTTAAGGCATCTGGAATGCATTTCTCCGGACCGGAGCTGAGTCCTGAGGGGATGGTGGTTCAGCTAATGGCGAAGAGGGGAAGCAAATAATCCTGAAGCACGTGTCACCTCTCAGACTTCCCAGGGCAGCCTGGGGGCCAAGGCTGGAGCAACGAGAGGACTGAGCCTCAAAACAGTTGGAGGGATCATGGTGTGGCCATATAATTTATCCTACAATCATATTTTCTCCCTTGTCCACTCAATCCTTGTCCTTGGATGTATATTCCTGAATAAGCTAATTTACTGATTTTAATATAGCAAGGATGTAAATGTATTTGGTTTTTCATGCATCATTTGAAAAAACTTGGAGTAACATTTTATTATTAGATCAGCATCTTCGTGTTGCATAAAGAGCACTAGTGAGGGAATCCAAAGGCCTTTGTCTTGTTGCTGCTCCTCTGGGTCTGAGAGAGCCGGGTCCTGGGCTCCCTGAGCCTCTGTCACCTCCCCTGGGGAGGGGAAAAGTAGACCAAAGACTGGACATCCTATCCAGCACCTACGACCCATGCTTTAAATTGTCATACAAAAAGCATGCTCATTAATTGGCACAAAATCAAAAAACTTAAAATACTATTTTAAAATTCAAATCTGCTACTTTTTAAAGGATATAACCATCTCCAATCATTGTGCTGCAGTTTTACCCTAATTCTTTCAAATACTTTCAGCAAACATGTATTGATGCCTAATCAATTAACGAGACATTGCTCCATCCCAGCAAACAGAAGTCTACAGCTGGCATAGAGTGCCGGAGTCCACTGCTCACCCACTGCCTAGACTAGGAAGCTTTATACCCTCCCACTTTTTAACTTTTTATTGAATTTATTGGGGAAACATTGGTTAATAAATATACCCCCTTTTTGGAAAATGGGTAATTATTTAGGGAGCAGGAGAATCTTTAATTCTCCTTCCCCTGGAACCACAGGATATGGTTGAAGAAAAAAATTCAGTGGTAATTTTGGTTGTGAAAAAAATTTTAAAGAATTTATTTATTTATTTATTGAGAGAGGGGGAGGGAGAGAGAAAGAGAGGGGAAAGCAGCAAAGAAAGAGAGGGAAAGAAACATCAATGTGTGGTTGCCTCTCACACACCCCCTCCCGGGGAACCTAGCCCACAACCCAGGCATGTGCCCTGACTGGGAATCGATCCAGTGTCCCTTTGGTTTATAGACCAGTGCTCAATCCACTGAGCCACACCAGTCAGGGCTGGTTGTGAAAATTAATAAACCCAGCATAATGGAAAGTGGCTTATGAACAATGGAGAGAAATTAAAAAAGTTCAGGTTCTTCTCCAAATCACTGGAGTCATCTAAGGCAGTTACTCTTCATCACAGGTTTTCATGGCTATAAATTGTTTTTGATATCCACACATTGTCTTCTATTTCTCCTGAATTGATGTCAGTTAAGAGAGTAAAACTAAGCCTGGACTCCCGTAGGCAAGAGGGTTTGGTGTTCCTGCTGGCCTGAGAGACATGCGGGGCTTTGTGAGAGTCCTTTTGTAGTTGGTCTCTGACTGCCAGTTGGGCCAGGCCCCCCCACCCCCGAGCTCCCAGGGCCACTTCCCCCCTGGACAGCCGCGGTGACCTCACAAGGTCAGCCTTGTGAAATTTGAAGGGATTGGTTTCCTTGGCAGTGCTGACAGCTCGCTGCAGCCGGAAAATATGGGCTAAGATCAGAAGAAATTCCCCACATCCGAGCCCACTTAACTGCCCAGCGAGAGAGGAATCAGAGCATTGATAGCAGCAAAGAAATGACTGCTTGATTTTAACAGGAGGAGAATAGCTTTCATAGGTGGATTTTTTTTCACATGTCTCAGTGAACCTTTGTATCTCATTTTCTCCTCTGGGCTTCAATTTTTCTTCATTCAGATTCACAGTTTCTCTTTCTCTGTTCAAACTCTTTTCTGGAATTCCCCTATAAATGCCATGTGAGAGGAAAAAATCAGACATCTTCCGCCTCCTTCCCTGACGAAAGTTAAAAGACAGGGAGGACATATGCCTTAAGAAAGAGAAAGCAAGTCTGTCTTCAACTTGCAAACTCCTTCTCATTCTTTATTTTTTTATCTTAAATATTGTAAGAAATTCAGAGAATAGTTTTTTATATTCTTTGTATTATATACAGAAGAAGAAAGTCACAGATTTGGCTTTTGGCTCATCAGTTGCCCCTACGGAAACCTTTGTATCCAGAACCCATTGGAAGGGTCTCTTCTGTGTCCCATCTTAAGCCAGGTAATACTACTGACATTAATAGGAATAATAATAATTGCTAACACTTATACAATGCTATGTGCTAGAAACGGTTTGAAGTACTTGAACTATTTAATCCTTACAACACTATGAGGTAGGCATTATACTTATTCTCACTTTAAAAACAGGAAAACTGAGGCTCAGAATGGTGCAATGACTTGCCCAAGCTCATAAGCTGGCAGAGAGTCAGGATATGACCAAAAATAGTGTGTTCGCTATTAAGCAAGATGCTCAGTCAGACGTCACCTGTATGTCCTTTTTTTTTTTCACAGATCACCTGAAACCTAGTAGCCCTTCAGTTGGGTATCTGAAAACAAAACAAGAAGATATCAAGGAGTGATTCCCTGAGATTTTAGCCTTTAAATAAAGCCTGGTAACATTACTCGCAGACTGCTAAAAATAGGGTCATTGTTTGTTTGAAATAGTTTAGGTTCGTACCCACTATCTCAAGCTCTTTTCAGTCTCAAAAGGCTCACCCAGTAACATACATTACATGGTTACTCTAAACTGAAACAAAGATTACATTTGGAAGAACAAAGAGTAAATTGCCACTTTGATTATTGAACTTTTGTTTTTCTAGAAATGGAATCTCTTTGTACTTTACCAGATTTCTAATTCTTAATTCTTGTCTGGAGTCAGATCAACCTCTCACATGCAGAAAGGGTGTATTATTAAAAGAAGGCTGTAGTGGAGGTGATTGTCATGTTCTCTTTGGGCAGATGGACGTTTTTTTCATGCTGGTTTTGATGTAGAGAGACTTACTACAGGGGGTGAAGTATTTTTTGCTTGATATGTATTCTTTCTTAAGGAAGTGTGGCTTGTTGACTCAGGTAAAGGGACTTGCCTTGATGGCAAAGAATAGAGAGCCTGCTTCAGGATGAATAAGAGAACTGAAGCAATGAAAGGAGGCATGAGAAAGCAAGCATATACTTGAGGTATATGAGAGAGGAAGAAAAAGAAACTTGAAACCTGATGTGGATGATTTAGAAATAATATGAAGAATTGGAAGTGCAGGGGGGATTTTGACAGCAAAGAAAGTTTGACATTGAAAGGCCAGATGGTTGGAGATATGGACATCTTTTAAATGTATGTGTTGCTTTTACACAGTTAACTAAATTGTGTCAATCAATAGTCTCCGAATGTATTCCTAAAACAAAAACCTGAACTAAGCTACAGAATTCAAGGAAAATTGACATTGATAGTATCCTCAAAAGGTGATAAATCATATGGACAAAGGTGTTGGAGATGCTTGTCTATGCTTCTACATGAGAATTTTATTTATTTATTTTTTAGAGAGAGGGGAAAGGAAGGAGAGAGGGAGAGAAATAACAATGTGCAAGAGAAACATCGATCAGTCGCATGCCCCTAACTGGGGACCTGGCCCGCAACCCCAGCACGTGCCCTGACTGATAATCAAACAGGTGAACTTTCAGTCCTCAGGCCAGCGCTCAGTCCACTGAGCCATGCCAGCCAGGTCTCCAGGTGAGAATTTTAGATGTTATTAGGCTCAATGTAGAGTGATGATATCTCTGGAGTGATAAAACTAATTGACTTGTACTATTTTCTCACTTTCAAATTTTCTGTCTCTCCTGATCAAAGTAGTAATTTATCATGCGTCACAGACTTCTGAGAGCTTAGATAAGTATTAAAAAGCTCATTGCATATTTTAAGTAGACCTCACCTCCCTCTGCAATCTTTACTGATCAATATCTTGCACTCCTCAGACACTACCCCCCTCACCCCCTGCCGCCGCTGATGCAAATCAAATTGACCTCTATTTTAGCATAGGTTCCCTGAATAGCAAAGGCTAAGGGGAGGCTAAGTTGCCAATGTTTTATAGGGAAATAAAATCCCAAGGCTGCAAGAGTGCAGGGATAAAGGAAATAAGTCATGGAAGGATGGCAGGTAATACAAGGGGATGTGTTACTGTGCTGGCCAGACACTGCTTCAGGATGTTTTCAGGCAGGATTAGGGAAAATCCATGACCCAGAAGAGTCCAGTAGAAGAAATTTTTCTACGGTGTTATCCTGAGCCTATATAAGCCCACGGTCTCCTATTGGTCTGTTTGCCTCATGAGGTGCCAACTGCCCGTTTTTGGATTGCAGCACTTTGTCCCTTTGGAAGTGACTGGATGGGGTGATTCATCCAGCCCACAATGGTTTTGAGGAGCTAAAGGCCCCAGTCATGTAGTTAAACTACTTCAGGCACCACAGGAAATCTGTGGCCTTGATGTAAATTGAGGTGGGCAACTGTCCAAGAGCTAGGTTACAGACAAGTTTAAAGGAAACAGAGGAAGCATTTAAGGTATGTTCAATGTAACTTATATTCCCACCCTCCAACTGTAGATTCTACCATGGCAGCTATAGTGTTTTCTTGGGTATTTTCTGCTTCTTGCAGATCTACATGCTTAGGAGAGCAAAGTACCTTGACTTTTTGTACTTGTAGGCCTTAGCACAACGTCTTGCACATAAAAATAGTTAACTCTTGTAGAATAAAAAAAATGGGGCCACATATAATCCCTCTCAAAAACCAAAATTCCAAATTCCAAAATAAGGTATCTAAATCTGTATGAAATTCTATTTACCATATATTCAGACATCAGAAAGTCATAGCTAAAACAATAGCCACTAGGTGTCTATAAATCCTCTGATATTTTAAGCGTATTAAAAAAATGAAAACAGTCCCAGCCAGTGTGGCTCAGTTGGTTGGGCATTGCCCCAAAAACGAAAAGGTCATCAGTTTGATTCCTGGTCAGAGCATATGCCTGGTTTGTTCCCTAGCCGGAGCACATTCAAGAGGCCACTGATTGATGTTTCTCTCTCACACACCAATGTTTCTCTCCTTCTCTCCTTCCCTTCCTTTCTCTCTCTCTAAAAAAAAAAAAGAAAAGAAAAGAAAAGAAAAGAAAAAACCATAAACGGAATACTTACATTGGATTTGGAAAACTCAAACTAGCTCTCTTTATAGATTATTGAACTAAGGGGAGGGGCTAAACTGAGCATCTTTGATATACTATGCTAAAAATGTTATCTGCTTTTTTCAGTTTTGTTACATTAAAATCTGGGAACAATAACTAACAGTAATTTTTTAAATTAGTTTATTGTTTGTAACTAATCTTCACACTGTTCCTTACATATAAACATTTAAAAACAATAAACCAAGGTTAAATAGTTTAAAGGTAAAGACGAAGGAAGTTTCATTAAATGCTTTATTAATTAGTCTCTTTTCTACAAAGACACATGGTGACTAACAGACACAGATGTATCCAACATGTTATCATACCTTTGCTACCTAATACTTCAATATGATTAAAAAATGCACCTCATTAAGACAATCATGGGAAGTCATAAATTTAGAAAATGGTAGTGACAGGCTGGACAGAACTATCTAAAGGCAGTGGTGTCGTGGAAAACCACCATAGATTAAAAAATGAAGAAATAATGTAGGACAGTATGGATAAAAATATTGCTTCAAGCAACATACACTGCAGAGTGGATCTCAAAATGTAAGCCCACTATTTCATCTTCACAATTTTTCTACATAAATATAGAACTTAAAATCAGTTTTTATGTTTTTGAGTGAACAAATACTCATACATGGTAAAAGAATTGTGCTCAGTAAGATGGAATCCTGCAATAGATTTTTTTTGTGTGCTTGAAATGATATTATGATTAATAGGTATTTATTTCAGAAATCTATATACCCAAAAGGTGGAGAAAGATAATAATATTAAGATAGATAAAATAAAACAAAGGCAAATCTTTCTGTTTACTGCTGGCAAATACATTCAGAAGCAGCTGCCATTCAAAACCATGCAGACTATGGTTTTAAGGAAAAAGATGAAGGTTTTCAAAGATTCCGTTATAAATTGACATAGATATTTGCTTTTTGTGCATATGTAGGAACGCACATTCTTTTTCTGTTCTGAGCAGAGCATCTTTTCCTAGCGCAGTGAGTGATAAAGCACACAGTGCATTGTGGACCGAAGTGAGTGCACTGAGGTCATTATCAGCTTCCACAGATCAATTTCTTTCTTCAATGCACACTATTTCACATGTCATCAGACATGAAAACCAAAGTGTTCACGATCCCTCTTCTTTTGTTTTTCTTCTTGTCTCATCAAAAAAGTGCTACCATAGTATACAAAAGACCAAGAGATAAAACTAAAAATAATTCAAATCAAATCTTGTCCAAATTAACTTAAAGGTAATTAGTCATAGGAGATTCAAATAAAACACTCACTTGCCAGTAGTAAGTGAATTTCAAATCTGAGCAAAGTTTTTTCCTGAGTTTTAGAATATTAGCATGTAGTCACAGTGACACTTTGTGTTCACTGTTAGGGAATGCAGTTGAGTAAAGTGCTAGTAAATGGATACCCAATGCACTGTATGAAGAATGTTGCTACGAAGTTTTATCTTTGAGAGATCCAGGAGGAAATGAGAAGCAATATGAATCAAAACAAAAGGAGTAAGCTGAGCTTGACTATAATAACATAAACATGATTTGTCATTAACGCATGGATAGTGGTCTCTCCAAAGTCACTAACATTCTTTACATTGTCTAATACAGTGTGCTCTCTCCTTTTTTAAGCAGACTGACCTCAAAACCTCTGTATCTAAAATATCTGTTCTACATCATTTGTTTAGAAATGTTATTGTAGGTTATTTCACTTTTTTGTTAAAACCTCAATGGATAGTAGGGTTTATGTGCTGAAATAAAGTCAGAAGCTTATTTGTATTCAAAATTAATTATTTCATGAAGTGATACTATTCTGCTTATATCTAATGAAGTAAATGGTAATAAATATCATTGTCTACTAGTGAAAGAGAGAATATTTTGAATTAAAACACCGAAATATATAATTCCATAATACCTGATTGAAGACATTTAATTTTTTTAATGTAAAACATGTTTTATTCTAATACTGCAGCTGTTTTTATATGGGTGGTATAGAAGACTTAGGGAAAATTATTTTTAAACCAAAAAGTAAAAGCTGAATTTATTAGAATACTCATATAATAATAAAGTAGTTTGAAAATAAATTTCAAAAACTTTTTCAACATTTAAATAAATTATGGAACTGGATTTTAAGGCAAAGCATTAATTAGTATACCTAGACCAAATACTTAACTAGTCTGGGCTGAAAAAGGAGCACATAAATTACTTGAGCTGAAAGGTCAAAAGCAGAAGAGCAGCTAGGGTATCCATTAATCCCAGATGCCTGATACAATCTTGTCTAAATCCAATTTGGAAATATTTGTAAAATAAGAACTATCTAGATAACTAACTAGGGACATTCAATAACTCTTGGTAGAAAGTTTTAACAACTCAAATGAGATATATATCTACTATATAGGCACATATACATATATATACAAACATACAAGCTTATACTTACATACAATATTTGTGAGATATATTTTAAATTAATTTGCATGTAGATTAATTCAGTTGTGGAGTTGAGCAGAAATGGTGTATTAGAGACAAAAGAGCAGAATTTTAGTGTTAAAAATATGTAGATCAACCACTTTGTATTCATTAAAACTAGTGGATATCTTTAGTTTCTCTGTTAGCTTACCTCTAGATAAATTTTTAAAAATAGTAATTGAAGCTCAGGTAATTTTAAAAACTTGCTCCAAACCCAGTAACTAATAAGGAGCAAAGCAAAGATTCAAACCCAGAGCCACCTGGCAAACTCTTCCAGGACACGACTGGTGTACTTCCTAAGTTACATAGTAGATTTGTATAGAAAAAAGCTGTGTATGTTCTATTAATGTTTTGTAAACAAAATCCCTCATCACCAATGAATTCACTTGAATTTGAAAGAATCCTTGTGGAGTCCCTTAAATCATGTAGTTTCCAACTTGAAATAGCCATAAATTCACTGCAATTTCCCCAAAAAGAAGACATTTGTTATTTTGCAAATATATTCCTTTGCACTGAGTAATCAAGTATAAAATTACTGAACAAATGTCAGATAACAAAACAAAGTATGGTTAAAAAGTCACTAAAATTATAGTTATGTCTTCTTAAACTCAGCAAACCCCAGCTTCATACTAAGAAACGTTTAGGGGAGTCTACCATTGGTTCAAACTGTCACATTAAAGGGTGAAAGGAGTTCTATCAATAAATATTTCAGAACAAGTGGAATGAATGGGATAGACTGGACTAACCTGATCATCACAACTATTTGTGAGGGCAGTTCTCGTGACATAAATTTCATTCTGCACATTATGGGACACAATCCACTTACAATTGCAGAGATTTTAAGAACAAGTCAGAATCATGAAGTATCAAAATTATTATGTTTGCAAGCATAACAGAATTGATCAAACAAAAACAAAAATGCAAGATGCTCCAATATTTTTCTGGAGAGAAAAAACAAAAATGAAAATAACTGATTTGTTTTAAAGTATTAGTTTGTAGGTAAAGGAAGAAAACACTAAATAAATACAAGATGTAAAAATAATCAATATTATTGTTTCTACCAGCACCACTCCCCGCCACAGCATCCCTTGTACCGTTGAACATGACTATATCCCAGAAACTGTTGTGTGTCACAAACATTTGCTTATGTAGTTATTAGAAATATATATATGCAAACTTTATTATCCATGCTTTACATAATAGGAAACTGAGGCTCAGGGAAATAAAATAATTTTCCATTATCAGATTGGAAATGATACAAGTGAAATTTGAGATACAACTGAGATTTTTTTTTTCCAAAGCCCATATTCCTTACTAAAATGTCCAAAAAAGAAAGTCTTGGTATCATAAGTGACAGTTGAGTCATGTACTCAAATGAATTGCTCTTAATGTTATTAAATATGATATCTGATCTATAATTAAAAGCACGCAGCATTTTAGTAATAGGATCATTAGATGGAGAATCAGAATATTCTTGTCCTTACACATTTGTGAGGTGTTAGGCAAGCCTCTGTTATTCTCTGGGCTTAGTTTTCTTATCTATAAAATTAGTTAATTCACTCCATACACATTTGTGGAACTGACTTTTTATTCAAGTCCCTATTTCTAGTGCTGTGTGAGACCTGGAAATGAATGAGATATAAGCCCAAGTCTATATTAATATTGCATCTGAAATGGCTGTGTCTTCTACATAATTATTAAGGAGTTTTAATGGATAACATTTATTTTAATCTGTGAATTTTAGAAATCAATTCCTAATCTAGAGATTACTAACATTTCTTGAGTGATTAAAACCTGTCATATATTACCTAATTAAATCATCATAAATGTCCTGTAAGATATTATCAGTTCTATTTTATAGATGAGGAAACTGAGTTTCACAGATTAAATTACTTTCTTGAAGTAGTATAATTTGGAAGAAGATAAATTTGAAACCAAATTTAGATCTATCTTAATCCCAGATCTATGTTTTCTGTTCATTCACTTATTTGTTTATTAAACCAATATTTGTTGTGTGTGTGATAATATGCCCAGCATTATACTAAACGATTAGAAAAGAGATCAGATCTCTGTCCAGATGGAACTTACAGTCCATTGGGGAAATCCTGCATTAAACAAACACACATTATAAATATAGCAATATAAACTGTTGAAAATTTAATTGAAGGAAAATTTCAGGGTACTATGAAAATGACTAACAAGCAGAATAACTTAGACTGGGTGGTCAAGAAATGAACCACAAGGAAAAGCTTAAACTCAGACCCAATCTAGATTTCAGTGTCAGCCTCATGCCAGCTTTATGACAGTGAAATTAATATAAGCAAAACTCTGTATAGGATGACCAATTCAACAACATTAAGCCAATGGTAAATTTAGAAAATGCATTTATGTTTATTATAGCATATATTCTCCTACCTGTGCAATGACAGGCAACCTAACTGATATGCAAAAGTGCTTTGGTTAAGTCTGTGGGAGAAGCGATAGGGAGGGCGAGGGAGGGCATAATTCAAGGGAGTCAATTCACCAGTTGATGGCTCTCTACACCTTTAGAGCCAGCGATTGCTCTCTTCACCTTGTGTGATGAATTGTTATTTCCCACATGTGGAACTTTGTTTTCTCCTTTCTCCATCTCATCTTTGCAAATCTGCTTCTCTCATAGCAGGGTTCTGAGGGTTAACCATTTATTTAGTGTATAGAAAAGTACTTTGGGCATCTCAAAAGAAATACCTTATACTGAGAATAAATAATACAACAATAACAAGCTGGTGAATTGTAGTTAGTGTGCATCTCTCATCTGAAGTCCTGCCTAGTCCTACTAGTTCTTCATCTCTGGGTGGGCAGGGTGAATTACTGAAATAAAACATACATTATTCCTGGCTCAGAGAGTAAGTCCAATAGGTAACAGCCAAAGGGTTCATGAGAGTTGAGCTGAAAAGAGGAAGAGAAACAGAAAAGCAAGATAACCCAAGAAGTGAATTTTTTATTGTTCAAGAAGATCTTTCTAGAACTTTCACAGGGGCTATGCAGGGTATTGTGGGCGCCATTCCTTTTTTAAAAGTTCTGAGCTACCATCTTCAGCTTACTTTTAAATATGATTAGTGACCTGCAGAATGCCTTTTAAAGTATAAGCACTCCCCCCATCCCAGTGAATTTACACTGGTAATCCCCAAATTCAGATCCACACACCAAAAAGACATCCTCAGTCTGCGTAGATCAGCTCAACACCAATGGTTCTCTTCCCTGTCACACTATCATGAATCCTGCAACATGGTCATATAACCATACAGAGTAGATAAGTCATCCATGGGGACCAACCAGCTGTGAACTGAGTTTAGTCAGGAGCTTGGGAAGCTTCGACTCCATTACCAGCCTTGTTTTCTGATTCTATCCAGACTCGCAAAGCCTGTGGTGGATCAGTCCCTATGGCAGTGAAACTGGCAAGAACCCAGTCACTGAACCACCTCTCCTCCTGTGGAGACGCCCCAGTTAAGCTGCCAATAGCCAGGAAAGGTTGTTTATATTCTTGGAGGAGGTAGTTGAGTCAGCTTGCTTACTTTGTTCTTAACTCCAGTTGAGCTCCTCCCCACTGGGAAAGTAGGGATTTTGATGCAAGAAAGAGGGAGAGGAGGAAAAAGTGATTTTTGGAACAGAGGCAACTTGAGAAAACGAAGAGGTCTCGCTCTTTTGAGTCTCTCTTCATATAATTAGGTCCTCATCCATTTCTAAAAAAGAATTAGAGTCCGATCCAAAGGCAGCATAATTAGAGGCCTTCATCAGGCAGGGGAGAAATGATACTGTGAGAGCGGGGGTGGGCAGTCCCAAGACTCCCCACTTTTCCACCTCCAAATTAACAAAAGGTGCTCCACACCTGTAGTGGTCTGTTTTTTATGTTTTCATTCAACTTTTACTACAAACCTTAGCATGGTCCCTCTAGCATCCTGCTCAACAGAAGGAGTGGGAGGGAGGAGGGACCTGCCTCCAGAACTCCCCGATCCTGAGCCTTCTGTGCTCAGAGAAGCAATCCAGCTGTCCCCCTACTTTAGCTGTCTGGTAACACAGTTGCTTGAGCAGGGGCCGGGGTGGGGGCGGGACTCAAGGTGAACAGTGTAGCAGCAGCCAAGAACAGTTCTGAGGAGGATTTCTAATGCCACGGGGAGCTGGCCAGGAATGTTCCTCAGAGGAGAGCCAGCTAGGATGAGGCCTTGTGGCTGCAGCCCGAGATCAGAGACGGAGATAGATTTTTGTGGCCGGGCCTATAGAATGATTTTAGGGCAGACATGGGAGTGACTGTGTTTCCTTTGTGCCTGGAAGATGATATTGCAGTCCCCTGGGCACCGAGAGGAGAGGAGCCTGTCCTCAGGCCCTCGTGCCTACTGAATGTTGACGGTCACTTGCTAACTCTATTCAGCAGTGAGAACACTGCTCACCCCCTGAGTTCCCTAAGGAGAGGTAACACATGGACTTGGGACAATATGCCTTTAGGATCTGTCTTACGTCGTTTCATGGCCACAGCGTTCCAGGCCCATCCCTCTGGGGCTGGATCGTGCTCTGCAGGAGCTTTGCCCAAGCCCAGAAGTCCAGCTGCTACTCCGCCCACTTTTCTAACACCCACTGCCCTCCACATACTTCAGTCGTCCATAAAATCATTGAATTGGATTCTCTCCCATGACACAAAATTATTAATTCTTCCCTCCCCTCTCACAATCGGAAGCAGCTCACTATTCAATAGACTTAGTAAAAATGTATTTTGGGGAAGGGTGGAATGTAACATTTGTCAGTTGGAGAAATCAATAGTCCAAATATTAGCAGGCCCCACATCCTCTTAATAGCCTCATATTCAATACTCTTTACTCCAGAAAAACTTTCAGTTCCTTTGGTGAAAAATCTCCATATGTGAGGACGATAGATCCCATGCCTGAAGCAAGGACTACATGATTCTAATAAACTAAACAGCCTGTAGTTGTATGAAATAACTTGTATAATTGCTGATATTGAAAATATTGGCCCTTAATGATGCTGTTAACCTTTTATCATCAAACATAGATGCTTATTTATTCATTTAATCATTGAAAGCCATTGATCAGTGGGTAAGAAATTATCTCAGTACAATGTAATATTCAACTATTTCATTCTTGCAAATTCCAACAACATTTTGTAATTGGAGTGTCCAGGAAAATTAGATCAAAACTTCATAAAGGCACAATAGGAAAGGACTTACTTCTTTATTCTCTGAACATTTCCTTTCAATACCCAAAGCACATCTTAGTAAATGAGTTATGTAAATCAGGTTGCACAAACTTTAAGTGTAATTCTAATAGTATTGATCACCAGTTTGCTTTCATTTTCTGTTCCCATTTCGAGCCACTTGCAGAGCATGAATAGATTTCTAATGCAGCCTCGTTGTTTGAATGTCACTTTAGAGTTGTCAAAGTGCTTCACAGAGCTTACCTTCTGGGTCTTCAGAAGAACCCTCTAAGGTAGATAGAACACCTGAGGAAAGCGATTGTTATCATCCCCACTCTACAGCTGAGGAAATTGAGACCTGCAGATAAAAAGGTAGGCAGAGCAAACAAAAGACAGGTGTTGCCTTTCCCAAATAACTTTGAACACAATTCAAATATTTTTTCCTTTTCCTTTTCGTCAATGGTTAATGGGCACCATTTGAAACAAAGCTCATTTTTCTCGTTATTCAAAACAGTAATGTCATCCTCTCTCTGACAGGTGGAGACCCTGGCTCTCCCTCACTTCCTGCTCTGGCCCAGCTCTCTCTGCCTGACTTCTTTCCGGGCGACTTAGTTCTAATCAACTTGTACTTCAGTTGCTCTCACATGTTTCCCAGCGAGGCATCAACATTTTGACCACACATTGCAAAGTAGCTTGAGAAAACAATGATAAAAAGTAGACTTTTCTACCAGAACTAATAGGTATTCCCAGGCAATTCCTCTCATATTTTTGCACAGCGTATGCTGTTCATAAATAATGTCAGAAGTGGGCCTTCGCTTCTTTAGTAAGGTGGTCATTTAATGTAAGTAAATTCACATTAAATATTGAAGATCAGAAAAAAGCAGCCTCTTCAAAGAGGTCACATTTAAGTGAAGAAAAAAACAATGTGTGAGGAGAGGACCAGCCTGGTGCTGGGTGGCACAGAGTTAATGGCTCATAGAGAGCATATACATGTTTTTTAAAGATGTTTTATTGCTTACAAAAGGAAGTAGTCTTGAGAGACTGGATACAGAAACTGGCTCCAGCCAGCTGCAGCTGTCAAACTAGGAAGAATCCTGTTCAATTAGTGTTGCAAAATAAAATACTTTGTAAAGGAAATAAACACTATGCGAGCTAAGATTCATGCTTTCAAATATACACAAGGTTTGAATTTTTAATTAGGGCTGCTAATTACAGTCATCAGAAAGCAGAACAGAATAGATTTTACCTTACATTTAGCAGACAAGCCTTCAACCCCAGTGTATTTTTCAATTTCATTAATATTTTATGAAAATGGCCCTTGCAGCTTCAGCCTATTCTAGTCTCCTACAAAACTGCCCCACATTATGGATGCCAGTGCCTTTAAGCCATGTGCATTAGTGTGATGACAAAATGCAAAACAGCATCTTGTCAACCAGCGCATCAATTGATTCTATTAGATAGTGTAAAAACAGTTGGGTGTGAGTTATAATCTCAGTGACACTAACGATGAAGCAAGACACTGGCTGAGAACAGCCATTAGCTATAACCCAGAAATTAATGGTTCTAATATTTTTTGAGCAAATTAACCTTAATGAACTGGTCTTGCAAATACTGTATTATCTACAGATAAGTCAGTGAGTGGAACAATACCATTACATGCACACCTGGTAAACATATAGAAATATGGATACTAAACAAACACAAAATATAAATGTAGGTGTTTTGTATGTTTACCCACCTCTCATGCCTATTTGTTCCTCACATACTATATAGATACAACTAGTCACTCCCCCATTTATTATGTGATTGGCAGTGATTTAATATTTTATAAACTTGCCTATAACATAGTAGAAAGACAAATAAAACATTTCCCAAAAGTTAGAGGATTACAGATGGTCAGAAAATATAAGTTTTTTATTTAATATGCAAAGAACTTTCCTAAATGTAAGGTGAATATTTTTGTAAAATAATCAGTTTTTCTATTATTGTGAAGAATATCATCTTTTCTCCTTATTTGTTCATCTAGTTTGTTAGGTTTTTAGTTTTGTAAATAAGGTTTTCATAAAATAAGCCATGTGTGGTACTCCTGGAAATGAAGTGCAAATTTGCCCTCTGTGAATACTTTGGAGAAGTTCACTAAAGTAAAACCAAAGTATGCATTGATGGGATAGCTTTGAAAAGTAAAATAAAGACATGAGCACTTGTGTAAATTTCTACAAAAGAACAAAACGCTTTACAAGACCCATTCTTGCATTTCCCACAATTATTAGTGTACCAAAGTTAATGGAATTCAAGCAGTCATAATACATTTGATAGACAACTCAAATGGAACAGACCACCCTAAAATAGTAGTCACTGCCGAATTCAGTTATAGCTCAAAATTTGAACAGTATTTTAACAGTGGGCTGTGTTTTGGGTTTTTTTTTTTAGTTTCCTTCACACAACGTTACTTCAGTTTTCTCTCTTCATCCCAAATGCTTATGTAAACACTCTTTTCATCACAAAGGATCTCTACTTTTTTTAAAAAAGTGTTTAATACCTACTCCAATCTGTGGTCTGAAATCCTGGAAACTCATTCACAAATACTGTACAAAACTGAAATACTCAGATGGCTAATTTAGAGAAGAGGAAACAAAAGTAAGGCACTTGCCAACAACAGTTTGTTGGTTTAACTTTGACTTGCTTCCCTGGGAAAGAAGAAAACAGAATTTTCAATGTGAACTGTCAGCCCTCGTTATGACAGAAGCTCACTAGTGAGAGACCCGGAGTCGTCCGTCCATTGGCAGAGAGAAGCAAAGAAACCTTCCAAACAGAATCCTTTCAAGCTTCCTCTACAACTCCACTTAAATAATTTACTTTCCATTTTTTTCCTCAGACTATTCTTTTTAAAGTTGGCTGACATGTGTGTTGACAAGCATGCTTTACTGAAAAAAGATGACTTGTGTATTGGAAAGGGGGAAAAAATCACAAAAATTCCTCCAACTCTGAGCATAAAAGAACTATTCTCTTTACTTTGGGGAAATACAGTTAGCCTGCACTCTGTCTTAAGCTAAGAGGTACTAACAATAAATTAATATAAGTAAAATAGCTGCTTTTTTAAAAAAACAAACCCTCACTCTAGGATATGTTCATTGACTCTAGAAAGACAGGAAGGGAGAGAAAGAGAGAAAAACATCATTGCCTCCTTTACCTGTCCAGACCGGGGGTGGAACTTGAAACCTAGGTATGTGCCCTCACCGGGAATCGAACCAGCAACCTTTTGGTGTAGCGAACATCCCAACCAACTAAGCCATCCAGCCAGGGCTAAAATAGCTTTTTAAAATAGGGTTAAAATAGTGTTTGAGGAAGACCGTTCACTAATTTAAGAAACAAACCAGTGGCTGTATACTTAATTCAGCAAACTAACTGGAAATAAAACTGTTGGATTTAGGCAGAAAAACCTTAAATCCATTTAGTCAAGCTTAATACATGTTTATTTAATCCACGAAGGCTTAATTTTAAAATTTATCCTTTTAAAGTTCTGACAGTTACTGGAGAGTATAGTGGATAAGTAAAATGATATAGAAATAATGGCTTAAGTGTAGTTGCTGGTTCTCTGGGCCCTTGGTATTACACTTTAATATTTATGATGATACTTAGAGACTAAAATAGAAGGTGGAAAGACAACAGGCTATTTAGGTCATTCACATACATTTGGATTATAAATAAAATGATTGACCTGTGCTGGCTAAGTACCTCTACAATGATATAATACAAAAGACTCTTCCCTACTTATGTCCATCTGTAAAAGGATTAAAATCACTTCTTTTTAAGAGGAACATTCTCTGTACTAGCAAAAAAATTTTTTTTTGAATAATAAAATATTCTTTCAATAAAAATAATTTCTCCACCTCTATTCCTGAAGTGTTTTTATGTACTGCCTTTTGAAATGTTTCCTAGAATTATACCTGATATGCAATTTTTTATTACATAGAACATACTTTATAACATAACATTATTAAAGATGCCTTTACATTTATTCTTCATAACATCTTTCTCCTTTATAAATCTTTCAATTGTAACTAGGGAGGAAAAATATGACATAGAGAATCCTGCTTGGCCATAGCTGTTTGACATTAACCACTTCTATCTATAAGGTCTCCATCATTGGATGGGAACACAGAACATAGTTTTCTTACTATCAGACCTGAAGTTATATTCAGACTAAAGCAACAAACTGCACAATTGTTCTATAATAAATTGTCCTGAATTGTATTTTCCTCCTGCCATGGAAAAGTGTTGCTAGAATTATTTTGAGATTATAATAAATAATAAGCCTACACAAACCAATTGTTTCCCAAAAGCCTATAATGTATTTTATCATAGCAACATGTTTTCAAATTTATAGTTAATAAACATTATGGAATCTAGATGCAAATAGTTGGTGGAAAAAAAATTTTTATTAGCTAATAATCCAAATAAAATGTATTATAAAATTTTGAATAGGTTATTTAAAATTTAACATATCCGGTCCTCAACATCCCATCTGTCCAACAAACACTTCTTTTAAGAAGCCTTGGTAGATCATAATCTCCGTATGTGCAGTAAGTTCAGAATGATTATTTTTTATATCTACTTCAATATTCATTCATTTATTCACATACGATTCATTCATTCATTCATTCATGTATTCCTTCTTTCATGTATTCTTATCACATTCAGGAATTAAACATCTGAAGCGGTGTTGGCCTGTAGCCACATGTGTCTTGGGTATTTCAATTGTACCGAGTCCAAATCGAGATATGCTAAAACTGAAAAATAAACACCGGATTTTTCAGTAATTTAAATTTTAATTTAAAATCGTTTATATGTTGAAATGATGTTATTTTGGATCTATTCTGTTAAAGAAAATATATTATTAATTTCACCTCTTTCTTTTTTATATGTGAGTATTAGGAAACCTAAGCTTACATATGTGTCACATGTACTTACCTGGGGCAGCGATTCTTAACTGGTGTGCCACAGAAATTTTTAAAATGTGTAATACCTGACTATTTAGTCAGGAGCACTGACCTCTTTTCCCTTCTATTGTCACATTAAAAAAAAAAAAAGACAACAGCCACTGCAACAATAGCTATCCAGTGGAATGAATCAAAATTATACCTATTTTTTTGTCAGATAGACAAAAAATAAAATACGTTTTTGGTGTGCCGCAGAATTTTAGTAGTTTATGTGTGCCACAAGATGAAAAGAATTGAAAATTGCTGACCTATAGGGTAGTAAGCACTTTGGTAAGTTCTGAAGATTCTATGATGAAAACAACAGTGACTTGGACTTGAAGGAGCCTAGTTTAGTGGTAACATGAAAGGTCTGCAGTAAAAATTCTAACTCTATTACTTTCCTGTGGCTTGACATCTAAAGCAGTACCTTTTTTGTGTGTTCTTTCTGTTGAATCAGTGTTCCTGTAAAATATGCAAAAGTCATTTATTACTTGGAATATGCTACAGAACTCCCTATTGTTGTCTGATTACTCTGACACAGAGTTTGGATAATTGGATGCTACTCAAGTTGGCTTGTTAGGTTAACCTCTTACTTTAGGAAGACCTCAGTCACTGTTAAGGTCTCGAATTTGGGAGCCTGATACCCAGCTATGGAGTCTCTTATAATTGACATTCAACAACCTCACTCTGCTTACAGTCAATGACAGATCTGTTCAAGGACAAGGTACCCTCAGTTGTGTGTCAATAGTTTTTCTTTTCTTTTCAAGAACTTAATTGGCCCATACAGGGATTGTAATCCCAGTATTTTTGGTCTCATTAGTACCATACTTCCACCATTATTGCGCTGGTTCAAATGACTAACAGAAAGGTATGCCCTCCTTGGAAAAGACACGTCATGTGAAGCACTCTCACTCCATGGAAGCAGAGGTACCTCATGATGTTATATCATGGTATTGCTGGCCCATGGTGATTTTTTTCTGGACCCTTGAATAGCTTGCTGAGAAACAGCTTTCTTGACTCCATAGCCAGATGCTTTCCTTATCTCCACTATGAATTATTTCAATTATTACAAGCGATTTGTCCCCGCCCCCAACACCTTCCTCAGAATAGCTTTTATTAAATTAATTTATGCTTATACATATATAAAACTTAATTTCAAAGAAGGATAAAAGAATTTTTGACATCCAGGCAATAGCATTGTCTTTATGACAGTTCCAAAATGTTTTGCCTGTGGGAAAAAAGGTGGAGTTAGTACTTGGTAGTCATTAAGCCCACTGCAGTCTTGTTAGGAGAGACAAATCCATTTGCTCAGTGTTTTACCCTCTGGTCTACGCTCCTCTGCTTATCACTTGATTGGAAAATGGTAGGAACTGACTGACAAGTGTGACAAAGGCCACAGGGCCATCTCTTTGTGATGGGAATTGATGGCTCTGTAAATATAGTCCTTCACTTTCAATACCTTTAAATACCTGATGATTAACCTGAAGTATCTCAGATTTGCTTCTATTCTTATTTATTCCCCCTTTACAACTGACAAAGGGCCTCCTATGTCAAGAGTACTGACCGCAAACATTTTCACTGTTTGGATGGTCAACCAAAACATTTATTTCCTGTAAACTTTTAATTATGGATGATAATATTATATTTTATTAAAATGTATGCTTGGATCTATGGCTACATAGTAGAAAGTCAATTGTCTCACATTCCTAACATATAACCAATTTAATATGTTTTGCTTTCTACAAATATAATCATTAAGAATCATTGTTATAATATTAACTAGAAGAAGAAAATAATATTAAGCCCACAACTTATTCTTCCTCTCTTAGTTTATGCAATAATATATTATTTATTCTGGATATACTTCTAGTGAACTCAAATAATCTCTTTTGAAGGAATTCTATAACCATGGTAGATGAGATGAGGTTTAATTTCTCAGGATAAAATTTTTTATCAATATGTCTAATGTCAAATGAATAAAAATCAGACATTGTATCTTCATTTTTACATGTTGTTCCATTATAATAAAAAATGGTTGAGCTAGCCACTTGTAAAAGAGATAAAACAAAGTATTAGCTGGAAGCTTTAGGTAAAACATGCAAAAGCCCCAAGTATCTTTTATATTCCAGTGGGAATAGTGTTTGTATGACAATTATTTTAGAAAAACTGATCATCTAGAAATTCTATACTTGTCTTTAATAAAATCAAAGCCAGTTCTAGATTAAAGATCTTTTTACTCATTTGAAAATAAAAAAAAGGTTTTTACGTATGCATAAAAATGAATGGGCTATCAGAACAAGTTTGGGCAATTTTTTACTGTTTAAATAAACTTACACTTACATACAATAACACTTTAACAATTTACAAAACATGAAGAAAGCAAGGTAAAATTAAAAATCATCATGTAAACCACCATGCTATTTAGGTGGTTAATAGATGCAAAATTCTAATAATTTAATTACAACTACATTAAAACTTAATTAGAAAGTAAATTAAATAGTTAATTAATTACATGTATCCACAAGCACTTAATATTGTAGCTATCACTAGGTGCCTTAAGAATGAATTACTAATATTTTCTACTGTTAATACATGGTTAATTAATGATTTAACAGTGTTTTACTGCTCACTCATTAATGATTTATTACTGTAACTTAAACAGTTTCCCAGCTTTGAGTGCCTTAAATAGACATCTTATGATTACTTTCCAGGTTTACCTTCTTTCTAATGTATTGGTTATTACATTTTCTATTGTATTACTCTGATCTCTTTTCCACTATGAATATCAAATATCTTGATTACTTGGTCAGTAGAAGCTAATCCATTGGCTTGTATGAATCAGACCACTATAGCTGAATATGAAAACAGTACAGACCTTCTTGTGTCAGTTCAACTCTGCTCTCCTTCCCATGGACAGGCGTTCTTACACCATGAGAAGGAGAAGAGTCTGCGGGACATCAGACCAACTAACCCAACTGGCAAGCTATTTTAGAATCTGCTCCCCATTCCTGTACCTAAACTACCCTCATGTTGATTACAGTTCTGCCAGAGAAGAGCATGCTATATAGGTTTATTCAGATAGGGACACCTCTCTGCCAGGCACGCTGGTGGTAAGAGAAGGATCTCTCTCCACGAAGGTCACTTAGAAAGGGCCCAAACCAACCATGCAAGAGAACACGGATGGAGCTTGAACTTGTGGAAACTGACTCTTTATCACAAATGTGCTTGTTGTTGCTTCTGGATTTGCCTAGAGTCTTCCTGGATGCAATGATATCTTCTGATATGTACCTGACAACCATACTGAGGTGTTTTTCCCCCCATTTTGGTAAACTATGTGGAAATAGCTTCTGAGGTGTGTCAATGCCATCTCAATGCTTGTCTTTATGTATCTATTTGTACTTATCAGGGGACACTGTGACTGGTAGGAGACTGTGTTTAGTTGGTTTAGGAATGACAGTAATGCTCTAGAAATGGCTTTTCTAAAAAATGACAGGTATGCAATAGGGGTGAAGCTTCTAAAATTAACTGTCTTTCTTTCCCACCTTTCAAAAAATAGAACTTTAAATATAGACTCTCAGAGAGAAGGCACTGCTTTTACATTTGTTAAGATAAGACAGAGAGATCTAATTTTTACCACAGTAGCCTTAGAAATATTGATAAGGCTCATCCAATGGAAGCTTGACTATACTTTTGCACTATGAAACATTTTGCAATTAGCTGCTAAATATCAAATTTTAAATAAAATCCATGTAACTTCTATAATTTCATTTTATCTGTCCTTTTAAAAAATGATTTAAGTTCAAGGTAATAAGGCACTTCTAGGTCTCTAGGAATGGAAAAAAGATAAAACCTCTATGTCGAATTTAAATGGAGATGCCAGACTATTGTAAGATGGTTTCTGTTCTCCATGATAACAGTGATACAATTGGGATAGTCCAGAATGGAGGAGGAAAATCAGGTTAAATATAACTGATTAATGCTCTTTTTTCATTGCAATACCGATTTATAAAGGCTGGTTCCAGTTACATATTTGGGTCAAGACACATCAATTTTAGAATTATAAAATGTAATATAGGTCCAATAAACGAAATTGAATAAAAATGATATATTTAGTTATATCAAATATTTATATATTAAGTTATATGAAAAAAGTTAATTTTGCTGTATATTTCTAGGAAGAAGGAATATTTACCTTGACAATTCAAGTGTTCTTTGGGATTAGGATGTCAAAATCTTTGACTAGCACCAATCGCCAGCAAAGTTATGCCAGGGCCTAGCACTTTCAAAATCCTTGTACATCTGGAGACTGCCAGTCAAGGCAGTGGCATAGGCAGACATGGCTCACCTCTTCACGCAAGTACATCAAAGTTACAACTAAAATATAGAACAACCATCACTCAGGACCATCAGAAATAGAGTTGAATGGAAGTTTGACAACAACGGAATTAAAGAAACCACATCCATCCAGGCCGAGTGAGCAAGTAGGTACCATCTATGAGATGTCATCAACCTGGCTAATACTGTTTGACCCATCTTGGAGATCCCCAGAGACTCCACCCCACCCAACTTATGGGCCCACCCAAATTGCTTTTCCCTGGAATGGCTGGCCTTGGTTCACGCTGATTCACAGCTTCCTAAAATCCTATCAAACAAGCAACAGCTGGCCCCAGTGAGGCCTAGGCCTGCCATCAGCAGCAGTCTAGATGCACAGCTTGGCATTGCTTGGAAATCTCCAAGCCCAGCACAAGTAGCAGCCACCTCAGATTACTTTATAGCTCAAGCAGGGTGGTCTTGGGCAAAACAAAGGGGGAGGCTAACCTTAGCCTGCACCACACAGGAAATCCCAGGGCTTGTGCACTCAGTGGACAGCTCTAGGCCACGTCAGAGCACCACCAGCCTGCTTCTGCACAGCTGATCCTCCATAAAGGGCAGAGATTGGTGGTCAGTGATCACAGCCAATCCTTGCAGCTGACTGGCCTGGGTAAATCCCTCCCATTGATCTGCCAACAGCAACCAAGGCTCAACTACAAAGGAGGGTATACTTAGCTCACATGAAGGGTGTACCTCAAGTACCCAGCTTGGGTGACAGAGGAGGTATGCTACTGGACCCTAAAGGTAGTGTCACCTACTACATTAAGCCACACTACCAAGACAAAGCAGCTCTATTGAATACACAGAAACAAACACAGGGAGGCTGCTAAAATTAATAGACAAAGAAACATGGCCCAAATGAAAGAGCAGATCAAAACTCCAGGAAAAGAGCTAAATGAAATCCATCAGATGCAGAGCTCAAAACACTGGTTATGAGGATGCTCAAGGAACTTAGTTAGGACCTCAGCAGCATAAAAAAGATCCAGTCAGAAAGGAAGGATTAAGTAATTGAAATAAAGTACAATTTACAGGGAAACAACAATAGAGTGGATGAAGCCAAGAATCAAATCAGTGATTTAGAACATAAGCAAAAAACAACCAATCAGAACAACAAGAAAAAATGAGGATAATATAAGCAGCCTCTGGGACAACTTCAAGGGGTCCCACATTCACATCGGGAGGGTGCCAGAAGGAGAAGAGAAAGAGCAAGAAATGAAAGTCTATTTGAAAAAAATAATGGAAGAAAACTTCCCTAATTTGGTGAAGGAAATAGACATGCAAGTCTAGGAAGCACAGAGAATCCCAAACAAGATGGATGCAAAGAGGCCCACTCCAAGACACATCATAATTAAAATGCCAAATTTTAAAGGTAACAAGAGAAAAGCAGTTACTTTTGTAATAGTACTTACAGGGGAGTCCCCATAAAACTGTCAGCTGATTTCTCAAAAGAAACTTTGCAGGCTAAAGGGGATTGGCACGAAATATTCAAAGTCATGAAAAGCAAGAACCTACAGCCAAGATTGCTTTGCTCTGCAAAGATATCATTTAGAATCTAAGGACAGATAAAGAGCTTCCGAGGCAAGAAAAAACTAAAGGAGTTCATCATCACCAAACCATTACTATATTAAATGTTAAAGGGGTTTATTTAAGAAAAAGAAGGAAAATCAAAACAATGAACAATAAAATGGCAAAAAATACAAATCTGTCAAAAATTGAATCTAAAATGCAAACTAAGAAAGCAAGAAGAACAGACACAGAATCATGGATATGGAGAGTGTTTTGATGGTTGCCAGATGGGAAGGAGATATGGGGAAAGGTATGAAGAGGTGAGGGGATTAAGAAGTACAAATAGATAGTTACAGAATAGCCATGAGGATGGAAAGTACAATATAAGAAATAGAGTAGCCAAAGAACTTATATGCATGACCCACAGACATGAACGACGGTGGGGCTATTGCCTGAGTGAGTGGAGGGTGCTGGATGGAAGCGGGGCAAAGGGGGAAATCAAGACAACTGTAATAGCATAATCAATAAAGTATACTTAAAAACCTATGTACATCTCATTAACTGTCAGCCTATGATGAGGTAGGAATGTTCAATTCTACCAGTTGAAGGAGAGAAGAAGAGAAATAAAAGCTAGGGCTGTTTAGATGTTTTGAAAATTTATACCAGCCTAAAGCAAACAAGTATAGGTCAATAACTTTTGAAGGTCCATTTAAATATCTTTATTTTGTTACACCGGTGGATAAGTTTCCAGTATCCACAGAGATGGCCTCTTGAATTATAGAATCACTTTTCATTCATTCATTCATTCATTCATTCATTGACTGATTTTTGTTGCTCATCTGCTATGTGGCAGGCACTAAATGGAGCAAAGACAAGGAAATCAATTTGGAAATGAAACCAACAATCTCAAGAGAAGTGACAAAATTGTGTCATTCTAGACAAAGTTGATATGACTCAATAGCAAAACAAAATATCAGCTCTGTAGCAAAATATCTGTAGCCAAATATCTCTTTATAGCCTCCTCATTTTTTATTACAGTAATGACCTACAATGAATCTGAAAGAAGTTATTTTAGATATTGACAGGTCCTCATTCAAAGCAATTTTGAGTAGTGACCCCCTGCCCTCATAGAAAAGGATAGCCAAGGATAAATGCTCTTACAGTAATCTCAAGAAGATTGAGATCCACATGGTTCAAGTATAAAAGTGGACTAGAGTTCTAAGACATGCAGTCTCCATTTTAGCAGCAAAGAAGTTACATCTCTAGTTTCAAGTATCCAGTTCTTTCTTCCTTTTTTAAATTTTTTTTTTCCTTTTTTGGATTGTTCCTCGTAGAACTAAACTATTATGTGGTTTGTATGAAGGTTCTCTTCTTTGGGGGAAAACAACACACTTGACTGCCATCTTTAGAAAGATAAACCATGACCAAGTGACCAAGTATGATGAAAGAGAGAGAGATCTAGCAAAATGTTGCTTAGGCTCTTACTAACCTTGAGCCTAAGGGAAAAAAGCTATAAAAGGTGAGTTTGGGGCCAAATGTAGGGGTTTTAAACTGTAGTCTTTGGACCTGTATAGATATGTTTTAAGTTATCTGTGGGCCCCCATATACTGTATGCAAAATTTCTAGTGTATATGAGTTTTTCAAGAAAGGTCTATAGCTTCCATCAGATTTTGAAGAGTCCATAGCTTTCATCTCCCTCAAATTAAGAACAGTATCTTTCAATAAATTATTTGAGTGGCAATACTATTTCATCAAGATGTATTTCCATTAATTTTAGAGTTTTAAGCTTTTTATATGAAATTGTTTTCTTAAAATCAAGACTATGCAAAATCTCGCCAGCACCTGCTGTTGTCTGATGAAGCTAAAGAGACTGACTTTCATTACTATGAAACACAGTTATATTTCCATATTTTGTTCTTGCCTGGGTAAGTAGACATGGCCAGAAAGTATTTCCCACTGAGGGACAATAAAAGAAAGTTAAAAAAGTTCTCTTTTGGTGTGCTGATAGGCTTTGTAACCTAAAATAATTACTTTGGTTTTATTCATGTCCTTGTCATAGATCTTTATGTCTCTTTTAAACTTAACATAGCTTTAATGTTTCTTGGGCTGAGTATGAAAGAGTTTCCATCTTCAAGTAGGGGTAAAGCAACTATGTCTATATTTCTCCATTGCGAATAGCTGTAGCTTCTTCTTCTATCACCATATATTTGTGACCCTTGCTGCTTGAAAACGTCACCCAGTAATATTTTATTCTATCCCAAGGTGCCATACGTCACCTTCCACCTTCCTAAGACAGACACCAAGTGCCAGAAAATGGCAGGCTCTCAGTAGTTAAAGTTGAAAGTAATAGTCCTTGGCATGTCTAAATGCACTTTAAGCAAAAAAAAAAAAAGTTTGTATGAATAAAAAATATGGAAAAGTTAATCATGTTAAGATATTTTTAAGCACATAATCATTTAGATGAATGAAAGTTTTCTATAGGAGTAAGATACTTTTTATTTAATAAGAGACCTTATACATAAATTAATATATAAATTATACAAAAATCAAAGTATCCTATAACCAATGTGTTATCTTTTGTTGGACTCTGTGTGATGGAATGTATTCATTCTGGCATTGAGCTTTGAAAGTGTGCTTATGTGTAAGCATTCTGGAGAAGGAAGAGAAAATATATCTATTCAAATCTAAATTACGTCCCTAGATAACATGATGATGACTGAATTTATTACATCCACCCATTACATTTCCATTAAAGATACCAGATATAGGCAAAAAGCTCAAATTACTTGTAGGTAGACTATTTCAACATGGAAAGTCAAGATAGAACTTTTATAGATCCACAAATAGGGTGGCTTCACTGTACTGGAATGCTAAATCCAAATGGCACATCCCTTTTGAGGTTACAGTTTAGAGTAAAACAGATTTATTAATAATCAATGCACTCATATGACCAAGAATGTTATCAGCTCATTCAAGATGGAAAACAACAGGAAACTTGAACCAAGATTCATTTTTTTTTTTGCCCTTCTTACTATATGCATTGGAAAAAGCCCCACTGGCCCCCTTTTTTTAGCTGGTAATGTCTAATGCAGGAAGACAGGAATAAGCAGAGTAGAAAGCACCTGTCAGCTCTATTTCCCACTCTCCTTGATTAGCATGAAACATTAATAGGGCTTTCAGAAATTCTGGCCTGAAATAGGCTTTGCCTGAGAACGTGTCTGTCTTTCTGCACAAAAGCCACTGTCATTAAAAAAGGGCAGATAACTACAGAAGACTCTCTCTTGAAATTTATACCTTTTTTTTCATACAATGACAAATTATTTTAATAATGGGAATCACATGCACTGCCATTTGTATAATGTTTCCCATAAAATTCCCCCATTAAATTTGCTCCTTTACTTGACTCATCTTTTTTTTTAAAAAGAATGACACACACAAAATGATACATCATGCTTTCTTATAAAGAATTGAAAATGAACATACAGTAATGGGTTAACATACATTTTAATAAAATTTTCATTGTTGTGCATTTCACTTTTCGATACTGAAAACTAGGGATGTTCCAGTAACCTCAGGCAATGCCTAAGGATAAAACAAATCATATGGTGGTGAACTATTTTCACCTATTTATTCTTTTACAGAAAAAAATATTCATAAACACCAAAGAAAATCAGATATGCACCAAAAATATTATGCTTGGTCTTAATATCGTTTGCCACAAACTATATATCATTATACACAAAAATAAAACCAAAAAATGCTTTGGGGATTTCTATGATTTTTAAGCGTTTGGTGTATTGTTAATTTCCATTAAAGCTGAATGCCAGGCTGATTTTGGTTTTCCACAATGGCCCTAACA